>NC_133527.1:160991549-163491549 GCF_048544455.1 Silene latifolia
AACGACAACTCGTCAAGTCCAAGGGGTTCAGCCACATCAATTACATGGCATACACTACCTCCCAGCGAGCAGCAACTCAGATCCCCGGCGAGTCCTGAGAAGTTTCTAACTCCCCGGCGAGTGCCATTATTTTAAATGGATGTCACACATGCTATTTTCCACAGTCGATCATTCGACCATAGATGGCTGACGAGCCTTACAACGCATATGGCTGGCGAGCCTTTGTCCGCAAACAAGACACAACTCAAGGACGTATCCCGAAGATGCCTCGGGTACGACTCCTTTTCACAAACTGGCGAGCCTTTGTCCGCGAACAAGGTACAACTCAAGGACATATCCCGAAGATGCCTCAGGTATGACTCCTTCTTATGGCTGGTGAGCCTTTATACGTAGTCTAACGGACATTAAATGACCCGCACAGATAGTCGACAGACTCTAAACTGTTCCCGACGGTAGGTCCTTGACTCGAATCCCCGAGTCGCCTCGCCGGCAGGTCCTTGGCTCAAACCCTTTTGAGTCGCCTCGACGTCGCAATGGTCTTAAGGTTGTAATCTTCGATTGACCTGGAGATCATACTTTGACTTTCGTCTTGTCCAAGCCTCAGTCAATGTGGGGGCTCTGTAGATACCCAGTATCTGCACCTTCCAAAAACCACCCGATGATGACCGGACTATAACGTGTTTTTGATATGCGTGCGTGGATTGGCTATACATGAGACGGTTTAATGTACTACTCGAATATGAAAAATGATTTCAAAAGTTTTCTAACTTCATTTGCATTAAAATAACACTATTTAGAGTTAGAACCATCTTCGGACCCAAAACCGACTCAGAAACCCGTAACCTGAGTCATCCCGAGTCAAACCAAATCCCGAATGTCAAAAATAATGCCATGAATGTCTTTATCATGTCATTTCCATTAAAATGACCCTAACTAGAGTTAAAACCGTCTTCGGATCCAAAACCGACTCAGAAACTCGCAACTCGAGTTAACCTAAGTCAACCCGAGTCAACCCAAATCTCGAATGTCGAAAATAATGCCATGAATGTTTTCATCATGTCATTTTCATTCAAATGACCTTAATTAGAGTAAAAACCGACACCGGGCCAAAAACCGACTCCAAATTCAAATCCCGACTCACACGGGTCAAACCCGAGTCAAGCACACAAAACACCTACCTCAAGTAACACCAAAATCATCTTATTAGATGCCCATATTGTTACACGACATCTTATATGCATGCCACATATCATCAATGGATGGAGAATTGGCCACGTCCAAATTGAAAGGGACAATACACCCACTTGTATCACAAGGTGGCTCGCGCCTAAAGCAGGTGTCTGCTTAGCCTCTAAGCAAACTTAACCGACCTACCACCCCACATTTCTCTATAAATACCCACCATCACACACTAAAACATTCACACGAGAGTCCGCCCCCTCTGTAATACTCAGGATATACAAGGACTCTGTTGACCGACCCTGTTGACCAAGATAGACCCTGTTGACCAAGATAGACCGTAGGGAGGAATGGGTGAGGGACCAGGCATGTAACATGAGCCTATAGGAATTTTTTCCTCGACCTAGGAGAGGCTACTCGGCCGAGTATCGCCTATACTCGACCGAGTAGAGCCTACTCGGCCGAGTACTCAAGTACTCGACCGAGTATGGCTGCTGTCGACGCGTTAATATAAAACGCAAGTTCGCGAGATTTATTTCATTTCCTCATTTCTTCGACAGTTTGTCTTTCTCTAACCCTAGCCTGCCACTCTCTCCTATCACTCCTATCTCTATACACTCTCACAAGGTAGCTTACACCTCCACCATGGGGAAAGACGAAATTCACTTAGGAAGGTTGCGTGCGTGGTTGTTGTCTACGACGTCGTCGATGCGTGTTATTAGGTTGCATTTTGGAGTCTTGCTTGGCTATGTGTGGATATATTTCACGACTTGCGACGAGGTAGGGTTTCCCTACTCAGTTACTGTTAATTGATTTAAGATTTGATTGTATTGTGTTTGTTGTTATCTGCTGATCATCGGAGTATGGGTGTTGTGGTGACGATGGGGATGTGGTTGTGTTATGACGGTTGTGGTGTAGTGATAGCCGTGAGGCTGTGGTATTGTGATGTTGTGTGATTTGTGGTGGAGTCACTTGCAGGAGTGGCTTCACACCCTAGTTCGCCCTCCGTGGAACCCGTCACGGGAGGGGATGTGCACATTAAGGGACAAGGATTGTTAGTCGCTCGTGAGCTGGACTAGGTGGGGATGGGCTGCGGTCACCCACTGCCAGCGAGGATTACCTGTTGCGATGGATAATCTGGCAGGGCTACACACCTTGGTGTGTAGTCGGTTACTGTGTGAGATTGGGAGACCGGGGTGATGGTTGATCAGCTGGTTATTTATCGTACTTGTCTTATCTTAATTGCTTAGTAACTGACCCCATGCTGTGTTTTCAAAACTGTGGTGATCCATTCGGGGATGGTGAGCAGTTAGCTTAGCAGGTACAGATGGTTGTTGCTCTGTGGCTGCTAGGATGGGAGGGATCGAGTCATCGCGCTGCCAGTCTAGGAGTGCTGCATCACGAGTTTAGTAGTCTCCTCTTTGCATAAGTGTTTGTAACAAGTTACGTTGTAAAGGCCACATTAATGTACTAATAATATTTGTCTATTTGATCTACTACCTTGGGAAACCGAGATGGTAACACCTTCATACACTGGGATGGTCCTTGGTAAGGCCTCCTGGTGTCCGGGGGTGTTACAAAGTGGTATCAGAGCGACGATTTTGGAACCTGAACTAATGAATCTAATGAATGTAGGGTGTCAACTAAAATGAACCTGGTGTATGTGCGTTGGGAGCCCCAGCCGATGCTAGATTTTGGGTGAGTAGGCGCCCTCATTTCAAAATCATGGCCCCATCGAGCTTAAGCCAGACACGGGAAAAAGGGTAGCTAGTAAGAGTCGTTACTCTGTGGTGGTTGTTGTGTGCATTTGACAGTGACGAGCCGGTTGCACGGAACTCCGAACTATGCTATTCATTTTGCAGGAACATTAAAGATCCAATTTCATCTCAACTCTTGGAAACTCGACCGAGTAGGAATTCGTACTCGACCGAGTAGATCATACTCGGCCAAGTATGAAGGTGCTCGACCGAGTGCCCATTTTGTGGAAAATTAAAATCGCTACTGTTCTCGAAAACTCAACCGAGTAAGTAGAATACTCGACCGAGTAGTCGATACTCGGCCGAGTATACTAAGTACTCGACCGAGTACTGCTTTATCGGGGACTAACCAGGTTATACAAAAACCCTATTTTTGTCCCATTCTTTCCTATTTCCGCCTCCCAACTCTTCATCTCCTTCTCTATAAAACTGCATATTCCTCCTTCCTCAAGCTTTTTGGGTAAATTCTTGGTATTCAACTTGTGTTTGCTTGCCACAACTCAGTTCAAGGTAAGGTTTTAACTCAATTTCTCCCTTTGTTTTCAAAGTCATGGTATGATTTTGTTAAGATTTCGAATTTTTCATCATAAGTAACTGAAATTAAGTCTTATTCATGTTATTCTTTGGATTTAATTGTACAAAAACCTCGATTATACTGTTATTAGAGCAATTTCTTGGTTTAAATTGGAATTTTGAGTTCTAGGGTTTGCTAAAATCGAAATACCTTGTCCTTTGTTTGATTATCATACTGTCTTAAGCCTCTTGATGTTGGTGAAGGTGTTTTGAGCAAAGTATTGATGTTTTGAGTAAAATACCTGGCGATTTGCTGAGGAAATTTCCTTAAAGGTTCGTCTCAAAATTTTTATACAAGTAAAAAAAAAAACAGTCCAACTTTTGTAAAGTTTTGGTGTGCGTGGAATCTTTGTTAAAGACTTTCCTTTTGCAGCATGGTGAAAACCAGAGGTCTACCCAACAAGAGGACTCGTCCTAACGTCCAACTTGAGATGGGTCAGTCAAGCAGTGGACCCGTAGTTCCACCGGTGGAAGCATATCCATCGGTAGTTTTCTCTGATTTTAAGCAGCGCAAGGCCTTTGTAGCCTTGATGAGGCGTCCTTTCCGACCTACTCGGTGTGTGAACCCCGAGATTTTAGAGACCTTGGGGATTAGGGGAGACATAATTCACATATTTGAGATTTTGGGAATGGAGGGGTTATACCATTTAAGGAAGAAGTCCTACCCCCACCTGACCTTAGAATTCTTGAGCTCGTACGAGTATGATAAGAAGGAGAAGATCGTCTCCTTCCGCCTCATGAATGAGGATCATGAGCTGACTTTGGATGAGTTTGCGGGCCATCTGGGTTTGGAGGAGGAGGGGACGGGATACCTGAGTGATGTGGCTAAGAATAGTGGTGCCCCTCTTTACCTTCGTTTCTTGGTGGCCGACCCGCCCTAGTGCGGTGCTATCCGATCAATGATGTGCAGCATGTTTTCCTTCGTATGTTCCTGAGGATGATGACTTGTTTGTTGTATGCGAGAGATGATGTGAGTAAGCTTAATTCTCATGAGGTCATGTTACTTATGTCTTACCTTAACTTGCACCGTAGGAAGCCGTTCTATTATAGTGCTCCAGGGATAGTGTGCTCTAGTCTGGAGCGTATGGCACATTCTGAGACTCGACACATTGCTTGCGGGGCCATAGTGACCCGCCTAGCTCAGCGACTGGCTGATTTTGAGGCCCCACCTCCTGAGGGGGATGAGTATATGGAGACCGTTCCTATCATGGACGCCCAGTATTGGCGTCAGAACAGATGGTTGAGGAAGTTAAATGACGGGTCTTATGCTTGGAGGGTGAGGGGATCTATGTGGATGGTACTTCCTAACCCTGCCCATCTCTCTGTTGTTGACCATTTGGCCGAGTGGGAACCCTGTGCTATACCTAGGCCTGAGCCCCATACCTATCTGATTGATCCTACCATTCTCTTGGACCTACCTGAGCCTGTCACCGTACCTGAGGGACAGCAGGCACCTCCCCCACCTCAAGAGCGCCGTAGATTCAGGCAGTCTAGGACAGACCCGGTTGTGCCTGAGCCCTCTTACTCCGCCCCTGACTTCTACCCTCACCAGTACTCGCCCTACCCCACGGTGCATGACCCTAATATGCAGCCGAGTGACTTGTTGTGGACATGGGGTCACGGGGGCGCTTGGGAAACAAGCATTTGCATTTGTGGAGTCGCCACCAATTTTTATGGGAAATTGGAACCGTTCGAATACCTCGTGCCATGTCAAGACACAAAGTAGAGACATGAACACTAAGCACTCGTTATCCTTAGCATTCTATGTCTAGAATGACTCTCGTGGATGCCAATGAACACGGATGTTCACAGAGATCTGGAGTAAGGGGTGAGGGTACGTATTAGGAAGCTCTTTTGATCGAACACCTAATCCCGCCCGCCTCGATAGCGGCCTCTACTAATGATTAGGGAAATTATCTATACTCGATATATCGTCGATTATATGCATGCAATGCAACATCCAACATTTTAATCCTAGCATGTGAGAATTAGACTAAGTCGGTGAACACGTAATTTAGCAAGCAATTAATGTCAAAGTATGAATTAAGATTAATTACATGTGAAGACATACAAATGATACAAGAAATAACGATAAATATAATAAATTACAATGATGGGAAATTACAATAATTACATTGGATTCATTGATTTATGTCGAAAATACCTTTAAAACGGATAATTTAAGAAAAAGAATAAAGGAATGAATTAACGAACAAAAATTAATCGATAATACGATTAATAGTCAATTATACATAAGCTAATAAACTAGGTCAAGGCATAACGGAAGTTCAGAGACAGAAATCAACCTGGAACAGGCGCAGCAGGACTGCGCCCTTTGGAAGAGGCGCAGCAGACGCTGCGTCTGTTCCAAGGGTGAGTTATGGCTGTGAAGCCGGAACTGCAAATCGTTAACATTCGTTGGTGATTTAAATGATTGATTAATATATTTACTCGGATGAAAGTACTTAGCAGGTTATTTACATATGATTGATGGTCATAAAAGCAATAAACATGGATGAAACGGAACTAGAACAAATTATTTAGAAGTTAATGAAGTTAATTGATGAATTAAACAAACTAATTAGGTTAAATATGATGGATTAATGACAGACTAATGACGAATATGATAATAAACAGGTGAGAATATATCAAAGATCGAATTCCAGAAACCCGATATGAATGAATCGAATTTCTACAACCCGGTTTGACTTTAATGACGAAAACCCGCAAATATTAATTACTTGGGATTTAAGTCAGGAATTTAAGAGATGAATTATATGTTAATGACGATAAATTATATACATGTGGAACTATTATGCTATTATGTCAAGGAATTAAAGAAAACAAACGAAAACGAATAACGAACGACGAATTACAGAGGACAAAGGAAGAAGAAAGGAAGCAGAAACTGCGGCAGCCTCACGAAGAGGCGCAGTAGGTGCTGCGTCCCTTCGGAGAGGCGCAGCAGTTGCTGCGTCCTTTCTCGACGGTCATCTTCTGGTAATTCGTAAAAAAGGATTTAAAGCATGGTTTTATAAATCGGTTTTAAGAGGTGTTTTCGACATAAACCTTACATTAGTGATACAAAAAGTAAAGAACAATAAATAAAGAAGGATTTATACCCTCAGACTTACATGTTTGACGAAACGAGATGAACTAAGTTTACGATTAGTGATGCTCGACTCGAATGTAACGAAAGTGCCCTCGTAGGAGGAAAACGATTAAGATTAATTAAGTTGATTAGTTGTGGAGTTGGTCAAATTGGTCGGTCATGCAAACGAGGCTGGTACTCAGAAGGATCCGAGCTTACGTGGTCGAATGTTCAAGCACGTAGACGCCAAAAAGTAAGAACGTGGTCTAGAATGCAAAGGGAGAAGAGAAGGGCGGACACTCGCGTGAGAAATATGAGGAGCGAAGGCTCCTATTTATACTAATCACGTGAAGGAATAGGGTTTTCGGAGAGACTTTGGAAGTGAATCTCGAAAAGATATGAAAAAGATACGAAAAATACGTAGAAAAGGACCTGGGAAGAGGCGCAACAAGCACTGCGTCTCTTGGAAGAGGTGCAGCACCTGCTGCGTCTGTTCCCAGGTGGTTTCCTACTGCGGAAGAAAGATTTCCGTGTTTAATTTATGGAATAACGAAATAATTTGGTTTTCCTTAATATTTTGTATGAATATTACGGGAAATTGTTTACCAAAGATTAAAAGATTGTGAAATATTTATAAAATATGGAATAGAAATATCCGAAATATTCCAGAACATTCTGACTCGGGTTTTAACGGTTATCAGAAAATGAAGACGGTTTTAGGCCCAGACTCCAAATGTACTCTAATTACTGTCAAAACGACCGTATCGGCGCGTAGATGACAACTAAGAGGTAGACATCAGTGTTTGAGCAATCACTTGTCGATAAACTTACGAACTGTCACAAATCGTTCCGTGTACCAAACATGCGGCCCAATCATCACCGGGTGGTTTGCGGGAGGTGCAGAAATGAGGTATCTACAGAGCCCCTACTTTGACCGAGGCTTGGACAAGGCGAAAGTCAAAGTATAGCCATCAGGTCAATCGAAGATTACAACCTGACGACTATGGCGACGCGAGGCGGCTCAAGGGGTCTGAGCCAAGGACCTGTCGTCGGGAACATTTTAGAGTCTGTCGACTTCCGGGGAGGGTCGTTTAAAGTCCATTAGACTATGTAAGGAGGCTCGCCAGCCATAAGAAGAGACCACACCTGAGACTTCTTCTTAAGATGCTTCCGGAGGTACATAGGAGCTAAGGGTAAGCGTAGGAGCTAAAGGATATGTAAGGATTGTGCTAGGGTGTGGGGCCCTAAAGGAAAGCATCAATGGGAAGGAGGCCCGAATATAAGTTCAAACTAAGGGATAACTAAGGCTCAAGTGTAGGAACTCTACGGGTTTGGGAACTTCGGGAGAACGACACCTTTATCGCACTCCGCAGGGAAACAAGAAATGTTGCGAATAGCAGGACACAAGCGGGAACTGCTGGGAGAAATCTGCTGGGGTTGTCTTCAAACAAACTTCGGAGGAATTTGAGAGGGACGATTGCATGTCGTGAACTCTCGTGTTGGGAAACTTTATCAGGAATTTATCTCCATGTCTCGAGAGGGATTGTCTGTCCGCTTACTCTCGCTAGGAACATAATGAAGGCGTGTCGAAACACCTGTGAAGGAATACTTGCTCGTTGTGACAAACAAAGTCTTGGAAGCGATAAATAACGTAGAATAGTCTGCAATCAGCTTAGAAATGCGGATCTGAATGAAAGATAATCGTCAAACGGACCAAAAAGATAAAACGGCATCGAGGAAGAGGCGCACCAAAGATGAGCCCACAAATAACGAACTCATAACGAATTTTTGAAAACTCTTATGAAGGGAACCTCGGGAAGAGGCGCAGCAAGAGCTGCGTCTCTTAGAAGAGGCGCAACACCTGCTGCGTCTATTCCCGGAGGTGTCTTTTCTGCGTAAAAACGCGATAAACAGAGGGACTCGATTCATTTGTTTCGAAATACAAATTAACAACTTCTCTCTCAAATCTTAACCATTTCTGCCAAAATTTGATCCAAAAGCTTGTATTCAACATGACTAATCGAGGTATGTATATCATTCTTGCATTAATCTTCTATAATGGATGAATTTAATCGACAAAATTTAGAGTTTTCAACCCTAAAATGTCGAAAATTTGGGGCTTTTCCCCCAAATGATCTTGCCTTGTAAAATTGATCTTGTAAATGGCTAATTGGTAATATAAGGATCATAACCATGTATTTGTTTCGAATTTTCGTTGAGTTTTGAGCATTCGAGTGAAATTGAGACGGTTTCACAGCTAAACCGTAAATTGCTTCGAAAATGGCCTTAGGATTGCCCATTTGCGATGAAACTTGATATTTGGGATCCTTGGATGATGGGTAAACTTACTACCATCTCGGAATTTTGGTTTGTGACGGCTTTTTCAGGACACTTTTCTAGGGCATAATCGCCGTTATAACGAAATGATGCCGAAATTTCGACTCGAACCCGGAACTAGGCTTCAACTTAGACTTGCCTTGACCCTAACTACCACATGAGTGATCTGGTTTGTGGACATGCGGCCAAAGATGGCGAGAAAAGAGCGATTTCAGGGCTTCCGAAGGCTCGAAAATCCCCTAATTAAGGCTTGTCGTCATGTGACGCGGCCTAAAATTACTTTAAAGTTGCAGGTGATGAGGCTTCTACTTCTGGGAGAGCTCCCATGGAGATAGACACTGCTGTTGACCCTTCTTGTGCTATCGAGGAGGCTTTGGAGGAGGCTTTCACCGCCGCGGTGATGGTTGCTGGGGACGAGGTCCACGAGGAGGAGGCTGCTGAGGAAGAGGAGGCCCCGAGGTGGGCCAACGTTGGGCAAGGAGGTCGTCAGCTGAGGGGAGCACCCGCGTGGGCTGAGACCTGGGACAGCAGGCACTTACTTTGGGCTGCGGAGGGTCACCTGTCCTACAGGACGGTGAAGAGCTTGGTAATCTTGAATCCATTGACCATATTCTTTCCTTTCTTTCATTTCATTTGCTCATATCTTATCCAACTTTCATTCAAAACTAAAGATAGCTTTTGTTTCACATCACAATAGGAGGCCGGGAACATCAGGTCGTTCTCGCGTTACACGACGGCGATGGAGTGCTACGAGAGGCTGTCGGCGGAGGAGCGTGCCATGATCGAGCGTGGAGCGTTTGGTGCCTTGGTGCATGCTTGGAGGGACATCGCGAAGAGGAAGCTACGGGCTAACCTTAGCCTGGTCCGCACTTTCTTGGACCGATTCTGGGACACGACTTCCACTTTTCACATGCCTTTTGGTGAGGTGGGAGTCACGTTGGAGGACTACGACATGATTTCTGGTCTGCCGTGTAGGACTGAGGCGGTGGAGTGGTCGGAGACTGCCATGAGGGTGGACTCGGCCGAGGCTAGGAGGTTGATCGGTTGGAACTTGTCGCCGAAGGCTGTTACAGTGCCTGGTTTGGTGCCCAGTTCCTATGTCCGAGATTACTTTGCGGGGAAGACCCCGGCGTTGGTGGTGATTGATGGGAGAGAGACGGCTCTTCCTCCCTGTACAGCTGAGCAGAGGGCCCGTTTGTGGCTTTGGTGGTTTCTGTCTTCGATCTACCTCGGAGACAAGGGAGAGAGGCTGTCGACGAAGCTTCTTCCCTTCCTTTCTGACCGAGCTCCCTAGGGCGTTAGGACCGGGTCATGCTTGGTTTTGCGGTCCTCATCCGCTTCATGAGGGCCATGGTTCGTTCGGAGTTGATGGAGAAGGGGACTTCTCTGGTGTCGTCGGCCCTGGATCTTTGTTGGAGGTATGAACCTTCATTTAGACTAAAATCAATTCTTTTCCTTATCAAATTACGAAAGATCGTTATTGACTATCTTGCTTCACAAGCGTGGGTGTACTCCTACTTTCCGAGCCTCTCGCCCAAGAGGACGGAGCCGCTGGAGAAGGCCTATCCCGCCGTGAGGGATTGGGTGATGTGTCAGACGAGGAGCAAGCGTTCCTCTCACGGTGTTTATCAGCGGGACGTGAACGCTCTTCAGCTGGACAGCGTGAGCATCTCACTTATATTTGTTTTGCTTCTTCATTGCTTATTAACCGATCATAAGAATGATTCCTTGTTTGTCTTATCCCAGTGGGTGCCCAGGCCTTGGGCGGAGTACGCTGGACCCCCTCCTTTTGTGGCTGAGGTCCTTCGACCTAGGAGCTTGAGCCGGCTGCTGTTGAGGACATCGATGGGTCCTGTGTGGTACTTGGGCGAGCGCTTGGCTCGTCAGTGCTCTCAGGATGTGTTGACGGTTCCCATCGATCCTCCTAGGACGATGTTAAGGGAGCCTTCTGAGGCTGAGAGGGAGGCTGACTTGGCTGGCGTTGGTGGTGACGCCCTTCTTCTTCCCGGTGAGGACTACTCGGCGTTCCTCTACAGGAGGTTGGCGTACTGTCCGGTTGCGGTGAGCATCTTACTCTCCTTTATTCTTGATTTTGAGAATAGGATGAAAGATCATCGATTAATGAGAAACATTTGACTTTGCAGGAGGTCGAGGCGGCGGGCATCGAGCCCCCAGAGTACCCCGAGACCCTTGAGTACACTGACGCGACCGAGAGGACGACGATCTCCGAGTTGCGTGACTTTGACGTGGCTGTGACGGATGCTGGCTTGGACGATTGGCAGCATCTGATTCGGAGGGTGAGCCTCTAATTTGGATGATTTTTGTGTAAGAACACATTTGATTTGAACTTATTCAATTATTGAGAACTTTCTTTTTAAAAATGCAGGTTGCGCCGTCTTGGTTTGTGGCGTTATGGAGGGTGGCCAACCGGCTGCGAGCTACTGCCGTCGAGGCACTTGTCGGCGATCGAGGTCGTCAGGTATGAACCTTGTGTCTATTTCATTTTTGAACTTTGATTTTCCGAATTTTCTTGTAATTGCTTGAAATGATTGACATGAGCCAATTTTGTTGTTTGCAGGGGGATCGCGAGCTGGAGCGAAAGTTGGCCCAGTCTCGGGAGGAGACAACTCGCTTGTTGAGGGAGCTTGAGGTTCGCGACGCCGAGGTTGCTGCTCTCGCGGCAAAAGTTGCGGAGCTAGAGGGCGACCGACAATAGTTTTGCTTTGTTGTTGTTTGTTTCGCACATTTGTACATTTTTAGGACCTTCATTTTGGACATTTTGGACTTTGCTTGGGGCTCGAGCCCCCAGTTTGTTGTACATTTCCCTTTTTTGGCTGTATATATGATGGCCTGAGTCAGCCACCCTCTCAGCCTCAGAACAGGTTTGGTAGATGACGGTTTATGCTGTCATGCTGCCGAAATTTACATAGAAATCACGTAGAACATACATTTGTATATACATATGGCCTAAATTAGCGCAAAACGAATGACTCAAAAGTGCAAAAAAATGCAAGAGAAAGTGCCAAAAATGCAAAAAATTTGTCGGAAATGACCGGACGGTAGGGAGGGTTACCCCTAAAAAAATGAAAAAAAATAGAAACCTATAAGTTAGAAATGAAACGATTAAAAGAAAGAAATAAAAGAAATATATAAGTTTTGAAATGAATTACACTAAAATGAAAATTATTTCCTAAAATGAAAATATACAAGTGTGTTAAAATGATGAAAATGCTGATATTGCCTCGAACTGCGTGCCCGCGGATTTAGGAAACACGGAATATGGCAAATTTCACGTATTTACCAAAATAATAACCCGTAGGAATAGGAAATTATTCGCCAAGGAATTTAGGAAAGATCCAACGCGGAAAATCACAGAAACCTTGCTGAGGAAGAGGCGCAGCAAGAGCTGCGTCCCTTTGAAGAGCGCGCAGTCAGTCGCGTCTGTTCCCAGCGTGTCTGATTCGCGATTTTAGGAAATAGAGTTTAGTATAAATAGAGACGTTGATAGAGGTTTTATTCACACAAATCTTCCGTCTCTTCCTCGTCTTATTAAATAAAATTCTCAATATAAACACTCATCATGAATACTTTGGAGATTCGCCTAAAAGAGTGGACCAATGAGTTTTCCAACATGGAGAAACACGACATGGGCACCTATAATCTTGGATCTTTGTTGAGTTTGAAACTCATCAAGGTTGTCAAATGATGCGTGTCTTTTATATAAGGTTTTTACCTCATTTTCACACGCATTTCTGTACTTTTTATGTAGCATCTAGCTACAAATACCCCCGAACGTTCTACTTTGGTTCGTTTTATGTAATTTGCAGGAATTGACCAAAGAGGAGCTAAATCGAGCCTAAATCCGTCCCATTTGCATGCATTTATGGAGAATGAGGAGCCGGAGTTTGGAAATCTAACACTTGGAAGACGCGTGAGCTGGATTCGGGAAGGGTTTCAAAGTCTAGCGTGCCTAATTAGCTCGATCGAATAGTTTACTACTCGATCGAATGCTTTATATACTCAAGATTGATCGATCGAGCAGTTTAAGGAGTCAATCGAGGAGATTTTGCATGAAGTGCTCGATCGAGTGGTTTATTACCACTCGATCGAGTGATTTGGTGTTCGATTGCTCGATCGAGTAGTTTATTTCTACTCGATCGAGTGGTTTGTCCTGCTTTAGTTAATTCCCGCCTAATTATTTTATGGGCTTTTGTAATTAGTCCATGGATTAGGTTTTAGGATGGATTTTTCGTATAAGATAGAGGAGAGGGACTATGTTATTTCTTCTTCTCTTCTCACGTTCGTTTGACCCTACCTAAGACTACTGTTCTTGGATTTTTGTTCTTCCTTTACACTTTGCTACTCGGATTTGGATTCGCGATTGGTATTATTATTCTACTTTTATCTTTAATCTTATTTATTGCTTAAATTCCTTCCCTCTTTTAATTGTTATCATAATTGCTTTAATTCAATCCTTATTAGTTCTATCATCATGTTTAGTTTTAATTATCTATTTGTCATTATTGTTAATTCGATGGTAATGAGTAGCTAATTCCCCCCCCCCCCCTGCTAAGACTATAGGGGATCCATAATCATGAGCGAATAGTAATCGATTTATTGGGTTAATGCGGGTATAATCTCTGTTGTTTAAATGCTGCAATTAATTGAATCTGTCTGATTGAGTCGACGCGATTAGACATTTATATCTTAGTGATCCTTGACCTGGACCGAAAGGTTGGAAAGGGCGAGACTAGTAGCGAGCAATAGGGTATTGTAGTGAGGGCGAAAGCTAAGCTATTTACGCTCTAGGGTGAATTAAGGACCGAAAGGTGACGTTCGTTACCCCTTAGACCGTATTTGCATTGACCTGAGACCTAGATTACTTGATTAAATGATTATGGTGAACCGTCTGTCTTAGCTGTTTCTCCTTATCTGATTAATTCCTTCCTCTTATTTCCTCTTCCTTATTCTTATTAGTTTAGAACATTACATTTAAAAACCCCCCATTTGGTTACCTTGACGAACTTAGATTAAGCTACAATTTCCTACCTCTCTGTGGATTCGACCCGACTTCCCTAGCTATATTAGTTAGAGCCAGTTGGTATTTTTGACAGGTACGCGACAGACCTGTCAAATTTTGGCGCCGTTGCCGGGGAGGTGGTACAATTTTGTTGTTTTAATTAAGTTTGTCTCTCGTCTCAAGGAATTTATTCCTTGAGGCTGATCTCATTTCTGCAAAGTTTTGATTAGTTCTGCAGGTCAGTCGTTGCTTTGAAAGTCTTTTTGCCAGGATGCCTACGATTACTGAGCATATAGAGCCATGTGGTAGATGTGGCGAGGAAGGGCATGACCCTATTGGATGCATGGCAAGTGTAGAGCGTGTCCTTGCTTATCGGAAATACAAGCAAGGAGTTCCTTTTTCTCAACTGTATGAGGAAATAAAGAATGTCTCTTCCCCTTCTACGCCAGTGCCGCAACCGGTTTCTCCTACTGCAAATGAAGAAATTGCTGAATTAAAATCCTTTGTGATGAGCATGTCACAACAGTGTGATGAGAAGTGCAATAGGAAAGACACGGTCATAACGAAATTGATGGAACAAGTCGCGCAGTTAACACTCGCGAAAGACCAAGCCGAGCCTCTACCGACATGAAATTCAGTCAGTGCAACGAAATGACAAGTTGGCTTTACTTATGAAGAGCCAAAAGTACCAGAAGACGGGGTTTTAACAGCTGAAGATACCCCGGAGGATGATTTGGATGAGTTTTTAGCCGAAATGCTTGCTGCGTGTGCTGAAGACACTCGATCGAGTGATTTATCTACTCGATCGAGTGAATTAATTCATCCTATCACTCGATCGAGTGAAAATCTTGGTCGATCGAGTAGTGCGAGAATTTGATGTTGGTCGATCGAGTGATATTCTTACTCGATCGAGTAAGTTTCTTTGAAGAAATCACTCGATCGAGTGATAAACTGGTCGATCGAGTGAAACAGAAGAAGAGAATGGTCGATCGAGTGATAAAAGTACTCGATCGAGTACCAGAAGTGGCGGAGACCCTATTTTACTATCTGATTCCGCTACCGTGTCATCTTCCCCTGCTGTGGAGGCGTCACGCATTGATAAAGGTAAAGAAAAAGTTGCGGGTACACTCATTGCTACCAGGGTGCCCTTCCTAGGTCGTCTGAAGGACGCAAAGATCGAGAAATAGTTCGGTAAGTTTGTGGACACCGTGAAGAACCTCCAGGTAACCGTCCCTTTTTCCGAACTTGTTACTCAGGTACCCACTTACGCTAAGTTTATGAAAGACATTGTGACGCGTAAGAGAAATTTAAGCGAGTTCGAGACGATTTCATTTATGGAAGAGTCTAGTAATTTGCTTTTAAATAAGGGTCCACCTAAAATGAAAGACTCGGGCAGCTTTTCTATTACTTGTATTATAGGCAACATGGTTATTGATAAGGCTCTTTGCGATTTAGGAGCTAGTGTTAGCGTCATGCCCCTTCCTGTCTGCAGGAAACTGAGCATGAGTCATTTTAAAGTGACTAACATTACCCTACAGATGGCTGATAGATCTGTTAGGAAGCCCTTAGGTGTCTTAGAGGACGTTCCTGTGAAAATAGGCAAGCTCTTTATTCCAGTTGATTTCATTGTTTTAGATATAGCTGAGGACACCCGGACCCAAATTATCTTAGGAAGACCATTCCTTTGTACAGCTGGGGCCGTTATTGATGTCAAACAAGGGCGTTTGACTCTTGCAGTAGAGGATGACGCAATCACTTTCAGTCTGTCTAGCACTTTGGCTCGGCCAATGATAGAGGATACCTGTTATTCGGTTGATATTATTGATGAGTCTATTTATGACTTCTGGTCGGGTTCTTTTATGAAGGACCCACTAGAAGCCCTTATGCTTTTTGATGAGTGTGTAGATAGCCCAGACGACGATGACGCTGCGTTGGATTTGCTTGTTGATGATTTGGATGAGCACGAGGGAGAGCAAGTGGAACAAATGATTAGCACTCTTTGCTCCATTGAGGTAAAGGTACCGGAACGTAAGCCTCTCCCTTATCATCTTAAATATGTTTTCTTAGACGATACAGAGAAATATCCAGTCATTGTTAGTGCCAAGCTTAATGATGATCAGCTGACTTCTTTGTTAGCTGTACTTAAGAAAAACAGGAAAGCAATGGGCTATTCACTGGACGATATCAAGGGGATTAGTCCCGATATTTGTATGCACAGGATAGAGCTGGAGGAAGATCACAAACCTTGCAGGCAGGGTCAACGTCGGCTGAACTAGAAGATGCAGGATGTTGTGATGGTTGAGGTAATGAAGCTGCTAGATGCAGGTATTATTTATTCTGTTGGTAATTCCAAATGGGTAAGTCCAGTACAGGTGGTCCCGAAGAAAGGAGGGACAACTGTTGTCAAGAATGAAAAGAATGAATTAATACCTACTCGAGTAGTGACTGGTTGGCGGATGTGCATAGATTACAGACAGCTCAATGCCGCCACCAAGAAAGATCACTTTCCCCTTCCTTTTATTGATCAAATGGTAGAAAGGTTAGCTTCTCATAAATTTTTCTGCTATTTAGACGGGTACTCAGGGTTCTTTCAGATCCCTATCCACCCAGACGATCAAGCTAAGACTACATTTACTTGTCCTCAGGGCGTTTTTGCTTATCGCAGGATGCCTTTTGGTTTGTGTAATGCCCCTGCCACCTTTCAAAGGTGTATGATGGGGATATTTTCAGAGTATATTGAGTCTATCATGGAAGTTTTTATGGACGATTTCAGTGTATATGGAAGTGATTTTTCTAATTGTCTGTCTAACCTTGAGAAAGTGTTGCGTATTTGTATTGAGGTTAACCTTGTCTTTGAACCGGGAGAAGTGCCACTTTATGGTCAACGAGGGAGTTGTCTTAGGGCACTTAGTTTCTGATAGGGGAATAGAAGTTGATAAAGCAAAGGTGGAAGTGATTCAGCAATTACCACCTCCTGTCAATGTTAAGGGGGCGAGGAGTTTCCTTGGTCACGCTGGCTTTTATCGCCGGTTCATCAAGGACTTCTCAAATATTGCTAAACCACTTACATAATTGCTACTTAAGGATGCTCCTTTTGTGTTTACTGATGATTGTCTTTCTGCTTTGAACAGGTTAAAGCAGGCTTTAGTCTCTGCGCCGATCATACAGCCTCCCGATTGGGACTTGCCGTTTGAGATTATGTGTGATGCGAGTGACTATGCACTAGGAGCGGTGCTAGGCCAAAGGAAAGACAAGGCTTTGAATGTTATCTACTATGCGAGCCGAACTCTGGATGAGGCTCAAGTGAAGTACACTACCACTGAGAAAGAGCTGCTAGCTGTGGTTTATGCCTTAGAGAAGTTTCGTACTTATTTAGTTGGGTCGAAGTCACTTGTTTTTACCTGACCATGCAGCTTTGAGGCATCTCCTTGCTAAGAAGGAGGCTAAACCACGGCTACTGAGATGGATACTCCTCCTTCAGGAGTTTGATCTGCAGATTAAGGATAAGAAAGGAGCTGAAAACGTTGTAGCTGATCACTTGTCGCGACTGATGCGACAAGAAGGGGAAGATTCTCTACCTATTGGTAATTCTTTTCCTGACGATACTTTAATTGCTGTTATATCATCTATTGTCAACCAAGAACCTTGGTATGCAGATATAGCTAACTTCGTTGTCAGTGGCAAGCTGCCGCCTGACCTTTCTCATCAGCAGAGGAAGCGTTTTCTGTATAACGCTAAGCAGTACTTCTGGGATGATCCTTACTTGTTTAAGGAATGTGCAGACGGTCTCTATAGACGGTGTTTTCCGTAGTGGGAGACCAAAGTAGTCCTGGAGGGCTGTCACTCCTCTTCATATGGTGGTCACCACGGTCCATCGCGTACCGTGGCTAAGGTACTTCAGTCTGGTTTTTACTGGCCTTCTTTGTTTCTTTGACGCTAAGTCTTTTGTTTCGACTTGTGATGCTTGCCAACGATCAGGGAACATTTCAAAGAGACATGAGATGCTACAAAACGGCATCTTAGAGGTTGAGGTCTTCGATGTCTGGGGCATTGATTTCCAAGGACCGTTCCCATCCGAGATAAAGGTAACGGGTATATCTTAGTGGTGTAGACTATGTGTCAAAATGGGTTGAGGCAATTGCCTCACCCCATTGTGATGCTAAGACCGTGATAAAGATGTTTAAAAAGATCATATTCCCCCGATTTGGTGTCCTTAGGGTCGTCATTAGTGATGGGGGAATGCATTTTAAAGAAAAGAAACTCACTTCTATTCTGTCTAAAGTTGGTGTCCAACACCGGCGTGGTTTGGGGTATCACCCCCAAACTAGTGGTCAGGTTGAGGTCTCTAATCGTGAGCTGAAAGAGATCTTGTCTAAGGTAGTTTCTAAATCACGGAAAGACTGGAGTCTTAAGTTAGATGACACATTATGGGCCTCTGAAGCGCCTTTAAGACACCAATTGGTGCATCACCTTATAGGCTAGTTTATGGGAAATCGTGTCACTTACCTGTTGAATTGGAATGTAAGGCTTGGTGGGCAATTCGTGAGCTTAACTATGATCCTAAGTTGTGTGGTCAGAATCGTCTTTTGCAGCTAGATGAGTTGGAAGAGTTTAGGCTTAATGCCTATGATAGCTCGCGCATTTACAAAGAAAAGACGAAGAGATGGCATGACAAGAGAATTCTACCTCGGGAGTTTCATGTTGGGCAAAAGGTGCTGCTATTTAATGCCCGATTGAGATTATTTCCTGGCAAGCTGAAGTCTAGGTGGAGTGGTCCTTATACGGTGACGGCTGTTACCAAATTTGGATCCGTGGAGCTCGAAGATTCCGAAGGTCATATATTCAAGGTGAATGGCCAATATGTGAAGCATTACCACGAGGCGAACAAAACAGACGATCGTGTTGAAGTCTTGTATTTCGACGCGCTTGACGCGCCAGTTATTTGACGCCAGAAAGGTCGTGCGGGACCTCATAAACCAGCGCTCTCCGGGAGGCAGACCGGACTGTTCTATTGTACTTTTGTTGAACTATTTATTTTTCTTTACCTTTATGTTGAACTTTAGACGCTGTTTTACGAACTCTTTATGCTTCCCGTGCTTTGAAATGCGTGTTTTGCAGGTTACTTCACTCGATCGAGTAGTTTTCTACTCGATCGAGCGCTTTTTAAGGTATTTGTCAGTCGATCGAGTGGTATTTTACTCGATCGACCGAAGCAGAAAACGCATCCACTCGATCGACCGGTTTTCTGCTCGATCGAGTCCCTCCTTTTGCCAGTTCACTTGATCGAGCTGTTCCAAGTTGCTCGATCGAGTGGTTATGTCTTCCAGCCGCTAATTTACGTCTATGGAACTACTGTTTGACTTTCTTTGACCTCCCATGTTCATGGTCGGTTTGGGGAGGTCCCTCCTTATGACGTTTTGTAAGTTTTCCGACTCCACTTCTCCTTTTTCCCTTTAGTTTGCATTTCTTTCCCTATTTTTGGTACAATGAGGGCATTGTAAGGTTTGGTTTGGGGAGGTATGCATCCATATCCGTGTCTACATGTTTTCTTGCATTTCTGCTTGCACGTTCATTTATTTCCGCATGCATTGTTGCTTCAATTAATTCAAAAATCATAAAAATTCAAAAAAGAAATTTAGGAAATTTTCAAAAATTAAAAAAAAAAAATTCACGTTTAATTTGAGTCGGAACGTTTGAACTTTGACGCTACATTGAATCTTTACTTGAGCCTTGCATATTCTTGACATTTAGTTGGCATGATTATGTGCATAATCTACGAGTTTTTGTTTCTCTCCTACCTGAACAAATAGACTTGATTCATTATGTCGGCAAGCTACATTACATTTTGAGGTTAGAGCTTTTTAAACTGGTGACGTTCATGACCGGTTTCATTTAGGATGTGAGTAGTACTCTCTTTAAGGCATGTAACATCAATTTGCATAAGCATGAGTCCAGTCTTCTTAATACCTGTATGCATTCGGTCTGTGGATGGTGACACATGTTAGGAGAGACAATTCCCTTTACTTCACTCTACCCATGAGCTCCACATAGCCAAATTGCCTTTTTGTCCTATTAACTACTTTGTATAATACTTCCTACCCTAGCCGAGCTAGTGACGAGTAGTTGTTGGAATGCTTTATTGCAATATGGTTATTTTATCTGATTTCAAAAGATGGTGGAAGAATTGAAGGGAATGAAAAGAAAAAAAATGGAATGAGAAAGAAAAAAAAAAAGAGAACGAAAATGAAAAGAAAAAGAAAAAAAGGCGAAATAAGAAAAGGAAAAGAAAAAAAAAAGAAAAAAATCATATGAAAGAAAAAGAAATTGGATAATGATTTTCACTCCCATGTCTTATTTATGTCTTATGGGGAGTTGACGAGTTTTTGGTGTTTTGTGAGTTTAGTGCATAGTTTTTGCACCATTTCATCTTGTTATATTGAGTACGAAGTTGGGATGCAGTTTATGTTTGTATCCGTTGTTGCTAGCCTGGCTACTAACTCCACATATCCAAATTCATCTTAGCCCCTTCTTACCCATTACCTCACTTCCCCAAATGTAAGTCCTCGGCATGTGTCTTGGTCATTAGTATGGTTGGAATGCATATGTGCGGTTGTAGAGACTTTATTCATGTTAACTGCATGCATGTTCTTATGGATCGAGTTAGGTGAGTGTCTTTACTTCTTCCTATCTTTCACATATTTACTCACCCTGCGCCTAATTTTGAGTGACGAGCGACCCGTGAGAGTCCGATATCTTTTGAGTCTTGCAAGGTCGACGGTTCAGTAAGTTTGAAACATTGATTTAACTCGTTTGCACTTCTCATTTGCCATTTTGTCATTTTGTTGCATTAAATTGTTTCTAGTGGATGATTTGTAGCTGATACGTTGGTCCCGTTCCACTGTTATTTCCTAGTTGCATTCATATTTGCTTGGGGACAAGCAAAGATTTGGTTTGGGGAGATTTGATGCGTGTCTTTTATATAAGGTTTTTACCTCATTTTCACACGCATTTCTGTACTTTTTATGTAGCATCTAGCTACAAATACCCCCGAACGTTCTACTTTGGTTCGTTTTATGTAATTTGCAGGAATTGACCAAAGAGGAGCTAAATCGAGCCTAAATCCGTCCCATTTGCATGTATTTATGGAGAATGAGGAGCCGGAGTTTGGAAATCTAACACTTGGAAGACGCGTGAGCTGGATTCGGGAAGGGTTTCAAAGTCTAGCGTGCCTAATTAGCTCGATCGAATAGTTTACTACTCGATCGAATGCTTTATATACTCAAGATTGATCGATCGAGCAGTTTAAGGAGTCAATCGAGGAGATTTTGCATGAAGTGCTCGATCGAGTGGTTTATTACCACTCGATCGAGTGATTTGGTGTTCGATTGCTCGATCGAGTAGTTTATTTCTACTCGATCGAGTGGTTTGTCCTGCTTTAGTTAATTCCCGCCTAATTATTTTATGGGCTTTTGTAATTAGTCCATGGATTAGGTTTTAGGATGGATTTTTCGTATAAGATAGAGGAGAGGGACTACGTTATTTCTTCTTCTCTTCTCACGTTCGTTTTACTCTACCTAAGACTACTGTTCTTGGATTTTTGTTCTTCCTTTACACTTTGCTACTCGGATTTGGATTCTGCGATTGGTATTATTATTCTACTTTTATCTTTAATCTTATTTATTGCTTAAATTCCTTCCCTCTTTTAATTGTTATCATAATTGCTTTAATTCAATCCTTATTAGTTCTATCATCATGTTTAGTTTTAATTATCTATTTGTCATTATTGTTAATTCGATGGTAATGAGTAGCTAATTCCCCCCCCCCCCCCTGCTAAGACTATAGGGGATCCATAATCATGAGGGAATTGTAATCGATTTATTGGGTTAATGCGGGTATAATATCCGTTGTTTAAATGCTGCAATTAATTGAATCTGTCTGATTGAGTCGACGCGATTAGACATTTATATCTTAGTGATCCTTGACCTGGACCGAAAGGTTGTAAAGGGAGAGACTAGTAGCGAGCAATAGGGTATCGTAGTGAGAGCGAAAGCTAAGCTATTTACGCTCTAGGGTGAATTAAGGACCGAAAGGTGACGTTCGTTACCCCTTAGACCGTATTTGCATTGACCTGAGACCTAGATTACTTGATTAAATGATTATGGTGAACCGTCTATCTTAGCTGTTTCTCCTTATCTGATTAATTCCTTCCTCTTATTTCCTCTTCCTTATTCTTATTAGTTTAGAACATTACATTTAAAATGTAACACCCCGTATTTTATTAATTGGATAAAATTCTTTTAATTGCTATTTTGAATTTAATTACATCATTTAACGATTTATATATATATGCTTAGCTAATTAATTAATTTCATCATAATTCGATACGTTAATTTTAATAATCATTAATAAGTTTATTTAAAGTTAGTTCGAGTTTATTGAAGTTAGTTCGAGTTTATTTATTTAATAATTTCCGTTTCTTTACGAGTCCTTATGAAAGTTGTTTTAAGTTAACCCGAGATGGATTTTGGGAACAAAACCGTCCAATTAGCTATTTTGAACTTATTTCACTAAATTAGCAATTTTTATTAATATCCGTTAGTTTTGTAAAAATCGCTAATAATTCCGATTCAAGCTGATATTGTATTATTTACGTTAACTAGCTGAGTTTATTTTATTTTCACTCATTAAATTTATTTATTATTGATTCCGTTTTATTACTGAAACTTCTACTAAAACCGATTTTATTAACTCGAGACGGTTTTAAAAACTAGCGAAATTACTTAACGATGAAGAAAGATACGTATAATAAATAGCTAGCAAGCAAGCACGTCACTCATTTCTACGTTGTTCCTCCATCTTCTTTCTTCTTCTTTCGTTCTTCTTCTTCTTTTTTTTCCTCTTTACAATTTCGCGTCTATAAACCCGTCCCGACGCTTCGTTTCTCAACCGTTTTAAACTATATTTGTTCCATAGCGCTCCTCTCGTCGTTCTCGTCATTCCGATGTAAGTAACATTCATTTTCGTCATGTATTTTTACAAACCCAATTTATACTTTCAGCTTTATTTATTATAAGACGGTTTTAGATGCTGAGATAGGCGGTCTTGTAGAAGATTTGTTAGTCATAAATGATTAATTCAATCAGAAAAAGGTAACAATGATAGGTTACTCGATATTACTTGTAAAATATGTTTATTTCGAATGCTGGTTAGTCTGTTTTATAATTGATACGGTGTATAATTATATATAGGGATCCTTATGGATGTTAATTAGTCAGTGGTATAGTTGAGACGGTGTATACTGATATGTGGAGATGATTGAGACGGTGTATACTGACCTGTAGGGATCATTTGGGATGCTAGCTAGTAAGTGGTATATTTAAGACGGTGTATGCTGACTTGTATGGATTGTTTTGGGATGCTATTTGGGATAAAGATGATTGTGTTAGAATAATAAAAGGAATTACGGATGGTTGCCATGTTAGGTGTAACTAATTTATAAATGGAAGAGGAGGTGGGATATGTGAGACGAAAGAGATCATGATGGATATATAAAGCTTTATACGTTGAATTGCAGAGAGATATTCATAGCCCTTGTACCATCAGTTGATTAATGGCTTTGAGGTTCAGATTTGGACTATGGATTTGGGGTATTGTATATTAATTTGTGTTCCTGGCTGTAGCTTGGCAGTGGCCTGGCCGTGGCCTTGGCAGTGGCCTAGCTAAGTCACGAGTTTGAGGCCATGTGTAGTTGGTGGTTAGGCCGAGTTTGAGGTTGTCATAATAACTTTTGAGCCGTGTCTATAAATTGTTTTGACGCTAGTTTGGTTTATTTAAAATATAATTAAATTAATTTCCGTCTCTTATTTTATATAACGATAATTCGTTAATATCGTCCTTTCACATAATTATTTTAGGTGGCTCATATGTGGTTGAAGATGAAGAGTAATTTTGGGTTTTAGAAGCTTTCTCAAGGGTTATTTGCCTTTTTCTAGCTTAAGGTAACTATTCCGAGTTACTCGACGAATTAATGTCACATTAGTAGTTAATGTTGTGCTTGTTGTTTGTTAAGTGTTTAGGTGATTGATAATGTGTTACTTTCGTTTTTCACATGATAGAAATTGGAAATAGCATGAGAATGATATTGTGATAAATTTTGTGATTTGGGCCAAAGTAGGCAAAGACTACGAAAGTGGGCAGATTGACCGAACGAGTTTGGTCAAACTAGGTTTAAACCGGTCAGCCTCGATTTGACCGATGACCCGTCGCGGGACTCGGGTCAAGGGTTTGTCTTTGAGGTGAGATTGGTTGTTATTGGAAGTTTTATGTTATGCCTTGATATTTGTAATTATCATTTCACATGTTGGTTGTTGGATGCTTTGGATGCCTTATGCTTGAGTCTTCTTGCCTTGTTGCCATTTTAGCTTGTTCTCATGAATTATGAGATTAACGGTTAGCTGGAATTTGGATTATTATTGATATTGGAGATATTGTTGGATTGTCAGCTGAATATGCTCTTGCGTAGCCTTTCACATACTAGGGTGTGTATGATCATATGAGTGTGCAAGTTTGGACTCTTTGCCTCTCTTATGGTTAATTGGGTGTCCTACTTGTCTTGTGTGGTGTGGGCTAAAGTATTCAAGCTGGGACTAGGTCCTAGGTGAGTATTTCGGCCTTCGTCATAGATAGGCCATTATAGTCTTTGACGAGTATATGTTTGCGGCTTAATAGCCTTTGTGTTCCTGGCTTGGTGGGTTTATATCCAAGTGGGGCATGACCTTCTCGCCTATTTTGTGAGGAGATGGTCAGCTTAAGTACTAGCCAACCCTTTGGTGGACTCCTTAGGGTACTCATGTGGTTTTATCATGAGTCTTGGGTGCGGTGGTTTTTTCCGCATTTCTCTAGGTCTGCGCAGTCTAGGATTAGGGTTGAGTCGTGTTTTGGCCATGTTTTATTCATATTAACATCTGAGCCAAAATACTAGCTTCCCTACCTCGTGGTATAGACTCGAGTTACAAAGTGACTATTGACTGTACTAGTAACTTATGCCTGTGTCTAGATATATTGTCCTTTCTTGTTTGATGATTCTATGAATCATAGAAGGTGAGATGCAAGCCGGCTATGGTTGATAGAGTTTGGATTCCTGGATGTTATGTGATTCACATGATAGTGTAGTATGAGTCGGTCTAGTATTCGCATGCTAGGACTATGTGTTGTTATATTGTTGTTCACATGATAAGCACGATTGTCTAGCATCTATATGCTAAGGCTATGTGTTATTCATATTCATATTCTTATGTTTACATGTTATATTAATTATGACATTTCGTGGCTGGGAGAACTCGGAGTTACTCCCCACTGACTGTGGCTTTCGTATTTGTATAAAATGCGAATGACAGGTAGGTGATGCATATATGGGGTACATGGACGAGCTAGCGAGCAAAGTAACCTTGGAACCTAGATTGGCTTTATTTTATTGTGACCCTTAAACACTTTTTATGTCACATACATTTTAGGGACATATGTCTCCCTCTTTACATTTGGTTGTATAACTTTGCTATTCGCGACTTTAGCAATGGTTATGTTGCGAAACTTCTATTTAGACCTTGTATGTTTTGACACCTTCCAATTTGGATATCTTTATAACGAGTTCGGGTTTTTAAAAATTACAGGTTTTTACCCAAATGAACCTATTACAAACATATCCATGCTGTTTTATTCTAGAATTACGTGTTTACTTTTCCGCAATAAATGAGGGTGTTACAGTTGGTATCAGAGCATATTTGCTCCCGACGCACGTTTGTGCACCCCAATATAAATAACTTGACCTTAAAATAATAAACTTGAGAGATGGGTAAGATGGGTAGACTTAGGACCTTATGTTGTAGTCTCTTTGTGTTTGCTCTTTGTTAGGTACTAACCTGTTTGTTGATTGTCATTTAATAATTGTTGCGTTCTTGGATCAGTGACCGTGAGCTTATCTATAGCTAATGGAGCTATTACCCTTATTATAAAAAAAAAAAATTTGAACTAAAGGTTTTGAAAATATTTTAATGTTTTTCACTGGTTTTAATGTCAATTAGTGTTAAAGCTTGTTATTGGAGACGTCTGATAATTAGTTTTATCATTTGTTGGTGTAAAAATGTATTTTTATGTCTTTGAATTGGAATATTGATGTTTTTGAGTGATCGCCAAGAGTATCTCCGTTCCATTGAAAGGACACTTATATTTTAAGAAGATCAAGATTTAGTGCTTATTGCTGAGGATTGAAGATTTGTTCAACCTTTGAAGAATGCTTCTACTTCCTTGAAGATGTTTCTCGTTCTTTTTGTATCTCGCCTTATTCTTAATCTCTTGGTGCTTATCCTCCTTCTAAACTCCCTTCTGTTTTACTTTAAAAGCTACGCTTGTACTCCTAACTTGTCCTTTGTTCTTTGCTTATCCTCCCTTAACGCCATTAGATAGTACTCTTTTGAAGGAAATGTAGATCTATATACACTAACATACTCATATATGTTTAAATTAATTTGTCATAAAATTAAATACGGATTTTATGCATGCAAACAATATGATAAAATAGGGGAGAAATCATGTTCTTACATTGGTGATTTCGGTTTTATTGGGCACAAAAGAAATCTCCTTTTCTTTTGTTCTTGAGCTTTCCTAAGATGGAAGAACAAGATCCAAGTATAGGATCTCTCCCTAAGCTTAATACCCAAGGCTTTCTCTTAATACAAATTAATATTATAAGTACTAGTATAATATTAATCTAGTAGAAAATTGAACCAAAAATATTTATAAAACACTTAAATATTTTGGTTTTATTGAGAGAAGAAGAGGAGGATTTTTATTCTCTCTAGAATTGTATTTTTGGATGATAGAATGAATGAATGATAATTTACAACATTTTGTATATTATTAGGTAAAAATTATAGAAAAACCATGATGGGTTTTTGTCTTCTCAAAACCGTGTAAGAGGAGGGATTTTGGGGAGCCAATGCATGGAAAAATTGTTCTTCACAATAAACAATAGGGTTGCATGGCTAGTGACTAGGGTAATCATCATGCCCTCCACTAATTACAATCAACATATAATTAGCTTAAAAACCCTCTAATTTTCGGCCCACTTGATAATATGGATTCCATATTATTTTTGTCAATTGTCAATATGTCACATGTCATATGTGACATAAATTTGTTATGTATTTTTAACATATTAAAAATCAACGTATTAATAAAAATACGTCACATACAAAAATCGACTTAGTAATTTCATAATTACTTGTGCCAAAATATTTTACCATTTATAAATCACAACAGATTGTATTTATAATAATTCATTCAATTTTGATTGTTTCTTTAAACATTAATTTCATCCGAGTAATGATACAATTCAATTACTCAGACCGTATCTCATTTAATCACATTTCAATTTGATACGTAAATCTTACTTCCAAAAATCGTCCGTCAATTTTCAAGTAATTTAATTAACTCGTAACATTATACGATTAATTAAATAATCAATTAAGAGTGTTGCCCTATAGGTATGACCTAGGGGGTCAACTGATCACCACCGTCGCACGACAGTAATGTCAAACTCTAGTCAGCCAATCATTACCGATATATGTTGACCAGTTGACAGTAACAATATTACTTCCCAATTGTATTCTTTATAATGAGATTTAAACATGTGATCATCATGATCAACAGTCGTGATCGCATTATTGTCGGAGGACACATATTCCAACAATCTCCCACTTGTCCTCGACAAGTGTGCATCACCAATTCTCTTGTCCTATTACTATCTCCCACTCAATGCAAGGTGTCTTTCAGGTCGTACTTGCAAGTGATCATATCGAGAGTGGTTTCCTCGATCTGGAGAATAACTGATTGACCGGACTTATCTATCATAGATACTTTCCGAGCGTGGCCACGCATTTCCAGTTCATTACTCCTCGAGTGTCCCTGAGATATTGTTATAACCCTGACTAGGGATGGACAATTCCTATCGCACTCATTCCCTTCGACTAGCCACAGCCATCATAACCCAAAATATGCCCATTTGACCCCATTTACGAAGGTCGTAGTAACACAAATCAAAGTTAATCTGAAACTGTGCCATCTTAGGAGAATAGTCTTTAGTCAAAAGAATCGACTCATTTGAATACTATAGTAGCTCTCGCCACGACCAGGCTATATAAATTTGCCAGAACTCTATAAGCGGTCATTAGGCCCGACAAAATGTTCCTAACAGTCTGCCTATGTGATCGACTAGTCATCTCACATGACTTTATGGCACTTGAACTTGCCATCAATCGCATCACATTCTAGTCACTTCGAGACGTCACCTCATACAGGTAACTATGGGCAAAAACAATGTTAATCCATGTTCACTTTAACGGGGTTCAATTGTCTCTACAACCCGTTTGGATATAACAATGTACAAGGTGAGTTAATAATAACTCAAACGACAAATGTCGACATCACACTCGGGTAGTCAATATCATATTACAACCTTGTGATGTATATCATAAGTGTAAACACTTATTGATTGCAATAGAAGTTTTAACGTGCCATGTGTCCATGTGTTCAAACCTCTTACACTTGCAATTTCCTTTACATTCATGTTCTCTCAGAATCGCGATTCGATCCAACGACTCTACGATTTTACGATCTAAAAATGCTTGACCGATCCTGGATCCTACGATTCTGTCATAGTTGTAGAATCTTACGATCCTATTAATTTGAAAATTTCTAGAGATGGGATCATAATACGATCCTACGATTTTACGATCCTACGATCCGATTCCATAAAAAAAAATTAATATATATTTTTATATAATGACACCGTAAAACCAAATTTCGTGTAAGTTGTTCATACAATGATACTAAAATCATTCATTACCAATATTTTATGAATAAATATTAATAAATAAGTGTTTTGATTTTCAATTATATGTTTTTACCAAATAAAAAATTATATTTAGTGAGTTTGTAGAATCTTGCGATTCTACGATCCGATTCTACCGATTCGATCCTACCCTCCCCATCGATCCAAAGTAGAATCCCGATCCTGACAACATTGAGCATGAATCTTACCAAGTACACATCAAGGTTCCCGACCTTGGTTTTGGTTCTTTAACTTGAAAGAACTTTCTTATCGACTATCACATAACGAACGAATTTGCGATGAATAATATAACTTGTACCGATCAAGTATTCCATCCACACACAATGCACTAGGTATATGTTTTGTAGAATCTTGTAACAATTGACAAGATTATTTAGCTTAGCACTTCTCACAAGTCCTAGCTTTACTAGGAAAGATTATTTTTGAATAACCTCTTATTCAACCAAGCATCTTTCCAAAACTTCTCATTTCTCTTTCTGGGCTTGAAAGAATTGGGATTCTCATAAATCCTCATATGTGCTCGGATTTTCTACAATATGTGCAACCTCTTAACACACAATGGAACATTCCGTCAAACACTGAAATCGCTCATCGGATTCTACTTGAGAATTCATGACGTTTCTATTATGGCTCGCCAATCAATCATCATGCTCTTATGCATATGATTCATAATTGGACATGTACATGATTATTCTAATGGCGGAAACATTAGTTACTAATAATCATGAGATCAACCGTTCATAGGTTCAATGAACGACCATGACTGCTAATGGCAATTCCATTTTCATCCACATGAATAACCTATGTGAATGTTGATACGATGTGTATCTCTTAATACTAATCCGACATCCCTTGATGTAATTGGATTCATCATTGTCCATTTTCATCCAGAATTGAAAACTCAAAAGCTTCTTTATGAAAGAAGGTATTAGCTCGTCATTCTTTAATGAGTGATGAGTTGTAAACATTCAAAGGATGATAGCTCCCACTAAATTCCATGTCTTCACATGAGAATTTCCTAACTCCCACTCAATTCTGCATATTTCGAAATTGACTTCTCAATCGAAACTTTTATTAAGAATTGAAATATAAATTGCATTGCCAAGTTATTAGGATGAAACCATATATGTTCCCATCATATCCTTTCAAAATACCTATTTTGAAGTGGTCTCATCTTAACCTTACGGAAAGAGATTTTAAATCTCCAACACACTCATGTCATAATGATGTGTAGTAATGTCATTATTCAAATATAAACAATATCTAGAATACGTCCTTCGCAAATACCCTTTTGGAAGGAGGTTTAACCATTCCATAGTGAGGTTAAGCAATGACATTTACGTGGTTAAAACTTTGGTCATTGAAGATATCGGTATATCAATCTTTGCAACTCGATCATAACTAGTATGTTACTATGATTCATTTAGGCTCTTAAGTAAATCTCAAGGTTGAAACTATTGGTCAAATGTTTCATAAACTTAGTCAAAAACTTGTTAAGACTTTACATTAGTCATTTTTCTTCCAAAACTTTCTTTTGGTCTCCTCGTGTAGTTATCTTGAGAATATTCTCTTATGATTACTACACTTGGTCTCTTTAGTCATATAAAACTAACTTGAGACCATAGATCTCATCTATTCGGAATACTATGTAAATAAATATACCTTCATTCAAATCATTCTCTCTTGTGTAGATCTTCATATACACAAGTACACAATTTTATCTTGCCTTGTGTCCTCATTTTTCTCCCACTCTATCTTTAGAATAAATACACTAAACATTCAAAGATAGCATATGAGACAGAAATTAATGATGTTGAAGTATAAGGAGAACTATCTCATAGATAGACTAATAGTTATTGATTTCATATGTGTACTTGGTGGTTGACATTCCTTTAAGAGAGTTCATAGACTCAAAATCGCTTCATAAATGATCATACACAAGCCTTAAGCATGTGGACATATAATGAAACCCGTCATTATATTTGTCTATTAGATCACTTTAAGTGACTAATCTTATGTTTTAAAGTGCAAGCATTTAAAGATGAATTTTAGAACATAAAAGGATAAATGATAAAACGGGTGACTTGGGTTGCAAACCAAGTCACCATCATCCAAAATACAAACCATCATCCAAAATACCTTTCCATGTCAAACATGGAAACTTAAAGTTCTAAAAATCCAAAACATAATCTTAAATTAAGACAATGAAAAGCAAAGCTCCATAAAAGCTATCCTTAGCTTCTCCATGGTTTCTTATGCTTGCTTTTCCTTTCCCTTGTCTTTGCTTGGTGGAGGCCCTATTTACAATAAAAAGGGAGATACATTATCAAAACTTTGCATCATAATACCATAGTTGAATTAGAAACATAAAAGAAGGTTAGTCATTTACCTACTGGAGTGATCTTTCCAGCTTTGATATCACCAAGGTATTTGGAACAATTTCTTTTCCAATGTCCCATGCCATTACAATAATGGCATTTATCAAGAAGACCCTTCTTGACTTTTGAGGTGCTAGCTTCATTAGGCTTAGCTTTGGTGAATGTGGGAGCTAGCTTCTTGCCCTTTCTCCCATTCTTCTTGAACTTCCCTTTACTCTTAGTGCTTATGTTAAGCACATCCTTGGGAGGGTTCACATTTAACCCCATGTCCCTCTCGGCTTGCACAAGTAACTTGTGCAACTCCTCAAGAGACACATCCTTGTCTTGCATGTTGAAATTCACCCGGAATTGCACATATGCCTTGACTTTGGACAAGGAGTGTAGAATCCTATCTACGATGAGTTCTTTGGGGATTTCAACCTTTTGAATTTTCAAGGTCTCGACAAGCTCCATGAGTTTGAGCACATGAGGGCTAACCTTTTGGCCCTCTTTGAAGTCGAGATCAAAGAATGCCGCGGCCGCCTCATATTGGACGATCCGCGGAGTTTGTGAAAACATGGTCACAAGTTTGGAGTAAATCTCATTAGCATTGCCCATTTTAAAGGCTCTCCTTTGGAGGTCCGCCTCCATCGCAAATATTAAGACATTTTTAATTGCGGCGGACTCCTTTTGGTAAGCCTCATATGCTTCCCTAGTGGCCGCGGTGGACCTAGTGGATGGTTCGGGTGGAGAGGCCTCGGTAAGGTAACGAAGCTTGTCGTCACCTTCGGCGGCTAATTTGAGTTGGGCATCCCATTCAGAGAAATTTGACCCATTCTTTTCAAGTTTACATCGATCCATAAAGGATCGGAGCCATGACGAACTAGCGAGAGGTGTGGCATTAGGAGTTGGTGTTGGTGTTGCCATTTGTTATGAAAAAGAAGTGGTCTACAAAACAAAATATAAGGAGTAAAACAAATGTCGTTTTAATAATACTCGTAAAAATGTATGATTTAAACAAGTTTTATGCATTTTTCTAGTGACCTCTACCCAACTAGATAAATGATTCCAAGACCCAAATTCATATCGACTTAGGCACGGTGGGGCCGATTCATCCTTTATCAATACAACTTGGTGGATTAACGTTTAATCGATTCTACTTTTAGAACTCTTGGTCGATAATATTACATTAACAATTATCTTTAGCCCAAAACACATCCGACAAGGGCACGGTGGGGCCGATACATCCCTTATCAAAAACTTTTGTTGAGTTCAATCCAAATTTCGAATAAATGTGTCCATGATCTAAACCCACATTAACTTGGGCACGGTGTGGCCGATACATCCCTTATCAACATGAATTCGGTGGATTAACATTCATCACCCACTTCCCCTACGTAACAAGGTTTGTACCCCGGTGGGGCCGAGCGCACTCCCTCGCGAAATAGGTTTTCATGGTTTCTACTATTTGGTAAGGCTATGTCTCAATTAATTGTTTTAGCGAGAGGTCATGTCAATTTATTATCTATCACGTTTTAAGTGAACTAAAGCGGTGAACTACGATAATTCTAATTGACACGGTCGATAAACTCGATAAAATGACAATGCATGTTTAGTTATGGCGATTTAGCGATGCATGTGACATAAAATAAAATGCAAGCATAAAAATAAATAAATCCTAGTATGGCCTTTCCTAAAATAGAAAAACTATTTAACTATTACATATTCGGAAACCAACTCCATTGGTCCCTTGAACTTCGGTTGTGGCACGCATCTCGAGATAACACCGTCTTTATGTATCGCCATTCTTGAAGAAATCCGTCTTTGGGAACTCCGGAATGAATAAAATTACATAATAAATTACATAATTTCCTATTATACATTTGTAACTAAAATAAAATAAATCTATTAAATTACAAAACGGTGATACGAGATCACAATAAATTACAACCGAATCGATATTCCCATACATTTCGGGAAATACCAATTAAAATCTAAGGCCATACTAAGTAAAATTACATAATTCAAAATTACATAAATTAAAAATTATGACAATCATAAAGGAAAAATGCAGCATTATAATATGTATGAACATGCCCAATTTTATGCTAAATCGCCTTTAATTAGCCAATATCGTATATTACTCGGTTTTTACGGATTTGCGTGATTTCAACATTTTATAATCACAAAAATACATAAACTCATATTTATGCATAAGTTAATTACCCTAACCTCTTAGGACTCAAAATTTAGTCTTCACTAATAATTTGACCATAATTAACCTATATTTTATAAAATTATTCATAAATGGACCAAAAATTACAAAAATAAGCTATAAACTTCAAATAAATCACAAAATTTCAAATAAATTCAAAATTTGAAATTTAAACTCATGAACATTCTGGAAAAATACCATGACACTCATAATGTTAAAAATCATAGGTTAAAAATTTCGAAATTTTTCCGGAAAAACAATGTTGCAGTTTATCGGTTTTAACTAAAATAATCATAAAAACATGGAAAAAAGATTTTCATTAACTTTTCAATTTTGGATCTGAAAAAGATAATAAAATGCAACATTAGACGTTTTTCTAAGTCATAGATTATGTTTTATTAATTTTCCACTAATAATGTCACCATTTATGCTATTTTTCTTCAAAAATCCATAAATCATGCAAAATGACTTCTTTATAGCCAATTATTTTACACACATCTTTTAAAATTTCATGTGACAACATATTAATTTTCTATGACCAGATTCGAAATTTAACTCATATTAACCTATTTTTCACCTAAATCCGAATTTAATAATGAAAAATTCATTTTTCGAGCATAACAAGTCCAAAAATTATGAAAATTTATAGGTTATCTCAAAATAATATATGTGACAACATATCCAAAAATCAATGGAAAATTAGAAGTATAGCTAATTTTAGACCAAAAATGACATTTTTACTCATAAAATCATATTTAAATGCCATTATTGTATAATATGAACAACAAAAATCCGAAAAATTAACCAAAATATCCTAAAATATTTTAGGACCATAAATATTAACATGCATGAATTAATTTCGTGATATATCATAATAACACAAATTTTCCAAGTTTTATTTGTTATTCTTATAACTCGGAAAAACTTTTAACCGATTTGCATGCAAACAACCGTGGCTCTTGATACCGATTGAAGGAAATGTAGATCTATATACACTAACATACTCATATATGTTTAAATTAATTTGTCATAAAATTAAATACGGATTTTATGCATGCAAACAATATGATAAAATAGAGGAGAAATCATGTTCTTACATTGGCGATTTCGGTTTTATTGGGCACAAAAGAAATATCCTTTTCTTTTGTTCTTGAGCTTTCCTAAGATGGAAGAACAAGATCCAAGTATAGGATCTCTCCCTAAGCTTAATACCCAAGGCTTTCTCTTAATACAAATTAATATTATAAGTACTAGTATAATATTAATCTAGTAGAAAATTGAACCAAAAATATTTATAAAACACTTAAATATTTCGGTTTTATTGAGAGAAGAAGAGGAGGATTTTTATTCTCTCTAGAATTGTATTTTTGGATGATAGAATGAATGAATGATAATTTACAACATTTTGAATATTATTAGGTAAAAATTATAGAAAAACCATGATGGGTTTTTGTCTTCTCAAAACCGTGTAAGAGGAGGGATTTTGGGGAGCCAATGCATGGAAAAATTGTTTTTCACAATAAACAATAGGGTTGCATGGCTAGTGACTAGGGTAATCATCATGCCCTCCACTAATTACAATCAACATATAATTAGCTTAAAAACCCTCTAATTTTCGGCCCACTTGATAATATGGATTCCATATTATTTTTGTCAATTGTCAATATGTCACATGTCATATGTGACATAAATTTGTTATGTATTTTTAACATATTAAAAATCAACGTATTAATAAAAATACGTCACATACAAAAATCGACTTAGTAATTTCATAATTACTTGTGCCAAAATATTTTACCATTTATAAATCACAACAGATTGTATTTATAATAATTCATTCAATTTCGATTGTTTCTTTAAACATTAATTTCATCCGAGTAATGATACAATTCAATTACTCAGACCGTATCTCATTTAATCACATTTCAATTTGATACGTAAATCTTACTTCCAAAAATCGTCCGTCAATTTTCAAGTAATTTAATTAACTCGTAACATTATACGATTAATTAAATAATCAATTAAGAGTGTTGCCCTATAGGTATGACCTAGGGGGTCAACTGATCACCACCGTCGCACGACAGTAATGTCAAACTCTAGTCAGCCAATCATTACCGATATATGTTAACCAGTTGACAGTAACAATATTACTTCCCTATTGTATTCTTTATAATGAGATTTAAACATGTGATCATCATGATCAACAGTCGTGATCGCATTATTGTCGGAGGACACATATTCCAACATCTTTCTTGTGAGGAATGTTGACCTTGGTTGGAAAATTCGACTTTTGAGGAGATTGTTTGTGTCTGACCCTTAACCCTGGCTTTGAGAAGTCGTGATGTTAGAAAGACTTAGGTAATGTGATGAGACATACTTAGTGATTCTTATACCTAGTTCCTTGACAAAGTGAGTATAATCGATTGGTGGATTCTTTGTGTTAGGAATGAGTTGCCTATGTAATTAAAGTTATAGAATTTGGCTTTGTTGTTTATGTTTGGGATTTGAAAGCTTAGTAGGTTGAGCGTCGTCACCTTAGGAGTAAACATGAGATAAGTTTGGAATATGAATTTGGAAGAAAACCCATTTTTAGATGTTAACAATCCCGTATAGATTGGGAATGTGATTTGGTGTTAGTTGTTTCTTGAGAACTTTGTTGAGAAGTCTTTGTCAATTCATTCTTTGGTTTTTAAAACATTGAGGTTGTGTCGAGTGCTTGAGATACAGAGATGCTTTTATACTTGAGTGGTAGATTTGTTTTAGGGAAATCCTAATATGTGATAAGATAGGTGGAAAAAGTATCTAACCGATTTATCACCCCTTAAGCGAGCGTTTATTTTACCTTGACCCTTGTTTGGGATTTGGTCGTTTTGTCATGAAGGTACAATACCCTAATAGGCGTGACCTTGTTAGAGAGAACCTTAAGTTTTAGGAAGCGTATGGATTAAGCCTTAAAAATCCTCTTTCGTACCATTAATCGTTTTCCTCCCTTTCGTTCATACATTGGTTGGATTTGATTCTTAAGTATAAAAGTTTACTCGTTATTTCCTTGTCTTGAATACCTTCCTAATTCTAATATCTCTTACTGGTTGGTAACTAGTTATCTTTATGATTCGACTCTTTTAGTCTCACATCTTGACATGTTCATATATCCCTTTTTAAATTTCCTATCATTTCCTGACCTGGTTATTACCCTTTGTTTCCTTAGTGGAGTGATGACATTGTTGTTTGAGATTTGAGTATCTGGCGTTTTCTTGTTGTCTAATTTCCTTTATCCTTGACCATAAGCGTTACCGTTCATACCTCATTTACTCGCTTCATCTTGCTCCTCCTTTAAGTTTGACACTCGTATCTTGTGAAACTCTATCTTTGACATCCTTGTAATTTTGACTTCAATTTTTACCCTATGAAAGTCATTATAGCTCTCTTGTTGGTTAAGTTTGAGCTCTCTTAACATACTTTGTTTTTATGCTATCTAAGTTACTTTCCTTTTTGTACAACTTCTAAACTTTCAAGCTACCAGTTTCGATTCATTCTTAAAAGTTTATGTCACATCTGCAAACCTAACCTATTTTTAAAAATTTGAAAATGAAAATTTGATTTAATTCCATATTTGTTCCTTGAGTATAGACTTCTTTATCATGATTTTAATCGCTAAACCCGAGATTTCTTTAAATTTTATCCAATTTCTGTTAACTTTGATCTATTTATGACTTCTTTGTCAAAGTTTAATGTTACATTTTCAGGGATTTGACCCCCATTTGGGTTTAAAAGTGAAACCTTTATTTCTATTTTGGCTTTTTGCAAAAGAAAATTTGAGTAGATTACCTTTCTCTTATTTTGATTTTAACGTTGATCGGATGTTAGAACTAGTTATTGGAGACGTTTGATAACTTGTTCTACGCTTGTCGGTGAATAGTTTTTGTTTTAAATTTGTCTCTGACTTGGAAAGTTAGCGTTCTTGTGTGCACGACAAGAGCAATTCCGTTCCATGAATGAGACTTATATTTTTGAAAACTCTTCATTAATGTTTTTGAAAGTATTTTGATTTTTGATTTATACAAATGATTTGCCTTTTGACCTTATCTTTGATTTGGAATGTGATGTTCTTGAATACGTAACGAGAACACTTTCGTTCCCTTGATGAGAATCAGGTTCTGTCGGAAAAATTTATTTGAAACTTTTGAAAGAATTTTGATTCTTACGATAAATAACCTTTAAAATGTTTTGGTTACCGATTCCAATTCCAGTTTTATTTTTATAACCTTTCATTTATACTTTCAAGTTTCGAGGACGAAACTTTTTAAAAGATGGGGTGATTGTAACACCCCGTATTTTATTAAGTTGGATAAAATTCTTTTAATTGCTATTTTGAATTTAATTACATCATTTAACGATTTATATATATATGCTTAGCTAATTAATTAATTTCATCATAATTCGATACGTTAATTTTAATAATCATTAATAAGTTTATTTAAAGTTAGTTCGAGTTTATTGAAGTTAGTTCGAGTTTATTTATTTAATAATTTCCGTTTCTTTACGAGTCCTTATGAAAGTTGTTTTAAGTGAACCCGAGATGGATTTTGGGAACAAAACCATCCAATTAGCTATTTTGAACTTATTTCACTAAATTAGCAATTTTTATTAATATCCGTTAGTTTTGTAAAAATCGCTAATAATTCCGATTCAAGCTGATATTGTATTATTTACGTTAACTAGCCGAGTTTATTTTATTTTCACTCATTAAATTTATTTATTATTGATTCCGTTTTATTACTGAAACTTTTACTAAAACCGATTTTATTAACTCGAGGCGGTTTTAAAAACTAGCGAAATTACTTAACGATGAAGAAAGATACGTATAATAAATAGCTAGCAAGCAAGCACGTCACTCATTTCTACGTTGTTCCTCCATGTTCTTTCTTCTTCTTTCGTTCTTCTTCTTCTTTTTTTTCCCCTTTACAATTTCGCGTCTATAAACCCGTCCCGACGCTTCGTTTCTCAACCGTTTTCAACTATATTTGTTCCATAGCGCTCCTCTCGTCGTTCTCGTCATTCCGATGTAAGTAACATTCATTTTCGTCATGTATTTTTACAAACCCAATTTATACTTTCAGCTTTATTTATTATAAGACGGTTGTAGATGCTGAGATAGGCGGTCTTGTAGAAGATTTGTTAGTCATAAATGATTAATTCAATCGGAAAAAGGTAACAATGATAGGTTACTCGATATTACTTGTAAAATATGTTTATTTCGAATGCTGGTTAGTCTGTTTTATAATTGATACGGTGTATAATTATATATAGGGATCCTTATGGATGTTAATTAGTCAGTGGTATAGTTGAGACGGTGTATACTGATATGTGGAGATGATTGAGACGGTGTATACTGACCTGTAGGGATCATTTGGGATGCTAGCTAGTAAGTGGTATATTTAAGACGGTGTATGCTGACTTGTATGGATTGTTTTGGGATGCTATTTGGGATAAAGATGATTGTGTTAGAATAATAAAAGGAATTACGGATGGTTGCCATGTTAGGTGTAACTAATTTATAAATGGAAGAGGAGGTGGGATATGTGAGACGAAAGAGATCATGATGGATATATAAAGCTTTATACGTTGAATTGCAGAGAGATATTCATAGCCCTTGTACCGTCAGTTGATTAATGGCTTTGAGGTTCAGATTTGGACTATGGATTTGGGGTATTGTATATTAATTTGTGTTCTGGTCGTAGCTTGGCGGTGGCACGGCGTGTGGCCTAGCTAAGTCACGAGTTTGAGGCCATGTGTAGTTGGTGGTTAGGCCGAGTTTGAGGTTGTCATAATAACTTTTGAGCCGTGTCTATAAATTGTTTTGACGCTAGTTTGGTTTATTTAAAATATAATTAAATTAATTTCCGTCTCTTATTTTATATAACGATAATTCGTTAATATCGTCCTTTCACATAATTATTTTAGGTGGCTCATATGTGGTTGAAGATGAAGAGTAATTTTGGGTTTTAGAAGCTTTCTCAAGGGTTATTTGCCTTTTTCTAGCTTAAGGTAACTATTCCGAGTTACTCGACGAATTAATGTCACATTAGTAGTTAATGTTGTGCTTGTTGTTTGTTAAGTGTTTAGGTGATTGATAATGTGTTACTTTCGTTTTTCACATGATAGAAATTGGAAATAGCATGAGAATGATATTGTGATAAATTTTGTGATTTGGGCCAAAGTAGGCAAAGACTCTGAGCTGGGCCAGATTGACCGAACGAGTTTGGTCAAACTAGGTTTAAACCGGTCAGCCTCGATTTGACCGATGACCCGTCGCGGGACTCGGGTCGAGGGTTTGTCTTTGAGGTGAGATTGGTTGTTATTGGAAGTTTTATGTTATGCCTTGATATTTGTAATTATCATTTCACATGTTGGTTGTTGGATGCTTTGGATGCCTTATGCTTGAGTCTTCTTGCCTTGTTGCCATTTTAGCTTGTTCCCATGAATTATGAGATTAACGGTTAGCTGGAATTTGGATTATTATTGATATTGGAGATATTGTTGGATTGTCAGCTGAATATGCTCTTGCGTAGCCTTTCACATACTAGGGTGTGTATGATCATATGAGTGTGCAAGTTTGGACTCTTTGCCTCTCTTATGGTTAATTGGGTGTCCTACTTGTCTTGTGTGGTGTGGGCTAAAGTATTCAAGCTGGGACTAGGTCCTAGGTGAGTATTTCGGCCTTCGTCATAGATAGGCCATTATAGTCTTTGACGAGTATATGTTTGCGGCTTAATAGCCTTTGTGTTCTTGGTTTGGTGGGTTTATATCCAAGCTGGGGCATGACCTTTCTGCCTATTTTTTGAGGAGATGGTCAGCTTAAGTACTAGCCAACCCTTTGGTGGACTCCTTAGGGTACTCATGTGGTTTTATCATGAGTCTTGGGTGCGGTGGTTTTATCCGCATTTCTCTAGGTCTCTGTGAGTCTAGGATTAGGGTTGAGTCGTGTTTTGGCCATGTTTTATTCATATTAACCTCTGAGCCAAAATACTAGCTTCCCTACCTCGTGGTATAGACTCGAGTTACAAAGTGACTATTGACTGTACTAGTAACTTATGCCTGTCTCTAGATATATTGTCCTTTCTTGTTTGATGATTCTATGAATCATAGAAGGTGAGATGCAAGCCGGCTATGGTTGATAGAGTTTGGATTCCTGGATGTTATGTGATTCACATGATAGTGTAGTATGAGTCGGTCTAGTATTCGCATGCTAGGACTATGTGTTGTTATATTGTTGTTCACATGATAAGCACGATTGTCTAGCATCTATATGCTAAGGCTATGTGTTATTCATATTCATATTCTTATGTTTACATGTTATATTAATTATGACATTTCGTGGCTGGGAGAACTCGGAGTTACTCCCCACTGACTGTGGCTTTCGTATTTGTATAAAATGCGAATGACAGGTAGGTGATGCATATATGGGGTACATGGACGAGCTAGCGAGCAAAGTAACCTTGGAACCTAGATTGGCTTTATTTCATTGTGACCCTTAAACACTTTTTATGTCACATACATTTTAGGGACATATGTCTCCCTCTTTACATTTGGTTGTATAACTTTGCTATTCGCGACTTTAGCAATGGTTATGTTGCGAAACTTCTATTTAGACCTTGTATGTTTTGACACCTTCCAATTTGGATATCTTTATAACAGGTTCAGGTTTTTTAAAAATTACAGGTTTTTACCCAAATGAACCTATTACAAACATATCCATGCTGTTTTATTCTAGAATTACGTGTTTACTTTTCCGCGATAAATGAGGGTGTTACATAAAAAACCCCCATTTGGTTACCTTGACGAACTTAGATTAAGCTACAATTTCCTACCTCTCTGTGGATTCGACCCAACTTCCCTAGCTATATTAGTTAGAGCCAGTTGGTATTTTTGACAGGTACGCGACAGACCTGTCATCAAACCATTCTTAGATGCTTGTCTTGATTACTGGGACCCGAACTATCATGTTTTTGCGTTCCCCCGAGGCGACATTTGCCCATTTCCTGAAGAAATTGCTGCGATCGGTGGGTGGGACCCAGAACACTTGCCTGCCATTCCTTCTACTTCACAAGAGTATAAGAGCAAATTTAGAGACTTGCTTGGATTGACTAAGATTGAGGTGGACCGTTTAGTGACCTCGAAAGGAGTGCGAATGTTGGACTTCATTGACCGATTCATTAACAGGGCCGACCCCACCGTTTCTTATGTTGCTAGGCGAAGGGCATTCGGATTTTGCTTGTTGCATGTATATGTCCTTCAAGGGCATGTTGATGAAGACTTGAGAGGTGATCGTCTCCTGGGCCTAGTTGAGCAAATGGAGCTGCGCAGGAGCCCAGCTTGTTTATGTTTAGGAGAGATCCTATTGGGCTTGGATAATAGGAAAGCCAATCGCGACCTACTGTACTTGGGAAGTCCCGTTATTCTGCAGGTAAGAGAACACATACTTTTTCTTTTCTTTTATTTTTTTCGTTTTTCGTTTTTCTTTTTCGTTTTTTGTTTTTTTTTTTGTTTTTTTTTTGTTTTTTTTGTTTTAATACCTGCTTTTGGTAAGTTTGGCTTATGGAGCGTCTTCGATTGATCGAGCCCCCAGTTCATGTTCCTTCTTATCATGCTCGTTCGATCGCAATGAGGACAAGGCTTTACATGGTGGACTTCACTCGAGTTTGCAATTATTGGGAGAACAAATTGAAGAGTGATGATGGTCCCTTGATTAGGTGGATTGTACCATGGTGGCACCTCAAATCTGTCACTGGAGTATCTTCTTTGGATCCTACTCGATCTGTGCGCATTCCTGGCTTGGAATTCATGGTATGTATCTTCCTGGAAAGGCTGATGAGACAGGTTGGACTAAAGCAGACAATCCCGAAGCTTGACACTGTCCCGCAGACTGCCGTGGCGCTTACTACGGAGAGTTGAAGGGAGTGGGCCATTAAATGGGCTCAAAGAAATGTATGGTTCTTGAACTCTTATGTTAGTGCCTTATGGGTCTTGGACTCCTATCTGCGATGGAGGAAAGCTACTACTCCAGAAGAGCGCGAGAGATTGAGGAAGCGCGAGCCTGTTGATTACAAGGTGCGCGATGTGGAAAAAGAGAAAGAGAAGCATCTGAGGGAGAGGAAGAAGCCAGGTTTCGAGTTATTCATCCTTCGAAGAAACCGAAGACCTCTCCTGTCGTGGACAAAGTGATTGACAAGAGTGGGAAGGCTAGGCCCCGAGAAAGACCGTTGGTGATTAGGTCCGAAGTGGCGCAAGAGCGTCCGGCTCGAGGTCGTGTCAAGAAGTATCACAAAAATGACAAGGGCAAAGGAAAAATGGAGGAATAGCCCAAGTCTTTAGTATTATTTATTATTATTATTATTATTGCAATAAAAAGGTGGGGTTTTTAGAATCCTAGCCTATTTTTATTTTTATTATGTAACGTATTATTATTAGAAAATGAATGAAATAAAAAAAGGTTAATTGGTTATGAAACCGTTGTGATTTTCTATTTATTATTCTTGTCGAGTTCCAAATGCAATGCAAATGTCCTTCTATTTACATTTTGAAATTAATGGGTTGTATCCCGTGAAGGATTGCCTACGTATCCATTAAAAAAATGAAATCAAACCCTTGCGCGTAGTTCGAGTAAATGTAAAAGAATAATTGTTCTAAGCAAGAGCTTGTAATGAACTTTAGAAAATAAACACGAGCTTTTTACTTACTCTGAAGGTGCAATTTAGTTTATTTCATGATATGACTATGACAAATTTGTCAAAATGCAAGAGCAGAGTGACATTAGCTTATTTCAGCTTGGTCGGGGGCCGTTTATTTAGTGCCACAAGAGCGACACATGAGGTTACGCGAGGCGCGTTTTTGTTCCTATTCTAGGCATAATACCGCTTTAGTTGGTCGAGGTTTGTCGGGTTGGCAAATTCATTCCCATCTAGGTCTGTGATTCTAACCGCACCCCCTCGAAGTATGGACTTGACTAGAAATGGCCCGGCCCAATTAGGTTTGAATTTTCCCCGTGGATCGACAGGTAAAAGAGTTCTAACCGACTTGAGTACTAAGTCTCCTTCCTTGATGTTTCTTGGCTTAACCCTTTTGTTGAAAGCTCGTTTGATACGTGCTTGATATGTTTGGACATTATGCAAGGCGCGTAGCCTACGTTCATCCAGGAGGATGAGTTCTTCATATCTATCCCTCTTCCAATCGGTTTCCGGGATTTGACTTTCGAGTAAGATACGCAAGGATGGTATTTCTAACTCGACTAGCTGTACAGCTTCCATGCCGTAGGTCAAATAGAAAGGGGTGGCCCCAGTGGGCGTCCTAACAGATGTGCGATATCCCCACAAAGCAAAGGGTATCTTTCTTGGCCAATCTCGATAGTTGTCAATCATTTTCTTGAGAATTGTGACAACGTTCTTGTTTGCTGCCTCTACCGCGCCATTAGTCTGTGGTCTATATGGCGAAGAGTGGTGATGCCTAATTTTGTACTTGGCTAGCAATTGCTCAGTCTCATCTTGGAAATGTGATCCATTATCACTAATGATCTCATGTGGGCAACCATATCGACAGATGATGTTGTTTTGTATGAACTTTGCCACATTTTTAGCCGTGAGACTAGTGTAGGAAGCCGTTTCTACCCATTTGGTGAAATAGTCGATTGCCACTAGGATGAAACAGTGACCTCCTGTTACGGCTGGGGTTATCTTCCCGATTATATCAATTCCCCAGGCAGAAAATGGCCAAGGAGATGTCATTGTATAGAGCAATAAAGGAGGGACATGTTGTACATTCCCGAAGATTTGGCAGTTATGGCAATGTCTTACATATTTGATGCAATCGGATTCCATTGTGGTCCAATAATACCCCAAACGTGTGATCTTCTTTGCCATCATGGGCCTACTCATGTGAGGACCGCATTCTCCATCATGGACTTCTTCCATCACTTTTCGTGCCTGTGAATGATCAAGGCAACGTAGGATTACACCAAGAGGTGTTCTTTTGTATAACTCTCCTTGCATGAGAACGTATTGGGAAGCTAGTAGGTGTATAGCACGTTGTCCCCTTTTGTCCATATCCGGTGGATAGGTACCGTTGAGCTTGAAATTTAGGATTTCTTGGAACCAGGGTTCCTGTGTGATCTCCTCTTCATTGGTGATTTGGTGGACATAAGCTGGCTCTGACCGTCGTTCGATGCATAAAAGCATTTTCACCATGTCATCTGGCATGTTAATCAAAGATGCAAGTTTTGCATGAGCATCTGCAAATTGATTTTCTTCCCGAGGTAGGTGTAGATAGGTCACGTGATCAAAGAATTGGGCCACTTGGTCTATTCTGGCTTGATAAGATGCTAGGCTTTCGCTTCGGATTTTCCAAGATCCCGTAACTTGATTGATGATCAGCGATGAATCCCCATGTACTCGGAGGTTTTTAATGCCTAAGCTCACTGCCGCTTGTAGTCCAATGAGACAAGCTTCGTATTCAGCAGCATTGTTTGTCACCTCGAAGTCGAGTTTGACAGAGATTGGTGTATGCTCGCCTTCAGGAGAAATGAGCAACACTCCTATTCCAAATCCTCTTAAGTTTGATGCTCCATCAAAGTAAAGGTCCCAGGAGTCTACATCAGTTTGGAGTATATCCTCGTCTGGAAATGACCAAGTATCTATTGTTTGTGCATCGTTGATGGGATTTTCTGCAAAGAATTCGGCAACGGCGCCCCCTTTTATAACTTTTAGAGGCACGTATTTGAGGTCGAACTCTAAGAGCATCAAAGTCCATCTTGCTAGGCGTCCGTTGAGGACGGGTTTTTCGAAGAGGTATTTGACGTGATCCATTTTGGAGTATATTTTGACGGAGTAGCTAAGCATGTAATGACGTAGCTTCTTCGTTGCCCGCACAAGAGCGAGGCATGTCTTTTTGAGCTGTGAGTATTTGAACTCGTACTCCAAGAACTTCTTACTAAGGTAGTAGATAGCCCTTTCCTCCTTTCCTACGGTTTGAGCTAGCATGGCATCCATGGCTGTTTCGGTTACTGTGAGATATAAACCAAGAGGTTAATCTCGTTGAGGTGGCATGAGCACTGGTGGTTTAGCTAATATCTCCTTGATTCGGTCAAATGCCTTCTGACAGTCATCATCCCACATGGTGTGATCCGTTTTCTTGAGCATCTTGAAGATAGGTTCACAAATCATGGTGAGTTTCGATATGAATCGACTTATATATTGCACTTTTCCCAGGAATCCTCTGACTTCTTTTTCTTTTTGAGGTTGTGGCATTTCGATCAGAGCCTTAATCTTGGAAGGGTCTATTTCTATACCTCGTTGGCTAACGACGTATCCCAGGAGTTTGCCAGATGTTACTCCGAATGCGCACTTCTGAGGATTGAGCCTCATGCTGTATTTTCGTAGCCTTGAGAAGAACTTGCGAAGGTTCGCAGTATGCCCTCCTTTATCCTTGGACTTGACAATCATATCGTCTACGTATACCTCAAATTCTTTGTGCATCATGTCATGTAAGAGTGTAGTTGCGGTGCGTTGATATGTAGCTCCGGCGTTGATTAACCCAAATGGGATGACCGTATAGCAATAGGTTCCCCATTGAGTGACAAAGGCGGTCTTATGCATGTCTTCTATGGCCATCTTGATTTGGTTATAACCCGCATACCCATCCATGAAGGATAGTAACGCGTGGTCTGCGGTATTGTCCACCAATATGTCGATGTGTGGTAGAGGGAAGTCATCTTTAGGACTTGCTTTGTTTAAATCTCTAAAATCAACACAAACACGGATTCTCCCATCCTTTTTGGGTACAGGTACTATGTTGGCTACCCAGTCAGAGTACTCGGAAACCTTGATGAACCCGGCTTTGAATTTCTTATCGACTTTTTCCTTAATCTTGAGAGCCCATTTTGTTCTCATTCGACGAAGCTTCTGTTTCACAGGCTTAAACCCTGGCTTAATTGGGATTCTATGTTCGGCAATATCCCTGTTGATCCCTGACATGTCTTTGTAGGACCAAGCGAAAATGTCTTTGAACTCGTGTAGGAGGTCTATGAAATCGGCCCTTTAGGTAGAGCTCAAGGTAGTCCCTATCCTAAGTTCTTGGGGTTCTAGTTCGGTTCCTACATTGATGGGTTCGGTGTTCCCTATTACTGGTCCCCCTTCCCCTTCATGTTGTATTTCTTTGGCTACGTAGGGAGGTATTTCAATTGAGTCTGGGTCTGGGTCATCCTCAGTATCATCGTAAACAGAATTGCACCCAAGATAACACAAAGGGTAAGCAGAACCTGATTTATTCATATTAAAGTTTGAGAAAAGTTGAAACAAAGAAGCCATCTGATCTCTGGTCAGTGGCGGCAAAGGGACAGTTGTTGGGACATTTCCCGAACTACTGTTACTATTTGAGGCTAAGCTAGGAGAAACAAAGGGAATGGGGGTGACGACAGGAGGAGACTCCTTAGCGACTTCTCTAGACTCCGACTCTGACTCCGACTTTGACTCTGACTCGAATTCATCGTCTTCTGGTTCTCCTTTGAACATCTCTCCTTCTCCAGTGGTGAGCTTGAAGAGTCTTCCTTGATTGTTGGTCCACTTGATTGATTTTCTCCATCCTTTCTACTGGTTCGCGTTTGTTTCTGTGATTAACGCGGTAGGGTTGAAGTGATCGTCTTGAAGTATCATGGTAATGATCTCATCCTGCGCGGCTCTAACAAATCGATCTTCTCCAAATAGTAGACTAACAGCTTGTTCGTCTAAGCAAGGTGCTTAACGGGTTTTGACGGTAGGAACCGTTTCTGGAGGAATGAAGTAGCAATCGTGAAAGATCTCGATTCCGGATAGTTTCCTTCCGAGGTAGTGCCAAGGCTCGGGAAATCCGTGGAAGAGTTCTTGACTTCCTTCCCTAACGAAGTATCCATTTAGGGTAGGGAAGTATGGTCGCATTTGGACTCCTACGTACTTACGGATTTGAACTTGAGCGAGCATTTCGAGAACTTCCTCTTTAGTGGGTTTGTACCCTAGTCCAAGTGGTATTCTTTTTGAGTTGCCTTCCTTGTAAGGTGCGAAGATGTTTCTTCGGACAGGGTTTAAAGGCATTCCAGGGAAGTATCCCTGGGATTTGAGTATGTGGTTGACCACCAAGTTGGAGTAGGGATTGTAGTATAGGGGTGCCAATTCACTTTCTATTACACTTATGCTTTGGAAGCCCCCAAGTTCATATACTGGATCCGCAAAGACTTGATTGTTTGACTTCTTTTCGATTATTGCCTTGATGGGTGACGAAGTGATCGTCACCACTTTGCCATTTAGTGGGATCTTGATCTTTTGATGAAGGGTGGATGTTACCGCTTTAGAAGCGTGAATCCAAGGTCTTCCTAGAAGTATATTGAAGGAAGCTTCAATGTCCACTATTTGGAAGTTAACCTTTCGTTCAATGGGCCCGTGGCTATGGTTAGGTTAACGATTCCTACTACCTTTCGTCGTGTACCATCATATGCGCGAACACCTTGATTGGTAGGGGTCCAATCCGACTCTTTCATGCCTAATTTGTATGCCGTTTTCAAGGATATGACGTTGACCGCAGAGCCATCATCTACCAAGGTCATTGGCACATTCTTCTTTAAGCAAACGACAGTGATGTAAAGAGCTAAGTTATGACTAGCGCCAAAAGGTGGCAAATCTTCGTCTGAGAAAGTAATAGGATTACTTAGCTTCGGTGATTCTTGGAAGACCAAGTTGACTACATCTTCGGGTGTGGAGTTATGTGCTACATTTAGTTTGGCCAAAGCTTGCAGTAAAGCTTGGCGATGTGGGAATGAGCTTGCTACTAGTTGCCAGACTGAAAGATCAGCCTTTGTCTTCTGTAATTGCTTGAGCAAATGATCAGTGGAGTCATCTTCGTTATCATTTGGTGTGACAACGTTGGTTGGACCATTTTGAGTAGTGTTTTTATATGGACGCCCCGAACGAGTTAGGTGGTCCACATCTTGGTCCTCGCCATTTTGGACTATTTCTTTGACTAGGGAGTGCTCAATGAGATACTCGTCTTCATCGTCATCGGCCCATACTCCATTGATTGTAGCTAATTCTCTCATTCTCATGATCTCGTCTTCTAATTGTGTAATTTAGTCGACTAGTTTATCAACCACGGCGACTATTTCTTGCATAGTAGCATTCTGAGAGAAAGTTAGTGGCACATGCTCTTTAGGTGTCACGTTGGAGTTATGTAAAGTTGTCACCACATTTTCACATTCCCAAACTTGCTTATCCACACTCCTTGCCCATGTGATGAAGTCGGCGATGATAGGGGAAATAGTAGAGTAGAGCCCTTCATTCTTAATTGCGTGGATCTCATCTTCAATTGGAGAAATGAGGTGTGAACAATCTAAGGTAGATTCTTCACTTGTGATCACTAGAATCCCAAGAGGGTTCTGAGTGTTGTTGGGTTTGCCTCCCGGCGGTATTGGTAGTCGACCATCCTCAATCATGTCTTGAAGCACATTTTTCAATTTGTAGCATTTTTCTGTGTCATGCCCCTTACCCCTATGGTATTCACAGTACGAGTTCTCGTCCTAGAATTTGGATTTCTTTTCGGGTTCGGGAGTAGGTCCTATGGGTTGGAGTTTGCCTTGCTTCATTAACCTGTTTAGAGCGTTGGAGTAAGTGTCCTCAAGATTTGTGAATTTCCTTGGTGGGGTACTCTTCTTGGATGGCTCGAGAAGGTTAACTTCATCGGTCTTGCTAGTGGAGCCGTAAGAACGACTTGTTGAGCCTTGATATCCTCGACCTACCGTTTTGGACAAGAGCCCTTTATGGATGTCATCTTCAATCCTTGTTCCTAGTACGGTTAAGTCCTTGAAAGTTTTGATGTTTTGGTATCTCAAATGATTGGCATAGATGGGTCTTAGATTGTCCACGAACTTCTCCACAAGGGTAGCCTCATCCGGGCGTTCAACTAGTTGGGTACTAGTCTTCCTCCACCTACTTAGGAAGTCGGTGAATCCTTCTTCGTCATTTTGGGTAAGAACCTCTAAAGTGCGCATGTTAACTTGGATCTCAGCATTATCCGCATATTGCTTAGAAAACTCGATTGCGGCATCTTCCCAAGTAGCGATCTTCTTGTGTTCTAAAGAGTAGAACCATTGCTTTGGGATGGTGTCAAGAGATGAAGGAAAGATCCTTAAGAACATCTCGGGTTTAATGCCTTTGATAGACATGTAATCCTTAAAGGCACGGATGTGGTTCAAAGGGTTTTCGTGCCCCTTGAATTTAGGGATATCCGTCATGTTGAAGTTGGTTGGCAATTTGGAATTTACGGCCTCATACTTGCGGTTATTCTCCCTATAAATGTCATCCCCTTTGAGGTACATCAATTGCTCCTCTAAGTATTGGAGTCTTTTCTCAGCTGCAGTCATTCCCATGGGAGGGTTTTCGTCCCTGGAGTCATTCACAAAGCCATCCACTACTTCACTTTCTTGAGGAGGCAACCTCCCCTCTATGGCATAGATCCGACCTTCGATGGTGTCGAGGCGATCATACACTTGATCTTGGGTAACTTGGATTTGAGCTAGCGCGGCTAGGATTCGATCATTACCATCTTGAAGTTGATTGAAATTCACGTCACTTGTTTCAGGCATCTTGAAAACTGGATAAGAGATCGACGATGAATCAAAACACGATCGACCATCCTAACACACTTACTAAGAAAGAAATGTTTTGACTCGTGAAGTGGGTGTGTGCCACTTGTGTTGAGTGAGCTTTGAAGAAAAGACAAAGTTTTGAAAATGTTTATCCTAGTCAACTATAGTGTAGTTGTAGGAGTGGACTCGAAGTGAGGTTTTGAAATGGGCTTGGGCCCAAAATTTGACTCGACAAACGGACAGAGTTTTGTCTTGGTTTTGCGCTATTTATGGGCCTTTTTTCGAAATTTTCATTTAAAAAAGGGATTTTGATTTTTCAAAAATCGTCATGGCTTCGTTTAGAAATGGTGATCACGTAAGGTACAAACATTTATACAAGCATTATAACGGGATGCTGAGTGCATTTAAAAGGATTTTTGGTTTAAAGGGTGGGTTGCCATACCGAACAATCAAACCCGAAGTCTGTGGAGAGCCTCGTACCGAACAAGAGTATGGCCGATTCCTAGTCCATTTCCTCAAGTAGTGAAGGTCCTTGATACAAACAAGAGTAAGCATCATGGTATGGATGGCGTCGATCGCTATCCATCCTTAGGTCCAAATAAGAATTAGGACCGTTTAGACGGGACGATTGGTCGAATGGGTTGGGTTGGGCCTAGGAAGGCCGAATAAAATGATCGAGGAAGACCGAGTTATGAAAACCGACAATTGTCTTGTACAAACTATTCCCTAACCTTGTTCAAGTTTCACCCTTTTGGCTACACGTAAGTGTATTATCCCCAGCGAAGTCGCCAAACTGTGGACATGGGGCCACGGGGGCGCTTGGGAAACAAGCGTTTGCATTTGTGGAGTCGCCACCAATTTTTATGGGAAATTTGAACCGTTCGAATACCTCGTGCCATGTCAAGACACAAAGTAGAGACATGAACACTAAGCACTCGTTACCCTTAGCATTCTATGTCTAGAATGACTCTCGTGGATGCAAATGAACACGGATGTTCACGGAGATCTGGAGTAAGGGGTGAGGGTACATATTAGGAAGCTCTTTTGATCGAACACCTAATCCCGCCCGCCTCGATAGCGGCCTCTACTAATGGTTAGGGAAATTATATATACTCGATATGTCGTCGATTATATGCATGCAATGCAACATCCAACGATTTAATCCTAGCATGTGAGAATTAGACTAAGTCGGTGAACACGTAATTTAGCAAGCAATTAATGTCAAAGTAGGAATTAAGATTAATTACATGTGAAGACATACAAATGATACAAGAAATAACGATAAATACAATAAATTACAACGATGGGAAATTACAATAATTACATTGGATTTATTGATTTATGTCGAAAATACCTTTTAAACGGATAATTTAAGAAAAAGAATAAAGGAATGAATTAACGAACAAAAATTAAGCGATAATACGATTAATAGCCAATTATACATAAGCTAATAAACTAGGTCAAGGCAGAACGGAAGTTCAGAGACAGAAATCAACCTGGAACAGGCGCAACAGGACTGTGCCCTTTGGAAGAGGCGCAGCAGACGCTGCGTCTGTTCCAAGGGTGAGTTCTGGCTGTGAAGCCGGAACTGCAAATCGTTAATATTCGTTGGTGATTTAAATGATTGATTAATATATTTACTCGGATAAAAGTGCTTAGCAGGTTATTTACATATGATTGATGGTCATAAAAGCAATAAACATGGATGAAACGGAACTAGAACAAATTATTTACAAGTTAATGAAGTTAATTGATGAATTAAACAAACTAATTAGGTTAAATATGATGGATTAATGACGGACTAATGACGAATATGATAATAAACAGGTGAGAATATATCAATGGTCGAATTCCAGAAACCCGATATGAATGAATCGAATTTCTACAACCCAGTTTGACTTTAATGACGAAAACCCGCAAATATTAATTACTTGGGATTTAAGTCGGGAATTTAAGAGATGAATTATATGTTAATGACGATAAATTATAGACATGTGGAACTATTATGCTATTATGTCAAGGAATTAAAGAAAACAAACGAAAACGAATAACGAACGACGAATTACAGAGGACGAAGGAAGAAGAAAGGAAGCAGAAACTGCGGCAGCCTCACGAAGAGGCGCAACAGGTGCTGCGTCCCTTCGGAGAGGCGCATCAGTTGCTGCGTCCTTTCTCGACGGTCATCTTCTGGTAATTCGTAAAAAAGGATTTAAAGCATGGTTTTATAAATCGGTTTTAAGAGGTGTTTTCGACATAAACCTTACATTAGTGATACAAAAAGTAAAGAACAATAAATAAAGAAGGATTTACACCCTCAGACTTACATGTTTGACGAAACGAGATGAACTAAGTTTACGATTAGTGATGCTCGACTCGAATGTAACGAAAGTGCCCTCGTAAGAGGAAAACGATTAAGATTAATTAAGTTGATTAGTTGTGGAGTTGGGCAAATTGGTCGGTCATGCAAACGAGGCTGGTACTCAGAAGGATCCGAGCTTACGTGGTCGAATGTTCAAGCACGTAGACGCCAAAAAGTAAGAATGTGGTCTAGAATGCAAAGGGAGAAGAGAAGGGCGGACACTCGCGTGAGAAATATGAGGAGCGAAGGCTCCTATTTATACTAATCACGTGAAGGAATAGGGTTTTCGGAGAGACTTTGGAAGTGAATCTCGAAAAGATATGAAAAAGATACGAAAAATACGCAGAAAAGGACTTGGGAAGAGGCGCAGCAAGCACTGCGTCTCTTGGAAGAGGCGCAGCACCTGCTGCGTTTGTTCCCAGGTGATTTCCTCCTGCGGAAGAAAGATTTCCGTGTTTAATTTATGGAATAACGAAATAATTTGGTTTTCCTTAATATTTTGTATGAATATTACGGGAAATTGTTTACCAAAGATTAAAAGATTGTGAAATATTTATAAAATATGGAATAGAAATATCCGGAACATTCCAGAACATTCTGACTCGGGTTTTAACGGTTATCAGAAAATGAAGACGGTTTTAGGCCCGGACTCCAAATGTACTCTAATTACTGTCAAAACGACCGTATCGGCGCGTAGATGACAACTAAGAGGTAGACATCAGTGTTTGAGCAATCACTTGACGATAAATTTATGAACTGTCACAAATCGTTCCGCGTACCAAACATACGGCCCAATCATCACCGGGTGGTTTGCGGGAGGTGCAGAAATGAGGTATCTACACTTGTCTGAGCGGATCTCCACTACTTTGGTGCTCCGCAACATGTATGAGATGGCCCATAACCAGGGCATAGGGACAAAGCTAGCTCAGCCTGTCTGGTGGAGAGGACCTGGAGTGGACACGGGAGTCTTCCACAGCTACGGAGTTGATCCTGGTTTCTGGAGACCACCGGAGGAGACAGAGTTTGGCTGCCTCACGGGACCATGGGGAGCCAACTATGGCAGCCAGCTAGGAGGGGATTACTCAGCAGCAGCAGGCTTTCCAGGAGCGGGTAGTTCTGGTGCAGGTACTTCTGGTGCAGGTGGCGATGATAACATGGAGGAGGGTCCTGGCTTTTGATCCTTATGTTGTATTTCATGGATTGGTTTCTTTCGTGTTGGATGTTTATTTTACAGATTTATTTCTTACTGTTGGATGACTGTACTCGGCCATAAGGCCGTTACTTATTTAGCTTATCGTGTGGAGACGTGTTGGATTTAGTTATGTTTGGTATTGTAGTAGGGAGTTGGTTGCAGGTTAATTCGTGAATGCATTGTGTGAACTGCGTCAAAAGCTCTCTGCCTGTCACAACTCGACCGAGTATAGACACTGCTCGACCGAGTAGAGCTTACTCGGCCGAGTATACATTTATACTCGACCGAGTAGAGCTTACTCGACCGAGTAGCCACTCACACTCGGCCGAATATTACTGTTACAAGGACCATACGTGTTTGATAATTACAAATTGTAAGATTTATGTGAACATTTGTATGACGGAGTGTGTGGGTGCTTTATAGTGTCGCTTAGCGTAATCCATTGTCCAATAATGGGCTACGATCACGTTGCAGGTATGTATGTGCTTGGATGACATATCGATATATGAAGGTTAGTCATATTGCCATGGTTGAAATAAAGGAACTTAACGTGTTCAAGGTGCTGCATGAGTCTTTATATGATGTGGTAATGTTAATGCATAACAGGAAAAGTGTTGTAACTGTCACAAGTCTACACGTATATATATGTTGGTTATTTAATGCAATCATCCGTAGTGGCAACGTTTAGCTACAGTCATAACAGGACCAACTGGATGAGTGAAACTGGTGGTCGGTATATGACTAAAATACCAAGTTAATGAATAAAGCTGCTATCATTTGATAGCATCATCTTTAGATGTATATAGTATACTTAATTGCCGTCACTTTCTGTTGCTATGGATCACAATTGTGTAATGTCATAGATTAAGTTTCGCAACATGATTTAAAGTCATTTACAGTTTGTGAGTAATGTCACAGTTATGATGTATGTGTTAATTGTGGGTACGGGAAGGGGGTTAGTGGTGAACTTCGGGGACGAAGTTCCTTTAAGAGGGGAAGAGAAATATCGCGGAAACAAATGATGAAATTATGCCTATAATACTTGAAATCACATGTATGTTATGTATGATAGTATTCGGAATTACATTCACGTTATGTGTTGTTGAAGTTACAGTTATATCTAGGTGATATGAATGTGTGTTGAACAACTCTTTATGGGTGTGCGGGACGTGTACTTTTGTGGCGGTGTATTGTTCTGTGGTTGTGTATCGTGGCTGGTCGTTGTGTTGCTTTTAACATGTAGCATGGGATAAGAACATATTTTGCTATGAATTTATGATGAGATTATTTTCCGTAAGTTTTTTGTGTGATAGTTGATGGCTGGTAATACATGGAAGAACAGCTGTGATGGTATTATTGTGTTTGAATAATGTGGTGGGGTGGTAGTGTCAAGGATGGCCAGTGTTCGTATGCCTTTATGTATGTAGATGGTGTCATAGTACGTAACCTTGTGGTGAGTGACGCGTGGGCTGAACTTTGGGGACGAAGTTCTTTTAAGGGGGGAAGACTGTAATACTCAGGATATTCAAGGACTCTGTTGACCGACCCTGTTGACCAAGATAGACCGTAGGGAGGAATGGGTGAGGGACCAGGCTTGTAACATGAACCTATAGGAATTGTATACTCCACCTATCAGAGGCTACTCGGCCGAGTATCGCCTATACTCGACTGAGTATAGCCTACTCGGCCGAGTACTCCAGTACTCGACCGAGTATAGCTGCTGTCCACACGTTAATATAAAACGCAAGTTCGCGAGATTTATTTCATTTCCTCATTTCTTAGACAGTTTCTCTTTCTCTAACCCTAGCCTACCACTCTCTCCTATCACTCCTATCTCTATACACTCTCACAAGGTAGCTTATACCTCCACCATGGGGAAAGACGGGATTCACTTAGGAAGGTTGCGTGAGTGGTTGTTGTCTACGACGTCGTCGATGCGTGTTATTAGGATGAATTTTGGAGTCTTGCTTGGCTATGTGTGGATGTCTTTCACAACTTGCGACGAGGTAGGGTTTCCCTACTCAGTTACTGTTAATTGATTTAAGACTTGATTGTATTGTGTTTGTTGTTATCTGCTGATCATCGGAGTATGGGTGTTGTGGTGACGATGGTGATGTGATTGTGTTTTGACGGTTGTGGTGTAGTGACAGCTGTGAGGCTGTGGTATTGTGATGTTGTGTGATTTGTGGTGGAGTCACTTGCGGGAGTGGCTTCACACCCTAGTTCGCCCTCTGTGGAACCCGTCACGGGATGGGATGTGCACATTAAGGGACAGGGATTGTTAGTCGCTCGTTGATGAGCTGGACTAGGTGGGGATGGGCTGCGGTCACCCACTGGCGGCGAGGATTACCTGTTGCGATGGGTAATCTAGCAGGGCTACACACCTTGGTGTGTAGTCGGTTACTGTGTGAGATCGGGAGACCGGGGTGATGGTTGATCAGCTGGTTATTTATCGTACTTGTCTTATCTTAATTGCTCAGTAACTGGCCCCGTGTTGTGTTTTCAAAACTGTTGTGATCCATTCGGGGATGGTGAGCAGTTGGCTTAGCAGGTGCAGATGGTTGTTGCTCTATGGCTGCTAGGATGGGAGGGATCGAGTCTACTCTTTGCATAAGTGTTTGTAACAAGTTACGTTGTAAAGGCCACATTAATGTACTAATAATATTCTATTATTGTCTATTTGATCTACTACCTCGGGAAACCGAGATGGTAACACCTTCATACACTAGGATGGTCCTTGGTAAGGCGTCCTGGTGTGCGGGGGTGTTACAACCTCCTTCTCCCTTAAACTTCTAGACCTGACTTCCTAAGTCACAAAATCGGCACGTGTTTACGACCTACCGATCGTAAACACAAGCCTTACACATTTTGTTTGGTACCGTCGCCGTGCATTCGACCGACCCATTTGACAAACTCAACATTAATCAACATGTTTTTCAACAACACATTTTCAACTCATTTTCAAAACTAAATCCCTTTTTAAGGCACCTTTTTAAACTTCTTTGATCGCGATTAGTCACAACGAGAAAATCGTCTCTAAAGTCGTCTACTTCGCAGACATTAATGCACGTAAGTTTAAGGTTGTAAACAACTCATTTATTTCATGTCTTTACCGTTTTCATAACTTTATAAGCATGAATGATGCATAACACGATTCAAATATAGGTTAGACGAGCCAAAACCGAGTTTTGGCCCGAGATAGAAGCCCTTTGCTATGCAAAGAGGCTCGCGCCTCTTGTGGGTTCTCGGGTCAGACTCAACCGTGTTTGTTCTCGTCTTTCCTATTTATTTCATTTATTATTTGCAATCGGTTTTTACCATTTCAAATGTTTCAAATCATTTTTATGACAAACTTTTTAGCCATAAATTATAATCACCCTTGGTTCCATATACCATGACGGTTTAATCCGTGACTCGGTGATATTAATTGGTTAATTACATTTTAAAAGAAATTATTTTCTTTTATTTACCATTTTAATTCATTTTTATGATAAACATATTTTGACCATTACAAAAATCATCCTTGGTTCTTTATACCATGACAGTTTATTCCGTGACTCGATGATATTATGGTTAATTACATTCTAATGGGTATTTTAACACCCTTTTCTTTTATTTACCATTTTTCTCATTTATTTACATTTGCAAATATATTAGTCATAATCCATAATCATCCTTGGTTCTTTATACTATGTCGGTTTAATCCGAGTACGATGATTAACTTGACTAATTACAAAGAAATGAAATTGACATATTTAGTTCAAATCAAACATTTTACATTTTTATTTGTAAACTATATATTTCAAACTTGCAAATCCGACAACGAATATTACTAACATAATAGTAATTATCCCGAGTCATGCAAACAATACTTACAAATCATTAATCACAAAAAACGGTTTTAAACAACCTTTTCAACAACCAGGAGACGCCCCTTGGGTCGGCTCATGGCTCGCGCCCCAAGGCAGCTCCTGTTTTCTACATTTCAAAACCTGGGCAGACCCTTTACCCTCGCCAATAGGCTCGCGCCCCAACGGGGCTGCCTGGCACTGTTCTGTCTCATTTTGATACTTGTCTAGGACGATCCCAATTACGGTTAATCCGAATACATGACGGATCAGATTGACAAGCTTATGTTTTTACACTTTGTCATTTGAGACCCTTTTTCAAATAATGGATCGTGTTAAGCATCATAACCCGAACTTGGTAAATGGATGTTTAATTTCCGTTTTCACATGTAAATCAGTATAAATCCAACTTAACATCGTATACTTGATACTTGGATTAAACAAACCGACTTAGAGAGCTCACATGTTCGGTTAAACTTTTGGATGCGCATTCATGCATTTTAACCGTTTTATCAACTTTTGCACTTAAACAACCACGATCGATCAGTAGAGGCCGCTAACGCGGGCGGGATTGGGTGTCCGATTAAAGGGATTCCCAATACATACCCTCATCCCTTACTCAGAACCTTTGGATAATGGATGGCCTTATCCAGGGCGTACGAGAGTTATTTTAGGCATAGAATGCTAAAAGGGGGACGAGTCCTTATCTTTAGTAACTATGTCAAACACCACTTTTTGCCTTGATTGACCTAGGTATAAAGTGGATTTCGAACGGGTTCCAGGCATCCCATAATTGCTTGGTGGCGACTCCGAACATCTCTAATCGTTTCGAGACATTTACCGAGACGAAACCGACCGATCTAAAATGATCCGGTCGAAAGCATTTTATGCCGCCGAGCGTGGCTTTCAAAAGACCGCTGCATGTCCACAGTTTGGCTTGGCATGCAGGTGGCCCGTGACCGCAGATCGGTAGGTGGCCCCCAAATCCACATACCGGCCTGTGGCCCATGTCCACAAGTTGGAATATGATGCGGGTTCAAATTTCCATGTCTGGACCGTATAGACTTGGGTGTAATGAAACAAGCTAGATGAATTCTCAAAAATCTTGACTATTTCCCAGTGAGTATTTCGAGAAGGACATAGGGGTGTAAAGGTTGTTGATGGTGCTAGCTTATCGTTTTGGCTTTTCATTTTGAACCTTGATCACGGTTGCTTGATATTTGATTTTTGGCTTCTACAACTTCGGCATTTTTTTTTTTGCTTTTTGCTTTTTTCGTTTTTTTTTTTTTTTTTTTTTTTTTTGCTTTTTGCTTCTTTGTCACAATTTATTTGTCATTTGAAAAAGCTGGTCTTCGCCAATGGATTTGGGTCAGTACTTACATAGGTCGATCTTTTCTCTCTTCGAGATGAGATGATGTTGTGTGGAATAGGCTTGTCTTCCGTCATGGATATGAGAAACAGGGAAAAGTCCGAGTTTGTCATAGGGTCATCTAAGAGCTGTCTTAAAGCACTGGTTTTGATGGAGGTTTTCTATCGCCAGACATGTAATAGGTAAAGGATGCAAACATGGGATCCTAATGTACCCTACCATTTAAAACGCGATATACTTTTACCCAAGGGGTGCTTTTGAGTGTGCCGTGTGTTTTGAGTTGATTTGATGATTGGAATGAAAATGGGAATGAAATCAATTTCATTGATATAGAAAGGAGTTCGACATAATTATAGGAAAACAAATCTTAGACTCGACTCGGACTAAGACTCGAATGCAAATTCCGACTTGTAATTGTCAACCTCGGTCTTGAACTTTTCTCTTTTCAAGAGTCGAGTCAGATGTTCGGTTTGAAAATCGGCCCACTTTCCCAACTTGGCTTGACTTGGGAAAAAATTATGTGACTTGGCTCCAGAAATCGATTGGGTTTCGAGGTTTCACTCTATTTAACGACTCGACATGCAAATGGACTGGACCGGATTAGACATGATTATACTCCAGAATGAACAACATGGTATTAGACCAAAATAGACATCGACTTGACAATTGATTCGACTCATGTTTTGACTTACACATTGACTTGGTTTACTCTAGACTTGACAATAGGTTCGACTTACATTTTGGCTCATGCAAAGACTTGGCTTAGACTCGACCTAGCTTAGACTCAGTGTGACTAACCCGTGCTTGGACCAACATGGACCATAGTTTCGTGGAAGAAACGTCCCATGTGTTCTAGGGGAGACATTTTCATGGTTCGACTCGGACGAACTGGTTGACATACATGACTCGAACCCAAGAGTGAGCTCGGTTGACCCAAGTGGGTAGTTTTTGGTTTGACTTTGACCAAATGGTCGGCATAATTGATTTGGACCCAAAGGGTGGCTTTGGTAACCCAAGTGGGTCGTGCACTAGCCGAAGATATGGTTCACTTGACATGGCTAAGACCTTGACTCAAAACATGTTCCATGTTGGGTTTGGTTTGACAATTTGAAAGAAGTTTTCGAAAACGAGACGATTGAATTTAAAATGAGGTTTTAAATTGGCAGCATGCCTGTTGGGTTCTCTTAATTGATGATGACATACCCATTTAACTTGTGTTTTCTTAGTTTATTATTTCAGGCTTAATCGATCAATTTGCTTATTCTAATCTTTCAAGGATCGTCAAGTATTGGCTACCCAAGACATAGAGTCGTTTGGTCATGTATTGGTCATGTTATGTAATACTTGGAAGAGTAGAATACTTATAACAGAGACAGTCTGACATACCGTTACCTGTAACGAGTATGGTATTCTTGACTATCTACTTTGACCCGTCACACTTGAAGCAAACTTCTGATTTCAAATATTTTACAAAAAGGCTCTCTCAAATCAGTTTAGGCTTTCTAAAATATTTCAAAAGGTGGTGTGTTAAAAAGAGTTTGTAAAGACTAGTTCAAAAGATTTCCCTTTTCATGAAACAATTTTCTCTTAACTTTCCATGAACCTTGTTTGGTTCTTTTCTTGTTTATCAATGGATCGTCTTCTTCCTAATGGCATCTCTTCTTTGTTTTGAAAAGCCACGGATATTTTGAGGCTAAATACAAACTCTCTTTTCTTTCTTTTTCTCCTTAGAAGTAAGCCCTTTTGGTGATAGTTTGGAAAGGTCAACCTCTTTTGTCTCTTGATCAAAGGACTTGACCACAAACCCTAGCTTGCATCCTCTCATCTCTCTTCTATAACAGGAGCACCACTCCTCACTTTGAATGCAAGACTTTTCCTGAGAATTTTCTTAAGTTTGCAAAATTGGTTTCAAGCTTAAAATCATTTTTACATTTCGCAAAAGCTTTCAAAGTCTTCAAGTGTCACAGTCACAACAACTGTTACTTTAAGTATTAAACTCTTTCACTTATGAACCATTTGATCTTGTAAGTTGTCCATATCAATTCTTGTTAAGAATCAGTCCGTGGAAACTTGATCTTTGTAAACGTTCTAAGTAAGAGTGTAAAGTTCTAGGACGGAGTAGTCCTAGAACTTGTGTCGCAACCGGAGTAGGTTGTTGGTGTTGCAACCGGAGTAGGTTGTTGGTCTTTTTATTGTACGGATTTTTAGTAGTCGGAGTAGATCACTAAAATATTCAAAAAAATGTATATTGGACATAGGCTTTTGAGTATTAACCGAACCAATTCAAAAATCTTGTGTTCTATCTTTGTTTACTTTTATTCCGCTGCATTTGTTTTTTATCAAATTTCTTTGTTTGCTTTACTTTGAAGTAACAGTTCTCTATACTGTCACATTCGTTCTGTAGCTTGTACTTCATATGCTAAGAGACGAATAGCAACTGTCAGAACCATTGTTACCCTCATTGTTTAGCAAGTAGTTACATTTCAATACTCGTTTAATTCGTCAATATTAATCGATGTATTCACAACTTCTCCACATCATCAAACAACTTACTTTAATCCAATAAAGTTTAAGTTAAAATTTTAAAATAGTACCTAATTCACCCCCTCCCCCTCTTTGGTACTTGAATCCATAAACTCTTCAATTAGTATCAGAGTCTCGTGCTCTTGATCGAGGCTAATCGCCTTGGAGTTTGATTCTTGGGTAATGGATTCCGAGAAACACTCCAAGATCCCGGTCTTTACCGGTGCAAATTTTGGATGGTGGAAACTCAAAATGGAACATTACATCAAAAGTATCGACTATCAATGTTGGATCATCATCCAAAATGGACCTCTTGTTATTGAGGAAACCGACATGCTAACCGGTTTCACCAAAACCAAATAGGAAAGAAATTACAATGTAAATGATTTCAAACTTGCCGAAAAGAACTCCAAGGCAATGTCGATTCTTCAACGTTGTGTTGGTGAGGGGGAAGTTAGTCGAATCTCTGGATGTCCTACGGCAAAATCTATTTGGGACTCTCTTGTACTTGCTTATGAGGGGACCTCCCAAGGTAGAAAACACCGTATTGACCTTCTCATGCAACAATATGAGATGTTTAGTATGTCAAAGGACGAGTCCATAAATAGCTTTTCTTCACGTTTTTCTTGTATTATTAATGAGCTAAAGAGTCTAGAAAGGAATTTTGAGTCCGAGGACATCATTCGAAAAATCCTTCGTAGTCTGACCTCTAAATGGCAACCCAAGGTTACCGCCATAGAGGAAGCCAAAGATTTGTCAACCCTATCTCTTCATGAACTAATGGGATCACTAATGGCTCACGAGTTTAATCTCGACAAGCATTCCAGTGAGTCTTCAAAGGGAAAGAGTCTCGCCCTCACGTCCTCTCCAAGTGATGGAGAAGACGAGAAGGAAGACGAGTTTGCTATGTTCTCAAGGAATCTAGCCGGGTTAGTCAATGGTCAAGATAATAAAAGGTTCAATAATAGTTACTCGAAAAAAACGTTTTCCTAAGAAACGACCTAGTTCCACCGTGAGATGCTTTAAGTGTGGTGATAAAACTCACCAAATTAAAGAATGTCCCAAGTGGGATGAAATCAAATCTAAGGAGAAACGAGACAAAGTTAAAAGGGACTACAAACATAGAGTCATGAGTGCTATTTGGGGAATGTCCGACTCCGAGGAAGATGAGGAACTCATCGAGGAGGAACTAGAGGCCAAAATGTGTCTTACAAGTGATCTCAAGGACAAAGTCTCAAAAACTTCAAAAATCGAACACCTTAGATGCCTCATGGCTAATCCTGATGACTCCGAATCAGATTCCGACAATGAGGTAAATCATCTAAAGGCCAAGGCTAGAACTTACTCCAAAGAGAAAGTATGTAAGCTTCTTGACCAACGTTTTGATAAGTGTCGGTTTCAGAATGATAAGCTTGATGTCATGCAAAATGAGATTGAAGAAATTGCTCAAGAGAACTTTAACCTTAAGAATAAACTAAAAGCAACAGACAACGTCACTGTCACTTCTAAGGCTTACGATGAAGTAAAGAGATTCAACAAATTAAACAAACAATTGACTAAGGAACTAGAGCGTCTCAAGATGACCCCCACGGACGTCTCTGACCTTGAAAATGTCAACACTACCTTGGTGATGCAAGTTTCCTCACTAACCAAGGAACGTGATGACCCTTTGAAGGACAAATATGCTCTCGAGAATGAAGTGTATGACCTTGTAGTTGAGATAGTAGACTTGAGAAAAACAGTATCTGAGACTGTTGCCTCCAACAAGGACTTAGACGAGTCAAATAAAAACGTCAAATGTTTGATCAATGAAAACGAGCGCCTAAAAGGTGATGTAGTCAATCTTAAGAAATAAATAGGAGTCCTTCACGAAAGGCTTACCTTTCTTCAAAAGGGTATGCCTGAATGTAGTACTTCTAGATCTAATCCTCACCAGAGATCCGAAGAATTCGTTGATCTAAACAAACGTCTTGATAAAATGACATCAAAGTATGAAGAGTCTAAGGAAAGAATTGGTTATCTTGTGTCTAAACTCAATGCTCACACTCATGATTTCATAGTTGAAAAAAGGTCGTCTATAGAAGTTGAGAAAAATGATGAACTTAAAAGGGAAAAAGAAAAGAACATGCATCTTCTCACCAAAATCAATGAATTGACTAAAGAACTTGTGAATGCCAAAAATGTCACTGAAAAATGGGAAGGAAGTCAAACCGTGTTAAACTTCCTCACTAGTCAATCCAAGAGATGTGACAAGGTTGCCGATTTGGGCTTTAAATGGAACAGTCAGACAGACTGTCACATCCAGAAGCCTAAGACCGACTTTAGGAGAAGAAAATACGTTGGTCTTCCCGAATATATCATTTGCAACTATTATGGTAAGAATGGTCATGTCTTTAATGCTTGCAAGAAAAGATTCAACGACATTAACAAGAACATTAAAGTTGTAAAACAAATGTGGATTAGGAAGGACACCGTTAGATTTGATGATCACAAAAGGGGACCCAAGTTTGTTTGGGTTCCTAAACTCAAAGTCTAATCTTGCGTAGGTCTTGGTGAGAGGCGGCCGCAATTGGTACTTGGATAGTGGATGCTCTCGTCACATGACGAGTGATAGAAGCCAATTCCTCTCACTAAAGGCGTATAATGGTGGCACGGTAAGGTTTGGTGACAACAAAAAGGGTGAAGTAATTGGCATTGGAAAGGTTGGTAAGTCACCATCTCTTTATGTCGACAACATGCGGCTTGTCAAAGGTTTGAAGCATAATCTCCTTAGCATTTCTCAACTATGTGATAAGGGTAATATTGTCGAATTTAGTGCTAATTTATGTCGAATATTTGATGCCACCACTCATGAATTAATTCTCGAAGGAAGACGTGTCAAAGATGTGTACTTAACCAACTTGAACTCTTTATCCGGTCATACCATGTCTTGCATGAGTGTAATGAATAATGATCCTTGGTTGTGGCATAAAAGGTTTGGACATGTTAGTGCTAAAACTCTTAACACCCTTAGAAATCTTAACTTGGTTGAAGGTCTTCCTAACATGAAATTCGACTTTGACAAAGTGTGTGATGAATGTGCTAGAGGTAAACATGTTAGAAGTTCCTTTAAACCTAAAAGAATTGCGAGCACACTTCGACCATTGCAACTTTTACATATCGACTTGTGTGGACCAATGAGGACTAGAAGTAGAGGTGGTAGTCGTTACGTGTGTGCCATTGTTGATGATTATTCTAGGTTCGTTTGGGCACTCTTATTATGTTCTAAGGATGAGGCATTTGAAGAGTTTCTAATTTGGTTAAGAAAGATTCAAAACAAACTCAATTTAAAACTTGTTTCTATAAGAACCGATCATGGAATCGAATTTGAAAACTCATCATTTGGTGCTTATTGTGATGACAATGGTGTAGACCATAATTTCTCGGCTCCTAAAACCCCACAACAAAATGGAGTGGTTGAAAGAATGAATAGGACCCTTGAAAGTATGGCTAGAACTATATTATTATGTAGGAAGTTGCCTAAGAACTTTTGGACCGAAGCGGTAAACACCGCTTGCTATATTCATAATCGTGTAATGATAAGGAGTATAATCAATAAAACTCCCTACGAATTAGTACGTGGAAGAAAGCCCAACATTTCATATTTTAGATGCTTTGGGAGCAAATGCTTTGTTCACAACAATGGTAAAAACAACTTGGGTAAGTTTGATCCACGTAGTGATGAAGGGGTGTTTATTGGCTACTCCGACCATAGCAAGGCCTATAAAGTCTACAATAAACGAACCTTACTAATTGAAGAAAGTGTTCATGTCATTTTTGATGAATCTAGTATGCTTGGACAGGTACAAAATGTGGAAGAAGACGATGATGATGATGAGTTCGAGATCGGTCTTGTTCGAAAGGACTTTGTGTTTGAGGAAGATGAAGGAATGAACAATGACGCCGACCCAAAGAACAATGACCTGTGCATCTGTCACCTCCAAAGGAAAGCAACATTTCGGGGGAACACGTGGTATCTCTCGCCTTTGTTTCTTCTCAGACGCAATGACCAACGCCTGTTTCCTCCACTTCCAGAAATGAAGCAACTCATGGCAGTGTTGATGATGACCATTCTACTCCGAAGGAAACAGTTACTGAGACTGACACTGCTGAAGGGGAAAAAGAAACCTTCGTTCCAAAGAAGTGGAAATATCAAAGCTCTTATCCACTCTCAAACCTCACAAGTGATATTAACTCTGGAATTCGAACAAGATCATCTCTCAACAATCTTGCTCATCTTGATGAGTATTGTGCCCACAATGCCTTTCTTTCTCAAATTGAACCTGCCAATGTAAGCCGATCGATGCAGACTGGTTAATTTCCATGCAAGAAGAACTCAATCAATTCAAAAGGAACGAGGTATGGCATTTAGTACCTAGACCGCCTAACAGTACCGTCATTGGTACTAGGTGGATCTTTCGCAATAAGCTTGATGATTCCGGAGAAATCGTGAGGAACAAGGCTAGACTAGTGGTGCAAGGTTATAACCAACAAGAGGGTATTGATTACGATGAAACCTATGCACCGGTAGCTAGACTTGAGGCCATATGACTGCTTATTGCTTTTGCGGCTCACAGGGGCAAGAAGCTCTTCCAAATGGACGTCAAACCCGCTTTTCTAAATGGATATTTGGAAGAAGATATCTTTGTAGGGCAACCTCCGGGCTTCCTAAACAATGATTTTCCAAAACATGTTTTTAAATTAGACAAAGCTCTTTATGGTTTAAAATAAGCACCTAGGTGTTGGTATGATAAACTGTCTAAATTTCTTATTGAAAACGGTTTTAGAAGAGGTTCCATTGACAAAACATTGGTTTTTGAAGCAACAGTCAGATGAACTGTTGGTTGTCCAAGTTTATGTGGACGATATTATTTTTGGTGCAACAAATGATGTGCTCTATGCTTATTTTTCGGAACTAATGAAATCGGAATTTGAAATGAGCATGATGGGTGAGCTAGGATTTTTCCTTGGTCTCCAAATTAAGCAATCCAAGGAAGGAATTATGATCCATCAACAAAGGTACATTAAAGAAATGCTTAAGAAATTTGGGATGACTAATGGAAGCTCACTTCCTACACCTATGATATCTAAGTCCAAATTGGACAAAGATGAGAATGGTAAGAGTGTTAGTGATAAGGTGTATCGACCTATGATTTGATCACTTCTCTATTTGACCGCAAGTCGTCCCGACATTCTTTTTAGCGTTTGTTTATGTGCTAGATTCCAATCAAATCCGAAAGAATCTCATTTCTAAGTGTTTAAACGTATTCTTCGATATTTGATTGGAACACAAGAACTTTATTTATGTTATCCCTTACATTGTCCTTTTGATCTTATAGGGTATTCCGATGCGGACTATGCGGGGTGTAGCATTGACCGAAAGAGAACTTCCGGAGTTGCCACGTTCTTGGTTCCTTGCTTGATCTCGTGGGGCTCAAGAAAACAAAACACGGTTGCTCTTTCAACGGCCGAGAGTGAGTATGTTAGCCGCTCATTGTTGCTCTCAACTTCTATGGGTAAAACAACAACTTCTTGACTTTGGAATTATTTATGACTCCGGTCCCATAATGTGTGATAATAGGAGTACAATAAAAATTTCTAAAAATCTAATTCAACATTCTAAGACTAAGCATATTGAGATTCGTCATCATTTCATTTGAGACCATGTAGAAAAAGGGAATGTTAAACTTATTTTTTACAAAACCGAAGATCAAATAGCTGATATATTTACTAAACCACTTGAAAGGAAACAATTTGAGAAGCTTAGACTTGACATAGGCTTAATTAATTGCTCTTAATTTCATGACTATGATTATATTTTTTCTCCTAAATGATTGACTAATTAGGGACATGTTAGTATGATATTGTTCTTTCTCGTGTTTTCATATTGTTTGTTGATATCGTCTTTGTGAATTGGTAATCATTCAACCTCATGTCAAGGTCTATGTTTACATGTACACCACTTTGAAATCTTTATATGAATTGTTTATATTTCATTAATTGGCCCAACCTACCCTTACCATCCAACATTTATTTGGGCCATTACACCTCACAAATTCCGTCCATTTTCAATATCTCAAACCCACCTCCTCAAATCATCCGTCAACCTTCCCTTCAACTTCCCAAAGTCCACCCAATCTCACCTACCAACCATCCACCTCCCTCCTTACTTACCCTTACCATTTTACTATGGTAAAAACCTCATACAATACACAACTCCAACCTACCCACATGTCAAATCCAACATCATCCAACCCTACCAACAACCCATCCCTTTCTCAACACAATATGCCTAAACGAAAGGGATCGTATGCATTCCCAAATATTCCTAATCTCACTAACACCATTGAATCCGAAACTCCCCTTGAACCACCACCTATTGCCATCCTCCCTCCTGACCAACCTTTACCACCTGAACCGCCAATCTCCTCTATGATTGGCAAACGAACCCGAGGCTCACATCGGAAAAACTCTCCCTCAATGGGATCATCATCTGCCATCCTCACTGTTTTAGATGAAGAAAATGATGATCAATCCGAGGAGGAAGTGGATCAACGGAAAAAGGAAGATATTCCGGCTAAGTCTCAACGTGGGGGTAAAAGGAAAAGACAAGTTGATCTCCCTGATATTAATGAAGGAGCTGAGGGTGATGATGTGAATGTTGAAAAGGAGGATACTGTTTTAGATAAAGAAAATGTGGATAAGTCCGAGTCACCAACAAAGTCCGATAAGGGGAAAGGTAAGGAGTCGGGTCTTGATGAGGGAGTCAAGGACTTGGAGCCTAAGAAAAAGAGAGGAAGACTACAAAAGGGGGTTTCAAAGAAGAGAGGGAAACCCGTGACAGTGGAAGAACCAAGAAAACCCTTCTTTATTGATCCAAATGATTTCGTCCCCTTAACTTCAAAATGGGACGAGGACACTTTGTGGGCTCAAATCGAGGCTTTTGATCTTCCTCCCTCAATTTATCGTCACTGCAAGAGATTAATTTCTAAGGATGTTATCCACTCAACCCGTGTTTATGAGAAAACTTGGCTTGACCGACCCGCTTTTACCAAGGTCCGAGAAATGATAGCTGCTCAACAGTGGGAAAGTTTAATCGAGCTTAGGGAACCGGTGTATACTTGTGAGGTTGTTCAATTCTACACTTCCTTACGAGTTGATGAAACCGGAAAAACACTCACTGCCAAAGTTAATGGTAAGCCCATAGAACTTTCTCAATCTGATTTTTCTGAAATACTTAACATACCCAACGAAGGCTATGACAACCTACCCTCTGAAACCTGGCCTGCCCTTGCTTATGCCTCATCCATGACAATTGCCAAAACTATTTTTCCTAAGGCCGTTACTTATGGTGGTGTCGGGAACACTCAAATCCCTCCCCCTCTCCGCCTAATTTTTAACATGATATGCCGTACCCTCTACCCTTCCGGTGACCGCACCAAACTTTCAATTGCCCAACAATATATCATTTACCACATTGCCACTCACCGCAAAATAAACCTCCCCGGTCATATGTTTCGCCGTTTCTCAGCCATGACCACAAAACTTTATGACCCTAAAGACTCTAGTGTTATCCGTCTACCTTATTGTATGTGGGTTTCCAAAGTCTTGAAAGCCAAGGGTGTGTTACTCTCGACAAGTGTGGGTTCTGAAAACTGCTTTGATGTGATGAGTGATGGGCAGTTTGGCAAGATGTTAATTAGAATTGATGATGACGGGTTGCACCCAATAAAGTCTCGGGGCAAGGGTCTTGAATCTGCTTCGTCTAGCAAAGGTTCGGGTCTAACTTTGGGCATGGTTCTCAAAGTAGTCCAAGAACTTGGTGCATGGGTCAAGGCGGATTTGGAGAAGAAGGATGTTGCTATGGCTCGTGTGGAGGATGCCTTGGCTGGAATTGGTCGTCTTGAGAAGGTTGTCGATGGGTTGAAAGGTGAAGTTGATGTTATCTCTACTCTCCTCCAAGCAAAGGATGATGGTCCCTCCGAGGGAAATTCTGATGATGAGTCCTCATCCTAGACCTAACCCTTATCCCTAATCAAACTATTTTGCCTCTTTTGTTACACCCCTTACCTTAATCGTCTTATTTGTTTTGGGGGTGTACCTTTTAAACTTGATCTTGCCATGGTGAACAACTTTTGAACAATGTTTAAACCTTGATTTGTGTTGACTTTGTTATCTTTTCATGATTGCGTATATATTTATGTGTTTTCTAACGTGTGTTTTCTAATTATTGAACGGTAGCATCATTGCCCTTTTGATGATGTCAAGAGGGGGAAAAGGTAAAACTCATGCTCTATGTCTTTTAGAACAAATTGATTAACCCGTGCCATGCTCTAAATTTCTCGATTAATCCTTGATATATGGTTTATATTCTTATATCTAGTCTATCTTGCTTTAGGCTTTTGCTCTCATATGGTTAATTCACTCTAATCAACATGTTCTTGGTGATAATTGACTAAACATGAAAGGGAGAAATTTTAATCTTTTGATTTGCATTCGTTTTGTTTGGGCATGTCATCATCAAAGGGGGAATTTGTTGGGTTCTCTTAATTGATGATGACATACCCATTTAACTTGTGTTTTCTTAGTTTATTATTTCAGGCTTAATCGATCAATTTGCTTATTCTAATCTTTCAAGGATCATCAAGTATTGGCTACCCAAGACATAGAGTCGTTTGGTCATGTATTGGTCATGTTATGTAATAGTTGGAAGAGTAGAATAATTATAACAGAGACAGTTTGACATACTGTTACCTGTAGAACGGGTATGGTATTCTTGACTATCTAGTTTGACCCGTCACACTTGAAGCAAACTTCTGATTTCAAATATTTTACAAAAAGGCTCTCTCAAATCAGTTTAGGCTTTCTAAAATATTTGAAAATGTGGTGTGTTAAAAAGAGTTTGTAAAGACTAGTTCAAAAGATTTCCCTTTTCATGAAACAACTTTTTTTTAACTTTCCATGAACCTTGTTTGGCTCTTTCCTTGTTTATCAATGGATTGTCCTCTTGCTAATGGCATCTCTTCTTTATTTCTGAAAAGCCACAGATATTTTGAGGCTAAATACAAACTCTCTTTTCTTTCTTTTGCTCCTTAGAAGTAAGCCCTTTTGGTGCTAGTTTGGAAAGGTCAGCCTCTTTTGTCTCTTGACCAAAGGACTTGACCACAAACCCTAGCTTGCATCCTCTCGTCCCTCTTCTATAAAAGGAGCACCACTCCTCACTTTGAATGCAAGATTTTTCCTGAGAATTTAATTAAGTTTGGAAAATTGTTTTCAAGCTTAAAATCATTTTCACATTTTGCAAAAGCTTTCAAAGTCTTCAAGTGTTACAGTCACAACAACTGTTACTTTAAGTATTAAACTCTTTCACTTATGAACCGTTTTATCTTGTAAGTTGTCCATATCAATTCTTGTTAAGAATCAGTCCGTGGAAACTTGATTTTTGTAAACGTTCTAAGTAAGAGTATAAAGTTCTAGGACGGAGTAGTCCTTGAACTTGTGTCGCAACCGGAGTAGTTTGTTGGTGTCGCAACCGGAGTAGGTTGTTGGTCTTTTTATTGTACGGGTTTTTAGTAGTCAGAGTAGATCACTAAAATATTCAATAAAAAGTAGATTGGACGTAGGCTTTTGAGTATTAGCCGAACCAATTCAAAAATATTGTGTTCTATCTTTGTTTACTTTTATTCCGCTGCATTTATTTTTTATCAAATTTCTTTCCTTGCTTTACTTTGAAGTAACAGTTCTCTATACTGTCACATTCGTTCTGTAGCTTGTACTTCATATGCTAAGAGACGAATAGCAACAGTCAAAACCATTGTTACCCTCACTGTTTAGCAAGTAGTTACATTTCAATACTCGTTTAATTCGTCAATATTAATCGATGTATTCACAACTTCTCCACATCATCAAACAACTTACTTTAATCCAATAAAGTTTAAGTTGAAATTTTAAAATAGTACCTAATTCACCCCCCCCCCCCCCTCCCCCTCTTAGGTACTTGAATCCATAAACTCTTCAATGCCGGCTATAAAAGGCTCATTTTGGTCGAAAATTCTAATCCTAAAGTTTGGCAACATCCCGACTTTAAAACATACTTTTTTTCAAAAGGGCTAGTTTGAAAGATAGTTTTCAAAATTTACTTGAAAATTTCGAAAACATCATTGACATGGGAACACATAGCAAGTAGTCATTCGCATACTAGCATGAATGCATGAGCCTAAACTCAATTAAGTCTCGGCCGGTCTTCTAAATTGGGTCTATGCCAATGATCCCACTTCAGCAAATAAGTCAAGCCCCTCATAAGCCCGTAGCTTATGGTAGAACAAGTACTCGAAGATTCAGTGGAAACCACCTTGATATTTAAACTAGGCATAGTGGACATCATCTCTTTACCTTGAAATCGACCCAAGGGGGAGATGGTCCGATCCTAGAGTCTCAAAAGGGTTAATGCATGCATACGAAACAAATACTAATTCATTCGGTTATCCATCTTTTAACTTTTCAAGTTACACTGTCCCCAGCGGAGTCGCCAAAATGTGGATGTGGGAAATCGGTATATCCACGGGGTGTCGCCACCAAATTTAAGGAAATTTGGAAATCATTTTAAAGAAATAGGTCCGTGTGTGGGTACGTGTTAGGAAGTTCGTTAATAAGACACATAACCTCGCCTGTCGCAATGACGGCCTCTACTTAGAAAAATGATGGCTAGTCGAATAAATTGTATTTGTTGAAGTGCAAATAACGTTTTAACCGTAACATGTGAATCCCGTTCTATGTCAACTTAATGCAATTAAATTGTCGAGTGGTTTAGCATGCGAATTCATTTTAAATAAAAACACAAACAAAGAGAGGGATAAAAAGGCTTACGCTTCGCATAAGATAGATTAACACAAGGTTAAGGTTAGTATACAAATGACGTTCTAAAGTGATACAAATTACAGGTTAAGCATTTTCGAGAAAACGGTAGCAACCTGGCAATTTTAAGACAAGTTTTGAAAGTGCAAACAAAGTCGAATATAGGTGTTCTTGGACTCGTTGGAATCGTGGAAGTGCAAAGTTAGCAAATATGGTCAGGAGATGGTCAATGGTTGCTCTAAGGGTGGTCGAATGGGTGCTAAACAGGGCCTGGTCGCGGACTGGCTACAGGAATTCTGGGTTTATGGTTTTGGTCAGGGGTCTTCTAATGATCTTTTAACAGGGTTAGAGAGGTGCTATTGATCTGAAACTTGTTACAGTTCTAATTTGGAGAGTAAGGACGACTGTGGTTGTGTTGGTCATGGTGGTAAGGCGTGATAAGTGACGTTTTAAGGACAGGGACAGGAGCTGGTCATGAGTTCATTCAATTAGATTATAGAATTGTTAACCAATTTTATATGCTATTCGAAGCACCATAACATGTCTAATTAGGTTATTAAATCAATATAAAGTCATCAAATCGAATTATAAGTCAACAATTAGATGTCTAGTTAATATGCAAACGGTCATATGGTTGGTCAAATTGAGCAAAACGAAAGAGAGGCTAAAACGCGTGAAACAACATCATTGTTTGCTTTATTACTGCCCTCCCTTGAACACGAGGATATGTAAACGAGCGAGGACAATCGCTACTGGCGAGTAAGACCTTTTAAACTCGAGTCAACGCGGGTGTTCATGGTGGTACTTTAACTCATACTCGAACTAAATTAGTTTCGATAATATGTTAGACGATAAACAATAATAAACAATATACAAATCAAACTAAACAAACAAAATAAACAAAATAAAAAATATGAAATAAGATATTTTAGAATCAGGGGTCGTTATGGGAATATAGGCACGAAAATTGAGGCAAAATGGGACTGGTCTGCGCAACAAAGAACACGAAAACAGAGTGTTTGCACACTCTGTTTTTTGAGCGATTTCGTGCGTGTTTAAGGCTTGGTTTCTGGATATTGATTCTTGGATATGGATTTTGGATGTGTGGAGATAATATAGGACCAAAGTTGCGGAATTGGTGACCCTCTTTCGAAGGGTTTTGAAAGGGTTATTTATATGGTGACGGGAATGGTTAGAATAAGTTATTTGAGTTGAGATTCTCTATCTTTCTCCATGGCAAGGCTATGGAAGGATATTATATGGTGTAGGAGTCTATGGAAGGTAGTTTTCTTGAGATTTAAGGTAATGGGTAGGAATGGAATAGGAATAGGAAATATCGAAAGATATTTGCGAATTTTTGGAAAGTGAATATGTTTCGGTTATGGGAAGGAATTTGGCACGGTTTTGGAAAGGATTATGGAGATGATATGAATCTTGGGGATCAAGGAAGTTCGTGGCTAGGTGGTGTCTTGAAGGGTGGCTGAAGTGGTGCCAACTTGGGTGCAAAATAAACCACAAAAACAGAGCATAGCTGTGTGTGTGTGCTGCTGTTTCGAGGGCCTTTTTGTTACGGGTTAGGACCTGGGTTAGGGCTTGATTCATGGGTTAGCATATAGGCTAAGTGAGGCAAGAGTTTTGGCTTGGTTTGAGTCGAATTGGTACGGGTTTGGAGGGTCGAATGTTGGTTGTGTTGAACACGGGTTACGAGTGTTGATGGGCTGTTTTGAGGCTTCGAATAGGAGCTATTTGGTGGGCTTTGGGTTGGGTTAATGGAGGTTCGAAAGCTGGGCTATGGAGGGAGAAAATTGGGTTGAAAACTGCATCGAAATTCGTGCCCAAATTGCATAGAAAACGATTTTCAAATCGTGTATAAAACCGTCGTAAAATCGAGTTTTCCAAATACGATTAATAAAACAATTTAAACTTTCAAAACGAATTTCAAATAAAAAACTATTTATTTTGAATAAAATAAATAAAATGAATTTAAATTCTTTATTAATTTGAAAATCATTTTAAATTTAAAAACGTTTCATCGACAACGCTCGTTCTACGTCGTAAAACGAATCCAAATAAATGATAAATGCCAACTAAGAGTACATGTCGTCCTATCATCATCGGGTGTTTGACGAGAGTCTATAAATTCCAATATCGACAGAATTGGGTATCTACAAAGGCTAGAATAGACTGTCACCAAAAGAAAGTTTCTTTGAGAGGTCCTAAGGGAGTTAGTGTGTCTTATGGAGGGTTTTTTGTCAAACCCAAAGTCAAAGTGATTGCAACGGTGACATTATAGTCATACTTGAGGAAGGCGTGTCCTTTGATTCTATGCTATGTGAAAGATCATAGTATAGTAGAGCCGACGAGAGTTGAGATACCAGTGGTGGGAGAGTTTCCAGATATTTTTCCAGAAGAGATACCGGGTTTACTACCAAAGAGAGAGATAAATTTTAGTGTGGAGTTGTGTGGACGTGCACCCACCTGCGTATGCCCAGCCGATCTGTGGACAATGGCAGCGGTCTCTTGAAAGCAACGCTCGGCGGCGTAAAAATGCTTTCGACCGGATCGTTTTAGATCGGTCGGTTTCGTCTCGGTAAGGGTCTCGAAACGATTAGAGAAGTTCGGAGTCGCCACCAAGCATTTGTGGGATGCTTGGAACCCGTTCGAATCCACTTTATACCTCGGTCAAACGAAGTACAAAGCCGTGTTTGACATAGGTACTAAAGATAAGGAATCGTCCCTCTTTAGCATCCTATCTCTAGAATGACTCTCGTACGCCCTGGATAAGGTCGTCCACTATCCAAAGTTTATGAGTAAGAGGTGAAGGTACGTATTGGGAAGCCCTTTAATCAGACACCCAATCCCGCCGCATGTAGCGCCTCTACTGATCGATCTTGGTTGGTTGAATGCAAAAGTTAATAAAACGGTTTAAATGCATGAATGCGCATCCAATAATTTAAACCTAACATGTGAGAGCTTTATAAGTCGGTTGATTTAATACAAGTATCAAGTATAAGATGTCGCGTTGGATTTATGGTTGATTTGCATGCAAGACGGAAATTAAGCATCCATTTACCGTATTAAGTATATGGTGCATAACGTGATCCATTTGTCTTAGTAAGCCGTTTTGCAAATATGATTAGTCATCTGATCCGTCCTACATCCGAGTTAACCGGAGTCGGGATCGTCCTAGACTAATGCTGGAAGGGGAACAGACCTTGCACCAGGCAGCCATATGAGGCGCGAGCCTGTTGGCGATGTAAGAGGGTCTCCCCTGGTTTGAAAATAAGAAAGAAATGGTCTGTTTAGGCGCGGGTCAGTCAATGGTTGACGCATTTTGACCATTGAAAAATGTTTATAAAACGTATTGAAAATGGGTATTTGAACCCATTTTGGTTTGAAAGGGTCGTTTAGACCGTATTTGTGTTGATTTGAGGAACGAGACTTGAATAATCGTCATTGTTTTGATGATATTCGGTGTCGGGTTCGACTTGACAAGCTTGACATGAATAGTTTTGAAAATAATTATGAACTAATTGTTTTAAGTTCATTTGAATATAATTAGTCAATACTCATCATCGTACTCGGGTTAAAATCCGACATGGTATGTGGAACCAAGGATGACTTTGTGTTGGTGACTAATACATTTATTTTGGAAATGTAAAGAAATGATGAAAGGCTTTAAAATTACTTCCAAAATGTAAAGAAATGAAATAAAAGGTTTTAAAATACCTTTTAAATTTAATTAACCAAATATTATCACCGAAACACGGATTAAACCGTCATGGTATTAAGAACCAAGGGTAAAAAATGTTTTATGGTTAAAAACTTGTAAAAATAAGTAAAAGGGTTTGAAAATACTTGAAACGGTAAAAACCGATTACAAATATGAAAATGAAAAATAGAGGAAAAGAAGAGACCAAACACGGATTGGACTTAAGGCTGGGCAGGCTGCTTTAGGCGCGAGCCTGTATGCTACGTAAGTAGCCTCTGCCTCAACCAAAAAGTCCGGTTTTGGCTCATTCTTCCCATGTTTTGGACCATGTTATACATGATTTAGCATGTTATAGTCATGAAACAAGTAAAGGCATGATAAAAGAAGGATTTTTACACCCTCATACTTACATGCTTGGTTATGGCGAGAAACCGACGTAAGTGTATCAACTCGTTTGGTCGGAAAAGACTCGGTTTAAAACCGTTTTAGTAAGTAAAAAAGAGTGTTTTATTAAGTTTAGTGATGGTGTAGTGGTCGAAATGGTCGGTCAAATGATTTAATGAACGATGACGGTACCAAACAATGTGTAAGGCTTGTATTTACGATCAGTAGGTCGTAAATACGCGTCGGATTGTGACTTAGGAAGTCGAGTCGAGAATTTTAAGGGAGAAAAGAGGGGGCGGACACTCGCGTAAGTTCTCAAATGGGGGCATTTGAGGGGTATTTATAGGAGAATGAGTGGTTGTGTGAGTTTTGAGCGACGTGGCCACCTGGGCTGCTCAAAGAGGCGCGAGCCACGTCGCGGGTCTTCGAGGTATCTTGTTGCTTTCACACAAATGCAATCATGATTTGTTCTATCCTAGGATTTGTATGCACATGTATGGTACTTGACCATACATGAATCCGGGAAATCTTAACATGGAAGCATTTGAATGGTTTGTTTTTTGTGTTTGACTCGGTTTGACTCGTTAATGGAGTCGGGATTTGAAATTTGAGTCGGTTTTTGGTCCGGTGTCGGTTTTGACTCTAGTTAGTGTCATTGCGACCCCGTCGTCATGCATTAAACACTCCAGGTACTTTTGAAAAGTTTTGAAATGTTTTATTTTCGAAATTGATACGTGCATAATATATAGTCTTTTTAGCCTATTTCAGCACGTATTTCTATGCATTTTTGTACTGTTTATATAGTATTTTGCCCCGAATTGGCTACTTTGGTTCGGTTTGTCCATTTTGTAGAAATGAATGCGAAAGTAGTGGAATCGTACCCTTTTTCGTCCTTTTTGCATGCATTTAGAGGAGACGGGATTTTCCAGAGTGAGATACTGCGTTGGGAAGCGTCAAGGCACGGATTACGAGGCAGTCGGGCACGGACTTGAGCTAATTTGAAGACAAAGGACTCGATCGAGCAGTTTTACCACTCGATCGAGTGGTTTTTACGTCCCCAGTTGGTCGATCGAGTAGTTTTCTACTCGATCCAAAGTTGCTGAAAGTTGAGTTACTCGATCGAGTAACTATCTACTCGATCGAGTAGATTGCGCTGAGGTTTGCTCGATCGAGTGGTTTTATTCCACTCGATCGAGTGGTTATTGCTGTTATGGGCTTTAAATTAGCCCGTGAGTGTTTTATTTCGTTAAACTTATTTACTTTTCTATTTAAGCACGCTTTACTAGGTCATTAGGGCTATCTATTATCTATCTAATCTTTACTTAGCTTTTGAACTATCAAACTTTACTGCGTTGCATTTCCTCATTCACTGTAACTTTACTTTGGGATTTATTTTGCTCGGATTCGATTGTTCTTTACGCCGGATTCGTACGATTGTAATTCCTTCCTCTTCTCTTGACAATAATTAATCGTTTGGTTACTTTAATTTCTTGTTTACTTCATTTATTCCTTGCCCTAATTTACTCTTTATGCAATTTAATTATAGTTTTAATATGTTGAATGCTGGTAATTTATCTGCTGTTAGTATAGATAGTTTAATTAGCGTTATGAGTAGCTAAACCCCTCTCATGTTGGGATTAGGGGATCTGCGGTAGGAATGTGACGATGTAGTAAATGAAATAGATGAATTAATTGTGAGATTCTGTCACCATAGCAATTTAATTGTATTTATCGACTTAGTTGAGTGCACGCTTCTGAGTCATCTCCTTAATCTGATTAAAATTAATCCTAGATCGAAAGATTGGACTAAATAGGCCTGCTATGAACAGTAGACTACCCTGACGAGAATGAAAGTTAAGTTAGTGGTTTTCTAGGATAGAAAGTGGACCGAAAGGACCTTTCTACATCCGTCTTGCATTAATTCGTCTGAGTTGTTTATAGCTGAGTCACTGGACTACCGTAGTGAACCGAATTCCCGACATGTCTCTCTCTATCTGATAGTTTAAACTTATTTGTTGCCTTTACTACTCTTGTCTCTACTTCTCTTCCTTTAAACTTTGTAGTTTAGAAAATAATTCAAACAACCCCCCCCCCCCCCCCCATTTGTGACCAAATAGACGGACTTCTACAGATATCTTGCCTCCCTGAGGAGATCGACCTGACTTCCCTAGCTATATAGTTAGTTTAGTTAGTTTATTTTTGACAGGTACACGACAGACGTGTCAAATTTTGGCGCCGTTGCCGGGAAGGCAATTGCCCTATCTGTTTTCGTTTCGTTTATTTTATCCGTCTTAGGGAATTTTTATTCCTTGAGGCAGTTCTCATTCATTTTCTTTCAGTGTTGTTTATGCCCAGGTCAGACAGGTTTGAGTTAGTTGCAGCTGATTCAGATTCAGAGAGATCATTCAGGCATAGACTCCGTCTGCAGAGAAAATCACGAAAGGAAGACTTGAGTACTTTCGAGCCAGAGCTAGATCATTCTCTTTTCGTAGAAGACATTCCTATTTCTACCGATCAACCAGTAAAGATGCCAAAGCTTTCCAGTCATTCGGTGCCTAAAGCATCCTCTATTCCGAAAGGTTTCAATCTCCAGACTGAGGATGGGAATACATTCGGCATCCGTCCTTCTTATATCAATCTGGTGGAGAGAAATATCTATAGAGGTGTGGCTGGTGAAGACCCGAGGAAGCACATGGAGGTCTTTACAGACTACTGTTCTACTATCCCCGCCACTAAGGGGGTAACTCAAGATAAGATTAAGGAGGTTTTATTTCCTATCTCTTTAGCCGATTCTGCCAGGGAGTGGCTGACTGACTTGGACCGCACAGCTGCAGGGGTTACAGATTGGGAGTCTCTTGCTCTTGCCTTTTACAAGAGATATTTCCCCCCACAACGCACCAATTTGCTGAGGGCCAAGATTACCAGTTTCAGACAGGCTCCCGATGAGACTTTATATGAGGCATGGTCCCGATTCAAGAAATTGGTGAGGTCTATCCCTCACCATGGTTTTGACCCGTGGTTCATATCTAATCAGTTCTACAGTGGGTTGTATGATGACCACAGAGCCATACTTGATGCGGCATCTAGTGGAAGATTCCAGGAAAATACCGATGATGATAAGGGATGGTCCCTTATTGAAGAGATGGCGAATCATAGTGTTGAGTATGGAAACCCGAGGGAGGGGATTAGAATAGTTCATGTAGTCGATAAGCAGGTTGTGGCTCAGCTGGAAGCCATGAATGCTAGATTTGACAAGTTGGAGTTACAAGCTACTGGGGAGCCTCAGACGGTCCATGTTCTTACTAGAGGAGAGACCGTCACATGCGAGAGATGTGGGAGTAATGATGGCCACACTGCTGTTGGCTGTCTTGTGGAGAAGGAACAAGTCCTTACCTTTCAACAATATAGGCAAGGAGAGGGTTCCTATTACAAAAACCAAGGGGCAGTCCATCCCAATCTGAGGTGGACTAGTCAAAATGTGCTCAATCCTACCCCTCCTTCGCACCAGCAGCAGCCATATGTTCCTCCACATAAGAATCAACAAGGCTATCAGAAGCCTCCTTCCTTTGCTCCTCCCAATCACGGTGCATCATCTTCCGGTGGGGTGAGTGAAATAGGTGAGCTTAAGTCTATGTTGCATTCCTTCACAAAGCAGTGGCAGCTGAGTGATCAACAGAAAGATGCGTCCATTAAGGTACTTGAAACTCAAGTTGCCCAACTAGCCACGAATCAATCCACAAGAAAGCAAGGTCAATTACCGACTCAAAATGAGAAGAATCCACATGAGATGGTAAATTTGATAAATTCGAGAAGCGGTCGTTCATATGAGGGACCGGAAATGCAAAAATCAGACCCGAGGAAGGCTATACCTGATGGTGAACAGTGTTCTGTCGAAGGAAATGAGCTGACGGCTAAGAAAGTGCTCGATCGACCGGTTTCTGGAGGTCGATCGAGCAGATTTGCTGATGAAAGTGCTCGATCGAGTGGTTTTTCTACTCGATCGAGTGAACAAGAAAAGGAGACTGTTCGATCGAGTGAAAATTCCACTCGATCGAGTGATATTGTTGAAGATTCTACTCGATCAAATGGGTATTTTGGTCGATCGAGTAGTTTTGATGACGGGCAGCTTGATCGAGAGCCTGCTAGTGCTCGATTAAGCGAGAAATCACCGGAAAGACCTCGTTCGAGAGGTAAGAAGCGTCCAAAGGATACAGAGCTTGCTCCAGGTGACACATTAGAAGAGAGAAACAAGGGACACGAGATACCCATCACGGTTCCCTTCCCGAGACGTCTGCAGAATACTAAAGCCAATCAACAATTCGGAAAATTTGTCGAACTTCTGAAAAGCTTAGAAGTCAATGTGCCATTCAGCGAGTTGCTGACAAAGGTACCCTCTTATCTTAAGTTTATGAAAGAAATTTTATCGCGTAAGAGGAATATTAGTGATAATGAGACGGTATCTTTGACTAAGGTGGGGTCAGCCCTATTTCAAAATAAGTTACCTCCCAAACAGTCAGATCCGGGTAGTTTTTCAATTCCATGTCATATCGGTACCCATTTGATTGATAACGCACTATGCGATCTAGGCACTAGCGTGAGTGTCTTACCGCTGTCTCTGGCTAAGAGACTTGGTTTGACAAAGTTGAGTGCACCAACATGACAGTCCAGATGGCCGACCGTAGCATATCACGGCCACTAGGTATAATAGAAGACATACCTGTGAAGATCGGGAGGTTCTTTATTCCCGTTGATTTCGTTGTCTTAGACATCCCCGAAGATGCACACACCCCTATTATTTTAGGGAGACCATTTTTGTCTACTGCCCGTGCAGTAATAGACGCCGGGGGGAAGACTTTGACCGTTCAGGTAGGGGAGGAGGAGCTGATTTTTCATCAGTCTAAGTTCCGGAGGGCTCCCATGCAAGCTCAGCCTTACAATGCCCTTTCTTCTATTGATCCTATTATAGACACTCCAGATGAAAATTTGGAGTATTGTGCTGCTATTGTTACCCCTCCGCCTCAGATTGAGAGCAAAAAGGAGGAAAGTTCGTCTGTTTTCCTTGCTGCAGGTACAGATGAAAGCAATGAAGAAGCTGTCAAGGGACATGGTGCAATTAATGTCAATCGAATTGGAAGTGAGGATGCTAAAGACGGTGATAGAGGAGCAAGGATGAGGAAATTTCGAGCTTATGTGGATGTGAACTATTCCCCTCCTAATGTTTTAAATGATTCAAACTCAAGCTCATGGAAGCTGAAGAGGACATTCAATGTTGCTGAGATGACGTCCTCCAGTCAGGAGCCCTCCAAGGGGCTACTGAATTGCATTGGGAAGTGAGTGGGGAAATGCCCCGTGTAACACCTTGAAATAAACAATTTTTAAATTTTCCGTTGAATTTCTTTTATTGCTTTTAATTAGGACAATTAGTTTATAGATAGTTTTTAGCGTAGATTTAAGACGATAGACTGTTCTTATACGTATTTGGTATTTTGGGATATTTTTGCACGTGTTTTTAGGCAGGTTTGAAGAAGTTTTACGCAAATACAAAGGAAGGATGACGAAATTAAAGAGCTTACGCGAGAAAAGAGCTCGATCGTGTACTTTTTGTACTCGATCGAGTGAAAAATGGTCGATCGAGTGCTTCTTTTTAATCGATCGAGTAAAGCATAAAAGGGGACTTCTCGACCGAGTAGAATTCTACTCGATCGAGTGAATAGGCCATCAAAGTGCTCGATCGAGTAGTTTAAAACCACTCGATCGAGTAAATGGGAAAGGACGCAGGGAGTTTCTTCCTTAAACTCTTTTCTTTTGGTTTCTATTTCATTTATCCCCAAATTTTCGTCCCTCAACCCCTTATAGCGATTAAAACTCCCCCAAATCCCCATTTTTCTTGCCCAAATACCAAATCCGTCACCTACAATTTGTTGCTTGCTAATTAATCTTTCAAAACCCTCTATTTTCCCCTTGTTTTGTGCTCGTTTTCACGGTTTTAAAGCGGGTTTAGGGTTTGCGTTTTTTTCGAACAAAAATCGCCATCTTTGCTTGTTAATTGAAGATTAATTGCATATTGTAGGTTCATCCTCATCAAGTAAGTGATTCCTTCATCCTCTATGCATTTTAATTTCGATTATTTTGAATTTCATGAGGTAAATTTGGAATTAGGGTTTGAAATCCACTGTTGGTCGAATTTTTCGACTTTAATTGTCTTTATTTGCCCTTACTTGTCTTACTTGATGATCAATCCCCATTTCTCGCTGTTGTTGCATGTTTAATTCGAATTTTACGCAAAATTTGCGATATGGGTTCATGACAGTCGAAATTTTCGACTGTCATTATGGTTATTGTTGCTGTAATTTGCCTAGTAACTTTATTGTTGCTTAATTGCTGTTGTCATTACCTTTTATGCCCGCCTTATCGCCATCTACATGCTGTATTTCGAATTTGCCTGAGGAATATTGGGAATTTTTAGGGCTGTAGTCGATTTTTTTTCGACTGTTTAGGGGTTTATCATGCTGTATCCTGCTGGTTTTCATGCTGTTAGCCATTGTTATCTTATCATGCCGCCTGCCCTTTATATACAGGATGGATTCTAGCTCTTTACCTTCCACCGGCTCGTCCTCTAGTCCATCCCTGTCTGAGACAGTGGCCCCTGCTGTTGCCACTGCCTCCGCTTTAGTTAGTACCGCAGCCCCAGTTTTCCTAGTTTCAGCTGCAGGTACCGTCTTTACTCCAGCTAGCTCTGCTGCTAGCTCAGTTTCGGCTGCCACTTCCTTTACGGCCACCACCACTGCTAGCACTGCTGCTAGTCTCTCTTCAGTAGTGGCCACAGCAGCCACTACTCCTACTCCAGCCGCTGTTTTCACGCCTGTGGTGGACTCGCCAGCAGCTGCAGCTGCCTTTAGAGCAGCCCTGGTTCCTCACACCGTCACTACACGGGCTTCTGCTTTGGGTTCCAGAGGCCGGGGCCGAGGTCGTAGACAGTCTCGTACTACGCCAGCTCTAGCCACCTCTCCTCTGCTGCTACTTCTACTTCAGCTGCTGCTCCTTCTACTTCTGGCACGGTCACAGTCCGAGGGGACACTTCCCTTGACCCTCACCCAGACTATCCGCAGGTACATTTTGTTAACTCTTTACATCGTAAGAAGTTTTATCACCTGCTAGGCTGCGTGTTTGTACCTTCCCGATTTTTAGAGAAATCGACACTTGTGAGACTCGGCATTTACGAGTCGGTTTGTGATTTACTATGGGGCACGGGGATGGCCGGACTCATCACTATGAGTGGCCGTACCTTTCTAGAGCTGAGCCTTGAGTTTCTCAGCTCCTTTACCTTCTCCTCCGGGGCACACGATGCTGACCCCACTAGTTCTTCAGTGTCCTTCCGGTTGTTTAACCGGACTTTTCAGATGACTTTAGAGGAGTTTGGTAGGAGACTTGGCCTCTCCTCTACGGGTGAGACTGCACCCCCTAGGAGGGTCTTTCGTCAGCTTTGGCGGACCCTGGCCCAGACCACTTTTAGGGAGCGAAAGCTCCAACAGGTCCACCTTCCCCCTGTCCATTGTTTTCTTAGATTGATGGGGAGCACTATTTTCGGCCGAAAGGAGCCGAACAACATCACAAACATCGAGCTCTCCATCCTAGGCGGTTACCTGAACATCGACTGTGAGGGTCCTTTTACCCTTAACATAGCTTACTTGACCGCCCAGTACCTTCAGAGCCAGGGGCTGAAGGAGACGGGAACTATTGCTTGCAGTGGCATAGCCACCATTCTTGCCCGTGCCTTCTTCCCCGTTTGGCCTCGTGACTTGCGCACTCGAGGGAGAGAGGTTTGCGAGTCCGGACGCCATGCTTTCTCAAAGATTGGTCGACCCAGGACTACCATACATGGAAGATAGACGGTTCCTTGTCTGTTGACTTACCCTGTGACACTCTCCCCCGTCTAGAGCCCTTGCCCACTGTTGCTAGGGGCGCCCGTCTGCCACCACTGCCAGACCTTCACCTTCCACTCCGACCACCTCTTGCTGCACCCGCCGCCAAGAAGCGGCGCCTTGAGACTGGAGAGGGGTCCACACCTTCAGGGAGTACCCAGCCTTCCACGGCTACTCTCATCCCGACCCCTACTCCCACTATTGCTACCACTCCTACTCCCACTCCCACTGACCAGACACAGGCTCAGCCGGTCCTACCGGCTACTTTCGTACCACCTCCACCCTTTGTGGCGTCCGTGGTCATGGACCAAGGGCGCCGTAACGGTTTGTAGCTTGAGATTGCAGAGCGACGGGCTCGTGTGGAGAGGGACATAGCTCTTGCTTTGCACCCTCTGTACGAGTACCACTTGAGGCGACACCGTCCGATCCCAGAGGGCTGGCCACACCCTTCCTTCTACCGGTACCCACCTGAGGGGTATCCGGAGTCTGCTGACGAGGAGGACGAGGACGAGGACCCTGAGGTGGCTGTGGAGAGAGCTCGAGCTGAGGAGCGGAGGAGGAGAGAGGAGGAGGCTGATCCGGAGTACACGGTGGTGGACGACGACGACGACGAGTAGCTACTGGTCTACTCACTTCCCCAGTTTTCTGGCTGGTTTGGGGAAGTTCGTGTTTTGTATGTATATCTTACTCTTTTATTTTGTCTCCTTTTATTTATTGTTTTTATTTTCTTTTTGGTTGTATATTCCCGTTCCCCTGTATATATTTGCTGGTGTATGCTGGAGGACAATGAGGGCGTTGTCCGTTTTGGTTTGGGGAGGGTATTGTATCCTTTTGAGTCTGCATTTGTATTTGTTTTTGCATTCACGTTTATTTTTCAGCTTTGTATTGTTGTTTATTTCATTAAAAAATCAAAAATCCAAAAAATTAGAAAAATTTCAAAAATCAAAAATTTCACGTTTATTTTTGCATATAGGTTGAGTCGGAACGGTAGATTTTCGTGATGATAATGCACTATAACTTGTCATTTTACTTGAGCCTTGCACTTCTTTTGATAGTTATTAGTTTTGTCATACGCATAATCTACGAGTTTCTGTTCAAACATAGCTGACTGTTTAGACTTGACCTGATAAATCGGCAAACTACGATAAATTCTGAGTTTTAGAGCCTTATAACTGGTGACATTCATGACCAGTTCATTAGGAATTGAGAGTAGTACTCCTTGCATAGCATGTTCATCATTTTTGCACTTTTATGACATTCAATTTCTTGTCAAATGCACATATTCGGGTTTGTGGTTGGTGTCATATGCAGGGAGGTGCTTGCAAATTTTCCCTTTCCTTATATTTTTCACCTATATTAGCTCCACATAAGCCAAAACTTGCCTTTTTGACCCATTGGCTACATCCCAAATTAAGCCTGCCTAGTCAAGCTAGTTTAGTATGTCTTTTGTGGTATGATTTTCCGGCTGCAGTTTGGCCCGTATTTTTTGTATGGAGTTGGTGTAAATAGAGGAAGGAGGAAAAAGAAAAAATAATTGAAAAAGAAAAAAAAAAAGAAAAACGTGAGAAAGAGAAAGAAAGAAAGGAATGAACTATGAAAAAATGAAAAAAAAGCTGGAAACGTGAAACAGAAGAAAAAAAGAGAAAAAAAAAAGTTTGAAATAAAAAAGTTCTTTTGTTTCAGTTAGTTCATTCAGACGGTATTAAAAAAAGGGAAGTTTGTGACCGTCTGACTCCTCCATTTTTATTCTATATTTTTGAGGAGATTGTGTTTGAGTTTTGTGAGTTTTGTGCCAAATGAAGGGCGCTTGTACTTAGTTTATCAGTCAGTTGAGATTCGGATGGTTTCATTATGGTCCTGTTAGGAACTAGCTTGACGCTTTTACCTCCACATTACCATAACATGTTTTGCCCTTTCTCACCTGAACCTCGCTATTCCCAAATTATTTGTAAGCCCTCGACTGTGACGGACATTATTGGTTGGAGTGTGTGCATTAGTACTTGAATTGTCATTCATTTTTGTTGCATGCATGCTATGTAGGTCGCAGTTAGGTGAGTGACTGTCTTTTCTTCTCTCTTTTGCATATAACATTCACCCTTTGCTTCATGAGAGAAGAGTGACCACGAGAGAGTCCGATTTTGTTGGTCTTGCAAGGTCGATAGGTTGGCTATGTTTCTAAACAGCATATAACTCGTTTGCGTATTGACTGCTTAGCTTTAACTGTTGGTTTTTGTTGCATTAAATTGGTTCAAGTAGACAAGTTAAGCTAGCTCTGAGTTATCATTTCCGTTCCATTAGTTGCATTTTAGTTTACTCGAGGACGAGTAAAGGTTCGGTTTGGGGAGATTTGATACGTGCATAATATATAGTCTTTTTAGCCTATTTCAGCACGTATTTCTATGCATTTTTGTACTGTTTATATAGTATTTTGCCCCGAATTAGCTACTTTGGTTCGTTTTGTCCATTTTGTAGAAATGAACGCGAAAGTAGTGGAATCGTACCCTTTTTCGTCCTTTTTGCATGCATTTAGAGGAGACGGGATTTTCCAGAGTGAGATACTGCGTTAGGAAGCGTCAAGGCACGGATTACGAGGCAGTCGGGCACGGACTTGAGCTGATTTGAAGACAAAGGACTCGATTGAGCAGTTTTACCACTCGATCGAGTGGTTTTTACGTCCCCAGTTGGTCGATCGAGTAGTTTTCTACTCGATCCAAAGTTGCTGAAAGTTGAGTTACTCGATCGAGTAACTATCTACTCGATCGAGTAGATTGCGCTGAGGTTTGCTCGATCGAGTGGTTTTATTCCACTCGATCGAGTGGTTATTGCTGTTATGGGCTTTAAATTAGCCCGTGAGTGTTTTATTTCGTTAAACTTATTTACTTTTCTATTTAAGCACGCTTTACTAGGTCATTAGGGCTATCTATTATCTATCTAATCTTTACTTAGCTTTTGAACTATCAAACTTTACTGCGTTGCTTTTCCTCATTCACTGTAACTTTACTTTGGGATTTATTTTGCTCGGATTCGATTGTTCTTTACGCCGGATTCGCACGATTGTAATTCCTTCCTCTTCTCTTGACAATAATTAATCGTTTGGTTACTTTAATTTCTTGTTTACTTCATTTATTCCTTGCCCTAATTTACTCTTTATGCAATTTAATTATAGTTTTAATATGTTGAATGCTGGTAATTTATCTGCTGTTAGTATAGATAGTTTAATTAGCGTTATGAGTAGCTAAACCCCTTTCATGTTGGGATTAGGGGATCTGCGGTAGGAATGTGACGATGTAGTAAATGAAATAGATGAATTAATTGTGAGATTCTGTCACCATAGCAAGATTGGACTAAATAGGCCTGTTACTAACAGTAGACTACCCTGACGAGAATGAAAGTTAAGTTAGTGGTTTTCTAGGATAGAAAGTGGACCAAAAGGACCTTTCTACATTCGTCTTGCATTAATGCGTCTGAGTTGTTTACAGCTAAGTCACTGGACTACCGTAGTGAACCAAATTCCTGACATGTCTCTCTCTATCTGATAGTTTAAACTTATTTCTTGCCTTTACTGCTCTTGTCTCTACTTCTCTTCCTTTAAACTTTGTAGTTTAGAAAACAATTCAAACAACCCTCCCATTTGTGACCAAATAGACGGACTTCTACAGATATCTTGCCTCCCTGAGGAGATCGACCTGACTTCCCTAGCTATATAGTTAGTTTAGTTAGTTTATTTTTGACAGGTACACGACAGACGTGTCAGAAATCGTTTTAAGTTTTCCGACGTAAAGTTGTACACGAACTGTCGATCAAACGCCGTGATTCCAAAGCATGTTATAGTCCGATAATCATCGGGTGTTTATCGGAGTCTCAGCCAATACTGGATATCTACAATTTGAAACCAGGGATGGGACCAATCTTTAAGGCTTCGTATTGTATGGGTCCTAAGGATATAGAGGAGCTGAAGAAACAGTTGAATGATTTGGTGGACAAGGGGTACATTAGACCTAATGTATCGCTGTGAGGTGCACTAGTTTTGTTTCTGAAGAAGAAAGATAGGAGTTTGAGGTTGTGTATCGACTATAGGGAGCTGAACAGTGTTAAAGTGAAGAATAGGTATCCGTTACCAAGGATAAATGATCTTTTTGACTAGTTGAGTAGGGTCGGAGTCTTTTTTTAAGATCGATCTGAGATCGGGGTACCATCAGGTGCAGATTTGGGTTAAAGACATACCAAAGACAGTGTTTCGATCAAGGTATGGTCATTATAAGTATGTGGTGATGTCGTTTGGGTTATCTAATGCGCCAGCAGTTTTTATGGATTTGATGAACCGGGTTTTCAGTCAGTTCTTGGATTAGTTCGTGGTGGTGTTTATAGATGACATCTTAGTCTATTCCATGACTAAGGAGGAGCACAATGATCATTTGAGGTTGGTGTTTCAAACTCTACGCGACAACCAATTATATGCAAAATTGTCTAAGTGTGAGTTCTGGTTAGAGAAAGTTGCTTTTCTGGGTCATGTGATTCCTAAAGAGAGTGTATCTGTTGATCCTAGCAAGATAAAGGCGGTATATAAGTGGGTGGCACCAAAGAATATGGCTGAGATCAGGAGTTTCTTGGGTTTGGCAGGTTACTATCGACTCTTCGTGAAAGACTTTTCAAAGATAGCCTGGCCTATGACCCTGTTGATGAGGAAAGAGAACAGGTTTCATTGGGATGAAAGCTGTGAGACAGCGTTCCAAACATTAAAGGAGCGTTTGACCACAGCTCCAGTCTTAGCTTTACCTGAAGGGAGTGAGAACTTTAAGGTGTATACAAATGCTTTAAAGAACGGGTTGGGTTGTGTGTTGATATAGAACGAGAAAACCATTGCATATGCTTCTAGGCAACTGAAGCTTTATGAGGAGAACTATCCGACGCACGATCTAGAGTTGGGTGCAGGTATGTTTGCTCTCAAGATTTTGAGGCATTATCTTTATGGGGCTGATGAGACATAATTTTATGCATATTTATGCCTACCCTTAATTACTTTTGATACGGTTTTCATGCTAATCTATATTAATTACATGCCTTTTATGTTAGAATGTGGTTACTTCCGCTATTTGATGTTTAATGCAGGAATGATGCATTTGAGGAGCAAAGGAATGAAATGGGCATTGTGGAGTGGGCATGAAGGAATGCATGAAGTATGGCACGGGAATTCATAAGAATGAAGGAAGAGAAGTTAAAAATACAACACGAAGAAAAGAACTGAGAAAGAAGAATACTCGATCAATTACAAGCGGGCTTGATCGAGGAAGTAGTGTACTCGATCGAGTGCACATAGGCTCGATCGAGTACACACTAATTTCCAGAATTTTCCGCAATTTCTTTAAGTCGGTTATGTTTTACTATAAATACCCAATTCGTACCCTATGTTTATTTACGTCTTATTTTACCTAGTTACGCATAGCTTCTCTAAAAACTCTCTTAGAATACTCTTAGAATAGTTTACATTAGTTTTGTTTCGGATCTATTGCTCTTTAATTAAGGTACTTTGTTAATCTTTCTTTAGTTGTTATTAATTCAAGTTCTAATTTATACAATTGCTTTATTAGTATTTATCTTATTATGTTCTTAATTATGCTTTCTTATATCGTTGTTGTTGTTATTATTATTAGTATGAGTAGCTAATTTCATAATCTAGGGTGAAAGGGGATCTAGGTTGTTAGAAAAGGGTTAACTAATGAATTGATTGCTAAATTGCTTTTGATTGTTGTTCAATTGTTGTCTTACATCCAGTTAATTAATTACTAATCAGAATTGGTTAATTAGTCTTGCAAACTAGGATTTTCACCGACAGGGTTAAGACTAGTTTAAGCCACAATAATTGAATTAGACTTACTTAATAATAGCGATCACATGTTAAGTTTAGATCTAAAAAGACATATTAGAATCGACCGATCGTATGACTTTCAACAATAAAATTGCTCAATCAATGAATTAAATATTACCCTTGGATAAATACCTAGTGAACCTAATCCCTAACCTCTTTTGTCTTTATTTATATCGTAATTAGTTTAGAAATCAAACAATCAAACCCCATAAAATTGTAACTTTAAGACAAACTTAAATATAAACAAACTAGATTAATTAACTCGCCTCCCTATGGATTCAACCCTTTCTTACTGCTAGCTACTAGTTAGTTGAGAATAGGATTTAATTTGATATAATTAATACGACTTTAGCTATATCAGGGGCGACCGTTAAGGCGTTTTCCGATCACAAGAGTTTAAAGTACATCTTTACTCAAAAGGAGCTAAACATGAGACAGAGGAGGTGGATGGAGCTTATCGGGGACTATGACTTGGATATCATATACCATGAAGGGAAAGCAAACATGATTGTCGATGCGTTGAGTAGGAAGAGTGTGCATTCTCTATGCACAGATATGTCTTTGATGAGGTTGAGAGATGAGGTAGGTAAGATGGGGATACACGTGATTCAAAAAGGGAATGCTATGGGAGACTTGACAGTGGAACCGGATCTCTATGATGATATTCGCAGGAAGCAGGCTCTTGATTCTAAGATTCAGGAGTGGAGGACTGGAGTAGAGAAAGGGACAGTGTCTCGGTTCTCTATTCAATCTGATGGGAGTGTTCGGTTTGATGGGAGATGGTGTGTGCCTAAGGATGAGGAGTTGAGAAAGACAATCATGACAGAGGCTCATTGCACTCCGTATTCAGTGCATTCGGGTCGTGACAAGCTTTATAGGGATATTAAGAAGACTTTTTGGTGGCCTGGGATGAAAAGAGAGACAGCTGAGTTTGTAGCTAGATGTTTGACATGTCATAGAGTTAAAGGGGAACAGCAAAGACCGCAAGGTAAGATTCAGTCTCTTGAGGTACCTGAGTGGAAATGGGAATCCATCTCCATGGATTTCATAGTGGGGTTACCGAGTACTCGGCAAGGTAATAACATGATATGGGTGATCGTTGATCGTTTGACCAAGTCAGCTCATTTTATTCCCATGAAAGATACGTGGAGTAAGGTGCAGTTGGCGAATGGGTATAAGAAGAATTTGGTGAGGTTATATGGGATGCCAAAGGACATTGTGTCAGATCAAGATGCGAGGTTCATTTCTCGATTTTGGCAAGAGTTGTAGGAGTTGATGGGAACTACCTTGAAGATGAGTATTGCATTTCATCCTACGACAGATGGACAGACAGAGAGAGCAATCAAAACTTTGGAAGATATGTTAAGGGCTTGTCTGATGGAGTTTGGTTTTAGTTGGGAAGATAGGTTGGATTTGATTGAGTTTTCTTAGAACAACAGCTACCATACGAGTATTGGGATTGCTCCGTTTGAGGCTTTGTATGGGAGGAGGTGTAGGAGTCCGATTTGCTGGGATGATAGTGCTGAGGCGGTGGTTTTAGGACCATAGATGGTACATAATATGATAGAACAAGTGAAAGTGATTCGGCAAAAGATGAAAGCGGCCCAGGACCGACAAAAGGGCTATGCGGACTTACATCGTCGGGACATCGAGTTTCAGGTTGGAGATAAGGTTCTTTTGAAAATGTCACCTATGCGTGGGGTAATGCGGTTCGGTAAGAAAGAGAAGTTAAGCCAAAAGTTCATTGGCCCTTGTGAGATTTTGGATCGTTTGGGAGAGGTTGCATATCGATTAGCTTTGGCACCAGCTTTGGATCATGTAAATAATGTGTTTCATGTGTCTCAGTTATGATGAGGCTGTCGCAACCCTATCAAAGATAAACCCGAAAGGTCTCTAACTAATGCAGCTAGGGAAGTCAGGGTCGAATCCACAGGGAGGCTATGTTGCTATCTACTTGCTAATCTAAGTCTATCGGTGTCACGAATGGGGGTTTTGATTGGACAACTAAACTAAAATCGTTGTAAAAGTAAGATGAGATCAAATAAGAGAGATAAAGGAATGCTAGGATCGTCGGTTCACCATGGTGTCCTAAGGATTCAATCTAAAGTCAAAGGTTGGCATAAACTCGGTCTGCAGGGTAGTGAAAAGGTCTTTTCGGTCCGCTATTCGCCCTAAAATATTACTAACTTAGTTTCCGCCCTCATTAGAATGCCCTAATGTTCACTGCAGGTCTTACCCCTTCCAATCTTTCGATCTAGGTCAAGGCGTAACGAAATCTACTAGCTAAATGCGTTGACTCAAGTAGCTAATTGCAGTGATTAACAACACAAACCAAATTCAACCAAGCCTAATCATCTAATCTCAACCTCCCTAAATACCATGGCTCCCCTATACCCTATCACAAGAGATTTAGCTACTCATAACTATAGAAAAAACAATAACGATAAGTAAAGCAATGATGAGCATGATAATAAGAAGGATAAGAAGAATTTGCATAAACTAAATATTAATAAACTAACAGCAATTAAGAAACAAGAGATTAAGTGTTTCAAGATAGGAATTAAATTAAATAAGAAGAGAATAAAGAAATTTTATAAGTTCAGGATCCGGAAATGAAAGCAACGTTGACAAGAGTTGGAGATTAATGAAAGTTTCAGAAGGTGCTAATGCAGATTGAAAGAATGTCCCAAAACCTAAATAAGTCTCTCCTTTATATAGGAAAGATATTTATTTAACCTAAATAAGATAATTAGATATTAAGTTAATAAGTTCTCGCAGGAAAATATCACGTCAGATGACAAAGTACTCGATCGAGCAAACTTCCAGCAAAACCTCTCGATCGAGGACTTCCTCTACTCGATCGAGGATATCAAGAATCAAGGTAATCTATCGAGAGGTTAAAAGTACTCGATCGAACACAAAAAGTACTCGATCGAGCCCTAAGGTACTCGATCGAGTGGTTTCATGGCGTAATTTTTGCTTTGCGCACTGAACTTCAAACGGCCGCCATTTCTTCGTTACTTGTCGGAAACAAGCGATTTTTGTGGAGTTGGAAAGCTAAGAGGATAGGCTTTCATCACCAATTATCACTTAAATATCAGTTGTAGAACTCGAGATATGGCTCTTCAAAGTAGGCACTAGTAATTTGAAGCTCTTCCTTTACTCGCCTAGCTTCTTTACTTCTATGCGCATCACCAAATAGTAGTTTCCAAGCTCCGATTCGACTCATGTCCTAAATGCATGCATAGGGACCTGTTCTGAGCTTCATTCCGCTTCTCTTTGGTTCATTCCTTCAAATAGGACAAGAGAAACCAAAGTAGACAATTCGGGGGGGGGGGGACATTTGTAGCTAAACACTACACAAAATGCATAAAAATGCGTGCAAATACGGTACAAAAAGTCTATATAAATTGCACGCATCAAACTTCCCCAAACCAAACCTTTGCTTGTCCCCAAGCAAACTAAATGCAACTAACTAATGGGATGGAGTGAAACTCAGAGCTAGCTACAAATCGTCCACATAAACCAGTTTAATACAATAAATTAACCAAATAGCAACAATGTCAGATGCAAACGAGTTATAAAGATGTTTATGAAAATAGCTGAACCGCCGACCTTAGAAGACCTTCAAAATTGGACTCTCACGGGTCAGTCTCTCTCTGTCAATGAGGCAAAGGGTAAACATATAAATGTAAGAGAGAAAGAAAAATAGTCGCTCATCTAGACTACGACCTACATAAACATGCATGCAATCTAATATGATAAACAATTCTAGCTAACGTACACATACACTCCATCCAACGAGGTCCTATCACATGCCGAGTGCTTACTAAATATGGGAAGTGAGGTAATGGGTAGGAAAGGGCAAAATATTTTGGGAATGTGGAGGTAAAAGCCAAGCTAGTAACCGAAATAAAACCAATAATACAACATCCCGCTTCAAAACCAACTCCAAATCTGAATACAATGCCTTCATTTGGCATAAAACTCACTAAACCAAATACAAATGACTCCTCGTGAGATAAAATGCGAGCATAGGAGCAAAACCGATATTATTCAAACTCTTTTTCCACTTTTTTCTTTCTTTTCTCATCGGTTTTCTGTTTTTTTTGTTCTTCTTTCGTTTTCATTTTTTTCATTTTTCTTTTTATTGTTCTTTTTTTTCAACTTCCTCCTTCTCCAAAACTACCAACTCCGTCTTTCAATGCAAACCAAATTTGGCACGATACACAAAATACCTGCATAACGATCTAAACTAGCTTGACAAGGCAGGCTAAATTTGGATTTAGTTAAAGGGTCAAAAGGCAAATTTGGCTAAATATGGAGTTAATGGGTAAAAATGGAAGAAAAGGGAATGTAAGCACCTCCCTTCATGTGACACCAACCACTAACCCGAATGTATGCAGGCAAAAACAACTGAATTTTATACTTATGCATTTGATGCTACATGCTATGCAAGGAGTAACTACTCACAATCCTACATGAAACTGGTTATGGATGACACCAGTTTATAAGGCTTTAAATCCTTAGAAATTATAAGTAGGTTGCCAAAATATCAGGTCAAGTCTATTCGTTCAGCTAAATTTAAACATAAACTCGTAGATTATGCAAATGACATGCTAAAAGATGTTAAAATTGCAAGGCTTAGGTCATAGAACTAGATGTAGTGCGATTTCATCATTGAAAACTACCGTTCCGACTCAACCTATATGCAAAAATAAACGAGAAATTTTTTATATTTTTCGACTTTTTTTTTTAAAATAAAAAATAAAAGACAATGCATACAAAAATTAAACGTGATAACAGAAATACAATAAAAACAATATGCAGACACAAATATGGATGCATATACCCTCCCCAAACCAAACTGTACAATGCCCTCATTGTACTCAACAGCTAACAACAGCAGCAAATGGGGAAAGGGAAATAGGAAACTAAAGGAAATGAAGGAGATACAGAATTAAGAAACTCACAAAATAGCGTGACATAAGGAGAGACCTCCCCAAACCAGCCAGCAACATGGGAGATCGTAGCTAGCAGCACCGGATCAACTCAATTCACGAAAAGAATGCAGGTGTACCTGCAATTACGCAAATAACGCCCCAAAAATACTGCCAAAACCAAATCTAAAATGTTCCGCAATCTATAGTCGAGAAAACTAATCATTAAACACGCAATAAAAACTAAAATTTTTGAATCCAACTAAGCATAAAAATCCGGGTTGCCTCCCGGTCAGCGCTAGTTTCAGATAGGTCCTAGCTCGACCTTCTTTCGTCATCCACCAACAAAAATTAACGGCCCACAACAAGGCTTCTGACTGAACACAGTCCCTTCAGCATCCATGATTTTCACTTTTGGCCTCCACAGCAAAGCATCAGAAGAACAGCGACTCTTTACAGCATCATGGACTCCGCCATTTTTGCCCTTCTCTCGCGCCTTCTTCTTACGTGGGATGGAATCTTCAAATCCTCCTCCTGGGTCTTCTAACCTGTCAAGACCTGTGTAAGAAAAAACAAAACGGTATTCTTCCAACTTGCTCTCAAACTGGGGCGGAGGAGACAAATCAACAGCAATATATGATTTAACGGAAGGATTAGAAGGAACCCCATCGGGATCAATGAAAGGAATAGCGTTACCTTCAATTAGATAAGATTGGTCTTCAATTACCTTCTTATCGTCAACCGGGATAGGCGTAAGTTTCAAATCAACGTTGTCCATAGCGAAATAATTCGATCGAGAGAGAACAGTACACGATCGAGATATTTCCTCGCCAAAACTGCTCGATCGAACACTTGCATTAGTTCGATCGAGGTCTTCCTCATACAAACTGTTCGATCAAATGTTGAATTCTGTTCGATCGAGCTCTCCCTCATATAATTCATTCGATCGAACACTGTAGCTAGTTCGATCGAATTTTTTTTGCTGTACAGTGCAGAAGTCTTCGTAGGATGCTTCATTTTCAACTAAATCTTTAAATTCCGAGTCATACATATCATTATCGTCAATAGGCAACTCGGGTCATTCATAGGAAAGACCGCTTTCGGTACAGATAGCATATGCCGTCTCTGAGTGCCTAAAATCCAACTCGGCAGCTAATTGAGCTATTTGAGACTCAAATTCCTTGAAATAAGCTTCTCTAGAGTTATCATATTCTTGCACTTGAAATACAAGCATCTTCACTAAAGACTTCAATTCAGCAATCTTTTCCTTGTTGATAGTAGAGGGAGGAACCTGCTGCGGCGGAAAAGAAAATGAAGGCTTTTGAAAGCCTTGCTGCTGAATCGGATGTGGCGGCACATAGTAATTCTGCGGCAGAAGTGGAGAACAGTTTGGGTAACCCCCACTTTGAGAACCATAACGACCGTGTCTATACTGCTTATAGGCATAGACTCGGTCGTTCTCCGCATAACAAGTAACAGCATCATGCCTCGCAGCACCACATCTCTCACAAAATGCCATCTGCTGCGCCATGGGATGGAACATAGGTGGAAGATCAAAGGTACTCAAGCCTTCCCTTTGATGATCTTCTCCTAATAATCCTGTTTAGCTAGACCTGTAAGACCTATCAAAACAGCACTAGAAAAGAAGATAAGAACTGCCTCAAGGTATAAATTCCTTGAGGCTAAAGACAAACTCAAATAAAACAAGTAAAAAGTGTCGCCTACCCGGCAACGACGCCAAAATTTGATGAGGCTGTGGCAACCCTATCAAAGATAAACCCGAAAGGTCTCTAACTAATGCAGCCAGGGAAGTCGGGGTCGAATCCATAGGGAGGCTATGTTGATATCTACTTGCTAATCTAAGTTTATCGGTACCACGAATGGGGGTTTTGATTGGACAACTAAACTAAAATAGCTGTAAAAGTAAGATGAGATCAAATAAGAGAGAGAAAGGAATGCTACAATAGCCGGTTCACTATGGTGTCCTAAGGATTCAATCTAAATTCAAGGTTGGCATAAACTCGGTGTGCATGTTAGTGAAAAGGTCCTTCCGGTCTGCTATTCGCCCTAAAACATTACTAACTTAGCTTCCGCCCTCATTAGAATGCCCTAATGTTCACTGCAGGTCTTACCCCTTCCAATCTTCCGATCTAGGTCAAGGCGTAACGAAATCAACTAGCTAAATGCGTCGACTCAAGCAGCTAATTGCAGTGATTAACAATACAAACCAAATTCAGCCAAGCCTAATCATCTAATCTCAACCTCCCTAAATAACATAGCACAAGAGATTTAGCTATTCATAACTATAGAAAAAACAATAACGATAAGTAAAGCAATGATGAGCATGGTATTAAGAAGGATAAGAAGAATTCGCATAAACTAAATACTAATAAACTAACAGCAATTAAGGAATAAGAGATTAATTATTGCAATATGAATTAAATTAAATAAGAAGAGAGTAAAGAAATTACATAAGTTCAAGATCCGGAAATGAAAGCAACGTTAACAAGAGTATGAGATTAATGAAAGTTTCAGAAGGTGCTAATGCAGATTGAAAGAATGTTCCAAAACCTAATTAAGTCTCTCCTTTATATAGAAAAGATATTTATTTAACCAAAAGATAATTAGATATTAAGTTAATAAGTTCTCGCAGGAAAATATCACATCAGATGACAAAGTAATCGATCGAGCACTTTGAAACAGCTCGATCGAGGAAACTTCCAGCAAAACCTCTCAACCGAGGACTTCCTCTACTCGATCGAGGATAACAAGAATCAAGGTAGTCGGTCGAGAGGTTTAAAGTACTCAATCGAACAAAAAAAGTACTCGATCGAGCCCTATGGTACTCGATCGAGTGGTTTCAGCGCGTAATTCCTGCTTCGCGCACTGAACTTCAACCGGCCGCCATTTCTTCGTTACTTGTCGGAAACAAGCGATTTTTGTGGTGTTGGAAAGTTAAGAGGATAATATTTCATCAGAAATTAGAATCACTTGAATATCAGGGGTAGAACTCGAGATATGACTCTTCAAATTAGGCACTAGTAATTTGAAGCTCTTCCTTTGCTCGCCTAGCTTCTTTACTTCTACGCGCATCACCAAATAGTAGTTTCCAAGCTCCGACTCAACTCATCTCCTAAATGAATGCATAGGGACATGTTCTAAGCTTGATTATGCTTCTATTTGGTTCATTCCTGTAAATAGGACAAGAGAAACCAAAGTAGACAATTCGGGAGGCATTTTTAGCTAAACACTATACAAAATGCATAGAAATGCGTGCAATACGATACAAAAAGTCTATATAAATTGCACGGATCAGGTTACGGAAGTATGTGAGTAACCCTTCCCATGTGTTAGAGATGGAGAACATCGAGTTGGATGAATCCTTGTCATACATAGAGGTGCCAAAAGAGATTCTTAATCGCAAGGTTCGCAAAACTAGATCTGGGGAAACAGTGTTGCTCAAGTTCTTATGGTCCAATCACAATGTTGAGGAAGCAACTTGGGAGGCGGAAGAGGTTCTAAAGGAGCGGTACCCGTCTCTTTATGATCAGGTTTGTGTGGTTACGAGGACGTAACCATGTTTCTTTTACGGGGTAGGAGATGATCGCATAAGGTTTTAGTACAGTTCTATGTCGGTTTAGTACAGTTAGTGGTTGCTTTGAGTCGGTATGAGTGGTGTATAGGTTCTGTCATTGTGTTGTAGTTGAGTTAGTAAGTTTTTTTTTCAGTATGTGTTTGAACTTCGGGGACGAAGTTCATTTTTAAGGAGGGAAGACTGTAATACCTCAGATTTATGAGCTGTTGAGTACTTAATCGAGTAGGGCTTACTCTGTCGAGTAAGTCAGTTTTGCGTTCTAGAGTGAGTACTGCCTGTAAGGTACTCGATCGAGTACCTTAGTTACTCGATCGAGTAAGTCGAGTTTTATACGGGTTTTGCTGGATTTTGATAACAATGCGTGAAATGATATATAAACTACCTTACGTGAGTTCTTTTATCTTTTACCTAAATCTAAAATTTTTACAAAGAAAACAAAGCAATGTCGATTCTTTTTCTCTCATTGCTATCAAATCCAAGGGCTATAGTCGTCGGATTTCAGAGTTCTTTATACTGTTGAGACCGTCGTATTGTGGGTAAGATCCTAGTACAGTTTTTATGTTAATTCGTTAGTTTTGGTTCAACCCTAATTGGGTAATTTGGGAGTGTTTGGGAGTATTGTTGATGATGGTTTGTAATTGTATGATTATATGTTGATAGGAGGTGATTTCGTAGAGGAACGCCTTTGATCCGCTGCTTGTGTTGATTTTGGTGATTGCATTCGAGGTAGGGTTTCCCTACTAAGTTATTGTATACATGATGTTAAGATGGTTGTTGGTCGTTGGCATATGATTATATCGTAATTGATCTTGGTATTGTTGATATTGTAATTGGTTGTTGTTGGTTGTCTGTGGTCCGCGAGGTGCGCCCTCGGTTGAGTGGAGTAACTTTCCGGAGTGGCTTCACGCCCTTGATTCGCACCCTTGTGGTTCCCGTAACAAGGGGGATGTGCACATTAAGGAACATGGGTATTCGCTCGAATTAAATGAGCGGGGCTTAGTGGGAAAGGTTGTGGTCCGCCACTGGTGATGTGGATTACCGATTGCGATTGGTAATCTGGCAGGACTAGACCTTCAGGCTAGTCAGATGATTGGTGATGTGACGGTGTTGGAGGATTGTGACTGTGTACTTGTTGTTGTATTGTCTTATATCGTTGTATAGTAACTGACCCCGTTTAATTGTTTTGAAAACTGTGGTGATCCATTTGGGGATGATGAGCAGTGTTTAGCAGGTATGGCTTAGATGCGCGGGGGTTAGCTGAAGATGAGTCGCCGCGCGTCACCTAGTAGTCTTCCGCTGTTGTGTCAATGCATTTTTATTTACTTTAGTTGGATTTTTGGTTTGGAACACTTGTACAGTATTCTCTCAGTTTGGTTTTAATGTAATCACTTAAAACTATTTACTTAAAGTATGTTCTTTGATGGTCTATTTGATATGCTTTATCTCGGCTGACCGAGATGGTATCATTCTCATGCATTAGATGGTTTTGGTAAGGCACCCTTGGTGTATGGGAGTGTTACAAGCACATTTTTTTTCAAGTTGGGGTAAGCTCGAGATTGGCTCGAGCTTGAATTTTGCTTCTTAAGCACAAGTTGAGTAAGGCCAAGCTCGTGCTCAGCTCGACTCGTTATCACCCCTAGTTGTGACTTGTGTGATTTACATATGATATATACTTCGGTGAACCTCATACTTAGGACTTGGGACTAGGGGTCTGCAAAATCTGGTTCGAAACATAAAAATAGATCGATCCGGATTGGAAACTAACGAACCGGAACCGAAACTAAAAATACCGGTCCGATATCGTCCAACATTTTTTAAGATTCCGATTTCCAGTCCGATCCGGAATGAGTTTTTTTCGGATCGATGTTTTCCAGTCCGGACCGGAAAAATCATAATTATTGTTAGTTATTTTTTTTTTTCTTAAAATATCATTTTAGAAAAACATTGTAGGCCTATTAATCCAGTCCAATTCAATGGACATGTTTTTTGGACCGAATTTGAAAAGGTGAATATGTAAAGACAAATTCCTTCCAATCGGTCCCGTCCGGTTTAGGACCGAAAGTTCCCTCGTTCTGTCTCGGATCGGAATTTTCGTAATCCGGTTTTGGACTTTCGTGGATTCCGGTTCCGGCCTGCTCCAATTTTGGAGCAGTGTACAACCCTCCTTGGGACTTGACAGTTAGAAGAAGAGATGACAACAGATCGGTCTGGATTGGATATTGTACAATCCAAATCAGATAACTTAATAAATCACTGACACAATTACAAGCCCAATTAATATCCAACAATGTACAATCTCTACCTAATCCATTATATTTTTATTAAAGTTTATCAAAAGCTGGCTTGGGCCGGACACGAGCCGGGCCCAGCTAGTAAAAAAGTGTCCGACGGGCCTTATTTTATAGCCCGAGCCCACTAAGCGGGCCAGTTTCCATTGTCCGTACCCGCCCACTTCAAGAGAGCGGGCCGGCCCGTGGGCTTGACTAAAGTCAAATAAAGAAATTAGTGTTTCTATTAAAACACGAGTTTGTTATCGCTAGATCCCACTAAAACTTAACAATTGTCTTTAAAAGTTTACCCTTATGAAAGTATACTAATTTTCAAAAGATAAGTTTACTAGCTTTTGGAAAAAACCCAATTTTGGTAATGTTCTACTACAAACATCAAAAGTTCATTTTTGCCTTAGTATTTGTGCGGCATTGTTAGCGGTTACATACACTCACGTGTAAATACTTGAAAGGTATTATCTTTATGCAACAATCCCGTTAGCAAGTCCATTCTCGGAGAATCTTTATAAGACAAGTATAAATACCGACAATCTCCCACTTATACGTAAGGCATAAGTATTCATTTGCGCTAGCTAACTGGTTTAGAGTGTACAAATTGTAAATGAAATGAGCAGAGAACGTCGGAGGATTGAGGGTTTGGTGACTTTTTGGAGGTTATTTTTAATAGCGGGCTTAGTGGACCGCCCATGGAAAATTTTGTTTAGTCCAAGCCCGTGCATTTATTCTAGCGGGCCTAGTTTTTGTCCGTTACCCGTTTGATTTTTGATTTTTCTTATCCAAGCCCGCTTTTTTAACGGGCCGACCCACAATTGATCAGCTCTGAATTTTATATAATCAAATCAACACCCAATCCACTATGGGATTCAAAACCGTATAAAGCTTAGTTTGGCATGATGCGAAATTCTTTTATATGGCAAAAATTTGATTTTTTTTCAAGTCCAACAAAGCTTAAATTTTACAAAATATTTGATCGGAGGGAGTATGTGCATAAATGGATCAATTATGGATTTGGATCATGTTTTTCAACAAAATTCGAATGGGGAGTAGATACGCGTTGTACTCTTTTTCCTTATCTATGGTTTTGTCCCACCTGGTTTTCATTGAAAAGTTTTAACGCGGCAGCTTATTATACGTGTTTAAAAGATATTGTACTCTTTTTCTTTTTAGTGTTTATTCCTATAGGGTTTTTTTGGTAAGGTTTTTAACAAGCATGTTTTACAATAATGAACATCCAAGGGAGAATGTTATGAAATATTATTATATATGGATGTTCGTATCATAGTGGAATCTAGATTATACTGTCTTATGTAAAATCTATCCTATTATATTGTATATATATATAACCCTCATGATGAAATAAGAACATGAATCAGTCTCTCTTATTTTCTCTCTTTCTTCTTTCTATAATTATCTGTTTCTTTATTTCCCAACACAAATTAATTATCACAATTAAAACAATACATGTACTAAAACCTCCAGTGATGAAGAACTCATCATGAATCATAAAAACTATTTTAGTAGATTGGGTTACTATTGATTAGGCCAGTTTTATTTTTTTTTTAGAAGACGACAAGATGTTTTTTATGTAAAATATGTTGTATAGATTTTAAATTTCAGTTGAATTCTATTTTGATTTAAAGAATATTGACATTTCTACCCCTAAAACATTAGCGCAAAAATCGAAATTTAATATTTAATTTTCGGAATTTTGTTTATTTTTAGTTAGGGTGGTACTGGTACCGAGTGCCATCCATTCACACTATCATACCCAAAAATAAAATAAAAAAATAGAGTTAGTCATAGATCATGTATTGATTGATGCGCACTTTACATTGTCTTTGGAGAATTGCTTTCAAAGTACACAAGTATGTAAGCTCCTAATCATTCAGTCAAGCCTACAATCAATTTGATATGGATAAATAAGTAGGTTTAGTGTTTTGTTTCACGATTGGCCTGACCTACCAACATCATACATTTACACTCCATAATTTAAGCGCCAAGAAATGATGTTCAATTTGAAGCCTTGAAGGCTAATTAATGACTAAAGAACTTACGTCAGAAGGAGAAGAGCTAGTTCAACTTTGACATTTTTTTTGGCAGCCAATAAAAAAAATTCTTAGTGCGATCTCACAGTCCGTTGAACAAGCCATGAGCTCTTTCATTAAGGTTCCTATACACATAACTCTCAAGTCTCACCTAGACATCACAAGTTCACATTACCACAATGTCACAATGTCACCTATACAACAATCTTACTCCCTCCGTACCAATCCAAAGGTAACACTTACCTAAAGTGTCCGTACCAATCCAAAGGTAACATACTATAAATAGACTGTAAATTGACAATAATACCCTTATTTTCTCTTTATATTTACACAAATACCAACTTTTGGCCCACACACCAACCCAATAATACAAGGTTTCTTTCCTCTTTTGCCCCCACTTTTACCCTCTTTTCTTGGTTTCCCCAATTTTTACCACGTTACCTTTGGATTGGTACGGAGGGAGTATTAATTAAGGCAATGGTGAAGCTAGGATTTGACATTAAAAGGGTCAAAAATTTCAATTAAGGCGAACTACTTATGTAATGGTGTAAGCTAGAAAAAAGCAAAATTATCAATTTTTTCATTGTTCAGCAGGAGTGACGGCCCCTGCTAGCCCTTCCATGTCCCTGCCATTGACCAAGGTTATGAATTATTATTGCACTTAGGACGCGGACGAATTTATTCGTTTATGATCCGTATTAGAACAATATTATGTATTTATGTTCATTGTATCTAGATAATAAACAAGTTTAGCAACATTTTTATTTAGAGATGTTTGTAAACAGTAGGTTGAGATGGTTTTAGCATATTGAGACCTTTTAGCATGTTTGACCAGTCAGTACACCGTCTGGGGATGTTTGGTAGACATCATATTAAAATAGTAGATTTGGGTGTAATCTACTATTTTACAATACGATTCAATCAGTAGATTAGAGAATATTTAAATTGACATTTTTATCCTTTGAGAAAATATGTTATCATAGTTACCAATAATTGATCCATATCCATATTAGTCATTTTACAAAAAAATCAAATAATCAATCTGTTAATCTAGAACTGCTAATTACCGAACACTATTAACAAATTCTGCTAATTATATATTTTTGTCAAACCCGTTAATATAATCTGCTAAATATAATCTGCTTCCGCAACCTACATATGCCAATCTTATACGGGACTGTCATATCCGAAACCAAAATATTCACATATTGTTTATTTAATTATATAACTCATGGATTGGTCTTGGATTTAAAATCGTCACAACTTTAGTGATTCATTATTAGTATGATTGACTCTTGTAAGAAGGAATTAGTTCCAATGACCAAGTTAAATTAATTAGGATTTAGTTTGGCGAAAAGTGAACGAGTGCGACTTAGGGAGTATATGTTTGCTTTAAACGGATAAGCATAACTTTGATTATCATGGATTAATGACGCATTAGATGGACATGAATTTTACAACGAAAAAGACTTGTGTGGCTACGACTATTTTAACTCATAATGTCTATACCAATAACTTTATTAGCTACTTACTACTTTGTACTTATTAGCCTTTGAATTAAGCTTTCTTCTTTACTATGGAATCATGATCAATGATAATGATTGAACTGAATTATTCTTAATCGTCTTACGTAACACGAATACTTAATCATCTACTAATCGCTATCTCTATTACTACTAAACTAGTTTATCGCGGTGTGAAACTTGTGATATGTGCCACTAATTCAGAAGAAAACAAAGTAGATAAAATAGGTTAATTTGGGCGAATGAATGTATAATTGTGTTTAGTGTGTAGTAAGACCAAATGATGGTGCCAAGCCAAGCCCACAGGACCACAAACACTAAAAATTATGTGATTAAGGCTCGTAGTTATATTATTGGATCTTACGGTTTTGTGACTCGTTTTCAAGCAGTAGATAAAAGCAGCCCAAAAGTTACCGTCGAGGTATAATCACCCAAAATGGACCAATAGCGGCCATGGCCCTCACTTGGCCCAATCCTATATCTCATAGACACACAGTCTCACATAGAGATGGAAGTGAACCGTACAGGGCCGAGGTCGGCCCCATGCCGACCGTTGGAAATGCTAGAGTATCTTTGTCCCATATTGATAGAATAAGGAACATATCATGTGTTTATATATCAAGTGCCCTTCTACTAGGTACTTGTTATTATGGAGGCTAATATGTACTCTCTCCACGCGCCGTGTAGTGGGGTCTATTTTGTTTTTATAACTATGGTTCAAATCTTAACCTCGCAAGTGTACGGTTTGTCGTCGTACAAAATGAGGGTCGAATCCACGAGAAGCTAGGGAGATTACTAATCGTCCTAATTCTTAGGCTTAGCTAAGTCGATAATAACAGTGCAAATAAATTAATTATGAAAATTGAGCAAGTGAGATTGTAAAAGATGTAATCAAGATTAAGGAAGGCCTAGGATCCGATCAAACTCTTAACAATGAGTCATGGTGGCAATTAGTCAATCAACAAGTAATGGGTTCATGGGGTCAAGAGGGATAATGCTAGCTAAACTAACCACCCAACCCTCCCGAGTGTAGGTAGCCTCTTGAGTCGGGTTAAGGTCCCACTCCCATAGATGACCAAGACCGAGCCCAAGGAATTAAGGTCAACAATAAGTCCCAACTAAGTCCTTCCCCACTCCCATGGATGGAATTCCTTAGTCAATTGGTGAAGTCTCTTTAGATGGGTCTCACTCCCGTGAATAACCCGCCCAGAGTCGATTTTCGAAGTATACCGGTACCCACTACCATAAACCCAACTCCCATTGATAGCCTAGGTAGCCCAAAATCGGCCCAACTCCCATTGATAGCCTCAAAAGGTTGGACAAGGGACCGTCTCATAGTGTGAGACCGTTTTATACTAAAACTACTAAATCAAATACCTAATTTTAATCATAGAATTTGTGTAATGATATAGTCAATGCTTCCAAAAAAACTCTCTCTATTCCCCTCTTCTCTCTAAAAAAACCCTAGCCTTCATCAATTAAATTTGGGGCTTCCATCGACTATTGATCGATGGTAAGCCCCCAAAAAGCTTTATTTATCAATTTGGGATATTCTACATGGTACCCCTCAATTTTTTGGCTTTCTACATGGTACCCCCTACACTTTTAAAAACATACATGGTACCCCTAATTGTTGTCATTATTACTAAGTGTCCCCCTAAACTTTATTTTCCGTCAATTAAACTCAGTTTTAGGCGTTAAGTGATCACTTGGACGCGTAACCAAGCTTATCATTTATCATCCCATGACATAAGGACTCTATTAGGCTCAATATCCATCTTTGGACGTGATAATTTGGCATGGGATCAATCAATTTTCCGTCAAAAATTTTTTAGCCCATATATATCAATAAATATTAGGATCGAGATGGATATTGAGCCTTATATAGTCCATATGTCATGGGATAATAAATGACAAGATTGGTTACGCGTCCAAGTCATCACTTATCGCCTAAAATTGAGTTTAATTGACGGAAAATAAAGTTTAGGGGTGCACTTAGTGATAATGACAACAATTAGGGGTACCATGTATATTTTAAAAGTGTAGGGGTACCACGTAGAAAGTCGAAAAGTTGAGGGGTACCACGTAGAATATCCCTATCAATTTTTAGTATGAAACTTTATGAATTAATCAATAAAAGTCTCCCTTTTGGTGAGATCCGTTTGTCTCACTACTACAGATACAGGCTATAACAACGGTCAAAAACCGTTGTTATATAAAAAAGCGGACGTTGTTATAGCGTCCGTTGTAGAAGGTTTTAACAACGGTTGGTTTACTTAAGGAAACCGTTGTTAAAACTATTAACCACGGTTTTATGTATAAAAACCCGTTGTGGAAAGTGTGACTCAATTTTGGGGGGAAAGTTATAACAACGGGTTTTAATATACAAAACCGTTGTTATAACTAAAGACAACAGGTTGTTTGTAAATACCCGTTGTTGTTTGTTCTTAAAAAATAAAAAAAATTAAATTAAATATTACTAGATGAATGCATAATTACGACCCGTTAGAATTCCGATGCATGCATTATTACTGACATCACTGTACATATGAACGGATAATATGGAATGAGAAGGGTTAGTAATAAGATTTGAAGCAGCATTATTGAGAGATATGATGATGATTATGGCACAACTTCCTAACATATATATTAATTAAAAAGCAACTCAACCCACACATTGCTTAGTATAAATACATTGCATTATCTCAACTAACATTTCCATTATCTCAATATATTTGTAACACCCCCATTTATTCAGGAGCCTTTAGCTAGACATTCCCAAATAAATAGGACTGTTACCATCTCGGTTTCCCGAGGTAGTGAATAACAAAGTACAACAATACCAAAGTACTTTAAATAAAACTTTAACGATTACATGTTTATTACAAATTTAATCAACTAAAACTTAATATAAAATGTTTACAACTCGCAGCGGAAATAAATAAAGTGATATAACTATATATGTGATCTAGACTTCTTCTAAAGTTCCAAGTCGAGCTCTCTTCCCAATGCTCCCAAGTCAGCTAACTCAAAACCTGCTATTTAAATCTGCTCCCCATTTAACCGGAAATATTAAATGGTTCACCACAGGATGCCATCAATTAAAGCAGGCATCAATTTTATTTTGACACAGAAGCAAACACGTCAACCAATGGTTGAGTAGGAATAACCAACAACAATTCAAAGTAAAGTGATACGATAAATAATACAAATACAACTGAGCTCATCACCCGAAACACCCATTCATCCCGCCAATCCCTGGCCCGGGGTATTCATCATTCCAACCGAAGTTGAAGTATTCACCATCCCAACCGAAGTTGAGGTATCCACCATCCCAACCGAAGTTGAGGTATCCAACACAAATGCCATGCTCAAATATAACAGTAGTAGTCATCCCAGAACGAGTCTGAGGTATCCAATAATTACAATATGAATAAACCAATAACCACAATATAAACCAACGACATATAATTCACATTTGATAGTTCATCCAACGACAATTAACCACACAGTTCCACAATTCCTCTTATCAAATAAATAGCAAGACAAGTTGAGTAGTCATCCTACCTGGCAAGCAATTCCAATTACGCAGCTCAATCAATCCAATAAATAAAGCAATCCGATTCGATTATAATTCTTCACAATTTCCGTCACCTATATAATAATAAAAATTACAACAATTATAATTACTAACTTTACTTATTTATATATTTGCTCCTTTTCTTTATTTATTCTTCCTATTATATTAATTATTCAACCCGACCCATTTATTTAATTATTACGATATTAAAGACCCGTTTATAAACTAACCCGAGTCACCCAACAAACCAAAGCAAAACCCGTTTAGAAACACCCAACTACACCCGTAAAACCCGTCACAAACACCCCCCCTAAACTCCTCCTTCCACGCCACCACAAGCCACCACTCACACCACCCAAACCCGACACCGGCAGCCTGCAGTCCCACGCATCAAAATTACCCTTAACCACCAGCTAAACCACCACCAACAACCCGCAAACCCACGTCCTATCACACGACACCAACCGCAACACCACCTGACACCCCATCAAAACACGCTCGTAACCACCACCTAACACCACCTTCACCGCCACCTACAACCACCAATCAACTCCCCTATCCTCCCTCGACAAAGACCACCCATAAACCACCCTACCGGACCACCAACAACCCCTAAAACCCCTCGAAAAACCCGCTGCCCAAACCCGTTTCTCCTCCCCCGTTTTTCGCCACCACCGCCGCAAATGACCACCCACCGCCACCATTCCGCCACCACCAATGTGACCGACCACCTTCCCTTATCACAACCCCCCTATACCCAGGTCAAGTCGAGGTCAATTACGGGTTCAATTACTCATTCTAATCACCCACAACCAAACCCGTATAACCCCCTGACCAGCCACTTTTAGCCGCCCTAAACACCACCCTAGAAAGGTCAACGTCGGTCAAATTAGGTCAGGTCAGAATCTCGGCAGTGCAAGGTTGCTCTAGGTCCAAATTTCGAGTCCTATGGTGGTCTATACAAGTCATACGGTTGTCTTAAAGATGCTCACATGAAACGAATATAAATTGATTTAAGACGGATAATTACCTCGAGCTGATTAATTGGTTTATGTTAATTCTTTCCTCTTCCGTCTCCTAAAGCTTGTTCTTTTTAATTTGTGAATTATTTTCTCAGATTTGAGGTGGTATTTATAGTGTAAGATTTAGAGAATACGAGGCCAATTAGGAAACCATGTAACTTTCCTTATTATAATTAGTAGTAGGAATTGTCATTATAATTAAATCATTATTATTTATTATATACTATTAATCCTATCATAACTATAATTTCCACATATAATATTTACTATTTTATTATTATTATTATTATAATTATAATTACCTTTAAATAATATTATTCCCATATTATTTATTTATTAATTCCCGATTACACTCGTACCAACTTAATAGATTTCGGTCCAAACAACAATGGCACACGGCCCAATGCTAAATATTAGCTAAACCCAATTCCCGACTTGCATTATTAATTTATTATGTAATTAACATCTTATTATAATTACTATTAGAAATGTCTTATAATTAATTAGTAAATTACATAAATTATCTTCACAATTTATTATTAAAATACGGAGTATTACAATATTCATCTCCAAACCCTAACTGCTAAAACAAACTCAACTTAATGTTTCAAAACAAACTCAAAAAACTCCAACAAAATGAATGATTTCATCCTTAAGACTCTTACCATGATCGAGAACAACAACAACTTCATCCGCCGGTTCCTCTATATTGAGGAAAGTTTCAGGAGCTACCTTGCGGATGCTCGATCCGCACTGAAGCACGCCAAAGAAGATGGCTTGACGGGAGCAAAGTTAGCGATTGCGGCTATATGACGATATAGCAATCTGGCTGAACGGAACCTCCAAATAGCCAAGGAGGAGAGGACGGATACGATAGAGCAGAATAAGATCCTCTATGAAAATATAAGAATTGCATTTTTACATATGTATTTTTTTTTTTAATTTATGTATTTATAAATATATATATATATATATATATATTAATTATGTTTATCTTACTTCTTCATCTTGCTTCTTCATTGTTTTACTAACTAATTATGCGAACAATACTTAAACAAATAACATAATGGTCGATAAAAACACATACATGCAAAAGAAATAAATAGAAAAAGAAAATAATGACGATGAAACTAACAAAGGATCATGCGAGATTTACCGATAAATATAGAACGTAATAGACGATGAAATCAACAAAGGATGACGGCGAGAAGATAAAGCGACGATGAGAAAGAGAGAAAGAGAGAAAGAGAGAAAGAGAGTGTGTGTTTTGTGTTTGTTTTGTCTGTTTGTGTTTGTGTTTGTGTATTAAGGGTTGTGTTTTGTGGCCGCAGCAGACTTCTGTTTGTGTGGTTTATAGTATGGAAGGTATTGACAACGGTTATTAAACAACAACCGTTGTGAAATATGTTTTAACAACGGTTGTAAAAAACACCCGTTGTTAAATAAGTTTTAACAACGGGTTTCAAAAGTAACCGTTGTGATTACTTTTCACTAACTTTGCGCCAATTTTGCGCCAAATTATTAACAACGGTTGTGCATGTGTGACCCGTTGTTAAAACTAATAACAACGGTTTTTATAACCATACCCGTTGTAATTTATTTTAGTAAAATTCGCGCCATACATTCTACAACGTCTATAGTGATTTTCGTGAATAATCGTTGTTAAAAGGGCGTTGTAGTTGCCTGGATTTGTAGTAGTGTCTGTCTCTATTTTCGGAGTTTTTTCAGTCCTTGTTTTTCTAAGTTTTAGTTCTATTGAAAATGTAGATAAGAGCGCTTTGGTCCTTCATATGGTGAAGATGCAGAAGATCGTTTTCGTAATAGATTGTTATATGGTATTACATATGTTGTCAATTTGTTGGTTGCACTCAATTTGGTCAGATGAAATCGTCTCTCGTCAAGGCTCAAGATCCTATGATGCTCTTGTGAAAAGCTATTTGCGGCGATATGATAGAGGACGTGCTTTGGAGCATCAATTCAAGTTTACAGATCTTTCTTTGAACAAGATTTTATTTCATTTGGTTCTAATCGAGTTGTATCCGTTCAAATTTGTCACATGTTGTAGATGTCGTATGACTATTTATTAATGAATTGATCCTTTCTTTCAAAAAAAAAAAAGGTTGGACAAGGGTAAAACAAAGGGTCAATTCAAATCACCCAACCAAAATTGATTACCCATAACACCACAACAATCACCAAAATAAACTCATCATTTAAGCTTAATCGGACCCTAGAAGGGTTACTACTCACTAATCATGCTAATTAAACTAAGACAAATGATAAAGGTTGACACTTTATCAATTGACATGTTATAAAATTGATTTCTACTATTAATCATGTAATTAATAACTAAGATAATAATAATTAACTAATTAAATTATAATTGAAAAGAAATTAAGCTTAAAGGTGGTAACTTTAACTACAAGAAATGTAAATATTCAAACTAAGAAATAAATAAAATGCAAATAAGTGACTAAGAAAGATAAAGGAAGGAGAAAAATACCAACACTTAAAGAACAAGGAACAAGGAAGAACAAAATTGAATAAGAAACTTGAACTTGAATTATATGAAGAATGGATGAAGATTTGATCTCCAAAATACAAAGGAAATATTTGAGTTTCTCTCTCTAATTTGCGTAAAAATGAAGCTTAGGGTTTTAAGATATGGATTTGGGGTATTTATATGACCCCATAATAGTCCATTACAAATTTGAGCCCAAAAAGGAAGAGAGATGAGGGGGGAAAACGAGTAAGATGAGGTACGTACCTCATCTTACGCTCCTCACACTACTTACAAATCCAGGCAACTACAACGCCCCTTTAACAATGCTTATTCACGAAAATCACCATAAGACGTTGTAGAATGGATGACGCGAATTTTACTAAACTTAACTACAACGGTTATGTGTTGATAACCGTTGTTATAGGTTTTAACAACGGGTCAAACTTGCACAACCGTCGTTAATATAAAAACTAATAACAACAGTTTACTCTGTAATACATTATAACCGTTGTTAATAATTTGGCGCAAAATTAGTGAAAAGTAATTACAACGGTTATATTTGAACCCGTTGTTAATACTTTTTAACAACGGTTTTCTAAGGACCCGTTGTTAATATATTCTCTAATGACAACGGGTTTTTGTGTAAAAACCGTTGTCAATACTTTCCATAATATAAACCACACAAACACAGATCAGCTACAGCCTACAGCTACAGCCACAAACACAAAAACCTAACACAAACACAAACATACACAAACACAAACACAAACACAAACACAAACACAAACACACACTTTCTCATCGTCTCTTTCCCTCTTTCTCATCATCGCTTTATCATCTCCGTCACTGTTGTTGTCGTCATCTCTTTTTTTCTCTAATTATCAAGTATCGCTTTATATGCATGGTTTTAGGTTTTGTCATCATCTCAGTCATTATTTTCTTTCTCTAATTATTTCATTTGCATGTGTTTTTATCGATCATTATTGTTTTTTCTCTAAGTATTATTCGCTTAATTAGTTTTGTCACTGTTATTTTTCTGCGTTTATTAGCTTGTAAAACAAATTAAATAAAATAAAACAAAAGAAGAAGATAATGGAGAGGAATAATGCATAATAACTTAATTAATTACTTAATATATAAATACATAAAAAACGAATTACATTGCTAAAAATGCAATTTTTAGATATGCATAGAGAGTCTTGTTCTCTTCTATGATATACATCCTCTCCTCCTTTGCTATTTGGAGGTTTCGTTCCGCATTTGCTATATCGTCATATATCTGTAACATCTGCTGCTCTGTCAAGCCATTTTTTTGGCGTCCTTGAGTGCGGTCCGAGCGTCCTCAAGGTAGCTCCTGTAACTGTCCTCCATGTCCAGCAACGACGGATGAAACTCTTGTTGTACTCGGTCATAATGCATGTATTACGGATGGTATCATTCATTGTTGAAGGAAGTGTTGAAGGAAGTTTGGAGTTTGTTTTAAAGATTTAGAGTTTGGAGTTTAGGACGTGGAGATAGTGATATAATGGAAATGGTTATTGAGATAATGCATGAATTTATACTTAGTAATGTGTCGTTTGAGTTGTTTTTTAATTAATATGTTTAGGAAGTTGTGCCAAATCTTATAACCCTTCTCATTCCATATATTATTGTGTCCTTTCATATGCAGGATTTGGCAGTAATAATGCATTATGCATCGGAATTGCAGTAATAATGCATGCATCTAGTAATATATAATTTATTATTTTTTTTTAAATCAACAACAACGGTTATTAAAAAAACACTCGTTGTCTTTAGTTATAACAACGGTTTTTTCTACTGTAACCGTTGTTATAACTTTCCCACCAAAATTTAGTCACACTTTCCACAACGGTTTTTTCTACTTTAAACCGTTGTTAATAGTTTTCACAACGGGTTTCTTAGAAAAACCAACCGTTTTTAAAACCTTTAACAACAGACGCTTTAACAACGTCCGCTTTTTTATATAACAATGGTTTTTAACCGTTGTTATAGCCTGTATCTGTAGTAGTGTCATCCTCTCCTTATACATCAAAAGTTGGTACAAAATTCAGTAAGATAAGGTACGTTATGGGCAGACGAGGTACGCCCCTTGTCTTACGCTCCACATATTCTTCAATAGTACCAAAGAATAGGTCCAAATCAGCAGGATGAGGTACGTTCTGGGAAGATGAGGTACATCCCTCATCTTATGCATCATATCTTGCAATCTAACTAGTGTTTCTGGCTTATAAACTTCATGTCCGACTTCCAAATCGCTTCGTTCTTCTTTTCCCTTGTCCAAAACTTGGTCCACCACGGTACCTACATAAAGAAAGCACCAAAAGGAGTACCCTTGACTCGAAATATACACATGACAAACCGGGAAAATAGCGAAAAAGATAACGGAGAACAAGATTTGCAAAAGTAGCCGAAATTTGAGTTTTTTTGGCAATTTAAGCACTCAAAATTGGGACTAACAAGAGTTTAGAAGGTAGATAAAGCACGTGAATTAATGTGCTAACAAAATTCCCCACACTAAACTCTTGCTCGTCCTCGAGCAAGCTCATAAGACTAAGCTAGGACTAGTAGCCAAAAAGTGAACGCACGATATAAGCATCACTTAGTTATTGTAATATTATAATCCGAATGAGTATTAGCGCACTCAACGCCCTTTCAACTCACGTAATTTCACTTATGAGGAAAAGCAAAATTCGCAAAGCAAGTAAGGTCTTGCACAAAACTTAGACACATCCTAACATGTTAAGCTCAAGTAATCAAATAAGAATGCATCAATCAAAAGGTTAGCCATTTTCCTCATCTAGATGGCTCAATTTCATTTCAAGACAAAGAGTTTTAATAGAGGAAAAACCGTCTCGGGTCTCAACAAGGTGCCTAGTCCCTAGAACTAGCTCAAGCAACCTTTGCAACAACACAACTTGCCAATGAAACGAATTCAAGGCGGGAAAGGGGGAAAAATAGCCTAACTTGCAAGATTTACATGACAATTGCACAAGATTAGACAATGCCAAACCGTTGACCAAGGGAGACTTAGAATGCCAATTCCCTCACGGATTCCACTCGTCGCTCAAGTGAATTTCGGGTGATTTCTTTGCAAAATTAGTAACCAAGAATCACTCTCCTGCTACGACTTGCGGGGTACGCCCGCATTCTAATGTGGAACTTCTTCATAATAACCGTATAAGAAATGCAAAAGGAAAAGGTAATGTACATATTAAGAGGCAAAAGGTCACAATGGGGCTAGGGAGAAGGTCGAAATAGGGTTGGTGCAAGCACCGTTATGGATTATGTAGAGTTTAATATCAAGAGTTGTCAAAATCCCGTTTCCCGACTTTATTACAACAACTGGGCCACGTCTATACCCTAACAAGGATTTGATTTTCAAAACCATGCAAAAATTGTATAAACCCGACACACCTTGGAAAAAGATAAAATCATTACTAGCTCTTCACCTCGGTCTTTATTGCAACAAATGAGCAACGTCTACACCCTAACAAAGAATTGGTTTTCCGAATTCAAGCAAAAATTGTGTAAACCCGACTCACCTTGGAAAAACATCATTTTTGACCTTTTTATTTGGCAACGCCTTTTTCTACTCCCTCCATGATGAATAAGGAGTGTTGCATGGCTTTTTCTATAATGTAAATAAATAACAAGTATATTTTTTTCTTTTCTTATTTTTCTTCTTTTTGATTTTCAAAACCTCTTTATTCAATTTCATGCCAAAATATAAACCAATGTTCCGACTTACATGAACTTAGCTAGCGTTCCCTAAATTAGGACTCAATACCCCCAACTCCAACAACCATAATCCACGACAACTTCTTGATTAGGGAAGGATGTTTTGGGATGTAGTTAATATATTGGGTTTTCAAAATGAAAGGCTAAGGCTCAAAGGGGTAAACAAAACTGGAACCAATTTAAAGGGTCAAAACAAGGCAATTTGGCTATGTGAGGTTAGATTAAGTGCATATAATTGCCTCTAGACATGTACACACACAAAAAATAAATATTTGCACGGTTTAAGGAATGATGCCACACTTATGTGTTTTTATGTGACGTACCTTGTAAGGAGGCCTACCCTCAATCCTAAACGGCGGCCGGTTATAGATGGGCCGGCCCATAAGAAGGCTCTATCCTCACAAATTAGTAGCTATATTGGCATCTAGTCAAGTCTAAGGTCCGACAAGGTTTCACAAGGTGGTCAAGACTTGCTCATTTTAGCACAATTTCCCGGGGTATCTTTGCAAACACCTCTAACTAAGTCATATCATTAAGGTGCAAGCTACTAATGAGGAAAAGGCACGGTCAAGACAATTTTTCGTCATGGAATATTATTATTCCCCTTTTTAAAACATCTTTGACAAATATTTACAAACAATATGGAAATGTCATGAATGCAACTAAACAAATATATACATAAGCTATGTGAATGCAACTAACGTCCTACATGCAACATCGTACTAATCTAGATGCAAGCAAGCTAACGCCTAACAGCACATAACCACACATCACCAAGTTCCAAAAATAGAACATCCTTAACGACAATAGCCCATCCTCCTTAACAATATATACAAACGATAGGAAAGTGGACAAGGAAAAGAAATAGGAAAGAGTATACCAAGCATCTTCTAATTCCTTTGTTTTCGATGCTCCATGTGATATGTGCCTATCCACAATGTTAGACAAGCCAAATATATACAATATATACAATGCATTTTTAGGATTTTTCGAAATTTTTCAATTCTTTTGGAATTTATGAAATATTTGTAAAATTTACAAGTAGAGTATACAAGTATATATTTTGTGCAAATATTTACAAATATATACGGAGTAGATATTTCTCTCCCCACATTAGAAATTTACATTGTCCTCAATGGAACAAAGTATAGGGAGAGAATAGGATAAATAAATAACATATTTTTGTTGGTTTTTGAATTTTTCAAAATTAAAGAACATATTTTTGGATTTTTTGAATATTTGAAAATAAATAACATGTTTTTGGTATTTTTAAATGATAGAATTTCCACCCCACACTTATTTATTTACATATTTTCAATGAAAATAAATGTGTGGAGGAAATTTAGAAATGAAGTACATGTTTTTGAAGATTTTGTTGATTTTTTAAATTTTTAGTGTTTTTTTGGTTAATGAATGTAATGCAAGAGCAATTCTATATGCTAAATTGAAAGGACAATGCAAATTACACTACATGAATGCAAAGAGAGCTAATTGGCATTAACTCCTATTCGGATCATGTCACTAAATGCAAAATGCGGTAAAAACTTAATTAAAGAAAAAGAGAATATATACATTGCGGTGGTTCTTAAGTAACTCCACCAAACCTCTTCATTCAAGGAGGCTTCAATCAACCGGGATCACCATCTTGGAATCCCGCTATCCCTTTAACAACTTCAAACTTTCCCATGGAGTAAGAGCTCCCAAGCTTTGACAAAACTTCATGTACACCATTCATTGCAAGGTGCACTTCCAACCATTTCCGGGCCACTTCTTCTTCAAGATTCTTCTTGTCATGGACAAGAGCTTCTCCTTTCTCAAGGTTGGGGTCAAATCTCCTTTTTCCCTTCGATTTCTTTCTCCATCTCCATGGTTTTTCTTGTCCACTCTTGCCTTGGTTTTTGGAGAGGTATTGGTGCTAGAATCAAATTCGGAAGGAGGGAGATTGAGGTGATCCTCTCCAACCTTAGGCTTCAACTCTTCTTTTCCTTTTTCATCTTCTATCATCAACACTTCACCTTCCCCTTTCTTATCAATCTTCTTAGGGATTTCTTTGCTTGATGTGACCGAGCTATACTCTTCAAGGTAAGTAAATTGTAAGGAGGTGGGAGGTGGAGTAGTCAACTTCTCAACATTGAGGTTCATGATGTTGTCATTTTTATCCCAATTTTCTTGACCCTTCTTAACCGAACCATTTCTATTGAGAGCTACCTCCAAGGCATCAATTTGAGCTTCCCAATAACTTGAAGAGTTATCCAACCAAGGTGCATCCTCTAAAGAGTTTAGATTAAATGAATCCGGAGAGTTCAAGAATGAATCAATCTCATCATTCATTTGGTCTTCAAATTCATCATCTCTTGGGTCATCTTTACCCAAATCTCCTTTCACATCAACTCCAAACAAAGGATCACCTCTATTTCCCCTCTTTGTTGGTTGGACAAACTTCCAACACATTCACTCTATAACAAGAGTCACTTGTAGAAGGAGATTTTATGGATTTTTCCAACGAGAATTCCATCTTATCATCACCAACTTGAAGAGATAGTTTGCCATTTTTCACATCAATCAAGGCACCCCCGGTTACAAGGCAAAGGCACCCTAGGATGATTGGAATTTTGGAATCCTCGCGAATATCCATCACATAGAAGTCGCAAGGTATCACAAGCTTTCCCACTTTGAGTGGGACATCTTCCACAAGGCCAATTGGATACCTCACCGATCTATTCTTAAGTTGTAAAGACACTCTAGTAGGTGAAAGTTCAAATCCCTTCAACTTTTTGAAGATATTGAGAGGCATAAGGCTAATTCTAGCTCCCAAGTCACATAGGGCTCTTTCAATGCAAATAGTCCCAATAGCACAAGGTATTGAGAAACTCCCGGGGTCTTCAAGTTTTGGTGGCAACTTGTTCAATAAGATAGCACTACATTCTTGTGATAAATTGACCGTAGTACTTGGATCTAACTTCTTATTATTGGAGACTAGTTCTTTCAAGAACCTTCCATAAGTAGGAATTTCCTTAATAGCATCAAGTAATGGAAGAGTAACTTGCACTCTGATACCGTCGTCAGGTACCAAAAATAAATGCTTAGATACAACTAACAGAAGTTAGCAGCAAGTAGGGTCGATCTCCACAGGGAGATGGGAAAATGTCGGCCTTAATTAAGTTCGTCTAGGTAACCAGTTCTGGGTGTTTAAGTTGTATGTTCTATTCTAATGAGAGTAAGGAAAAAAAAGAAAACAAGAGAGTGAGGATCAAATAAGCAGGGAAAGTGTAGCTAAGACAGTCTGTTCATCATGATTCGCTAGTCATGCAATCTAGGTTTCAGATCAATGCAAGTATAGTCTATGGGGCTACGAATATCCCCTTCCGGTCTCAATTCGCCCTAAAGCACAAATAGCTTAGCTTCCGCCCTCACTAAGTGCCCTAATGTTCGCTACAAGTCTCACCCTTTCCAATCTTCCGATCTAGGTCGAGGTTTACTGTAATTTGTTGACTAACTGCGTCGACTCAATTAGGCAAAAATAATTAACAGCAGCGATTAACAACATACTAGCATTAAACCTAATAAATTAATTTACACCTTCCTTAGAATCATGGCTCCCCTATGTCTCAGAAAGGGAGATTAGCTATGCATAATTATCGGGGTAACAACAATCGCACATAAGTAAGAGAAATTCAACATGATAACAAGGCAATGAAAGGATTGAATAAAAGCAATTGCAAGTAAAAAGGAGAAATAAATAAAAAGCAATAAATGATTAAGATTAAGAAATAAAGGAGAGTAATGATACAGATTACAAGTTTACGATCCAAGCATTAGTTCTAGAGTAAGAGTATGAGAGAGTGAGAGAGAGAGAGAGAGAGAGAGAGAGAGAGAGAGAGAGAGAGAGAGAGAGAGAGAGAGAGAGAGAGAGAGAGATGTCGCAGTCAAGAGATAATGAAGAAGTAGTATCACGTACTCCTTAACCTAACTTAAATCCTAATTACAAATCCCAACTCGAAATAAGGTAAAAACACGCATACAAAATAAAACCTCTTGATCGAGTAGAATGAAACCACTCGATCGAGGACATATCCAGAAATTCCTCTCGATCAAACAGAAATGGGGTTCGATCGAGAACTTCTTGTATCAGCCCTATCGATCGAGCATCAGAACAGCTCGATCGAGTGAATCTTCGACGGATAAAGCATTCAATCGACTAAATAGTTAGTCGATCGAGCTATATTAGCACATAGGACTTCTTGGCGCCTTCCGAAGTCAGCTCAAGCGTCTTCAAGTGATGTTTCCTTAGCTCCGGGTCCTTATTCTCCACAAATGCATGCAAATGAGACAAGTTTAGGCTCGGTTTTGCTCCTCTCTGGTCCATACCTGCAATTTACACAAGACAAACCAAAGTAGACCATTCGGGGGTATTTGTAGCTGGATGCTACATAAATAGTATAGAAATGCGTGTAAAAATGAGGTAAAAATCTTATATAAAATACACGCATCAAATCTCCTCAAACCAAACCTTTGCTTGTCCCCAAAAAAACTATGAATGCAACTAAAGACAACTAGTGGAACGGGACCAACTCATTAGCTACAAATCACCCACCCTAACCAATTTAATGCAACAACTAACAAAGTGGCAAGTGGTAAGTGCAAACGAATTAAATCAATGCTTCAAACTACTGAACCGTCGACCTTTCAAGACTCAAAAATATCGGACTCTTACGGGTTGCTCATCACTCAAATTAAGCACAGGGTGAGTATATATGTAGAAGATAGGAAGAAGTAAAGACAATCACCTAACTCGACCTATAAGAGCATGCATGCAGTTTAACATGAATAAAGTCTCTACAACCGTACATATGCATTCCAACCAACTAATGACCAAGACACATGCCGAGGACTTAAATTTGGGTAAGTGAGGTACTGGGTAAGAAGGGGCGAAGATGAATCTGGATATATGGAGTTAGCAGCCAAGCTAGCAACAATGGGTCCAAACTAGAGATACATCCCAACTTCATACTCATACAAATCGGTGCTATAATGCAGCACAAAACTCACTAACCACCATACAATTATTAACTCCCCATAAGGTACGAATAGAACATCGGAGGTAAATCACAACACATTAAACTTCAGCTCATGATTTTTCATAATTTTTTTCTTTCTCTTCCTTTTTTTTTTCTTTTTCAATTCTTTTTCAATTTTTTTTATTTTCCATTCCCTTCAAAATTTCCACCAACTTCTCAAGTCGGATATATAACCAAACCGCAATGAAACATTCCAAACAGCTACTGATTACTAGCTTGGCTAGGGTAGGCATAATTATAGATTGTAGCTAAACAGGACAAATAAGGCAATTTGGCTATGTGAGGCTCATGGGTAGAATGAAATAAAGGGAACTGCCTCTCCTAACATGTGGCACCATCCACAGACCAAATGCATAGAGGTATCAAGAAGACCAAATTCACGCTTATGCAAATTGATGTACATGTCTTATAGAGAGTACTACGAACATCCTATATGAAACTGGTCATGAATGTCACCAGTTTATTAAGCTCTAACCTCAGAATGTAATGTAGTTTGCTAATAAATGAGTCAAGTCTATTCATTAAGATAAGAAAGTAACAAAAACTCGTAGATTATGCGCATTACCATGCCAACAGAGTGTCAAGAATATGCAAGGCAAGGGTAAAGACTCAAAGTAGCGTCAAAGTTCAATCGTTCGACTCAAAACAAACGTGAAATTTTTTTGATTATTGAAATTTTATAATTTTTTTGAATTTGTACGATTTTTTTGAAATAAATAAATGTAATGCAAGAAAAAGAAAAGAATAAACGTGCAAACGGAAATGCAAGAAAACATGCAGACATAGATATGGATGCATACCTCCCCAAACCAAACCGTACAACGTCCTTATTATACCAAAAATAGGGAAAGGAATGCAAACTAAAGAGAAAAAGATAACGGGAGTCGGAAAACTTACAAGACAACGTAAGGAGGGACCTCCCCAAACCGACCATGGACATGGGAGGTCACGTGTAGCCACGCAGCAGCTCAACAAGCAGAAAACAAAAGCTGAATCACGTAACTACTCGATCAAACATATCAGAATGGTTCGATCAAGTGGAATGAGTGTCAAAAGAGCTCGATCGAGAAGATGTTATACTCGATCGAGAGAAGTGGATTTGCAGCATTTCGATCGAGAGCAGCAGATGCTCGATCGAATAAAATTCAAGCCACAAAGGTTCGATCGAGTAGAAAAACCACTCGATCGACCTAAATCACCTACAAACCGTTTAAAAGGGACATATAAGGCTGGGAGATACGTGATAGTTCAGCGTAAAAAGAGTCTCAAGCACACAATATGAAAAGAAAAATAAGTTTAAACAAAAGTACAATAAAATAGGCCGGGTTGCCTCCCGGATAGCGCAGGTTTAAGAGGTCCCGCACGACCTTCCTGGTTTCAATTAGCTGGCTCATCAAGATTGTCGAAGTACAAGACTTAGACACTGTTGTCTGCATCATTTGCCTCGTGATAATGCTTCACGTACTGCGCATTTACTTTGAACCTATTTCCCTCAGAACCTTCTAGCTCAACAGACCCAGACTTAGTGACGGCTGTCACTGTATAAGGGCCACTCCACCTGGACTTCAGCTTGCCACAAAATAACCGCAGTCGGGCATTAAACAACAACACCTTATGCCCGACATGAAATTCTCGAGGGATGATCCTTTTGTCGTGACATCTCTTCGTCTTCTCTTTTTAGATGCGCGAACTATCATAGGCGTTAAGCCTAAACTCCTCTAGTTCATCTTGCTGCAATAGACGATTCTGACCACACAACTTAGGATCAAAGTTAAGTTCACGAATTGCCCACCAAGCTTTACATTCTAACTCAACAGGTAAATGACATGACTTCCCATAGACTAACCGATATGGTGATGCACCAATCGGTGTTTTAAAAGCAGTCCGATATGCCCATAATGTGTCTTCCAGCTTAAGGCTCCAGTCCTTCCGTGACTTAGAAACTACTTTAGCTAAGATCTCCTTAATCTCATGATTAGAAACCTCAACTTGACCACTAGTTTGGGGATGATACCCCAAACCACGCCGGTGTTGAACACCAACCTTAGACAAAATAGAAGTTAGTTTCTTTTCTTTAAAATGCATTCCCCCATCACTAATGCCGACCCTAGGGACACCAAATCGGGGAAATATAATCTTTTTAAACATCTTAATCACGGTCTTGGCATCACAATGGGGTGAAGCAATGGCCTCCACCTACTTAGACACATAATCAACAGCTACCAAAATATACCTGTTACCTTTACTAGATGGGAAGGGTCCTTGGAAATCGATGCCCCAGACATCAAAAACCTCGACTTCTAGGATACCATTTTGTGGCATCTCATGTCTCTTTGAAATGTTCTCTGATCGTTGGCAAGCATCACAAGCTGAAACAAAAGCCTTAGCATCAACAAACAAAGTAGGCCAGTAAAAACCAGACTGAAGTACTGTGGACAGCGGGCCGCCCACGGGGGCGCTTGGTGAGAACGAAACAAGCGTTTGCATTTTGTATGGAGTCGCCACCAATTTTTATGGGAAATTGGAACCGTTCGAGTACCTCGTGTCATGTCAAGACACAAAGTAGTGACATGAACACTAAGCAATCGTTACCCTTAGCATTCTATGTCTAGAATGACTCTCGTGGATGCCAATGAACACGGGTGCTCACGGAGATCTGGAGTAAGGGGTGAGGGTACGTATTAGGAAGCTCTTTTGATCGAACACCTAATCCCGCCCGCCTCGATAGCGGCCTCTACTAATGATTAGGGAAGTTATTCGTACTCGATATATCGTCGGCTATATGCATGCAATGCAACATCTAAGTTTTAATCCTAACATGTGAAGATTAGACTAAGTCGGTGGACAATTAATTAGCAAACAATTGGGTCGAAGTAGGATTTAATGTTGATTTACATGTGAAAACATACAAGCAATAAAAGAAATACAATAAAAGAAATACAATAATGAAAATTACATTAATTACATTGGGATAGGCGATTTATGTCGAAAATACCTTTAAAACGGATAATTGAGAAAAAGAAAGAAAGAAAGAAAGAAATTAACGAACAAGTGAAGGAAGGTGATAATACGGATAATAGTCAATTATACGTAAACTAATTAGCTAAGTCAAGGCGTAAACGGAGTTCGGGACGAACTCGGCCAGAAACAGCGCAGCAAGAGCCAAATGCGTCCCCTTTGAATAGCGCAGCAGAGAGCTGCGTCTGTTCCTTGGCTCGATTCCGGGCCGTGAAGTCGTATTTTCAAGCCGTTAATGTGTCGATTGGTGATTTTAATGATTAATTTAATTATTTACTCGGATGAAAGTGATTAACAGGTTATTTAACATATGAATAGGTCATGAAAGCGATAAACATGAATGAGACGGATGCAAACGGATTATTTACATGATGAAACAATGATAGAAGTGATTCAATTAACCAAGTTAGATACAACGGATTAATGATGAATATGCGACGAACATGACAAAGGACAGATGAAAACTATATCAAAGACGAATTCCAGAAACCCAATATGAACAAATTGAATCTCTACAACTCGGAATTGAATTTAATGACGAAAACCCGCAAATATTGGATTATTTGGGATTTAAGTTGGATTTATGATGATTAAAACATATTAACGATGACGATTATAATATACACATGGAATTATTATGATACTAAGACGAAGAATCAACAGACGAACAAGCAAAAGAAAGATTTTGAATACGAATTACAGAGGACAAACGAAGAAGAAAGGAAGCGAGAATCGGCGGCCTCACGAAGAGGCGCAGCAGAGGCTGCGCTCCTTCAAGAGGCGCAGCGATTCTTTGCGTCCTTTCTCGACGGTTATTTACTGGAAATCCGCAAAAACAGGTTTTAACAAAGGGTTTTAGAAATCGGTTTTAATGGTATTTTCGACGTAAACCTTACAATTGATGATACGAAAAGTAAAATACAATAAATAAATAAGGATTATACACCCTCAGACTTACATGTTGACGAAACGAGAAGAACTAAGATATCGATTAGTGATGCTCGACGCGAATGCAAAGAGACGGCTCCTCCTCCCTGCACAGCTGAGCAGAGGGCTCGTCTGTGGCTTTGGTGGTTTCTGTCTTCAATTTACCTCGGAGACAAGGGCGAGAGGCTGTCGACGAAGCTTCTTCCCTTCCTTTCTGACCTGAGTTCCCTAGGACGTTGGGACTGGGTCACTGCTGGTTTTGCGGTCCTCATCCGCTTCATGAGGGCCATGGTTCGTCCGGAGCTGATGGAGAAGGGGACTTCTCCTGGTGCTGTCGGACCTGGACTACTGTTGGAGGTACGAACCTTCCTTTAGGCCAAAGTAAATTCCTTTATTTATCAAATCACGAAAGATCGTCATTGATTATTCTGCTTTACAGGCGTGGGTGTACTCCTACTTCCCGAGTCTCGCGCCCAAGAGGACGGAGCCGCTGGAGAGGGCCTATCCTGTGGTGAGGGATTGGGTGATGTGCCGGACGAAGAGCAAGCGTTCTTCTCACAACGTCTACCGGCGGGACGTGAACGCCCTTCAGCTGAGCAGCGTGAGCATCCCATTCGTATTCACTTATACTTCTTATACTTTGCCTTTACTTGATCATAGGAATGATCTTTGCCTTATCTTGTCATAGTGGGTGCCCAGACCTTGGGCGGAGTACGCTGGAGCGCCTCCTTTTGTCGCTGAGGTCCTTCGACCTAGGAGCCCGAGCCGGCTGCTGTTGAGGACGTCGATGGGTCCTGTGTGGTACTTGGGCGAGCGTTTGGCTCGTCAGTGCTCACGGGACGCGTTGACGGTTCCCGTCGATCCTCCCAGGACAATGTTTAGGGAGCCTTCTGAGGCTGAGAGGGAGGCGGACTTGGCTGGTGCCAGTGGCGACGACCTTCTTCTTCCCAGCGAGGACTACTCGGCGTTCCTTTACGGGAGGTTGGCGTACTGGCCGGTAGTGGTGAGTATCTTTTACTTTTTCTTGATTTGATTTTGAGAATTACGACGAAAGATCATCGGTTTTAAGAGAGCTATTTGTCTTTGCAGGAGGTCGAGGCGGCGGGCATCGAGCTCCCAGAGTACCCTGAGTCCCTTGAGTACACTGACGCGACCGGGAGGACGACGATCTCCGAGCTGCGTGACTTTGACGTAGCTGTGACGGATGCTGGCCTAGACGACTGGCAGCATCTGATTCGGAGGGTGAGCCTCTAACTTGTATAACTTTCGTGTAGGAACACGTTTGATTGAGCTTGTTCAATTTGCTGAGAATTTCCTTTGAAAATGCAGGTCACGCCGTCCCGGTTTGTGGCACTATGGAGGGTGGCCAACCGGCTGCGAGCTACTGCCATCGAGGCACTCGTCGGTGGTCGAGGTCGTCAGGTATGAACCTTACACCCATTTCTCTCTTTTTTGATTTTTCGATTTTTCTATTTTCAATTTTGCTTGAATTGATTGACATGAGCCAATTTATTGCTGTTTACAGGGCGACCGCGAGTTGGAGCGAGAGTTGACTCAGTCTCGGGAGGAGACAACTCGCTTGTTGAGGGAGCTCGAGGTTCGGGACGCTGAGATCGCCGTTCTGGTGGCGAGAGTTGCCGAGTTGGAGGGCGCCCAGCAGTAGTTTTGTGTAGTTTCGTAGACTTGTACATTTGGACATCTGATTTTGAACATTTTTGGACTTTGTTTGGGGCGCAAGCCCCCAGTTTGCTTGTACATTTGCTTTGTTTGGCGTATATACGACGGCCTGAGTGCCTTTGCTGCTGGGTTGTGTTGCTTGTATCTGCAGGTTAGTTCTGAACAGGTTTGGTAGATAACGGTTTACGCCGTCATGCTGCCGAAATTTACATAGAATTCACGCAAAACATACATTTTATATATACATATGGCCTTAATTAGCGCAAAATGAGACTCAAAAGAACACAAAAATGCAAAAATTTTGCCGGAAATGACCAGACGGTATGGAGGGTTACCCCCTAAAAAAAAATGAAAAAAGATAAATCTATAAGTTAGAAAATGTAGAAATGAAATGCTGAAATTCGTTGAAAATGAAAACAAATGAAAATTATTTCCCAAAAAGAAAACGAATGAACATTATTTCCTAAAAAGAAAATGAAAACTATTTCCTAAAAAAAAGAAAAAGAATTAAGTGTGATGAAATGGCGAAGGTGACGATGTCGTCTCGAAATGCGTGCCCGCGAATTTAGGAAACCTGAAACGTGGTAATCTTCTCGTATTTACCAAAATAAAACCCCGCAGGAATAGGAAATCATGCGTTATAGAATTAGGAAAGATCCAACGCGGAAATCACAGAAGTGAGACTGGGGAAGAGGCGCAAAGATGAGTCGTCCCTTTGAAGAGCGCGCCAGTGCCGCGCCTGTTCCCAAGCTGATCCGTTCTGGCGGATTTTTGGAAACATCAATTAGTATAAATAGAAGCGTCGACGGAGCTTTAATTCACATAAATCTTCCGTCTTCTTCGTCTATTCACATAAAACTCCAAAATAAATCTTCAAGAGAAAATTTTCATTATGAATACTTTGGAGATCCGCTTGAAGGAATGGACCAATGAATTTTCAAATATGGAGAAGCATGACATGGGTGCTTATAACCTTGGGTCTTTATTGAGTTTGAAACTCATCAAGGTTGTAAAACCGTTCTTGGATGCTTGCCTTGACTATTGGGACCCGAATTATCATGTTTTCGCGTTCCCAGGAGGTGACATTTGCCCATTTCCTGAAGAAATTGCTGCTATTGGTGGGTGGGACCCCGAACATTTACCTGTCATTCCTTCCACTTCACAAGGGTATAAGAGAAAATTCAGAGACTTGCTTGGACTGACCAGACTTGAGGTGGATCGTCTAGTTACCCCGAAAGGCGTGAGAATGTTGGACTTTGTGGACCGATTCATCAACAGGTCCGACCCTACTGTTTCTCATGTTGCTAGGAGGAGGACATTTGGCTTTTGTTTGTTGCATATGTATGTCTTCCAAGGGCATGTTGATGAAGACTTGAGAGGTGACCCCCGTCTTTTGGGCCTTATTGAGCAAATGGAGCTGCGCAGGAGCCCAGCTTGCTTATGCTTAGGAGAGATTATTTTGGGCTTGGATAATAGGAAATCCAACCGCGATCTGCCGTTCTTGGGGAGTCCCGTCATCTTGCAGGTAAAAGACATCTCTTTTTTTTTTTTTTTTTTTATTTTTTTTTCTAATGCCTGCTTTTGGTAGGTTTGGCTCATGGAACGGCTCCGATTGATCGAGCCCCCAGTTCATGCACTTTCCTATCATTCCCGTTCGATTGCGATGAGGACGCGGTTGTACATGGTGGACTTCACTCGGGTCTGTGATTATTGGAAGAACAAGCTGAAGAATGATGATGGTCCGTTGATCAAGTGGGTCGTACCGTGGTGGCACCTCAAGTCTGTCACTGGAGTGTCTTCTTTGGATCCCACTAGGTCCGTGCGCATTCCTGGATTGGAGTTTATGGTATGCATCTTTCCGGAAAGACTGATGAGGCAAGTTGGTCAAGGCGACGATCCCGAGGCTTGACACCGTCCCGCAGACTGCTATGGCGCTTACTACCGAGAGCCGAAGAGAGTGGGCTATTAAATGGGCCCAAAGAAACATGTGGTTCTTGAACTTCTCCGCCAATGCTTTGTGGGTGTCGGATTCTTATCTGAGGTGGAGAAAGGCTGCAACTCCGGAAGAGCGCGAGAGACTGAGGAAACGCGAGCCTGTTGACTACAAGGTGCGCGAGGGAGAGAAAGAGAAGGAGAAGCATCTGACAGAGGGAGAAGAAGAGGCCGGGTTTCAAGTCATTCATCCTTCGAAGAAATCAAAGACTACTCCTGTTGCAGAGATGGTGATTGGCAAGAATGGAAGAGTCAGGCCTCGAGAAAGACCGTTGGTGATTAGGTCTGAAGTGGTGCAAGAGCGCCCAGCTCGAGGTCGTGACAAGAAATATGACAAGAATGACAAGGGCAAGGGGAAGATGGAGGAATAGCCCCAGTCTTTATTTAATATTTGATTATTATTATTATTGTTGTTGTAATAAAAAGGAGGGATTTTTAGAATCCTAGCCTATTCTATTTTTATTATGTAGCGTACTATTATTATTTAGGAAACGAATGAAATAAAAGGTTAAATGGTTATGAAACCGTTGAGATTTTCTACTTTATTATTCTTGTCGAATTTCAAATGCAATGCAAATGTCCTTCTATTTACATTTTAGATATAATGGGTTGAATCCCGTGAAGAATTGCCTACGTATTCGCTTAAAAAGCGAAATCAAACCCTTGCGCGTAGTTCGAGTAAATGTAAAAGAATAATTGTTCGAAGCAAGAGCTTGTAATGAACATAGAAAATAAGCATGAGCTTTTGCTTACTCTGGAGGTGCGAATTTAGTTTATTTGATGATATGAGGATGACAAACTTGTCAAAATGCAAGAGCATAGTGACGTTTAGCTTATTTCAGCTTGGCCAGGGGCCGTTTACTTAGTGCCACAAGAGCGACACATGAGTTTACGCGAGGCGCGTGTTTGTTCTATCCTAGGCATAGTACCGTTTCAGTTGGTCAAGGTTTGTGGGGTTTGAAAACTCATTCCCATCTAGGTCTGTAATTCTAACCGCACCCCCTGGGAGTATAGATTTGACTAGAAATGGTCCGGCCCAATTAGGTTTGAATTTTCCCCTTGGGTCAACAGGTAAAAGAGCTCTAACTGATTTGAGTACTAAGTCTCCTTCTTTGATGTTTCTTGGCCTAACCCTTTTGTTGAAAGCTCGTTTGATACGTGCTTGATATGTTTGGACATTATGTAAGGCGCGCAGCCTACGTTCATCCAGGAGGATGAGTTCTTCATACCTATCCCTCTTCCAATCGGCCTCCGGGATTTGACTTTCTAGTAGAATACGCAGGGATGGTATTTCTAGCTCGACTGGTTGTATGGCTTCCATGCCGTAGGTCAAATAGAAAGGAGTGGCCCCAGTGGGCGTCCTGACAGATGTACGGTATCCCCATAAGGCAAAGGGTATTTTGCTTGGCCAATCTCTGTAGTTGTCGATCATTTTCTTGAGAATTGTGACAACATTTTTGTTTGCCGCCTCTACCGCGCCGTTAGTCTGTGGTCTATAGGGCGAAGAGTGGTGATGCTTAATCTTGTATTTGGCTAGCAATTGCTCGGTTTCAGCTTGGAAGTGTGACCCGTTATCGCTAATGATCTCATGTGGGCAACCATATCGACAGATGATGTTGTTTTGTATGAACTTTGCCACATTTTTAGCCGTAAGACCAGTGTAGGAAGCCGATTCTAACCATTTGGTAAAATAGTCAATTGCCACTAGAATGAAACAGTGACCTCCTGTTCCGGCTGGGGTTATCTTTCCGATTATGTCAATTCCCCATGCGGAAAATGGCCAAGGAGATGTCATTGTGTAGAGCAACGAAGGAGGGACATGTTGTACATTCCCGAAGATTTGACAATTGTGGCAATGTCTTACGTATTTGATGCAATCGGATTCCATTGTGGTCCAATAATATCCCAGACGTGTGATTTTCTTTGCCATCATAGGCCCACTCATGTGGGGACAGCATTCTCCGTCGTGGATTTCTTCCATCACCTTTCGTGCCTGTGAATGATCAAGGCAACGTAGGACTACACCAAGAGGTGTTCTTTTGTATAATTCTCCTTGCATCAAAATGTATTGGGAAGCTAATAGGTATATAGCACGTTGTCCCCTCTTGTCCATATCCGGTGGATAGGTACCATTGAGCTTAAAATTCAGGATTGCTTGGAACCAGGGCTCCTGTGCGATTTCTTCTTCATCGGTGATTTGGTGGACATAAGCCGGCTCTGACCGTCGTTCGATGCACAAAGGCATTTCCATCAAGTGATCTGGCATATTAATCAAAGATGCAAGTTTCGCAAGAGCGTCTGCAAATTGATTTTCCTCCCGAGGTAGGTGTAGGTATGTTACGTGATCAAAGAATTGAGCGACTTGGTCTATCCTAGCCTGATAGGGTGCGAGGCTTTCGCTTCGGATTTTCAAAGATCCTGTAACTTGGTTGATGATCAGTGATGAATCCCCATGTACTCGGAGGTTTTTAATGCCTAAGCTTACTGCCGCTTGTAGTCCAATGAGACAAGCTTCATATTCTGCAGCGTTGTTTGTCACATCGAAGTCGAGTTTGACAGCAATCGGTGTATGCTCACCTTCAGGAGAAATGAGCAACACTCCTATTCCGAATCCTCTTAAGTTTGATGCTCCATCAAAGTATAGATCCCAGGAGTCTACATCTGTTTGAAGTATATCCTCGTCGGGAAATGACCAAGTGTCTATGGTTTGCACGTCGTTGATGGGATTTTCTGCGAAGAATTCGGCGATGGCGCGACCTTTTATGACTTTCAGTGGCACATATTTAAGGTCGAATTCTGAGAGCATCAGAGTCTATCTTGCCAGACGTCCGTTGAGGATGGGTTTCTCGAAGAGGTATTTGACTGGATCCATTTTGGAGTATATCTTGACGGAGTAGCTAAGCATGTAGTGACGTAGCTTCTTCGTTGCCCACACAAGAGCGAGGCATGTCTTTTCGAGTTGTGAGTATTTGCACTCATATTCCAAGAACTTCTTACTTAGATAGTAAATAGCTCTTTCTTCACTTCCTACAGTTTGAGCCAGCATAGCACCCATGGCGGTTTCGATTCATTGTGAGATATAAACCAAGAGGTTGATCTCGTTGTGGCGGCATGAGCACTGGTGGTTTAGCCAATATTTCCTTGATTCGGTCAAACGCCTTTTGACAATCATCATCCCACATGGTGTGGTCTGTTTTCTTGAGTTTCTTGAAGATAGGCTCACAAATCATCGTAAGTTTCGATATGAATCGACTTATGTCTTTGTACTTTTCCGGGAATCCTCGACTTCTTTTTCTGTTTGGGGTTGTGACATTTCGATCAGAGCTTTGATCTTGGACGGATCTATTTCTATACCACGTTGGCTAACAACGTATCCCAGGAGTTTGCCAGATGTTACCCCAAATGTGCATTTCTGAGGATTGAGCCTCATGTTGTACTTTCGTAGCCTTGCGAAGAACTTGCGAAGGTTCGCAATATGTCCCTCTCTTTCTTTAGATTTGACAATCATGTCATCTACGTATACCTCAACTTCTTTGTGCATCATGTCATGTAGGAGTGTAGTTGCGGTGCGTTGGTATGTAGCTCCGGCGTTGATCAATCCGAACGGCATTACCGTATAGCAATAGGTTCCCCACTGGGTGACGAGTGCGGTCTTATGCATATCTTCCATGGCCATCTTGATTTGGTTATAGCCCGGATATCCATCCATGAAGGATAGTAATGCGTGGTCTGCAGTATTGTCCACTAATATGTCAATGTGAGGTAGAGGAAAGTCATCTTTTGGACTCGCTTTGTTCAAGTCCCTAAAGTCAACACAAACACGGATTCTCCCATCCTTTTTGGGTACGGGTACTATGTTAGCTACCCAGTCAGAATACTCGGAAACTTTGATGAACCCGGCTTTGAATTGCTTGTCAACTTCTTCCTTGATCCTTAGAGCCCATTCTGTTCTCATTCGTCGAAGCTTCTGTTTCACGGGTTTGAAACCCGGCTTAATCGGAATCCTATGTTCGGCAATATCCCTGTCGATTCCTGGCATGTCTTTGTAGGACCAAGCGAAAATGTCTTTGAATTCATTTAGGATGTCTATGAAATCGGCCCTTTCGGTAGAGCTCAAGGTAGTCCCTATCCTAAGTTCTTTGGGTTCTAGTTCGGTTCCTACGTTGATAGGTTCGGTGTCCTCTATTACTGGTCCCCCTTCCCCTTCCTGTAATATTTCTTTGGCTACGTAGGGAGGTAGTTCGATTGAGTCTGGGTCTTGGTCATCCTCAGTATCATCATAAACAGAATTGCACTCAAGATAACACAAAGAGTAAGCAGAACCTGATTTATTCATATTAAGATTTGAGTAAAGTTGAAACAAAGAATCCAACTGATCCATGGTCAGTGGCGGCAAAGGGACAGTGGTTGGGGCATTTCCCGAACTACTGTGACTACTCGAGGCTAAGCTAGGAGAAACGAAGGGAGTGGGGATGACAACAGGAATGGACTCTCTAATGACTTCTCTAGACTCCGACTCTGACTCCGACTCCGACTCGAACTCATCGTCTTCTGGTTCTCCTTTGAACATCTTTCCTTCTCCAGTGGTGAGCTTGAAGAGTCTTCCTTGATTGTTGGTCCATTTGATTGATTTTCTCCATCCTTTCTGCTGCTTTGTGTCGGTTTCTGTGATCAACGCGGTGGGATTGAAGCGATCGTCTTGAAGTATCATAGTAATGATCTCATCCTGCGCGGCCCTAACGAATCGATCTTCTCCAAACAATAGGCTAACAGCTTGTTCATCTAAGCAAGGTGCTTGACGGGTTTTGACGGTAGGAACCGTTTCTGGAGGAATGAAGTAGCAATCGTGAAAGATCTCGATTCCGGCCAACTTCCTCTCAAGATAATGCCAAGGTTCGGGAAATCCATGAAAGAGTTCCGAACTTCCTTCTTGAACAAAGTATCCATTTAAGGTACGGAGATATGGCCTCATTTGGATTCCTACGTGCTTGCGGTTTTGGACTTGGGCAAGCATTTCGAGAACTTCTTCTTTTGTGGGTTTGTACCCTAGTCCAAGTGGTATCCTCGTTGAGTTGCCTTCCTTGTATGGTGCGAAGGTATTCTTCCGAATAGGGTTCAAAGGCATTCCAGGGAAGTATCCCTGGGATTTGAGTATGTGGTTGACCACCAAGTTGGAGTAGGGATTATAGTATAAGGGTGCCAGCTCACTTTCTATAACGCTTACACTTTGGAAGCCCCCAAGTTCGTATACGGGATCCGCAAGGACTTGATTGTTCGATTGCTTCTCGATTATTGCCTTGATGGGTGACGAAGTGATCGTCACTACTTTGCCATTTAGTGGGATCTTGATCTTTTGATGAAGGGTGGATGTTACCGCTTTGGAAGCGTGAATCCAAGGCCTTCCCAGAAGTATGTTGAATGAAGCTTCGATGTCCACTATTTGGAAGTTAACCTTTCGTTCGATTGGTTTCGTGGCTATGGTTAGGTTAGCAAGTCCCACCACTTTTCGTCGTGTTCCGTCATATGCACGTACACCTTGATTGGTAGGAGTCCAATCTGACTCTTTCATACCTAGCTTGTATGCCGTTTTGAGGGGTATGACGTTGACCGCGGAGCCATCATCTACCAAGGTCATTGGCACATTCTTCTTTAGACAAATGACAGTGATGTGTAGAGCAAGGTTGTGACTAGCGCCAAAAGGTGGCAAGTCTTCGTCCGAGAAAGTAATAGGATTACTTAGCTTAGGCGATTCTTGGAAGACCAAGTTGACTACATCTTCAGGAGTGGAGTTATGTGCTACATTTAGCTTGGCCAAAGCTTGCAGTAAAGCTTGGCGATGTGGGAATGAGCTTGCTACTAGTTGCGGATCGAAAGATCAGCCTTTGTTTTTCGTAATTGCTTGAGCAAATGATCAGTGGGGTCATCTTCGTTGTCATTTGGTGTGATGACGTTGGTTGAACCGTTTTGAGTAGTGTTTTGATATGGGCGACCCGAACGAGTTAGGTGATCCACATCTTGGTCTTCACCATTTTGGACTATTTCTTTGACTAGGGAGTTTTCAATGCGATACTCGTCCTCATCATCATCGGCCCAAACCCCATTGACTGCGGCTAGTTCCCTCATTCTCATGATATCACCTTCTAGTCGTATGATTTGGTCAACTAGTTTATCAACTACGGTGACTACTTCTTTCATAGTGGCATTTTGAGAGAAGATCAATGGTACACGTTCTTTGGGTATTGCGTTGGGATTGCGTAAGGTTGTTACCATGCTTTCTAGTTCCCAAACTTGTCTATCTACACTCCTTGCCCATGTGATGAAGTCGGAAATGGTAGGGGAGATAGTAGGGTAGAGCCCTTCTTTCTCAATTGCATGGATTTCATTTTCGGTGGGAGAAATGAGGTGTGAGCAATCTAAGGTAGATTCATCACTTGTAATCACTAGAACTCCAAGAGGATTCTGAGTGTTGTTGGGTTTACCTCCCGGTGGTATTGGGAGTCGACCATCTTCAATCATGTCTTGAAGCACGTGTTTCAACTTGTAGCATTTTTCTGTGTCGTGCCCTTTGCCCCTATGGTATTCACAGTATGAATTTTCATCCCAAAATTTGGACTTCCTTTCGGGTTCGGGAGTAGGTCCAATGGGTTGGAGTTTACCTTGCTTCATTAGCCTTTTTAGAGCGTTGGAGTAAGTATCCCCAAGGTTTGTGAATTTCCTTGGTGGGGTAGTTTTCTTGGATGGCTCGAGAAGGTTAACCTCATCGGTCTTGCTAGTAGAGCCGTATGAACGACTTGTGGACCCTTGATATCCTCGACCTACCGTTTTGGACAAGAGTCCTTTACGGATGTCATCTTCAATTCGTGTCCCTAGTACGGTTAAGTCCTTGAAAGTCTTGATGTTTTGATATCTCAAATGATTGGCATAGATGGGTTTGAGATTATCCACAAACTTTTCCACAAGAGTAGCCTCATCCGGACGCTCAACTAGTTGAGTGCTAGTCTTCCTCGACCTACTTAGGAAGTCGGTGAATCCTTCTTTGTCATTTTGGGTAAGAACCTCTAGAGTACGCATGTTGACTTGGATCTCGGCATTATCCGCATATTGTTTAGAGAACTCGATTACGGCATCTTCCTAAGTAGCGACCTTCTTGTGATCTAAAGTGTAGAACCATTGCTTCGGGATGGTGTCAAGAGATGAAGGAAAGATCCTTAAGAACATCTCGGGTTTGATGCCTTTGATAGACATGTAATCCTTGAAGGCACGGATGTGGTTCAAAGGGTTCTCGTGTCCCTTGAACTTAGGGATATCCGTCATGTTAAAGTTAGTTGGCAATTTGGAATTGACGGCTTCATACTTGCGATTGTTCTCCCTATAAATGTCATCCCCCTTAAGGTACATCAATTGCTCCTCTAGGTATTGGAGCCTTTTCTCAGCTGCAGTCATCCCCATGAAAGGATTCTCATCCCTAGATTCATCGTCGGAATTACGTAGCACTTCACTTTCAAGGGGAGGCAACCTTCCTTCTACAGCATAGATACGGCCTTCGATGAGTTCAAGGCGGTTATAGGTTTGTTCTTGAGTAGATTGCATTTGGGCTAGCGCAGCTAGGATTCGATCATTACTATTCTGGAGTTGGTGGAAGTTTGTTTCATCACTTGATCCGGGCATCTTGGAAACTGGATAAGAGATCGGCGACGAATCAAAACACGATCGACCATTCTATCACACTTGCTAAAAGAGGAAAAGTTTGGACTCATGAAGTGGGTGTGTGCCACTTGTGTTGAGTGAGTTTTGAAGAAAGACAAGGTCTTTGAAAATGTGTGTCCTAGTCAACTGTAGTGTAGTTGTAGGAGTGGACTCGAAGTGAGGTTTTGAAATGGGCTTGTGGCCCGAATTTTGACACGACAAACGGACAGAGTTTTGACCGGATTTTGCGCTAATTGGAAGCCCTATTTTCGAAATTCTTGTTTGAAAAGGGTTTTGATTTTTGAAAATTCGTCATGGTTTAGAAATGGTGATCACGTAAGGTTTACACATTTATACAAGCATTATAACGGGATGCTGAGTGCATTTAGAAGGTCTTTGGTTTAAAGGGTGGGTTGCCATACCGAACCATCAAACCCGAAGTCTGTGGAGAGGCTCGTGCCAAACAAGAGTAAGGCCGATTCCTAGTCCATTTCCTCAAGTAGTGAAGGCCCTTGATACAAACAAGAGTAAGCATCATGGTATGGATGACGTCAATCGCTATCCATCCTTGGGCCCAAATAAGAATTAGGACCGTTTAGACGGGACAATTGGTCGAATGGGTTGGGTTGGGCCTAGGAAGGCCAAATTAAACGGTCTAGGAAGACCGAGTTATGAAAACCGACAATTGTCTTGTACAAACTATTCCCTAACCTTGTTCAAGTTTCACCCTTGGCTACACGTAAGTGTATTATCCCAATGAGTCGCCAAAGCGTGGACAGCGGGCCGCCCACGGGGGCGCTTGGTGAGAACGAAACAAGCGTTTGCATTTTGTATGGAGTCGCCACCAATTTTTATGGGAAATTGGAACCGTTCGAGTACCTCGTGTCATGTCAAGACACAAAGTAGTGACATGAACACTAAGCAATCGTTATCCTTAGCATTCTATGTCTAGAATGACTCTCGTGGATGCCAATGAACACGGGTGCTCACGGAGATCTGGAGTAAGGGGTGAGGGTACGTATTAGGAAGCTCTTTTGATCGAACACCTAATCCCGCCCGCCTCGATAGCGGCCTCTACTAATGATTAGGGAAGTTATTCGTACTCGATATATCGTCGGCTATATGCATGCAATGAAACATCCAAGTTTTAATCCTAACATGTGAAGATTAGACTAAGTCGGTGGACAATTAATTAGCAAACAATTGGGTCGAAGTAGGATTTAATGTTGATTTACATGTGAAAACATACAAGCAATAAAAGAAATACAATAAAAGAAATACAATAATGAAAATTACATTAATTACATTGGGATAGGCGATTTATGTCGAAAATACCTTTAAAACGGATAATTGAGAAAAAGAAAGAAAGAAAGAAAGAAATTAACGAACAAGTCAGAAGGTGATAATACAGATAATAGTCAATTATACGTAAACTAATTAGCTAAGTCAAGGCAGAAACGGAGTTCAGGGACAGAACTCAGCCAGGAACAGGCGCAGCAGAGCTGCGTCCCTTGGAATAGGCGCAGCAGACGCTGCGTCTGTTCCTTGGCTCAGTTCTGGCTGTGAAGCCGTATTTGCAAGCCGTTAATGTCGATTGGTGATTTTAATGATTAATTTAATTATTTACTCGGATGAAAGTGATTAACAGGTTATTTAACATATGAATAGGTCATGAAAGCGATAAACATGAATGAGACGGATGCAAACGGATTATTTACATGATGAAACAATGATAGAAGTGATTCAATTAACTAAGTTAGATACAACGGATTAATGATGAATATGCGACGAACATGACAAAGGACAGATGAAAACTATATCAAAGACGAATTCCAGAAACCCAATATGAACAAATTGAATCTCTACAACTCGGAATTGAATTTAATGACGAAAACCCGCAAATATTGGATTATTTGGGATTTAAGTTGGATTTATGATGATTAAAACATATTAACGATGACGATTATAATATACACATGGAATTATTATGATACTAAGACGAAGAATCAACAGACGAACAAGCAAAAGAAAGATTTTGAATACGAATTACAAAGGACAAACGAAGAAGAAAGGAAGCAGGAATTGCGGCAGCCTCACGAAGAGGCGCAGCAGGAACTGCGCTCCTTCGAAGAGGCGCAGCAGTTGCTGCGTCCTTTCTCGACGGTTATTTACTGGAAATCCGCAAAAACAGGTTTTAACAAAGGGTTTTAGAAATCGGTTTTAATGGTATTTTCGACGTAAACCTTACAATTGATGATACGAAAAGTAAAATACAATAAATAAATAAGGATTATACACCCTCAGACTTACATGTTGACGAAACGAGAAGAACTAAGATATCGATTAGTGATGCTCGACGCGAATGCAAAGAGAGTGCCCTCGTAAGAGGAAAACGATTGATTAATTAAGTTGATTAAGTGTAGTTGGTCAAATTGGTCGGTCATGCAACGGAGAGGCTGGTACCCGGAAGGATCCGAGCTTACGTGGTCGAAAGTTCAAGCACGTAGGCGCCAATAAGTAAGAACAAAGTCTAGAATGCAAAGGGAGAAGAGAAGGGCGGACACTCGCGTGAGAAATATGAGGAGCGAAGGCTCCTATTTATACTAATCACGTGAAGGAATTAGGGTTTCGGAGACTCTTTGGAAGTGAATCTCGGAAAGATATGAAAAAAGATACGAGGAACATGCAGAAAAGGGCCTGGGAAGAGGCGCAGCAGCCACTGCGTCTCTTGGAAGAGGCGCAACACCTGCTGCGTCTATTCCCAGGAGGTTTCCTCCTGCTGAAGAAAGATTTCCGCGTTTGAGTTATGGTAGGACGGAAATAATTCGATTTCCTTAATATCTTATATGAACATTACGGGATATTATTTGCCAAAAGATAAAATTTGTGAAATATGGAATAGAAATATCCGGAACATTCCAGAACATTCTGACTCGGGATTTAACAGTTATCAGAAAATGGAGACGGTTTTAGGCCCGGACTCCGAATGTACTCTAATTACTGCCAAAACGACCGTATCGGGACGTAGATGACAACTAAGAGGTCGACATTAATATTTGAGCAATCACTTGACGATAATCTTACGAACTGTCACAAATCGTTCCGCGTATCAAACATGCGGCCCAATCATCACCGGGTGGTTTGCGGGAGGTGCAAAAATGAGGTATCTACAAGTACCTTAGCCACGGTGCGCGATGGACCTTGGTGACCACCATAAGAGGATGAGTGACAGCCTTACAAGATCATTTGGTCTCCCACTGCGGAATACACCGTCTGTAGAGACCGTCTGCACATTCCTTAAATAAATAAGGGTCATCCCAGAAATACTGCTTAGCGTTATACAGAAAACGCTTCCTCTGCTGATAAGAAAGGTCAGGCTGCAGCGTGCCACTGACAACGTAATTAGCTAAATCTGCATACCAAGGGTCTTGGTTAATAATAGAAGACAAAACAGCAAACAAAGAATCATCAGGAAAGGAATCATCAATAGGTAAAGAATCTTCTCCCTCTTGCTGTGACAGTCTTGACAGATGATCAGCTACAATGTTCTCATCACCTTTCTTATCTTTTATCTGCAAATCGAACTCCTGAAGAAGGAGTATCCATCTCAGCAGCCATGGTTTAGCTTCCTTCTTAGCAAGAAGATGTCTCAGCGCTGCAAGGTCAGTAAAAACAGTAACTTCTGACCCTATCAAATAAGAACGAAACTTTTCTAAAGCATAAACCACAGCTAGCAGATCTTTTTCAGTAGTAGTGTACTTCACTTGAGCCTCATCCAGAGTTTGGCTCGCATAGTAAATTACATTCAAATCTTTGTCTTTCCTTTAGCCCAACATTGCTCCTAGTGCATAATCACTAACATCACACATAATCTCGAACGGTAAATCCCAGTCGGGAGGCTGTATGATCGGCATAGATACCAAAGCCTGCTTTAACTTGTTAAAAGCAGAAAGACACTCATCAGTAAATACAAAAGGGGAATCCTTAAGTAGCAACTGTGTAAGTGGTTTAGCAATTTTTGAAAAATCCTTGATAAACCGGCGATAAAAGCTAGCATGACCAAGGAAGCACCTTACTCCTTTAACATTAACAGGAGGAGGTAATTGCTGAATCACCTGCACCTTTGCTTTGTCAACCTCAATACCCCTATCAGAAACTAAGTGCCCTAAGACAAATCCCTCGTTGATCATAAAGTGGCACTTCTCCCAGTTGAGCACAAGGTTAACCTCAATGCAGCGCTGCAACACTTTATCAAGGTTAGACATACAGTTAGCAAAATCACTTCCATAGACACTGAAATCGTCCATAAAGACTTCCATAATAGACTCAATATACTCGGAAAATATCCCCATCATGCACCTTTGAAAGGTGGCAGGGGCATTACACAAACCAAAAGGCATCCTGCGATAAGCAAAACCGCCCTGAGAACAAGTAAAAGTAGTCTTCTCCCGATCATCTGGATGAATAGGGATCTGAAAGAACCCTGAGTACCCATCTAGATAACAGAAAAACTTATGAGAAGCTAACCTTTCTGACATCTGATCAATGAAAGGAAGGGGAAAGTGATCTTTCTTTGTGGCGGCGTTCAGTTGTCTGTAGTCTATACACATCCGCCAGCCAGTTACTACTCTAGTAGGTATTAACTCGTTTTTGTCATTCTTGACCACATTAGTCCCTCCTTTCTTAGGAACTACCTGAACTGGACTAACCCACTTAGAATGACCAACAGAATAGATAATACCTGCGTCAAGCAGCTTCATTACCTCAGCCATCACAACATCTTGCATCTTTCGGTTCCGCCGGCGCTGACCCTGTCTGCAAGGTTTGTGATCCTCCTCAAGCTCAATCCTGTGCATACAGATATTGGTGTAGGAAATATCGGTATACTTCCATTAACATTATAAGGATTATAACGAAATTATAAATATGAAAACTAGTCATAAATGAATTGCATAAACAAAATAGAATAGGGATTAAGAATCAACCTTTGGTCCTTGCAAATATGGCCTAAGAACAATATCAAAATTGATATTCGCCTAATCGTTGCACCCAAGATGATATGAGAAATGCCCTTTTGTTCTTGCTAGAATCGATTCCCAAAATTCAATAATTAATTTTAGGGTTTTGTGTGATTTTTTGATGAGAGAAAATTAGGTCAAAAAGGAATGAATAAGAGAGAAAATGATTCTTCCTTTTTTTCTCCTCTTTGTAACCGTGTAAAGGAGTAATTAGGGGAAGAATTTTTCTTCCTCTTTTTATTCTTTTCGGTTTGCCCACCAACCAAAAATAAGGAGAAGAATATCTTCTTCTTTTAGGTTGGTTTTTTTAGAAATATATATAAAGTGTATTATTTATAAATCGTCATTTATGTTGATCCGTATTAATAAGTCTACTTATAACAGCTTGCAGTCGATTTATCAATACCAGTCTGTCAACATTTATTATGACAATATTGTATAATATATACATTAACTATAAATATCGCATATTTATAATTTGCTAATTAAATATAACTGGTTACACTTAATTACGAATTAACATCTTAATTCGTTAAAGCTAACATTATATACATTTATTAAATATAACATATTATATTCAATTTACGAATTGACAGTTAATTCGTCTCAGCTAATATTATTTAATTAGATTAAATAATCGTCTCATCATCACATTGACTAACTGTTTAGTCAAATACATGGACTAACCTTTTAGTCATATAAGGCATCAATGTGATTACATTTCCATAATCACATCTCTCAAACACATCTTTTAGGTGTGACTTTTAGGGACCAGTTGATCACCGCCATCAGTATGATAATAACGTCAAACTTTCTAGCAAGCCAACCGTTATTAGGTAACCGTTAATCAACTGATAAAATACAAAGTATAACCTTGTGAACCTATAAGAGATTTATAAATGTTATCACACTAATTGTGGAGGACACAAGCTCCAATAATTGGGACTAATCCCCTTTATGTCATCCAAAGAATAACCCATAGCTTTCCTGTTTTTCTTAAGCACAGCTAACAAAGCAGTTAGCTGATCATCGTCAAGCTTAGCACTAACAATAACTGGATATTGCTCTGTATCATCTAAGAAAGCATATTTAAGATGAGAAGGGAGAGGCTTACGCTCAGGCACCTTTACCTCTATGGCGCAAAGAGTACTAATCATCTGTTCCACTCTCTCTCCATCAGCGTCAGTGAGTTCACGCTCATCTAAAACAGCTTCAAGCAAATCCAACACAGCGTCATTGTTATCTGGGTTATCTACACACTCATCCAAAAGCATTAGGGCTTCTAGTGGGTCCTTTGTAAAAAAGCCCGACTAGAAGTCATAAACAGACTCGTCAACAATATCAACAGAATAGCATGTATCCTCTATCATTGGCCGAGCCAAAGTACTAGGCAGACTGAAAGTAATCGCGCCGTCCCCTACTGCAAGAGTCAAACGCCCTTGTTTGACATCAATAATGGCCCCAGCTGTATATAAGAACGATCTTCCTAGTATAATTGGGGTCCGGGTATCCTCAGCTATATCTAAAACGATAAAGTCCACTGGTATAAAGAACTTGCCTACTTTCACAGGCACGTCCTCTAAGATACCCAAGGGTCGTCTTACAGATCTATCAGCCATCTGTAATGTGATATTAGTCATTTTAAGGTGACCTATATTAAGCTTTTTGCAGATAGAAAAGGGCATGACACTGACGCTGGCTCCTAAATCACAAAGAGACTTGTCTATTACTTCATTGCCTATGGTACAGGTAATAGAGAAACTACCCGGGTCTTTTATTTTAGGCGGAGCTTTATTTAAAAGTAAATTACTAGACTCTTCCATAAATGCAGCAGTCTCAAATTCACTTAGCTCTCTCTTACGCGTCACAATATCTTTCATAAATTTAGTGTAAGTAGGTACCTGGGTAATAAGTTCGGTAAAAGGGACAGTTACCTGGAGGTTCTAGACCACGTCCACAAACATACCGTACTGTCGCTCAACCTTGGCGTGCTTCAGACGTCCTGGATAGGGTACTCTGGTAGCAATGAGTGGACCCGCAACTTTCTCTTTACCTTTATCAGCACGTGACGCCTTCACAGCAGGAGAAGATGACACGGTAGCGGAATTAAATATAATATTTGAAGCTCCGCTGGTTCTGGAAGTCGATCGAACAGTTTCTTCACTCGATCGAATTGTTTTGTCAGGAGAATCACTCGATCGAGGTATTTGAACCTCTCGATTGAGTTCTTGAATTTCTGGTTCTGTCGATCGAGTCCCAGAATCACTCGATCGAATGGTTTTGTCTGCCAGATTAATCGATCGAGAGGAATCAACTCCTCGATCAAAGTCTGTGAAATGGGCACCTCTCGATCGAGTTGGAATTATACTCGATCGAGTAATGGGGGGGCTAAATCACTCGATCGAACAGGAATTTCATTCGATCGATCTGTAGAACGATATTCAGCAGGGATTTCGTCAATTAGCTCTTCCAACTCGTCATCCGGGGTATTATCAGCTGTCACAACCCCGTCTTCCGGCACATTCGGTCCATCATAAGTAAGACCGCTTCGGAGATTAATGGCGTTGATTGGGTCACATGGAGGTGGTTGATTCGCTTGGTTTTATGTAAGTGTTAGACGCGCAACTTGCTCTCTTAGTTCAGATATGGCGGTATTATCCTTGTCGCATTTCTTCACCAGCTGTTGCGTTAAGTTCAAAACCAAGGATTTCAGTTCAGCTAGCTCCCCATATGTAGAGAGCGAATCTGGTTGCGGCACTAGAGTAGGAGGGCTAGAGACACTTTTTGTTGTCAAATCCTCATAAAGCTTGGAGAATGGTACCCCTTGCTTGTATTTTAGATAAGCAATGACACGTTCCACATCCGCCATACAACCAATAGGGTCATCCCCCTCCATACCTCATCTACCACACACTATCACATGCTCGGTAATAGCACAAACTTGTTCGTGCTTACCCATAGCCTGTATAATCTCCGGACTACCTAGCTTTCCGCTAGGAATTTCCACCTCAACTACTACCAACTCGTTCACATGCCTACCTCCTCGGGGATTTCCATATTCGGCAACATGAATGGCCATTTATTCAATAAGATTCCATCCTTTATCATCCTCCATATTCTTCTGAAACCTCCCCTTGGCTGCATTATCAAGAATAGCCCTCTGGTCCGGATATAACCCATTATAGAATTGGATGCATAGGAACCATCGCTTGAAACCATGATGAGGTACAGAACGGACGAGCTTCTTGAACCTAATCCAAGCCCTGTTCAAGTCTTCAGAAGGTAGTTACTCAAATGCAGTAATTTGAACTCTCAACGCATTAGTGCGCTGTGGTGGGAAATATCGCCTGTAAAAGGGTAAGGCAAGGGTGTTTGATTTGGACTTCCATTAATCGGTTTTCTTATTTATGAAAACGGGTTGAATGTGACCGGTAAAGCCCACTAAAGTTATATGATCCATTGGGCCTAGGTTTGTCTCAGTCAGTACGGTTAAGTACATAGTGTGATGGTACTGATAAGTGTAGAGCCTGTTAATTATACAGTGGGCAGCCTGATGGGGGGGGGGGGGGGGGCCCAAATACAGTCCTATTATGGCTAGGTCTCTCTTCCTGTCTAGAATACCTCTAACCTATATAAATAGGTTATTGGGTTGACATGCCCCATTGATTGTGATCATAAAGAAATCTAGAAGAGGGAGGAGAAGATCCTAGTATACTAATCATCTTATTACTTTTTATTATTATACGCCCCAGACGATTTGACTGTTGCTTCCGCTAAAGGTATGTACCCTATATAAATGATCCTTATAATTTATCTTACAAAGGGAATTCCAGTCAGTTACACTGGCAGCTTCCCTGTCTAAATCTCTCAACCATTCTCGGGCATCATCAGTCAAGGAAAAAGGGAAAAAAACTCCCTTTACTCTGTCTTGCGTTACCTCAGGAACTAGAGGAATGGTGGAGTAGTACTCTTTAAATAGCTCTATATGCTTACAAGGATCTTCTCCAGGTACCCCCTGAAGAGATTTCTCTTAACCAGCTATATATATGAGGGGTGGATTCCAAAAGTCCCCGAATCAGTAGTGGGTAACAGGAAATCTTTTGGAAGTGAATCCACCGTAGGCTCTGAATGGCTAGCTATATTTGGCATCCTAGCAGATAGGATTTACAGTTAAGCAGGTACGATAATGTTCTCTTCTAGAACAGATATCCTGCAAAACTAGTCAAGAACTTGCAAAAATATGAGATCAGTCTCAAGGAATTTATTCCTTGAGACAAGAGACAAACTTAATAGAAGCAACAAAATTACGCCACCTCCCCAACAACGGCGCCAAAATTTGATACCGTCGTCAGGTACCAAAAATAAATACCTAGATACAACTAACAGAAGTTAGCAGCAAGTAGGGTCGATCTCCACAGGGAGATGGGAAAATGTCAGCCTTAATTAAGTTCGTCTAGGTAACCAGTTCTGGGGTTTAAGTTGAATGTTCTATTCTAATGAGAGTAAGGAAAAGAAAGAAAACAAGAGAGTGAGGATCAAACAAGCAGGGAAAGAGTAGCTAAGACAGTCGGTTCACCATGATTCGCTAGTCATGCAATCTAGGTTTCAGATCAATGCAAGTATAGTCTATGGGGCAATGAATATCTCCTTTCGGTCTCAATTCGCCCTAAAGCATAAGTAGCTTAGCTTCCGCCCTCACTAAGTGCCCTAATGTTCGTTACAAGTCTCACCCTTTCTAATTTTCGGATCTAGGTCGAGGTTTACTATAATTTGTTGACTAACTGTGTCGACTCAATTACGCAAAAACAAATAACAGCAGCAATTAACAACATAGGCTAAACTAGCATTAAACCTAATAAATCAATTTACACTTTCCTTAGAATCATGGCTCCCCTATGTCTCAGCAAGGGAGATTAGCTATGCATAATTATCGGGGTAACAACAATCGCACATAAGCAAGGGAAATTCAACATGATAACAAGGCAATGAAAGGATTGAATAAAAGTAATTGCAAGTAAAAAGGAGAAAGAAATAAAAAGCAATAAATGATTAAGATTAAGAAATAAAGGAGAGTAATGATACTGATTACAAGTTTACGATCCAAGCATTAGTTCTAGAGTAAGAGTATGAGAGAGTGAGAGAGAGAGATGTCGCAGTCAAGAGATAATGAAGAAGTAGTATCACGTACTCCTTAACCTAACTCAAATCCTAATTACAAAGCCCAACTCGAAATAAGGTAAAAACACGCATACAAGGTAAAACCTCTCGATCGAGTAGAATGAAACCACTCGATCGAGGACATATCCAGCAATTCCTCTCGATCGAACGGAAATGGGGTTCGATCGAGAACTTCTTGTATCGGCCCTATCGATCGAGCATCAAAACAGCTCGATCGAGTGAATCTTCGACGGATAAAGCATTCGACTAAATAGTTAGTCGATCGAGCTATATTAGCACATAGGACTTCTTGGCGCCTTCCGAAGTCAGCTTAAGCGTCTTCAAGTGATGTTTCCCAAGCTCTGATTCCTTATTCTCCACAAATGCATGCAAATGAGACAAGTTTAGGCTCAGTTTTGCTCCCTTCTGGTCCATACCTGCAATTTACACAAGACAAACGAAAGTAGACCATTCGGGGGTATTTGTAGCAGGATGCTACATAAATAGTATAGAAATGCGTGTAAAAATGAGGTAAAAACCTTATATAAAATACACGCATCACATTCCTTTCATCATGTCTAAGAATTTTCCATACTTTTGCTCAAGCTTTACTCTTGCAAACCTTTGAGGGAAAGGAATTGGTGGCACATATGGTCTCACAACATGTTGCTTGGGTTCCTCAACAACCTTGGTGGGTTCATCAACAACCTTGGTGGACTCATCAACAAGCATGGAAGTGTCCACAACAAACTCTACAAGATCATCTTCAACCACCTTTGGTGGTTCAACCACAACTTCCGGCTTGCTACTCTTTCTTCTCTTGATGAACACCCGGTCTTCCAACTCCATACCACTCCTCAAATGTATAACATTAATAGTGTTTGGATTTTCCTCAGTTTTACCCGAAAACCTACCATTTGAGGCTTGGAATTGACTCATTTGAGAAGCCAATTGAGAGATTTGATTATCCTTCATTCTTTGGGAGGCTTGGATTTGAGTTCTCAATTGGTTGATAGAAGATGTTGTCTCCTCTTGTTTTTGGTTAGAATGAGCAATGAATTGGGTTTGAGTATGCATCAATTGCTCCATCATGAGTTCCATATTTGACTTGGGTTGGTTGGATTGTTGAAAGGGTTGAGAATTTTGTTGAAAGGGTGGGTTGGTTGGTTGATTGAGTGGTTGGAATTGTGGTCTTGGTTGGAAGGATCTTCCTTGGAAACCCGATGGTCCTTGGTTAAATGTTGTATTTGGCTTTTGGGCTTGGAAGTTTGGTGTAATTTGTGATTTTTGTTGGAAAGTGGGGTTTTGGACATTTTGTGAGCCATAGGAAAAATTTGGGTGGGCTCTCATTCCGGGGTGGTATTGATTGTTGTTGAATGCTTGCTTTGATGGACTTGATTCCCATACTCCATTAACTTGCTCCATACAATTACCCTCTCCCATCATCAAAGGACACTCATTTGGTGGATATCCTTGGTCTCCACAAATTTCACAACAATACACTTGGTTCCTAATAGATGAAGAGTTGCTAGAGGTGTTGCTTGAGTTCAACAAAGTAACTTGTTGCTTGAGCTCTTCTATTAACCACTTGACCTCAACATTGTTAGCTGACTCGACGGTTGACTTTCCTTTCCTTTTATGCCTATCATTGTTCCAATGAAAAGTACGGGAAGCCATTTCCTCAATATGCTCCTTGGCCATCTTGTGATCAATTTTGTCTAGTGCCCCTTTTCCCGAGCCGGAATCTAGGTTCATTTTCATCTCATTGTTCAACCCCTCATAGAAGTTGTTTATCATTTCATCATCTCCGATCCCGTGGTGAGGGCATAACCTTTGGAGTCCCTTATACCTTTCCCATGCCTCGTAAAGGGTCTCATCATCATGTTGGGTGAAGCCATGAAGCTCACTCTTGATTCTTGCGGTCCTTTGTGGTGGGAAGTACTTGTTCAAGAAGGCCTTTGAGACATCATCCCAAGTCCTAAGTGAATCGGGCTCACAACTCTTCAACCATTCTTTAGCACTCCCCCTCAAGGAATAAGGAAAGAGCCTAAGGCGGATTGCATCCTCCGACACTCCATTTGCTTTATACATGTCACAACTATCCAAGAAATCATTAAGATGTTCATTGGGGTTTTCGGTAGATCCCCCTCCGAATTGGTTTCCTTGGACTAGTTGCAACAAAGTAGCCTTCATATCAAAATTATTTGCTTGAATAGGTGGCTTGACAATGCTTGGATTCACCACCTTCTTCGGAGCCAAATTGGCCCTCATAGGAACCGCGGCCATTGTTGCTTCTTCGGGAATTCCAAATGGATTCTCAAAAAACTCAAAAGTACTCGGTTCTTCTAGAACGTCTTCCACTACTAAACGTTCTTCAAAATTAGGAGTTTCTATCAATCCCCTTCTTCGAAGTGAATTGAGTCTTCTTGCGGTAGCTTCAATCTCGTGGTCAATCGGATGAATAGGTTGACCTCTTCGATTTCTCCTACTCATGAAAAAGCCTACACACTCAAGAAAAGGATTAGTAACACAAGTGACTTAGTCTAAACTAGAACAAAAATGATTAATATCTAGCCTTTGCTCCCCGACAACGGCGCCAAAAACTTGATGGTTCAAATATTAACCTCGCAAGTGCACGGTTTGTCGTCGTACAAAATGAGGGTCGAATCCATGAGGAGCTAGGGAGATTACTAATCGTCCTAATTCTTAGGCTTAGCTAAGTCGATAATAATAGAGTTGGATATTTTAACTAAACTAGTCAAATTAAAGTGCAAATAAACTAATTATGAAAATTGAGCAAGTAAGATTGTAAAAGATGTAATCAAGATTAAGGAAGGCCTAGGATCCGATCAAACTCTTAGCAATGAGTCATGGTGGCAATTAGTCAATCAACAAGTAATGGGTTCATGGGGTCAAGAGGGATAATGCTAGCTAAACTAACCACCTAACCCTTCCGAGTGTAGGTAGCCTCTTGAGTCGGGTTAAGGTCCCACTCCCATGGATGACCAAGACCGAGCCCAAGGAATTAAGGTCAACAATAAGTCCCAACTAAGTCCTTCCCCACTCCCATGGATGGAATTCCTTAGTCAATTGGTTAAGTCTCTTTAGATGGGTCTCACTCCCGTGAATAACTCGCCTAGAGTCGATTTCCGAAGTATACCGGTACCCACTACCATAAGCCCAACTCCCATTGATAGCCTCAAAAGTTTGGACAAGGGTAAAACAAAGGATCAATTCAAATCACCCAACAAATATCGATTACCCATAACACCACAACTTGTCAAAAGCGACTAATCACCAAAATAAACTCATCATTTAGGCTTAATCGGACCCTAGAAGGGTTACTAGTCACTAATCATGCTAATTAAACTAAGACAAATGATAAAGGTTGACACTTTAGCAATTGACATGTTATAAAATTGATTTCTACTATTAATCATGCAATTAATAACTAAGATAATAATAATTAACTAATTAAATTATAATTGAAAAGAAATTAAGCCTAAAGGTGGTAACTTTAACCACAAGAAATGTAAATATTCAAACTAAGAAATAAATAAAATGCAAACAAGTAACAAAGAAAGATAAAGGAAGGAGAAAAATACCAACACTTAAAGAACAAGGAACAAGGAAGAACAAAATTGAATAAGAAACTTGAACTTGATTTATATGAAGAATGGATGAAGATTTGATCTCCAAAATACAAAGGAAATACTTGAGTTTCTCTCTCTAATTTGCATAAAAATGAAGCTTAGGGTTTTAAGATATGGAGTTGGGGTATTTATATGACCCCATAATAGTCCATTACAAATTTGAGCCCAAAAAGGAAGAGAGATGAGGGGGGAAAATGAGTAAGATGAGGTACGTACCTCATCTTATGCTCCTCATCTTCTCCTTATACATCAAAAGTTGGTACAAAACTCAGTAAGATAAGGTACGTTATGGGCAGACGAGGTACGCCCCTTGTCTTATGCTCCACATCTTCTTCAATAGTACCAAAGAATAGGTCCAAATCAACAGGATGAGGTACGTTCTGGGAAGATGAGGTACATCCCTCATCTTATGCACCATATCATACAATCTAACTAGTGTTTCTAGCTTATAAACTTCATGTCCGACTTCCAAATTGCTTCGTTCTTCTTTTCCCTTGTCCAAAACTTGGTCCACCACGGTACCTACATAAAGAAAGCACCAAGAGGAGTACCCTTGACTCGAAATATACACATGACAAACCGGAAAAATAGCCAAAAAGAGAACGGAGAACAAGATTTGCAAAAGTAGCCGAAAATTGAGCTTTTTGGCAATTTAAGCACTCAAATTTGGGACTAACAAGAGTTTAGAAGGTAGATAAAAACACGTGAATTAATGTGCTAACAATAACAAATACATTTTTTTCTCGTCTTATTTTTTGATCCGTTGAACTGCACACTTCATGTTCTGTGTTGACTGCCTTGAGAATTTACAACTCTCGTTTTCTCACAAAATCAGTTTTGAGAATTGTAACTTTAATTTAATTCTCATCTGTTTTTGGTCTCCTTTTCTACGATAAATAAGACGAATTTCTGGCTTGTCCATCATCCAATTTTTCATTCTACAATTTATAATTTCTGGCGTCGTTCTCAGTTGGACAGCACCGTGTCAAGGGCGATTAAGCTTCTAAGGCAATGGCCTCCATACCATGACACAGAGAAATTTTATAATCCATTTTTAGTTCGCTGTTTTTGCCCTTGCAGTAACTATTATTTCCAACAATTTAGAAGCTTAATTTGTTACTGCTACTTTCATTTACTCATAAAATGGATTTCGCAACATCTAAAACTCTTCCTGATCTCTCCAAACTTGAACAACTTGATGGAACCAATTACAAAAGATGGTCCCAAAAATTGCTGATATTTTTTGAACAACTTGAAGTCGATTATGTTCTGTTCTCCGACTGTCCTGAAGTACCCGAGGATTCTGATCAAACCGGTAAACTTGAACTAGATAAAATCAAATACGAAAAACATAACAAACTGGTTCGTGGTCAAATGCTTGGTCATATGTCTAATCCTATTTTTGATCTCTTTATCAATAAATAATCTGCTAAGTCTATTTGGGAGACTCGTGAAAAGAAATATGGAGTGGATGATGCTGGAGAGAAAAAGTATGTGGTCGGAAAATGGATTAATTTCCAAATGGTGGAGGATCGTCCAATTATAGACCAGGTCCATGAGTATGAAAACTTGGTAGCTGATATTCTGTCAAAAGGAATAAAGATGTGCGAAGTGTTGCAGGCTAATATGTCAATCGAAAGGCTGCCCAAATCTTGGGACGGATACCGCAACCACCTCAAACATAAGAAGAAAGATTTGACTCTTGAGGAGCTCGTTGGTCATCTCAAAATTGAGGAGGCTAACAAATTGCAGGAAAAAGAGAAATTGTCTAACGATGGTTTCATCAAATCTAATCTTGTTGAATCTTTTGTGCCTAAATTTGACAGGTCTAAAGGACATGGTGGGAGTACTAGGAAATTCCAGAAGAAGCCGAATGCACCAAATAAGAATGTCAACTTTAAGAAATCAAAAGATAACAAGTCTGAGAAAAGCAATTGGGCATGCTACATCTGTGGCAAACCTGATCACAAAGCCTATCAATGCAACCAATGTGCCGACCTTAAGAAAGACAAAAAACCCCAAGCAAATCTGACCGAGGACAATGAAATTATTGCTGCGATGATTACTGAAGTGAACTTGGTTGGAAGCAAGACAGAATGGGTGGTAGATACCGACGCCACTCGTCATTTCTGTGCCATCCGAGGCATGTTCACTGATTTTGAGGTAACTTCTGACCATGTTTACATGGGAAATGACAGTTCGTCTGAGGTGCATGGTAAGGGTAAAGTTTTACTCAAATTGAATTATGGCAAAACCTTGGCTTTAGAAAATATATTATTTGTGCCATCTTTGCGTAGGAATTTAATTTCTGGTTTTTTGTTTAGAGTAAATTAAAAATTACTCTCTTTTAAAATCCATATTTTAAAAATAACTCCCTTATATAATTTTTTCCTAAAATTACTCCCTTAAAATCCGCTTTTATTAAAAATTGCTTCAAAACACCAACTTAAGTTACTTATTCCGTCATTTTATGAACTTATTTCATTTTTGTCTTAGCCAATTTATACTCTGAAACGTATAACAATGGAAAATAAATTCAAAAATAGACGTAATAAGGCACCTAAATTTGAGTTTTGAAGCAATTTTTGATAAAAGTGCATATTAAGGGAGTAATTTTAGGAAAAAATTATATAAGGGAGTAATTTTAGAAAACATGATTTTAAAAGAGAGTAATTTCTAATTTACTCTTTTGCTTAATAAGGTTGGCATTAAGCTTGTGTTTGAAGGTGACAAGCTTGTTTTAACCCGCAATGGTGAGTTTGTGGGGAAAGGTTATTCTAGTGGTGGGTTGTTTGTTTTAGATACCATTGTTGAGATGAATAATAATGCTTCTACTTCTGCTTATATTATTGAGTCTTTTGATTTATGGCATGGTAGATTAGGACATGTGAATGCTGGTTCAATGAGACGCTTACAAATTAGAGGCAACTTGCCTAATCTGACTAAATGTGACCATAAATGTGAAATATGTGTAGAAGCGAAACACTCCACTAAACTGTTTAAGTCAGTAACTGAAAGATCAACTGGACTACTCGAATTGATTCATACGGACTTAGCTGACTTTAGAAAAATGGAGAGTAAGGGTGGAAAACACTACTACATTACCTTTGTCGATGACTACTCTAGATATACGAGAGTATACCTTTTGAGAACAAAAGATGAGGCCGAACACAAATTGCTTATTTATAAGGCCGAAGTTGAAAACCAATTAGACAGAAAGATAAAGAAAGTCAGGTCAAACCGAGATAGGGAATATGGGACAACTTTCTTAAAGGAAGTATGTGAACAAAACGGTATTATACACCAATCTTTTACCCCTTATACACCTCAACAAAATGGCATAGCTGAAAGAAAAAATAGAACTCATAAAGATATGATGAATGCTATGCTTGTGTCCTCTGGTCTATCTGATAATATGTGGGGTGATGTTGTTCTATCTGCTACTTATGTGCTTAATAGAGTACCTCACAAGAAATTAGATAAGACCCCATATGAATTATGGAAAGGTTTTGAGCCTACTATGAAAATTCTGAAAGTGTGGGCGTGTCAAGCCAAGGTGGGTATACCTTTGTTTAGACATGAGACCATCGGACCTAAGACCTTTGACTGTGTCTTTATTGGTTATGCTGAGAATAGTGCTGCATATTGATTCATGCAATTGAGTGATAAATCTATTTGTGAATCTCGTGATGCTGAATTCTTTGAACATGTTTTTCCACTTAAGAAAAATGCACTATTATCTTATCATGCATCTTCTTCCGTGTCTTTACCTGTTAGTACCACCTCTACCTTGAGTTCCATTAATGAGACTAATGAACCTCGAAGGAGTAAAAGGAAAAGAACAAAACCTAGCTTTGGTCTTGATTGGGAAACATCATTTGTGACCGAGTCTAATGATGATATATTAATTGATGAACATGTGGTATGTTTGCATGTTATTGATGAGGACTCTCGTACTTATGATGATGCTGTTGTTGGAGTGTCCGCGATAATAATGCGATCACAATTGTCGATCGTGATGATCACATGTTTAAATCTCATTTTTAGAATACGTAAGGGATGATTCATTTTATAGTCAACTGATCAACATTAATCGGTAACGATTGGCTTGCTAGAGTTTGACGTTACTGTCGTGGGACGGTGGTGGTCAGTTGATCCCTTAAAGTCACACCTAAAGGATGATGCCCTTATCTGTAAAGTTGATTAATTGTAGGACGATACAAGTTGATCAATTCCTTAAAATTGAACAATTCAATTATGAGAGAGAATATTATTTCTTATTTTAATGAGATTAAATAAGATTTATTTTAGTAATAAAAATGCTTTATTACTAAAATTGTTTATTGTTTGTGAAACATTAGAGATAAGAATGAATGATTAATTATAATTACAAGATGTTGTGAATTATAATTATATAACCCATTTTATTTATGTGATCAAGTATCACTAGTCACTCTCAGCAGGTTAAGAGTAAGAGTAGCTTCAAATACTTTAATATGTGGGGAGGGTCTGCCAATTTTCTCCCTACAATCAGAAGGAATTGGGATAGGGCATTGCCTGGCACTCATATGTTCAAGCTTGCAAGAAACTTGAAACTGCTAAAACCTGCCTTGAAGGAATTAAACATGGATAGGTTTAGTAATATTGAGCAAGCTACTAATATTTTGCAGCAGCAAGTCCAGGAATTGCAGGAAGATATTGGAAAGGATCCTTCAAATCTGCAGCTCATTGAGGAGGAATTTAGGGCAGTACAGGAACTCAAAGAGTTAAGTGAGGCAAGAGATAATTTTTTAGCTCAAAAATCTAAGCAGGTTTGGATCCAGGATGGTGATTCCAATAGTGCTTTCTTTCATGGGATGCTCAAGAGGAGGAGAGCTGGCAACAAGGTAATCATGGTTGAAGACATGAATGGTAATTTGTGTGATAGTCCTGCAAAAATTCAGTCTGCCTTTCTTGAGTATTACCATCAGTTGCTTGGGACGAGTCAGGAAACTAGCAAGTTACACAAGAGGATAATTGATCAAGGACCTAAATGCACTGAAGAGATGGTTGGTAGTCTGCTGGTACCTGTCACAGCAAAGGAGATTAGGGATGTTATGTTTAGTATCCCTGACATTAAATCCCCTGGCCCTGATGGTACACAAGTAGATTCTTTAAGGATGCTTGGAATGAGATTGGAGGAGAAGTGGTTGCTGCTGTCAAGGATTTTTTCCTTAACAAGAATCTTTTGAGACAGTTGAATGCTACAAACTTAACCTTGGTTCCTAAATGTGATAGGCCCAAGAGTGTGTTACAATTTCGATCTATAGCCTGCTGCAATGTGGTTTACAAGGTGATTTCTAAGCTTTTATATGTAAGGCTAGCCACTGTGTTGCCCCAACTAGTTCAGGGAGCCTTTGTTCAGAGCAGAAGCATACAAGAAAATATTCTAATATGTCAAGATCTTATCAGGTTGTATGAAAGGCCAAATACTTCCCCAAGATGCCTGTTCAAAATAGACTTGCAAAAAGCCTATGACACTGTGGAGTGGAATTTTGTGGATCAGATGCTGGTAATGCTTAATTTCCCTACTGATTTTAGAGCTATGATAATGGAGTGCATTACCACTGCTTCTTTCTCAATTTCCATCAATGGTGACATGTTTGGCTACTTTAAGGATCAAAGAGGACTGAGACAAGGAGACCCTCTATCTTCTCTCATCTTTACTCTATGTATGGAGTACTTGACTAGGACTCTTAAGTATGTTGTTGGTAAGTATGATTTCAAGTATCACCCAATGTGCAAAGAGTTGAAGTTGGCTAGCCTGATGTTTGCTGATGATGTGTTGTTGTTTAGCAAAGGGGAGGTTAAGTCTATGATGCTATTACTACAATATTTTAACACCTTTTCAAAAGCTAGTGGGTTGAAAATAAGTGCTTCAAAATCAAATGCTTACTTTAGGGGGTTACCAGAGGAGACAAAGCAGGATATCCTAAAGATTTCTGGTTTTTCTGAAGGGTCTTTGCCATTCAAATACCTTGGTATGCCTATTCAAACGACTAGATTGAAGAAACAGGACTGTGAGTGCTTAGTAGAGAAGATCTGTGCAAGAATTCATAGCTATGGTGCCAGGAGATTCTCATATGCAGGGAGACTAGTATTAGTTAAAGCAGTACTGTCTTCTTTGCATTCTTAGTGGGCCTCCATGTTTGTCTTTCCTAAGGGCATTATTGCTAAGATTGAGGCAGTGTGTAGAAATTTCCTCTAGGATAATAGCACTGATTATAGAAGAGTGCCCTTGGTGGTATGGAATACTGTCTGCAAGCCAAAAGAGGAAGGTGGCCTTGGGATTAAAGATCAGGAGTTGTGCAATCAGGCTATGGTTGGGAGGCTGGCTAACTGGGTTGCTGAAAAGAGGAATTCTATCCGGGTTCGTTGGGTGGCTACTAACTACCTCAAGGGGCAGGACTGGATGAAGTACCAACCTAGTAACAACTCGAGTTGGGTGTGGAGGAGGATATGTAGAGTGAAGCAGGTTATTGTAGCAGGTTATGTTGATGGAGTTTAGGATGTTCAGCATGCTGGCTATACCCCTGCTGGTTGCTATGAATGGCATAAGGGGGCAGGAACTAATGTGCAGTGGTTCAGAGCTGTTTGGAATGATTGGGTGGTTCCTAAACATCAATTTATGGGTTGGCTGTATGCTCATGGGGCTCTGAGAACTAATGATAAGTTGCTGATGTATGGACTAGATATTGATGCTAAATGCTATCTATATGGACAGGCTGCAGAATGCATGGATCATGTGTTTTTTGGGTGTAGTTACAGCAAGCAGGTGATCAACTGGTTGAATCAACTGACTGCTCTCATACTCCCTGATCAGCACATAATGGAGTGGTGCGTGGATAGGCAGGGGTCTAAACTGCAGAAGGGGGTGCAGGCTGCAGTAGGGATGGGAGCAATCTATCATGTTTGGCACCAGAGAAATTGCAGCAAGAATGACTGTGTGTTAATGGTACCAAAGAGGGTAGCTGAACAGATTGTAGCAGAGATCAGACTGAGGGTTCGAAGAAGAGATGAGAAGGATTTGACCATAGGTGATAGAGATTGGCTGAAAAATATAAAATTCTTGTAAGAGTTATAAGGCTCCATATGTAATTATTTCTATTATTCTATTTATAATATACTCACATTCCACCAAAAAAAAAAGTATCACTAGTCAATTTGTTGTATGTAATTTAATTAATTTTATAAAATGATATTTATGTGATAAATATGCATTAAATTAATTAATAACATGTAATATACTACATGTGACATATTGTGTGACAATTGACAAATTGACAAAATAAAATGGTAGTCCATTTTATGGAGGATGGACCGAAAAAGGAGGGAGTATTAGTGTATGTTGGTTGTTTTATTTTAATTGATAAAGTGGCATGATGATGCCTACCTACAACTAGCCCTACACCTACTCTTACACATCTTACAAACCTAATTCTTGTGAAGACAAAAAGAAAAAAGTAAGATGCCCTATGTTGGATGTTCCAACCGTGTAACCCTCCTTTAATTTAAGGGAATTAGTTCTCTTATTATTCATTCCATTATATTACATGCAAAGTTATCCTCTCTCACATTATTCATCTTTTTCTCCATCAAAACATGAGATTTTTGAATCAAATTGTTCATTAAACATTACTAATATTATTAATGTAATATATGAGTATTAGTAATCAATTTTAAGGTAAACTACTAAACAAATATCTAGCACATATTATTTAGTAGAGATATGGGATAATCTTGGGTGCAATCAAGAGGAGTGGCTTCTATACTTAAAGTCTTTAGAGGATCATCCTAACATATGGAAAGCTCAAGAACAAGTAAGGTAGGAGACCTTACTTGTGCCCAAAACCGAAATATTCAATGTAAGGAACCGGTTTTCCTCTACACTTATTTATATGTTTTGCATGCATAAGATCCTTTAGTTTTTAATTTTTTATGACTAAAACTTTAAACTAAAATATGTGATATTTAAAATATGATTTTTATCAAGTGGTATCAGAGCATTATGGTTGTTGCATGCAAGATCGGGATCGTTTTTCCAAGATAATACGATTAACGAATAAAACTTGAAATTTAGGATTTATGAAGATAAATCACGAAATAATTTTGTATGTTAAATATTTATGGTCCTAAATGGATTTTAGGTCATATGGGACGATTTATGGATTTTTATTGTTCATTATATATATATTATTGGCATTAAAATATGATTTTTATGAGAAAAATGTCATTTTTGGACGAAAAATAGCTAAACTTCGAATTTTCCAGTGGTTTTTGGATATGTTTTCACATGTAATACATAATGATGACCTGTAAATTTTCGTGTTAAAATAAGTTGTTTTGCTCGAAATATGAATTTTATAAGTTAAAATCGTATTAAAATGAGTAAATAGGTTAATATGAGTTATATTTCGAATCTGGTCATGGAATTTTAGTATGTTGTCACATACAATTTTATAATATGTGTGTAAACTATTTGGCTATAATAAAGTATTTTTTGCATGATTTATGAATTTTTGATGAAAAATCACATAAATAGTGACTATAATTAGTAATAATGCTAAAACATACTTCATGACTAAAGGAAAAATGTCACATGTTGCATTTTATCATATATTTCAGATTTAAAAGTGAAAATTTGATGAAAATAATTTTTCTCATATTTTTATGGTAATATTTGTTAAAACCGATAAACCGCAACATTGTTTTTCTCGATAAATTTTCGAAATTTTTAACCTAAGTTTTGAATATTATGAGAGTCATGGTATTTTTCCAGAATGTTCATGAGTTTAAATTTCAAATTTTGAAATTATTTGAAATTTTTATATTTTAATTTGAAGTTTATAGCATAAAATTGTATTTTTTGGTCCATTATGAACAATATTAAGGAATCAAGTTTAATTATTGTCAAAATATTAGTGAAGACTAAGTTTTTAGTCTTAAGATGGTTAGGGTAATTAACTTGTACATAAATATGAATTTATGTAATTATTGTGATTTTAACAAGTTATAATCACGCAAATCCATGAAAACCGATAAATATACGATATTGGCTCTTAAAAGGCGATTTAGCATAAAATTGAGCATGTTCATACATATTATAATGCTGCATTTTATTTATGATTGTCATATTTTAATTTTATGTAATTTTTGAATTATGTAATTTTACTTAGTATGCCTTAGTTTTATTGGTATTACCCGAAATGTATGGGAATATCGATTCAGTTGTAATTATTGTGATCTCGCATCACTGTTTTGTAATTTAATAAATTTATTTTTATTTTTATTACAAATGTATAATAGGAAATTATGTAATTCATTTTATAATTTAATTATTCCGGAGTTCCTTGAAGACGGTACCATTTAAGAAGGCGGTCCATCAAAGAAAGTGTTGCCTTGAAGTGCGTGCCAAGACCGAAGTTCAAGGGACCAAAGGAGTTGGTTTCCGAATTTGTAATAGTTTATTAGATTTAGTTTTTTAGGAAGGCCATACTAGGATTTTATTTTTATGCTTTGCATTTTATTTATATGTTGCATGCATCGCTAAATCGCCATAACTAAACATGCATATTAATCGAGATTATCGACCGTGTCAATTACAATTATCGTAGTTCACCGCTTTAGTTCACTTAAAACGTGATAGATAATAAATTGACATGACCTCTCGCTAAAAATAAACAATTGAGACTTAGCCTTACCAAAAACTAGAAACCATGAAAACCTATTTCATGAGGGAGTGCGCTCGGCCACACCGGGGTACAAACCTTGTTACGTAGAGGAAGTGGGTGATAAATGTCTATCCACCGAATTCATGTTGATAAGGGATGAATCGGCTACACCGTGCCCAAGTTAATGTGAATTTGGATCATGGACACATTTATTCGAAATTTGGGTTGAACTCAACAAAAGTATTCTCGACCATAGCCGGATGTGTTTTGGGCTAAAGATAAATATTAATGTAATTTTATCGACCAAGAGTTCTAAAAGTAGAATCGATTAAAGAGTTAATCCACCGAGTTATATTGATAAGGGATGAATCGGCTACACCGTGCCCAAGTTAATATGAATTTGGATCTTGGAATCATTTATCATAGTTGGGTAGAGGTCACTATGTGAATGTCATACTTGTTATTATGTTTACAAGTATTATTATAACGATAAATGTTTTTGTTTTCGTTATTCCGTTATCGTATTGTTCTATTTCTTTATCTCAAATTATACGATATCATTTCGATTTTAGTTCAAATCTCCATTAAAACATCGTAACGAAAGACAAATATGAATTTTCTTCTAAAATCTCGTGTTATCCATTGGAAGAATCTCTTATGAAGAGTATAGATGAAAGTTATTCGTGATCAAAAGGGTTTTTGATTTTCGACTAACATATCTACTTACAATGAATGGTTTCTCATGTACTTAATTGAGTTAAGCACTTTGAAACGTTAAATCATTTTGGTAACTAGATTTGTTGGAAATCAAAATTGACCAAAATACCGCAACCACTTCAATGAAAGTTTTAAGACTAAACGAACGAATGAAGAGTAGTCTTCATGAAATTCAATTTTTCTTCTCTAAGCAAAGACTCATTGAAATGAGTGGGAGCATTCTCTTAACCGTTAAGAAAAGGACGAGGTTCCAAGAAGTAAAATTATAATGGAATTGATACAAGGTAATGGTAAAATTTAAGTTATTAAGAATAACGATACTAAACCTATAAATCCCGACCGATAAAGTTTCCATTGTCTTAATTGTTAGACGCTAGAAAGGAAACTACCCCAAATTATTGAAGAATCAACAAGTTAGTTGTGGGACATCTAATGGGACCTTCTTCTTTAAATGTTTATTTGATTGACATAAGTTTTGCTAGTACTACTTCGTCAATATTAGAAATCGGTGGTGGTTTTCATCATTGTATTTGATACATAGGATGATTAGAATATGACGACTAGCAACAATGATGTTGAGAGATACAGTCATTGTGTACTCAATCTAGTTTTGGGTTTAAAGTTGTACTTAATTATGACTATTAAGTGCATAAACTCTAAATAAGAATATAAACTTGTTAAGATACAAAAGAGGTTTCACTTTTGTAACCCTATACACCATGATTTGATGTATGGCTAGCTCATTATCAAGGTGATTATATTATAAACCAAACTAGAATGACATACCATGTAGATGATATAAGACTCAAATTGGTAACCAAAGATTAAACCTTAAATTCTGGAATGATGAATGCAAAGAGTTATCGAGTACTCTTGAAACCATTAGATTGTTAATCTTATGGTATATGCGTATCTTGTATTCAAAACAAGATGTCTCGTGCTTTTGGTTGAAAAGGAGATCGAGGTTGTAAATCATTGATCCAGAATAGGTTGATCATTTTATTTGACCAACGATTTAAGTTGACACTAATGTGTTCACTTAATAAGGTAAATAGAGAAATCTTTGAAGAAGTTCAAAGAGTTTCATGAATCATGATTTAGTCGTGATGGGATTATCAAAGTGAAGACTTTGATATAAGCCAAAGGAAATGTGATATAGTATCACAAGTTAATCTCTCTTAGCACGCATTATGGGATAATGTGTGGTTGGATAAAGAAATCAAACCCTGTTCGATATGATTTGGACTTTAATCAAGTTACTTTGAGTTACTTGATCCTTTTGGGGATTTTATCATTTTGTCTAAATTATTTTTCTACTAAATCTAAAAAGAATCATATGAGATATGAAATGGTAAAAGTCATCACTTGTTGAAGATGATGAATTAGTGTTACTTTTAGAAAGTAAAGAGCTTGCAACTTACAAAGAAATTGTTTGATTCAAGTTAATTACTTCTGGAAAGTAATGAACATATGACTTACATGAGAGTGTTTAAATCACAACTCAATACAAGGCTTAGAGCCATGAAAATCCGAAATAAATTGCAAGTGAATTGTTAGATATCAAAGCTTTATTGGTTGCAAAGGGTTTTGCACTAGTTGAAATGCTTAAGTCTATTTGGATCTTCTTAGGGATTGTGTTTCATTATGAGATATATATAGCGAGTCAATCTAAAACCCACTTCTTCAATTAGAAGGAATGTATTCAATACATGTCTTGAGTTTTGTAGATTCTTCCCATCCTAAGATAATGTGAAACTTAAGAGAGGGTCTTAAGTAGGACATCAATGAGTTGGAATCAATGTTTTGATCATGTTATAAACTTTTCTCGATAGGTCGAGAAGTTGTGTTTATACATAAAGTTTAGTGAGAGTTACGGTAATTTTTAATTAGTCTAATATGTGGATGACATATTGATCATTGGGAATGATTTAAGACTTGGAGATATATAATACATCTTTAATATCCAGATTTATGGAGATAAATCCACATGATATTAGCGTCAAATAAGAAGTCTTATGTTGATAAGATTCATGACTAGTTCAATCAAGTTGAACATATTTGATTTATTCTATTTGCTTCCGCTGCCGGATCAATTAAATGAGTTATGATGTATAACACTTCATATACTTTGAGTATGATGAATTGTTTCAAAATCGAATTTAAGTAATAGTTACCAAATAGCCATATAGATTATCCTTAAGTGCTTGTAGAAGCATTAAGGGTGTAAAGTTAAGTGTTTTAATACAATTCACTAATTTGTGTAAGGGCTTACACTAATGACTGTTGAGATTGTATAAGGTTTCGGACAAAAACCGTATTCGAAACACCTAAAGATGGTTAAGGAACCATTGTGGCTATGTTATTTAAGAAATAGATTTGCTAGAATTGTTCTAGGCAATAAAGAACAATGAGAGATGCTTACAACGGAAATTGAGTACACTTGCATTCATGAGATGTGCGAGAGGGATGGGTCCCGCACACTGTGAAAACAGTGGGAGCTATTCTAAGATTAGAGAGCTTATGTCTAGATTGGATCTAGACACGTACTCAGAAAGTTTTGTAATGCAAATGTATACATTACAAAGGAAAACGAGTATGCAGTAAGATTGAGTAAGGTACAAGAAGTTGATAAAACCTACTAACCAAAACCTTCTCATAGGCTTAACATGATGAGTCATGTCATATGTCATTTCAATTGCAATTGAGATGAACAACTACATATAAGATGAAAATTGATTATAAAAATATGAAGTAGTAATCAGGTATTGACTATTCATATGAGGTAATCACATTTGTCGTTCGAGTTTTTAAATCTAAAAACTCCTTTTATACTTTGTTACATCCAAACGGTTTGTAGAGACAATATTGAACCCCGTTAAAGTAAACTCGGATTATCATGGTATTTGCCCATAGTCACTTGTATGAGGTGACGTCTCGAAGTGACTAGAGTGTGATGCGATTGATGGCAAGTTCAAGTGTCATAGAGTCATGTGAGATGACTAGTCAATCACATAGGCAGACTGTTAGGAACACTTTGTCGGGCCCAGTGACCGCTTATAGAGTTCTGGCAAATTTATATAGCCTGGTCGTGGCGAGAGCTACTATAGTATTCTAATGAGTCGATTCTTTTGACTAAAGACTTTTCACCTAAGGTGGCACAGTTTGAGATTAACTTTGATTTATGTTACTACGACCTTCGTAAATGGGGTCAAATGGGTATATTTTGGGTTATGATGGCTGTGGCTAGTCGAAGGGAATAGTGCGATAGGAATTGTCCACCCCCTTGTTAGGGTTAAAACAATATCTCAGGGCCACTCGAGGAGTAATGAACTGGAAATACGTGGCCATGCTCGGAAGGTATCTATGGTAGATAATTCCGGTCAAATCAGTTATTCTCCAGATCGAGGAAACCACTCTCGATATGATCACTTACAAGTACGACCTGCAAGACACCTTATATTGAGTGGGAGATAGTAATAGGACAAGAGAATTGGTGACGCACACTTGTCGAGGACAAGTGGGAGATTGTTGGAGTGTCCCCGACAATAATGCGATCACAATTGTCGATCGTGATGATCACATGTTTAAATCTCATTTTTAGAATACGTAAGGGATGATTCATTTTATAGTCAACTGATCAACATTAATAGGTAACGATTGGCTTGCTAGAGTTTGACGTTACTGTCGTGGGACGGTGGTGGTCAGTTGATCCCTTAAGGTCACACCTAAAGGATGATGCCCTTATCTGTAAAGTTGATTAATTGTATGACTATACAAATTGATCAATTCCTTAAAATTGAACAATTCAATTGTGAGAGTGAATATTATTTCTTATTTTAATGAGATTAAATAAGATTTATTTTAGTAATAAAAATGCTTTATTACTAAAATTGTTTATTGTTTGAGAAACAATAGAGATAAGAATGAATGATTAATTATAATTACAAGATGTTGTGAATTATAATTATATGACCCATTTTATTTATGTGATCAAGTATCACTAGTAAATTTGTTGTATGTAATTTAATTAATTTTATAAAATGATATTTATGTGATAAATATGCATTAAATTAATTAATAACATGTAATATACTACATGTGACATATTGTGTGACAATTGACAAATTGACAAAATAAAATGGTAGTTCATTTTATGGAGGATGGACCGAAAAAGGAGGGAGTATTAGTGTGTTTCGGTTGTTTTATTTTAATTGATAAAGTGGCATGATGATGCCTACCTACAACTAGCCTTACACCTACTCTTACACATCTTACACACCTAATTCTTGTGAAGACAAAACGAGAAAAGTAAGATGCCCTATGTTGGATGTTCCAACCGTGTAACCCTCCTTTAATTTAAGGGAATTAGTTCTCTTATTATTCATTCCATTATATTACATGAAAAGTTATCCTCTCTCACATTATTCATCTTTTTCTCCATCAAAACATGAGATTTTTGAATCAAATTGTTCATAAAACATTACTAATATTATTAATGTAATATATGAGTATTACTAATCAATTTTAAGGTAAACTACTAAACAAATATCTAGCACATATTATTTAGTAAAGATATGAGATAATCTTGGGTGCAATCAAGAGGAGTGGCTTCTATACTTGAAGTCTTTGGAGGATCATCCTAACATATGGAAAGCTCAAGAACAAGTGAGGTAGGATACCTTACTTGTGCCCAAAACCGAAATATTCAATGTAAGGAACCGGTTTTCCTCTACACTTATTTATATGTTTTGCATGCATAAGATCCTTAAGTTTTTATGACTAAAACTTTAAACTAAAATATGTGATATTTAAAATATGATTTCCATCAGCTGTAAGTTCTATTGATGCTAGTTTCTGGAAGGTTGCTATTAACAGTGAATTGGAATCTATTTTGACTAATCACACATGAGAGCTTGTTGATTTGCCTAAAGGTAGTAAGCCTATTAGTTGCAAATGGATTTTTAAGAAGAAGCTTAAAACTAATGAATCCATTGAAAGATACAAAGTCAGACTTGTGATTAGAGGATTCACTCAAAAGCATGGTATTGATTATTTCTCTACTTATTCACCTTTGACTAAGATTGCTACTATTCATGTTTTGTTTGCTCTTGCATCTTCTCATAATCTGTTAGTTCACCAAATGGATGTAAAGAGAGCTTTCTTAAATGGTGAATTGAATGTGGACATTTATATGGAGCAACCGCCTGGTTTTATAGTACTAGGACAAGAGCACAAGGTATGTAAGCTTAAGAAATATTTGTATGGACTTAAGCAAGCACCAAAGCAATGGTATGAGAAATTTCATCAGACTATTCTTAGTTTTGGGTTTATTGTCAACAGATCTGATGCATATGTCTACACTAAAATGTTTGATTTAGATTGTGTGATTATCTGCTTATATGTTGATGATATGTTAATTTTGGGTACACATATTAATCACATATATGAGACTAAAAACTTCTTATCCTCTCATTTTGACATGAAAGATCTTGGTGAAGTAGATGTGATTTTGGGTGTTAAAGTTAATAAACAAAATAATGGTTTTACTTTATCACAATCACACTATGTAGAGAAAATTCTAAAGAAATTTAATTGTTTTGATGTATCGCCAGTAAGAACTCCTTATGATGCTAGTGTTCAATTGAAGAAGTATAATGGTTTGGCTGTTTCTCAATCTGAGTACGCTAAAATAATTGGGAGTTTGATGTTTTTGATGAACTGTACTCGACCTGACATAGCTTATGCAGTTAGTAGACTTAGTCAATATACTCACAATCCTAGTGATGATCATTGGAACGCTCTTAACAGGTTGGTGGGATACCTTAGAGGAACTATGGATTTCCCTGCCGTATTGAAGGGATATTGTGATGCAAAATGGGTCACAGATAATGATGAGATAAGTTCCACAAGTGGATTCATATTCACTTTAAGTGGAGCAGCTGTGTCTTAGAAGTCTGCTAAGCAGACTTGCATTGCTCGTTCGACCATTGAGGCCGAATTTCTTGCTCTTGACCTTGCAGGACAAGAAGCTGAATGGTTCAGGAATTTACTTGCGGACATTCCATTGTGGGGGCATCCTACGCCGCTTGTCTCTCTACATTGTGATAATCAAGCCGCCATAAGTGTTGCGAGTAACAATGCTTACAATGGTAAGAAAAGACATATTCGTATAAGGCACAAGTTTGTGAGAAACTTGATTGAGAATGGAGTACTCTCTTTGGAGTACGTAAGATCTGAGAGGAACTTGGCAGATCCATTGACAAAAGGACTTAACCAAAAGGTGGTCATTGAGACGTTGAGGGGAATATGGTTTAAGCCTATGGTTGGTTGAGGAATTCATGGTCGAAACCCGGTCTGGGTAAAACCGGACCCTGTGGTCAAACGAAGCCATGGAAAGACTCATATTTTTGCGCAACTTTCCATTCCTATGACGTGCACTGTGAGGTTGAGCATAGGCTTTTAATGGATTTGAAGCCCAGGTTTGGGTGGTCCTATTGAGAAGGACTTGTCGAATCCACCGTTGATTGTTGTGAGGATGAGCTTATAATGCTCTTAATGACTCCATAGCTCTGTTTTGGGTGGTCTATGTGATAGACTTGATGGATCACCTACGAGAGTGTGAAGGATCAGCCTCCTTCTATGAAAGACCTTAGGCAAATCTTTCTAGAGCACTCTTTAGAAATCCAAGATAATGAAGGGCAAAACTTTTTGTTGATTATCGGAGGAATTCATTTGGTTTTAGGTGAAGTGCGTGTTGCCAAATTGGGCTTATGCTGTAAAGTTCAAGACTAGTTTCACTTCAATAGCTGAGTACATTTGGTTAGCACTACGTATTAATTCAAGTCGAAAGATATTAGCATTTAAACACTGATCTTTGTTAGATGTTGCTCAGATTGTTTTTTGTTTACTCTACGCATTTGTAGGGGAATATTGGAAATGCTAGAGTACTTTGTCCCACATTGATAGAATAAGGAACATTTCTAGTGTTTATATACCAAGTGCCCTTCTACTAGGTACTTGTTATTATGGAGGCTAGTATGTATTCTCCCCACGCGCGCGCCGCCGCCGCCGCCCGGCTCGGCTCGCACGCGCCGTGGGGTGCCGGGTGGGTTCTGTTTTATTTTTATAACAAATAAATTTTTTTCTCGTCTTATTTTTTGATCCGTTGAACTGCACACTTCGTGTTCTGTGTTGTCTGCCTTGAGAATTTACAACGCTCGTTTTCTCACAAAGTCAGTTTTGAGAATTATAACTTCAATTTAATTCTCATATGTTTTTGGTCTCCTTTTCTACTATAAATAAGACGAATTTATGGCTTGTCCATCATCCGATTTTTCATTCTACAATTTATACTTTCTCTCCTTCTTCCTTATAGTTTGAGCAACAACTTTCGAGTTCCTACTCTTTCAATTGGGTGCAAATTGGAAGAGCTCTGTGTATACCTTGGAGAGTGTCGTTCTCAGTTGGACAGCACCGTGTCGAGGGCAATTAAGCTTCTAAGGCAATGGCCTCCATACCATGGCACATAGAAGTTTTCTAATCCATTTTTAGTTCGTTGTTTTTGCCCTTGCAATAACTATTATTTCCAACACCGACACGCCATGTTAAGAGAAAAAGTGGCAAGTCCCATGGTCTATCGTGCCATGCTATGTCGTGCATGTAAAATAAAAATGGTAGTCCAAGCACGACCCATGAAGTGTCGTACCGTGCTTGAGCGTGCCCACGTAAATTCTTCATTTTAGCCTTATTTCTTCGTATTTTGAGCGTGCCAAAGCCTGTCGTGCCCAAGTGGGACGTGTTGTGCATGGGTTAGGCATTGTCTTTTTTCTCAAACTTTGGCCCATGGCGTGTCGTGCCAATCTCGTGTCGTGCTAAAATGTGCTATTGGTTGTGAGACGTGTTAACCAAAGGGCAAAGGCCTGCATGCCCACTTCTACCTTGGGTCTCACACCAACACAAAGACTACGAATTCCCCTCGATTCACCCGGTCCTTCACTAAAGTCCTCAGTTGTCACTTCAACAACTTTTCTATAAGATTGTTCTATAATATAGAATCGTCTTATTAAAATGGGGCTAAAAGAAGAATACCTAAACTTGACACTTAAGCCATGTTCTTTTGAACTTAAAGTCACCCCTTTAAGGCCATGTTCTTTTGGACTTAAAGTCATCCATTTTAAGTTCAGTTTAGATCTTATAAGTTCAGTTTATAAAAGTTTACCAAAATTAAGTTCAATTCAGTTCAGATACTATAAGTTTGGAAAAGTTCACATCTTATAAGTTCAGTTCGGAAAAATTTAGCAAAATTAAGTTCAGTTTAGAAAAGTTCAACTAATAAGTTCAATTAGGAAAAGTTCGGTTTCTATTAGTTCAGTTCAGGAAAAGTTTAGAAACTTTAAGTTAACTTATATTAAATTATTTATGTTAGACTTATTAACAACTTGTTTATTTAACATGATTTATAAATTAAGACGATCCCGCGAGACGATCCACTTTTATACATGAAATAAATTATTCATTTAAATGCTAATATATGAGTTGTCTTTTTATATATTAGGACTGTCTACATTGTGAAACCGTTTAACATTTTTTATTGTTAAATTAATTTGTTACATACCATACTTCTTTAAGTTATATACCATACATTAACTTATGCCTTTAAACTAGATTGATGATCATTTATAGTTATGAAAATGACGATCCATATTAGCCATCCTAGAATTTTGTAAATAACAACTATATTTATTAGGGCAAATATTTGGTGAGGAAGATAGAGATGAAGAATAAAGAGACGTGGAAAAGGATAAGATGGAAATAGATGATTCAATAAAAGATGTAATACGTGAACAAAATAATAGTAATGTATATAAAGAGAGAATTTTATTATCTTATTTTGTATCTCACATCTTATATATTTTGTTTTGTCAATAATATCTTTAGAAAGTAAACATAATACTAATTAAGTTAAGTTAAATTAATTTAAGTTAAGTTCAGATCCAATAAGTTAAGCTCCGAAAAGTTCAGTTCCTATAAGTACAGTTCAGATGCTATAAGTTCAGTTCAGAAAATTTCATATCCTATAAGTTCAGTTCAGAAAATTTCAGATCTTATAAGTTCAGTTCAGAAAAATTCAGCAAAATTAAGTCCAAAAGAACAAGGCCTAAGCTCAGTTCAGATCTTATAAGTGAGTTCAGAAAAGTTGAAATCCTATACGTTCTGTTCAATTTAGATCCTATAAATTCAAAAATGTTCAGATCCTATAAGTTCAGTTCAAAAAAGTTCAACTCATAAATGTTAGTTCAGAAAAGTTTAGATCCCATAAATCCAATTAAGAAAAGTTCGGAAACTACTAAGTTAACTTTTACTCCCTATGTCTCAATGAAATGTTTATATATGCTTTATACACAAACACCAAGTTGCAAGAAGAGGAGAATTGCTTTTAATAATATTAAATGATAAAATATAAAGTAAAACATACTCAAAATAGAAACGTAAACTATTGACTGACACACCAAAAAATAAAATGTAAACCATTCACAGGGACGGAGAGAGTATTAAATTATTTATGTTAGACTTCTTAACAACTTATTAATTTAAAACAACATAATTTATAAAAAAAAATGATCTTACACCGTGAGACAATGCGACCCACTTTTATATATAAAAATAAATTATTCATTTAATGGTAATATTTGAATTGTCTTCTTATATAGGATTGTTTCACATTGTGAGATTGTCTCACGTTAATTGTTAAATTAATTAGTTATATATACCATACACAATTAAGTTACATACCATACATTAATTTATGTTTTCAAGCTAGACTGATAATTATTTTATAGTTATGAAAATGAAGACCCATAGTAACCATCCTAGAATTTTGTAAATAACATTAATCTTTGGGTTAGAATGTTAGCTGTACAACTAAATTGATTAGGACAAATATTAGGCGAGGAAGATGGAGATTTTTTTTGACAACAATAAACTGAGATTAAATTAAATAAAAGCCTGTTACAGAACAAACCCCAAAGTACCTGAGTCTTTTAAACTACTAGAATACCAACTAACCGAACTTAAAATACATGATAATGAAGTAGAGACACTGAGACGACATTTTTTGCAGGGAGGGTGATAAAAGGCGTCAAAGTTGAATATGTCTGGTTCCTTTATTTTAGTCCGCGTAACCACTACATTTTTCTTGCAAAACCTGCAAAGAAAAAGAGAATATTCCACAAAAATGGACGATCTTTTCTTCTGATGAACACCTGCTACAATCTTCTGACTTCGACGGTGGGAATAGTCCACCTTACATCTGCAACTCTTATTCTTACTTCCCCTAACCGCAACAAACTGGAACTCAACCGCAGAAACCTTGCTGACTTGAGCGGAGTCAGATGATATCCACTTCTTTTTTTAAATTTGGAGAACAACGTCTTCCTGAACCAACTTATTATTGTCGAGAATAGGTGTTGAATGCTCAATGATCTCCTTAGGAAAAGGAGATGAGGGGGGAACTTCTGCTGCCCTTGAAAGATCTTCATAGGGAGTTCCCATCTGGATAGAATTTTCAGGGATCAGGGGTCGAACCCTCATGAAAGACAAAGAACCTGCATGGAAAAAAGGAGAGATCCTTTCCAAGTAACAAATTATCATAATCCTATGATGAAATATGCAATTTATTTATAGCTCGCTTTTTATTATAGAAGGACTATTTTGTCGGCTTTTCAGGAGAGATATGTGAGGAAGTGTTTATACTCTCGGCAACCAGAGGTGGGTTGGACTCACAGACCATAGAATCAGAATCTTGGCTAAACTATTTTGGCTGAAACTTACTTCACTGATCGGTTCAGTACTACAGGAGGGACTATAAGAAGTTGCGAAGGATTTGTCTGCCATATCAACACTAAAAAAAGGCTTCTTACCCTTGTTGTCAGAGCTTAATGGATCAAACGGAAAAGCAACATGCTTACTATTAGGATTCACTGCAAGCGTGTCAACCACAACAATGAGCTCCCGGCTAGCATAATAATTATTCGGATCAAGACGCAGAACATGCTCAAAGTCTTTTAAAGCATTTTTGAGTAGATTCAACCGCTTAAAAGCTAAACCTCTTCGATAAAGGGCTTTGACATTAGACGGATCAAAATGTAAAACGAATTGACAGTACCGACGAGCGAGATCATAATGGGAGAGTTTCAATTCACAAGCTGCTAAATTAAGAATAAGAGATAGGGCTAAGGCAAAGGTAGCATGCTGATCACAATTAGGTAGTAAGCCAACGAAGCACAGAAAGTTTAAGGACAGTTTGTAAAGACTACTAGCAAGGGTTTATCTCCTTTTTTGAAAAGAGAGTTTTCCCTCTCATTTATATACTCATAATCCATGTAATCAAATCCTCATCGTCCACATCGCCATCGTCGAAAATAAACAACTCACTAAGATTATGAATGAAAAATTGATAGTCCATTGTAAAGGAAAAGTGAAATAAGGAAAAGAAAGCGTGAAGAAGAAAGCTTAGCAAAGAGAAAAAACCTTAAAAATAGAGGAGAAATTTCGTAAGTCTTAATGAAGAAGTATAAAAACCAACTACCAACTACCACCAACCAAAAACCTTCACTACAAACCCTAAAACACCCCCTCCAAGATCCCCAACCATAGGTAACACAGCCACCACCAGAAACAGAAAGACCTAAGATGTAATACCCGTCCTTTTAGGGACCCTTTGACCAACGTTGACTGACCTTAGACGCCTTGTTGGACCTTTGGAAACCCTATGAGTGGTGTTTAGTGGCGATATAGCCTTCATCTTGGTTGTTACTCGATCTAGCTGAGGTTACTCGATCGAGTAGCTAGGGAGCTCGATCAAGTAGGGCTCACTCGACCGAGTAAGTTGGTTACTCGATCGAGTGGCGGGTTTTCAGTGGGGAATTATATATCGTGTTTTGAGAAACCGCAAATCATTTCCGCCTCTTTCCCAAAACCTAAATGTCGTCCCTCCACCTTCCCTTCACCATAGATCCTTCCATGGGAGCCTTTAAGGATGCTTGTGCCATAGGAGTGGATTGCTTGAGTCGGGTAGCGGTCTTTTTGCCGGGTTGCGATGCGTAGGTATGTCATCATCATCATCATCATCATCATTGTTGTTATGTTTTCAGTTAGGGCTAGAATAGTAGTGATGGAGGGTTGTATTGTATGTATAGGTGTTGCTTGATTGATGAGTGGTGCGTGATAGGACAAGGAATCGCTGCGGTTGCTAAAGGTAGGTTCACCTACTCAGTTTCTATTGGTTGTTAGTGTGTCAGTTGTTGTGTTGATTGTAGTGTCGGAATGATTGGATTGTATGTATTGTTGGTTGGTGTTGTGTTGTCTCGATTGGCGTGATTATGATTGCTTGTCCATGGTTCTTGAGGTGCGTCCTCGGCTGAGTGGAGGCACTTGCGGGAGTGGCTTCACGCCCTAGTTTCGCCCTCCGTGGAACCCGCCACGGGAGGGGTGTGCACATTAATGGGACAGGTTTATCACTCGATATGATGAGCTGGGCTTAGATGGGAATGGCTGCGGTCCCCCACTGGCAGGGCTGGTTCAGTGGACAGTCGGTGACGGTGATTGGCTGGAGTGGTTGTGACTTTTGTGTGTGCTTAGTTGTGTTCGTAGTATGTTGGTTGTTGATGTGGTGTCTTGCCTCAGTTACTGACCTTGTTGTTTCTTGTTTGTTTCTGTTGTGTCTGCCGTGATCCCTTATGGTGAGCAGTCAGTCTTAGCAGACGATGTTTTGGATGGTAGCTGGAGTCTTGGCGGGATGAGTCTTCACGAGTCATGACAGGACTAGGTTACATAGTGTTGATGAGTTGTATCGTTTGTATCAGTAGTTTTGGTTTAATCACTTGTGAAGTTATTATAAATGTTCTGTTATCCACTTTTGATGCTTGCTTTCCTCGGACAACCGAGATGGTGATGCCCTTATATGCTAGGGAAGGTCTTGTTAAGGCTCCTTGGTATATGGGGTGTCACAAAGGTTTGAGTCCTAAAAGTAGTAGTGGTTAAGTTAATTCATGCTAAATATGTTAAAAAAAAACTTTACAGCTGTAGAGACCGTCTGATTTCTAAAAAGTGAGAATTTTTCTTGTAATTTTGGATTTGTTGGTGATAGTGTGTACTTAGATAATTCTTTTATGATCAAACATGTACGCTTTGTATGTTTTCGTGTATATGTGGTAGTATATTTGAATTTGTATGCTGAAACAGATGCCAAGACCGACAGTAGGAACCAGACAGGGTAAGAGGGGTAGGGCTTCTGAGCCCGAAATTGGGGAGGGGAGTGGACCGGTAGTTCCGGCGGTACCCGAATACCCGTCCGTGGTATTTGTGAACTTCACACAAAGAAAGAAGTTTGTGGCTTTACAGACTCGTAAGATGAGACCGATCCGCTGCATTGACACGACCCTCTTGGATGACCTGGGTATTGAGACTGATGTTAGGCACATCTTTGAGACCTTGGGGTTGACCGGACTTTATCGCCTACGAAAGCATTCGTATGCCTTTCTGACCTCGAGTTCATGAGCTCGTTTAAATACGAGCCGGTGGAACAAACTGTGTAGTTCCGCCTCATGAATACCAGTTTTGTCTTGACCATGGACATGTTTGCTTCTCACCTTGGCCTGGCTAAGCCTGCCAAGGGAACCCTTCGTGCATACCGACCGAGTGTGGGGTTTGCAGTCTTATGCCTTGTATCACCGGGAAATCAACTCCCACTGCTAGTAACATGTTGATCAATGATGTGGAACATGTCACTTTGAAAATCTTTCTTCGTGCTTTGTCGTGCCTTCTTTACGAGAGATTGGATGTGAGTAAGTTGAACTCACATGAGTTGATGCTTCTGATGGCGTACCTTAACCCCGAGCGGACTGAGAGAGTCACCTTTAGTGCTCCCGCCATAGTGTGTGCCAGTCTAGTTTTGATGGCCTCGTCTAACACTAGGATCCGGAGTTGTGGTACCATTGCCACACGTTTAGTTGAGAAGCTAACTTCCTTTGAGGCTTCCCCGGTCTACACCCCTTTAGCCACCCCGGTACCTACCTTGAACAGAGCCTACTTCCTCGACCTGAAATGGTTGAGAACCTTGGAGGATGGCAGTTTAGCGTGGAGGGTGTAGGGGCATGAGTTGGATGAGGATACCAGCTCCTGAGCACCTCCCACCGACAGAGCCTTTACCTACGGCAGTTATATCTTCCGATTCTGACGAGGAGGGGGATGCGCGTCCTGCGAGGCAGACGTACTTCATCGACCCGGAGATCCTCCGAGTAATGCCTGAGCCGAGGAAGGGGGGAGAACGTGGGGGCTGAGGAGGATCGACCTAGGGTTGGAAGAGGGCCACGCCGAGTGCGAGAGAGAGTGGCCGAGACTCAGCCACAGCAGCCGGTACCACCACAGTATCTGTTTCCTGGTTACCCTTCTTTCGATACCTCGGAGACGCGTGAGAGCTACCTTGCCGAGAGAGTGTCCTCTACCTTGACGCTCCGGAATATGCATGAGATGGCATATGTTCAGGGTATTGGGACCTCGGGACCACATCCGGTTTGGTGGAGGGGAGTCGGGGACAGCAGCGGGGTTTTCCACTCCTACGGGGTGGATATGTTTACATGGGGAGCACCTCAGTTATACCCTTACGGTGGTTTGACCTATTGGTACGTGAGACCAGATGCTGGAGCCAGTGGTGATGCGGATCTTGGTGCGTCAGGAGCAGGCACTTCGGGAGGCGGTGGAGGTGAGGATGACGTGATGGACGAGCAGCAGCAACAGCAGGAGTGATACTCCGTTTCTTTCAGTTATGCTTGTAGTTTATGATGGATATTAGTTTGTTTCGGTTGGTACTTTCTTTTCGAACTTGGTTGTCTCGGTGGCCATACGGCCGTACTTGCTTATTTTGGAATTGTTTTACAGGATTTGTGGTCGGGTTATCATCCCAACTCGTGGTTATGTGTTCATATGTCTTGTGTTTGGATTTCTGGGCAATTCTTGACCTGTAGCAACTCGATCGAGTGCCCCTCACTCGATTGAGTAGCTGCAGGTGTGTCTATTGGAGGGGTATTCTGATCTCGGGCTACTCAATCAAGTAGCTAAGATACTCGATCGAGTAGGGCCAGCTCGATCGAGTGCCTGACCAACTCGATTGAGTGTCACTGTTACAGGCACTTTTCGAAAATTAAACTGTTTGAATGCTTTTATTTTTGGATGTTTCGATATTAGTCATGGTTGTTGAAAATTGGTAACATGTTTTGGTCGCATTATTAGTTATGTTTTGACTTGTGTTTGCGTTATAAATGAAGTTTTGTGAGACATGGGTGTGACGTGACGATGGCACATATCGTTACGGGAATTTGGCATGCAAGTGATGTTGTTTACGCTCATGTTTGCATACATACATATCTATAGCTTATGGGTAATGGTTAGGTGGTGTCGGATGCCATGGGTGGATAGGGACTTGAGCAATTCACGCGGTCTTAGTAACATTTATGTTACCATGTATTTTTATGCGTGTACCATCTGTCTTCGCTAATCAAGTAATATGTTTATAATATTTCCACTTCTTCAGAGTGGTTGTATAATATCAAATTGTGGAGAGGTTGCTAGTTGTCACAAGATATATATGTAAATATATGTGTCCGTGAAGTAATAAGTAGTTTCAATGGTTTACGTTTGTGTGGGTTGTGAACACGTAGTGTCCGATAGTAAAGTAGCATGTGTATATGAATCAATGTTAATGGTGGTTTAGGATTAATGTCGACAAATGCAATAGGTGTCGGGTTACGGACAGGGAAGTCGTTCGATGGTGAACTCCGGGGACGAAGTTCCTTTTTAAAGGGGAAGAGTAATGTCGCAAAGGGAAAATGTCGTAATTATAACAATTTTGCCGTATGTTTGTGATGTTTTATAATATCTCTGTTACATGTACGAGTTTATAATTGTTTTAATAGTTTTGTTGTGGAAACTGTATAATTGAGTGAGAGTGAATAATTGTCGAATAAGATGACATGTCATTATAATCATTCGTTATGTTATCACGAGAATATGATACCATGAGCAGTAGCGGGGTCGTCATCAGTGGTTTTGCGTTATGCGGCTATGAATCATACATTGTTGTGAATCTATGATAGGACCGTTGTGTTGCATGTTTTGTGTTGGTAATTGTTGGCCAGTGATAACATAGTCTGGTAATTGCATATTCGGTGTAGTTGTATATGCGATAGTCGAGTTGGTGCATGTTGTGTGTTCGGTAATTTAAGTAGTGGTTCTTCGGGACTTGAATATGTGGTGTGTGTTGGACAGGTGATGATGATGATGTTTGATGGTCATACGTAGGGGGATAATACTTCTAGAGAGTTGTTGACCTGTGTCGGGTAAACGGTGATGTCGACCTTGGTTCCTTGTCGTGTGGTTTGGGGGAGGATGAGTCGAACTTCGGGGACGAAGTTCTTTTGAAGGGGGGTAGACTGTAATACCCGTCCTTTTAGGGACACTTTAACCAACGTTGACTGACCTTAGACGCCTTGTTGGACCTTTAGAAACCTTATGAGTGGTGTTTAGTGGCGATATAGCCTTCACCTTGGTTTTTACTCGATCTAGCTGAGGGTATTCGATCGAGTAGCTAAGGAGCTCGGTCGAGTAGGGCTCACTCAATCGAGTAAGTTGGTTACTCGATCGAGTGGCGGGTTTTCAGCGGGGAACTATATATCGTGTTTTGAGAAACCGCAAATCATTTCTGCCTCTTTACCAAAACCTAAATGTCGTCTCTCCACCTTCCCTTCACCATAGATCCTTCCATGGGAGCCTTTAAGGATGCTTGTGCCATAGGAGTGGATTGCTTGAGTCGGGTAGCGGTCTTTTTGCCGGGTTGCGATGCGTAGGTATGTCATCATCATCATCATTGTTGTTATGTTTTCACTTAGGGCTGGAATAGTAGTGATGGAGGGTTGTATTGTATGTATAGTTGTTGCTTGATTGATGAGTGCTGCGTGATAGGACGAGGAATCGCTGCGGTTGCTAAAGGTAGGTTCATCTACTCAGTTTCTGTTGGTTGTTAGTGTGTCAGTTGTTGTGTTGATTGTAGTGTCAGAATGATTCGATTGTCCGTGTTGTTGGTTGGTGTTGTGTTGTCTCGATTGGCGTAATTGTGATTGTTTGTCTATGGTTCTCGAGGTGCGTCCTCGGCTGAGTGGAGTCACTTGCGGGAGTGGATTGACGCCCTAGTTTCGCCGTTCGTGGAACCCGCCACGGGAGGGGATGTGCACATTAATTGGCAGGGATATCGCTCGATATGATGAGCGGGGCTTAGGTGGGAACGGCTGCGGTCCCCCACTGGCAGGGCTGGTTCAGTGGACAGTCGGTGACGGTGACTGGCTGGAGTGGTTGTGACTTGTGTGTGTGCTTGGTTGTGTTCGTAGTATGTTGGTTGTTGATGTGGTGTCTTGCATCAGTTATTGACCTTGTGTTGTTGTTTCTTGTTTGTTTCTGTTGTGTCTGCCGTGATCCCTTATGGTGAGCAGTCAGTCTTAGTAGGTGATGTTTTGGATGGTAGCTGGAGTCTTGGCGGGATGAGTCTTCACGAGTCATGACAGGAGTAGGTTACATAGTGTTGATGAGTTGTATCGTTTGTATCAGTAGTTTTGGTTTAATCACTTGTAAAGTTATTATAAATGTTCTGTTATCGACTTTTGATGATTGATTTCCTCGGGCAACCGAGATGGTGGTGCCCTTATATGTTAGGGAAGGTCTTGTTAAGGCTCCCTGGTATATGGGGGTGTCACATAAGACCTCCAGAATGTCGAGAAACAATCAAACCAACAGAAAAACATCTCCGATAGGTGCGCACTAAACAATTAAACTATATCCAGATTACCCGAAGCTGATAAATTTAAATTGTAGCATAAACTGAACTTGAAATGAGAAATTGTCGTAAAGAAGGAAAAACAAAACCTCAAACACATAGCACCTAGAAAACTTTCCCAAAATTGAATAAATCAAATGTGAAGCATATCAATTAAATTGGAAAAGCGAAAACTGAGATGAAGAGGGAACAAACCTCCAGAAAACCATTAGAGTTAGAAAAGAAAGTCTCCATCAAGCAATTAAATTAAGCCAAACAGTCCAAAATATCAAGTAAACTCCAAAAAAACGGCCAAAAGTTTCAGATAAACAACAAACACGAATAAAAGTAGATCAGATCATATAGGCAGAAATGACCTTGAGACGATGAATCCAACAAAACGCCAGGTAGTCGGAGACGAAGCCAACCAAAACCCAACTCAAGGTAGGGAAAAACCGGAGGACACAAGGGTGGCTGAAACGACGAAAGAAAGCACCATGGTTAGAACATCAAGCCCACCAGAGATCAGCCAAGGGACGGCCGCATCTCTGGCGGAAGCAGAGGGGAGCAAAGGTTGAAGGGAGGGGTTGGAGGTAGAAGATGTTTCTTCAAAAAGAAGGAAAGGGAAGTCGGTTTATTTAGGGAGAGTTCATTTCTCTAGATTTTATCTCTCTAGATCTCATGTAATATAATTCGGATAAATTGATAGGAAGATGGAGATGAAGATAAGTGATTAAGAAAAAGATGTAATATGTGAACAAAATAATGTATATAAAGGGAAATAATTTTATTATCTTATTTTGTGTTTCACACGATATAATTTTTTTTGTGAATAATATCTCTAAAAAGTAAAGATAGTTATAATAATTAACTTAACTTAAGTTAATTTATTTTAAGTTCATATCTTATAAGTTCAGTTCAGAAAAGTTCAACTGATATAAGTTCAGCTCAGAAAATTTCAGATCCTATAAGTTCAGTTCATAAAAGTTCAGATCCTATAAGTTGAGTTTAGAAAAGTACAGATCTTATAAGTTCAGTTTAGAAAAGTTCAGATCCTATAAGTTTAGCAAAATTAAGTTCAAAGAACAAAACCTTATTATATTATATTTGTATTTATTTAGAATTTGTTTTCCTATAAGAAATACCAACCTATTTAAATATGCAAGTTCTAAATTTAATATATTGTAAAATGCTTATTAACTACTTCAGTTGAACTTTATGTTATGTGCTAGTCTTATGTACGATGATCTTATACGAAAATTTGTGTTGCCGCTTTGGTCGGACATTAGTTGGACTCGGCACAAATTTTATGCGCTCTATGAATAAGTTGAGTAGCTCGTTCTAAAGGAACAATGGTGTTGTTTGGCCTAGTTTATGTGAAATAGCTTTTACTTTCTAGAATGGTTTTTTTCATAAACTACTTTTTGAAAAAGTTGTGGTTGTTTGGCCTAACTTTTGTAAAAGTAGTTTCTTAACAAATTGATGTGTTTGGCCTACTACTGCTTTTTAGTTTTTTTTTTTTTTAGTTTCCATAATTCTAAGAGTTTTTTGGGAAAAGTAGAAGCAGAAGCATCAATTTAGTGTTTGGTCCAGCTTCTACTTTTACAATTAGAAAAGCACTTAGAAAGCTTGACCAAATACCCCCTATCCCTATATATATGTCAAACCTTCACTAACATAACTCTTTACAATATTCAATTAACGGTGCAATTCCAGTTAATGGAACTATAGAAGGGAGTAAAATACTTGCAATTTTTTGTGTAAGTAAGACAAATCAGACACAACCAACCAGATAAACATAAATCTTTAATCTCTCCTATTTACGTTTAAGTAATCCACTTTCAGTTTTGAGAAAATTCACACCAAAGTACCCATTTTATTTTTTTTAGCATTCTATTTTTAGTAAATAAAATGAATAAACTGTCCTATTAAAGTACTATATATCAATACCTGGACTATACAACTGGATGTATAATAGCGCTAATGTACATCCAAGGTTATTTTAGTCTTTTTTCAATTACTTTTGAAAGAAAAAATAAGTAACATAATCCAATTTTCAATTCAATCCCCCTTCTCATATTTTTCTAACTTCTCCCCATCTTCCTCCATTATCTAGTTAATAAATCATCTTCTCTCTTAAATTATTATAATTAATTGATTATGCGGAACAAATTATATCACGTGACTCGTGAGCATCATCTTGAGGGAAATTTTTTATCCAAAATTTCTAATGCAAGAAAAAAGTTGAAGCTCATATTATTTTTACATTAACTCGTATTATTTTAAATTAGCTCGTATTCTTATCTTAATAGGTCTTATTCTTATGTGCTCGTATTTTAGAGCTCGTAATCTTTTTAAGCTCGTATTCTTTTTTATATTAGCTCATATTCTTATCTTAATAGCTTGTATTCTTATGTGCTCGTATTTTTTAAGTTCGTGATCCTTTTAAGCTCGCATTCTTATCTTCATAGTTCGTATTCTTATGTGCTCGTATTTTTAAGTTTGTGATCCTTTTAAGCTCGTATTCTTTTACATTAGTTTGTATTCTTGTCTTAATAGCTCATATTCTTATGTGCTCGTATTTTTTAGCTTGTATTCTTTTAATAACAGATCGTTTGATTGATGTAGAAATTTACTTCAAAGTATTGTTAGATGCTTTTTTCTTTCTTGATGATGATGTAAATTGCTTCTTATCACCAAAATATTATTGTTAGATGCTTCTTTCCCTCTTGATGAGGATTTCAATTGTTTCCCTTTCACCATTTTAGAATAAAAATTAGGAAAAAGGGGGTTTGTCGACTGTCGTTTAAGAGAAATTTAGAGAAGGGAAAGAGAAGGGTTTGTCGATCGAAAAGAAAACATAATTAGGGAAAAAGGAGATGGGTAGATTTTTAAAATTTTTATTGGGATTTAGATGGTTTAATATACAATATATGGACCTGTTGTATAATACTACTATACAACAGGGTGTAGGATTCTATTTGTGACTATATATCACCAAAAACTTCAAGAAATGCCATTACTTACTCTATATTTCACTAGAGTCCTAAACTCAATGTATTATTGTTCTTCATATTTGTGTTAAGAAGTCATGGGTAGGTTAGTGTGAATAAAAGGTAATATTATTTTATTATTGTTATCCCCCCGAGTACATTCACAAAATGTAATATTTTTTCTAATATAATAACATTACCTGTTCTTTTGGACTTAATTTCAGCTTATTTCAATTCAGTTTAGCTCGATCTATTCAATTCAGTTCAGTTCGGTTCAGTTTCATTCAGTTCAACTCTTCTCTTCATAAATTAACTTTTACTTCAGTTCAGTTCCGTTCAGCTCTATTAAATTTAATTAAGTTTAGTTCAGCTCTATTAAATTTAGTTTAGATAGTTTCAATCCAAAAAAAGAGGGCATAAATTCCATGATAAGAATTGAGCTTGTGGGAAAACAAATATTTTTGGACTACACGTGCTATACTAATATTAACTAAAAGTTATAAATAGTGTCCTTCATAAGTGAGAATTTGTGACCCACCCAACAAGCTATACTACTAACTGATATTTATAACCTTTTTTTTATATGAACTCATTTATTCATCGTTCAAAATTTTTTGTTTTGATAAATTCATTTGATAAAAGAGGTCAAAAAAGAATTTTTTGGGATAATAATAAGGAGACATAATACTATTTTATATAGGTTAATGAGATAATAATTTGCCATTTTTTAAATACTATGTTTTTTTTGTTTTATTCATATTTTGACCTATTTTATTGATTAAGACGGAGATATTTATCTTAAATAAATATTTAGCAAAATTCCATGGATAAGAATTGAGCTTGTGGGAAAGCAAACATTTCTCAACTACACAACTACTACTGAGTACAAGGAGACATAATGGTGAATTATTGCACATTGGCAAATGATTGTGAAGAACAAGCAAGTAGTACAAATGAAGATAATAGGCCAAGTTAGTCACAATCAAAAAGCAAATAATAAAAGATTAAACTATGAGAATGCAATAATGAAGTTCTCTCTAATCGCAACAGAACTCTCTATTATTAAAACAAAAACATTCATTTTAACTTTAAAACGAGTGAAATATTATTCCACTCAAATATAAAAGACAAATAATTTATTTTTTCTACGTATAAATCTTGCTTTTTGTTTTATTTACATTATTTAACTCATTTTAAATTTAAAATAATTATATCCATATTAAATAAGAATTTGCCTCATCCTAATTCCTATGTTTGAATTCCCATCCCATGGAAACGCAGTAAGGACAATATGAAGTAGGATTGAATTTGTGCATGTGATTTTAGCCATGAACGTGGTCCAATCAAATATTATGGGAGTAATTTAATTAATATAGATGATATTTTTGGAATTTTGCCGTGGCACAAATAATTGCTGATCTCATGTCATGTTGTACTACGGCGAATCTTCGTCATTTGGATTTTACTTACTTATTAAAGTCATTCTAGAAGCCTTTTTTCGATTGTTTATAGTGCAAATATATTTGTATTTGTTTTTGTTTTGCGATCTTTAGATACGGTCACTCTTCTTTTGGATTGTGCAACAACATCCAACATGAGTCATCTAAATCAAAGGTGTTTTTATATGTGTTTTTAAGATATGACATCTAAATTTTATTCCTAGAAGTTGGGTTAGTTTAAATTATAATGTTATCCACCTATTGTAAATGGGTATATAGTAATAGATAGTGATAGGGCGTTATTGGATGACGCCCAAATTGGGTGCCACCCTCTAACAACCATTCTTAATTGATGGGGTTCCCACTCACCCCATGTGAGAGGGTGACGCCCAAATTGGGTGTCACCCGGTGACGCCCTTTTATTTTCCATACAGTAATACTCAGCGGCGTACCTAGTAAAATTGATCAGTGGGGTAATAACGTAATGTTAAGAACCACCCATAAAAATAAAGTGGTCTTATATATTCCCTCCTATTCAGCCTAATGTTCCTTTTTCATTATAATAGTCCTCACATATATTAGAGAAATGGGAACATTAGGCTGAATAGGAGGGAGTTTTATAAATCGGTACGATTTACACATGATCGCTTTTTGTATGGTACGACTACAAAAACCTGCGTATCTGGTGACCCCACATCTACTACAAGGTGATCGAAAGCCAATTAGCTACAGATATTTCAGTAGCAAACCACTTAGTTTCGGTAGCTAATTACAATAGAGACGAAATTTGCGACGGAATATGATCCGTAGCTAAATTAGTGACTGAGTTAGAGACCAATTTAGTTGTTTCTAAATTAGCCACCAACGTGTTATTATCTAAATTGGCTAGGACATAATAAGTGCGGGCCTTATATGCCACGTCATTCTTCCTAGGCCCCCACGCTCAATAGGCGACATGGCACGTAGGACTGTGAGGAATCGAATTTATGATTTCCAACTCTGTAACTGACATTCTAACCATTGAGGCACAAGAAGATTAATGACTATTTGGGTAATGAATATCTACTTAAAAGTAAAAATCATTATTATGTATATGAGTTATAAGGTACTTTTTTAATAATAGTTATAATAATATAAGTGGATTATAATAATAATTCAAAAGTATATTTCACATTTACATATGTTTTTTATGAAATATAAAAAATACATGATAGTAAAAATTAACTTTAGCTACCAACGTATTTCCGTAGCTGAAAACTTAAATTAGATATTAAATTTGCTACTCACTTTGTTTTGTCTCTATAATAACTGCGTACTTAGCTACTAACAAATTTCCGTATTTAAAAACTTAAGTTAGATACTAAATTCGCTACCTATTTTATTTAGTCTCTACAATAGAGACATAATTGGCTACCTGTAATATCTCAGATTTATGAGCTGTTAGGTACTCTATTGAGTAGAACTTACTCTGTCGAGTAAGTTAGTTTTGCATTCTGGAGTACGTTCTGCTTGATGGGTAATCGATCGAGTAAGGGCAACTCGATCGAGTAGGCGCTACTCGATCGAGTACCTTAGTTACTCGATCGAGTATGTCGGGTTTTACGAGTTTTCGCCTGGGTTTGATACTAACGCGTGAAAAGTTATATAAAGAGTTTCTATCAGTTCCTTTTTACTTTTACCTTATTTCTAAACCTTTTTACAAAAGAAAAACAAAGCGACGTTCTTTTCTTCACTCATTGCTATCAAATCAAGGGTTAGGGTTGTCGGATTTCGGAATTCATCACACCTTTGCGATCGTCGTATTGTGGGTAAGATCTTTGTAGTAGTTTTATGGCAAATAGTTAATATTGTTTAAACCCTAATTGGGTGATTTGGGGGTTGTTGGGTTTGATTGTATTATAGATTGTAATTTTGTGATTAATTGATTATAAGAGGTGATTTCGTAGAAGAAGGTTTTTGATCCGCTGCTTGTGGTTGATGATTGGTGATTTCATCTCCGGTAGGGTTTCCCTACTCAGTTGACTGTGTAAATATTATAAGATGGTTTGTTGATTGATTGGCATGTTGATTTTATCGTTAATTGGTATTGGCATTGTTTACATCGGTTTTGTGGTTGGTTGTGTTTGTCTGTGGTTCGCGAGGTGCGCCCTCGGCTGAGTGGAATCACTTGCGGGAGTGGCTTCATGCCCTTGATTCTCCCCTTGTGGTTCCCGTCACAAGGGGGATGTGCACAATAATGGAAAGGGGTTATTCGCTCGATGGATACGAGCGGGGCTTAGATGGGAAGGGCTGCGGTCCCCAACTGGCGGTGTGGAATATCTGTTGCGATGGATATTATGGCAGGGCTACACACTTCAGTGTGTAGTCAGATGTTTGGTGATGTGACGGAGTTGGAGGATTATGATTGTGTATTTGTCTGTTGTATTGTCTTATATTGTTTATGCAGTAACTGACCCCATTTAAATGTTTTGAAAATTATGGTGATCCATTCGGAGATGGTGAGCAGTTGTTTAGCAGGTATAACTTGGATATGCATGGGATCTAGAAGGGATGGAGTCACCACGTGTCAAAGTCGTAGTCTTTCGCTGTTTTGTCATAACACTTTTTACTTTAGTTGGATTTTGGTTTTGAGACATTGTATTTTACATTTCTGTTGGTTTTGATGTACGCACATTAAACTTATTTACTTAAATACGTTTCTTGATGGTCATTGATGAGTTAAGAACAATAAACACCTAAGAGGGGGAGGGGTGAATTAGGTGTACCTTTTAAAAATTTTCTCGTTTACTTGGTTAATGACTAACACAAGTAAGATCTATTAAGTACGGGTTTGAGAAACTTAATGGATTGTAAGTTCACAAACGGTACAACAGGTCTATGCAACAGTATGAGAGACTGTTGCACATCACTGGAAGCGAGATTAACGTATGAAAGAATAATGATAAGAAAACGTGAAAGTAAATAAACAAACAAGACGATGTTTAAAAATTGGTTCAACTCCTACTCCGGAGCCTACGTCCAACCGTTATTTTATTGCTTGTTTAGAAATTTACTCAAACTTAACTAAACCATTACAATGAAAACAACTCGCCAACCTACTCCGGTTGCAATTGCTTAAAGCTACTCCGCTTCAAGACTTTCTCTTGCTCAAAGCTACTCCGCTTCAAGACTTAAGGTTCTATCTCAACGGTTTACAGAGTCAGAATCTCAGTGGTTCACTTAAGAACATGGAGATTACAATTAAGACCTAAACACGAGAATCATTGAACATATTCTTTATGCAATGATTAAGGAAGCGATACTTGGAGATTTTGACTTTGAAAAACAATTGAAGACTTTTGAAAAACAGAAAACGGTTTTGCAAATGATTGAAGAACAAAGCTTTAAATTCTGAAAAGATTTGCAAAGTGTTTACAATGAATGCTCTTTCAAAGTCTTACAATAAATGATAAATGAAGTGGCTATTTATAGAGAAAGGTAGTGTGTAAGAGAAGGGTCTTAACACTACATTAATCTAATATCCATAAGTTTGTAGTATGCATTTTCATTTAAAATTATAAAAGAACAACCAGGTTTGTGAGGCTCAAGGTGGCTGCAATTTTCAGAGGCAAAAGAGTGTTTTCCATAAAATTAATGAGAACTCACAATTTTGCCACAAATAGAAAAAGCATAAGACCTACTTTTAACATGAAAAACAACTTGCACAAATGGGATTGACATCTTTTAAATTATTGTGCAAGCATATTCTTTTTTGTTCTTCAGTTTTGAAATAATGTTCCTCTTGAACATAGAAAAGCTTTTCAAAGAATTTCAAACACTTGTGAATTTTTTTCGGAAAATTCTCCATACGTTAGTACCAGAAACCTTGGTGCAACAGTCACAGGAACTGTTGCACGGTTTTGCCATAACTTATGCATAAAAAGAATATGTTGAACTACCTCGTTTACAACATTCGTTCTAGACTATGGGCATGCTTGACCTGTCCTTCATCTTGATCATCTTTGAACTTATTTGATCTATCATTTGGATGCTTCAATTTGCTAAACATTAAACTAAGAGGCAAACAATTAAATCATAATGAAACTTGGCATCATCAACCAAGTGTGTTCTAACAAATTCCCTCTTTGATGATGGCAAGTTTTAAATATGTGTGAAGTTCCCCTTAAGCCCATGGTGAGTCGGTCTTTGAACCAAATAATAAGAACATCAATTAAACATGATCAAGGTGAATGGGGGTCAACATGCTTGGCCTAAGTAGAAAATCTAATCATCATAGCTAAGACAAATTCACGGTGAACGTTAGCCGAAGAGTTGTTAGTTAACACATAAACACATAATTTAACTACTTCCCCCTCTTGACATCATCAAGAGAAGGACACAAACATGTTCAAGTAGTACATAATTAAACCAAAGACAAATGTTCAAAATGAGAGAAAAGAAACAGCCCATAATTTGCATAAGAGTTAAGAACAAAGAGCCAAAAGGGTAGGAGGGCAAGGGTAGGTACGAATGCCTCATTCATCATCGGACGCATTGTAACACCCCCATTTATTCAGGAGCTTTTAGCTAGACATTCCCAAGTAAATGAGAGCGTTACCATCTCGGTTTCCCGAGGTAGTAGATAACAAAGTCCAACTCACGAAAGTACTTTAAATTAAAACTTAATGATTACATAAGTTTTACAATTTTAATCAACTAAAACTTAATATAAAAATAAATACAACTCGCAGCGGAAATTAAATAAGTGATATAACTACATTTGTGATCTAGACTCCTGCAGGTCCGAAAGCTCACACGCCCAAGCTCCCCATATCCAGGTAACTCAAAACCTGCTATTTAAATCTGCTCCCCATTTAACCGGAAATATTAAATGGTTCACCACAGGATGCCATCAATTAAAGCAGGCATCAATTTTATTTGACACAGAAGCAAACACGTCAACCAATGGTTGAGTAGGAATAAACTAAACAACAATAATAATAATAATAATTCAACCAAAATAAACATTCTTCAAATTCTCATCACTTCATCCGTACAATTCACTTACGTCTCTGGCAGTAGCACAACCCCCTTAACACCGTGTTATGCTCAACTGGCAGTAGTACTTGCGTACCATGCTCACCTGGCAGTAGTAATTACTTACTATGCACAACTATCACTGGCAGTAGTAATTACTTACTATGCTCATCTGACAGTAACGATTGCTCGCTATGCACAACTGGCAGTAACACACTCCGTGTTATGCTCAACTGAATAATCAACTCTCCATACCAGATATAACCCAACAACAAAAACTCAATAAAAATCCCATCTTCATCTCAACCAACAATTTAACAAACTCAAATACTCTACTTCCAACAATGAATCACAATATTAACCTTAACCTCATAAATCATCACATTTAAACATTCATTCACTTAACAATAAAACCGAGTTGAGTAGGAAATTCCTACCTGGCAAGCAAGCACTCCAATTACGCAATCCAACAATTAAAACTCACAAATCCGATTATAAACTTTTCACAATTTCCGTCACCTATATAATAATAACAATTTAATTCAATTCAATTATTTATTTGTTTATTCCTTTTATTATATTAATTATTCAAACTAATTATTTATTATAATAATTAAACGTTTATGATATTAAAAACCCGATTCAATTATAACCCGAGTCACCCAAATTAACCAATTAAAAACTCGTCACAAAACAAATCCCACAACATACCCAAAACCCACATCAAAACTAAAATATAAATTTTACAAACACCCTAGCCAAACACGGTTTAACCCGTGTCACACACACCACCCAAAAAACCCGTGTAAAACAACCTTCCCACGGCCACCACAACACCAACTAGCACAACCACCACCTGCCCAGACCACCTTGCACCTAACTCACCCCCAACCACCAGTCTAACCACCTCCTACCACCTGCAACCACACGCCCTAACTACACGACACCAACAACACTCCCTTCAACCCGTGTCCCAAAATAGCCCGACACCAACAACTACACCCAACCTCACCACCTCCAGCCACCACCATTGTCACCTATGACCCACGGTGGTTCTAGTGGTGGTACCTAATCCCTGGTACAGTCACAAATACGGCCACAGTAACCGCCCTAAAACAGTCACGACCCTACCCCTGTTTTCCCCCTCGCTCGCCGCCACCACCGCCATAAACCACCAGCTGACACCACCCCGACACCTCCACTGTGGTCGACTCGGCCACCCCAACACAACCCCACTATTCCCAGGTCACGACATGCCCAAACAAAGGTCCATCTCACGGTAACAATCACACAGCTACAACTCGCCTATGCCAGAAAATCGCCCCATCAACCACCCTACACAGTCAATGTCGGTCAAGGAAGGGTCACGTCAGAGGCACGGTGGTCCAAGGTTGTCCTAGGTCAAGGTCACGAGTCCTATGGTGGTATATAGGTGTTACACGGTGGTCAATCGTTATTATGGTTAAAAGCTTTAAAACGAAATCAATTAAGTTTAAGATGGTTTTACCTTTTAATTGATTAAATGCTCTTCCGTCTCCAAAGCTTCTTCTTTCAATTTGTGATTAATTTCTCAGATTAAATAGGGTATTTATAGTGTAAGATTTAGAGAATATGAGGCCAATTAGGAAACTATGTAACTTTCCTTATTTTAATTAATATAGGAATTGTCATTATAATTATATTATTATTATTATCACTTATTATTAATCTTAACATAACTATGATTTCCTCATATAATACTTACTAATTTATTATTGCCATAACTTTATTATTATTATTATAATTATAATTACCTTTATATATTATTATTTCCTTGTTATATTATTATTAATTCCCGATATAAATCCCGATTATACTCATACCAATTAAATAAGTTTCGGCCCATATAATAATAGCACACGGCCCAAAGCACAAATATTAGCCAAACCCAATTCCCGACTTGAATTATTAATTTATTATTTAATTAACGTCTTACTTGTATTTATTATTAGAAATGTCATTTAATTACTCATTAAATTACATAAATTATTCTTATAAATTATTATTAAAATACGGAGTATTAAACGCATGACCACCAAGAGCTTGCACACGCTCAATGAGATCTTCATTTTGAGTTTTGAGCTCAGCAACGTCTTCCTTAAGAGTCTTATTGTCAACAACCAATTTGGACACCATGTTCATAAGCTTGTCCAACTTAGCAAGTACAACACCCATTTCAACAGTTGAGCCAACTGTTGCACCAGTTTTAGCTCTACCCGAGTACTTGCGAGTCAATTTCCCATTGCTAATAGCCAAAGTCATTTGAGAAAGCAAACCCTTGGTCATGTCATCACTGAGTTTTTCAATACCGGGGCTACCTTTCATGACTATCTTCCTTTTCATGAAGATAATGGACAACCACATACCATATGGAATCACGGTTTTCTTGTCAAATTTCCCTTTTCGGAGGTCGGGGGCAATCTCATGGATACGGTGAAAGATGAGTCGGGGAAGAATGATGGGACGGCATTTGATAATGTGGTGAACAAGGAGCATCTCAAGGAGAGAGCATCGTCCCCTACTGTTATTGCTTGGTAAAATGGCTCGGTGAACAACGTTAAAGGTGAAACGGTGGGGGGCTTGAAGTTCATGGGCATAGATGTTGGTGGTTCCATTTTCATTGTCGGGTCGAAGGGTTCTCACAACCTCACTAGCCATAGTTTCATCAATGTCACCCCAAGTAGTCTTAGGAAAGGTAGTAAGAGTGCAAGTTGGTCAATGGTCAAGACAAAGGGTTTTTGGTTTATGAATGCCGAGAGAGTTCCTGATACAACATCAACCTTGACTGTTGCATAGAACTGAATTAACTCCGACATGTAAACCGGAGAGTATTTGTCGAGGAGACTAAACCAACCCTAACCAAAAACAGCAGCTTTGAAGAATTCAAAAGCCGGGGAAGAATCATACCATGTTTTCTTGTATCGTCTCCCACTGTGGAAGCAACATGTAAGCATGCCTTGACATAGCTTGAGGGTGTCATCCAGAAGGTCGAGAGAGTTGAGATGAGCAAGAACCTCGTTCTTGAATGCCTCATCGTGAGTGGTGACCATCAACTCCGTGCACGTATTGAGAGGGATTTTATCCTCAATAACATCATCATCTTCCATTGGAAAGACCACCTCCTTCTTCCGTGGGTACCTCGGCTTTTTAGCCGCCTTTGGCTCTAATTCCTTCTTTCTTTTGTTACCCGCCTTAGATTTTCCTTTTGATTTGGCGGGAGTTTCAATGATAATATCATCATCATCATCACCAAACAGTTCGGTGATTTTGATTTGGGATTTTGTTTTGGGGTTTTCGGTGGAGAGAGGGTCAAATTCATCAGCAACCTTGTCTTCATTGGTGGGTTCAATGATGTTTTCAATGTTGGGAATGACCTCTTCCTCATGAATGACTTCTTTTCCTGAATTTGGATTTGGAGAATCAATTTTTTCAGCATCTTTCTCACTCATGGTTCCTTTTTCTTTTTCTAGTTCACCCTCTTTCTCTTTTTCCTCATCTTTTTCACTCATTTTTTCTTCCTCATTACCATTCTTTTCAATTTCATTTTTTTCTTCAACATCTTTCTCATTCACTTTTTCTGATTCTTTTTCTTTTTCCTTCTCAACAACATCATCAACAACCTCATTTTCTTTTTCCTCTTCAATAACATCAGCAACAACCACATCATCATCAATCACTTTGTCTTTGTTGATGTTGCTTGCCATTTGTTTGATCGTGGGCTCGTCTTCCTCGGAATCAACATCAACATTTGAGTCCAACATCAAGGAGATTGGGGGACTTCGTTTTAATCCACCACGGCCTCCTCTACCACGGCCTCTTCCTTTGACAGCCATGGACTTTTTTTCGTGCAACATTTGGCTTAACTGTTGGAGGCTTGGTAGGAGACGGGGTGGGTTTGTCGGATTAGGGAGATGAAAGAGGTTGAGAGATTTTTTTTTTTTGAATTTTGAAGGAAGGTTGTGGGTAAATGGGAAAGTGGGGTTATTGCATGGGGGATTTATGGAAGGTCGGTTGGTTAAAGAGAGAGTGGTTGATAGGTGAGGTGAAGTATAAATGTGGGAAATGATGATTGTAGGGGGCGGCTAGGGTAGGATTAGCTTGATAGGACAAAAAGTGATTTGCAAGGCTCAATGCAATAATTCAAGTGCAAAATGTGGAGTTCCAATGCAATTTTTTCGACACATTTGACAGATGATAAATTTGACATTTTTAAACTTCAGAACATATATACATCTTTGATCTCTAGTCAATCATGTGGGAAAGATAATTTTAATTCGTGTTACATGTTGCCTAACAAACCAATTTCCAACCGAAGTTTTACGAATTGTTCCCTTTCTAACGGTTTTTTAAAAATGTCCGCAATTTGATTTTCCGTTCTACAAAAGGTTAGACATATATTTCCTTTTTCGACTTGATCACGTAAAAAGTGATGCCTTATGTCAATGTGTTTCGTCCTAGAATGTTGTATTGGATTTTTCGAGATGTTAATGGCACTTGTATTATCACAAAATATGGGACTAGTTTCGAAAATAAGACCGTAATCACGCAATTGTTGTCGTACCCAAAGAATTTGAGCACAACAAAGAGCGGCACTTACATACTCACTTTCGGCCGTGGATAGAGCAACGGTATTTTGTTTCTTGGATGCCCATGAGATGAGGCACGGTCCTAAGAAGGTGGCAATACCCGAGGTGCTTTTTCTATCCAACGAGCTCCCGGCATAATCCGTATCCGAAAATCCTTGTTTCTCTCAAATTGCTCCAATTCTTCTTGCATGGCCGTGACCCAATATTCATCGGATAGTGCCATTGTGATGTTTGTGGGTTCAATTTGTGATATGAATGCTTCAAAAGCACAGTGATTTTGGAGTGATGATCTGGTTTTGATTCCAGAGGTAAGGTCACTGGTTAAATTTGATAGAGGATGGGAACCTTGATGCTTCCATTTCTTTGGAACAAGAGTGTTAGAGGCCTCGTTTGTTTCGTTTGGTTCTGATGCAACAGTGTCAGTGACTGTTGCATGGGGAATATTGTGTGAGGGTGTTTGTGGATTGGTTTCAATTTGGTTAGTGGTTGGTTCACTGCACTCCTCATTCCCCCTGGATGAGCTAGCTCCATTTTGAGATGAGGGAGGGTTAGTTCCCCCTGAATTTTGGCCAGCCTCCTCAAGCAACAGTGTCTCCGACTGTTGCTCAACTTCTTCCACTACTTGATCCATGTCATGACGTATCATTCCGATTTCGAAGTCATCGTCTTCCTCATCATCTTCTTCATCATTAACCTGAGTGTTTGAAACAAAGAGACTAGATTCGCCAAATATTACATGAACGCTTTCCTCCATTTTCATTGTTCTCTTGTTATAGACTTTGTAAGCTTTACTATGATTGGAATAACCAACAAAAACACCTTCATCACTACGAGCATCAAATTTGCCTAGGTTGTCTTTTCCATTATTGTGCACAAAGCATTTACTACCAAAGCACTTTAAATGTGAGATGTTAGGTTTTCTTCCTCGTAGTAATTCATAAGGAGTTTTCTTAATGATTTTTCTAATCATAACACGATTGTAGATATAACAAGATGTGTTAACGGCCTCTGCCCAAAAGTTTCTTGGCACTTTAGAGCTAATGAGCATGGTCCTAGCCATATTTTCAAGAGTTCGATTCATTCGTTCCACAACCCCATTTTGTTGAGGGGTTCTTGTGGCCGAAAAATTGTGGCTAATACCGTACTCATTGCAATAAGACTCAAATGATAAATTCTCAAATTCGGTTCCACGGTCGGATCTCAAGGAGACAAGTTTATAACCAAATTTGTTTTGGACCTTTTTAACCCAAGTTAAGAATTCATTAAAATTTGATCTTTAGAACTTAAGAAAAGAAGCCAAACAAATCTTGTAAAATCATCAACAATGACACAAATATAGCGAATTCCACCTCTACTAACAATACGCATCGGTCCACATAAGTCTATGTGAATGAGTTCAAGAAGCAAGGAAGTGCTAACAATCTTCTTGGATTTAAAGGAGCATTTTACTTGTTTACCTTTAACACAATCGTCACAAAGTGATTTGAATTCAAATTTGATGTTAGGAATGCCATCAACTAGATCAAGCCTTTTAAGGGTATTAAGTGTCTTAGCATTTACATGACCAAGTCGTTTATGCCAAAGCCATGGGTCATTCTTTTGGAAACTCATGCATGATAGTGTTTGACTCGACAATGAATATAAGTTAGTCATGTAAACATCTTTGACACGTTTACCTTCAAAAATGAGTTCTCTAGTTTTTCCATCAATTATTCTACATTCACTAGCAAGAAATTCAACGATGTTACCTCGATCACAAAATTGTGATATGCTTAGAAGATTGTGTTTTAAACCTTTGACAAGCAACACTTTGTCGACACATAGTGATTTTGACTTACCAACTTTTCCAATACAAATGATTTCACCTCGTTTGTTGTCACCAAAAGTCACCATGCCACCATCGTAGGCTTCTAGCGAAAGGAATTGGCTTTCATCTCCCGTCATGTGACGAGAGCATCCACTGTCTAAGTACCAATTGCTGCTGCCTTTCGCTAATGCCTATAAGAAATCAAACGTTTAGTTTAGTAACCCAAACAAGTTTAAGTTCCTTCTTGACAACAACTTTCTTTACTTCTTTCTTTTTAATCCAAACATGTTTAGCCACATTCGTACTTATTTCTAAGTCAAGGACTCTCTTTTCACAACCATTGAACTCATGAACAGTTTTACCACAGTAATTGCAAATAATGTACTCAGGAAGGCCAACATACTTTCTTCTTCGAAAATCAGTCACGCTTGGGTCTTGGTTTCGAGTGCAACAGTGCGTGGAACTGTTGCATTTGAAACCAAGTCCAGCTTTTTTTGCACGGTTTTCATATTCTTGAGATTGTTTTAGAAGAAACTCCAAGGCATTCTGACTTCCTTCCCATTTCAAATAGAACATCTTAGCCTCATCTAGCTCTTTGGTTAGTTTTTCAATTTTAGCTAGATGATTAAGATTTAGTTGACCTACTTTGTCGAACGCATGTTTAGCATGTCTTACTTCATCACTAAGCAATAAGCCAATTTGCTCAAGTTGCTTGTTATCTCTTTTGCACAAGGTGAGGTCAGCTAACGGAGAGTCACGTTCTTTAGTTAGTGAAGACACATGTTTTGTGAGAGTCTCAATTTCCTTCATATATTCAGATGCAACAGTTGCATCATCTGTTGCATGGATTTGTTCAACCTTTTTCAGAGTTTCAATTTGAACGAGAAGATCATCATTTGAATTTTGCACTCGATCTAAAGCACTTTTAACATGACTTGACTCATTATTTAACATTTCAGCAATTTTGACAAGATCCCCTTTTTCGTTTTGACATGTTGCAAGATCAATCAAAAGTTGGTCATGTTCTTTGGTTAGTGAGGACACAGCTTTGTCAAAGGACTCTTCTCCCTTGTTAGACACAGATGCAACATTGCACTGATCTGTTGCATGTATTTCATCAACTCTTTTAGCAAGAAACAGATTCTGTTTTCGGAGCCTTTTAATCTCCTTTTCAAGACTCGATGATGAACTAGGTTGATCAACCTCATTTAGACATTCTTTTAAACCAACATTTTCTTCGGCTATGTCTTCAATTTCAGTTTGCATAGCCTCTAATTTATTGCTTTGGACACGACACTTATCAATGAATTGGTCTAGGAGATGACAGATTTTGTCTTTAGAGAAGGATCGAACCTTTTTCTTGAGCTTATTTACCTCAATGTCAGAATCTGAATCTGAGTCCACGGAGTGAGCCATAAGACATTTGACACTTTCTTTCTTTGTTGACTTTGGAACATCATTGCTTAACTGAGATGAGATGCTAAGTTTAGCATCCAATTCTTCCTCAAGGACATCGTCCTCGTTAGAATTAGACATTCCCCGAATGACAGTCATTACTTTGCTTTTGTATTCTCTTTTAGCAAACTCACGCTTTTCTTTAGACTTAATGTCATTTCACTTTGGGCATTCTTTGATTTGGTGACCTTTGTCACCACATTTGAAGCAACCAACAGTGGAAGTAGACTTTCTTTTGGGAAAGCGTCGTTTGCTAGTATAGTTATTAGACCTTTGTGAGTTTCGACCATTAATCATGCCAACAATGTTTTTAGTGAACATTGCAAACTCGTCATCTTCATCCTCCTCATCACTTGAGAGAGCATAAAGAGCAAGTCCTTTCCCTTTAGAGCTTTCACCGGATCGCTTCATGAGAGTTAACTCATGAGCCATGAGTGAGCCCATAAGTTCATCAAGGGATAGCAAGGAAAGGTCTTTAGCTTCCTCAATAGCCGTAACCTTCGGTTGCCATTTTTCAGATAGGCTACAAAGGATTTTACGTACTAAATCCTCGGATTCAAAGTTTCTACGTAGACTCTTGAGGTCAATAACAATACTAGAGAAACGAGAAGACAAACTATTTATTGACTCATCTCTTCCCATGTTGAACATCTCATATTGTTGCATGAGAAGATCAACACGGTACTTTTTGACTTGTGACGTTCCCTCATAAGCAAGATTTAGGGTGTCCCAAATTTCTTTTGCCGAGTCACATCCGGATATCCGGTTGATCTCTTGTTCACCGATGCCATATTGAAAGATGGACATGGCTTTAGAGTTTTTCTCGACTTTTTTTTAATCGGCCTCAACATATTTGTCCTCACTTTTGATAGACTTAGTGCCATCGGCATTAGTCACCTCAATATTTAGGGGACCATTTTGAATGATCAACCAACATTCGTAGTCCACACTTTTGACATAGTGCTCCATGCGGTGTTTCCACCAGGCATAGTTTTCTCCCTTAAAGATGGGATACTTAGTGTGTTTTGAATCGTCCATAACTATGGGATCAACTCTTTGATTTTAACCAATATCGAGAGCACGAGGCTCTGATACCAATTGAAGAGTTAAGAACGATAAACACCTAAGAGGGGGAGGGGGTGAATTAGGTGTACCTTTTAAAAATTTTCTCGTTTACTTGGTTAATGACTAACACAAGTAAGATCTATTAAGTACGGGTTTGAGAAACTTAATGGATTGTAAGTTCACAAACAGTACAGCAGGTCTATGCAACAGTATGAGAGACTGTTGCACAGCACTGGAAGCGAGATTAACGTATGAAAGAAGAATGACAGAGAAAACGTGAAAGTAAATAAACAAACAAGACGATGTTTAAAAATTGGTTTAGCTCCTACTCCGGAGCCTACGTCCAACCGTTATTTTATTGCTTGTTTAGAAATTTACTCAAACTTAACTAAACCATTACAATGAAAACAACTCGTCAACCTACTCCGGTTGCAATTGCTTAAAGCTACTCCGCTTCAAGACTTTCTCTTGCTCAAAGCTACTCCGCTTCAAGACTTAAGGTTCTATCTCAACGGTTTCGAGTCGAATCTCAGTGGTTCACTTAAGAACATGGAGATTACAATTAAGACCTAAACACGAGAATCATTGAACATATTCTTTATGCAATGATTAAGCGTTTAACCGATACTTGGAGATTTTCTGACTTTGAAAAATAATTGAAGACTTTTGAAAAACAGAAAACGGTTTTGCAAATGATTGAAGAACAAAGCTTTAAATGCTGAAAAGATTTGCAAAGTGTTTACAATGAATGCTCTTTCAAAGTCTGTAGATACCTCATTTCTGCACCTCCCGCAAACCACCCGGTGATGATTGGGCCGCATGTTTGATACGCGGAACGATTTGTGACAATTCGTAAGATTATCGTCAAGTGATTGCTCAAATATTAAATGTCTACCTCATGGTTGTCATCTACGTCCCGATACGGTCGTTTTGGCAGTAATTAGAGTACATTCGGAGTCCGGGCCTAAAACCGTCTCCATTTTCTGATGACCGTTAAATCCCGAGTCAGAATGTTCTGGAATGTTCCAGATATTTCTATTCCATATTTCACAAACTTTATCTTTTGGCAAATAATATCCCGTAATATTCATATAAGATATTAAGGAAATCGAATTATTTCCGTCCTACCATAACTCAAACGCGGAAATCTTTCTTCAGCAGGAGGAAACCTCCTGGGAATAGACGCAGCAGTCTTTGCGCCTCTTCCAAGAGACGCAGTCAGCTGCTGCGCCTCTTCCCGTGCCCTTTTCGCGTATTTTTCGTATCTTTTTCATATCTTTCCGAGATTCACTTCCAAAGAGTCTCCGAAACCCTAATTCCTTCACGTGATTAGTATAAATAGGAGCTTTCGTTCCTCATATTTCTCACGCGAGTGTCCGACCTTCTCTTCTCCCTTTGCATTCTAGACTTTGTTCTTACTTTTTGGCGCCTACGTGCTTGAACTTTCGACCACGTAAGCTCGGATCTTTCCGGGTACCAGCCTCTCTGTTGCATGACCGACCAATTTGACCAACTACACCAATAATCAACTTAATTAATCAATCGTTTTCCTCTTACGAGGGCACTTTCTTTGCATTCGCGTCGAGCATCACTAATCGATATCTTAGTCCTTCTCGATTCGTCAACATGTAAGTCTGAGGGTGTAAATTCCCCTTTTATTTATTGTATTTTACTTTTCGTATCATCAATTGTAAGGTTTATGTCGAAAATACCATTAAAATCGATTTCTAAAACCCCTTGTTAAAACCTGTTTTTGCGGATTTCGATAGATAACCGTCGAGAAAGGACGCAAAGAATCTGCGCCTCTTCGAAGGAGCGCAGATTCTCGCCGCGCCTCTTCGTGAGGCCGCCGCATTCTCGCTTCCTTTCTTCTTCGTTCGTCCTCTGTTATTCGTCAAGTTTCTTTCTTTTGTGTTTCGTTTGTTTGTTAATTCTTCATCATGATAACATATAATTCACATGTATATTTATTAATCATCGTCTTTAATATGTTTTAATCATCACAAATCCGACTTAAATCCCAAATAATCCAATATTTGCGGGTTTTTCGTCATTAAATTCAATCCCGGGTTGTAGAGATTCAATTTGTTCATATTGAGTTTCTGGGATTCGTCTTTGATACAGTTTACATCTGTTTATTCACATGTTCATCGCATATTCGTCATTAATCCATTGTATCTAACGTAGTTAATTGATTCAATTCATAGGACTCATTAATATTTTTCACCTCTATCATTATTCCATCATGTAATTAATCCGTTTGCATCCGCCTCATTCATATTTTACTGTTTTCATGACCCCTTCATATGTTAAATAACATGCTAATCACTTTCATCCGAGTAAATATCATCAATTGATCATTAAATTCACCGATTAACATTAACGGCTTGCAACTACGGCTTCACGCCTGGGACCGAGCCAAGGAACAGACGCAGCGTCGCTGCCGCGCCTATTCAAGGGACGCAGACTTCTCATTGCGCTGTTCTCGGCTGAGTTCTGTCCCTGAACTCCATTTCTGCCTTGACGTAGTTTAATTAGTTTACGTATTAATTCACTATTATCCGTAATATCACGCTAATTCCTGTTCGTTAATTTATTTATTTATTCCTTTTTCTCAAATTATCCGTTTTAAAGGTATTTTCGACATAAATCAATTAATCCAATGTAATTATTGTAATCTTCTTTATTGTAGTTTGTAATTGTTGTATTTCTTTTATCGCTTGTATGTTTTCACATGTAAATGAGCCTTAAAACCTACTTTGACCCAATTGTTTGCTAAATTAACTGTCCACCGACTTAGTTAAATCTTCACATGTTAGGATTAAAACTTGGATGTCGAATTGCATGCATATAGCCGACGATATATCGAGTACGAATAACTTCCCTAATAATTAGTAGAGGCCGCTATCGAGGCGGGCGGGATTAGGTGCTCGATCAAAAGAGCTTCCTAATACGTACCCTCACCCCTTACTCCAGATATCTGTGAACACCCGTGTTCATTGGCATCCACGAGAGTCATTCTAGACATAGAATGCTAAGGGTAACGATTGCTTAGTGTTCATGTCACTACTTTGTGTCTTGACATGACACGAGGTATTCGAACGGTTCCAATTTCCCACAAAAATTGGTGGCGACTCCATACAAAAATGCAAACGCTTGTTTCGTTTACACCAAGCGCCCCCGTGGGCGGCCCGCTGTCCACAGTTTGGCGACTCCACTGGGGAAAATACACTTACGTGTAGCCAAGGGTGAAACTTGAACAAGGTTAGAGAATAGTTTGTACAAGACAATTGTCGGTTTTCATAACTCGGTCTTCCTAGACCGTTTAATCCGGCCTTCCAAGGCCCAACCCAACCCATTCGACCAATCGTCCCGTCTAAACGGTCCTAATTCTTATTTGGGCCTAAGGATGGATAGCGATTGACGTCATCCATACCATGATGCTTACTCTTGTTTGTATCAAGGGCCTTCACTACTTGAGGAAATGGACTAGGAATCGGCCTTACTCTTGTTTGGCACGAGCCTCTCCACAGACTTCGGGTTTGATGGTTCGGTATGGCAACCCACCCCTTAAACCAAAACCCTTCTAAATGCACTCAGCATCCCGTTATAATGCTTGTATAAATATGTATACCTTACGTGATCACCACTTCTAAACAAAACCATGACGAATTTTCAAAAATCAAAACCCTTTTTTAAAAGCAAAATTTCGAAATTAGCGCAAAACCCGGTCAAAACTCTGTCCGTTTGTCGCGTCAAAATTCGGGCCTCAAGCCCATTTCAAAACCTCACTTCGAGTCCACTCCTACAACTACACTATAGTTGACTAGGACACACATTTTCAAAGACCTTGTCTTTCTTCAAAACTCACTCAACACAAGTGGCACACACCCACTTCACGAGTCAAAACTTTTCCTCTTTTAGCAAGTGTGATAGAATGGTCGATCGTGTTTTGATTCGTCGCCGATCTCTTATCCAGTTTCCAAGATGCCCGGATCAAGTGATGAAGCAAACTTCAACCAACTCCAGAATAGTAATGATCGAATCCTAGCCGCGCTAGCCCAAATGCAATCTACTCAAGAACAAACCTATGACCGCCTTGAGCTCATCGAAGGCCGTATCTATGCCGTAGAGGGAAGGTTGCCTCCTCTTGAAAGTGAAGTGCTACGTAACTCCGATGATGAATCTAGGGATGAGAACCCTCTCATGGGGACGACTGCGGCTGAGAAAAGACTCCAATATCTAGAGGAGCAATTGATGTACCTTAAGGGTGATGACATTTATAGGGAGAACAATCGTAAGTATGAAGCCGTCAATTCCAAATTGCCAACTAACTTTAGTATGACGGATATCCCTAAGTTCAAGGGGCATGAGAACCCTTTGAATCACATCCACGCCTTCAAGGATTACATGTCTATCAAAGGCATCAAACCCGAGATGTTCTTAAGGATCTTTCCTTCATCTCTTGACACCATCCCGAAGCAATGGTTTTACACTTTAGATCACAAGAAGGTCGCCACTTGGGAAGACGCCGCACTCGAGTTCTCTAAACAATATGCGGATAATGCCGAGATCCAAGTCAACATGCGTACTCTAGAGGTTCTTACCCAAAATGACAAAGAAGGATTCACCGACTTCCTAAGTAGGTGGAGGAAGACTAGCACTCAACTAGTTGAACGCCCGGATGAGGCTACTCTTGTGGAAAAGTTCGTGGATAATCTCAAACCCATCTATGCCAATCATTTGAGATATCAAAACATCAAGACTTTCAAGGACTTAACCGTATTAGGGACACGAATTGAAGATGACATCCGTAAAGGACTCTTGTCCAAAACGGTAGGTCGAGGATATCAAGGGTCCACAAGTCGTTCATACGGCTCTACTAGCAAGACCGATGAAGTTAACCTTCTCGAGCCATCCAAGAAAACTACCCCACCAAGGAAATTCACAAACCTTGGGGACACTTACTCCAACGCTCTAAAAAGGCTAATGAAGCAAGGTAAACTCCAACCCATTGGACCTACTCCCGAACCCGAGAGGAAGTCCAAGTTTTGGGATGAAAATTCCTACTGTGAATACCATAGGGGCAAGGGGCACGACACAGAAAAATGCTACAAGTTGAAACACGTGCTTCAAGATATGATTGAAGATGGTCGACTTCCGATACCACCAGGAGGTAAGCCCAACAACACTCAGAATCCTCTTGGAGTTCTAGTGATCACAAGTGATGAATCTACCTTAGATTGCTCACACCTCATTTCTCCCACCGAAAATGAAATTCATGCAATAGAGAATGAAGGGCTCTACTCTACTATCTCCCCTACCATTTCCGACTTCATCACATGGGCAAGGAGTGTAGATAGACAAGTTTGGGAACTAGAAAGCATGGTAACAACCTTACGCAATCCCAACGCAATACCCGAAGAACGTGTACCATTGATCTTCTCTCAAAATGCCACTATGCAAGAAATAGTCACCGTGGTTGATAAACTAGTCGACCAAATCATACGACTAGAAGGTGATATCATGAGAATGAGGGAACTAGCTGCAGTCAATGGGGTTTGGGCCGATGACGATGAGGACGAGTATCTCATTGAAAACTCCCTAGTCAAAGAAATAGTCCAAAATGGTGAAGACCAAGATGTGGACCACCTAACTCGTTCGGGTCGCCCATATCAAAGCACTACTCAAAACGGTCCAACCAACGTCATCACACCAAATGACAACGAAGATGACCCAACTGATCATTTGCTCAAGCAATTACAGAAAACAAAGGCTGATCTTTCAGTCTGGCAATTAGTAGCAAGCTCATTCCCACATCGCCAAGCTTTACTGCAAGCCTTAGCCAAGCTAAACGTAGCACATAACTCCACTCCTGAAGATGTAGTCAACTTGGTCTTCCAAGAATCACCTAAGCTAAGTAATCCTATTACTTTCTCAGACGAAGACTTGCCACCTTTTGGCGCTAGTCACAACCTTGCTCTATACATCACTGTCATTTGCCTAAAGAAGAATGTGCCAATGACCTTGGTGGATGATGGCTCCGCGGTCAACGTCATACCCCTCAAAACGGCATACAAGCTAGGCATGAAAGAGTCGGATTGGACCCCTACCAATCAAGGTGTACGTGCATATGATGGTACACGACGAAAAGTGGTAGGACTTGCTAATTTAACCATAGCCACGGGGCCAATTGAACGAAAGGTTAACTTCCAAATAGTGGAAATTGAAGCTTCATTCAACATACTTCTGGGAAGGCCTTGGATTCACGCTTCCAAAGCGGTAACATCCACCCTTCATCAAAAGATCAAGATCCCACTAAATGGCAAAGTAGTGACGATCACTTCGTCACCCATCAAAGCAATAATCGAGAAACAGTCAAACAATCAAGTCCTTGCGGATCCCGTATACGAACTTGGGGGCTTCCAAAGTGTAAGTGTCATAGAAAGCGAATTGGCACCCTTATACTATAATCCCTACTCTAACTTGGTGGTCAACCACATACTCAAATCCCAGGGATACTTCCCTGGAATGCCTTTGAACCCCATTCGGAAGAATACCTTCTCGCCCTACAAGGAAGGCAACTCAACGAGGATACCACTTGGACTAGGATACAAACCTACAAAAGAGGAAGTTCTCGAAATGCTTGCCCAAGTCCAAAACCGCAAGCACGTAGGAATCCAAATGAGGCCATACCTCCCTACTTTAAATGGGTACTTTGTTCAAGAAGGAAGTTCAGAGCTCTTTCATGGATTTCCCGAACCTTGGCATTATCTTGAGAGGAAGTTAGCCGGAATCTAGATCTTTCACGATTGATACTTCATCCCTCCAGAAACGGTTCCTACCGCCAAAACCCGTCAAGCACCTTGCTTAGACGAACAAGCTGTTAGCCTATTGTTTGGAGAAGATTGATTCGTAAGGGCCGCGCAGGACGAGATCATTACTTTGATACTTCAAGACGATCGCTTCAACCCCACCGCGTTGATCACAGAAACCGACGCGAAGCAGCCTAAAGGATGGAGAAATCGATCAAATGGACCAACAATCAAGGAAGACTCTTCAAGCTCACCACTGGAGAAGGAGAGATGTTCAAAGGAGAACCAGAAGACGATGAGTTCGAGTCGGAGTCGGAGTCAGAGTCAGATTCGGAGTCTAGAGAAGTCATTAGAGAGTCCACTCTTGTCGTCATCCCCACTCCCTTCGTTTCTCCTAGCTTAGTCTCGAGTAGTCACAGTAGTTCGGGAAATGCCCCAACCACTGTCCCTTTGCCGCCACTGACCATGGATCAGTTGGCTTCTTTGTTTCAACTTTACTCAAATCTTAATATGAATAAATCAGGTTCTGCTTACTCTTTGTGTTATCTTGAGTGCATTCATTTTACGATGATACTGAGGATGACCAAGACCCAGACTCAATCGAACTACCTCCCTACGTAGCCAAAGAAATACTACAGGAAGGGGAAGGGGGACCAGTAATAGAGGACACCGAACCCATCAATGTAGGAACCGAACTAGAACCCAAAGAACTTAGGATAGGGACTACCTTGAGCTCTACCGAAAGGGCCGATTTCATAGACCTCCTAAATGAATTCAAAGACGTTTTCGCTTGGTCCTACAAAGACATGCCAGAGATCGACAGGGATATTGCCGAACATAGGATTCCGATTAAGCTAGGTTTCAAACCTGTGAAACAGAAGCTTCGACGAATGAGAACAGAGTGGGCTCTAAAGATTAAGGAAGAAGTGGACAAGCAATTCAAAGCCGGGTTCATCAAAGTTTCCGAGTATTCTGACTGGGTAGCTAACATAGTACCCGTACCCAAAAAGGATGGGAGAATCCGTGTTTGTGTTGATTTTAGGGACTTGAACAAAGCAAGCCCGAAAGATGACTTCCCTCTACCTCACATTGACATATTGGTGGACAATACTGCCGACCACGCATTACTATCCTTCATGGATGGATATGCGGGTTATAACCAGATCAAGATGGCCATGGAAGATATGCATAAGACCGCATTTGTCACCCAATGGGGAACCTATTGTTATACAGTAATGCCGTTCGGATTGATCAACGCCGGAGCTACATACCAACGCACCGTAACTACACTCCTACATGACATGATGCACAAAGAAGTTGAGGTATACGTAGATGACATGATCGTCAAATCCAAGGAAAGAGAGGGACATACTGCGAACCTTCGCAAGTTCTTCGCAAGGCTACGAAAGTACAACATGAGACTCAATCCTCAGAAATGCACATTTGGGGTAACATCTGGCAAACTCCTAGGATACATTGTTAGCCAACGGGGTATAGAAATAGATCCTTCCAAAATCAAAGCTCTGATCGAAATGCCACAACCTCAAACAGAAAAAGAAGTCAGAGGATTCCTGGGAAAAGTACAGTACATAAGTCGATTCATATCGAAACTTACGATGATTTGTGAGCCTATCTTCAAGAAACTCAAGAAAACAGACCACACCATGTGGGATGATGATTGTCAAAAGGCGTTTGACCGAATCAAAGAAATATTGGCTAAGCCACCAGTGCTCATGCCGCCACAACGAGATCAACCTCTCGGTTTATATCTCACAGTAACTGAAACCGCCATGGGTGCCATGCTAGCTCAAATCGTAGGAAGTGAAGAAAGGGCTATCTACTATCTTAGCAAGAAGTTCCTGGAGTACGAGTGCAAATACTCACAACTCGAAAAGACATGCCTCGCTCTTGTGTGGGCAACGAAGAAGCTACGTCATTACATGCTTAGCTATTCCGTCAAGATATACTCCAAAATGGATCCAGTCAAATACCTCTTCGAGAAACCCGTCCTCAACGGACGTCTAGCAAGATGGACTCTGATGCTCTCAGAATTCGACCTCAAATACGTACCACTGAAAGTTATAAAAGGTCGTGCCGTCGCCGAATTCTTCGCAGAAAATCCTATCAATGACGCACAAACCATAGATACTTGGTCATTTCCCGACGAGGATATACTTCAAACTGATGTAGACTCCTGGGACCTATACTTTGATGGAGCATCAAACTTAAGAGGATTCGGAATAGGAGTGTTGCTCATTTCTCCTGAAGGTGAGAATACACCAATTGCTGTCAAACTCGACTTCGAGGTGACAAACAACGCCGCAGAATACGAAGCTTGTCTCATTGGACTACAAGCGGCAGTAAGCTTGGGCATTAAAAACCTCCGAGTACATGGGGATTCATCACTAATCATTAACCAAGTTACAGGATCTTGGAAAATCCGAAGCGAAAGCCTCACACCCTATCAGGCTAGGATAGACCAAGTCGCTCAATTCTTTGATCACGTAACCTACCTACACCTACCTCGGGAGGAAAATCAATTTGCGGACGCTCTTGCGAAACTTGCATCTTTGATCAATATGCCAGATCACATGATAGAAATGCCTTTGTGCATCGAACGACGGTCAGAGCCGGCTTATGTCCACCAAATCACCGATGAAGAGGAAATCGCACAGGAGCCCTGGTTCCAAGCAATCCTGAATTTTAAGCTTAATGGTACCTATCCACCGGATATGGACAAGAGGGGACAACGTGCTATACGCCTATTAGCTTCCCAATACATTCTCATGCAAGGAGAATTATACAAAAGAACACCTCTTGGTGTAGTCCTGCGTTGCCTTGATCATTCACAGGCACGAAAGGTGATGGAAGAAGTCCACGACGGAGAATGCGGTCCTCACATGAGTGGGCCTATGATGGCAAAGAAAATCACACGTCTGGGATATTATTGGACCACAATGGAATCCGATTGCATCAAATACGTAAGACATTGCCACAATTGTCAAATCTTCGGGAATGTACAACATGTCCCTCCTTCACTGCTCTACACAATGACATCTCCTTGGCCATTTTTTGCATGGAGAATTGACATAATCGGAAAGATAACCCCAGCCGGAACAGGAGGTCACTGTTTCATTCTAGTGGCAATCGACTATTTTACCAAATGGGTAGAAGCGGCTTCCTACACTGGTCTTACGGCTAAAAATGTGGCAAAGTTCATGCAAAACAACATCATCTGTCGATATGGTTGCCCACATGAGATCATTAGCGATAATGGGTCACACTTCTAAGCTGAAACCGAGCAATTGCTAGCCAAATACAAGATTAAGCATCACCACTCTTCGCCCTATAGACCACAGACTAACGGCGCGGTAGAGGCGGCAAACAAGAATGTTGTCACAATTCTCAAGAAAATGATTGATAACTATAGAGATTGGCCAAGCAAGATACCCTTTGCTTTATGAGGATACCGTACATCTGTCAGGACGCCCACTGGGGCTACTCCTTTCTATTTGACCTACGGCATGGAAGCTGTACAACCAGTCGAGCTAGAAATACCATCCCTGCGTATTCTACTAGAAAGTCAAATCCCGGAGGCCGATTGGAAGAGGGATAGATATGAAGAACTCATCCTCCTGGATGAGCGTAGGCTACGCGCCTTACATAATGTCCAAACATATCAAGCACGTATCAAACGAGCTTTCAACAAAAGGGTTAGGCCAAGAAACATCAAAGAAGGAGACTTAGTACTCAAATCGGTTAGAGCTCTTTTACCTGTCGACCCAAGGGGAAAATTCAAACCTAATTGGGCCGGACCATTTCTAGTCAAATCCATACTCCCAGGGGGTGCGGTTAGAATCACACACCTAGATGAGAATGAGTTTTCAAACCCCACAAACCTTGACCAACTGAAACGGTACTATGTCTAGAATAGGAACAAAAGACGCGCCTCGCGTAAACCCATGTGTCGCTCTTGTGGCACTAAATAAACGGCCCCTGGCCCAGCTGAAATAAGCTAATGTCACTGTGCTCTTGCATTTTGACGAGTTTGTCATCCTCATATCATCAAATAAACTAAATTCGCACCTCCAGAGTAAGCAAAAGCTCATGCTTATTTTCTATGTTCATTACAAGCTCTTGCTTCGAACAATTATTCTTTTACATTTACTTGAACTACGCGCAAGGGTTTGATTTCGCTTTTCAAGTGAATACGTAGGCAATCCTTCACAGGATTCAACCCATTATATCTAAAATGTAAATAGAAGGACATTTGCATTGCATTTGAAATTCGACAAGAATAGTAAGTAGAAAATCTCAACGGTTTCATAACCATTTAACCTTTTTATTTCATTCATTTCCTAAATAATAATAGTACGTTGCATAATAAAAATAGAATAGGCTAGGATTCTAAAAATCCCTCCTTTTATTACAACAACAATAATAATAATAATAATCAAATAATAAATAAAGACTCGGGCTATTCCTCCATCTTCCCCTTGCCCTTGTCATTCTTGTCGTATTTCTTGTCACGACCTCGAGCCGGACGCTCTTGCACCACTTCAGACCTAATCACCAATGGTCTTTCTCGAGGCATGGCTCTTCCATTCTTGCCAACCACCATTTCTGCGACAGGAGTAGTCTTTGATTTCTTCGAAGGATGAACAACTTGAAACCCGGCTTCTTCTTCTCCCTCTGTCAGATGCTTCTCCTTTTCTTTCTCTCCCTCGCGCACCTTGTAATCAACAGGCTCGCGTTTCCTCAGTCTCTCGCGCTCTTCCGGAGTAGTAGCCTTTCTCCACCTCAAATAAGAATCCGACACCCACAAAGCATTGGCGGAGAAGCTCAAGAACCACATGTTCCTCTGGGCCCATTTGATAGCCCACTCTCTTCGGCTCTCTGTAGTAAGTGCCATAGCAAGGATCGGAACAGTATCAAGCCTCGGGATCGTCTGCTTCAGCCCAACTTGCCTCATCAATCTTTCCGGGAAGATTCATACCATAAACTCCAATCCAGGAATGCGCACAGACCTAGTGGGATCCAAAGAAGACACTCCAGTGACAGACTTGAGGTGCCACCATGGTACAACCCACCTAATCAACGGACCATCGTCATTCTTCAGCTTATTCTTCCAATAATCACAGATCCGGGTACAGTCCACCATGTACAACCGCGTCCTCATCTCAATCGAACGAGAATGATAGGAAAGTGCATGAACTTGGGGCTTGATCAATCGGAGCCGTTCCATAAGCCAAACCTACCAAAAGCAGGTATTAGACATCAAAAAAAAAAAAAAAAAAAAAAAAAAAAAAAAAAAAAAAAAAAAAAAAAAAAAAAAAAAAAGAAAGAAAAGAAAAAAAAACTAAAAAGAAAAAAAGTGTCTTTTACCTGCAAAATGACGGGACTCCCCAAGAACGGCAGATCGCGGCTGGATTTCCTATTATCCAAACCCAAAATAATCTCTCCTAAGCATAAGCAAGCTGGGCTCCTGCGCAGCTCCATTTGCTCAATAAGGCCCAAAAGACGGGGATCACCTCTCAAGTCTTCATCAACGTGTCCTTGGAAGACATACACATGCAACAAACAAAAGCCAAATGTCCTCCTCCTAGCAACATGAGAAACAGTAGGGTCGGCTCTGTTGATGAATCGGTCTACAAAATCCAACATTCTCACGCCTTTCGGGGTAACTAGACGATCCACCTCAAGTCTGGTCAGTCCAAGCAAGTCTCTAAATTTGCTCTTATACCCTTGCGAAGTGGAAGGAATGGCAGGTAAATGTTCGGGGTCCCACCCACCAATAGCAGTAATTTCTTCAGGAAATGGGCAAATGTCACCTCCTGGGAACGCGAAAACATGATAATTCGGGTCCCAATAGTCAAGGCAAGCATCCAAGAATGGTTTTACAACCTTGATGAGTTTCAAACTCAACAAAGACCCAAGGTTATAAGCACCCATGTCATGCTTCTCCACATTCGAAAATTCGTTGGTCCATTCTTTCACGCGGATCTCCAAAGTATTCATAATGACAATTTTCTTTTGAAGATTTATTTTGAGAGTTTTATGTGAATAGACGAAGAAGAGACGGAAGATTTATGTGAATTAAAGCTCCGTCGACGCTTCTATTTATACTAATTGCTGTTTCCAAAAATCCGTCAGAACGGACCAGCTTAGGAACAGCGCAAAGACTGGGCTGCGCCTCTTCAAAGGGACGCAGCTCATGCGCGCCTCTTGATCTCACTTCTGTGATTTCCGCGTTGGATCTTTCCTAATTCTATAACGAATGATTTCCTATTCCTACGGGGTTTTTATTTTGGTAAATACGAGAAGTTTACCATGTTTCAGGTTTCCTAAATTCGCGGGCACGCATTTCGAGGCGACGTCGACACCTTCGCCATTTCATCACACTTAATTCATTTTCCTTTTTAGGAAATAATTTTCATTTTCTTTTTAGGAAATAATGTTCATTCGTTTTCTTTTTGGGAAATAATTTTCATTTGTTTTCATTTTTAACGAATTTCAGCATTTCACTTCTACATTTTCTAACTTATAGATTTATCTTTTTCTTTTTTTTTTAGGGGGTAACCCTCCCTACCGTCCGGTCATTTCCGACTAATTTTTTGCTTTCTTTTGAGTCTCATTTCGCGCTAATTAAGGCCATATGTATATAAAAATGTATGTTTTGCGTGATTTCTATGTAAATTTCGGCAGCATGACGGCATAAACCGTTATCTACCAAACCTGTTCAGAACTAACCTGCAGATACAAGCAACACAACCCGGCAGCAAAGGCACTCAGGCCATCGTATATATACCAAACGGAGGAAATGTACAAACTGGGGGCTTGCGCCCCAAACAAAGTCCAAAAATGTTCAAAATCAAATGTCCAAATGTACAAGTCTACAAAACTACACAAAACTACTGCTGGGCGCCCTCCAACTCTGCAACTCTCGCCGCTAGAACGGCGATCTCGGCGTCCCGAACCTCGAGCTCCCTCAACAAGCGAGCTGTCTCCTCCCGAGACTGGGTCAACTCTCGCTCCAGCTCGCGGTCACCCTATAAACAGCAACAAATTGGCTCATGTCAATCGATTCAAGCAAAATTGAAAATAGAAAAAATCAAAAATCAAAAAGAGAAATAGGTGTAAGGTTCATACCTGACGACCTCGACCACCGACGAGTGCCTCGACGGCAGTAGCTCGCAGTCGGTTGGCCACCCTCCACAATGCCACAAACCGGGACGGCGCGACCTGCATTTTCAAAAGAAATTCTCAGCAAATTGAACAAACTCAATCAAATGTGTTCCTACATGAAAGTTATACAAGTTAGAGACTCGCCCTCCGAATCAGATGCTGCCAGTCGTCTAGGCCAGCATCCGTCACAGCTACGTCAAAGTCACGCAGCTCGGAGATCGTCGTCCTCCCAGTCGCGTCAGTGTACTCGAGGGTCTCGGGGTACACTGGGGGCTCGATGCCCGCCGCCTCGACCTCCTGCAAAGACAAATAGCTCTCATTAATCGATGATCTTTCATCGTAATTCTCAAAATCAAATCAAGAAAAAGTAAAAACTACTCACCACTACCGGCCAGTACGCCAACCTCCCATAGAGGAACGCTGAGTAGTCCTCGCCAAGAAGAAGAAGGTCGTCGCCACTGGCACCAGCCAAGTCCGCCTACCTCTCAGCCTCAGAAGGCTCCCTAAACATCGTCCTGGGAGGATCGACGGGAACCGTCAACACATCCCGAGAGCACTGACGAGCCAAACGCTCGCCCAAGTACCACACAGGACCCATCGACGTCCTCAACAAAGAATGCTCGAGCTCCTAGGTCGAAGGACCTCAGCCACGAAAGGAGGCGCTCCAGCGTACTCCGCCCAAGGTCTGGGCACCCACTATGACAAGATAAGGCAAAGATCATTCCTATGATCAATTAAAGGCAAAGTACGAGAAGTATAAATGAATACAAATGGGATACTCACGCTGCTCAGCTGAAGAGCGTTCACGTCCCGCTAGTAGACATTGTGAGAAGAACGCTTGCTCTTCGTCCGGCACATCACCCAATCCCTCACCACAGGATAGGCCCTCTCCAGCGGCTCCGTCCTCTTGGGCGCGAGACTCGGGAAGTAGGAGTACACCCACGCCTGTAAAGCAAGATAATCAATGACGATCTTTCGTGATTTGATAAAGAAAGGAATTTACTTTGGTCTAAAGGAAGGTTCATACCTCCAACAGTAGTCCAGTCCGACAAAGACGGGAGAAGTCCCCTTCTCCATCAACTCCGGACGAACCATGGCCCTCATGAAGCGGATGAGGACCGCAAAACCGTGATGACCCGGTCCCCAGCGCCCTAGGGAACTCAGGTCAGAAAGAAAGGGAAGAAGCTTCGTCGACAGCCTCTCGCCCTTGTCTCCGAGGTAAATCGAAGACAGGAACCACCAAAGCCACAAACGAGCCCTCTGCTCAGCTGTACAGGGAGGAGGAGCCGTCTCCCTCCCGTCAATCGTCACCAGCGTCGGGGTCTTCCCCGCAAAGTAGTCTCGAACGTAAGAACTGGGTACCAAACCCGATCGCAACACCTTCGGCGACAAGTTCCACCGATCAATCTCCTCGCCTCGGCCGAGTCCACCCTCATGGCAGTCTCCGGCCACACCACCTCCTCGGTCCCGCACGGCAGACCAGAAATCATGCCATAATCCTCCAAAGTGACTCCCACCTCACCAAAAGGCAGGTGAAACGTGGAAGTCGTATCCCAGAATCGGTCCAAGAAAGCGCGGACCAGACTAAGGTTAGCCCGCAACTTCCTCTTCACGATATCCCTCCAGATCTGTACCAAAGGACCGAACGCTCCACGCTTGATCATGGCCCTCTCCTCCGCCGACAGCCGCTCGTAGTGCTCCATCGCTGTCGTGTAACCCGAGAATGACCTGATGTTCCTGGCCTCCTATTATGATTTGAAACAAAGCTATCTTTAGTTTTGAATAAAATTTGAAAGAAATTTGGACAAAAGGATGGATAGGGGATGAGTAGTGAGTAGTGAATTCCTATTTACCAAACTCTTCACCGTCCTGTAGGACAGGTGACCCTCTGCAGCCCACACCAAGTGCTTGCTCTCCCAAGTCTCAGCCCACGCAGGAGCACCCCTCAGCTGACGACCTCCTCGCCCGACGTTGGCCCGTCTCAGGATCTCCTCCTCCTCGACGGCCTCCTCCTTGTGAAACTCAGCAGCCATCACCGCAGCGGTGAAGGCCTGCTCTAAAGCCTCCTCAACAGTAGCGGCGTTTATCTCCATGGGAGCTCTCCCAGAAGTAGAAGCCTCATCACCTGCAACGTTAAAGCAAATTCAAGCCGCGTCATATGACGACGAGCCTTTGTTAAGGAGTTTTCGAGCCTTCAAAACCCTGAAATCGCCCTTTCCTTGCCATCCTTGGCCATATTCCCATCAACCCGATCACTCATGTGATAAATTGGGTCAAGTCAAGTCCAATTCGGAGCCTAGTTCCGGGTTCAAGTCGAAATTTCGGCAGCATTTTGCTATAACGACGATTATGCCCTAGAAAGGTGTCCTGAAAAAGTTGTCACAAACCAAAATTCCGAGATGGTAGAAAGTTTGCCCATCACCCAGGGACCCCGAATATCAAATTTCATCGCAAATGGGCAATCCTAAGGTTATTTTCGAAGCAATTTAGGGTTTGGCTGTAAAACCGTCTCAAAATTTCACTCAAAGGCTCAAAACTCGACAAAAATTCAAAACAAACACATGGTTATGTTCCTAACATTACCCACTAAATCCATTTGGGGGAAAAGCCCCAAATTTTCGATCAAAAGGGTCGAAAACCCTAGATTTCGCGGCTCAAAATTCAACAAATGTAGATGATTAATGCAAGATTGAGATACATACCTTGATTAGTCATGTTTAAAGCAAGCTTTTGAATCAAACCTTGGCGGAAATGGTGAAGATTTGAGAGAGAAATGAGTGATTTGTGTTTCGAATGCAAATGAAACAATCCCTCTGATTTTCGCGTTTTTACGCAGGAAAGCCAAATTGGGGAATAGAGGCGGGCCTGCGCCTCTTCCAAGAGACGCAGCTCTTGCTGCGCCTCTTCCTTTTGTTCCCTCCATACGGATTTTCAAAAACTCGTTATAAATTCGTTATTCGTGGGCCCATCTTTGGTGCGCCTCTTCCCCGATGCTATTTTACTCTTGTGGTTCGTTCGACGATTTTCTTTCGTTCCGGCTCGCATTTCCAAGCCAGCAGTAGACTGATTATTCCTTCCAAGACCCGTATTTGCTTGTCGCAACGAGCATTTACCTATTTACAAAAATTCGACACACCTTCGTTATGTCTCAAGCGAGAATAAGCGGATATACTTTCCCTCTCATGACAAGAAGAATAATTCCCCATTATGTCTCAAGCGAGAGTAAGCGGACGTAGTGTCTCTCTCAAGACGTGAGGATTAACATCTACCCAAGCAGATTTTCCCTCCAGCAGTTCCCAGCCGTGTCCTGCTACTTGCAATATTTTCCCGAAGATTATCCAAACAGTTTTCCCTCCAGCAGTTCCCAGCCGTGTCCTGCTACTCACAATGTTTCGTGTTTCCCCGCGGAGTTCGACGAAGGTGTCGTTCTCCAGAAGTTCCCAAACCCAAAGCCTTCTTTCTTAGGTTCGTAAACCCGAAATTAGGACTTTTTAACTATAGGATCCCAATCCTTTTAGGTTCATAAGCCTTCAAGTTCCCCAAACCAATAGAGTTCCTATACCCAACCTTCGGTTTACCCCTTAAGTTGAACTTACTTTAGGCCTCCTTCCCGTCAATGCTTTCCTTTAGGGCCCCATACCCTAGCACAATCCTTATATATCCTTTAGGTCTTAACCTTAGCTCCTATGCACCTCCGGAAGCATCTCGAGAAAGAAGTCTCAGGTATGGTCTTTTCTTATGGCTGGCGAGCCTCCTTACGTAGTCTAATGGACTTTAAAACGACCCTCCCCGATAGTCGACAGACTCTAAAATGTTCCCGACGACAGGTCCTTGGCTCAGACCCCTTGAACCGCCTCGCGTCGCCATAGTCGTCAGGTTGTAATCTTCGATTGACCTGATGGCTATACTTTGACTTTCACCTTGTCCAAGCCTCAGTCAAAGTGGGGGCTCTGTAGATACCTCATTTCTGCACCTCCCGCAAACCACCCGGTGATGATTGGGCTGCATGTTTGATACGCGGAACGATTTGTGACAATTCGTAAGATTATCGTCAAGTGATTGCTCAAATATTAAATGTCTACCTCATGGTTGTAATATACGTCCCGATACAGTCGTTTTGGCAGTAATTAGAGTACATTCGGAGTCCGGGCCTAAAACCGTCTCCATTTTCTGATGACCGTTAAATCCCGAGTCAGAATGTTCTGGAATGTTCCAGATATTTCTATTCCATATTTCACAAACTTTATCTTTTGGCAAATAATATCCCGTAATATTCATATAAGATATTAAGGAAATCGAATTATTTCCGTCCTACCATAACTCAAACGCGGAAATCTTTCTTCAACAGAGGAAACCTCCACGGGAATAGACGCAGCAGTCTTTGCGCCTCTTCCAAGAGACGCAGTGGTGGGCCGCGCCTCTTCCCAGGCCCTTTTCTGCGTATTTTTCGTATCTTTTTCATATCTTTCCGAGATTCACTTCCAAAGAGTCTCCAAAACCCTAATTCCTTCACGTGATTAGTATAAATAGGAGCTTTCGTTCCTCATATTTCTCACGCGAGTGTCCGCCCTTCTCTTCTCCCTTTGCATTCTAGACTTTGTTCTTACTTATTGGCGCCTACGTGCTTGAACTTTCGACCACGTAAGCTCGGATCTTTCCGGGTACCATCCTTTCCGTTGCATGACCGACCAATTTGACCAACTACACCAATAATCAACTTAATTAATCAATCGTTTTCCTCTTACGAGGGCACTTTCTTTGCATTCGCGTCGAGCATCACTAATCGATATCTTAGTCCTTCTCGATTCGTCAACATGTAAGTCTGAGGGTGTAAATTCCCCTTTTATTTATTGTATTTTACTTTTCGTATCATCAATTGTAAGGTTTATGTCGAAAATACCATTAAAATCGATTTCTAAAACCCCTTGTTAAAACCTGTTTTTGCGGATTTCCAGTAGATAACCGTCGAGAAAGGACGCAGCAACTGCTGCGCCTCTTCGAAGGAGCGCAGTTCCTGCTGCGCCTCTTCGTGAGGCTGCCGCAGTTCCTGCTTCCTTTCTTCTTCGTTCGTCCTCTGTTATTCGTCAAGTTTCTTTCTTTTGTGTTTCGTTTGTTTGTTAATTCTTCATCATGATAGCATATAATTCACATGTATATTTATTAATCATCGTCTTTAATATGTTTTAATCATCACAAATCCGACTTAAATCCCAAATAATCCAATATTTGCGGGTTTTTCGTCATTAAATTCAATCCCGGGTTGCAGAGATTCAATTTGTTCATATTGAGTTTCTGGGATTCGTCTTTGATACAGTTTACATCTGTTTATTCACATGTTCATCGCATATTCGTCATTAATCCATTGTATCTAACGTAGTTAATTGATTCAATTCATAGGACTCATTAATATTTTTCACTTCTATCATTATTCCATCATGTAATTAATCCGTTTGCATCCGCCTCATTCATATTTTACTGTTTTCATGACCCCTTCATATGTTAAATAACATGCTAATCACTTTCATCCGAGTAAATATCATCAATTAATCATTAAATTCACCAATTAACATTAACGGCTTGCAACTACGGCTTCACAGCCAGAACTGAGCCAAGGAACAAACGCAGCGTCTGCTGCGCCTATTCCAAGGGACGCAGCTCTGCTGCGCCTGTTCCTGGCTGAGTTCCGTCCCTGAACTCTGTTTCTTCCCTGACGTAGTTTAATTAGTTTACGTATTAATTCACTATTATCCCTAATATCACGCTAATTCCTGTTCGTTAATTTATTTATTTATTCCTTTTTCTCAAATTATCCGTTTTAAAGGTATTTTCGACATAAATCAATTAATCCAATGTAATTATTGTAATATTCTTTATTGTAGTTTGTAATTGTTGTATTTCTTTTATCGCTTGTATGTTTTCACATGTAAATGAGCCTTAAAACCTACTTTGACCCAATTGTTTGCTAAATTAACTGTCCACCGACTTAGTTAAATCTTCACATGTTAGGATTAAAACTTGGATGTCGCATTGCATGCATATAGCCGACGATATATCGAGTACGAATAACTTCCCTAATCATTAGTAGAGGCCGCTATCGAGACGGGCGGGATTAGGTGCTCGATCAAAAGAGCTTCCTAATACGTACCCTCATCCCTTACTCCAGATATCTGTGAACACCCGTGTTCATTGGCATCCACGAGAGTCATTCTAGACATAGAATGCTAAGGGTAACGATTGCTTAGTGTTTATGTCACTACTTTGTGTCTTGACATGACACGAGGTATTCGAACGATTCCAATTTCCCACAAAAATTGGTGGCGACTCCATACAAAAATGCAAACGCTTGTTTCGTTTTCACCAAGCGCCCCCGTGGGCGGCCCGCTGTCCACAAAGTCTTGTAATAAATGATAAATGAAGTGGCTATTTATAGAGAAAGGTAGTGTGTAAGAGAAGGGTCTTAACACTACATTAATCTAATATCCATAAGTTTGTAGTATGCATTTTCATTTAAAATTATAAAAGAACAACCAGGTTTGTGAGGCTCAAGGTGGCTGCAATTTTCAGAGGCAAAGGAGTGTTTTCCATAAAATTAATGGGAACTCACAATTTTGCCACAAATAGAAAAAACATAAGACCTATTTTTAGCATGAAAAACAATTTGCACAAATGGGATTGACATCTTTTAAATTATTGTGCAAGCATATTCTTTTTGTTCTTTTTGTTCTTCAGTTTTGAAATAATGCTCCTCTTGAACATAGAAAAGCTTTTCAAAGAATTTCAAACACTTGTGAATTTTTTTCGGAAAATTCTCCATACGTTAGTACCAAAAACCTTGGTGCAACAGTCACAGAAACTGTTGCACGGTTTTGCCATAACTTATGCATAAAAAGAATATGTTGAACTACCTCGTTTACAACATTCGTTCTAGACTATGGGCATGCTTGACTTGTCCTTCATCTTAATCATCTTTGAACTTCTTTGATCTATCATTTGGATGCTTCAATTTGCTAAACATTAAACTAAGAGGCAAACAATTAAATCATAATGAAACTTGGCATCATCAACCAAGTGTGTTCTAACAGTCACTTTTGATTACTATGTCTCGGGTAACCGAGATGGTAGCATTCTCATGTGCTAGGTGGTCTTGGTAAGGCACCTTGGTGTATGGGGGTTTTACAAAGTGGTATCAGAGCGATGATTTTGGAACCAGTATCTAATGAACCCAATGAATGTAGAGAGTCAAATTAAAATGAACCCGGGTAGGAGTTGTTAGGAGTTAATGAAAACGCTTGGGAGACGTCCTAAAGTCGCGAGGCTTGCCCTTATAACTTTGAACCGGTCACTATGGGGTGTCATGGGATCGCTACTTGTTTACTGTTATTTCATATGCATATGTTGGATGAAGAGTATGATGAATGATTTGGTGGAAAAGGTGAAGTAATGTTGCATAAGAATATGATTTCATGATTTAAGCATGTTTATGTGATGGAAGTGAATTTATAATGTGGCTATACTAGTAATATGTGATTATGGGATGTGATATGGTTTATACGTGATTTTGTTTTATGTAAAGTTATATAATAAAGGCATGCGGGTAGTATAGTACGTGAGCATGACTCGATCGAGTGGGGGTAACTCGTAGGCTTGGCTCGATCGAGTGGGTATGTTTATGCGTTGGGCAGTAGCTACTGGAGTCGTGCTATTCGATCGAGTAAGGGGAGTACTCGATCGAGTGTCTGGTACTCAACCGAGTACGTATGTGACTCGATCGAGTACGTTTTATGTCAGTTCTCGGCAGCTTCTGGAGTTGGGGTACTCGATCGAGTGTGTAACACCTCCACATACCAAGGTACCTTACCAAGGACCACCCTAGCATGAGAGACTATTACCATCTCGGTTGCCCGAGGCTAGTTGATCAAAAGAAACCATTCCACAACATTTATTAAAGTATATTACATAAGTTAAAGTTTACAAGTTCCAAAACCAAATCCAAAAAAAATGTTCACTAGTACTCAAAACAACTGAATCTAAAACAGCTAATCTCGTGACAGCGGAAGCTAGACTCGAAGTGATGACTCCCCATCTCGTCCCCATAGCTAAAGACCACAATCACTTATCACAATCTGCTCACCATCCTCGAATGGATCACCACAGATTTACAAAACAACAACGGGGTAAGTTCACTATATAATCAAAATAAGACAAAGTGCAACAAAGATAAACAGATGTTCCACAATCAATCTCCAACTCCCAATCACAACTCATAACTGACTACACACTAAAGTGTGTAGCCCGGCCAGTGGGGGACCGCAACCTTGCCCACCTAAGCCCCGCTCATTACACGAGCGATAACCTTGTTCATTAATGTGCACATCCCCTAGTGTGGCGGGTTCCACAGAGCGCGAATCAATGGCGTGAAGCCACTCCCACAAGTGACTCCACTCAGCCGAGGACGCGCCTCGCAAACATCATCAACCATCTCAACTCCAACACCCATACTCCAATCCACCAACAACAATTAATCAACAATATAAATCGAATCAGTCAATCACAACACACATCTTAAATCAATTAAAAAATAAACCGAGTAGGGAAACCCTACCTTAGCACAATCTAAAACGAGACAATCAAGAAAGCTAGAACGGCTCCTCTATGAAATCTCCACTTAACAATAACCATACAATTCCAATTACAATCATGCCAAAACCCCATTTCCCCCAAATCACAAAACTAGGGCAAACCCTAAAAGACAAATTGACAAAACTCATAGAACTAGAGGCCTACCGACACAATCGATGCAAAAGAAGGATGAACAAGACTCACGAGCAATCCACGAACGTGAGAGATATTTGAGATGATTAGAGTTACGTTGAAAGTTTAGGTTTTGGTAAAAAGTGATTATGAAACTGTAAATCCCGTTTTATAACTTTAACCCTCTCTAAATCAAACCGCGGAAATAAACATCGTCAAACTGGATACTCGGTCGAGTATTCCTGGATAGTAGCCTGACCAAAAATACATGACGCATTACTCGGTCGAGTAAGCCATATTCGGCTGAGTAACAGACTTAGAAAAAACTGTAGTATTACAGTCTTCCCTCCTTAAAAAGAACTTCGTCCCCGAAGTTTACACTATACACAAAACAAAACCAACAAACACAACACAAACTGCTCAACAACAACAATAACTATTCCAAAACACCCAACTCAAACTGAAAAGATGACAAAAACATAGTTATGCTAACTCAAACTAACCCAAAAACAAGCATGCGACAATCTCCTACCCCCCTAAAAAGACAACGGTTACGTCCCCGTAATCAAACATACCTGATCAAAAATGTGAGGGAAGCGCTCTCTCATCGACTCCTCTGGTTCCCATGTGGCCTCTTCCACATTGTGATTAGATCAAAGTACCTTTAGTAAGACGGTCTCACCGTTCATTGTCTTGCTCACTTTTTGGTCTAAGATCTCCTTAGGAACCTCCGCATAAGTTAGAGACTCAACAAGCTCTATGTTCTCAACCTCAAGCACATGTGATGAATCACTCACATACTTCTAGAGCTGCGAAACATGAAACACATTGTGGACTCGATCCAACAATGGTGGTAAAGCTAGCCAGTAGGCTACTTCACCGACACGATATAAGATCTCATACGGGCTGATAAACTTCTGACTCAACTTCCCTTTCTTACCAAACCTCATCACGCCTCGCATAGGTGACACTTTCAAAAGGACCTTGTCACCTATTGCGAATTGGATGTCCCTACGATGCAAATCTGCATAACTCTTTTGGCGATCTTGAGCCGCTTTCATCTTTTGACGAATTAGATGAACTTGCTCAATCATATCCTGCACCATCTATGGTCCTAAAACCACTGTGTCTGCACTGTCGTCCCAACAAACTACACTTCCTGCCATACAAAGCCTCAACCGGTGTCATTCCAATGCTGATGTGATAGTTGTTGTTGTATGAAAACTCAATCAAATCCAGCCTATCTTCCCAACTCCCACTGAACTACATAGCACAAGCCCTCAACATATCTTCCAAAGTCTTGATAGTCCTGTCAGTCTGACCATCTGTCGCAGGATAAAATGTTGTACTCATCATTAAGGTCGTTCCCATCAAATCCTGCAACTCTTGCCAAAACCGTGATATGAACCTCGCATCTCGATCCGACACTATAGGCTTTGGCACACCATGTAACCGAACCACATGTTTTCTATAACCCAAATCTAGCTGTATCTTCGTCCAAGTATCCTTCATCGGAATGAAGTAAGCTAACTTTGTTAAACGATCGACGACCACCCAAATCATATTGTTACCTTGCTGAGTCCTTGGTAACCCCACTATGAAATCCATAGAGATCGACTCCCACTTCCACTATGGTACCTCAAGTGACTGAATCTTACCTCGCGGTCTTCGTTGCTCACACTTTACTCTCTGGCAGGTTAAACACTTAGCGACGAACTCGACCACATCCCTCTTTATATTAGGCCACCAAAATGTTTTCTTTAGGTCCTTATAAAGCTTATCACCCCCTGGGTGAACTGAATAAAGAGTGCAATGAGCCTCCGTCGTGATCACCCTTCTCAAATCTGTATCACTAGGAACACACCATCTCCCATAAAAATGAACACTCCCATCTATGTGGATAGAAAACCTCGAAACCGTCCTACTCTCTACCCTTGACTTCCATTCCTGAATCTTTAGATCAAGCTCTTGTTTCATCTTTATGCCATCATACAAGTCTGACTCGATCATCAAGTCCCCGATGGTATCCCCTTTCTGAATCATATGAATCCCCATCTTGGACATCTCATCCCTCAGCTTCATCAAGGACATAGTTATACATAACGAATGAAAACTCTTCCTACTCAAAGCATCTGCCAAAACATTGGCCTTACCCTCGTGATAGATGATCTCCATGTCATAGTCCCCAATCAACTTCATCCATCGTCTATGTCGCATGTTCAGCTCCTTCTGAGTGTAGATATACTTCAGACTCTTATGATCTGAAAACACCTTAAAGGTTGCCCCATAAAGGTAGTGCCTCCAAATCTTAAGAGCAAAAACAATTGCACCCAGCTCCAAATCGTGAATAGGATAGTTCTCCTCATACGGCTTCAGCTGCCTCGACGCATAAGTTATAACCTTCCCATTCTGCAACAAAATACAACCCAAACCATTCTTTGAAGCATCGGTGTATACTTCAAAGTTCTCACGTCCCTCGGGTAGAGCTAAGATAGGAGTTATGGTCAAACGCTCCTTTAAGGTTTGGAACGCCGTCTCACAACTCTCATCCCAATGAAATCTGGTCTCTTTTCTCATCAATTTTGTCATAGGCCTCGCGATCGTAGAAAAGTCTTTCACAAACCTCCTGTAGTAGCCAGCTAAACCCAAGAAACTCTGAATCTCAGCAACATTCTTTGGTAATTCCCACTTGGTCACTGCCTCAATCTTGTTAGGATCCACCGACACACTCTCTTTAGATATCACGTGACCCAGAAAAGCCACCTTCTCTAACCAAATCTCGCACTTAGATAACTTGGCATATAGCTGGTTATCTCGCAAAGTCTGCAAAACTAACCTCAGATGTTCCACGTGCTCCTCCTTGGTCTTAGAGTAGACCAAGATGTCATCAATGAAGACGAACACAAACCTGACCAAGAATGGGCTGAAAATCCAGTTCATAAGATCCATGAAAACTGCTGGTGCATTCGTCAATCCAAAAGGCATCACTACGTACTCATAGTGACCATATCGTGACCGGAAAGCTGTCTTAGGAATATCCTCCTCTTCTATCCTCAACTGATGGTAGCCCGACCTCAAGTTGATCTTAGAAAAAACTCCTCTGCCACTAAACTGGTAAAAAAGATCATCAATCGTTGGCAAAGGATACCTGTTCTTCACCGTGACATGATTCAGCTCCCTATAGTCGATGCATAGCCTCATGCTCCCATCTTTACAAACAACACTGGTATGCCCACGGTGACACACTAGGCCGGATATACCCTTTGTCTAACAGGTCATTCAGCTGCGTCTTCAACTCTTCCAACTCTTTAGGTGCCATATGGTACGGTGCTTTAGATATAGGACCCGTCCCCGGTTTGAGCTCAACATTGAAGTCGATATCCCTCTTAAGTGGTAACCCCAGGTATATCCTCTGGAAAGACATCACTAAACTCCCCAACCACATGTATATGGGACGCCGTCAACTTTTCCACACGCGTATCTCTAACTTGGCAAAGAATCAAGGGACACTTCTTCCTTAGACATGACTTTAAAGTCATCACAACGATAAACTTACACTTTGGTCTCACAACAAACCCCTTATATGATACCCAGACACCCCTGGGACCCTTTAAGGACACTTCTTTTTGTCTGCAATATATTTTAGCATCATACTATCCAACTAGTCCATCTTGACGATGACCCCAAACCCATCTATAGGAAACTCTAACAAGTTGACCGGTAAGTCTACCTCCCCGACCAACATGGACACATCTCTATACAACTTAGAACAAGACACCGACTCTCCAGAAGGTATAAACACACTATCTTTTACAAGTTCAGATTCTCCCAAACCCATAGCTATGGCATGACCCCTAGACACAAAAGAATGGGTTGCCCCTGAGTCAAACAAAATGAAAGACGATGTATTATGAACAAGAAAGGTACCGGTAACCACATAAGCATCGTTCTCTGCCTCTTGCTTGCCCATCATAAAGAGCTTCCCGCTGCTTTTCTGACCTCTACCCTGGACCGAGGTGTTCGAAGTAGTCGGCTTAGCTGCCAAGTTATGAATCACACTGTTATTCGGGCGCTGATAGGACCCTCCATTGTTGCGGTTAAAGCCGCCATTGTTGTTGCTCTGCCCTCCACGATTGCCCCAAGACCCAGATGGCCTGTTGTTAGCAAAACTCTAACTCGGAGCCTAAGAAAAGTTCCCCTGATAAGTCCCGAGAAAGCCTCCTCCCACTCTGGCACTGGTACAATCATGCCTCTTGTGACCCACTTCGCCACAGTTGAAGCAGGTAAGGTTGGATTTATCACTAGTACTCCGACCACCACCTCTTCCCCATGCTCGAGATCCCCCTGCATATACAGACCCTCCAGAAAAAGCTCTAGACTGACCATGGTTGCTCTTCTTGTTGCCCGACTGGTTGCCACTCTTACTTTCTGCCTTTCTCTTTTCAGCGTTTCTTTCCTTAGCCTCCTTGGCAAAGTCCACCAACCTCTCAGCATGTCCAGCTCGTGCATATAACTCTTTTATATCGGTAAGTACTCCGGCTGGTAGTCTACCCATGATCTTAGGTGCCAACCCCTTTTCGAAACGAAGAGCTAAACCTCGCTGGCATAGCTGCATATCCTCTGCATAACGTGACGACTCTAGGAACTGGTGATAGTATTCTGTGACGGTCATATCATCAGCCATGGTGAAAGAATCAAACTCGGCCCTCAACTTGTGATGGATGTGCTCCAGCACAAATTGCTCCCTCATAGCACTCTTGAGACCTGCCCACGGTGTAGCATCGTATCCCTCGTCCTTGTAGTATGCTCTGGCATCCTCTTTCACATTCTGCCACCAAACTCCACCCCTCTATTGCCATCTCCGTCGGACACTTCACAACCTCAAGAAGACTCTCCCTCTCGCGGTGCCAGTTATCAAGCAGCTTTGGCTCATCAGTGCCCGCATAAGTCGAGAGGTTAAAGTGAGCAATGATGGTGCTTAGATGGGATGTGTCCATCGATTTCTCACTTCCCTTTCTCACGTTCTTCAGAGCCTCCATGAGCGCATCTTGCTGCTCAATCATACGGGCGACCTCATCCACAGTCATCTCAGTGGCTTGGATGTATGCTGCTGACTTCTTTGGCAGAATTTTGAGCTGATAAAAGTAAGGAAACGTAAGCACATTGTGACACCCCATACTCCAAGTGCCTTACCAGGACCACTTAAGGTATAAGAACGTCACCATCTCGGTTACCCGAGGCAATGATAATCAAATGACAATGAAGAAACATAATTTAAATAACAATATAGTTTAAAGTGATTACATGATCAAAACCAAAATCGTTAAATCGAAATACAAGATTCTCGAGACGTCTCATCGCTAAAACTATCAAAGCAATAAAACATCGTCGACACGGCGGAAGACTTCTAATCGCCACGTGATGACTCATCCAGCTATCCCATACGCGTCATATCATACCGCTCAATAATCGCTCACCACCCCGAATGGATCACCACAGTTTTTAAAACATTTAAACGGGGTCAGTACTAATTACACGATATAAACCAACATGAAGCAAATACCAAGCAGCTCAATCAACACATCAATCCCCAGTCTCCATCATCAATCTCCACACAACTGACTACACACTAAAGTGTGTAGCCCTGCCAGAGTACCCATCGCAACAGGTACTCCACACCGCCAGTGGGGGACCGCAGCCATTCCTACCTAAGCCCCGCTCATCTCATCGAGCGATAAACCCATGTTCCTTAATGTGCACATCCCTCCTGTGGCGGGTTCCACAGGAGGCGAATCAAGGGTGTGATGTCACTCCCGCAAGTGACTCCACTCAGCCAGGGACGCACCCCAAAGAACACAGACAGATAAACAGTAACCACAACACAAAATCAACAACCGTCTGAAACAATCAACAATATGAAATCACAACCGTCTGAATCAATCAACAATATGAAATTACAACCGTTTGAATCAATCAACAATCACTAACTACAACACAATCACCACACACATCATCTAACTAATACTGAGTAGGGAAACCCTACCTGGAATGCAATCACTATTCAGGCGATTTAGCAGCTGTCTCCAAAATCTTTCTTCTATGAACCCTCCTCCTATACACATATTCATACAATCACTACCATAACAATATAATCATAAAACCCCCAATTCCCAAATTAGGGATTAACCAAAACTACCCAAATGCTATAAAAAAGATACGTAAGACTTACCCTTGACGCAAGGATCACAATGATATCAAGAACGAATGAAACCGACTCCTCTAGCTCCGGGATTTGTCAATAAAGCGGAAGAACAAGGCAACGTAGGATGAATTCTCTCTTTATCAGTAGATTAAGTTTGCAAAAGTATTTAGGAAGATGACGAAAAGTTTTTTTTTTGGTAAAATGTGAGTTTGTATTACTATTAATCAGAATTCAGTCATTACAATTTCCATTACAAGCATACTCAATTAGAGATAACTATATCTAAATGATTCAGCCACTCTGCATCCACCTGACTAACAGGCCCTTTCACCAGTCCCTGCACTCGCATATGAACTAGTTTTTTCACCTCATTCACTACTTAAATATTAATCCGCCTTATTAACAAAACCCGTCAAATATCACCCAAAGACCGACCTACTCGATCGAGTAAGTCTCATACTCGATCGAGTGCCAAGGCTACTCGATCGAGTACCCTACAGGCAAACTACTGTTTCGTTACTCAAACATACTTACTCGACAGAGTAAGCCCCGCTCGGTAGAGTACCCAAAGACTCGTAAAACTGTAGTATTACAGTCTTCCCTCCTTAAAAAGAACTTCTTCCCCGAAGTTCAACCCATACATAAAAACAAATCTACCAACTTGACTAAGACACAACAACGCAACTAAGAACTCAAAACAAAACCTCACCCTATAACACATGAACTCTTAACACCAACTCCACCAACTATACTTACCTCCACAACATGTCTCACGATATCGTATCAACTACATTATATCTCTCTCGACACTAACTCCATACACTACTGCTAGCTCCGTAACAAATCATCCACTAGAAAATCCAATATCAAAATACTCATAACATCAAACGGAATGTTACATTCTACCACCCTTAAAAGGAACTTCGTCCTCGAAGTTTACTCACACTCATAACATCATCATCCAACTGTCAACACTATTGAAATATTCTCTCATTCCTAAACATCGAACTACTACAAGAATGGTCATGACCTTTAATAAAATCAAAATAAATATCCGTCCTTTATGCTACATCAACACTCTACTTCCAATTATACTACCATATGCACAACCATCAAAATCTCTTTTATCGCATCCAACTCCTCTTAAGATAAATGTTACGTCCTCGTAACTCACTAATACTAAATCCTAGCTATATCTTCTCATTATCCCCATCACCACCGCATGTCAAAGATAACCACCTATAATCTGAACACTCGCCATGCATAAATCTAAGGCTCTTTTACTTAAACAATTCTCATACTTCAATTCACTCGTCACACCACCTAACCTATACCTCAAAATCTTTAGCTTAACCAAAACTTCAATTGTTCCCTATTACTGCCAAAACGACATAATCCTCTATGCATGCACCTATCTCCATACTCATAACTCACGATTCACAACTATTACATACACTCACACTAGATTCTCAAGTTCTTTTCCTTCATTACCGCAAAACTCATACATAACTTAACATGACACTAATTCCCAACACCCTACACTCACTGTCTCAACGAAAGATTATGAACCACCTGCAGCTTTCAGATCATTACCACACTTGCCATGACTATGTGCACCTATGCCTCATCTACAACAAGATCAAATGTACTGTAACAACTTCTGACAACTGTGTCCCATCAACAGAATATCACTATACCATAACAACAACGAAAACATATACAACTCTCTTTCATATCATACGCTACCCTCATTCCCAAACTAGTAAGAAACATCAACAAACAAAACAGTCTACATGTTCAACCAAAACTCACAAGGAACAACAGCAAACAAAACAACAATCTATGTTTAACTGGTATGTACTTTCGAAAATTCGTATCATAATCATCTCGCCTACTCCACCACAACCGGTGACGGCATCGCAACACCGCCACCAACAGCCGTACCGCAGTGCGAAAACACCCGTATCACAACACGAAGTACCGTGCCCGGATTACCACCCGGGGCACAACAACCACATCGATATCCATCGTAACTTACACAATCCCATATACACTGACTCGAAAATAACTTTTCGGACAAGAAAACTTACTCAAATCCACTTTACTAAATCACAATGCAACATATTATATGAATAAACGGATAAGCACCTCATGAACATCATCCCTACCATTTCACGGAATACACATGTATTATAAATACACATATAATTATAACTAACCATGCCAGATCAATCGAACTATTACCATTTTTAAACATCATTCCATTAGGTTACCGCATCCAACATATATTACAGAACATTCAGATAACAACTTTATGTCTATCACACCATACCACTTATCGTGAGGTCGAAACCTCACACAAACGTTTAGACACATCATAGACCCATAATCACATCCAACTAGTCAATCCTGATCACGTAAGGTACCATCTGATAAAGGTTACCTCTCGCCTGAGCTTAACTCGTACGCCCCTCATAACACATCTTTCCATTCGCATAACCAGCACCTTCTACCATACATAACCATACTGCTAACACTCATTACGAGAAACCGCCTCCTAAGACTACGTCTTATACTTCCTCACAACCATACATAACGATTCGGTCTCTACAAAATCAACCACTTTAAAATTGTCATCTTTCCTATTTATCATCGCCCTTAACCACTAGTGACAACACCTCCACACTACCACCGTTCGTACATCAAACTTCTTACACTCATCTCTAAACATCACAGTTTCTTTCCAATCTTTGGTTATCATCCCAAATAACGAACATTAAATACATCAACAAAAATCATCTCAACACTATTTCCAATTCCATCCTTAATTGTATCGTCACCCGACTCACTACCAAGATCTCATATCGTGCAAATTCTTTACCCAACTTTTACTTTACTTAATTCCTCGAAACTCATGATTATCATGTCGTCCTGGAACTCCTATATAACTGTTAACTCAAATCCTCATGATAGTATCATACATCTCGACGATTCCTTACTTTTATATCACATAACTCCGGTGAACATTTTCTTAGTTTTACTCCCCTCTTTCTTTTCTTTTTACACTCGACAAAAGCAATTAACCATTCAACTCCTTAGTACCTCTTACCTAACTCTTTAATGCTCCGGTTACCTTCTCATTGCACCAAAACTCACATCTCATTACTTCATATCGACATCATCTAACTCCTTACCATAAATATTCTCTTAATATGCTATCACTCACCCTTGCCACCAATCCATCCATAGAATCAACGTTTACTTGTTCAAACAATTGCATCTCCCTTTTTACATCTCTAGAAATCAAAATTCATTTTATGCCGTTAATTGCCCAAGGAAATCACACATTGGTTTCACCTCGATAACACAGATTCCCAAACTCACTCACTATCTGCAAATCCACGTCGCGACATGTCTCCATTAAGTTCACTATATACCACTCTTCTCAATTCCTCTAAAATGACCTTTCACTACATATATTCTTAACCCACACAATTCCTAACCATCTCCCTCCATAATTCCTTACACATCTCAAGTTGCCACCATCCACATCCTTCATTTCAATCTTTTCATTCTCACGTTCCATAAACTCACATTATCCCTTGCCCACATTCACTTACTTTTACATTACTCAACACACAATCATATCACTCATCTCATTTCACAAAACATGCTTCATGCCTCAATAAACCTTACCAATCTTCCTTTTCTTTTTCCACTACCTACTATAATTACATATAACTCATGTCCTCCCACCGAACTCATACTCGCCACAGGTGTCACTCCTTACGTCATAAGATTGGGTAACTTACGCATCAGGACCAATACATAAATAAAACAATGCATAACGAAGTAAAATAACACATTTGAATCAAACATAATATGAAACGAAGTCAAAAGATAGGCATATGACCCAAAACAGGGGTCACTAGATCGAGTACAGGCCACTCGATCGAGTAAGTGACTTACTCGATCGAGTAGGGGAAGGTCAGAAGCACGTAAAATAAATTACCAGGGCTACTCGATCGAGTAAGGGATACTCGATCGAGTACCAAGGTGCACTCGATCGAGTGAGGGCCACTCGATCGAGTACCCTACGCATTTCTCAACACTGTCCAGTTTTCGTAAAACGGTCATAACTCACTCGTTTCTTGGCCGTTTTGGGTGTGTGACCTATCGTTAGAATCGTAAAAGAACAAGCTATCACCTCCAATTGGAATCACATTAAAATCATTTATGCATCTAAAGTTATAACATTTTAAAGAAAACCTCTCTATAATCGAAAACACAACTACTTGATTTTACTTCTAAACAACTTAAACGACAACAAGGTAAACAAAAAAACTCGATGCTCATAAAACCAGTATTCCTAACCACATGTTACTATCTTCAAAAGCCAAGCAACAACATCCATTATGCGCATGCATCATTCAATTTACCAAGCATGTATTACCTACATATTTTTATTCTATAACTTTACGTAAACAAAATCACAAATATATAACATCAAGTCTCCTATTCACATGTTACTAGCATAACAACATTATAAAATCTCTTCCAACATACAACATGCTTTATCAAAAATCATATTATCATGCAACAATTATCATCTTTTTCCACCAAGTATTCATGTTGTTACTCAAACTTTCAGCTATATAAACTCGTACAACACTACCAACAACATATATGTATACATAACTCTATGTATAACTAAAATCAAGCAAATTTTCTTTCCGTATTTCTATAATGCCATATCGTAAAACAACTATCATGCTTTCAATCAATAATGTATAACATCACCTTATTATCATCTTTCTCTACACATTCCCCATTCTCCACATACATACATCCAACAATTTATACCACACTTTGCTACAAAGATACACAATTCAAAAGATAAACACATAGCGATCCCGACTCATATCCCATGGTGACCGGTTCAAAATTGTAGGGAGAGTTCGCGACTTTAGGACGCCTCTCAAGTCTTTACATTAGCTCCTACAACTTCTACCCCGGGTTCATTTTAATTAGACTCCCTAGGTTCATTAGATTCATTGGTTACAGGTTTCAGGATCGTCGCTCTGATACCACTTTGTGACATCCCCATACTCCAAGTGCCTTACCAGGACCACTTAAGGTATAAGAACGTCACCACCTCGGTTACCCGAGGTAATGATAATCAAATGACAATGAAGAAACATAATTTAAATAAAAATATAGTTTAAAATGATTACATGATCAAAACCAAAACTGTTAAACTGAAATACAAGATTCTCAGAAGGTCTACTGCTAAAACTATCAAAGCTATAAAACATCGTCTGACACAGCGGAAGACTTCTAACTGCCACGTGATGACTCATCCCGGCTATCCCATACGCGTCATATCATACCGCTCAATAATCGCTCACCACCCAGAATGGATCACCACAGTTTTTAAAACATTTAAACGGGGTACTAATTACACAATACAAACCAACATGAAGCAAATACAAAGCGTACTCAATCAACACATCAATCCCAGTCTCCATCATCAATCTCCACATAATCGACTAAACACTAAAGTGTGTAGCCCCGCCAGTGCCCATCGCAACAGTACTCCACACCGATGAGGGACCGCAGCCGTTCCCACCTAAGCCCCGCTCATCTCATCGAGCGATAAACCCATGTTCCTTAATGTGCACATCTCTTCTGTGGCAGGTTCCACAGGAGGCGAATCAAAGGCGTGAAGCCACTCCCGCAAGTGACTCCACTCAGCTAGGGACGCACCCCAAAGAACACAGACAGATAAACAGTAACCACAACACAAAATCAACAACCGTCTGAAACAATCAACAATATGAAATCACAACGTTATCAATCAATCAACAATATGAAATTACAACCGTCCGAATCAATCAACAATCACTAACTACAGCACAATCACCACACACATCATGTAACTAATACTGAGTAGGGAAACCCTACCTGGAATGCAATCACTATTCAGACGATCTAGCAGCTGTCTCCAAAATCTTTCTTCTATGAACCCTCCTCATATACACATATTCATACAATCACTACCACAATAATATAAACATAAAACACCCAATTCCCAAATTAGGGTTTAACCAAAACTACCCAAATGCTATAAGAATGATACGTAAGACTTACCCTTGACGCAAGGATCACAATGATATCAAGAACGAATGAAACCGACTCCTCTAGCTCCGGGATTTTTCAATAAAGCGGAAGAACAAGGCAACGTAGGATGAATTCTCTCTTTATCAGTAGATTAGGTTTGCAAAAGTGTTTAGGAAGATGACGAAAAGTTATTAAATATTAATCCGCCTTATTAACAAAACCCGTCAAATATCACCCAAAGACCGACCTACTCGATCGAGTAAGTCTCGTACTCGATCGAGTGCCACTTACTCGATCGAGTGCAAAGGCTACTCGATCAAGTACCCTACAGGCAGACTACTGTTTCGTTACTCAAACATACTTACTCGGCAGAGTAAGCCCCACTTGGTAGAGTACCCAAAGACTCGTAAAACCGTAGTATTACACACATAGCCTACGACTCAAAATAAACAAGACCCTCCGCCAAAGAAGCACTCAACCGAGTACGGTGAAATACTCGATCGAGTACTACTACTACTCGACCGAGTAGCAGCCAACATCAAAAACACAAAGAACATACTCGGTCGAGTATGGATGTTACTCGGTCGAGTATGTCTCACTCGGTCGAGTATGCCTATTACTCGGCCGAGTGATCACAACCTGTAGCTACTGCTACGTACACACAAGCCAACACTCGGTTGAGTTCCTGGTTACTCAGCCGAGTATCCCCTACTCGATCGAGTACCCGCCCTGCTCAGCCGAGTCATGCCAAAAACGAGCTATAAACTTACGATAACATACTTTAACATGCAATTCTATACACGATACTTTACTACCCTTCCAAAAGTCAAGTAATAAATCACATATCATGCGACTTCAGGACGTCTCCCAAGTCTTTGCGGTAGCTCCAAACAACTCTCCTCTAATTCATTTTATTTAGACTCCCTATGTTCATTAGGTTCATTGGTTTTAGGTTCCAGAATCGTCGCTCTGATGCCACTTTGTAACACCGCCACATACCAAGATACCTTACCAAGGACCACCCTAGCATGAGAGGCTGTTACCATCTCGGTTGCCCGAGGTTAGTAGATCAAAAGAAACCATTCCATAACATTTATTAAAGTATATAAGTTAAAGTTTACAAGTTCCAAAAGCAAATCCAAAACAAATGTTCACTAGTACTCAAAACAACTGAATCTAAAACAGCTAATCTCGTGACAGCGGAAGCTAGACTCGAAGTGATGACTCCCCATCTCGTCCCCATAGCAAGACCATAATCACCTATCACAATCTACTAACCATCCCTGAATGGATCACCACAGATTTAAAAAACAACAACGGGGTCAATTCACTGCATAATCAAAATAAGACAAAGTGCAACAAAGATAAACAGTTTTTCCACCATCAATCTCCAACTCCCAGTCACAACTCATACCTGACTACACACTAAAGTGTGTAGGCCTGCCAATGAGGGACCGCAGCCTTGCCCACCTAAGCCCCGCTCATCATACGAGCGATAACCCTGTTCATTAATGTGCACAACCCCTCCTGTAGTGGGTTCCACAGAGCGCGAATCAAGGGCGTGAAGCCACTCCCGCAAGTGACTCCACTCAGTCGAGGACGCACCTCACAAACATCATCAACCATCTCAACTCCAACACCCATACTCCAATCCAATAACAACAATCAATCAACAATATTAATCGAATCAATAAATCACAACACATATCTTAAATCAATTAAACAATAAACTGAGTAGGGAAACCCTACCTTAGCACAATCTGAAACGAGACAATCAAGAAAGCTAGAACGGCTCCTCTATGAAATCTTCACCTAACAATAACCATACAATTCTAATTACAATCATGCCAAAATCCCCTTTCCCCCAAATCACAAAACTAGGGCAAACCCTAAAAGACAAATTGACAAAACGCATAGAAGTAGAGGCTTACCGACACAATCTACGCAAAAGAAGGATGAACAAGACTCACGAGCAATTCACGAACTTGAGAGAGATTTGAGATGATTAGAATTACATTGAAAGTTTAGGTTTTGGTAAAAAGTGATTATGAAACAGTAAATCCCGTTTTATAACTCTAACCCTCTCTAAATCAAACCGCGAAAATAAACACCGCCAGACTGGATACTCGGCCAAGTATTCGCATACTCAACTGAGTATTCCTGGACTGTAGCCTGACCCGAAATACACGACGTATTACTCGGCCGAGTAAGCCATATTCGGCCGAGTAACAAACTTAGAAAAAACCGTAGTATTCTAGAGTGTGTAGCTTACTCGATCGAGTGACTCCTACTCGATCGAGTATGTGTGGTTACTCGATCGAGTTCGTCTTTGCACGAGTCATATTTGTTTAGAGCCTTAGGCTATGTGCTTACGTTTATCTCCCTTTTATAGCTCAAAGATATGCCGCCAAAGAGATCAGCTTTGTATGTTAAGGCTCAAGAGATGAGCATCGAGGATATTGCCAAAATGCTTGAGCACCAAGCGCGCTTACTGAGACCCTCAAGAAGATGGGTAAATATAAGGAGGCCAGGATAGACTTTGCCAAGATGAGCATTATGATATATCGCTTCAACCCCACTACCTATGTGGGTACAGTTGCGCCGATTTTGCTCGACAATTGGCACCGTGAGATAGAGAATATCCTAAGGGTGGTACATTGTCCGGAGGAGTTTAAGGTGGAACAAGCTGCGTTATACCTAAGAGATTCAGCAGGAGAGTGGCGGGATAAGGTGAAGGACAGTACTTTAGACATCTATAGGAAGCAGGGTAAGACTGCAATCTCGTGGTCCGCGTTCAAGAGAGTTATGAGGCAGGAGTTCATTCCGGAGCATGTTCGCAGCAAGCTAGGTGATGAGTTTCATTCTTTTAAGATGACCGGGGACATGACAGTGACGGAGTACTATCATAAGTTCAACGAGAAGGCAAGGTATGCTGAGGATATGGGGCTAAATCAAAAGAACTTATCACTTCGCTTTGAGAAAGGGTTGACTTATCGGATTTTGGAGAAGCTACAGGCGGGGACTCTTACCGATGTAAAGGAGGCTTATGAGAGGGCTGAACGGGCTGAGAGGTTGATCGAAATGGCCAGGGAAAATAAAGAGAAGGGCTCGGAAAATAGGAAGGCTAATAGTGATGGCGGTGTCCAATCTAGTTACAAGCGGGGTAACCACAATCAGGCAAGGGCTTATTCTTCTTGGTCAGGTTTTAGTGGAGGATCTTCTTATGGGCGTGGTCGTGGTAGTAGCAGCAGCTGGGGTATCTTGTGTTTCAACTGTGGCGGTGTTGGTTATAAGAGGCATGGGTGTACTAGTGCAGTAGGGAGGGGCTTTCAGAGACAGTCTCAAGGGGGCTTTTCACAGGGACCAACGCAGAGTTATTCTAGCAACCGGCCAGTTAGGTTGTGGAACAACCAAGGAGGGCAGAGTAGCAACAATGGTGGGTTCAACCGCAATGGAGGTAATTCTTATCAGAAATCGGCGACTAATACCAATCAGGTGTCAGCTGCCAAGCCTTCTACATTACCTAGTACAGTTCAAGGGGAGGTTAAAAGAGCAGTGGCAAACTGTTTATGATGGATAAGCAAGCTGCAGAGGATGATGCACATATGATCACCGGTACTCTTCTTGTTAACAACGTTTCTACCTTTGTTTTGTTTGATTTAGGGGCGTCGCATTCATTTGTATCGTCAGGTCATGCTAAGTCTATGGGTTTGAGAGAGTTTGAGTCTGTAGAAGATGTAGTTTTTATACCATATGGGGGGTTAGTTTCTTGTGGGAAACTGTATAGAGGGGTGTCCATGGTTATTGGGCAAGTTCATCTTCCAGTTAACTTGTTGGAGTTTCCTATGGCTGGTTTTGAGATGATAGTCGGGATGGACTGGTTGGGTAAGTATAAGGCTATAATAGACTGTCACAAAAAGAAAGTTTCTTTGAGGGGTCCTAAGGGGGCTAGTGTGTCTTATCGCGGGTTTGTTATCAAACCCAAAGTCAAAGTGATTTCAGTGGTGACATTGAAGTCTTACTTGAGGAAGGGGTGTCCTTTGATCCTATGCCATGTGAATCACACTAGTATGGTGGAACCGACAGCAGCTGAGATACCAGTGGTGGGGGAGTTTCCAGATGTCTTTCCATATGAGATACCGGATTTACCACCGAAGAGAGAGAGAGAGAGAGAGAGAGAGAGAGAGAGAGAGAGAGAGTGATTTCAGTGTGGAGTTGAAACCAGGGACGGGACCAATCTCTAAGGCCTCATACCGTATGGGTCCTAAGGAGTTAGAGGAGCTGAAGAAACAGTTGAATTCGTTGGTGGACAAGGGGTACATTAGACCAAGTGTATCGCCTTAGGGTGTACCAGTCTTGTTTGTGAAGAAAAAAGATGGGAGTTTGAGGCTGTGTATCGACTACAGAGAGCTTAACCATGTTACATTGAAGAACAGGTATCCTTTACCAAGGATATATGATCTTTTTGACCAGTTGAATGGAGCTGGTGTCTTTTCGAAAATTGATCTAAGGTCGGGGTACCATCAGGTGAGGATTCGAGATGAGGACATACCAAAGACAGCTTTTCGATCGAGGTATGGTCACTATGAGTATGTAGTGATGCCGATTGGGTTGAGTAATACGCCAGCAGTGTTTATGGACCTGATGAACCGGGTTTTCAGCTTGTACTTGGATTAGTTTTTGGTGGTGTTTATAGATGACATCTTAGTCTACTCCAAGACTAAGGAGGAGCATGAGGAGCACTTACGATTGGTGTTGCAAACCTTACATGACAACTAATTGTATGCTAAGTTGTCTAAGTGTGAGTTCTGGTTAGAGAAAGTGGCCTTTCTGGGACATGTGATCTCTAAAGAGGGTGTAGTTATGGGTCCTTGCAAGATTGAGGCGGTGTCTAACTGGGAGGCACCAAAGAATGTGGCCGAGATCAGGAGTTTCTTGGGTTTGGCAAGGTACTATCGACGATTCGTGAAAGACTTTTCAAAGATTGCCAGACCTATGACAACTTTGATGAGGAAAGAGAACAAGTTTCGTTGGGATAAAAGTTGTGAGACAGCGTTCCAAACATTAAAGGAGCGTTTGACCACAGCTCCAGTCTTAGCTTTACCTTAAGGGAGTGAGAATTTCGAGGTGTATACAGATGCTTCGAAAAACGGGTTGGGTTGTGTGTTGTTGCAGAACGGGAAAGTCATTGCCTATGCTTCTAGGCAATTGAAGTCTTATGAAGAGAACTATCTGACACATGATCTAGAGTTGGGTGCAGTTGTGTTTGGTCTCAAGATTTGGAGACACTATCTATATGGGGGCGACCTTTAAGGTGTTTTCTGATCACAAGAGTTTAAAATACATCTTTTCTCAAAAGAAGTTGAACATGAGACAGAGGAGGTGGATGGAGCTCATAGGAGACTATGACATGTATATTATATACCATGAAGGGAAAGCTAATGTGGTGGCCGATGCGTTGAGCAGGAAGAGTGTGCATTCCCTATGCCCAACTATGTCGCTGATGAGGCTAAAAGATGAAGTGACTAAGATGGAGATACATGTGATCCAGAAGGGAGATGCTAGGGGAGATTTAACAGTCCAACCGGATCTTTATGATGATATTCACAAGAAACAGGCTCTTGATTCTAAGATTTGGGAGTGGAGAGCTAGAGTAGATAAGGGGACATTTTCTCGGTTTTCTATTCATTCTGATGGGAGTGTTCGGTTTGATGGGAGATGGTGTATACCTAAGGATGAGGAGTTGAAAAAGATAATCATGACAGAAGCTCATTGCACACCATATTCAGTGCATCTAGGTGGTGACAAGATTTATAGGGATCTTAAGAACAAGTTTTGGTGGCCTGAGATGAAGAGGGAGACAGCTGAGTTGGTGGCTCAATGTTTGACTTGCCAGAGAGTCAAAGCGGAATAGCGAAGACCGCAAGGTAAAATTCAGTCTCTTGAGGTACCTGTGTGGAAATGAGAATCTATCTCCATAGATTTCATTATGGGGTTACCGAGGAGTCAACAAGGTAATAATAATATGATATGGATGATCGTTGATCGTTTGACCAAGTCAACTCATTTTATTCCCATGAAAGATATGTGGAGTAAGGTGCAGTTGGGAAATGGCTACAAGAAGAATGTAGTGAGGCTACATGGAGTGCCAAAGGACATTGTGTCAGATCGATATGCGAGATTCATTTCTCAGTTTTGGCAAGAGTTGCAAGAATTGATGGAGACTACCTTGAAGATGAGTACTGCATTCCATCCTGCGACAGATGGGCAGACATAGAGAACAATCAAGACCTTGGAAGACATGTTAAGGGCTTGTGTGATCGAGTTTGGTGGTAGCTGGGAAGATAGGTTGGGCCTGGTAGAGTTTTCTTACAACAACAGCTAACATACGAGTATTGGGATGACTCCGTTTAAGGCTTTGTATGGGAGGAGATGTAGGACTCCGATTTACTGGGATGATAGCGCAGAGGCAGTAGTTTTAGGTCCACATATGGTACAGGATATTGTTGAACATGTGAAGTTGATTTGGCAAAAGATGAAACCAGCACAGGATCGACAAAAGAGTTATGCGTATTTGCATCGTCAGGACATTGAGTTCCAGGTTGGGGATAAGGTCCTTTTGAAAGTGTCACTTATGCGTGGGGTGATGCGATTTGGTAAGAAAGGGAATTTAAGCCAAAAGTTCATTGGCCCTTATGAGATTTTGGATCGTGTGAGAGAGGTTGTTTATCGGTTAGCTTTGCCACCAGCTTTGGATCGTGTACATAATGTGTTTCATGTTTCTCAACTACGGAAGTATGTGACTGACCCTTCTCATGTGCTATAGGTTGAGCACATTGAGTTGGATTAATCCTTGTCTTATCTTGAAATGCCAAAAGAGGTCCTAGATCGCAAGGTTCGCAAGACTAGAACTGGGGAGACAGTGTTGCTAAAGGTTTTATGGTCCAATCACAACGTTGAGGAAGCAACTTGGGAGGCGAAGGAAGCTATGAAGGAACGCTACATGTCTCTTTTTTATCAGGTATGTGTGATTACGAGGACGTAATTATGTTTCTTTTAGGAGGGGTAGGAGATGATCGCATAAGGTTTTGGTACGGTTTTTGGTCAGTTTTGATAAAGTTAGTGTTTGTTTTGAGTCATAATGAGTTGTGTTTGAGTTTTGTTTTTGAGTTAGTTGTGTCGTTGCGTATAGTTGAGTTTAGTGAGTTTGTTTTTCAGTATGGGTTTGAACTTCGGAGACGAAGTTCATTTTTAAAGAAGGAAGACTGTAATACCTCAAATTTATGAGCTGTTGGGTACTCTATCGAGTAGGAGTTACTCTGTCGAGTAAGTTACTTTTGCATTCTGGAGTACGTTCTGCCTGATGGGTACTCGATCGAGGAAGGGCAACTCGATCGAGTAGACGGTACTCGATCGAGTACCTTAGTTACTCGATCGAGTATGTCGGGTTTTACGAGTTTTCGGCCGGGTTTGATAGTAATGCGTGAAGAGTTATATAAAGAGTTTTCGCTAGTTTCTTTTTACTTTTAACTTATTTCTAAACCTTTTTACAAAAGAAAAACAAAGCGACGTTCTTCTCTTCACTCATTGCTATCAAATCAAGAGTTAGGGTTGTCGGATTTTGGAATTCATCATACCTTTGTAATCGTCGTATTGTGCGTAAGATCTTTGTACTGTTTTTATGACAAATAGTTAATATTGTTTAAACCCTAATTGGGTGATTTGGGAGTTGTTGGGTTTGATTGTATTATAGATTGTAATTTTGTGATTAATTGATTATAGGAGGTGATTTTGTAGAAGAAGGTTTTTGATCCGCTGCTTGTGGTTGATTATTGGTGATTTCATCTCAGGTAGGGTTTCCCTACTCAGTTGACTGTGTAAATATTATAAGATGGTTTGTTGATTTATTGGCATGTTGATTGTATCGTTAATTGGTATTTGCATTGTTTACATTGGTTTTGTGGTTGGTTGTGTTTGTCTGTGGTTCGCGAGGTGCGCCCTCGGCTGAGTGGAGTCACTTGTGGGAGTGGCTTCACGCCCTTAATTCGCCCCTTATGGTTCCCGTCACAAGGGGGATGTGCACATTAATGGACATGGTTTATTCGGTCGATGGAGATGAGCGGGGCTTAGGTGGGAAAGGTTGTAGTCCCTCACTGGCGGTGTAGAATATCTGTTGCGATAAATATTCTGGCAGGGCTACACACTTTAGTGTGTAATCAAATGTTTGGTGATGTGACGGAGTTGGAGGATTGTGATTGTATATCTGTCTGTTGTATTGTATTATATTGTTTATGCAGTAACTGACCCCGTTTAAATGTTTTGAAAATTGTGGTGATCCATTCGGGGATGGTGAGCAGTTGTTTAGCAGGTATATCTTGGATCAGCGCAAGATCTAGGTGGGGATGGAGTCACTGTGGGTTAATATCCGTATACTACCCTTCGAATTAAGGATTATAACGTAAAATTTCATATGCAATTTATAGTCATAAAACGAAAATAACAAGGAAACGATAAAGATTAGAAATCAACCTCGGGTCCTTCAAATGCGGCGTAAAGAACAGAAATCTAAGCAGATTTCCTCCTAATCGTTGCACCCAAGACTTTGTCCGAGATATGCCCTTGTGCTAGAACAGTGTTCTCCGATTGCCTTGCAATATAGGGAGAACTGATGTGAGTTTGCTTGAGATGTGAGATCTCGGTTTCTACAGAGAAGAATGCTCTTCGAAACCCTAAATTTTTAGCAAGAATGAATTAGGTTAGACAAGAGGAGAAAGCTCTCCTTTTGTCTTGGTGATTCTCGGCCAAACCGAGTGAGAGGAGCCCGTATGGGCTTTTCATTTTCTCTTCACTTAAACTCGCGGTCCGGTCCATCACTCGCTAAGTGTATATGACGGGTTTGTATTATAAACTGTTATCGGTTATCGGAAATTAAGGCATCAGCTAATAATACGGGTTATTGAATTATTAATACGTGTCCACGAAAAAAGTATTGTATAATTATTTTTAATATACATTTAATTAAATATAAATCACGTATATTTAATTTTACGAATTAAATGGTTAATTCGCCTTAGCCCATGATATTTAATCCGTATTAAATATAATATCTCAACATCACATATTTGACTAATTACTAGTCAAATAACTCGGACTAATTGGTTAGTCAATTTTGGCATCTACATGACAAGTATTTTCATCTTGTCACATCTCTCGAACGTATCCTATAGGTGTGACTTTTAGGGACCAGTTGATCACCGCCATCCGTATGACAATAACGTCAAACTTATCTAGCAAGCCAACCGTTATTGATAAACGTGGATCAAGTGATAATAATACCAAAATATGCCCTTTGATCCTTTTAGAGGTTTATAAGTCCTTGCACTAATCGTTAAGGACGCCAACCCCAACAAGCTCCCACTTGTCCGTACAAGTGTATGTGCAATGACGTTATCCGCACTAATTGGAGGACACAAGCTCCAACAAACTCCCACTTGTCCGAACAAGTGTAGGTGCGATAACCGATTCTCATATTCATTTAAAATCTCTCCCACTCAATGTAAAACAATTTGCAGATCTGGATCCACAAAGGTCGTATTTTACAATCGATCCGTATCTAGAGTGGTTTCCCCGACTAGAGAGTAACTTAACCGATAAAACGAATCCGTATCCGAGCATGGCCATGCATTTCGATTCTGACTCCTCGAGTGGCCCCGAGAAATATCGAGTACGATAAAGGCTGAATATTTCCTTCAACTCGACTCCTTCCGATCTAAGCACAAAGCATGAAATGACCGAGAAAAAATCTACTTGGCCCCTGTTACGGATGACCGTGAGAAAGAAACCAAAGTCACCCAAAATCTGCCGTAGTCTCAAGAGACAGTCGATAGTCTAAGAATCGACTCTTAGGATCACCATGGAAGTCTTATCCACGACCGGGCAACGAATGTTATAAAACATTTAGGACTCCACGTCGATGTCACAATTGTGTCCTACGAAATATCCGTATAAATCGCCTCGTGATTGGTCGGTCAACCTGTTGACTTATGGTTCGTTGAACCCACCATCAACCAACGTCACAGAATAATTGCCGAGTTTATCGGCTCATGTGGGCAATTAAGGACTAACAAGATATGATGTTTGTTCAGATCACTTTGTGGTGTTCAAAATTGTCGTACAATTCCACATGAAAAACAAAATATATATATAAAATATCAAAACGATGATGTCGTATAGAGTACAAAGGAGAATGAATCTGATCCATAAAAGAGTACTACAACTCAGGAACACGTTTGATTCCCATGGAATTTACGTGCCCTTCATGCTTATCTTGTCGTAATGCTTTAGTGAGAGGATCTGCTATGTTATCATCTGTAGCAATCTTTTCTATCACTACTGTCTTTTGCTCCACGTAATCCCGGATTAGATGAGCTTTCCGTTGTACATGTCTAGACTTGTTGCTAGACTTTGGCTCCTTAGCTTGGAAGATGGCACCACTATTGTCGCAATAGATGGTGATCGGGTCATTCGAACTAGGCACTACAGAGAGCCCATGTAAGAATTGACGCATCCATATCGCTTCCTTTGTTGCTTCGGACGCGGCATAGTACTCGGACTCGATCGTAGAATCTCTTTGTAACAGTTTGTTTGAACTCTTCCGGTGACTGCAGCGCCATTAAGAGTAAAAACGAATCCTGACTGAGATTTCGAGTCATCACGATCCGTTTGGAAGCTAGCATCTGCGTAACCGGTTGCGCATAGCTTTTGTTCGCCTCCATAAGTCAAAGCCCAATCTTTAGTCCTCCGTAGGTACTTAAGAATGTTCTTGACAGCCAACCAATGTGGTTCACCTGGTTGCTGTTGGAATCGACTTGTCATACTCAATGCATATGCCACGTCCGGACGTGTGCATATCATGGCATACATGATTGATCCTATAGCCGAAGCATAAGGAATCCGTGTCATGCGCTCTTTCTCTTCCGGTGTCTCTGGTGCCTGAGACTTGCTCAAATGCACCCCTGGGGACATGGGAAGGAACCCCTTCTTGGAGTTAGTCATGCTGAATCTCTCTAGGACTTTGTCTATGTAAGACTCCTGACTGAGAGATAACATCCGTCGTGATCTATCTCGATAGATACGGATGCCTAGAATTCTCTGTGCCTCTCCCAGATCTTTCATCTGGAAATGGTTCTTCAACCATACTTTCACCAAAGTTAAGAGAGGTATGTCATTCCTAATCAGGAGTATGTCGTCAACATACAATATTAGGAAGACAATCTTGCTCCCACTCGACTTGATATATAAACATGGTTCCTCGACTGATCGAGTAAATCCATTTTCTTTTATCACTTGGTCGAAACGATGATTCCAACTCCTTGATGCTTGCTTAAGTCCATAAATGGAACGCTTAAGCTTGCACACTTTCTTAGGATGTACTGGATCGATGAAACCTTCGGGTTGTACCATGTACAACTCTTCCTCCAAAAAGCCGTTTAAGAAGGCGGTTTTCACATCCATTTGCCAAATTTCATAGTCATGAAAAGCGGCGATCGCTAAGATAATCCGAATGGAACGCAAAGATAACTACGGGTGCAAAAATCTCATCGTAGTGCAAACCTGGCACTTGGGTGAAACCTTTAGCAACTAGTCGTGCTTTGTAGATATCTTGTTGACCTTCCACGGAATGCTTTATCTTGTAAAGCCATTTGCATTGAAGGGGACGAACCTTAGTAGGTAAGTCAACAAGATCCCACACGTTGTTCTCATACATGGAGTCCATCTCGGATTGCATGGCCTCAAGCCATAGCTTTGAGTCGAATCTGGTCATGGCACCTTTATAGGTTGCGGGTTCACTACTCGTTAAGAGTAGAACGTCATCTATGTCATGTTCCTCGACCATACCGATGTATCTGTCCCGAGGAATAGAGACTCTTCCCGACCTCCTAGGTTCCTCGGGAATATTCACCGCAGCCGGGATTGAAGGAATTGGTTCCTCCAATGGTTGCTCGGTGTTTGGTTCTGGAATCTCCGACAGTTCGAAGGTTCTATCACTCTTTGCATTCTCGAGAAATTCCTTCTCTAAGAATGTCGCACTAGCCGCAACAAAAACTCGTTGTTCGGTTGGCGAATAGAAGTAATGACCACGCGTTCCTTTAGGATAACCTATAAAGTATGTCTTGACCGATCGCGGGCCGAGCTTATCCTCGTGTCTCCACTTGACATAAGCCTCGCAGCCCCAAACCCGTATAAAGGACAAGTTAGGGACCGTTCCCTTCCATAGTTCATATGGAGTCTTGTCAACAGCTTTAGACGGACTTCGGTTAAGTATTAGAGCGGCTGACATAAGAGCATAACCCCACAATGAATCAGGTAAAACCGTGTGACTCATCATGGATCGAACCATATCAAGTAGTGTTCGATTTCTCCGTTCGGACACACCGTTCATTTGAGGTGTTCCGGTGGAGTTAGCGTAGGGCAATCCACAGTCCTTTAGGTGTTGATCAAACTCGTGAGAAAGATACTCGCCACCACGATCCCAACGCAGTGTTATTATCTTTCTACCCAACAGGTTCTGTACCCTATTTTGGTATTCCTTGAATTTCTCAAAGGATTCACTTTTGTGCTTCATTAAGTAGACATAGCCATATCTACTCAAATCGTCCGTGAAAGTGATGAAATACCTATAGCCTTCTCGTGCGGTGATTGACATAGGACCACATACATCCGTGTGTATGAGCCCTAATAGGTCGGCAGCGCGCATTCCAACACCTTTGAAGGAAATCCGAGTCATCTTACCGATGAGACATGATTCACACGTGCCAAATGATTGAAAATCAAAGGCCGAGATAGCTCCATGTTTGATAAGTTTTTTACGCGTTTCTCATTAATGTGTCTCATACGGCGAGTGCCATAGATATGTTTGATCTTTGTCACCAACCTTTAACCTTTTATTCATTACGTGTAATATTTCGAGGTCCGATCTAAAACATAAATTCCGTTCATGGAAAGCGCCTTGCCATAAATCATATTGTGTAATGAGAAAATGCAAGAATTATTCTCTATTACAAATGAAAAACCAAGTTTATCAAAGCGAGAAACAGAAATAATGTTTTTAGAAAGACTGGGTACATAATAGCAATCATATAATGATAACTCAAATCCGCTAGGAAGCTGGATCACATATGTCCCCTTGGAGATGGCAGCTACTCTTGCTCCATTCCCAACACGCAGGTCCACCTCACCCTTTACGAGGGGTTCGATGTTTCGGAGCCCCTGCACATGATTACACAGATGAGAACCACAACCAGTATCAAGTACCCAAGTTCCGTAACTTGCGTGGTTAATCTCAATCATATGAATAAAAGAAGAAGAAGACATACCAACGGGTTTAACACGACCGCCTTTAAGTCCTCATGATAAACAGGACATGTGCGTCTCCAATGCCCAGTCTTGTGGCAATGATGGCATTCCATGTTTTCACTCTTGCTCTTTGTCATGCCACGATGAGTTACTCGACTCACCAGGACCACTCTTACCCGAACCCGACTTCTTGAACTTCGCCTTACCTCTTTGTTAGGTTTGCCGGAGATTTGCCCTTACCTTTCCCTTTGTTTGACACAACGAGAATATCTTGTTTCGAGCCCCCTTTGCACTTCATGTCCTTCTCGGTGCGTACGAGGAGGGAGTGCGATTCATGGGGAGTTTTCTTCAAATCATTCATATAGTAATTCGCTCGAAATTGCGAATAACCATCGTGGAGTGAGTGAAGAATACGGTCGATAACAATATTCTCGCTGATGTTACAATTAAAGGTCTCCGACTTTTCGACATTCTCAATCATCTTTGAGAATGTGTGGGCTAACCGGTTGGCCCTTCGGAGTCTCGCATCAAAGAAGCGAGTGGTATGCTCATAGGTCACGATTCTCGGTGCTTTCGAGAATTCCTTAGTGAGCGTGGTGAAAATCTTGTTTGCACCTTGGGCTATGAAGCGTTTCGGCAAATTGGGTTCCATTGCAAAAATAAGTACGTTCTTTACCGCACCCGCTTCTAAAGCGAAATCGTTATACTTGTTGATTTCGTTAATTCCCGGCCGTGGGACCTGGGTTTAACGGCATGGGCTCAGCGAGATATCCGAGCTTTCCGTCGCGGCGGCAGCATTCCGTAATCCGCCTCCCGGTCCATGAAGTTGGATCCGTCATTCTTGATCGAGTGGTGATTCATCCGACTCATGAAGATCCTAAGCCAGGACTCACGGTCTAATGTGGCACTTGGCATTGGGTTATCACTTGAACCAGCCATTTGTTGTTTAGCGATTTAAAACGTGATCTACACTTTGAAAAAGAAAGAAAAACAAAACGAAATAAGCAACTCATCGAGGTGATTTAAGTCTATTTTAAAATTCATTTTAAACATGTAGACTCTCGCACTTGCATAATTGATCTCCCTCAAGAATGATACAAGTGATCCCAAGACTCAATTTCAGTAAATTGATAAGCCAACTGTTTAGCTAATTCTTCCGGAAGAACTCTTGGTCGATAGATTTCCGTAAATCCTATCTATAGTCCACCATAGTCACAGGATCGTACGAGTGACCACAGTGTTGAGATAAAATAGGTCAATCGGTTCCAACTTACCCGACGTAGAAGGGGTCATAGTATGCCTACCGACGAAGAGGGGACTCATTGGAGTTTGACCTATAAAGACCGTTCTCAATTTTGGTTTATACGAGGAAGATCCCATCAACAAAATTATAATTCATTTTAAGTGAACGAATAACTAGCGTCTGTTGTGAATGAATTTATTTGGATGATGGCTTAAAACGTGTGACATGAGAATGTCAATGAAAACTAACTCGTGACCTCTATATGTGTCAGTTTTCATGCAATAGTTAGGTGGTTTGGTTTTTAGGCGGAAAATGATGCATTTAATCGTTGCGGAAAAATAAATAAGGGAATGCAATACGTAAATAAAAATTTCCTAGTGTGGCCTATCCTAGTATAAGAACATAATACAACTTTGGAATCCACCGTTGGACCCGAAAAGCTTGTCTTGATGTTCCATCTTGATCCAAGTAGCGGGAGTGAGCATCCGGTCTCCATCTTTAGTCTTCTCAAAAATTACAATTTAAAATTACAAATATAAACCTATTTACATTCTAATTAAAACTGTAATTACAAGTGAAAAAAAAAAACAAAACGGAGATACAAGATCTCAAAATACAACCAAGACCGTGTTCCATCATTACGGTAACACGTTCTACTAAGGCCACACTAAGTTACAATCGCTTGTAAAATTAAATACGTAATTAAAAGGCATTCACGGCATTCATAAATTAACGATAAATAAAAATGCATCAACTAAAAACAAATTCATTCGTGACATAATTCCGTAATTATGTTAAATTTATCCAAACCACCTTTTAATGATTAAAATTCGTGTGATAAAACCGCTTCTATCATTTAATTTTAATCTATTATAATCCGTTACTTTAAATATAATTTAAAATAACTTAATGGTACGTGTGTGAACCGTTTCACAATCATAGCGAGTGTACTATATCCGGATAAAGTACATATTGAAGCCAAAAGAAAATTTAAATCAAAAGAAACAAATTTTCAATCTTTGTTAAAGACGAAATCCCTCGATCCAGGGACATAAGTGCTCGATCGAGGAACTAAAGGCTCGATCGATCAACGCAAGTCGATCGAGGGGTATGCTAATCGGGAGTACTCGATCGACTAACTGGAGGTCGATCGAGTACCTTTATCAACAAATCTGCTTTCGATCGAGTACGAGGACAACTCGATCGAGCAAGTAGGGTTTAGAAAGGGGTCGATCGAGTACAACGGGGACTCGATCGAGCAAAAGGTTTTTGAGATGGGGTCGATCGAGTACAACAGGGACTCGATCGATCAAAAACAAGACAAACAAAGACTCGATCGAGTAGAAATACGCTCGATCGAATGCAAAAGATTTGAAAACTTCAAAACCCTCGTGAAAACAAATTTCTAGACAAGATCAATTGTAATTTTGATCAAAAACGCATCAAAACAAATTTAACAATTGACAAAAACTTGACATGTTGCTATAATCTCTGTATAAAATAACAACATGTAAAAACAACATGAAATTTGAAGCAAAACAGCCGTGTAAAACATGGCACGGTTTGGTTTTCGAGACAAAACAACAACAAGAGCAACCGTGTAAACAAGACACGGTTCCCAAAGCAACCAAAAAACGCAGCAAATTAAAAAATTTCTGCCGAGTAAAAAATTGGCTGCCGAGACAAATTTTTAACCAAAAAATCATCGTTTCAACAATCGTTTGATGAAAAACACATATAAAAATTTACGTGGCCTCGCTCTGATACCACTTGTGGGTTAATATCCGTATACTACCCTTCGAATTAAGGATTATAACGTAAAATTTCATATGCAATTTATAGTCATAAAACGAAAATAACAAGGAAACGATAAAGATTAGAAATCAACCTCGGGTCCTTCAAATGCGGCGTAAAGAACAGAAATCTAAGCAGATTTCCTCCTAATCGTTGCACCCAAGACTTTGTCCGAGATATGCCCTTGTGCTAGAACAGTGTTCTCCGATTGCCTTGCAATATAGGGAGAAGCGATGTGAGTTTGCTTGAGATGTGAGATCTCGGTTTCTACAGAGAAGAATGCTCTTTGAAACCCTAAATTTTTGGCAAGAATGAATTAGGTTAGACAAGAGGAGAAAGCTCTCCTTTTGTCTTGGTGATTCTCGGCCAAACCGAGTGAGAGGAGCCCGTATGGGCTTTTCATTTTCTCTTCACTTAAACTCGCGGTCCGGTCCATCACTCGCTAAGTGTATATGACGGGTTTGTATTATAAATCGTTATCGGTTATCGGAAATTAAGGCATCGCTAATAATACGGGTTAGTTGAATTATTAATACGTGTCAAATGAACAGTATTGTATAATTATTTTTAATATACATTTAATTAAATATAAATCACGTATATTTAATTTTACGAATTAACTGGTTAATTCGCCTTAGCCCATGATATTTAATCCGTATTAAATATAATATCTCAACATCACATATTTGACTAATTACTAGTCAAATAACTCGGACTAACTGGTTAGTCAATTTTTTGCATCTACATGACAAGTATTTTCATCTTGTCACATCTCTCGAACGTATCCTATAGGTGTGACTTTTAGGGACCAGTTGATCACCGCCATCTGTATGACAATAACGTCAAACTTATCTAGCAAGCCAACCGTTATTGATAAACGTGGATCAACTGATAATAATACCAAAGTATGCCCTTTGATCCTTTTAGAGGTTTATAAGTCCTTGCACTAACTGTTAAGGACACCAACCCCAACAGTCACCACGTGTCAGAATCGTAGTCTTCCGTTGTTTTGTCATAACACTTTTTACTTTAGTTGGATTTTGGTTTTGAGACATTGTATTTTACATTTCTGTTGGTTTTGATGTACACGCATTTAAACTTAATTACTTAAATACGTTTCTTGATGGTCACTTTTGATTACTATGCCTCGGGTAACCGAGATAGTAGCATTCTCATGTGCTAGGTGGTCTTGGTAAGGCACCTTGGTGTATGGGGTATTACACTACCATTTTAGTTTGATCTCTTATGTAGAGACTAAATATATTTTTTGTCTCAAATTAGTCGCTAAATTATATATTTAGCAACCGAGTTTTGATCAGTTGCTAAATTAATAGATAAATCATCATTCTCTTATAGTGTAAGATAGGAAGGTCACTCGTTATACAAATAGATAAAGAAATACAAGTAACTTTTTTTTAGTCAGTTAAGGCTGTAGTAGTTCTTATTTAAAGATAGTTATGAACATAATATTTTATCAAATTCATTCTCTTGCAATAAATTAATAAGCTCACTATAGAGTGCGTTAAATTGAAAGGTATACGGAGTAAACCTTAGAAGTTAGTTAATAAATTAAAATGGATGAATGACTGAATGAGTATGATAAAGACAAAATATATACTCCCTCCATTATTTTATATATGTCATTCTCACATTTCGAGACAGTCACTTCTCTCTTCAATATCTCTCAAAACATATGGGTTAATAATATGAAATGTATACTCTTATGAAAGCAAATTTCATGACGAATCTAACGATATGATTTTTATAATTTTTTCAAGAGTATTTTTTCATAAAAATCAAAGTCAAAGGCTTACCTCGTAAAATAAAAAACGTCATATATAAAATAATGGAGGGAGTATTAATTAAGTGGATTTCATGTGATGGTTTTTTTTTTTTCAACTCATTTCTTAATTATGTGATCAGGGATTAGGGTTTGATCTTTATGAGGTGGTGATTGGTAGGTAGATGGAGGAAGTTTAAAGGGAGCAAATAAAATGAGTACCAAATTGAGTAAAAAATTTGATCAATATTTTAAGCTACTTTGTATTTCGACTATAAACCACTCTAATATTGAGTTATGACACATATGCTCTGTTCTTTTATACTTAATTTTGTTGAATTTAACTTATTTTAATTTATAGGAACTTAACTTTTCTGAATTGAAACTTATTATAGGAGTTTAACCGAACTTAACTTTGCTTAACATTTCTGAACATAATTTTGAAGAACTTAACAAAACTTCTAGGAGCTTAACCTTTCTAAACTTAATTTTGATGAACTGAACGTACTTTAACTTTGTTGAACTTAACTTATAGGAGTTTAACTTTTTTTTTCAACTTAATTTATAGGAGCTTAACTTTTCTAAGCTTAACTTATATGGACTTAACTTTTTTTATCTGAACTTATTTGAGCTTAACTTAATTCAAACTAAATTATGATACCTTACCAACCAGCGAAAGGTTCGACGAAAGTCATTTTTTTCTTATCAACTTGGAGTATAACCTCTTCTTGGACCAATTCAAAACTCTCAGGCTTGTAATCAGGATTCTTATTTAGATTGCTCCTCGAACAGAGGAATAGAAAAGGGAACTACTATTCTTATGAACTTTCATCGTTATTTGAGTACTCATCTCACTTTCTTTTCACCCGGCCAATTATTTTTACCTTTTCTTCTATAGTTGATTTTAAAATATTTTTTGGATAATAATTTTTTCTTGGCCAATAATTAAAAAATTTAATACGGAGTAACATTGTTTATTATTTTATTTCATTTACTGGTTTAAACCTCATGCAATACCTGCACCGTGCACGATATATATTATATTTTTTTTGTTATAAAACTACTTATATAAAATTGCTACATCATTAATTGTTCACATTTCTAATCATTTTATTTTGTTTTGATTAAAGAAAGTTAGAACTGAAAATTAATTAGGAGAAAAGAATAATGAGTTGAAATGTATCTTAATGAAAATAATTTTATACCATAAAGCTAATAATTTCAAATAAATATTTTCAATTTTTTGTCATTAAACTAATAAAAACAATTTACATATTTTTTTTATATACGGAGTATGAGTCAAGTCGTTATCTAATATGGAGTAATAACACCAATAAAAGATTTATTTACAGTTTTATATCAATTTTATTTTATTTTAATTAAAATATTATAGTTTCGAGTTTAGTGAAAATAATATAATTTGATGACAAGATTTATTTTATTGAAAAGATAATAATTTAATAAAATAAATTGTAATTATTAGTTTCCTTATTTAGTAAATGGACTTAATTATCATCAATTTCCTTATTTTAGAATATGTATTAAGGAGGAAAAATGTTTGAGATCAGGTTTCTTTTAGTATATAAAATGGGATGTTTTGTATGAAACAAATATTTTATGTTCATATCATTAAAATAAAGGATATTGTATTCAGTAAATTTTATTTATAAAAACATAATGATGAAGATGCATGGGTTTAGGGCTGTAAATGATCCGAGCCGGCTCGACAAGCCCTCGGAATCGGCTCGGTCAAAGCTCGGCTCGAGCTCGGTCAAAACGAGCTCGAACTCGAACTCGAGCCGAGCTTGGCTAAATACGAGCCGAGCCCGAGCTCAGCAAGGCTCGGCTCGGAAGCTCGTTTAGGCTCGTTTATAGTTTTTTTTGTACAATATTTATATTTGTAATATTAATTTTATTATAAATTATATGTTATTTAGTAATGTATAATTATATTATATTATAATAATTTTTAGAATTTTATAATCTTATTTATTATTTAAAAATATTTATATTTAGTTAGATTAAAAAAAGTTAGAAAGTGAAAATAATATAAAGACAAAACAAGCTCGATTCGAACTCGAGCCGATCTCGAGCTTTTTCCGAGCCGAGCTCGAGCTTCAATTTTTTAAGCTCGACGAGTTTCGAGCCGAGTTCGAGCTCGAGCTAAAAAATTTGAGCCGAGCCCGAGCCCACCCGAGCTCGAGCTCAAATCGGCTCGTTTACACTAGAGACCTAGCAAATTAAACAGATCGGGTCGTGTCGTGTTCGTGTCCATATCAACTATAAACGGGTCACAACTACCCCAACCCTAACCCGACCCAATTACATAAACGGGTCATTTGTCTCAACCCTAACCCAACTCATTTAATTTTTCTATAACCCAACCCGACCTGTTTAACTCATTTATCTTTAAGCAGGTCATTTTTAACCCGTTTATCTTTTAGCAGGTCATTTTTAACCCACTTAATCCGTTTAACCCAATAAACTAATAAAATAAACTAAGCTTTATAGCGCTATTATCCAAAAATGATGAATGAAAATGCTTATATTTAAGTTATTTGGTTGGGTTATTGATTCAACCCAAATATATTATGCCACTTTTAAATAAATGGGTTAGTCGTGTCGTTTTCGTGTCAAAAGAGCTTAACCCTAATCCGACCCATTTAAGTTTTGTGTCGTGTCCGTGTCAACCCAATTACTTAAATGGGTCAGAACGTCTTAACCCTAACCCACTAACTTCGTGTCAGGTTTGTGTCTTATTTTCGGGTCGTGTCAATGATTGTCACCTCTAGTTTACACCCATTAGGGGTAGATGAAATTAAATATTGTAAAAGAAGTAAGAGGCAAAAAAAAATTAGAAAATTATCTTCTTCTTAGCTTCAGCCAACTGAGGAAATGTAAAGCGACAATTAACTATCTATGATGTAAAATATGGTAATTTTTGAGTTACTTCGCAGCAACTTTTATATTTTATTTCTTTTTTCCAAAGTAACTTTATTTATCTAAATTGGACCATAATAGACTCTGTTTGGCAAAGAGTAGATTGGCCAATTTCTATTAGATTTAAAGTGATTAGTATATTAGTAGTATACTAGTTTGAATATCCGTGCGTTGCAACGGGGTAATTAACTTATTTATAATGCAAAAAAAAACATAAGGGTTTAATGTTTACATTCTATGTCTAATAATTTGTTTACATATTATTAAAATATTTCTTTCAAAAAAAAAATGATTAATAAATACGTGGGTTAACTCTTATTTATAATCATATAATCACCCCACATTATACTAATCTTTCGATGTGGGACAATTCTACTATTTTTTTTTGGGAAAGGTTAAGTATATACAATTCTACTATTTATAAGTAATATATTCACCAAACTTGGATTATGTTTATGATGTGGGACAATTCTACTATTTATACGTAGTATATCATCAAACCTGCATTGTTTTACAATGTGGGACAAATAACATACTCAAAATTACACCATCTTTTTTGCACTTAGTTCGACATTCAACCAGATCCCGAATACCGAATACGGTTAATTGTTACTCATTATATCTAATATTTATATTTAAGTTTAATAATATGATCAAGTACTCTCAATTAATATTTGTCGTTGTTTTTCTTCATTTTTTTTATCATAATTGAGATACGAAAATTTTCCGTGGTACCCCTTAATTTTGTCAGATTTTTCATGTTACCCCTACTTTTAAGAATCTGCTTATGGTATCCTTGAAGTTCCATTTTTTTTCCCATGGTACCCCCTAATATAAAGGTTGTTAAATAAACGTTAAGTTTGATGGCGTGACAATAAAATAACAATTAATAAATAATACTCCCTTTATTGTTTTATTGGTACGGATATCTCTCTCTTTTAAATGAAAATTTAATTAAATATATCATTATAATATTGGAAATTTCTCATGGTAACCTTGAACTTTGATAGATTACACATGGTACCCCTAATTTAAAGTTTCTACAAATGGTACCCCTGTGTTCACCTTTTTCTTTCCCATATTAGCATTTGACAACTTCCTTCATAATGTCATTGCTCCTATGACTTTTGACGCCTTTTTCTTTTGTTATCTATTACACAAACACTTCATCATCTAATTCTTAAATCCATATTTTATTTAATAAACTAACATTTAATACCTAAATAACAAAACACAAATAGCATGGCATGCTCAATTACTCATCTAGTTACTCATAGGAGTAACGACGTTATGAAAAAAGTAAACACAAAGGATATTATATGTACAAACTTAAAATTAGGGGTATTATGTGTAATCTAACAAAATTCGAAGGTACCATGAAAATTTTCCGTTATAATATTGACCATTTTATCGATCTTTTTCCTACCTAAAAAAATATTACAACTTTAAAAATTTAACATTTAATTCAAGATTATGTTTAAAGTCTCTTATATTAAGTATACTTTGAGAGATTCAATATATTTGGGATGATACCTAAGTTTCAAGGATAAATCATATTTGTAATCACGGGATCACCCTACCTTATGATAATCTTATGATGTGGGACAATTCAACTACTCCGTATTTATATGTAGTATATATTTATCACATCTACATTATTTTTCAATGTGAGACGATTAACATATTTAAAAGTACACCATATTTTTTTGAACCTAATTCGACATCCAACCCGATTTAATAATAAGCAAATACTATATTATCTATTAATATTCATACGTTTATTTTTTTTATTTTTTTATTATAATTAAAATATGTGCAAATAATATGAACCTATACTCTAATGATAGATTTTTTTTAACAAAATTCTAATTATATTATTTAAACGTAGTATATTTACCACACCTACCTTATTTTCAATGTGGGACATACAAAATCTATAGGTAGAAAATATAATGATATAAACTTTTAAGAGCTCTCCAAGACAATACTTAAGAAACTCAAAAGATTTTGGGTTGATGCCTAAGTTCTAAGTATGCCTCCTATTTATAATTATAGAATCACCCACCTTATACTAATCTTTCGATGTGGGACAATTCTACTATTTATATGTAGTCTGTTCACCACACTACTTTTTTTTCAATGTGGGACAAAACATACTAAAAAGTACACAATTTTTCATATTAAGAAGTACACCATCTTTAATATGAGCAAATAATATGAAATCTATATATATATATAAAAGAGAGTTTTTTCGAGCGATTTGAGAGCGTCCACATCATCAAAAATCAATTTAGGAAAGTATAATTTTTGATGTAAAAAATAAAGTAGAAAATCTTTTAATTATTATAATATGTATATTTCCTAAATTATATTCAAGTGATATTTCCAATTTTTATATCAAACTTTTACATTTCATTTGGCAAAAAAATATCGTTAAAAAAATTATGAAAATAATATAATTAGCTTTGTGTTAAAAAATGCTATCATTAGAGTATAAATTTCATATTATTTGCACATATTAAAGATGGTGTACTTCTTAATACGTAAAATTGTGTACTTTTTAGTATGTTTTGTCCCACATTGGAAAATAAGTAGGTGTGGTGAATATACTACATATAAATAGTAGAATTGTCCCACACCGAAAGATTAGTATAAGGTGATGTGATCCTATGATTATAAATAGGATGCATATTTGGAACTTATGCATCCACCCAAAATTTTTTGAGTCTCATAAATATTGTTTTAAAGAGCTCTTAAGATTTTTTATCATTATCTACGATATGATATAAAAAATAAAGTGGAAATCGTTGGGAACTACCCGGGAAAGAGTTAAGAACATGAACAAGAAAATAAAAAAATAACTAAAGGTTTTACTAATGGTAATCTCCTGACACAATACAAAACTAAAGATTTTACTAATGGTTGTCTTCTGAATGCAGTAATAGAGCGTTAAAGAGTTTGTATTACTGTCTCTACAATAATGGTTTATAACCTAAGTTAATGTTTGGAAAATCTTTTAGTTATTATAATATATACTATGTATTTCTTATTTTATATTCAAGTAATGTTTCTAATTTTTATATAAAAACTTTTAAATTTCATTTGATAAAATAATATAGGTAAAAAAATTATGAAAATAATATTATTAGATTCATGGTAAGAAATGCTATCATTAGAGTATATATAGATTTCATATAATTTGCACATATTAAAGATGGTGTATTTCATAGTATGTTATCTCCCACGTTGAAAAATAATATAGGTGTGATAAATATACTACATATAAAAAATAGAATTTTTCCATATCGAAATATAGCATAAGGTGGGCGATTCTATGAGCATCCTTGGAACTTAGGCATCAACCCAAAATTTTTTGAGTCGCTTAAGTATTGTCTTGGAGAGCTCTTAAAAGTAGGTGTGGTAAATATACTATGTTTAAATAATATAATTAGAATTGTGTTAAAAAATATTCTATCATTAGAGTATAGGTTCTTATAATTTGCACATATTTTAATTATGATAAAAAAAAAATAGAAAACAAACGTCCATGGTAGCATGTGTAATCTATCAAAGTTCAAGGTTACCATGAGAAATTTCCAATATTATAATGATATAGTAAATAAAATTTGCATTTAAAAGAGAGATATCCGTACCAATAAAACAATAAAGGGGGTATTATTTTTTAATTGTTATTTTATTGTCACGCCATCAAACTTAACGTCCATTTAACAGCCTTTACATTAGGGGGTACCATGGACAAAAAAATTGAACCTCAAGGGTACTATAGGCAGATTTTTAAAAGTAGGGGTAACATGGAAAATCTAACAAAATTAAGGGGTACCACGGGAAATTTCCGTATCTCAATTATGTTAATTTTTTTTTGAAGAAAAACAACGTACAAATATTAATGGAGAGTACTTGATCATATTATTAAATTTAAATATAACAATTAGATATAATGAGCAGCAATTATCTGTATTCGGTATTCGAGATCTGGTTGGATGTCGAACTAAGTACAAAAAAGATGGAGTAATTCTGAATATGTTATTTGTCCCACATTGAAAATAATGTAGGTTTGGTAAATATATATTACGTATAAATATTAGAATTGTCCCACATCAGAAAAAAAATCCAATTTTTGTGAATATATTACTTATAAATAGTAGAATTGTCCCACATCGAAAGATTAGTATAAGGTGGGGTGATTATATGATTATAAATAAGAGTTAACCCACATATAATGTAAACATTAAACGCTTATAACGTTTTTTTTTTTTGCATTATAAATAAGTTAATTACCCCGTTGCAACGCACGGGCATTCAAACTAGTTTATACTCTAATGATAGCATTTTTTACCATAAAGCTAATTATATTATTTTCATAATTTTTTTAACGATTTTTTTTTTGACAAATGAAATGTAAAAGTTTGATATTAAAATTGGAAATATCACTTGAATATAATTTAGGAAATATACATATTATAATAATTAAAAGATTCTCCACTTTATTTTTTACATCAAAAATTATACTTTCCTAAATTTATTTTTGATGATGTGGACGATTTCTCGATCATTTCGAAAAAACTCTCTTTTATATATATATATATATATATATATATATATATATATATATATATATATATTTTACTAGGTAATCTATTATTTTAGTTTTATGTTTGATGAACTGCATAATGAAAGAGTAGAATGATTCTCGGCCTATTTGGTAGGTAACATATTGAAAACTGTAGAATGAAAAAAAGTTTCAAATTAAAGGGATGGCAATATTGGCTTCTAACAAAAGTATATTTCCAAATAAATTGTAACATATTAGTATGTCCACATTAACAATTTTACTCATTCTTAAAACAATTCGCCAACATTTTAATTTATTGATTATCAAACAAGCATGATGTATGGAGATTTAGAGAAAAAGGTCGCAAAAAAGTTATGAAGACGTCTTTCTTTCATGGACCACGAGTTTAAGTATATTGTTTTTTTCCCCCTAAAACATCAATTCAAGCATAAACAGTGTTTCGTTTCTGGTAGACGATATAACCTAGTTCTAGGAAGATCTAGTTTTTGGTTCGCTACTAAAAAATATTCCTAATTTTAAAAATTTCTTGCAAAGTCACAATATATAAATAACATTTTGAAGTAAATAAATACTAGTAATAAAAACTTTTACTTTAACAAATTATGAGTCATAATTCTTTTCAAAGTACACAAACATCTATCTTAAACAAACATACGTCATATAATTATATCAAACGAAAAGAGAGTTAAGTATATTTGCAACTTTATTACTAGATCTTGTCTTTTACCACATTCCAGTAGTTTATTCGCTTAAACCTTCTTTATCTTACCTATTTGTGGCATTACGCTCTTAATTTAATAATCCCCATAATCTAACCAAACAATGCTTAAACATTAATTGTACTCATAGCTGCGCTTGAATGCTTGATGTCCAAAATAATGACTAATTGTTTGCCACGTGTCAACATGGTGACTCACCTAACTAGCCCTCTTATTATAGGCATTAATAAATCAAAAGAGGAAACCCATTATGCTAGAAGCTTCACTATACCATTAGTCGTACTTGTTAAGGGATTATTTAATTGAAAAGCTTGTTATTTAGGGTAATATATCTACCAAATGTAACCAATCTATTGGGTATTTAACCTTTGTTCTAAGGGAGCACAACAACCCCACTACTTTAATTACAAAATTCCCAATAATTAATTAATGACAACAGTTGGTTAATGTGAGTGATAAGAATTTTTATACTTTAAATAAGTATTATGAAATTTAATTTTTAACTTTTCTAAAATACTGGAGTTGTGTTCTTTCGTTATTATTCTATTACATGTTCACTAGTCTTGCTTTATCCGCTTCTGGATGGGTGTAGAACTGTAGGTGATGATCATTGCCTCCCCGGAAGTTATTGGACCTCTAGTTTAAGATTTGTGCCTTGTTTTTTGTGTTGGGACTAAGCAGAAGTCCGTGATCGGATCTGAATCCCAAGAGTCTGGTGACTAGTGTCAAGTTTAGACTAAAATTGTACATGATCGCGTTCAACTAGAAGGATTGCATTATATTAAAAGACGGGCTTATAAGCGTTCTATCTATTTATTAACTTACTTACATAAGATATTATTTACAAAAGACAATCCCTTGTGCATGGAAATACTTCTAAGTTCTAAACTTATACGACTACACGGAGTACAAAGAAATACTTGTATGGTTTTGGATATATAGATAACCAGAATTCATACAAACTGTGTGCGTATATTATTATACTTCTTCGTATACATTAAGAGATACACACGTCATCAACTGTCACTATCTAATGGTAAATAAGAAAGAGCATGATTCACTATGAATGTAATGAATCAAGTAATTAAGATATCATCCAATTAATCCGTGTTACTTAGACCTCATGTAAGAACACAAATTGTAAATAAAAAAATAGGCTCTATAATCAAGTAAAGTACGGCAGCATAGATTTGTCGCACCTACTTGTCCAGTTCCTATAGGCTAATGTATCACCACATACAGATGTATTTCACTTGAACCTCAAAGTTTACTCTTAACAAATCAAATAACATTGTAAAGTTTTCCACTTTTAATTGTTGAACTACTTTTTTTACCCTTAAAATTTAGGATAGTGATAGGGCGCCACCGGGTGACGTCCAAATTGGGTGTCACCCTCTCACAACCCTTTTTAATTGAAGGGGTCCCCACTCACCCCATGTGAGAGGGTGGCGCCCAAATTGGGTGTCACCGGGTGACGCCCTTTCATTTTCCTAAAATTTATAGGACATTTTTATTTTATAATACTGTTAGGAAACCATTTCAATCAAAAGTTTAAGCTAACGATTGAAGTTTTATATTCTAAATAACACGCACATCACACGAATCCCCATTGAACTTAGAAAGGAGAGGTGGTGAGATTCGAACACGTGACCTCGTGGTCACACTGACTCCGATATCATATCAATAAACCATAGCACGCTCGACGTTTAAGCTAATGGCTGTAGTCTCTTGATCAATTTTATATTGATGTTAATAACTACTTCGAGTCTAACATATATATTGTTCGCCTAGATAAATTTACATTTAAAATCCAGAAAAAATTTTAACACACCATAAAATATGGAGCTTAATTACTATCGCTTAAGGAGTTTCTAGTTATGGTGTTCAGGTAGTGTGGCTTATGGACTTGTAGGAGCTTAAAATCTATCTTTTTAGTAGGAAATTATGTATGGATTTCAAGAGTGAGTAACATCCGGGTATATTAATTGACAAATTTAGAGTGAAGTAAACAGTTTAAAAAATGTCTAAGAATCTAAGGGCATCAACAATAGAGGTTTGTCAACAAAGATTTGTGTACTTTTTAGAGATTTGTTGACAAACCTCTCTATTGTTGGGAATGAGGGTTGAGGTTCATATATGAGAATGGTTACAATTTTGTATACAGATTTGTATTTTTGGTTGTGAATGATAGTGGAACCCATGTAGTATATTTTTATGAGGTTTGTTTACATTTAAAAGGTTTGTCTATTGTTATATTGGGGTTTGTTGCTAGAGAGGTTTGTATGTTGAGTGATGTGGCATTAGACAAACCTCATTTGGGGTTTATCTATTACTAATGCCCTAAGTTCATCTTTCTGTAATATCATATTTCAATCCATTCCATTCCTAATTGGAGAATCAATTATAGGGCCTAAATTAAAACTCACACTACCATCAGAAAAGCAAAAAACAAAGGAAGCACAATATAGTAAGCACAAAAGGTGATGAGATCAGCATAATAAAAGAATATTAAGTTCCACCTAAGCATGTTTTAGTTGAAATGACTAGCAAGAGTAGTAGTATATATACAAGGTTGTAAGTCATAGGTAAGAAGCAAGAAAACTTAAGTGTATTATCTATCTGTCACAAAGTCAGGAGACAACAACAACAACATAAGACTAATAGAGTGAGTGAGTCAAAGTGTAAAGATGGTAGGTTTGATGGGTTGGGTAGTAGGAGAACAAGGGTGGAGGAAGGGTCCTTGGACCCCTGAAGAAGACAAGCTTCTTTCTCAATATGTCACCTTGCATGGTGAAGGAAGATGGAGCTCTGTGTCTCGTTGCGCAGGTACAAATTTCCTCGGAATTATGTACATAGTTTCAGTATTACTATACTCATATGTAAATTTATTTATTGTCGTTATATATTATTGTTATATTATATAAGAGGCCAAGGTTTTAAAACAATTTAATTATGAGTATTATGGTATCGACCTCTGTTTATTGGTACTGGTGATGTAAACGTATTTTTCATTAATAATGTATGTTATGTTATTGCATGCACATGCATGGGTTTTGTTAGCAACTTTTATTAGTTGAACTGAACTAAATTTATCTATCAATCTTACAATTTATATATTTCTGTTAATATTTTCTCAACAAGTTTAAAGTTGCTAGAGTATAATGCTCACTTCCACTATACTCTTCAACTCTATAATGTAGAAATAGAACTAGAAGTTTTAATCTAAAGAAGTCAAAAGTAGAAGGAAAATTTGCTATTTATTTGATGATCAGTGAGTTTATTATTTTTGTTTACGATAATTATTGATCATTGATTTAATTTCTCTTGTTATATTTTTATAGGATTGAATAGGAGTGGTAAGAGTTGTAGGCTAAGGTGGGTGAATTATCTAAGGCCAGGACTAAAAAGAGGTCAAATTACACCTCAAGAAGAAGGCATTATCATTGAGTTGCATGCCCTTTGGGGTAACAAGTAAGTCACTTCTTAAATACAATCAAAATATGGTCATTTTCATTGAGGTCTTGCATTCCATATTAATGAATATATATTTTACAATGTAAAGATGGTCAACAATTGCGAGATACCTACCAGGAAGAACTGATAACGAGATCAAAAACTATTGGCGAACCCATTTCAAGAAGAAGGAAAGATCAACTCGGAAATCATCAGAAAGACGAAGAACCCAAAACGCGAAAATAAAACCAAAACAACAACAACATGATAATGAAGAAGTAGGATCACAAATCAATCAAGTCATGATTCCTACAACTCAAGGCAATAACAATGATAAGCAAGAGCTAACATTCATGGATCATCCAATAAGCTCCACCATGGTTGATCAAAATTTAGCAATTTCGGCAGCGCCGCCAACATTATCATCTTGGATGGATGATAATTTATTTTGGGGTGGTGTATGGAATTATGGAGATCAACTAGCACCACAACAAGAACAAATATGTAGCAAGATGGCACTATCATTCCAAAACCAAGCTACTACTAATAATAACATAATTAGTGCTAATAATAATAATGGATTCTCTTGGGGAGAGGATTTAAACAATATATATAGTGATCATCACGGTTTCATTTTCTAGAAAACAACTATTTTTGCATTGGGACATTGCAATTAACTATTTGATCGATGTATGTTTTGGTGTAAGCTACGTACAATTTGAATAATATTATAATTAGTTTAGTTTAATTAGCTAGCTAGGGTTGATGATGTGTGTTTTGTATGCTTTGTTTTTTAGTGTATCCAAATTAGCACGTATATGATCTTTATTGGTTAACATTGATTAATAGGCCAAGAGTGTGCTTTGTGCTACATAATGTATGCAGGGAATGGCTCCTGTTATTATTTGTAATGCTAAGCAAATATTAATATAAATTTCAACATTATCGTCTCATCATCAAATCTTTTACACACTTCACAGAATTGTTATTGATTACTATATGTTTTCTTTCTTATTTTGTTTCTTTCTTTGTAATTAGCCATTGAATGTCTAAGCTACCTTCCTTAGCATGATCGTTTGCTTATCATTTCATATACGGAGTACCAAAGATGTCTTAACCTAGTGGTTAAGAAGGAGATATTGAGGACAATAGGTCCCAGGTTCGAATCCCCCCACACCCGATATTGTACTGCCCATGTCCCATGTGGATCCTATGACATCAAAAAAAAAAAAAAAAAAAAAAAAAAAATCATAAACGGAGTATGTATATATATACTCATTATTTTCTGAGGAGTATTGTGATCAAGTGTATTAGTGCTGCCATCAAATCACTTCCCGGCCGGTTTTGGTCATGCGAGGAAATCACAAGATCGGATTTTATGTTGATGAGATTTAGACCTAAATCACGACTCGTTAGTACCACTTATGATCATGACTTACTCCATAGCTAGTTTAACTAGCGGATACATCTGCATAAAAAGGGTAAAGATATATAAAGTGTTATATGTTCGTGTGTTGCTTCAATTGAAATTGTTTTAAAATGGAACTTAATGCGTAAAGTTGTGTCATAAATAAAGTTTTATAAACTTATTGAAAATAAATTCATCACATACATCATCTAGTATTCAACTCGATCAATAAAAACGTATTGCAACATATATAGAAAACTACATTGATGTATGATGTATATTTCACTCACATTATAGGACATTATACATATACATACGTATAATACAATATTTTATGTGACTATATTATGTTGATACTAACCTGTGAATTATCAGGAATAGATGTCAACTAGTTTAGTTGGTAAAATCATGAGAGGTGGTGCTCATGACCTGGGTTAGTTCGGTGTACTACATCAAACGTAATAATGCCAAACAGCTAACAAAATAAGAAAGCTAGTCGTATTAATTAACCAATGCAAAGGGATGATGGTGATTTCCCAAAGGCGACAAAACATCAAGAATATATATAATATGATATTAATAATACAAAGTATAAAGTTATTGAGGATTTTGAAGATCAAGAAGATCGATCTTAGCAGGAGGTTTAAGCTAATGAGAGGTAATTAGGTGTAATTCAAAGAGGAAAGGGGGACCATTTTTCCATAACCAAATGTGCTTAAGTGCTTAACTAAGCATATACTACTTTTAATTTCTTATACGTTTCTTCATAATTAATTTAATATAATATACTATCATTTCTTCATTACCATAAACTAAACTATATGGTCTAATAGGCCAGATATTTTGGAAGCCTGTGTAAATAGTGTACTGTCTTTCTAAAAGATTCAAACGACAAACCAGAGTTCCATTCTCCAAAAATACCCATATAGAACCTCATATGATGCGTGCATGTGTGAAAGCGGTTTTAACATAAATTTATTATGGTAGTATCGGCCGCGTTATCCAGACATATATTACTAGATCACCTGATATCTGATAGGCTCCCGGCCTCTGTTACTTAGACTCGTTTAACTAGGCTACTGTTTTTTTTATGAAGAAATCCGATTATTTTGGCTTAAAATGGGACATGCAAGTGTTATATGATGTTGAAGAATCAAGTATCAGACACGGATATGCAAAGGAAATACAAGAGTCGGACTAACATAACTCTCGTCCCGGTTAGGGAAAGAGAGTTTATTTCAGGTGGGCCAAAATAAAAGGATGTATCTAGAGTTTTATGACATCCAAAACCGAAAGCTAATATTGTTGGGCTAAAGAATCATGAGTACCTAGCTAATTCCATAGGAGCTAAATCTAGGGCACTGCTAATATTAGAAGTGGTTACTGTGTTGCAATAATTCAAATTATGAAAAAAAGAATATGGCCCATGCAGGTCTCGAACCTGCGACCTTGGCGTTATTAGCACCACGCTCTAACCAACTGAGCTAATGGGCCACGCTTCATAATAAATCACCTTAAGTTTAATATACCTTACTGCTATTGTGAGGCTTATCTGGAAGCATTATGGATAAGGCTGGTTAGTAACAAAATCAAAGATAACATAAGCCAAATAAAATCGAAAGAAAAAAAAGAGAAAAAAAAAGGAAGAAGAAGAAGAAGAAGTTGAGGAAAATGGAGAACATAACAGCAAGTGAAATAGCAGGATTTGCGGTTGGAACCCTGCTTTTATGTGCCACTATTGCTGCACCTAGGGTCGATGCCTTTATCTCCTCTGCCCAAAGAAGGTATTTTCACGTTAACTTCTACTATCCAATTTTCTGATTTTTACATCATTTGGTTTAGTTCGGATTTGAGCGGGTTAAGATAACCATCTAATAGAAAGTCTTAATTAAAACTGTTTTATGCTATTGAATTTTGAGCCTAGATCATGAGTATCACATTTCGATGATTTTGTCAGTTAAGCTTTTGAATTGGTCACAAAATTAAGCAAATTAGGTGCATGCTTTTATGTCAAATTTTAATATTTTGCCTCCAATTTGGTGGGATAATTGTTGTGATTGCAGGTCATTAGGAATGTGCAACCGATGTGGGGGCGTGAAGCTAGTGGCTTGCCCAAAATGTAAAGGGTCAGGCTCCGTCAAGTCGGGTGTGTTATTTGGAATCAATAATCCGATTGATGACCTATTTCCGGGGCGGTTCGAGTCAGATGATGAAAAACCCATTTCGTGTGGAAATTGTGGAGCTAAGGGTCATTTCCCCTGCCCTCAATGCTCCTCAGCTGCTTCATCTAGTAGTACAACACAATAACGGTTGTTCAAATTGTTGATGTAACGTTAGCTAGTTTAGTTGATAAAGAGCACTCCAAATGTTGTTTCCCAACAAGTTATTTTGTCATACACGGGGTGGGAATGAAATTGCGACGAATTCATCGTGAATGGAAATAATGTGACTTCAGTTTGATAAAAATGGCGCTCCATTGGTTTAGTTCCTTTCATTATTGTTTTTGTACTACGTATTTTTTCTGTTTCTATATATACACCATTTGGAAGTGCTATCTAATTTTCTTCTTCCGTAACGCACCTTATACATAATGTTTTTAAATAAATATATCTATAGATGGCTTTCAAAAAAATAATCTATAGCACCTCAAAAAAAAAAAAATTATATCTATAGATTAAAAAGGGAATAAACACTACAACATTGGTCAATGATGTTATTGGAGCTGTTAAGGATTTCCTTACTAGTGGAAAAATGTTGAAGCAAATAAATACTACTACGTTGACCCTCATTCCCAAAGTTAAAAATCCTACCTCTGTCCTTGAATATAGACCTATTGCTTGCTGCAATACCTTATATAAATGCATTGTCAAAATTATTTGTGCTAGATTAAGTGAGGTTTTGCCTACTATTGTTAATAGGAGTCAAGGAGGGTTCATAAGGGGAAGGAATATTGTTGAGAATGTACTCATTTGTCAGGACCTTATCAGACTGTATAATAGGAAAGCTGCATCCCCTAGGTGTCTTATCAAAATTGATCTTAGAAAAGCTTAATGTCACTGTAAAGTGGGATTTTTTACATCAAATGCTCATGGCCTTGAAATTCCCTCCTGTTTTCATTCATTTCATAATAACTTGTGTTTCAACTCCTTCTTATACCCTTAATGTCAATGGAAACTTGTTTGGTTTTTTTCAGGGTAAAAGAGGCTTAAGACAGGGAGACCCTTTGTCCCCTTTACTTTTTACTCTTTGTATGGAGTATTTATCCAAAATTCTCTCTGTTGTGGCACATCAAGCTTCTTTCAGATTTCATCCTATGTGTGGTAGCCTGAAGCTTAATCACCTCTTATTTGCGGATGACCTCCTTTTGTTTTGCAAAGGAACAGCTCCTTCTATAATGTGGTTACTTAGGGGGTTCTCTACTTTCTCCTCTGCTTCTGGATTGTGCTTGAATCGAGATAAGACTAATATTTATTTTAATGGGGTTAAGAGAGATCTTATTGATGAGATTGTTGCTATTTCTGGTTTCAAAGTTGGCTCTCTACCATTTAAGTATTTGGGTATTCCTATCTCATCTAAGAAGATTTCTAAATATGATGCTCACATTCTCATTGAGAGGATTGTTAGTAGGGTTAGGTCCTTAGGAGCTAGACAGCTCTCTTATGCTGGTAGAATGGTTCTTGTCCAGTCAGTTTTAGCCACTATGCATTCCTATTGGGCATCAATTTTTCTTCTTCCTTCTGATGTCATGAGCAAGGTTGAAGCTATTTGTAGGAACTTTCTTTGGGGAGGAAAGGATGCTTACCTCAGAGCTCCTAATATAGCCTGGGCTAAATATTGTACTCCAAAAGAGGAAGGTGGTTTGGGCCTTAAAAATGCTAAGATTTGGAATAGAGCTGTTCTTGAAAAATATACTAGTTGGTTGGCTACTAAGAAGGACCACCTTTGGGTAAAATGGGTTAATCATGTCTATATGAAAGGGTGTGCGTGGACTGACTATTCTGCTCCTTTAGACTGCAGTTGGACTTGGAAGAAGATTGTTCAGGTTAAGGATATCTTCAAGGCTGGTTACCATAACAACAGTTGGATCAACAATGCCTCTGGTTACTATATTGCTGCTGGTTACAATTGGTTAAGAACTTCACATCCTAAGGTCCCTTGGCGTTTTATTTGTTGGAACTCCCTAAATGCTCCTAGAACTACTTTTATCTTTTGGGCTTCCCTCCATAAAAAGCTTCTTACTCGTGATAGACTGGTCCATATTGGTATATGCAGTGACATCACTTGCTGTTTATGTGCTACTGTCCCTGAAACTCATGAGCATATTTTCCAAGACTGTGACTTTACCAGGAGATGTATGACACTGCTGCAGTAGAAGATCCAGGCTTCTTTCCCTACAGATGATATTATCAGATGGTTTTCTGCTGGGAGGTGTAAGAGCTCTTTACAAAAATTATTTGCAGGAGCCTGTTATGTTGGTACCATTTATGCAATTTGGATGGCTAGGAACCGTGCTAGGATTCATCAATCAGTTATTCATCCCAAAGCTCTGGTTCATCAAGTATGGAAAGAGGTGCTCGAGAGATGGAAGAGAAGAAATAGAACTCCCTTGAGACCACTGGATACTCAATGGGTGACCAACATGACGATGTAACTTTCATTATGTTTCTCCTTGGTCTTTGAGTTGAGCTTGTACTTGGAACATTGTATACCTATTTTTTTATTAATATATACTTACCCTTCACAAAAAAATAAATAAAATAAATAAACACTACAACATACAAGGACCCAAACTATCACATAATATATATATAGTTTTAAGGATCCGAAATTTCATTTCATGACTTTGAAGAGCATCCGCATATGGCTAACCTCACTAATGCACTAACCTTCCCATAATTTGAGGCTCCGCCATTTTTAGAGGAGCTTCCTAACAAAAAGTAAGGGTAAATTGTGTTCCATTTGGGGAGGTTCCCAAAATTTTATGTGTAAATGGGGAACCTCATTATTGCATAAATGTAGTTATAAATTGGGGAGAGTAGATGTGAAAATTAGCGAAAAATGAGGTGGGTGAATAAGAAAAGAGAGATAAAATATGGGGAACCCCATTGTTGCGGATGCTCTTACCCCAAATATTATTTTTGACCAAAATAACCTTTCCATGAGCTTTATTTTTAAGGAATGAACATATATTTTAATTTTAATTTGGACTCAAAATAGGCAATTAAAACAAGATAAATATCATCCCACTTGAGAAATAAGATTTTTTCCCCCTTATGCGTCATGCTTTTAAACAAGAATTTCTAAAAAAAAAAAGAATTCCACTACTTGTTAAGTTTAAGACGCATACCATGTATAAAACATAATTGTAAATCGCTTTTATTACTTTCGTGAGAAAAAGAATTTGAGACAATTTATAAATTGGAATCATTGTCTTTGTGTTGTAAAATTTTTTTTCCTGTAAAATACATTTAAGTACATTATTTAGTTCTCTTGATAGATTTTTCGTTTCAATTTTTTTTTCCTCAAAGCAAAATACAATGACGTGAAAATGAACAATTAATGACATATCACTATTATATAAGTAATTTATTAAAAATAAAAAAAACTTTATATACCGTGTATTTATTGCACGGAGTCTAAACTCTAAACTAGTATGTTAAATATTTGATTTGACAAATAAAAAAAAAACAAAAACATAATTGGATTTGTTCATTAAAAATTAGTCTAAATACATTGTTTTATTAGTCTAAACTCAATTTGATCGAAATTAAGTGATCATTCAATTGGGTTGTACGTAAATAAAGTTTTCCACTACACCGCTATGTATTACTCATGAATGGTCTCTCGTCGATCCTAAGGGTCATCTCACGCATCCCAAGATTCCTTTATCGGTCTCTAATTATTCGAGTATTACAATATATCTCTGTCATAAGGGAGATTAATTACTTATTTTAAGTTCAAATTAAAATATATGTTCATCCTTTAAAAATAAAGTTCGTGGAAAGGTTATTATAGTCAAAAACAATGATTGGGGTTCTTAGAGCCACAAAATAAAACTTCGGATCCTTAAACTATATTATGTGATATTTCAGATCCTTATTATAGTGTCTATAAAAAATAATTAAAAGGTTACCCTAAAATGACAAATAAACACCACCTAGACAAAGCCATGTAGGATCCAAAAAGCCACCAAAATTTAATGTGACGTGGCATATTTAAATGCGATGTTGCATATTTTTAATGTGACATAGCGAACTAATGTGACATGAATTATCAATTTATTATTACATGACATTAACTTAAATCATTTATCTATAAATTAATTTAATTCACTTTTATCTATTATATTAAAGGATATTATCATTATCTTAAATTAATTTTGTATATTAAATATATTGTCTTTCAAAATTTATATAACCCTTATAAATTTACATCAAATTTCATAATTTATAATTAATATTGATATTTTATTTGAAATTTTTGTAATAAAACATGTTAATAAATTTCATAATTTATAATTAAAAGTGAAATTTTAATTGAAAATTTTGTAATAAAACATGTTAAGGAATTAATTAAACCTCTTCATATTACTAAACACTCACCATTATTAACATTTTCCTATTTAATTCATTATTTTTAAAATTTTTGTAATAAAACCTATTAATAAATTAATTAAACCTTTTCATATTACTGAACACCCACCATTATTAAAATTTTCCTATTTATTTTTTTTTTAATTAAACATGGTAATACATTGATTAAAACTCTTCATAATACTTAACATACACCAAATTAATTAAAAGTTTTTCCTATTTAATTAATTTTTGTAATATAATATGTTAATAATTTTATTAAAACTCCTTATATTACTCAACACCCATAATTTTCATTAATATTTTGTCCTATTTAATTCATCTCTTGAGATCCTCGGCAATCAATTATCTAATTTAATAATACCACAAAATAAATTAAAAATTATATTAAAATATGGGAATTTATGGTTGTGTAATGACTATAAAACCTACAATACCTATAATAGTTTCTACTCACTTTATTTATTTAAAATGTGCCCACTTGTCATGAGTTTCTAAGTTGTGGATTGTTGGTTTTGATTGTATTGAGTATTATTGTTGAGTATTGTTGTTGTTATTGTTGTTGTTGTTGTTGTTGTTGTTGTTGTTGTTGTTGTTGTTGTTGTTGTTGTTGGTGGTGGTGGTGGTGGTGGTGGTGGTTGTTTTATGAATCGTTTGCTTTTATATTCGAATTCATGTTTTCCAGTTGGTTTAATTTAAGTGACTTACACGTGACAATATTTTGATTCCTTTGTCAAGTTTTTACCAGGTTGATATTTTATCTTTTGGTCAATGTATTTTTTATATAATTTTAAAGCACCATGAAACGTATGTGAATGTAAATAAGGCAAACCATCACGTGGGTAATCTTAAAAGGGAAGAAATACAAAATGCACGAAACTGAGGTAAAATTAAAGGTAAAAAAACGTAAGGTAGAGACTAATAAGTAATGGATGATTGTTGATGTCAAAATAGAAGTATTATAATATTTCTTTTAATTTGTTATTAAACGTATATTGTGGTGTAATTTTACTATTATACTTTCCCGATCAACCTATTTGAATTTGTATTTTTGTATTCACGAGTATAATCATCTCTAACATATACTTTTCGTTTTCATTTTATATGAACTATTATCAAGGCATGTAATAAAAGGAAGTGAAAGTGAACCTTCGTGTAAATATTAAATAGTATGATTTCTAAATTCTACTTTATATGTTTTTAAGTTTATGTGTTTTTTTTTTCCAAAACAGGAATAATACATAAAACTTACTCTCATAATTTCCTTAAAAAAAAAATACTCTCGTAATTAATGGTAAATAAATAAGTACAAATAATTGAATGAAAATTCTTTAAAATTTCACAATTTACTTTTTGAACCATCATGACAATAATTAATCATTTTAATTATGTCATTTCCTCTATCAATTTAAATTTTCTCCAACTCTCACCTTTTGATAGTTTTTCTATGAAACTTACTTTATTTTTTTAAGTGGTTTATGCTTTTTTAACAATTATAAGATGATCGTTGATCTCAAAATGGAGATCTTATAATATTTCTTTAAATTTGTTATTAAGCGTATATTGATGTGTAATTTTAGTATTATGCTTTCCCGATCAACCTATTTGAATTTGTATTTTTGTATTCATGAGTATAATCATCTCTAACATATATTTTCTTTTTCATTTCATATGAACTATTATCAAGGCTTGTACTAAAAGGAAGCATACTAAAAGGAAATGAAAGTGAACCTTCAGATAAATATGAAATAGTATGGTTTCTAAATTCTAATCCGTATATTTTTAAGTTTATTTGCTTTTTTTTCCAAAACCGGAATAGATTATTTTATTGTCTTTAATACTATTTTTATTTTTATATAGGATCGTGGACATAAGTATAACAAGAGAAGAATCAAATTCTTGAAATAGTAATAAGAAACTTAAAAAAAATTTATGAACCTTTTGGAATTCGGATTTAGGGAATATAGTTTTTTAGATTACTGAGCAATTGAAATAAAAATTTAGTTCGTAATACATGGAGTAGATACCGACCATACCGTTGAATCGTATCTAATATTTTTCTAATGATATAATAAACGTTTTTCGGATGTAAATAATATTTGAAGCATGCACTTGGTGATAAGACTTCAAAGATATTTCCATGGGAGGGTTGATGGAGAGGTCTGGAAATAATTTGAAAATGACTATACTGAGGTATTGAGTTTACAACCTTATAAGGCGTCATTGAAGATTTTTCCATACAGAATTTATTATATACGGATGGTTTCAACTTTTAATATTTAAAAAACTCACTTTATTATATTGCGGAGTAAAACACACGTATATATAATGAGTCGTCTTTGTCGTTGCTCCGTTGTCAAGTTTCTCAAAATTAGTAGCTACCACATTGTCACTTGCAGGATTTAATTTAAAAAAATAAACTAAAGTTGTCAAAGAAATAAGATATCAACTAACTAATTTCTATGTATTTCAAGACTGTATATTTTTAAATGGATCTACAACTAATTGCTTGAACAAATATTAACAATATGATAAAAATATCAAAACTAAAACAGATAAACCCGTGAATTTCACGGGTCACAAACCTAGTTTACTTATTAAAAAGGAAAAACAGCTTTATATCCGTTGACATGGACAGATTTTCACAATTGTTAGTCCACTTGGAGCTCACCTTGATTCTTCCAAGCTTAGATATTGGGCCACTAACAATTACTCTAAATCTTTAATTATCATCCGGGTAAGCAGGTAAAGCCCTTCCGTATTAGGCTTACCTCAACGGCCCCAAAATTTTATTAAATGGCTATACATCATAAACGAATTAGCGTAAATCGTGGATAATATTAACGAACTCTACATTCGGGCCTCCATCCTCTATCCTTTTAATTACTTCGTAAACCAAAACAAAAAAGAATGAAATCCAACACAAAATCAAAAATCGCTTTCAAAACATTGATTTTTTTTCCGTCACTATAACAAATCAAAGCATTCTAACATTGAATTCCTCCCCCAACAACAAATCGACGATGTAAATGATCAAATTTTGCACTTCTTTCATTAACTTCACTAATTATTCGTAGATTGGGCTATTAGATTTAGCTTCTGAGATGGATTAGAGTACGAATCAAAACCGCATACCGCTCCCAGAATCACGCCCAAACCTAGGTCGAAAATGGGTGCTCCACGTCCGGACCTAAGATAGAATGTGTAGCCCTCAAGTCTTAGCCCAAGCTCGGACGTGGAACACCCATTGTAATACCACAGTTTTATGGTCCTTAGTTATTCGGTAGAGTAAGTGGAACTCGACCAAGTTGGTCGTCGTGTGTCTTCTGGTCTGGCTACTGCCCAGGAGCACTCGGCTGAGTGGTGAGATACTCGGCCGAGTACCCACCGAGTACCCGATCTGACGGGTTTATTCCGCGGTTTTGGTTAATGTGATTAAAGGTTATAAATTTCGTGTTATCAGTTTACAAATCACTTTTACAAAACCTAATGACGCATATCACCTCTCTAATCACCTTAATCACTCCCAAGGCTATTTGTTGGATCTTGAGTCTTTATCCGTCTTCTCTATATCGATTCCGTTGGTAAGTCACTAGTACCTTGTTTATCAGTTATGTTGACTTTTAGGGTTTTGTCCTAATTGGTTAGGTTGAGAAAAAAGGTTGTTTGGTATGATTGTGATATAGAGTATGGTTATGATTATTACTAGGTGACGAGTTCGTAGAGGAACAATTCTAACATCTTCTATTGTTTGTTGATCGCAGATTCACTAATAAGGTAGGGTTTTCCCTACTCAGTTGCCTGATTAATTGGATATAAGATGATGATGGTTGATTTATTGGTATGATTGCTATTATTATTGTTGTGATTGTGATATACTGGATGATTTGGTTTGGTTGTTTAGTTTGTTGTGGTTCTCGAGGCGCGTCCTCGGCTGAGTGGAGTCATCATCGAGAATGGCTTTACGCCTTTAATTCGTCCCTTGTGGTTCCCGTCACAAGGGGGATGTGCACATTAATGGACTTGGGTTGTTCGCTCTTGTAGTTGAGCAGAGCTTAGGTGGTAAGGCTGCGGTCCAAACTGGCGGTATGGATTACCTGTTACGATGGGTAATCTGACAGGGCTACACACTTTAGTGTGTAGTCGATGATGGAGATTATTCGTTGGAGGAATGTGTAATGAGTTGCTTTGTTGCATTCCTTATTTGGTTAATCAGTTGACTGACCCCGTTGTTGTTTTGCAAAACTGTCGTGATCCATTCGGGAATGGTGAGCAGTTAATTAACAGGTATGCAGTGGATAGCTCATGGGTCATGGCTGGGATGGAGTCATCACTTAGCTTTAGCATGTCTAGTTTCCGCTGAGTTTTGATATAGTTGTTGATCACATTCTTTTGACAGTTTTGTAGACCTTTTGGATTTTGGTTTCAGTTATACACACTTTAAATTTATAAAACTTAATTATGTTTCTTTATGGTCAGTTTTGATATACTGTACCTCGGGCAACCGAGATGGTAACACCTTGATATGCTAGGGTAGTCCTTGGTAAGGCACCTTTGTATATGGGGGTCTTACAAAGGGATATTAGAGCGACAATTTTGGAACCTAAAACCAATGAACAAATGAACATAGGGTGTCTAATTAAAATGAACCTGGGTAGGAGTTGTTTGGAGCTACCGCAAAGGCTTGGGAGACGTCCTAAAGTCGCATGTCGGCCCTTACAACTTTAAACCGGTCACTACGAGGTGTCTTGGGAAGTCGTTACATGTGTTATCTATGTCCCTTGTGAGAATGTTGGATGGAATGAAAGTATATGATTGCATGAACATAAAGTACTGTGAATGATATAAGCATGATGAATGTTATTATATGCCTTTTGCATGTTTAGTAATATATGATTAAGGAAGATGATATGTATACATGATTTTTAGTGACGGGTTATAGCGTATTTTTGGCATGATTCGGCCGAGCTGGGCGGGTACTCGACCGAGTAGCCAGGCACTTGACCGAGTGTGGGTATGTGAGTTTTGGACAATAGCTACTGGTTATGACCACTCGGTCGAGTAAGTGGGGCACTGTGGACATGGGCCCACCTGCGATGCCCTGCCGATCTGTGGACGTGGCAGCGGTCTTTTGAAAGTCACGCTCAGTGGCGTAAAAATGCTTTCGACCGGATCGTTTTAGATTGGTCGGTTTCGTCTCGGCAAGGGTTTCGAAACGATGCAAGAGATGTTCGGAGTCGCCACCAAGCATTTGTGGGATGCTTGGAACCCGTTCGAATCCACTTTATACCTAGGTCAACCAAGGCAAAAAGCGGTGTTTGACATTGTAACACCCGCAAATTTCCCATTTTGACATTTAAAATTTATTAAACCATTTGGCTACTCTATTTTATATTTTTGAATTATTCAATTTAATTAATTTTATTTCAGACACGATTTTTATAAAAGTAATATATAAAAGCTCATTTATATAAAATACGTATTATTAAATTATATTCTTAAGGCATAATTTATATAATAATATATATATATATATATATATATATATATATATATATATATATATATATATATATATATATATATATATAGAAATTGAATCTCGTGAGGCACCCTTCTTAGGGTGTGGTAATTTGAACTCATTCTATACCATTGGATCTAAATATTATAGACTCATAAGATGATGCCACGTGTCCCCTATTTAATTCCAACAAGACACGCACATTTCATTGAATACCCATTCATTTCGAACAACCAACGCACACTCTTTCTCTCTCTTCAAATCATCTTCGTCCTCCATTATCACTGAGCTCCCCGTCCGCCATTATCACTGAGCTTTTCCTACCGCCATTATGTTTAGCTTTCGACCTCCGTTATCAGTGAGCTGAGGTTTTGTACTGCATTATCATCACAAATTAGGTATTTTCGATCTACTAATTTAAGTTTCGATTCATCTTCCTTTCATTCTGTATTTTTAAGTTTAATTTCCAAATTTATTTAGTTCGTCAAATTATTGTTGTTATTATGCAGGTTTTTGATTGCTTTGTGAGCATAATCGAACACAGTAGGAACGCATAAAATCAATTGCAGTCGATTTCTCCGCATTTTCGTATGTTCCTTTCTATTTCTTTACTAGATTTTGATTTTTTTGCTTATTTAGTTAAATTTTAGGTTATAAACTTCATTAATTAGGTTAAATAAGGAGTTTTGCTCTTGTTTCACTATTTTCCTTCATTCGATTTTCATCGATTTTTTAATTATTCTTTGAATTGAAGTTTCATTGTTATTGTTCATTGTTAGTTATTGCCGATTTCATGTTTACCTGCTTAATGTTTAGGTTATAAACTTCATTAATTAGTTAAATTTTAGGTTATAAACTTCTTTGGATTGAAGTTTCATTTTTATTGTTCATTTTTCACTTGGACTTAATGTTTGTCATCTGTTTGTTAAGATTCGTTTACCTGCTTTTGTGAAACCTAGAACTTATTTTGTGAATCTAGAAGGTAAATTTGTGAAACCAGTAGCTTATTGTTATATTATCTTCAAACTTGGCCTTAATTTTTGTCATCTGTTTGTTAAGATTTGGGTTACCTGCTTTTGTGAAACCTAGAACTTATTTTGTGAATCTAGGAGGTAAATTTGTGAAACCAGTAGCTTATTGTTATATTATCTTCAAACTTGGCCTTAATTTTTGTCATCTGTTTGTTAAGATTTGGTTTACCTGCTTTTGTGAAACCTAGAACTTATTTTGTGAATCTAGGAGGTAAATTTGTGAAACCAGTAGCTTATTGTTATATTATCTTCAAACTTCATCTTACTTTTGTTGTTGTTGCTTGAGTTCTCATTGAATAAGGTCTGCGATTATTCAAAGGTTTGCATAATTACAAAGTTTTGTATAAATTACACTAGCTACTTTGTCTTCTGTTGTTCTTGCTTGAGTGTTCATTGAATAATGTCTGAGATTACAAAGAAGCAGAGAAACAAATTAAGAAGAAAAGGTCTGATATTCAGTAAACAATGTCTGAGATTTAATTTTGTGAGGAATTTTGTGAGGAATATGAAACAAGTGAAATACAATCCTTTTTATTTTCCCGGTTTTTGTGCTTCCTATATTTAATTTTGTGAGGAATTTGTGCTTCCTAGGTCTGAGAATCTCGTTCACCTTTTGTTCATTTTCCCAGCTTGTTAGTCCAACTACCTAGGATTTTGTGTTTTGTATTTTCACATTTCTTTTGTTTATCTAATATTTGTATTTCACTTGTTTCATAGACAAGTATGACACCTTGGTGCAATGGTTGTGTTGTTAATGTTCTTGACGAAGATCAAAAGTCATTTCGCGCACTTTATGTCACTGAAAAACAAACAGCTATGGATTTCTCTTTTTCGCCGTTAAAGGAAGTTATAGTGCCTGGCCGTCACTATCAAGCATGTCATTCTGTTTTCAATAATGAAGGTCTTATGGAAAAAATCTTCTCAAAAATTAATGATCGGGAAGATAAAGCAAATATGGCGCTCGTTTGTCGAAATTGGGCTCAACTATTTCTGATACACAAAAGTGCACCAGGGGTCACCTTCTCATATTGGCTTTCTGTAGACATAAATGATATGAATGGTGTTCGGACTATTCGTAGGGGTCCTAGCATAGTCTTTCAAACATGCAAATGTTTCATGACGGACAATAAGATTGCCAAATTCTTAGTGCATTATATGCAAGCAAAAATTCCATCTCAGAGTACTCATCTCAATGCTCTTGATGATGCTGCACGCAGTGCAGTTAATGAGTCATTGCTTGTTTTAAGAGCTACGCCGAGTGAATAACGAGATATAGCTATTGGCATTTTTGACTTACTTACTACTCACTCTTGATATATCTTTTCTTGACTTACCCTCGATGATGATGTATATATAGCCTAGAGTTGTCCCTTGTTTGTAATGTACTATCTGTGTAACTAGGGCTTTGCACTTTAAGGTTTTAACTTTGCCCTTTTGTTATTTTGTATAATTTCGTAGTAGTGTCAACCTTCTGTATAATTACGTACGTCTTAGTTTAACATTTTGGATAACATAAATTATCATGTAATGTTGTACTTTTGTTTTAAATATTTGCATGGATCACTTTTCTATGTATTATGCAATGTTCTTTACTTCTGACTTTCTATTTAATTTTGTATTTGTTTTCTTACATATTCTTACATGCACTTATAATGACCAACTTATTTTGTGACCTTATTTTGTGAATTGTGGATTTTCTTTTGTGAATCTTGCAACTTATTATGTGAATCCTGGAAATTATTTTGTGAATCCTGGAACTTATTTTGTGAACTTATTTTTGTGAAGGCCTGAATAAGGACGTAGATTCTTGAATAAGGTCCGAGATTCACAAAACAAGGTCCGTGAATTCACCAAATAAAGTTATGAGCAAAATAGATGATTTAACTACTAATAATGACCAAGTTTCACAAAACAAGCCCTTAGATTCACTGAACAAGGTCTGAGATTCACAAAACAAGGTATGTGAATTCACCAATTAAAGGTATGAGCAATATAGATTATTTTAACCACTTATAATGACCAAGTTTCACAAAACAAGCCCTTAGATTCACTGAACAATGTCCGAGATTCACAAAAACAAGGTCCGAGAATATAAACCTTCGACCAAGTTTCTTTATTTTGTGAACTTATTTCCTTTTGCTTTGTGAATAATAGGTTTTACCGAGTTGTAGGAATCAAGCCAAGCCAGGATGAAGCGACGTTCTGAGGACGTACTGAAGCTACTGCACCACTCTATTGAAGCACCTACTGAAGCTACCGAACCAGTCCCTAAGCCACCTAAAAAAAAGACAAAAATTTACAAAGAGAGACTGCCTGTGTTGAGGACTCGGATGTCTCCTTCTGGGCTTTACCACTTTCTCAACAATAAGGAGAATCCACCATCAGATAAGCAGATTGAAGCTATACAAGAAATGGGATTTGGTTCTCTATTGCGACTTAAAACAGAGATGTTGTTCCGGGTCGGTTGGCGTCTTGGCTAGTTTCTAATTATGACCCTTTGTACGGGATCGTTGTGTGATGGGAAACTCCTTGTTTTAGAGGAAGATATCCATCTGTGCATGGGATTGCCAATGGGTCCAAACATTGTCGAAGAAGCAAAAATTGGAGATAAGTCCCCTTCTTATGTGTCTCTTTTGGAGGATTTCAAAAGTCAATACAATTGTAGTTCCATTGAGCTCAAACACATTATGGAAAAGCTCTCTACACAAAAAGATGGTGGAGATGATTTCAAACGCACTTTCATCATTTATATCTTCAATGCTTTTCTAGGCGGTGTTGTAGGCAATCGGGCTAGTTTGAGACTTCTTAAAAGTTTGGCAAACACTGAGTTGATCTCCAGATTCATCTGGTGCAATTTCATTAAACGCAAATTGGCTGGCCAAGTTGAGTCTTGGCAAAAGAAGGAGTGGCAGACCGAAAATGTGAAAGAAAATTGGTTTGGTGGACCTATTATGGTCTTGGTTTTCATTTATGTTGACCGATTTGTCTTCAAAGCACGCCTTGTTTCTCGGCAGTTTCCAACGCTCTCAACTTGGACTAAAGAAGCTATAACCAAGAGAGTTAGCGAGGCTGAATGACAAAAATTCGGACAAGAAAATTTTTGGCGGGGGTTCTATTGAGCCTCCAATGTTATTCAACCACCATATTCCACAGTTGTGTCCTCCTCCTCCAAAGATTGAGCTTGGTCAGTCTTCCAAGTCAACAATTCAAGATAAAGCATCTGTCGACGTTTGAAAAATTACGCTACCTGGGAATGAAGGCCTTTGGTGAGTTTGTCAATAAACTTGCGTTTTCCGCAAAGCGGTGGCTCAAGCTTTTTCGGATTTCAAATCACTTGTTAGTCAAGCTCCCTCAAACCGCCTTCAACAACAACGGTGAAGAAACTAGTTGCATTTGTAGAGACGGCATAGCGAGAAGGTTTTAAGTTATCTCAACAAGAGGATGATCTTTGAAAATGTCAACGATGTGAAGAATGAGGAAAAGGTGTCGGACATTGTGGATGAGAACATCGCTGAGAAAGTGGTTGACGATATTCATAAGAATGTGGAGAAAGGTGGGGAGAATGTGGAGAAAGCTGGGGAGAATGTGGATAATTTGTATGGGTGGTCTGAGGCTGATTTGTTGGCGGGCTTGGATGCTTTGGGTGAAGCTTTGCAACCAATTGTGCGACATCATTCACCACCACCAAATGCAGAATTCCCATCCTTTAGGCTTCTAGCAGATGATGACCATTTGTTGTCTCAACTCGAGCTGAGGCGACACATATTTCTTTGTGTCATCCCTCCTTGTGGATGTCATCCCTCCTTTCACTGAGCCCACTCCTTTGGTAGGGAACACATCTTCTCACGCTGCTCTGGATGATGTTCTTCCTGATAAGGACGTCACCGAGCCTACAATTATTGAGATAACAGCTACTCCTCCTACTCCTCCTACTACTTTGGTACTGAAGACAACTCGTGATGTTATTTGCCTACCAGATACTCTACTTGTTTCAACAATTGATAAAACATCTGTCAGTAAACGATCTGTCAGTAATGTCTATATTCGTCGATCGCCACGTCATTTGGCAAAGTCGATTGCCCGTGTTCCTTGCAAAACCCCAGCTACTGCTGCAATCCCATGTCCCTTATCTCCCTTACCAATTGAAGAGGATGTTCCGGGTCGTGGTAAGAGGAGGGTTGTAGTTCCAGCTGAAGTTATCCGATCGCCCTATTTGCAAAGGAATCTTAATGTTTTTAAGGAATTGAATCAAGCTGAGAAACAAGTATTAGATTTTATACTTGGCGAATCATATGATGAAACGGAGCTTCTTTTCCAAAGTGAATGTCAGACTTTGACTAGGTGCCGGTTGAAGAGAGTGTGCTGAAGTCGATCGGATATCATCTCATGTCATAGATGTGTATTGTGAGATCTTAAATAGTAATGAGATGTTCAAATCCCGGACTTCCCCTTCTTGTTTATTTGTGCCGTATAGAAATGAAAGTGTTAGTCTTATTACCCTGTACTTTATCCAATTCTCGAGTGTATTTTACATGATGTTCACTTCTAATCGTTACTCATCGATCTTTTTTTTTGTTCCAGTGTCTCTCCAATGTTGATGTTTTGCAGTTCAACTAGTAAGTCTTTTATTTTTGTGCTTATATTTCAACTTAAGTTCATTTTTTACTTTTTTATTCACTGCATTTTTGTCTTTTTAATTGAGTTAACTTTTTGTCCCTTTTCAGGTTTTCGCTCCAATAGTCTCCGCCTCCTGCGCACCTTTCTTGATTTGTATCGACCTCAGAACTAAAAGTAGCAAAGTGCAAATCATCCATCCTATGAAAGGCAGATATGTTGATTATTCTGTTTTTCGCAACCTTTGGTACGTCTATTGTTTCCATTTTGCTTAGGGAAATGTGTGTTATTGTGATTCTACTAGGAAATGACTTTGTTAATGTATGACTTTATTTTGTGAAGCCTACACTTATGTTTCACAAAAACAAGCCCTAAGATTCACTGAACAAGGTATGAGATTCACAAGATAAGTTGTGAGATTCACAAAATTAAGCCCAAAATAGATGTTTTTAAACTACGCCCAAGTTTCACATAACAAGCCCTAAGATTCACTGAACAAGGCCTGAGATTCACAAGATAAGGCCTGAGATTCACAAAATTATGAGCAAAGTAGATGATTTTATTTTAAACCACGACCAAATTTTCACAGAACAAGCCCTAAGATTCTTGAACAAGGCCTAAGATTCACAAGATAAGGTCTCGAGATTCATAAAATTAAGAGCAAAATAGATGATTTTAAACCACGACCAAATTTTCACAGAACAAGCCCTAAGATTCACTGTACAAGGTCTGAGATTCACAAGATAAGGTGTGAGATTCATAAAATTAAGAGCAAAATAGAAGATTTTAAACCACGACCAAGTTTCACAGAACAAGCCCTAAGATTCACAGAACAAGCCCTAAGATTCTTTGAACAAGGTCGAGTAGCTAAGAAAGACTGATTTCTCTTTTGTACATACAGAAAGAAAAGCTCATCCGGCTTCTTAAACCAAAGGCGCCAAAGATCGAGAAGTATTCTGTGGACGCCCGAAGTGTTTATCCCAAAATCAAACTTACGTTCTGATGAAATAGATAATGGCATCTATTTATTGAACATATTGGAGAATTACAAAGGAAACAAAAGTGATTGTCCAATAACCATATATACTGTAAGATTACTTTTTCAACTCTATTTGTACATTGATAAATATAAATTTTTATAAGTAGGCAACACATTATTATTCCCCTTTTTGCATTTATAGGAAGTTCAGGTGAAGCGTTTTGCACTGAGGGTGTGCTATCAGATTATTACATGTGGTAAGAACGTATTAAGAGATAGAGTGAAAAAAGATGCACTAGAATGGAGTCGTGTACCGCTGTAAGAACCTTCTTCTTTTAATATTATCATATTTTCTTGCAAAACCTTTAGTACTTTAGTTGATTAAATGATGTTTATATGCTCATATTGTGGCAGTGGCTCTCGACCACTTCCTTACAGTGACCAGCAATTGTTGGATTATGTATGCAGATCAAAATCGGCACAAACTAAATTGTAATGATTTTGCTTTGATTTGATTTTACGATATAAAAGTTATATGATTTTTATTTGATTTTACAATATAAAAGTTATATTGTGAGAGATATTGACTAATTGCATTTCCTCATTATTTAAGTGACGCTATGGTGTCCACTCCATGGATGGAAGTCACAAGGGAGGCTTTGAGACCCTTGGACCACGTGGCTTTGTTATGGATCGGTAAGAATCATTTTCCTTTCCTTTTTCTTTTCATGTTTCATTTTACTTTTTTTGTGAATCCTAGAACTTGTTTTGTTAATCCTAGACCTTATTTTGTGAATGATGGACCTTGTTTTGTGAATATTGGAGCTTATTTTGTGAACTTATTTTTGTGAATCCTGGAACTTGTTTTGTGAATCTTGGACCTTATTTTGTGAATCCTGGACCTTATTTTGTGAATCCTTTGCATATGTTTTGTTAAATTTGTTTTGTAGGTGATTGATATGTTTGGAGTGAAGTCCACACTCGGTAAATTAGATCTCCTCTACTTGCCAACCACAGTATATGTGAGCTTCAAATCCTTTAGATGTTGATATTTCAAGTATTGGCTCCTCCTTGGTTTATTAAAATGGTCCTACTTTTGTCACATGCAGACCGTTCATGAAGAACGCAACCTGACTATTTGGGGTCAATACATGAAGTCCGATTACATTCCATTTGATGGGAGTAATATCCAAAAGGTGAAAGATCCCTCTTCTACTATTTATGTTCTTTTTTATTTATTTTCGTTCATGTGTATTGTTAATTTGGTTTGTCTATTGCAGGTTTTTATCCCTATGTTTAACAAAAAGTGTCGTCATTGGTGGGCTTGCGTTTGTGATTTAAAGCAAAAAAAAAATTTTATCCTCGACTCGAGCACCGATATACATGCGGATCCTGATAACGAGACAGCCCACGAGATTGTATGATTTTTTCCCAATAAATTTTGGAGTATTTATCTTTAGTTTTTTTCCGAAAAAATATATCCCTGTCATATTTTTATGTTCTATTGGCTTTTTCATGTTCCAGTTATACCAAGTTTCATCTGTTCTTTGTGGTGGTTCATCTCCATTTGAACCTTTGCGGTTGATGTATATGAACCCAATTGAAAACCTTAAAGTCCCTCAACAAAAAACATGGTATGTAACCATGTAACTTCGTTTTTTATGCTATATTATGAGATATCTTCGTTGATGTACATGAACCCAATCCCATATTTCTTTGAAATGAATGGTTGAATAGTTGATGTTCACTTGAGATGTTTTTTTTACTCATAAATGTTTATTTATTTGTAGTTTTGATTGTGGAGTGTTTGTGCTGAAATGGTTGGATGCGTTGGACAATCAAAGTTTATGGACCAACAGTGAATATTTTGAGGTATAGATTTACGGGTTTTGCCTCCTACCTTGCCATTGCTACATATTAAATATATACTATACCGTATGAAAATCTCTTTTGCAGAAATTGCCTGACTATCGAAAGAAGATAATATTGGAACTTCTTAAATGGGATAAAAATACAAAAACGGTACACTTGCTTGACTTAAAATTAATGCAAAGTCCATTTCGTCATAACTTTGGTGAACATTTGTTAATTGTTACTTGTTTTTCATGGTATAGGTGTTTCATTGATGACATGGACAGTCTTTTGCAAGCAAATGATCATTCTTCGATGGATATGTGTTGATGGCGGCCATCCCTTGCTTGAAAGAGCCTGCTATATCTAAAATTAATTCGGCCATATGACCTTGTTTGTTTGTAATTGTACCATGAATTGTTTAGTCTGTAATCTTGTATTTAGTAGTGAAGAATGTATTTAGTAGTCGAGAATGTAATGCTACAAGAAATTGTGAAACTTGGATTGACCATAAGATGAGACGGGTGTACTTCGTATGACAGTCTTTTATTGAGAGACAAAGATGTTTAATGCAAGCCGCCTTCTCATTTGATTCACATCCTTTCGTATTATGTACAATTACATGTTTCATATCATCAACTAAATTTTGATCAAAATCACAAAAATACTTAATCTTTGGAATCAGTCTATGTTTCATAATTTTCTTTCCAGTTTCACAAGATAAGGTCAGGATTCACAAAATAAGTTTCAGGATTCACAAAACAAGGTCAAGGATTCACAAAACAAGGTCCACGATTCACAAAACAAGATCAAGGATTCACAAAACAAGGTCACAAACTAAGTTCAAGTAGTTAACAAAATAAGGTCCAGGATTCACAAAACAAGATTCAGGATTCACGAATTATGTTCCAGGATTCACAACATTGAGTGAAACAAACATCTTAAGTGAAGATCCACATGGTTTCAATTTCGCAATTTCGCATTTTCACTAACTGCTCTCTCTTCAACTTCCATATTCACCATATTCACTAACTGCTCTCTCTTCAACTTCCATATTCACTAACTGCTCGTCTTCGCCATTATCCGCCATTAGCTTTTCTTCGCTATTATCCGCAAATTAGGTATTTTTCTATCTACTTTCTCAAATTTCGATTCATCCTCCTTTTGTTTCGTATTTTTCACCATAATTTTCAATCAACTTCTTTATTTCGTCAAATTATTGTTTAGGGTTTTTGCCTGTTTTTGTTATTGAGGGTTTAGGGTTTTTGCCAGTTTTTGTTAGTGAGGTTTTAGGTTTTTTTTAGTATATTTCGATTCTTTTGCGTATGGTTTTGTGATTAATTTATCGTTCTTTGGATGCATGTTCTTTGCCAATTTTTAAATGTTTTTGTTACTGTGGGTTTATGGCGCTCGTTTTTGCCAGTTTTTGTTAGCTACATCTCATTTGCATTTCGTGAATCTAGGATCGAGTTTTGTGAATCTAGGACCTAATTGTGTGAATCTGACCCTGTTTTGTGAAATTGGAAGATAATATTGTTATACTTGTTAATAAGTGAATGAAATCACCTTATCTGTTTTCATTATCTTATCCTTATTTATTGCCGCCAGTTTTTCAAAGTAGCTACATCTCATTTGCATTTCGTGAATCTAGGACCTAGTTGTGTGAATCTGGGACCTAATTGTGTGAATCTTAGACCTGTTTTGTGGCTGGAAGATAATATTGTTATACTTGTTAACAAGTGCATGAAATCACCTTCTCTGTTGTCAAACTTACTTAAAATGTTTACATTTCGGTTTTTAGTTACGATGTTATTTTGCCTTACTTGGTGCATAATAGGAAGCCATCAAAAATGAAGCGACTGTTCAACCAGTGGTGATTATCTTGAAGCTACCGAACCAGTCTCGAGCCACCTAAAAAAAAGACAAGAGTTTACAAAGAGAGATTTGCTGTGTTGAGGACTCGGATGTCTCCTTCGGGGCTTTACCACTTTCTCAACAATAAGGAGAATCCACCATCGGATAAGCGATTGAAGCTATAAAAGAAATGGGATTTGGTTCTCTATTGCAACTTAAAACAGATGTTGTTCCGGGTCGGTTGGCGTTGGCTAGTTTCTAATTATGACCACCATGTACGGGATCGTTGTGTGATGGGAAACTCCTTGTTTTAGAGGAAGATATCCATCTGTGCATGGGATTGCCAATGGGTCCAAACATTGTCGAAGAAGCAAAAATTGGAGATAAGTCCCCTTCTTATGTGTCTCTTTTGGAGGATTTCAAAAGTCAATACAAAGGTAGTTCCATTGAGCTCAAACACATTATGGAAAAGCTCTTTACACAAAAAGATGGTGGAGATGATTTCAAACGCACTTTCATCATTTATATCTTCAATGCTCTTTTAGGCGGTGTTGTAGGCAATAGGGCAAGTTTGAGACTTCTTAAAAGTTTGGTAAACACTGAGTTGATCTCCAAATTCAACTGGTGCAATTTTATCAAACATAAATTGGCTGACCAAGTTGAGTCTTGGCAAAGGGAGGAGTGGAAGACCCAAAAGCTGCAAGAAAATTGGTTTGGTGGACCTATTATGGTCTTGGTTTTTATTTATCTAGACCGATTTGTCTACAAAGCACGCCTTGTTACCCGCTAGTTTCAACGCTCTCAACTTGGACTAAAGAAGCTATATCCAAGAGACTTAGCGGGAAGTGAATGACAAAAATTCGGACAATAGAACTTTCGGCAAGGGTTCTATTGAGCCTCCACTGGTCATCACTCAGCATAAGGCACATGCACTTTTGCCTACTATTGAGTTTTGGGAGTCTTCAAAGCCACCGAGCGCACCTTTGCCTGCTATTGAGTTTAGGCAGTCTTCAAAGCGATCAAGTGAACAACAACATTCTGAAGATGAAGAACCTTCTGATCCTCCTACCGAGTTTATTAATAAACTTGCTCTTTCCGCAAAGGTCATGGTTCAAGCTTTCATGGAGTACAAATCTCTTGCTAGCCAAGCTCTGAGCAAACTACCTTCCTCAACGGTTTCTAAACTAGTTGCATTTGTAGAGATGGTATTGCGAGATGGTTTTAGGGCATCTCAAGAAGACAATAATGAGGAGGGTAATGTACAGGAGAGTGTGGAGGGTAATAGTGGGGATAATCTAGCTGAATTGTTGGAGGCATTGGACGTGATGGGTGAAGCTTTGCAACCAATACAGTCACGTCGTTCATCACCGAAACATTGCCAAATCATACGATTTCGTGAACCTTCAACATCTTGTATTCAAGCTGATGAACAACCTGATCATCTTTTATCTTCTGTCATACTATCGTTATTCGATGATTTCCCTCCCGTCGGTGATGATGCCTCCCCGTCAATGATGAACAACCGACCATTCTGAGCCCACAGTGGTAGCGGATGATCATCATAATCAAGAATGGTGCGTTGAGTACAATTGGAGGAGAACAAGTGAAAGAGATATGCAAACAAGTTCCAGTGCTATTGATGATTTCCCTTCTGTCAATGAGCCCACTCACCCCACTGTTACTGTTCTAGCTACTCTTGCAACTTCTACTACTCCTGTGGTAGTGAAAAATGATGAACAACCTGACCATCTTTTATCTCCCTCTCTTAATACTGCTACTGATGATTTCCATCCCGTCGGTGATGATGCTTCTCTTGTCAATGATGAACAACCCGACCGTTCGAGCCCACAGCGGTAGTGGATGATCATCATAATCAAGAACGGTTAGTTGAGTACACAAGGAGGAGAACAACTCCTGCAACTTCTACTCCTCCTCCTGTAGTAGGGAACAATGATCCTCCTTCTACACCAATTGTTTCCGGCCTCGATAAACCATCTTCCAGTAAGGAGTTGAGGGCGTGCAATCAAGAGAACCTATCCGGAGAAATAGTACAAAATGATGCACTCGAATGGCCTCAATACACCGACGGTGAATTGATGCATTTTGTTCGAAAGAAAGGACGAGAAAAATATACGAGTAATGTCATATTTTTGCTTTTATTTTCTGATTTTTTTTTATTGTAATAAATATACCTACTAATTGAATTTTATCAATAATGAAGTGAAGTTATGGTGTCCACTCCGTGGATGGTTGTCACAAGAGAAGCTTTGCATAGTCTTGGACCGAAAGGTCTTGTTATGGATGAGGTAAGTAACCCCTGAGTATTATTTTCCTTTTCCTTCCCATGTTTTCATTTTGTTCACGTCACTCGATGTGTATGTTTTCTAACAAATTTAATTTTGTAGGTCATTGATATATTTGGAATTAAGTGCACATTCAGTAGAAGAAATTTAATCTACTTGCCAACAACAATATTTGTCAGTCTCAAATCCTTTATATGTTGATATTCAAGTATTTTGCGTTCTTTAAGTTGCTTTGTTTCTAAAATTGCCTTCTTGTGACTTGTAGAGTCTTGATCCGTAAAAGAACCACGAAATTTGGGGTACACACATAAAGGACAGTTATACTCCACCTGCTGGTAGCCATATCGACAAGGTCAGATATTTGTGAATCCTGGACCTTATTTCGTGAATCCTGGAACTTGTTTTGTGAACTTATTTGTGAATCCTGGAACATAATTCGTGAATCCTGGATCTTGTTTTGTGAATCCTGGACCTTATTTTGTTAACTACTTGAGCTTAGTTTGTGACCCTGTTTTGTGAACTTATTTGTGAATCCTGGAACATAATTCGTGAATCCTGGATCTTGTTTTGTGAATCCTGGAGCTTATTTTGTTAACTACTTGAACTTAGTTTGTGACCCTGTTTTGTGAATCCTTGACCTTTTTGTTTTGTGAATCCTTGACCTTTGTTTTGTGAATCCTGGACCTTATTTCGTGAATCCTGGAACTTGTTTTTGTGAATCCTGGACCTTATTTTGTGAACTCCTTGACCTTAGTTTTGTGACATTGTTTTGTGAATCCTTGACCTTATTTTGTGAATCCTGGACCTTATCTTGTGAATCCTAGACCTTATTTTGTGAACTTATTTGTGAATCCTGCACCTTATTTTGTGAACTTATTTGTGAATCCTGGAACATAATTCGTGAATCCTGGATCTTGTTTTGTGAATCCTGGACCTTATTTTGTTAACTACTTGAGCTTAGTTTGTGACCCTGTTTTGTGAACTTATTTGTGAATCCTGGAACATAATTCGTGAATCCTGGATCTTGTTTTGTGAATCCTGGACCTTATTTTGTGAATCTTATTTGTGAATCCTGGAACATAATTCGTGAATCCTTGACCTTGTTTTGTGAATCCTCGACCTTGTTTTGTGAATCCTGGACCTTGTTTTGTGAATCCTGGAGTTTATTTTGTGAACCCCTTGAACTTAGTTTGTGACTTTGTTTTGTGAATCCTCGACCTTGTTTTGTGAATCGTTGGACATTTACTATCTCAGGTTTTTATCCCTTTGTATAGTAACACAGAGCCGCAGCATTGGTGGGCTTGTATCTGTGATATAAAGCATGGAAAAAATTTCATCCTTGACTCATGCGTGGCTGTTAATGTGGATCCTGACAACAAGCATGCCAATGAGATTGTATGTTTTTTTTTCCCAAATTATTGTTATTGCCTTTTCTTTTAAAAGTATATTCCAAAATATATTTTGATTTTGTTATTGCCTTTTCTTTTTCAGGTACATCATGTTTCAGCTATATTGCCAGGGTTATATAACTCTTTGGAGTTCATGCACACGAACGAATATGTCAATCTCAAAGTCCCTCAACAAACAACAAGGTATGTAAGCATGTATATTTTTCCTTTTGTTAACAGATCAATAGTTATTATTTTGAGCCATTTCTTTTTTTTTTTTTTGTCTAGTTATGATTGTGGAATTTATCTCTTTGAAGTGGTTGAGTGCCTTGGATGATGATAGTTTATGGACCAAAAGGGAATATTTTCAGGTAAGTTCATTAGTATACGTAAATAAGGCTTATCTTGTGAACGCCAGACATTGTGTATTGAATCTCAGAGCTTTTTTGGTGAAACATGGTTATTATCAGCAAGGTCTGAGATTCACTGAACAAGCTTTGAGAATCACAAAACAAGGTTTGATATTCTCCAAATAAAGATAGGTTCGTTGTCTATATACTTCATTAATATATGTTTCTCTTGGCAGAATTTGTCACAATATCGAAAATCGATCGTATTGGACCTACTTAGATGGGATAAAAATACTACAAAGGTACACTTCATTGTCTTAAAAATGATGTGAAGTTCATTTCTTCATAACTTTGGCAAATTTTTCGTAAATAAGTCGATTTGTACTTGTTTTTGGTTGTATAGGTGTTTAATTAAGGAAGACAATTGTCCGTGAAGTCATAATATGCAAAAGTGGGTCGAGGCTCCTGTAAAGATTGTTGCCTACATCAACTCTTGTAAAGATATTTTTGATAGTTAATTTGACATTGACATTGACATTGACATTGAGTTGAGCAAAAATGGTTCGAGGCAAGATATTTCAACTCTTGTAAAGATATTTGATAGTTGTAAAGATTGTTGCCTTCATCAACTCTTGTAAAGATATTTTGATAGTTGTAAAGTAGATGATTTTAAACCACGATTTAAGTTTGACATTGACATTGTCAATGAGTTGAGCAAAAGGTATGAGATTCACACGATAAGGCCTGAGATTCACAAAATTAAGAGCAAAATAGATTATTTTAAACCACGAACAAGTTTCACAGAACAAGCCCTAAGATTCACTGAACTTGGTCTGAGATTCACAATATAAGTTCTGAGATTCACAAAATAAGGTCTGAGATTCACAAATTTAACAAACAAAAAGATAGATGATTTTAAACCACGACCAAGTTTCACGAACAAGCCCTAAGATTCACCGAACAAGGTCCGAGATTCACAATATAAGGTCTCGAGATCAAGTGTCACAGAACAAGCCCCTCGATTCACCGAACTTGGTCCGAGATTCACAATATAAGTTCGAGATTCACAAATTTAACAAAGACAAAATAGTTGATTTTAAACCACGACCAAGTTTCGAACAAGCCCTAAGATTCACCGAACAAGGTCCGAGATTCACAATATAAGGTCCGAGACCAAGTGTCACGAGAACAAGGCCTCGATTCACCGAACAACATCCGAGATTCACAATATAAGGTCCGAGATTCACAATATAAGGTCCAAGATTCACAATATAAAAACGCTTGATGCTAATATAAAACGACGACCAAGTTTCACAGGCCCTAAGATTAACTGAACAAGGTGAACAAGGTCTGAAATGATAAAAACGCTTGATGCTAGATTCAGAACCAAGTTTCACAATTTTACGTTCCAGTTTCATAAAATAAGGATTCACAACGTTGACAAAAATAAAACAAGCTTAAAACTTGTCTTCTTCAATCATCTTCCTCTTCTTCCTCATTACATCATTCTTCATTCTCAACCTCTTCCTCTTCTTCCTCTTCTTCCGATGTGTCTCCCTATGTGAAGAATCAAACCTTTATTAGATACTTTTTTTTGAGAAAAGTTGCGTTTTCAAGCAACACTAAAATGGAAAGACAAGAGTAGAATTATACATACTTGATTCTCAGGAGGATGCTCTGCAAACTCATTTGGACAATTTCTTTTATCATGGTGTGACATGCGTTTACACTTAGCACACAACCTTTTTGGTTTTTTTGCCTTCATAATTGCCTTATTTTTCTTTGCTCACCATCCTTTTACCACTACCTTTGTTTCTAGAGACTTTAGGTGGTAAGATCTTGATTTCTTTTGGAGCCTTGCAGTTGAGAAGGGCCTCCAATTCTTGTTCTTTGGTTAAAGGCTTTGGGTTTGGCTCCAACTTCTCTCGGAATTCTTTTATTAGCTTGGCAAAGTCTCTCATATCTGACTCTTTTTCTTTTCTTTTAAGCATACCAACAGTTGCGTAAATCTCGAGACCACACACGAGACATCTCAAACTTACTATTACTAGTAAGATCATTGTTTTCAGAGATTTCCATTCAAATCATAAACCGGGTTTCGAGTGCATTCTTACTCCACCTACGCAAAATGTATTTCTCAGAAATTTCCTTAAACTTTCCCGAGCAAATCCAAATGATGTGGTTGCATAAGATACCTTTCCTTTCAAACAATTTACATGCACAATGAACATCCATTGTTCTCCGATTGTACTCAACTGCATATCTCTTTCGCTTGTTCGCGTCCTCAACAATTGAAACTTCAAAGTTAGTTACTGGATCTGGTGGGGTGTATCCACAAACACTACACGCATTTACCGAAAATTTAACCTCCTTTTGGAAATAAAAGAACACTTCATGTGTATAGACCTTCACTGCATGGGCCTCCCAGTTTGACCCGAATAGGGTTTCGGGCATGAGTTGTGGCTCGTGCTTCGAGAAGCTTTAGATTGTGCCTTTGTTGGTCCATGGCACTCTCAAATCTCATCCAAAATTCTACAAGAGTCCCATATTTATTTTCAAATCTCTTGAAGAAGCTATTCGAACTCTCTGATCTTTGTGTGGTTTTTAAAATGTTGCCCATCGGGACATTCCTGAAATAAGCGGGTATCCATTGATCTCGTTCTGCGAACTTGTCAGTCAACCATTTATTATCTTCTAACGAAAACTCGCTAATGACTTTAGCCCAATTCTCTTCAAATTCCTCAGGCTCCAAGTCCTCGCTCCAGACAACATTGTTCAGACGACTTAAGAAATCGGTCTCTTTGCAAATTGTGCTCCCAACCTTGTCATTACTTTCTTCATAATGTGCCACATGCAAAAGCGATGTCTTGCTTTTTTGAACACGGTTGCAAGTCACAAAATCCACATTATCTGTTGTCGAGATCTTTTGTCACAAATCAAGCTCTAACATTCACAAAACAAGGTCTCGGATTCACAAGATAAGAGAAATAACAATATAGGCAATTTCAAAACAAGGTCTCACAAAACAAGTTTAAGAATATTAGCTTTGTGTGTCATATAACAAGCCCAAAGATTCAGTGAACAAAGTCTGAGATTCACAAGATAAGGTCTGAGATTCAGAAAATTAAGAGCAAAATAGATTATTTTAAACCAAGACCAAGTTTCACATAACAAGCACCGAGATTCATGAACAAGGTCCGAGATTCACAACATAACGTCCGAGATTCACAAAATTAAGAGGAAAATAGATGATTTTAAACCACGACCAAGTTTCACATAACAAGCCTTAAGATTCACTTGAACAAGGTCGACATTTCACAAGATAAGGTATGAGATTCACAAAATTATGAGACTGATAGATGATTTTAAACCACGACCAAGTTTCACATAACAAGCCCAAAGATTCACCGAACAAGGTCCGAGATTCACAAAATTAAGAGTAAAATAGATGATTTAAAACCACAACCAAGTTTCACATAACAAGCCCAAAGATTCACTGAACAAGGTCGGAGATTCACAACACAAGGTCCGAGATTCACAAGTTAAGGTCCGAGATTCACAAAACAAGGTCCGAGATTCACCAAATAAATAACTTGATTCACAAAAGTAAGATATTCCAAAACACACTGGAGGCGCAATTATTATTAGGCATCTTGGTCACCGATGATGTAATTGGGTTCTTTGCCACCCATTGCTTTCAGGGCTATTTGAAATGCCCAAATAAACGAGTCATCGTCTTCATGATCTAAAAGCACGCATCCAAATGTTATTGATTTTTTTGTGATTGTCAATGCCAGTGAAAGGTGCAAATTTCATGTTATATTTGTTGGTTCCATAGGTTGGATCGAATGAAATAGCATCACCAAACAATGTGTAACATCTGATGGATTCCGCATTTGTCCAAAAAATTCTTGTCAAGGCACTATCAAAGATCTGTTTCATATGAAAATACCAACCCTTTTGTTTCTCGGAGGGTTTCTAAACGAGAGATGAACATATGTCCATCCTTGCCACTAAGTAGACACTTTACTTCCCTTTGGAAATTCTTGAACTGCGTAAGGGTAGCTCCAACATTTTCGAAACCCTCAGCTTGTTCCTTGCATAATTTGTATGTTAAACTAGCCCCGACATTCAATCTCGAATTTTGTATAATCAATTGCTTATGATATTCGTTCTGTTGATTTATATTAAGAGCAAGTTTCTCAAATTCCCTATTTTTGACAAAGGCCGTCCTTTGGGTGATTGTGACCCTCACGGAATTGTTCAATTTTGTACATCTTTTCATGGTACATGAATTTTATCATTGCTTCACAACCCCACCTTTTAATTTTAGTTATTCTTGTACCACTTTGCTTATTGGAACTCTCGGACTTCACCGCACCGCAACTCCACCCTTTTTCGTCTTTGGTTTTAGCAGGTTTTTGTTTTTCTATTTGCACTTATTGCACTGACTTTTGTTTTGTCACCGGTTTCAACAGTTGTTGTTTTTGCATCAGCTTTGGGAGGACGATTTTTCTTGTTATTAAAACCTTGACGATGACAAACCATGCATTTTGTTCGAATAGTCCCATCTTTAAACCTCTTAGTTGAAGACTTCCTTGCTTCAAACCCACAAGCAATAGCATAAATTTTATAGAATAACATTGCTGACTCTAAGTCCACAAATGTTTTGCCAAGCACGGGTGTAAACTTCTCTTCAATCCTAGTTATCCATTGCTCAGTGCCACCCGGTGTGTAAGTTACCAAAGTAGTAGGTGTGGAAATAGTTGGCATTGTAGGGGTTGTTAACACAACAGTAGAACCCTCACCATCCTGACAAGAACCAACATTAGAGCAAGGAACCTCACCACAACCGACACGAGGCGTCACACTACACTGTGAGTTGTTGTTGACATTTGAATCAATACCTAAGAAGATAAAATGTTCACAAAGTCACATCTCACATTCACAAAACAAGGTTTAAGATTCACTAAATAAGGTCTGTGATTCACAAATAAAGTCTGAGGATATTATCTAAACAAGGAAGAAAGCAGAATAGGTCATTCCTCTAAAGGGTTCACAAAAGGAGCTCTAGGATTCACAAATACAATGACTGAGATTCACAAGTTTACTTTTTGGTTTGATTATTAGTTCGATTTTTAACTTTCACAAAATAACCTTCTAGTTTCACAAACTAGGGTCTCTGATTCACACAATAAGAAATAAATAAATTGCATTAGTAACGTTTAACAACAGAGATTCACAAAGTAAGGCCCAAGATTCACTAAATAAAGGCTGAGATTCACCAAATAAAGTCCGAGATTCACTAAATAAAGTATCAGATTATTAGTTCAAATAATTTAAAATTTTTTGGTGAAGATTATGAATTCACTTTTAAGAAAAGGTCAGGTTGTATGTATGAGGATATTTTGTTGATTTGTTAATAACACTTCCATTCCCAAGAAAAGGAAATTGAACAATCAAAAAATTTAATATATGGGTAATGTGAACAGCATTGTTGTGGTTGTGCCAAATACCAGGCCTATAAATATCTAATTTCTGAAACATAATAGTAAATACGAATAACCTATCTTCTCTCTTCTGTAAAACATTTCAAAAATCCGTATTGCACACAATGTCTCATTTATTTGTATTTCCCTATACTTGTGTTTTGGCGAATGTTCCAGGTTATATGAATAAAAAAGGGAAGTATGTTTGTCCTGACCTCTCTAAATTGGCAGATTGTTTACTGAGCCAAGGTTATGAGATAGAGTCTTTGGTCCCTGTTATGTGCAGGCAAACTTGTCATTTTATGGGATTAGTACTAATTCAATTTGGCACAAATGACAATGGCTGCAAACAGGCTTTTAAGTTGCAGGAGAAGTTCGAGCAATTTGGGCGTACTAGATCTGAATGGCTGGCTACCTATTCCCGAGTTCAGGGGCCCTTTCTATGGGTAGCATCAAGGCTTGATTCAAAATATTTTAACTACACTCCAGTATGTAGAAGAGTCCCATATTCATCTAAACACGCAGGAAGATCTCTCGCTGATGCAGATGAACGGTGCACCTATAGCTATATCAATATTGCTCTATGTGCATTGCCTCGAACAAATAGGGGTGATTGATAAACTAAACAAATATCATATCTTGTTTAATTTTTGAGCTTTTCAGTTTATTTTATTTTTGAATGTTGTTGTTTAGTTAATTCAAAAGCCATGAACCTGCGGATTGTTATGTGATGACAAATTACAAGATTTTTAAGTTTTCTGAATATTATGTTTTAATTAATTTTTCTAAGATTCACTGAGTAAGGTCTGAGATTCACAAAATAAGGTGTAAGATTCACTAAACTAGGTCTGAGATTCACAAAATAAGTAAAAGAGTAGAAAAGGTGATTCTAACCACTTATGATAAGTTTCACAAAACAAGCTCTAAGTTTCACTAAACTAGGTCTGAGATTCACAAAATAAGGTCTGAGATTCACCAAACAACAAAATCCACTCAATTGATAACTGTTACACTAACAATTCAACCAACTCTTACAGTCACACAATTAGGTTCTAAGATTCACAGAGATACAATATCAATCCATATATTGCATAATAATCGAGCAGAAATTTTGACAAATGCAAATTGAATGATAGAACATGAGATTTTTACAAATTACATAAAAAACGATATACCTGATTCAATAACACAATTATCATCAGTCATTGTGATATCTACAATCTCCATAGCAATTAGAGCTGCAAAATCGTCAAAAACAATTTAGTAAGTAATACGAAATCCAGGAACAATCTCCATAGCATAGCAATTGAGAAAAAGGAAATCGCTCAAAATATTGGTCAAATTCGAACGTTTTATTTACAAAATCGTTCAATTTGATCAAATTCGAACCTGATATCATCAATTTATGAGTGAATTGACAGAATTGTATGAATATACTCAATTTTGATGAAAATTATGAAATTACCTGTAAATTATTCGATTTTTCTTCTGAAATTAATTGAATCAACGTTGTTGAATGTTGTTTTGATGAAATTCACGAACAATCGATGAACAAATTGATGAGCTCGCTTGCTGAAGAATTTCCGTTGAAGACGAGTTTGCTTGATGAAGAAAATTTTCAGAAAAAAAATTTTGTTTGTTATATTTTTAGAGAGATATTTCGTGATTGGGCTATTATATTTAGTGAGAGAAAGTATTTTGGGCTAAATGAAAAGATTTGGAGTGACCCCTAAATTTTCAGCCCAATGAATAATAGGAAGTTAGTCCATATAATGAAGGATTAATGAAGGAATTTGGTGAGGCCGGCCGCCTCGCCATAATTAACGGCCTCACCGGATTCGGCCTCTCTCTCTCTCTATATATATATATATATATATATATATATATATATATATATATATATATATATATATATATATATATATATATATATATATATATATATATATATATATATATATATATATATATATATATATTTTTGGTCGGACAATAATTGCGACAATAATAATAATAATGCCCGTCTTAATTTCCGTCTAACATAGACCATCACATTTCAATTGGGAATCTTGACTAAACTCAGACCAACCAAATATCGACAACACATACCACCTACTCACCCCACACCCCACACTCTACTTTTATATTATTATTATTATTATTATTATTATATATTTTATTATAATTCTATTATTATTATATATTATTATGATTATATATTATTGTTGTTGTTTACCGTGTCCCCAACACCCCCTTCCCCCCCCCCCCCCCCCCCAATTTCTTCTTCTCCTTCTTTTCGAGAAAACAAAACAACAACAACAACATTATAACAGAGCTCCGTCCTCCATTTCCGCCACTGTCAACCCGAGATCCCTCCTCCGTTTCTCAACCAAATTTCATAATTTTTGTACCATTATCTTCTTCTTTCCTTCCTCCTTCTTTCTAGCTAAGAAATTTTTAGTTTTGATCGAGTTTTCGAAAATGTCGTCTTAGGACAAATCGGTTTTATGACTCAAATAACCCGTTTTGTTACTCCTAGTGGCAAGCTTGAAGACCCGGAGAGAAGCTCGTGCTATTTTGGACGTTTTCACTTGGAAATTCGAGGAGCTAAGATAACGGGGATAGGTTACACGACAAAAATGTCGAAATTCCGTCTTATGGGTCGTTTTATATGCTCTTGTTTGTTAAAGTTGGATTCTTTGTGTTTCCTTTTCTCATTTGTATGTTAACTTCCGTCCCAGAATCATGTTTAATATGGGCTGGTTTTATGCGGTTGTTTCCACATGATTTTCGAGCATTGTTAGGACGAGTGTAATGGTTGTTATTCGTGTTCTAGCTGAGTTTTGTTTCCGTCTTAAACTTGTCTTCCATGCCATCTAAATTTTGAATCGATTTGAACTGTTTTATGCTTCGTTTGGGTGTCGTTTTTGGGATTCGTGATAGACTGGTATCGCACTGAAGTTTGGACTGTTTTAATGCTATTTTTGGAGCCGTGAAAGGCGGGTGCGCTGGTACTGAATTGTGGAACGATTTTGTGTAAGTATTCAGGACTGATGTTGGGACGGTTTTACCGTGCATATGAGGACTGTTTTGGTACCATTTGTGGTGCAGTTTATTGTGGCCATTCGGGACAGCTTGGCAGTCGAAATGGAGGGTCGTACGGGCTGTGGTGTTGTCTTAATTCTAAAGTTTTATACCTCTCGATTTACTCGAAGAATGTTTATTCTTTTAGCGTAAGAGTTCACTTTGCTGGTGTGGAAAGGTCTAAATCTTTATAAATGTTTTGTTGCCAAATTTATAGATTTCTATTAAAGTACTACGAATGAAAAGGTTGGTTGAAAGTAATTGGCAAAAATATCGTATAAAACTCTTGTGACTGTACTCACGCAAGGTGTTGAACCATGTTTGTATAGCTTGAATTTGGTGCCGTATATGCATACATTCATGTTGGATTAACTTATTTGAATTGTCGTCTCGTGCTTTATATAACGTAATTCGTTAAATATCGTTCATTTGTCACATTTATTCATTTGGACTCGTCACATTTATTTATTTGGGCTTCTTGTGTTACATTGGTTGGACTTCATATGATTGGTTTGTGGGCTTCACATGATTTACTTGTTGGATTTAATAGGTCTTGTTTATTGGGCTTGACATGATTCAATTGTTGGGCTTAACATGTTTCTTCCATTGGGTTTCTCATATTTTATTTATTGGGCTTAAGAGTGAGCCATTTATGTCGGTTCCATTTTATTCCATAATTTTCACATAACGTAAATTATTCATTACCGTTTGTTATATTTTATTTAATCGGTGTGTTAAATTATAAAATGAGATATTTGTTAATATAATGCAAGTATGAAAGAATCTTTATAAATAAATTACTGGTGAAGAGTTGTATTCTTATGATAATGCCTTTATACTATACCTTTTTGCTTAACTTATCTTTACGCCTCTCTCGTTGGCCATTCTACCGAGAGTTGGTTACCATACTCTTTCGACACCTCTCTCGTTGGTCATTCTGCCAAGATTTGGATATCTTAATTTATTTATACCTCTCTCGTTGGCCGTTTTGCCGAGATTTGGATATCTTAATTTATTTACACCTCTCTCGTTGGCCGTTCTGCCGAGAGTTGGATATCTTATTTTATTTCCGACGCTCTCGTTGGCCGTCCTGTCGAGAGTTAGTGAGTCTATGGGTAGCTAGTAAAGGTCTTGCATAGTCAGATAGTTGCATATGACATACTTCTGTAATCAATTACATTTCATTTCCTTACCTTCTTATTTAATTGAGTATGTCCATAAATTGACTAGTTATTATCCTATTGTGTTTTCTCTTATTAATCCGTTATATATATAATCTCGTGTTCTCTCATGTTTCAAGTATCTTACATGGCTTACCTGTTTTAGTTCTTGTTTTGTCCATTTTGACAATTTGTGGCTGGGAGAACCTTGAGTTACTCCCCACTGACTGTGGCGTTCATGTTTACATGAATGATAGGTACTAGTTGGTGCATTTATGGGGTGAAGACATGTGTGAGCTAGCGAGCACTTTGGTCTTGTAGTCGGTTTATTAGGATCGCTTAGACTCACCTTTTATTGTATTGTCATTCGAGGGATATATTTTCCCCCCACCTTGACTATCACGTTTGTATAATTAAATCTTTATTTTCCGCATTCTTTGTTTGTGTTTTAGATTTTAATGAACCCGCGCTTTAAATTTTAAAAGTTTCAAAAATTTCCTAATTTCCTCTTGAATTTATAAGTTATATTTTTCGCTTTATTGCGGGGGTTCACAGACATAGGTACTAAAGATAAGGAGTCGTCCCTCTTTAGCATCCTATCTCTAGAATGACTCTCGTACGCCTTGGATAAGGTCGTCCACTATCCAAAGTTTCTGAGTAAGAGGTGAAGGTACGTATTGGGAAGCCCTTTAATCGGACACCCAATCCCGCCCGCGGTAGCGGCCTCTAATGATCGGCTTGGTTGGTTAAATGCAAAAGTTGATAAAACGGGTAAAGGAATGAATGCGCATCCACAAGTTTGAACCTAACATGTGAGCTTTCTATGTCGGTTGTTTATCTAAATATCAAGTAATTGATGTCAAGTTGGATTTAATGTTAGTTTGCATGCAAGACAAAAATTAAACATCCATTTAGCGAGTTAGGTTTATGGTGCATAACGTGATCCATTTGTCTTAGAAAGGTGTTTTGCAAATACAATGTAAAAAGGACAGGCTTGCCATCTGATCCGTCCTGTATTCGGGTTAACCAAAGTCGGGATTGTCCTAGACAAGTGCTGGAAAGGAAGCAGGGTCTGTATCAGGCAGCCTATTGAGGCGCGAGCCATCAGGCGATGCAAGTAGACCTGTTCTGGTTTGAAAACTGGAAAATAGTTGGCCTGTTTAGGCGCGGGGCAGCAGACGATCCAAGGGGATGTCTTCTGCCTGTTGAAAACATTTTGTAAAATGGTTTGTAAAGAGGATGTTTGAAAAGGTCGTTTAGACCGCTTTTGTGTTAATGTAAGGAACGGGACTTGAATAATCATCATTGTATTGACAATATTCGACGTTGGGTTCGGTTTTGCAAGCTTGACATGAATAGTTTTGAAAAATGATTATGAACTAATTGTATTAAGTTCATTTGTTTGTAATTATTCAATGTTTATCATCGTTCTCGGGTTAAAGCGACATGGTATGTGGAACCAAGGATGACTTTGCATTTATGACTAATATGCTGGTTTTGAAATGTAAATAAATGAAATAAAAGGTTTTAAAATACATTTTAAAATGTAATTAACCAAATATTATCACCGAAATACGGATTAAACCGTCATGGTATAAGGAACCAAGGGTGAAAATGTTTTATGGTTAAAAAGATTTATCATAAAAATGATTTGAAATGGTAAAAACCGGTTGAAAAATGAAAAGAATGAACTCAAACGTTTCTGACTGAACACCTCATTGAAGCGCGAGGCACCTAGTGGTGATTAGGGCCTTCTGTTTTCAGTCAAAACTCGATTTTGGCTCATTCGATCCGTATTTTGGACCATGTTATGCAAGTTTTAGCATGTTAAGGTCATAAAACAGATAAAGAGACATGAAAGAAGAGGATTATTAATCTGTCATACTTACATGCTAGGTTTGAGGCGAGAAATCAACGAAAGTGTAACAACTTGTTAGGTCGGAAAACTCGGTTGAAAACCGTTTTAGCAATGTAAAGAGTGTTTTGTTAAGTTTAGTGATGGTGTAGTTGGTCGAGATGGTCGGTCGAGTGATTTAATGCACGATGACGGTACCAAACAATGTCTATGGTTTGTATTTTCGATCGGTAGGTCAAAAATATGTGTCGGTTTGTGATTTAAGAAGTCGTGTCGAGAATTTTAAGGGAGAGATAAGAGGGCGGACACTCGCGTACCTTCAAATGGTGGCATTTGAGGGCTATTTATAGAGAAATGGGTGGTTGTGTGCGTTTTGTGCGACGTGGCCGCATGGGTTACTCAAAGAGTCGCGAGCCATTTCGCGAGTCTTCGAGCTGTCTTGTCACTATCACGCAATTGAAATCATGATTTGTTCTATCCTAGGTTTTGGATGGCATGATTTGTACTTAACCATTCAAGTATATCGGGTATACTTAACATGGAAGCTTTGTGATTTTTGTTTTTTTTTGTGTTTGACTCGGTTTGACTCGTTGTTGAAGTCGGGATTTGAATTTTTGAGTCGGTTTTTGGTTCGGTGTCGGTTTTGACTCTAGTTAGTGTCATTGTGACCCCGTGGTCGTGCATAAAACACTCCAGGCACTTTTGAAAAGTTTTGAAATGTTTTGTTTTCGTAATCGTTTTGAGTTTTCCGACGTATAGTTATACAAAACTGTCGATTAAGCATATTGTAGTCCGATAATCATCGGGTCTTTGTTGGAGACTCGACAGATACTGGGTATCTACAGAGCCCCCACTTTGACTGAGGCTTAGACAGGGCGAAAGTCAAAGTATAGCCCCTAGGTCATTCAAAGATTACAACCTAGATACCGAAGCGACATCGAGGCGGCTCGAAAGGGTTCGGGCCAAGGACCTGCTGTCGGGAAGGGCGACGCCAAGGCGATTTAGGGATACGGGTCAAGGACCTGTCGTCGAGAATAATTTAGAGTCTGTCGACTGTCTGTGTGGGTTGTTTAAAGTCCGTTAGACTACGTACGAAGGCTCGCCAGCCATAAGAAGGAGTCATACATGAGGCATCTTCGGGATATGTCCTTGAGTTGTTTCTTGTTTGCGGGCAAAGGCTCGCCAGCCGTGTTGCGGATATGATGGGGCTCACCAGCCACGTTGAGGTTACATTGTGAGGCTTTCCAGCCGTGTTGAATGTGCGTTATGAGGCTCGTCAGCCGTGTTGAAGGTGGCGTGTTTTAAGGCTCGCCAGCCATGTTGAAGGTGCGTTGTGAGGCTCGCGAGCCATGTTGAAGATGCGTTGTGAGGCTCGCCAGCCATGTTGAAGGTGGTGCATTTTGAGGCTCGCCAGCTATGTTGAAGATGGTGCGTTTTGAGGCTCGCCAGCCATAGTGAAGGTGCGTTGTGAGGCTTGCCAGCCATGTTGAAGGTGGTACGTTTTGAGGACCGCCAGCCATGTTGATGGTGCCTTGTGAGGCTCACTAGCTATGTTAAAGGTACGTTGTGAGGCTCGCCAGCCATGTTTAGAATGATCGAGAGTAGGAAATAGCCGTGTGGGACGGGCCTATTTCGAGAGGTCGTTGAGTTTAGCGGGCTTCGTGGGGAGGCCTCCGATATCCTGCTGAGGAATTTCGATGTCCATATTGGATGTTTGTGGCGCCGGAAAGAGACAAACTTGTAAGCCTGGCTCCTACGGACGGCGGTGATTTCGAATCTCGAAGAGAGGTGACGGTTTTTATTGCCGTTTGTTGGAATTTTGTAGAAAGGGGCAGACGTGTATTCTGCCATTTGATGTATGTTTGGGGGACAACGGTTTTGATTCCGTCTTCCCGTGATTTGAAATTTGTAAGGAGTAGTGGATTTGAATTTCACTTTTCCGTTCGAAGGTGTGATGGCTTTTAATGCCGTTTGTTTGAATTTTGTGAAAAATAACGAACTTTGAGTTTCGTTATTGTGTGTTTTTTTTGTTTTGAGGAAGGGATGGTTTTTAATTCCGTCTTTTGAAATTTGAAATTTGTGAAAATAGCAGATTTGAATTTCCCTATTTTGTTTTTGTGATTCGAAAATGACGGTTTTAATTTCGTCGTTGGAAATTTGTGGAAATAGCGAATTTAAATTTCACTATTTGTTTTTGTTTGAAGAAATGACGGTTTTTAATTCCGTCATTGAATATTTTGTGAAAATAGCGAATTTGAATTTCCCTATTTGCTTTTGTTTGAAGAAATGACGGTTTTTAATTCCGTCATTGAAAATTTTGTGAAAATATTGTGGAAACTGGGCCAAAGCCCAAAATTTCGCTGAAAGAGCATGGAGCACCTCAAAGAGGCGCGAGCCTTCCTGCGAGGCAATGAGGCTCTCCTTTTTCCTGTAAAAAGACGCGAGGTGGCCAAGCACCCCATTTTACTTCGTCTTCAACCTCCAAAAAATCACCATTTTCGGTTGTGTTTTCTTGTTTGATTTCGTGCCATTGTCTTCATGTCATCTCAAGGTATGTAAATCCTCTCGAATCCATTTGAATTTGTTTGTCTTTTTGTTGATTGAATTAGGGCGAAACCATAACCCTTCGAAAATCGATTTGGGCGTTTTTGTTTAGCCCATTTTCGAGTGAAATTGATGATTGCATTAGGTTAGAAACCTGTTTAGGAACATAGGGTGCTTTTAGTTTGCATTTTGGTCCCCGTTCCCGCTCCCTAGGAGCAAAAACGTGAATGAGACAAAAGATCGTCTCATTTCACAATGTTGCGTTTGTTTGCCTGAGTTGTGTGCCCCACTAGGTTGCATTGTAGTCGGGAAACACCATCTTTGCCATATTGAACCTTTGTTAGGCGTTGTGGGCAAAATTTGAATTTTTGCTTTTGTGAGACGGTCTTATACTGACGAAATAAGCGTCTGTTTGGGCTCAAACTGAGCCTGTTTGTCTTGAAATGGCACTTAGCGGTAGTTTAGGTCACTTTGAGACGTGGTTAAATCACGTTGTTTTATAGTAATCGTATTTTGAATTTTTGACCCGTTTGTGCCCGAATTGACGTAAAATTGCCTTTTTCGGGCTGTGAAAAGTTCCCAGTTGTGTCGGGAATTTTTGTTGTTTGTTGTTTATTTCAGCGGACCTTGTGTGGTCCTTGAATTGTTGGATGGTTTTTGTAATTTTTGTCGTTGTTTTGACTCGTCTTTTGCTTGAAAAGAAGGGCGAGTCGTTTTTTTTTAATTTCGTGAAGCGTCTTGTTGGATGAGTTTGGGCGGGTTTGCCCTTGTTTTGTTTTTTGTATTTGCAGGTGGTCTGTTTTTTATTTTGGATTTTGTCCATTTTGTGCCGTCGTAATGCCGAAATTTCGGCTGACATTTTTGTTTTGTCCTGATTGCAGGTGAGTGTTCTGGGGCTTCTGGGCCCACTGGGTCCGTCGCTGAAGCTTTAGAGGAGGAGGATGATCCTGGAGGACGAGAGACGGCTGTTGTCTTATCCTTGTCGAGTTGTGTTTCTCCCTGGCGGCCTTTGTCCAGCCTTTGATCACGTTTTAATCATTGGCTGTTGTCTGCAGAAATGTGGACGTCTAATGGTTGGGGGTTAACGCCAGTGCGTCGTTCTACGTAACCGTTTTTCGTCTGCGTTGAATTCTGATGATTGGGTTTCAACATCGGGGTGGCACCCTATGTTATGGCTCCTTTTCATCGCTGAATTCCGACGATTGGGGATTAACGTCGAGGCGATACACTGAGTCACAATTCCTGATTGTCATGCCGTCCGAAGTCTGCCAGGCATTTTTTCCTTTTTTTTGCTACGGAGTAGGAATGAGGTATTACCGTCAAGGCAACCACCTCTGCTTCCGCGGTTACTCCTTTCTTTTCCATGTTGTTCCCTTTCTTTTCTGATTAGCAGGATAGGGAGTGCTTAGTTCGGTATGTGGCGGATAGCCCCCAGTTCATTGTTTTAGGCCAGTGTCTGCATGATAAATACTTGTACCGGATCTTGTTTGTATGGTCAGTCGTTTGTATCAAACGTGTGTCGATGTATTTTGCGTGAGGCAGTTTGTATATATGTGTTTTTGGTGTGTAGTTTATTTTTGTTTGGCTTTTTTTGTGTTGTGTTTCGGAGAAGCACGGTCAGTGGTTGATTCCTCTTTTGCTTCGGCATTTGTTCCTGCATCATTAGTGTAGAAAACAGGCAACAGGTAGCACGTACGCATACACGTAAACACGCAAAAGCATTTGATGGAAACAAAAATAACTCCGATGACTCGAAGTTAAAAATGAAATCAAAAAGAAATTTTGAAATTTCCGCGAGCAGTTGTCGCGTTTGGATTTTTCAAAAGGAATTGATTTGAAATTTCGAGAAATTAACTCGTGTTTGAATTAAATTGCACCGAATTTTGCTGAAAATTGATTTGTAACTCGAAAAACTAAAACTCAAACCGTCACGGATGAATTTCAAAAGAGATATTTGCGAGTGTGTTTGATTTGATATTTGTGAGATCAAGACTCGGATTTGCAAGAGTTTGAATTTTTGAAGAAAATTGACATCGTGTTAACAATTTTCGATTTTTTGTGGAAAAATGCGAAAAGGCAAAAAAAACTTCGGAATTTTCGACTGACATGGAAACGATCCGTCGCGGACCGGGGCGACTAGCCCTTCCCCCCTAAAAATGGAAGAGAAAAACCGTATGTTTAAAGTTGCGTCATAGAAACCGTGTCGGATTTCGTAAAACGCGAAAATAAGGAAATGTGAGTGTGAGAAAACACAAAAATTTCCGGATAAGCTCGAAGAGGTGCGAGCCTTGAGGCGAGAAATTCTAGATGTCAGGAAGAAACACAACTTGATAGGGACAAATCAAGGTGCGGAACCTGAGAACTAGCCAAAAGAGGCGCGAGGCCATGGGCGATGCAAATGAGCTTCCCCCTTTTTCGGAAAAAAAGCGCTGATTGTTTTGTATAAATAGAGACGTTTGTGCTTCATTGTTTCATCATCCGAAACACGAAAAACATCTCTACGAAAACCTTTCTTCTTCTTCCACAAAAATAATTCATGGATACTTTCGAAAATAGGTTGCGACATTGGTGCCGGGATTTATCGCCTCCCGAGAAGTATCAACTCGTTGTAATGGGAGTTGGTCAATTGTTGGTGCTTCGTCAAGTCAAGGTGCAATCTTCGTTCCTTGAAGCATGCTCTCGGTTTTGGAATTCGAAACATCATGTTTTCGTTTTCCCGAAAGGTGAAATTTGCCCTCTTGCCCAAGAAGTGGGCGCAATTGGAAGATGACCGGGTTGTACTCCGGTGCTTCCTCCGACTCGGTTGTGTTACAAAGAGAAGTTCCGTTCAATGTTGGGCTTGTCAACGAGCCAAGTGAACTTTCTCCTTGCTCCCCATGGTGTGGATATGTTGGCTCTCATCAACATCTTCGCAAACCGGTTGGATGTCAATGTCTCGGAGGTGGCTAGGAGAAGGGCTCTTGCCTTTTGTCTAGTGCATGCAAACCTCCTTGTCGATGCCTTGAAGAAGGAGGGGTCAAAGTGGTATGGAAATATGACCCTTGTGCATATAGTTGAGCAAATGGAGCAAGGTTGGGATCCATCATGGTTGGTGCTTGGCGAGATCATCCAAGCTTTGGATAAGAAGGGCTCTTGTGGAGAATCTCCCTTGTTTGGATCTCCAAGGATCCGCCAAGTGTGGCTCTTAGAGAGGCTAAGGTATGTAGAACCTCCGACCGATTCTTCTTCTTACTCCTTCCGTCACCTTACTATGAGGAAGAAGTTGTACCCGGATAGTTTTGCTTCCATCGAGGCCTATTGGACCTCGAAATTGGTGGAGAAGGGTGGTCCTCATATCCGTTGGGTGGTGCCATGGTGGCACTTCAGGTCCTTCATGGGGTTGCCCACTTCGGCCACTTGTTCTTGTTCTTTGACGGTGGTGGGCTAAAAGGTTGCTTCCTTCATCTATCCTGAAAGGCTCATGAGGCAAATGGGGCGTCAACAAAAGTTGCCCGCTCAAGATACTCCTGTCCAAGAGAGTGATTTCCGAAACTCCGAGCTTGTGGAGGTCTTCAAAAGATGGTGGGCCACCTAGCCGACTTGGGAGGTGCAAAACCCCGTTGCCACGACATGGGTGACTCCCGCTTATATCAAGTGGTCAAGAGCTCAAACCTTGGAAGAAAGGTCCAAGTTTTGTAAGGACGAGGTCGTCGACTTGAAGTATAGAGAGGTTGGCAAGGCCAACCGTGCCTTCTTTGACGATTTTGCCGATGATGTTAGCCCAGATGTAGTGAGGCCACCGAAGAGGAGAAGCTTGGGTCCTAAAGATATGGCGGGCCGTGTATGGGCTCGGCTTGGGCCGAGTGTGGGGTCTTGCAAGAGACCGGATGCTGTCGCCGTTGTAGATCCGTTGAGGATCCGTTACGAAGAGGAAGTCCATGCTAGGCGGGTCAACAAGAAGAACAAGGGGAAGATGTACCCCGATGGAAAAGGTAAGGGTAGAATGGAAGAGTGAAGACCTCCATTACCCATTTTACTATGTTGTAATAGTGTCGTGACTTTTTATTATGTTGTACTAGCTATGTATTGTGTATTTTTGTGCTGGTTTTACTATGTGAGAAGTCTTAGTCGACATTCTAGCTTTGACAAGTAGTAGACTTGCGTAGCTTTATTTGTTGTCAAGGTTGTAATCCTTCTCATTATTAATTAAATAAGAGGATCGCTTGGGTTAAAAGAAACTGTGAACACTTACTGTTTCTTCTATCCATCTTGCAAAGGTAATTCGGTTTGAATTATCCTAAGCATTGCACCTGTGAAAGGGGATTTTTGTGGGAAGGGAGAAAGGCTTCTTTTTTGTATTTGTGTGGAAAAGGGAACATTTTTCCTTTTCTTTTGTTTTGAAGTTGATATGGGTGATGTTTTTTTTTTGTGTGGGGATGGTTGTATCCTTCTTGTGTAAGAAAGGACTGCCTACGTATCCACCTGAAGAGGTGAAATCAAACCATGATCGTAGTTCGAAAGTTTTGTTAATTTTATTTGGGTGTTGTGGTTGTATCCTTCTTGTGTAAGAAAGGAGTGCCTACGTATCCACCTGAAGAGGTGAAATCAAATCATGCTCGTAGTTCAGGTGTTTTTGTGTGAGTCCAAATGGATGTTGCATTTGACAGATCAAAGTCGTTTGAAACATGGCAAGGTGTCATAACTTAGACTCGATAAAACATGCAATTTCAAATCAGAACGCGTTGAGGAACTTGACTTGAAAGGGACATTTTGGTCACTAGTTGTGAAACTAGGGAAAGGTTTGTGGTTAGTAGGGTTCAAGGGTAGTATTTCTAGAGTTGGCCTAGGTTGATCGGGTTTGTGAAATCCTCCCCGTCTAGGTCACTCAGTCTCACTGCGCCCCCGAAAGTATTTTCTTGACCAGGTATGGCCCGACCCAATTGGATTTTAATTTCCCCCTCGGATCGACGGTTAGTGGTGCTCGAACCGACTTGAGGATCATGTCGCCTTCTTTGATGTTTTTGGGTTTGACCTTTTTGTTGAATGCCCGTTGTATACGTCGTTGGTATAGTTGGACGTTGTGCAAGGCGTTGCACCGCCGTTCGTCTAGAAGCGTGAGTTGTTCGAACCTTTGACGGGTCCATTCCGCCTCAGGAACTTGACTTTCCATTAGGATGCGTAGAGATGGGACCTCCAACTCTACTGGTTTAACTGCCTCCATACCGTATGCTAGATAGAAGGATGTGGATCTTGTTGGTGTTGGAATAGAGGTTCGGTATCCCAGAGTGCGAATGGGAGTTTGCTCGGCCAATCGCGGTAATTGTCTTGCCTCTTTTTGATAATGGTGACAAGAGTTTTGTTTGCTGCCTCTAATGCTCCGTTGGTTTGGGTACGATAGAGGGATGATCGATGCCGCTTGATTTTGTATTTGTTTGTTTCCGCACGAAAGTGGGAGCCTTGGTCGCTGATGATTTCATGGGGTACCCCATATCTACAGATGATATTGTCCTGGATGAACTTAGCCACTTGTTTGGCGGTCAAGACTACATAAGACCGCGTTTCCACCGATTTGGTGAAGTAGTCGATGGCGACGAGGACGAAGCAATGCCCTTTGGTGCCTATCGATTTAACTTTTCCGATGATGTTGATGGCCCAGGTCGAGAAAGGCCAGGGTGATGTCATGGTGTATACAAGGGATGGTGGTATGTGTTATATGTTGGCGAAAATTTGGCAATTGTGGCAATGTTTGATGTAGTTTCTGCAATCGACTTCCATGGTGGTCCAGTAGTAGCCTAACCGCATGATTTTTCGGGTTAGCATCATTGCGCTCATGTGAGGGCCGCATTCTCTATCGTGGACCTCTCCCATGAATTTTTTGGCTTTGTGGTGATCAATGCAAAGGAGAAGAATCCCTTGGGGTGTTCTTTTGTATAGTTGTTCTTGGTTTATCACGAATTGTGATGCACATAAACAGATGGCTCTTTGTCCTCTTGTATCAGAGTTAGGAGGAAATTCGTTCTTGGTTTTGTAGTTGAGGATGGCTTGGTACCAAGGTTTGACCTGGTTTTTCTCGTCGTTGTTGATGGCGCATATATGAGCTGGCTCGCTCCTTCTCTCGACACATAAGGGCATAGATGTCATGTCGTCGGGTATTTTGACGAGTGCGGCAAGTTTTGCTAAGGCATCAGCAAATTGATTTTCCTCCCGTGGCAAGTGGAAGTAGTCGACTTGGTCGAAGAATTCAGCCTCTTGATTGATTTTTGCTCGGTAGGGTGCTAAGCTGTCGCTTCGGATTTTCCATGACCCAGACACCTGTTTTATGATGGGTAAGGAATCGCCGTGGACCCTCAATTTGTTGATGCCAAGTGTTATGGCTGCTTGTAGGCCGATGAGGCATGCTTCGTATTTGGCGGCATTGTCGGTGACGGCGAAGTCTAGTTTGACTGAGATCGGAAGATGTTCCCCTTCTGGTGATATTAGAAGGATTCCTACCCGAAGCCTCTCAGGTTTGATGCACTGTCGAAGTATAGGTTCCATGCGTCAGTATCGGCGCAAAGGATGTCTTCGTCAGGAAGTGACCATATGTCGGTCGTTGTATCCTCGTTGACGGAATTTTCTGCTAGGAAATCGGCGAATGCCCTTCCCTTGATAACCTTGACAGGTACGAATTTGAGGTCCAATTCGGATAACATGAGTGTCCATCTAGATAGCTTTCCGTTTAGTACGGGTCCATCTTGGAGTAGATGTGAACCGTGTAGTTGAGCATGTAATGTCGTAGCTTCTTTGTTGACCAGACTAGGGCAAGGCATGTCTTTTCCAGTTGGGTGTATCTTGTTTCGTATTAGATGAGCTTTTTGCTGATATAGTAGATGGCTCGTTCTTTGCCGTCGACTGTTTGTGCTAGCATTTCTCCCATGGCTATGTCGGTGACAGTCAGGTATAGGGATAAGGGAATTCCTTGTTGAGGTGGCATGAGGACATGAGGTTTAGATAGGATTTCCTTTATCCTGTCGGAGGGCTTTTGACAGTCGTCGTCCCAATCGGTGTGATCGGAGGTGCGAAGCTTCTTGAAGATAGGTTCACAAACCATGGTGAGCTTGGCTATGAAGCGGCTGATGTATTGGACCTGACCAAGAAAACCTCGAATCTCCTTCTCGTTCTTAGGCCGAGGCATTTGTTGAAGAGGTTTGATTTTGGTACGATCAATTTCAATGCCCCTTTTACCGACGACGTGTCCCAGGAATTTTCCGAAGGTGACCCCGAATGTACACTTCTGGGGATTTAGTCTCATGTTGTATTTTCGAAGGCGAGCGAAGAATTTCCAAAGGGCGCTGATGTGGCCGTCCCGCTCTTTTGATTTGACGATCATGTCATCGACATTACCTCCACTTCCTTGTGCATCATGTCATGTAGGAGAGTGGTGGCGGTTCTTTGGTAGGTTGCTTTGGCGTTGATTAGACCGAAAGGCATGACAGTGTAGCAATATGTACCCCACTGTGTAGTGAATGCAGTCTTGTGCATGTCTTCCTCGGCCATTTTGGTCTGGTTGTACGCAGCATACCCGTCCATGAATGATAATAGGGTGTGCTCAGCGGTGTTATCCACCAGGATGTCAACATGTGGCAGAGGAAAGTTGTCTTTTGGACTTGCTTTGTATAGGTCTCTGAAGTCGACATAAACACGAATTCTCCCGTCTTTCTTGGGTACAAGGACTATGTTGGCCACCCAGTCAGAGTATTCAGACACTTTGATGAATCCGGCTTTGAACTGTTTGTCCACCTCTTCCTTGATTTTCAGGGCCCATTCAGGGCGCATACGGCGCAACTTTTGTTTCACGGGCTTAGCTCCGGGTTTGATGGGTATCCTGTGTTCTGCAATCTCCATGTCGATCCCAGGCATATCCTTGTAGGACCATGCTAATATGTCGTTGTATTCGTGTAGGAGGTCGATGAACTGTTGTCTTTCCGAGGGGTCAAGGGTGGTCCATATTCTATGTTCTTGAAATAGGTTCGGTCTCCTCAATGATGAGGGTCCTATCTTCTCGTTTTTCAAGTTCTTTGGCTAGGTGAGAAGGGTAGTCACTCAAGTCAAATTCCTCATATTCGTTCAGAATTGTATTGCAGTTAAATTGAGACGAGTCATAAGCAAACTTAGCGTTCATTAAGTCAACTTGAGCGAAAAGCTCATAAAGGATAGACATCTCATGGGTAGTCAGAGGCGACACAGTAAAAGCGGTGGCCCCTGGAACAAGCTGCAGGTTGCTACCCTTCGCGGGAGTAGGGATGACCCTAGTTGACTCAGCCTCTGAGGTAGCCACAAGTTTGTGATAAAACAGTGGAAAGGGGACCTTGACCGGGACATCGGGAGTGCTAGGAGCTAGGACAGTCTCTGACTCAGACTCAGACTCAGAATCCTCTTCACTTCCTTCTTTGAACATAGGGCCTTCTCCAGTTGTGATCTTGAGAATGCAGCCTTGGCGATCGGTCCACTTGACAGTCTTCCTCCATCCTTGTGTAGCTTTCTCTGGGTCAGTATCAGAGATTAAGGCGGTGGGATCGAACTGGCTATCTTTTAAAGCAATGTTGATGATGTCCTCGTAACCGAGGTGCTTGATGTTTTTTTCTCCTAAGAGGAGACTGGCGGCTTGTCCGTCGAGGCATGGGGTTGACTTAGATTTGGTCGACGCAGCTTTGGTGTTGTCGGGGATGAAGTAGCATTCTTGAAAGACTTCTACGCCCGGGTGTTTGACCTTAGCTATGGAGTCATAGATTGGCTCCGTAAATCCGTTGTAGAGCTCGGTGTGGGATTTATCTGTATGCATCCCTTTATATTTAAGGATTATAACGAATTATAAAGTGATGATAACTAGTCATAAAATAAATTGCATAAACAAAATCGTAAAGGATTAAGAAATAACCTTCGGTCCTAGCTTTTATGGCCTATGAACAATATCGCAATGATATTCTCCTATCAGTTGCACCCAAGATGCTCCGAGAAATGCCCCTCAAATTGCTAGAATGAGATCCCCAATTTTCTGTAAATATTAGGGTTATTTGTGTGATTTTCTGATGAGAGAAAATGATGAGCAAAAATTAGGTTTAGAAAAAAAAAAAAAACCTAACTCTCCTTATAACCGAGTATATGGAGAAATAGGGTTGATTTTCTTTTTCCAAAAATCGGCCCATTTGAACCGAAATAATAAGGATTAAAATCCTTATTTTCGGTTATTCCAAAAATGTATAAATGTGTTAAAGATAAATTGTCATCTAGTGAGGATCGAACCCATGATCTCTTGGTTTGAGTACCCTCACTATTACCACTATGACACATTCATCTTGTTGATATTAAATATAACCGATTACATTTAATTACGAATTAACAGATTAATTCGTCCAAGCTAACATTACATACATTTAATTAAATATAACTTATTATATTCAATTTACGAATTGACAGTTAATTCGTCTCAACTAATATTATTTAATCTTCATTAAATAATTGTCTCATCAACACATTGACTAAGTGTTTAGTCATATAAGGCATCAATGTGATTATATTTCTATAACCACATCTCTCAAACACATCCTATAGGTGTGACCTTTAGGGAGCAGTTGATCACCGCCATCTGTATGATAATAACGTCAAACTTTCTAGCAAGACAACCGTTATTAGGTAATCATTAATCAACTGATTAAAATACGAAGTATACCCTTGTGAACCTGTAAGAGATTTACAAATGTTATCACACTAATTTGTGGAGGACACAAGCTCCAACAAACTCCCACTTGTCCTCACAAGTGTATGTGCGATAACCGATTCTCATATCCTAAAATTTCTCCCACTCAATGTAAAACAATTTGCAAATCTGTATTCATAAAGGTCGTATTTTACAACCGATCATTATCAAGAGTGGTTTCCCCGACTAGAGAGTAACTTAACTGATAAACGAATCAACATTCGAGCATGGCCATGCATTTCAGTTACAACTCCTCGAGTGGCCCTGAGAAATAACTATACTTGATAAGGGTTGGATATTTTCCTCAACTCGAATCTTGCCGATGTAAGTACAGTATGAAATGACCCAGAAAAAATCTACTTAGCCTCCAGTTACGGCAGACCGTGAGAAAGAAACCAAAGTCACCCAAAAACTGCCTTAATCTCAAGAGACAGTCGATAGTCAAAAGATTCGACTCTAGGAACACAGTGGATGTCCTATCCACGACCTGGCACCGAATGTTTTAAACATTTAGGACTCCATTACGTTGTCACAAAAATTTGTCCTACGAGGTATCGTTATAATCTCGCATTTGTGATCGATCAGTCAACAGTTTGACTTATGGCTCGTTGAACCCACCATCAATCGACTGCACAATATAATAGGCAGAGTTATCAGCTCTTGTAGGCGATTACGGACCAAACAAAATATAATGTAATCCAGTTCACTTTGTGGCGTTCAAAGTTGTCAGTACAATCCACATGAAAAACAAAATATTATATTAAAACGATGAAGTTATAAATAGTATATGAAAAAGATAACGTATCGAATTCATAATCAACTACTATAACTCAGGTACACGTTTAATTCTCATGAAAATAACGTGCCCTCCATGCTTATCATATTTCAATGGCTCAGTAGTAGAATCTGCTACAACTTCCTATTTGGAACTATTCCAGCTGACCGCAACACCATTAAGAGTAAAAACGAATCTAGACTGAGATTTCTAATCATCTCGATCCGTTTGAAAGCTAGCTTTTGCGCAACCGATTGCGCATAGCTTAGTATCGCCTCCATAAGTCAATACCCTATCCTTAGTCCTCCGTAGGTACTTGAGGATATTTTTAACAGCTATCCAGTGTGTTTCGCCTAGATTCTTTTGGTACCGACTCGTCATACTCAATGCATATGACACGTCTGGACGTGTGCATATCATGGCATACATGATTGATCCTATTGCAGATGCATAAGGAACACGACTCATGCGCTCAATCCCTTCAGCGTCGTGGGTGATCGAGACTTGCTCAACCGCATCCCAGACGTCATTGGAAGGTTCCCCTTCTTGGAGTTGGTCATGCTGAACTGCTCAAGAATCTTATCCAAATAAGACTCCTGACTTAGTGATAACGTCCGTCGTGATCTATCTCGGTAGATACGGATTCCCAAAATGCGTTGTGCCTCACCCAGATCTTTCATCTGGAAATGGTTCTTCAACCATTCTTTAACCGAAGATAGGAGAGGAATGTCATTCCCAATCAAGAGTATGTCATCAACATACAATATGAATAATACAATCTTGCTCCCACTCGACTTGATATATAAGCATGGTTCTTCGACCGATCGAGTGAAACCATACTCTTTTATCACCTGGTCGAAACGATGAATCCAACTCCGAGAAGCTTGCTTAAGTCCATAAATGGAACGCTTAAGCTTGCATACATTCTTAAGATGTTCAGGATCTATGAAACTTTCGGGTTGCACCATGTACAACTCTTCCTCCAAATAATCGTTTAAGAAGGCGGTTTTCACATCCATTTGCCAAATTTCATAGTCATGAAATGCGGCAATCGCTAAGATTATCCGAATGGAACGTAACATGACTACGGGTGCAAAAATTTCATCATAATGCAATCCGTGCACTTGAGTGAAAACTTTTGCCACAAGTCGTGCCTTATAGGTATCTGGTTGCGCGTCTACAGAATGCTTTATTTTGTAAAGCCATTTACACTGTAGAGGCTGTACCTTATTAGGTAAATCAACTAGATCCCATACGTTATTCTCATACATGGAGTCCATCTCGGATTGCATGGCTTCGAGCCATAGCTTTGAGTCGGAACAGGCCATAGCACCTTTATAAGTAGCGGGTTCATTACTCTCAAGGAGTAAAACGCCATTCTCCTCGACATACCAATGTATCTGTCCAGAGGATTAGAGACTCTACCCGACCTCCTAGGTTCCTCAAGAATATGAACCGTGTCATCAGTTGGAGGAACAACTTCCTCCATCCGTTCCTCGGTTGTTGGTTCTGGAATCTCCGACAGCTCGAAGGTTCTATTACTCGTCTTGTTCTCGAGAAATTCTTTTTCTAAGAACGTCGCACTAGCCGCAACAAAAACTTGATGTTCGGTAGGCGAATAGAAGTCATGACCAAATGTTCCTTTTGGATAACCTATAAAGTATGTCTTGACCGATCGCGGGCCGAGCTTATCCTCGTGTCTCCACTTGACATAAGCCTCGCAGCCCCAAACCCGAATAAAGGACAAGTTAGGGACCGTTCCCTTCCACATTTCATATGGAGTCTTGTCGTGACTTTAGTCGGACTTCGGTTAAGTATAAGAGCGGTGACAAAGAGCAAAACCCCATAATGAATCAGGCACTACCGTGTGACTCATCATGGATCAAACCATATCAAGTAAGGTTCGATTTCTCCGTTCGGACACACCATTTAATTGAGGTGTTCCAGGTGGAGTTAACTGCAAAACGATTCCACAGTCTTTAAGGTGTTGATCAAACTCATTTGAAAGATATTCGCCACCCTGATCTGAACGGAGTGCTTTAACCTTTCTACCCAGTTGGTTTTCAACCCTGTTCTGGTATTCCTTGAATTTCTCAAAGGACTCACTTTTATGCTTCATTAAGTAGACATATCCGTATCTACTCAAATCGTCCGTGAAAGTGATAAAATATTTATAGCCATCTCTAGCGGTAATTGACATAGGTCCACAAACATCAGTATGTATGAGTCGTAATAGGTCACTAGCGCGCATTCCAACACCTTTGAAGGAAATTCGAGTCATTTTGCCAATGAGACATGATTCACACGTGCCATATGTAGAAAATTCGAATGCGGGAATAGTCCCATTATCGACGAGTTTCTTCACGCGTTTCTCATTTTTGTGTCCCATTCGACAATGCCATAGATAGGTTTGATCTTTGTCACCAACCTTTAATTTCTTATTATTCACGTGTAATACATCCGTGGTTTGATCTAAGATGTAAATTTCATTCATGGAAACTGCTTTGCCATAAATCATTTCATTAAAAAGAAAATACAGGTATTATCCTTTATTGAAAATGCGAAACCGTCTATATCGAGTACGGAAATAGAAATAATGTTCTTAGATAAACTGGGTACATAGTAACAGTTATATAAAATAACTCAAAACCACTAGGGAGTTGGATTACATATGTTCCCTTCGAGACTGCAGCAACTCGTGCTCCATTCCCGACTCGCAGGTCCACATCACCCTTTTCGAGAGGTATGATGTTCTTTAGGTCCTGCAAATTATTACACAGATGAGAACCACAACCAGTATCAAGTACCCAAGTTCCGAAACTTGTATGGTTAATCTCAATCATATGAATATAAGATGACATACCAACAGGAACGACGCGGCCTGCTTTGATGTCCTCACGGTACACGGGATAATTCCTCCTCCAATGTCCAGTCTTGTGACAATAGTGGCACTCAATTTCACCGCCCTTGCTCTTTGCCTTGCCCTGTGAGCCACTAGTCTCACCGGTCCCACTCTTACCGTTTCCTGGCTTCTTAAACTTTGGCTCACCTACAGCTAGGTCGCCATGAGTCTTGCCCTTATCTTTACCCTTGTTGAAAATCGTGAGAACATCCTGTTTCACACTCCCACTCAATTTCATATCCTTCTCGGTCTGTACGAGAAGGGAGTGTAGCTCATGAGGACTCTTTTTCAAGTCATTCATGTAGTAGTTCGCCCTGAAAAAGGACAAAACCATCGTGAAGAGAATGAAGCATTCGGTCTATAACAATGCTCTCACTGATTTTACAATCAAGTGCCTCCAGCTTCTCGACATTCTCAATCATGTGAAGAATGTGTGGGCTAACCGGTTGGCCCTTCTGGAGTTTCGCATCAAAGAAGCGACAAGTATGCTCATAAGTAACGATTCTCGGTGCCTTTGAGAACTCGTTAGTGAGCGTGGTGAAAATCTTGTTTGCACCCTGAGCAATGAAGCGTCTCTGCAAATTGGTTTCCATTGCAAAGATGAGTACGTTCTTTATCGCACCCGCTTCCATAACAAAGTCACTATAAGAGAGTGACTCGTTGACTCCTGCATTGGGGCCTGGGTTGACCGGTATTGGCTCAGTTAAGTACTTGAGCTTACCATCAGCAATGGCAGCATTCCGTAGTGCCGCCTCCCAGTCCGCAAAGTTGGACCCATCATTCTTCAGTCGCGTGGACTGATTCATGTGGTCCATGAAAGCTTTCAGTCAGGACTCGCGATCAAGTGTGGCACTAGGCATTGGGATTGCGTTATTTCCAGCCAATGAGTTGTAACAGTATTATCAAAATAATCGTGTTCTATACTGCGAGAAGAAGAATAAAAATAATAAACATGTGCATCGTTTATAATTTTAAGTCTAATGAACTAATGTCATAACGCGAAAACTCAAAACATTTATACAATTGACCTCCCTCAAGAATTATATAAATGATCCCAAGACTCAATTATCTGTAAATTGATAAGCTAACCTCTTAGCTAATTCTACCGTTAGAATTCTTGGTCGATAAATTTCTGCAAATTTTATCTTTAGTCCATCATAATCACGAGAAACTCTTCGGACTATGATGTTGAGGTAAACTAAGTCAACACAACTACTTACCCAACGTAGAAGGGGTCATATTATGCCTACCGACGAAGAAGAGATTCATAGTTGTTTGCCCTTATAAAGACTAATCTCAATTTCCGTTTTAGAGGAAGATCCCATCAACTTAATTTAGATTCATTTTAAGTGAACTAATATCTAGCATGCGAGAATGAATAAACTAAGGTGATGGCTTAATGAATATATGACATCTGTAAGTCCATGAAAACTAACATACATTCTATATGAGTCAATTTTCATGCATTTTAGTAGTAGGTGGTTTGGTTTAGGCGGAATATGATGCATAAACTATCATGTGAATGAAAAACAATAGGAATGAAAACGTAAAAACAATAATAAAGTCCTAGTGTGGCCTATCCTATCAAAAATGAACATTAAATACAAGTTTGGAATCCATCCTTGGACCCGAGAAGCTTGTCTCGATGTTCCATCTTGATCCATGTAGCGGGAGTGAGCTCCAATCTCCATCTTTAGTCTTCTTTGAAATTACAATAAATAAATTACATAATAAACCTATTTATTACATTCTAATTTCAAAACCCAAAACTAAAGAAAAAATAAAAGGAGATACGAGATCTCATAATTACATAAAAAATTATGTTTCCTTCATTACGAAAACATAATTTGACTAAGGCCACACTAAGTATTACAAATTACAACCGATTGCAAAAATACGTAAATAAATTCATTCAACGATTCATTCAACAAAAATAAAATGCATCAACTAAAAATAAATTAAACATACATGACACAATTCCTTAATTATGTTGATTAATTTTATCCAAACCACCTATTTAAATTAACAAATTAAGTGACAATTCCTCAATTAATCACATTAATTTCAAACTTAATTCATATTAAACTTGTAATATGAATTTAATCCATCAATATTTTAAACTGCTTTAAAATAATTAGGTATCTTTAAATTTTGTGAACCGCTTCACAAAAATTATCATACATTATAAATTTAATGTATAAACAAAATTGGCCAAAACAAAAAAACAAAATACTTTTTTTTTTCTTTTTGGTCTCGGCTGAACAGTAAAAAAAACAAATTTTTTTTTGTTTATAATTTCAGCACGGCTAAACTAAAAACAGAAAACAGCTTTCCTTATTTTGTACACGGTTTTATCTGTAAAAACCGAAACAAGACAATTTTTTTTTTTTTTTAAAATCTGTCCTCTGTGAACAGTAACCACGTGAACAGTAACAGGAAAAAAAAAATCTTTTCTCGGATGCTTTTCAAATCGGCATAAACAAAAACAGCCGCAAAAAACTTTAATCGGTTTTTCAGGAGAAACCGAAAGAAAGAAAAAAAACAGATTTTTTTTTTTTTAAATACTGTTCATCCGTGAACAGTAACGAAAACGAAAAAAAAAATTCCACGGCTCAAAAAAATTCCAGCCGATTATATTTTTTCGCAAACCCTAATTATTGTTTACAAACAATTTTATGAGAATCATCAAAATTAAAATTCGTGGCCTTGCTCTGATACCACTTGTGAGATTTATCTGTATGCATCCCTTTATATTTAAGGATTATAACGAATTATAAAGTGATGATAACTAGTTATAAAATAAATTGCATAAACAAAATCGTAAAGGATTAAGAAATAATCTTCGGTCCTAACTTTTATGGCCTATGAACAATATCGCAATGATATTCTCCTATCATTTGCACCCAAGATGCTTCGAGAAATGCCCCTCAAATTGCTAGAATGAGATCCCCAATTTTCTGTAAATATTAGGGTTTATTTGTGTGATTTTCTGATGAGAGAAAATGATGAGCAAAAATTAGGTTTAGAAAAAAAAAAAAAAAAAAAAACCTAACTCTCCTTATAATCGAGTATATGGAGAAATAGGGTTGATTTTCTTTTTCCAAAAATCGGCCCATTTGAACCGAAATAATAAGGATTAAATCCTTATTTTCGGTTATTCCAAAAATATATAAATGTGTTAAAGATAAATTGTCATCTAGTGAGGATCGAACCCATGACCTCTTGGTTTGAGTACCCTCACTATTACCACTATGACACATTCATCTTGTTGATATTAAATATAACCGATTACATTTAATTACGAATTAACAGATTAATTCGTCCAAGCTAACATTACATACATTTAATTAAATATAACTTATTATATTCAATTTACGAATTGTGATTAATTGTCTCAACTAATATTATTTAATCTTTATTAAATAATTGTCTCATCAATACATTGACTAACTGTTTAGTCATATAAGGCATCAATGTGATTATATTTCTATAACCACATCTCTCAAACACATCCTATAGGTGTGACCTTTAGGGAGCAGTTGATCACCGCCATCTGTATGATAATAACGTCAAACTTTCTAGCAAGCCAACTGTTATTAGGTAATCGTTAATCAACTGATTAAAATACGAAGTATACCCTTGTGAACCTGTAAGAGATTTACAAATGTTATCACACTAATTTGTGGAGGACACAAGCTCCAACACTCGGATTCTCCCTCGGGGATGAAGTATCCATTGAGAGTCAAATGGTAGGGAAGGAGGATGACTCCGTGTTTTTTGCGCTTCCGTAGTAGGAGATTCATCTCCTGGATATCTTCATCGGTTGGCTCGTAGCCTAGCTCGAAGGGGATGTTGGGGACCTTGGCATGTTTCATAGGAGGCAAGGTGCTCTTTAGTGGATTGAGAGGTAGGCCTGGGAAAGAACCCTGACGCATCAAAATACGGTTGACTGCGAGGTTGGAGAACGGGTCACAATCAAAGGGTGCTGATTCATCAGTTAGGGCATTCACAGCTTGGAACCCCCACATTTCACTATCGTCCTCTTCAATGACTTGAGAGGCTATTCCCTTCTTCATGATAACCTTGATCGGGGATGCGGGAATTGTGTTTGTTTTCCCGTTGAAAGGGACCCTGATTTTCTGATGAAGGGTTGTGGTGACGGCCTTGGCGGCGTGAATCCAGGGGCATCCCAGAAGCATGTTGAAAGAAGCGTCGATGTCGACCACCTGAAAACTGGCTTGTCTTTCCAAGGGTCCAGTTGCAATGGTCAGGGTGATAAGCCCCGCAACCTTACGACGAGTGCCGTCATAGGCGCGCACTCCTTGATTAGTTGGGACCAAGTTTGCTTCCTTGATACCCAGTTTGTGACCCGTCTTGAGGGGAATGACATTGACTGCGGATCCGTCATCCACTAGAACCATAGGCACATTCTTCTTGAGGCATTGTATGGTGATGTACAGGGCCAGATTATGGTTGGCTCCAACTGGAGGGATATCTTCGTCATAGAAGATAACCGGGTTGCTCAGGTCGGGGTGGTCATGTGTGCTACCACTTCTTCAGAAGAGGAGGTAGAGGGAACTGTCAACTTTCCTAAGGCTTGTAGCAAAGCCTCCCGATGTTCGAAGGATATAGCAATCGGTTGCCAAATTGAAATTTCGGCCTTCGCCTTTTGCAGTTGTTTAAGGATCGAGTTTTCGGGAACCTTGGGTTGAGTGTCCACGTCTGGGACGACTTAGTCATTCGTTGTTAGAATGGTTGTTGTATTATTCGGGTTTTAGTAGGGGCGTCCGGACCGGGTAAGATGATCGATCTCTTTTGCTTGTTTGCCCTTTCCCGGAACAATGTAGACATCCTTTGTGTCGTCTCTCTAGATACCGTTGATTTCGGGATCGCGGGGGTACCTTGGAGGGGTATTCCTCGGTGGATAGTTTTAGTAGGGGAAGTTCTTATGGGGGTAGTTTTTGTGGGGTTGATTATTGTGGGGTGCATGCCAGAATGGTCGCGGGAGCAATCCTTTCTGGCGAGGGGAGTTTTGGGTGCTTAGAGGACCCTCCCTCGGGAGTGGTGTTGGTGTTGGTGTTGGTGGGTTGAAAATCAACCGGTGGTAGGCGTCCTCAAGTCGGGTAATCCTTTATGAGAGACTGGTTATGGCTTCTTCAACTTGTTGGAACATGGTGAGCATGGTTGCGGCGCTGAATATGAACATCCCGTCCGAGGTGTCCTTTTCCAAGGCAATCACCTCATCATCAATGGGTAGGATGAGGTGTGAGCAATCCAAGGTTGGCTCGTCATCCGAGATGGCATGGATTCTGAAGGGGTTCGTCTTGTTATTTGGTTTGGTGGGTGGAGGTAAAGATAGTTTCCTTTTCTCGATCATATCTTGAATGGCGTGCTTCAGCTTAAAGCAGGCTTCCGTGTTATGACCTTTACCCTAGTGGTATTGGCAGTAGGCATTGGGATTTTAGAAACGTGGTTTTCTTGGCCTCGGATGGGTCCGGAGTGGGCCCAATTGGCTGTAGTTTCCCTTGGTCCATGAGTCTTTTTAGGGCACTGGCATAGATTGTTTCCAAGTTTGTGAATACCCTTTGAGGACGTTCAGTTTTCTTTGTGGTTGGTTCGAGGAGGTTGACCTCGTCGATTTTTCTTGTCTGACCATAGGGGCGAGATCCAGTTGATGTAGATCCCTGATAGCCTCTACCAGTGGTTTTGGCTAGGACACCCTTGCGAACACTACTACAAATTCAAGCAAACATGACGCCCTTTAGAAGACGGTTGGACACGAAACCGTCTTTTGTTATGCATATAATTTTGGCGCACTTTATGATAACATGTACAAGACGGTTGCTAATTAAAAGTGTCCTTAATTGATAAATAACGATGACGGTTGGTCAAAAAACCCGTCTTCCTTTAAAAGAGAAGACGGTTCACATCATCGTCCTCTTTGTAATACATATTTCTAGAAAAATTCAGCCCTTCCACTACTCCACTCACAGTCAGTCGCTCATACATACCTCGCCCTAACCCATCCGTTCTCTTGCCTCACTCAAAACCCAACCACCAGATCTTCACCCATAACCGCCGACCACCACACCATCGTTTCCTTGCCTTGATCGCAAACCACCACAATCCAGTCTCCCTTTATCGTTCTATCCTATCAAGCATAACCCTTTCCCCTAACAATAACCACACACCTTCCATCACCACAAAGCACATGTCGTCGCCGGTCATCTAGACCGCTGCATTACGTCACTCTATCCGGTATGCAGGCTCCTCACTTGATTGGTACAACTTCTGCTTTTCATATATTTATATAGTTTAGTATAAATTTTTACTAATACAAATTTGTGATATATTAATTTCGTTAATTTTGTATTCGATTTGATTTATTAGTATTTGATTGTGGCCAATTTAGGGAAGTATATAATTTGCTTAAAGGTTAATCGTAGTCAATTATGTCCTGTTTTGTGTGTTGATGTGCCTCTATTTTTTTTGTTGCATATTAATTTAGGTCATGTTGTGGAGTTTAGGTGTGAAGAATATAGTATGTTCTGCTTACAGATTTAGTTTCACCATATTCAGTAGTATTTACTTGTACTCATCTCATTATGTGAAAAAGGTCATCCTTAATTGAATTAGGATGGGGTTTAGAATTAATCTTAGTTTGGGAGAGGTAGCTAAACTAGACAGTAGTCTAACAAATTCGTCTAAAATTTGTAGTTTCAGTACACTACTTATGTGATAGTATCATTTAGATTTAAGGTAGACTGAAGAAAAGATGGTCTATAATAATTCACATCACGTAATTGCTTCCCACCCCATAAAATTCGGCATAAATGCTTGGTTCCATTCTCTTCTGATCATTGATTGTAGTCAAGAAAATCACTACAGGATGGCCTTCAGTAAGAAAAGTGAGAAAAGGGAGCTTACTGTGAACTATAAGTCTCACAGTTTATGCGATTAGAGATGGATGAGTTAATTATTTAAGCCTAAATAGCTGTCTTATTAGAAGAGTGCTAGCTAAAGATACTTGAGACAAAAGCGACCGGGCATAACTGACTAATAAAATGAGTATTAACATCTGTTGGTTTCATAAATTACAAGTGACTTTGTTTAGTATTCACTCCACCATATTTATCAGCGGTGGAGACTCACTGATGACGATGATGGAGACAGACGGTAAAAGCCTCCTTTAAATAAGATAATTAGTTGAGTTAGAGGAAGGACCTAGTAACACTTCACATATATTGATAATCTGCATCAAATTGTTGACATAACTTGATGATCCTTATCAGAGATCATCTGAATTTAATCCCATTTACCAAATTCTTATGGGTATTATCTACAGTCATCAACAATAAAGCCAGGGCATTTGCTGTTTACTATTTCTAGTGTTTGGAATTTGCTGTTACTCTCAGTTAAATTTTGCGTATTTCATTGCAGTAATCCATTTGTTGTCTACTATTTAAGTTAATTCGGCTTTTTTATTACTATTGTCGTAAACAAAGCACCTACTATTAATTATATTATTGATGCCAATGATTAACAATGTGCTGATTTTTTTTTTAAATGGTAGTAAACCTTGGATGTTGGCTGCCATTATTACTCCAATGGAAAATGTAGTATATTGGTGTGATCCTGCTGGAAGTCTAGAGCCTCGTAAATTTTTGAAGGAGACACTTACTATATAAGTTCCAACATGTATACAATTTAAGAAATTGCAATTATTGCATAAATTTACATTTGTTTACCTTTTCAAATGATTGAGACGGAGCGAGTAATAGACTAATTAATAGTCCCTGTCTTTAGTATTTGGGATTAATTTATGCTCTAGGCATTCATCCAAGTGGTAGATTTGGCTGTAAAATGATGCTTGGCTGCTTGGGTATGCGTTTCTTTCTCGAAATGTATACTTGATTATGCATATTTGTGAAGTAATTAGATTATTTGAAGTGAAATGCAAAGGCTTATAAGCTCTTACAGCATTCTTGTTGCATTATTGTACTCTGCATTTGTCAAGCATGCCTGTCTTTCTCGTTCACTAGGTGCTGATCGATGTTTCAGATTATGGTATGGTGTTCTTTTTTGTGTTGTTATTGTAGGCATTTGAGTAGATGTTGATTCATATGGAGCTGTTGTTTGCTTTTAATGTAACATCTTTGACACTACCTGCCAAAAACTGAACCATATGTGCTTCTTACACTTTGAAATGTAAAGTAGCGATCAGTTAATGCAATTTGTGACACAATTCTATTATAGTTCGCTGTAAGGTTGTGTATCTCCGACTTGCAACACTTTCGTAATGTTGGTGTTGTGTAACAATGATAACCATGGGTCTCATATTCCTTGTTCCATATTTTGTGTCTCTTCGCTTCTAGATTTTAAGGAGTGATGCATATAAAATTACGTCCCTCAGCCGTCCCATGCATTCCTTGTTCCATAGGTTACCCCCGCCAATGGCTGACGATATTATATGCTGCTGAGCTGAGCTTCAAAGAGTCCAATTGCTGAGAGAACAACCCCTATCTCTATCCATAACCACTTGCCGACAATCATCTGTGCAACGTCTGCCATGAAGCCGGTCTCCCACAGGCTCTGATCCACGGACACAGCCCCGGTGACAGCAAAGAAAGAGATTAGGTATGCCACATATGTAAATATGACAGCTATAAATAAGCCAGTTGGGAAAGTCTTCTGTGGTATGTCAACTTCACCAGCAAGAGTATGTACTAACATTATCCCAGAAGTTCAAGTTCCAAAAAAGAGTGTCGAAGAATAAATTCCAGTCTCTTTGGACACCTCTTTGACCCAAACTGAGCCACCTGTGAGGATGGATATGTGGTATGGCAACCAAAGACATGACAATGAAGGGCAAGAGGGAAACGACTCCTAGAACGACAGGCGTGTAACCAACAATGGTGAGTCCAGTGTAATTGACGAATGACAAGAGTAATCCTAGATTTTAATTGTTCAAGTCTTTTGCATTCAAGGTTATTTGATATAAATATTTTAGCTAACTTAAGATAAATGCTTTTTTAGAAAGCGGACTTTGTTGCAAAGGGACATCCATGAGTGATCTTTTTCAGTTGTGTATGAGTGATCTTTTGTATTCTGATTCTAGAAAAGGTGGAATACTGCTTGCTCAATAACAATCTCATTTTTTGTCTGCGTTTATAGGTTGGAAAGAAGTTATCTGAACTGATCAGAGAGTAGTCAGACGCCACTGAGCAGAATTGCTGAATTACTGGCAAACTGAGCTAACGGAGGCTGCTATAGAGTTGCTATAGAATTTATTGAGGTATGGCTATAACTTTTACAAGCAATTCTGTCATGTGTGTAGTGGTGTGTTGTATAAGGACTGCAAATATGCTTGTCTTGAGGCGCTAGTCATCTTCTTGCACTAGCAAAGTCTTCTCGGCCATGGTTTATAAATGCACTATCAGTCATGTTCGCATTGATGGGTGTGGATCCTGGAACTACCTAGTTTAATATAAATGCAATTTTTGTCAATATGTTACTATTGTTAAGCATCAACCGTAAAACAAACGTTTGTGCTGACGGTGGAGTTATTATCCTCACCTTTATCATCTCTCATCTCACGTCTTTGCGCACATCTTTTGTTTCAATCATTTAATTTAATTTATATAAATTACAGGTTGTGATATGTATATAATTGTAATTATGTATCTTGGTTACTTTCTTTGTAGTTCATGCTTGGTCGGTTGAGCAAATTGTTGAGGTGCAGGACATTTGGGCTACATATGCAATTGCGGTTTAAGGCGAAAGGGATTTGATGATAACGTTTAATATACTTAGGCTGAATGCTTGGATGGTAGAACTCGTGTTAGTGCTTGTGTTAGACAATCAGTTGTCTATAGTTTGTATTTTGGAGGTTGAAACTTGTCCCAATTTGTTTGGTTGGGTGTAGATTATAAATGTATGATTTGCTGGATTTACTCAAATATAGCAAGATTTATTTGAGCTATACGATTATTGTCGTTCGTATAGATCGTATAGTGTATCTGTGTATGAATGAAACAATATTTTTTTTTTCAAAATTCTAGCTAGTGGTGAAAGAGCATGGATTTGTGCCAAAAATATGCGGGATATATACATAAATTCGCGCTAAATTGATTTCAAAAAAATTGTAAAGAAGACGGTTACTTAAGAAAGCGTGGTGAAGATGGCGCATAAATAAAGCGCGCCATGTATTCAAAACATGACGGTTGATACTAGGAACCATCCTCTTAGTTTATGCAAAGAAGGCGGTTTAAGAATACAACCGTCCTCTTATTACATGCAAAAGAGGATGGTTTGACTTTTTGTTAACCGTCCTCTTAGGCAACGAGGACGGGTGAATTAAGGACGGTTTTATGATTTAAGGACGGTTTTGAACCGTTCTCTTCGACTATTTTGTAGTATGGGTGGTCATCTTCAATGCGGGTTCCAATGATTTGTAGGTCCTGGAATGTTTTGATGTTTTGATATCTCAGCAGATTGGCATAAACCGGACGGAGGTTGTTGTCAAACTTCTCCACCAGAGTTGATTTACTCGGCTTACTGACTAGTTGAGTGCTTACCCTTCTCCAACGGGTTAAGAATTATGTGAACCCTTCCTTATCATTCTGAGTCAGGACCTCAAGAGTGCGGGTGTTGGCTTGGATTTTGACGTTGTCGGCATATTGTTTGGCAAATTCAACGACGACTTCGTCCTTAGTAGTAATGCTCTCGAGGTCGAGGGGTGACGGAAAGATCCGGGTGAAGAGTTACTGCTTTGACCCCTTTGATAGACATGTAATCTTTGAAGGCCCGAATGTGGTTGAGCGGGTCTTCCACCCCCTTGAACTTGGGTACATCAGTTAGGGTAAAGTTGTCGGGTAGTTGATCCCCAATGGGTTCAAATCTTCGATTGTTCTCAAGGTGGATGTTGTTACCACGGGTTAGGATTTGTTCTTCCAAGAGCTTGAGCCTTTTCTCCGTTTCAGTCAAAGGCAGAGTGTTGTGTTCTCCGGTTTCCTTGTTTTCCAAGGTGTCGATACGGGTCTCGACACGATCCAGGGTGACTTTAAGAGCGGTGAATAGGCTAGCTAGCTGAGCAGTCGTGAGATCTGTGTTGCCATCGTTGTTGTTGGACGAAGCTGAAGACGGGGCCATGGCTTTGAGGCAGAAAATGGCTCACGTTACATCCCAATCCGACACGGTTTAACGACTAAACGCAGACAACACAAAAGACGGAAAGGCACTTCAGACTCAACAAGACGAGGGTAACCGTGTGTGGTGCCTCAGTGCTGACTCGATTTATGATGTGAGGGTGTTGACCGGATTTTGACTCGCGTCCAACGTAGTGGCGTGACGCCATCGGACGAGTCTCGAGGTGAGACGACTCATAGGTAAAGACCCATAACTTCATAAGTACGCTTGCTTCGACTCGATAGACACGAGGTGGAATTGGAATGGTGGACTGAAATTTTCGAAAATAGAGATTTTCAAAAAGATTCGTTTGTCGCTTTATGGATGGCTTCCGAAGAGTAGGGATCTTCGAAAGTCGGTCAATTGAAAGTTTTCTTAAGTTTGTTTTCAAAAGGCGGTTTGAGTTCGAGTTGCGACGGCTCTGAAAACAACGTACTGTTTCCAAAGACGGTTTTTGAAATCCAAAATTATATGTTTTGAAAATCGAGTTTTGATAGGTTTGAAAAAGTTGTGGTCCCGAGGACGGTGCATGGTCCTCGGGATTTCAAAAAGTCTCGAAAAAGGGTGTGTGCTATTTTCGGGTTTTGAAAGAGCCATCGTGTCGGCGTGAGACGGGTCAAAATTCGTTTCTTGACGCGGCGATCATAACGGCGTAAAAAGGTGTTTTTGAAATGGTTGTGAAAACCAAGTTTGAAAACCGTCAATACGACGACCTAAAAAGGCGTGCTTTTTTTAAATGGATGTAAAAAATCGGGTTTGAAAATCGTCATTACGACGGCCTAAAAAGGCGTGCTTTTTTTGGAAATGGTTATTGAAAACCGGGTTCGAAAAACGTCATTACGACGGCTTAAAAAGGCGTATTTTCTTTTTTTAAATGGTTATAGAAAATCGGGTTTGAAAATCATTTTTACGACGGCCTAAAAAGGCGTGCTTTTTGAAATGGTTGTAGAAAACCAGATTTGAAAATCGTCATTACGACGGCCTAAAAAGGCGTGTTTTTTGAAATGCAACGGTCGGCGAATGACCGAAGTTTGAAATGGCCATTATGACGGCGCAAAAGGGGTTTTTGAAAATTTGAAATGACACGGAAGGACTTATGATCACATAACACATAAGCAGTCGCAGTTTCATTATATTATGCATAATGCTAACACGGGTTTTGGCTTAAAAGGGTGGGTTACACACCAAGCGATCAAACTCCGATTTTCGAGGGGGATACCAATCCAAACAAAATGTATAAGGAGGGTGCCTTAGCCTCGTGCACGAAGGAAATGAAAGCTCTTTGACGAAACAGAAATGTGTAATGTCAACAGCATGCTTGACGCAATCAGGATTCGAAACGCGGGGATGAGAAAACTCACGCCAACGGGATGAGCCAATTGGTCAAAAAAGGTTAGGTTGTGGGCTCGGACAAGGAACCCGACTTATGACCCAAGGGATCACAAAGACACAAGTGTCCTAGTTTTCCCCAGCGAAGTCATCAATCCGTGGATATGGGCCCACCCGCGACGCCCAGCCGATCTGTGGACGTGGTAGCGGTCTTTTGAAAGCCACGCTCGGTGGCGTAAAAATGCTTTCGACCGGATCGTTTTAGATCGGTCGGTTTCGTCTCGGCAAGGGTCTCGAAACGATGCAAGAGATGTTCGGAGTCGCCACCAAGCATTTGTGGGATGCTTGGAACCCGTTCGAATCCACTTTATACCTAGGTCAACCAAGGTAAAAAGCGGTGTTTGACATAGGCACTAAAGATAAGGAGTCGTCCCTCTTTAGCATCCTATCTCTAGAATAACTCTCGTACGCCCTGGATAAGGTCGTCCACAATCCAAAGTTTCTGAGTAAGAGGTGAAGGTACGTATTGGGAAGCCCTTTAATCGGACACCCAATCCCACCCTCGGTAGCGGCCTCTACCGATTGGTCTTGGTTGGTTAAATGAAAAAGTTGATAAAACGGGTAAATGCATGAATGCGCATCCACAAGTTTGAACCTAACATGTGAGCTTTCTATGTCGGTTCTTTATTCAAATATCAAGTAATTGATGTCAAGTTGGATTTAATGTTGATTTACATGCAAGACAGAAATTAAACATCCATTTACCGAGTTAGGTTTATGGTGCATAACGTGATGCATATGTCTTAGAAAGGCGTTTTGAAAATACAATGTAAAAGGGGCAGGCTTGTCATCTGATCCGTCCTGTATTCGGATTAACCGAAGTTAGAATCGTCTTAGACAAGTGTTGAAAAGGAAGCAGGGTCTGTATCAGGCAGCCTATTGAGGTGCGAGCCATCAGGCGATGCAAGTAGACCTGTCCTGGTTTGAAACCTGGAAAATAGTTGGCCTGTTTAGGCGTGGGGCAGCAGACGATCCAAGGGGATGTCTTCTACCTGTTGAAAACGTTTTGTAAAATAGTTTGTAAAGAGGATTTTTGAACCCGTCTTTGTTTGAAAAGGTCGTTTAGACCGCTTTTGTGTTAATGTGAGAAACGGGACTTGAATAATCATCATTGTATTGACAATATTCGACGTCGGGTTCGGTTTTGCAAGCTTGACATGAATAGTTTTGAAAAATGATTATGAACTAATTGTATTAAATTCATTTGTTTGTAATTAGTCAATGTTTATCATCGTACTCGGGTTTAAACCGACATGGTATGTGGAACCAAGGATGACTTTGCATTTATGACTAATATGTTGGTTTTGAAATGTAAAGAAATGATATAAAAGGAACTAAGGGTGAAAATGTTTTATGGTTAAAACGATTTATCATAAAAATGATTTGAAATGGTAAAAATCGGGTTAAAAATGGAAAGAATAAACTCAAACACGTTTGAGTTCTAACCTGAACACCTCATTGAGGCGCGAGGCACCCAGTGGTGATTAGGGCCTTCTGTTTTTGGTCAAAACTCGCTTTTGGCTCATTTGATCCGTATTTTAGACCATGTTATGTAAGTTTTAGCATGTTAAGGTCATAAAACAGATAAAGAGACATGAAAGAAGAGGATTATTACACCCTTATACTTACATGCTAGGTTTGAGACGAGAAATCGACGAAAGTGTAACAACTTGTTAGGTCGGAAAACTCGGTTGGAAACCGTTTTAGCAATGTAAAGAGTGTTTTGTTAAGTTTAGTGATGGTGTAGTTGGTCGAGATGGTCAGTCAAGTGATTTAATGCACGATGACGGTACCAAACAATGTGTATGGCTTGTATTTTCGATCGGTAGGTCGAAAATACGTGTCGCTTTGTGACTTAAGAAGTCGAGTCGAGAAATTTAAGGGAGAGATGAGAGGGCGGACACTCGCATACCTTCAAATGGTGACATTTGAGGGGTATTTATTTAGAAATGGGTGGTTGTGTGCGTTTTGAGCGACGTGTCCGCATGGGCTACTCGAAGAGGCGCGAGCCATTTCGCGGGTCTTCAAGCTGTCTTGTCACTATCACGCAATTGAAATCATGATTTGTTCTATCCTAGGTTTTGGATGACATGATTTGTACTTGACCATTCAAGTATACCGGGTATACTTAACATGGAAGCTTTGTGATGTTTGTTTTTCATGTTTGACTCGGTTTGACTCCTTGTTAGAGTCGGGATTTGAATTTTTGAGTCGGTTTTTGGCCCGGTGTCGATTTTGACTCTAGTTAGTGTCATTGCGACCCGGTCGTCGTGAATAAAATGTTCCATCTACTTTTGAAAAGTTTTGAAATGTTTTGTTTTCGAAATCGTTTTGAGTTTTCCGATGTATAGTTATACAAAACTGTCGATTAAACGCTGCGATTCCTAAGCATGTTGTAGTCCGATAATCATCGGGTGTTTGCTGGAGACTCGACAGATACTGGGTATCTACAGGCACTTGACCGAGTACTCTAGGTACTCGACCGAGTACCTAGAGTACTAGGCCGAGTATGCTTTATGTGTTATTTGAGGTCAGCTACTGAAGTCTAATACTCGACCGAGTAGTGTGAGTACTCGGCCGAGTAGTGTGACTACTCGACCGAGTACCCCTGGTACTCGACTCAAGACCTCTTTGGCGGACGTGTTGTTTATTTTGAGCCGTAGGCTATGTGCTTACGTTTATCTTGGTTATATCAGCTCACAATGCCGCCAAAGAGATCATCTGCGTATATTCAGGCATCTGAGATGAGTCTTGAGGAGGTTGCCAGAATGATTGAGCAGCAAGAAGTGCTCATGGAGGCAATCAATAATGTGCGAAAAGGGAAAAGAAAACCGGTGGATGCATCCCGGCTGAGCACCACCGTTTCTCGCTTCAATCTCACTACTTTCGAGGGTGATAAGGCTAAAGTCGTATCACCTATATCAAAATAAACCTAAATTACTACTAACTAATAGCTAGCGGTAAGAAGGGTCGAATCTACAGGGAGGCGAGTTAATTATTCTAGTTTTTTGATATTCATTGATTGAGCAATTATATTGTTTAAGGCCACAAGATCGGTCGATTCTATTATAACCTTTAGATATAAACTTAACATGCGGTCGCTATCATTAAGTCAGTCTATTCAATTGTCGCGGCCTATACTAGTCTTAACCCGGTCGGTGAAAATCCTTGTTCGCAAGACTAATTAACCAATTCTGATCAGTGATTAATTAACTAGATGTAAGACAACAATTGAACAACAATTAAGAGCACTTTAACAATCAATTCATTAATTAGCCCCTTTTCTAACAACCTAGATCCCCTTTCACCCTAGATAAAGGAATTAGGTACGCATACTAGAAGAAATAACAACAACAACAATAATAATAATAGAAGACATAATTAAAAGCATAAGAGATGAATAACGAATATTAAAAGGGAATTGAATGAATAACGTAGTAAATTAAGGATGAACAAAGTCTAGATCCGAAATAATGCGTAAATAAACTAAGTCTAAGGGTTTTGAGAGGTTTTTATTGTAAAGTGGCGTAACTAGGTAAAATAAGACGTAAAAATACAATAGGGCACGAATTGAGTATTTATACTAAACATAAACCGATTTAGGAAACTTGTGCGAAAACCCGCCAGACTATTGTATACTCGATCGAGTACACCGCCACTCGATTGAGTCTATGCATACTCAATCGAGTACTCTATGCTTCAACTCTTTTCTTCGTCTAATCTTCTTCAATTCTCTTCCTTTATCCTTCTAGATTTCCGTGTCTTGCTTCGTTTATTCCATCATGCCATCTCCGCGGTGCTACATTTCATTCTTTTGCTCCATAAATGCTTCATTCCTATATTAAACACCAAATAGCGGAAGTCACAACATTCTAATATAAATGGCATATAAACAATGTAATTTAGCATGAAAACCGTATCAAAAGTAACTAAATGTATATAAATATGACTCATCAAAGGGCACTGGTGAGCCAAAGCTGCTTGATAATTGGCACCGGGAGATGGAGAGTGTGCTAGAGGTAGTTAAGTGTCCGGAGGAGAAGATGGTAGAATTGGCTGCGTTCTACCTAAGGGATGAGGTTGGGGTTTGGTGGCAGAATGAAAGGGAAGGGGCTCGTGCATACTACAGGAATCTGGGCCAACCTGCAATCTCATAGACAAGATTCAAGAGGGCTATGAGAGATCACTTTGTTCCGGAGCACATTTGCCATAAGTTGAGAGCCGAGTTTCATTCCTTTTCTATGGCTGATAACATGACCATCACGAAGTACTACCACAGGTTTATCGAGCTGTCACGATACGCAGAGGACATGCAACTGAGTCAACGGAGCTTGGCTCTTCGCTTTGAGAGAGGGTTAGCAGTGAAGATTGGGGAGGCTACCAGCTGGGGTAGTCACTGATCTGAAAGATGTCTATACAAGGGCGGGGCACGCTGAGAGACTAGTGGACATGGTCAAGGAGGCCAAAGAAAAGGGTTCAGAAAAGAGAAAGGCTGAGGGTGAGGGTGGCAATCAGTCAAGCTATAAGAGGAGCAATCATAATCAGGTTAGGACTTTTTTTGGAGGAGCTAGCTATGGCGGGGGATCTCAAGCTTGGGGAATAGGCGGCCAGAGTACTAGCGGTGGGACGGGTCACAAAAGGTTTGAGTGTACGAGCGCTGCCAGAGGAGGAGGAGGTTTTCCAAGGTCATACCAAGGAAACCTTTTGCATGCTCCAAGTCAGAGTTTCGCTAGTAATCGGCCAGCTGGATCGTGGGGTAATCTTGGAGGCCAAAGCAATAACAATGGCAGCTACAACAACAATAATGGAGGGTCCTATCATTGTCTGAACAAAAATGTGACCCAGAACTCGGCAGCTAAGCCTAACACTTCATCCATTACGGTTCAGGGTGGAGGTCATAAGAATAGCGGTAAATGTTTTACGATGGGCAAGCAGGAAGCTAAGGATGATCCTCATGTGGTTACTTGAATTTTTCTTGTTCATAACACATCGTCTTTTGTTGTGTTTGATTTAGGGGCAACCCACTCATTTGTGTCTACGGGACCTATATCTAATGCTCCGTACCGCATGGGACCTAAGGAGCTGGAGGAGTTGAAAAAGCAGTTGAATGAGTTATTGGACAAAGGGTACATTCGATTTAGTGTATCACCTTGGGGTGCAACAGTTTTGTTTGGGAAAAACAAAGATGATAGTATGAGGCTGTGCATCGACTACCGGGAGTTAAACCATGTCACCATGAAGAACAGGTATCCTTTGCCAAGGATTGATGATCTTTTCGACCAGCTGAGTGGCGCAGAAGTGTTTTATAAGATCGATTTGAGGTCCAGTTATTACCAGATGAGGATATTCCAAAGACTGCTTTCCGATCACGCTATGGTCACTATGAGTATGTAGTAATGCCTTTTGGGTTGAATAACCTACCAGCAGTATTCATGGATCTTATGAATTGGATCTTCAGCCCGTTCTTGGATAGGTTTGTGGTCGTCTTCATTGATGACATATTGGTTTACTCTACGACTAAGGAGGAGCACGAGGAGCACCTGATGTTAGTACTGCACACTTTGCGAGATAATCGGTTGTATGCCAAGTTATTTAAGTGTGAGTTCTGGTTAGAGAGAGTGGCTTTTCTGGGCCATGTGATCTCGAAAGATGGTGTATTAGTGGATCCTAGTAAGATTGAGGCAGTGTCAAACTGGGAACTGGGAAGCACCGAAGAATGTTGCTGAGATACGGAGTTTCTTGGGTTTAGCTGGCTACTACAGAAGGTTTGTGAAAGACTTCTCTAAGATCGCCAGACCTATGATAGCTTTGATGAGGAAAGATACTAGATTTCGTTAGGATGAGAGTTGTGAAACGGCGTTCCAAACCTTGAAGGAGCGTTTGACCATAGCTCCCGTTCTATCTCTACCTGAGGGAAATGAGAAATTTGAGGTATATACCGATGCTTCAAAGAATGGGTTGGGTTGTGTTTTGATGCAGAATGGGAAGGTTATCGCCTATGCTTCGAGGCAATTGAACCCGTATGAGGGAACTATCCTACTCATGATTTGGAATTGGGTGCAGTGGTTTTTGCTCTAATGATTTGGAGGCACTATCTCTATGGGGCAACCTTTATGGTGCTTTCAGATCATAAGAGTTTGAAGTACATCCACACTCAGAAGAAGTTGAACATGCGTCAGAGACGATGGATGGAGCTTATCGGGGACTACGATATGGAAATTATTTATCATGAAGGGAAGGCTAATGTAGTGGCAGATGCTTTGAGTAGGAAGAGTGTACATTCGTTATATACCGCTGTGTCCTTGATGAAACTAAAAGATGAGATGACTAAGATGGGGATTCATATGATTCACAAGGGTGATGCCATTGGCGATTTGACAATAGAACTTGAACTTTATGATGATATAAAAAGGAAACAGGAAGTTGATCCCAAGATTCAAGAGTGGAAGTCAAGGGTGGAGAGTGGTACAGTTTCGAGGCTTTTTATCAACACAGATGGGAGCGTTCATTTTGATGGGAGATGGTGTGTATCTAATGACGACTTGAAGAAGTTGATCATGACGGAGGCTCATTGCACTCCTTATTCGGTACATCCGGGTAGTGACAAGCTCTATAAGGACTTGAAGAAGACGTTTTGGTGGCCCGGTATGAAGAAAGATGTTGCTGAGTTCGTGGCTAGATGTTTAACTTATCAGAGGATAAAGGGTGAGCAACGAAGACCACAAGATAAGATTCAGTCACTTGAGGTACCAGAAAGGAAATGGGAATCGATCTCTATGGATTTCATCGTGGGGTTACCAAGGACTCAGCAAGGTAACAATATGATTTGGGTTATCGTCGACCGTTTAACGATGTCAGCTCATTTTATTCTAATGAAAGATACCTGGAGTAAGATTCATATAGCTTTGGGTTACAGGAAGCATGTGGTTCCGTTACATGGGGTACCAAAGGATATAGTGACGGATCGAGATGCGAGGTTCATATCACGGTTTTGGCAAGAGTTGCAGGAATTGATGGGAACTACCTTAAAGATGAGTACAACATTTCATCCCGCGACAGATAGTTAAACTGAAAGGACCATCAAGACTTTAGAGGACATGTTACGAGCTTGTGCTACAGAATTTGGTGGGATCTGGGAGGATAGGCTGGATTTGATAGATTTTTCATACAACAACAGCTATCACTCTAGTATTGGGATGACACCTTTGAAGCTTTGTATGGCAGGAAGTATAGGAGTCCGGTTTATTGGGATGACAGTGCTGAAGCTGTGATCTTAGGCTTGCAGATGGTGCAAGACATGATTGATCAAGTACACTTGATTCGTCAAAAGATAAAAGCAGCTCAAGATTGATAAAAGAGTTACGCGGATTTGTATCGCACGAACATTGAGTTTAGGGTAGGTGACAAGGTTCTCTTGAAAGTGTTACTTATGTGAGGAGTTATGAGGTTTGGCAAGAGAGAAAAGTTGAGTCAGAAGTTCATCGGTCCTTATGATATTTTAGGCCGGATAGGTTAGGTTGCCTATCGGCTAGATTTACCACCATCGCTTGATCAGGTCCATAATGTGTTTCATGTATCACAACTTCGGAAGTATGTGAGTGATCTGTCACATGTACTTCAGGTTAAGAATATCGAGTTAGATGAGGCTCTAACTTATGAAGAGGTTCCTAAGGAGATCTTGGATCGTAAGGTACGCAAGACAAGGAATGGTGAAACTGTATTACTTAAGGTTCTATGGTCTAATCACAACATGGAAGAAGCCACTTGGGAACCAGAGGAGGCTATGAGAGAGCGCTACCCACACCTTTTCATAACCGTTGTCTTTTAAGGGGGGTAGAGGATGGTCGCATGTGTGTTTTAGGATAGTTTGAGGTCGGTATGGTTGTGTTGTTGGTTTGTTTGAGCTATAGTTGGGTTATTTAGTTGGTCATAGTTGGTGTTGTTAGTATCTTTCAGTAGTTGGTCTTGCTTTTGTTTTGAGAATGGTATGAATTTCGGGGACGAAGTTTGTTTTAAGGAGGGAAGACTGTAATACCACGGTTTTATGGTCCTTAGTTACTCGGTAACGTAAGTGGAACTCATCCGAGTTGGTCGTCGTGTGTCTTCTGGTCAGGCTACTGCCTAAGAGCACTCGATCGAGTAGTAAGATACTCGGCCGAGCACCCCAGGTACTCGACCGAGTACCCGGTCTGGCGGGTTTATTTCCACGGTTCTGGTTAAGGTGATTAGAGGTTATATATTTCGTGTTATCAGTTTACAAATCACTTTTACAAAACCTAACGACGCATATCACCTCTCTAATCACCTTAATCACTTCTAAGGCTATTTGTTGGATCTTGAGTGTTTATCCGTCTTCTATATATCGATTCCGTTGGTAAGTCACTAGTACCTTGTTTATCAGTTATATTGACTTTTAGGGTTTTGCCCTAATTGGTTAGGTTGAGAAAAAAGGTTGTTTGGTGTGATTGTGACATAGAGTATGGTTGTGATTATTACTAGGTGACGAGTTCATAGAGGAACAATTCTAACTTCCGCTGTTGTTTGTTGATCGCAGATTCACTAATAAGGTAGGGTTTTCCCTACTCAGTTGCCTGATTAATTGGATATAAGATGATGATGGTTGATTTATTGGCATGATTACTATTATTATTGTTGTGATTGTGATATACTGGATGGTTTGGTTTGGTTGTTTAGTTTGTTGTGGTTCTCGAGGCGAGTCCTCGGCTGAGTGGAGTCATCATCGAGAATGGCTTTACGCCCTTAATTCTCCCCTTGTGGTTCCTGTCACAAGGGGGATGTGCACATTAATGGACTTGGGTTGTTCGCTCTTGTAGTTGAGCAGGGCTTAGGTGGTAAGGCTGCGGTCCCCACTGGCGGTGTGGATTACCTGTTGCGATGGGTAATCTGGCAGGCCTACACACTTTAGTGTGTAGTCGATGATGGAGATTATTCGTTGGAGGAATGTGTAATGAGTTGCTTTGTTGTATTCCTTATTTGGTTAATCAGTTGACTGACCCCGTTGTTGTTTTGCAAAATTGTGGTGATCTATTCGGGGATGGTGAGCAGTTGATTAGCAGGTATGTAGTGGATAGCTCGTGGGTCACGGATGGTATGGAGTCATCACTTAGCTTTAACATGTCTAGTTTTCGCTGACTTTTGATGTAGTTGTTGATCACATTCTTTTGACAGTTTTGTAGACCTTTTGGATTTTGGTTTCAGTTGTACGCACTTTAAATTTATAAATCTTAATTATGATTATTTATGGTCACTTTTGATATACTGTACCTCAGACAACCGAGATGGCAGCACCTTGATATTCTAAGGTGGTCCTTGGTAAGACACCTTGGTATATGGGGCTGTTACACCCATGTCCAACCTAGCTAGGTTGGGACGTGATTCTGGGAGTGGTATGCGGTTTTGACCGATCCTCTATTCTCGTCTCCGCCATGAATCATTCTGATCTTCTGAACCTCCGTGTCACTTAGCCTGTCTTTGATATTCTGTGGTTTATCAGCATTATTACTCTTCGCTTGCATGTGGGCATTGAAGTTTTTAAAGTACCCTTTGTTAATACGGTCTACCGCGTCGTCCGTAAGTTGACGTCAGTTTTGGTTTTGTGCCCATTCTGCTTGTCTTATTTGCACTATTTTGATTAGTCCCCCTCGTGCTTCATTTTCGGGGTTTTTTTTTTCCATTGGTGCTCGTTCTTCTTTATATCATATATTTCCGCCTTTCTGACGGTGATCGGTGTGTATGACTCATGTAGCGGTACGTATGACGTCCTTTCTACTGGCAAACCGAGGTGATCGAGTATGCTCGACTTTCCTCTCTTATTCCCACCTCTCTTTCTACGGGATTCATCTTTATCATTGTTGCGGCTATTCTTCATGGAGGGACTCTTGAAAGTTTCTAAAACCCCTATTAAACTTATTTAATAGATTTTATAAATTACTCATTAATTTATCTCATGGATCTAGTTGCATGCAAAATGAAATTATACAAAATAAGAAGATTAAGAAGAAAATAAATTCTCCTTACATTGTTGTAAGGTTCGAAATAGGGCACCACAAGAGACTCCTTCTCTTGTAGATCTTGAGCTATTAGTAAAAAGATGATCCTCCAAAAACCAAGCTCCATATTAGGAACTCTCCTCTTAGTTGCACCAAGACTATCCCTCAATATTAGTATTATCATTAACTAGATAATAATACTAATTACCTTAAATATTAATTGTAATATTAGTTATATTACTACCATAGTAACCTTATGTGAATATTAGAATTTGTGAACAAAGTTTTGCATAAAACAATTTTATGTGTATGAGAGAATGTCTAAGATGAAGAGAGATAAGTATATGATTTTTTTGAAGAAAAATGAGAACTCATTTTCTAATAAGGGGAGAGGGTGCCGGTTTTGATGGTCATGGGGAATGGATAAAGCTCTTCCTTTTAGCTTTTTGTCTTACCCAAATAATAGGCTAGGTTTAGGTGTAAGACTAGTGTGATGATTATGCTTTTCCTTATAAAATAATCAACCACATACACCCTAAAACTACCTACTAAAAACCGGCTCCCACACTTAAAATAGACTCCATTTTATTTTTTATAATTTGTCATTTGTCATATGTTATGACATGTGACATGTAACATGTCATTAGACATACTAATGCATATTTAACAAATTAAATATCATTATATATCAAATAAAATTACATTTAACAAATTACAAAATAATTCACAATTACATGTATATAAAATGGATCATATTAAGTCAAGTTAATATAATCTACAACATTTTGTAATTATAATTAACTAACTACTCTTATCTCAAATGTTTCATAAACATTAATCAATTTTAGTAATATAACATATTAATTACTAAATTGAATCTTATTTAATCAAATTACAATAAGATATAAAATTCTCTCTTATATATCAATTTGTTCAATTTAAGGATTTAATCAATCTGTATCGTCATACAATCGATTAACTTTATAATTGAGGGAATTGTCCTTTAGGTGTGACCTTAAGGGATCAACTGACCACCACCGTCAAACGACAGTAATGTCAAACTCTAGTTAGCTAATCATTACCGATTAATGTTGATCAGTTGACTATATATATATTGAATCATCCCTTACGTATTCTTATCATGAGGTTCAATAATGTGATCGCACCATTGTTGAGGACACATACTCCAACAATCTCCCACTTGTCCGAGACAAGTGTGCGTCACCAATTCTCTTGTCCTATTACATCATCTCCTACTCAATGCAAGGTGTCTTGCAGGTCGTACTTGCATGTGATCATATCAATAGTGATTTCCTCGATCTGGAGAGTAACTGTTTGACCGGAATTATCTACCGTAGATACTTTCCGAGCGTGGCCACGCATTTCCAGTTCACTACTCCTCGAGTGGCCTTGAGATTTAAAATAACCCTGACAAGGGGTGGACAATTCCTATCACACTATTCCCTTCGTACACCCATAGTTTGTCATGACCCAAAAGATGCACACTCACCCCCTTTGACAGAATGGCTTGGGGCAAAAATCAAAGTCAATCAGAAACTGTGTCGACTTGGGCGAACAGTCTCTAGTCAAAGAATCGACTCAAAAGAATACTATAATAGCTATCGCCACGACTAGGCTATATAAATGTTGCCAGAACTCTATAAGCGGTCACTGTCCGACAGAGTGTCTCATACAGTCTGCCTATGTGATCGACTAGTCATCTCTTATGACTCTATGGCACTTGAACTTGCCATCAATCGCATCACAATCTAGTCCCTTGGAGACGTCACCTCATATAAGCAACTAGGGGCCAATACTATGTTAATTCAGTTCACTTTAATATGGTTCAATATTGTCTCAACTGTTGGAATAAGTGTCCTCCGACAATAATGCGATCACAACTGTCGATCATGATGATCACATGTTTAAATCTCATATTTAAGAATACATGTGGAAAGTAATATTTTACAGTCAACTGGTCCACACATATCGGTAATGAGTGGCTGACTAGAGTTTGACATTACTGTCGTGCGACGGTGGTGATCAGTTGATCCCCTTAGGTCATACCTAAAGGGTGACGCTCTTAATTGATTATTTAATCAATCGTATTTAGATACGGGTTGATTAAGTTGCTTGAAATTGACGGACGATTTTGTGAGTATAATTGACGTGTCCGATTGTAATTCGATTAAATAAGATACGGAATAAGTAATCAAATTGTTTTATTATTTAGATAAAATTATTGTTTACGAAACAATTGAAATTGAATGAATAATTTATTATAAAAACAAGACGTTGTAATCTATAATACGATAAACTGTTTTGGTACAAGTAATTACGAATTACTAATCGATTTTGTATATGACATATTTTATAAGTATGTTGATTTTTAATATGTTAAAAATACATTACAATTTCACATGACAAGTAACATGTGACATTTGACAAATTGACAAAATAATGTGTAAAATGGACTTTCCATTTTACATGATATGTACCGAAAAATAAGGTGGTTTTAGGGTTTGAAGTGTGCTTAATATTTTATTTAAAATAACAATCATCACACTAAAAACCTAGTCTTACATACCTATAATTTATGGGTAGAAGGAAAGGCCATGCATTGGCCCTAAAAACCCACCCCACCTGGTTTTAGAGAAAGGAGAAAGCCAAGGGGTTTTGCTCTATAATTACACTACACTACAACACTTTTCACTAGTGTAATTTTTCATTTTTCATTCACTACAAAACTTAGAGAAGTTAAAGAAAGAAAATACTCCAATTTCTCTCCTCTCTTGGCCGAATAACAGGAGACCAAAAATAATATTTTTGGGTCAAATTTTTAAGCTAAATTAATAATATTACTAGTTCATAATATTATTAATTATTAAGAGTAACACCTTGGATACAAGCTTTTGGAGAGGTTCTAATTTGAACCTTTGTTCATCCATTATAAGGAAGCTCAAGAACTAACAAATAGGTGAATTTGTTGGTGCCCTTTTGATCCGAAATCCCAAAGTAAGATTGACGATTTCTTCTCTAATCTTGTTTTTAGTTTGCATGCATAAGATCTAGTTATTATTTTATGACTAAATAATCACATTTGTATGAAATGTATAGAAATGGAATTAATGAAATCTCTTGTTTTGCCTTAAACTCTTTTGTTTCGTTCTAAACTTCATTTTCCCCTAAATTTTCGTCTATCAAACCCTAATTGCGATTCAAACTCTCCCAAATCCCCTTTATTTCTTGCCTAATCACCAAATTCGTTTCCTACATTTCTTTGTTTGCTTATTAATCTTCAAAAGCCCCTTATTTTCCCCTTCATTTGTGTTGATTATCTCGGTTTTAAAAGGGTTTTAAGGTTTGCGGTTTTAAGCTCGAAAAATCGCCTATTGTTTTTGTTCCTTGAAGATTAATTGCTTCTTGTAGGTCTTTTATCATCAAGTAAGTGCTCTCTATAACCTCTTGCATTTTAATTTCGATTAATTCGAATTTTATAAGGTAAATGGCTATTAGGGTTTCGAAATCCATGGTTGGTCGAATTTTTTCGACTTAATTTGTGTTTATACCCCTGTTTATCTTGCTTGATGATCATAATTCCCAATTCCTCGCTGTTTATTGTACCTTTTTTTCGAATTTCACATGATTTCTGTGCTTGAGTTCAGGACAGTCGAATTTTTCGACTGTCACTTAGATATTGCTGCTGGTTGTTTCGATATTGCTGCTGTTGTTGACTGATATCGCACTGCTTAGGCGTGTTTTCACTGAACCTTTGCACAGAAGCTGCGATTAGGGTTGTTTAAGTCGAAAACTTTCGACTGTCAGACGGGTTCATACGCTTTCATGCTTTAATTAACCTCAGTCATTGCTTGCTAGCTACTGTTGTTAACTGCTATCCCGTCCCCTACTGCTGCTTACATTCTGTAATTCGAAATTTTTGAGGATTGTTGGGATTTATTTGCTGTAAAGTCGAATTTTTCGACTGGTAGGGGGTCATATGCTGTCACATGCTGGTTTTACGTGATGTTTTAGCCACGGTTAGCAGCAATTTTCTTATCATACCCCTTACCCTCTGTTGCAGGATGGATTCTAGTTCTTTACCATCTACTAGTTCGTCCTCCAGCCCGTCCTTGAGTGAGTCAGTGGCCCCTGCTGTCGCCACTACCACCGCCTTAGTCACCACTGCAGCCCCAGTTTTCCTTGTTTCAGCTGCAGGGACGGTTTTTACTCCAGCTAGCTCAGCTGCTAGCCCAGTTCAGGCTACCTCTTCCTCTACGGTCACCACCACATTGCCTAGCACCGCCGCTAGTTCCTCTTCACGGTGACCACAGTAGCCACTACCTCTGCACCACCCCCTGTTTTTACACCTGTGGCGGACTCGCCAGCAGTCGCAGCTGCCTTCAGAGCAGCCCTGGTTCCTCACACCGTCGCTTCACGAGCTTCTGCCTTGAGTTCCAGAGGCCGGGGTCGTAGACAGTCTCGAGCTACGCCAACTCCTGTTACCTCTACTTCCGCTCCTAGCACTTCTACACCGTTCGTCGCTTCCGCCTCTACTTCGCATCGTTATAGCCCGAGGGGACACCTCCCTCGACCCTCACCCAGATTATCCGCAGGTATTATTCGTCAACGCTTTACACCGTACGAAGTTTTATAACCTGCTTAAGTGTGTGCATGTTCCTTCCCGATTCCTAGAGGACGTCGTGGCACGCATTACGAGGCATTAGGTGGCGGACTTGAGCTGAAATGAAGATGAAGCACTCGATCGAGCAGTTTTTCCACTCGATCGAGTGGTTTCTACACCCCAGAAGTGGTCGATCGAGCACTTTGTACTCGACCCTTAAGTTGCAGAAAGACCATCTACTCGATCGAGTGACTTTTTGGTCGATCGAGTAGTTTTGGCTGAGGAGTTGGTCGATTGAGTGGTTTTAATCCACTCGATCGAGTGGTTTTGATAATTTTGGGCTTTAATCAGCCCGCGTGAGTGTTTATTTCGCTAAACTTATTTATTTTGCTATTTAAGCACGCTTTACTAGGTTAATTAGGATCATCTTTTATTTTATCAAACTCTCTACTGTTAAACTTTGCTACATATATCATTCCTCTTCACTGTAACCTTGCTTTGGGATTGTTTTCACTCGGATTTTGTGTTCTTTACGCCGGATTCGCTTGGATTGTAATTCCTTTCTCCTTCTTAATAATAATTAATCATTTGTTTGCTTTTAATTGTTGTTTACTTCGATTATCCTTCTGCCCTAATTTTCTTTTATGCAATTTATCGTTTATTTCATAATGTTTACTGTTGAGAACTTAATTGCTGTTAGTTTAATTAGTAATATGAGTAGCTAAACCCCTTTCATGTTGGGATTAGGGGATCTGCGGTAGAAATGTGACGATGTAGTAAATGAATTAGATGAATTAGTTGTGAGACCCTGTCACCATAGCAATTTAATTGTATTTATTCGACTTAGTTGAGTGCACGCTTCTATGTCACCCTTTAATCTGGCTAAAATTAATCCTAGATCGAAATATTGGACTAAATAGGCCTGCTATGAACAGTAGACTACCCTAATGAGGATGAAAGTTAAGTTAGTGGTAATTTAGGATAGAAAGTGGACCGAAAGGACCTTTCAACATCCGTCTCACATTAGTTCGTCTGAATCATTTACAGCTGAGTCACTGGACTACCGTAGTGAACCGAAATCCCGACATGTCCCTCTCTTCTTGATAGTTTAAACTGATTTTCCTGCTCTTATTGCTCTTACTTTTATTTCTCTTTCCTCTAAATCTCGTAGTTTAGAAATCAATTCAACAAACCCCCCAATTGTTACTTTAGGACTAGAATTAGATAGCTGATAATTACTTTACCTCCCTGTGGATTCGATACTCGACTGCCTCTGCTACATTTTAGTTGAGACCGTTAGGTTTTATCTTTGATAGGGTTGCGATAGCCGTGTCATTCATGTTGATGAGGGTTGTATCGCCAAAGCGTGCCCAAGTTAATGTGAATTTGGATCAGGGACACATTTATTCGAAATTTGGGTTGTACTCAACAAAAGTATTCTCGACCATAGCCGGATGTGTTTTGGGCTAAAGATAAAATTAATGTAATTTTATCGACCAAGAGTTCTAAAAGTAGAGTCGATTAAAGGGTTAATCCACCGAGTTATATTGATAAGGGATGTATCACCAAAGCGTGCCCAAGTTGATATGAATTTGGGTCTTGGAATCATTTATCAAAGTTGGGTAGAGGTCACTAGATAAATGCAATAAAACTTGTTTAAATTAAAATTTACGAGTATTATTATTATTTTAAAAATGACAAGTGTTTTATTCCTTCTATTTTTGTTTGTAGACCACATTTATTTCTCATAACAAATGACCGCACCAAACAACAACGCTCACGCTCTCACTAATGTTTCATGGCTCCGATCCTTCATGGATCGTTGTAAACTTGAAAAGAATGGGTCAAACTTTTCCGATTGGGATGCCCAACTGAAGCTAGCCGCCCAAGGTGACGATAAGGTTCGTTACCTTATGGAGCCTCTCCACCCGAACCTAATGCTGGGTCGAGTGCCCCAACAAGGGAAGCCTATGAAGCTTACCATAAGGAATCCGCCGCAATTAAAAATGTGTTAATTTTTGCGATGGAGGCGGATCTCCAAAGGAGAGCTTTCAAAATGGGCACCGCTTATGAAATTTATTCCAAACTTGTGACAATGTTCTCACAAACACCGAGGATCATCCAATATGAGGCGGCCTCGGCATTCTTTGATCTCGATTTCAAGGAGAGCCAAAAGGTTAGCCCTCACGTGCTCAAATTGTTGGAGCTAGTCGAGACATTGAAAATTCAAAAGGTTGAAATCCCCAAGGAGCTCGTTGTTGTTAGGATTTTTCACTCCTTATCCAAAGTCAAAGCATATGTGCAATTCCGGGTGAATTTCAATATGCAAGACAAGGAAGTGTCTCTTGAGGAGTTTCACAAGTTACTTGTGCAAGCCGAAAGAGACATGGGGCTAAATGTTAGCCCACCTAAGGATGTGCTAAATATAAGCACTAAGAGCAAGGGGAAGTTCAAGAAGAATGGGAAAAAGAGTAAGAGGCAAGCTCCCATGAACACCAAAGCTAGGACTTTTGAAGCTAGTACTTCCAAACCCAAGAAGGGTCCTCTTAATAAATGCCATTATTGTAATGGTGTTGGACATTGGAAGAGGAATTGTTCCAAGTATCTTGGTGACATCAAAGCTGGAAAGATCACTCCAGTAGGTAAATGACTATCCTTTCTTTTATGTTTCTAATTCAACTATGGTATTTTGATACAAGTTGTGATAATGTATCCCCTTTTTATTGTAAATAGGGCCTCCTCCAAGCAAAGACAAGGGAAAAGAGAAGCAAGCTTAAGAAATCATGAAGGAGCTAGGAGTAGCTACCAATGAAGCTTGGCTTTTATTATTGTCTTTATTTTAATGTTATGGATTTTAGAACTATTTTGATTTCTGTGTTCGACATGGAAATGTGTGATCCTTTTAAACAATGGTTGTATTTTGGATTTTGGTGGCTTGCCTTGCAACCCAAGTCACCCCTTTTATCGTATTTGTTTGTTCTAAAAATTCGTCTTTATATGCTTGCACATAGAAACATATGAATATCTACTTAAAGTGAACCAATAGACAATTATAATGATAGGATTCATTATATGTCCACAAGATTGAAACTTGTGTATGATCAATTATAAAGTGATGTTGAGTTGATGAACTCTCCTAAAGGAATGTCAATTACCAAGTACACCCATCAAATATAAAATCTATTAGTCAATCTATGAGATAGTACTCCTTCTACTTCAAAATCATTATTTGTGTCTCATAAGCTATCTTTGAATATCTAGTGTATTTATTCTAAAGAAAGAGTGGGAGAAAAATGAAGACACAAAGAATACAAAGAATAATTTGTATGCTTGAGTAAATGAGATCTACGAAAGAAAGAATGATTTGTATACCAAAATAGATAGTATACATGAATAGATGAGATCTACATAACAAAAGAGACCAAGTGAAGTAATCGAAAGAATATGTTCTTAAGAGAACTACACGAGGAGACCAAAAGAAAGTTCTTGAAAGAAAATGACTAAAGAAAAGTCTCAACAAGAGATTTTGCTAGTTTATGACCTAGATATAAATAGAGTTTCAAAATTGATATTTACTTAAAAGTGATGGGGCATATTCTGCACCCGCTGACCGAGTTAACATATTGAGCAAGGTCAAAGATATCCAAAGCAAGTCAACACCTTGGACAGCCTAGCCGACGCAGCCTGTCGGCCTGTCCCTTGGGTCTCGGCCATGCAACTAGCCAGCCGGGACACACATCCGCGTACTCACATCCAAGACCCCTCGGCATGGAGTCAACAGGGCCCGCCGGCCTGCCATGGGTCCCTCGGCCGAGGGTAGAACGGTCTTTCCACCTGCTCTGCCACTTGGCCACTACGTGACAAAAGGTGAAAGTCTATAAATACTCCTCAATCCTCATTGAGGAAAGGATCCGCAAATAATCAATTAAACATACTAATCTGATATAAACTCCCTTATCTCTCTACAATATACTTTGTGCCAAGTAACACACAACTTAATCCCTTTAAGTTTAATGACTTGAGCGTCGGAGTGAGTTCGCTCGGGACCAAGCCGAGCCCTCAACTTGTTCATCGTTTCAGGAGAGGCCAAAAGGAAGAGTCAAGCAAAGTCATCATTCTACAAGCTTACGTGGTAACAAATCTGCTCTGGAGTCACACCCGGAACAATTGGCGCCGTTTGTGGGGAACCATACTAAAAGCTAGTCAAATCCCAACACAAAACAAAACCCACCCAACAAGCTAAGAAGATGTCGAAACAACAAGAAGCAATTGTGACCGACGAAACTGCATTCTATCAGGATGACACAGTCCACAATTCCCGAGATTGGGCGATCCCCACCGCCGAGTAATTCAACCGGCGTACGGGATGCCAATAATACAGAAACACCGCGCCCGCCGGCCATGTCACTTGTCATGGGACATGTGGTCGATGCGCCAAATCAAGTCGCTCCTGGACACGATGGGTAATACGCCGATCACCCCCGCCGCAACGACGGTGACGGCAACACACCCGCAGGTGACCAGGGCCCATAAAGTGACTCCGATCAACTTGAACGGAGCAATACAAGGAGCTGAGCATGCAAGGATGCCGGCGGTGCCCGTGGTGTCAGTGGCAGACCAAAGTCCTTCCCCACCTCGCGGGAGGACAGCGTCGCCGCGGCAACAACGAGGCCACCCCCGAAGAAACGAAGAAAGGAGCTCGACTCACCAGAGTCAGATAACAAGAAGCCCTTCCCGCTACGGGGAGAGAAGCTGGACTAGGAATGCGAGGAGCCGATCGCCGTGTGTCATTCGGCACGTGGTCAGACAGCCCCTCCATGACTACGTCCTCGAAGTTCCGGTGCCGACCAAGCTGAAGCTGCCGTCCCTTTCGTACAAAGGGGACAGTGACCCAACCGACCACGCCGAGGCTTTCGAGTCTTACATGTCGGTGTGGGAGCAGCCTGATGAGATATGGTGCCGAGTTTTCCCAATAACCCTGCACGAGATGGCCCAGAGTTGGTACAAAGGGCTACCTAATGGCTCGGTGTACTGTTATGCCGACCTCAGGGATGATTTCATAGCCCAGTACGCTTGCAACAAGCGAAGGGCCGTGGAGACATCGGATCTCCTGACTATCCGACAGGGGGATGACGAGTCCCTCCGGAGCTACGTCAAGAGGTTCGACGCTAAGGTTCAGCAGATTCGTGAGCTAAGCCCCGAACTGGCGGCCTTCGCACTGATGAAAGGCCTGCTGAGGGGCGATTTCAAAAATGAGCTCATCAGGTGCGAAGACCTCAATCTAGCCTCCGCCAGAAAGATGGCCGACCGAGCCATAAAGGTGGAGGACTACCACAAGACTCGAGTAGGCCACGGCGAAGCCGGGAAACCGAGAGGAGGAGGAGCGCCGGGAGAACATCGACGAAGGTCGCCGTGACAATAATCGGTCACGACCGAAAAATCTAACAGAAATGAGAACTCGGCGGGCGCGGGGAGTTCGGGACCATACACCCGGAAGCGGTACCACGGTCTCACCCCCGGTCAAATCACCGGCCGAGGTCTTTGCCCGAGCAAGAATGAAGGGCGAAGTGGGCAAGGCCCCCAAGACAAAGGCGGAGGGCGACGCAAGCCAATTTTGCGATTACCACGGCCAGCCCGGCCATAAGACCGACGACTGTCGGCATCTGAAGAACGCCATCGAGGAGCTGATCCGAAAGGGGGCCCTCAGCAAGTATATAGCTCGGCCTGCGGAATCGAGCTCCGACGGGGCGAATAGGAAATCGGTGTTCCAGAGGATAGGAGTGATCCAGGTGGTTATCGGAAGTAACGAGAACGGAGGGTCAGCTAATGGGCACAAACGGCACCTAAATGAGCTTTACCAAGCCATCAACTTTGTGCCCACCACAGCGATCCCCGCTTCCACCGTCCCCGATATAACCATCGGAAAGAAAGACTACGAAGGAGTCGTAGCCCCACACAGCGACCCGCTGGTGGTCCACCTTGACATAGCCAACCACTTGGTTAAGAGGTGCCTAATTGATACAGGCGCCTACACAAACATCATGTTCAGGGAATGCTTCCTCAATCTCGATCTGAAGATTGAGGACCTGAGCCCCTGTACCAACCCACTATACAGCTTCTCAGGGGCCGGCCTGGTACCCCTGGGATCAATCAAGTTGCCGGTGATGTTTGGCCAGGAGGATACGGCCAAAAATGTTTGGTCTGAGTTTGTGGTCATTGATGGTTCGTCTGCCTACAACGTTCTTATAGGCCGAGTCACTCTGAGCGAGGCCGATCTTTGTAATGTCCATCCGGGCCCTGACATTGATGTATGTCTCGGACCGGGGGGAGGCACAAAAGCTCGTCTCAAAGGACGAGAAAGACGAAATTGTCAATGTCCAAATTTCTGCCAGAGGGTGTAACATGCAGTCCCTCAAAGTGGCGAAGAAATCAGAGAGGGGGAAGAACCCATCCTTACAACAGGGGGGTGATCCAATGAGCACCAACAACGTCAGCATGGTCGAGGGGGCCGAGACCGAGAAAGTGTAAATTGACCCAGGACGCACCGTAACTATCGGTGTCGGCCTGGAGCCAAAGTTCAGAGCCGATCTCCTTGACCTGCTGAGAAAGAACAAAGACGTCTTCGCGTACTCAGCCGCCGAGATGCCAGGAGTGAGCCGAGAGGTGATCGTTCACAGGCTGAACGTGCTCTCCAACGCTCGCCCTGTCAAGCAGAAGATGAGGAACTCCTCGGCCGAGAAAGATGAGGCCATCAAGGCCGAGGTAGACAAACTATTAGAGGCAGGCTTTATCATGCCTTGTACTTACCCCGAGTGGCTAGCAAATGTTGTAATGGTGAGGAAGTCATCGGGGGGGTGGAGGATGTGTGTGGACTTTACAAATCTTAATAAAGCATGTCCTAAAGATTGTTATCCCTTGCCTCGAATAGATAGTTTAATAGACGCAACGGCAGGCTACACTATGATGAGCCTGCTCGACGCCTTTTCAGGATACCATCAGGTATTCATGGCCGAAGAAGACATGCCTAAGTGCGCATTCATCACCATACACGGCACATACATGTATAAAATGATGCCGTTCGGTTTGAAAAACGCTGGCGCAACTTACACTAGGCTGGTGGACAAAGTGTTTCAAAATCAAAAAGGGCGAAACATCGAGGCTTACGTCGACGATGCTATTGTAAAAAGCAAGTCTAACGGCGAGCACTTGGCCGACTTGAGCGAAACGTTTTGTTCACTAAGGAAATACAAGATGAAACTTAACCCAATGAAATGCAACTTCGGTGTCCGGGCAGGTAAGTTCCTCGGTGTGCTTGTCAGTGCCAGGGGAATTGATGCCAATCCAGAGAAAGTCCAAGCAATACTGGATCTTCCGGAGCCGAGGAATCGAAAAGAGGTTATGATGTTGACCAGGAGAATGGCGGTTCTCGCCCGTTTCATCTCTCGGTCAGCCGACAAAAGCACCCCATTCTTCAAAGTGTTGAAGGGGAATAAAGACTTCAGCTGGGGGGAGGAACAGAGCACAGCTTTCAGGCAACTGAAAGCTCATCTTCAAACTCTCCCGACCCTGTCCAGGCCGATGCTGGGGGAGACGCTATATCTATACATAGCAGTTACCTCGGCCACGGTCGAGTCCGTAATCATCGAGAGAAGAAGACAAGCAAAGAACACCCAATCTACTTTGTCAGCCATACACTGTTGCCCGCCGAAAGAAATTACCCACTGATTGAAAAAGCAGCCTTTGCTGTCGTCGTTGCCGCAAGGAAACTAAAACCTTACTTCGACGCACATCCCGTGACGGTCTTAACCGACCAACCATTGGAGAAAGCATTGGAAAAAATTGAACAATCCGGCAGGCTCATCAAATGGGCAGTAGAGCTATCCGGCTTCGGCATTCAATACAAGCCGAGGCCCTCGATAAAGGGGCAGGCACTTGCAGACTTCCTGGCCGAGTGCACATATCAAGAGGAACCAAACCCCGGGGTTTGGGAAGTATACACCGACGGGTCCTCCACGGCGAACAGCTCAGGAGCCGGCATCCTTATCATCAGCCCAAACGGGGACGAGTTAGTGGGGTAATATCCGTATAAAACCCTTCAATTTTAGGACTATAACGCAAAATTTAACATGTGATTATTGTCATAAAACAAAAATACGAGAGAAAACGATAAAGCATAAGAATTAACCTCGGGTCCTTTGAAATGCGGCCTAAGATAGAAATCAACGTAGATTTCCTCCTAATCGTTGCACCCAAGACCGTCTGAGACTATGCCCCTTGTGCTAGAAATGCTCTCTAATTGCCTTGCAATATCGAGAGAGCTTTTGTGAATTTTCTTGATGTGAGATCTAGGATTTTCAGAGGAAAATTCTCTCAAAACCCTAATTATTTTGGAAATGAGTGAATTAGGTCACAAAGGAGAGAAGCTCTCCTTTTTGTTCCTCCTTGGTTCGGTCCGTGGGTTTGCTTAAGGGGGGAGTGGGCTTTCCACTTCCTCCTTATTAAACTCGTGATCCGACTCGAAATTGCTAAATGTATATGACGCGGTTTTATTATAAATCGTCATCGGTTATCGGTTATTAAAATATTGACTAGTAACAAGGATTAGTCGACATATTAATACATGTCCGACAAAGACAATATTGTATAATTAATTCAATATACATTAATCAAATATAACCGTTTATATTTAATTTACGAATTAACCGCTTAATTCGCCTTAGCCCCTATTATTTAATCTGTATTAAATAATTATCTCAACATCGCGTTTGACTAATTATTAGTCAATAACTCCGATTAACTGCTTAGTCAAATTAGGCATCAATATGACTGTATTTTCATACCGTCACATCTCTCAAACGTATCCTATAGGTGTGACTTTTAGGGACCAGTTGATCACCGTCATCTGTATGCAATAACGTCAAACTTATCTAGCAAGCCAACCGTTATTGATAAACGTGGACCAACTGATAATAATACAAAAGTATGCCCTTTGATCCTTTTAGAGATTTATATGTCCTTGCACTAACTGTAGAGGACACCAGCCCCAACAGAGTTTGAGTACGCCTTGAAATTTACCTTCTCGGCCTCAAACAACGAATCCGAATACGAGGCGGTGATAACTGGAGTCGAGCTAGCTAGAGCCGCCGGAGCAGAGCACATTGTGTTGAAGACAGACTCACTATTGGTTACTAACCAAATCAGAGGAGAGTTTGAGGCTCGGGATGACGGGATGGTAAGATACCTGGAAAGGGTAAAAGCGACACAAAGAAAATTGAAATCTTTCCAAATCCAATGCATTCCCAGTGTCGAGAACAACCGAGCCGACGCTCTCTCAAAACTTGCCAGTTCTACCATCAAGAATGTCGGCCGGACCGTCTTTGGTGGATATCGGGAATGCTAAAAGCATCACTGAGACCGTCTGCATGGTGGGCGACATAGAAGCCGAGACGACGTGGATGACTCCGATAATGAAGTACAAACTGACAAATGAGTTACCGGAGGACCGCAGTCTCTCCCAGAAGATAAGAAGGATCGCCGCAAGGTACTTGGTGTTTGAAGGAGAGTTATATAGAAGGTCCGTAATAAGGCCACTTCTGAAATGTGTCGGCCCACCGGACGCAGAGCTCATCTTGTGAGAGATTCACGAAGGCATCTGTGGACATCACATGGGGGCAAGAACACTAGCCCACAAAGCTCTCCGAGCCGGCTACTTCTGGCCTACCATGCTTGAGGATTCCAGAGCTAAGACCAAGAAGTGTAAAAATTGTCAGATGCATGCTCCGGTGATACATGCACCTTCCCGAGACCTGCAACCGGTGCTTAGTCCCCTTCCTTTTGCACAGTGGGGGATGGATTTATTGGGGCCATTTCCAACGGCCTCCGGAGGAAGAAAGTACCTGATCGTCGCCGTCGACTACTTCACCAAATGGGTCGAAGCCGTCGCGGTACACGCCAAGACGACGGCGGCCGTAAGAAAGGTGATCCGGGAGAACGTCATAACTCGATTTGGGTTACCCCAAGTCATGGTGTTTGACCACGGCCGAGAGTTTTGGAGTGACATAGTGATGGCGGCTAGAAGAGCTCGGTATCAAGTTTGCATACTCCTCCGTCCGCCACCCTCGAGCAACGGGGGCGACGACTAATAAAACAATCCTAAACGGACTGAAAAAGAAAGTTGAAGATCTGAAGGGAAGGTGGGCTGATGAACTACCCGGCGTCCTATGGTCCCTTAGAACCACGAAGAAAGAAGCAACGGGGTACAGTCCATTCCACCTAGTCTATGGGTCTGAAGCCGTCGCAATCGAAACGTCGGTGCCGAGCATTCGGAAGGCAAACCTTGACCCGATCGAGAATGAGGAAGGCCGAGAGTCTCCCTAGACAGTCGAAGAAAGCCGAGACACGGCACGGCTTAACTTGGCAGTATATCAAAATCGAATGAGAAGAGCATACAACCGAAGGGTCCACAAAAGAGACTTAAGAGTAGGAGATCTAGTCCTAAGAAAGTCAGCCGCCACCAACAAAGGAAACATCCATGGCAAAATGACGGCCAACTGGGAAGGACCCTACAAAGTGGTTGAAGAAATGAGGCCGGGCACATACCGGCTGGCAGACATGGGGGGAGTGCCTCTAATGAGCCACTGGAACACCGACAATCTTAGAAAATACTTTGTATAGCGGCGGAGGTGTCCGAGACCGTTGTAGGCACCCCAACGCTTGATTATATCTAATGAAGAATGTTCCAAGTTTTCTATCAAAGTGAAATGTCCCTCCCATAGTCAGACCAAGATATTTACAAAAGATCAAAACGTAAACTCGATCACCTCGGCCAAAGCGGGGGTGACGAGGGAAACGCGATTTGCCCGCGTTAGCGATTGATTCAACATGCTTAGGAACGTATAAGTACGGTTGAGAAACACAAATCGGACGCCTCGGCTAGACCGAGAGTGAAAGAGGAAGCGATCAACACGTCTACAGATACTGAACGCATTTCGCGCCAGTAACCCCGATTGCCTCGGCCAGACCGAGAGTGACGGGGACACAACGACCGATACGCTAACATATTCACAACGGCGGTTGGAAAACGCAAATCTGACTGCCTCGGGCGGTGGAGGAAGCGACCGACACGCCAACATGTTTAAAAACGTTAAGTACAGTTGAGATACGCATTCTAACTGCCTCGGCCAAGCCAAAGGTAGAAACGAAAGAAAAGCGCACAATTAATAATGAAGGAAGACAACTCAGACAAAAATGAGAAAAAGACCTCGGCCAAGCCAGAGGCAAAATAAACAAACTCTTACTAAAAATGTTTACAGGAAATACAAGGAAGAAGTCGACGGCCGTCCCCATAGGGATAGCCTAAACACTACCTACCAAAGTTTACAAAAAAGAAGGAACAGCAAAAGGGTACAGACATAAGACATGAAGTGCCAAAAGATGGCAGGGAGGAAAGGCTTAATAATTGGCCCCCAAATAGCTGAAGCTATCCGAGATGCCGGGTGAACCTGGTGACGACCGCCCGTCTCCCTATGCCTGTTGCTGCCCACCACCGGCCACATCAGCAGCATCATCTTTGGTGGGCGACCCAGACCGACTTGGCGCTTGGCAAAACCGCACCGCCTTTAACTTCTCAGCTTCCTCCCTGGCCGCCTTCGCCTTCTCAGCAAGGGCCGCCTTCTCCGCAGCCTCCTCTTTCTCCTTCTTCACCTTTGCCTCCTCCGCAGCCTTCTCCTCCGCGGTCTTCGCCTTAGCATCAAGCTTATCATCAAACAGCTCGTCAAATTTTTGCCACGGGAAGGAGCCTTCAGGAAAGAGCTCTCCGATCACTTCCCTGGCAGCTTCTTCGGCCAGGTCCCGGTATTGGGCACACATGTTAGGGAGGACGACGCTTTGGAGCGTCTCAATGTCCTCCTCCCTCTGGGTGAGGATTGCCTTTGTGTTCCTGTGTGACTTCGACTGAAGCCGATACATAGACTTCCATTCTTCCCTCTTCTTAACAGTGAAGTCGAAGGCAGCCTGAAGCTTGTCACGCTCCTCTAGCAGCTTAGCGGCATCAGCCTCCGCAGCCTCAACCTTGGCTCTCTCAGCAAGAACCGCCTTTTCAGCGTCCTCTCTAAGTTTTCACTCAGCAAGGACCGCCTTTTCAGCCTCAACCTTGGCCCTCTCAGCTTCCTTCTTCGCGCAGCGAGCTCAAGCCGAGCCGCTCAAGCCGAGGGGCAGCTTCGGCCATGACCTTTTCTTGCTCCATAATATGAGCACCGGCCATATCAGCCCACTTCGCCAGCATCTTTCTAATCTGGGCGGGGGAAGGCTTCGGGGAGGAGGAGACGACGGCGGCATCTTTATCACCCGTCTGCGCAGGTCGCTTCTCAATACGCCGTTCGCAGGACCGTAGAGACGGCGGCGGTTGATCTACAAAAAATTCGGACAAAGCATCCATGTCAACGTTCATTGACATGCCAGAGAGCCTGTCATCAGGAACGCCTAATGAACCAGCTAAATCTGAACCACAGGTTAGATCTGTACCAGGCTTAGTCTTCTTGGCCGGAGGACCCATTTCTTTGCTGGCCTCGGTAGCAGGAGTAGCGGCAGCAGAGGCAGCAGCAGTCTCTTTTCTCTTACGTAAGAGAGGAGATTCCTCTGCCACGGTGACCTCCTCATCGGTAATATCGACGACCACCACCGTCACCTTTTGGACTGCAGGGATTGGAGGTGGAACTGAAGTTGACGTCGTCGCCGCCGAAGACGTTGCTTTTCGCTTTCGGCACGGCAAGTTACCGGCAACCTTCGCCTGGGCCGCCGTCACATCTAGGGCCTTCAATCGCGATCCATGAGGTCGTTTGGCGCCGGTCTGCGATCACGTGTATCGGCCTTCGGATGCAACTCAACAACTTTCTTGTCCTTGTCAAGTCCCATCCTCTTGAGGGTTTCCTCGCATGATCGGGCCAAAACGGTCCGCAAAGGAAACGAAGCAAGAGTTAAGTAAAAGAAATAAATCAAAGTTCAAAAATAGAAACATTAAAAGCAGAGATGGGCCTCACACCGACCCCACTCACCCTGTTCGAGGGCCGGTATGAGGCCGACGTGGCAGAGCAGCCCATCCTGAAGAATGATCTGCGTCGGGGGCATCCATCCCTTCGGCGTCCCGTCCTTCTCAGCCTCAAACAGCTTCATCGTCCGCCTTTCGTCCTCATTGAGATGGACCCTAAAGGCATCCATCTTAAGTTTACTCCGGGAGACATATTTCTCACGCTCCCCCCGACTCTCACACCGCAAATTGACGCGGCTTTGGAAGGACAGGGGCAGTGGATAATCCCCTGGAACCTCAACATATACCCACCGTGCCTTCCAGTCCTTGCAGGAAGTAAGCTTAGAGACGGTGATATAACCTGGCTCGGTCTGTATGCTATACCACTCCCTGCCACCTTGGACATTCAGTTGAAGGTGATGAAGCCGGCGGAATAGGTTCACCGTTGGGGCCTCCCCCTTAAACTGGCATAGCGACACAAAGCCAACAATCGTCCCGATGGCCAACGGATGCGGTGTGCCACGACGGCGTTCATTGCTTTAATTATGGCAGCAACGTATGCATTGAGAGGAAACCGGAGCCCATACTCCAGGTGTCTCATGTATACGCCGATACAACCCGGGGGAGGGCAACAGACGGCCTGACCCTCTTTAGGAATAACAATCCTATACTCCCTGCCGAAGGAGAAATGATGTTCGAAAAATTCAGCAACAGAATAACTGGCGAACTTGTTGGTCCAAGCACGATCAGGGCCGATCTTACAGGCGTCGCCGTGATCCAAGAGATGCGGCCTCTCCTCATCAGAATGAGTCCTTTCCTCATCATCACCATCATCATCAACATCATCACCGTCATCATCACCATCATCATCATCCGAGAAATCCTCCAAATACTGATCGTCAACCTCAGGAGAAGGAGACCTGGGGCCCCCGGACCTTATCGGGATGGCGGCCAGTACCTCCTCTTCATCAAGGCGCGACGGGGAACCCCCCGGCGCAGGATTACTAGGTCCGGCATCAGCAGAAGACATGACAACGAATATTTAACAAGAAAAAAGATTGAAGAATTTGTTTGATTACCTTGAAAGGAAATGTTACACCGAGTAACGCTTCGAGAAATTAGAAAGAGAAAGGAACTCTGCGAAAGAAAAGCTTAACAAGAGAAAATTTTTTGAAAATAAAATGCGGAAGGCCAAAATGAGGGGCTAACTACCCTATTTATAGGGCAAAGCCCACTCAATCCGACCAATCAGAGCAAAGCCCATGAAGCGTCAACCAATCAACGCCGAGCCACGTGTCAAGCATGCAGCCATGGAATGTCAATCGACAACTAGTTACAAAACTTCTTCAACACGCTCCTTGACAGAATGCCAATCGACGTATCTTCTTCAACACGCTCCTTGGTATCTACTTGCCGAAACGGCCCGCTGATTCAACCAAGCTTGGCAGCACCGGCTGGGGGCAATCAAAAGCACACGGCACTCACAACCTCGGTCTCGGCCAGCGCCACTTTCTTTTCCACATTTGATGCCCTTTACACATCCATGTGGAGGGGGGATACGGTACGGCCTAATCAGAACCAAGCCGAGGTAGAAGAAGTCGGGGCAGAAATTTTTACTTGCGCAGAATACGCTCAACACTCATCAAAGGTCCATACCACGGCATAGACTACGCAGGGGGCAAATTGATGGGGCATATTCTGCACCCGCTGACCGAGTCAACATATTGAGCAAGGTCAAAGATATCCAAAGCAAGTCAACACCTTGGACAGCCTAGCCGACGCAGCTTGTCGGCCTGTCCCTTGGGTCTCAGCCATGCAACTAGCCAGCCGGGACACACATCCGCGTACTCACATCCAAGACCCCTTGGCATGGAGTCAACAGGGCCCGCCGGCCTGCCATGGGTCCCTCGGCCGAGGGTAGAACGGTCTTTCCACCTGCTCTGCCACTTGGCCACTTGGCCACTACGTGACAAAAGGTGAAAGTCTATAAATACTCCTCAACCCTCATTGAGGAAAGGATCCGCAAATAATCAATTAAACATACTAATCTGGTATAAACTCCCTTATCTCTCTACAATATACTTTGTGCCAAGTAACTCACAACTTAATCCCTTTAAGTTTACTGACTTGAGCGTCGGAGTGAGTTCGCTCGGGACCAAGCCGAGCCCTCAGCTTTTTCATCGTTTCAGGAGAGGCCGAAAGGAAGAGTCAAGCAAAGTCATCATTCTACAAGCTTACGTGGTAACAAATCTGCTCTGGAGTCACACCCGGAACAAAAAGCCTAAATGAAACAAAGTTGCATCCTTGAATATAAACGAGATTTATGATTAAAAGTTGCAAAGAAAGATATGCCGATGTCTACAAGAGCTAAGTTAATTGTTAACCACGCTAGTGTCGTTACTTAACCTCATTATGAAAATGAAATGGTTAAACCTCCTTCCGAAAAGGGTATTTTGAGAAGGACGTGTATTAAATGGGATTTCACATTTAAGTAATGACATTGCTACGTATCATTATAAAAATGAATGAGTTAGAGATTAAAATCTCTTTCCATAAGTTTAAGATTGAAACCTTTTCAAAATAGGTATTTTGAAAAGATATGTTGGAAACATATATGGTTTTATCTTAATAACTTGGCAAAGCAAAATTGATTTCAATTTTTGAAATGTTTCGATTGAGTAGTCAAATACGAAACATGTGGAATTGAGTGGGAGTTTGAAATTATCATGTGAAGACATGAAATTTAGTGGGAGCAATCATCTTGTAAAATTTATAACTCATTACTCATTGAGAATGACGAGCTAGTATTGTCTTTCATAAAGAAGTATTTGAGTTTTCAATTCTGGATGAAAATGCACTAAGATGAATCCAATCACAACATGGGATGTTGGATAGGCATTGAGATATGCACATCAAATCAACGAGAAACGTAGGTTATTTGTATCGATGAAAATGGAATTATCATAAGCAGTCACGGTCATTCATTGAACCTAAGAATGGTTGATTACATGATTAAAGATTACTAATGTTTCCGCCATTAGAATAATCTTGCACATATCCTATAATGAATCATATGCTTAAGAGCATGATGAGTCATTGGTAAGCCATATAAGAATCGTCATGAATTCTCGAGGAGAACTAATGAGCTATTCTAGTGTTTGATAGAACACTCTGTTATGTGACAAGAAGTTGCACATATTGATGTTTCGAAAACGCGTAAGGATTTATGAAAATCCTAAGCTAATTAAGCTAAAAGGAGAAATAAGAAGGTTGAAAAGATACTTGGTTATAGTAAGAAGTTACTCAAAACTAGTATTTTCAAATTTGCTAGGACTTGTGAGAAGTGCTAGGCTAATCACCTTGACAATTGTTGCAAGATCCTACAAAACATATACCTGGTACATTATGAGTTAGAAGAACACTTGACTAGTGCAAGTTATGTCGTCCACCATAATTCGTTTGTTATGTGATAAACAACAAAAATGTTCTCTCAAAATAAAGAACCTAAACCTAGTTTGAAAAACTAGATATGTACTTGGTGAGATTCATGCTATTTAAGACAAACATGAAAATAAAGGAAAATACAATTCAAGAGTTTGAACACATGGACACATGGTGTGTTAAACTCATGTTGCAAATGACTAGTGTTTACACACTTATAATATACATCACAAGGTGGTAATATGGTACTGACTACCCGAATGTGATGTCCACATTTGTCGTTTGAGTTATTATTAACTCACCTTATACTTTGTTACATCCAAACGGGTTGTAGAGACAATTGAACCCCGTTAAAGTGAACACGGATTAGCATTGTATTCGCCCATAGTCACTTACATGAGGTGACGTCTCGAAGTGACTAGAGTGTGATGCGATTGATGGCAAGTTCAAGTGCCATGGAGTCATGTGAGATGACTAGTCGATCTTATAGGCAGACTGTTAAGAACACTTTGTCGGCCTAATGATCGCTTATAGAGTTCTGGCAAATTTATATAGCCTGGTCGTGGCGAGAGCTACTATAGTATTCTAATGAGTCAATTCTTTGACTAAAGACTGTTCGCCTAAGGTGGCACAGTTTCAGATTAACTTTGATTTATGTTACTACGACCTTCGTAAATGGGGTCAAATGGGCATATTTTGGGTTATGATGGCTGTGGCTAATCGAAGGGAATAGTGCGATAGGAATTGTCCACCCTTTGTCAGGGTTAAAGCAATATCTCAAGGCCACTCGAGGAGTAATGAACCGGAAATGCGTGGCCACGCTCGGAAGGTATCTATGGTAGATAATTCCGGTCAATCAGTTATTCTCCAGATCGAGGAAACCACTCTCGATACGATCACTTGCAAGTACGATCCGAAAGACACCTTGCATTGAGTGGGAGATAGTAATAGGACAAGAGAATTGGTGACGCACACTTGTCGAGGACAAGTGGGAGATTGTTGGAATAAGTGTCCTCAAACAATAATGCGATCACAACTGTCGATCATGATGATCACATGTTTAAATCTCATATTTAAGAATACATGTGGGAAGTAATATTTTACAGTCAACTGGTCCACACATATCGGTAATGAGTGGCTGACTAGAGTTTGACATTACTGTCGTGCGACGGTGGTGATCAGTTGATCCCCTTAGGTCATACCTAAAGGGTGACGCTCTTAATTGATTATTTAATTAATCATATGTAGATACGGGTTGATTAAGTTGCTTGAAATTGACGGACGATTTTGTGAGTATAATTGACGTGTCTTATTGTAATTCGATTAAATAAGATACGGACTAAGTAATCAAATTGTTTTATTACTTAGATAAAATTATTGTTTACGAAACAATTGAAATTGAATGAATAATTTATGATAAATACAAGACGTTGTAATCTATAATACGATAAACTGTTTTGGTACAAGTAATTACGAATTACTAGTCGATTTTGTATATGACATATTTTATGAGTATGTTGATTTTTAATATGTTAAAAATACATTACAATTTCACATGACAAGTAACATGTGACATTTGACAAATTGACAAAATAATGTGTAAAATGAACTTTCCATTTTACATGATATGTACCGAAAAATAGGGTGGTTTTAGGGTTTGAAGTGTGCTTAATATTTTATTTAAAATAGCAATCATCACACTAAAAACCTAGTCTTACATACCTATAATTTATGGGTAGAAGGAAAGGCCATGCATTGGCCCTAAAAACCCACCCCACCCGGTTTTAGAGAAAGGAGAAAGCCAAGGGGTTTTGCTCTATAATTACACTACACTACACTACAACACTTTTCACTAGTGTAATTTTTCATTTTTCATTCACTACAAAACTTAGAGAAGTTAAAGAAAGAAAATACTCCAATTTCTCTCCTCTCTTGGCCGAATAACAAGAGACCAAAAATAATATTTTTGGGACAAATTTTAAGCTAGATTAATAATATTACTAGTTCATAATATTATTAATTATTAAGAGTAACACCTTGGGTATAAACTTTTAGGAGAGGTTCTAATTTGAACCTTTGTTCATCCATTATAAGGAAGCTCAAGAACTAACAAATAGGTGAATTTGTTGGTGCCCTTTTGATCCGAAATCCCAAAGTAAGATTGACGATTTCTTCTTTAATCTTGTTTTTAGTTTGCATGCATAAGATCTAGTTATTATTTTATGACTAAATAATCACATTTGTATGAAATGTATAGAAATGGAATTAATGAATCCTAACATCAACAACCTATTTGGATATAACAAAGTAATAAAAGAGTTTGTAATTAAACTCTAACGACGAATGTATTATCACATATGTAAAATTGATACAATATCAATTACTACATAACCTATAATCCATTTTTAATTTTGTATATGGTTGTAAATTTCAACTGAATTGAAATGACATAACTTGTCATGTTAAGCCCTTGAGAAGGCTTTGGTTAGTAAGTCTCAACAACATTTTGCACTTAACTAACTATACTATACACTTTTTCCCTTTGTTATGTATAATCTTTATTATAAAACTTTTGAGTACGTGTCTAGATCCAATTTAGACATAGGCTCTCTTGCATTAGAATAGCTCCTACTATCCTCACAGTGAGTAGGGATAGGATCTTCGGTTATTGGAACGAACTACCATAGTTCCTCCAATTTACAAAACCGAATCCTAATATCATCCCTTCCTTCTTGCATATCTCATTATTGCAAGTGTACTCAATTTCCGTTATGCATATCTCATTGTTCAACTGCCTAGGATATTTCTAGCAGATATCCTCCTTAAATAATATAGCCCAGATGGTTCTCTAACCATCCTTATGTGTTTACAATATGGTTTTTGTGTAACTCCTTGCACATAAATCCATCTCATTTCTAAATGCTTAGCTTCATATCTTTAGTATTTCCTGAGTACTAACTAATGAACTATGTGGCTATATATAGACTTCTCTCAAGGATTCGATTTGTAACATCTCGTCATACTCCAATTATACGAGGTTTAAGAATGGTAATACATCTTAACATAATGAATTAATCCCGCAGCGGAAGCAAATGGATTCAATTCCTTCATGTTCAATACTTTTGAACTTGTCAAGATTCTTATTAACTTAAGAATATTAACTTTAATGATAATATCCTCTTAGATCTATCTTTATAGGTCTAGATACCTTAGAGATGTATTATTCTTCTCCTAAGTCTTTCATCATTCACAATGATCAATATGTCGCTTACATATAAGACTAGTAACACCACATTACTCCCACTAAACTCCATGTATAAACAAAACTAATCGACAACTCGAGAAAGGTTTATCACATGATCAAAATACACACTTTAACTCCTTAACATCTACTTAAGACTTCTTCTTAAGTTTTCATCCTACCTTAGGATAATTGCGATTTTCAAAACTCATGCAAGATGATTTTAAAATCCAACCATTACAGAATCCGAATTCAATGAAACTTTGTTGGAGCGTGCAAAACTCTTTGCAATAAATTAACCAAGCTAAATGAACACCTTCATGTTTATGCTCACTACGGACTCTTATGGAGTTTAAACTAGATAAAGCATCTTAATAAGTTACAGGTTTATTACTTTCAAAAGGTAACATGACTCTTGTCTACTTTAGGTTTCGAAGAAATAATAACTGATTTTGACCAAGAAGGAACATCTTCCTACGTCTTATTCTCAGTTTGTGGCTCTGAACATTTTCTCCCACTCCGTCTTTAAGAAATAATCCTCTTTTCTCAAAAGACAGCATCACGAGCCACAAACCTGTTGTTCTCGTGATAGTTGGGTTACAAAGCCATATGATTTCTTCCAAAACAAGCTACAACTTAGGTACCATGCCTAATCATATCATATATGAATTGTACTTGATTGCTTTAACTATGTTTTGTTTTAGTGGAATAAATAAATACTAGACAAATTGTGATAGAAACTACTTCCAACTTTATAGTAAAGATTCAATCATATCGTAATGAAAGTGAATTTGTGATACCATATCACTCTCTTTTGGTGCAGATAAAAGTCATCACTTTATTGTTCCCCATTTTAACAAAGTACTAATACTTTGGTTTTTATACTTCATAAGAAGAATTCATTGAACTTATTCAAAGAATTTTTCTTCTTACCTCATTAAGCGGATACCAAGTATCTAACTAGTTTGTCGGTAAAAGAGAAGAAGTAATAATGACCTTCTCAAATTGAAAATATATTCGACCATACATTGAAGTGTAATTAGGTGAATAACTTATTCTATTCGCTATACTTTTCAAGAAAAGTCACGAACCATCTTGTTTTGAATACAAGATTCGCACATTTCATGAGATTCACAATCAAATAGTGTGGGATACTAGTCAATACTAGTTATAATGCGATTTTCAATCGAGAAATGAGAAATAATTTGGGGTCACCAACTCGAGTCTTGTATATATATGACATTTTATTTCTAGTTTGAATATAATTACCTTGATTTGTATGGCCTCACCATAAACTTAATCGTGGTATGTTAGGGCACAACGCTTATTTTAATTGCATAATTGAGAAACACTTTGCGTTTTATACAAAAACTTGAATTATACTCTTATTTAGACATATTGTACATCATAACGATTATTGAGGTACATTTCTAAATACAAAACTAAAATGAGTATGCTACAACATTCATATGTTCATGGATGAAATGGCAACTACCCTAGTTCCATTCATGGAAATTTCTGAACTTATTCTTGCTTGTGGTCATACGATTATTCAATTTTAGGATTCTAAGGATTTACAAAACCCTCAGATTGTGTTATGAACACATCCTCCTCTAAATACCCATTTAGAAAGGTGGTTTTGACATTCTTTTGCCATATTTCATAATCATGAAATGTGGCAATTTCTAATATGATTCACAAATTTGTATCAAATACTCATGATGTGGTAATTGGCAAGAATGCAATGTCAATGTCATAGATATTCAGAAAGGAATATGTTGGAGTCACACGACCAACTTCCTTGATCTTTACTTATTGGAGTTTGTATCTATTTTAATGTCTAACATCTTCTCTTTCGGTCCTAGTTCTATCCTTAACGATTAAGATATGTACTTACTTCTTATTGGTCTCACTAACTTCAAGAATTACTTGATGAAGACTTCTCTTCATATAAATTCTTAGTTAATCCTTCACAAGGGTTAACTCTATTGTGGTATTTGGTTTAATCAAAATTTCTAACAAATCAATTTACCAATTTAACATTGTCATGTTCTTAATAACTTAAGTACTTCATGACAAGTGTTTAAGTTGAGCAATAAGATTTTTGATCCGTGGATGCATAGAAGATATTATCAAAACATATTTTCACTAATCATTACTTCCATTCACTTTTCTTCACAAGAAATCATACATAGGCATGTTTGGAATTTAAGATACTAATCTTATATGACATAGGACAACTCCTATGGAGTTCTATGGAATAGAACGATTCCTATGGAACTAGTCCATGCCCTATTTAAACGGTTCATTTGACGATTTAGAAAGAGATTCTATTTGTCTTTGACAATAGTGGTTTAATGGAGACATAAGTTAAAATCGAAATGATATCGTATATTAATAGGAGAAATGATAAAGAACAACATAAAACAACGAAATAGTGGGAAAAGAAACATTCATCGTTAATATATGAAAACATTTTAGTATGTTTTGAGGGGTAATATCCGTATAAAACCCATAAATTGAAGGATTATAATGCAAATTTTATACGTGATTAATAGTCATAAACGAAAAACATAATGAAACGATAAAGATTAAGCAATAACCTTCGGTCCTAGTGCAATTCGGCAATGAGAGATCAAAGTAGATCTCCTCCTAATTGTTGCACCCAAGATTGTCCGAGAAATGCCCTTGTGCTAGAATTGAATCCTCTAATTGCCTTGCAATATTGAGAGGATTGTTTTGCGAGGTTTTGTTGGATGAGAGATCCGAATTTTGAGAGGCAATTTTCTCAAAACCCTAATGTATTTTTGCAAATGACAATTAGGTTACAAAAGAGGAGAGACTCCCTCTTTGTATGGTTCGGCCGTGAGCTTTAGATGGGGAGAGTGGGCTTTCCACTTTCTCTTATTTTTAACTCATGGTACGACCCGAAATGCGCTAAATGTATATGACACGGTTTTATCATAAATCGTCATCGGTTATCGGTTATTAAAGCATCAACTAATAATACGGATTAGTTGAAACATTAATACATGTCCGACAAAGACGATATTGTATAATTATATTTATTCAATATACATTAATCAAATATAAATCGTTTATATTCAATTTTACGAATTAATCGCTTAATTCGCCTTAGCCATTATTATTTAATCCGTATTAAATAAAATATCTCAACATCACATTTTTGACTAATTAATAGTCAAATAACTCGACTAACCTGGTTAGTCAAATTTGGCATCTACATGACTGTATTTTCATACCGTCACATCTCTCAAACGTATCCTATAGGTGTGACTTTTAGGGACCAGTTGATCACCGCCATCTGTATGACAATAACGTCAAACTTATCTAGCAAGCCAACCGTTATTGATAAACGTGGACCAACCGATTATAATACAAAAGTATACCCTTTGATCCTTTTAGAGATTTATAAGTCCTTGCACTAATTGTAAAGGACACCAGCCCCAACAAGCTCCCACTTGTCCGTACAAGTGTATGTGCAATGACGTTATCCGCACTAACCGGAGGACACAAGCTCCAACAAACTCCCACTTGTCCGTACAAGTGTATGTGCGATAACCGATTCTCATATTCATTTAAAATTTCTCCCACTCAATGTAAAACAATTTGCAGATCCGGATCCGCAAAGGTCGTATTTTACAATCGATCCGTATCTAGAGTGGTTTCCCCGACTAGAGAGTAACTTAACCGATAAAACGAATCCGTATCCGAGCATGGCCATGCATTTCGATTCTGACTCCTCGAGTGGCCCCGAGAAATGTCGAGTACCGGATAAAGGCTGAATATCTCCTTCAACTCGAACTCCTTCCGATCTAAGCACAAAGCATGAAATGACCGAAACAATCTACTTGGCCCCCTGTTACGGATGACCGTGAGAAAGAAACCAAAGTCACCCAAAATCTGCCTTAGTCTCAAGAGACAGTCGATAGTCAAAAGAATCGACTCTTAGGATCACTATGGAGGTCCTATCCACGACCGGGCACCGAATGTTATAAAACATTTAGGACTCCACGTCGATGTCACAATTGTGTCCTACGAGATATCCGTATAAATCGCCTCGTGATTGGTGGTCAACCTTTGTTGACTTATGGCTCGTTGAACCCACCATCAACCAACGTCACAAAATAATTACCTTGAGTTATCAGCTCACGTGGGTAATTAAGGACCAAAAATATAATGCTTGTTCAGTTCACTTTGTGGTGTTCAAAATTTGTCGTACAATCCACATGAAAAACAAAATATATATAAAATATCAAAACGATGATGTCGTATAGAGTACAAATGAGGATGAATCTAATCCATAAAAGAGTACTACAACTTAGGAACACGTTTAATTCCCATGGAATTAACGTGCCCTTCATGCTTATCTTGTCGTAATGGTTTAGTGAGAGGATCTGCTATGTTATCATCTGTAGCAATCTTTTCTATCACTACTTCCTTTTGCTCCACGTAATCCCGGATTAGATGAGCTTTCCGTTGTACATGTCTAGACTTGTTGCTAGACTTTGGCTCCTTAGCTTGGAAGATGGCACCTCTATTGTCGCAATAGATGGTGATCGGGTCATTCGAACTAGGCACTACAGATAGTCCATGTAAGAATTGACGCATCCATATCGCTTCCTTTGTAGCTTCAGACGCGGCATAGTACTCGGACTCAGTCGTAGAATCTGTGAACAGATTTGTTTGGAACTCTTCCGGTGATGCAGCGCCATTAAGAGTAAAAACGAATCCAGATCGAGATTTCGAGTCATCACGATCCGTTTGGAAGCTAGCATCGCGAATCGGTTGCGCATAGCTTTTGATCGCCTCCATAAGTCAATGCCCAATCTTTAGTCCTCCGTAGGTACTTAAGAATGTTCTTGATAGCCATCCAATGTGATTCACCTGGATGATGTTGGAATCGACTTGTCATACTCAATGCATATGCCACGCCCGGACGTGTGCATATCATGGCATACATGATTGATCCTATAGCCGAGGCATAAGGAATCCGTGTCATGCGCTCTTTCTCTTCCGGTGTCTCGGTGACCGAGACTTGCTCAAATGCACCCCTGGAGCCATGGGAAGAAACCCTTTCTTGGAGTTAGTCATCTTTGAATCTCTCTAGGACTTTGTCTATGTAAGACTCGATCGAGAGATAGCATCCGTCGTGATCTATCTCGATAGATACGGATGCCCAGAATTCTTTGTGCCTCTCCCAGATCTTTCATCTGGAAATGGTTTTTCAACCATACTTTCACCGAAGTTAAGAGAGGTATGTCATTCCCAATCAGGAGTATGTCATCGACATACAATATTAGGAAGACAATCTTGCTCCCACTCGACTTGATATAAAGACATGGTTCCTCGACCGATCGAGTAAATCCATTTTCTTTAATCACTTGGTCGAAGCGATGATTCCAACTCCGAGATGCTTGCTTAAGTCCATAAATGGAACGCTTAAGTTTGCGCACTTTCTTAGGATGTAAAGGATCGATGAAACCTTCGGGTTGTACCATGTACAACTCTTCCTCCAAAAAGCCGTTTAAGAAGGCGGTTTTCACATCCATTTGCCAAATTTCATAGTCATGAAAAGCGGCAATCGCTAAGATAATCTGAATGGAACGCAACATGACTACGGGTGCAAAAATTTCATCGTAGTGCAAACCTGGCACTTGGGTGAAACCTTTAGCAACTAGTCGTGCTTTATAGATATCTTGTTGACCTTCCACAGAATGCTTTATCTTGTAAAGCCATTTGCATTGAAGGGGACGAACCTTAGCATGTAAGTCAACAAGATCCCATACGTTGTTCTCATACATAGAGTCCATCTCGGATTGCATGGCCTCAAGCCATAGCTTTGAGTCGGAACTAGTCATGGCACCTTTATAGGTTGCGGGTTCACTACTCGTTAGGAGTAGAACGTCATCTATGTCATGTTCCTCGACCATACCAATGTATCTGTCTGGAGGAATAGAGACTCTTCCCGACCTCCTAGGTTCCTCTGGAATATTCACCGCAGCCGGGATTGAAGGAATTGGTTCCTCCAATGGTTGCTCGGTATTTGGTTCTGGAATCTCCGACAGGTCGAAGGTTCTATCACTCTTTGCATTCTCGAGAAATTCCTTCTCCAAGAATGTCGCACTAGCCGCAACAAAAACACGTTGTTCGGTTGGCGAATAGAAGTAATGACCAAGTGTTCCTTTAGGATAACCTATAAAGTATGTCTTGACCGATCGCGGGCCGAGCTTATCCTCGTGTCTCCACTTGACATAAGCCTCGCAGCCCCAAACCCGTATAAAGGACAAGTTAGGGACCGTTCCCTTCCATAGTTCATATGGAGTCTTGTCAACAGCTTTAGACGGACTTCGGTTAAGTATTAGAGCGGCTGACAAAAGAGCATAACCCCACAATGAGTCGGGCAACACGGTGTGACTCATCATGGATCGAACCATATCAAGTAGTGTTCGATTTCTCCGTTCGGACACACCATTCAATTGAGGTGTTCCGGTGGAGTTAATCGTAGGGCAATCCCACGAGTCCTTTAGGTGTTGATCAAACTCGTGAGAAAGATACTCGCCACCACGATCTGAACGTAGTATTTTAATCTTTCTACCCAATAGGTTCTGTACCCTATTCTGGTATTCTTTGAATTTCTCAAAGGATTCACTTTTATGTTTCATTAAGTAGACATAGCCATATCTACTTAAATCATCCGTGAAAGTGATGAAATACCTATAGCCTTCTCGTGCGGTGATTGACATAGGACCACATACATCCGTGTGTATGAGTCCTAATAGGTCAGCAGCGTGCATTCCAACACCTTTGAAGGAAATCCGAGTCATCTTACCGATGAGACATGATTCACACGTGCCAAATGATTGAAAATCAAAGGCCGAGATAGCTCCATTCTTGATGAGTTGTTTAACGCGTTTCTCATTAATGTGTCCCATACGGCAGTGCCATAGATACGTTTGATCTTTGTCACCAACCTTTAACTTTTTATTCATTACGTGTAATATTTCGGTGGTCTGATCTAAAACATAAATTCCGTTCATGGAGACTGCCTTGCCATAAATCATATCGTGTAAAGAGAAAATGCAAGTATTATTCTCTATTACAAATGAAAAACCAAGTTTGTCAAGTGCGTAAACCGAAATAATGTTTTTCGAAAGACTGGTACACATAATAGTCATATAATGACAACTCAAATCCGCTAGGAAGTCTGGATCACATATGTCCCCTTTGAGACGGGCAGCCACTCGTGCTCCATTCCCAACACGCAGTCCACCTCACCCTTTACGAGGGGTTCGATGTTTCGGAGCCCCCGCACATGATTACACAGATGAGAACCACAACCATTATCTAGTACCCAAGTTTCGAACTTGCGTGGTTAATCTCAATCATATGAATAAAAGTAGAAGAGAGAGAAGACATACCAACAGGTTTAACGCGACCCGCTTTTATGTCCTCATGATAAACAGGACATGTACGCCTCCAATGCCCCAGTCTTGTGGCGGTGATGGCATTCCATGTTTTCGGTTTTGCTCTTTGTCGCGCCCGATGAGGTGCTCGACTCACCAGGCCCACTCTTACCTGAACCCGACTTCTTGAACGGTTTGCCTACCGCTAGGCCTGGCTGAACTTTGCCCTTACCCTTGCCCTTGTTTGACACAACGAGAACATCTTGTTTCATGCTCCCACTGAACTTCATGTCCTTCTCGGTCTGCACGAGAAGGGAGTGTAGTTCATGGGGACTTTTCTTCAAATCATTCATATAGTAATTCGCTCTAAATTGCGAAAAACCATCGTGGAGTGAGTGAAGCATGCGGTCAATAACAATGTTCTCGCCGATCTTACAATCAAAGGTCTCACTTCTCGACATTCTCAATCATGCTTTGAGAATGTGTGGGCTAACCGGTTGGCCCTTTCGGAGTTTCGCATCAAAGAAGCGAGTGGTATGCTCATAGGTCACGATTCTCGGTGCTTTCGAGAATTCCTTGGTGAGCGTGGTGAAAATCTTGTTTGCACCTTGGGCTATGAAGCGTTTCAGCAAATTGGGTTCCATTGCAAAAATGAGTACGTTTTTAATCGCACCCGCTTCCAAGGCGAAATCGTTATACTTGTCGATCTCGTTAATTCCAGCCGTGGGGCCTGGGTTTGACGGCATGGGCTCAAGCAGAATCGAGCTTCCGTCGCCGCCAGCGGCAAGATTCCGTAATGCCGCCTCCCAGTCCGCGAAGTTTGATCCATCATTCTTGATCGAGTTGATGATTCATCCGATTCATGAAGATCCGAAGCCAGGACTCACGGTCCAATGTGGCACTTGGCATTGGGTCGTTCAAGTGACCAGCCATATTGTTATTAGCAGTTTATGTGAACGTGATCTACACTGAAAAAGAAAGAAACAAAAACGAAATAAGCAACTCATCGAGGTGATTTAAGTCTATTTAAAATTCATTTTAATCGTGTAGACTCATTGCACTTGTATAATTGATCTCCCTCAAGAATAATACAAGTGATCCCAAGACTCAATTTCCGTAAATTGATAAGCCAACTGTTTAGCTAGTTCTTCCGTAAAAACTCTTGGTCGATAGATTTTTGGAAATCCTATCTACAGTCCACCATAATCACAGGATCGTACGAGTGACCATAGTGTTGAGATAAAATAAGTCAACCGGTTCCAACTTACCCGACGTAGAAGGGGTCATATTATGCCTACCGACGAAGAAGGGATTCATTGGAGTTTGACCTATAAAGACCGTTCTCAATTTTTGATTATACGAGGAAGATCCCATCAACTAAGTTTCAATTCATTTTAAGTGAACGAATAACTAGCAACTGCGTGAATGAATTAATTTAGATGATGGCTTAAATCGTGTGACATAAGAATGTCATAGAAAACTAACGCGTGACCTCTACATGAGTCAGTTTTCATGCAATAATTAGGTGGTTTGATTTTTAGGCGGAATATGATGCATACTATCGTTACGATAAAATAAATAAATGAATGCGATACGTAAATAAAAATTCCTAGTGTGGCCTATCCTAGTAAAAAGAACATAATACAACTTTGGAATCCACCGTTGGACCCGAAAAGCTTGTCTTGATGTTCCATCTTTGTCCATGTAGCGGGAGTGAGCATCCGGTCTCCTTCTTTAGTCTTCTCAAAATTACAATTAAAATTTACAAAATATAAACCTATTTACATTCTAAATAAAAACTGTAATTAAAAGAAATAAAAGGAGATACGAGATCTCAAAATACAACCAAGACCGTGTTCCATCATTACGGTAACACGTTCTACTAAGGCCACACTAAGTTACAACCGTTTGCAAAAATAAATAAATACGTAATTAAAAGCATTCAAAAATCAAAATAACGATAATTAAAATGCATCAACTAAATTAAATTTATTCGTGACATAATTCCGTAATTATGTTAAATTTATCCAAACCACCAAAGATAATTAAAATTATATGACAAAACCGCTTTAGTCAAGTTAATTTTAATCCGAGATAATCCGTTACTATAAATTGTTTTAAAGTAACTTAATTTTACGTGGGTGAACCGTTTCACTATCAAGCGAGAGCATAAATTCGTTTTATGCAACAAAAGGGCCGAAAAAAAACAGAATTTTTTTTTTTTTCTTTTACTGTTGGGCGTGAACAGTACCCACGATTTTTTTTTTTTTTTTTTTTAAATGCTGTAAAGCCGAGAGCATCAAAAAGCGAAAAAAAATTTATACAGCTCAAAATCGTGAGCAACAAAAGATCAAAACAAAACGGTTTGATAAAACACAATTGCAATTTTAATCTAATCCGTATAGAAATCAAACTATAATTGTTACATCTTCAACATATTGCAATAATTATCGGTTAAAATTACAACATGTGAAGAACGATTGAAAACAAGAGATCGAATGATCTAACAAAATTGTGTGGCACGCAAATCGATGCAAAAATCAGAAAAACAGGCCAAGAGGCCGCACGGTTCTTCCAAAAAAAAAAATCTGGCCGAGACAAAAAAAAAAAAATTGCCACACGAAATTTTATGCAATCATTTTGATAGATCTTTAACATATTGCGATGAATATCGATTACAAAACAATATGCAAAGATCAAAATGAAACAAAACAAAAGACAACCATCACCGTGTATACAAAACACGGATCCCAAGGCACAAAACAAAGAAAAACGCAGCAATTAAAAAAAAAATTGCCGAGAAAAAAAATTGTGCCGCAAGGATTTTAATCAAAAAATTATCGATTCAAAATCCGTTTGATGAAAATCACATAGAAAAATTTACGTGGCCTCGCTCTGATACCACTTGAGGGGTAATATCCGTATAAAACCCATAAATTGAAGGATTATAACGCAAATTTTATACGTGATTAATAGTCATAAACGAAAAACATAATGAAACGATAAAGATTAAGCAATAACCTCCGGTCCTAGTGCAATTCGGCAATGAGAGATCAAAGTAGATCTCCTCCTAATTGTTGCACCCAAGATTGTCCGAGAAATGCCCTTGTGCTAGAATTGAATCCTCTAATTGCCTTGCAATATTGAGAGGATTGTTTTGTGAGGTTTTGTTGGATGAGAGATCCGAATTTTGAGAGGCAATTTTCTCAAAACCCTAATGTATTTTTGCAAATGACAATTAGGTTACAAAAGAGGAGAGACTCCCTCTTTGTATGGTTCGGCCGTGAGCTTTAGATGGGGAGAGTGGGCTTTCCACTTTCTCTTATTTTTAACTCATGGTACGACCCGAAATGCGCTAAATGTATATGACACGGTTTTATCATAAATCGTCATCGGTTATCGGTTATTAAAGCATCAACTAATAATACGGATTAGTTGAAACATTAATACATGTCCGACAAAGACGATATTGTATAATTATATTTATTCAATATACATTAATCAAATATAAATCGTTTATATTCAATTTTACGAATTAACTGCTTAATTCGCTTTAGCCATTATTATTTAATCCGTATTAAATAAAATATCTCAACATCACATTTTTGACTAATTAATAGTCAAATAACTCGGAACTAATGGTTAGTCAAATTTGGCATCTACATGACTGTATTTTCATACCGTCACATCTCTCAAACGTATCCTATAGGTGTGACTTTTAGGGACCAGTTGATCACCGCCATCTGTATGACAATAACGTCAAACTTATCTAGCAAGCCAACCGTTATTGATAAACGTGGACCAACTGATTATGATACAAAAGTATACCCTTTGATCCTTTTAGAGATTTATAAGTCCTTGCACTAACTGTAAAGGACACCAGCCCCAACATGTTTTAGCATTTATATAATGACCTCCACCCAATTATATAAATGATTCCGAGATCCAAATCCATATTAACTCGGGCACGGGGAAACCGATACATCCCTCATTAATATAACTCGGTGGGTTAACTCTTTAACCGATTCTACAATTAGAACTCTCAGTCGATGAAATTACGTTAAGTTCATCTCTAGCTCCGGAACATAAGACTAGTCTTCATGTCCCGTTGAGTCCAACCAAATTTCGCGTGTAATAACTTGTTATTACCCCACTTACCCAATGAAAAATGAAAGTACCTCGGGAAACCGAATCTACCCCAAATATCAAAGGGATTCATGGGTCCTACTATTTAGGAAGACTAATCTCAATTTTAAATATGTGAGAGGTCTTGTCGATTTATTATCTATCATTTTTATGTGAACTATATTAGTGAACTAACGATAATTATATTCGACACGGACGAAAAGACGATATAAATATATAAAAATGCATGTGATGTTAATGACGATTTGGCAATGCATGTAACATATAAAGAAAAATGCAAAACAATAAATAAATTTCCTTGTATGGCCTTTCCTAAAATATAAAATCTAATAATCTATTACAAATTCGGAAACCAACTCCATTTGTCCCTTGAACTTCAAATGGCACGCATCTCAAGAACACCATTTTCAACGGAACGCTTTTCCGAATGGCACCGTCTTGAAGAAACTTCGGAATTACAAATAATAATAAAATACACAACTATTCCTATTATACATTTGTAATATGAAAAACTAGTAAAAATAAAAGTGATACGAGATCACATTAAATTACAACCGAATCAATATCCTCTTACATTACGGGAAATATTGATTAAAACTAAGACCATACTAAGATAAAATTACATAATTCAAAATTATATAAATAAAATATGACATTCATCAATAAAATATGCAGCATTATTATATGATCTAACATGCCAAACTAAGTGCCAAATCGCCCTATTTAAACCTTATATCGTATATAATTCGGTTTTATGGAAATGCGTGATAATAACTTATTAAAATCACAAATCAATACTTCAAATTTAAGCCTAAGTTAATTCTCCTAACCTACTTAAGACTCAAAAATTATTTTTAACTAAACATTTGACCATAATTCAACTTGGTTTTGTATTATTGCTTATTAAACTTCTCTTAATCATAACAATTATGAAATAATTCTCAATAAATCATAATAATTTGAAAAAATTCGAAATCACACTTTTGTAAATTCTGAAATATTACCAAGATTCCAAAAACTCAATAAAATTTGCCCACAAAATATTTATAATTCACTTCATTAATAAATCGTATAAATCATAAATTTTACCATTTAATTCCAAATTAAACATAAAAATTATGGAAAAATCAAAATAAAAATTTTGAATATTCTTGAAAAATTTCCAGAACCTGGAAATGGCAAAATTTTAACCAAAAATTTCGAATTAATTTTTATGATTAATAAGGTTGCCCATTTATCGATTTTATCACATAAAAATCAATAAACATACCAAATCTATCAAAATTAATCATGAAACTTTAGATATGTTGTCCATATCATATATACAACATTAGAGAAAAATTTCATGCCATAAAATTTAATTTAGCTATTTTTGTTAAAATAGTCACTATTTATATCATTTTAACCATTAAAACTATAAATCATGCATAATAAATCACATTTATCTCAACTCTTACATACAATCTGTAAAATATGCATGTGACAACATATTAAAATTTCGTGACCTGTTATGAAGTTTAACTAATTTTAGTCATTCAACCTCCATTTATAGCATTTTTATCACATAAAAATCATAAATCATGCAATATTAATCACATTAATACAAATTTTACATATAATAAGTAAAATATGCATGTGAGGTCATACTAAAATTTCATGGTCATAATCGAAGTTTAACTATTTTTAGTTAAAAAATGTCATTTCTTCATTAAAATGCAATTATTTCACTAAAAATCATTAAAATAAGCAATAATCATCCATAAATCATTAATCTGACCTTAAAATATTTTAGAACCAGAATATATTACATGCAAAAAATTTCGTGGCTTTATCCTTATAAATCACAAATTTTAGTTTTTATTTTGTTATCAAATAACTCATAAAAAACAATAAAATGATATGCATGCAACACCAAAGCTCTTGATGCCAATTGAAAGTTGCTAAAACCCCTATTAAACTTATTTAATAGATTTTATAAATTACTCATTAATTTATCTCATGGATCTAGTTGCATGCAAAATAAAATCATACAAAATAAGAAGATTAAGAAGAAAATCAATTCTCCTTACATTGTTGTAAGGTTCGAAATAGGGCACCACAAGAGACTCCTTCTCTTGTAGATCTTGAGCTATTAGTAAAAGGATGATCCTCCAAAAACCCAAGCGCCATATTAGGAACTCTCCTCTTAGTTGTACCAAGACTATCCCTCAATATTAGTATTATCATTAACTAGATAATAATACTAATTACCTTAAATATTAATTGTAATATTAGTTATATTACTACCATAGTAATCTTATGTTAATATTAGAATTTGTGAACAAAATTTTGCATAAAACAATTTTATGTGTATGAGAGAATGTCTAAGATGAAGAGAGATAAGTATATGATTTTTTGAAGAAAAATGAGAACTCATTTTCTAATAAGGGGAGGGGGTGCCGGTTTTGATGGTCATGGGGAAGGGATAAAGCTCTTCCTTTTAGCTTTTTGTCTTACCCAAATAATAGGCTAGGTTTAGGTGTAAGACTAGTGTGATGATTATGCTTTTCCTTATAAAATAATCAACCACATACACCCTCAAACTACCGACTAAAAAATGGCTCCCACACTTAAAATGGACTCCATTTTATTTTTTGTAATTTGTCATTCATAATATGTTATGACATGTGACATGTAACATGTCATTAGACATACTAATGCATATTTAACAAATTAAATATCATTATATATCAAATAAAATTACATTTAACAAATTAACAAGTAATTCACAATTACATGTATATAAAATGGATCATATTAAGTCAAGTTAATATAATCTACAATATTTTGTAATTATAATTAACTAACTACTCTTATCTCAAATGTTTCATAAACATTAATCAATTTTAGTAATATAACATATTAATTACAAAATTGAATCTTATTTAATCAAATTACAATAAGATATAAAATTCTCTCTTATACAGAAAATTTGTTCAATTTAAGGATTTAATCAATCTGTATCGTCATACAATCGATTAACTTTACAATTGAGGGAATCATCCTTTAGGTGTGATCTTAAGGGATCAACTGACCACCACCGTCAAACGACAGTAATGTCAAACTCTAGTTAGCCAATCATTACCGATTAATGTTGATCAGTTGACTATATATATATATATATTGAATCATCCCTTATGTATTCTTATCATGAGGTTCAATAATGTGATCGCACCATTTTTAAGGACACATACTCCAACAACTCTCTATAGGTTCTTGAGTTGTACTACTTCCGGATGTTGCCGTCAGCTATAATGCGAGCCTCTATCATCGTCTTGGGCACTGTTGTTAAAAAGGTGATCCGAATTGTAGGTTAGTACTATCCTACGATCCAAAAAGTGGAAAATGATCCAAATCATCATAAGATCTCGTTTTAGTGGTAGGATCGGTGTATGATCATTCATAATGGTAAAAGCCTTATTTTTATTCTAATTTTGTGAGGTGGCTGTTCTTCTATACTTACAATTCTAAATTAAAGGTATATGTATAATAGTATTGTGATTATTAAGACTTTCATGTCATTTAAAGGCTTTAACATTATATTTCACAAATTACACCAAATTATTACATAATCATGTTCATCTAAGCTATTTGTAAGATTTTACAATCGTCGATTCGATCCAGCGACCCGACTCACCAGTCCACCTTCGATTCAAAGTAGGATCTAGATCCTGACAACATTAGTCTTGGGTCTTATCCGCACCATCTCGCCCTTCGCCGGTCTCGGACGCAGACCGTGCGATAAAGTGAACACCGTCATTGCTTTGTCGAGCTCCTTAATCTTTTTAGTCTCGAGGTCGAAGCGTCTGACATATTCTCGGATGGTTTCTCCCTCGCCATGCTGAATTTGTTGCAGTCGATGATTTCTTTCTCCTTGTGCCAGTCCTACGTGTGTTGTTGAAAAGACCTTGCACCATGTGGCATTGGGCGACTAGTGGGTGCTCATGTGGCACTCAAACGAGGTAAGATAATCCTCGGGGTCAGTTGACCCATTGAAAGTGATGCCCAGATTATTGACCTTCTCTATTCGCAAGCCATGATTTCCCTTATGAATGGGGATACTTTAGGCATGCGAATGCTCTCAGGTGCGTCTTTAGACGGTTTTGGTGTCCCCCCCGGTTTCTCAACGATTTTTTAAGGACTTCCCTAACTTCAGCGTTCGGGTTTGCGTTGGCTTCTTCCCCCATAAATTTGCCATACTCGGGGGTGTTTAATGGGTTTTGCACGAGGGTAGTCCTCCTCTTGTCCTGCTTATCCTCAGCCAACATCTTTGCCACAAAATCAAGCATTCACATCCTTTGCTAAGGGCTTAGCTCGACCTCTTCTTCCTCCTCGTCACTTTCGACGGAAAAGGCTTTTCTTCCATTCGTGCTTCTTTCCTGGTCACCGTACTACTGTCATTGTGGTACTCTTGCCTGCAGCTGAGTCCTGAGTACCACCAGTCACAGTCGGCATCCCAAATATCGGGTTATCTAATGAGACAGGTTTGTCGGCGGGATTCGACATTGTACTGTTTGGAATGATTTATGTATTTGAGGGACTTTTGTGTTATTGTCCACACAAACGACGCCAATTGTTAAGGGTATAAATGCGCTCAATGTTTATTACAAATATACATATTGGACCATATAATTATATTTTATACTTTGATAATGACAAGTATACTTTATAATATGTATATCTGTTGCTTGTTATCGTTTGTTTAGTCTTGGTTAGATTAGATATAAGCAAGAGATGTTATAGCCTTCGTGACTATAACATTGAAGTTTTGTGAAACATCATTAAAGTAATGTTATTGCTGCGTGAGCTATAACATTGAAGATTCTTAAAAGCTTTGTTGAGAATATCTCAACTAGAATGATCACTCAAGCAAAAGGCATGATTAAGTCTTTAAAAAGCTCAAGATGAAGAGCTCGTGATCAAGATGTAGAGATGATCCATATACTGAAGATCTCCAGAAAGATTAGCTAGTATAGGACATCGTCCATTAACGGTATTTATGGAAGTAATATCGGGAAGGTAAAGTTATAGTTATTTCACCTATAACTTTAATTACCATGCTTAATGTTATAGTCATTTGACCTATAACTTTAGGCTGCAACATGAAGTCACAATTTTAGGGTTTTAAAATCGATTTTTCGAAGCTCTAGTCTTGAATATATTTTTCGAAAATATGTGTGTATTTTAGAAAGGAGATACGGGTTTTAGCTCAAATAGATTTATAGATATCTTATTGATTAGTAAAACAACTTATGAGTTGTCATGCTATCTAGGGTTCTAAAATTTATCTAAGAACTAAACCCTAATTCATGCATTAATATTCCATCTAGGGTTTCGAAATAAGACGGTAGGCGTATGAGCCGTCATCCACTTCGCACTAGCGCTTTGTACAAGTAATCTATTAGGTTAAATCTAGAATAAGTTGTTGTAAGATACTTTCCTATCTTAACAATTTTATATATTTACATTATTTACTTATGATGAGATATTAATTGAATTAAAGTAAAAGAAGATAAGATTTGTTTCTTGGGAAACAATCTATTAGGGCCGCACGACACCTCTAGGGTTTCGCTAAACCCTAGCTCTCCTCTCTAATATATATACACAAGTGCTTCAATATTTAAAAACAACTTTTCGCAATCATAAACATCCTTTTGTAAACAAATCGAGTAAACACTTTATCGAGTAATTAATTTGTTTTTGCAATTCGAAAATACTTACGAAAAGTCGTGCTTGATATTGTTATTTACTTTCATAGATTACGTTATTGGATAATAGTACTTTATATTGTTTCTTACTCATTCAATTGTGTGAACAAATTAGAAGAACAATCTAGTGCTTTCTTATTAACGAAAGTTAGACAAAACCGAGTATTTAACGGTACTCAATTGTTCTATTTGCTAATATTTAGATTCGTCTTAAAGTAACCATTTTCGTGAAGGTTTGGTTGATTTCTAAAACTAATTGCGAGGTAAATAAAATGAATTCAAATATATTAAAGGGTTATTTAACAATAATACTCCAAACTATGGGCAGTCTTGTCAAAATAATACAAACTACAATTAATCTCATAATAAACCGCACTATTAAACCCCTCTTCTCATAATAGAATCGGATGTTTTATAACCTGTTATAACAGGTAAAAGATGACATGGCATGAAATATTTTATTTAAAAAAATAATAGAATAATAATAAACCCCTCTTCTTCTTCCTAGAGCCAGCCTCCACTTTTAAAACACCATCCACCCTCCATCTTTTTCCCCAATTCTATTTTCAGTTTTTCACCATCAAAATACCACAATTTTTCTTCCCCAAACTAAGATTTCGAAACAAAATATCCATATTAAAACCCCGACCATGTTTAATTAACTCCCCAAATAACTACAGAAATCTGAACAAACCACCAAAAAAATAAGGCCAGATTTGACAACCGGTTGAGCCCGTTATGTATAGTAATGAGAAGTCGAGAACTGGAGAAGTACTCAATTTGTTCAAGTACTCGTATAATGTTGTCGCACAAAATTAGCAAAGTCATACTTGTTTCAGAATTGGGTGTATTTGCATATTATCAATATTTCGTTTTGAATTGAACTACTAGACTACCAATGAGTTTTGAATTAAATGTTTAATTTTCACTAGCTTTTGTCAATGAGTTCAATACAAAACCAAGATCTGGAATATATAGAAAAACGATAAAAAAATTTAGGGATTTAATAGGAGAAGACAATGAGAATCAATGGTGTAGAGTAGTGAAGATCCTTCGGAAGTGGGAGAACACCCATTACAGTGAGCACGAGCAGTCACCTTCAACGCCCCCTTGTTGATAAGGAAAATAGCACAGGTTGAGGACGGCGGTACTGGTGGTGATTGAGGCTGGTGATTGTTGTACAGGTTACATGTTTAATGGTGAAGGAGGTGATAGGTGAATATAAAATTTGAAAAAAAAAAAAAAACAAAAAAGGGGAGCTAACAGGTAACCAGTTACCCTAGTCTATTATAAGACGAAATGGTTAATAGTTTGGTTTATTCCGGAATAAAATAAAGTTGAGAGTATTTTGAGAAGCTTACCCATAAGTTGGAGTATTCTTGTTAAATAATCCTATATTAGCAGAGTCTAGGGATCAGGTTCACTAGGTAGTCATCCAAGGGTGAGATTTAATTCATTGATTGAGCAATTTATATTGTTGAAAGTCATACGATCGTTCGATTCTAATATGTCTTTTTAGATCCAAACTTAACATGCGATCGCTATTATCAAGTGTATCTAATTCAATTATCATGGCATATACTAGTCTTAATCCGGTCGGTGAAAATCCTAGTTTTCAAGACTAAAGTTTAGATCGAGCCTGAGTGTACTCGATCGAGTACACTCGATCGAGTCTGAGTGTACTCGATCGAGTACATTCTCAGTTGATCGAGCCCGCTTTTGCTCGATCGAGAATCTTTCCTGTTTCAACTCTTTTCTTCGTGCTGTCTTCTTCACTTTTCTTCCTTTATTCTTCTAGATTCCCATGCCATGCTCCGTGTATTTCTTCATGCCCACTTCGCGGTGCTCATTTCAATCATTTTCTCCATAAATACAACATTCCTGCATTAAACACCGAATAACGGAAGTATCGACATTCTAGCATAAAAGGCATGTAATTAATAATAACTAGCACGAAAACTGTATCAAAAATAACTAAGGGGGCATAAATATGTATATAATTATGACTCATCAGGATGTTTCAAGTGTGGAGAGTCTGGTCATATGATCAAAGACTGTCCCACATGGGAGAAAATCAAGGACAAGACTAAGCGTTAAAAGATCAAAAATGAATTTAAATAAGTCATGTTAGCATCGTGTTGAAGATCTCGACACAGAACATGACGAGGGGTCTGAAGATGAAGAAGTTGCTAATGTATGCCTAAGGAACGTTAGTCTTGACTTGATTTCTATCAGTGACGATGACAGCACGAGCTCAAGTTCAGAATGTTGTCTTCTAGGAGAATCTGACTCAGACAATGAAGAAGAAGAAGAGGTAAGTTATCTTGAACTTAAGAAACAAGTTAAGAAACTGTCCAAGAAAGCACTTATTGAATACTTCGAGAAAACGCTTGATAATTGTCATGAACAACATCTGGAACTGAAAGATTTGAAAGAACAGATTCTAGATATTATTGCTGAGGGCAATCACCTTCTAAAGGCTAAAGCCAAGAAGCTTAAATCTAAAGTTACAGCTAATATAGCTACAACTTCAGATTCAACAAATGCTGAGAAGTTAGCTCTTGAGTCTAAAGTTATAGCTAATGAAGCTATAACCTCAGAACTAAAACTAAACATTAAGCATCTTCAAGCCAAGGTTATAGCTAATGAAGCTATAACCTTAGAATTGAGAAAAATCAAAGAGCTTCTTAATTCTGAGGCTATAGCTAGAGAAGCTATAGTTTCAGATCAAAACAAGGAAATAGATTCTCTGAATCAACAATTGATAGAATCTAAAACTCTACTATCTGATACTAAGAAATTACATTCGGAGATGGTATGAGTTCTTAACAAAAGATTTCAGGACTTTCGTGATAACTATAAAGAGAATAATCCCTCTAAAGATGTGGAACTAGATCATTCCAAATGTTTAAAAGAAATTCTATCTTTAAACCATTTGCGCTTAGATGCTAGAAAGGTTCATGATAAGTGGGAAGGAAGCACGAAAGTCCTAAACTTTCTAACTCAGCAATCAGACAATAATATGAAAATGGGTTTAGGACATGAGTGTTATGGTCGTAGAGATCACTCTAAATGCAAATCAACTCCTTCCGAACGAGATTTCAGGAAGCAAAAATACGTTAATTTTCCTGAATACTTGATTTGTAATTACTGTGGTCATACGGGACATATTCAAGACAACTGTGTTAAACGCGTGCAAGATTTACGCAAAGGCATCTAATTTGTTAAAGCGTCTAACACAGTAGTTGAAGAAAACAATATTCCCACGAATGAACCAAACTTGAATGAAGAAAAATAATAATTTCCGTTGGTTTTATGACATGAGTTTAGATTACAAGAAAAAGAACAATGAACCTAAACAACCACAAAAGCCTAAAGAGTCGTATAAGACTAAGGCTCCCCTGAAACTACCTGAAAAGCAACCACGTGAAATATCTAGAGCTTACCCTAAGACTAGGACACCTTTAAAACAAACCCATTCGTCAATCAAACGGAAAACTATTAGACAAGTTTGGGTTAGAAAAGATATAATATTTAGGGTGACTAACATTAAAGGACCCAACCTTTCATGGGAACCTAAAAGCTGTATCTAATTTATTTGCAGATTATGGTGAAAGAAAACAATCTATGGTACCTTGATAGCGGTTGTTTAAGGCATATGACTGGAGATATAAACCTGTTTCTTTCACTTGAACCCTTTTGGAGGTAAGGTTGTTGGTGTAGGTAAGGTCGGTGTTTCCACTTCTCATGCCATTAGTGATGTTTATCTTGTTAGGACTCAATCATAATTTACTCAGTATTTCTCAATTATGTGACAAGGGAAATAAAGTCATTTTTCACTCAGATACTTGTCGTATAATAATTGAAGGAACAAGTAGTGTTATTCTTGAAGGTCATCGTAAAAGGAATGTCTATATAATTGATTTAAATGCAATTCCTACTAACTCGTTTACATGCATGAAAGCTACTTTAGACTACCCGCGTTTGTGGCATAAGAGCTTTGCTCACATTAGCTCGACAATACTGAATAAACTCAAGAAATGAGATTTGGTTGAGGGGTTGCCATCAATCAAATTTAACCAAGAGACGCTATGTGATTCATGTGCTCGTTGCAAACATGTGAGATCGTCATTCAAACCTAAAAGATTGGTAAGCCCGAAAGAACAATTAGAACAAGTACATATGGATCTGTGTGGTCCAATGAAGGTAAGAAGTAGAGGCGGATCCAGGTATGTTTTGTTCTAGTAGATGATTATTCTAGGTACGTTTGGCCTCTCTATCTAAATTCAAAAGATGAAACTTTCGATGAGTTTGTAGTTCTAATGAAGCTTGCTCAAAATAAGTAAAAATCAAAATTAGTTTCTATACGTACCGATCATGGCTGACATGGTTGTCGCAACCCTATCAAAAATAAAACCAACAGGTCTCTAATAAATGCAATAGAGGCAGTCGGGTATTGAATCCACGGAGAGATGGTAAAATGTATGCTAAACAAAATCCGTCTGAGTAACTGTTTCTTGGGGGTTTTAAATGATTTGTTCTAACTATGGAGATTAAAAGAGAAAGAGAGTAAAGAGAAATAAAGTAGAAACTTAAGCTAGGACAGTCGGTTCACCATGATTCTCAAGAAAACTAGTCAAGGGTCATAGGTCAATACAAATTCGGTCTGCAGGGTAGTGAAAAGGTCCTTTTGGCCCGCTATTCGCCCTAAAACATTACTAACTTAGCTTTCGGCCTCATTAGAATGCTCTAATGTTCACTGCAGGTCTTACCCCTTCCAATCTTTCGATCCAGGTCAAGGTGTACCAAAGTTAATCATCTAATTGCGTAGACTCAAGCAGACAATTACAGTTAAATGCAGTGATTAACAACACAAATCTAATTCGCACTAAACCCTAGTCACCTGTTCATAATCTTCTTAAAATCATGGCTCCCCTTTGTCCTAGCAAAGGAGATTAGCTATGCATAATTATTGAATAAACAACAACAACACATAAACTAAGAGGATTAAACATAACGATAGATCGGTAGATAATAATCTGAGGAGAGAGTTAAAAGAGCAAAGGGATTAAAGGAACAAGAACATTAATGTAAAAGTAATTAATTGAAAATAAAGAGAAGAGAATACCAAATACAAGAGAGTAGCAATGGAGAATTAGGTTTCCAGTCTAAAATTCTAAGATAGAAAGTAAGAGAAAAGAAAAGGAAGAAGTCGCTCTAATGACAATCGTCACTTCCTATTTATTCCTAATTACAAAAAGAAGCTCCAAAGATTAACTAAAATCCGCGTATAAGACCCAACCTCTCGATCGAGTGAAATGAAACCACTCGATCGAGGATAAAACTCAGCAAAACTTTCGATCGAGCAACAAGAGTACTCGATCGAGGACTTCAACAAACAACTATTTGATCGAGTAAAGGGAGAACTCGATCGAAGAACTTCAGCAATGTAAAGCAATCGATCGACTAGTTTAAGTGACCAACTTGGTTGATCGCGCTATATTAGCATGAGTGGACTTCTTGAACACCTTCCGAAGACATTTCACGCATCTCTAAGTGACAGATTCCAAACTCCGATCTTTCCTCCTCCAAAATGCATACGGTTGGGACAGGTTCAGGCTCGATTTTTCTCCTTTCCGGTTCATACCTGCAATTAATACAAGAAAAAACAAAGTAGACTATTCAGGGGCATTTGTAGATAGATGCCACATAAATAACAAAGAAATGCGTGTAAATATAGGGTAAAAACCTTATATAAAATACACGCATCAAACCTCCCCAAACCAAACCTTTGCTTGTCCCCAAGCAAACTATGAATGCAACTAAAGACAACTAACGGAACGGGACCAACTCATCAGCTGCAAATCGTCCACCCAAGCCAATTTAATGCAGCAACTAACAAAGTGGTGATAAGTAAGTGCAAACGAGTTAAATCAATGCTTTAAACTATCGAACCGTCGACCTTTCAAGACTCAAATATATCGGACTCTCACGGGTCTCTCATTACACAAATTAAGCACAGGGTGAGTATATTAGTATGAGATAGAAGGAAGTAGAGACACTCACCTAACTCGACCTATAAGAACATGCATGCAATCTAATATGAATAAAATCTCTACAACCGTACATATGTATTCCAACCAACTAATGACCAAGACACATGTCGAGGACTCACATTTGGGTAAGTGAGGTAATGGGTAAGAAGGGTCTAAAATGAATTTGGATATGTGGAGTTAATAGCCAAGCTAGCAACAACGGATCCAAATTTAGAAACTTCCCAACTTCATACTCAATATATATCAATGCAAAACAGTGCCAATTTGTAGCACATAGACTCACTAATCACCATAATATTGTCAACTCCCCATAAAATACAAATATAACATGGAGCGAAAATCACAACATAATATTTTTTCAGCTCATGATTTTTTCATAATCTTTCCTTTTTTTTCCATATATCTTTTTTTTCAACTTTTTCGCAATTTTCTCTTCTTTTTATTCCCTTCAACATTTCCATCAACTTCTCCAACCAGATATAACCACATTGTAAGGAAACATTCCCAACAGGCTACCATTACTAGCTTGGCTAGGGTATGCAGAATTATAGATTGTAGCAATATGGGACAAAACAGACAATTTGGCTATGTAGAACTCATGGGTAAAATGAAATAAAGGGGATTGCCTCTCCTAACATGTGTCACCAACCACAGACCCGAATGCATATAGGTACTAAGTAGACTGAATTCATGCTTATGCAATTTGATGTTACATGCCTTATAAGGAGTAACTTCTCACATTCCTACATGAACTGGTCATGAATGTCACCAGTTTATCAAGCTCTAAACCTTAGAATGTATATGTAGCTTGCCAATAAAAGAGTCAAGTCTATTCGTTTAGAAAAGTTTAAACCAAAAACTCGTAGATTATGCACATTACCATGCCAACAAAATGTTAAGAATATGCACGACAAGGGTAAAAGACTCAAAGTAGTATAAAAGTTCGACGTTCTGACTCAACCTTAATGCAAAAGTAAACGTGATTTTTTTTGAATTTTATGCGATTTTTTTGTAATTAAAACAAACAATGCATGCGAAAATAGATAAACGTGCAAATAGAAATGCAATAAAATAACATGCAGACACTATGGATGCATACCTCCCCAAACCAAACCGTACAATACCCTCATTATACCAAAAATAGGGAAAGGAATGCAAACTGAGGAGAAAAGGAGAGGATAAGCTCGGAAAACTTACAAGATGACGTGAAGTAGGGACCTCCCCAAACCGACCATGAACATGGGAGGTCGTAAGCAGCCTCGTGACATCGCAGCATGCGAAATATATCAACAGTACTCGATCGAAAGGGCAGAGGTGCTCGATGGAGTAGTATGGGTGCCATAAGTTTTTGATCGAAGAGGTAAGGCTGTTGATCGAAAAGGCCTAATTTGCAAGCATTCGATCGAAAGGGAAGGGTGTTCGATCGAGGAGAATGAGCAGCAAAAACGTTCGATCGAGTAAACAAAGCTCTCGATTGAAAAGTTCTCGTGAGAATCCTGCAAAACGTAACAAAATTTCTACGGAACTAACAAGATAGCTTAAATGTTCAGCCTATTGTTTGTAAAGCTAGCATTTAAAGCACACAAAGACAATTTAAAAAGTTTAAACAAAATTACAACAAAATACAAGCCGGGTTACCTCCCGGATATCGCAGGTTTAAGAGGTCTCGCACGGCCTTTTGGCTTCAGTTATCTGGCTCATCAGGATTGTCGAAGTAGAGAACTTCAACTCTGCCAACCAAGTCGTTTGCTTCATAGTAATGTTTCACATATTGGCCATTGACTTTAAACCTTTTGCCCTTGGAACTTTCTAATTCAACGGACCCAAATTTGGTGACAGCAGTCACTGTATAAGGGCCACTCCACCTGGAATTCAGCTTACCAGGAAATTAGCGCAGTCGGGCATTAAACAGCAACATCTTCTGCCCGACATGGAATTCTTGAGGTATGATCCGTTTGTCGTGCCATCTCTTCGTTTTCTCTTTATAAATGCGCGAGCTATCATAGGCATTTAGCCTAAACTCTTCCAGCTCATCCAGCTGCAATAAACGATTCTGACCGCATAACTTAGGATCATAGTTTAATTCACGAATAGCCCACCAAGCCTTACACTCTAACTCAACAAGTAAATGACAGGACTACCCATAAACCAGACGATATGGTGATGCATCAATCGGTGTTTTAAAGGCAGTCCGATAAGCCCATAATGTGTCATCTAAATTAAGACTCCAATCCTTCCATGATTTAGAAACTACCTTGGCCAAAATATCTTTTAGTTCCCTATTAGAGACCTCAACCTGCCCACTAGTTTGGGGATGATACCCCAAACCACAACGATGTTGGACACCAACTTTAGACAAAATAGATGTGAGTTTCTTTTCTTTAAAGTGCATTCCCCCATCACTAATGACGACCCTAGGGACACCAAATCAGGGAAAAATAATCTTTTTAAACATCTTAATAACGGTCTTGGCATCATAGTTAGGCGAAGCAATTGTATCCACCCATTTAGAAACATAATCTACAACTACCAAAATATACCTGTTACCTTTACTAGATGGGAATGGTCCTTGGAAATCAATGCCCCAGACATCAAAAACCTCGACCTCTAGAATGCCATTTTATGGCATCTCATGTCTCTTAGATATATTTCCAGAGCGTTGGCAAGCATCACAAGCTGAAACAAACACTTTAGCATCGGCAAATAAAGTAGGCCAGTAAAAACCAGATTGAAGTACCTTAGCCACGGTTCGTGACAGACCGTAGTAACCACCATAAGAGGATGAATGACAACCTTCTAAGATTTCTTTGGTCTCCCACTGCAGAATACACCCGTCTGTGGAGACCTTCTGCTCACTCCTTAAATAAATAAGGGTCATCCCAGAAGTACTGCTTAGCATTATAGAGAAAACGCTTTCTCTGCTGATAAGAAAGGTCGGGTGGCAGCTCCCAACTGACAACGTAGTTAGCCAAATATGCATACCACGGATCATGGTTAGTGTTAGTAAGAACAACAAATAAGGAATCGTCGGGAAAAGAATCATCAATAGGTAAGGAATCCTCTCCCTCCTGCTGTGATAACCGCGACAGATGATCAGCTATTACATTCTCTGCGCCCTTCTTATCTTTGATTTGCAGATCAAATTCCTGGAGAAGAAGTATCCATCTCAGCAATCGTGGCTTAGCTTCCTTCTTAGCAAGAAGGTGTCTTAGCGCTGCATGGTCAGTAAAGACAGTAACTTCTGACCCTATCAAATAAGAATGAAATTTCTCCAACGCATAAACCACAGCTAACAGCTCTTTCTCAATAGTGGTGTACTTCACTTGAGCCTCATCCAGAGTTCGGGTCGCATAATAGATGGCATTCAAAGCCTTATCTTTCCGCTGGCCTAACACCGCTCCTAGTGCATAATCACTAGCATCGCATATAATCTCAAACGGCAGATCCCAGTTGGGAGGCTGTATAATCGGTGCTGAAATCAAGGCCTGCTTTAACCTGTTAAAAGCAGAAAGACATTCATCAGTGAAAACAAAGGGGGCATCCTTAAGAAACAACTGTGTAAGTGGTTTAAAATTTTTTGAAAAATCATTAATGAACCGGCGATAAAAGCCGGCATGACCAAGGAAACTCCTTACTCCTTTAACATTAACAGGAGGAGGCAATTGTTGAATCACTTGCACCTTTTCTTTATCAACCTCAATGCCCCTATCAGAAACCAAGTGCCCTAAGACAACTCCCTCGTTGACCATAAAGTGGCACTTCTCCCAGTTGAGCACAAGATTAACCTCAATGCAGCGCTGCAACACTTTATCAAGGTTAGATAGACAATTAGCAAAATCACTTCCATAGACACTAAAATCGTCCATAAAGATCTCCATAATAGACTCTATATACTCAGAAAATATCCCCACCATGCACCTTTGAAAGGCGGCAGGGGCATTACACAAACCAAAAGGCATCCTGCGATAAGCAAAAACACCCTAAGGACAAGTAAAAGTAGTCTTTTCCTGATCATCCAGATGAATACGGATCTGAAAGAATCCTGAGTATCTATCTAGATAACAGAAAAACTTATGAGAAGCTAACCTTTCTACCATCTGATCAATGAAAGGAAGGGGAAAGTGATCCTTCTTTATGGCGGCATTTAGCTGTATGTAGTCTATGCACATCCGCCAACCAGTTACTACTCTAGTAGGTATCAATTCATTTTTATCATTCTTGACCACAGTAGTTCCTCCTTTCTTAGGAACCACCTGAACTGGACTCACCCACTTAGAATGACCAACAAAGTAGATAATACCTGCATCAAGTAGCTTCATTACCTCAGCCATCACAACATCCTGCATCTTCTAGTTCAGTCTGCGCTGACTTTGTCTGCAAGGTTTGTGATCTTCCTCAAGCTCAATTATGTGCATACAAATATCAGGTTTGATGCCCTTAATGTCATCCAATGAATAGCCCATAGCTTTTCTGTTTTTCTTAAGAATAGCTAACAAAGCGGTCAGCTGATCATCATCCAATTTAGCACTAACAAAGACTGGATATTGCTCTGTATCATCTAAAAATGCATATTTAAGATGAGAAGGAAGAGGCTTATGCTCGGGTACCTTTACCTCTATAGCGCATAGAGTATTTACCAATTGTTCTACCCTCTCTCCTTCTGTGTCGGTGAGTTCACACTCATCTCATGCAGCTTCAAGCAAATCCAACACAGCGTCATTGTTCTCCTGATTATCTGCACACTCATCTAGCAATATCAAAGCTTCCGGTGGATCCTTAATCAAGGAATCTGACCAGAACTCATAAACACGCTCATCAACGATATCAACTGAATAACAAGTATCCTCTATCATTGGACTGGCAAGTGTACTAGGCAAACTGAAAGTGATGGCATCATCCCCCACTTCAAGAGTCAAACGCCCTTGTTTGACATCAATAATGGCCGCAGTTGTACATAAGAATGGTCTTCCTAGTATAATTGGGGTCCGGGTATCCTCGGCTATGTCTAAAACAATGAAGTCCACTGGTATAAAGAACTTGCCTACTTTAATAGGCAAGTCCTCTAGGATACCTAAGGGTCGTCTAACCGATCTATCAGCCATCTGGAGAGTGATATTAGTCATTTTAAGGTGATCCATATTAAGTTTCTTGCAGACAGAAAAAGGCATGACACTGACACTGGCTCCTAAATCACAGAGAGCCTTATCTATCACTTCGTTTCCTATGGTACAGGTAATAGAAAAACTACCCGGGTCTTTCATTTTAGGTGGAGCTTTATTGAGAAGTAAATTGCTACTCTTCCATAAATGCAACAATCTCGAATTCACTAAGCTCTCTCTTACGCGTCAGAATATCTTTCATAAATTTTGCGTAAGTAGGTACCTGGGTAATTAGTTTAGTAAAAGGAACGGTTACCTGAAGGTTCTTGACCACGTCCACAAATTTACCGTATTGTCGCTCGACCTTAGCATCTTTCAGACGTCCCGGATAAGGAATTCTGGTAACAATAAGTGGGTTTGCAACTTTCTCTTTACCTTTGTCTGAATGTGGCATCTCCGCAGCAGGGGAAGACGACTCAGTAGCAGGTTTAAGCTTTGAATCAGAATCACCGCTGGTACAAGTACTCGATCGAGTACTATTTCTACTCGATCGAGCGTTTTCTTCAGGTAAGTTACTCGATCGAGGAATGCATACCTCTCGATCGAGAACATCAGATTTGGTACCATTCGATCGAAGGTCTGGGTTGCTCGATTGAAGGTTTTTGGTGGACAAGGAACTCGATCGAGTACCACAATCTCCTCGATCGAGAATGTCAGAATTAGCACCATTTGATCGAGTGCTTGGATTGCTCGACCGAGTGTTTTCGGAGGACAGATCATTCGATCGAGAAAAATTATCACTCGATCGAGTGATTTGACGATGCTCAGCGGGGACATCTTCGATTAATTCCTCCAAAACAATTTCTGGAATTTCGTCAACAATTATATCATCATGTTCCGGCATTTTCGGTCCATCATAGGTAAGACCACTTCGGAGATTTATTGCATTGATCGGATCACATTGAGGTGGGTGATTCACTTGACTTAATTGCTCGGATGTAAGTTGCGCTACTTGCTCTTGCAACTTTTCTATAGAATTTTCAGTTTTATCCGACTTTCTTTCAAGTTGAAGTGCTAAGGATAGCACCAAGGACTTCAACTCCGCAATTTCCACATTTGTAGAAGATGAATCAACTTGTTGTGGCATCGGATAAGGAAGACAAGAGCTACTTGGCATGGTTAAATTTTTATAAAGTTAGGAGAACGGGATTCCTTGCTTGAATTGTTGGTAAGCACGAACCCGCTCTACATCCGCCATACAAGTAATAGGGTCGTGGCCTTCTGTACCGCATCTACCACACATAACCTCTTGCTCAATTATATCATGGACTTGCTCATGTGCACCCGAAGTTCGTAAAATCTCCATATTATCAAACCTTCCACTAGGACTTTTCACTTCAGCCACTAAAGATTCACTTGCCCGTCTACCTCCTCTGGGATTCCCATATTCAGCCACATGAATGGCCATTTCTTCAATAAGATGCCATCCCTTGTCATCTTCAACATTTTTCTGGAATCTCCCTTTGGCTGCATTATCCAACACGGCTCTTTGATCATCATACAACCCATTGTAAAATTGGGTGCATAAGAACCATCGTTGGAAACCATGGTGAGGTACAGAGCGAACCAACTTCTTGAACCTAGTTCAAGGTTCATTCAAATCTTCAGTGGCCAATTGTGTAAAAGTGGTGATTTGTCCTCTCAGCGCATCGGTGCGCTGCGGTGAAAAATACCTTCTGTAGAAGGCTAAAGGTAGGGAATTCCAGTCAGTAACACCGGCAGTTTCCCTGTCCAGATCTCTCAACCATTCCCGGGCGTCATCAGTCAAACACTACGCCAAATAAGACATCCAATAACGGTCAAATAACGCAGTTACCGTTATTAAATAGAAACACGGAACCGTCATTGCAACGACTGTTGTTAAATATATACCACGGTTGTATGACCGTTATATAACATCAATAACGGATCTATAATACCGTTATCACTACTCAAGAACCGTTATAAAACAGTTGTTAATTATGTTTATGGCAACGCGTATACTTTTAAGAAACCGTTATTAGATATTAATAACGGTTTCAAACCCGTTGTCCTAGTTTATTATTGACAACGGTTTAGTGGTTCCAAAACCGTTGTTAAATATTATCTATGATAACGGTTTATTTCGTTATCTTATTTAATTAAATGTCAATATTTAACAACGGTTTTATTGCGTGATAAACCGTTGTTATATTTATCAATTGATGAAACTTTGACAACGGTTCTTCTTAAATAAACCGTTGTTAACATTTTGTAGTCGACAACGGTTATCGTTCGTTATCTTATATTTTTGGCGGTTTGAATGGGGAGGGAAAAGATGTCAACGGTTTTTTATCTAAATAAAACCGTTGTCAAATAATTGTTTGCAACTGGTTGTTTTTAACCGTTTTCGTTTTTAAATTTTCTATTTTTTTAAAAAAAAAAATGATTTTAGCTTGTTCTAGCAAATTCTTTGAAATGCTATTTTTCCAAAGCGTTTGTTTAGTATTCTTTGGAATGCTATTTTTCATTCTGCTTTGAAAATAGCATTCAACTAGCAAATGCACTCGCAAAAATTCAATCCTGCATCAAAAAATTACACCCCGTGATCAATTAAACCCAGTTTCAAAACAGTACAAACAGGATGATCAGAAGGCAAAACACAACTTCCTCAAAAAAACAAAAGAAGCCAATACACAATGGCTCTATACACACACACACACACACACACACACACACACACACACACACACACACACACACACACACACACACACACACACACACACACACACACACACACGTACATAAAGCATGAGTAAACTATTGAGACTCCGCTAATGAAACAACATAACTGGCCCACATATTTCTCATCCGATTGATGTCCTCTGGCGAATATTCTGGGGCATTGTTGAGTATTAGTGGAAACTACAATTCAAAATATATATAATCAAAATAGATATAATACATGGAAGTATACAGAATTGAACTTAATTTACATCTGAAATAGTTTTTAATTCACACTAACCCGTATCGGAATAGTAGAAATTTTTCCGTCGATAACCTTCCACATGGACTGGCAAACGTAAAACCCGCATTGTTTGTCGTCTGGTGCATTAGGAGACTATTATATAAATCACACACAAATCAGCTGAATTAGATAATCAACCTCTCGCATAAACATTAATTAAATGGTACGAGTAATTATTAAGAATACACTTACTAATGGCGTGATAAAATTGGGATCAATGTTGCTTTCATATTTCCCAAGTGGACATAATCTTCTTTTTGCTTCAAAAACACTAATTCATAAATATACACGCATGCCATTATTATTTACATATATATGGCTCAAGTCATACAATAACAAATGACATTATTGAAGGTTGTAAACTTACTCAGTTATCATCTTTATACAACTGTCAGAGGGTTTGCCTTCGTGAGAGTCAATCCAATACACTGTTTTTGTTTCCACTTGGATTGCCAGTAGCACCCAATGCTTCCTATTCATTTTGAGACATTGAACTGTTAGTTCATTTACACGCATTTAAGCATGTTAATAATGAATTTATAGAACCATGATTCATTACAATAATCACGTACTATACATACATATTCTCATTGTAGGAGGCAAGCCATAGTTTTTTGGATGACATTAACCGATGAGCGATGATACCTGTCGAAGTGAGTACCAAAAATAATATTTATAATTTTCCAAACTACAACTAGCAAGCGGTAGTAAGGGTCGATCCGCAGGGAGGTAGGGAGATAATAGTTGCTTTTAATCTTAGTCTTGGGTAACTGTTTGAGGGGGTTTTGGTTTGAGTTGATTCTAAAACTAATAACATAAACTAAATAAATAAATAAAAGTAAATAAGGACTTAAACAATGATAAAAGAAATGCTAAGACGGTCGGTTCACTATAGCTGCGATGGCACATAATCCTAGGTAACTTCGAAATACGGTCGCGAAGGATGGGGAAAACAAGTCCTCTCGGTCCATGTTAAATAGTAGCTACCTCTCGGCCTATGCTACTAATCCCTAAGTCTCATTAATGCTAACTCTCGTTCTTGATTAATGATTCTTAATGCAAACTAAATCGCGTTATCTCTCGATCTTAGCAACTTAGTCGTTTTAATTCGTTAATTATTGTCCATTCCTATCTCTCGATCTACGGAATGGTCAAGTTTAAGCATCTATCAAGTCTCCTCTCGGTCTCATTGAAAGATAAAGCACTTAACGAAACAAACAAAGCAAAACCAGATGCGAAGTCACGATCGATCGACCAGCTATCCCGATCGATCGACCAACCAGCTCGATCGATCGACTAGTTAAACCGATCGATCGACCAAGCCCTAATGCGAGGTCACCTATTCTAATGCCATCTACGCCATAGATCCCCTACATCTTAGCAAGGGGTGTTTAGCTAGACATATTGATGATAACAACAATAATATTAACAACTAAAGCTATTGAATTCATGATTAAATTAACCAAGCAAATAACTAACATGAAATTATAATTCGGCTTTGGGATTCTATCTAGCAAGAACTGAAACTAGAAAAACGAATAAAACAATGCTGTAATTAAAGGACTAGAATTACCGAAATGAAGAGCAAGCGATGAATCCGAAAGCAAAGTACGAACTTTATTGAAGGAAATTATTCTAAGCTAATGAACCCTAAAATTTTATGATGAAAACTGAATGCTTATCCTGAAAACTAAGGTTGTGTTATATAGGAATAATCCTGCGTAACCTTTATTCCTAAACCTAATCACAATGGACTTTGGAATTCTCGATCTTTTAAGTTGCGTATCAGCCCGTGGAGTGGTCGATCGACCACTGAGGTCAGTCGATCGACCAAAGGTGCTGTACAGAATTGCATTCTGACGATTCCTGCAGCGCGCACCGATCTTAAAACAGCTGCCATTTCTTCGTTACTTGGTCAAATCAGGCGTTCTACGCGGCGTTGGAAAGCTAAGAGGATAAGCTTTCACCTCCAATTAGAATCACTCGATTACCTGCTCTAGAACTCGAGATATAGCCATCTGAAGCAGCCTGCAGTGTCGAGAAGCATTTCCTTGCTTGTTAAACTCGTACGCATCCATGCTTTTGCTATCTTTAGGCCTTGAAACGCGCACCAAGCTCATTCCTCGAGTCAATACTCCATGTCAAATGCAATGCTAAGTACTTAGGGACGGAATCGGCTTATTTTCCGCTGAAATCTTCATATTCCTACAAAATCACAAGAAAAGGAAGAAATACACGAAACAAGGGAAATAGTAGCATAAACTACTCAATTGAGCTCTGAAATGCGTGTAAAATAGGGTGTAAAACATCATATAAATGACACGCATCAAACTTCCCCAAACCAAACCCTTGCTTGTCCCCAAGCAAGAACTAGACTTGATCCTAAAACCTAGTGGAACGAGTTCAATCTCAGAGCGAAATGCAACAAGTAAAGCCTAAACCAATTTAATGCTATAAATCAACAATCAATTAGCAATATGAATCATTCAAACGAGTTATGTATCCGTTAAAACTGCTGAACCGTCAACTGTAGAGACTTATCAAATTGGACTCTCACGGGTCGCTCATATCACTCAATGAATACGGGTGAGTATATGTAAAAGATAGAAAGAAGTAAATGTAAAGACTCTCACCTAACTACGACCTATAAGAACATGCCTGCAATCTAATATGAAAATAATCTCTACAACCGTACATACGCATTCCAACCAACAAATGACCATGACACATGCCGAGGTAAATATGGATATGTGAGGTAATGGGTAAGAAGAGGCAAAACATTTATGGGAATGTGGAGGTATAGGTGATCAAGCTAGTACCTAAACAAAACCATATGGCAACATCCAACTTCTTGCTCAAAATTAACAACAATAAACCCGGTGCTATTTATCAAGCACAAATCTCGCAACTTCCATAAAAGTCAACTCCCCAAAGAATATAGATGATAACATGGGAGTGAAAATCACCAAATCATAATAATTGAAACATGTGATTTTTCTTTTCTCGGGTTGCGGTCGATCGACCATAAGGAGCAGTCGATCGACCAGATTCTACAGTAAGCACACTTTTTTTTTTTTTTTTTTTTCGAATCATTTTTTTTTCTTCTTTTTTTTTTTTCTTTCTTTTCAACCTTCTCAATTGTTTTTCCTCCTTCATTCATTTTGTCCATCATCATCTCAAAAATGAGCATATAACCAAACCGCAATAAACAAATTCCCGGTAACTAAGACTACTAGCTTGACAAAGGCAGGCTGAATATAGGATGTAGTTAAGGGACAAAAGGCTAAATTTGGCTATGAGGGGTTTCATGGGCAAAATGAGAAAAGGGAACCTCTACCACATGTGTCAACAAACCACAAACCGAATGCATACAGGTATTAAGCAGATTAAGTTCATATTTATGCATATTTATGTAACATGTCTCATAAGGAGTAACTACTCACATTCCTAAATAAACTGGTCATGAATGTCACCAGTTATAGGCTCTAAATCTCAGAATATGATGTAGTTTGCCAAAAATCAAAGTCAAGTTATCAAGTTCAGCAAGAAATTTAACGAAAACTCGTAGACTATGCATATATGATTCTACTAATAACATGTCAATTAGCAAGGCTTAGGCAAAACAGATGCAAATGCAATGTCATCATTGAAATACTACCGTTCCGACTCGACCTATATGCTAAAATAAACGTGCAATTTTGTTTGAAAAATTGAAATTTTTCAATTTTTTTTTTTGAAATTTTGGTATATATGTAAAGAGATACACAATGCAAGGCAATAATGTAAATGTGAATGCAAGCAAATGAAATGCGACGCAAAACCCTTCCCCAAACCAAATCGCACAATGTCCCCATTGTGCAAAATCATGTAATGAAGAAAAATGGAGAACGGGAATTTGCGAGAAAATAAAGAAATAAGACATGAAGTGAAAATCGGGAACTCACAAGACTTTAAGCGCAGCAAAAGGAAACCTCCCCAAACCAGCGTGAGCTAGGAGGTTTCAGTAGCTAGCAGTGCTACCAATAATGACCTGAAAAGACAAAAATACCACGCATAAAACCAAGAAAGCAAAATTGGAACGGTAATTATGTGCAAAATTAAGAAAATGGAAGAAATCAGATATATGACGGAAAATAAAGTGGAGTAGAAAACTCCCTTAATTCCGCAAATCGACCAAACACAGCAGGGGAGTGATCGTGAAGCATGCAAGCGTCCTCGGTCGATCGACCATATTACTCGGTCGATCGACCAATGTGTCGAGAATGAAGCTCCTCGGAAGGCCCATGCTGGCTCGGTCGATCGACCATAAGGGTCAGTCAATCGACTGGAAAACTCGCTGTAACTTTCTGATTTCTTCGAATTAGCTCGAGAACTTGAGCTAATATGGTCTATAAACCTGCAACCGCACAAAATACCGCGCCCAAAATTGCGCAAAACCCAAAGTAACAATCTAAACTTTATAAAAATCCTGAGCAAACCAAACTAAGCGAAGTCTCGCGCACACGAAAAACGATAAACGGTCTAAAGCAAAAAAATTGATCATCGGAAACTGCGAAAAATCTCCGACCAAGGCTTCTGCCTACAAGAAGTAGCTTCCGCAGTGCTCATCTCAGAAGCTGGACTCCACTCTACTCCGACTAGAATACTCAATGGGTCATCTCTAGCATCTTCCCAAGCATGGTCATCATCTTCTAGCTCCTCACACTCGAGATCCGACTCCGAAATTTTGACTGGCTCCTTCTTCTTGGGCTCCTCATCTGGCTCCTCGTCTGTTGCATAGCTAAGACATCCCAAACCGCCTCTCTGAACAATGGGCTCCTTCGCAGCTGGAGCAGCGAGCGGCTCTTTCTTCCCCAAACCGGTTCCTGTAATATTCAAAACAGAAGAATCTTCCTCCAATTTGCTCCCAATCTGGGGCGGAGGTGTCATGACAGGAATAGGTACAGGTAAGGAAGTGGGAATGTCAGAAAGCACAAAATAAGATTTCTTTTCAGAAATCATACTACAGGTCATGGGCCACATGGGGTCTTTCTTCCTAAGGGACTGGGCAAACATAATAGAGTGCTTCCCTACCTTAAATCTCAAAGTTCTTTCCCCTACATCAATTATTGCACCAGCAGTGTGCAAAAACGGTCTTCCCAAAATAATTGGGGTGTTGACATCTTCAGGAATATCCAAAACAACAAAGTCAACAGGAAAAAGAACTTTTCAATTTGAACAGCACATTCTCTATGACCCCTCGGCCGAATCTGCAGAACGGTCACCATTTGCACGATCATGTCGGTAATGGCAAATCTAGTCAATCCCAACTTCTTAGCCAGACTCAAAGGCATAACACCGACACTAGCCCCTAAATCACATAATCCCTTCTCGATTGAGAAGGTACCAATATGCGAGGGGGAGAGAAACTACCGGGTCGAGACGGTTTATGAGTAGCAGTATGAGTTAAGTACGAACTAGACTCTTCAGTTAAATGCACTGACTCCACAACATTCAAAGACCTTTTCTTAGCTAGCAATTGTTTCATGAACTTCATATACGCAGGTACTTGATTAACTAGCTCTAAGAAAGGAATTTGCACATTAAGACTACGCACGACATCTTTAAATTTATCGAATGTTACCTCATCTTTGGTCGGCACTAGTCTTTCGGATAAGGAAATTTGTCGTGATTAGCTTTGCCCTCTCCTCTAAGTCTCTCATACCGGCATCAGTGGACTTAGGCTCAAAATCCACTACTTCCTCCTTGTTATAGCTTGACCCTTCTTCAGACCGTCTCAAGAATGAACCATTGACCGTCGTAGGGTCATACTTTGGGATTGGAACGGACCCATCAGCATCTGGATCTTGCCTTAATATTTTCGGAGCTGTCGTACCCCGAAATAAGTGATCCCTCAAGTCGTCTGGCATCGGAGGACGAAAAGACTCACCTACAGCAGCGTCGTCAGTCAATCGACCATGCATGTCAGTCGATCGACTGACTTCTACAGGAACAGTTGCTGCTGTATGTCGCGGACTGGTCGATCGACCGGGTGAAGTGGTCGATCGACCATGATTACTGCTGGTCGCCTTTTCCTCGCCCTTTTTCTTCTTTCCTTTTCCAGTAGCTTTCTTAGGTCCATCAAGAGCGGACCCGCTCCTCAACGTCATTGCATGTACGGTCTCAATACGCTGATTTAGGGAGTGGAATTGACTCGGTATCTCAGCTGCATTCTTGTCTAATGTAGCAATTTGAGATATCAGCTTCGTGATTAGGGCCTGATTCGCCGCATTGCTTTTTTGTACTTCCACCATAAGCAGCTGCACTAGACTCGTCAACTCTGCAACTTCGTTTTTCAACTCTTGCTGTGACGGAGTGGATGGTGGTGGGGCTTCATAAGGAGGCTCATATGGTTGATGCGGTGAAGTAGGAGCGTAGTTATATGAATTGTCGAGCTGAAGTTGATAAAAAGCAAACATCTTCTCCTTAGGGTGCCCGCATGCCTCAGGTGTGTGTCCCGTTCCGCCGCATTTCCCACAAAACGGCACCTGCTGCTCCTGAGAATGGAACATGGCTGCACCCTTCTGAAGTACTGTAGATAGGACCTATAGGACCTAACAAAACAACACTAGAGGAAAAGGGTAAGAACTGCCTCAAGGTACTCAGTCTTCCCTTGAGGCGAAACACAGACTAAAATAAATAAAAAAAAACAACTAAAACTAGCGCTGCCTCCCCGGCAACGGCGCCAAAATTTGATACCTGTCGAAGTGAGTACCAAAAATAATATTTATAATTTTCCAAACTACAACTAGCAAGCGGTAGTAAGGGTCGATCCGCAGGGAGGTAGGGAGATAATAGTTGCTTTTAATCTTAGTCTTGGGTAACTGTTTGAGGGGGTTTTGGTTTGAGTTGATTCTAAAACTAATAACATAAACTAAATAAATAAATAAAAGTAAATAAGGACTTAAACAATGATAAAAGAAATGCTAAGACGGTCGGTTCACTATAGCTGCGATGGCACATAATCCTAGGTAACTTCGAAATACGGTCGCGAAGGATGGGGAAAACAAGTCCTCTCGGTCCATGTTAAATAGTAGCTACCTCTCGGCCTATGCTACTAATCCCTAAGTCTCATTAATGCTAACTCTCGTTCTTGATTAATGATTCTTAATGCAAACTAAATCGCGTTATCTCTCGATCTTAGCAACTTAGTCGTTTTAATTCGTTAATTATTGTCCATTCCTATCTCTCGATCTACGAAATGGTCAAGTTTAAGCATCTATCAAGTCTCCTCTCGGTCTCATTGAAAGATAAAGCACTTAACGAAACAAACAAAGCAAAACCAGATGCGAAGTCAGTCGATCGACCAGCTATCCCAGTCGATCGACCAACCGGCTCAGTCGATCGACTAGTTAAACCAGTCGATCGACCAAGCCCTAATGCGAGGTCACCTATTCTAATGCCATCTACGCCATAGATCCCCTACATCTTAGCAAGGGGTGTTTAGCTAGACATATTGATGATAACAACAATAATATTAACAACTAAAGCTATTGAATTCATGATTAAATTAACCAAGCAAATAACTAACATGAAATTATAATTCGGCTTTGGGATTCTATCTAGCAAGAACTGAAACTAGAGAAACGAATAAAACAATGCTGTAATTAAAGGACTAGAATTACCGAAATGAAGAGCAAGCGATGAATCCGAAAGCAAAGTACGAACTTTATTGAAGGAAATTATTCTAAGCTAATGAACCCTAAAATTTTATGATGAAAACTGAATGCTTATCCTGAAAACTAAGGTTGTGTTATATAGGAATAATCCTGCGTAACCTTTATTCCTAAACCTAATCACAATGGACTTTGGAATTCTCGATCTTTTAAGTTGCGTATCAGCCCGTGGAGTGGTCGATCGACCACTGAGGTCAGTCGATCGACCAAAGGTGCTGTACAGAATTGCATTCTGACGATTCCTACAGCGCGCACCGATCTTAAAACAGCTGCCATTTCTTTGTTACTTGGTCAAATCAGGCGTTCTACGCGGCGTTGGAAAGCTAAGAGGATAAGCTTTCACCTCCAATTGGAATTACTCGATTATCTGCTCTAGAACTCGAGATATAGCCATCTGAAGCAGCCTGCAGTGTCGAGAAGCATTTCCTTGCTTGTTAAACTCGTACGCATCCATGCTTTTGCTATCTTTAGGCCTTGAAACGCGCACCAAGCTCATTCCTCGAGTCAATACTCCATGTCAAATGCAATGCTAAGTACTTAGGGATGGATTCGGCTTATTTTCCGCTGAAATCTTCATATTCCTACAAAATCACAAGAAAAGGAAGAAATACACGAAACAAGGGAAATAGTAGCATAAACTACTCAATTGAGCTCTGAAATGCGTGTAAAATAGGGTGTAAAACATCATATAAATGACACGCATCAAGCGATACTATTGATTTGTTCTTCGTATGAAATTCTATTAACAGAAAACGCCTTAGGACTCAAGAATCCGTAGGCGTGACTAGGGACCTTCCACTCATCGAACTGATTATTGAGGTACCTATTACGCCACATGGAACGAAGATTGTTATTATAATTGATAATTTTAACAAACATCATTATTCGTAAATGGAAATGACTTAATAGTTATATTAATAAAATTTACTTCATCCAAATCAAAATGTGAACAGCATCTAAATTGTCAAGGTCGACAAATTCCATCGATTTGTTTCGAGTCCAAAGTATGGCTATATCGATTGCGCCCATAACTTCCTTTTCAATGCTAATCATGACTACATCACCTGTAGGTGACCTCTTTCTGACCAGGTTGTGCAAAGCCATCAGGAAGCGATTTTTCATCTTTTTCTTATATTCACACGATTCATAATAAGAATCATAAGCGAGTGCTTACGCAACAACTTTCGTTAACGTAGTAGTAATTGCTTTAGCTGCCATCATGGCTTTGCTTAAGTTCTGCAAATGTAAAGATTAAAGTACTTACGATATGTTAATATTCGTACCCTAATATATTTAAAGAACAAGTGACCCCCTCAGTAAAGATTAACGTCTGCATATAGGTACCTCGGGGATGACAACATTGATGAGTTTGTCAGGCCATTGCACATAAGAGCTTAGGGCTTCTTTCAAATAAGTGACCCCCTCAGTAGGAAATGGTACTTGTACTTCCCCATACTCATCTTTATATAATTGGGACACTTCCACTTTTCTGCAATTGTAACGAAGGGGTATACCGTGAATCTCAACTTGCTGAAGCCGGTCATAATTGAACACGTATCCCCTGGCAACAATAACTTTCTGTTTCCCCTGTAAATAGGACAGACGATAAGCCACCTTGCAATTGCCCTTCACGTTAGCTTTAATCAATTAGTACACATACATTCACTGCTCTTAATAAATTTCCTAAGTAAAAAACGTGTATGATATGAATAATTATAAACTAGCAGCTATTACCTTTTTCGGTGTTGAGAAGAACATCTAATCATAAAATACCTCCACTTCATCCTGTGTCACGGCCTTTCTGGCATCCTCTTCCTCTTCAACTGCCTGATATCGATCGTCGGCTCCCACTTCAGTCTCCCTTCCCATTTCCTTCTCCCTTGTCATGTCATCCTCGGCTTCCTTCTGTACATTAACACTTGTCCATATAACACGTACTGATTTTCCAATTCATATAACACACTGTATATAAGACAAATATTACTACCTCTTTTTCCTCCTCCTCCTCCTCCTCCTCCTCCTCCTCCTCCTCCCCCTTCTCCTTTTCCTCCTCCTTCTCCTCCTCCTTCTCCCCTGCTCCTCCTTCTCCTCCTCCTCCCCCTCCCCCTCCTCCTCCTCCTCCTCCTCCTCCTCCTCCTTTGCTTCCTTTATGACTTCTTGAACCATATCCAACTCCTTTTCTGATGGCTTTTCCCCAGTTTCCAACATTCTCATCATCAACCTGGCTATTTTATGTAGCTGTGTAGTAGAAATTAATGTCAACATATATAGTTTTAAATTAATTATGTTGGTTCAAATACTGTATTTATATATTATCTTCTTGGAAGCATCACCATGTCGAGTAGTTTTCCCAAAATACTTAGTGATACCAACATGCGTTCCTACCCCTCTCACACGCCCTGGATGCTCTGCTTTGCCGATTGCCCTAGCAAGAATATCATCACGTCCTTCTGGCTTCCATTTTCCTTCCTGTACCTCCTTCTCACATATCCTCTACATACACATAAAACCATTAAGCAACACACAATAATATAACTCCGACTACCAGTGGTAGGAGTGACATATTTATTCCAACTTACAATTTTCTCTTTGATGTCCTTATCATATTCAGTTTCCGTCTTTTCATTATTAGGAGTGTGACCTTACACCCAAGCGTCGTGACGACTGAATTTTCCAAGCTTCGCCTACAATTCATTCATCACATTGATATCCTCTCAAAATATGTATGATTACGATGAACATATATAACATCCGACTAAAACACCTAATAGTCTAATACTATAAGAATTATGTACTTACAAGTTTCTTCTTAATCAATCTATAACCACCGCGGGAGCCGTAAAAGACGGTCTTTTTCTTTCAAATGTTCGCCTTATTCCTCTCACTCATAGCCTTCATCAAATAAATTGTATCAAGAAACGTAAGTGTTGAACCATATAGTTTATATGTTTATGTTTTGATGATGTCAAGGTGTTTTACATTCTATATACTTGTTGCGTGTAATCGTTTGTTAAGTATTTTAGAACTAATCTATTACGAGCAACAAAGAAGATTGTGACAATTGCGTGAGTAGTTCAAGCCTTTGTTCAAGATCAAACAATTCAAGATTCATTCAAGAACTATGTGAAGACGAAGCTCGTCTAAAGATTAATCAAGCTTGGATGATGACGTAGCCTATACTCGAAGATCTTCTTGAAGATTAGAATAGTATAGGTGATTATCTCGTAATGGTAATCAAGAATAAGTTTCTTGAATTAGTAAAGTTATAGCTTTACAGCTATAACATTACTAGTAAAAGAGCTCAATGTTATAGCTCTTCTACTATAACATTGAAATGCTGAGTTTTTATACACGACTTATAATTGTTTTGAAAATTGTTTTATAATTGTTTAAAGTTTGTTTTAAATGTTTTAATGAAAGTATTTATATATTAAAGCCCGGTTTAGTGAGGAGTCTGATTTTATAGTAAACGTTAATTGGTAGTCATGATGGATCAACTTATGAGTTGGACTTTGCTGCTAATTAGGGTTTCTATGTAGCCTCTCTTAAAACCTAAATTCTAATTATATGTTAAGACTAGGGTTTGCACGATTCACGAGGTTTATGGGCCATGATATCTCGTGTTGCCTAGGGGATATTAGGTAAAGATTTTATACTATAATAATATCTTTACATATCTTATATATCTTACTTAATATATTTATTTATGGTTAAAGATATTCTTGTTTTAGGAAATCTTATCATAATCTTAGAATTTATAGTAAAGATAATATTTGGAAAGATTATATTCTATCTCTTTGAATATTCTTTATTATCTTTTGAGGGCTTTTAGGAAAGAGATAATAAGAAGATATGATTTGTTTCTATATCTTATTATTTCGGCTATTAGGGTTTGACAAAACCGTGTAGCCTACTCTTTCTCCTTGTAGACACCTCATTTCTGCACCTCCCGCAAACCACCCGGTGATGATTGGGCCGCATGTTTGATACGCGGAATGATTTGTGACAGTTCGTAAGATTATCGTCAAGTGATTGCTCAAATATTAATGTTTACCTCTTAGTTGTCATCTACGTCCCGATACGGTCGTTTTGACAGTAATTAGAGTACATTCGGAGTCCGGGCCTAAAACCGTCTCCATTTTCTGATAACCGTTAAATCCCGAGTCAGAATGTTCTGGAATGTTCCGGATATTTCTATTCCATATTTCATAAATTTTATCTTTTAGTAAGTAATTTCCCGAAATATTCACATAAGATATTAAGGAAAACCGGATTATTTCCGTCCTACCATAACTCAAACACGGAAATCTTTCTTCAGCAGGAGGAAACCCCTTGGGAACAGACGCAAGCAGCAGTCTTTGCGCCTCTTCCAAGAGACGCAGTGGCTGCTGCGCCTCTTCCCAGGCCCTTTTCTGCATGTTTCTCGTATCTTTTTCATATCTTTCCGAGATTCACTTCCAAAGAGTCTCCGAAACCCTAATTCCTTCACGTGATTAGTATAAATAGGAGCCTTTGCTCCTCATATTTCTCACGCGAGTGTCCGCCCTTCTCTTCTCCCTTTGCATTCTAGACTTTGTTCTTACTTTTTGGCGTCTACGTGCTTGAACTTTCGACCACGTAAGCTCGGATCCTTCTGAGTACCAGCCTCCCCGTTGCATGACCGACCAATTTGACCAACTACACAATAATCAACTTAATTAACTTAATCGCTTTCCTCTTACGAGGGCACTTTCTTTACATTCGCGTCGAGCATCACTAATCGATATCTTAGTCCTTCTCGTTTCGTCAACATGTAAGTCTGAGGGTGTAATCTCTCTTTTTATTTATTGTATTTATTTATTGTATAATCAATTGTAAGGTTTATGTCGAAAATACCATTAAAACCGATTTCTAAAACTATGCTTTAAAACCTCTTTTACGGATTTCCAGTAGATAACCGTCGAGAAAGGACGCAGCAACTGCTGCGCCTCTTCGAAGGAGCGCAGTACCTGCTGCGCCTCTTCGTGAGGCTGCCGCAGTTCCTGCTTCCTTTCTTCTTCGTTCGTCCTCTGTTGTTCGTCAAAGTTCTTTTATTTGTTTCGTTTGTTTCGTTAATTCTTCGCCATAATAGCATAATTAATTCACATGTATATTAATCTTCATCACTAACATGCTTTAATCATCGCAAATCCGCCTTAAATCCCTAATAATGTCATATTTGCGGGTTTTCGTCATTAAATTCAATTCCAGGTTGTAGAAATTCAATTCGTCAATATTGGGTTTCTGGAATTCGTCTTTGATATAGTTTTCATCTGTTATTTGTCATATCTATTATATATTCATCATTAATCCATCGTATCTAACCTAATTAATTGAATTAATTTGTTCACTCATTAATATTTTTCACTTCAGTCATTATTCCATCTTGTGTTAATTCGTTTAATTCCGTCTCACTCATATTTTATGACCCATTCATATGTTAAAAAAACATGCTAATCACTTTCACCCGAGTAAATAATACCAATCGATCCTTACATTCACCAATTAACATTAACGGCTTGCAATTACGGCTTCACAGCCAGAACTGAGCCAAGGAACAGACGCAGTGTCTGCTGCGCCTATTCCAAAGGACGCAGCTCTGCTGCGCCTATTCTTGGCTGAGTTCTGTCCCTGAACTTCGTTTCTGCCTTGACCTAGAATAATTAGTTTATAAATTAACTAACTATTAACCGTAATATCGCGCTAATTCCTGTTCATTAATTTATTTGATTCTTTCTTTCATTCTTTTATTCTTTTTCTCAAATTATCCGTTTTAAAGGTATTTTCGACATAAATCGTCTAATCCAATGTAATTTTTGTAATTTTCATTATTGTAATTTCCCTTTGTTGTATTTATCATATTTCTTTTATCGCTTCTATGCCTTCATATGTAATTGAACATTTAAATCCTACTTCGACCCAATTGTATGCTAATTAATTATTCACCGACTTAGTATTAATTCTCACATGCTAGGATCAAAACTTGGATGTTGCATTGCATGCATATAGCCGACGATATATCAAGTATGAATAACTTCCCTAATCATTAGTAGAGGCCGCTATCGAGGCGGGCGGGATTAGGTGTTCGATCAAAAGAGCTTCCTAATACGTACCCTTACCCCTTACTCCAGATATCTGTGAACACCCGTGTTCATTGGCATCCACGAGAGTCATTCTAGACATAGAATGCTAAGGGTAATGATTGCTTAGTATTCATGTCTCTACTTTGTGTCTTGACATGACGCAAGGTACTCGAACGGTTCCAATTTCCCATAAACATTGGTGGCGACTCCATACAAAATGCAAATGCTTGTTCGTTTCCCAAGCGCCCCCGTGGCCCATGTCCACAGTTTGGCGACTCCGCTGGGGATAATACACTTACGTGTAGCAAGGGTGAAACTTGAACAAGGTTAGGGAATAGTTTGTACAAGACAATTGTCGGTTTTCATAACTCGGTCTTCCTAGACCGTTTTATTCGGCCTTCCTAGGCCCAACCCAACCCATTCGACCAATCGTCCCGTCTAAACGGTCCTAATTCTTATTTGGGCCTAAGGATGGATAGCGATTGACGTCATCCATACCATGATGCTTACTCTTGTTTGTATCAAGGGCCTTCACTACTTGAGGAAATGGACTAGGAATCGGCCTTACTCTTGTTTGGCACGAGCCTCTCCACAGACTTCGGGTTTGATGGTTCGGTATGGCAACCCACCCTTTAAACCAAAACCCTTTCTAAATGCACTCAGCATCCCGTTATAATGCTTGTGTAAAAATGTATACCTTACATGATCACCATTTCTAAACAAAACCATGACGATTTTTCAAAAAACTCAAAACCCATTTTCAAGCAAAATTTCGAAATGGGCTTTTTAATTAGCGCAAGAATCCGGTCAAAACTCTGTCCATTTGTCGTGTCAAAATTCGGGCCACAAGCCCATTTCAAAACCTCACTTCGAGTCCACTCCTACAACTACACTATAGTTGACTAGGACACACATTTTCAAAGACCTTGTCTTTCTTCAAAACTCACTCGACACAAGTGGCACACACCCACTTCACGAGTCAAGACTTTTCCTCTTTTAGCAAGTGTGTTAGAAAGGTCGATCGTGTTTTTATTCGTCGCCGATATCTTATCCAGTTTCCAAGATGCACGGATCAAGTGATGAAGCAAACTTCAACCAACTTCAAAATAGTAATGATCGAATCCTAGCCGCGCTAGCCCAAATGCAATATACTCAAGAACAAACCTATGACCGCCTTGAGCTCATCGAAGGCCGTATCTTTGCCGTGGAGGGAAGGTTGCCTCCTCATGAAAGTGAAGTACTATGTGACTCTGACAACGAATCCAAGGATGAAAATCCTCTCATGGGAATGACTGTAGCTGAGAAAAGGCTCCAATACCTAGAGGAGCAATTGATGTACCTTAAGGGTGATGACATTTATAGGGAGAAAAATCGCAAGTATGAGGCCGTCAATTCCAAATTGCCAACTAACTTTAGTATGACGGATATCCCCAAGTTCAAGGGACACGAGAACCCTTTGAACCACATCCGTGCCTTCAAGGATTACATGTCTATCAAAGGCATCAAACCCGAGATGTTCTTAAGGATCTTTCCTTCATCTCTTGATACCATCCCAAGGCAATGGTTCTACTCTTTAGATCACAAGAAGGTCGCTACTTGGGAAGATGCCGCAATCGAGTTCTCCAAGCAATATGCGGATACTGCCGAGATCCAAGTCAACATGCGTACTCTAGAGGTTCTTACCTAAAATGACAAAGAAGGATTCACCGACTTCCTAAGTAGGTGGAGGAAGACTAGCACTCAACTAGTAGAACGCCCGGACGAGGCTACTCTTGTGGAGAAGTTTGTGGATAATCTCAAGCCCATCTATGCCAATCATTTGAGATACCAAAACATCAAGACTTTCAAAGACTTGACCGTACTAGGGACAAGGATTGAAGACGACATCCGTAAAGGACTCTTGTCCAAAACGGTAGGTCGAGGATATCAAGGGTCCACAAGTCGTTCATACGCCTCTACTAGTAAGACCGATGAAGTTAACCTTCTCGAGCCATCCAAGAAAACTACCCCACCAAGGAAATTCACAAACCTTGGGGACACTTACTCCAACGCTCTAAAGAGGCTAATGAAGCAAGGTAAACTCCAACCCATTGGACCTACTCCCGAACCCGAAAGGAAGTCCAAGTTTTGGGACGAGAACTCCTACTGTGAATACCATAGGGGCAAGGGGCACGACACAGAAAAATGCTACAAGTTGAAAAACGTGCTTCAAGACATGATTGAAGATGGTCGACTCCCAATACCACCGGGAGGTAAGCCCAACAACACTCAGAATCCTCTTGGAGTTCTAGTGATCACAAGTGATGAATCTACCTTAGATTGCTCACACCTCATTTCTCCCATCGAAAATGAAATTCATGCAATCGAGAATGAAGGGCTCTACTCTACTATCTCCCCTACCATTTCCGACTTCATCACATGGGCAAGGAGTGTAGATAGGCAAGTTTGGGAACTAGAAAACATGGTAACAACCTTACGCAATCCCAACGCAATACCCGGAGAGCGTGTGCCGCTAATCTTCTCTCAAAATACCACTATGCAAGAAATAATCACCGTGGTGGATAAACTAGTCGATCAAATCATACGACTAGAAGACGATATCATGAGAATGAGGGAACTAGCTGCAATCAATGGGGTTTGGGCCGATGATGATGAGGACGAGTATCTCATTGAAAACTCCCTAGTCAAAGAAATAGTCCAAAATGGTGAAAACCAAGATGTGGACCACCTAACTCGTTCGGGTCGCCCATATCAAAGCACTACTCAAAATGGTCCAACCAACGTCGTCACACCAAATGACAACGAAGATGACTCCACTGATCATTTGCTCAAGCAATTACAGAAAACAAAGGCTGATCTTTCAGTCTGGCAATTAGTAGCAAGCTCATTCCCACATCGCCAAGCTTTACTGCAAGCTTTGGCCAAACTAAATGTAGCACATAACTCCACTCCTGAGGATGTAGTCAACTTGGTCTTCCAAGAATCACCTAAGCTAAGTAATCCTATTACTTTCTCAGACGAAGACTTGCCACCTTTTGGCGCTAGTCACAACCTTGCTCTATACATCACTGTCATTTGTCTAAAGAAGAATGTGCCAATGACCTTGGTGGATGATGGCTCCGCGGTTAACGTCATACCCCTCAAAACGGCATACAAACTAGGCATGAAAGAGTCGGATTGGACCCCTACCAATCAGGGTGTGCGTGCATACGATGGTACACGACGAAAGGTAGTAGGACTTGCTAACTTAACCATAGCCACGGGACCAATCGAACGAAAGGTTAGCTTCCAAATAGTGGACATTGAAGCTTCATTCAACATACTTCTGGGAAGGCCTTGGATTCATGCTTCCAAAGCGGTAACATCCACCCTTCATCAAAAGATCAAGATCCCACTAAACGGCAAAGTAGTGACGATCACTTCGTCACCCATCAAGGCAATAATCGAAAAACAGTCGAACAATTAAGTCCTTGCGGATCCTGTATACGAACTAGGGGGCTTCCAAAGTGTAAGCGTCATAGAAAGTGAGTTGGAACCCTTATACTATAATCCCTACTATAACTTGGTGGTCAACCACATACTCAAATCCCAGGGATACTTCCCTGGAATGCCTTTGAACCCTATTCGGAAGAATACCTTCGCACCATACAAGGAAGGCAACTCAACAAGGATACCACTTGGACTAGGGTACAAGCCTACAAAGGAGGAAGTTCTCGAAATGCTTGCCCAAGTCCAAAACCGCAAGCACGTAGGAGTCCAAATGAGGCCATATCTCCCTACTTTAAATGGATACTTTGTTCAAGAAGGAAGTCTAGAACTCTTTCACGGATTTCCCGAACCTTGGCATTATCTCGAGAGGAAGTTAGCCGGAATCGAGATCTTTCACGATTGCTACTTCATCCCTCCAGAAACGGTTCCTACCGTCAAAACCCGTCAAGCACCTTGCTTAGACGAACAAGCTGTTAGCCTATTGTTTGGAGAAGATCGATTCGTTAGGGCCGCGCAGGATGAGATCATTACTATGATACTTCAAGACGATCGCTTCAACCCCACCGCGTTGATCACAGAAACCGACGTAAGACAGCAGAAAGGATGGAGAAAATCTATCAAATGGACCAACAATCAAGGAAGACTCTTCAAGCTCACCACTGGAGAAGGAGAGATGTTCAAAGGAGAACCAGAAGACGATGAGTCCGAGTCGGAGTCGGAGTCTAGAGAAGTCATTAGAGAGTCTACTCCTGTCGTCATCCCCACTCCCTTCGTTTCTCCTAGTTTAGTCTCGAGTAGTCACAGTAGTTCGGGAAATGCCCCAACCACTGTCCCTTTGCCGCCACTGACCATGGATCAGTTGGCTTCTTTGTTTCAACTTTACTCAAATTTTAATATGAATAAATCAGGTTCTGCTTACTCTTTGTGTTATCTTGAGTGCAATTCTGTTTACGATGATACTGAGGATGACCAAGACCCAGACTCAATCGAAATACCTCCCTACGTAGCCAAAGAAATACTACAGGAAGGGGAAGGCGGACCAGTAATAGAAGATACCGAACCCATCAACGTAGGAACCGAACTAGAACCCCAAGAACTTAGGATAGGGACTACCTTGAGCTCCACCGAAAGGGCCGACTTCATAGACCTCCTAAATGAATTCAAAGATGTTTTCGCTTGGTCCTACAAGGACATGCCAGGGATCGACAGGGATATCGCTGAACATAGGATTCCGATTAAGCCAGGTTTCAAACCTGTGAAACAGAAGCTTCGACGAATGAGAACGGAGTGGGCTCTAAAGATTAAGGAAGAAGTTGACAAGCAATTCAAAGCCGAGTTCATCAAAGTTTCCGAGTATTCTGACTGGGTAGCTAACATAGTGCCCGTACCCAAAAAGGATGGGAGAATCCGTGTTTGTGTTGACTTTAGGGACTTAAACAAAGCAAGTCCAAAAGATGACTTCCCTCTACCTCACATCGACATATTGGTAGACAATACTGCGGACCACGCATTACTATCCTTCATGGATGGGTATGCGGGTTATAACCAAATCAAGATGGCCATGGAAGATATGCACAAGACCGCGTTCGTCACCCAATGGGGAACCTATTGCTATACGGTAATGCCGTTTGGATTAATCAACGCCGGAGCTACATATCAACGCACCGCAACTACACTCCTACATGACATGATGCACATAGAAGTTGAGGTATATGTAGACAACATGATTGTCAAATCTAAGGAAATAGAGGGACATATCGCGAACCTTCGCAAGTTCTTCGCAAGACTACGAAAGTACAACATGAGGCTCAATCCTCAGAAATGCACATTCGGGGTAACATCTGGTAAACTCCTGGGATACGTTGTTAGCCAACGAGGCATAGAAATAGATCCTTCCAAAATCAAAGCTCTAATCGAAATGCCACAACTCCAAACAGAAAAAGAAGTCAGAGGATTCCTAGGAAAAGTGCAATATATAAGTCGATTCATATCGAAACTTACGATGATTTGTGAGCCTATCTTCAAGAAACTCAAGAAAACAGACCACACCATGTGGGATGATGATTGTCAAAATTCATTCGACCGGATAAAGGAGATACTGGCTAAACCACCAGTGCTCATGCCACCTCAACGAGATCAACCTCTTGGTTTATATCTCACAGTAACCGAAACAGCCAAGGGTGCCATGCTGGCTCAAACTGTAGGAAGTGAAGAAAGAGCTATCTACTACCTTAGTAAGAAGTTCTTGGAATACGAGTGCAAATACTAACAATTCGAAAAGACATGCCTCGCTCTTGTGTGGGCAACGAAGAAGCTACGCCATTACATGCTTAGCTAATCCGTCAAGATATACTCCAAAATGGATCCAGTCAAATACCTCTTCGAGAAACCCGTTCTCAACGGACGTCTAGCAAGATGGACCTTGATGCTCTCAGAATTCGACCTCAAGTACGTGCCACTGAAAGTCATAAAAGGTCGCGCCGTCGCCGAATTCTTCGTAGAAAATCCTATCGATGACGCACAAACAATAAATACTTGGTCATTTCCAGACGAGGATATACTCCAAACTGATGTGGACTCCTGGGACCTATACTTTGATGGAGCATCAAACTTAAGAGGATTCGGAATAGGAGTGTTGCTCATTTCTCCTGAAGGCTAGCATACACCCATTGCTGTCAAACTCGACTTCGAGGTAACAAACAATGCTGCAGAATACGAAGCTTGTCTCATTGGACTACAAGCGGCAGTGAGCTTGGGCATTAAAAACCTCCGAGTACATGGGGATTCATCACTAATCATTAACCAAGTTACAGGATCTTGGAAAATCCGAAGCGAAAGCCTCGCACCCTATCAGGCTAGAATAGACCAAGTCGCTCAATTCTTCGATCACGTAACCTACCTACACCTACCTCGGGAGGAAAATCAATTTGCAGACGCTCTTGCGAAACTTGCATCGTTGATTAATATGCCAGATCACATGGTGGAAATGCCTTTGTGCATCGAACGACGGTCAGAACCGGCTTATGTCCACCAAATCACCGATGAAGAGGAAATCGCACAGGAACCCTGGTTCCAAGCAATCCTGAATTTTAAGCTTAATGGTACATATCTACCAGATATGGATAAGAGGGGACAACGTGCTATACGCCTACTAGCTTCCCAATACATTCTGATGCAAGGAGAATTATACAAAAGGACACCTCTAGGTGTAGTCCTACGTTGCCATGATCATTCACAGGCACGAAAGGTGATGGAAGAAGTCCATGACGGAGAATGCGGTCCTCACATGAGTGGGCCCATGATGGCAAAAAAATCACACGTTTGGGATATTATTGGACCACAATAGAGTCCGATTGCATCAAATACGTAAGACATTGCCACAACTGCCAAATCTTCGAGAATGTACAACATGTCCCTCCTTCATTGCTCTATACAATGACATCCCCTTGGCCATTTTCTGCATGGGGAATTGACATAATCGGGAAGATAACCCCCGCCGGAACAGGAGGTCACTGTTTCATTCTAGTAGCAATCGACTATTTCACCAAATGGGTAGAAGCGGCTTCCTACACTGGTCTTACGGCTAAAAATGTGGCAAAATTCATACAAAACAACATCATCTGTCGATATGGTTGCCCACATGAGATCATTAGCGATAACGGATCATATTTCCAAGCTGAAACCGAGCAATTGCTAGCCAAATACAAGATTAAGCATCACCACTCTTCGCCCTATAGACCACAGACTAACGGCGCGGTAGAGGCGGCAAACAAGAATGTTGTCACGATTCTCAAGAAAATGATTGACAACTATAGAGATTGGCCAAGCAAGATACCCTTTGCTTTATGGGGGTATCGTACATCTGTTAGGACGCCCACTGGGGCTACTCCTTTCTATTTGACCTACGGCATGGAAGCTGTACAACCAGTCGAGCTAGAAATACCATCCTTGCGTATTTTACTAGAAAGTCAAATCCCGGAGGCCGATTGGAAGAGGGATAGATATGAAGAGCTCATCCTCTTGGATGAACGTAGGCTGCGCGCCTTGCATAATGTCCAAACATACCAAGCACGTATCAAACGAGATTTCAACAAAAGGGTTAGGCCAAGGAACATCAAAGAAGGAGACTTAGTGCTCAAATCGGTTAGAGCTCTCAAACCTGTTGACCCACGGGGAAAATTCAAACCTAATTGGGCCGGACCATTTCTAGTCAAATCCATACTCCCAGGGGGTGCGGTTAGGATCACAGACCTAGATGGGAATGAGTTTTCAAACCCAACAAACCTTGACCAACTGAAACGGTACTATGCCTAGAATAGGAATGAAAACGCGCCTCGCGTAACCCCACGTGTCGCTCTTGCTGCACTAAATAAACGGCCCCTGGCCAAGCTAAAATAAGCTAAATGTCACTGTGCTCTTGCATTTTGACAAATTTGTCATCCTCGTATCATCAAACAAACTAAATTCGCACCTTCAGAGTAAGCAAAAGCACATGCTTATTTTCTACGTTCATTACAAGCTCTTGCTTCGAACAATTATTCTTTTACATTTACTCGAACTACGCGCAAGGGTTTGATTTCGCTTTTTAAGTGAATACGTAGGCAATCCTTCACGGGATTCAACCCATTATATCTAAAATGTAAATAGAAGGACATTTGCATCGCATTTGAAATTCGACAAGAATAATAAATAGAAAATCACCACGGTTTCATAACCATTTAACCTTTTTTATTTCATTCATTTTCTAATAATAATAGTACGCTACATAATAAAAAATAGAATAGGCTAGGATTCTAAAAATCCCTCCTTTTTATTACAACAACAATAATAATAATAATAATCAAATAATAATAAAGAGACTTGGGCTATTCCTCCATCTTCCCCTTGCCCTTGTCATTCTTGTCATATTTCTTGTCACGACCTCGAGCCGGACGCTCTTGCGCCACTTCAGACCTAGTCACCAACGGTCTTTCTCGAGGTCTAGCTTTTCCATTCTTGCCAATCACCATCTCTGCGACAGGAGTAGTCTTTGATTTCTTCGAAGGATGAATGACTTGAAAATCGGCTTCTTCTTCTCCCTCTGTCAGATGCTTCTCCTTTTCTTTCTCTCCCTCGCGCACCTTGTAGTCGATGGGCTCGCGCTTCCTCAATTTCTCCCGCTCTTCCGAAGTTGTAGCCTTTCTCCACCTCAGATAAGAATCCGACACCCATAAAGCGTTGGCGGAGAAATTCAAGAACCACATGTTTCTTTGGGCCCATTTGATAGCCCACTCCCTTCGGCTCTCTGTAGTAAGCGCCATAGCAGTCTGCGGGACGGTATCAAGCCTCGGGATCGTCTGTTTCAGCCCAACTTGCCTCATCAGCCTTTCCGGAAAAATGCATACCATAAACTCCAATCCGGGAATGCGCACGGACCTAGTGGGATCCAAAGAAGACACTCTAGTGACGGACTTGAGGTGCCACCACGGTACGACCCACCCGATCAACGGGCCATCATCACTCTTCAGCTTGTTCTTCCAATAGTCGCAGACCCGCGTGAAGTCCACCATATACAACCTTGTCTTCATCGCGATCGAGCGGGTATGATAGGAAAGCGCATGAACTGGGGGCTCGATCAAGCGGAGCCGTTCCATAAGCCAAACCTACCAAAAGCAGGTATTAGACATCTCAAAAAAAAAAAAAAAAAAAAAAAAAAAAAAAAAAAAAAAAAAAAAAAAAAAGAAAAAGAAAAAAAAAAAGAAGAAGAAAAAATGTCTTTTACCTGCAAAATGACGGGACTCCCCAAGAATGGCAGATCACGGTTGGATTTCCTATTATCCAAGCCCAATATGATCTCTCCTAAGCATAAGCAAGTGGGCTCTGCGCGCACTCCATCCGCTTTCAACAAGGCCCAAAAGACGGGGATCACCTCTCAAGTCTTCATCAACATGCCCTTGGAAGACATACACGTGCAACAAGCAAAAGCCAAATGCCCTCCGCCTAGCAACATGAGAAACGGTGGGGTCGGCCTTGTTGATAAATCGATCTATGAAGTCCAACATTCTCACACCTTTTGAGGTAACTAGACGGTCCACCTCAAATCTAGTCAATCCAAGCAAATCTCTAAATTTGCTTTTGTACCCTTGAGAAGCAGAAGGAATGGCAGGCAAATGTTCGGGGTCCCATCCACCAATAGCAGCAATCTCTTCAGGAAAGGGGCAAATATCACCTCCAGGGAACGCAAAAACATGGTAATTTGGGTCCCAATAGTCAAGGCAAGCATCCAAGAACGGTTTCACAACCTTGATAAGTTTCAAACTCAACAACGATCCAAAGTTATAAGAGCCCATATCATGCTTCTCCATATTTGAAAACTCCTTGGTCCATTCCTTCAAGCGGATCTCCAAAGTATTCATGATGAGAAAATTTATTTTGAAGAATTTTGTGTATTTAGACGAAGACGAGGCGGAAGATTTGTGTGAATAAACGCTCCATCAACGTTTCTATTTATACTAATTGCTGTTTCCAAAAATCCGTCAGAACGGAACAACCTGGGAACAGGCGCAGCACCTGCTGCGCCTCTTCAAAGGGACGCAGCTCATGCTGCGCCTCTTCCTGAGCTTCACTTCTGTGATTTTCCGCGTTGGATCTTTCCTAATTCCATAACGAATACTTTCCTATTCTTACAGGTTAATATTTTGGTAAATACGGGAAGATTACCATGTTTCAAGTTTCCTAATTTCGCGGAAACGCGTTTCGAGACGACATCGACATTTCTGCCACTATATCACACTTGTATATTTTCATTTTAGAAAATAAATTTCATTTTCATTTTAGGAAATAATTTTCATCTTAATTATTAATTTCTATTCTTTAATTTCATTTCTAAACTTATAGATTTCTATTTTTTCTTTTTTTAGGGGGGTAACCCTCCCTACTGTCCGGTCATTTTCCGGCAAAATTTTTGCATTTTTGCATTTTTCGCGTTCTTTTGAGTCTCTCATTTTGCGCTAATTAAGGCCATATGTATATAAAAATGTATGCTTCGCGTGTTTTTCTATGTAAATTTCGGCAGCATGACGGCGTAAACCGTCATCTACCAAACCTGTTCGAAACTAACCTGCAGATACAAGCAACACAACCCAGCAGCAAAGGCACTCAGGTCATCATATATATACCAAACGAAGGAAATGTACAACAAACTGGGGGCTCGAGCCCCAAACAAAGTCCGAAAATGTTCAAAAATCAACGTACAGATGTACAAAATACAGCCAACAAACAAAAACTACTGCTGGGCGCCCTCCAACTCTGCGACTCTTGCCGCAAGAACGGCAATCTCGGCGTCCCGAACCTCGAGCTCCCTCAACAAGCGAGCTGTCTCCTCCCAAGACTGGGTCAGCTCTCGCTCCAGCCCGCGGTCACCCTGTAAACAATAAATTGGCTCATGTCAATTGTTTCAAGCAAAATCAGAAAATCAAAAAAAAAATCAAAAAAAGGATAGGCGTAAGGTTCATACCTGACGACCTCGACCGCCGACAAGTGCCTCGACGGCAGTAGCTCACAGCCGGTTGGCCACCCTCCACAACGCCACGAACCGAGACGGCGCAACCTGCATTTTCAAAAGGAAATTCTCAAACAATTGAACAAAACCGAATGTGTTCTTACACAAAGGTTATACAAGTTAGAGGCTCACCCTCCGAATCGAGCATCGCCGATCGTCCAAGCCAGCATCCGTCACCGCTACGTCAAAGTCACGCAGCTCGGAGATCGTCGTCCTCCCGGCCGCGTCAGTGTACTCGAGGTTCTCGGGGTACTCTGGGGGCTCGATGCCCGCCGCCTCGACCTCCTACAAAGACAAATGTTTCTCATTAATCGATGATCTTTCATCATAAATCTCATAATCGGATCAAGAGAAAAAATAAAAGATACTCACCACTACCGGCCAGGACGCCAACCTCCCGTAAAGGAACGCCGAGTAGTCCTCGCCAGGAAGAAGAAGGGCGTCACCACTGACACCAGCCAAGTCCGCCTCTCTCTCAGCCTCAGAAGGCTCCCTAAACATCGTCCTGGGAGGATCGACGGGAACCGTCAACACGCCCCACGAGCACTGACAAGCCAAGCGCTCACCCAAGTACCACACAGGACCCATCGACGTCCTCAACAGCAGTCGGTCCGAGCTCCTAGGTCGAAGGACCTCAGCCACAAAAGGAGGCGCTCCAGCGTACTCCGCCCAAGGTCGGGGCATCCACTGTGACAAGATAAAGAAAGGATCATTCCTACGATCAATTAAAAGCAAATACAAGAAGCATGAGCAAATATAAGTAGGATACTCACGCTGCTCAGCCGAAGGGCGTTCACGTCCCGCCGGTAGACGTTGTGAGAAGAACGCTTGCTCTTCGTCCGGCACATCACCCAATCCCTCACCACGGGATAGGCCCTCTCAAGCGGCTCCGTCCTCTTGGGCGCGAGACTCGGGAAGTAGGAATACACCCACGCCTGCAAAAACAAAATAATCAATGACGATCTTTCGTAATTTGATAAAGAAAAGGAATTTACTTTGGTCTAAAGGAAGGTTCATACCTCCAGCAGTAGTCCAGGTCCGACAGCACCAGGAGAAGTCCCCTTCTCCATCAACTCCGGACGAACCATGGCCCTCATGAAGCGGATGAGGACCGCAAAAACCAAAGATGACCGGTCCCAACGTCCCGGGGAACTCGGGTCGAAAGGAAGGGAAGAAGCTTCGTCGTGACCTCTCGCCCTTGTCTCCGAGGTAAATCGAAGACGAAACCACCAAAGCCACAAGCGAGCCCTCCGCTCACCAGACAGGAGGAGGAGGAGCCGTCTCCCTCCCATCAATCGTCACCGACTCCGGGTCTTCCCCGCAAAGTAGTCTCGAACGTAGGAACGGGTATCAAACCCAAGATCAGAACAGACCTTCGGCGGCAAGTTCCAGCCGATCAATCTCCTCGCCTCGGTCGAGTCCGCCCTCATGGCAGTCTCCGGCCACACCACTTCCTCGGTCCCGCACGGCAGACCAGAAATCATGCCGTAGTCTTCCAAAGTGACTCCCACCTCACCAAAGGGCATGTGAAACATGGAAGTCGTGTCCCAGAATCGGTCCAAGAAAGCGCGGACCAGGCTAAGGTTAGCCCGCAACTTCCTCTTCGCGATATCCCTCCAGACCTGAACCAAAGGACCGAACGCTCCACGCTCGATCATGGCCCTCTCCTCCGCCGACAGCCGCTCGTAGTGCTCCATCGCTGTCGTGTAACCCGAGAACGACCTGATGATCCCGGCCTCCTATTGTGATTTGAAACAAAGCTATCTTTAGTTTTGAATGAAATTTGAAAGAAATTTGGACAAATGAACGAAAGGGGATGAGTAAAGAGTAGTGAATTCCTATTTACCAAACTCTTCACCGTCCTGTAGGACAGGTGACCCTCTGCAGCCCACACCAGGTGCCTGCTCTCCCAAGTCTCAGCCCACGCAGGAGCTCCTCTCAGCTGACAACCTCCTCGTCCGACGTTGGCCCGTCTCGGGGCCTCCTCCTCCTCGACGGCCTCCTCCTCGTGAGCCTCGTCCCCAGCAGCCATCACCGCAGCAGTGAAGGCCTGCTCCAAAGCCTCCTCGACAGTAGCAGCATCGATCTCCATGGGAGCTCTCCCAGAAGTAGAAGCCTCATCACCTGCAACATTAAAGCAAATTCAGGCCGCGTCACACGACGACAAGCCCTGGTTAAAGGATTTTCGAGCCTTCGGGAGCCCTGAAACCGCTCTTTTTTCGCCATCTTTGGCCATATTCCCACCTACCCGCTCACTCATGTGGTAAATTGGGTCAAGTCAAGTCTAGTTTGAAGCCTAGTCCCGGGTTCAAGTCGAAATTTCGACAGCATTTCGCTATAATGGCGATTATGCCCTAGAAAGTATCCTGAAAAAGCTGTCACAAACCAAAATTCCGAAATGGTAGAAAGTTTACCCATTATTCAAGGATCCTAAATATCGAGCTTCATCGCAAATGGGCATTCCTAAGGCTATTTTCGAAGCAATTTACGGCTCAGCTGTAAAACCGTCTCAAAATTCACTCAAAGGCTCAAAACTTGATGAAAATTCGAAACAAATACACGGTTATGTTCCTAACACTACCTACCATCCATTTCTAATGTCAATTTGACAAGGCAAATTCATTTGGGGGAAAAGCCCCAAATTTTCGATCGAAAGGGTCATAAACCCTAGATTTTTCGGCTCAAAATTGGACAAATGTAGAAGATTAATGCAAGATTAAGACACATACCTCGATTAGTCATGTTTAATGCAAGCTTTTGAATCAAATCTTGGCGGAAATGGAGAATATTTGAGAGAGAAATGCGTGATTTATGTTTCGAATAAAAATGAACAAAACCTCCTGATTTTCGCGTTTTTACGCAGGAAAACCAAATTGGGGAATAGACGCAGCAGGCGCTGCGCCTCTTCCAAAAGACGCAACTCTTGCCGCGCCTCTTCCTTTTGTTCCCTCCATACGAATTTTTCAAAAATTCGTCATGAATTCGTTATTTGTGGGCCCATCTTTGGTGCGCCTCTTCCCCGGTGTTAATTTCATTCTTTTGGTCCGTTTGGCGATTTTCTTTCGTTCCGGCCCGCATTTCCAAGCCCGCAGCAGACTGTTGCGTATTATTCCTTCCAAGACCTTCTGCTTGTCGCAACGAGCATTCATTCCTTCATAGGATTCAACACACCTTCATTATGTCTCCAACGAGAGTAAGCGGATATACTTTCCCTCTCATGACGAAAAAAAGCAATTCCCAATCGTGTCTCTAGCGAGAGTAAGCGGACGTACTGTCTCTCTCAAGACGTAAGGATTGACAATCTACCTAAGCAGATTTCCTCCCAGTAGTTCCCGCCTGTGTCCTGCCACTTGCAATTATTTCCCGAAGATTACCCAAGCAATTTTCTCTCAGCAGTTCCCGCCTGTGTCCTGCTACTCACAATATTTCTTGTTTCCCCGCGGAGTGCGACAAGGGTGTCCTTCTCCAGAAGTTCCCAAACCAAAGCCTTCTTTCTTAGGTTCGTAAAATTAGGACCTTTTAACTATGGGATCCCAATCCTTTTAGGTTCATAAGCCTTCAAGTTCCCAAACCAATAGAGTTCCTATACCCAAGCTTTAGCTACCCTTAAGTTGAACTTTCCTTAGGCCTCACTCCCGACGATGCTTTCCTTTAGGGTCCCACACCCTAGTACCAATCCTTATGTATCCGTTAGGTCTTACCCTTAGCTCACATGCTCAACCTTAGCTCCTACGCACCTCCAGAAGCATCTCGAGAAAGAAGTCTCAGGTATGGTCTCTCCTTATGGCTGGCGAGCCTCCTTACGTAGTCTAATGGACTTTAAACGACCCTCCCCGATAGTCGACAGACTCTAAAATGTTCCCGAGGATAGGTCCTTGGCACAGACCCCTTGAGCCGCCTCGCGTCGCCATAGTCGTGAGGTTGTAATCTTCGATTGACCTGATGGCTATACTTTGACTTTCGCCTTGTCCAAGCCTCAGTCAAAGTGGGGGCTCTGTAGACACCTCATTTCTGCACCTCCCGCAAACCACCCGGTGATGATTGGGCCGCATGTTTGATACGCGGAATGATTTGTGACAGTTCGTAAGATTATCGTCAAGTGATTGCTCAAATATTAATGTTTACCTCTTAGTTGTCATCTACGTCCCGATACGGTCGTTTTGACAGTAGTTAGAGTACATTCGGAGTCCGGGCCTAAAACCGTCTCCATTTTCTGATAACCGTTAAATCCCGAGTCGAATGTTTGGAATGTTCCGGATATTTCTATTCCATATTTCATAAATTTTATCTTTTAGTAAGTAATTTCCCGAAATATTAACATAAGATATTAAGGAAAACCGGATTATTTCCGTCCTACCATAACTCAAACACGGAAATCTTTCTTCATCAGGAGGAAACCCCTTGGGAACAGACGCAGCAGGTGCTGCGCCTCTTCCAAGAGACGCAGTGGCTCGCTGCGCGCCTCTTCCCGTGCCCTTTTCGCATGTTTCTCGTATCTTTTTCATATCTTTCCGAGATTCACTTCCAAAGAGTCTCCGAAACCCTAATTCCTTCACGTGATTAGTATAAATAGGAGCCTTCGCTCCTCATATTTCTCACGCGAGTGTCCGCCCTTCTCTTCTCCCTTTGCATTCTAGACTTTGTTCTTACTTTTTGGCGTCTACGTGCTTGAACTTTCGACCACGTAAGCTCGGATCCTTCTGAGTACCAGCCTCCCCGTTGCATGACCGACCAATTTGACCAACTACACAATAATCAACTTAATTAACTTAATCGTTTCCCTCTTACGAGGGCACTTTCTTTACATTCGCGTCGAGCATCACTAATCGATATCTTAGTCCTTCTCGTTTCGTCAACATGTAAGTTTGAGGGTGTAATCTCTCCTTTTATTTATTGTATTTATTTATTGTATAATCAATTGTAAGGTTTATGTCGAAAATACCATTAAAACCGATTTCTAACACTATGCTTTAAAACCTCTTTTACGGATTTCCAGTAGATAACCGTCGAGAAAGGACGCAGCAACTGCTGCGCCTCTTCGTGAGGCTGCCGCAGTTCCTGCTTCCTTTCTTCTTCGTTCGTCCTCTGTTGTTCGTCAAAGTTCTTTTATTTGTTTCGTTTGTTTCGTTAATTCTTCGCCATAATAGCATAATTAATTCACATGTATATTAATCTTCATCACTAACATGCTTTAATCATCGCAAATCCGACTTAAATCCCTAATAATCTCATATTTGCGGGTTTTCGTCATTAAATTCAATTCCGGGTTGTAGAAATTCAATTCGTCAATATTGGGTTTCTGGAATTCGTCTTTGATATAGTTTTCATCTGTTATTTGTCATATCTATCATATATTCATCATTAATCCATCGTATCTAACCTAATTAATTGAATTAATTTGTTCACTCATTAATATTTTTCACTTCTGTCATTATTCCATCTTGTGTTAATTCGTTTAATTCCGTCTCACTCATATTTTATGACCCATTCATATGTTAAAAAAACATGCTAATCACTTTCACCCGAGTAAATAATACCAATCGATCCTTAAATTCACCAATTAACATTAACGGCTTGCAATTACGGCTTCACAGCCAGAACTGAGCCAAGGAACAGACGCAGTGTCTGCTGCGCCTATTCAAAGGACGCGGACTCTGCTTTGCGCTTTGTTCTGGCCGAGTTTCGTCCCTGAACTCCGTTTCTGCCTTGACCTAGTATAATTAGTTTATAAATTAACTAACTATTAACCGTAATATCGCGCTAATTCCTGTTCGTTAATTTATTTGATTCTTTCTTTCATTCTTTTATTCTTTTTCTCAAATTATCCGTTTTAAAGGTATTTTCGACATAAATCGCCTAATCCAATGTAATTTTTGTAATTTTCATTATTGTAATTTCCCTTTGTTGTATTTATCATATTTCTTTTATCGCTTGTATGCCTTCATATGTAATTGAACATTTAAATCCTACTTCAACCCAATTGTATGCTAATTAATTGTTCACCGACTTAGTATTAATTCTCACATGCTAGGATCAAAACTTGGATGTTGCATTGCATGCATATAGTCGACGATATATCAAGTATGAATAACTTCCCTAATCATTAGTAGAGGCCGCTATCGAGGCGGGCGGGATTAGGTGTTCGATCAAAAGAGCTTCCTAATACGTACCCTCACCCCTTACTCCAGATATCTGTGAACACCCGTGTTCATTGGCATCCACGAGAGTCATTCTAGACATAGAATGCTAAGGGTAACGATTGCTTAGTATTCATGTCTCTACTTTGTGTCTTGACATGACGCAAGGTACTCGAACGGTTCCAATTTCCCATAAAAATTGGTGGCGACTCCATACAAAATGCAAACGCTTGTTCGTTTCCCAAGCGCCCCCGTGGCCCATGTCCACACTCCTCCTATAAATACTTTGCTATTTACAACATCTAAAAGTGTGACCTTAAGCATAAAAATTGATTTTAATTTTTACAAAGCAGACCGTGTGTTTTAAGCAGAAAAACCGATTTGCTATTTTAAAAGGTCGTGTGTCATAAAACTCGCATACTCGTTCTTCATTTATCGTTATAAGATAATAGTGCTTAGTTGATTTCTTAACTTGTTCATTAACGTGAACCTTTGTTAGAATCATTAGTGCTTTCTTATTAGCGTAAGTTAGTCACTCGAGTATTTAACGGTACTCATTGAGTTACAGCTAGAGTTAGTTGTACGAGTTGGGTTAGTAAATTTGTAATCCTTAGAAAGGTACTAAATTTATTAATCGAGAATAGTGGACGTAGGTTTCGACTTGTGAAACTGAACCACTTCAAAAACCGTGTGTCTCTTCGTTTCTTCATTTATTTCGTTTATTCAGTTTACTTTCATTAGTTGATTAGTTAAAGTTTAATCAACAAACTTTAAATAATCAATTACATACCCATAATCGAAAAAGCTTTAAAAAGTTTTAAATCCTCAATTCACCTCTCCCCCCCCCCCCTTCTTGAGTATTTTGGATCAATAGACTCTTCAATTGGTATCAGAGCCTCGTGCTCTTGATTGCCTAACCGCAAAGAGGCTGATCTATCTTGTTTTTCATTTATCTTATCATTTTATATTCCGCTGCCTATCACGTGATAAATGGATTCCAAATATCTCAAGTGTCCCGTCTTTGATGGGAAGAATTACGGATTGTGGAAAAACATGATGACTCACTATGTGAAAGGACACAATTGGAAGTGCTGGAGGATTATTCAAAACGGACCGCACAAAATTCTTGTGGCATCCGAGAAAGGCACTACCTATGAAAAGAAAGAAGAGGACTATGTCGAGGCCGACTACAAGAAGGCCGAAAAGAACTCCAAAGCAATAAGTCTTTTGCAAAACGGAATGACTTCAACCGAGTTTGATCGGTTTTCTTCTTGTTCCACGGCCAAGGAGATATGGGATGGGCTCGAATTAGCTTATGAGGGTACTTCCATTGTTAGGAAGCACCGAATAGATTTGGTTATGCAAAAATATGAGCTATTCATTATGGAGCCTAATGAGTCCTTAGATAGCATGTCTACAAGGTTTTCAAGCATCATAAACGAACTGAAAAACCTAGGTAGGAAATTCAGTACTGAGGACATTGCTAGAAAGGTTCTTAGGAGCCTTACTAAGAAGTGGCGTGCTAAGGTCACTGCAATGGAGGAATCACGAGATCTTGAAACCCTTTCCTATCAAGAACTCATAGGTGCTCTCATGGCCCATGAAATTACTCTTAACAAGGATGACGTTGAACCAAGTCGCAATAAGAGTATGGCCTTAAAGAGTGAAGAAGTTGACTCTGAACTAGAGGATGAAACTGTCTTGTTTGCATGACGCTTTAAAAATAAGATATTTCGAAATAAACAAACAAAATCATCCTATAACAACAATAACAAAAAGTCATTCAACAAAAAGGTTAATGACTCAAAATCGTCTTTCGCAAATAGAGGTTGCTTCAAGTGTGGAGAATCTGGTCATATGATCAAAGATTGTCCAACATGGGAGAAGATAAAGGACAAGACGTAACGTGAGAAGACAAAGAGAGAATTCAAGCAAGTTATGATGGCTTCATGTTGGGGAGACCTTGACTCAGAAGATGACGAGGAATCTGAAGACGACGAAGTAGCAAACCTGTGTCTCAGCAGTGTTAGTCTTGACCTAATCTCCGATAGTGATGATGAAAGCACAACTTCTCATTCAAACTATTGCTTTCTCGGAGAATCAGACGAAGACGACGATGAAGAGGTAGGTTATCTTGAGCTTAAAAAACGTGTTAGGAAATTGTCTAAAAGTGCCTTAATTGAATTCTTTGAACAATCTCTTGATAAGTGTCACGAACAGGATTTGGAATTGAAAGATCTAAAGGAACAGATTCTCGAAATCGCGGAAAAGAATCATACTCTCAAGACTAAAGCTAAGAAGTTGAAACCTAAAGTTATAGCTGAGAAAGCTACAACATTAGATTCTACTATGGCTGAAAAGAAGGAATTAGAGTCCAAAGTTATAGCTAATGAAGCTATAACTTCCGACCTAAAGCTTAACATCAAGCACCTTCAAACCAAAGTTATAGCTAATGAAGCTATAACCTTGGAACTTAGAAAAGTCAAGGAACTTCTGGAAACTAAGGTCACATCTAATGAAGAAGTGATTTTAGACCAGAAGAAAGAGATAGATTCTCTTTTAAAGCAATTAAAGGAATCTAAAACTGATATGATCAATATTAAGAAACAATACACCAATGTTGTGTATATCCTTAACAAACGATTCAAAGACTTTCGTGACAACTTTAAAAAGGACAATGATGTAGATCACACGAAATGTCAAGAGGAAATTAAAACCCTAAAAGACCTTCTTCTACACGCTAGAAAGGTCCATGACAAGTGGGAAGGTAGCACAAAAGTCCTAAACTTCCTAACCGAACAATCTGATAATAATATGAAGATGGGGTTAGGACATAAGTGCTACAGCCGTAGAGATCACTCTAAATGCAAATCAACACCTTCGGATTTTGATTTTAGAAAAAGGAAGTATGCTGATCTTCCTGAATATTTGATTTGCAATTACTGTGGTCATACGGGTCACATCCAAATCAATTGTGTCAAAAAGGCTCAAGATTTACGGAAAAATGTCGTCCATGCCAAAACTGCTGACACAGTTGACGCGGATAAGGATACCCCCACTAACGAACCTAACGAAGAAAGGAACAATAAATTTCGTTGGTTCTATGACATGGCCTTTGACTACTCTAAGAAACCTAGCACCTCACAAAACCCTCGTGAATCTCAACCTAGTAAACCTACTTACAAGGGAAATAGTCACGAAAGACCTAGAGAAATTCCTAGACCTAGAGAAAACCCTAACCCTAGAACTCCTCCCAAGTCAAATAAACCAAGGGTTAGAAAAACGGTCATTAGACAAGTCTGGATTCGAAAGGATCTTGTTTATAGAGTAACTAATCATAAGGGACCCAACTTAGCTTGGGTACCTAAAAACTGTATCTAATCTTTTATGCAGGAAAAAGTGAAAGAAAACAATCAATGGTATCTTGATAGTGGATGTTCAAGACACAGGACCAGACATAAGAAACTGTTTCTTTCACTCAAGCCCTTCAACGGAGGAAAAGTAACGTTCGGGGACAATAAAAAGGGTAAAGTAATCGTAGTTGGCAAAATTGGAATCTCTAAGTCTCATGCAATCAGTGATGTTTATCTCGTGGATGGACTAAAACATAACCTGCTAAGCATATCTCAACTATGTGACAAAGGTAACAAAGTAGTTTTTCATACTGATAGTTGTCGCATTATTATTGAAGGAACTGGCAATGTTATTCTTGAAGGCCACAGAAAAAGGAATGTTTACATGGTAGATTTAAATGTTGTGCCTACTAACTCCTTTTCGTGCATGAAAGTTACACTTGATGATCCTTGTCTTTGGCATAAACGCTTTGGTCACATTAGCTCACTAACCTTGAATAAACTCAAGAAGTGGGACTTGGTGGAAGGGTTACCTAAAATCAAGTTCGGCCAAGAAAAGATGTGTGACACGTGTGCAAGGTACAAACAAGTTAGATCATCGTTTAAACCGAAAAGAGTAGTAAGCACAAATCAAGCCTTGGAATTAGTACACATGGATTTATGTGGACCTATGAAGGTAAGGAGTAGAGGAGGATCCAGGTACGTCTTTGTTCTTGTAGACGACTACTCAAGGTATGTATGGCCTATCTTTCTTCACTCAAAAGATGAAACTTTTGAAGAATTTGATTGTCTTATGAAACGTGTTCAAAACAAATATAAGACTAATCTCGTATCTATCCGTACGGATCATGGCACCGAATTTGACAACCAAACTTTTATAGAATATTGTAGAGTTAATGGTGTAGGGCATAACTTTTCTGCACCAAGAACTCCTCAACAAAACGGTGTCGTTGAACGTATGAATAGAACCTTAGAAGATATGGCACGTACAATGCTCTTGTGTAGTGGTTTACCTCGTAACTTTTGGGCTGAAGCCATTAGTACTTCTTGCTACATCCATAATCGTGCTATGATCCGACCTATCCTTAAGAAAACACCCTATGAACTCCTCAGAGGTCGAAAACCTAATATCTCCCATCTTCGCTGTTTTGGGAGTAAATGTTTTGTACATAATAACGGTAAAAACCATTTAAGTAAATTCGACCCTAGGAGTGATGAGGCAATTTTTATAGGATATTCAGATCATAGCAAGGCTTACAAGGTCTTCAATAAGAGAACTCTTTGTATTGAAGAAAGTGTCCTCGTTATTTTTGATGAAGATAACGTGTTCGATAAGCCTTTACAGGATGAGGAAGAAGACTTGGATGAACCCGACTTTCGTCTTTCAAGAGACGATCCCCCGGAATTGGAATTGGAGGACAATGAAATTGAGGGAACAAATGATGAAATTGATCGTTCCTCAAAAGACAAAAAGGAGAAAAACAAAGGTGTAGTTGATGATACTATAACTTTGACTCATGACAAGAACTCCCAGACCAATGTTATAGATGATGTTACTATAACATTAAATCCAAATCAAGGTGTAGAGTCCGAGGTTATAATCGGCTCAAACCCAACACCCGGATTGGATTCAGGGGGAACTTCCTCTAATTCCGAACCAAATGAAGTCGGGTCAAGCTCAAATAACGATGAAGAACCAAGTACTTCAACTAAATGGAAATACAAGAATTCACACCCCATGGATAATATTCTTGGAAATATTAAGAAGGGTGTTCAAACAAGACGTTCCTTAAACAACTTATGTTCCTTCTACTCTTTTCTATCCATGATCGAACCAAAGAATATCAATTAAGCTCTCGCTGAATCAGATTGGATTATAGCTATGCAAGAAGAGCTTCAACAGTTCGAAAGAAATAAGGTTTGGCATTTAGTTCCTAGACCAAAAGATCGTTCAGTCATTGGAACTAGGTGGGTCTTCAGGAACAAATTAGATGATGCCGGAGTCATTGTCAGAAACAAAGCAAGATTGGTGGTCCAAGGATATAATCAACAAGAAGGAATAGATTATGATGAGACTTTCGCACCTGTTGCTCGTCTTGAAGCTATTAGACTTCTGATAGCATTCGCCGCACACAAGGGAATGAAACTCTTCCAGATGGATGTCAAGACAGCATTCTTGAATGGTTATTTACAAGAGGAAGTCTTCGTTGAACAACCCCCTGGTTTTAAGAACATCAAATTTGAGGATCACGTGTTAAAATTGGATAAAGCCCTATACGGATTAAAGCAAGCACCTAGGGCTTGGTACGATCGATTATCTAAGTTTCTACTTGACAGTGGATTCAGTAGAGGATCCGTCGACAAAACCCTATTTCTAAAAACTAAGGGTTCTGACCTTTTGGTTGTTCAAATATACATCGATGATATTATCTTTGGATCGACCAACCGAAGCCTATGCAAATATTTTTCTGAGTTGATGACTTCCGAGTTCGAAATGAGTATGATGGGAGAATTAAAATTCTTCCTAGGTCTGCAAATACAACAAACTGATGAAGGCATTAAAATCCATCAACAGAAATATGTCAAAGAATTGATTCGGAAATTTGGAATGGAAAATTCACACGCTATGCCTACTCCAATGGTCGAGAACAAGAAATTGACATTGGATGAAAACGGTCAATCAGTTGATGAAACTACTTACTGTGGGATGATTGGGTCACTGTTATATTTGACCGCAAGTAGACCCGATATTATGTTTAGCGTATGCGTTTGTGCGAGATATCAATCGTCTCCCAAAGAATCGCATATGACGGCCGTAAAACGAATTTTACGTTACTTGATTGGAACGGCCAACTTATACCTATGGTATCCAATGGAGTGCAATTTTGATCTAGTCGGTTATTCCGATGCCGACTATGCAGGATGTTCTCTAGACAGAAAAATCACGTCGGGTGTCGCCACGTTTGTCGGACCGTGTATCATCACGTGGGGTTCAAAGAAACAAAATTCGGTTGCTCTCTCAACCGCTGAAGCCGAATATATTGTCGTAGGACTGGTATGTACTCAACTTTTATGGCTTAAGCAACAATTACGTGATTATGGTGTTGACGTAGGATGTATTCCTATTTTATGTGATAATACTAGTGCGATAATAATTTCTAAAAACCCCGCACAACATTCACGTACCAAACATATTGAAATAAGACACCATTTTATACGAGACCATGTTGAGAAGTGGAATATAAAACTTGAATTTTGTAGTACTGAAAAACAATGGGCAGACATTTTGACAAAATCATTAGCTAGAGAACGATTTGAGACTTTACGGTTGGAAATTGGTTTAATTAGTGGTACCTAAGCTTCTATATTTGTTCAATCCTTTTATGACTGACTAGATAAGTTAAGATTGTATGACTGTGTCCGTATATTGCGTTGCATGAATAATTTCGTTGTAGGGATATTTTTATCATAAGATTCTATTTGTTATTTGGAATTTAATTGTTATACAAACTAATTCCTTATTACAATAAATATAACACACCAATTCTTTTATTTTTTCCAAATCACAAAGAATCTTTCCTTTTGCAAATTCATGTACACGGCTCACACAATAAATTTTCTATACAAATACAAATTCCTTATACTTATCCTTTCTCTATCAAATCTATCCCTTAAATTCCTATACCTACCATAATTCAAACTCCTAATTATATACTTACCATATTTACTCTCCACTTGTTAACCCTATCCTACACCTATATCTACCCCTTGCGTGTTAACCGTCCACCCAACCCCACTTGCATACTTTTCTTTCTCTCAAATTTTTACCATCATCACAATTCATTTCCTTTACACAAATCATCACCATCACCTCCTTTTTCAACAATCACCATCATCATGAATTCATCTCATGCAAAAAATACCCGATCCTCAACCCGTCGCCACCAAAACCGCCCCTTTCCTAACCAAACATCACCTCTACCACCACATGATCCTCATCCCATTAATTGTGCTTCACCACAACCAAACAAAAATTCGCCCCTGTTTCGTAGTCGGGACGAATCGGTGTCCGAAGGCAAAAGACATCGTCTTTTCAAGGGTAAAAATAAAGTAGTTGTTGGTGATAGTGAAGCTGTGGAGGAACCCGAGGTGATAGTTCGGAATGGTGTTGCTCGTACCTTGCTTAGGGATGCTTCAAAAGTCGCGACCAAGGAAGGGTTAAATCGTGTTCGGCTTACTCGTGATGAAAGCATCCTAGTTAATCAAGTTTTGAGGTATTCCATTCATGGTGGTAGGTACTATCCAAAATCTTGGTTGGTTAGTGTTCCCGCTCTTGCTTTCTTTGTTAATTTTCTTGATTTTCAAGGGTGGAGTCACATTAGTCAGTTTTCGGGTCCTGTTTACCCAGTTGAGGTAGTTCAATTCTTCGCTAGTGTCTCAATTAAGAAAGGAGTCTTGCATGCGGTTGTTAATGGCGTGGATGTGACGGTCTCTGTTTCGGATTTTTGCTCTGCTTTTTTGGTTCCTGATGAAGGAATTGAATTAAATCCGAGTCTTGAGTGGTCTAATGTTGTGAGTGAAAAGGAGTTGTTAGTAAAGAAGTATTTTGAGGAGATGGCAGAGGGAGGTAATATCGTGGTTCGTCCTCTCTCGGCAAAAATCAAGTTCCTCTTGAACTTTTTGTGGAACACAGTGGTGCCGAGGAGAGAAGGCCGTGATAAGGTGTGGAGTTATGAAGCTATAATGGTTTATTCTTGGTTGGAAGGTCAGAAGGTGAATTTGGGTAGTGTTGTCTTGCACCGTATAATTCAGACAAGTCTTATGGTAACTAAGGAGAAGTTGAGCACCACAATGGATTTGCCATATGGTATGTGGATATCTCGATTGTTGGAAATAAAACGAGTAGTGGGGCCTGACAGTTACGGTGTTAGTACGCGGGACTGTATGTGTGACAAGTTGATTAAGCTAATGGGTCTTGTTGTTGATGGACCCGAGTTGCTTCTTGCAAAAGATGTTGAGAAAGACCCGGTGGATTCGGGTTTGGGAGCTATCGAGTCAAAGTTGGAGGGGTTTATGAGTGGCTTAATGGAGAAATTCGAGGAGCATTCGACTAATTTGGCTACGGTGTTGTCACGGGTTGGACCATCTCGGTCTTTAGACTCGGGCTTGGATGCTACTCGGGTGTACTCTTGGATGGAGGAAGTGGACAAGAGGTTAGCGGGTTTTGACAGGGAGTTGAAGGCAATTCGTGGGGAAGTGTTCCCACACGGTGATCGTCTCACCTTCCTTACGAGTCAGGGTGGAGCTTTGGTGATGCACGGGAAAGCCATGGCGGGTGATCAAGCTCTCACGTTGGAGGCCACGAAAACTCTTTCCTTGAAAGTGCTTAACTTTGAGAGGAGCATCGGTACTCTTTCGCAGCTGGTTCGGAGCTCGTTTGACCGTCTTGATGCCTTAGAGCATCGTACTAGGCCCGACTACGTGAACCCGTACCGTACCCGAAATATTTGATCTCCCTGCCTTACCATCATTAGCCATTACCTTAATTAGCTTTCTTTTTATTTCTTTTAATGGTGTGTTAAGCAAACTTCTTATTCGGCCCATTTTGGCAATGCGCTTGTGGTTATGGCCCAAGTGTTTCATTAGACATGTGTTCATTCGGCCCATTTTGGCTTTAAATATGTTTAATTCTTAGTTTGTATGCTAATTATCTTTTGGATGCTTATAGTTTTTGCGTGTTATTACTATTTCCTATGACGTTTTATCTCTTGTCTCGTCTTATATTATTCTAGTCATTTTTGATTTGTTCTTAGCTTTTCGATGATGTCAAGAGGGGGAAAGAACGTCTATAGTAAGCATCTACCTAAGCTTGCTCCTTGTCAAGACCAATTGTCTCTTAAAGTCCTTAAGTTTAGGTTTTTTGAAAAATTGTATTGATCTTGCGTTATTCTTTATTATCAAGATAACGGTATTATATTGAGGGGGAACTTTTTACTTAGTCACAAATTTAGGAGACTTGCCATCATCAAAAAGGGGGAATTTGTTGAACCATATAGTTTATATGTTTATGTTTTGATGATGTCAAGGTGTTTTACATTCTATATACTTGTTGCGTGTAATCGTTTGTTAAGTATTTTAGAACTAATCTATTACGAGCAACAAAGAAGATTGTGACAATTGCGTGAGAAGTTCAAGCCTTCGTTCAAGATCAAACAATTCAAGATTCATTCAAGAACTATGTGAAGACGAAGCTCGTCTAAAGATTAATCAAGCTTGGATGATGACGTAGCCTATACTCGAAGATCTCCTTGAAGATTAGAATAGTATAGGTTATTATCTCGTAATGGTAATCAAGAATGAGTTTCTTGAATTAGTAAAGTTATAGCTTTACAGCTATAACATTACTAGTAAAAGAGCTCAATGTTATAGCTCTTCTACTATAACATTGAAATGCTGAGTTTTTATACACGACTTATAATTGTTTTGAAAATTGTTTTATAATTGTTTAAAGTTTGTTTAAAATGTTTTAATGAAAGTATTTATATATTAAAGCCCGGTTTAGTAAGGAGTCCGGTTTTATAGTAAACGTTAATTGGTAGTCATGATGGATCAACTTATGAGTTGGACTTTGCTGCTAATTAGGGTTTCTATATAGCCTCTCTTAAAACCTAAATTCTAATTATATGTTAAGACTAAGGTTTGCACGATTAACGAGGCTTATGGGCCGTGATATCTCGTGTTGCCTAGGGGATATTAGGTAAAGATTTTATTCTATAATAATATCTTTACATATCTTATATATCTTACTTAATATATTTATTTATGATTAAAGATATTCTTATTTTAGGAAATATTATCATAATCTTAGAATTTATAGTAAAGATAATATTTGGAAAGATTATATTCTATCTCTTTGAATATTCTTTATTATCTTTTGAGGGCTTTTAGGAAAGAGATAATACGAAGATATGATTTGTTTCTATATCTTATTATTTCGGCTATTAGGGTTTGACAAAACCGTGTAGCCTACTCTTTCTCATCCTATAAATACTTTGCTATTTACAACATCTAAAAGTGTGACCTTAAGCATAAAAATTGATTTTAATTTTTACAAAGCAGACCGTGTGTTTTAAGCAGAAAAACCGATTTGCTATTTTGAAAGGTCGTGTGTCATAAAACTCGCATACTCGTTCTTCATTTATCGTTATAAGAAAATAGTGCTTAGTTGATTTCTTAACTTGTTCATTAACGTGAACCTTTGTTAGAATCATTAGTGCTTTCTTATTAGCGTAAGTTAGTCACTCGAGTATTTAACGGTACTCATTGAGTTACAGCTAGAGTTAGTTGTACGAGTTGGGTTAGTAAATTTGTAATCCATAGAAAGGTACTAAATTTATTAATCGAGAATAGTGGACGTAGGTTTTGACTTGTGAAACTGAACCACTTCAAAAACCGTGTGTCTCTTCGTTCTTTCGTTTGTTTCGTTTATTCAGTTTACTTTCATTAGTTGATTAGTTAAAGTTTAATCAATAAACTTTAAATAATCAATTACATAACCATAATCGAAAAAGCTTTAAAAAGTTTTAAATCCTCAATTCACCCCCCCCCCCCCCCCCCCTCCTGAGTATTTTGGATCAATAGACTCTTCAGTAAGCATGACCAAACACTAAACTAAGTATACTTCTTTACTTATTATTATTATTATTATTAAGTTACCTTAAACTTGTCAGACTGCCTATAAGCGATATTGTTGGAATATGTGTCCTCCGACAATAATGCGATCACAACTGTCGATCATGATGATCACATGTTTAAGTCTCATTTTAGAATACATGTGGGATGTAATAATTTTACAGTCAACTGGACCACACATATCGGTAATGATTGGCTGACTAGAGTTTGACATTACTGTCGTGAGACGGTGGTGATCAATTGATCCCCTTAGGTCATACCTATAGGGAAATACTCTTAATTGATTATTTAATTAATCGTATACCGATACGAGTTAATTAAATTGCTTAAAATTGACAGATGATTTTGTGAGTATAATTAACGTGTCTTATTGTAATTCGATTATATTAGATACGGTTTAAGTAATTGAATTGTTTTATTACTTAGATAAAATTATTGTTTACGAAACAATTTGGAATTGAAATTGAATGAATAATTTATTATAAATACAAGACGTTGTAATTTATAATTTGATAAACCGTTTTGGTACAAGTAATTACGAATTACTAGTTGATTTTGTAAATGACATACTTTATGAGTATGTTGATTTTTAATATGTTAAAAATACATTACAAATTCACATGTCAAATAACATGTCACATATGTCACAATTTGACAAATGACAAAATAAAATGGATTCTCCATTTTATGCATAAAACCGAAAATAAGGGTGGGAGTATATAGTTTATAATGTGTTGTTTATTTTAAATGGAGACACAATCATAACCCTAGGTTGTAGGCTTGCATGCCTAGTCTCTTGTGAAGAGCAAAAATGAAAAATATTGGGCAACCTACCCAAGCCTCTTTTTCGATCAAAACAAAAAGAAAAGAAGAGGAGTTTTCTCTTTGATGATTCATTCATTCATTCAAGATCATAATTTTTCTAGAGTAAGAAAATTATATACTCTCTACAATTTGTGAAAACGCTAGACAAATAAAAACCACAAAATCTCCTCCTCTTGGACCGAAATATTTTAAGAGAACAAATAAATATTCTTGTGTCAAATTTTAAGTAAGACTAATCCTAATACTAGATCATATTATTTTAGTCTTTAAGAAGTATTCCTTGGGTATTCACTTTTGGAGAGATTCTATACTTGAATCTATGTTCATCCATTATTGGAAAGCTCAAGAACTAACAAGAAGGAGATCTTGTTGGTGTCCATAAAGCCGAAATTATCTTAGTAAGGGTTGATGATTTCTTCTCTTTTAATTTAGTTTGCATCCATAAGATTTGTAAATTAATTTTATGACTAAATTAATTGTAACATATATGAATATGTTAAATAATGAGATATAGATTTCTAACAAGCGGTATCATGAGTCTTAGGTTGTTTGCATGCAAATCGGTTATAGTTTTTTCGAGTTATGCGATTAACAAATAAAACTTATAAATTTGTGTTTATTATGATATATCATGAAATCAATTATGCATGTTAAAGTTTCTGGTCGTAAAATGTATTTAGGATATTTTGGTTAATTTATGGGTTTTTATTGTTCATTTTATATAATAATGGCATTAACATGTGATTTTTATGATAAAAATGTCATTTTTGGACGACAAATAGCTAAACTTCGATTTTTCAAGTGGTTTTTGGATATGTTTTCACATATATTATATACTAATTGCCTGTACATTTTCATAATTTTATGAGTTGTTATGCTCGAAATATGGATTTTTCATGTTAAATTCGAATTTAAATGAGAAAATAGGTTAATATGAGTAATATTTCGAATCTGGTCATAGAAATTTAGTATGTTGTCACATGCAATTTTACAAGATGTGTGAAAAATAATAGGCTATAATGAAGTATTTATGCATGATTTATGAATTTTTGATGAAAAATAGCATAAATAGTGACTTTAATTAGTGAATAATTTCTAAAACATACTTTATGACTAAGGAAAAACGTCACATGTTGCATTTTATTACAATTTTCAGATCTAAAATTGAAAAGTTGATAAATATAATTTTTCTCATGTTTTTATGATTATATTTGATAAATCCGATAAACCGCAACATTGTTTTTCTCGATAAATTTCGAAATTTTTAACCTAAGTTTTTGGACATTATGAGTGTCGTGGTATTTTTCCAGAATGTTCATGAGTTTAAATTTTGAATTTTGAATTTATTTGAAATTTTTATGATTTATTTGAAGTTTATGGCATTATATTGTAATTTTAAGTCCTTTTATGAACAATATTAAGAAATATAAGTTAATTATTGTCAAATGTTAGTGGAGACTAATTTTAAGTCCTAAGTTGGTTAGGGTAATTAACTTGTGCATAAATATGATTTTATGTAATTATTGTGATTATAAAAGGTTAAATCACGCAAATCCGTAAAAACCGATTAATATACGATATTGGCTCCTTAAAGGCGATTTAGCATAAAATTGGGCATGTTCATACATAATATAATGCTGCATTTTATTTATGATTGTCATATTTTAATTTTATGTAATTTTTGAATTATGTAATTTTACTTAGTATGGCCTTAGTTTTAATTGGTATTACCCGAAATGTATGGGAATATCGATTCGGTTGTAATTTATTGTGATCTCGTATCACCGTTTTGTAATTTAATAGATTTATTTTATTTTTAATTACAAGTGTATAATAGGAAATTATGTAATTTGTTATATAATTTATTTATTCCGGAGATCCTTGAAGACGGTGTCACTTAAGAAGGCGATCCATTAAAGACGGTGTTACCTCGAGATGCATGCCAAAACCGAAGTTCAAGGGACCAATGGAGTTGGTTTCCGAATATGTAATAGTTTATTAGATTTACTATTTTTAGGAAGGTCATACTAGGATTTAATTTATGCTTTGCATTTTATTTATATGTTGCATGCATCGCTAAATCGTCATAACTAAAACATGCATTATCATTTTATCGAGTTTATCGACCGTGTCAATTACAATTATCGTAGTTCACCGCTTTAGTTTACTTAAAACGTGATAGATGATAAATTGGCATGACCTCTCGCTAAAAATAAACAATTGAGACATAGCCTTACCAAAAAGTAGAAACCATGAAAACCTATTTCGCGAGAGAGTGCACTCGGCCACCCCGGGGTACAAACCTTGTTACGTAGGGGAAGTGGGTGATAAATGTCTATCCACCGAATTCATGTTGATGAGGGTTTCATCGGCTACCTCATGCCCAAATTAATGTGAATTTGGATCATGGACACATTTATTCGAAATTTGGATTGACCTCAACGAAAGTATTCGTGACCGTAGTCGCATGTGTTCTGGGCTATAGATAAATATTAGAGTAATTTTATCGACCAAGAGTTCTAAAAGTAGAATCGATTAAAGAGTTAATCCACCGAGTTATATTGATAAGGGTTTCATCGGCTACCCCGTGCCCAAGTTAATATGAATTTGGGTCTTGGAATCATTTATCATAGTTGGGTAGAGGTCACTATGTAAATGCTTTACTTGTTATTTACATGTATTAATAAAACGATAGATGTTGAGTTTTCCACTATTCCGTTATCATATTGTTCTATTTCTTTACCGCAATTCATATACGATATCATTTCGATTTTTTATTCAAATCTCCATTAAAACATCGTAACTAAAGACAAATATGAATTTTCTTCTAAAACCTCGAATTATCCATTGTAAGGATCTCTTGTGAAGAGTATAGATATAAGTTATTCGTGATCAAACGGGTTTTTGATTCTTGACTAACATATCTACTTACAATGAATTGTTTCTCATATGCTTAATTGAGTTAAGTACTTTGAAACGATAAATCATTTTGGTAACTATATTTGTTTGAAATCAAAATCGACCAAAATACCGCAACCACTTCAATGAAAGTTTTAAGTCTAAACTAACGAATGAAGAGTAGTCTTCATGAAATTAATTTTTGCTTCTCTAAGCAAAGACTCATCGAAATGAGTTGGAGCATTCTCTTAAACTGTTAAGAAAAGGATAAGGTTTTAAAAAAGTAAAATTAGAATGGAATTGATACAAGGAAATGTTAAAAGTAAAGTTATTGAGAATAACGATACTAAATCTATCAATCCCGACCGATAAAGTTTCAATTGTCTTAAATGTTGGACACTAGAAAGGAAACTGCCCCAAATTATTGAAGAATCAACAAGTTAGTTGTGGGACATCTAATGGAACCTTCTTCTTTAAATGTTTATTTGATTGACATAAATTTTGCTAGTACTACTTCGTCAATATTAGAAACCGGTGGTGGTTTTCATCATTGTATTTGATACATAGGATGATTAGAATATGACGACTAGCAACCATGATGTTGAGAGATAGAGTCATTGTGTACTCAATCTAGTTTTTGATTTTAAAGGTGTACTTAATTGTCACTATTAAGTGCATAAACTCCAAATAAGAATATAAACTTGTTAAGATACAAAAAGAGGTTTCACTTTTGTGACCCTATACACCATGTTTTGATGTATGGCTAGCCCATTATCAAGGTGATTATATTCTAAACCAAACTAGAATGATATATCATGAAGATGATGCAAGACTCAAATTGGTAACCTAAGATTAAACCTTAGATTCTGGAATGATGAACGCAAAGAGCTATCGAGTACTCTTGAAACCATTAGATCTTATGGTATATGCGTATCTTGTATTCAAAGCAAGATGTCTCGTGCCTTTTGGTTGAAAAGGAGATCGAGGTTGTAAATCATTGATCCAAAAGAGGTTGATCATTTTCTTTTACCAACGATTTAAGTTAACGCTAATGTGTTCGCTTAATAAGGTAAATAGAGAAATCTTTGAAGAAGTTCAAAGAGTTCAAGGAATCACGATTTAGTCGTCATAGGATTATCAAAGTGAAGACTTTGATATAAGCCAAATGAAATGTGATATAGTATCACAAGTTAATCTCTCTTAACACACATTATGGGATAATGTGTGGTTGGATAAGAAATCAAATGCTATTCGGTATGGTTTGGACTTCAATCAAGTTACTTTGAGTTACTTAATTTTTTTGGGGATTTTATCATTTTGTCTAAATTATTTTTCCACTAAATCTAAAACAAATCATATGAGATATGAAGTGGTAGGGTACCATGTTTGTAAGTTTTCAAAAGAAACAAATGCTCATTTTTCCTTACTATAATCACGAGTACAACGGGTTTGTGGCTCGTAAAGCTGTCTTCCTAAAATACAAGTTTATTTCTAGAAGACAGAGTGGGAGAAATTATTCAAGAGTCACAAAGATTGTATGTCGCAAGAAACTGGCCTTTCTTGGCTACATGAGACGTTTTGTGTAAGACGTTGTTTCTTCAAACCTTAGGAGGTTAAAGTCATCACTTGTTGAAGATGATGAATTCATGTTATTTTTAAGAAAGTAAAAATCTTACAACTTACAAAGAAATTGTTTGATTCAAGTTGATTACTTCTAGAAAGTAATGAACATATGACTTACATGAGAATGTTTAAGTCACAACTCAATACAAGGCTTAGAGCCATGAAAATCCGAAATAAATTCCAAGTGAATTGTTAGATATCAAAGCTTGATTGGTTGCAAAGGGTTTTGCACTGGTTGAAATGCTTAAGTCTATTTGGATCTTCTTAGGGATTGTGTTTCATTATGATGATATACATATAGCAAGTGAATCTAAAACCCACTTCTTCCATTAGAAGGAATGTATTCAATACATGCCTTGAGTTTTGTAGATTCTTGCAATCCTAAGATAATGTGAAACTTAAGAGAGGGTTTTAAGTAGGACATCAATGAGTTGGAATCAACATTTTGATCATGTGATAAAACTTTTCTCAATAGGTTGAGAAGTTATGTTTATACATGAAGTTTAGTGGGAGTTACGGAAATTTTAATTAGTCTTATATGTGGATGACATATTGATCATTGGGAATGATTTAAGCCTTTTGGAGTAATATAATACATCTTTAATATCCGGATTTATGGAGATAAATCTACATGATATTAGCGTCAAATAAGAAGTCTTATGTTGATAAGGTTCATGACTAGTTCAATCGAATTGAACATATTTGATTGATTCTAGTTGCTTCCGCTGCCGAATCAATTAAACAGGAAATGGTGTATAACACTTCATATACTTTGAGTATGATGAATTGTTTCAAATCGAATTTAAGCAATAGTTACCAAGTAAGCCATAAAGATTATTGATATGTGCTTACAGAAGCATTAAGGAAGTAATGCAAAGTGTTTTTGATGCAATTTTGTGTAAGAGTGTTACACAAATGACAATTGACAATTGAGATTGCGCATGGTTTCAGACAAAGCCATAATCGAAACACATTAGGATGGTTAAGAAACCATTGTGGCTATGTTATTTAAGAAATAGATTTTCTAGAATCGTTCTAGGCAATAAAGAATAATGAGAAATATTTACAACGGAAATTGAGTACACTTGCAATCATGAGATGTGCAAGAAGGATGAGTCCACATTTGCTTTGTGAAAACAAAGTGGGAGCTATTCTAAGGCTAGAGGGCCTATGTCTTGATTGGATCGACACGTACTCAGAAAGTTTTGTAATGCAAATGTATACATTACAAAGGAAAACGAGTATGTAGTAAGGTTGAGTAAGGTACAAGAAGTTGATAAAACCTACTAACCAAAGCCTTCTCATAGGCTTAACATGATGAGTCATGTCATTTAAATTGAATTGAGATGAACAACTACATTCAAGATCAAAATGGATTATAGAATATGAAGTGGTAATCAAGTATTGACTACTCATATGATAATCACATTTATCGTTCGAGTTTTTAAATCTGAAAACTCCTTTATATACTTTGTTACATCCAAACGGGTTGTAGAGACAATGTTGAACCCCGTTAAAGTGAACCCGGATTAACATGGTATTCGCCCATAGTCACTTGTATGAGGTGACGACTCGAAGTGACTAGAGTGTGATGCGATTGATGGCAAGTTCAAGTGCCATAGAGTCATGTGAGAGGACTAGTCGATCACATAGGAAGACTGTTAGGAACACTTTGTCGGCCTTATGACCGCTTATAGAGTTCTGGCAAATTTATATAGCCTGGTCGTGGCGAGAGCTACTATAGTATTCTAATGAGTCGATTCTTTTGACTAAAGACTGTTCGCCTAAGATGGCACAGTTTCAGATTAACTTTGATTTGTGTTACTATGACCTTCGTAAATGGGGTCAAACGGGCATATTTTGGGTTATGATGGCTGTGGTTAGTCAAAGGGAATAAGTGAAATAGGAATTGTCCACCCCTTGTCAGGGTTATAACAATATCTCAGGGCCACTAGAGGAGTAATGAACTGGAAATGCGTGGCCACGCTCGGAAGGTATCTATGGTAGATATATCCGCTCAATTAGTTATTCTCCAGATCGAGGAAACCACTCTCGATATGATCACTTGCAAGTACGACCTGAAAGACACCTTGCATTGAGTGGGAGATAGTAATGGGACAAGAGAATTGGTGACGCACACTTGTCGAGGACAAGTGGGAGATTGTTGGAATATGTGTCCTCCGACAATAATGCGATCACAACTGTCGATCATGATGATCACATGTTTAAGTCTCATTTTAGAATACATGTGGGATGTAATAATTTTACAGTCAACTGGTCCACACATATCGGTAATGATTGGCTGACTAGAGTTTGACATTACTGTCGTGAGACGGTGGTGATCAGTTGATCCCCTTAGGTCATACCTATAGGGAAATACTCTTAATTAATTATTTAATTAATCGTATGCCGATACGAGTTAATTAAATTGCTTAAAATTGACGGATGATTTTGTGAGTATAATTAACGTGTCTTATTGTAATTCGATTATATTAGATACAGTCTAAGTAATTGAATTGTTTTACTACCTAAATAAAATTATTGTTTACGAAACAATTAGGAATTGAAATTAAATGAATAATTTATTATAAATACAAGACGTTGTAATTTATAATTTGATAAACCGTTTTGGTACAAGTAATTACGAATTACTAGTTGATTTTTTAAATGACATACTTTATGAGTATGTTGATTTTTAATATGTTAAAAATACATTACAAATTCACATGTCAAATAACATGTCACATATGTCACAATTTGACAAATGACAAAATAAAATGGATTCTCCATTTTATGCATAAAATCGAAATAAGGGTGGGAGTATATAGTTTATATTGTGTTGTTTATTTTAAATGGAGACACAATCATAACCCTAGGTTGTAGACTTGCATGCCTAGTCTCTTGTGAAGAGCAAAAATGAAAAATATTGGGCAACCTACCCAAGCCTCTTTTTCGGCCAAAACAAAAAGAAAAGAAGAGGATTTTTCTCTTTGATGATTCATTCATTCATTCAAGATCATAATTTTTCTAGATTAAGAAAATTATATACTCTCTACAATTTGTGAAAATTCTAGAGAAATAAAAACCACAAAATCTCCTCCTCTTGGACCGAAATATTTCAAGAGAACAAATAAATATTTTTGTGTCAAATTTTAAGTAAGACTAATCCTAATACTAGATCATATTATTTTAGTCTTTAAGAAGTATTCCTTGGGTATTCACTTTTGGGAAAGATTCTATACTTAAATCTATGTTCATCCATTATTGGAAAGCTCAAAAACTAACAAGAAGGAGATCTTGTTGGTGCCCATAAAGCCGAAATTATCTTAGTAAGGATTGATGATTTCTTCTCTTTTAATGTAGTTTGCATGCATAAGATTTGTAAATTAAATTTATGACTAAATTAATTGTAACATATATGAATATGTTAAATAATAAGATATAGATTTCTAACAGATATAGCTATCCCAATGGTCCTGACAGACATACGGATACTTCTTTTTTGGTGGGTTCTTGTTCATCTCCCCGGTTTCCTTGTTGAACAAGTGATTCTCAGCCATCTTTAACTTCCAAGATCTGAGGGCTTCCCCTGTCTTTCTTTTTAGGTACTTATCATACATTTCGGGGACAACGTAAGCTAACTGCATATATGATGAGCATAGTTGGTACAAGTGTTTCGGCTAATACACATATCAAGTAGTAACTTAATTTCAGCTAAAACACTTATTATTGTATATACATACCTTTATTCTGTTTATTAGCATGGTGTTCCGTATTTGACTCAGTTCACAGATACGCGGCGTACCGAGAGGCATATATTGTCTTACACAACAACTAATCTAACTCGCAAAATACCCGGCATACTCATCATATGGCAACCCCGTATCTTTATCCCATTGTAAAGGATTAGGTATCTTTGAATTTATTGCTTCTAGGGAAACCCTGTGGCGCATTCGACCCGCAGTGTGTTGCAAATTATTCTCATCACCTGAGTCGTCGCCTGAGGCATTTTCATCGTTTCTTTTGTGCTTTTGGACCATATCTAAAGCAGAAATTAATAAACAAATAATAACAATGCATACTTATAATAACAAACAAATCTCTAGAGAGGAGGGTTTATTACTTCTTTAAAACGGAGAATCCGGATTGATCTGGCAGCGGCAATGGCGATGATGACGATGACTGCGACGGCGATGGGGTATGTTGGTGGTTGAGGGGAAGCTCAATGTTTGAGAATATTATGTGGGGGAGGGGAAGCTCAGAGTATATATGTATGAGTAATACAACACTTGCAAGACCTTGTTTATTAGAAAGTAATAAACACGGTATAAGAAAGACCATTATATTTTGTTTCCAAATAGACTACGGTTTTGTTTGAAACCGTAATTGATTAGTACTATCTACAACGGTTTAGAAATAACCGTTGTCTAAAATATTTTCATTTTGTTTGATTTTGCCGCCATGAAATAAAGCAACATTTTTATATACATAACAACGGCCTCAACCGTTATAACTGTACACGTCCAGAACAACGGTTTGGGTATATCCGTTTTACTTTATATTTCATTTGTTTGATTTTACCGCCAAGAAATAAAGCATCATTTTCATATAAATAAAGCATCATTTTCATATAAATAAAGCAACACATGACGTAAGATATCTCGATTGGATTGCTGATATTTTCACGACTGCCGGGAATGTTTTTTGGATTTGCTAGTCTCTTCATCAACCCAAATACCTTCATCATGATCATCCTGTGTATATATGTTTGGAATGTTAACATTTTCAACATCATTACCAAATTGCGATATAGCACTGTGATCAAGTCCTTCAAATTCGACGTCTTCATCATCTGGAATTCGGCGATGGCAAGATAGAACAACTGACCACTTCTTATCCATAGGATTGGTAACATAAAAAACTTGTTTTGCTTGTGACGCTAATATAAAAGGATCGTCCTTGTTTCCAACCTTGTCAAAATTTACTAATGTGAATCCTAAATCATCCTTTCTAACACCATTGTTGTTGTTAACCCACTTGTACCGAAATAGAGGTATCTCAAAATCCATGTAGTCTAAAATCAATATCTCTTCAATAACTTCATAATATTGCATTGTACCCAAAATAGGATTTTTATCCTTTGAAGTAGCAAAGTATATAGCCTGAGAATCTACGCAAACTCCACTGTTTTGCATTGTGCTCGCCTCATCTTGAATGCGGGTGTAGAAAGTGTACCCATTGATCGCATACCCGCTATAAAACGTTGCACGAGCATCAGGACCGAAAGCGAGATGTCGTAGGTTAGTTTAGCTATCATCAATTGGTTTGTCATCATCGTAAATAGTATCCTTAAACCAGTCACTAAATTGCGTGTAATGCTCATTTGCATACCACCTTTCGTTCTTATGAGGGTGTTTTCCCTTAAGGTAACTCTGGTGTTCTGCTCTATAAGGCTGGACATGATCATCGTTAAATAGAATGTATGTATGAGCTCTATGTCACATGTCAGATGACATATCCTTGGAAACACGACCCCTTACACCTTTTTCATTCATCCAGTCACTATGACGATTCGTAGGAGCTCTAATTAACTCATCCAAGGAGAGGTACGCATAACAATACGAAAGAGCTTTATCGATAATTGCTCGCTCAGCAATACACCCCTCTGGACGATACCTATTAGATGTGTAATCCTTGTAAACTTTCATCAATCATTCGAATGGGTACTAATATCTCAAATACACTAGCCCGAGATACAAAACCTCCCGGACTAAGTGGACAGTCAAATGAACCATGATAGTGAAAAATGTGGGAGGAAAATACATTTCAAACTGACAAAGACTGGTGACGAGGATCTCCTGCAAAGTATCCGCTTCATCGGGAGCAATGACTTTACTGTTGATTGATATGAGTAAATGGCAAAATCTAATTATAGCATGTCGAACCTTTGGAGGTAGAATGGAACGAACGGCCACAGCTAGTAGTTGTTGCATCAATGTATGACAGTCATGTGACTTTAAACCAGTAAGTTTTAGGTCCTGCAACGAAACAAGGCTTCTAATATTAAATGAATAGCCCTCTGGCACCTTAATACCATGCAAGCATTCGCAAAACTCTTCTTTCTCCTTTTTTGAAAGAGTATGAGCTGCAGGCGGCAAAAATGTCCGATTTCCTTTTGTTTTAGCTGCCAGCTCGGGCCTAATACCTATCTCAACCATATCATCCCTAGTTGCCTTGTTGTCTTTTGTCCTACCCGGGACATTCAGCAGAGTATTGATTATATTATCATAAACGTTCTTTTCAATGTGCATAAAATCTAGGCAATGTCTAACCGGGAGGTCACGCCAGTACGGAAGTTTGGTAAAAAATATGGTTTTTTTTATAACCACGAGTAGACAACTTAGGTCCCTTCTTCCCATATGTTATCTCAATATCTTTCACTTTCTCATACACTTCATGACCATTCAAAATCTGAGGACTCCCACGTTGCTCAGGACACCCATTAAACGCCTTGTGAAGCTTAAGATAATGATGATCAGGACATAACCATCGACGATTTCCCCTGTACACATGCTTGCGAGAATGCTTCAAATATTCTGATTCAATATCCCCCCCCCCCCCCCCCAATGGGCAAGCCTCTTTCCCATGTACAGTATGTCCAGAAAGATCGCCGTACGCCGGAAAGTCAGTTATTGTACACAATAACATAGCTCTCATATTGAAACTTTCCTTCTTATAACCATCAAACACCAGTATCCCTCTTTCCCACAGAATCTTCAGATCATCTAGAAGTGGTTCCAAATACACATCTATGTCATTTCCAGGTTGTCGAGGGCCAGATATCAACAAAGACAACATCAGATACTTCCGTTTCAAGCAAACCCGTGGTGGAAAATTATAGATGGCCTACACAATTGGCCAAGTACTGTGTTGGGTACTCATGTTTCCATGAGGGTTCATTCCATCTGTGGAGAGCGCTAGACGCAAGTTCCTTGCTTCTTTGGCGAAGTCAGGATATTTAGCGTCAAACTCTTACCACTGTTGACCATCTACTGGGTGTCTTAACTTTCCATCTTCAATCCTTCCACTATTATGCCAAGTCAACATTCTTGCATCTTCTTCATTCAAATAAATCCTTATGAATCTTGGTATTATTGGAAAATACCACAACACCTTAGCTGGGATCCCTTCCTTAGTCTTATAACGCCATACAGAGCAGCGCGGACAATATGATAATTTCTCATAATCTTTACGGTACAATATGCAGTCATTGGGACAAGCATGTATTTTCTCATATTCCATGCCCAATTCTCCAATCATTTTTTTAGCCTCATATGTCCGACTCGGAAGAACATTACCGTCAGGAAGCATGTCACATAGCAAAGCTAGAAGATCCGTAAAACTCTTATTAGTCCACCCATTTGCCCCCTTCAAGTTATATAACTTTACCACCGCGGACAATTTGGTATACTTCTTACAATCAGTAAATAAAGGCATTTCAGATTGACTCAACTTCTCAATTAAATCATCAGCATTTATTCCCCATCACTGGTAGGTTCAAAATCATCGAATCCATCATCTTCAGCAAACTTCTCACCTAAAACAACTTCAGGTGTAGGTGAACGATTGTTTACACACACATCATATGCCCCATCCCCTATATCTAAACCAGCAGCTTCATGTGTATGATTATTTACCTCTACATCAGTTTCCCCATCCTCATCCTCTAATTCTCCATGAAAAATCCAACGCCTATAATCTCTACTGAAACTATTCTTTTCTAAGTGTATTTTGACATCTGGGATAGGCAAAACCCTAATATTACCACATCTATTACAAGGGCAGGGGATTGATGAGTGGAGATGAAAATTTTCACTAACGAAATTGTAAAATTCAGCAATTCCATCATTATAAATGGGATCGCCAATTTCATCATCAATCATCCAAGTATGACCCATATATAAGCCAGTAGCTATGAAAATGAGATTACCTTTTTTAAGCTATAAAGATTAATGACGGCGACGACGGCAAAGATGACTTCTTTAATTAGTTTTTCATTATAAATAACACCCTAAAAATATAAACTCTGTATTGCTATCATAGCGCGGGATCTGTTTTTACAACGGTTTTAAGAAACACCGTTGTTAATTGTTGTAATATGACAATGGCATTAAAATAACCGTTATTGATATATGTAATATGATAACGGCTTAACAAAGAACCGTTATCATTTTGTCTTATTATTGACATAACGGTTCTAATTCTTATTATCTTATTATGTCGTTTCCATTCTTTTTTATTATTATAAGTAGAAAGTTAGTCATTATAATATTTTATTTGGTGGATTTAATTTGAGTGTAAGGACTTGATTAAAACGTAGTAACAAATAATATAAATAATTAAACTTTTATTCAAATAACCACCATAATCAAAATACAACTCATAATGTCAGATAATAATTAAAGACTTAATTAGAATCTGATGAAGAATTAGGATAGTCTTCATGCCCAATTTCGGCATAGATTAAGTCGTAGATCGACTGTTCATCATCAGTGGGCAGCTGGTGGAATGGTCTCTTTCTCCCATGACATAGGCACGTTGGCAGGAATGTACTGCCTCCGGTAATATGTCAGCAGACGATGATCAAGATGGGTCGCAACCCATAGATAAGGGCCCTTTTGTTTAGCATCCGAATAAAATTCCTCTTTTCCCGCATCTTTCTCCGCAAATCTAGCCCCTAATGTTCTTGCCTGACGAAAACTATCATGGCAGTTGGCTTCGTCAAACTCGATAAAACCGAAGCCTACAAAACCTTGCTTGTTTGTAGACACAGGGTACACTTTTTTAACCGCAGTGAAACCGGAGTCATGAAGCATTTGCCTCAACCACCAAAAATTAGGGTTTAGACCCTTTCCATTCCCATCATAACGAACCGGGAGATTATGGAGAATGCAAGTAAAAGGCTGTGTGTAACGATTACGTGATTGTAGCTCCGATATACCAGTCATATTTTTTTTAGAGAGAAATTAAAGAGTAAATGTTTGATAATTTAGATTTTAACATTATGAAGACATATTTATAGAATTATTTTGGTCAAATTGAAAACGGTTGGTCAAACTGAATATTTATTAAAGTTCTGATAAAGTTTTGAATGCAGTGGTCAAACTGAGAAATCTAATCAAATAGTGACAACGCTTGAATTTAAAAACCGTTCTTTCATAATAGCAAATGATAACGGTTATAAGAAACCCGTATCTATAACATAACAACGGGTAACACAAACCATTACTGGTGCTAATTTAGTAACGGTTTTCGAAATGCCGTTTTCTTAAACTGGTAACGGTTGTCTAACAACCGTTCATAAGAGAGATTTTATAACGAGCTTTTGAAAACCGTTAAACGTTTTTTATAACGGTTTGTTAAACAAGCGTTGTCACATTATAATAAGAACGATTTTCAATGGAAACCGTTATTCTTATTAGTGTGGTCTAGGTTTCCGCCAATATTTTGAAAACGGTAATCTAAGTGTCGTTATTAAATGCATTAAACCGTTGTGATACACTCCTTATTGATTACCAGAATTGGCGTAGTGAAAGAAAAAGGAAAAAGGACTCCCTTGACTCTATCCTGTGTCACCCCAGCAGATAAAGGAATGGTAGAGCAATACTTCGTAAACAACTCTATATGCTTACATGGATCCTTTAGGTAGAGAATCCACCGTAGGCTCTGAGTGACTAGCGATATTCGGCATTCTAGCAAATTGAGTTGAAAGAACAGCAAGTATGACAATGTCCTCTTCTAGGACAGATTTCCTGGAACACTATTAAAGCACTAGAAAAATATGAGATCAGTCTCAAGGAATAAATTCCCTGAGACGAGAGACAAACTTAAAATAAAGCAACAAAATTACGCCACCTCCCCGGCAACGGCGCCCAAATTTGACACGACGGTCGCAACCCTATAAAAAATAAAACCAACCGGTCTCTAATAAATGCAGTAGAGGCACTTGGGTATCGAATCCACAGGGAGATGGGAAAATGTATGCTAAACTAAGTCCGTCTGAGTAACTGTTTCTTGGGGGTTTTAAATGATTTATTCTAACTACGGAGATTAAAAGAGAAAGAGAGTAAAGAGAAATAAAGTAGAAACTTAATGAGTTTACCAAATAAAAAGAGACAGCTAGGACAGTTGGTTTACCATGATTCTCAAGAAAACTAGTCAAGGGTCATAGGTCAATACAAATTCGGTCTGCAGGATAGTGAAAAGGTCCTTTCGGCCCGCTATTCGCCCTAAAACATTACTAACTTAGCTTTCGCCCTCATTAGAATGCTCTAATGTTCGCTGCAGATCTTACCCCTTCCAATCTTTCGATCCAGGTCAAGGTGTACCAAATTTAATCATCTAATTGCGTCGACTCAAGCAGGCAATTACAGTTAAATGCAGTGATTAACAACACATATCTAATTCGCACTAAACCCTAGTCAGCTGTTCGTAATCTCCGTAAAATCATGGCTCCCCTTTGTCCTAATAAAGGAGATTAGCTATGCATAATTATTGAATAAACAACAACAACACATAAACTAAGAGGATTAAATATAACAATAGATCGATAGATAATAATCTGAGGAGAGAGTTAAAAGAGCAAAGGGATTAAAGGAACAAGAACATTAATGCAAAAGTAATTAATTGAAAATAAAGAGAAGAGAATACCAATTACAAAAGAGTAGCAATGAAGAATTAGGTTTTCAGTCTAAAATTCTAAGATAGAGAGTAAGAGAAAAGAAAAGAAAGAAGTCGCTCTAATGACTGCCGTCACTTCCTATTTATTCCTAATTACAAAAAGAATATCCAAAGATTAACTAAAATCCGCGTATAAGACCCAACCTCTCGATCGAGTGAAATGAAACCACTCGATCGAGGATAAAACTCAGCAAAACTTTCGATCGAGCAACAAGAGTACTCGATCGAGAACTTCAACAAACAGCTATTTCGATCGAGTAAAGGGAGAACTCGATCGAAGAACTTCAGCAATGTATAGCATTCGATCGATAAGTTTAAGTGACCAACTTGGTCGATCGAGCTATATTAGCACGGGTTGACTTCTTGAACACCTTACGAAGCTATTTCATGCATCTCTAAGTGATAGATTCCAAACTCCGATCTTTCCTCCTCCAAAATGCATACGGTTGGGACAGGTTCAGGCTCGATTTCGCTCCTTTCCAGTTCATACCTGCAATTAATACAAGACAAACCAAAGTAGACTATTCGGGGGCATTTGTAGCTAGATGCCACATAAATAACAAAGAAATACGTGTAAATATAGGGTAAAAACCTTATATAAAATACACGCATCAATGGCACCGAATTTGATAATCATGCTTTCATAGAATTTTGTAGGGAAATGGTGTAGGTCACAATTTTTCTGCACCGCGGACCCACAAAAAAACGGTGTTGTTGAACATATGAATAGAACACTTGAGGATATGGCACGCACTATGTTATTGTGTAGTGGTTTACCTCACAATTTTTGGGCTGAACCTATTAGTATTGCATGCTATGTTCATAATCGAGCTTTGATTAGACCTATCATTAAGAAGACTCCTTATGAGCTTCTTAGAGGATGGAAACCTAACATATCTTATCTGCGTGGCTTCAGGAGTAAATCTTTTCGTCCATACTAATGGCAAAAATCGTTTAAGCAAATTTGATCCCAGAAGTGATGAAGCAGACTTCGTTGGATAATCTAATCATAGTAAAGCATATAAAGTTTTTAATAAAAGAATTTTATGCATCAAGGAAAGTATTCATGTTATTTTTGATGAGAATAATATGTTTGGTAAAGCTGAACAGGATGAGGAAGAAGATATGAATGAACCTGATTTTCGTCTATCTAAAGATGATCCTCCAGAGCTGGATGAAGAAGACAAAGAAATTGAAGGCATTAATGATGAGCGTGGAGATCCTTCAAATGAAAAGGGAAAGAGAGCTGAGACTATAGTTGGTGATACTATAACCGTCTCTCAAAACAAGAACTTTAAAACTGAAGTTATAACTGATGAAGCTATAACTTCAAATCCAAACCAAGGTATAGAATCAAGAGTTACACCTGATTCTACTATAACACCAGGGTTACACTCATGAGGAACAGTTCTTGGATCCCAATCATTTGAAGAAGGTGAGCTCAGTTCAAATGACAATGATGTGCCTTAAGTCTTTAAGAAATGGAGATATGAAGATTCTCATCCCATGGAGAACATTCTTGGAAATCTAAGGAGAGGTGTTCAAACTCGTAGAGGATTGAACAACTTTTGCTCTTTCTACTCTTTTCTCTCCACCATTAAACCTACCAATATCAAAGAAGCCCTAACTAAATCAAATTGGATCGTTGCCATGCAGGAAGAATTGCAACAATTTGAAAGGAATAAAGTGTGGCACTTAGTTCCCAGACCTAATGATAGATCTGTAATTGGCACCAGGTGGGTGTTCAGAAACAAACTGGATGACACGGGAGTCATTGTGCGAAACAAAGCTAGATTGGTTGTACAAGGATACAATCAACAAGAAGGGATTGATTATGACGAGACCTTCGCTCCCGTTGCTCGTCTTGAAGCTATTAGATTATTAATAGCTTTTGCAGCTCACAAAGGAATGAAATTATTTCAAATGGACGTTAAGACTGCATTTCTTAACGGTTATTTAAATGAAGAAATTTTTGTGGAGAAACCCCCAGGATTTCTGGATAGGAAGTTTTAAAACCACGTTTATAAATTAGATAAAGCTTTATATGGTTTGAAACAAGCTCCCAGGGCTTGGTACGACAGATTGTCTAAATTTCTACTAGAAAGCAATTTTAAGATAGGATCTGTCGACAAGACTGTAATACTCCGTATTTATATGTCTTGGGGGTACTCTATCGAGTAGCCCTTACTCTGTCGAGTATGGGCAAGTTGCGGAATAAAATAGTTTCTGACCTGTTGGGTACTCGATCGAGTAGCTGGGGCACTCGATCGAGTAGGGGGGTACTCGATCGAGTGCCTTGGGTACTCGATCGAGTGTCCGGTTTTACGGGGGAGTTTTCTCGGGTTTTGTTAATTACGCGATTAAGGTATTTAAACATATTCGTCATTGTTTTAAATCACTTTTTACAAAACCTAAAACATGTTTAAGAGAGAAAGCAACTAGTTCTTCTTCCTAATCGCGTTCTTGACAATTCCGGAGTTCGACGGTCGGTTCGTATCGTAGTTCGTGTCGTTGGATTCCTTGCGTCGAGGGTAAGCTTTTAATATAATTTCTATAATGTTTTGTTAAGATTGATGAAACCCTAATTTAGGAATTGGGGGTTTTTATGAGTAGTATTTGAATGGTAGCATCTATGTGTTGTGTGATAGGAGGAGAATTCGTAGAGGAGCCGTTTTGATACAAATTTGTAGATACCGTCTGCGTGTTGTGCTTTCCGGGTAGGATTTCTACTCGTATTAGTCCCATAATGGGATATTGGTGATGTCTTTGTAACTAGTTGTTTGATATGATGATTGTGATTGTGATTGTGATGGTGATTGGTTGTCTATGGTTCTCGAGATGCGTTCTCGGCTGAGTGGGGTCACTTGCGGGAGTGACTTCACGCCCTAGTTTCTCCCTTCGTGGAACCCGCCACGAAAGGGGATGTGCACATTAATGGACGGGGTTATCGCTCGTACGATGAGCGGGGCTTAGGTGGGAACGGCTGCGGTCCCCATCGGCGGGTGGTCCAAAGTGGACGATCGTATTGAGATGATGGGAGTTGGTGGTGTGTGTATGTGTTTGTTGGATTCAAATTTGTATGTTTGTCTTATTATTGTTATTTATATTGATTGTGTGATTAGTACCGACCCGGTGTTGTTTTGTAAAAACTGCGGTGATCCATTCGGGGATGGTGAGCAGATATTGAACAGTATAGAGATGAGTACCGGGATATTTGGGATGGCCACGACATGACGATAGAGTCTTCCATTCGTAGTTTAGCATTTATTTACATTTCGATTGAGAAAGATAGTTTGGAATAATGTATTGTACTTTGGTTTGGTTTTGAGGATTGTATTTATCATTAAACTATTTATAATAAATATTGTTTCCGTTTTGTCTATTTCATTATCATACCTCGGGCGACCGAGATGGTGATGTCTTCATACCTGAGTGGTCCTGGTAAGGCACTCGGAGTATGGGGGTGTTACAAATGGTATCAGAGAGACGATCCTGAAACCTGTAACCAATGAACTTAACGAACATAGGGAGTCAATTAAAATGAACCCGGGGTAAAAGTTGTAGGAGCTAGTGCAAAGGCTTGGGAGACGTCCTAAAGTCGCGGGGGTCGCCCTACAACTTTGAACCGGTCACATGGGGAAAGTGTTTGTCGAGTCATCTGTATGTTTGATTAACGTGTGCAACAAAGTGATGAAGTGTGTTGATTGTTTGGTGTTGAAATAGGAAGTTGAGCAAGTGAAAGGAAATGATATGTGGAACATGTTAATGAGATGATAACATGTTGAATGATTTACAATGTGGCTTTAATAGCATGATGAATTGATCTTGTTGATAGTAGAATAGATGCGTAGCATATTTATTCTGATAGCATGTGATTTTATAAGGTTAGCATGTAGCATATGACGTAACATGCGGGTAGCTTTTACGTATTGGTGATACTCGATCGAGTGGGGATGACTCGATCGGGTTGGTTTTTGGCGATTTTGAGTCCAGAATCGCGTTTTGGGGCACTCGATCGAGTAACTAGGGGTACTCGATCGAGTAGGGGGTCACTCGATCAAGTAGCCTAGATACTCGATCGAGTGGGTTAGAGATCAGAAGGTCTGTTTGGTTCTGGAGTTTGGGTACTCGATCGAGTACATGGGGGCACTCGATCGAGTAGCCCGTTACTCGATCGAGTGGGTTTGGATACTCGATCGAGTAGGTTCTGGGCAGCGTGTTTTCGTGTTTTGAAGTTTAGTACGTATGTTCATATCTACCCTTTCTTATATATGTATAGTTTCAAGATGCCGCCAAAGAGAAATGCTTTGTACGCGAGGCGAGCTTATGACCATGGATGACATCGTAAAGATGTTAGAACACCAAGATGCTCTCACTGAGACCCTAAAGAAAGTGAATGAGGACAAGAATAAGGATAAGGAGAAGGAGGTTGACCATGCTAAAGTCAGCCTCTATATTGCGAGGTTTAACACGAAGGAGTACAAGGGAGTTGAGGAGCCTAACCTTCTTGATAGTTGGCTGAGGGAGATGGAGAACATACTAGATTTAGTTCACTGTCCTGATGAGATGAGAGTGGATCAGCTGCATTCTATCCGAGGGAGGCGGTGGCAAGTGGTGGGATTCGGTGAAAGTGAGTGCCAAGGAGATATATACCAACCAAGGGTTACCTGCTATACCTTGGGAGGAGTTTCGTAGGGGTGTGAGGAAGGAGTTCGTACCAGAACATGTGAGGAGTAAGTTGAGAGAGGAGTTCGACAAGTTTAAGATGATCGCCGAGATGTCGTGGTGAGTACTACAGCAGTTCAATGAGAAATCTAAATATCTTGAGGATATGGGTTTGAGTGAGGAGAATCGGCTTTGAGGTTTGAGAGAGGGCTAACCACGAAAATTATGGATAAGTTACCCGTGGGAGTCCTTGCGATGTAAAGGAAGCGTATGAGAGAGCTGGGGAGAGCCGAGAGACTAGTGGAGATGGCTCGGGAGAGGTCGGGTGGAGAGAAGAGGAAGTCGGAGAGCGAGGGTGGTGGCCAATCTAATTTCAAGAAAGGCAACCACAATCAGTCTAAAGGATTTTCTTCGGGTCCTGGGTTTAGTCTTTGGGACTTCCTTTGGGCGAGGCCGAGGGAGTGTGAGTAATAGTTGGGGAGTGACCTGCTTTGGTTGTGGTGGAGTAGGCCACAAGAGACATGAGTGCACGAGTGCACCGGGATCTGCTCGAGACCGCACGAGCTTTGCGAGCAAACGGACCCGGTGGATCATGGCCAAACCGGGAGGTCGAGCTACCGAGTGGAGGCAACCGCAACGGCGGTAATTCTTATCGAGGACACCGATGAACAACAACAACAACAATCAAGGGTCGGGTGCTAAGCCGACCGCATCAGCCAGTACTGTCCAGGGAGGTGGGCAGAAGACCGGTGGCAAGTTGTTCATGATGGACAAGAAGGCAGCTGAGGAGGATGCGCACGTTATCACCGGTACATTCCTTGTTAATGGTATTCCTACGTTTGTTTTGTTTGATTCGGGGGCTTCTCAGTCGTTTGTGTCTTCGAGTCATGTAAAACAGTTGGGTTTGAGAGTATATGAGTCTGTTAGGGAGCAAGTTTTCATACCTTCGGGTGAGTCTGTATCGTGTGGGAGGTTGTTTAGAGATGTATCTTTGATAGTTGGGCAAGTTGACTTCCCTGTAGACTTGCTAGAGTTTCCTTTTAATGGTTTTGAGATGATAGTTGGGATGGATTGGTTAGGAAAGTATAAAGCCAAGATAGACTGTCATCAAAAGAAAGTGTCCTTAAGGGGTCCAAAGGGTGTAAGTGTGTCTTATCGTGGGTTTCTAGTCAAACCCAAAGTTAAGTTGATTGCAAATTGTTACTTTGAAGTCGTATCTGAGGAAGGGATGTCCTTTGATCTTATGCCATGTGAGAGATGACCGGATAGAAAGTCCGGCAGTTGATGAGATACCAGTGGTGGGAGAGTTTGCAGATGTTTTCCCGGAGGAGATTCCGGGGTTGCCACCGAAGAGGGAGATAGATTTCACCGTAGAGTTGAAGCCAGGGACGGGGCCAATCTCTAAGGCACCGTACCGTATGGGTCCTAAGGAGATGGAGGAACTTAGGAAGCAGTTGGATGATCTGATAGAGAAGGGATACATTAGACCAAGTGTATCGCCTTGGGGAGCACCAGTTCTGTTTGTGAAGAAGAAAGATGGGAGCTTGAGGTGTGCATAGATTACGGGGGAGCCGAACCGAGTGACGATAAAGAACAAGTATCCTTTGCCAAGGATAGATGACCTGTTTGATCGGTTGAGTGGTGCAACAGTCTTTTCTAAGATTGATTTGAGGTCGGGGTACCATCGGGTGAAGATTAGAGAGGTGGACATACCGAAGACGACTTTCACGTCGAGGTATGGCCATTATGAGTATGTGGTGATGCCATTTGGGTTGTCTAATGCGCCGGCTGTGTTTATGGATTTGATGAATAGGATCTTCAGACAGTTCTTGGACCGATTCGTGGTGGTGTTTATCGATGATATCTTAGTCTACTCTAAGACTAAGGAGGAGCATGAGGAGCATCCGAGGATCGTGTTGCAGACTTTGAGGGATCATGAGTTGTATGCTAAGTTTGTCCAAGTGCGAGTTGGTTAGAGAAAGTTGCTTTTTCGGGGCATGTAATCTCTAAAGATGGGGTAGTTTGTGGATCCGGCGAAGATTGAGGGCGTGATTTGACGAAGTGGGAAGCACCAAAGAATGTTCTTGAGGTGAGGAGTTTCTTGGGTTTAGCTGGATACTACGAGACGGTTCGTGAAAGATTTCTCCAAGATAGCTAGACCGATGACGGTGTTGATGAGGAAAGAGAACAGGTTTCGTTGGGATGAGAGTTGTGAGACGGCGTTCCAAACATTAAATGAGCGTTTGACCACAGCTCCTGTCTTAGCATTGCCTGAAGGGAGCGAGAATTTTGAGGTTTATACGATGCTTGAAGAATGGGCTAGGATGTGTGTTGATGCGAGAATGGTAAAGTGATTGCCTATGCTTCTAGGCGGTTGAAGCCTTATGAGGAGAACTACCCTACTCATGATCTGGAGTTGGGTGCGGTGGTGTTTGCTCTCAAGATTTGGAGACATTACCTTTATGGAGCAATCTTTAAGGTATTTTTCTGATCACAAGAGTCTCAAGTACATCTTCACGCAGAAGGAGTTGAACATGAGACAGAGGAGGTGGATGGAGTTGATTGGCGATTATGACATGGAAATCATCTACCATGAAGAGAAAGCCAATGTTGTAGCTGATGCTTTGAGTAGGAAGAGTGTACATTCTTTGTGTACAGCTCTATCTTTGATGAGGCTGAGAGATGAGGTAGCGAGGTTCGGGATACATATGATGCAGAAAGGAGATGCCATGGGTGATATGACAAGATGGACTTGAGTTTTATGATGATATTCGGGATAAGCAGGCTTTGGATCCTAAGATAGTGGAGTGGAGAGTTGGGGTAGAGAAAGGGACAGTGTCCGGTTTTCTATTCATACGAGATGGTAGTTTGAGGTTTGATGGTAGGTGGTGTGTTCCTAATGATGAGGAGTTGAAAAAGACTATCATGACAGAGGCACATTGCACACCATATTCGGTGCATCCGGGTGGAGACAAGCTTTACAAAGATTTGAAGAAAACGTTTTGGTGGCATGGGATGAAGAAAGAGACAGCTGAGTTTGTGTCCCGTTGTTTGACATGCCGAGAGAGTTAAAGAGGAACAGAGAAGACCACAAGGTAAGGTTCAGTCTTTGGAGGTGCACGAGTGGAAGTGGGAATCCATTTCCATGGATTTCATTGTGGGTCCGCCTCGAGTCAACAAGGTAACAATATGATTTGGGTGATAGTGGATCGTCGACCAAGTCACTCACTTTGTTCCAATGAAAGATACATGGACTAAGGCACAATTGGCTATGGCCTATCGAAAGAACGTCTTAAGTTACATGGAGTCCCTAAGGACATAGTGTCTGACAGAGATGCGAGGTTTATATCGAGGTTTTGGAAGGAGTTGCGGGAATCGTTAGGGACAAATCGAAGATGAGTACTGACTTTTCATCCTGCGCAGGCAGGCGGACTAAGAGAACAATCAAGACTCTTGAGGATATGTTGCGAGCTTGTGTGATGGATTTTGGTGGTAGCGGGAGCGAGAGGTTGGACTTGATAGAATTTTCTTACAATAACGGCTATCACACTAGTATTGGTATGGCACCGTTTGAGGCTTTGTATGGGAGGAGATGCTGGAGTCCAATCTGTTGGGACGATAGTCTTTGAGGCAAAGTGGTCTTAGGACCAGAGATGGTGCATGAAATGGTGGAACAGATTAAGATGATCAGGGAAAGGATGAGAGCGGCTCGGGATCGACAAAAGAGTTATGCGAGATCTACATCGTCGGGACATAGAGTTTCAGGTTGGGGACAAGGTTCTTTTGAAAGTGTCTCCTATGCGTGGGGTTATGAGGTTTGGGAAGAAAGGCAAGCTAAGCCAGAAGTTTATAGGGCCTTATGAGATCTTAGAGCGAGTTGGGGAAGTTGCTTATCGTCCGGCTTTACCATTTGCGTTAGAGAGAGTACATAATGTGTTTCATGTATCGCATTTTGCGGAAGTATGTGAGCGACCCTTCACATGTGTTAGAGGCCGAGAACTTAGAGCTTGATGAGTCTTTATCATATCTTGAGGTACCTAAACAGATCCTAGACCGAAAGGTTAGAAAGACTAGGGGTGGTGAGACAGTTTTGCTCAAGATCCTTTGGTCTAACCACGAGACCGAGGAAGCTACATGGGAGGCAGAGGATATCATGAAAGAGCGTTACCCCTTCCTTTTTGATCAGGTATGTATGGTTACGGGGACGTAACCTTGTTTCTTTTAGGGGGGTAGGAGATGATCGCGAGCAGTTTCTAAGAGTTTTATACACCTTTTTATATGTTGCGTCGGTAGGTTGTCGGGATGAGTTGGGTAAGTAGCGTGTTTTATATTGAGTTTTGTTTTGGTTGTTGAGTCGGGAATGTTTTGGAGAACCTTTGTTTTTGTAGTGGTTTGAACTTCGGGGACGAAGTTCCTTTTAAGGAGGGAAGACTGTAATACTCCGTATTTATATGTCTTGGGGTACTCTATCGAGTAGCCCTTACTCTGTCGAGTATGGGCAAGTTGCGAAATAAAATAGTTTCTGACCTGTTGGGTACTCGATCGAGTAGTGGGGCACTCGATCGAGTAAGGGGGTACTCGATCGAGTGCCTCGGGTACTCGATCGAGTGTCCATTTTCTGGGGGAGTTTTCTTGGGTTTTGTTAATTACGCGATTAAGGTATTTAAACATATTCGTCATTGTTTTAAATCACTTTTTACAAAACCTAAAACATGTTTAAGAGAGAAAGCAACTAGTTCTTCTTCCTAATCGCGTTCTTGACAATTCCCGGAGTTCGGACGGTCGGTTTGCATCGTAGTTCGTGTCGTTGGATTCCTTGCGTCGAGGGTAAGCTTTTAATATAATTTCTATAATGTTTTGTTAAGATTGATGAAACCCTAATTTAGGAATTGGGGGTTTTTATGAGTAGTATTTGAATGGTAGCATCTATGTGTTGTGTGATAGGAGGAGAATTCGTAGAGGAGCCGTTTTGATATCTTTGTAGATACCGTCTGCGTGTTGTGCTTTCCAGGTAGGATTTCCTACTCAGTATTAGTCCCATAATGGGATATTGGTGATGTGCTGTAACTAGTTGTTTGATATGATGATTGTGATTGTGATTGTGATTGTGATGGTGATTGGTTGTCTATGGTTCTCGAGATGCGTTCTCGGCTGAGTGGGGTCACTTGCGGGAGTGACTTCACGCCCTAGTTTCTCCCTTCGTGGAACCCGCCACGAAAGGGGATGTGCACATTAATGGACAGGGTTATCGCTCGTACGATGAGCGGGGCTTAGGTGGGAACGGCTGCGGTCCCCCATCTGGCGTGGTGGTCCGGTGGACGGTCAAGTATTGAGATGATGGGAGTTGGTGGTGTGTGTATGTGTTTGTGATGGTTCAAATTTTGTATGTTTGTCTTATTATTGTTATTTATATTGATTGTGTGATTAGTACCGACCCGGTGTTGTTTTGTAAAACCTGCGGTGATCCATTCGGGGATGGTGAGCGAGATATTGAACAGTATAGAGATGAGTACTTTGGGATATTTGGGATGGCCACGACATGACGATAGAGTCTTCATTTGTAGTTTAGCATTTATTTACATTTCAGTTGAGAACAGATAGTTTGGAATAATGTATTGTACTTTGGTTTGGTTTTGAGGATTGTATTTATCATTAAACTATTTATAATAAATATTGTTTCCGTTTTGTCTATTTCATTATCATACCTCGGGCGACCGAGATGGTGATGTCTTCATACCTGAGTGGTCCTGGTAAGGCACTCGGAGTATGGGGGTGTTACAAAGACCTTGTTCCTAAAATCCGAGGATTCTGACTTATTAGTTGTACAAATTTATGTTGATGGTATTATTTTTGGTTCAACTAATAATAGATTGTATAAGTATTTTTCAGATTTAATGACTTCATAATTTGAAATTAGCATGATGGGAGAACTCAAATTCTTCCTAGGACTTCAAATTCAACAAACTAGTAAAGGCATTATGATCCACCGGCAAAAATACATCAAGGAACTAATCGGAAGATTCGGACTGGAAAATTCTCATTCTATGTCCACTCCTATGGTCACAGATAAAAATTGACATTAGTCGAAGACGGTAAGTCTGTTGATAAAATGACTTATCGAGGTATGATTGGTTCACTTCTATATTTAACTGCTAGTTGCCCTGACATTATGTTTAGTTTTGCGTGTGTGCTCGATTTCAATCGTGTCCTAAAGAATCGCTTATGATAGCAGTTAAGAGAATCTTGAGGTATTTAATTGGTACATCTAAATTATATCTGTGGTACCCGCTTGGGTGTAATTTCGATCTTATAGGGTATTCAGATGCAGATTAAGCAGGATGTTCGCTTGACAGAAAAAGCACTTCCGGCATCGCTACGTTTGTTGGACCATGCATTATAACATGGGGGTCAAAGAAACAAAATTCAGTTGCCTTATCTACTGCTGAAGCTGAATATATTGTTGATGCCTTGGTATGTTCTCAATTACTTTAGTTAAAGCAACTGTTATCTGACTATGGTGTGAATGTTGGTTGTGTACCTATTCTATGTGATAATACGAGTGCTATAATTATATCCAAAATCCCGCACAGCACTCGCGTACTAAACATATTGATATTAGGCACCACTTTCTTAGAGACCAAGTAGAAAAAGGCAATATAAAATTTGAATTTTGTAGCACAGAAAAACAATGGGCAGATATTTTGACAAAAGCATTGGTTATAGAACGTTTTATGATTTTACGGTTGGAAATTGGTTTAATTGGTGGCAACTAAACTTGTCACAAATATTTACGACTTTTATGATTGACTAGAAATAGACGAGATTGTATGACTGTGTCCATATTTTCCGCTGCAAGTATATTCTTGTTAAATATTATATTATTTTACGAGAAAATTCGTCTGCTAGTCATTTATATATATATTTTATGTTTAATTACAAACCAATTCTTCCGTTACAATATTCTTTTGGCCAAAATCTTATAAAAAAAATCCCTACCTTATTTTACCAAATTTTATTCCATGTGATTTACCTTATAACCATAACCATATCTTACCATATCTCTTATAAGATTTACCCTAAACTTCTCTTTCTATAAAAAAAGAAGGGGAAAAATCTTATACAATCCACGCGCCACCTATAATTATTATCCTACTCCTACCTAAACTCAAATATTTACTTCCCCATATATAATCCACCTCCCTCACGTCACAATCACCATCATCACTCTCAAAATTTTCAATTTCTCAAAACTCTCAAACACTCAACCTCACTATCAATCATCATCATGTCTCCACCCACAACCCGACTCAACTCGCCCTCAACTCGGTCATCTACTAAGACCGGGTCACCCAAACCTCCATGCAACAAACCCGATCAACCCAAAATCACTACCTCACCTGAAACAACCCCAAAACCAACCAATCCCGATCATAACCAGGGTGAAGCTAGTATCGAGGGAAAGCGACGGAAGCTTAATAAAGGCAAGAAAAAAGTTGTTGGTGTTAAGGACTCGGTTGAATAGGTGGAAGTCGTGGTTAGCCATGATGGTCATCAAAGGACCCTGTTTCGGGAGCATATGCCGAATGCTACGGCTATGGGGCTTGACAAGGTTCGTTTTACAAAGGAAGAAAGAACACGGGTGAATCTTGTTTTGAGGTACGATATTCATGGAGGACGATCTTATCCCTCGGCATGGTACACAAAGATTAAAGCTTTGCGGTTTTTCTCCGATTTCTTGACCTTTCAAGAATGGCCCAAGATTTGTGAGATGACAGGTCCGATTTATCCTCTTGAGGTACTTTAATTTTATGCTTCGGTTTCTTTTCATAAGGGTGTCTTGCATGCGGTTGTGAACGAGTCCGAAGTCACCATCTCTACCAATGACTATTGTACTCTGTTTTCCGTCCCTGATGATAGGATAGAAATCAACCCGAGTGCGGAGTGGGGAGATGTGACTGAGGAGGAGAAGCTTCAAATTAAGCGCTCTTTTGATGATTGTGCTACGGGTTCAAGTAATATGTTGGCGGGCTGTTTTTTGCCCAAATTAAAGTTCTTTCTTAATTTTCTGTGGAACACGGTGGTTCCAAGGCGAGGAGGCCGAGACAAGTTGTCGAGTTATGAGATGGTATTGGTGTTTAAGTGGCTTCAAGGTATTGAGGTTAGTCTCCCACGGCTTGTTTTTCATCGTATTATTCAAACTAGTATTTGCGTAACCGAAGACAAATTCTGCACTACTTTGGATTTGCCTTCCGGTATGTGGATTTCTCGTTTGTTGGAGTATAAGAAAATCGTGAGTCCAAGTAGTTATGGCGTGATGGTTAAGGATGAGATGTGTGATACACATCTTAAATTGATGAAAGTGGCAGCGGTTGGGCCTGATTTGATTTTTCTGTCAAAAGGAGGAGTTGTGGAGAAGTCGTCGGATGTGGTGGTGGCATTGGAGAAGAGATTAGACTCGTTTATGGCGAGTGTTTCTGAAAAATTAGATGCTCAAACAAAGTTGTTGGAAGCTTTGGTGTCGAGTATGACAAATGAAAAGACCGTAGCTTCGGTCTCTAGTGGGGTGAGCAATGATGACGTGCTAGCCTACATGCATGGGTTGGAGGGGCGTCTTAAGCTCGTTGGTAAGAGTGCGGATAAGGCGGTTCATGAAGCCATTCATCAAACAAGCTCTTTGGAAAATTTGGCGAGTCAAGGTGGCGCTTTATGGAAGGACAGGAGAGCTATGTGTGAGGAGATGAGTCTCATATTCGAGGCAACAAAGGCCTTGTCATTGAAGGTGCTCAACTTTGAGGCGTGTCTCACGGCTCAAGCAACTCATGTGCGGTCTTGTTTTGACCGTCTTGACTCTCTCGAGTTTAGCACTCGTCCCGGTTATGTGAATCCAAATGTTGTGAATCACAACATTCCTTGAACCCGTCCTAATCCTACCCCATGCCCCATTTCCTTTTGTTTCCGTAAACGTTTATTGTCCATTCGGCCCATTTTGGCATTATACTCATATTCGGCTCTTTGGCGTACTTGTTTATTCAGCCCATAGGCTTTTCCAATTTTGATTTGTATTAGACATATTTTATTACGCATGCTTATCGTAGACTCGTTTCTCGTCTATAATATGTGTTTGCATGTTTATTTCTTTCCTCGGTCTATATTATTCTAGTTGTTTTATGTCTTGTTCTCGTCTTTTCGATGATGTCAAGAGGGGAAAGAAATGACCATGACTTAAGTAAGTATTTGTCTAATCTTGCTCCTTGTCAGAACCTTTAATCTCTTAAGGTCCTTAGATGCTATAACTTTGAATATAAGTAGCTTGTTCTTGCGTTCGACTGAATATTATAAATCTATTAGGGACGCACGACACCTCTAGGGTTTAGCTAAACTCTAGCTCTCCTCTCTACTATATATACACAAGTGCTTCAATATTTAAAAACAACTTTTCGCAATCATAAACATCCTTTTGCAAACAAATCGAGTAAACACTTTATCAAGTAATTAATTTGTTTTTGCAATTCGAAAATCCTTACGAAAAGTCGTGCTTGATATTGTTATTTACTTTCATAGATTATGTTATTGGATAATAGTACTTTATATTGTTTCTTACTCGTTCAATTGTGTGAACAAATTAGAAGAACATGTTGGGGCTGGTGTCCTTTACAGTTAGTACAAGGACTTATAAATCTCTAAAAGGATCAAAGGGTATACTTTTGTATCATAATCAGTTGGTCCACGTTTATCAATAACGGTTGGCTTGCTAGATAAGTTTGACGTTATTGTCATACAGATGGCGGTGATCAACTGGTCCCTAAAAGTCACACCTATAGGATACGTTTGAGAGATGTGACGGTATGAAAATACGATCGGTAGATGCCAAATTTGACTAACCAGTTAGTCGAGTTATTTGACTATTAATTAGTCAAAAATGTGATGTTGAGATATTTTATTTAATACGGATTAAATAATAATGGCTAAAGCGAATTAAGCAGTTAATTCGTAAAATTGAATATAAACGATTTATATTTGATTAATGTATATTGAATAAATATAATTATACAATATCGTCTTTGTCGGACATGTATTAATGTTTCAACTAATCCGTATTATTAGTTGATGCTTTAATAACCGATAACCGATGACGATTTATGATAAAACCGTGTCATATACATTTAGCGCATTTCGGGTCGTACCATGAGTTAAAAATAAGAGAAAGTGGAAAGCCCACTCTCCCCATCTAAAGCTCACGGCCGAACCATACAAAGAGGGAGTCTCTCCTCTTTTGTAACCTAATTGTCATTTACAAAAATACATTAGGGTTTTGAGAAAATTGCCTCTCAAAATTCGGATCTCTCATCCAACAAAACCTCACAAAACAATCCTCTCAATATTGCAAGGCAATTAGAGGATTCAATTCTAGCACAAGGGCATTTCTCGGACAATCTTGGGTGCAACAATTAGGAGGAGATCTACTTTGATCTCTCATTGCCGAATTGCACTAGGACCGGAGGTTATTGCTTAATCTTTATCGTTTCATTATGTTTTTCGTTTATGACTATTAATCACGTATAAAATTTGCGTTATAATCCTTCAATTTATGGGTTTTATACGGATATTACCCTATAAGTGGTATCAGAGCGAGGCCACGTAAATTTTTCTATGTGATTTTCATCAAACGATTTTTGAATCGATGTATTATTGATTAATTTTCATTCGGCACAATTTTTTTTGCCCTCGGCAATTTTTTTTTATTGCTGCGTTTTTTTTTGTTTTGTGCCTTGGGAACCGTGTCTTGTATACACGGTGTTGGTTGTTCTTTGTTTTCATTTTGATCTTTGCATATTGTATTGTAATCGATATTCATTGCAATGTGTAAAAGATCTATCAAAGTGATTGCATAAAATTTCGTGTGGCACAAATTTTTGTCTCGAAAAATTTTTGAAAACCGTGTGGCCTTATGTCACGGCCTGTTTTTCTTGTTTTTGCATTGATTTGCGTGCCACACATTTTGTTAGATCGTTCGATCTCTTGTTTTCAATCGTTCTTCACATGTTGTAATTTTAACCGATAATTATTGCAATATGTTGAAGATGTAACAATTGTAGTTTGATTTCTATACGGATTAGATTAAAATTGCAATTGTGTTTTATCAAACCGTTTTGTTTTGATCTTTTGTTGCTCACGATTTTGAGCCGTATAAATTTTTTTTTTTTTTTTTCGCTTTTTGATGCTCTCGGCTTTACAGCATTTAAAAAAAAAAAAAAAAAAAAAAATTCGTGGGTACTGTTCATGCCCCAAGTAAAAGAAAAAAAAAATTTTTTTTTTTTTCGGCCCTTTTTGTTGCATAAAACGAATTTATGCTCTCGCTTGATAGTGAAACGGTTCACCCACGTAAAATTAAGTTACTTTAAAACGATTTATAGTAACGGATTATCTCGGATTAAAATTAACTTGACTAAAGCGGTTTTGTCATATAATTTTAATTATCTTTGGTGGTTTGGATAAATTTAACATAATTACGGAATTATGTCACGAATAAATTTAATTTAGTTGATGCATTTTAATTATCGTTATTTTGATTTTTGAATGCTTTTAATTACGTATTTATTTATTTTTGCAAACGGTTGTAACTTAGTGTGGCCTTAGTAGAACGTGTTACCGTAATGATGGAACACGGTCTTGGTTGTATTTTGAGATCTCGTATCTCCCTTTATTTCTTTTAATTACAGTTTTTTATTTAGAATGTAAATAGGTTTATATTTTGTAAATTTTAATTGTAATTTTGAGAAGACTAAAGAAGGAGACCGGATGCTCACTCCCGCTACATGGACAAAGATGGAACATCAAGACAAGCTTTTCGGGTCCAACGGTGGATTCCAAAGTTGTATTATGTTCTTTTTACTAGGATAGGCCACACTAGGAATTTTTATTTACGTATTGCATTCATTTATTTATTTTATCGCAACGATAGTATGCATCATTTTCCGCCTAAAAACCAAACCACCTAATAATTGCATGAAAACTGACACATATAGAGGTCTCGAGTTAGTTTTCTTTGACATTCTCATGTCACACGATTTAAGCCATCATCTAAATTAATTCATTCACGCGGTTGCTAGTTATTCGTTCACTTAAAATGAATTGAAACTTAGTTGATGGGATCTTCCTCGTATAATCAAAAATTGAGAACGGTCTTTATAGGTCAAACTCCAATGAATCCCTTCTTCGTCGGTAGGCATAATATGACCCCTTCTACGTCGGGTAAGTTGGAACCGATTGACTTATTTTATCTCAACACTATGGTCACTCGTACGATCCTGTGATTATGGTGGACTATAGATAGGATTTCCAGAAATCTATCGACCAAGAGTTTTTACGGAAGAACTAGCTAAACAGTTGGCTTATCAATTTACGGAAATTGAGTCTTGGGATCACTTGTATTATTCTTGAGGGAGATCAATTATACAAGTGCAATGAGTCTACACGATTAAAATGAATTTTAAATAGACTTAAATCACCTCGATGAGTTGCTTATTTCGTTTTTGTTTCTTTCTTTTTCAGTGTAGATCACGTTCACATAAACTGCTAATAACAATATGGCTGGTCACTTGAACGACCCAATGCCAAGTGCCACATTGGACCGTGAGTCCTGGCTTCGGATCTTCATGAATCAGATGAATCAGTCAACTCGACTGAAGAATGATGGATCAAACTTCGCGGGATCGGGAGGCAAAGATTACGAATCGCCGCCGCCGACGGAAGCTCAGATTTCTGCTTGAGCCCATGCCGTCAAACCCAGGCCCCACGGCTGGAATTAACGAGATCGACAAGTATAACGATTTCGCCTTGGAAGCGGGTGCGATTAAAAACGTACTCATTTTTGCAATGGAACCCAATTTACAGAAACGCTTCATAGCCCAAGGTGCAAACAAGATTTTCACCACGCTCACCAAGGAATTCTCGAAAGCACCGAGAATCGTGACCTATGAGCATACCACTCGCTTCTTTGATGCGAGACTCCAGAAGGGCCAACCGGTTAGCCCACACATTCTCAGCATGATTGAGAATGTCGAGAAGCTGGAGACCTTTGATTGTAAGATCAGCGAGAACATTGTTATTGACCGCATGCTTCACTCACTCCACGATGGTTTTTCGCAATTTAGAGCGAATTACTATATGAATGATTTGAAGAAAAGTCCCCATGAACTGCACTCCCTTCTCGTACAGACCGAGAAGGACATGAAGTTCAGTGGGAGCATGAAACAAGATGTTCTCGTTGTGTCAAACAAGGGCAAGGGTAAGGGCAAAGTTCAGCCAGGCCTAGCAGTAGGCAAACCGAAGTTCAAGAAGTCGGGTTCAGGTAAGAGTGGGCCTGGTGAGTCGAGCACCTCATCAGGCGCGACAAAGAGCAAAACCGAAAACATGGAATGCCATCACTGCCACAAGACTGGGCATTGGAGGCGTACATGTCCTGTTTATCATGAGGACATAAAAGCGGGTCGCGTTAAACCTGTTGGTATGTCTTCTCTCTCTTCTACTTTTATTCATATGATTGAGATTAACCACGCAAGTTACGGAACTTGGGTACTAGATACTGGTTGTGGTTCTCATCTGTGTAATCATGTGCAGGGGCTCCGAAACATCGAACCCCTCGTAAAGGGTGAGGTGGACTGCGTGTCGGGAATGGAGCACGAGTGGCTGCCGTCTCAAGGGGAACATACGTGATCCAACTTCCTAGCGGATTTGAGTTATTTTTATATAACTGCTATTATGTACCCAGTCTTTCGAAAAACATTATTTCGGTTTTACGCACTTGACAAACTTGGTTTTTCATTTGTAATAGAGAATAATAGTTGCATTTTCTCTTTACACAATATGATTTATGGCAAGGCAGACTCCATGAACGGAATTTATGTTTTAGATCAGACCACCGAAATATTACACGTAATGAATAAAAAGTTAAAGGTTGGTGACAAAGATCAAACCTATCTATGGCACTGCCGTATGGGACACATTAATGAGAAACGCGTAAAACAGCTCATTAAAAATGGAGCTATCTCGGCCTTTGATTTTCAATCATTTGGCACGTGTGAATCATGTCTCATCGGTAAGATGACTCGGATTTCCTTCAAAGGTGTTGGAATGCGCGCTGCTGACCTATTAGGACTCATACACACGGATGTATGTGGTCCTATGTCAATCACCGCACGAGAAGGCTATAGGTATTTCATCACTTTCACGGACGATTTAAGTAGATATGGATATGTCTACTTAATGAAGCACAAAAGTGAATCCTTTGAGAAATTCAAGGAATACCAGAATAGGGTACAGAACCTATTGGGTAGAAAGATTAAAACACTGCGTTCGGATCGTGGTGGCGAGTATCTTTCTCACGAGTTTGATCAACACCTAAAGGACTGTGGGATTGCCCTACGATTAACTCCACTGGAACACCTCAATTGAATGGTGTGTCCGAACGGAGAAATCGAACACTACTTGATATGGTTCGATCCATGATGAGTCACACCGTGTTGCCTGACTCATTGTGGGGTTATGCTCTTTTGTCAGCCGCTCTAATACTTAACCGAAGTCCGTCTAAAGCTGTTGACAAGACTCATATATGAACTATGGAAGGGAACGGTCCCTAACTTGTCCTTTATACGGGTTTGGGGCTGCGAGGCTTATGTCAAGTGGAGACACGAGGATAAGCTCGGCCCGCGATCGGTCAAGACATACTTTATAGGTTATCCTAAAGGAACACTTGGTCATTACTTCTATTCGCCAACCGAACAACGTGTTTTTGTTGCGGCTAGTGCGACATTCTTGGAGAAGGAATTTCTCGAGAATGCAAAGAGTGATAGAACCTTCGACCTGTCGGAGATTCCAGAACCAAATACCGAGCAACCATTGGAGGAACCAATTCCTTCAATCCCGGCTGCGGTGAATATTCCTGAGGAACCTAGGAGGTCGGGAAGAGTCTCTATTCCTCCGGACAGATACATTGGTATGGTCGAGGAACATGACATAGATGACGTTCTACTCCTAACGAGTAGTGAACCCGCAACCTATAAAGGTGCCATGACTAGTTCCGACTCAAAGCTATGGCTTGAGGCCATGCAATCCGAGATGGACTCTATGTATGAGAACAACGTATGGGATCTTGTTGACTTACCAGCTAAGGTTCGTCCCCTTCAATGCAAATGGCTTTACAAGATAAAGCATTCTGTGGAAGGTCAACAAGATATCTATAAAGCACGACTAGTTGCTAAAGGTTTCACCCAAGTGCCAGGTTTGCACTACGATGAAATTTTTGCACCCGTAGTCATGTTGCGTTCCATTCGGATTATCTTAGCGATTGCCGCTTTTCATGACTATGAAATTTGGCAAATGGATGTGAAAACCGCCTTCTTAAACGGCTTTTTGGAGGAAGAGTTGTACATGGTACAACCCGAAGGTTTCATCGATCCTTTACATCCTAAGAAAGTGTGCAAACTTAAGCGTTCCATTTATGGACTTAAGCAAGCATCTCGGAGTTGGAATCATCGCTTCGACCAAGTGATTAAAGAAAATGGATTTACTCGATCGGTCGAGGAACCATGTCTTTATATCAAGTCGAGTGGGAGCAAGATTGTCTTCCTAATATTGTATGTCGATGACATACTCCGGATTGGGAATGACATACCTCTCTTAACTTCGGTGAAAGTATGGTTGAAAAACCATTTCCGGATGAAAGATCTGGGAGAGGCACAAAGAATTCTAGGCATCCGTATCTATCGAGATAGATCACGACGGATGCTATCTCTCGATCGGGAGTCTTACATAGACAAAGTCCTAGAGAGATTCAGCATGACTAACTCCAAGAAGGGGTTTCTTCCCATGGCTCCAGGGGTGCATTTGAGCAAGTCTCGGTCACCGAGAGACACCGGAAGAGAAAGAGCGCATGACACGGATTCCTTATGCCTCGGCTATAGGATCAATCATGTATGCCATGATATGCACACGTCCAGACGTGGCATATGCATTGAGTATGACAAGTCGATTCCAACAGCATCCAGGTGAATCACATTGGATGGCTGTCAAGAACATTCTTAAGTACCTACGGAGGACTAAAGATTGGGCATTGACTTATGGAGGCGATCAAAAGCTATGCGCAACCGATTCTGTGAGATGCTAGCTTCCAAACGGATCGTGATGACTCGAAATCTCGGTCTGGATTCGTTTTTACTCTTAATGGCGCTGCAGTCACCTGGAAGAGTTCCAAACAAAGCATACAGCAGATTCTACGACCGAGTCCGAGTACTATGCCGCGTCCGAAGCTACAAAGGAAGCGATATGGATGCGTCAATTCTTACATGGACTATCCGTAGTGCCTAGTTCGAATGACCCGATCACCATCTATTGCGACAATAGAGGTGCCATCTTCCAAGCTAAGGAGCCAAAGTCTAGCAACAAGTCTAGACATGTACAACGGAAAGCTCATCTAATCCGGGATTACGTGGAGCAAAAGGAAGTAGTGATAGAAAAGATTGCTACTGAGGATAACATAGCAGATCCTCTCACTAAACCATTACGACAAGATAAGCATGAAGGGCACGTTAATTCCATGGGAATTAAACGTGTTCCTAAGTTGTAGTACTCTTTTATGGATTAGATTCATCCTCTTTTGTACTCTATACGACATCATCGTTTTGATATTTTATATATATTTTGTTTTTCATGTGGATTTGTACGACAAATTTTGAACACCACAAAGTGAATCGAACAAGCATTATATTTTTGGTCCTTAATTACCCACGTGAGTTGATAACTCAAGGTAATTATTTTGTGACGTTGGTTGATGGTGGGTTCAACGAGCCATAAGTCAACAAAGGTTGTGACCAATCACAGAGGCGATTTATACGGATATCTCGTAGGACACAATTGTGACATCAACGTGGAGTCCTAAATGTTTTACAACATTCGGTGCCAGGTCGTGGATAGGACCTCCATGGTGATCCTAAGAGTCGATTCTTTTGACTATCGATTGTCTCTTGAGACTAAGGCGGATTTTGGGTGACTTTGGTTTCTTTCTCACGGTCATCCGTAACAGGGGGCCAAGTAGATTGTTTCTGGGTCATTTCATGCTGTGCTTAGATCGGAAGGAGTTCGAGTTGAAGGAGATATTCAGCCTTTATCAGGTACTCGACATTTCTCAGGGCCACTCGAGGAGCTGTAACTGAAATGCATGGCCATGCTCGGATACGGATTCGTTTTATCAGTTAAGTTACTCTCTAGTCGGGGAAACCACTCTAGATACAGATCGATTGTAAAATACGACCTTTGCGGATCCGGATCTGCAAATTGTTTTACATTGAGTGGGAGAAATTTTAAATGAATATGAGAATCGGTTATCGCACATACACTTGTACGGACAAGTGGGAGTTTGTTGGAGGTGGTGTCCTCCAGTTAGTGCGGATAACGTCATTGCACATACACTTGTACGGACAAGTGGGAGCTTGTTGGGGCTGGTGTCCTTTACAGTTAGTGCAAGGACTTATAAATCTCTAAAAGGATCAAAGGGTATACTTTTGTATCATAATCAGTTGGTCCACGTTTATCAATAACGGTTGGCTTGCTAGATAAGTTTGACGTTATTGTCATACAGATGGCGGTGATCAACTGGTCCCTAAAAGTCACACCTATAGGATACGTTTGAGAGATGTGACGGTATGAAAATACAGTCATGTAGATGCCAAATTTGACTAACCAGTTAGTCTGAGTTATTTGACTATTAATTAGTCAAAAATGTGATGTTGAGATATTTTATTTAATACGGATTAAATAATAATGGCTAAAGCGAATTAAGCAGTTAATTCGTAAAATTGAATATAAACGATTTATATTTGATTAATGTATATTGAATAAATATAATTATACAATATCGTCTTTGTCGGACATGTATTAATGTTTCAACTAATCCGTATTATTAGTTGATGCTTTAATAACCGATAACCGATGACGATTTATGATAAAACCGTGTCATATACATTTAGCGCATTTCGGGTCGTACCATGAGTTAAAAATAAGAGAAAGTGGAAAGCCCACTCTCCCCATCTAAAGCTCACGGCCGAACCATACAAAGAGGGAGTCTCTCCTCTTTTGTAACCTAATTGTCATTTGCAAAAATACATTAGGGTTTTGAGAAAATTGCCTCTCAAAATTCGGATCTCTCATCCAACAAAACCTCACAAAACAATCCTCTCAATATTGCAAGGCAATTAGAGGATTCAATTCTAGCACAAGGGCATTTCTCGGACAATCTTGGGTGCAACAATTAGGAGGAGATCTACTTTGATCTCTCATTGCCGAATTGCACTAGGACCGGAGGTTATTGCTTAATCTTTATCGTTTCATTATGTTTTTCGTTTATGACTATTAATCACGTATAAAATTTGCGTTATAATCCTTCAATTTATGGGTTTTATACGGATATTACCCTATAAAACAATCTAGTACTTTCTTATTAACGTAAGTTAGACAAAACCGAGTATTTAACGGTACTCAATTGAGTTACAACTAGAGTTAGCTGTACGAGTGAGTTAGTAATTTTGTAATCCGTAGAAAGGTACTAAAATTATTAATCGAGAATAGTGGACATAGTTTTCGACTTGTGAAACTGAACCACTTCAAAATCACGTGTGTCACTTATCTTCTTTCGTTTATTTCGTTACGTTTTAATTTGCGTAGTTAATTAGTTAAAGTTTAATCAATAAAATTTAAATAATTAACTATTAGTTCACGCTCATACGGACAATTGAAAAAATGGGCTAAAGTTTTTATACTCAATTCAACCCCCCCCCCCCCCCTCTGTTGAGTATTTCGGACCGATAGACTCTTCAATACATGAGACTTAATTACGAAATAAGAGTTCTAAATGACACCATGCTTGGCTCGGCTCTTGCTTCCGTGGACTTGAGGTCCATGGAATGATTCATTTCTCTCGGCTCGTACCTGAAAACAAGAACAAACCTAGCGTCGGAGGTTCCGAGAAACTCCCCTTCGATGCCTAAGTCAAATTTTTCTTTAGGTTATTTTAGGCCTATCTGGTTCCTCGTGAGGAGTTACCTTAGGCCGACTGCTGCAGTGAGAAAAAGCTTTAGAGATTGAGAGATTAGGTTTGAATTGGATACCTTGTCTTGTGAAACAGTAACTCTTATTTATAGGATGAATGGTGAGGATCTCGAGGTGCTTACGTGCTAGTTCTAACGTAAGCCCCTCCTCGGCAGACGTCATGGCGCCGAGGCAAGTCGCCGAGCTGGCAATTTTCTTCCCGAGGCCCTTATCCTATCTCGGCTTGGAGCTGACTAGATTCTCGGTGAAGTACTAGGGCGACTCTTGTGATTCCCCTCTAGGGTAGTCGGCGTATATCTGAGCTTAAGCATTCTGATTCACGCTTGGGCCTGTTGGATCATGGAGCGATTCCTTAGTGGGCCTCGATAAGGGATTGAGCCGTAAATTGGTTTTCGTCATTTGTTTTTCGTACTCAAAATTCACTCAATTCAAAATATTTGCAATATTTTATTTTATTTTATTTACAAATAATGGATGAGTAGTTTAAAATGGGTAAGCGTGAATCGTTTATACCTGTATTAAAACTACTCACTCTGTCCCTGTCGTTTTGTTACCTATTACATTAATGGGTGTCTGATTTATTTGTTTACCTTTCTATATTAAGGATTTAGTTTTGAAGGATAATTTAATCATCCATATAACCTATTATCCGCTTGTTACTCAATTCAATAACGGTATTGACAAATAGTCTTCTATAATCTTCTTATTCTTTGTTTCAAAAATAGTGGTAAACAAATAATCAGGAAGAGTAAGAATAAAGAGTTTTATTGCCTTTTTTGCTTTAATTAACATACTAGTTTAGATCCCGCGGAATGAATGCGCAGTATTTATAGAGTTTTTATTTTTGTATTACTTAATCATGCTAAATTAGCATCTCATTAATTTTTAATATTTCACGTCATATATTCTTATATGAGAAAAAAATTGAATTGTAAAATTATTCAAAAAAATTGAGTAAAATTGAACTGTAATAGTTCATTTTTCTCGTAATTGTATTTTGTTTCTAGGAAAAAAATTAAAACTGAAAATTAAGTCAAGTGAATTGAGTAATGTGCTGAAATGTAATTTTTTTTTTTGAAAAAAAAGTATTTTTTATACCACAAAGCTAATGATTCCGATTTATAAATTATCTCAATTTTTTTTTGTTATGAAAGTAATCAAAACGATTTATCGTTTTGTTTATACTATGAATAGTATGAGTCAAGTCATTCTCAAATAATAGCATCAATAAAAGATTTAATAGTCTATATTTTTATATTATTTATATTTTAATTAAAATATTATAGTTTAGTGTTTAGTGAAAATTATATAATTTGATGAAAAGAGTAATTTTAATGAAAAGAATTATATAGTGAAATACATTATAATTATTAATTTTCTTATTTGTTGAATACAATTAAATGATGACAAAATTGTTGATTACAGCCTTATCAAAATCACTTTTTGAAAATTACAGCCATATATAATTTTTTTTGAAAATTACATCTATAATATTACTTTCTTTGAAAATTGCACCACGATGATGTTTCCGGTGAATTTTGTCAAAAGTAACCGATATACCCCTACCTATTTGGTTTGCCTACTTACCCAGAGCTTTTCACTTTACCTATCATTTACCTCTTTCGTTTCACCCCAAACCCTCTCATCTTCCTCACCCCTATTCTCTAAAATTTCCCCCAAATCTTTCCCTAATTTCTACTGTAATTCATCCCCATTTATCTTCAATTTGTTGTTGTTGTTGTTGGTAGTGTTATTGCAAATTTGATATTGTCCCCCAATCTGTTGTTTTTCAATTGATTGAATCGGATTTTAGGGTTTATGTCTAAAATTAGTTTGGGGAAAATTGATGATGAATCCTAATTATTTTCAATTTGGGAAAATTGATGATAAAGAACACTAATTAATTTTTAGAGAAAATGGAAATAATAGAATTAGAATTCAATTAAATTGATTAGGGTAGAATTTGAATAAAAGGGGTGAGTTAAATCAAGTGATATTGTTGAAAAAATGGAGAATTAGAGAGAAGATGAGTTGTGACATCTGATTTTGGGGATAAACAATAAGGGGTTATAAAGGTTGCAGACTTGCAGGTAAGGGTATTTTGGTATTAAAAAATGAACTTAAGTCACAAAAATTCAAATTGACATCAATTTTCAACTGGAGTTAAAGTTTTGATTGTAATTTATGATCAGAAGTAATATTATGGATGTAATTTAAAAAAAAAATTATATAAGACTGTAATTTTCAAAAGGTGATATTCAAAAGGTTGTAATCAAAATTTTTTCTCTAAAATTATCAATACCTTCCTTATTTAAAAAGATATTTTTTGGAGGGAAAATTTGTGAGTTCGTCTATTCTTTTAGTAGATAGAGGATTCGATTTGAGATCAAATTGCATATCCCATACCCCAAAAATAAATCTCTTAACAAAGCAAGTGGTATGTCAATATTACAATTCCTACAAAGGTATTGGCTTGTGGATGTACCGTCATACTTCCTCCATTCAACTCCACTTTACTACTTTCTTTTTTCACGTTTGTTAACCCGTATTTTACGCGTTAAATATCGGTAGCTACGTATTTGCAAAAATTATAAAAGTTAGATATTTTTAATGTACTCGTAAAGACGAATAAAAAAAGATCGCACAAGAATATATTTTCATTTATGTATCGAGACAAAATTAAAATTAACTACTCACTTATAAAGAGTGTAAAAAAATGAAATTGGTAATGTGAGTTGAATGGAGGAAGTATTAGATGTAGTCAATGTCTCCGTAACATGGTTGCGAATTCCAAGCACTCAGACTACAATTAGTCTCACTATAGACGGATATATCCATCTAAAGTGAAAGACGGATCAAATATGCTTAATGTGGTAACATTTTTAGGCCCCACCATACAACTTGTTGCTTGTCTTATACTTAAAAGTGGGTTGATATTTGACCAGTTTATAACTATAGTCGGGTATCTCCCGTCTATAATAAGAATTTGTGCTCAGACTAACACGCTCTGAACACAACAATTGCGTCCAATCAAATAAATACACTACCAAACTATTAAAAGTCTAAGCTTTCATATTGTTTGAGATGTTTTTAGATATAAGACTATTGATTAGACATTAATTAATACCTTATTAAAAAGAAACAGAAATAATAATAGTCTTAAGCCGAGGTGGACTTAGTAAGAGTTTGAGTTAATAGAATTGAAGCGAGATAAGTAAAACTGGATATGGTTGAGCTAAACAATAGTGAATTAGATTGAATTATTATAGTAAAGTGAACTAAACTAAGTTAAAACACAAATTAAGTCGAATAGATTTGGGCTTTAAGTATAATAAAAAAAATTCAAATAAAAAACAGCATAGATTTAACCTTCCAACAAACAAAACACAAATTCTCATTTATGGCCGACATTATCTGTCACAAGCTTATGACGTGAGACAGAGAGACAAGCGAAAGGGACAAATGAAAGGTGAGAGGTTATAAAAGGTCACAAAACACAAGCTGCAAGCCAAAACATAAAATTGGGACAAATCTACGTAAACAAGCCAAAAACACATCATTATGTCACAGATGTGACGCAAACCCACACAACCAAGAGATAATTAAACTTGAAAACATCTAGCGCACGTCAAAGGCTCAAAGTAAGACATTAGACATCTACATGCAAATATTCAATATCCCATGAATTACTTAACCCTGCTCTCTATAATAAGTACAATCATCCAATTTTACTTTGCAACCCGATTACCAAACAATGTCAATACTATGCATGGATTTATAAATTACAGAGTAAGATGGTCTTACACCTTAAAAAGATTCATTTCTATAAATAAACCATACTACTCGTACTTCTTAATTACATCATTTAGTTATCGAGTAATAAATAAGTTTAACACACTAAAATTGTATAGAATAAGACCGTCTAATAGATTATAAGCGTAAAGTCCATATGTGTATTGGGCCGTGTGCCACAAAATAAAACCCTAAGACGAATGTACTATTTATATCAGAGGAATATGAAATAGAACAACAGGTTTTATGCTTATTATGTTTAACATGGTATCAGGAAAAATTAAACACAATTAAAATCCTTCATTCAAAAACCCTAGCCGTCGCTATGACGATCGGTGATACCTCCGGTTCCAAAATTGAACCGTCTTCCCCTTACTATCTCGGTCCTCAAGACAAACCCGGTGATTCCATCACCCCTATTCGACTTACTTCCGAAAATTACGATGAATGGTCACATGATGTGCGTATTGCGTTAAAATCGCGACGTAAATTTGTGTTCGTTAATGGTACTATTAATGAACCGAAACCCCCTTGCACGGACGATGATTGGGAGACTATACAGTCGATGCTCGTTTCGTGGTTGTCTCACACAATCACACCGGAGGTCAAGGCTCTCTTACCAAAGTTTGAAAACGCTAAACAATTGTGGGATGCGATTCAGGAGAGGTTCGGTGTTGTTGATGGGTCACGGATTCAGCAGATTATTGGTGGTCTTCGTGACTGCCGCCAGACGGAAGGTATGTCCATCACTGTTTACTACGGGAAACTGTGTCAATTATGGGATGATCTCGACAAACATCACCCTATAATTGATTGCAAGTGTTGTACTAATTGTACCAGTGCAAAGCAACAGCTAGAACGTCGGGCATCTGAACGCTTGCACTCCTTTTTGTTGGGATTGTTACCTGATCCGTACGCCTCACTACGGTCAGTTATTCTTGCTCAAACACCGTTGCCCACTGTGGCACGCGCTTTTCTTATGTTATGTCAGGAAGAACGGGTTCGTGGCTTGAGTACAGTGACCGACCCTCAACCTGAACTTGCTAGTTTCAATGTTACTCCCACAAATACCTTCTTGAATAAACCCCCGTCCCAAATGACTCGTACCGAGCGACAAAAATTGTACTGTAGTCACTGTAAGCGTAGCGGACATGACCGTAGTATGTGCTTCGATTTGCTCGGGTACGTACCCGACTGGTATTATGATCTTAAGAATGCCAGGGGTTCTAATTCTGGCCGCGGGTCTTCCAACCGTGGTCGTGGGGGTGGTCGTGGCAGTGGGGGGTCACGTTCTCGGGATGAAGGTGGCAACACTCGCAGTGATGGTACTCAAACAGAGTCGAGCAACTCCGTTCATACGAAAGCAGCCGCAGGTGCCTCGGCTGATGCTCCACCAGCAGCTTCCGCATCCTTGGTAAATGTTTATGGCACGCCTAGCCATGACCATTCCGGTAAGTGGTTAATTGATACGGGTTGTTCCCACCATGTAACCGGTAATTTTGCTTTGCTCTCTGATGTTCAAACTATTCCAAGTCGCATTGTGGGACTACCCGATGGTTCGAAAATTTTTGCTTCCTTAGCTGGTCGTGTTATCGTCACTTCCACCATCACTCTGCATCCCGTTTTATTTGTACCACAATTGACTTGCAATTTGATTTCCGCATCACAATTGAGCGATACTTTGAATTGTGAAATAGTAACAAATGCTACGTTATGTGTGATACAGGACCGGGCTACGAGGGCGGAGATTGGTAGAGGAGACCGGCTCGATGGACTATACTATCTTCGGACAAGCATGGCCGCTGCTCATGCCGTGGACGCGCATCCGTCATTACTTAATTTATGGCATAATAGATTGGGACATCCGTCCGAGCAAATTATCAAACTGCTTCCTTTCTTACGTAATAAAGAACATTCTTTGTCAAAACCGTGTGAGGTTTGTCATCGGGCTAAGCACATTCGTAGCAGTTTTCCTTTAAGTATAAATAATAGTATGCAAGCATTTGAGATTATTCACTGCGATCTATGGGGCCCGTATGAGGTTCCGTCTTGCTCCGGGGCTCGATATTTTTTAACTTTGGTCGATGATTTCTCACGTGGGGTATGGGTGTATTTACTGAATAATAAAACCGAAGTCCCACATAAATTCAAATTATTTATCGCTATGATTAAAAGACAATTCTCCGCCGAGATAAAAATTGTGAGAAGCGATAACGGGACCGAATTTCACCCACTAAAACCATACTTTTCCGAGCAAGGCATGGTTTTTCAGTCATCCTGTGTAGGTACCCCTCAACAAAATGGACGTGTTGAAAGAAAACATCAACACATTTTAAATGTTGCTCGGGCTCTGCGGTTTCAGAGTGGGTTACCCATTAAATTTTGGGGGGAATGTGTGTTGGCTGCGGCATTTGTAATTAACCGGACACCATCTCGTGTCCTTCAGGGTGTGACACCGTATGAACGCATTTATCAGAAGTGCCCGAACTTTGATATGCTTCGTGTCTTTGGGTCATTATGTTTTGCTCATAATCAAAAATCAAAGGGCGATAAATTTGCTAGCCGTAGTCGGAAATGTGTCTTTATGGGCTATCCTTCGGGTCAAAAAGGTTGGTATTTATATGACATCGAGCGTCGAGAATTCTTAGTGTCACGTGATGTCAAATTCTACGAGGATAAATTTCCATTCATTCATGAAAATTATGGTGAACACAGCCTGGGAATGTCGGATGATATTTTTGTGGATTGGGACTATGACCCCAGCGACAATATGACTGAAGCCAGCCCAACTCCAGAAACCGATACACCTGCTGCTACCCTACCGTCCCAGCCTCAGTCCCCTGCACCCTCACCGGATGACACGCCCCCTACTCAGTCCCCTGTTTTGGGCCGTGGGCAGCGAACACGGGTCCCGAATTCGACGCTTCGTGATTATGTTCTTGACTTTGACAGTGATGATAGCAGTGATAGTAGTCCATCGCAAGCCTCTCGTCTCCTCGTCTCCTCTCCCTCATCAGGTACCCCGTATCCTCTAGCTAATTATTTCACATCTCATAAATTTTCTGCTCCACATCGTTCTTACCTGGCAGCTCTCACGACACATACGGAGCCCCGTAATTTCAAAACTGCCGTTCAAAGTAGTGAATGGAGGAAAGCTATGGCTGATGAGATGAAGGCTCTTATTGACAATGAGACTTGGGTTTTGTAATCTCTCCCACCCGGTAAGAAGGCCCTCGGAAGCAAGTGGTTGTACAAAATAAAATACAAGTCTGATTCGACGATTGAACGATTTAAAGCAAGGTTGGTTGTATTCGGAAACCACCAAACCGAGGGGATAGACTACGATGAGACATTTTCCCCCGTTGCGAAAATGACCACCGTTCGCACTTTCTTATCTGTGGCGGCAGCAAAGAATTGGCATCTTCATCAAATGGATGTCCATAATGCCTTCCTTCACGGTGACTTGGAAGAAGAGGTATTTATGCGTCTCCCTCCCGGTTTTAATGCTCCAACTCCGGGACTTGTGTGTCGGTTGAAGAAATCCTTGTATGGGCTCAAACAAGCCCCTCGATGTTGGTTCGCGAAACTCGGTGCAGCCTTGAAAAGGTACGGGTTTTCTCAGAGTTATTACGATTATTCGTTATTTACTTTTGTGAAGGACTCAGTTCGTCTCAATGTGTTGATCTATGTGGATGATTTGATTGTGTCCGGGAACGATTTACCCGCTCTTACTGCCTTTAAAGCTTATCTGCACAAATGTTTTCACATGAAAGACTTGGGGGATTTAAAATACTTCCTTGGCATAGAGGTTGCCCGTAATGCAGACGGTATTTTCTTGTGCCAGCGTAAATACACGTTGGATATTATGACCGAGGTCGGTCTTCTTGGGTGCAAACCCGCACTCACTCCCCTGGAACAACATCACCATCTTGGGCAAAGTGGGAGCAAGTTCCTTTCCAATCCCGAACCATACAGACGATTAGTGGGTCGGTTGGTATACTTGGCTGTGACTCGGCCAGACCTGTCTTACACGGTTCACACTTTGTCCCAGTTCATGAGTGCTCCTCGCGAGGATCACTGGAATGCCGCGCTCCGTACCGTTCGTTATTTGAAAGGTACTCCCGGTCAGGGAATTTTATTATCATCGCACTCGTCTATGCAATTGTCCGGCTGGTGTGATTCAGATTGGGCCAAATGCCCTGAGTCAAGGAGGTCCGTATCTGGCTGGCTTGTTTTTTTCGGTTCTTCTCCTATTGCGTGGAAGACCAAACGGCAACATACTGTCTCATTGTCTTCCGCTGAGGCCGAATATCGGGCTCTTCGCGCTATTACTGGTGAAATTAAGTGGCTTAAAGGCCTTGTGGAGGATTTGGGCGTACCACTTTCCGCTCCAGTTGAGATTTTTAGTGACAGCAAGTCCGCCTTGCACATTGCTCAGAATCCGGTTTTCCACGAACGAACCAAGCACATCGAGATTGATTGCCATTTTGTCCGTGATGCCATAAAGGATGGTCTTATCGCTCCATCTCACGTTCCGACTACTGTTCAATTAGCTGATGTTCTTACTAAAGCCTTAGGTGTCTCTCAGTTTCAGTTGTTAGTCCGCAAGTTGGGCATTCTGAATCCGTATGCTCCAACTTGAGGGGGGGTAATAGATTATAAGCGTAAAGTCCATATGTGTATTGGGCCGTGTGCCACAAAATAAAACCCTAAGACGAATGTACTATTTATATCAGAGGAATATGAAATAGAACAACAGGTTTTATGCTTATTATGTTTAACACCGTCTCATGCAATACCCATTTGCAATATAGATTATCTCCGTCCTATACAAAACGACGTCCGTCCTCAAGGTAATGCAACGTGTAATGTAGCAATTACACTGGAACGAATAACGAAGTGACACGTAAGTGGATATTGCGGCTTGTGGTTAAAGAGAGATGATGATAGATGACAATCATATCAAATCAGATTGAAGTAAAATTACCTCGGAAAATTGCACTGTTCACCTTTACTGTATTTTACTGTATTATGTATACTGTAGTTTACTGTAAGTTGGGACAATTTGTACAATACGTAAAAGGTTGTTTCTCTTTGTTTGCATTTTTACATAGGAGATCTTTGTCTGCCCTACGTATAAAGTGTTTCTTTTATCAGAAATTATTTAATGATAATACACGTTTTGCATTGTCTTAATCCATCATTTATTTGGGTTCTTTTAGGTTTAACCAATGAATATAAGTTTAACTTTAAAAGAAGAGGTTGTTTAAGTCTAGATTCTCAATATGTAGGTGAAATATGCTTCCACGATTTGACATTTTTTATGGAACTTCACGATTTGAGTTATTACAAAGAGTAAAAGATAATACTCGTGTAAAAGTAAGTAAATGACAATAGTTAACTACACCGAATTGACTCCATTTTTCTAATAGAATAATTCGACTACTATTAGTGTCGAGTAAAACCGAATTTCCTATTAAGATAAGACAGTGCCCTCTGATTGTGTAATATAGAAATACTTTGTGTAGGTCGTTATAATTTTTTAGATGTAAAAGATGAAATTATTTTGTGTAACTTTTCCATCTTATCCCTTGGCTATTTTATATAAGCAAGATTGGGGAAACAGGGGAATGAATTTCCGAACCATTGCAACTGTTGGAATTTCCGAAATAATTAATTATTGCTACGTGAATTTAATTTCCGCCACAGTTTCGGAACCCCGTCATAGTTATTCGAAAGAAAACTATACCGTACTCTCGTAAAAAATAATGCAAGTGTACACTCCTTACTTCCGAAACTCGCATTATATTATTTAGAAATTACACATCCACAAAACAACCTTAATTACGCCAATTGAACCGATAATTACATTTAAATCACCAACAGGTACCAACATGTGGACCATACATATTTCTCTTTTATAATCTAGGGTGGTACTGAAATTTTGTATCAGCCGGTGGCACCATATCATCGGTTAGAATTGAGAGAAAGACTTTGACATTTTAGATTCGTTCACTTGACTTTAAAGACTTTAAGGCTTAATATCTCATAACATATGCATAATTTTGAGGTGATAAAGTGAACGAATCTGAAATGTCAAGAATAATTTGAACTTGAGTTTTGATCATTTACCCATGTCCCTCTTATATCAATATCACCTGAATTCTTCGAAAATCTAAACTTTCAAAGTTATTTTAAATAAAGTTAGAGTGAATATAATGAGTGTAAAAACGTAGAAGAGGTCTTATTTGAGGCCAGAGGTCACATGTAAACACTTAACTTCATTTTGGTTTTTATTAATTTAGGTACATGGATTTATTGCAAGTAAAATGTAAGTGGCCTTACTATTTTGGGATTTCTTTGCAGTGTATCACATGGTAGCATTATTAAACGAAAGAATGGTCCATGAAAATGATATTCAGCCATTTAGAAAATGACACTTGCTCAACCATTTAAAGATCTACACAATGTTTGTATATTCCTTAAGATGACTATATAAATAGTTCTCATAGTGATTGTAACAAAAATAGAGAATTCGAGTATACAAAGTAACCTAAAATCGGATTCTTTGATTCAATGATAATCTTCAATATTTTTGTTCATAAACGGATGATATTATATGGGTGAAATTTTCAAGGGATTTAAGTTCAAGCCTATTATAAGAGTAATTTTAAGAGTAACTATGACCTAACTCTATGCTATCTAGACTTAGAGTCTGTCACTTTCGGATGCCTTACTTAATATACGTGGTTTGCAAACTATTACGTATACATGAGTTCGCACCAAAAATAGCGACTGCATGCACTCCCTCATCATAAAATAAAAATTAAAAATTAAGTAAAATAAAACTGATGATATTATACCTAGAAGAAATTATTTAAGGAAAAGGGAATTGTCTATGTTAAGGGGTGCTACTAAAAATTTGTGAAATAAAATATTAGTCAATTTGAAAATTGAAGCCCTAGATAACATTTTTTTTATCTCATTAACCTTTTTATTTGTCACAATATATATCCTAAAAAAATATTATATTCTAATTACTAAAGTGAATGATGTATAATTATTTTTCACAAATTCTTGTTTACAACCGTTATAAATAAGAATAATTTACAATAGAGATATAAATTTATCCAAACCAACACATTTATTTGAGGATGATGATACTTTCCACCCATTTGTTATAACTTACAACGTTTATAAGCAACAATTACGATTTTTTAGACATTAGATATGAGGCAATCGTAAAAATTGTACTTTCATTATCTCATTATATTTTTTATTTTATTGCAAAAATATAGTTTCACAGAGTCACAGTCTCACTGTATGCCCATCACTCCACCAGCTTCTGCAATTTGCTTCTTTTTTTTATTTACATTTCATTTTTCAGTAATTTTCTCCTTTTCTAGGTGCATAAGCTCTATAAGTCTCCTGATTTATTTTGCTAACACTATATAAATAACGTCCATTTTCCAATTAATTCTTTATTAACTAGAAAATATTTATTTATTTTTGAACATGGGCGGATTTAGGGGGGGGCACGTGCCCACCATGAATTTTTCGGGATAAATTTTTTATAAGTAACGGAAATAATTAATAAGTTTATGTGGTTCAGTTGGTAAGCTCTTTAGTTGTCTTTAGTTGACCCTTAAAAGGTCACTTGTTTGATTCTTGGTGCCCTAGGTTTTTATTAAATAATTTTTTGTTAAACTGTGTAATGATCAAGGCCCATCTCGTTAGTAAGCTACAATTTATATGTAAAAAATGTTCCTCCCAAGGTTTGAACCCTTGACCTTGAGGTTACATACTACCTTTTCTACCATTGAACAACTTGTGTTTAGTGTTTATTTAAATATTAGAATATAATATATCTTATCTAGGAGATATTATTTATTTTTATTTACAAAGTACATTTATTTCAAATTTAAATATTTCAGAAAAAAGTTCAAAATAAAATACTAATTTTTAAACTAAAAAAAATTATTAAAATTAGTTATTTTTCTATTTTTTGGGAAGAAAAAAATCCGTAATACTTGGCCACTGCAGCCCCCGAAGGGGGTGGCTTACATGGTCCATGTGGTGGTGCGGGAATGCATGGGCCCGGGGGGGGGGGACTCAACCCCCTCGTCATCAAAAAAAAAAAAATAATATCCGTAATAAAAAAATGCGGTTTAAAATAAAAAATAATGTATTGGAAAAATTTTTGTGCCCCCTTTCGATAAATTTCTGCGTCCGCCCCTGTTTTTGAACGAGTTAATTTATTTCTATTTTTCAAACTATAATATCCATATTTAGAAAGGTAATTTAAAGTATCGAAAATATGTTTTATAAAATGAAAAGAACATGAGAAAATGAAATACATAGGGTGTGTTTGGATTGAGTGATTTGAAGGGAAAAGAAAGGGAGGGAGAGTAGGGGATTTAAAATCCTTTGTTTGGATAACAAATGAGGGTGGAGAGAAATGGAGGGCAAGAGATTTGGAGGGATCCAATTTCCCTCCTCCAAGCCTAATCAAAATCTCTCCATAATAGGCAAGATTTGGAGGGAAATTGTATCCAAACACCCACACTCCATTCTCCTCTCCCCTTCCCTTCTCTCCCTTTCCCTTCTCTCCTTCCCCCTCCCCTCCCTTTCCCTCTACTTTTGCTATTCAAATGCACCCATAAGGTCATAAGTGAGAAAATGGAACGTATCAGCTAGAAGTCTTATTCTGACCCGCTGTTTATGGGTACTTTTGAGTTCCGGTGTCCTTCAACCTATGGATACTTCTTGATAAAGAAACTGGTTACCACAGATTATTTTTCGGTCGATTTTCAGATCGGATCTTTACTACTAGTATTTAAGTAAGTGTGAGTGTGTGACCAATACATTTGTTCAAATTACGAGTATATAAGAAACTTTTTGAATAAATACAACACGACGACCTAAAAATATAATTAATTAGTTAGTTACCTAACCTATCATAGGCCGAATGTATGGAACGCAAAATCCGTCTCAAAAGCCACACAAACCATCGTGAATGGATAATCCGTCGCAAAAAATTATAAACTCCATCGCATAAGAGACATTACGATGGTTTTAAAGGTTCGTTGCATGAAGCCTTTTTTAGTGATCTTTAATTTGAAAAACACAAATTCTTTTTTGTAATGGTCATATCCGTTACAAATTTGCAAACTGATAAGAGCATCTCCAATGGTTTCCCAAAAGGACTAGCTTGCAAATAAAAAAAATTTCAAGCTACTTGCTTGACCATTGGAGCACTTCTCTTGAACTAGCTTAAATTGAGCTACTAGCTCCATGGAGCTAGTAGCTTAAATGGTCCTACAAAAAAAATCTACCTACTAAAATAATACATGTGGAAATAGGCATGAAGTACAATTGTATTTTAAAAATGTTGTTGTGCATATGGGCCCATCTAAGCCACAACACTAGTAGCTTACCATTGTAGTAGTTTCTAGCTTAAAAATGTTGTAGCTTGAAAATCTTATGTGGCAATGGTAAGCTAGTAGCAACTAGCTTACCATTGTGGATGCTCTAAAATATCACCCACATGATTAGACAAAGAAAAAGAGAAAAAGGATTTCTTATTCTCTAAGCATTTTAATTTTTGTCCCATCTTTCTACGTAGGTGATATTTAGCCGGTTATACATTTTAAAAAATGAAAATTTTAAACCATAGCATAAAATTCCATTTAATTCAATCAAATCAAAGTGATTACACTTCAATCTCCCCTTAAGCGAGTGGACATGAAAAAAAAGTAGATGAAATTGCATGGAAATGGAAAAGCATCAAAAAAATTATAAATTCAGAAAAAAAGCAATGGTAGAAATGAAATGAAACCACACATACCAACCCTAATATGTATATAGGTTAGCTTGTTGGTAGAAATACATCTCATTCTGGCAATAACCCTTCTCTTCTTTACTCTTCCTTTTCTTCTCTTTCTTCCCCATTTTTCCTTTCAAACTATCCTCCTATTCTTCTAATTAGCTATGTTTAGCCTTATTTTTTCTATCTTATATTTATAGTTTTTTATTTTTATTTTCATATATTTAGTGTAGTTTGTCTCAGTGAATAAGGGAAATTTTTAACTAAAATAAATAAAATTTCATAAATAAATGATTTTTTGTGATAATTAACACAAAAGAGGAAAGAAAGTGATAATCTTTGATTATTATTTATAAAAAATTTTAGAAAATAAATAAAAAAAAGGAAATAATGGGAAGAGGAAGAGTAGAATTGAAGAGAATAGAGAATAAAATAAATAGACAAGTAACATTTGCAAAAAGAAGAAATGGATTATTGAAGAAAGCTTATGAATTATCTGTGCTTTGTGACGCTGAAGTTGCTCTAATTATCTTTTCTAACCGTGGTAAACTCTATGAATTCTGCAGTGGACCAAGGTAACTATTTTTTATTTTTTGACATTTTTTTTTTATTTTTTGTAAAATAATTTCATTTTTTGTATGTGATGATCGAGATTATAAGATCTGGCTTTGATGTTTAGCTTTATTTGATTTATGTTTATTTACTATAAATGGAATGTTTTAAGCTTTTGTTTTTAGTACTTCACCAGATCTATTGTGATATTTCCATTTTTGGTAATTTCTTAACTAAAAGATGATACGTTGATTAGAACTCAAACTAATATAACATGGTAGAATTTGGTGTAATTAGCAAAGGATAATTAGAAATCAAAGATCTGATTCGTGGATATGTATAATATATTGTTATTGTTTTTTTTAGCTTCATTTGATCTGATATTTTCAACTTGAGTAGGTCATGACGATCCTAAATTAAGATCTCTCACAACCTCTTTTCATTTTAATATTATTTAAATGGGCTGTGAGTACGTTTAACTTTTAAACAAGAGTTTGTGTTTCAGCTTTACATAATCAAAAATAATTTTGGAGCGCAATAGAGTCCAATAAAATTTTAAACAAGAGTTTGTATTTCAGTTTTACATAATCAAAAATAATTTGGGAGCGCAATAGAGTCCAATAAAATGATTTTGCTTGTATATTTTATTCTATCAAATACTGAAGTTTTTTCTTAATTGGGTGTTTAGCTAAAAAACAATTTCATTATTTTAACTAATCTCATAATGTAACTACAGTAGCTGATCATGAAATGCCTTAAAAGCCCTTAACTTAAAAGGTCAAATTTTCTGCAATTAAATTCAATGTCTGGAAAACCCTAACTTGAAGAGCCAATATAGAGTAGATAATAATAGTGTAATCTAATCATTTCCTTTAAAGAACAAATAAGTACTGATTTTTTATGAAATCAATGATTAACTTCTAATAGATTTATTAATCATGTAGGTCTTAAGTCTCAAATCCAACAAAGTTCACAAATTACAAAATAAAACCGTCTTAAAATGTGAGGCGGTCTTTTTATTGGTTAAACACTCATTTATTACTATCAGTAAATGAATGAGTGTTTTTCATATAGAAGACCCGTCTTATACAGTAAAACGGTCATACACAATATAAATTAAAAGGAAAGGTATAAGACATGAAACAATTGCATTTTAATTTGGTGTACAAACTAACCAAACCCTGAATATTCATATGTCGTTCGGATTATCTTTGTACTTCCACAATGCTAAGACATCTTCAATTGAAAGTATTGTATTGCAATCTACTTTTGGAGATAGAGTTAATCTTATGTAACGCCTTTCTATGCGTACTATTTCTAGCCGTTACTTCGTTCATTACATATGTACTCGAGTCAAATTAACATAGCGTACAACGAATTAATTAATGTATATGAAATGAGATCAATGGCAATAAACAAGTTTCTTATATACATGTAATGGTCTTATTTTAGTTTTTATTTAACTTGAAAAATGTTAATTAAACAAATACTACCACCATTTCATTTTGTTTTTGGTGTGCACTGGGTAAACTCTCGGGTATACGTGATAGCCTGCAAACCACGTATATCAGGTAAGCCACCCGAGGGTGACAGGCTCGAAGTCTATTAGGCATGGACTCAAGCCAAGAATGATCCACAAGCTTTTGCTCTTTGGGAGGCTTAACCTAGGTCTCCTGGGAATTCACCCAAATTTTAACCACTAGACTCCACCCTTACGGGCACCACCATTTCATTTTTATTATCCCCTTTTGCCCAAAATTTATTCAAATTAATTGTCATCTTTCTAAATTTAGTATGTTAAATGACTAAACTATCAATATTGCCCCTAATTTAGGCTCTGTTTGGTAAAATGAACCGAAAAGGTAGCTGAAACCTGAAAAGGTAGCTGAAACCTGAAAAGGTAGCTGATAAGGTAACTGAAATTAGGAGCTGATAAGGTGACTGATTATATAAAAAATTGTTTGGCAAACTAACTGAAAATGTAGCTTATTTTGGTAAAATGACGTAAAAGGATATAATAATTATTTAATATATTATAAATTGAAAGGGTACGTAAAAAGGTAATATTACCAAGAATTAGGTACCTGAAATGTGAAATGTCACTCTAGGTAGCATTTTATTTCAGGTAGCTTTTTTGGGCAAATAAGGTACTTGCCAAACACTTCCAGAAAAATAAGCTACCTGAAATTTTTTATCAAAAAAGCTACTTCAGTCAAAACAGGTACCTGAAATGTCTTGCCAAACGGAATCTTACTATCATTCTTTCCATCAAAATGACATTATCCACATTCTTTTTAATTCTAGAAATAGATTTGTAAATTTACTCTATTTTCTAAAACCTTCTCAAAATAGAAAGTAGGAAATATAAGTGAAATGGAGGGCGTAGCTCGAGTCAACTGAGGTGGCTTAAAATGAGATTTTGCTTGCATTGAGCACTTGATGGTGAGTTACCTAGCAAGGTTAAAAATCTAAAAGGTTCAACTAAGAGCTTCATTAGGTTTCATGTTCTTAAATATGGACCCTATTGCTTGTTAGGGTCATAGATTTAATGTTTGGTATTAAGGTATAAGACTCAATTAGTGGAGCATCAATTTTAACTTTTAGTAGACTTCTATTCTCACTTGTTAAATTTCAACGCAAGGTATGGTGGGTTTGTGCATTATCCACAACCTCTATATAGCCTATGGTTTTTGCATGAATGGGTGCATTAAGGTATAAGAACTAATTATTGACCTTTAACCATCAGTTTAAGCTTTTGTTAGGATGATTCTCTAACACGTACTTATCGTTTTCTTTTTTCTGGCATTTGAAAGGATGTTAAATGTGATCCAATAAAAATAAATTTAAAAGAAAAAACAAACCTCAAATAAAGTACAAGGCAATGGCAAAGCGAGGGTTACTATATATGGGTCGTTGTCTCTCTAAGCAATGAAAAATACAAGTTTTGTTTTGTACATAAGTTACAATCTTGAACCTGCAATTCTCCGACTTGTATGTATTTGAACTCCCCTCTACCTTCTAATTTGATTACACCGTACCAATGATCTATGAGTGGGGTAACTGTGCAATGATATACTAGTACATAGTAGTATAGTACATCAGTAAGTCTCTCTTGTAACCGGTAAAGTATCACTAACATAGATAAGACAAAAGTAAGAGTGTCCAAGAAATCACAAATAACTTATCTCTATCTACCCAAGTGAGTTTTATTTAACCCGTTATAAGCCTATGACGGATATTGCCCTTCACATATGACAATTTGTGCAAGTACATAACACCAACCAATGTACATAAAAAGCAAAAGCGAATGAAATGGACTAAGGAATAGAAGAGTTTGTGAAGCTGTTTTGTTTTAGAGATATTGCTTGTTATGTACTTATGTGGTTTTTAGTGTTAAGACATTCTTCTACATTGGACATTAGTGTGTATATTGTATAATTATATTAATCGATGTCTTCAGGGTGTATGGACCTATAGCCTCTTTTAAGCACTCTTGATAAAATAGCTTGTATAAAAGGGTGTTTATAAGTACTACGGAGTATTAATTACCTTCATTCCAAATTTTTTTATCTTATTATTTGTATTTTATAAGCTAAGAAAACATCAACTATAGCCGATATTATTTGAGAAACAAATTCAAATAAAAAAATAACTCCGTAATTAAATGAGGTAAAAGAATACAAACGTATCATTAAGCTCTTTTGGTGTAGTAATGGGGTGACAATTGACAAAGAAAAGGTAACTAGACATGTTTGAATAATTACACTCCATGTTTCCCTCTCATTTAAATCAAAGGTTATGCTTGTTTTTGTGTGGTCTTAAAGGCGATACTTTGACCGTATTTTTCTTCATTTATACGCGTCTTTTTTCTTTTACAAAAAAATATTTTATGAAAAGTTTTTCATAACAAATCTATATATAAGTTTCGTCTTTAAAAGTTTTATACTTTTGACGTTAATTCATGTTCAAAGTTTGTAAAGTTTGACTCTTAAAATATGAATGTAACTTTTGGTTTGTATGAGAGGAACTAGAAAGTATTTATCTTATGTTAATTGTACAAAAAAAAAATTATTTGCTCCTTTAGATTAATTTCGATTCGGTATAAGGTTGATCCTAAAAAGAAAAAAGATTCCGTTGCCGGGACTTGAACCCGGGTCTCTCGGGTGAGAGCCGAGTATCCTAACCAACTAGACTACAACGGATTGTTGTTGTAATCTGGATTCTATTTATGAATATACTATAACAAATATTTATAAACACTTGCCCATTTTACCTATTATGTTTGTAAGTTTGTTCATTTGGGTATATTAATCATCTTACTCGTGTAGTTTGAGTGATTAATAAAGGTGTAACTTGTAAGCATGAGATTTAAATTAATCATTTTAGTTGTTAACCGAGTTTAACATATTGGATTAGCAGCATGCTCAAAACTCTTGAGCGGTACCAGAAGTGCAGCTATGGTGCGGTTGAGGTCAACAAACCATCTAAAGAGCTTGAGGTACATTACTTTCTCGTTTATGACTCGACATGGCGATCAGTTATGCCTAACAGCCATTTAGAATAAGGTACTCCGTAATTGTTATTAGGGTAATGGAACAGGTAACAAATAAAATGAGTATACGGCCATACGGAACTGGATAATGTTGATGTATACGATGAAATGAAGAAAGGGTGGTATATATAAGGGTCGGAATCACCCATCTTCATTATATGTATATGAGTAATAGTTTCCGCCATGTTCATTCTCCACTCCATTCACTACTATCTATTGTTATTATACATCCTTAAGTCCTCAACTAGTCCTGAATTTTATTATCCTAGTAACAATCAATTATGGAGTACCTTCATTTCAAACATGTTGCCAAAGTTCATTTACCACTTTGGTTAAATTTAGTTAATTTCTTGATAGTCGATTATATTCTTATATTGTTATATTGATTGATTGATAATGTGTTTTGTATTACAGAGCAGCTATAAGGAGTACTTAAAGCTGAAAGCTCGATATGAATCACTCCAAAGAGCCCATAGGTACTTAACAAAACTAATAGGGAATACGGCGTATTATAATAATTTGAAATGTAGATATGAGCTTGATCATTTGATATATGTTTCAGGAACCTGCTTGGGGAGGACTTGGGGCCATTGAATGTGAAGGAGCTTGATCAGCTTGAAAGGCAACTTGAGTCTTCCCTTAAGCAAATAAGATGTATAAAGGTACACCAACATTTAATTTGTTATCTTCATTTCGTTTTGATTTTGGTTTGAATTTATCTAAATATGTATAGAAAATTAGGAACAGTGAAAATTTTCATGTTTAAACTATCAAAACCATACGTCAAACAGAAAGAGAGACCGTAAAATCTGTAACGTTTGAATTGTCAAGAATTCAAAACTACTATACACATTCAGGCTGAAAGAGTATTGTGGATGGTCTCATTTTCGAATCTCTTCCCCTAAATTGTCACACGACTCACGTCCTTATAGAGTTCTAGCTCATTTCAGAGAAAAAAACGCATTGCATATCAGTTGCATTTCTTCCAGGTATTCTGACATCCAAGTTATTTTTGAATGTTGTTATCAGACCCAGTCGATGCTCGATCAACTTACTGACCTTCAATCCAAGGTATGATTAAGCATAGATCTTGTACTATATAATTGACTGTTGATTTCAAGTTTTGTATCAGTTTACTGAGAGAGTAATCAATAATACTAATTTTGTGTACAGGAACATGCATTAATGGAAGCAAATAAATCTTTGAAGGCTGAGGTAAGATAATAACATGTACATATATATTTATGGTGATCATCATCTTTTCAGCTCATAAAATTTGAGTAAATCTAGCCTTTCCAAGAAACTGGTTCAATTGCATATTTCTAGCACTAATTAATGCTCGTCATCATTCGGATAATATGAGTATGAGTTGTTCAGAACTTTTTCATATTTTGAATGATGTTTTAAGGAATAATGTTAAGTTTGTATTTGTGCAGCTGGAGAGAATAATGGTGAAAGACAATCAGGTGCGGCAGTCATGGGAAGGGCATCATGAGCATCAGAATGTTCATTATGAGCATCAACATGCTCATTCTCAGCATCAACATGCTCATTCTCAGGGGCTTTTCCAGCCCATTGACTGCAATCCTAATTTGCATTTAGGGTAACATTTGCTTAATTTAACTTTTGTAGTCAGTCCAGTGTTCAATTAATTTAACTATATGGTTAACCAGAAGAATGGATTTGATGAACGCAGGTATAACGCAGAAACATCAGATCATCAATTAACTGCTGGGACATCTCATGCTCAAGTCCCAGGTTTCCTACCAGGATGGATGCAAATGTAGTCCACAAAATAAAAGACACCTTTTCTTCCTGTTGTAATTGTCATATGACAACTAAAGTAGCTCCACTCTAAAAACTCTCCTCTCTGCTCCTTTTCTGCCTTTATTTTGTGTGAATTGTAAATTCTGTCAGCTACTTCGTGTTTCCTCATAAATCATCATATGCTTTTTCCTTTTATTTCCTAGTTTCCATATTTAGGGGAGGCGGCTAAGATTCATTCTTGCAGCTCTACCCTAATGCCAGTTGGTCTCTTGAGAGACGGATGACGATACTAAATTAAAGATAAGTAAAACTCGGTTTAACAAAATCAATATGGGTAACTACAAATGATGGTGTCACACTGTCACTGAGTGCTAGACTATTGCTTGCAACTGAAACGGTAAAACCTTGTGGATTACTCCACTGGGGAATTAGGCAAGTTTACAGAAACATTTTTTTTTTTGGTAACGAGAAACATCTTATTAGCAGTCTAGGGCGATACATCTTTGAGAGACCAAACCTCGAGAGATACGCGACAGCACGGTAAGCCGGCACTCTCTTTGAACAGACCTCGAAGGTCCCTGTGCAATAACCGCATACTGCTCATGCAGGGAGTCGAACTCGAGACCTCGCAATTCATGCCATTGCATGCTTTGAGGGTGACTCGCGCTCCACTGCACTCACAGCACTTGGATTTACAGAAACTATTTACATGCGAAAGAAGCTCAGAAAAAAAAAGTGGGGAAATAGAAAATGGACTGTCTGAAAGAGTACTAAATTTCGACATTTTATTGAAGGCAAATTCTAAAATAAGAATATCGTATACAATAATTTAATTATGCATCGGAGTGATACAAACAATGCAAGACTACAATAGCAATAAAATTACCCAGCAAAATGACTACTGAGCAAAATTCTAGAATACATTCAACAGTATATATAGAGACGGAGATTCAATAGCTTTTTGAGTGTCTGAAAAACATCGACACCAAGAGCAATCTCTCGGAAACAATACAACAACAAAGGAAACAAGCTCTTTGTGTTTCCTCAGGTTTCCATCGGATCAGAATCATCACCTTCGGAATCCCATCCACCACCGTCATTCAGCTCCCTGCTCATGGAGAACAAAATACATAAAAACAACACTACTTCAGAAACACCACCCTATTCGCTACAGGTTACCCTTGGGAATCTGTTATGCGATAGACTTCATATTCTTAATATATACTCCCTTCATCCCATTCATTTGTTTACCATTTGTTTTGTCACAAAGACAAGGAAATGGTGTGATATATAATTTAATCCTCAGTCTAACCCGTACCTCTACCCTATGTAATCCATCTCTCCTCTCATCTCTCCGGTTCACCTTCTTTCATATATGTCTTCCTATAAACTATTATTTGTCCTTCGCTTCTTTCCTTAGTCATTACTCCTTACTCCTAAGTACCAAAGCAAAGCACATTCCTCCCAAATCGTTCGATCTCAACCATACAGTGGACCAATCCCTCTCCCTCCTCTTAATATATATACTCCCTTCTGTGAAGAATCTAATTAACTTAAATAGGAGTAACTACCAAGCAACCAATACCATCATTACGCTAAAAAAATGTACTAAACCACAAGAGATTCAGGGAGAAAGAATTACCGCATCCTTTCACAGAGGCGGACCAACGCATCAGAGCTGGTTCGGTACGCAACATCTTCAACCAAAGCAGCATTTTGAAGAGTGAGACCCTCGGCAATCCTGAATTCACACAAATCCCTTAAAGAACACGCATCAGTCAGCACAGCTGAATGGCCCCCACCCGCAGCAAGCTTCCGCACTTCTCCAACACACCTGAAAATGACACTTCATGTAACCCAAATTCATCCTCAAAAGGTGCACCAGAGAGATCACACATGTTTATCCTTAGAATTTATGGTTGTATTGTTCGTCTGTTTTCTTCTAAGGATTACCATCATTGCAGATCCTGTAAACCTTCTTATTAATAAGATAATTAATTTCCCTAGTCAAATATAAAGCCTTACCAATCAACCGGAGAAGGGTACCAAGCATAAGTAGAGCTACCATTCGCTGCCTGGCCATAGCTATTATAGCCCCATCCATGGATCCTCCCATCCGAGGTAGATATAAGTGTATGTGAATGGCCACAAGCAACTAGCTGCACCCCATTCGGGATCACCAGGGCTGGAATATTACGAAGCATTACTTGAGTATCTTTGAAAATGAAAGATGCTGAGCACGCTTGTGGACCAATGCCTAGCTGGCCAAGTTGCCCACCGCCCCAAGCATAGAGAGCTCCCTTTGTGTTGACTGCACAAGTATGTACACCACCACAAGCAACAGTTTTAACACAGATTCCCTCGAGAGCAACCACTCGTCTGGGTAACACTTCCTTATCTTCTGATTGAAGAGAACAATGCCCTAGTTGGCCCATGTTTCCAAGACCCCAGGTATAACTGCCACCAAACCATAACGACTGTAAAGAGTACTGTCTATTATGCCTTATTATGTACCACAACGAAAATGTTTACCCTTGTATATAAGTTGCGCACTCATGCCATATGGACATTGACGGGACGCAATTTATAGGACCCAAGTTTCCCGGACACCAGATAATTCGAAAATTTGTACTTTTACCCAATTTTTGTGCTTGAATAAAAGATATAACTTCTGAATCATAATATCGTTACCATATCCAATTGGATCCTGGAAACAAACTTTTACGGTGTGGACCCCTTCATCAACATAAATTGAAACTACTCGAGCAAGGGAAGGCCTTTAGATCACTTACACCTCACCAGTCTCTGATATAGCAGCTGTGTGATATTCCCCGCACGATACTTGTGTGATTTTTACAAGCTCAGGGGATTCATCAAGGTGTTTTGCATATGCTTTAAGGATTCCAGGTCCTTGCAGTCCATCACAAGAGAAACCTCTGCCAAGTTGACCAAGTTCATTGTAGCCTGTTGATCACCAGAAGAGTAATAAGTAAAATTATCAAAAAAAAAATCCATAGGTGTCAGGGAACCATGTCCATATAATGCTTTATCTGGTGAGGCACTCTTGTAGCATACACAAATGAAATGAACTTTAAACCCCAAATCTAAAAAGAGAACCAAGGAGGCACAAAAAGATAACAGCCATGTCAAATACACGGAAATCAAAGGGAACATTACCCCATGATTGAAGAACACCCTCCTCGGACAAGGCCACTACATGCACAAATCCACAAGAAACTTGACGTATAACCTGTCTCAGAAGCCAGAAATGAAACTTAAAAATGCACGACGAGTGCTGAGAAGCTAAACACGAAGCAACGACAGAGTTTGAAGCAAGGAGGAGGGTCAACTCTGTGCTACGTTATTCATTCTAAAACCTAAAATGATAATGGTACTTTGACTTACATCACAGAGTCACAGGAAAAGGTAAAAATCAAAATTTAAAATGAACATATCTTACTATCCTGCTGGTTCATTGGAAAAGTACAGACATAAAAAAGAAAAAAAAGGGTAAAATTACCCTAGAAGATGGATATGATCATACAATCACCCTCAGTAAGTGAGATACAGTTATCTCACTTGTAAATCACATACATAGACATACAAAAAATATATAGTTTATTTTTTAAGCAATAAAAGTCGTCGAGTCCAATTGTGACATTACATACAAGAACATAAACAAATTGTACCGTGGTTTGTGTGAAGGCTCCCCAAAATAAACGTGGATAATCTGATTTCTGCAAGGACAAGATATTAGAATTATTAAAAAAATAACAAGAAGAAGATGATGATACTAAACAGAGCAACGAGAACAGAAAAGAACAATAGAGGAATCACCTGATTTTGGCCCCAAACCCAAAGTCGGCTAGTTGATAATGTTCCATCATTTTCACGAGGCTGTGCGATAGCTGCAGTACAATTTGCTCCACAAGCCACAGATTTCACAAATTCATTCTCTAATTGTTCTACTCTCTTTGGCCTTTTCCTACTTTCCTCAGTCCCATCCCCTAACTGGCCAAAGTCATTTGCTCCTGCCAACGATACAATATATGTTTAGCAAGTTCCCACAATAGTTGTAAGTCTTGGAACAAAAGGAACAATTTCATAAAATGCTCGACATAAAACTAGCCATGTTTAGCATAGAATAACATTGTTTATTAATATATTCATCATCACCATTAAAATCACAGAAGAAACTATATAATCTCAAACTCTCATAGAAAAGTCTACCACATCACAAGACGGCCACCCTAACCCCATCCACCATAATTCATTAAATACTGATGTCTTACTCCTATAACAGCTTTTAAATCAGTTAATACGAAAATGATGATGCAAAATGTAAGACAGACTGCTCTTTACAAAAAACAGGCAGAACATCTTCAATATTGAGATCTAAAATCTTCTCAGTTAGATGCTAGTGAAATTCCTCCCACGGTCCCACCTCATATGAGACTTCAGGCCATCTAAGGGAAATTGCGAGGTCATGTTCAAAATGTCAAGTTGAGGTCCCATATTATACGAAATACAAAATTCACATGTTCTTTTTTTTTTTTTTTTTTTTTTTGTGTGTGGTGGTGTACAATGTAATAATACAATTCAATAAATCGAGTTTTATATTTTAAACTAAAAAACTAAAGGATCTTGATGGCCCTCATCTTTTTGATGCCCTGTTCTTAGAAACTGATGAGCTTCCTAATAACTAGTCATGTAAAGTGATCTAAAAGGAAATTGCATGGTAGCAACTCGAGCTAAAAAGGTGCAATCAATAACAGAACAATACGCATAAAATCTATATTTAATCCCTCCCAAAATAGATAAACATAGGAAGAATTCAGAGGTTACACAGGGGGGGTTCAAAACTGGAGGAGGAAAAGATCTGAACCCCAAGTAAAAAGAGAGCCGTCAGAGGCCACAGCAGCAGTATGCTCTCGGCCACAAGCAACATCCAGCCAACGAGTATTGATCCCAGCCGGACATCCAAACAGCTCAGGTGGCAGCTGCCTCGGTATTCTCAATTTCCGATCATTCTCTTTCCTCCCTGTTTGTCCACGTTGGTTGTAACCCCAAACATATATGGCACTTTTTGTTGGCAAATTTTTAGGTTTTGACTCGGGCAACAATTCATCGATTGCCATCTCGTACTGCAACAAAGGGATGACCTTTAACAACCCTGGTAACGAAAAGAATCCGACAAAGTTTTGGTAAGTCAATGCTCTCAACCAAGATGGAAACCTTTTTGTGCTGGTTCAAACTTCAAAGCATCAAACTTAAAAGCCACACGTTATCGATTATTAGCAATTCAAATTACAACTTCACACAATTGCTTCTAATTCGGCATTTACCAGCTAAACAAGCAAGCACCGTAATTTTAAATTAAGCAACATTTGAAACCCCAAATCAATTGCAGCATAATGCAAATGGGGGAACTGGGAAATGAAAACCCTAAATCACATTCCCCCAAATTCCAATTGTCCAAAACAAAAATCCGCAATTAATCATGATAATCATACGAAAATAATCTCCGCTAAGATGAATTTCAGTTGAGTTTTCCTCTGTATTGCTAAAGTTCCAATCTTTACGATTTCAGCTCAACATGCAACACGAATTAAAAATCCACAAATTTCGACCAAAATGCCACAAACAAAAGTCAACAAAATTGACAATCAGCTAAAAAAACTACCAATTAAAGAGGGGAAAATGCAGGAAACATGCAATGTAATGCTTCTTCAATGATTGACATGAATACATGATTGAAGTAATTAACCCAGAAACAAACAAACAGGAAAAAAAACCAGTAAATTGGTTGAATGAATATGAAACGACGTACCTTTTTGCGTTGGTTGTAATCAAGAACTTGAGGTTGCAAACAAAAAATGATATAATTTCAGAGGAAAAAAAAGAAATTACAGGAAATTATATCATTTAGAGATTCCGACAATCTGGGGGATCTTGCAAGTGGTCGGCTAGGTTGCACGGACACGCCTAAAATTGGGCGTTCCCGTGTCGGACACCGTGTCGGACACGGACACGCGTAGGACACGCCCCAAAACGTTTTGGACACGCCAAAAACCGTGTCCTATTTTTTTTTAAAAAAAAAACCGTGTCGGACACGGCCCAACTAAATTGGACACGGCCCGTGTCTTATGGACACCCCTAATATTAGATTTTGAAAACAAAATCTAATTTCATATGAATCATATCACGCGTTCACGACAATTCTCTCAAGTTCTCCTTTACTCCTCCTACCCAATCGCCACTCCCCACTTCGCCAGTCAGCCTCGCCTCCTCCGGCCGCCGGCCGCCGTTATTTCTTGGTCGCAGTCAACCTTTCTTGCCGACGACTTCTGCAGTTCTGCTCACTGAAGAGGTAATTTTCACCTTTCCCTAATTTATCAATCTAGGTTTAATTAATCAATCTAGGTCTAATTTCTGAAAATTAATTGATATTATTTATTATTATTGTTGTTGTTGTCGACTTGTCGTTACATCAAACTGAGGGTTTTCAATTTGGATATTGGTTGTTTGATTTGGGGGTAATTTCGAAAACTAGGGTTTGGTTGATTTGGGGTAATTTGGATATTGATTGTTTGAATTAGTAACATTTACCGAAGAAAACAAGCAGATTGTGTGAAAACAAGCAGATTATGAGATGGATAGTGTTTGTATATATGTATGTCGTATGATTGAACATAGTGGGAATTGAAAACGAAATCAACTCGTTTACTTCTACAAGTTAAACACTGAGTTACTTCTGTCCTTTACTCGTAGTCTAATTCCTGTAGACTCCTACCTAGGTTGCTCACTGACCGTCTGACCCTCCTGTGTGCCTGCATTTCAGGCCTGATTACTTGTATCTGTGCTGCATCCATAACATATGTTGTTGCTTTTTAATGTAAATATTTTGCAGACGATATTCAATTTGATAACTATGGATTCTAGTGGTGGTAGTGCTAGTGCTAGTACTCAAAGTGATGACATTGAGGATACTCCTTTGTGGAGATTTGTTGATAAGGGGCCCAAATTAGCAAATGGCGGAGGCAATGCGAGTTTTAGGTGTCACTTTTGTAATCTTGTTAGGGGTGGCACTTATACTAGAGTGAGGGCTCACTTGTTGAAAATTAGGGAAGGGAGTTAGTACGTGTGAGAATCTTTCAATCGATGATCAAGTTAAATTGAAACAATTGGATGATGCGGTGGAGGCTAAAAAAAAAAGAGTCGCAAAACCAAAAGTTCCTCTTTTTCCTAATGAATCTTCTTCTTCCGATGTTAACTCTAGACAACCACATATCCAAATTGGTAAAAAAAGAAAATCCATCAATACCATTCCTATGACTCTTAATATACAAAGTCGTAACCATTTGGATGCGGAAATTGCTAGAATGTTTTACACGGGAGGGTTACCTTTTAATCTTGCAAGGAATCCTTATTATGTGAGGTCTTACTCCTTTGCCGCTTCTAACCAAATCCCGGGCTATACTCCTCCGGGATATAATAAGTTGAGAACAACCTTGCTTCAACAAGAAAAGCAAAATGTTGAGAGGTTGTTAGAGCCTATTAAGAGTACTTGGAAAGAGAAAGGAGTTAGTGTAGTAAGTGATGGTTGGAGTGACTCACAAAGGAGACCTTTGATCAATGTCATGGTTGCTTGTGAAAGTGGTCCTATGTTCATCAAAGCGGTTGATTGTTCGGGTGAGGTGAAGGACAAAGAGTATATAGCCTCTTTGCTAAGTGAGGTAATAGATGAGGTTGGCGATCAAAATGTTGTGCAAGTGTTAACGGATAATGCAAGTAATTGTAAAGGTGCGGGGGAGTTAATTGAGGGAAGATATTCACATATATGATGGTGAAATTGGTGACTTTGGTGAGTTAGATGATCGTACATCGGGTAATGATGTTTGATGGGGTTTGTAATTTGAAACTTTTCATGCTTTTTATTTATTTTGTAAGACTTTTCATGCTTTGTAATTTGGAACTTTGTTGGTTGTAAGACATTTGATTTTCATGTATAAGACATTTTTATTGGTTGTTTTACGACTTTGTGACCTTTAAATGACCAAAGTTTAGATGTTGGTTGTAATGGCGTTTAAATTCCCTTTATTTTAATAGGTATATTAGTTTTTTTTTTGCCGTGTCCCGTGTCCTGAAAAAATCGGAGTGCCGTGTCCCGTGTCCGTGTCGTGTCCGTGTCCGTGTCCGTGTCCGTTTTGGTGCAACCTAGGTGGTCGGTACTCCTCTCCTTTACTCGTATTTTTTGACTTTTTCACATTTTGAGACACACACTTATCTCTTCAATATCTCTCAAATTATATGATTAAATATAGTGATATGTATACTCATATGAAAGAATTTTTCATAAGGAATTTAATGGTATAATTTTTATAATTTTTTACCAAATATATTTTTGTAAATATTAAAGTCAAATGCTCGCCTCGAAAAAACAAAACGTCATATATTAAAAAATGGAGGAAGTAAAATATTTTTATTTTACCGGTTTTTGTCTAGGTATCTAACAGCGAGGATCCTCTGTCACACCACTTAGTTTCTAACACCTCAACAAATTAATACTCCCTCCTATTCATTTTAACTCTCCCCCTTTCTTTTTTCATCTATTCATATAACTCTTCCTCTTTCCTTATTTAGTAAAGTTTTATACTTATTTTAATCACCTTACCCCACAACAATACCCTACAATACTCATACTTTATCTTATTTAATCACCTTACCCCACAACAATATTTATTTTAATCATCTTACCCCACAATAATACCTTCCCTCTCTCCAATTACCTTACACCATCATAATACTTTATAATAAAATAATCCTACCCTTAATTTGCGTGCCCTTTTGAAAGGGGAGAGTTAAAATGAATAGGAGGGAGTATATATTTTGTACTCCCTCCGGCTTGCTGTTTTCTTCCCACTTCATTATAATACTCCTCACATATATTAGAGAAACGGGAAGAAAATTAAAAGCTAGAGGGAGTAATATTTTATTTTGCCAAAGTGATGTGTCGAAATGTAAATGGTGTGGAACACACAATGGGATACAAAAGTGGGACAGGTGATCCTCACTGGATATCTAGGTATCGGTAAGTCTTAAGACTCAGCCATATCACCTTTTCATTAACTTTTATTATTTCTTTATTATTCAAACTCACCTCAGACTTTATACATTATCCGTCAGACTCACCACATACTCTACTTTTTCACTTTACTCCTTTTTTTTCACAAAAAAAAAGAAATGATACATGAGATTTACTCATTGTTTAATTTTCCTTTAAGATGGGATCAAGACTCGCCCAAAGTCTTAAGTTAAGTCTTATATTTTCAAGACTTTGTCACGACTAGAGTAGATTATTGGTAGTCTTGAGTAAATCCTGTCTTAAGACGTACCAAAGTCTTGTCTCAAGATTACCAATAATCTTACCATAACCTTTAGTTCACTTTTCATGCAGGCACCTAATATTATTATCTTTTGTGCCCTAAATTACCTAAAGTTTATACTCACCGCGGCGAAAGGATGTCGCAGAAATCCGCAAACAAGACACACACTCATTACTCTTTTCACCTTGATATATCTTATACCTCATCACATAGGCACATGACAAGTTGACAACTTGGTTTTTTAGTGCCAAGACCTACCTTAATAGGCATGTGACTATTTTATTAAAGTAATAAACTACTCCCTCTCATCCAGACCAAAGGTTACAGTTGCTTTTTGGCACTATTCATGGTCGTAGGGAATCTTTGATATTATTCTTAGTCTATAAGACAAAATATAGTCATGTGAGATTTTGTTTGATTTATCGTCATGAATGCTATAAGAATATCAAATTTTTATAATTTTTAATAATATGTAACTAAAGATATGCACGTTACAAAACGTGCCTCGACAAGTGTGATAAAGCAACTGTAACCTTTGGTCTGGATGGGAGGAAGTAAGTTTTAACCTTAATCATTCCCCTACTCATCTACAACTTACACGACACAATTTTCCACTCAAATTTCTCCTCTTTGCCGTGAACTTCTACTCCAATTCTCATCATTTCACTTCCAACATTCATTCCTTTCATTCTCACATCTCTTTATCTTATTAATTAGTAAGTGTAGGTGATTATTTAATTCCCATCCTTTTATTAGTTTATTTAGAGTAGTATTTAACTAATTGCATGTTTTCATTCTTATGTTTGTTCAAGAAAGTGAGCAAGAGACATTGGTTGAGGGTAGACCTGGCAAACAGATCGGGTCGTGTCGTGTTCGTGTCCGTGTCAACGTTAAACGGGTCACCACTACCCTAACCCTAACCCGACCCAATTATATAAACGGGTCATTTGTCTCAACCCTAAACCAATCCGTTTAATTTTTCTATAACCCAACCTGACCTGTTTAACCCATTTATCTTTAAGCAGTTCATTTTTAACCCACTTTATTTACCCGTTTAACCCAATAAACTAATAAAATAAAATAAGCTTTATAGCCGTATTATTCCAAAAATAATGAATGAAAATACTTATTTTTAAGTTGCTTGGTTTAATTATTGACTCGACCCACATATATTATGACATTTTTAAATAAATGGGTTATTCGTGCCGGGTTCGTGTCAAAATAGCTCAACCCTAACCCGACCCATTTAAATTATGTGTCGTGTCCGTGTCAACCCAATTACTTAAATGGGTTACAACGTCTTAACCCTAACCCGCTAACTTCGTGTCGGGTTCGTGTCGTGTCAATAATTGCCACCTTTAGTTGAGGGAGATCATTTGGGCTGATCTTATAACACTATCCTATTTACTTACCAATCTTAAGCTCTATCAAGGTGACTAGGTTTTCTTCTTTCTATGATTTTTTGAATTTCAAGTACTTTTTATGAGTTTATAATAAGATTGATAATATATATTATGTCTAAAATCATGGAAATACTTCGACATATTGGCATATATAGCTTGTCTGTGCTAACGATTCTTGCTTGACTAAATTCAGGTGACCAATTAAATGAGATCAATTCCTTGGAAGCATGCCATCACTCAGTTTGTCCTAGCCAAGGCATGTAGGTCACTTGGCTGGTCGGGTCATTCTGAGTTCGGGTTATTTCAGGATACACTGTCAATTGGGTCATTTCGAGCAAAGGTCATTTTCGAGTCGTCCAGGTCTCTTCTAGGTCATGTCGTGGCTATTCAGAATTTTTATCATATTTAATAATTTTGGATCAACTTTTTTCTGGACAAGCTTGTTATGGATCAGGTCATTTCGGTTATGGGTCTGTTTCTTGAAGGGTTGAGTTGTGAGTCGGGCATTTGCGTTAAGGCCGATTTGTGAGGTCTAGCTGCCACTTTCCCCAACTATATTACCTGTGCAGGTACTCATCTATCTCAGACTCTGAGAGTATTTCTTTGGCATGTAAAGATGAATACAAGGATGCCATAAACGGAACCCAACTGAATGGTAATTCCCACAAACGAACCTCGACTTAAGAACAGATTTCGTGGTCTTTGTAAGATGAAGTGTATTGCAAATGACCTCAAATCAGCCAAATAAACACGTATCTGGTCCTCTTAATCTGATTCAATTTTCTTTGAACATAGCTGACTACTTCCTTTCTCGGCTTCCAATCGTGAAGAAAAGGCTAGCTCAAGGTGGAGTGCGCTTAGTAGTTCTTCTCGAAGAAATTTTCGGAGCAAAACCCAAAAAGTTGATGCAGACACAACCAGGAGCAAGTTATATATGTGATTTAATAGACTAAGATGACGTTGTACTACTTAGAACCCAGTCGAGTTGATTGTATTTGACGTAAACATTTATTGTCGTGAAATAAAGTTGCACTGAATTCGGATAACTTCTCTTTGATAAACTGAGATGCAAAAGCAAGCTATGTCGGCAAAAAAGCCTAATTAAATCCAAGATATAATAATTGTGTAACACTGTGTGGCACTATGATAGGATCATCTTTTATGTAGAAATCAGGATTCATTTATTTAATTTATGCACGTATTATGCAACAAGTGGTTTTTTGGAAACAATGAGAACACGCGAAAAAATATAGCATTGTTATTCTCGTATATTTAAACATGTTTTTCTTCCTTGTTTAATGTTCAGGAGCAGACATGATTTGAATCATAGCACATGATGTATCTTTCGAAACACATGTTATCATTTAACCATTCTTCTAGCTTGTTGACCCTCAAATGAGATTATAATTGGTAAATCTTATCTTTATTAATACAAAAACATTTAAAACATTCTCACTGAGCCACCTCATCATATGCAGTTTTTTCTTTCCCAAAAAATAAGCAACGGTGGACCCCAACACTTTTATTTAATTTGCCCCATTTTCTTTCCTTTGCAAGTTTACGTCCTTGTCTTTGTGTATTTCCTTTTTCCCCTCTTTTTTAAATTAATATTTTTCTTTTATTTCTTTCTCTGATTTAATGTTGTAGTGTATGTATTGAGAGTCCGAGTTAAAGAATATGAGAGAACGCTGGATTTAACAAATGGATTAAACGGGCGAGTTACGGGAGGATAAATACAGAAAAAATATGGGTTAGGTGTATTTTAGGTCGAGTGAATTACAGGTCAAATACATACGGGTTTCAAGTTGGTTTAGGTCTAAAAACGGGTAGTTCAACGCCTACTTGTGTCATCGTTTAAAAACTTTTCTATTACGTTATTTTAATATAAATTCGTATTTTGCCAACGCTAAATTCTTATAATAGGTACATATTCACCTAGATGTTTACATTATATTATTCGATGAGCAGTATTTTAATGAAACATAAACATCTAGGTTAATAGGAGGGGTACTATTTTGTAAAACGTAGTAGTATAAGTTATGTAGCTATTGTCGATTTTTTTTAATATAATATATAATTATCCTCAAATTTGTGTGCTTGATGGCGGAGCCTAATTAAGAAATTTAATAGTTGTCGAAGTCAATAACCAGGTACTTCGTAATACGATGAAATTATGTGACTTCGTCAACTCTAAGTGTTGGATACATCGGTCGTAAGAACAAAGTGAAATGTGTAGGTAATATAGACGTGAGATCTAACTTCCAAATAATTTGAAGAAAAAATGATAATTGACTGATCTAAAGTTAAAATGTAATATCAACTCTGAATTTATATTTTCTTCCATTTCTTAAAATTTCCTTCACGTAATATGAGAAGTGAGAAGAAAACTATATTACAAAGAGAGTAAAATACAAATTTTATCTATGAGAATGAAAGTTATGACATTTATAAAATATGTTTTATATAACATATGCAATATCACATCTATATACAGAAACTGTTAATTAGTACTAACACGTACATCGCAAATTGACAATAATAGAAAACAAACCCGTGCAATTTGCACGGGTATGAAACTAGTTAGTTCTCATATCCAGACCATGTGAATTGTGCTTTTTATTTGCATTAGATATTTTTGGGTGATGCTCTTGGATGTTTGTATTCATAAAGCATAACTCTTCAAAACATCTTAAACTAAGACCCTATTCACTTAATCTGCTCCTTTTCACTCTAATATTAATCAAATCTCTTCCAAGTTCGCGCAAATCAACTCATAAACGAAGACCAGAAAAACTTAAAACTGAGATAGGGTAAAAGCTAAAGGATAGATTCTATAGATCAACCGTGCTAAAAATCGAATAAAAAAATACCAACGAAAATGTGAAATATCGTGAGATCAATTTGCTTCACTCAATATTACTTGCACAATGGCTCTTATATCATTTCTTAAATTGTCACTCATAAAAGCAATTTTCAAAGTAATGTCAAGCCAATCTTACGATAAACCATTTAACCCATTATAGATTAGGGACTCAAACAAGAGAACCCATTATAGAATAACATATAGGAAAAGTTAACGGGAATAATCCATACTATCGGCCGTATTCCACTATTAATCTCATCTTTATTTAATCCCGTAACAAATCCAACTATTTAACCACTTATCAAATCCTAAACCCGTTGAAAAGGCAACCTATATATAGAACCGGTTAAAGACTTATCCCCCCCTATTATCAATTACCCTTTCACTTACCCATTTCACTTCCAACGTTTAACCTCACTCCCTTTCATGCCATTAATCTGCTCCTTATTTCCATCATCATCTGCTTCGACACGCCATTGATTTGCTTCTCCATCATACCTTCATTTGTTTCTCCTCCATACCGTCATATCTTTTATGTAACTGAATCATTAATTGATTATGACAACCTCACCGGTAAGTTCCCTTATTTTCTCTTTAGTTTTAAAATTTTGAACTAATTTATGTTAATTTGTGTTATTGATTTTTTATTGATCATTTGTTAATATTTAGGCAAATCCTTGGCAACATATTACTCTAAAATTGTTCTATGGAGGAGCATTTAAAATGAATGATTTGGGGGGTCTTAGTTATATGGGTAGAATGAGTAGGACTGCAGGAGTTGATAAAGATGAGTTTTATTGGTTTACTTTGTTAGAAGAAGCTGAGAAATGTGGTCACTTTAGGAAGAATGTTGATGCCATTTACTATTTAAACCCTAAAATTGGTTTTCAAAGGGCTTTAGATGATAAAGATGCTCAATTAATGTGTGAAATTGCAGAGCGTGATAGAGTGGTAAATAGTTATCTTGTGGTTGATGTTGATTTAGCTATGTTAGGTGAACTTATAGAAGAGTTAAGGCAGCCAGAGATGGTACATATTCCTCAAAAAATGGTCCCTAGAAGAAAGGTAAAAGTCAACAGTAAGGGTTATAAGACTTCTATAAAGAAGGGACCACCAAATACCACTAAAAAAAACCTTCTCTGTGAAACCCTAAAATATACCTCTACTAAAAGCCTTCAACATGATACATCCCCATCAATCACACAATTAAAAGCATTACAGAAAACTCCTCCCTCTAAAACAAATCCCAGAGTAACTCTTACACCCTTAAGAACATCACCAAGATTCAGTTTGAAAACCAATATTGAGGTTGTTGATAATGGTTGTTATGATTTTAATGACATAACCCTAACTGATATATACTCTGAATATGAAGATGCAGCTGGTTCTACAACACCTATAGAGGGTAATAAAGAGCTTGGTGTAGAGCAGGATGAGAATGGGGTTGATGATCCTGAGTATGACCCTGACTTGGAAGAAGGTTTTGTTGATGATGAGGATGAGGATCCTGAGTTAGAATCAAATGAAGAGGAATTTGTTGGTGATGGTGATGGTGATGAGGTGTTCAATGAGGATTTGAATGAGGTGTTGGAGCAGATAGTTGAGAATGATATTGCATCTGAAGATGCCTTAGATGATGATGAAGCAATTGAAGCAAGAAAAAAGTTAAAATATTGGAATGCTAAAGCTGTAAAAATTGCACAACAATTGCAGTTAGAAGCTGAATCTAAGTTACTGGCTGGCCAAACTTCAAATCAGGTTGTAGTGGGTATTGATCAAAGAGAGGGTTTTAATAGTGATTATGATGAAAGTGAAGATGAAATCCACACTCCAGGAGAAAGTGAGGAAGAGTCCATACCTGGTCATAGGAGGACATCTAGTGTACCTAATGTGAATGAAAGAACTGATTTCACCAAACTCAAATGGTGTGTAGGGATTAGGTTTCTAAGCAGGGAAATCTTTAGGGATTGTGTCATTAGGTATGCAATAGCTCAGGGTAGGAATCTTATATTTGGTGTCAGTAATAAGAATAGGGGGAAGAGACTTAGAGTCAGGTGTGTAGCAGGTTGTCCATTTAAGATGTATGGCAGTTGGGATAATGGGTTAGCTACTTTTATGGTCAAATCTGTGGACCATAAACACACATGCCAAAGCAATGGAGAGTAATAGGCAGATGAAGAGTACTTAGTTAGCTAAACAATTCTTGGAGGTGTTTAAGGCAAGATCTCATTGGTCAGCAGCTGATATTATTGAGACTGTTAGAAGAGCTTACAAGGTTATAATTAAGAGGGGTTTTGCCTACAAAGTGAAATACCATGCCCACAGAATGCTACATGGCTCAATGATAGAGCATTACAGTAAAATGAGTGCTTATATTGCAGCTCTTAGCCATGGAAGTCCAAGTAGTTTTTTTAGTTTGGTTACTAAACCTGTCATTAGACCTAACCCACCTGTATTCCAGAGATTTTTTTGTCTGTTTTGCTGCTTTGAAGCAAGGTTGGCTATTAGGGTGTAGAAAAATCTTATGTGTAGATGCTTGTTTCTTCAAAACCTTCATGGGTGGACAATTAATAACTGCTATTGGGAGGGATGTCAATGAGCAGATGTTCCCATTGGCATGGGTTGTAGTAGAAGGGGAGAATAATGATAGCTACAAGTGGTTTTTTAAGGAACTTAAAAAATGCTTGGGTGAAGTTGATGGTGAAGGGTGGACATTTATTTCTGATGAACATCAGGTAATTCAGTGTTCGTATTTACATTCTTTCTTATATGTTTCTTATTTACACTCTTTTTATTTATGTTTCTTATTTACACTCTTATAACAGTGTATTTTTAACATGCCTTATTAACTGGTTTTCTATTTTGTAGAGTATCTTGACTATGGTAGCCAAGGAGTTTCCAAAAAGTGAGCACAGGCATTGTGCTCGACATATTTTTGCCAACTGGCACAAGACATACAAGGAGGATGAGATGAAAATGATGTTTTGGGCCTGTGCAAAAGCTTACAATGAAGCTGCTTTCAAAGATAGAGTAGAGGCCATGAGAGAGGTTGATCTAGAGGCTGCTAATGCATTCTTAGCTTGCAATCCCAGCCTATTTTGCAGAGCACTCATAAAGACTCAAACATAAAGTGATGTGATAGTCAATAACATAGCAGAGACATTCAATGCCTACATTATAAATGCTCGTACAAAGAATCTTACATATATATGCTTGAGGAGATAAGAGTGGCATTGATGCAAAGGTTATTCAAGAAAAAAGCTGAAATGGAGAAAAAATCTACTTTGGTTTGTCCTAGGGTACAAGAGAGACTTGAGAAAGAGAAATAACTTGCATCAATGTGCACTCCCGTGCCATCTAGTGTTACTATCTATCAGGTAAAACATGGAATTGATTCATTAACTGTCGATTTAGAGGCTAGGACATATACTTGTAGAAAGTGGGATTTGATTGGTATTCCGTGTGGCCATGCAATTTCTGCAATATTTGACATATATGCTAAAGCTGAAGACTATGTTGATGACTGTTACAAAAGGGAGACTTACCTTAGCATTTATGGGTCATCAATAAGCCCATGCCCAGGTGAAAGACACTGGCCTAAGGTTAACCAACTCTTGAACCCCCCACCAATAAAAAGTAGGTCCAGGTAGACTTAGGAAAAACAGGAGGAATTGAAGGATCCATTTGAAGATCCTAAAAAGAGTTGGAAGCTCACAAAGCATGTGATGGAGATGATATGTTCAGTTTGTAACTCTAACACCCACAACAGAAGGAAGTGTCCTGACAAAGACAAGGTTATTGCCACTGCTCAGCCTGCTAAAAGAGGAAAAGGGAGACCTGGAGATGTTCAAAACATCCAACCAACTACTCAGCTAACTTCTGAGGCACATCACCATTTAACTGCTCAGCCAACTAGGCTAGAAAGAGGTGGTAGGGTTATTAACAGTGGCAGAGGTGGTGGTAGAGGACATGGCAGAGGTGGCATATGTGGCAGAAGTGGAAGGGTAAGTTTATGAATGCTATACTTTGTTGACGATCAATGTTGTACTTTGCTGAAAATGTGATGATAAATGTTGTACTTTGTTGAATTTGCAGGTACCACAAGGATTTGGAATCCTTTTTGACAATGAAGGCAATATATTTACTAATGTAAGTGGATGTATTATACAACCTATGAAGTTTTAATACATTTACCTATGTTAGATGATTTATACTTGTATGTCTATTTACAGCCTCCTAGGAGTAGAGTTTCAATTCAACTACAGGAGACAACCACAAGCTACCCCTCAACTCAAGCTTCAGTGAACCAAAATGGATGAAGACATGTTAGGGAACCTGTTTAGTTGGTTAAATTGTCACATTTTGAATGTTTGGGAACCTATTTATTAGTAACTTTTTGTTGTAATGAATAGGTCCCTGTATTTTGGTAACTAGCTTGCTTATGAAACTTAGGCAGTGAAACTATGTAATGACAGTGTAACAAAAATTAACTTTGGCAACTGTGTAATGGCAGCCATAACCTTGAAGAAAACTTAATGGGAATATTGAAGAAGCATTTTATTTCATTTCATCAGTACAAAGCTTATTATTTCATAGACATTAACTTCAGTTCCTTACTAGTATTACACAACATCAACTTGTCTTCACAATCCAACATATTGAAAAAAAAAATCCAAGACAAAATTAATCCTAACAAAGCAACCTTCTCCCATATGCTGTGTTTTTTCACTTCTTCCTTCAATTGCAAGACTTCTTTCTTTAACTTCTCCTTCTTAATCTTCATTTTCTTTAACTCGTCTTCAAGCCATTGTTTATGAGAATAAGAACCATCAGTCGCCAATTCGTTCACTAACATAAAAAATTCGCAGTTATTTTCTGCAATATTCATCAACCAAGATCATTATTTTAATTTTAGCATTATCAAATTATTAGGGTTTTAAGTTTGGGTTTTGGGCAATCAAATATTAGGATTTCCAAATATTAATGGAAATGCAAAATTAATCGACTTACCGGCCATAAGGGACACCCATAAAACTTTCTCTCTTCATTTACTCCCTTCTTTGCAATCCTTATCACTGATCTCAAATTGTGATTACAGGCTAGGTTGCACGGACACGCCTAAAATTGGGCGTTCCCGTGTCGGACACCGTGTCGGACACGGACACGCGTAGGACACGCCCCAAAACGTTTTGGACACGCCAAAAACCGTGTCCTATTTTTTTTTAAAAAAAAAACCGTGTCGGACACGGCCCAACTAAATTGGACACGGCCCGTGTCTTATGGACACCCCTAATATTAGATTTTGAAAACAAAATCTAATTTCATATGAATCATATCACGCGTTCACGACAATTCTCTCCAGTTCTCCTTTACTCCTCCTACCCAATCGCCACTCCCCACTTCGCCAGTCAGCCTCGCCTCCTCCGGCCGCCGGCCGCCGTTATTTCTTGGTCGCAGTCAACCTTTCTTGCCGACGACTTCTGCAGTTCTGCTCACTGAAGAGGTAATTTTCACCTTTCCCTAATTTATCAATCTAGGTTTAATTAATCAATCTAGGTCTAATTTCTGAAAATTAATTGATATTATTTATTATTATTGTTGTTGTTGTCGACTTGTCGTTACATCAAACTGAGGGTTTTCAATTTGGATATTGGTTGTTTGATTTGGGGGTAATTTCGAAAACTAGGGTTTGGTTGATTTGGGGTAATTTGGATATTGATTGTTTGAATTAGTAACATTTACCGAAGAAAACAAGCAGATTGTGTGAAAACAAGCAGATTATGAGATGGATAGTGTTTGTATATATGTATGTCGTATGATTGAACATAGTGGGAATTGAAAACGAAATCAACTCGTTTACTTCTACAAGTTAAACACTGAGTTACTTCTGTCCTTTACTCGTAGTCTAATTCCTGTAGACTCCTACCTAGGTTGCTCACTGACCGTCTGACCCTCCTGTGTGCCTGCATTTCAGGCCTGATTACTTGTATCTGTGCTGCATCCATAACATATGTTGTTGCTTTTTAATGTAAATATTTTGCAGACGATATTCAATTTGATAACTATGGATTCTAGTGGTGGTAGTGCTAGTGCTAGTACTCAAAGTGATGACATTGAGGATACTCCTTTGTGGAGATTTGTTGATAAGGGGCCCAAATTAGCAAATGGCGGAGGCAATGCGAGTTTTAGGTGTCACTTTTGTAATCTTGTTAGGGGTGGCACTTATACTAGAGTGAGGGCTCACTTGTTGAAAATTCCGGGGAAGGGAGTTAGTACGTGTGAGAATCTTTCAATCGATGATCAAGTTAAATTGAAACAATTGGATGATGCGGTGGAGGCTAAAAAAAGAGCTGCTGCAAAACCAAAAGTTCCTCTTTTTCCTAATGAATCTTCTTCTTCCGATGTTAACTCTAGACAACCACATATCCAAATTGGTAAAAAAAGAAAATCCATCAATACCATTCCTATGACTCTTAATATACAAAGTCGTAACCATTTGGATGCGGAAATTGCTAGAATGTTTTACACGGGAGGGTTACCTTTTAATCTTGCAAGGAATCCTTATTATGTGAGGTCTTACTCCTTTGCCGCTTCTAACCAAATCCCGGGCTATACTCCTCCGGGATATAATAAGTTGAGAACAACCTTGCTTCAACAAGAAAAGCAAAATGTTGAGAGGTTGTTAGAGCCTATTAAGAGTACTTGGAAAGAGAAAGGAGTTAGTGTAGTAAGTGATGGTTGGAGTGACTCACAAAGGAGACCTTTGATCAATGTCATGGTTGCTTGTGAAAGTGGTCCTATGTTCATCAAAGCGGTTGATTGTTCGGGTGAGGTGAAGGACAAAGAGTATATAGCCTCTTTGCTAAGTGAGGTAATAGATGAGGTTGGCGATCAAAATGTTGTGCAAGTGTTAACGGATAATGCAAGTAATTGTAAAGGTGCGGGGGAGTTAATTGAGGGAAGATATTCACATATATATTGGACGCCATGTGTTGTCCACACTCTTAATCTTGCTTTGAAAAATATTTGTGCGGCTAGAAACACTAATAATAATGAAGAAACTTATAATGAGTGTCATTGGATAACGGAGATTCATGTAGATGCTTTATTTATAAAGAACTACATAATGACCCATGGCATGAGGCTTGCAATTTTCAATAAGTTTTCTCCTTTGAAATTGCTTTCCGTTGCCGATACTAGATTTGCTTCTATTGTTGTGATGCTTAAAAGATTGAAACTTCTTAAAACCTCCTTGCAATCAATGGTAGTTAGTGAGGCGTGGACTACTTATCGTGAAGATCGTCGTGGGCAAGCTGTACTTGTGAGGGAAAAGATCTTAGATGATGGTTGGTGGGACAAAGTTGATTATATCCTTGAGTTCACACGTCCTATTTATAACATGATAAGAGATTGTGATACGGATAGGTCTTCACTTCATTTGGTATATGAGAGGTGGGAGGGTATGTCTTTCAAGGTCAAAGAGGCTATATACAAGCATGAGCATAAGTGTGCAAGTGAAGAGTCCACTTTTTTCAAGGTGGTGGAAAGCATTCTTACAAGTCGTTGGAGTAAAACTAGCACTCCTCTACATAGCTTGGCACATTCTTTGGTTCCAAGGTAACTATACTAATTTATTTTGTTTTTTTATACAAGCATGAGATTTATGTCACCTTACCTTTCTTCTTCGCCGTTTTCTAAACTATAAGTCGCCCGTTTTCTAAACTATAATTTGCCATTTTCTAAACATTGTGACCATTTTCCAAACTATAATTTGGTCATTTTCGTCCAGTAACTATATTTGTACTTCCACTTTGAACAATTAAGTCGACCATTTTCTAAGTTGTCGGTGACCAATTGATGCAACATTGATGCGACTAGCCATTTTCGTCCGTAACTAATTTTGTTGTCATAATCCATAATACTTGTTTTTTCTCTCTAAGGTTCTACACTCAAAAGTGGCTTGATGAAATTCCCGGTCGAGTTGCTCCACATGTTGATAATGAAGTCTCGTCTTCAAGATTGTCTTGTTTTAGAAGACTTTTCCCATGTGCGGATGATAGAAGAAAAGCCAACACCGAGTATGCCATCTTTTCGAGAAGAGATCATGACATTTTTAAAGACTTAGAATGTGTAGAAGACATGTCTCTAATGGAAGCAAAGCATTGGTGGGCTACTTATGGTTCCATTGCTCCTAATCTTCAAGGTTTGGCATTCAAGTTGTTAGGCCAACCTTCTTCTTCTTCTTGTAGTGAAAGAAATTGGAGTATCTACAAGTTTATTCACTCTTGTACTAGAAACAGACTTACTCCAAAACGAGCCGAAGACTTGGTAAGAATTCATAATAATTTACGCTTACTTTCTAGAAATAGTGAAGAGTATATCAAGGGAAGAACCAAGATGTGGGATGTTGGTGGAGATGAGCATGATAATCTTGATGAAGTTGGTTGTCTTGATGTGGCTAATCTCTCCCTTGATGAGCCTGACATGGAAATGATGCTCTTTGGTGATGATGGTGAAATTGGTGACTTTGGTGAGTTAGATGATCGTACATCGGGTAATGATGTTTGATGGGGTTTGTAATTTGAAACTTTTCATGCTTTTTATTTATTTTGTAAGACTTTTCATGCTTTGTAATTTGGAACTTTGTTGGTTGTAAGACATTTGATTTTCATGTATAAGACATTTTTATTGGTTGTTTTACGACTTTGTGACCTTTAAATGACCAAAGTTTAGATGTTGGTTGTAATGGCGTTTAAATTCCCTTTATTTTAATAGGTATATTAGTTTTTTTTTTGCCGTGTCCCGTGTCCTGAAAAAATCGGAGTGCCGTGTCCCGTGTCCGTGTCGTGTCCGTGTCCGTGTCCGTGTCCGTTTTGGTGCAACCTAGATTACAGGTAACATCCTTTGAGCTGTTTGAAGACAATGAATTTGAGGAGGATTCATATGGAAAATCCATTAGAAGAGAAGGAGAAAATCAATTGTTTTGAAAAAGTAAAAAAAAAAATAAGAACAGAGAAACCAAATACGATGATGAAATAAGAAGAAGAGAAAAAAAAAGAACAAGTGAGAGAAAAGGGAAAAAAAGACGAGCAGAAGAAGAAGAAGAACAAAGTTGAATAAAGTAGAAGATTAAGTAGAAGAAAAAGAAAATTTGGTCCCCACATCCAACTTAACCGGACAAAACAAGTTAAAAAAAGAGCAAGTTTATGATTTGATAAGTGGGTAAATAATTAGATTTGTTACGGGATTAAATAAAGATGGGATTAATAGTGGAATACGACCAATAGTATGGATTATTCCCGTTAATTTTTTCTAACATATAAACGCGGATCGGTTGAAGATTAGACAAAAATAAGAGAAGCAAAAGATGTATGGATTGCAATTAACAAATTTTACATCTTTTAGTTGGACATTTAGTTTTATTTTGCACGGTAGTTATTGTAATAACAATATTCAGAGAATATTTTAAATTTCATTATATATATATATATATATATATATATATATATATATATATATATATATATATATATATATATATATATATATATGAGTTCTAATGAGTCCTCCTCTCAAATTGAGTCCATAAGTCCCTCTAAGGGTCTTTGGATGGACTCAATGAATGGTTGAGATGCATTTGATTAAGGGCTATTAAAAAGAAAAGGTAAAAAATGTGGATGGTTGGATTGAGATGGGTGGTTGAGATTGAAAATTACCAAAAAAATTACCACTAATCAAATTTCTATACATTAATTAATTTTTCTTTCTCTCTCTAGCCCCTAATTAATCATTTTTGAGTTTCAGATTTCAGAAGTGTAAATGTAATGTTGTATGAGTTTTACAAGTGTAAATGTGATGTTTTACGAGTGTAAATGTAACATTTTAAGAGTGTAAATTTGATTTTTTGTGACGGAAATTTTGAATTTATATAATTTTAACATTTTACAAGTGTAAATGTGATGTTTTACGAGTGTAAATGTAACATTTTAAGAGTGTAAATTTGAATTTTTGTGACGGAAATTTTGAATTTATATAATTTTAACATTTTACAAGTGTAAATTTGATGTTTTACGAGTGTAAATGTAACATTTTAAGAGTGTAAATTTGATTTTTTGTGACGGAAATTTTGAATTTTTATAATTTTAATATTTTACAAGTGTAAATTTGATATTTTACGAGTGTAAATGTAACATTTTAAGAGTGTAAATTTGATTTTTTTTTGTGACGGAAATTTTGAATTTATATAATTTTAACATTTTATGAGTGTAAATGTGATGTTTTCCGAGTGTAAATGTAGTATTTTAAGTGTAAATTTGAAGGTTTTAGAGTGTAAATTTGGTCCTTAGAGTGTGGCTTCGGTCCTTTATAAGTGTAACTTTGGTCCTTTACGAGTAAAACTTTAGTCCGACTACCAACAAACACCACCACCGTCGTCCTCCACCACCAACTCATATCCACAAAAATATATGAGTGCAAATCTATATAAATTTAACGAGTGTAAATGTACAAATATACGAGTGTAAATGTAAAGAAATATGAGTGTAAATGTAAAGAAATACGAGTGTAATTGTAAAAAAATATGAGCGTAAATCTGAAAAATGCGAATACGAGTGTAAATATAAAGAAATATGAGTGTAAATGTAAAGAAACACGAATGTAACTGTAAAGAAATATGAGTGTAAATGTAAAGAAACACGAGTGTACCTGTAAAGAAATATGAGTGTAAATCTGAAAATTCGTGTAAATGCAAAAAAATATGAGTGTAATGTAAAGAAATGTGAGTGTAAATGTAAAGAAACACGAGTGTAACTGTAAAGAAATATGAGTGTAAATCTGAAAAATGAGTAAATGCAAAAAGATGTGAGTGTAAATGTAAAGAAATGTGAGTGTAAATATGAAAAATGTGAGTGTAAATGTAAAGAAATATGAGTGTAAATGTAAATAAATACGAGTGTAAATTTAAAGAAATATGAGCATAATAAATATATTTATGAGATCTAAGAATAAAAATCATGATAATGCGTTTTTTTTTTCAAAATCTACTATATTTATTAGATCTACGAATGTAAACTTAATAAAATCCAAGTGTAAATTAGCAACACAAAAACCGTGACACAAAGTCACAAACAAACCCATATCCACAAAACAAATCACCAACCTTTATATATATAAAGAAAAAAAAAACAACAAACAACAACAACGAATACACAAAACAAACCACCAACCTTTATATATAATAATAAAAAAAAAGAACAACAAAACAACGAACACTGAACACTGAACATCAACTTCATAAAGAACAAAATACATCAAAAGCAACGAACAACAAATCAACTTTTTTTTTTTTAAAAAAAAAAACAATTTAAAAAAATAAAAACTCAGATTTAGAAATATGAGGTGACGGTGGCGGCCACGTGTGGGTGGCGTTGATGTGTGCTCAGATCTGGCAGAGGAGGTAGGTGATTGTGGGTGACGGAAATAGAGGAAGAGAGGAGGGAGTTGTAATACTCCGTATTTATGGTCTTGGGGGTACTCTATCGAGTAGCCCTTACTCTGTCGAGTAAGGGTATGTTGCAGAATAAAATAGTTTCTGACCTGTTGGGCACTCGATCGAGTAGTGGGGCACTCGATCGAGTAGAGAAGGGTACTCGATCGAGTACCTTGGGTACTCGATCGAGTGTCCGGTTTTTACGGGGAGTTTTCTCGGGTTTTGTTAATTACGCGATTAAGGTATTTAAACCAATTCGTCTTTGTTCTAAATCACTTTTTACAAAACCTAAAACCTGTTTAAGAGAGAAAGCAACTTGTCTTCTTCCTAATCGCGTTCTTGACAATTCCCGGAGTTCAGACGGTCGGTTTGCATCGTAGTTCGTGTCGTTGGATTCCTTGCGTCGAGGGTAAGCTTTTAATGTAATTTATATAATGTTTTGTTAAGATTAGTGAAACCCTAATTTGGGAATTGGGGGTTTTTATGAATAGTAATTGAATAGTAGTATCTATGTGTTGTATGGTAGGAGGAGAGTTCATAGAAGAGGCGTTTTGAGACAGCTGTAGATACCGTCTGCGTGTTGTGCTTTCCAGGTAGGATTTCCTACTCAGTATTAGTCCCATAATGGGATATTGGTGATGTGCTGTAGTTAGTTGATTGATATGATGATTGTAATTGTAATTGTGATTGTGATTGTGGTTGTGTTTGTTGATGGTTCTCGAGATGCGTTCTCGGCTGAGTGGGGTCACTTGCGGGAGTGATCTCACGCCCTAGTTTCGCCCTTCGTGGAACCCGCCACGAAAGGGGATGTGCACATTAATGGACAAGGTTATCGCTCGTTCGATGAGCGGGGCTTAGGTGGGAACGGCTGCGGTCCCCCACTGGCAGGGCTGGTCCAGTGGACAGTCAGTGATTGAGACGGTTGGTTGGCTGTGTGTGTGTGTATGTGACAGTTCAGCTGTCTGTGTGTCTTATTGTTGTATTCTATTTTAATTGTGTGATTAGTACTGACCCCGGTGTTGTTTTGTAAAACCTGCGGTGATCCATTCGGGGATGGTGAGCAGATATTGAACAGGTATAGAGACGATACTGGGATAGCCTGGGATGGCCACGACATGACGATAGAGTCTTCCGCTGTAGTCTAGTTTTATTTACATTTCAGTTGAGAACAGACAGTTTGGAATAATGTATTATACTTTCAGTTTGGGTTCGAGGATTGTACTTATTCATTAAACTACTTATAATAAATGTTGTTTCTGTTTTGTCTATTTGATTATCGTACCTCGGGCAACCGAGATGGTGATGTCTTCATACCTGAGTGGTCCTGGTAAGGCACTCGGAGTATGGGGGTGTTACAAATGGTATCAGAGCGACGATCCTGAAACCTGTAACCAATGAACTTAATGAACATAGGGAGTCAATTAAAATGAACCCGGGGTAAAAGTTGTAGGAGCTAGTGCAAAGGCTTGGGAGACGTCCTAAAGTCGCGGGGGTCGCCCTACAACTTTGAACCGGTCACATGGGGAAAGTGTTTGTCGAGTCATCTGTATGTTTGATTTACGTGTGCAACAAAGTGATGAAGTGTGATGATTGTTTGGTGTTGAAATAGGAAGTTGAGCAAGCGAAAGGATATGATATGTTGAACATGTTAGTGAGATGATAACATGTTGAATGATTTACAATGTGGCTTTAATAGCATGATGAATTGATCTTGTTGATAGTATAATAGATGCGTAGCATATGTATTCTGATAGCATGTGATTTTATAAAGTTAGCATGTTAGTATATGACGTAACATGCGGGTAGCCTTTACGTATTGGGGGTACTTGATCGAGTGAGGCTGACTCGATCGGGTGGGTTTTTGGCGATTTTGAGTCCAGAATCGAGTTTTGGGGCACTCGATCGAGTAACTAGGGGTACTCGATCGAGTAGGGGGTCACTCGATCGAGTAGCCTAGATACTCGATCGAGTGGGTTAGAGATCAGAAGGTCTGTTTGGTTCTGGAGTTTGGGTACTCGATCGAGTACATGGGGGCACTCGATCGAGTAGCCCGTTACTCGATCGAGTGGGTTTGGATACTCGATCGAGTAGGTCCTATGCAGCGCGTTTTCGTGTTTTGAGGTTTAGTACGCGTGTTTATATTTACCCCTTTCTTATATAGCTTCAAGATGCCGCCCAAGAGAAATGCTTTGTACGCGAGAGCTGAGGTTATGACCGTGGATGACATCGTTAAGATGTTAGAGCACCAGGATGCTTTGACTGAGACCCTAAAGAAGGTGAATGAGGACAAGAATAAGGATAAGGAGAAGGAGGTTGACCATGCTAAAGTCAGCCTCTATATTGCGAGGTTTAACCCGAAGGAGTACAAGGGAGTTGAGGAGCCTAACCGTCTTGATAGTTGGCTGAGGGAGATGGAGAACATACTAGACTTAGTCCACTGTCCTGATGAGATGAGAGTGGATCAGGCTGCATTCTATCTGAGGGAGGCAGCTGGCAAGTGGTGGGATTCAGTGAAGGTGAGCGCCAAGGAATTGTACACCAACCAAGGGTTACCTGCTATACCTTGGGAGGAGTTTCGTAGGGCTGTGAGGAAGGAGTTTGTGCCGGAGCATGTGAGGAGTAAGTTGAGGGAGGAGTTTGATAAGTTTAAGATGATCGCCGAGATGTCGTGGTCGAGTACTACAGCGGTTCAATGAGAAATCTAGATATCCGAGGACATGGGTTTGAGTGATGAGAATCGGCTTTGAGGTTTGAGAGTGGGCTAACCACGAAAATTATGGATAAGTTACCCGTGGGAGTCCTTACCGATGTAAAGGAAGCATATGAGAGGGTGGGAGAGCGAACGGCTAGTGGAGATGGCTCGGGAGAGGTCGGGTGGAGAGAAGAGGAAGTCGGAGAGCGAGGGTGGTGGCCAATCTAATTTCAAGAAAGGCAACCACAATCAATCTAAGGGATTTTCTTCGGGTCCGGGTTTAGTCTTTGGAACTTCCTTTGGGCGAGGTCGTGGGAGTGTGAGCAACAGGTGGGAGTGACTGCTTTGGGTGTGGTGGCGTAGGCCACAAGAGACATGAGTGCACGAGCGCACCGGGATCTTTTCGAGAGACCGCACGAGCTTTGCAAGCAATGGACCAGTTTGGATCATGGCCAAACCGGGGAGGTCGAGCTATCGAGTGGAGGCAACCGCAACGGCGGTAATTCTTATCGAAGACACCGATGAACAACAACAACAATCAAGGGTCGGGTGCTAAGCCGACCGCATCGCCTAATCTTGTCAAGGAGGTGGGCGGAAGACCGATGGCAAGTTATTCATGATGGACAAGAAGGCGGTGAGGAAGATGCGCATGTTATCACCCAGTACATTCCTTGTTAATGGTATTCCTACGTTTGTTTTGTTTGATTCGGGGGCTTCTCGGTCGTTTGTGTCTTCGAGTCATGTAAAAAACGAGTTGGGTTTGAGAGTATATGAGTCGGTTAGGGAGCAAGTTTTCATACCTTCGGGTGAGTCTGTATCGTGTGGGAGGTTGTTTAGAGATGTATCTTTGATAGTTGGGCAAGTCGATTTCCCTGTAGACTTGCTAGAGTTTCCTTTTAATGGTTTTGAGATGATAGTGGGGATGGATTGGTTAGGAAAGTATAAGGCTAAGATAGACTGTCATCAAAAGAAGGTGTCCTTAAGGGGTCCTAAGGGTGTAAGTGTGTCTTACCGTGGGTTTCTAGTCAAACCCAAAGTTAAGTTGATTGCAGATGTCACCTTGAAGTCGTATCTGAGGAAGGGATGTCCTCTGATTTTGTGCCATGTGAGAGATGACCGGATAGAGAGCCCGGCGGTTGACGAGATACCGATGTGGTGGGAGAGTACGCGAGATGTTTTTTCAGAGGAGATTCCGGGGGTTGCCACCGAAGAGGGAGATAGATTTCACCGTTGAGTTGAAGCCAGGGACGGGGCCAATCTCTAAGGCACCGTACCGTATGGGTCCTAAGGAGATGGAGGAGCTTAGGAAGCAGTTGGATGATTTGATAGAGAAGGGATACATTAGACCAAGTGTATCGCCTTGGGGAGCACCAGTTCTTTTCGTGAAGAAGAAGGATGGAACTTTGAGGTTATGCATAGATTACCGGGAGCTGAACCGTGTGACGATAAAGAACAAGTATCCTTTGCCAAGGATAGATGACCTGTTTGATCAGTTGAGCGGTGCAACAGTCTTTTCTAAGATTGATTTGAGGTCGGGGTACCATCAGGTGAAGATTAGAGATGTGGACATACCGAAGACAGCTTTCACGTCGAGGTATGGCCATTATGAGTATGTGGTGATGCCATTTGGGTTGTCCAATGCGCCGGCAGTGTTTATGGATTTGATGAATAGGATCTTCAGACAGTTCTTGGATCAGTTTGTGGTGGTGTTTATCGATGACATCCTAGTCTACTCTAAGACTAAGGAGGAGCATGAGGAGCATCTGAGGATCGTGTTGCAGACGTTGAGAGATCATGAGTTGTATGCTAAGCTGTCCAAGTGTGAGTTCTGGTTAGAGAAAGTTGCTTTTCTGGGGCATGTAATCTCTAAAGATGGGGTAGCTGTGGATCCGGCGAAGATTGAGGCAGTGACAAAGTGGGAAGCACCAAAGAACGTTGCTGAGGTGAGGAGTTTCTTGGGTTTAGCTGGATACTACAGACGGTTCGTGAAGGATTTCTCCAAGATAGCTAGACCGATGACAGCGTTGATGAGGAAAGAGAACAGGTTTCGTTGGGATGAGAGTTGTGAGACGGCGTTTCAAACTTTAAAGGAGCGTTTGACCACAGCTCCTGTCTTAGCATTGCCTGAAGGGAGCGAGAACTTTGAGGTTTATACAGATGCCTCGAAGAATGGGTTGGGATGTGTGTTGATGCAGAATGGTAAAGTAATTGCCTATGCTTCTAGGCAGTTGAAGCCTTATGAGGAGAACTACCCTACTCATGACCTGGAGTTGGGTGCAGTGGTGTTTGCTCTCAAGATTTGGAGGCACTACCTTTATGGAGCAATCTTTAAGGTATTTTCTGATCACAAGAGTCTCAAGTACATCTTCACGCAGAAGGAGTTGAGACAGAGGAGGTGGATGGAGCTGATTGGTGATTACGACATGGAAATCATCTACCATGAAGGAAAGGCCAATGTGGTTGCTGATGCTTTGAGTAGAAAGAGTGTACATTCCTTGTGTACAGCTCTATCTTTGATGAGGCTGAGGGATGAGGTAGCGAGCTTTGGGATTCATATGATGCAGAAAGGAGATGCTATGGGTGATATGACAGTACACATGGAGTTTTATGATGATATTCGAGGTAAACAGGCTTTGGATCCTAAAATAGTGGAGTGGAGAGCTGGAGTAGAGAAAGGGACAGTGTCCCGGTTTTCCATTCATACAGATGGTAGCTTGAGGTTTGATGGTAGGTGGTGTGTTCCTAATGACGAGGAGTTGAAAAAGACAATCATGACAGAAGCGCATTGCACACCATATTCAGTTCATCCGGGTGGAGACAAGCTTTACAAAGATTTGAAGAAAACGTTTTGGTGGCCTGGGATGAAGAAAGAGATAGCCAAGTTTGTGTCCCGTTGTTTGACATGCCAGAGAGTTAAAGGGGAACAGAGAAGACCACAAGGTAAGATTCAGTCTTTGGAGGTGCCTGAGTGGAAGTGGGAATCCATTTCCATGGATTTCATTGTGGGTTTGCCGAAGAGTCAACAAGGTAACAACATGATTTGGGTGATAGTGGATCGGTTGACCAAGTCAGCTCACTTTGTTCCAATGAAAGATACATGGACTAAGGCACAAATGGCTATGGCCTATCGAAAGAACGTGCTTAAGTTACATGGAGTCCCTAAGGACATAGTGTCTGACAGAGATGCGAGGTTTATATCAAGGTTTTGGAAGGAGTTGCAGGAATCGTTGGGAACAGCTTTGAAGATGAGTACAACATTTCATCCTGCGACAGATGGGCAGACTGAGAGAACAATCAAGACTCTTGAGGATATGTTGCGAGCTTGTGTGATGGATTTTGGTGGTAGCTGGGAGCAGAGGTTGGATTTGATAGAGTTTTCTTACAACAAATGCTATCACACAAAGTATTGGTATGGCACCGTTTGAGGCTTTGTATGGGAGGAGATGTAGGAGTCCGATCTGTTGGGACGATAGTCGAGGCGGTGGTGTTAGGACCAGAGATGGTACATGAGATGGTGGAACAGATTAAGATGATCAGGGAACGGATGAGAGCAGCCCAGGATCGACAGAAGAGTTATGCAGATCTACATCGTCGGGACATAGAGTTTCAGGTTGGGGACAAGGTTCTTCTGAAAGTGTCTCCTATGCGTGGGGTTATGAGGTTCGGGAAGAAAGGCAAGCTAAGTCAGAAGTTTATAGGGCCTTATGAGATCTTAGAGCGAGTTGGGGAAGTGGCTTATCGTTTGGCTTTACCGGCTGCTTTGGAGAGAGTGCATAATGTGTTTCATGTATCGCAGCTGCGGAAGTATGTGAGTGACCCGTCACATGTGTTGGAGGCAGAGAGCTTAGAGCTGGATGAGTCTTTATCATACCTTGAGATGCCTAAGCAGATCCTAGACCGAAAAGTTAGAAAGACCAGGAGTGGTGAGACAGTTTTGCTTAAGATCCTTTGGTCTAACCATGAGACTGAGGAAGCTACATGGGAGGCGGAGGATATCATGAAAGAGCGTTACCCTTTCCTTTTTGATCAGGTATGTATGGTTACGGGGACGTAACCTTGTTTCTTTTAGGGGGGTAGGAGATGATCGCGAGAGTTTTTAAGAGTTTTTACACCCCTTTTATATGTTGTGTCGGTATGTTTGTCGGGATAGGTTGGGTTAGTAACATGTGTTACGTTGTGTTTAGTTTGACCTTCGAGTCGGGAAGCTTTTGGGAGTACCTTTGTTTAGTAGTGGTTTGAACTTCGGGGACGAAGTTCCTTTTAAGGAGGGAAGACTGTAATACTCCGTATTTATGGTCTTGGGGGTACTCTATCGAGTAGCCCTTACTCTGTCGAGTAAGGGTATGTTGCGAGAATAAAATAGTTTCGACTGTTGGGCACTCGATCGAGTAGTGGGGCACTCGATCGAGTAGAAGGTACTCGATCGAGTACCTTGGGTACTCGATCGAGTGTCCGGTTTTACGGGGGAGTTTTCTCGGGTTTTGTTAATTACGCGATTAAGGTATTTAAACCAATTCGTCTTTGTTCTAAATCACTTTTTACAAAACCTAAAACCTGTTTAAGAGAGAAAGCAACTTGTCTTCTTCCTAATCGCGTTCTTGACAATTCCGGAGTTCGACGGTCGGTTTGCATCGTAGTTCGTGTCGTTGGATTCCTTGCGTCGAGGGTAAGCTTTTAATGTAATTTATATAATGTTTTGTTAAGATTAGTGAAACCCTAATTTGGGAATTGGGGGTTTTTATGAATAGTAATTGAATAGTAGTATCTATGTGTTGTATGGTAGGAGGAGAGTTCATAGAAGAGGCGTTTTGAGACATTTGTGAGATACCGTCTGCGTGTTGTGCTTTCCAGGTAGGATTTCTACTCGTATTAGTCCCATAATGGGATATTGGTGATGTCTTTGTAGTTAGTTGATTGATATGATGATTGTAATTGTAATTGTGATTGTGATTGTGGTTGTGTTTGTTGATGGTTCTCGAGATGCGTTCTCGGCTGAGTGGGGTCACTTGCGGGAGTGATCTCACGCCCTAGTTTCGCCCTTCGTGGAACCCGCCACGAAAGGGGATGTGCACATTAATGGACAAGGTTATCGCTCGTTCGATGAGCGGGGCTTAGGTGGGAACGGCTGCGGTCCCCCATCGGTGGTCGGGTCCGTGGGGATCGATCGATGATTGAGACGGTTGGTTGGCTGTGTGTGTGTATGTGACAGTTCAGCTATTTGTGTGTCTTATTGTTGTATTCTATTTTAATTGTATGATTAGTACTGACCCCGGTGTTGTTTTGTAAAACCTGCGGTGATCCATTCGGGGATGGTGAGCAGATATTGAACAGGTATAGAGACGATCTTTGGGATATTTGGGATGGCCACGACATGACGATAGAGTCTTCGCTCGTAGTCTAGTTTTATTTACATTTCAGTTGAGAACAGACAGTTTGGAATAATGTATTATACTTTCAGTTTGGTTTCGAGGATTGTACTTATTCATTAAACTACTTATAATAAATGTTGTTTCTGTTTTGTCTATTTGATTATCGTACCTCGGGCAACCGAGATGGTGATGTCTTCATACCTGAGTGGTCCTGGTAAGGTACTCGGAGTATGGGGGTGTTACAGGAGTGGCGGTGATGTGCGGTGGTTTCAGGGGTCGTGGGTGGTGCGTGGTGGTTGGGTGGTAATGTGTGTGTCGAGTGTTGTTGTGGGCTAAGATGGTGTCGGGTGGAGGTGTTGTTGTGGGCGGTTGTTGGAGAGGAAGAAGACGGTGGCTATTGAGGTGGTGGCGGTCGTAGAGTTGATTTGGGGTGGAACAATGTCGCCGGAGTGGTAGTGGGGCTTTGTGGTGGCAGGTCGTCGGAGGGACGAGAGGGAGGTCGGGGTGGGGTGGTGGTGGCGGACAGGTCGGGGTAGGGTGGGGTAGTTGTTGCCTGTGGATTTATGTGCGTGCGTGGTGGTGGTTGGCTGGGTGATGGTGTCAGTGCGGTTGGTGGGCGTGGGTAGGTGGCGGTGGAGGTGGTCGTGGGGTCGGTAGGTGAGGAAGAGGGGGAATTATTTTTTGAATTATTTGGTTTTTGAATTTTGTTGGATTTTTGAGAGGAATTGAGTTTTTTTTTGGTTTTTAGAGAGATGAGGAGGAGGATAATTATGAGATGAGAGAGAAGTGGGTGGAAAAATAAGAGTTTTATGGTGAAATTAGGGTTTGATTAGTGATAGTAGTGAGGAAAAGTGATTAATTAGGACTGATCCCCTAATTTTAGCACTAATCCCTCCCTTTTCCCTTTCAATCTCAGCCCTCCATCCTATCTTTTTAAGGGTCCTAAAAAGGACTTATGGACTCAATGAAAAAGGGTGGACTCATTAGATCTCATTTATATATATATATATATATATATATATATATATATATATATATATATATATATATATATATATAGAAGAAGGATCAAGTGAGTCCACCCAAATTCATTGAGTCCATAAGTCCTCTTAAGGGCCATTGAAAAGATAGGATGGAGGGTTGAGATTGAAGGGGAAAAGTGAGGGATTAATGCTAAATGGAGGGGATTGAAGCTAATTAATCACTTTCCCTCACTACCTTCACTAATCAACCACTAATTTTACTATATAACATTTATTTTTCACTCACTTCTCTCTCATCTCACACAATTATCATTCCTCTCATCTCTCTAAAAATCAAAAAAATTCAAAACCTCTCCAAAATCCAACAAAAATCAAAATCCAAATAATTCAAAAAAATCAAAAAAAAAAATTTCCCCCTCATTCTCTCATATCCTCATCAGTCATCACCCACCACACACACCCGCCACCACCACGACACACACACCCACCACACACACCCGCCACCATCCACCCACACACCCGCCACCACCATTCCCCGCGACAACAACCACCACCACCCCACTTACCCGGACTTCCCTCCTTCCTCTTGTCCGCCACCACCACCCCACCCTCAACCTCCCTCACCACCGCAACCATCCTCTTCTCTTCCCCTCGATAACACCACCGTCCCTCTCGCACCAAACAAACCACCCTCGCACCTCCCCCACCACCCTTTCCTCTTCTCCTCGACAAGACGACAACAACCCCCTCCACTACCGAACACCAGATTTGCCACTCCCCTCCCACCACCACCGTCCCTCTCGCACCTCTCCACCACGACGACCCACAAAATCTGCCACTCCCCTCCACCACCCGCGCCCACGACCTCAAACCTTGCACCACCACCGCCACTACTCTGCCATGTCGCTCTGTCACGCGCCACCCCAACATCGCGCGTCCTCTTCTTCAACTCGTCTCAGATCTGAAAATTATAGGCTTGAATTTTGAGTTCTCAGATCTGAAAATATTTGATTTTGGTTTTCTATTTTTAACATTTAATTTTTGATGCGTTTTTTAACATTTAACATTGTTGTGAATGAGGTTCTTTTTTTAACATTCCACCCCTCTTCCACTCGTCTTTTTTTTGTTCTTTTTTTTTTAGTTTTTATTTTTTTAAATTGTTTTTTTTTAAAAAAAAAAAAATTGATTGTTGTTCGTTGCTTTTGATGTAGTTTGTTCTTTATGAAGTTGATGTTCAGTGACTTGGTGTTCGTTGTTTTGTTTTTTATTATAATTATTATTATTATTATATATAAAGGTTGGTTGGTGGTTTGTGTTTGTGTATTCGTAGTTTATATATATATATATATATATATATATATATATATATATATATATATATATAAAGGTTGGTGATTTGTTTTGTGTATATGGGTTTGTTTGTGACTTTGTGTCACGGTTTTTGTGTTGCTAATTTACACTTGTATTTTATTAAATTTACATTCGTAGATCTAATAAATATAGTAGATTTTGAAAAAAAAAACGCATTATCATGATTTTTATTCTTAGATCTCATAAATATATTTATTATGCTCATATTTCTTTAAATTTACACTCGTATTTCTTTACATTTACACTCATATTTCTTTACATTTACACTCACATTTTTCAGATTTACACTCATATTTCTTTACATTTACACTCACATTTCTTTACATTTACACTCATATTTCTTAACATTTACACTCATATTTTTTACATTTACACTTGTATTTCCTCACATTTACACTCGTTTTTATTTAAATTTACACTTGTATCTCCTCACATTTACACTCGTATTTCTCTTAAATTTACACTTGTATCTGCTCACATTTACACTCGTATTTCTTTAAATTTACACTCATATTTCTTAACATTTACAGTCGTATTTCTTAACATTTACACTCGTATTTCTTTACATTTACACTTGTATTTCTTTACATTTACACTCGTTAAAATTATATAAATTTGCACTCATATTTTTTGTGGATATGAGTTGGTGGGGAAGGACGATGATGGTGACGTTTTTTGGTAGTCGGACTAAAGTTTTACTCGTAAAGGACAAAGTTACACTTATAAAGGACCAAATTCACACTCAAAGGACAAAAGTTACACTCTAAAACCTTCAAATTGACTAAAAAATCAAAGTTACACTCTTAAAATGTTACATTTACACTCTTAAAACATCAAATTTACACTTGTAAAATGTTAAAATTATATAAATTCAAAATTTCCGTCACAAAAAATCAAATTTACACTCTTAAAATGTTACATTTACACTCGTAAAACATCACATTTGCACTTGTAAAATTTTAAAATTATATAAATTCAAAATTTCCGTCACAAAAAATCAAATTTACACTCTTAAAATGTTACATTTACACTCGTAAAATATCACATTTACACTTATAAAATGTTAAAATTATATAAATTCAAAAATTTCCGTCACAAAAAAATCAAATTAACACTCTTAAAATATTACATTTACACTCGTAAAACATCACATTTACATTTGTAAAATGTTAAAATTATATAAATTAAAAATTTCCGTCACAAAAAAAATCAAATTTACACTCTTAAAATGTTACATTTACACTTGTAAAATGTTAAAATTATATAAATTCAAAATTTCCGTCACAAAAAATCAAATTTACACTCTTAAAATGTTACATTTACACTCGTAAAACATCACATTTACACTTGTAAAATGTTAAAATTATATAAATTCAAAATTTCCGTCACAAAAAATCAAATTTACACTCTTAAAATGTTACATTTACACTCGTAAAACATCACATTTACACTTGTAAAATGTTAAAATTATATAAATTCAAAATTTCCGTCACAAAAAATCAAATTTACACTCTTAAAATGTTACATTTACACTCGTAAAACATCACATTTACACTTGTAAAACTCATACAACATTACATTTACACTTCTGAAATCTGAAACTCAAAACTGATTAATTAGGGGCTAGAGAGAGAAAGAAAAATTAATTAGTGTATAGAAATTTGATTAATGGTAATTTTCAATCTCAACCACCCATCTCAATCCAACCATCTACATTTTTTACCTTTTCTTTTTAATAGCCCTTAATCAAATTCATCTCAACCATCCATTGAGTCCATCCAATGGCCCTTGGAGGGACTTACGGACTCAATGACACATGTTGGACTCATTAGAACTCCTCTCTCTCTCTCTCTCTCTCTCTCTATATATATATATATATATATATATAGATAGAGAGAGAGAGAGAGAAGAGATCAACTAAGGTGACCATATATATTTGAGTCCATAAGTTCTTCTAAGGGCCATTGGATCAAGGCAATGGAAGGCTAGGATTTGATGTCAATATGTTGCTACAAATTAATCCCTCCACCTTTTCTCTAATTAACTTATCAATTCAATAAATCAACCTCACTAATCATTCATCATCTCATTATCACAACTCCTCCTCCTCTCTCTACATCTCACTTTTCTCTCCTCTCTAAAAAACTCCAAAATCCCAAAAACCAAAACCCAAATAAATCATTCACTCCTCTCATCTTCATTCACCACCACCCACCACCACCCCACCCGACACCAACTCACCATCCACCACCCCCGCCGCCGCCACCCACCGCCGCCACCTCGGGTTTGTTTTTTTTTCACCTCAGTTTTTTTTTTTTTTTTTTTTTTTTTTTTTTGGTGTTAATTTTTATGTTTTGAGTTGTTTTTTCCATTCATTTTTTTGTTGTCTTTTATTTTCTTTTTATTGTCTTTTATTTTGTTAGTTCTCATTTTTTTATTCATTTTCTCAAATCTCTTCTTGTTATACGTTTTTTTTTTAAGATTTCGGGTTGCAAATCTCGTTTTTTTTTTGTGAGATACTTTTTTTTTCATCTAAGATCTACTAAAATATTTTTCATAAAATTTGTTGTTTTAATCTTAGCTATATAAAAATTCTTATAATTTGTTGATTTTAATCTTATATTTGACATTTTTATATAAAAATGATATAAAATGACTAAAGTTACACAGTTATGGGCAAAAGTTATACTGTTATAGACTAAAGTTATACAAAAATTGACTAAAGTTATACAAAAATTGACTAAAGTTTTACAAAACTTGACTAAAGTTATACAGAAAAGGACTAAAGTTATACAAAACTTGACTAAAATTATACAAACATGGACTAAAGTTATACAAATAAAGACTAAAGTTATACCAAAATGAACTAAAGTTTTACAAATATGGACTAAAGTTATACAAATATGGACTAAAATTATACGAAAATGGACTAAAGTTATACAAATATGGACTAAAATTATACAAAAATAGACTAAAGTTATATAAATATGGACTAAAGTTATACAAATATGGACTAAAGTTATACAAAAATAGACTAAAGTTATACAAAAATAGACTAAAGTTATACAAAAATGGACTAAAGTTATACAAATATGGACTAAAGTTATACAAAAATTGGACTAAAGTTATACAAAAAATTGACTAAAGTTATACAAAAACTTTAGTCCTTATTTGTATAATTTTAGTCAGTTTTTTTATGACTTTAATCCTTATTTGTATAACTTTAGTCCTTATTTGTATAACTTTAGTCCATATTTGTATAACTTTAGTCAGTTTTTGTATAACTTTAGTCCTTGTTTGTATAACTTTAATCCTTATTTGTATAACTTTAGTCATTTTTTGTATAACTTTAGTCCAAATTTGTGTAATTTTAGTCCAAAATTGTATAACTTTATTACATAAGAGTATAACTTCAATCATTTTTTGTATAATTGTAGTCCAAATTTGTATAACTTTAGTCCAAAATTGTATAACTTTAGTCCTTATTTGTATAACTTTAGTCCTTATTTGTATAACGGTCCAAATTTGTGTAATTTTAGTCCAAAATTGTATAACTTTATTCCATAAGAGTATAACTTCAGTCGTTTTTTGTATAACTTTAGTCCAAATTTGTATAACTTTAGTTCAAAATTGTATAACTTTAGAACTATAAATTCAGATTTGAAACAACACATAAGAAGATGATATTAAAAAAAACCAATAAGTCAAAAAAGTACAATAAAAAAACTTCAATAACAATAATAAAAAATTAACCAATAAGTAAAAAAAAAAAACAAATAACAAAAAAAAAACCAAAACCAAACCAAACAAAAAAACCAACAAAACAAACTTGTATTTGTTGTATAACTTCAATTTATACAATGTATAACTTTAGATGTTAATAGTGTAACTTTAATGTAAAAAGTGTATAACTTTAGTCGTAAATAGTATAACTTTAATGTTTTAAGGGTATAACTTTAGTCGTAAATAGTATAACTTTAATGGTTTAAGTGTATAACTTTAGTCGTAAATAGTATAACTTTTATAAAAACCAAATAAATATGAAAAATCGTAATTAATCAACAAATATTAAATCTGAAAAAAAAATTAAATAACAACCACGACTTCACCATCAATAACCAACAAAAATTAAAAAACCAAATAACAATAACAAAATAAAGTAAATCTGACAAAAACACAAAAACACAAAAAAAAAAAACAAAAAAACAAAAACAAAAAAACAAAGAACAAAATAAAGTAAATCTAAAAAATTTAAAAAATGGACAATGAAAATAAAACAAAACCCATACAAAAACCCATACAAAATAAAACAAAACCCATATAAAACAAAACCCATATAAAATAAAAAAATAAAACAAAAAACCAAAAAAACAGAAACAAAATGGAACGATATGACTGAAAAAAAACAAAAATCAACATGGATTGAAAAAAAAGGAGAAAGGAAGAGGAAAAGGGGAGGAAGGAAGGACGGGAGGAGGAGGAGTAAGGAAGGACGGCGGGAGGAGGAGGAAGGACGGCGGCGGAGGAGGAGGGTGGCGAGGCGAGTTGCCGGTGGGGCTGGTGTTGCTGCTGATGTCGGTGTTGTCGATGGTGGTTGCCGGCGGGGAGGAAAAAAAAGAGAAAGGAAGAGCAAAAGGGGAGGAAGGAAGGACGGCGGAGGAGGGAGGAAGGACGACGGGAGAAAGAGGAAGGAAGGACGGCGGGAGGGTGGCCGGTGGGGAGGTGTTGCTGCTGATGTCGGCTTTGTCCATGTTTTTTGTTTTTTGATTTTGGGTTTTTTTTAGTTTGTTTTTATTTGGTTTTTTTTTTGTTTTGAGAGGATGAGAGGAAAATGAGAGAGAAAGAGGGATGAGAGAAATGTGAGAGAATGAATAATGAGGGAGTGAGTTGGGAGAATTAGAATGAGGAAGGAGTTATACAAATTAGGAAGGAGTTGTACAAGATTAGTGAGAGAGATTAGTGAGGGAGATTTGTGGCCCTCCATCAAGATGGAATCTCATCCCTCCATCCCTTCCATCCTAAGGTCCTTATAAGGACTTAGAGACTCATAAGATGTAAGGGCGTTATGAGAACCCTTCTCTCTCTCTCTCTCTCTCTATATATATATATATATATATATATATATATATATATATATATATATATATATATATATATATATATATATATATATATATATATAGGATCATGAGTCCACCCTTAAGTTATGAGTCCATAAGTCTCATTACTAGCCCTTAGATCTTGAATATGGGTGGCTGAGATTGAGAGGCAAAAAAGGTGTTTAATTACTTTCTCTTTCATACTTTTACTAATTAAACTAACTCATCTAATTAACACCCCTTCATCAAATTAACACCCCCTCCTCTTTTTTTCTCATTTCTAAAAGACTCTACATCTCTCTATACATTTCTCACACATCTCCTACACAAAAAAAACCACATCTCTCATCCTCTCATCACCAAACCACAAAAAAAAAACCCAAAGACAAACCAAAACAAAAATTTCAAAAAAAAAAATTCCCCCTCCGTCCCCTGACCAACCACCGCCACCTCCCATCCCTTGAAACCTCCACCACCGCACCATTCACGACCACTACTCCCTTCGTCCTCCTCCTCTACTCACTGCGCACCGACCACCACCAACACACCATTCACGACCACCACTTCCTGCCGTCCTCCCTCCTCCACCACGCGCCACGATCTCAGCACCACCAACCACTCACGACCTCACCTCCACCACCGCACTTCACCCTCCTCCTCTACTTACGCCACCCTCCTCCTTCTCCTCTGACTGCCGCCACCTTCCTCCCCCCCTCAGATCTGACGGCCTCACCTCCACCACACACCACCTGCCACGAACCGCCCCAACAACCCCCTTCTCCTTCCTCTCCTTTGTTCGGAAACCCCACCAAACGCCCAGATCCGCGTTTTTCTCCTTCATCGGTTTTTTCAGCGTTAGTTTTTTTTTTTTTTTTAATAAAAAATTCAGATTGGGTTGTGTATTTTTCCCTTTTATTGTTCCACTTTTTTTTTTATTATTCAGATTTGTTTTTTATTTCAGTTTCGTTTTTTTATTGTCCAGTTTCATTTTTTAATTTATTTTTGTTGGTCGTATGGTAATGGTGGCTAGGTGTGGTGGTCGTGTTGGTTTGCTTTTAAGTTTATGGTGGTGGTGGGGGGTTGCGTTTTTACAGTATTTTTTTTTTGGTATTAAATCTATAATTATTGTTTTTTTTTCAGATCCGTTTTTAATTTTAGTACTAAATCTATTAATTATTGATTTTTTTAGTACTAAATCAGATCCGTTTTTTTCGGTTTTTTTGTTTTTTTCATATCCGGTTTTGTTGGTTTTTTAATTTCAGATCCATTTTTTTTCCCGGTTATTGGTATTCTTACAAGTTATAGTTTGATTTTAGTACTAAATCTATTATTTATGAAATAGTTTTTGTGAGATCCCATTCTCATTTTTTATTTTTTTTTGTTGATATTGCCTTGTTAATATCCGTCTTGTTATATATATTTCCCAATTTTCGTATTTTGAATTTTGTCTTGGTATTGTGTGATTTCTATTAACAAAGTTACACTTTTCTCTATTAAAGTTACATTTTTTCCTATTAAAATTACACTTTTTCTCTGTTAAAATTACACTTTTTTCTGTTAAAATTACACTTTTTTTCTGTTAAAATTACATTTTTTTGTGTTAAAATTACACCTTTTCCTGTTAAAGTTACACTTTTGTTGCTTAAAATTACACTTTTGTCTGTTACAATTACACTTTTGTTAGCTAAAATTACACTTTTGTCTGTTACAATAACAGTTTTGTTAGCTAAAATTACAATTATCTCTACTAAGGTTACCCTCTCAATTGCTAAAGGTCCACTCTCAATGGACTAAAATTACATTCTCAATGGACTAAAGTTACATTTTCAATGGACTAAAGTTGCACAATTTGGACTAATGGATTTATTATTAATTTACACAATTTGGACTAAAGTTATACAAATTTGGATTAAAATGACACAATTTGGACTAAAATTACACAATTTTGGACTGAAAATACAAAATTTGGACTAAAAATACACTATTTACGACTAAATTTGGACTAAAAAATACAGTTTTGGACTGAAAACACACTATTTACGACTAAATTTTGACTAAAAATACAATTTTGGACTGAAAACACACTATTTACGACTAAATTTGGACTAAAAATACAACTATATACGACTAAATTCGGAGTAAATATACACAGTTTGGACTAAAGTTACACAATTCATTTATTTTGAGTTATTGAGTTTGAGCAATTTTAATCATTGTCCACTAGAGGGTAACTTTAGTAAATTGATAGTGTGTATCTTTTATCATTTTATAAGTATAATTTTAGTCCACAAAAATGTAATTTTAGTACACAAATGTGTAACTTTAGTACATTGATAGTGTGCATATTTTATCATTTTATGAGTGTAATTTTAGTCCACAAAAGAGTAATTTTAGCCCACAAAAGTGTAACTTTAGTCCACGGAACTGTAATTGTAGTCCACAAATGTGTAATTTTTGTCCATACAAGTGTAATTTTAGTCCATGGAAATGTAATTTTAGTCCATAAAAGTGTAATTTTAGTCCACGAAAGTGTAATTTTAGTCCATTAAAGTGTAATCTTAGTCCATAAAAGTGTGATTTTAGTCTACAAAAGAGTAATTATAGTCCACAAAAGTGTAATTATAGTCCACAGAAGTGTAACTTTAGTCTACAAAACTGTAATTTTAGTTCACAAAAGTGTAATTTCAGTCCATAGAAGTATAACTTTAGTTTATTGAGGTTGTAATTTTAGTCCATGACGATGTAACTATAATCATTTTAAGTCATTTTTATATGAAAATTTGAAAAATAACAAATATAAAAAAAAGACTAAAACATCAAAATTGAAAAAAAATAAAAATAAAAATAAAAAAATAAAAACGCAAATGAAAAAAAAAACGGGTCAATGAAAATAATATTTGATCTATTTTAGTAGATCTAAGATCAAAATAAAAGAAACTCACAAATTTGAAACAAGATTTTATAGCAAAATGATATTTACGAAAAAAAAAACAACAAAAAAAAACAACATCTAAACATTAATTTTTTTTTTTTGAAAAAAAAAAAGTCGTCGGCGGCGGTGGTGGTGGTGTCGGGTGGGTGGTGGTAGGTGGGTGGTGAATGAGAAATAGATGAGTAAATGATTTATTTGGATTTTTTGGTTTTTTTATTTGTTTGGTTTTTGGGTTTTTTTCTTGTTTTTATTTTTTTATTTTTTGGGGTTTTGAGAGAGAAGAGTAGTGAAATGTGTGAGATGAGAGAGAAGTGAGTGAGTGGAAAATATATATAGTGAATTAGTGTTTAATTATGTTGTTAGTGATTAATTAAAATGTGTAGGAGAGAGACTGGAAAATTAGTGTTAATGGTACTTTTTGGTTTCAATCTCCACCATTAATATTAGATGATTCAAGGGCTATAGTGAAGACTTAGGGACTCAAAATATATAAGAGAGAGAGAGAGAGAGAGAGAGAGAGAGAGAGAGAGAGAGAGAGAGAGAGAGAGAGAGAGAGAGAGAGAGAGAGAGAGAGAGAGAGAGAGAGGAGATCTAATGAGTCCCTTACCTCATTTGAGTCCTTAAGTCCTTATAAGGACCCTTAGATGGACAACATCTATGGTGGAGATTTTTTACAAAATATAGGCCAAAAAAAGGGAAAAACTTGGCTATGAAAGAGGACAACATTTCCTGCAAATTGTCCTTACCAATGATCATTTCCTGCGGACAAAAGGAGATATCCTTTGTACTATGTTTACACTCCCCACATTCTTCCTTCCTTAACACACTTATTCCAACTTTATTCTTTCTTTCTTCTCTCTAAAACTGGGTTCTTTCATATGAAAACGAAGCTAAACTTCTCTCTAAATCCTCCAAATCAGCGTAAACATGCAAATAATAGATGGCATCAATGGCATTTCTTCATTTTATTCATTGTTTTCAGTCACGTTTTAATATTTTCAGTTGAATAGGATGGATGAAGGTAATGATAAATTTTGCATGTCATCGAATTTGTTCATTCTTGTTTTTATTATTTGTTCATTCTTGTTTTTATTATTGTTAGAAGTAAATCTTCATGCTGGGTTTTCATGAACTTGAGTTTTGAGTAGCATGAACGCATTCTGACAACATTTACACTATTGTTAGAAGTAAATCTTCATGCTAGATTTACATTTACACTTTTTATTGTTATATTTTTTATGTGAGTTAGCATTCTGACAACATTTACACTTTTGTTGACATTTACACTTTTAAAGCATCACATTTACACTGCATTCCTGCTCACATTTACACTTTTGCTGTACTTTTACATTTACACTTTTTAATTGTTATAGTCACCTTTGGATTTTTATTGTTATCTTTTTTATGTGAGTTAGCATTCTGACAACATTTACACTTTTGTTGACATTTGCACTTTTAAAGCATCACATTTACACTGCATTCCTGCTCACATTTACACTTTTGGTGTACTTTTACACTTTTGTTCACATTTACACTTTCAGACAATCACATTTACACTTCGTTTCTGCTACACATTTGGATGTTTACTCTTTTTGCTATAGTTTTACATTTACACTTTTTAATTGTTATAGTCACCTTTTAATTGCTAATATTATAGTTTTAATTTGAGTTAGAATTCTGAAAACATTTACACTTTATTTGTTCACATTTACACTTTTAAAGCATCACATTTACACTGCATTTCTGCTGACATAAACACTTTTGCTGACATTTACACTTTCAGAACAACACATTTACACTTCGTTTCTGCTGACATTTACAGTTACACTTTTGGATGTTTACATTTACACTTACACTTTTGGGACATCATAATTTGCACATTTACACTTTTTGTTGACATTTACACTTTTAAAGCATCACATTTAGACTGCATTTCTGCTGACATTTATACTTTTGTTGACATTTACACTTTCGTAACAAAGACATTTACACTTCGTTTCACTTGACATTTACACTTACACTTTTGGATGTTTACATTTACACTTACACTTTTGGGACATCATAATTTGCACATTTACACTTTTGGAATATTTACATTTATGGAACATTCACTTTACATTTACACTTACACTCTGTGCACATTTACAGACTTGCTAAAACAGAATGGAGTTCAACTTTGACAGCGGGAGAGCTGTGTAGGGAGGTCGAGAAGAGGTTTACACCGTACATCGGCCAGGAGTTTGGGGGCGTTGAGGATGGGGTGACTTTTTATAAGATATACGCCATTGCTTGTGGGTTTGATGTACGTAGGTACACAACAAAAAAATGGCGTGGCGGTGAGATCAAGTCAAAGCTCGTCGTCTCCAATCGAGAAGGTTTCGCTCACAAGAAGCCCAGTAAAGATCAGGATGACGGACTGGTTGAGGAGAAGTCACAGAGGATATTCAGGGTCACTAGAGTGGGGTGTAAAGCGAGGATACGACTATATATGAAGAATGGTCTTTTATTAATTGACCGGTTCCACGAGGGTCACAATCACGAGCTTATCTCACTTAAGGACAGAGAGTTCCAGAAATTGTCGCGTAACATAACAAATTATCACAAGATGATAATCGTTTCGAACTCAAGGGTTTGTATTACATAATCACTCTCTATACTAAATAAATAATTCCATTCATGTTATATTTATATGACGTATCTGTTGATGATTGATTGGCAGCTGAAGATAGGAGCAACAAAAACATACAGAATCTGCAAAGAACAAGTGAATGGATACGAAAACATTGGAGCAAGCTTAAATGATTTTAAGAACTTCTATAGGGATGTTAAATGTTTCATTCACGAACGGGATGGTCAGTTGTTTGTTGACCATTTCAAGGAAATGACTGAAACAAGAATAGGTTTCTACTTTGACTTTGACCTTGACGATGATGGCAGCCTACGTAGGGCCATATGGGCGGACGGTACCACCCGAGATAATTACAAAATTTTTGGTGATGCGGTGTCATTCGACCCAACTTACTCCACCAATAAGTATTCTATGGTATTCACACCATTCACAGGTGTTGACCACCATAAACGATCTGTGACGTTCTGTGGGGCTCTAATTGCAAGGGAAGATTATGAGTCGTTTAATTGGGTTTTCAGCCGGTTTTTACAAGCAATGGGGGTAAGGAACCCGAGTACATAATTACAGATCAGGACCCAGGTATTATCAAATCTGTCCCTCTTGTTTTCAAGACAGCGCGTCATCGGTTCTGTATGTGACAAATAATGAATAAAATGCCCAGTAAGTTTGGCGTCTCAAGGAGTGATTATAATGAGTTCATGTGTAAAATTAATGACATTATATGGGACGATGAGCTTGAGGCAGAAGAATTTGATGGTATCTGGGAGCAAATAATTGAAGATCATGGTGTTGGCGTAAATGATTGGTTTGCAGATACATATGCTATAAGGGGACAATGGGTGATGGCGCATTGCAGAGACTTGAGGATGGCGTCGATTATGAGGACAACTCAAAGATCAGAGAGCGAAAATAGCTTTTTCAAGAGGTTTGAGCACAAGTCAGGAACATTGGTTGAGTTTTGGATGCGTTTTGAGAGCGCTATGGACCAACAAAGACATACATGAAGCGACTTGACAACATGGATAAGCACTCGTCCGCAACGGCGTCAACACATCTGGCATTAGAGATTCATGCTGCAAAGGTGTACACCTATTCAGCTTTCCACAAATTCAAACAAGAAGCCATCTTCTCAATTGATACATGAAGAACATGAGGTTTCACTGAGAGAGGCGAGCTAGAGGTAACTACCATCAAAGATTTATCTAGAAAGAAGAATTTTGAAGTTGCATACAGTCAGGTAGTTTACACTTCCTATGACATTTACACTTTCTGTTTTTATCTCATTTAAATTCTTATAACTTAACCTTTACACTTCTAATAACTTAACATTTACACATTACAGTTCATGACATTTACACTTCCTATTAGTTTACATTTACACTTCTAATAACTTAACATTTACACTTTACAATTTATGACATTTACACTTTACATCATATGACATTTACACTTCCTATACCTTAACATTTACACTTTTCCACTTTACAGTTCGTGACATTTACACTTCCTATTAGTTTACATTTACACTTCTAATAACTTAACATTTACACTTTACAATTGATGAAATTTACACTTTACATCATATGACATTTACACTTCCTATACCTTAACATTTACACTTTTCCACTTAATGACATTTACACTACATTTCATGACATTTACACTTTACATCATATGACATTTACACTTTCTGTTTTTATCTCATTTAAATCCCTATAAGTTAACATTTACACTTCTAATACCTTAACATTTACACTTTACAGTTCATATCATTTACACTTCTAATTAGTTTACATTTACACTTCTAATAACTTAACATTTACACTTTACAATTCTTGACATTTACACTTTACATCATATGACATTTACACTTTCTATACCTTAACATTTACACTTTTTCACTTAATGACATTTACACTACATTTCATGACATTTACACTTTACATCATATGACATTTACACATTTGAATCTCTATAACTTAACATTTACACTTCTAATACCTTAACATTTACACTTTACAGTTCATATCATTTACACTTCTAATTAGTTTACACTAGTTTGGATGCCCGTGCGTTGCAACGGGTTAGTTAACTTATTAACAAAAAAATGGTTATAAGGTCTTAATATTTACATCTTATGTCTCAAAAATCAAATCAAAACATCTTATTTAAGAGACGCAGAAGATGTTGGGTTAATACCTAAGTTCCAAGGATGCTCATATTTATAATCATAAGACCACCACATCTTATGTTAATCTTTCGATGTGGGACAATTCTATTATTTTTATATAATCCTACATTATTTTTCGATGTGAGACATATAACATACTAAGAAGTACACAATTTTATATATGTACAAATTATATGAAATCTATACGCTAATGATAGCATTTTTACCACGAATCAAATTATGTAATTTTCATAATTTTCTTAACGATATTTTTTTGCCAAATGAAATGTAAAATTTTTTATATAAAAATTAGAAACATCACTTGAATATAATATAGGAAATAAATATTATAATAATTAAAAGATTCTCCAATTTATTTTTTTACATCAAAAAATATTATTTATGATACTTTCCTAAATTAATTTTTAAGATCACCCCACCTTATGACAATTTTCTGATGTGGGACAATTCAATTATTTATATGTAGTATATTTACCACACCTACAATATTTTTCAATGTGGGACAAAGGACACACGAAAAAGTACACCATTTTTTTTGCACCTATTTCGATATCCAACCCGATTTAATAATGAGAAAATATTATACTATCTATTTATATTCGTACGTTTTTTTCCATTTTTGTCATAATTAAAATATGTACAAATGACATTGATTTAAATTACATTGTTTTTTGCACCTATTTTCATCTTTAATATGTGCAAATAATATGAAATCTATACTCTAATGATAGCATTTTTTTACCACAAGGCTAATTATATTATTTTCATAATTTTTTTAACGATATTTTTTTGCCAAATGAAATGTAAAAGTTTGATATAAAATTGGAAATATCACTTGAATATAATTTAGGAAATATACATATTATAATAATTAAAAGATTCTCCACTTTATTTTTTACATCAAAAATTATACTCCCTCCCATCCATCCTTTTTTTCCCCTTTGAAGTGGGCACGGAGATTAAGGGTGAGGAGTATAATATTGATAAAGATATGAGTGGGGTTTGGTAATTGGAGAGAGGTATGAATAATTATGATTAAATATTAATAAAGGAGATGGGTGGGGTTTGGTTATTGGAGAGAGGTAGGAATAATTAGAATTAAATATTAATAAAGTATATAGTGGGGTTTGATGAATGGAAAGAGGTAAGAGTATAATATTAATAAAAACTTTCTGAAAAAGGAAAGGGGAAGAAAACCTGAATAATCCGTTTTAGGAAATAGGGAAGAAAAGAGTGGATAGGAGGGAGTACTTTCCTAAATTGATTTTTGATGATGTGGACGCTCTCAGATCGCTCGAAAAAACTCTCTTTTAATATATATATAGATTTACACTTCTAATAACTTAACATTTACACTTCACAATTCTTGACATTTACACTTTACATAATTGACACTATTTTTAACGTTCACACTTATATGATAGCTTTATCTGATGACACAGGTACACGTAAAGCAAGCTGCAGTTGTATGATGTTTGAAAGAACCGGAATCCTATGCCGCCATATAATATGGATTTTTTCAGCAAGTGGGATAAAGACTATACCAGAAGATTATGTTGTAAATAGATGGATGAAAGAGTATCTCCGATTAAGGATTTTCAATACTAATGGTGAAGGGACAGAAAACATGCAAGTCATCGACGAAAAACAAATTGCAATGTCAATAATGTGGTCAGAAGTTCATGAAGCTGTAGGGCTCCTTCGAGACAAAGGAGTAGCTGATGTTGACAGCTTTTCCGCTGTAATTAGATCATTTAAACACTCCTTGTCACCATTAGGGGAAGTGTTGAATAAAAATCAACAAATGGATAAATTTCTGAAATGTACGACATCTGAGGTAGTGAGGATATTGCCACCAAAGAATTCGAAAAACAAGGGGACCGGAAAAAGATTGCTGTCAGCCAAAACAAAAGCAATGGTGTTGGCTAGGAAACCCAAACGTAAGTGTAAGAATTGCAAGATAATGACAAATCACGACATGAGAAACTGCCCTAACCCCTTCTCAGCACACACGCCATTGTGCGAAGGGTCGTCTGAACCAGAAGAGGATGAAGGAGAGGATGAGGAAGAGCTGGAGTCAGAACAAGAATAGACGTCAGATCAGTGACAAGTGTTGCTCTATATATTTTGAGTGTGTAACTTAAAACTTTGATGTGCTATAACTGGAGCGGGCGATAAGGAATTGGTCTCATGGCAACGTAACTTTGAACTGCAGTTGGTGTAACTTTTAGTAACACCAACGTTAGAGTTACACTGTCATAAGACCAAAATCTCTCTGTTTTATTAGATAGCGAAACATTGTGTTACTTCAACTTATTTTGGATTACTTATGTTATTTCAAGTAACAGTTACACTTATTTTCAAATAACTGGTGTTAACATTTACACTTCCCATGTCAGCACATTTACACTTCCAGTATCTTCACATTTAAACATACTATATCCTCACATTTACACTTTGAATATCTTCACATTTACACTTCCAATTTAGTCAGTTTTACACTTTATTTGTTCACATTTACACTTCTCCTATATTCAGATTTACACTTCCTATTTGTTCACATTTACACTTTTTTTTGTTCACATTTACACTTGGGCTGTCACCACATTTATATTTCCCATGTCACCACATTTACACTGCATTCAATTTAATTTCAGTGTGTTTACATTCACACTTTCAGTATGATAAAGTTGACACTGACAGTGTTAACATTTACACTTTAAGTGTGTTAACATTTACACTTAAAGTGTAAATGTGACTAAATTACAACTGTGATAACAGTTACACTTGCAATTTAGTCACATTTACACTTTGAAAAAACTATGATTATAATCGCGAAAAATAGTCAACCATTACACTTCATTAGTGTAATTTACCATTACACTTCATTACTGTAAAGCTTACACTTGCAAACATTGCCAACCAAAGTACAAAACATTCTTTTCTAAGTTCAAGATTGCCAAACAAAATACATTTCAAAAAAAAATATGTCCACAAATTGTTCACTTTTTCGATAACACAAATTTTTAATTTTGCGCTTCTTTTGTAACTTGGCCCATAAATCTTCTTTTCCAGCGATAAACCCATTCAACTTTGCTTCAAAAATGTCTCTGTTGACATTTATGTCAGCTAGAACAAGCGTCGCCACCAACTCGACTACCAAGTACCGTCGATTCCTCTTCCTCTCCAAGTCTGGATGCTCAAAAGGTTGACCCTCGTACATCAAAGATATACATCATAAAGAAAATCCCGATTCGTTATGTTAGGAAGAGGTGTTTGGCGCCTGAACGGGATTTGCCGATGCTCAAAGCTAGTAATCTCATATCCCCCGTCCGTTCGACATCCAAATAATCGCTAACAAACGGTGATGCCACTTGGCGAGTAACATTATTGCACATTTTAGATCGATCCCGTTGGCATGATGTTGGTAGTCAAGGAGATCAGATTTGTTGTCCAAAATTTATACACACGCATGCAAAGTGCCCACCAATGTTGACAGATACGAAGATAAACTCGGCATTCAGGTTGAAAGTTTTATCACAATCCTGGATGAAGGTATCCCAAATGTGATACGGCCGATCGGTGATGTCATTAGACCGTGAGCACGCTTCACGTATATCCAAAAGTCGTATGATACATTCTGTTCGAGAAGTGAGTGAGACTACATAATAAAAGTAAGAACTAATGTATAACTTTTAGGCTTTGTGCGGCGCGGGGGGGGGGGTGTACCATATGACGTATCCCAAAGAAGGCCATCCTAGGAAGTAAGTATTCAGCAGACTCCAAATGGTTCAAAAAAAATAGCCCACGACTCAATGACAACAGGCGACATTACAACCTCAGGAAGCATGGTCATGATGTCGGACCGGCGCATCGCGGCATGCCTACTGTACCAAGAGATTGATTCGCTGCAATAAAACACACGTATAATAGTAAGAAATTGAGAAGTGGTTACAAATTAAATATCGTAACTAATTGGCCCGGTTATAAGAGTCTGGCAGGTACTAACGAATTTTCAAAGTTGTAGTCGTCTTACAAGCAATAGTCCACCGCATGCTTTCGACGTGATCGAACACCCCTGACCAAGCTTTGATTATTCCGTAAGAAGGTCGAGACAACAACAGTCTGCGTACCAGCAACCCCACAGTCAATTGAGCAACCCAAGCCATCCCCCCCACCCCGGGGATGGCTCCTTACGGCTGACAAAGGTTGGCTACCTGACGACTGCGCTGACGCTTGAACAACAACGGGGCTGCTTTCCGCCTGTATGGCTACAGGATTGACCACAGGGATTCCTTCTACGCGTTTAGGGGGTGGGACTACAAACACGGGGACGTTTACTGTACGTAATCTCTTCCTTATCGTCCAGACTCCGCTTCTGTGCAACATTGGAGACCGGGTTCAGACCTTGACCATACTTTTCCCTGAATTGGGTTATCCTTGCGCGAACGCTCTCCCTCACTTTGTTATGGTCACTCAGGATAAGAATCGACACCACTTCAGCCCGGACGAGGTTGATAACGTCCATCTCACCTAAGGCGCAGTCAAATAGCTTCCCATTGAAAAGCAGCATGTGTATCATCATGTACACCCCACAATCAAACGCAGAATAACCCGTACATTGCCATTTAAATTCGACATTGACAAATTTAAACCCGGCAACCTTTGAACCTCTGACAAACCCTTTAGACTCCAGATACTCACCCATTAAATCACACTGTAAAAGGAATTTAAAAAAAAAAAGTCAATTTAAAAACAGTGTTTACAATTCCAGAATACATATACACTAAAGAACAAATTAAGGTATGCTATTTATAATTATTACCGCAATACGAGAAATTCCAAAATATGGAAGCTTCTCAAAATCATCGTCGTAGCGACGGTTGTCCAAATACTCTATCTGCTCGGAAACGAAGTTTATGCATGCACAACTGTAATGATCATTATTGCCAGATAAGATCGGGATGAAGACCTGGCGGATGTGACAACAAAGACATAAAAGATACACTCAGTAAAATTTCACATTTACACTTTCAATAATTCGTCACATTTACAGTCCCTGTGTCATGACATTTACACTTTCCATATATTCACATTTATACTATATATGTCATGACATTTACACTTCATATTTAGTCACCTTTACACTCCATATGTCATAACATTTACACTTCACCATATCTCACATTTACACTTCCTATGTGATGACATTTACACTTTCCATATATTCACATTTACACTTTATATGTGCTGACATTTACACTTCCTATTTAGTCACCTTTACACTCCCTATGTCATCACATTTACACTTCCTATATAATCACATTTCCACTATACATCATGGCATTTACACTTCACTATGTATCACATTTACACTTCATATTTCATTACATTTACACTTAACAATATCTCACGACATTTACAGTTCACTATGTCTCATGTTTACACTTCATATGTCATGACATTTACACTTTACATATATTCACATTTACACTTTATATGTGCTGACATTTACACTTTCTATTTAGTCACCTTTACACTCACTATGTCATCACATTTACACTTTCTATTTAATCACATTTACACTATACATCATGACATTTACATTTCACTATGTATCACATTTACACTTCATATTTCATGACATTTACACTTTTTTCTTAATCACATCCAGGCATTTACACTTTCTGTGAAAATCACATATACACTTTCAGTGTGATGACATTTACACTTCAAAATAGGTCACATTTACACTTACCATACCAGATCCAAGTTGAAATGGAGACAAACAGGATTGAATCCAAGCATCCCACCCAGCCCAGATTTCGTCTTTTTTGTCAAGAACAATTCCTTTCTTCTTGGCTTTCCAAATATCCAGTGCAGGGCTCTGTTCAAACGAAGGGCAGCGCTATTAAATTTAGACACTTACGTTACAATTAAATTGGAACTAAAAAAATTGCATTGAGTGAGGATATGACAAGTACGGTGTGACTAAGCCCAAAGAAACAACGAGAGGATGCAACTGGTGCAGTTTGGTCATACATCATCTTATTGATTAGTAGGCACCAACAATCGATTACAGAATACATAACTTCCTGTCCAGGTTCAAGGGTTAACATGTCTTCCCGTGACACGAAGAAAAGTCTGATAAAACTGCCAATTCTTCCCTACAAAAAAAGAAAAAATTATATAAGGCGAACATGGTTACGACAACATATAAGTATTAATATGTTTGACATAGAAATTAATCGATTCACCCTTTAAACCAAGCTTCTGATTTGTTCAATACGTAGTCCAGGACGTATTTCCTTTCCTTAAAAACACCCCTCAATAATTTCTTATTCATTGCAGTCTCTGAGAACAAAGCCCCCTCGGTCGGCATGGGTTCCCCACAATCCATGGTGCAAGTCAGATTCTCAAGGACCACTTCCATGCACTGTAAGGGCTCAGGTGAATGAAATAGGAAAGGGTGGTGATCCATATTACTCCGGGGGACATAAATTTCCCGACTATCCGCAGAACGGTGGTTCGAAGGGCTGCCGCATCAGTCGTTCCAAAATCCTCACTTGGAACCCCCTTAAATGCCTCAGCTAGCTCTGCAGTAGATATAAACGTACACTGAAATTCCGGCAACTTAAACTCAGAGGAGGGTGCTTTAACAACCACCTTATCTGCTCCCTCTGCAACATCCATGGGCTTGTCATCATTCTGAAATGAACCAGGACAACCGGGTTGTGCAGTAGGGCGCTCACCTTGCTCGTTGACCATGCCACTACCAATCTCTAACCCTTCTTGCGATGCATCTTCACGGACTGTGGTCGAAACAATGCCAGGCCGTGCTTTCATACCACTAACTTGGCGTCGGTCAACGAGCTGTTCCACTCCCGGTGCACCGCCAACATCCACAGCCTCACCAAGCACTAGTCCAACCACGAGTGGTTCGGGCCCACGGCAGGGCCCCTGATCTTGGGGCGGCTCCATGTCTATGCCCTGCACAGCCTCATCCTGGACTGTCGGTGCACCGCTAACATCCACATCCACGCCAGGCACTAGTCCAACCACCACTGATTCAGGCCCACGGCGGGTCCCCTGATCTTGAGGCGGCTCCATATCCATTCCCAGCACAGCCTCGTCCTGTTCTCTCGGTGCACCACCCTGTGCCACTTCACTGTCACCGCTGTCTGACAACTTTTTCAGCGCGTTATCAATATCAGCTGTCGCTATAAATTTCAACTGAAATGAAGATGATCCATCTTCAATTGACGGGACTACCACATCCGCATCCACCTTGTTCGCTACTTTTGAAAATGATGCCTCCCCTTCACCAGAAACAGGCCCCTGTTCTTGAGCCAGCTCCATATCCATACCCTGCACAATCTCATCCTCACCTATCTGTACACAGCCCTCTGCCGCTTCACCACCACCAAGACCAATATCTGTCAAACCTTGCAGCGCGTTCTCAATATCAGCAATCGAAATAAATTTTAGTTGAACTGAAGATGAACCATTTTCAGTTGACTGACCTACCACATCCGCATCAACCTTATTCGTTGCTTCTGACTTACACTTCTCAACAACATGTTCAGCTTTCTCAGGGGCACCACTAGTGTCAGGCACTTCCCCTCCCAAACTTTCCTGCTCCTCGTTCAATGAGGGCTTTGTGTAAGCTTCTTCAACTTCATCCGGGCTATAAATTTTCACTAGAATCTGCCGATCAGTTAATTGATTCAAGTCGTCGGTTAAATCTAGCCCGCACTCCTCTTCCTCTCGTCGACAGGCTTCGTTAAGTTCAGCGGTGTTGTAGAAATCAGCGGTCTCCATTACCTGTGACATCGCCGCATCACCTGCTTTATCACCCAAATCAGAATCTTCTGCAAGTGATACAAGCTCTACAGTAGGCGTAAACTCGAACTTAGGAACCTTGGTCTTTTTTTTCTTGCTTGCCTTTGTTTTTTTCTTGGCCACCTTCCCAACATCTGACAATGAGGGAGCGTTATCATTATACTTCTTCATTTGGGAAGCTAAATTTCCAACTTCTTCAACATATTCCTTCACCTTTGCACCTTCAAAAAAAGCTTGCGTCGCTTGTGACGGAACAAGATCGATTGAAGAAGTAGCTTGTTGTTAAATTCTTAAGCATTGTTTGCATCCGTATACCAGGAATAGAAGGCCACAACGTTCCTTTGAATCTTCAAGTACAGCTCGTGTACATCCTACAGTTGGTAACAAAAAAGATTTAAGAATCTAGATACACAAAATATACTGCTCAATATATATACATATATATATATATATATATATATATATATATATATATATATATATATATATATATATATATATATATATATATATATCGTATATATATATATATATATCTGTATATATTAAAAAAAATATGCGATTAATTAAACATTCATAACATAAATCTTAAATCTACAGCCCTAGCTTTCAACTCATCGTCATCTTCAACACCGGGAGGGAGTTCTATCTGAATAAACTTCTTATCGGCTGATGTACCCGACGTTGAAATCAGAAGAGGCGTGGGGCTTGCCAATGGCGCCTTGGGCGCGCCAGTTATAGCCAACATCGTATTACCAGTGTCCTTCTCATCAGGGGTCTTGTTTTGACATCGCGGGTACTTCACCTTCGACAAAGTTAGTCGACCCAGTGGACCTACGTCCAACTCATCCTTTAACCTCTTCGATAGAGTTTTCAGATCCCAATGCTGAATAAGTGGAAGGCTATCTGGGCAACTCTTGCCACGGTAATCATACCGCTGAAAATAAGTAATCATAAGGAAAGGGATACAACCAAGCAGATGTGACTGCACGCTGCGAGCCTCGGCTGCAGCATTAGCTAAACATTCTAATACATACGAGCACCAGTCATACTCCGGTATGGCACTCACATCTTCAACCACTTTCAAAAGTTTGATTTCAATGCCGTTGTTCAATGTCGGCGCAAGGAATGATGAAATGCTAAGAAGCACAAACAGGCGGCAGAATTCATCACCTCTATCTTTGAATTGCTCTGGCTCAATATAATTGAAGACGTCTCCTAAAGGAATAGAATCAGAATTTGATTTCACTTTGAACTTTTTGCGCCACAGTTGTTTTATGCGCACATATTTTTCCTCTTTAGCACCAGGCATATGTCCAGTAGATACTATTTCCATCTCTCTCTCACCAACAGGTAACATGAAACAGTCATATACATCATACTTAGTAACCATAAACTCCTTCAACTCCGACGCCCTGAAAACATGAGAACCATCGCTGAAAGCCTCAAGAAATTCAGGAACATGTGAAAGCGGGAAAGTTCTGAGTTTAAGATGAAGCAGCCCCCCAAATCCAATCCTCTGTACAGCGGCTCGTTGGGCAATGTTAAGCTTACTAATAAGCTTGTGAAGCCGGTTGGGGCGACACTTAACGGAAACAGTAGGGGTAACTTGTGGTTGTTCTTCGCTTTCAGGTACTTCTCCATCAGATACCATCTGAATCAGGAACAAAAAGTACATAAGAAATGCACAATATCAGTCAACCTATAACAGTCTACACATTTACATTTACACTTAGGCCCTGTTCTTTTGGACTTAAAGTCACTTAATTTAAGTTCACTTCAGATCCTATAAGTTTAGTTTAGTTCAGTTCAGATCCTATAAGTTCAGTTCAGTTCAGATCTTATAAGTTCAGTTCAGATCCTATAAGTTCAGTTCAGTTCAGTTCAGATCCTATAAGTTCAGTTCAGATCCTATACCTCACTTAATTTAAGTTCACTTCAGATCCTATAAGTTCGATTGATTGATTCGAGATCCTATAAGTTCAGTTCAGATCCTATAAGTTCAGTTCAGTTCAGTTTCTATAAGTTTAGTTCAGTTCAGATCCTATAAGTTCAGTTCAGTTCAGATCCTATAAGTTCAGTTCAGTTCAGATCAGATTAGTTTCAGTCCAAAAGAACAGAGCCTTACTCTATCCTCACATTTACACTTCCAGTATCTTTACATTTACACATCCAATTTAGTCAGATTTACACTTTTTTGTTCACATTTACACTTCTCCTATCCTCACATTTACACTTCCAGTATCTTCACATTTACACTTCCAATTTAGTCAGATTTACCCTTTATTTGTTCACATTTACACTTCTCCTACACTCACATTTGCACTTCCATTATCTGCACATTTACACTTCCAATTTAGTCAGATTTATTCTCTATTTGTTCACATTTACACTTCTCCTACACTCACATTTACACTTCCATTATCTTCACATTTACACTTCCAATTTAGTCAGATTTACCCTTTATTTGTTCACATTTACACTTCTCCTACACTCACATTTACACTTCCATTATCTTCACATTTACACTTCCAATTTAGTCAGATTTACCCTTTATTTGTTCACATTTATACTTACTCTATCCTCACATTTACACTTTCAGTATCTTCACATTTACACTTCCACTTTAGTCAGATTTACACTTTATTTGTTCACATTTACACTTCTCCTATCCTCACATTTACACTTCCAGTATCTTCACATTTACACTTCCAATTTAGTCAGATTTACCCTTTATTTGTTCACATTTACACTTCTCCTATCCTCTCATTTACACTTCTCCTATCCTCTCATTTACACTTCCAGTATCTTCACATTTACCCTTTATTTGTTCACATTTACACTTCCCCTACACTCACATTTACACTTCCATTATCTTCACATCTACAATTCCATTTTACTCAGATTTACAATTTTAGTGTTCACGTTTACACTTACTCTATCCTCACATTTACACTTTGAATATCTTCACATTTACACTTCCAATTGAGTCAGATTTACACTTTATTTGATAACATTTACACTTCTCCTATCCTCACATTTACACTTTCTATTTGTTCACATTTACACTTTTTTTTGGTTCACATTTACACTTGGGCTGTCCTCACATTCATAGTCCCAATTACATCACATTTACAATCCCCAAAAACAGGCTCGATTAAAACCCTAACAAATACATTGACACTACCCATCAATTCAGATTTACACTATGAATTTAATTAAAAATTCAAACACGCAATAAAATCACATAAATTGAAACACGCAATAAAATTGAAACACGCAATATAACAATTACGACTCAAGCATAATTTTGCAAAATTAAAAAATTACAACAAAGAAAAGAATAAAGGATGATCAATGAATTACCTTCAAATTGAGGTAAAGAAACAAAGATAGGAACTACAAGGGTTTGAATGCGATAAAATATAGAAAAGAAAATGGAATTGTTGTATTTGGTAAGTAAGAGAAATAGAACAGTAAGGAATAGAAAAGAAATGAAGAAATGTGAGATGAAAGATAGGAATAAGGAAGGACGGTTTTTTGAAATTATGAGGAGGTTGTATGAGATAGTGGAGGGAAGTTGAATAACGTGCAAGTGACTGATGAAGGAACATACATGCAGAATGGAACAGTAAGTCTAACAGCCTAAGGAGAGAGGTAATTAGTCTACATATTATTATAATGTTATAAGTTGCTTTTTGGTGTAATCTTAGTCATTCATCCTCACAATCTAAGGGCTCTAAATGAGACTTATAGACTTAATGACTTAAGGAGAAGGATCAACTGAGTCCACCTTAAGTCATTAAGTCCATAAGTCCCATTTAGAGCCCTTATATTGTGAGGATGAATGGCTAAGATTACACCAAAAAGCAACTTATAACATTATAATAATATGTAGACTAATTACCTCTCTCCTTAGGCTGTTAGACTTACTGTTCCATTCTGCATGTATGTTCCTCCATCAGTCACTTGCACGTTATTTAACTTCCCTCCACTATCTCATACAACCTCCTCATAATTTCAAAAAACCGCCCTTCCTTATTCCTGTCTTCATTTCTTTTCTACATATCTTCTTCCTTACCAAATACAACAAATCCATTATCTTCTCTATATTTTATCGCATTCAAACCCTTGTAGTTCCTATCTTTGTTTCTTTACCTCGCTTTGAAGGTAATTCATTGATCATCCTTTATTCTTTTCTTTGTTGTAATTTTTTAATTTTGCAAATTATCCTTGAGTCGTAATTGTTATATTGGGGTTATTTCATTTTTGTATTTTGTTATTTATGAGTTTATGATTTTATTCGCGCGTTTCAGTTTATGTGATTTTTATTGCGTCTTTGAATTTTTAATTAAATTCATAGTGTAAATCTGAATTGATGGGTAGTGTCAATGTATTTGTTAGGGTTTTAATCGAGCCTGTTTTTGGGGATTGTAAATGTGATGTAATTGGGACTGTGAATGTGAGGACAGCCCAAGTGTAAATGTGTACCAAAAAAAAGTGTAAATGTGAACAAATAGAAAGTGTAAATGTGAATATAGGAAAAGTTTAAATGTGAATAAATAAAGTGTAAATCTGACTCAATTGAAAGTGTAAATGTGAAGATATTCAAAGTGTAAATGTGAGGATAGAGTAAGTGTAAATGTGAACACTAAAACTGTAAATCTGACTAAAATGGAACTGTAGATGTGAAGATAATGGAAGTGTAAATGTGAGTGTAGGAGAAGTGTAAATGTGAACAAATAAAGGGTAAATGTGAAGATACTGGAAGTGTAAATGTGAGGATAGGAGAAGTGTAAATGTGATCAAATAAAGTGTAAATCTGTCTAAACTGGAAGTGCAAATGTGAAGATTAAGGAAGTGTAAATGTGAGGGTAGGAGAATTGTAAATGTGAACAAATAAAGGGTAAATCTGACTAAATTGGAAGTGTAAATGTGAAGATACTGGAAGTGTAAATGTGAGGATAGGAGAAGTGTAAATGTGAACAAATAAAGTGTAAATCTGACTAAAATGGAAGTGTAAATGTGAAGATACTGGAAGTGTAAATATGAGGATAGAGTAAGTGTAAATGTGAACAGTAAAACTGTAAATCTGACTAAATTGGAAGTGTAAATGTGAAGATAATGGAATTGTAAATGTTAGTGCAGGAGAAGTGTAAATGTGAACAAATAAAGGATAAATCTGACTAAATTGGAAGTGTAAATGTGAAGATAATGGAAGTGTAAATGTGAGTGTAGGAGAAGTGTAAATGTGAACGAATAAAGGCTAAATCTGACTAAATTGGAAGTGTAAATGTGCAGATAATGGAAGTGTAAATGTGAGTGTAGGAGAAGTGTAATGTGAACAAATAAAGGGTAAATCTGACTAAATTGAAAGTGTAAATGTGAAGATACTGGAAGTGTAAATGTGAGGATAGGAGAAGTGTAAATGTGAACAAAAAAGTGTAAATCTGACTAAATTGGATGTGTAAATGTGAAGATACTGGAAGTGTAAATGTGAGGATAGAGTAAGTGTAAATGTAAATGTGTAGACTGTTATAGGTTGACTAATATTGTGCATTTCTTATGTACTTTTTGTTCCTGATTCAGATGGTATCTGATGGAGAAGTACCTGAAAGCGAAGAACAACCATAAGTTACCCCTACTGTTTTCGTTAAGTGTCGCCCCAACCGGCTTCACAAGCTTATTAGTAAGCTTAACATTGCCCAACGAGCCGCTGTACAGAGGATTGGATTTAGGGGGCTGCTTCATCTTAAACTCAGAACTTTCCCGCTTTCACATGTTCCTGAATTTCTTGAGGCTTTCAACGATGGTTTTTATGTTTTCAGGGCGTCGGAGTTGAAGGAGTTTATGGTTACTAAGTATGATGTCTATGACTGTTTCATGTTACCTGTTGGTGAGAGAGAGATGGAAATAGTACCTACTGGACATATGCCTGGTGCTAAAGATGAAAAATATGTGCGCATAAAACAACTGTGGCGCAAAAAGTTCAAAGTGAAATCAAATTCTGATTCTATTCCTTTAGGAGACGTCTTCAATTATATTGAGTCAGAGCAATTCAAAGATGGAGGTGATGAATTATGCCGCCTGTTTGTGCTTCTTAGCATTTAATCATTCCTTACGCCGACATTGAACAACGGCATTGAAATCAAACTTTTGAAAGTGGTTGAAGATGTGAGTGCCATACCGGAGTATGACTGGTGCTCATATGTATTAGAATGTTTAGCTAATGCTGCAGCCGAGGCTTGCAGCGTGCAGTCACATCTACTTGGTTGTATCCCTTTCCTTATGATTACTTATTTTCAGCGGTATGATTACCGTGGCAAGAGTTGCCCAGATGGCCTTCCACTTATTTAGCATTGGGATCTGAAAACTCTATCGAAGAGGTTAAAGAATGAGCTGGACGTGGGTCCACTGGGTCGATTAACTTTGTCGAAGGTGAAGTACCCGCGATGTCAAAACAAGACCCCTGATGAGAAGGACACTGGTAATACGATGTAGGCTATAGCTGGTGCGCCCAAGGCGCCATTGGCAAGCCCTACGCCTCTTCTGATTTCAACGTCGGGTACATCACCCGATAAGAAGTTTATTCAGATTGAACTCCCTCCCGGTGTTGAAGATGACGATGAGTTGAAAGCTAGGGCTGTAGATGTAAGATTTATGTTATGAATGTTTAATTAATCGCATATTTTTTTTAATATATATATATATATATATATATATATATATATATATATATATATTGAGCAGGTATATTTTGTGTATCTAGACTCTTAAATCTTTTTTGTTACCAATCGTAGGGTGTACACGAGCTGTACTTGAAGATTCAAAGGAACGCCGTGGCCTTCTATTCCTGGTATACGGATGCAAATTTGCAATGCTTAAGAATTTAACAACAGGTACTACTTCTTCAACTGATCTTGTTCCGTCACAAGCGACGCAAGCTTTTTTTGAAGGTGCAAAGGTGAAGGAATATGTTGAAGAAGTTGGAAATTTAGCTTCCCAAATGAAGAAGTATAATGATAACGCTCCCTCATTGTCAGATGTTGGGAAGGTGGCCAAGAAAAAAACAAAGGCAAGCAAGAAAAAAAAGACCAAGGTTCCTAAGTTCGAGTTTACGCCTCTTTGTAGAGCCTGTATCACTTGCGAGAAGATTCTGATTTGGGTGATAAAGCAGGTGATGCGGCGATGTCACATGTAATGGAGACCGCTGATTTCTACAACACCGCTGAACTTAACGAAGCCTGTCGACGAGAGGAAGAGGAGTGCGGGCTAGATTTAACCGACGACTTGAATCAATTAACTGATCGGCAGATTCTAGTGAAAATTTATAGCCTGGATGAAGTTGAAGAAGCTTACACAAAGCCCTCATTGAACGAGGAGCGGGAAAGTTTGGGAGGAGAAGTGCCTGACACTAGTGGTGCCCCTGAGAAAGCTGAACATGTTGTTGAGAAGTGTAAGTCAGAAGCAACGAATAAGGTTGATGCGGATGTGGTAGGTCAGTCAACTGAAGATGGTTCATCTTCAGTTCAACTAAAATTTATTTCGACTGCTGATATTGAGAACGCGCTGCAAGGTTTGACAGATATTGGTCTTGGTGGTGGTGAAGCGGCAGAGGGCTGTGTACAGATAGGTGAGGATGAGATTTTGCAGGGTATGGATATGGAGCTGGCTCAAGAACAGGGGCCTGTTTCTGGTAAAGGGGAGGCGTCATTTTCAAAAGTAGCGAACAAGGTGGATGCGGATGTGGTAGTCCCGTCAATTGAAGATGGATCATCTTCATTTCAGTTGAAATTTATAGCGACAGCTGATATTGATAACGCGCTGAAAAAGTTGTCAGACAGCGGTGACAGTGAAGTGGCACAGGGTGGTGCACCGAGAGAACATGACGAGGCTGTGCTGGGAATGGATATAGAGTCGCCTCAAGATCAGGGGACCCGCCGTGGGCCTGAATCAGTGGTGGTTGGACTAGTGCCTGGCATGGATGTAGATGTTAGCAGTGCACCGACAGACCAGGATGAGGCTGTGAAGGGCATGGACATGGAGCCGCCCCAAGATCAGGGGCCCTGCCGTGGGCCCAAACCACTCGTGGTTGGACTAGTGCCGGGTGAGGCTGTGGATGTTAGCGGTGCACCGGGAGTGGAACAACCCGTTGACCGACGCCAAGTTAGTGGTACGAAAGCATCGAATGGTGAGCCTGGCGTTTTGACCACAGTCCGTGAAGATGCATCGCAAGAAGGGTTAGAGATTGGTAGTGGCATGGTCAACGAGCAAGGTGAGCGCCCTACTGCACAACCCGGTTGTCCTGGTTCATTTCAGAATGATGACAAGCCCATGGATGTTGCAGAGGGAGCAAATAAGGTGGTTGTTGAAGCACCCTCCTCTGAGTTGAAGTTGCCGGAATTTCAGTGTACGTTTATATCTACTGCAGAGCTAGCTGAGGCATTTAAGGGGGTTCCAGGTGAGGATTTTGGAACGACTGATGCGGCAGGCCCTTCTGAACCAGCCGTTCCTGCAGATGGTCAGTAAATTTATGTCCCCCGGAGTAATATGGATCACCACCCTTTCCTATTTCATTCACCTGAGCCCTTACAGTGCATGGAAGTGGTCCCTGAGAATCTGACTTGCACCATGGATTGTAGGGAACCCATGCCCGAGCAGGGCTTTGTTACTATAGACCTGCAGCTGAATAAGAAATTATTTAGGGGTGTTTTTAAGGAAAGGAAATACGTCCTGGACTACGTATTTAACAAATCAGAAGCTTGGTTGAAAGGGTGAGTCGATTAATTTTTATGTCAAACATATTAATACTTATATGTTATCGTAACCATGTTCGCCTTATATAATTTTTTCCTTTTTTGTAGGGAAGAATTGGCAGTTTTATCAGACTTTTTCTTCGTGTCACGGGAAGACATGTTAACCCTTGAACAAGGACAGGAAGTTATGAATTCTGTAATCGATTGTTGGTGCCTACTAATCAATAAGATGATGTATGACCAAACTGCACCAGTTGCATCCTCTCGTTGTTTCTTCGGGCTTAGTCACACCGTACTTGTCCTATCCCCACTCAATGCAATTTTTATAGTTCCAATTTTATTGTAACGTAAGTGTCTAAATTTAATAGCGCTGCCCTTCGTTTGAACAGAGCCCTGCACTGGATATTTGGAAAGCCAAGAAGAAAGGAATTGTTCTTGACAAAAAGGACGAAATCTAGCTCCTAGGTCACGTAAAGCATTATCAATCGAATGGGTCCCTATTGAACATGGTATAGAAAAATGACCTGGGTCAGATAATTTGGGCGGGGTCCCATTTTGAAGAAGTGCGCTGCACTCTTCAGTCATAGAAACATTCATTACCGTCTTAACATTACTAACATCCCTCTTAGACCAATCAATTTGATCAAGAAATTCAGAATAAGAGGGTACCTGAGCAATCATTGCATTGTAATGATCAGCGACATTAAGATCTCGGATACGGTCCAGGAAATTGCAGTCACGGTATGGTAGCGACGATTTTGAAAAAGGAACTCGAACAGAATAGGATTTAACCGTATGTTCCTTTGTATCGTTTCTCGGAATAAGCGTTGGTGATGATTTCACGCTTCCCGAGGCTTCAGGGATCGATCGAAGAGTGTCACTACTCGATCGAGTAGTTTCCTCATGATAAGTAGTCAATCGAATGTCAATGGGAACTCGGTCGACTACTGTTTGATTATTGTTACTCGATTGAACAGGTTCAGGTAGTCGATCGAGATGATCGTCTTCAAATGTGTTCGATCGACTCAACGAAGTAGGTCGAACGAATGAAAAATCCTCCAAATAATTCGATCGAGCAGTGGTAGGCACTCGATCGAATTTCTCGCTCACGTTAGCGTGCACATCAGTACTGTGAGCTGCGTGAATGGTACCAGTGAGGCTCGAGTTATCAACAGTAGCGGTAATAGGCGACTCGGGCACTATATGAGAGGGAATGATATCGGTATTCATAGCACACACCGTCTCATATTCCTCTTGGATTTGCTCATATTGCTCTTGGGCCTGCTCAACAGCTAGTTGATGCACCCAGGCCTGTAGCTTCTGTATACGGATGGCAAATTCCTCACCAGAATTATGATCTTTGTTGATCTTTGTAGTGCAAGTGCCCTTATCATTGACTTAACTTCTTCAGCCTCATCATTCCTAGCAAGTGGGGGAATCGGCTGCTGTGAGAAAGAATAACAAGGCAGTGGGTAGCCTTGTTGCAGCAACGGTTGTGGTCTAGGCCTCGGTGGAGGAGCAACATCATAGTAATTACCACAACTCCAAGATTCTTTCCTCTCCCAATTAGTAGATCTTTCAGTTTGAGCTTCAAACTGAGCAATAAGTTGAGAGACGGACGTCATCTTGGCAAAAGAATTGAAGGTACTCAAGCCTTCCCGTCGACAATCTCTTCCTAAAATCTGTCTAATAGACCTGTAAGGTCTATCAAAACAGCGCTGAAGAAAAAGATTAGACCGGCCTCAAGGTACTCAGTCTTCCCTTGAGGCGAAAAACAGACTAAATTAAAACAGATAAAAACGTCGCCTCCCCGGCAACGGCGCCAAAATTTGATACGGTCGTTATGTATCAAAAATAAATACCTAAGTACAACTAACTAATAGCTAGCAGTAAGCAGGGTCGATCTCCACAGGGAGGCTATTTTGCTAATTATCTGTCTAACTCAGTCTGTCAGGATGTCACAGAAATGGGGGTTTAAATGTGATTTTCTAAACTAATAGGAGTAAGGAAAAGAGAAAAAGAGAAAGGGATTAAACAGATAGAGAAAAACAGCTAAGACAAACGGTTCACCATAATCATCCGGTCAAGTAATCTAGGTCTCAGGTCAATGCAAATATGGTCTAAGGGGGTAACGAACGTCACCTTTCGGTCCTTAATTCACCCTAAAGCGTAAACAGCTTAACTTTCGCCCTCACTGCAATACTCTATTGTTCGCTACAAGTCTCGCCTCTTCCAACCTTTCGGTCCAGGTCAAGGATCACTAAGAGTTAAAGGTCTAATTGCGTCGACTCAATTAGGCGGTTACAGTTAGTTGTAGCATTTAACCAACAAAGACTATACTAGCATTAACCCAATAAATCAATTACTATTCCCTCACGATTATGGATCCTCTATAGTCTTAGCATAAGGGAATTAGCTACTCATTATGAAATAAACAAGAACAAGAATTAAAAGAGAAATAAACATTAAATTAAGAGAGAAAAGGGAAGAAATGTTACTAAAATAATGATCCGGAAATAAGGAAGAGAATAAGCAGAAAAGCAGCAGTAGAAGTAACGTCTGAGGTCCCAAGACTAATTACAAATGACAACCTAACTTCCTATTTATAAGAAAATAGGATTATTAACTGACCTAATGACGGAAATTAACTTAAAAGCCCAGCCCATCAGCGAATCCACTCGACCGAGTGGAATAAAACCACTCGATCGAGCAAACCTGAGCCAAAACAGTTCGATCGAGTGGAAAAACCGCTCGATCGACTAAAGCAATAACAACAACTGGTCGATCGAGTAACAAAAGTACTCGATCGACTATTTATTAAACCTAAAACCACTCGATCGACTAGTTAAGTGCTCGATCGAGTGGATCTTGACTTTTTCAATGACTCATAATTCTCGTTAGTTTGACTTTGACTTGTCCTTTTAGCTCCCGAAACACCTTCACGCATCCCAACACAGCTATAATTCCCGCTCCAAATCCACTCTTCCTCCAAATGCATGCAAAACAGACGGTAAATGGCTTGATTTCACTACTTTATGGTCCATTCCTGTAATTAAGACAAAATACACCAAAGTAGCATATTCGGGCATTTCATAGCAATAAACTACGATAAAAGCATAGAAATACGTGCATAAAATAGGCTAAAAAGACTATATAAAATGCACGTATCAAATCTCCCCAAACCAAACCTTTGCTTGTCCCCAAGCAAATATGAATGCAACTAAGAAACAACAGTGGAACGGGACCAACGCATCAGCTACAAATCACCCACTAAAACCAATTTAATGCAATAATGACAAAGTGGCAAATGAGAAGTGCAAACGAGTTAAATCAATGTTTCAAACTTACTGAACCGTCGACCTTGCAAGATTCAAAAGATATCGGGCTCTCACAGGTCGCTCATCACTCAAAATTAGGCACAAGATGAGTATATATGTGAAAGATAGGAAGAAGTAAAGACACTCACCTAGCTCGACCTATAAGAACATGCATGCAGTTAACATGAATAAAGTCTCTACAACCGTACATATGCATTCCAACCATACTAATGACCAAGACACATGCCGAGGACTTACATTTGGGTAAGTGAGGTAATGGGTAAGAAGAGGCTAAAATGAATTTGGATATGTGGGGTTAATAGCCAGGCTAGCAACAACGGATCCAAATATAAACTGCATCCCAACTTCGTACTCATGACAGCAAGATAAAACGGTGCAAAATTATGCACTAAACTCACAAAACACCAAAAATCGTCAACTCCCCATAAAATATAGATAAGACATGGGAGTTTGAATCATTATACGATTCTCATTCTTTTTCATATGTAATTTTTCTTTCTTTTTCTTCTTCTTTTCTTTTTCGCATTTTTCGCTTTTCATTCCTTTTTTTTTTCTTTTCTTTTTCAACAATTCGACATTTTCCTTCTTTCTTTCTTTCCCTTCAATTCTTCCACAATCTTCTGAAATCAGATGAAATAACCATATTGCAGTAAAACATTCCGAGAACTACTCTTTACTAGCTCAGCTAGGGTAGGAAGTATTATAGAAAGTAGTTGATAGGACAAAAAGGCAATTTGGCTATGTGAGGCTCATGGGTAGAATGAAATAAAGGGGACTGCCTCTCCTAACACGTGTCACCATCCACAGACCGAATGCATATAGGTATTAAGAAGACTAGACTCATGCTTATGCAAATTGATGTTACATGTATTAAAGAGAGTACTACTCACATCCTAAATGAAACCGGTCATGAATGTCACCAGTTTAAAAAGCTCTAACCTCAGAATGTAATGTAGCTTGCCGACATAATGAATCAAGTCTATTCGTTCAGATAAGGAAGAAACAAAAACTCGTAGATTATGCACATAATCACGCCAACTAAATGTCAAGAAAATGCAGGGCTCAAGTAAGGGTTCAAAGTAGCGTCAATGTTCAAACGTTCCGACCCAAAATTAAACATGAAATTTGAAAATTTTTGAAAATTTTTGAAATTTTGATTTTTATATGATTTTTTTGAAGTAAAACAAACAACAATGCATGCGGAAATACTAAACATGGAAGCAAAAATGCAAGAAAACATGCAGACACAGATATGGATACATACCTCCCCAAACCAAACCGTACAATGCCCTCATTGTACCAAAAATAGGGAAAGAAATGCAAACTGAAAGGAAAAGGAGAAGTGGAGTCGGAAAACTTACAAAACGTCGTAAGGAGGGACCTCCCCAAACCGACCATGAACATGGGAGGTCAAAGAAAGTCAAGCAGTAGCTCCATAGACGTAAAACAACAGCTGGGAGTCAAAACCACTCGACCGAGCTCTTGGAACAGCTCGATCGAGTGAACCAGTGCACAGGAAGGGCTCGATCGAGTGAAAAACCACTCGATCGAGTAGGCATGGGTTCGGATCTGGTCGATCGAGGACATTATCACTCGATCGAGTGAAAACTGCCTCAAAAAGTGCTCGATCGAGCACAATATCATTCGATCGAGTACTATGACCTGCAAAACACGCATTAAAAGCAAGGAAAATACATAGGAAGTTCATAAAACAGCGTCTAAAGTTCAACTTAAAGCTAAAGAAAAATAAATAGTTCAACAGAAGTATAATAAAACAGTCCGGGCTGCCTCCCGGAGAGCGCTGGTTTACGAGGTCCCGCACGACCTTTTTCCAGATCATCCAAAAGCACAAATCATCGGCCTACTACTAGGCCTCTGACTGGACGCGGTAGCTTCAGCAATCGTCAAGCGGACATCCGGCCTCCACAGCTTGGCAATGTAAGAACAACGACTTTCCCACAAGATCGGGTCCCAATCTATCACCTCATCAAGCAGCTTTTTTCTAGACGGTGTAGCTTTATCAACACCTCCTCCTGGGTCGTCTATCCAGGCAGTTCTAGACTTCATGCTAAGAGCACCCATCTCACCTCCCAGGTCTTTGAACTTGTCAAGACCTGTAGAAAGAGAAACAAAGAAACGTTCCTCCAATTCGCTCCCAGAATGGGGCGGAGGCGTCATAAAAGCAGCAATAAAATGTGACTCAGAAGGACTATCAGACGGTATATCAAAGGACTCTTGATGAGGGACATCATCACATGGCGTGATGTGCATGGGTTCCCTAGGGTCATCAGACTTAGTAAAAACCAAGTCCTCCCCTCCGACCTGAAAGGTAAGTGTCCCAACCCCGACATCGATAATTGCGCCAGCAGTGCACAAAAATGGTCTTCCCAAAATAACGGGAATGTTACGGTCCTCGGGTATATTTAAGACAATAAAATCTACGGGAATAAAGAAATTCCCGATCCTAACAGGTACATCATGTAAAGCTCCTTTGACCCGAACATAAGAATGGTCAGCTAGCTGAACAGTCGTTCTAGCGCGTGTAAACTTAGTCAAACCCAAATTCAAGGCGAGAGATAAAGGTAAAACGCTAATACTAGCTCCTAGGTCACATAAAGCATTATCAATCGAATGGGTCCCTATTGAACATGGTATAGAAAAATGACCTGGGTCAGATAATTTGGGCGGGGTCCCATTTGAAGAAGTGCTTTGCACTCTTGATCATAGAAACATTCATTACCGTCTTAACATTACTAACATCCCTCTTAGACCAATCAATTTGATCAAGAAATTCAGAATAAGAGGGTACCTTAGCAATCATTGCATTGTAATGGTCAGCGACATTAAGATCTCGGATACGGTCCAGGAAATTGCAGTCACGGTATGGTAGCGACGATTTTGAAAAAGGAACTCGAACAGAATAGGATTTAACCGTATGTTCCTTTGTATCGTTTCTCGGAATAAGCGTTGGTGATGATTTCACGCTTCCCGAGGCTTCAGGGATCGATCGAGGAGTGTCACTACTCGATCGAGTAGTTTCCTCATGATATGTAGTCAATCGAATGTCAATGGGAACTCGATCGACTACTGTTTGATTGTTGTTACTCGATCGAACAGGTTCAGGTAGTCGATCGAGATGATCGTCTTCAAATGTGTTCGATCGACTCAACGAAGTAGGTCGAACGAATGAAAAATCCTCCAAATAATTCGATCGAGCAGTGGTAGGCACTCGATCGAATTTCTCGCTCAGGTTAGCATGCACATCAGTACTGTGAGCTGCGTGAATGGTACCAGTAAGGCTCGAGTTATCAACAGTAGCGGTAATAGGCGACTCGGGCACTATATGAGAGGGAATGATATCGGTATTCATAGCACACACCGTCTCATATTCCTCTTGGATTTGCTCATATTGCTCTTGGGCTTGCTCAACAGCTAGTTGATGCACCCAGGCCTGTAGCTTACGTATACGGATGGCAAATTCCTCACCGAGTGTATGATCTTTTGTTGATCTTTGTAGTGCAAGTGCCCTTATCATTGACTTAACTTCTTGACCTCATCATTCCTAGCAAGTGGGGGAATAAATTCTTTGTGAGAAAGAATAACAAGGCAGTGGGTAGCCTTGTTGCAGCAACGGTTGTGGTCTAGGCCTCGGTGGAGGAGCAACATCATAGTAATTACCACAACTCCAAGATTCTTTCCTCTCCCAATTAGTAGATCTTTCAGTTTGAGCTTCAAACTGAGCAATAAGTTGAGAGACGGACGTCATCTTTGCAAAAGAATCGAAGGTACTCAAGCCTTCCCTTCGACAATCTCTTCCTAAAATCTGTCTAATAGACCTGTAAGGTCTATCAAAACAGCGCTGAAGAAAAAATTTAGAACGGCCTCAAGGTACTCAGTCTTCCCTTGAGGCGAAAAATAGACTAAATTAGAACAGATAAAAACGTCGCCTCCCCGGCAACGGCGCCAAAATTTGATACGGTCGTTATGTATCAAAAATAAATACCTAAGTACAACTAACTAATAGCTAGCAGTAAGCAGGGTCGATCTCCACAGGGAGGCTATTTTGCTAATTATCTGTCTAACTCAGTCTGTCAGGATGTCACAGAAATGGGGGTTTAAATGTGATTTTCTAAACTAATAGGAGTAAGGAAAAGAGAAAAAGAGAAAGGGATTAAACAGATAGAGAAAAACAGCTAAGACAAACGGTTCACCATAATCATCTGGTTAAGTAAATTAGGTCTCAGGTCAATGCAAATATGGTCTAAGGGGTAACGAACGTCACCTTTCGGTCCTTAATTCACCCTAAAGCGTAAACAGCTTAACTTTCGCCCTCACTGCAATACTCTATTGTTCGCTACAAGTCTCGCCTCTTCCAACCTTTCGGTCCAGGTCAAGGATCACTAAGAGTTAAAGGTCTAATTGCGTCGACTCAATTAGGCGGTTACAGTTAATTGTAGCATTTAACCAACAAAGACTATACTAGCATTAACCCAATAAATCAATTACTATTCCCTCACGATTATGGATCCCCTATAGTCTTAGCATAAGGGAATTAGCTACTCATTATGAAATAAACAAGAACAAGAATTAAAAGAGAAATAAACATTAAATTAAGAGAGAAAAGGGAAGAAATGTTACTAAAATAATGATCCGGAAATAAGGAAGAGAATAAGCAGAAAAGCAGCAGTAGAAGTAACGTCTGAGGTCCCAAGACTAATTACAAATGACAACCTAACTTCCTATTTATAAGAAAATAGGATTATTAACTGACCTAATGACGGAAATTAACTTAAAAGCCCAGCCCATCAGCGAATCCACTCGATCGAGCAAACCTGAGCCAAAACAGTTCGATCGAGTGGAAAAACTGCTCGATCGACTAAAGCAATAACAACAACTGGTCGATCGAGTAACAAAAGTACTCGATCGACTATTTATTAAACCTAAAACCACTCGATCGACTAGTTAAGTGCTCGATCGAGTGGATCTTGACTTTAGCAGCTCATAATTCTCGTTAGTTTGACTTTGACTTGTCCTTTTAGCTCCCGAAACACCTTCACGCATCCCAAGACAGCTATAATTCCCGCTCCAAATTCACTCTTCCTCCAAATGCATGCAAAACAGACGGTAAATGGCTTGATTTCACTACTTTATGGTCCATTCCTGTAATTAAGACAAAATACACCAAAGTAGCATATTCGGGCATTTCGTAGCAATAAACTACGATAAAAGCATAGAAATACGTGCATAAAATAGGCTAAAAAGACTATATAAAATGCACGTATCAACTATTATTACCGTTATACGACTATGACGATATTTTATGAAAATAAGCTTTAAATAATAATTATTTAATAAAAATCACTTAAAAGTTTATTTAAAAATATAAGGAAAGTGCGGGGTGTTACAATCATCCCACCTTTTAAAAAGTTTCGCCCTCGAAACTTGAAACGAAAAGGTATTACCTTAAGAAAACAAACTAGGGTACTTGACACGCATGGAAGCTTCCGGCTCCCAAGTCTCTTCTTCTACATCGCCACACTTCCACAAAACCTTCACCAAGGGCACCACTTTGCTCCTTAGCTTCTTCTCCTTCTTATCCAAGATACGAATCGGTCTCTCCTCGAAAGAAAGACTAGGCTCAAGCTCGGGAATCTCATTTTGCAACACATGACTAGGGTCGCTAATGTATTTCCTAAGTTGAGAAACATGAAAGACATCATGAACTTTACCCAAACTCGGGGGCAAATCCAACCTATAAGCCACGACACCAATCCTCTTTATCACTTCATAAGGTCCAATGTACTTTGGACTCAACTTCCCTTTGACTCCAAATCTCTTTACTCCTTTCATCGGGGACACTTTCAAGAATACTTTATCTCCCACTTCAAACTCCAAGGGTCGACGGCGAACATCGGCATAAGACTTATGTCGATCTTGGGCGGCTTTCATTCTTTCACGGATGAGCTTCACTTGATCAATTGTCTCGGCTAACTTGTCGGGTCCTAGATCACGGACGTCACTTGCTTGATCCCAACAAATCGGACTACGGCATTTCCTTCCATAAAGGGCTTCATAAGGGGCCATCTTGATAGAAGCATGATAACTGTTGTTGTAAGAAAATTCCACCAAAGGTAAGCTCTTCTCCCAACTAGAATGAAAATCAAGGGCACAAGCACGCAACAAGTCTTCTAAAGTTTGAATCATCCTCTCGGATTGTCCATCGGTAGCGGCATGAAAAGCGGTACTCATCAACAACTTACTACCCATAGCATCTTGCAAAGCTTTCCAAAATCTTGAACAAAAACGCGGGTCGCGATCCGAAATGATCTCCTTAGGAACACCATGGTAACGAACGATCTCATCAACATAAGCACTAGCAAGATGGTCTAAACTCCAAGTCTCTTTGATAGGGATGAACCTAGCACACTTGGTCAACCTATCCACAACTACCCATACGACATCCTTTTCACCAACGGTCTTAGGCAAAGCCATCACAAAATCCATGGAAATGGACTCCCACTTCCATAAAGGAACATCCAACGGTTGTAGCAAACCACCGGGTCTCTTATGCTCAATCTTTACTTGTTGGCAAGTAAGACATCTTCCCACATATGACACAATGTCATTCTTCATGTTAGGCCACCAAAACTGAAGCTTCAAATCTTTATACATCTTGTCTCCTCCGGGGTGAATCGAATAAGGGGATAGATGAGCTTCATCTAGAACTCTCTTCCTCAAATCAACGGCATCGGGCACATACTTGCGTCCTCGGTAAAGAAGGTAACCTCTAGCATCAATCTCACAATCCTTAGCTTTCCCTTCAAGAAGCTTGGCTTGAAAACTTTTAAAGGTAGCATCGTCCACAAGGCTATCTAGAATCTTACGGTGAAGAACGGGCTCGGCAACCATAGCACCAAGATAATCAAAACCACTCTCTACAAGTTGCAAACTTAACTTACGAAACTCGGCACAAAGGTCATCGGAGAGCACACGAATGGCACTCAAGGGATGAGTAGACTTCCTACTAAAGGCATCGGCAACCACATTTGCCTTTCCTTCATGATACAACAACTCCAAGTCATAATCGTTCACCAATTCCAACCATCGTCGTTGTCTCATATTCAAATCCTTTTGGGTGAAGATATACCTCAAACTCTTATGATCGGTGTAGATACGGCAATGGACTCCAACGAGGTAGTGTCTCCACATCTTCAAAGCATGAACGATGGCGGCTAATTCCAAATCATGAGTGGGATAGTTCACCTCATGAACTCTCAATTGTCGCGAAGCATAGGCAACAACTCTTCTATTTTGCATGAGAACACAGCCCAAACCCATCTTAGAAGCATCACAAAACACATCAAAATCAACTCCGTCCTCGGGCAAGGTCAACACGGGAGCGGTAGTCAACCTCTTCTTCAACTCTTGGAATGCATCTTCACAAGCTTCGATCCACACAAACTTGGTCTCTTTCTTCAAAAGTTGAGTCATCGGTCTAGCAAGCTTGGAAAAATCTTTCACAAAACGACGGTAGTAACCCGCCAAACCCAAGAAACTACGGATCTCACCAACATTGGTTGGACTCTTCCACTCGATCACGGCTTCAATCTTCGAAGGATCTACCATGACACCATCCTTAGATATCACATGGCCTAGAAAAGAAACCTTAGACAACCAAAATTCACACTTGGAGAATTTGGCAAACCACTTTTGACGACGGAGGATCCCCAAAATGATACGGAGGTGATCGACATGCTCTTCTTCGGACTTGGAATAGATGAGGATATCGTCAATGAAGACCACAACACACTTATCTAAGAACTCACTAAAAGTTCGGTTCATTTGGTCCATGAAGATAGAAGGGGCATTGGTCAAACCAAAGGGCATCACCTTAAACTCGAAATGTCCATATCTCGTGCTAAAGGCGGTCTTAGGGATATCGGACTCACGAACGGGAATTTGGTGATAACCAGATCTCAAATCAATCTTGGAGAAAGTAGAAGCACCTTTGAGTTGATCAAACAAATCTTCAATCCTTGGCAGAGGATACTTGTTCTTGATGGTAACACGGTTAAGCTCACGGTAGTCAACGCAGAGTCTCATGGATCCATCTTTCTTCTTCACAAAGAGAACGGGAGCACCCCAAGGTGAGGCACTAGGTCTAATGAATCCTTTCTCAATCATCTCATCAAGTTGCTTTCTCAACTCCTTCAACTCGGTTGGCGCCATACGGTACGGGGCTTTAGCAATCGGACCGATTCCGGGTACAAGGTCGATAGAGAACTCAACATCACGCTCGGGAGGAATTCCGGGCAATTCTTCGGGAAAGACATCGGCGAACTCACAAACCACGGGCACTTCTTTGATCTTTGGTAAGGTAGGGGAGGTAGAAGTCACCACACAAAGGAAGATTTGGTAACCTTTCCTCCTCATACTCATCAACTTCAAAGCGGAGATCAACTTCACACCTTCTTGGGAACGGACTCCTCTATAGGACACACGAGTGCCTAGCGGACTCTTGAGGCGGATATTTTGGTCTCTACACTCGAATCTTGCATCATACTTTGACAACCAATCCATACCCAAAATTACATCGAATTCCTCAAGGGGAAAACGAAGTAGGTTAGCGGAGAACAAGGTTCCCGAAATAGAGATAGGAATGTTGGAGAAATAAAGGGAACAAGAGAACATCTCTCCGGAAGGTAAGGATATAAAAGTTTCCTCACTAGAAATAGGCTCAACGGCTAGCTTTTCGGAGAATTTGGAAGATATAAAAGATAAAGATGCGCCGGTATCAAACAAAATGAGGCAAGGTTGATCAAAAATTGAGAACATACCCGTGATGATATCGGGATGAGCGGCGGCTTCGGCTCGACTCATGACAAAGATGGTTCCTCCTGGCCTAACATTTGGAGTAGGAGCATTCTTCTTTTCGGGGCAATCGGCAACACGATGTCCGGGCTTCTTACAATGAAAGCAAGTCAAGGGTTTGCCATAGCATCCAACTCCGGGGTGTAGAGCTTGTCTACAATGGTAGCACTTACGGTCCTTCTCAAGTTCATTAGTTGGTGTGGGAACTTGTCCTCTAGGTTCTTGAACTCTTGGTCCTTGTCCTCCATGATCTTGCATCCTTGGCACAAACCTTCTCTTGTTGGCATAGTTGGAAGTAGAAGGCACAAATGGTCTCTTGCCATGAAAGTTAGAACGATAAGAATGAGAAGAGGAGTGGGTTTTGGAATCTTCTTCGATGGCCTTCAAAGAGCTTTCGGCCCAAATAGCATCATCATAGACTTCCACAAAGGTAGTTGAGCTTCTTCTTACCATGCTTTCCACCTTAGGATTCAACTTGTTCTTGTAGAAGTAGACACGATCCTCTTCATCTTTCACGAACTTGGAGGCATAATGAGCAAGTTCATTAAACTTATCGGTGTAGGCTTGAATTGATAGCTTCCTTTGCTTGAATTCCATGAACTCCTTCAATCTTTGCTGCTTAAGCTCCTTAGGGTAGAAGCGGGTTTCCACAAGTGACTTGAAGCGGCTCCAATCAAAGTTGGGGTCTTGAGTAGCGGTAGGACCGGTCAAAGTCCACCACCTATCGGCTTCCTTCACAAGAAAGTGAGAGGCTAACCTCACCTTGTCCTCCTCTCGGGCATCAAAGAGAGAGAAGTTCTTCTCCATATCACGGAACCACTCCGAGAGAGCAACGAGATCCACTTCACCACCATAAGTCTTAGCCTTGTTCCTTGCTAGTTGACTTGCAATCCAAGCATAACTTCCTTGACGGTTAGCTTCGGGTGTAGGGGGAGCGGGTTGAGCATTTTGTTGATTAGCAAGTACTTGAGTGAGGGCTTGCATGATAGCATTTTCCACATTGGTTGGTCGTACCATCTTCTTTGCACAAGAGCAAACAAGTTAGAACCTATCACCAAACATACACAAAAAGGCTACCAACTTAGGTCCTTAATTCTACCCATCTCTCATTCATTATTCAAGGTCAAGTTGAAATTTAAGTTGGGGTACACGTGTGTGCGTCGGGAGCAATACATGCTCTGATACCAACTGTGACACCCCTCGATAAGGCAAAGGCAATAAGGTAAAATGCAGCGGAAAACACGGGGTTTTAAAAACTTTTTGGGGCTTCTTATCGAAGTCCAACGAGAGGCGTCACCAACACGATAAAAGTTAGGTTTAGTTAAATTAAGTTTACAACGCAAGACTATTTATTGGGGAAAAGATATCCCACGAATTAACATAAATTCGAAGAGTAGGTGAGTCTATTATGTGATAACTAAATAAGGTCCGAGGTAAGAACTCGCTAGCTCACACGGTCTTCCCCACTTAAGCTTCATCACCAACCTGTCATTCATAATAAATATGAAAGCCACAGTCAGTGGGGAGTAACTCAGGGTTCTCCCAGCCACAATATGTCAAAATGCAAGTAATTAAGAATTTAATTAAGCAAACAAGCATAAGAGTAAATACTTACGGTATTAAGAAAATCATGATTCATGGGCATAAGAAAATAGGAATGGTAACGCACAAATGAGAGAAGAATTATTAGGTCAAACTGTCACACACCAACTCGACTCAAATGTAAGACAATTACAAAGTATGGACAAACAAGACTCCCAACACAGACTCCAACCTCCTGGTAGGACGACGATCATAATACGGTCCTAGTCTAAACCTGGCCAGACTCTCGGGATGGACGACACCCGATTCGACATGCGGTGACCCATCCGCATCCAAGACTCGAAACATGGTACACCTAACCGTGACCGGAAAATCGAGTAACCCCAAATCGGAACTTCGTCACCTAACCGTGACCCACGAACCGAAGAGGCGGAAGGATAATTAACCCAATCCGGAAACATGGCACCTAACCGTAACCAATGGTCCGAAAGGGGTAACAAGGAGTATCAAGTCATCACACAATGTAAATCGTCACACATAGGTCCAAAAGAGAACCACAATAATTTGCATGATCATAACATGAATAAGTCTTAAAGTAACCAATTATCGATAGGGAATAAGATACATGCATGACTCAATCATTATTGGAAGTTTTAAGTAAAAAGAAGCAAATAGGGAACTCCCAGCCGGGAGGTGTACCGGCTGCCGGGCCACCGGCTGGGGCAACATACAGATATTAAAATTTCAATAAAACTTACAGTGCTCTCCTAGCCGGTTGGTGGACCGGCTGCCGGCCCATCGGCTGGGAGTACAAGCCAAATCCCAATTTCACAAAAACTTACAGGAAAGTCCCAGCCGGTCGGTAGACCGGCTGCCGGTCCACCGGCTGGGAATACGGCCAAATCTCAAAATCACATAAAACCGTCAGTGCACTCCCAGCCGGTTGGCAGACCGGCTGCCGGTCGACCGGCTGGGACTACAGGCTTACGAAATTATGCCCAAAACTTGCAGGAATCTCCCAGCCGGCAGAACACCGGCTGCCGGTCGACCGGCCGGGAGTACATACACACGGGTTCAATGCAAATCGACTTCCAAACCATTTGAAACCAACAAAATCGTTTCCCATCATTTTTTTACGTACCCTAGCATGATTCTGACTCGGAAAAACAACATATTTGAGCATGTGAATAGGTAATTTCGGATTCAAGAGATGTAGCATGAGATTTTCCACCAAACATGTGAGAATTCCAAACAAGCATGATATTCAACATCCAAATTAGCACTAATCATGAAAGATACAACTTTTAACATTCATATGAGATTATAACTATATAAAACCACACAATTTTAACATAAAAGTCGAGTAACCCTTCACCGTTACTTTTTTGCACTTCAATCTTCTAAAGACTCGTCAATGATGTAGCTATCCTCCTCCGGGTTGTCCAAGTTCTCCCCTAAACACAAAAATAAAGATATTAAGTCAAGAATCCACATCCTTGAAAGATGAGAATTTCGAAAAAGAGGAAAAGATGGCAACTTTCTTACTTAGAAACAAGGGAAATGAGAAAAGGAAGAGAATGGCGCGGAAAGGAACGAGATTGGTGAAGAATTGGGTGAATTATGGTGATTTTAGGGTTGAGAGCAAAGGGTTTAACAATGGTGGAGTGGTTGTTGGGGGAATTTCAGAAATTAGAAATGAGGGAGATGAAGTTGTGAGGGTTTAGTTGGGGGTTAGTGTATAGGAAAGAGGAGGGAAAAGACCCATGAGCCAAGTTAAGCCCAATAACTCAAAATGAGTCGGTATCTACTAGAATTTTCGTCCCGAGTCTACTATAACTCAAGACGGAGAATAATATTATTTAAATCTACACTATTATTACCGTTATACGACTATGACGATATTTTATGAAAATAAGCTTTAAATAATAATTATTTAAAAAAAATCACTTAAAAGTTTATTTAAAAATATAAGGAAAGTGCGGGGTGTTACAGTAAACACACTGAAATTAAATTGAATGCAGTGTAAATGTGGTGACATGGGAAGTATAAATGTGGTGACAGCCCAAGTGTAAATGTGAACAAAAAAAAAAGTGTAAATGTGAACAAATAGGAAGTGTAAATGTGAATATAGGAGAAGTGTAAATGTGAACAAATAATGTGTAAAACTGACTAAATTGGAAGTGTAAATGTGAAGATATTCAAAGTGTAAATGTGAGGATTTAGTATGTGTAAATGTGAAGATACTGGAAGTGTAAATGTGCTGACATGGTAAGTGTAAATGTTAGCACCAGTTATTTGAAAATAAGTGTAACTGTTACTTGAAATAACATAAGTAATCCAAAATTAGTTCAAGTAACACAATGTTTGACTATCTAATAAAACAGAGAGATTTTGGTCTTATGACAGTGTAACTCTAACGTTGGTGTTACTAAAATTTACACCAACTGCAGTTCAAAGTTATGCTGCCATGAGACCAATTCCTTATCGCCCGCTCCAGTTATAGCACATCAAAGTTTTAAGTTACACACTCAAAATATATAGAGCAACACTTGTCACCGATCCGCGTCTATTCTTGTTCGACTCCAGCTCTTCCTCCTCCTCTCCTTCATCCTCTTAAGTTCGAGACGACCCTTCGCACAATGGCGTGTGTCTTTGAGAAGGGGTTAGGGCAGTTTCTCTTGTCGTGATTTGTCATTCTCTTGCAATTCTTACACTTACGTTTGGGTTTCCTAGCCAACACCATTGCTTTTGTTTTGGCCGACAGCAATCTTTTTCCGGTCCCCTTGTTTTTCGAATTCTTTGGTGGCAATATCGTCACTACCTCACATGCCGTACAATTCAGAAATTTCTCCATTTGTTGATTTTTATTCAACACTTCCCCTAATGGTGACAGGGAGTGTTTAAATGATCTAATTACAGCGGAAAAGCTGTCAACATCAGCTACTCCTTTGTCTCGAAGGAGCCCTACAACTTCATGAACTTCTGACCACATTATTGACATTGCAATTTATTTTTCATCGATGACTTGCATGTTTTCTGTCCCTTCACCATTAGTATTGAAAATCCTTAATCAGAGATACTCTTTCATCCATCTATTTACAACATAATCTTCTGGTATAGTCTTTATCCCACTTGCTGAAAAAATCCATATTATATGGCGGCATAGGATTCCGGTTCTTTCAAACATCGTACAACTGCATCTTGCTTTACGTGTACCTGTGTCATCAGATAAAGCTATCATGTAAGTGTGAACGTTAAAAATAGTGTCACTGATGTAAAGTGTAAATGTCAAGAATTGTAAAGTGTAAATGTTAAGTTATTAGAAGTGTAAATGTAAACTAATTAGAAGTGTAAATGATATGAACTGTAAAGTGTAAATGTTAAGGTATTAGAAGTGTAAATGTTAACTTATAGGGATTTAAATGAGATAAAAACAGAAAGTGTAAATGTCATATGATGTAAAGTGTAAATGTCATGAATTGTAAAGTGTAAATGCTAAGTAATTAGAAGTGTAAATGTAAACTAATAGGAAGTGTAAATGATATGAACTGTAAAGTGTAAATGTTAAGGTATTATAAGTGTAAATGTTAAGTTATAGGGATTTAAATGTGTAAATGTCATATGATGTAAAGTGTAAATGTCATGAAATGTAGTGTAAATGTCATTAAGTGGAAAAGTGTAAATGTTAAGGTATATGAAGTGTAAATGTCATATGATGTAAAGTGTAAATGTCATGAATTGTAAAGTGTAAATGTTAAGTTATTAGAAGTGTAAATGTAAACTAATAGGAAGTGTAAATGTCATGAACTGTAAAGTAGAAAAGTGTAAATGTTAAGGTATAGGAAGTGTAAATGTCATATGATGTAAAGTGTAAATGTCATCAATTGTAAAGTGTAAATGTTAAGTTATTAGAAGTGTAAATGTAAACTAATAGAAAGTGTAAATGTCATGAACTGTAAAGTGTAAATGTTAAGTTATTAGAAGTGTGAATGTTAAGTTATAGGAATTTAAATGAGATAAAAACAGAAAGTGTAAATGTCATAGGAAGTGTAAACTACCTGGACTGTATGCAACTTCAAAATTCTTCTTTCTGGATGAATCTTTGACAGTAGTTACCTCTAGCTCGCCTCTCTCAGTGAAACCTCCTGTTCTACATGTATCAATTGAGAAGATGGCTTCTTCTTTGAATTTGTGGAAAGCTGAATAGGTGTACACCTTTGCAGCATGAATCTCTAATGCCAGATGTGTTGACGCCGTTGCGGACGAGTGCTTATCCATGTTGTCAAGCTGCTTTTGTGTATATCTTTGTTGGTTCATAGCGCTCTCAAAACGCATCCAAAAATCAACCAATGTTCCTAACTTGTGCTCAAACCTCTTGAAAAAGCTATTTTCGCTCTCTGATCTTTGAGTTGTCCTCATAATCGACGCCATCCTCAAGTCTCTGCAATACGCCATCACCCACTGTCCCCTTATAGCATATGTATCTGCAAACCAATCATTTACGCCAACACCATGATCTTCAATTATTTGCTCCCAGATACCATCAAATTCTTCTGCCTCAAGCTCATCGTCCCATATAATGTCATTAATTTTACACATGAACTCATTATAATCACTCCTCGAGATGCCAAACTTACTGGGCATTTTGTTCATTATATGCTACATACAGAACCGATGGCGCACTGTCTTGAAAACAAGAGGGACAGATTTGATAATACCTGGGTCCTGATCTGTAACTATGTACTCGGGTTCCTTACCCCCCATTGGTTGTAAAAACCGGCTGAAAACCCAATTAAACGACTCATAATCTTCCCTTGCAATTAGAGCCCCACAGAACGTCACAGATCGTTTATGGTGGTCAACACCTGTGAATGGTTTGAATACCATAGAATACTTATTGGTGGAGTAAGTTGGGTCGAATGACACCGCATCACCAAAAATTTTGTAATTATCTCGGGCGGTACCGTCCGCCCATATGGCCCTACGTAGGCTGCCATCATCGTCAAGGTCATAGTCAAAGTAGAAACCTATTCTTGTTTCAGTCATTTCCTTGAAATGGTCAACAAACAACTGACCATCCCGTTTGTGAATGAAACATTTAACATCCCTATGGAAGTTCTTAAAATCATTTAAGCTTGCTCCAATGTTTTTGTATCCATTCACTTGTTCTTTGCAGATTCTGTATGTTTTTGTTGCTCCTATCTTCAGCTGCCAATCAATCATCAACAGATACGTCATATAAATATAACATGAATGGAATTATTTATTTAGTGTAGATAGTGATTATGTATTACAAACCCTTGAGTTCGAAACGATTATCATCTTGTGATAATTTGTTATGTTACGCGACAATTTCTGGAACTCTCTGTCCTTAAGTGAGATAAGCTCGTGATTATGACCCTCGTGGAACCGGTCAATTAATAAAAGACCATTCTTCATATATAGTCGTATCCTCGCTTTACACCCCACTCTAGTGACCCTGAATATCCTCTGTGACTTCTCCCCAACCAGTTCGTCTTCTTGATCTTTACTGGGCTTCTTGTGAGCGAAACCTTCTCGATTGCAGACGACGAGCTTTGACTTGATCTCACCGCCACGCCATTTTTTTGTCGTGTACCTATGTACATCAAACCCACAAGCAATGGCGTATATCTTATAAAAAGTCACCGCATCCTCAACGCCCCCAAACTCCTGGTCGATGTACGGTGTAAACCTCTTCTCGACCTCCCTACACAGCTCCTGCCTGTCAGGTTGAACTCCATTCTGTTTTAGCAAGTCTGTAAATGTGCACAGAGTGTAAGTTTAAATGTAAAGTGAATGTTCCATAAATGTAAATATTCCAAAAGTGTAAATATGCAAATTATGATGTCCCAAAAGTGTAAGTGTAAATGTAAACATCCAAAAGTGTAAGTGTAAATGTCAGTAGAAACGAAGTGTAAATGTGCTGTTCTGAAAGTGTAAATGTCAGCAAAAGTGTAAATGTCAGCAGAAATGCAGTCTAAATATGATGCTTTAAAAGTGTAAATGTCAACAAAAAGTGTAAATGTGCAAATTATGATGTCCCAAAAGTGTAAGTGTAAATGTAAACATCCAAAAGTGTAAGTGTAAATGTCAGCAGAAACGAAGTGTAAATGTCTTTGTTGAAAGAAAGTGTAAATGTCAGCAAAAGTGTAAATGTCAGCAGAAATGCAGTGTAAATGTGATGCATTAAAAGTGTAAATGTGAACAAATAAAGTGTAAATGTTTTCAGAATTCTAACTCAAATTAAAACTACAATATTAGCAATTAAAAGGTGACTATAACAATTAAAAAGTGTAAATGTAAAACTATAGCAAAAAGAGTAAACATCCAAATGTGTAGCAGAAATGAAGTGTAAATGTGATTGTCTGAAAGTGTAAATGTCAACAAAAGTGTAAAAGTACACCAAAAGTGTAAATGTGAGCAGGAATGCAGTGTAAATGTGATGCTTTAAAAGTGTAAATGTCAACAAAAGTGTAAATGTTGTCAGAATGCTAACTCACATAAAAAATATAACAATAAAAATCCAAAGGTGACTATAACAATTAAAAGTGTAAATGTAAAAGTACACCAAAAGTGTAAATGTGAGCAGGAATGCAGTGTAAATGTGATGCTTTAAAAGTGTAAATGTTAACAAAAGTGTAAATGTTGTCGGAATGCTAACTCACATAAAAAATATAACAATAAAAAGTGTAAATGTAAATCTATCGCAAAAGTGTTAATGTAAATGTTGTCAGAATGCGTTCATGCTACTCAAAACTCAAATTCATGAAAACCCAGCATGAAGATTTACTTCTAACAATAATAAAAACAAGAATGAACAAATAATAAAAACAAGAATGAACAAATTCGATGACATGCAAAATTTATCATTACCTTCATCCATCCTATTCAACTGAAAATATTAAAACGTGACAGAAAACAATGAATAAAATGAAAAAATACCATTGATGCCATCTATTATTTGCATGTTTACGCTGATTTGGAGGATTTAGAGAGAAGTTTAGCTTCGTTTTCAGATGAAAGAACCCAGTTTTAGAGAGAAGAAAGAAAAAATAAAGTTGGAATAAGTGTGTTAAGGAAGGAAGAATGTGGGGAGTGTAAACATAGTACAAAGGATATCTCCTTTTGTCCGCAGGAAATGATCATTGGTAGGGACAATTTACAGGAAATGTTGTCCTCTTTCATAGCCAAGCTTTTCCCTTTTTTTTTGGCCTATATTTTGTAAATAATCTCCACCATAGATGTTGTCCATCTAAGGGTTCTTATAAGGACTTAAGTACTCAAATGCGGTAAGGGACTCATTAGATCTCCTCTATATATATATATATATATATATATATATATATATATATATATATATATATATATATATATATATATATATAGAATCAGGATCCCGTACGAACCAAATTATGGTGCGAACCGTACGAACTGAATAGGGACCCTTAGATAAGTCACGTGAACGGTCAGGATTGAATCTCAAATCAACCCTAAATATACTAAATACGAGTATCACCCTTCCTTCATCCAATCTATCTCAGACACTCACTTCCCTCAACACTTACTTCTTCCCTCAACACTCTCTCACAGCCTATCACATCTCATCTCATCTCAACCTCTTCCGCCATTGATGCCGGCGCCATTACTTCTTCAGCTAATTCAAATACTAAAAACTCAACGCCGTATAATTTAATTCAGCTACCTCAAATACTAAAAACTCAACGGCGCCATTACTTCTTCAGCTCCTAGTTGATCCTGATTCTAGTCAGTTCGTTATCAACGTCGCCGACATCATTACTTCTTCAGCTACCTCTTCTTATTTCAAAATTTTTGTAATTGTAATCTTAGATCTAAAGAAAATGAAGTTGATTTTAGAAAAAAAAACAATCGTAATAATGGCGTCTCATTATCCTGAAGAACTCAACTATAGAATTAAAGGTATTTTGGCGGTTTAGATCTCAATTATTTTATATATTCTGTAAAGGTTTGTTATTGTAATCTCAGATCTATATATTCTGTCCCACAATCGTGCGCTATTTTCGAGTTATTGTGGTGTGGAAACGATTTTGAGTAAGAAAACAAATTTTCGATTTGGTTTTAAAAATTTCGAAACACAGATCTACTTAAAATGAATTATAATTTCATAATTTTAATCGTCTTACTGAGTTAATTGGAATATTTTGAGAACAAAAACCCTCTCTAGTATTCAGATCTGAAATTTTGGAGTCTCAATTTCATACCAATTTTCGGCTCTTAATTTTCCGTCAATGACGCAGGTTTTGTATTTTTTTTACTAGTTTTACTGTTTCCTCATCTTTCCTTCTTTAATTTATTTAATTGTTTTCTTTACATTTATATACTTCGTTAATTCAATCATTGATTTATTGCTCATTTTTGTGGATTTTTGGTTAGAAGTATGGTTGTTTTGTTTTCAAATTTGTTTAGTTGAGCTAAAATCTTGTGATTCTGGATATTTCAAGTGGTTTAGCTGTATAATTTCAGGATATTATTGTGAAATTAGTCAATCTTCCAGCTTATACTATGAATTAACGTAATTAATCGAACGAAATTTGGATGATTTGGGATAAATAATTAGATACATTGTTTTAAAGTTAATCTAGCGTGCCAGTTGATATTGGAATCGGGTTTTCAAAGCGGGTTTTTTGGATATGGAGAAAGGTGCTGTTGTTAATGCGGAAAGTTTGTGTGATTGTTTTTTGTAAAATTTCAAAGATACAATTTGAAATTAGTTAATCTGCCAGCTTATACTATGAAATAACGTAATTAATCGAACAAAATTTGGATGATTTGGGATAAATAATTAGATACAGTGTTTTAAAGTTATGGGTCGTATTCTGTAACACATAATCTTAAAAAGTGTACCAAGTTAATCTAGGGTGCCAGTTAATCTACCAATTTTCGGCTCTTAATTTTCCGTCAATGACGCAGGTTCAGGCGCGAGATTGAAGATGGAGATGAGCGGAGGATGGTGGTCCAATTCTGAGCTTTCGAGTTGTTGGTGTTGTGGTATCGTGTTGAATCGGCGCCGTCGCTGCTGGTTGGCGATTACATGACAGGGACGGTGGCTGATTGAGTTGGGTCTGGATGAGTTGTTGCCGGTGGGGCGGTGCGTGGTGGCAGTCGGTGGTGGTGGGAAGTACTGTTTGGGGGTGGATTCGTGTATGAATACTACTAGATACGTATATGAAAACTACTAGATACACTTACAATATGTGTATCTGGTAGTATAGACATGCGTATCTGACAGTATTGATATGCGTATCTGGGAGTATTGACATGTGTATCTAACAATAGTGCTATGTGTATCCGCAAAAAGTATAAAATGTTGGCGGTGGTGGTGGTGGCGGCGGTGGTGGGGGCTGGGATGACGGTGGTGGAAGCGGATACACAAAATACCCCTAGATACACATGATATTGATACGGGATACACTTGGTATTAATACGGGATACATGTGTGTATCCCGTATTAATATCATGTGTATCCAGAGTTACTAGCTAGTGTATCTGGAAATGCGTATCTGAAGTTAATTATATGTGTATCTGAGTTTGATAACATGTGTATCTGGATTTAATGACGCGTGTATCTGCAAAATAGTATAAAATGTATCTGCAAATAGTATAAAATGTATCTTGGAGTTAGTTTTAAAACTCCCAAAACAATTAGTGTTTAAAAGTTGTAAAAGAATAAAAAGTGTATCTACTAAGAGAACAAAATGTATCTGAAAAAAAAAAAAAAAAAAACTGCCTAATTAAGCTAGTTCGTACGGTTCGTACGTTAAGGCGATTCAGACGAACCCGCCCCTATATATATATATATATATATATATATATATATATATATATATATATATATATATATATATATATATATATAGAGAGAGAGAGAGAGAGAGAGAGAGAGAGAGAGAGGTGGGATCCGGTGAGAACGGCCACTCGGTGAGAACGGTGAGAACAACCTTATTAATAGAGGTTTAAAAAAATAAAACCACGCAAACCCTTTTAACTTATAACCCACACGCTTCATCCAGAATTTCCTCTTCATCATATTACATCCCCACACTCTTATTGGATGTAATCGCCGGTGAGTTCCAACAACACCGGCACACCACCGCCAACTTGCACAAGAGACGACGGTCAAGTATGCCGGAGAATTCGTCCATATAGCTGACACTTCTTCTTCCCATGGTCACACAATCCATCTTATCGCGTTTTCACACGTCGCCTCACCAAACACCACCGTTCTCCGACGCATTTCTTGATCCGCCGCCGACATCGTCACGACCATCTGTCATGCCAGACCACCTCTCACCACTAGAATCTCCTCGCCATTGTCACCTCTGCTTTCTCCTTCAATCATCATCACTGTCGGAGCTCCGATCAGATCTCATATCAATCATTTTCTCGCATCAAACATTCCCAGCCCAACCACGTCAACCTCTTCAGCCCCACGACTACATATAATCAACGACGACTATCAGCGAACAATAAGTTCGAACGAAACGCAATTAGTGTATATCGTTTCTAAATTGATGTGTTTCCAAGCATTTTTAATGTATCTACTACACTGAGCTCCGTCACAGAACGTCGTTTTGTCACCGTCGGTAGTTCGATCACTTTTCTTCCACGCCCATATCAAACTGCTAATGTAAACTAACACAATTCAATCCCACAAAATTCATCAATTAACTTAACCCATTACTCCATCAATACCTATGCCCTCAATTAAACCACGCAGTATAACCCGAAACGGCGAAACCAAAAAAAATAAACAATCAATCTTTAACAGGATATGATAAGATCAAACAGTGATTAATAACAAACAAAAAAAATGAAGAAATGGGGGAGGGTGTACCAACAACAGCTTCGAGAAAGGAAACGCCATTGTCAAGACACATTCTATTAATCTAATACTCCGTAGTAATTTAGTGTATCTATTGCTCACAATGATGTATCTCAAAGCAATTTTAGTGTACCTAGTAAGTAATTGTGCGTATCTATATTTAGATACATTAAAATAGTGGTGAGATACATAAAAAATTAGAGTAGTTAAATTGAAATAAGGGATACGAGAAAATCTCAAAGACGGAAGGTTGTTGAGTGAATACAACCATCATACCCATTTTCGATCTTCAAATTTGTACACCCACTTTCTCTGGCCTGATTTAGCGTACGACCAACAACAACAATTCAATCCACGATGTCAATTGAGTCATTACTCAGAGACGAAACGAATATTTGCCGTCGATTGTGGTCTGGCGATCACCAGTGAAGGGAAGGGACGAAATAAGGGGAAAAAGTGAAGCGAAAGATACTGAAACAGTGATAGGAGAAGTCGCCGGCGTCTGGTGGTGGTCGAGGTGCTCGTCGGCATTGTCTGTCAGGTGGTGGTTGCTGTTCGTGGTGTCGCCGGCCTCTAGTGGTGATGACTGATGGTGGACGAGGATGAGATTTGGTTTGTTTGGTGATAATTTGGGTTTTGCCTTTGAGATTAAATGGCAGAGCTGCACGTGACTTGTTTATACATTTTATATAGTTAACTCGTTCTCACCGGATCCTAAATCTATATATATATATATATATATATATATATATACAGAGAGAGAGAGAGAGAGAGAGAGGCCGGATCCGGTGAGGCCGCTTATTATGGCGAGGCGGCCGGCCTCACCATATTCCTTCATGGACAGATTTTCAATGTTTATTGGGCTGGAAACTTAGGGTCATTCCTAACTTTTCTTTTGGCCCAAATATTTTCTCACACACAAAAGCCCAAATACTTTACTCTATGTCTCTAAAATATAACAAACAAAATTCTTAAGCTACAACTTGTGAGACTACTTGATTTATCTAAGCTTGGACCTCATTTTGTGAACCCTATGCATGTTTTTGTGAATCTTATACCTTATTTTGTGAATCTAGGACTTGAATAGGTGACTTTAGACATACAATGGCAATGATAATTATTATATAATAATCGTATATTTATAATTGTTCATCTATGTGGGTCTCGAACCCGCACCTTGCGCAATAGCACAATGCTCTACCTTTTGAGCTAATAGATGATATTGTACCACAATTAAATTATGCATCAACAAGTAACAAAGACATGAAAACATTAGTAACTTCATGTACATGTGAAACATGACACATTGGCTTATACAAGTATTTCTAACTATGAAATTAACCAATTTAAGTCCTACCTTCACAAAATCAGGTCCAGGTTTCACAAAAACAAGTTTCATAAAATTAGGTCTAAAGTTCACATAATCATGTCTAGGTTTCACAAAATCAGATCTAGGTTTCACAAAATAAAATCCAGGTTTCACAAAATGAAGTTTCACAAAATCAAGTCGAGATTTCACATAATAAGGTACAACGTTCACAAATCAGGTCCAGGTTTCACATAAACAAGTTTCACAAAATTAGGTCTAGAGTTCACATAATCATGTCTAGGTTTCACAAAATGGTTTCACAAAATGAAATCCAGGTTTCACAAAATCATTCTTCACAAATCAAGTCGAGATTTCACATGATCAGGTACTAAGTTTACAAACTAGCTTCAAGGTTCACAATATTAGCTCCAATATACACAAACACTGAAAATACAAGGTCTATGATTCACAAAAAAAGAAAAAGAGCAAAATAGGTGATTTCGACCATTTTATAACCAAATTTCATAATATTATCTTCTAGATTCACAAAACAAGCTCTAAGATTCACAAAATAAGGTATATGATTCACAAAATAAGAAAAAGAGGAAAATAGGCGATTTTGACCATTTATGACCAAGTTCCACAATATAAGGCCTAAGATTCACGAAGCAAGGTCTATGATTCACAAAATAAGAAAAAGAGCAAAATAGGTGATTTCGACCATTTTATGACCAAATTTCACAATATTACCTTCTAGTTTCACAAATCAAGCTCTAAGATTCACAAAATAAGGTATACGATTCACAAAATAATAAAAGGAGCAAAATAGGTGATTTTGACCATTTATGAGCAAGTTTCACAATATAAGGACTAGGATTAACGAAACAAGGTCTATGATTCACAAAATAAGAAAAAGAGCAAAATAGGTAATTTCGACCATTTTATGACCAAATTTCACAATATTACTTTCTAGTTTCACAAATCAAGCTCTAAGATTCACAAAATAAGGTATACGATTCACAATATAAGAAAAAGAGGAAAATAAGCGATTTTGACCATTTATGACCAAGCTTCACAATATAAGGCCTAGGATTCACGAAACAAGTTCTATGATTCACAAAATAATAAAAAGAGCAAAATAGGTGATTTTGACCATTTTGTGACCAAATTTCACAATATTACCTTCTAGTTTCACAAAATAAGAAAAAGAGGAAAATAGGCGATTTTGACCATTTATGACCAAGTTTCACAATATAAGGCCTAGGATTCACGAAACAAGGTCTATGATTCACAAAATAAGAAAAAGAGCAAAATAGGTGATTTCGACCATTTTATGACCAAATTTCACAATATTACCTTCTAATTTCACAAAACAAGCTCTAAGATTCACAAAATAAGGTATATGATTCATAAAATAAGAAAACGAGGAAAATAGGCGATTTTGACCATTTATGACCAAGTTTCACAATATAAGGCCTAGGATTCACGAAACAAGGTCTATGATTCACAAAATAAGAAAAGAGCAAAATAGGTGATTTCGACCATTTTATGACCAAATTTCACAATATTACCTTCTAATTTCACAAAACAAGCTCTAAGATTCACAAAATAAGGTATATGATTCACAAAATCAGAAATTGAGGAAAATAGGCGATTTTGACCATTTATGACTAAGTTTCACAATATAAGGCCTATGATTCACGAAACAAGGTCTATGATTCACAAAATAAGAAAAAGAGCAAAATAGGTGATTTCGACCATTTTATGACCAAATTTCACAATATTAACTTCTAGTTTTACAAAACAAGATCTAAGATTCACAAAATAAGGTATACGATTCACAAAATAATAAAAGGAGCAAAATAGGTGATTTTGACCATTTATGAGCAAGTTTAACAATATAAGGCCTAGGATTCACGAAACAAGGTCTATGATTCACAAAATAAGAAAAAGAGCAAAATAGGTGATTTCGACCATTTTATGACCAAATTTCACAATATTACTTTCTAGTTTCACAAATCAAGCTCTAAGATTCACAAAATAAAGTATACGATTCACAAAATAATAAAAGGAGCAAAATAGGTGATTTTGACCATTTATGAGCAAGTTTCACAATATAAGGACTAGGATTCACGAAACAAGGTCTATGATTCACAAAATAAGAAAAAGAGCAAAATAGGTGATTTCGACCATTTTATGACCAAATTTCACAATATTACCTTATAGTTTCACAAAACAAGCTCTAAGATTCACAAAATAAGGTATATGATTCACAAAATAAGAAAAAGAGGAAAATAGGCGATTTTGACCATTTATGACCAAGTTTCACAATATAAGGCCTAGGATTCACGAAACAAGGTCTATGATTAACAAAATAAGAAAAAGAGCAAAATAGGTGATTTCGACCATTTTATCACCAAATTTCACAATATTACCTTCTAATTTCACAAAACAAGCTCTAAGTTTCACAAAATAAGGTATACGATTTACAAAATAATAAAAGGAGGAAAATTGGCGATTTTGACCATTTATGATCAAGTTTCACAATATAAGGCCTATGATTCACGAAACAAGGTCTACGATTCACAAAATAAGACAAAGAGCAAAATAGGTGATTTCGACCATTTTATGACCAAATTTCACAATATTACCTTCTAGTTTCACAAAACAAGCTCTAAGATTAACAAAATAAGGTATAGATTCACAAAATAAGAAAAAGAGGAAAATAGGCGATTTTGACCATTTATGACCAAGTTTCACAATATAAGGCCTAGGATTCACGAAACAAGGTCTATGATTCACAAAATAAGAAAAAGAGGAAAATAGGTGATTTCGACCATTTTATGACCAAATTTCACAATATTACCTTCTAGTTTCACAAAACAAGCTCTAAGATTCACAAAATAAGGTATACGATGCACAATATAAGAAAAAGATGAAAATAGGCGATTTTGACCATTTATGACCAAGTTTCACAATATAAGGCCTAGGATTCTCGAAACAAGGTCTATGATTCACAAAATAAGAAAAAGAGTAAAATAGGTGACTTCGACCATTTTATGACCAAATTTCACAATATTACCTTCTAGTTTCACAAAACAAGCTTTAAGATTCACAAAATAAGGTATATGATTCACAAAATAAGAAAAAGAGGTTGTTTTATCAGGCTAAGAAAGAATAAATAATATACGGAGTAGTATCTAGATCGAGTATGTGAGTAACAAAAATAATACCCGGGTCATTTATCAGGCTGGCTCCGGAACCCAACAGGAACAACGCTTGCTGAATGATCATTTGTCCCAGTAGCAATATCCATTCCCTGGTGTGTGCACCAGTAAGTAATGAGACTTATATTTCGATCAGTATACACAAAATCCACACGATATAAACAAAAGTCCATGTAGGCTGTTTCTTTTTCAGTATGAAAATATTTTCGTAAATATTTTTCCTGTAAAATGTTTTATTGAATGGAGCCAAATTCTCATTATTGTTAGCTCTGGATCATGGCATAAGAGAAAATGCTTCGTTAAACTGTCTGTATATCTTTTTATTGTAAAGCAGCAGTCACTTGATGTAATTCTCAACACAAGTTTGTTACGCTGTTAACACGAGGTCCCCTTATCCCGCCATTTACATGAAACCTTCGAGCACTACGGAAATTTGTTACTGTATTCTTCTTATAGGCATTCTGTAATCCAAACACACACAACTTTATTAAAAAAAGATTCATAAGATTATGGACCTGGTTGGTTGGGGACTGTCCAACAGTTCTCTGGGGTCTGGCATTAAGATCTATCATTGTGGTATCCATTTGGGTATCAGTGCCATTATTACCATCTAGAGTTGGAACTATAGATACTAAGTTGTTTTGGTCTCTCTCCCTCGTCAATGAGCCGAATGATTGATTTGGTTCCCTCCTACCTTCGGTTCGATCTGCTTGCTGAGGGTTGGCATCCTCAGCACGTATAGAATTATCACCTGGAAACTACAGACAAACACCCATAAGTGACTGAATCTAGGAAATCTTTAAGAAAAGATAATTGTGACTCGAGAAGAACAATTAACAGAATTTAAGTCTCAGACCTCCGCTCTCTGCCTTAACAAAAGATACCGTATGTGTTTCCTTTTGCCACCAACATGTACAACCATATCACATTGGAGGCAAAGTGAACTTTCATCAATTTTACAATAAAAGTAGGCTGCATTGAAGTTTCAATAAATCAATTTTAAGGAAACCAAAAATTTACATGAAATGATCTTAAATTTGAGATGAATTATACAAGGAAATATGAGAAAATAGACAACATACAAACAGCCCACCTGGTGCGTTTTCACAAATGTCACATTTTGGTACAGCATTAGGCGCATTAAGTCCAACGCGCACATGTCTACTAGCAAGCTTATTACACAAATGCACCTGCCACAACAAATTTATCAAAATTATGGACAACCAAGTAATGGAAATTGAATTTTTTGGTATACGATTCATGTTCCAGACTTCCACACACTGGCCCGATCATTAGAACTAAGAAGTCCTAAGAAATCTGAAGTCATCAGAGCTTAAGAATTAAATGTTCTCCGTAAAAATGGAGTAAAATCACTTACTTCCTAGTACTATTTGCCTGTTTGGAACCAAATACTCTTCTTATCATAACGGGAAAGCCCAACCCTTGGAGCAATCTTAGTTGGCCGGTTTGGTTATGAGGCTTTTTATGTGATAGTTCTATTGATATTTAATATCAAATTTTCTTTACCAAGAATCTCTTACAAAATATTATAACTTGAATTGAACAGCAAAATGAGGTCAAAGCTACACCCAACAACTGCACTGAAACACCCACTGCAGGAATTGGGATGAACAGATGAACAGGAAAGGCAAATATATGTCATAGAAACAGTTCACGGATAAGGAGAGAGGGAGAGAAAAACTAAATAACTGGAGAAAAGGGATGCAAATAAGTCGTAATCCAAAAACTGCTCATAAATTGTACTATTAATTGATGTAATGCTAAGCTATTCATGTTAAACATTACTTGATGCACTAAATTCATTACAGATTATACACCCAGTAACTCCCATTATAATTTGATAAAACGAATCTGTATCTTTGGTGTGGTTTGGATTGAGGGTGTAATGAAAGGAGGGGTATGCAAGATATAGGAGGAAGGAAGGATGAGGGTAAGACTTAATATTTTCCCTAGCACTTTTCTCCTCTATCACCTCCAACTGTCCACCACCTCCTTCTAGTGCTATCGTCCTCTAACCGGGCTCCCTCAAAAATCCAAATAAGCTCTTTAAGCAATAACAAGCAAAAAGGTCGAAGTAGTTGGTCAGGTGGTCAACAACCAAATGGTAAACTTACACTAAAAAACTATGTTACTCCGACACTTCACTTAGCTGCCGTGTCGGGGGTCCCAACACCTACTTGTCCGACACCAATTCGATACTTCACTTTAGACCAAATAAATGAAAAATTCGAACAAAATAGCTGTATCTGAAACTCAAAATGTGTCGGACACGACACCCATGTCGGAGAGTCGGGGTAACACAGCTAAAAAGCAGTCACAAGGGCATAAAGAACAAACATAAAGTCTATGATAAGCGATGTTGATCAGCCAGCCCAAGAAATAGTGAAGTTTGACACTTGGCCGCATGCCCATGTCAAATACTTGTGATGGTCGAGTCTGAAAAACATTTCTCATAAGCTATAGCTTTTGCGGGATTACATGGGCATAGTCAATACTGCCATACCCCCCCCAGGTTGTCAATGAGAAGATCCACACACAAGACACAACCCTCGCTAAACATCCCCGAGAAAAGGAGCAATTCATTAGCATAATAGCAAAATCATTAGCTTGCACCCAACAAAATTCAAGCTTTAATGCCAAAACAACTCAAACCCCAACAACATAGCCGCCCAACATATCACATTCATAACAAAGTCATTGTTTCAGCTACAAAACTACACTAATCTGGCCAACCCGAATTCTTATAAAACTGATTTAATTTGAACAAGTCAACTACATTAACCTAGAAGAAAACTAATTTAATTTGGACACAAAATCAGAAGAACAAGATTGAATCATCGCTTGCTGCATAATACCTCCCTTCATACTAGCAGTAGCCTCTCCAAGTAATAACAAAACAAGGTAAAAGTTTCGAGTCAAGTTTAGCAAAGTAGTAGATTCAGGTCAAGCGCATTCAAAGTATAAACGAAGCAATGGAACAATCAAGCAACAACACATTTTAAAAGACAGAGTAGCTCTTTGAAATTGATTAAAACCTTCGAAAACAAAACAAGTAGCAAAAGAGTGACAAGCAAATGACAAAATACAAGCAAACGGAAGAATGCAAGATCCTAAAACGCGAAAAATAGAAGCGAAACTTCTAACATTAACTATGAAGTAACAACAGCAAAAAGCAGACTAAAAGCTGTATCCACAAAAACAAAGGTATAATGAGCAACATTTGGTACACATGAGGTTTGTCAAAAACCTAGGTTACATGAAATCAGTCATAAGACTCATAACTAATAATGAACAATAACAATGAAACTTCAATTAAAAGCATAATAGAGCAGAAAACGGAAAGGGACATACGAATAACTTAGAAATAGTTTGCAATTGGTTTTATGCGCTACTATTGTGGTTAGTGATGCTCAATAAACGATTAGGACCTGCAGAATTCAGTCCAAGTTTCACAATGTGAGATTGTTGTTTCACAAATTGACCTCCTAGTTTCACGAACTTAGATGTAGGATTCAAAAACGCAGGAAAAACAGGAACATAACAAAGTAAACAACAAAAACTTAAATCGTGGTAGTAAGGTAAGCAAGGGGAAGGACCTAACGAAAAAACAGAGAAATCGTCTACAATTGATTTTATGCACTCCTATTGTAGTCGATAATGCTCAAAAAACGAGTAAAACCTGCATCAAACGCCATTAATAAGTAAATTAAAGAAGATGAATAGGTAACAATCGATCTTGAAATTAAAGAAGTAAATAGGTAGAAGATGAATCACAGAAAGCTCGGTAGAACAATGGAATGAAATTAGTGATTAATTGAAATGAATACTATTAATCGAAAGTACCTAAGCTGAGGACGATAACGGAGGTCGGAAGCTAGATGAAACGCAGTAGTAATGGCGGTTGGAAGCTCGATGAAAGCTCAGTATTAATGGCGGAAAAAAGAGTGAGCTGAAATCCAGATTGAAGAGAGAGAGAGAGAGAGAGGAACATGCAAAAAAAAATGAACGAGTAATGACGATGATGAGTTAGTTGGGGAGTATGTAGAGGGACACGTGTCATAATCTGGTGACTCTATAATTCTTAGATCTTATAGTTTAAAATGAGTCCAGCCGCCTCACCCTAAGAAGGGTGCCTCACATGATTCAATTTCTATATATATATATATATATATATATATATATATATATATATATATATAGAAATCTTAAACCGTCAGATTAAAAAGACATAGATGCACCAGATGATGCCACTTGTCCCCATACAAAACCCCATAAAACACACATTTCCCTCTTCAACTTCATTCATTTACTCCGACTCGCACAATCACTCACATCTCTTTACTTTCTCTCTCTTCATCTACTGTTCTTCAACTCAAATTTGTCGTTCACTCTCATTCGATCACCATTTTACCACTCTGATTTTCATCGTCCACACCATAATCATGCTGCGATTCATCATGTTTCTTCGATCTTCACGTTTTGATCTTGACTTTTATTATGTGTTCATCATCAATCTCGAAGTAAGTACGGAGTATTATTCTCATTCTCGCTTTTATTCTTTTTTGTTTTTAATTTTCATTTATTTGAATGTTAAACTTGTAATCGCCATATCATGTGATTTCTGTCAGTTATTTGATAATATACTTGCTCTTTTATTGTTCAGATTTTATTATTGTTAGTAATTTCCAGTTTTTTAGGTTTTATTATTGAATTTGTTCATGTTTCACAACTATTATTTTGTTTATGTATAATTCTGGTGAAATTATGTGATAAATTGATTAGTTAAATGATCGATTGTGTAAAATTTAAGTATTTAGGTATTTGATGATGATTATGATGAAAATCAGCTCGTGATTCACGGCCGCGATGATTTTCGACGATCTTATAGTTCTTTCGATTGATTCTCCTAATTCTAGTGGCATTGATTGTCCTCATCTTCACTTTTGTTTGCTTCGTCTCTTCACTTTCTTATCTTGTGTGATTTCATATCAACAATCGGTTTAATCTATTCACGTTTATTTGATTGAAATTGTTGTGTGCTTTTCTGTCATTTTAGCATTATTTCGTTGTCATTTTAGTATATCTACGGTGTATTTTAGGCGAAAGGCAGTAGTGTGAGAAAGGAATATGACGTATGTATAGCGAATTTGGAAAAGCGTACTAGAACGACAGGAAATCATACTAGAACAACAAATAAATATTACTGAAATTTGAATTGGTATGATATTGGTACGAACTAGTGGTGATTTTTGCGCTGTGAAAGGAATATGTTAGTGTATGTCAATAGTTTTTTTCACAATTTCTGTAATTCTAAAGTTTGATTATGTGAAACCTGGACTTTATTTTGTGAAGTTTCGACGTGATTATGTAAACCCTAGACGTGACTTCGTGAAACCTGATTTTGTCAAACATTTTGTGAAATATGATTTTGTGAATGTCGGAGCTAATATTGTGAACCTTGGAGCTAGTTTTGTGAACTTTGTACCTGTTTATGTGAAACCGGACCTTATTTTGTGAAGTTTCGACCTGATTGAGTTTGCCTGTTCCTCTACTCTTTGAATATGAGGAAGGTGATGTTAGCCGATATAATTGAATGGGGTTTTCTGAACTTCAATGGATATAGCTCTTCTCAATGCATCACTTGCCTAGAATATTTTTTCTTAAAAAGCAACATAGAAACATAGACGAATTAAAGTCCTCTAAGCCAAAGAGCAAAAGCATGGATCTCTCACAGTCTCCAAGGAAGCTCCTACGGAAGAATGCTGCTAAAAACTTCAATTTCACCCCTTCAGATTCATCTGCTACCTCTCCATCAACAACCGAGTCCTCAGCTCCTCGAACACGGTCCCTGGACTCCCCACATGCTCTAGGCATGACTATTTTCCGAATTGATGGTTAAGATGGTGAAGTAGACTGGATTTTATAGAGCTTAGGGCTTTGTGGACCTGAAGATTTATAGATTCCAAAATCAGACTATGTGCTTCTCAAGAATAGATCATCTCCTGGTATCATGCAAAGACCTAAGAAAGGTCAACTTGATCTCAATGTGCCTAAGGTTCAGAAAGAAGAGGCTAAGAAGAGTAATAAGTTCGTTGAACATGTACCGCACAGATTTGGAAATAGTGTTCGGAGAAATGTTGTCGTGGACCCTGATTCTGGTGTTCGTGACTGGAAGCAACATCGAACACCACCTTTGCATATAAGCTCTCCAGTAACGGATGGTACAGGTACATGTATCAGAGGTGATTGTCTGCCTTTTTTAACTGCCCCACCGCCTATGACTCTTCCTACACTTAATGATCATAATTGTTCTACTTGAGACCTGTTAGAACGACTGGCACCTGACAGTGATACGTCTCCTTCTCAGTGTCGTGCACATGCATATGATGATGCAAAAACTGATGGTGAGAATGCTATTAGAGAGTTAGATAAATGGTGTCAGGCTTGGGAAGACCGTTATAATGTCAGGGTCTTGTTCTTTCACAAACTAGCAACGATGACGACACATCCAGTACAATCACATCTATTATCTCACCAAATGGCGGGGGTAAAATCAACATAACTCAGTGGGAAAAGGGTAAGCTCTTGAGGCAGGGATCATTTGGAACCGTATATGAAGGGATTTCTAGGTAGGCAATATTTCTCAAGCTGATAATATTTCATCAGAAACTGGTAGCTGATTTTAAGTAAACGCTGCATACCGTTCCTTCCTCCCATCTGTACCCATAAACCAACCTCTATTATTGATGTTCAACTAGGTATCCATTAGAAATGTTAACATTTACACACTTGTTGCAGACGTCCAATCTCTAGTTGCTTCACTACTTTATGCACCATGTTATAAATCTATATGCGCTGCAGTTTCCGGGTTTTTCACTAGTCGTTATTATAGAAATTTTTATTGAATTTCTTGTTCTTTTTTAGTGAGGGATTCTTTTTTGCTATGAAAGAAGTTTCTCTGCTTGGACAAGGAAGTCATGGTAAAGCAGAGTATCTATCAACTAGAGCAGGTAAATTACGTTACGATTTTGGTCAAAGGAGATTGTTTTCATTAGTAATAGCTATTGTTGGTTGTGAGGCTATTTGCTAGCCACTTTCTGGTGGTTTTTGCTATGTTACTACTGCTATCTAATAGCAGTTATTGCTATGTTATACTGTTCACGAGGAGTATCTGACTACATGCTGTAAACACAAATGCTTTATTATTTCTTTAATGTTTACTTCTGCTTTATACGGGCTGATTCAAAACTCTACATCTTTTTGGAGCTTGTGACGCAAGGTTCTCTTGCGAGCCTTTACCAAAAGTATCATCTTCGTGATTCTCATGTTTCTGCTTACATAAGACAGATTATTTTGGTTCTTTTGGGACTGAAGTATCTTCATGATCGAAATGTGGTCCATAGGGATGCAGTGAACTTGCTTCAGCTACGTACTTTTTGTTTCTGTCATGACTGCTTGCCATTTTTTTCTCATGCGCTGGGTTTGCTTCTCAGATTGTATAGATCAGTCGTCCTATAGTTCTCTGAATCTTTTTTCCCATTATAACTCATAATTTTCAGATCAACCAAAGGACAAATTCTGTACAAAGAAGCCAAAAGAAGATGAACATCGAAGTTTACTTGAGAACTCTTTTTCAGATCATTTCCCTAATGATTCATGGTTTACATGTCTCCATAGTTTCTTTACTCAAACCTGGACTGCTATGTTAGTGTGTGTCAATAGTTTTTTTCACAATTTCTGTCATTCTAAAGTTTGATTATGTGAAACATGGACTTTATTTTGTGAAGTTTTAACGTGATTATGTGAACCCTAGACGTGACTTTGTGAAACCTGATTTTGTTAAACATTTTGTGAAACCTGATTTTGTGAATGTTGGAGCTAATATTGTGAACCTTAGAGCTAGTTTTGTGAACTTTTTACCTGTTTATGTGAAACCTGGACTTTATTTTGTGAAGTTTCGACCTGATTATGTGAACTCTAAACCTGACTTTATGAAACTTGATTTTGTCAACCATAGACCTGATTTTGTGAAACCTGGACTTGATTTTGTGAAGTTGGACTACATTATGTGAACCCTAGACCTGACTTTTGTGAAACCTGATTTTGTCACACACTTTGCGAAACCTGATTTTGTCACACACTTTGTGAAAACTGATTTTGTGAATGTTGGAGCCAATATTGAGAACCTTAGAGCTAGTTTTGTGAACTTTGTACTTGATTATGTGAAACCTGGACTTTATTTTGTGAAACTTCGACCTAATTATGTGAAATCTAGACATGACTTTGTGATACCTGATTTTGTCAAACAAAGACCTGATTTTGTGAAACCTAGACTTGAATTTTGTGAAGCTTAGACTAGATTATGTGAATCCTAGACCTGACTTTGTGAAACCAGATTTTGTCAATCCTAGACCTGATTTTGTGAAATCTGGATTTGATTTTGAGAAGCATGGATGCGGTTATGTGAACTTAGGACTTAAATTGGTTAATTTCATAGTAAGAAATAATTATATGAAGTTGTATCATGTTTCATGTGTTTGTTATTTTTTGATGCATAATTTACTGTTTGTCCTATATCATCTATTAGCTCAAAAGGTAGAACATTGTGCTATTGCGCAAGGTGTGGGTTCGAGTCCCACATAGATGGACAAATATAAATATACGATCATTATAGAACTTATCAATGCTAATATATGTCCAATGTCACCAGTTCATGTGTTAGATTCACAAAATCGGGTCTAGGGTTCACAAAATTAAGTCCAGGATTCACAAAACCATGTGAGCTGAATTCACAAAACCTTGTCCAACTTAAATTTGGGCTTATGTGTGTTTTAGTTTAGAGCGAGAAATTAAAGTATTTGGGCTAAATGAAAAGATTAAGAATGACCCAAATTTCCAGCCAATGAACAATTGAAACTCAATCCAATGAAGGAATTTGGTGAGGTCGGCCGCCTCGCTATACTTAACGGCCTCACCGGATCCGACCTCTCTCTCTATCTCTCTCTCTCTCTCTCTCTGTATATATATATATATATATATATATATATAGTTAAGATCCGGTGAGAACGAACACTCGGTGAGAACGAACTAATATAGGGCCTTAAGTGCTTATTAACACGGATAATAAATTAACACCCTACCTACTCCTACTCCTTTTCGTACAATACCACACTCTAGTCCCATGTTGTTTGTTTTCCAACCTCCTATTCCCACCCATTAAATGACGCCGGTACCGGAGCTTCGCCCACCAACGTCGGCAGAAAACCTACTAGTCGGCGATTCGCTGGAGCGGTCCCAAAAATCAGCCACCATACTTCTTCATAAACCAACCAGCAACAACACCTCTGTTAACTGTCTCGGAATCGCTTCTCCTCACTCGACCCCAGTTTTGCACCAACCATACCTATCATGGCTACCCATCACACACAACCACCTTGACTCCATTTTCATATGTCCAAATGCTGCACAGCCACGCCGAGTTTAACCGTCGGAAGCAGTAACATTTCACCCACACCATCACCATCGTCAACCGATTTGAGATACAAAATTCGCTACAAGGTCGATTTGAGCTACACGAAATTGATGACCTGGTTACCAAATTGTTGTATCTCAAAACTATTTTAATGTACCTAGTGATTAATTTTGTGTTCTATGTTAAGATACATTAAATTAGTGGTTAGATACATAAAAAATTAGTGTAGATGCATTGAAATAGACGGGAAATCAACGAGGGGGAGAAGGTGCAGTAGGCGTCGCCAACGACTGGCCGTCTGCTAATTCGACCATAACCAGTGGTTGCCGCTGTCATCTCTAACATGTCAAATTGCTGATAAGCATACGCGACCTCAATCGACGCTGGAACTGACGTCCTCCGTTGAGTTGCTATTGACGTCCTCCAACATGTCAAATTGCTGATAAGCCAAAATTATGATTGATTTTTTGAAATGCAATTAGGTTTTTCGTAGATTTCATTTGAGAACGTTGATTTTTGCAATTGATGTGATAGGCGAAGGCGGTGGAAAGGACAAGGTGGAGGGACATGGTTGTTGGCCGGAAAGACACGGTAATATGGTGGTGGGGAAGGTGACATTTTGGTAATGGATTGGGGCTGTCCAGAGTGGGTCGTGGTCACCGGCGTCATTCCGTATGGTCGGTGAGGTACCCGGTGAGTTTTGGGGTGATTGGTGATGTCGCCGACGTTGGTCATGGTGGCTGGCGGCAAAGATTAGCTGTGGGGTGGTAGATTATGTTAGTTGGGTCGATGAAGATGAAACACTTGGGGTGAGTTGGGTCATGAGTGTGATCTCAGCCTTACATCTTACTCTCATCCAAGGGAGGAGAGTTGTTCTTACCGTTCTCGCCGAATGTTCATTCTCACCGGATTAAAAATCTATATCTATATCTATATATAGATATAGATTTTTGATTCGGTGAGAACAAACATTCGGTGAGAACGGTGAGAAAGAATAACCTATATATAAAAAATTAATAACAAACACAATATACTCACGCACGCCTAACTGACATACAAACTTCATCCACATTCTACACAACATTTCTCATCTCCATCTACACCTGACACACTAACTCCCTGACACACCCATCACCAACTCCGTCACCACCGTCCATCATCGTCATCCTGAGGTTTGCACCGTGTCGGCACCACCCAAATCATTATTTCGGCCACCAGCCAGATGTTTCTCTTCTCGTCCCTTCCCTGTTCTTTCTAATTGTGGATTGACTTGCTTACCTTCACTTATCTTCTCCCGCGTCATCTTCGACGTACGCTCCTCACCGTTCAACTTTCCTCCTCCTCCGGCTACCATCCTCATCGCACTCTATGTCGGTAATCCCTTAAGATTTTAAACATAGATCTACTTAAAATGAAATATAGTTTCGAAACAATAACAGCGGTGTTGGGTTTGGGCGAATCTTTGGTCCAACTGAAGAAAGACGGACGGCAAGTCGCCGATGACAACTACATACCTTGCCTCATCTCCTTTGTCTCGTCTATTTTGATATATCTACACCAATTTTTAATGTATCTTATGACTAATTAAATGTATCCTAACATATATACACTAAATTAATTACTAGGTACATTAAAATTGGGTTGAGATACATGAAAAATTGGTGTAGATACATCGAGTATTGTCGGAGTAGAAGTTGGTGATGGCTACCGAAGCTGTGACGTTGTCGCCAGTATATGGAAAATGGGGGATGAGTAGGTCTGACGTCGACATCAGTATGTGGCAAAAGCGTTTGTCTCACCGTCGCCGTTGGAAGCGTAAGGGCGGCGAGGGTCAACAATGGTGGTTGAGGGGCATTAGAGGTGAGAGGACGGGGAACAGATGGAGAAACAGAAAATTAATGTTGCCGGTGTAGTATGTTGAAGGCATATAATCATTGGTGGGTGTTGGAGATCCGGTGGTGGCTGCTTTTATCGCTCGGGATAGATTGTCGGAGTTGTGAAAGGTGTTAGGATTCATTAATTCTATTTCTATACATTTCATACAAATGTGATTATTTAGTCATAAAATAACAACTAGATCTTATGCATGCAAACATAAAACAAAGTAGAGAAGAAATCGTCACTTCTTACATTGGTGTTTCCGATTTTTGGGCACAAACAAGATCTCCTACTTGTTGGTTCTTGAGCTTTCCAACAATGTATGAACAAAGGTTCAAATTAGAACCTCTCCCAAAAGCTTATACCCAAGGAACACCCTTAATGACTAATATTATTATGAGCTAGTAATAATACTAATCTTACTTAAAATTTGGACACAAAAATGATGTTTTGTTCTCTTGTATTTCGGTCAAGAGAGGAGAGGATTTTGTGAGCTTTCTTTCTCTAAAAATTATTTCACAAATGTAGAGAATGATAATTTTCTAACACTAGAAAATATTAAGTAAAGTAATGAATAAGTATATAAAAAAAACCTTTGGCTTTTTCTCTAGAAGAAAACCGGTTGGGAGGGGGATTAGATGAAGGAAATGTAGATCTATATACATACTAACATACTCATATATGTTAAAATTAATTTGTCATAAAATTAAAAGTGGATTTTATGCATGCAAACTTTAATAAAAGAAGATAAGAAAACATTTTCTCACCATAATAATTTCGGTCATATTGGGCACAAAAGAAATCTCCTTTTCTTTTGTTCTTGAGCTTTCCATTAATGGATGAACATACATGACCTCAAAATAGAAGCCCTCCAATTAGTTGCACCCAAAACTATCCCTTAATCCCACAAACTAACATGTACTAGATGTTTATATTGTGGTTTACCTTAAAATTGATTACTAACACTCATATATTACATTAATAATTTTAGTAATCTTTCATGAACAATTTGGATTAAAATCTCATCTTTTTGATGAAGATTAAAGAGAGAGAAGAGAGAAAAAGCATGAACATTTTGCATGTGATGTTGGAATGAATTATTTAAGTGAATTGAGAGAATAAAAATTCTCTATGTTCACTCTCAAAAACCGGTTGGGTGTGTGGTCTTTGGACCAATTTTTCTTTCTCTTTTTGTCTTCACAAGACAAATTGGTGTAAGGCTTTTGCATGGTCATGTCACTATCAAGTGTCATAGACAAATGAATAAGACAAATGAACAAGACAAAATTTCTCACAAGCTCACCCAATTTTCGGTTTACATTTTGTAATATGGAGTCCATTTTATTTTTGTCAATTGTACAATTGTATGTCATGTGACATGTGACATGTCTTATGTCATGTTTTAATTTAAAATGCATATTTAACAAATTAAATATCATTTACAAATTAAATAAATCATATTTAACAAATTGACTAGTAATATAAAATTACTTTCTCATAAAATGGTCATTTAATTACTAGTTAGTATAATTCACAATATCTTGTTATTATAACTAACCTATCATTCTCATCTCGCGTGTTTCGCAAACACCGATTAATTTTAGTAATATAACTTCTTAAATTACTAAATAAAATCTTATTTAATCACATTATAATAAGATGTTATTTTCTCTCTTATAACAAATTGTTCAATTTTAAGGAATTAATTAATCTGTATCGTTATACAATTAATTAACCTTTTCAATTAAGGGAATCGTCCTTTAGGTGTGACCTCAAGGGATCAACTGATCACCACCGTCGCACGACAGTAATGTCAAACTCTAGCCAGCCAATCATTACCGATATGTGTGGACCAGTTGACTATATATATGTAATGTATCATCCCTTCCGTATTCTTGTAATGAGATTTAATAATGATATTTAAATCATGTGATCGCACTATTGTTGAGGACACATTTCCCAACAATCTCCCACTTGTCCTCGACAAGTGTGCGTCACCAATTCTCTTGTCCTATTACTATCTCCCACTCAATGCAAGGTGTCTTTCGGGTCGTACTTGCAAGTGATCATATCGAGAGTGGTTTCCTCGATCTGGAGAATAACTGATTGACCGGATTTATCCACTCTGGATACCTTCCGAGCGTGGCCACGCATTTCCAGTTAATTACTCCTCGAGTGGCCCTGAGATATTGTTTTAACCCTGACAAGGGGGTGGACAATTCCTATTGCACTTATTCCCTTCGACTAGCCACAACCATCATAACCCAAAATATGCCCATTTGACCCCATTTACGAAGGTCGTAGTAACACAAATCAAAGTTAATCAAATCGTGCCATCTTAGGCGACAGTCTTTAGTCAAAAGAATTGACTCATTAGAATACTATAGTAGCTCTCGCCACGACCAGGCTTTATAAATTTGCCAGAACTCTATAAGCGGTCTCTGCCCGACAAAGTGTTCCTAATAGATCTGCCTATGTGATCGACTAGTCATCTCACATGACTCTATGGCACTTGAACTTGCCATCAATCGCATCACACTCTAGTCACTTCGAGACGTCACCTCATACAAGTGACTATGGGCGAATACTATGCTAATCCGTGTTCACTTTAACGGGGTTCAATTGTCTCTACAACCCGTTTGGATGTAACAAAGTATAAAAGGAGTTTTTAAAGAAAAACTCGAACGACAAATGCGATTATCACATATGAATAGTCAATGCCTGATTACTATTTCATATTCTATAATCTAATTTGATCTTGCATGTAGTTGTTAATTTCAATTTAATTGAAATGACATGACTCATCATGTTTAGCCTTTGAGAAGGATTTGGTTAGTAGGTTTTATCAACTTCTTGTACCTTACTCAACCTTACTACACACTCGTTTTCCTCTGTAATGTATACATTTGCATCACAAACTTTCTGAGTACGTGTCGAGATCCAATCAAGACATAGGCCCTCTTAGCCTAAGAATAGCTCCCACTGTTTTCACAGTGTGCGGGACTCATCCTCTTGCACATCTCATGATTGCAAGTGTACTCAATTTCCGTTATAAATATCTCTCATTGTTCTTTATTGCCTAGAACGATTCTAGAAAATCTACTTCTTAATTATCATAGCCACAATGGTATCTTAACCATCCTAATGTGTTTTGATTATGGTTTTGTCGGAAACCATGCGCAACCTCAATTGTCAATTGTCACTTGTGTAACACCCTTACACAAAATTGCATCATAAACACTTTGCTTTACTTCCTTAATGCTTCTGCATGCACTTGAGGGTAATCTTTATATACTAGGTAAAGATTACTTAAATTCGATTTTTGAAAACAATTCATCATACACAAAGTATATGAAGTGTTATACATCATTACTCATTTAATTGATCCCAGTGAAGCAAATGGAATCAATCAAATATGTTCAATTTAATTGAACTAGTCATGAATCTTATCAACATAAGACTTCTTACTGACGCTAATATCATGTGGATTTATCTTCATAAATCTGGATATTCAAGATGCATTATATTACTCCAAAAGTCTTGAATCATTCTCAATGATCAATATGTCATCCACATATCGGACTAATTAAAATTTCCGTAACTCCCACTAAACTTCATGTATAAACACAACTTCTCGACTTATCGAGAAATGTTTTATCACATGATCAAAATGTTGATTCTAACTCATTGATGTCCTACTTAAGACCCTCTCTTAAGTTTCACATTATCTTAGGATTGCAAGAATCCACTAAACTCAAGACATGTATTGAATACATTCCTTCTATTGAAGAAGTGGGTTTTAGATTCACTCGCTATGTATTTCATAACCTCATAATGAAACACAATCCCTAAGAAGATCCAAATAGACTTAAGCATTTCAATTAGTGCAAAACCCTTTGCAACCAATCTTGTAATGAAATATCTCTTTATTAGTGCAAAAACCCTTTGTCACTAATCAAGCCTTTTATTTCGGATTCTCATGGCTCTAAGCCTTGTATTGAGTTGTGACTTAAACACTCTTATGTAAGTCATTTGTTCATTACTTTCTAGAAGTAATTAACTCGAATCAAACAATTTCTTTTGTAAGTTATAAGCTCTTTACTTTCTTAAAAGTAGCATGAATTCATCATTTTTAACAAGTGACGAATTTAACCTCCTAGGTTTAAAAGAAACAACTTCTTACACAAAACGTCTCATGTAGTCAAGAAAGACCAGTTTCTTGCGACATAAGATTCTTTGTGGCTCTTTGAATAATTTATCCCACTCTGTCTTCTAGAAATAAACTTGTATTTCAGAAAGACAGCTTCATGAGCCGCAAACCCGTCGTACTCGTGATAATTGAAAGGGAAAAATGAGCATTTGTTTCTTGTAAAAAACTTACAAACATGGTACCCTTGATCGAAGTAACTCAAAATAACTTGATCGAAGTCCAAACCTTATCGAATAGTGTTTGAATTCATATCCAATCACACATTATTCCATAATGTGTGTTAAGAGAGATTAATTTGTGATACAATATCACATTTCCTTTGGCTTATATCAAAGTCTTCACTTTGATAATCTCATCACGACTAAATCGTGATTCCTTGAACTCTTGAACTTCTTCAAAGATTTCTCTATTTACCTTATTAAGTGAACACGCTAGTGTCAACTTAAATCGTTGGTAAAAGAAAATGATCAACCTATTTTGGATAAATGATTTATAATCTCGATCTCCTTTTTCAACCAAAAAGGCACGAGATATCTTGCTTTGAATACAAGATACGCATATACCATTAACAATCTAATGGTTTCAAGAGTACTCGATAACTCTTTGCGTTCATCATTCCAAAATTTAAGGTTTAATCTTGGGTTACCAATTTGAATCTTACATCATCTACATGATATATCATTCTAGTTTGGTTTAGAATATAATCACCTTGATAATGGGCTAGCCATACATCAAATCGTGGTGTATAGGGTCACAAAAGTGAAAACCTCTTTTTGTATCTTAACAAGTTTGTATTCTTATTTAGAGTTTATGTACTTAATAGTCACAATTAAATACAACTCCAAATCCAAAAACTAGCTTGAGTACACAATTACTCTATCTCTCGTCATTATTGATGCTAGTCGTCATATTCTAATCATCTTATGTGTCGAAAACAATGATGAAAACCTCCACTGGTTTCTAATATTGACGAAGTAGTACTAGCAAAATTTATGTTTAATCAAATAAACATTTAAAGAAGAAGGTCCTATTAGATGTCCCACAACTAACTTGTTAATTCTTCAATAATTTGGGGTAGTTTCCTTTCTTGTGTCCAACATTTAAGACAATGGAAACTTCATCGGTCGGGATTGATAGGTTTAGTATCGTCATTCTCAACAACTTTACCTTTAACATTACCTTGTATCAATTCCATTATAATCTTTACTTCTTGAACCTCGTCCTCATCTTAACGGTTTAAGAGAATGCTCCCACTCATTTCAATGAGTCTTTGCTTTGAGAAGCAAAATTGAATTTATGAAGATTACTCTTCATTTGTTCGTTTTAGTCTTAAAACTTTCATTGAAGTGGTTGCGTTATTTTGGTCAATTACGAATTCTGACAAAACTAATTACCAAAACAATTTATCGCTTCAAGATACTTAATTCAATTAAGTACATGAATAACAATCTATTGCAAGTAGATGTGTTACTCAAGAATCAAAAACCTGTTTGATAATGAATAACTTTAATCTATACTCTATACAAGAGATCCTTAGCAATGGTTCATTTGAGGGTTTTGGAAGCAAATTCATATTTGTCTTTAGTTACGATATTTTAATGGAGATTTGAATCAAAAACGAAATGATATCGTATATGAATTGTAGTAAAGAAATAGAACAATATGATAACGGAATAATGGAAAACATAACATTTATCTTTTTATAAATACTTGTAAATAACAAGTAAAGCATTTACATAGTGACCTCTACCCAACTATGATAAATGATTCCAAGACCCAAATTCATATCGACTTAGGCACGGTAGGGCCGATACATCCTTTATCAATATAACTCGGTGGATTAACGTTTAATCGATTCTACTTTTAGAACTCTTGGTCGATAATATTACACTAACTATTATCTTTAGCCCAAAACACATTCGACAAGGGCACGGTAGGGCCGATACATCCCTTATCAAAAACTTTTGTTGAGTTCAATCCAAATTTCGAATAAATGTGTCCATGATCCAAATCCACATCAACTCGGGCACGGTAGGGCCGATTCATCCCTTACCAATATGAATTCGGTGGATTAACATTCATCACCCACTTCCCCTACGTAACAAGGTTTGTACCCCGGTAGGGCCGAGCGCACTCCCTCGCGAAATAGGTTTTCATGGTTTCTACTATTTGGTAAGGCTATGTCTCAATTAATTGTTTTAGCGAGAGGTCATGTCAATTTATTATCTATCACGTTTTAAGTGAACTAAAGCGGTGAACTACGATAATTCTAATTGACACGGTCGATAAACTCGATAAAATGACAATGCATGTTTAGTTATGGCGATTTAGCGATGCATGTGACATAAAATAAAATGCAAGCATAAAGATAAATAAATCCTAGTATGGCCTTTCCTAAAATAGAAAAACTATTAATCTATTACAAATTCGGAAACCAACTCCATTGGTCCCTTGAACTTCGGTTGTGGCACGCATCTCGTGGTAACACCGTCTTTATGTATCGCCATTCTTGAAGTAATCCGTCTTTTGGAACTCCGGAATGAATAAAATTACATAATAAATTACATAATTTCCTATTATACATTTGTAACTAAAATAAAATAATCTATTAAATTAAAAAACGGTGATACGAGATCACAATAAAAAATTACAACCGAATCGATATTCCCATACATTTCGGGAAATACCAATTAAAATCTAAGGCCATACTAAGTAAAATTACATAATTCAAAATTACATAAATTAAAATTATGACAATCATAAAGAAAATGCAGCATTATTATATGTATGAACATGCTCAATTTTATGCTAAATCGCCTTTTAATTAGCCAATATCGTATATTACTCGGTTTTTACGGATTTGCGCGATTTCAACATTTTACAATCACAAAAATACATAAACTCATATTTATGCATAAGTTAATTACCCTAACCTCTTAGGACTCAAAATATAGTCTTCACTAATAATTTGACCATAATTAACCCATATCTTATAAAATTGTTCATAAATGGACCAAAAATTACAAAATAAGCTATTAAACTTCAAATAATTCACAAAATTTCAAATAAATTCAAAATTTGAAATTTAAACTCATGAACATTCTGGAAAAATTCCATGACACTCATAATGTTCAAAAACTTAGGTTAAAAATTTGAAATTTTTTTAGGAAAAACAATGTTGCGGTTTATCGATTTTAATAAAATAATCATAAAAACATGGAAAAATTATTTTCATTAACTTTTCAATTTTAGATCTGAAAAATATAATAAAATGCAACATTAGACGTTTTTCCTAAGTCATAGATTATGTTTTATTAATTTTCCACTAATAATGTCACTATTTATGCTATTTTTCTTCAAAAATTCATAAATCATGCAAAAAGACTTCTTTATAGCCAATTATTTTACACACATCTTGTAAAATTGCATGTGACAACATATTAATTTTCTATGACCAGATTCGAAATTTAACTCATATTAACCTATTTTTCACTTAAATCCGAATTTAATAATGAAAAATTCATTTTTCGAGCATAAAAACTCATAAAATTATGAAAATTTCCAGATCATCTCAAAATAATATATGTGAAAACATATCCAAAAACCACTGGAAAATTCGAAGTCTAGCAAATTTTAGACCGAAAATGACATTTTTACTCATAAAATCATATTTAAATGTCATTATTATAAAATATGAACAATAAAAATCCGTAAAATTAACCAAAATATCCTAAAACATTTTAGGACCAGAAATATTAACATGCATGGATGAATTTCGTGATATATCATAATAACACAAAATATACAAGTTTTATATGTTATTCTTTATAACTCGGAAAAACTTTTAACCGATTTGCATGCAAAAACCGTGGCTCTGATACCAATTGAAGGAAATGTAGATCTATATACATACTAACATACTCATATATGTTAAAATTAATTTGTCATAAAATTAAAAGTGGATTTTATGCATGCAAACTTTAATAAAAGAAGATAAGAAAACATTTTCTCACCATAATAATTTCGGTCATATTGGGCACAAAAGAAATCTCCTTTTCTTTTGTTCTTGAGCTTTCCATTAATGGATGAACATACATGACCTCAAAATAGAAGCCCTCCAATTAGTTGCACCCAAAACTATCCCTTAATCCCACAAACTAACATGTACTAGATGTTTATATTGTGGTTTACCTTAAAATTGATTACTAACACTCATATATTACATTAATAATTTTAGTAATCTTTCATGAACAATTTGGATTAAAATCTCATCTTTTTGATGAAGATTAAAGAGAGAGAAGAGAGAAAAAGCATGAACATTTTGCATGTGATGTTGGAATGAATTATTTAAGTGAATTGAGAGAATAAAAATTCTCTATGTTCACTCTCAAAAACCGGTTGGGTGTGTGGTCTTTGGACCAATTTTTCTTTCTCTTTTTGTCTTCACAAGACAAATTGGTGTAAGGCTTTTGCATGGTCATGTCACTATCAAGTGTCATAGACAAATGAATAAGACAAATGAACAAGACAAAATTTCTCACAAGCTCACCCAATTTTCGGTTTACATTTTGTAATATGGAGTCCATTTTATTTTTGTCAATTGTACAATTGTATGTCATGTGACATGTGACATGTCTTATGTCATGTTTTAATTTAAAATGCATATTTAACAAATTAAATATCATTTACAAATTAAATAAATCATATTTAACAAATTGACTAGTAATATAAAATTACTTTCTCATAAAATGGTCATTTAATTACTAGTTAGTATAATTCACAATATCTTGTTATTATAACTAACCTATCATTCTCATCTCGCGTGTTTCGCAAACACCGATTAATTTTAGTAATATAACTTCTTAAATTACTAAATAAAATCTTATTTAATCACATTATAATAAGATGTTATTTTCTCTCTTATAACAAATTGTTCAATTTTAAGGAATTAATTAATCTGTATCGTTATACAATTAATTAACCTTTTCAATTAAGGGAATCGTCCTTTAGGTGTGACCTCAAGGGATCAACTGATCACCACCGTCGCACGACAGTAATGTCAAACTCTAGCCAGCCAATCATTACCGATATGTGTGGACCAGTTGACTATATATATGTAATGTATCATCCCTTCCGTATTCTTGTAATGAGATTTAATAATGATATTTAAATCATGTGATCGCACTATTGTTGAGGACACATTTCCCAACATTAGAGGCCAATGCATGGTCTTGTATTCTTCTCTAGATAAGACTAGGCATGCATGGCTACAATTAGACTATAATCATTGTGTTTTCCTTATTAAAATAATCAACACAATTTATCCTCTAATACTCCCTCCATTTCGGCACATACACATAAAATGGAAGGTCCATTTTATTTTGTCATTTGTCAATTTTGTTATATGTCACATGTTGCATGACATGTTACATTATAATGTATTTTTAACATATTAAAAAATCAACATATTAATAAAATATGTCACATACAAAATTTAACTAGTAATTCTTGATTACTTGTACCAAAATGGTTTATCAAATTATAAATTAGAACAACTTGTATTTATAATAAATTATTCATTCTGTTTCAATTGTTTCGTAAACAATATTTTATTCTAAGTAATAAAACAATTCGATTACTTAGACCGTATCTAATTTAATCGAATTACAATAAGACACGTTGATTTTACTCACAAAATCATCCGTCAATATTAAGCAATTTAATTAACTCGTATCGGCATACGATTAATTAAATGATCAATTAAGAGTATTTCCCTATAGGTATGACCTAAGGGGATCAACTGATCACCACCGTCGCACGACAGTAATGTCAAACTCTAGTCAGCCAATCATTACCGATATGTGTGGACCAGTTGACTGTAAAATAATACTTCCCACATGTATTCTTAAATATGAGATTTAAACATGTGATCATTATGATCGACAGTTGTGATCTCATTATTGTCGGAGGACACTTATTCCAACAATCTCCCACTTGTCCTCGCCAAGTGTGCGTCACCAATTCTCTTGTCCTATTACTATCTCCCACTCAATGCAAGGTGTCTTTCGGGTCGTACTTGCAAGTGATCATATCGAGAGTGGTTTCCTCGATCTGGAGAATAACTGATTGACCGGAATTATCTACCATAGATACCTTCCGAGCGTGGCCACGCATTTCCAGTTCATTACTCCTCGAGTGGCCCTGAGATATTGTTTTAACCCTGAAAAGGGGTGGACAATTCCTATCGCACTATTCCCTTCGATTAGCCACAACCATCATAACCCAAAATATGCCCATTTGACCCCATTTACGAAGGTAGCAGTAACATAAATCAAAGTTAATCTGAAACTATGCCACTTTAGGCAAACAGTCTTTAGTTAAAAGAATCGACTCATTAGAATACTATAGTAGCTCTCGCCACGACCAGACTATATAAATTTGCCAGAACTCTATAAGCGGTCATTAGGCCCGACAAAGTGTTCTCAACAGTCTGCCTATGTGATCGACTACTCATCTCATATGACTCTATGGCACTTGAACTTGCCATCAATCGCATCACACTCTAGTCACTTCGAGACGTCACGTCATACAAGTGACTATGGGCAAATACCATGTTAATCCAGGTTCACTTTAACGGGGTTCAATATTGTCTCTACAACCCGTTTGGATGTAACAAAGTAATAAAAGAGTTTTTAAAGTAAAAACTCGAACGATAAATGCGATTATCACATATGAATAGTCAATACCTGATTACTACTTCATATTTTATAATCCAGTTTGATTTTTAATGTAGTTGTTAATCTCAGTTCAATTGAAATGACATAACTCATCATGTTAAGCCTATAAGAAGGCTTTGGTTAGTAGGTTTTATCAACTTCTTGTACCTTACTTAACCTTACTACATACTCGTTTTCCTTTGTAATGTATACATTTGCATTACACAACTTTCTGAGTACATGTCTAGATCCAATTTAGACATAAGCTTTCTAGTCATAGAACAGCTCCCGCTGTTTTCACAGTGTGCGAGACCCATCCCTCTCGCACATCTCATGATTGCAAGTGTATTCAATTTCCATTGTAAGCATCTCTCATTGTTCTTTATTGCCTAGAACGATTCTAACAAATCCATTTCTTAAATAACATAGCCACAATGGTTCTTTAACCATCTTTAGGTGTTTTGAATACGGTTTTTGTCCGAAACCTTAGACAATCTCAACAGTCATTAGTGTAAGCCCTTACACAAATTTGTGAATTGCATCAAAAACACTTAACTTTACATCCTTAAGCTTCCTCAAGGACTTAAGGATAATCTATATGGCTACTAGGTAACTATTACTTAAATTTGATTTGAAACAATTCCAATTCATCATACTCAAGGTATATGAAGTGTTATACATCATTACTCATTTAATTGATCCGGCAGCGGAAGCAATTGGAATCAATCAAATATGTTCAACATGATTGAACTAGTCATGAATCTTATCAACATTGGACTTCTTATTTGACGCTAATATCATGTGGATTGATCTCCATAAATCTGGATATTGAAGATGTATTATAATACTCCAAAAGTGTCAAATCATTCCCAATGTTCAATATGTCATCCACATATAAGACTAATTAAAATTTACGTAACTCCCACTAAACTTCATGTATAAACACAACTTCTCAACCTATTGAGAAAAGTTTTATCACATGATCAAAATGTTGATTCCAACTCATTGATGTCCTACTTAAGACAATCTCTTAAGTTGTACATTATTTTAGGATTGCAAGAATCTACAAAACTCATGACATGTATTGAGTACATTCCTTCTAATTGAAGAAGTGGGTTTTAGATTCACTCGCTATATATCATCATAATGAAATACAATCCCTAAGAAGATCTGAATAGTGCAAAACACTTTGCAACTAATCAAGCTTTGATATCTCTCTTTGATATCCAACAATTCCACACTTGGAATTTATTTCGGATTTTCATGGCTCTAAGCCTTGTATTGAGTTGTGACTTAAACACTCTCATGTAAGTCATGTGTTCATTACTTTACAGAAGTAACTTGAATCAAACAATTTCTTTGTAAGTTGTAAGCTTTTTTACTTTCTTAAAAGTAACATGAAAATTCATCATCTTCAACAAGTGATGAGTTCAACCTCCTAGGTTTCGAAGAAACAACATCATGTAGCCAAGAAAATACAGTTTCTTGCGACATACAATTTTTGATACAATTTTTGACACAATTCTTTTGTGGCTCTTGAATATTTTCTCCACTCTGTCTTCTAGAAATAAACTTGTATTCTAGAAAGACAGCTTCACGAGCCACAAACTTGTTGTACTCGGGATTATTGAAAGGAAAAATGAGCATTTGTTTCTTGTGAAAACTTACAAGCATGGTACCCTACTTTTTCATATCTCATATGAATCGTTTTAGATTTAGTGGAAAAATAATTTAGACAAATGATAAAATCCCCAAAAGGATCAAGTAACTCAAAGTAACTTGATTGAAGTCCAAACCATATCAAATAGGGTTTGATTTCTTTATCCAACCATACATTATCCCATAATGCGTGCAAAGAGAGATTAACTTGTGATACTATATCACATTTCCTTTGGCTTATATCAAAGTCTTCACTTTGATAATCCCATCACGATTAAATCGTGATTCCTGGAACTCTTTGAACTTCTTAAAAGATTTCTCTATGTACCTTATTAAGTGAACACATTAGTGTCAACTTAAATCGTTGGTAAAAGAAAATGATCAACCTATTCTGGATCAATGATTTACATCCTCGATATCCTTTTCAACCAAAAAGCACGAGACATCTTGCTTTGAATACAAGATACGCATATACCATAAGATTAACAACCTAATGGTTCCAAGAGTACTCGATAACTCTTTGCGTTCATCATTTCAGAATTTAAGGTTTAATCTTGGGTTACCAATTTGAGTCTTGCATCATCTACATAATATATCTTTCTAGTTTGGTTTAGAATATAATCACCTTTGATAATGGGCTAGCCATACATCAAATCATGGTGTATAGGGTCACAAAAGTGAAACCTCTTCTGTATCTTAACAAAATTATATTCTTATTTAGAGTTTATTCACTTAATAGTCATAATTAAGGTATAAATATAAACCCAAAACTAGATTGAGTACACAATGACTCTATCTCTCGACATCATTGTTGCTAGTCGTCATATTCTAATCATCCTATGTATCAAATACAATGATGAAAACCACCACCAGTTTCTGATATTGACGAAGTAGTACTAGCAAAATTTATGTCAATCAAATAAACATTTAAAGAAGAAGGTCCCATTACATGTCCCACAACTAACTTGCTGATTCTTCAATAATTTGGGGTAGTTTCCTTTCTTGCGTCCAACAATTAAGACAATGGAAACTTTATCGGTCGGGATTGATAGGTTTAGTATTGTTATTCTCAATAACTTTACTTTTACCATTACCTTGTATCAATTCCATTCTAATTTTACTTCTTTAAACCTCATCATTTTCTTAATGGTTTAAGAGAATGCTCCCACTCATTTCAATGAGTCTTTGCTAAGAGAAGCAAAATTGAAATTCATGAAGACTACTCTTCATTCGTTTGTTTAGTCTTAAAACTTTCATTGAAGTGGTTGCGGTATTTTGGTCAATTACGATTTCTAACAAATCTAGTCACCAAAATGATTTAACGTTTCAAAGTACTTAATGATGCGTGTCTTTTATATAAGGTTTTTACCTCATTTTCACACGCATTTCTGTACTTTTTATGTAGCATCTAGCTACAAATACCCCCGAATGTTCTACTTTAGTTCGTTTTATGTAATTTGCAAGAATTGACCAAAGAGGAGCTAAATCGAGCCTAAATCCGTCCCATTTGCATGCATTTATGGAGAATGAGGAGCCGGAGTTTGGAAATCTAACACTTGGAAGACGCGTGAGCTGGATTCGGGAAGTGTTTCAAAGTCTAGCGTGCCTAATTAGCTCGATCGAATAGTTAACTACTCGATCGAATGCTTTATATACTCAAGATTGATCGATCGAGCAGTTTAAGGAGTCAATCGAGGAGATTTTGCATGAAGTGCTCGATCGAGTGGTTTATTACCACTCGATCGAGTGGTTTGGTGTTCAATTGCTCGATCAAGTAGTTTATTTCTACTCGATCGAGTGGTTTGTCCTGCTTTAGTTGATTCCCGCCTAATTATTTTATGGGCTTTTGTAATTAGTCCATGGATTAGGTTTTAGGATGGATTTTTCGTATAAGATAGAGGGGAGGGACTACGTTACTGCTCTCTCTTCGGACGTTCGTTTTACTCTACCTAAGACTACTGTTCTTGGATTTTTGTTCTTCCTTTACACTTTGCTACTCGGATTTGTATTTTGCGATTGATATTACTATTCTACTTTTATCTTTAATCTTATTTATTGCCTAAATTCCTTCCCTCTTTTAATTGTTATCATAATTGCTTTAATTCAATCCTTATTATTTCTATCGTCATGTTTAGTTTTAATTATCTATTTGTCATTATTGTTAATTTGATGGTAATGAGTAGCTAATTCTCCCCCTGCTAAGAATATAGGGGATCCATAATCATGAAGGAATAGTAGCCGATTTATTGGGTTAATGCGGGTATAATCTCTGTTGTTTAAGTGCTGCAATTAATTGTATCTGTCTGATTGAGTCAACGCGATTAGACATTTATACCTTAGTGATCCTTGACCTGGACCGAAAGGTTGGAAAAGGCAAGACTAGTAGCGAGCAATAGGGTATTGTAGTGAGGGCGAAAGCAAAGCTATTTACGCTCTAGGGTGAATTAAGGACCGAAAGGTGACATTCGTTACCCCTTAGACCGTATTTGCATTGACCTGAGACCTAGATTACTTGACTGAATGATTATGGTGAACCATCTGTCTTAGCTGTTTCTCCTTATCTGATTAATTCCTTCCTCTTATTTTCTCTTCCTTATTCTTATTAGTTTAGAACATCACATTAAAAAAACCCCCCATTTGGTTACCTTGACGGACTTAGATTAAGCTACAATTTCCTACCTCTCTGTGGATTCGACCCGACTTCCCTAGCTATATTAGTTAGAGCCAGTTGGTATTTTTGACAGGTACGCGACATACGTCTCAAATTTTGGCGCCGTTGCCGGGGAGGTGGCGTAATTTTGTTGCTTTAATTAAGTTTGTCCCTCGTCTCAAGGAATTTATTCCTTGGGGCTGATCTCATTTCTGCAAACTTTCGATTAGTTTTGCAGGTTAGTTGCTGCTTTGAAAGTTTATTTGTCAGGATGCCTACGATTACGGAGCATATAGAGCCATGTAGTAGATGTGGCACGGAAGGGCATGACCCTATCTTGTGCATGGAAAGTGTGGAGCGCGTTCTTGCCTATCAGAAATATAAGCAGGGAGTTCCTTTCTCTCAGCTGTATGAAGAAATAAAGAATGTCTCTACCCCTTCCACGCCAGCCCCGCGACCGGTTTCTCCTTCTACAATTGAAGAAATTGCCGAATTAAAATCCATCGTGATGAGCATATCACTGCAATCTGAAACGGTCATATCGGAGTTGAAAGAACAAGTCGCGCAGTTAACACTCGCGAAAGACCAAGCCAAGCTTCTACCAACATGCAATCCAGTCAGTGCAATGAATTTTCAAGATGGCCTTACTCACGAAGAAGACGGGGTTTTGATAGCTGAAGATACCCCAGAAGATGATATGGATGAATTCTTAGCTGAATTACTTGCTGCGTATGCTGAAGACACTCGATCGAGTGATTTATCTACTCGATCGAGTGAATTAATTCATCCTATCACTCGATCGAGTGAAATTACAGGTCGATCGAGTAGTGCAGAATCTGATGTTGGTCGATCGAGTGATATTCTTACTCGATCGAGTAAGTTTATTGAAGAAATCACTCGATCGAGTGATAAAACCGGTCGATCGAGTGAAACAGAAGAAGAGAATGGTCGATCGAGTGATTTAAGTGCTCGATCGAGTACTTTAAGTGGCGGAGATCCTATTTTGCTATCTAAAGCCGCTACCGTGTCATCTTCCCCTGCTGTGAAGACGTCACGCATTGATAAGGGTAAAGGAAAAGTTGCGGGTTCGCTCATAGCTACCAGAGTACCCTTTCTAGGTCGTCTGAAGGACGCAAAGATCGAGCAACAGTACGGTAAGTTTGTGGACATCGTGAAGAACCTCCAGGTAACCGTCCCTTTTTCCGAACTTGTTACTCAGGTACCTACTTACGCTAAGTTTATGAAAGACATTGTGACGCGTAAGAGAAATTTAAGCGAGTTTGAGACGATTTCGTTTATGGAAGAGTCTAGTAATTTGCTTTTAAATAAGGGTCCACCTAAAATGAAAGACCCGGGCAGCTTTTCTATTATTTGTATTATAGGCAACATGGTTATTGATAAGGCCCTTTGCGATTTAGGTGCTAGTGTCAGTGTCATGCCCCTTCCTGTCTGCAAGAAACTGAACATGAGTCATTTTAAAGTGACTAAAATTACCCTACAGATGGCTGATAGATCTGTTAGGAAGCCCTTAGGTGTCTTAGAAGACGTGCCTGTGAAAATAGGCAAGCTCTTTATCCCAGTTTATTTCATTGTTTTAGATATAGCTGAGGACACCCGGACCCAAATTATCTTAGGAAGACCATTCCTTTGTACAATTGGGTCATTGTCATTGATGTCAGACAAGGGCGTTTGACTCTTGCAGTAGGGGATGATGCGATCACTTTCAGTCTGCCTAGTACTTTGGCTCGACCAATGATAGAGGATACTTGCTATTCGGTTGATATTATTGACGAGTCTATTTATGACTTCTGGTCGGGTTCTTTTATGAAGGACCCACTAGAAGCTATTATGCTTTTTGATGAGTGTGCAGGTAGCCCAGACGACGATGACGCTGCGTTGGAATTGCTTGTTGATGATTTAGATGAGCATGAGGGAGAGCAAGTGGAACAAATGATTAGCACTCTTTGCTCCATTGAGGTAAAGGTACCGGAACTTAAGCCTCTCCCTTCTCATCTTAAATATGTTTTCTTAGACGATACAGAGCAATATCCAGTCATTGTTAGTGCTAAGCTTAATGATGATCAGCTGACCTCTTTGTTAGCTGTACTTAAGAAAAACAGGAAAGCACTGGGTTATTCACTGGATGATATCAAGGGGATTAGTCCCGATATCTGTATGCACAGGATAGAGCTGGAGGAAGATCACAAACCTTGCAGACAGGGTCAGCGCCGGCTGAACCAGAAGATGCAGGATGTTGTGATGGCTGAGGTAATGAAGCTGCTAGATGCAGGTATTATTATTCTGTCGGTAATTCTAAATGGGTGAGTCCAGTACAGGTGGTCCCGAAGAAAGGAGGGACAACTGTAGTTAAGAATGATAAGGATGAATTAATACCTACTCGAGTAGTGACTGGTTGGCGGATGTGCATAGATTACAGACAGCTGAATGCCGCCACCAAGAAAGATCACTTTCCCCTTCCTTTTATTGATCAAATGGTAGAAAGGTTAGCTTCTCATAAATTTTTCTGCTATTTAGACGGGTATTCAGGGTTCTTTCAGATCCCTATCCACCCAGACGATCAGGCTAAGACTACATTTACTTGTCCTCAGGGCGTTTTTGCTTATCGCAGGATGCCTTTTGGTTTGTGTAATGCCCCTGCCACCTTTCAAAGGTGCATGATTGGGATATTTTCATAGTATATTGAGTCTATCATGGAAGTTTTTATGGACGATTTTAGTGTATATGGAAGTGATTTTTCTAACTGTCTGTCTAACCTTGAAAAAGTGTTGCAGCGCTGTATTGAGTTTAACCTTATGCTGAACTGGGAGAAGTGCCACTTTATGGTCAACGAGGGAGTTGTCTTAGGGCATTTAGTTTCTGATAGGGGAATAGAGGTTGATAAAGCGAAGGTGGAAGTGATTCAGCAATTACCACCTCCTGTTAATGTTAAGGGGGTGAGGAGTTTCCTTGGTCACCCCGGTTTTTATCGCCGATTTATCAGGGATTTCTCCAAAATTGCTAAACCACTTACACAGTTGCTTCTTAAGGATGCCCCTTTTGTGTTTACTGATGAGTTTCTTTCTGCTTTTAACAGGTTAAAGCAGGCTTTAGTCTCTGCGCCGATCATACAGCCTCCCGACTGGGACTTGCCGTTTGAGATTATGTGTGATGCGAGTGACTATGCACTAGGAGCGGTGCTAGGCCAGAGGAAAGACAAAGCTTTGAACACGATTTACTATGCGAGCCGAACTCTGGATGAGGCTCAAGTGAAGTACACTACCACTGAGAAAGAGCTGTTAGCTGTAGTTTATGCCTTAGAGAAGTTTCGTACTTATTTAGTTGGGTCAGAAGTCACTGTTTTTACTGACCATGCAGCTTTGAGGCATCTCCTTGCTAAGAAGGAGGCTAAACCACGGCTACTGAGATGGATACTCCTTCTTCAGGAGTTTGATTTGCAGATTAAGGATAGGAAAGGAGCTGATCACTTGTCGCGACTGATGCGGCAAGAAGGGGAAGATTCTCTACCTATAGATGATTCTTTTCCTGACGATACTTTAATTGCTGTTATATCGTCTATTGTTAACTAAGAACCTTGGTATGCAGATATAGCTAACTTCGTTATCAGTGGCAAGCTACCGCCTGACCTTTCTCATCAGCAGAGGAAGCGTTTTCTGTATAACGCTAAGCAGTACTTCTAGGATGATCCTTACTTGTTTAAGGAATGTGCAGACGGTCTTTACAGACGGTGTATTCCGCAGTGGGAGGCCAAAGTAGTCCTGGAAGGCTGTCACTCCTCTTCATATGGTGGTCACCACGGTCCATCGCGCACCGTGGCTAAGGTACTTCAGTCTGGTTTTTACTGGCCTTCTTTGTTTGCGGACGCTAGGTCTTTTGTTTCAGCTTGTGATGCTTGCCAACAATCAGGGAACATTTCACAGAGACATGAGATGCCACAAAACGGCATCTTAGAGGTTGAGGTCTTCGATGTCTGGGGCATTGATTTCCAAGGACCGTTCCCATCTAGTAAAGGTAACAGGTATATCTTAGTAGCTGTAGACTATGTATCAAAATGGGTTGAGGCAATTGCCTCACCTCATTGTGATGCCAAGACCGTGATAAAGATGTTTAAAAAGATCATATTCCCTTGATTTGGTGTCCTTAGGGTCGTCAATAGTGATGGGGGAATGCATTTTAAAGAAAAGAAACTCACTTCTATTCTGTCTAAAGTTGGTGTCCAAAACCGGCGAGGTTTGGGGTATCATCCCCAAACTAGTGGTCAGGTTGAGGTCTCTAACCGCGAGTTGAAAGAGATCTTGTCTAAGGTAGTTTCTAAATCACGGAAAGACTGGAGTCTTAAGTTAGATGACACATTATGGGCTTACAGAACTGCCTTTAAGACACCAATTGGTGCATCCCCTTATAGGCTAGTTTATGGGAAATCGTGTCACTTACCTGTTGAATTAGAATGTAAGGCTTGGTGGGCAATTCGTGAGCTTAATTATGATCCTAAGTTGTGTGGTCAGAATCGTCTTTTGCAGCTAGATGAGTTGGAAGAGTTTAGGCTTAATGCCTATGATAGCTCGCGCATTTACAAAGAAAAGACGAAGAGATGGCATGACAAGAGAATCCTACCTCGTGAGTTTCATGTTGGGCAAAAGGTCTTGCTTTGTTTAATGCCCGATTGAGATTATTCCCTGGCAAGTCAAGTCCAGGTGGAGTGGTCCTTATACGGTGACGGTTTGTTACCAAATTTGGATCCGTGGAGCTCAAAGATTCCGAGGGTCATAGATTCAAGGTGAATGGCCAATATGTGAAGCATTACCACGAGGCGAATGAAGCAGACAATCGCGTTGAAGTCTTGCACTTCGACGAGCTTGACGCGCCAGTTAATTGATGCCAAAAAGGTCGTGCGGGACCTCTTAAACCAGCGCTCTCGGGAGGCGGCCGGTTTTTTATTGTACTTTTGTTGAACCTTTTATTTTTCTTTAGCTTTATGCTGAACTTTAGAAGCTTTTTTATGAACTCCTTATGCTTTTCTAGCTTTGGAATGCGTGTTTTGCAGGATCAAGTACTCGATCGAGTGGTTTTATGCTTGATCGAGCACTTTTTGGGGAAGTTTTCACTCGATCGAGTGATAATTGTCCTCGATCGACCAAAGTCAATATCACGCTTACTCGATCGAGGGGTTTTTCACTCGATCGAGTCCTTCCAATTGCCAGTTCACTCGATCGAGCTGTTCCAAGCGCTCGATCGAGCAGTTATGCTTCCCAGCCGCTGTTTTACGTCTATGGAGCTACTGCTTGAGTTTCTTTGACCTCCCATGTTCATGGTCGGTTTGGGGAGGTCCCTCTTTATGACGTTTTGTAAGTTTTCCGACTCCACTTCTTCTTTTCTTTTCAGTTTGCATTTCTTTCCCTATTCTTGGTACAATGAGGGCATTGTACGGTTTGGTTTGGGGAGGTATGCATCCATATCTGTGTCTGCATGTTTTCTTGCATTTCTGCTTGCACGTTTATTTATTCCCGCATGCATTGTTGCTTTAATTAATTCAAAAATCATAAAAATTCAAAAAAAATTCACGTTTAATTTGAGTCGGAACGTTTGAACTTTGACGCTACATTGAATCTTTACTTGAGCCTTGCATACTCTTGACATTTAGTTGGCGTGATTATGTGCATAATCTACGAGTTTATGTTTTTCTCTTATCTGAACAAATAGACTTGATTCATTATATCGGCAAGCTACATTTCATTCTGAGGTTAGAGCTTTATAAACTGGTGACATTCATGACCGGTTTTATTTAGGATGTGAGTAGTACTCTCTTTAAGGCATGTAACATCAATTTGCATAAGCATGAGTCTAGTCTTCTTAAAACCTGTATGCATTCGGTCTGTGGATGGTGACACATGTTAGGAGAGGCAGTTCCCTTTACTTCATTCTACCCATGAGCTCCACATTGCCAAATTGCCTTTTTGTCCTTTTAACTACTTTCTATAATACTTCCTACCCTAGCCGAGCTAGTGACGAGTAGTTTTTGGAATGTTTTATTGCAAAACTGTTATTTTATCTGATTTCAGAAGATGGTGGAAGAACTGAAGGGAATGAAAGAAAAAGAATTGTTGAAAAAATGAAAAAATGATGAAAAATGAAACAGAAAAATGATGAAAATAAATCTCGTGTGAAGAAAAATGAGAATTGGATAATGATTTTCACTCCCATGTCTTATTTATATCTTATGGGTAGTTGACGAATTCTTGGTGTTTTGAGAGTTTAGTGCATAATTTGTGCACCGTTTCATCTTGCTATATTGAGTACGAAGTTGGGATGCAGTTTATATTTGGATCCGTTGTTGCTAGCCTGGCTATTAACTCCACATATCCAAATTCATCTTAGCCCCTTCTTACCCATTACCTCACTTACCCAAATGTAAGTCCTCGGCATGTGTCTTGGTCATTAGTATGGTTGGAATGCATATGTACGGTTGTAGAGACTTTATTCATGTTAACTGCATGCATGTTTTTATAGGTCGAGTTAGGTGAGTGTCTCTACTTCTTTCTATCTTTTACATATATACTTACCTTGTGCCTAATTTTGAGTGACGAGCGACCCGTCAGAGTCCGATATCTTTTGAGTCATGCAAGGTCGACAGTTGAGTAAGTTTGAAACATTGATTTAACTCGTTTGCACTTCTCATTTGCCACTTTGTCATTTTGTTGCATTAAATTAGTTCTAGTGGGTGATTTGTAGCTGATGCGTTGGTCCCCATCCACTGTTATTCCTTAGTTGCATTCATATTTGCTTGGGGACAAGCAAAGGTTTGGTTTGGGGAGATTTGATGCGTGTCTTTTATATAAGGTTTTTACCTCATTTTCACACGCATTTCTGTACTTTTTATGTAGCATCTAGCTACAAATACCCCCGAATGTTCTAATTTGGTTCGTTTTATGTAATTTGCAGGAATTGACCAAAGAGGAGCTAAATCGAGCCTAAATCCGTCCCATTTGCATGCATTTATGGAGAATGAGGAGCCAGAGTTTGGAAATCTAACACTTGGAAGACGCGTGAGCTGGATTCGGGAAGTGTTTCAAAGTCTAGCGTGCCTAATTAGCTCGATCGAATAGTTAACTACTCGATCGAATGCTTTATATACTCAAGATTGATCGATCGAGCAGTTTAAGGAGTCAATCGAGGAGATTTTGCATGAAGTGCTCGATCGAGTGGTTTATTACCACTCGATCGAGTGGTTTGGTGTTCATTTGCTCGATCGAGTAGTTTATTTCTACTCGATCGAGTGGTTTGTCCTGCTTTAGTTAATTCCCGCCTAATTATTTTATGGGCTTTTGTAATTAGTCCATGGATTAGGTTTTAGGATGGATTTTTCGTATAAGATAGAGGGGAGGGACTACGTTACTGCTCTCTCTTCGGACGTTCGTTTTACTCTACCTAAGACTCCTATTCTTGGATTTTTGTTCTTCCTTTACACTTTGCTACTCGGATTTGGGTTTTGCGATTGGTATTACTATTCTACTTTTATCTTTAATCTTATTTATTGCCTAAATTCCTTCCCTCTTTTAATTGTTATCATAATTGCTTTAATTCAATCCTTATTATTTCTATCGTCATGTTTAGTTTTAATTATCTATTTGTCATTATTGTTAATTTGATGGTAATGAGTAGCTAATTCTCCCCCTGCTAAGACTATAGGGGATCCATAATCATGAAGGAATAGTAGCCGATTTATTGGGTTAATGCGGGTATAATCTCTGTTGTTTAAATGCTGCAATTAATTGTATCTGTCCGATTGAGTCGACGCGATTAGACATTTATACCTTAGTGATCCTTGACCTGGACCGAAAGGTTGGAAAAGGCAAGACTAGTAGCGAGCAATAGGGTATTGTAGTGAGGGAGAAAGCTAAGCTATTTACGCTCTAGGGTGAATTAAGGACCGAAAGGTGACATTCGTTACCCCTTAGACCGTATTTGCATTGACCTGAGACCTAGATTACTTGACTGAATGATTATGGTGAACCGTCTGTCTTAGCTGTTTCTCCTTATCTGATTAATTCCTTCCTCTTATTTTCTCTTCCTTATTCTTATTAGTTTAGAACATCACATTTAAAAACCCCCCATTTGGTTACCTTGATGGACTTAGATTAAGCTACAATTTCCTACCTCTCTGTGGATTCGACCCGACTTCCCTAACTATATTAGTTAGAGCCAGTTGGTATTTTTGACAGGTACGCGACAGACGTGTCACTTAACTCAATTAAGCACATGAGAAACAATTCAGTGTAAGTAGATATGTTAGTTAAAAATCAAAAACCCTTTTGATCACGAATAACTTTTATCTATACTCTTCACAAGAGATCCTTGCAATGGATAATACGAGGTTTTTAGAAGAAAATTCAAATTTGTCTTTAGTTACGTTGTTTTAATGGAGATTTGAACTAAAATCGAAATCATATCGTATATAATTTGAGGTAAAGAATTAGAACAATATGATTAACGGAATAATGAAAACATTTATCGTTATAATAATACTTGTAAATAATTTAACAAGTAAAGCATTTACATAGTGACCTCTACCCAACTATGATAAATGATTCCAAGATCCAAATTCATATTAACTTGGGCACGCTTTGGCGATACAACCCTCATCAATATAACTCGGTGGATTAACTCTTTAATCGATTATACTTTTAGAACTCTTGGTCGATAAAATTACATTAATATTTATCTTTAGCCCAAAACACATTCGGCTATGGTCGAGAATACTTTTGTTGAGTTCAACCCAAATTTCGAATAAATGTGTCCATGATCCAAATTCACATTAACTTGGGCACGCTTTAGCGATACAACCCTCATCAACATGAATTCGGTGGATATACATTTATCACCCACTTCCCCTACGTAACAAGGTTTGTACCCCGGTTTGGCCGAGCGCACTCCCTCACGAAATAGGTTTTCATGGTTTCTAATTTTTGGTAAGGCTAAGTCTCAATTGTTTATTTAGCGAGAGGTCATGTCAATTTATTATCTATCACGTTTTAAGTGAACTAAAGCGGTGAACTACGATAATTGTAATTGACACGGTCGATAAACTCGATTTAAAATGCATGTTTAGTTATGGCGATTTAGCGATGCATGCAACATATAAATAAAAAGCAAAGCATAAAAATAAAAATCCTAGTATGGCCTTCCTAAAATAGTCAATCTAATAAACTATTACAAATGCGGAAACCAACTCCTTTGGTCCCTTGAACTTCGGTCTTGGTACGCATCTCGAGGTAACACCGTCTTCATAGGAAGCTCCGAGAAATTACAAAATAATAAATAAAAATTACATAATTTCCTATTATACATTTTTAATAAAATAAATCTATTAAATTACAAAATGGTGATACGAGATCACAATAATTACAACCGAATCGATATTCCCATACATTTCGGGTAATATCAATTAAAAACTAAGGCCATACTAAGTAAATTTACATAATTCAAAAATTATATAAAATAAAAAAATATGACAATCATAAATAAAATGCAGCATTATAATATGTATAAACATGCTTAATTTTATGCTAAATCGCCTTTTAAGAGCCAATATCATATAAGTTATCGGTTTTTATGGATTTACGTGATTATAAATTTTTAAAATCACAAAATATCTCATAAATTCATATTTATGTTCAAGTTAATTATCCTAACCATCTTAGGACTCAAAACTTAGTCTTCACTAATATTTTGACAATAACTCAACTTGATTTCTTAATATTGTTCATAATTGGACCAAAAATAAAATATTATATTATAAACTTCAAATTAGATTATAAAAAATTTCAAATAATTTCAAAATTTGAAATTTAAACTCATGAACATTCTGGAAAAATACCATGACACTCATAATATTCAAAACTTAGGTTAAAAATTTCGAAAATTTATCGAGAAAAACAATGTTGCGGTTTATTGGTTTTAACAAATATGACCATTAAAATATGAGAAAATTTATTTTCATCAACTTTTCACTTTTGGATCTTAAATATATGATAAAATGCAACATGTGACATTTTTCTTTAGTCATAAAATATGTTTTAGCATTATATACTAAATAAAGTCACTATTTATTGAATTTCTTTTACTCAAAAATTCATAAATCATGCTAAAGAATCCAATACCTCTAATATTTTTATACACACTGAGTAAAAATGCATGTGACAACATTATAAATTTCCATGACCAGATTCGAAATATAACTCATATTAACCTAATAAACCCTTTAAATTCGATTTAAGCTTATAAAATCCATATTTCATGCAAAATAACTTAGGTTATCACAAGATTTAACATGCCATCAGTAGATAATATATGTGAAAACATATCCAAAAACCACTGAAAAATTCGAAGTTTAGCTATTTTTCTTCCAAAAATGACATTTTTCTCATAAAAATCACATTTTAATGGCAATAATATATAAAATGAACAATAAAATCCATAAATGAACCAAAATATCCCAAATAAATTTTAGGACCAGAAACTTTAACATGCAAAGTGATTTCGTGATATATCATAATAAACACAAAATTACAAGTTTTATTTGTTAATAAGATTAACTCGGAAAAACAATAAACCGATTTGCATGCAAACAACCTAGGCTAATGATACCACTTGTTAGGATTCATTAATTCCATTTCTATAAATTTCATACAAATGTGATTATTTAGTCATAAAATAATAACTAGATCTTATGCATGCAAACATAAAACAAAGTAGAGAAGAAATCGTCACTTCTTACATTGGTGTTTCGGATTTTTGGGCACCAAAAAGATCTCCTACTTATTGGTTCTTGAGCTTTCCAACAATGGATGAACAAAGGTTCAAATTAGAACCTCTCCCAAAAGCTTATACCAAGGAACACCCTTAATGACTAATATTATTATGAGCTAGTAATAATACTAATCTTACTTAAAATTTGGACACAAAAATGATGTTTTGTTCTCTTGTATTTCGGTCAAGAGAGGAGAGGATTTTGTGAGCTTTCTTTCTCTAAAAATTATTTCACAAATGTAGAGAATGATAATTTTCTAACACTAGAAAATATTAAGTAAAGTAATGAATAAGTATATAAAAAAAAACCTTTGGCTTTTTCTCTAGAGGAAAACCGGTTGGGAGGGGGATTAGAGGCAAATGCATGGTCTTGTATTCTTCTCAAGATAAGACTAGGCATGCATGGCTATAATTAGACTATAATCATTCTGTTTTCCTTATTAAAATAATCAACAAAATTTATCCTCTAATACTCCCTCTATTTCGGCACATACACATAAAATGGAAGGTTCATTTATTTTGTCATTTGTCAATTTTGTTATATGTCACATGTTGCATGACATGTTACATTATAATGTATTTTTAACATATAAAAAATCAACATATTAATAAAATATGTCACATACAAAATTTAACTAGTAATTCTTGATTACTTGTACCAAAATGATTTATCAAATTATAAATTACAACAACTTGTATTTATAATAAATTATTCATTTTGTTTCACTTGTTTCGTAAACAGTATTTTATTCTAAGTAATAAAACAATTCGATTCCTTAGACCGTATCTAATTTAATCGAATTACAATAAGACACGTTAATTTTACTCACAAAATCATCCGTCAATATTAAGCAATTTAATTAACTCGTATCGGCATACGATTAATTAAATGATCAATTAAGAGTATTTCCCTATAGGTATGACCTAAGGGGATCAACTGATCACCACCGTCGCACGACAGGAATGTTAAACTCTAGTCAGCCAATCATTACCGATATGTGTGGACCAGTTGACTGTAAAATACTACTTCCCACATGTATTCTTAAATATGAGATTTAAACATTTGATCATTATGATCGACAGTTGTGATCGCATTATTGTCAAAGGACACTTATTCCAACAAAAGAGAGGTTGTTAAGTTGTCATTAGAGCTCGTGGGATAAATTTTATTGTTACTGTATTTATTAATTTTTGTTAGGTAATAGTCTTAGTGTCTTTATATATATATATATATATATATATATATATATATATATATATATATATATATATATATATATATATATAGCATCCGGTGAGAACGAACACTCGGTGAGAACGGTGAGAACGAACCAATAATCAACCGCTCACACTCCATTTACAATTTACATTACACAAATGATAAAACCAACATGTCACAAACCCAAATAAATCGTATCATCGCTCATACCAATACACCACCACCCTAAAATCTGTCGTCGGTCATCAATGGCCACTTTGCCGACGCTGACGTCGGATCTCCGACTGATAACACCAACAACCAGTCCGAGAATCATCTCGACCACCACCAGACGCCGGTGACTTCCCCTATCACTATTTCAGTATCTTTTACCTTCACCTTTTCCCCATAATTCGCCCATTCCCTTCACTGATGATCGTCGGACCTCAATTAACGACGAAAAATACTCGTTTCGTCTCCGATCAATGACTCAATCGACGTCGTGGGTAGAGTTGATGTTGTTGTTGGTCGACACGAATTCAGGCGAGTGAAAGTGGGAGTACAGATTTGGAGATCCAAAATGGGTAGGCGATTTTTGATTTGTGGGTTTGTTTTTAATTGCTTTAATTTGATTGATTTTGGGTAGTTTTGGTACTGTGTTTTAATGACTCCCTCCATTCATGCTCGATCAGTTAATCTCCGTCAGGAAACTCCGATCATCAGTCGATGCCTTTCGTTAGTTTCCTGTCTATTTCGATGTATCTACACCAATTTTAATGTATCTTAGGACGATTTTATTGTATCTAACATAGATACACAAAATTAATCATTAGGTACATTAAACTTGGTTTGAGATACATCAATATAGAATAAAGATACATCAATAATTTCGTGTATAAGGAGGGCGTCGGTGGGGTTGGGTCCACCAGATGAGGTCGGCATAGATGACGAATGGGTCCGCCAATGAGCACATAGCAAGAACACAAAATGTGTCACCTCCTAGCGTTTTATGTAAAGCTTTTATATGGCGTCATGGTGGTGCGCCTGCATATGGGTGGTCGGGAAGGTGCGGTGTCGGGAGAGGTATCGGCTTCTGCCGGTGGTGGGTTGTGGAATCTGCTGGCGGCGATGAAGGTGTGGGATGGAGAGAAGAGATATTGGGTGACGACGAAGTAAATGAACACAATGTGCTCCGAGTATGCCGCGGCAGCTCTACCTAGCTCCGGCGAGGTGCTCCGACAAGGTGTTCGGCGATGGATTGGGTGGTCAATTTGGATGATGAAGGTGTTAGGTTAGATTGTACTGTGTGGGGGGGGGGGGGGAATGTAAGGGAGGCAAGGTGAATACGAGTATATGCCATTTTGAGTATGTTAGCAAATAGTCACACACACACACACACACACACACACACACACACACACTCTCTCTCTCTCTCTCTCTCTCTCTCTCTCTCTCTCTCTCTCTCTCTCTCTCTTTCTCTCTCTCTCTCTCTCTCTCTCTTCTCCGTTTTCCATCCTTATTTACTCTACCTCTCCACCTTCATCAATCTCCTACACTAAACTTGTCCACGCTAAATCAACTCTGTTATTTATCAAAAACCCATATATCGAATTTCAAACAAGTTTCGCTGAGTTCAAGGCACAAGTTTGGCAATCAATAGGGAGCGTGTTTCGGATGGGATACCTGACCTCAGAAGAAGAAACAGAACAGTTTAAAATTTGATGCGTTTTGATACGTGCAATTTATATAGTCCTTTTGGCCTCTTATTGCACGCATTTCTATATCATTCTCGTAGTTTTGTATTGCAAAATGCCCCGAATAGGCTACTTTGGTTTGTTTTTCTTCATTTGCAGAAACGGACCTGAAAGTAGTGAAATCGTGCCTTCTTCAGTCCTCTTAGCATGCATTTGTGGAGATGGAAGATTTTGAGCAGAATTGTCGTGCCTCGGGAAGCGTGAAGGAGTCTCGGAAGCTAACCAAGTGAAGAACACGAGCTAGTACAGTGGCTAGTTCTCGATCAAACCTCAATCGAGTCCATGTTGTACTCGATTGAAGGCCACACTTGTTCGATCGAGAGGAATTTCTGGGATGGTGCTCGATCGAGGAGTCTTAGATCCCTCGATCGAGTGAATTTCTACTTAACACGAGAGTTTATTCCGTGATTATCTTATTTAATATTTTAGTTTAGTTAATAAATATCTTCCCTATATAAGGGAAGACGTAATTAGGTTTTAAGCACTCTCTATTACGCTCCATTACTCTTAATCATTCTGTTTTAGGCTCTTAATTACGGCTGAAACTTTCTTCTCCTTTTTCACGTTACTTTGCCCTTACTTTCTGGATCTCAAGCTTGTAATCTCTCTTTACTCTTACTCTTAATTTAATTCCTCTTTGCTTTCTCTTAATCTTTGCTCTTAATTTCTGTCTTATTGTTATTGTTATTATTAGTTTATGTTATTGCATCTTCATCATATTATATCTCTTGCTTATTCATATATCGTTGTTTTCTTCTAGGGGAGTCATGGTAGTGAATAGATGAAGTTGTAAATAGATTAGATGATTGAATTGTGAGAACTGTTTTATGACAATATAATTGTAATCGTTTAGCTAAGTGCACGCTTCTAAACTAGTTAAATCGGTTAAATTCAGACCTAGATCGAAAGATTGGAATGAACAGACCTGTTATGAACAGTAGACTACACTAATAAGGATGAAAGTTAAGTTAGTTGTATTCTAGGGCGGATAGCAGACCGAAAGGACCTTTCCCTTACCCTTCTCACATTAGATTGTCTGAGTTATTTATGACTGAGTTAATTAATTGCCATGGTGAACCAACTTCCTAACATACTTCTCTTTATTTGATCACATCTTTAATTTTCTTTATTTTCATTGCTCTTTTCTCTTGCCTTAATCTCTTTTAGGTTATTAGAAATCAATTTAAAATACCCAATTGTTACCTGACGGACTTAGATTAGCGGATAGATATAATAGCCTCCCAGTAGAGTACGATACCCGACTTACCTCTACTATATTTTAGTTGAGCCAGTTGGTTTATTTTTGATAGGTTGCAACAGCCGTGTCACGTTTGTTGTGGTTACTGCTATTATTGTTGCTCATGAAATTGGTCATGTTTTAGCTGCTTATCTTCAAGGAATACACGTACCTATATAAGTAATTTTGTAATTGGGTTTGGTCCACTCTTAGCTAAATTTAATACAAAGAAGGTCAAATATTTAATTGAAGCATTTCCTCTTGTTGGTTTTGTTCGGTTTTCCGATAAGGATCGTGATAGTGAAATTCTGGTAGATGATGAAAAGCTTCTAAAAACAGACTAATGATTGACCATATTCTAGTTGTTTAAGCTGGTTTTGTTAGCCACCATTTTATTTTCTAAAGTCTTGTGTGTCGGTTTGCATGTGCAAGAGGTCCAACTGATGTTAATTCTAGTCTATATCTCATGTAGTTGGTAATTTTCATGCTATGTCACGAACAATTATTTTCTCTCTGACCTCTATATTTTCTTAAGTGTATTTGATTGGCCGTCATCTTTTACTCTTTTAGTAATGTTCATGCCATCTTTTTCCAATTGGAAAAGTATTGAGTTTAATTACTAGTTGTCTGTTGCAATCTGGAAAAGGCTGGCAACTCGCTGAACTTTAGGTACAAAGGTTCTGAACAGTTGGTACAAAAGTTATGAACCTTCAATATAAAAGTTCTAAACCTGAGGTTCTCACGATTCTCAAAGGTTCTGAACAGTTGGTACCCGAGGTTCTCACGGTTCTCATATAAAAGTTATGAACCTTCAATATATATATATATATATATATATATATATATATAGAGAGAGAGAGAGAGAAGAGATCAACTAAGTCCCTTATATCATATTAAGTCCATAAGTCTTAATGTGGGCTGTTGGATCAAGCAAACCAATGGCCAAGATTGCACACAAAAAGCGCAGTAAACCCCACTCAACATATATTTCATATTTACCTCTCTCCTCTTACCCACTAACCTATGCATGCTACTGTTATGTCCATCAGTCTGTCATCATTTCCCTCCTCATTTCCCATAGAATTCAAAACAACTTGCGGTTTTTTTCCCTCTATTTCCTGTCATTTCATCTTCCTTTTTCTTTCTTCACATTCCTGATAACTCCACTCGCCATTTTCATCTCCGCCAATTAATTCCAACTCGCAATTCATCTCTACCAATTAATTTCAACTCGTCTGGAAACTCACTTGTCTCCATTTTTTATAAGGTATTTTTTCCATTCCTTATTTAGTGATTTGTACTTGTTTTTTGTTAATTATTGCCTTTGTTAAACTATTATAAAACGAGTTCATTTGATTTTTCAATTTTCAATTATAGTTTTTGTGGACAACGCCCGCGGGATCTGCGTCCGCGGGATCCACAGGAGGCATTATCGACTCGGGGTTCTTTCGAATCGAATTAAGACAAATTAGAGTCGCCACCAAGTTTTATGGGAACTTGGAACCGTTCAAGTCAACTTTACACCTTTCATCGAAAAGCATAAAGCCAATCGACTACGAGTGATTAAAGATAAAGACTTGTACCCTATATCACTCGATTTGAATGACTCTCGTAATCCAATGGTATTTAGACGGATCCACAAACCATAGATCTTGAGTAAGGGGTGAGGGTACGTGTTAGGAAGCCCATAAGGACACCCAACCCCGCCCGTCAATAACGGCCTCTACTAAGTCAAGTATCGGATTTCAAACAAGGTCGTAGCTACTACGGTATATGATATGCAAACATCGTTTTAAAACCCTAACAGGTGAGGTTTCTATGTCGATTTGGATGCAACTAAACTAACTTTGTCAAAGTTGTAATTTAGCACGTGGGTTGATTGATCTAACAACATATAAACGAAACAAACAAGGCTTGATGGGAATGGGGGAGCCGTTGGGATCTACCCTATTACAACCCAGGCATTTCATGCCGACACAACAAAAAATTAAAGATACAACTCGATCTAAATACAATTGCTATATACGACACCATACACGACACCCTCCATGGCCAATTCGGCCTAGGAAAACGTGCACAAGGGGTGGCCCACGTCTTACATGACTCGCGGCCTTAGGTCACTCCTCGTAATACGTGCTTTCGCTTAATCTTATCGAATTAGACATTGGCTCATGCACCAAAGCTTGCATTAGCATAAATCGGGCCACGGTGTTTTAAACAACATGCGATTTACTACGCTCTACATGAATTGGAGCACAACTATCTAACCAAACAAGACTAAGGTTTTTTTAGAAATCATTTGACTCGATAACGGAAAATTAATTACAAACAAATTACAAAACACGATTCGATAAACAAAAGTAATTACGAGATACGAAATAACGAGATAAAGATAAAAAAAGCGAGAAAAGGACTACAAAATACACGGCCAAACACGACCTACAAATCCTAGCCTACCCTAATCCTTGGGTTAGATTCATTAGGTTAGATAGATTTGTAAAGCGATACGGGATATACATTAGAAATCGACGATAAAAGAGGTCAGAAGGCTTCGCCTAAACCGAGTGCTCTACACGGCCTAAAATGTCGAATTAGGTCAGGTTCGCTAGTTAAATTAACTTGTCGAGTGTTAATAAGAAGGTGCTAATCACGCACTCTTATACTAGCGAGAAATCATGTGAAAAGAGAGATGTATTCAATTAGGTTACAAAATTGTTAACCGATTTTAATGCTTGTGTCGAAGCACCCTAACATGTCTAATTAGGTTACTAAATCGATCTAATATCTTCTAAATGAGTCATATGTTAACAATCAGAGGTCGAACTAACATGCAACGGGTCCTAGGGCAGGCCGAATTGAGCGAGACAAGCGAGGGGTCAAAAGCGAGGAACAAAGTTAGAATTCGTTTGATTAATGCCTTACCTTGAACACGAGGATATGTAAATGAGAAGGGGATACGACCGACCGATCTGGCGGATTTATTTCCCAACTCAAGTCAACGCGGGTGTTCATGGTGGTACTTTAACTCATACTCAGACTAAACTAGTTTCATAGTTAACGATATCAAACGATGCATAACGATAAACAATATACAATACAAACTATAAAAAAAATAACATAAAAGAACGAAATAAAAGGGAGAAGAGGAGGAGTTGATGCACCCTCAAGCTACATGTATAGTTGACACCGTCTTGGGTCATAATCGATCGTAGATTTTATCTCGAGAGGCCGTCGTCCATGAAGGAACAAAGCAACAACACGTTTTTTGTAAATCTGGACAGCAACTTTCAAACTGCAATTTCTCACTCGTTTCACGGTGAAAATTAGATTTAAAAGATGTTTTGAAAACTAGAAAGAGAGTAGAACAAAGATATTAAAACAAACCACGCTCGTTCTAAGTTATTGGGCACGAAAAACGAGCACAAACAGAACTGGACAGACAGGAAAAGCCGCGAAAACAGAGTGTATGACACTCTGTTTTTCGGGGGGATTCGTGTACTCTCAAGGTCAATTTGGCTCGTGAATCTTTGTCTAAGATGTAGATGGATGTTATATGGTTAATTAGGAACAAGAAACTCGAATTTTAATGGATATTTGAAGGGGGAACGAATGGTATTTCGAGAGAGACACAAACTGTTTCTCAGTTTGGATGTCTCGGTTTTGTTGAGAGTTTTGAGAGGCAATTAGGGTTTGTTTGTGTAGATTAGTGTTGGTTAGTGACGGTAGTATGTATGGAGAACTTAGAGAGATGAAAGTATGGCAGAGGGGAGGTATTTATAGGGAGTTAAAGTAGGGTTTGATAGGGTTAAGAGACCTTGGACTCGGTTTGCATAGCTGTTGTCCATCAACTGTTTCGTGGGCTTTTTAGGAGGGGTTTTTCTTGGTGGTTAAGCTAAGGTAATATGGGTAGGATACTAGGGTATGGTTTAGGGTTAATGGGCACGGGTTTAAGTGGAGTTTGAAATGGGTTTTGGACTCGGGTTTGAGCACGCAAAAAAGGGGATGAGACCGTGTTATTTGCGGGCTGCTTGTGGAGTGTTTGGGACGAGATTTGGAACGTGGGTATGGGGGTTTGAACTGGGGTTGGATAAGTAAAAGCCTAGGTCGGTTAGTGAACTCGAGATTCGTGCTAATTCGTAAAGAAAACGGGCTCAAAAACCGAGCTACAATGGAGCTCCAAAACGTGTGATCAAAAACGAGTTTTCAACTTTCAAAATTGATCTTTCAAATCAATTAACACATTAAAATAAATGATTTTTCAAATCAAATACACTCATAAAATGATTTTTCAAATCAACTATTTATTTTATTTTCAATAAAATAAACTTGAGAAAATAAATTCAAATTAAAGTAAAAAGAATTCACCTTAATAAAATACTAATTTAAATATCATTTAAATTAATAAAATACTTCGTCGACAACGCTCATTATACATCGTAAAACGAAACCAAATAATGACAATGACAACTAATGAATACATGTGTCCTATCATCATCGGGTGTTTGTCGGGTTCTCTATAAATTCCAGTATCGACGGATACGGGTATCTACAGAGCCCCCACTTTGACTGAGGCTTGGACAAGGCGAAAGTCAAAGTATACCTCAGGTCCCTCTCGACCTGAGGATTCTGCGGGTCGTTTATAGTCCATTAAACTTGCGTATATAAGCTCGCCAGGCATAAGAAGAGATCATACCTGAAACTTCGTCGGGGATTAACTCTTGCTTCTATTGCGTCAAATTGTCATCGTTGGTCATCGACCCGTAAATTGCATATGTGGTGGGTTGAGCCTCATCCTTAGGCGCCTACGTATCCGTTTCTGACGGAATCAAACCCGCGTCGTAGTTCGGCAACTGCTGACACATGCCCAAAGTTTATCATCTGCTGGCGTTTGTCTAAAATTCATCATCTGCTGACACTTGCCCAAAATTTATCATCTGCTGGCACTTGTCCGAAATTCATCATTTTCTTTCAGCTACGGATTTCTTCCATTTCGTACTCTTGTATTGAATTTAATTCTTGGTGGATGTCATCCTTTACATCTTGATAATGGTCTCTGAAGCCTACGGCTTCAGAGCCCCCAGTTTGCAATGGCTCTAAAGTCGAAGACTTTAGAGCCACCAGTTGAAGCATATCCTGCTATATTTGAAACACAGAAAATGTACAAGCAATAATCATCACATAAGCACATTTGGATCATCGATCTTGAAATTGGATCATTTAAAAGATTGGGTCATTGACCCGAAGATTGAACACGTTGAAAATCTTGAATAATTGGGCCATCGACCCGAATTTTGAATCACTTAGAATATTGGGCCATCGACCCGAGGTTTGAAGTTGAAGTGTTGGAATGCTGGGTCGTCGACCTAAAATTAAATTTTGAATGACTGGGTCATCGACCCGAAATTTGAACAAGTTGAAAATTTTGAATAATTGGGCCATCGACCCAAATTTTGAAGTTGAAATGAATCCCTTGGATGTTGGGCCATCGACCCGAAATTTGAATTTGAAACGAATCATTTTGATTTTGAACTTTGAAATTTGAACCTTGACTTGAAATGTACCACTACTTGGATCATCTATCCATAATTCGCAAAACGTTTTTGAAATTTCGGAATTCTGAAATATTTGGCATTTTGAAATCGAACCTTGATGGGTGAGCAGGAAATACGACTCAGACACTCTGTATGACCCTTAAATAACGTGGGCGTAGCCCGCTACCGTAAAACAAAAAGGAAAATAAAACCGCAAGTGTGCACGGGTTTTAATTCAATTATTGACTTATTGGGGGTAGAAATGTAAATTGACAATTCTGGCGCCAAAAGATGGTAAATGGAAATCACAAGGTCGTCGAATTGGGACGGAGATATCGTATGTCATGGGCATGCTCCCGAGGGCACATGGGAATCAAGATCATTTGGCCTTGACAAGGAGGATTAAACTCACATAACAACAACGTTGGCTTCGCCCAGATACTAAACACAGACTGATTTTACGAGAACACTTAGACATCACACATCACTCTTGTTGGGAACATTCTGTCACTCTTCTCCTCGCCTCCTTTCTTTTCAGCGGGTTTTCATCATTTCTTGCCACCGCCTTCTTTCTTTTCCGCGGGCTTTCATCATTTCTTGCCACCGCCTTCTTTCTTTTCAGCGGGCTTTTACTATTTTTCTTCCACGCCTTCTTTCTTTTCAGCGGGTTTTTCATATTTTCTGTTCCCAACACAAACCCACATCTATATGACTCAGCATCTTTGCCTAAACCTTTAGATAAAGCTCATTCCGAGACTTGATACTATTCATCTGAACCTATATCCTTATCCTAGCTTACATCGAGTACTAAGACCAACTCAAACAAAGGTGGCTTCATTTGGACTTGGTTAAGACCCGTAAGAAACCGACAAGATGACCACTTGGATGATGGGTGGATTGAATCCCTTATTATGAAGGACTGCCTACGTATTCGAGTGGAGCGAAATCAAATCCGACGTAGTTTGATGATGGTGCATAAACATGGCATTTTGATTGTGTGTACACACTCAAAGGTTTCACCTAAGGTATCATGTCGTATCCCATTCTAGCCTGTAAGGTACCGTTGTATCCCGTGTCTAGGGTTGGTACAAAAGGTTTTGATTCTTTGGGATGTGGAGCTTGGTAAAAATAGGTTCGTAAGGTAAACTATCATTCTGAAGGTTCGTTTTGTGGTGCTAAGGCTAACGGGTTATGGCTTACATCGTGGTTGGAAAGGTGTCTCGGTTTTGACGAAATCCGAGTGCAAATGGGTTGGAAAACAATGTGGGTTCAAATCTCCATATTTGGACCCTAAAGGCTGGGTGTAACTGCACAAGCGGAATGATTCTCAAAATTCCTGACTATCCCCTTGTAACTGTCTCAGGAAGGACTTAGAGGGTAAAGAGGTCACTACGTACGCTTTTGGGCTTCGCCCATTGAACCTCAACTATGGGTACTTGACTTGAATTCTGGCTTCTGTAACTTCGACATTCAACCAAAAAGCATTCCGCAATAACATCAACATCTTTTTTTCTTTTTTCTTTTTCTTTCATCTTTTTTTCATTTTTCTTTTTTTTTTTTCATTTTTTTTTCATTTTTCCAATTTTTGAAAATGATCTTCTATTCATTCTCTTAGTCACAAATGGATACACCTTGAAAACTGGGCTTCGCCAACTAATTTGGGTAAGAACTAACAATTCCTTGTTAGAACGGGTTGATATCTCCTCTCTTCGAGATGGGATGATTTTGTTGGGGAATGGGCTTACCTTCCGTCATCGATATGGGAAACAAGGAGCTAGTCCAGGTTCGTCATAGAATCATCTAAAAGCTTGTCATAAGCACTGGTTGTGATGAAGGTTTTCTACCGCCAGACATGGAATAGGTAAAGGAATCAAACACGGGATCCTAGTGTATCTTACATTATGAAACATGACATATTTCTACCCCAGGGATCTCTTTGAGTGTGTTGTGCATTTTATCATGCTTTCAGAATGATTAAGGATTGGAAACAAGACAAATTTGGAAACGAGACTAGAACTTGTTATTGGAAAGACAAATGCTTAACAGACTCGAAGGAACGATTCCTAGGACGTACCCTAGGTCATCGCGGATGTAGATACCTCATTTCTGCACCTCCCGCAAACAACCCGGTGATGATTGGGCCACATGTTTGATACGCGGAACGATTTGTGACAGTTCGTAAGATTATCGTCAAGTGATTGCTCAAATATTAAATGTATACCTCACGGTTGTCATCTGCGTACCAATACGGTCGTTTTGGCAGTAATTAGAGTACATTCGGAGTCTGGATCAAAAACCGTCTCCATTTCCTGATAACTGTTAAATCCCGAGTCAGAATGTTCTGGAATGTTCCGGATATTTCTATTCCATATTTCATAAATTTTATCTTTTGGCAAATAATATCCCGTAATATTCATATAAGATATTAAGGAAGTCGAATTATTTCCGTCCTACCATAACTCAAACGCGGAAATCTTTCTTCAGCAGGAGGAAACCTCCGGGAAAGACGCGCCAGTCTTTGCGCCTCTTCCAAGAGACGCAGTGGGCGCTGCGCCTCTTCCCGTGCCCTTTTCGCATGTTTCACGTATCTTTTTCATATCTTTCCGAGATTCACTTCCAAAGAGTCTCCGAAACCCTAATTCCTTCACGTGATTAGTATAAATAGGAGCCTTCGCTCCTCATATTTCTCACGCGAGTGTCCGCCCTTCTCTTCTCCCTTTGCATTCTAGACTTTGTTCTTACTTATTGGCGCCTACGTGCTTGAACTTTCGACCACATAAGCTCGGATCTTTCCGGGTACCAGCCTCTCCGTTGCATGACCGACCAATTTGACCAACTACACTCAATCAACTTAATTAATCAATCGTTTTCCTCTTACGAGGGCACTCTCTTTGCATTCGCGTCGAGCATTCACTAATCGATATCTTAGTCCTTCTCGTTTTGTCAACATGTAAGTCTGAGGGTGTATAATCCTTATTTATTTATTTATTGTATTTTAATTTTCGTATCATCAATTGTAAGGTTTACGTCGAAAATACCGTTAAAATCGATTTCTAAAACCCTTTGTTAAAACCTGTTTTGCGGATTTCCAGTAAGTAACCGTCGAGAAAGGACGCAGCAAGAATCGCCGCGCCTCTTCGAAGGAGCGCAGCGATTCTGCTGCGCCTCTTCGTGAGGCTGCCGCGCATTCTCGCTTCCTTTCTTCTTCGTTTGTCTTCTGTAATTCGTATTCAAAATCTTCCTTTTGCTTGTTCGCTTGTTAATTCTTCGTCGTGATAACATGTAAATTCCATGTATATTATAATCATCATTCATTCACATGTTTTAATTGTCATAAATCCAACTTAAATCCCAAGTAATTCATATTTGCGGGTTTTCGTCATTAAATTCAATTCCGGATTGTAGAGATTCAATTTGTTCATATTGGGTTTCTGGAATTCGTCCTTGATATAGTTTAATCCGTCTTTTGTCATATTCGTCGCATATTCGTCGTTAATCCGCCATATCTAATGTTAGTTAATTGATTTCAATAGAGGACTCATTAATATTTTTCACTTCTATCATTATTTCATAATGTAATTAATTCGTCTTATTTCCGTCTCATTCATATTTTACTGCTTTTATGACCTATTCATATGTTAAACAACCTGTTAATCACTTTCATCCGAGTAAATATCATTAATCGATCATTAAATTCACCAATTAACATTAACGGCTTGCGATTACGGCTTCATAGCCAGAACTGAGCCAAGGAACAGACGCAGCGTCTGCTGCGCCTATTCTGCAGGACGCGACTCGCTGCGCTTTGTTCTGGCCGAGTTTCGTCCCCGAACTCCGTTTCGCCTTGACCTAGTTTGTTTGGTCTACGTATTAACTAACTATTATCCGTATTATCACTTCTGTTCTGTTCGTAATTCTTTTCTTTTATTCTTTTTCTCAAATCATCCGTTTTAAAGGTATTTTCGACATAAATCGCCTATCCTTTGTAATTAATGTAATCTATATTTATTGTATTTCTTTTATTGTATTTCTCTCTTTGTTTGTATGTTTTCACATGTAATCAACATTAAATCCTATCTCGACCCAATTGTATGCTAAATTACGTGTCAACCGACTTAGTCTAATTCTCACATGTTAGGATCAAAACAATGGATGTTGCATTGCATGCATATAGCCGACGATATATCAAGTACGAATAACTTCCCTAATCATTAGTAGAGGCCGCTATCGAGGCGGGCGGGATTAGGTGTTCGATCAAAAGAGCTTCCTAATACGTACCCTCACCCATTACTCCATATATCTGTGAGCACCCGTGTTCATTGGCATCCACGAGAGTCATTCTAGACATAGAATGCTAAGGGTAACGATTGCTTAGTGTTCATGTCATTACTTTGTGTCTTGACATGACACGAGGTATTCGAACGGTTCCAATTTCCCATAAAAATTGGTGGCGACTCCATACAAAATGCAAACGCTTGTTTCGTTTCTCACCAAGCGCCCCGTGGGGGCGGCCCGTCTGTCCACGTTTGGCGACTCCGCTGGGGATAATACACTTACGTGTAGCCAAGGGTGAAACTTGAACAAGGTTAGGGAATAGTTTGTACAAGACAATTGTCGGTTTTCATAACTCGGTCTTCCTAGACCGTTTAATTCGGCCTTCCTAGGCCCAACCCAACCCATTCGACCAATCGTCCCGTCTAAACGGTCCTAATTCTTATTTGGGCCTAAGGATGGATAGCGATTGACGTCATCCATTCCATGATGCTTACTCTTATTTGTATCAAGGGCCTTCACTACTTGAGGAAATGGACTAGGAATCGGGCTTACTCTTGTTTGGCACGAGCCTCTCCACAGACTTCGAGTTTGATGGTTCGGTATGGCAACCCACCCTTTAAACCAAAACCCTTTTAAATGCACTCAGCATCCCGTTATAATGCTTGTATAAATGTGTAAACCTTATGTGATCACCATTTCTAAACAAAACCATGACGAATTTTCAAAAAATCAAAACCCTCTTTCAAACAAAAATTTCGAAATAGGGCTTCCAATTAGCGCAAAATCCGGTCAAAACTCTGTCCGTTTGTCGAGTCAAAATTCGGGCCACGAGCCCATTTCAAAACCTCACTTCGAGTCCACTCCTACGACTACACTACAGTTGACTAGGACACACATTTTCAAAGACCTTGTCTTTCTTCAAAACTCACTCAACACAAGTGGCACACACCCATTTCATGAGTCAAAACTTTTCCTCTTTTAGCATGTGTGATAGAATGGTCGATCGTGTTTTGATTCGTCGCCGATCTCTTATCCAGTTTCCAAGATGCCCGGATCAAGTGATGAAATGAATCTCCACCACCTTCAAGACGGTAATGATCGAATCCTCGCCGCGCTAGCCCAAATGCAAATTACCCAAGAACAAACATATGACCGCCTTGAGCTTATCGAAGGCCGTATCTTCTCCGTTGAGGGAAGGTTGCCTCCTCATGAAAGTGAAGTACTACGTAATTCCGATGATGAATCTAGAGATGAGAATCCTTTCATGGGAATGACTGCAGCTGAGAAAAGACTCCAATACCTAGAGGAGCAATTGATGTACCTTAAGGGTGATGACATTTATAGGGAAAACAATCGCAAGTATGAAGCCGTCAATTCCAAATTGCCAACTAACTTTAACATGACAGATATCCCTAAGTTCAAAGGACATGAGAACCCTTTGAACCACATCCGTGCCTTCAAGGATTACATGTCTATCAAAGGCATCAAACCCGAGATGTTCTTAAGGATCTTTCCTTCATCTCTTGACACCATCCCGAAGCAATGGTTCTACACTTTAGATCACAAGAAAGTCGCTACTTGGGAAGACGCCGCAATCGAGTTCTCTAAGCAATACGCGGATAATGCCGAGATCCAAGTCAACATGCGCACTCTAGAGGTTCTTACCCAAAATGACAAAGAAGGATTCACCGACTTCCTAAGTAGGTGGAGGAAGGCTAGCACTCAACTAGTTGAACGCCCGGATGAGGCTACTCTTGTGGAAAAGTTTGTGGATAATCTCAAGCCCATCTATGCCAATCATTTGAGATATAAAAACATCAAGACTTTCAAAGACTTAACCGTGTTAGGAACAAGGATTGAAGATGACATCCGTAAAGGACTCTTGTCCAAAACGGTAGGTCGAGGATATCAAGGGTCCACAAGTCGTTCATACGGCTCTACTAGCAAGACCGACGAAGTTAACCTTCTCGAGCCATCTAAGAAAACTACTCCACCAAGAAAATTCACAAACCTTGGGGATACTTACTCCAACGCTCTAAAAAGGTTTATGAAGCAAGGTAAACTCCAACCCATTGGACCTACTCCCAAACCCGAAAGGAAGTCCAAGTTTTGGGATGAAAATTCATACTGTGAATACCATAGGGGCAAAGGGCACGACACAGAAAAATGCTTCAAGTTGAAACACGTGCTTCAAGATATGATGGTCGACTCCCAATACCACCAGGAGGTAAACCCAACAACACTCAGAATCCTCTTGGAGTTCTAGTGATTACAAGTGATGAATCTACCTTAGATTGCTCACACCTCATTTCTCCCATCGAAAATGAAATTCATGCAATTGAGAAAGAAAGGCTCTACTCTACTATCTCCCCTACCATTTCCGACTTCATCACATGGGCAAGGAGTGTAGATAGACAAGTGTGGGAACTAGAAAGCATGGTGACAACCTTACGCAATCCCGACGCAATACCTAAAGAACGTGTACCATTGATCTTCTCTCAAAATGCCACTATGCAAGAAGTAGTCACCGTGGTTGATAAACTAGTCGATCAAATCATGCGACAAGAAGGGGATATCATGAGAATGAGGGAACTAGCTGCAGTTAATGGGGTTTGGGCCGATGATGATGAGGACGAGTATCTCGTTGAAAACTCCCTAGTCAAAGAAATAGTCCAAAATGGTGAAGACCAAGATGTGGATCACCTAACTCGTTCGGGACGCCCATACCAAAACACTACTCAAAACGGTCCAACCAACGTCATCACACCAAATGACAACGAAGATGACCCCACTGATCGTTGCTCAAGCAATTACGAGAAAACAAAGGTGATCTTTCGGTCTGGCAACTAGTAGCAAGCTCATTCTCACATCGCCAAGCTTTACTGCAAGCTTTGGCCAAGCTAAATGTAGCACATAACTCTACTCCTGAAGATGTAGTTAACTTGGTCTTCCAAGAATCACCTAAGCTAAGTAATCCTATTACTTTCTCGGACGAAGACCTGCCACCTTTTGGCGCTAGTCACAACCTCGCTCTATACATCACTGTCATTTGTCTAAAGAAGAATGTGCCAATGACCTTGGTAGATGATGGCTCCGCGGTCAACGTCATACCCCTCAAAACGACATATAAGCTAGGTATGAAAGAGTCGGATTGGACCCCTACCAATCAAGGTGTGCGTGCATATGATGGTACACGACGAAAAGTGGTAGGACTTGCTAACCTAACCATAGCCACGGGACCAATCGAACGAAAGGTTAACTTCCAAATAGTGGACATCGAAGCTTCATTCAACATACTTCTGGGAAGGCCTTGGATTCATGCTTCCAAAGCGGTAACATCCACCCTTCATCAAAAGATCAAGATCTCACTAAATGGCAAAGTAGTGACAATCACTTCGTCACCCATCAAGGCAATAATCGAGAAGCAATCAAACAATCAAGTCCTTGCGGATCCCGTATACGAACTTGGGGGCTTCCAAAGTGTAAGTGTCATAGAAAGCGAATTAGCACCCTTATACTATAATCCCTACTCCAACTTGGTGGTCAACCACATACTCAAATCCCAGGGGTACTTCCCTGGAATGCCTTTGAACCCAATTCGGAAGAATACCTTCGCACCATACAAGGAAGGCAACTCAACAAGGATACCACTTGGACTAGGGTACAAACCCACAAAAGAAGAAGTTCTCGAAATGCTAGCCCAAGTCCAAAACCGCAAGCACGTGGGAGTCCAAATGAGGCCATATCTCCCCACTTTAAATGGGTACTTTGTTCAAGAAGGAAGTTCAGAACTCTTTCATGGATTTCCCGAACCTTGGCATTATCTTGAGTAAGTTAGCCGGAATCGAGATCTTTCACGATTGCTACTTCATTCCTCCAGAAACGGTTCCTACCGTCAAAACCCGTCAAGCACCTTGCTTAGACGAACAAGCTGTTAGCCTATTGTTTGGAGAAGATCGATTCGTTAGGGCCGCGCAGGATGAGATCATTACTACGATACTTCAGGACGATCGCTTCAACCCCACCGCATTGATCACAGAAACCGACACAAAGCAGCAGAAAGGGTGGAGAAAATCTATCAAATGGACCAACAACCAAGGAAGACTCTTCAAGCTCACCACAGGAGAAGGAGAGATGTTCAAAGGAGAACCAGAAGACGATGAGTTCGAGTCGGAGTCGGAGTCAGAGTCGGATTCTAGAGAAGTCATTAGAGAGTCTATTCCTGTCGTCATCCCCACTCCCTTCGTTTCTCCTAGCTTAGCCTCGAGTAGTCACAGTAGTTCGGGAAATGCCCCATTCATCGTCCCTTTGCCGCCACTGACCACAGATCAGTTGGCTTCTTTGTTTCAACTTTACTCAAATCTTAATATGAATAAATCAGGTTCTGCTTACTCTTTGCGTTATCTTGAGTGCAATTCTGTTTACGATGATACTGAGGATGACCAAGCCCCAGACTCAATCGAAATACCTCCCTACGTAGCCAAAGAAATACTACAGGAAGGGGAAGGGGGACCTGTAATAGAGGACACCGAACCCATCAATGTAGGAACCGAACTAGAACCCAAAGAACTTAGGATAGGGACCACCTTGAGCTCAACCGAAAGGGCCGATTTCATTGACCTCCTAAATGAATTCAAAGACGTTTTCGCTTGGTCCTACAAAGACATGCCAGGGATCGACAGGGATATCGCCGAACATAGGATTCCGATTAAGCCAGGTTTCAAAACCTCAGAAATGAAGCTTCGACGAATGAGAACGGAATGGGCTCTAAAGATTAAGGAAGAAGTTGACAAGCAATTCAAAGCCGGGTTCATCAAAGTTTCCGAGTATTCTGACTGGGTAGCTAACATAGTACCCGTACCCAAAAAGGATGGGAGGATCCGTGTTTGTGTTGACTTTAGGGACTTGAACAAAGCGAGTCCGAAAGATGACTTCCCTCTACCTCACATTGACATATTAGTGGACAATACTGCAGACCACGCATTACTATCTTTCATGGATGGATATGCGGGTTATAACCAAATCAAGATGGCCATGGAAGATATGCACAAGACCGCATTCGTCACCCAATGGGGAACATATTGCTATACGGTAATGCCGTTCGGATTGATCAACGCCGGAGCTACATACCAACGCACCGCAACTACACTCCTACAGGACGTGATGCACAAAGAAGTTGAGGTATACGTAGATGACATGATCGTCAAATCCAAGGAAAGAGAGGGACATATTGCGAACCTTCGCAAGTTCTTCGCAAGGCTACGAAAGTACAACATGAGACTTAACCCCCAGAAATGCACATTTGGGGTAACATCTGGGAAACTCCTGGGATATGTCGTTAGCCAACGCGGTATAGAAATAGATCCTTCTAAAATCAAAGCTCTGATCGAAATGCCACAACCTCAAACAGAAAAAGAAGTCAGAGGATTCCTTGGAAAAGTACAGTACATAAGTCGATTCATATTGAAACTTACGATGATTTGTGAGCCTATGTTCAAGAAACTCAAGAAAACAGACCACACCATGTGGGATGATGATTGTCAAAAGGCGTTTGACCGAATCAAGGAGATATTGGCCAAACCACCAGTGCTCATGCCGCCACAACGAGATCAACCTCTTGGTTTATATCTCACAGTAACTGAAACCGCCATGGGTGCCATGCTGGCTCAAACTGTAGGAAGTGAAGAGAGAGCTATTTACTATCTAAGTAAGAAGTTCTTAGAATATGAGTGCAAATACTCACAACTCGAAAAGACATGCCTCGCTCTTGTGTGGGCAACGAAGAAGCTACGTCACTACATGCTTAGCTACTCCGTCAAGATATACTCCAAAATGGATCCAGTCAAATACCTCTTCGAGAAACCCGTCCTCAACGGACGCCCGGCAAGATGGACTCGATGCTCTAATTCGACCTTAAATATGTGCCACTGAAAGTTATAAAAGGTCGCGCCGTCGCCGAATTCTTCGCAGAAAATCCTATCAACGACGCACAAACCATAGATACTTGGTCATTTCCCGACGAGGATATACTTCAAACAGATGTAGACTCCTGGGACCTATACTTTGACGGAGCATCCAACTTAAGAGGATTCGGAATAGGAGTGTTGCTCATTTCTCCTGAAGGTGAGCATACACCGATTCTTTGTCAAACTCGACTTCGAGGTGACAAACAATGCTTTGCAGAATCACGAAGCTTGTCTCATTGGACTACAAGCGGCAGTAAGCTTAGGCATTAAAAACCTCCGAGTACATGGGGATTCATCACTGATCATCAACCAAGTTACAGGATCTTGGAAAATCCGAAGTGAAAGCCTTGCACCCTATCAGGCTAGGATAGACCAAATCGCTCAATTCTTTGATCATGTAACATACTTACACCTACCTCGGGAGGAAAATCAATTTGCAGACGCTCTTGCGAAACTTGCATCTCTGATAAATATGCCAGATCACATGATAGAAATGCCTTTGTGCATCGAACGAGTCGGTCGAGCCGCTTATGTCCATCAAATCACCGATGAAGAGGAAATCGCACAGGAACCCTGGTTCCAAGCAATCCTGAATTTCAAGCTTAATGGTACCTATCAACCGGATATGGACAAGAGGGGACAACGTGCTATACGCCTACTAGCTTCTCAATATATCCTGATGCAAGGAGAATTATACAAAAGAACACCTCTTGGTGTAGTGCTACGTTGCCTTGATCATTCACAGGCACGAAAGGTGATGGAAGAAGTCCACGACGGAGAATGCGGTCCTCACATGAGTGGGCCCATGATGGCAAAGAAAATCACACGTTTGGGGTATTATTGGACCGCAATAGAATCCGATTGCATCAAATACGTGAGACATTGCCACAATTGTCAAATCTTCGGGAATGTACAACATGTCCCTCCTTCGTTGCTCTACACGATGACATCTCCTTGGCCATTTTCTGCATGGGGAATTGACATAATCGGGAAGATAACCCCAGCCGGAACAGGAGGTCACTGTTTCATCCTAGTGGCAATTGACTATTTTACCAAATGGGTAGAAGCGGCTTCCTACACTGGTCTTACAGCCAAAAATGTGGCAAAGTTCATACAAAACAACATTATCTGTCGATATGGCTGCCCACATGAGATCATTAGCGATAATGGGTCGCACTTTCAAGCTGAAACCGAGCAATTGCTAGCCAAATACAAGATTAAGCATCACCACTCTTCGCCCTATAGACCACAGACTAACGGCGCGGTAGAGGCGGCAAACAAGAATGTTGTCACGATTCTCAAGAAAATGATCGACAACTACAGAGATTGGCCAAGCAAAATACCCTTTGCCTTATGGGGGTATCGTACATCTGTCAGGACGCCCACTGGGGCTACTCCTTTCTATTTGACCTACGGCATGGAAGCCGTACAACCAGTCGAGCTAGAAATACCATCCCTGCGCATTCTACTAGAAAGTCAAATCCCGGAGGCCGATTGGAAGAGGGACGGATATGAAGAACTCATCCTCCTGGATGAACGTAGGCTACGCGCCTTACATAATGTCCAAACATATCAAGCACGTATCAAATGAGCTTTCAACAAAAGGTTTAGACCAAGAAACATCAAAGAAGGAGACTTAGTACTCAAATCGGTTAGAGCTCTTTTACCTGTCGACCCACGGGGAAAATTCAAACCTAACTGGGCCGGACCATTTCTAGTCAAATCCATACTCCCAGGGGGTGCGGTTAGAATTACAGACTTAGACGGGAATGAGTTTTCAAACCCCACAAACCTTGACCAACTGAAACGGTACTATGCCTAGAATAGGAACAAACACGCGCCTCGCGTAAACCCATGTGTCGCTCTTGTGGCACTAAATAAACGGCCCCTGGCCAAGCTGAAATAAGCCCAAATGTCACTGTGCTCTTGCATTTTGACAAGTTTGTCATCCTCATATCATCAAATAAACTAAATTCGCACCTCCAGAGTAAGCAAAAGCTCATGCTTATTTTCTATGTTCATTACAAGCTCTTGCTTCGAACAATTATTCTTTTACATTTACTCGAACTACGCGCAAGGGTTTGATTTCGCTTTTTAAGTGAATACGTAGGCAGTCCTTCACGGGATTCAACCCATTATATCTAAAATGTAAATAGAAGGACATTTGCATTGCATTTGAAATTCAACAAGAATAATAAAGTAGAAAATCTTAACGGTTTCATAACCATTTAACCTTTTATTTCATTCGTTTCATAAATAATAGTAGTACGTTACATAATAAAAATAGAATAGGCTAGGATTCTAAAAATCCCTCCTTTTTATTACAACAATAATAATAATAATCAAATAATAAATAAAGACTCGGGCTATTCCTCCATCTTCCCCTTGCCCTTGTCATTCTTGTCATATTTCTTGTCACGACCTCGAGCCGGGCGCTCTTGCACCACTTCAGACCTAATCACCAACGGTCTTTCTCGAGGCCTAACTCTGCCATTCTTGCCAACCACCATTTCCGCGACAGGAGTAGTCTTTGATTTCTTCGAAGGATGAATGACCTGAAACCCAGCTTCTTCTTCTCCCTCTGTCAGATGCTTCTCCTTCTCTTTCTCTCCCTCGCGCACCTTGTAGTCAACAGGCTCGCGTTTCCTCAGTCTCTCGCGCTCTTCCGGAGTTGCAGCCTTTCTCCACCTCAGATAAGAATCCTACACCCACAAAGCATTGGTGGAGAAGCTCAAGAACCACATGTTTCTTTGAGCCCATTTAATGGCCCACTCTCTTCGGCTATCCGTAGTAAGTGCCATAGCGATCTGGGACGGTATCAAGCCTAGGGATCGTCCCGCTTCAGCCCAACTTGCCTCATCAGTCTTTCCGGAAAGATGCATACCATAAACTCCAATCCCGGAATGCGCACGGACCTAGTAGGATCCAAAGAAGATACTCCAGTGACAGACTTGAGGTGCCACCATGGTACAACCCACCTAATCGACGGACCATCATCATTCTTCAGCTTGTTCTTCCAATAGTCACAGACCCGGGTAAAGTCCACCATGTACAACCGCGTCCTCATCGCAATCGAACGAGCATGATAGGAAAGTGCATGAACTGGGGGCTCGATCAATCGGAGCCGTTCCATAAGCCAAACCTACCAAGAGCAGGCATTAGACATCGAAAAAAAAAAAAAAAAAACGGAAAACGACAACAAAAAAAAAAAGATGTCTTTTACCTGCAAAATGACGGGACTCCCCAAGAACGGCAAATCGCGGTTGGATTTCCTATTATCCAAACCCAAAATAATCTCCCCTAAGCATAAGCAAGCTGGGCTCCTGCGCAGCTCCATTTGCTCAATAACACCCAAAAGACGGGGATCACCTCTCAGATCTTCATCAACGTGTCCTTGGAAGACATACACGTGCAGCAAACAAAAGCCAAATGCCCTCCTCCTGGCAACATGAGAAACAGTAGGGTCGGCCCTGTTGTTGAATCGGTCTATAAAGTCCAACATTCTCACGCCTTTCGGGGTAACTAAGCGGTCCACCTCGAGTCTAGTCAGTCCAAGCAAGTCTCTGAACTTGCTCTTATACCCTTGTGAAGTAGAAGGGATGGCAGGTAAATGTTCGGGATCCCACCCACCAATAGCAAGCAATCTCTTCAGAAACGGGCAAATATCACCTCCGGGAATGCGAAAACATGATAATTCGGGTCCCAATAGTCAAGGCAAGCATCCAAGAACGGTTTTACAACCTTAATGAGTTTCAAACTCAATAAAGACCCAAGATTATAAGCACCCATGTCATGCTTCTCCATATTTGAAAATTCATTGGTCCATTCCTTCAAGCGGATCTCCAAAGTATTCATGATGACAATTTTCTCTTGAAGATTTATTTTGGGAGTTTTATGTGAATAGACGAAGAAGAGACGAAAGATTTATGTAAATTAAAGCTCCGTCGACGCTTCTATTTATACTAATTCTCTGTTTCCAAAAATCCGCCGAACGGACCGACTTAGGAACAGCAGCACTGGGCCGCGCCTCTTCCCCAGTCTCACTTCTGTGATTTCCGCGTTGGATCTTTCCTTATTCTATAACGCATGATTTCCTATTCCTGCGGGGTTTTATTTTGGTAAATACGAGAAGTTTACCATGTTTCAGGTTTCTTAGATTCGCGGGCACGCATTTCAAGGCAACATCGACATTTCTGCCATTATATCACATTCGCATATTTCATTTTAAACATAACTTTCACTTTAAATTTAGCTTGTGTATATTGATTTCTATTATTTAATTTCATTTTCTAAACTTATAGATTTCTCTTTTTTTCTTTTTTTAGGGGGTAACCCTCCCTACCGTCCGGTCATTTCCGGCAAATTTTTTGCACTTTTGTGCTCTTTTGAGTCTCATTTTGCGCTAATTAAGGCCATATGTATATAAAATGTATGTTTTGCATGATTTCTATGAAAATTTCGGCAGCATGACGGCATAAACCGTTGTCTACCAAACCTGTTCAAGAACTAACCTGCAGATACAAGCAACACAACCCAGCAGCAAAGACACTCAGGCCATCGTATATACACCAAACAGAGCAAAAAGTCCAAGCAAACTGGGGGCTTGCGCCCCAAACAAAGTCCAAAATAATGTTCAAAATCAGATGTCCAAATGTACAAGTCTACAAAACTACACAAGACTACTGCTGGGCGCCCTCCAACTCGGCAACTCTCGCCACAAGAGCAGCGACCTCGGCATCCCGAACCTCGAGCTCCCTCAACACGCGAGCAGTCTCCTCCCGAGACTGGGTCAACTCTCGCTCCAGCTCGCGGTCACCCTGTAAACAGCAAATTGACTCATGTCAATCAATTCAAGAAAAATCAAAAATCAAAAGAGAAATAGGCGTAAGGTTCATACCTGGCGACCTCGACCACCGACGAGTGCCTCAACGGCAGTAGCTCGCAGCCGGTTGGCCACCCTCCATAGTGCCACGAATCGGGACGGCGCGACCTGCATTATCAAAAGAAATTCTCAGCAAATGGAACAAACTCAATCAAATGTGTTCCTACACGAAGGTTATACAAGTTAGAGGCTCACCCTCCGAATCAGATGCTGCCAGTCGCCTAAGCCAGCATCCGTCAAAGTCACGCAGCTCGGAGATCGTCGTCCTCCCAGTTGCGTCAGTGTACTCGAGGGTCTCGGGGTACTCTGGGGGCTCGATGACCGCCGCCTCGACCTCCTACAAGGACAAATAGCTCTCGTTAATCGATGATCTTTCGTCGCAATTCCTAAAATCAAATCAGGAAAAAAGTAAAAGATACTCACCACTACCGGCCAGTACGCCAACCTCCCGTAAAGGAACGCCGAGTAGTCCTCGCCAGGGAGAAGAAGGTCGTCGCCACTGGCACCAGCCAAGTCCGCCTCCCTCTCGGCCTCGAAGGCTCCCTAAACATCGTCCCGGGAGGATCGACGGAACCGTCAACGCGTCCCGAGAGCACTGACGAGCCAACCGCTCGCCCAAGTACCACACAGGACCCATCGACGTCCTCAACAGTAGCCGACTCGGGCTCCTAGGTCGAAGGACCTCAGCGACAAAAGGAGGCGCTCCAGCGTACTCCGCCCAAGGTCTGGGCACCCACTGTGACAAGATAAGGCAAAGATCATTCCTATGATCAATTAAAGGCAAAGTATAAGAAGTATAAATAAATACGAATGGGATACTCATTTTGCTCGGTGAAGGGCGTTCACGTCCCGCCGGTAGACATTGTGAGAAGAACGCTTGCTCTTCGTCCAAGCACATCACCCAATCCCTCACCACGGATAGGCCCTCTCCAGTGCTCCGTCCTCTTGGGCGCGAGACTCGGGAAGTAAGAGTACACCCACGCTTGTAAAACAGAATAATCAAGAACGATCTTTTGTAGTTTGATAAAGAAAGGAATTTACTTTGGTCAAAAAGGTTCATACCTCCAACAGTAGTCCAGTCCGACAAAGACCAGGAGAAGTCCCTTCTCCATCAACTCCGGACAAAACCGTGGCCCTCATGAAGCGGATGAGGACAAAGAAACCAGATGACCAGTCCCAGCGCCCTAGGGAACTCGGTCGAAAGAAAAGGAAGAAGCTTCGTCGTGACCTCTCGCCCTTGTCTCCGAGGTAAATCGAAGACAGGGAACCACCAAAGCCAAAGACGAGCCCCCGCCGTCACCAGACAAGGAGGAGGAGCTGTCTCCCTCCCATCAATCGTCACCGGCGCACGGGTCTTCCCGCAAAGTAGTCTCGAACGTAAGAACGGGTACCAAACCCGACATCAGAACAGACCTTCGGCGACAAGTTCCAGCCGATCAACCTCCTCGCCTCGGCCGAGTCCGCCCTCATGGCAGTCTCCGGCCACACCATCTCCTCGGTCCCACACGACAGACCAGAAATCATTCCGTAATCCTCCAAAGTGACTCCCACCTCACCAAAAGGCATGTGAAACGTGGAAGTCGTATCCCAGAATCGATCCAAGAAAGCGCGGACCAGGCTAAGGTTAGCCCGCAACTTCCTCTTCACGATATCCCTCCAGACCTGAACCAGAGGACCGAACGCTCCACGCTCGATCATGGCCTTCTCCTCCGCCGACAGCCGCTCGTAGTGCTCCATCGCCATCGTGTAGCCCGAGAACGACCTAATGTTCCCGGCCTCCTATTATGATTTGAAACAAAAGCTATCTTTAGTTTTGAATGAAATTTGAAAGAAAATTTGGACAAAGAATGAAAGAGGATGGGTATTGAGTAAGTGAATTCCTATTTACCAAGCTCTTCACCGTCCTGTAGGACAGGTGACCCTCTGCAGCCCACACGAGGTGCCTACTCTCCCTGTGTCTCGCCCACGCAGAGCTCCCCTCGGTGACGACCTCCTCGCCGACGTTGGCTCGTCTCGGGATCTCCTCCTCCTCGACGGCCTCCTCCTCGTGAAACTCAGCAGCCATCACTGCAGCGGTGAAGGCCTGCTCTAAAGCCTCCTCAACAGCAGCGGCGTCTATCTCCATGGGAGCTCTCCCAGAAGTAGAAGCCTCATCACCTGCAACGTTAAAGCAAATTCAGGCCGCGTCACACGACGACAAGCCTTTGTTAAAGAGTTTTCGAGCCTTCAAGGCCCTAAAATCGCTCTTTCCTTGCTATCTTTGGCCATATTCCCATCAACCCGATCACTCATGTGATAAATTGGGTCAAGTCAAGTCCAGTTCGAAGCCTAGTTCTAGGTTCGAGTCGAAAATTCGGCAGCATTTCGCTATAACGACGATTATGCCCCAAAAAGTGTCCTGAAAAAGCTGTCACAAACCAAAATTCCGAGATGGTAGGAAGTTTACCCATCATTCAAGGATCCCAAATATCAAATTTCATCGCAAATGGGCAACCCTAAGGCTATTTTCGAAGCAATTTACGGTTTAGCTGTAAAACCGTCTCAAACTTTCACTCAAAAGCTCAACACTTGACGAAAATTCGAAACAAATACATGGTTATGTTCCTAACATCACCTACTATCCATTTCTAACATCAATTTGGCAAGGCAAATCCATTTGGGGGAAAAGCCCCAAATTTTCGATCAAAAGGGTCGAAAACCCTAAAATTCGCGACTCAAAATTCGACAAATGCAGAAGATTAATGCAAGATTAAGACACATACCTCGATTAGTCATGTTTTAAGCAAGCTTTTGAATCAAACCTTGGCGGAAATGGTGAAGATTTGAGAGAGAAACGAGTGATTTGTGTTTCGAATGCAAATGAAACAATCCCTCTGATTTTCGCGTTTTTACGCAGGAAAGCCAAATTGGGGAAAAGACGCAGCAGGCGCTGCGCCTCTTCCAAGAGACGCAACTCTTGCTGCGCCCCTTCCTTTTGTTCCCTCCATACGGATTTTCAAAAATTCGTTATAAGTTCGTTATTTGTGGGCCCATCTTTGGTGCGCCTCTTCCACAATGCTATTTTAATCTCTGGGCCCATTCGACGATTTTCTTTCGTTCCGGCTCACATTTGTCCCCAGCGCAGCAGTATTTTGCAGTATTGCTCACTCAAGATTTCTTCCATGACGATCAAGATGTTCCTAATCGTCAAAATATTTGTCCCCAGCGCAGCAGTATTTTGCAGTATTGCTCACTCAAGATTTCCTCCATGACGATCAAGATGTTCCTAATCGTCAATATATTCCCCAACAAGAGTTCGCTTGAGACCGACGCAAGCAGATTCAACCTCAAGTTTTGCCAGAGTTCGCTTGAGACCGACGCAAGCGGATGCCCCAGCAGTTTCTACCGACGTCCTGCTACCCTTAGTATATTTTGTGTTTCCCCGCGGAGTTCGACAGGGTGTCGTTCTCCAGAAGTTCCTATACCCAAACCTTAGCTACCTTTAAGTTGACCTTATTGTTAGGCCTCCTTCCCGTCAATGCTTTCCTTTAGGGCCCCACACCCTAGCACAATCCTTATATGACCTTTAGGTCTTACCCTTAGCTCCCATGCTCAACCTTAGCTCCTACGCAACTCCGAAAGCATCTCGAGAAAGAAGTCTCAGGTATGGTCTCTTCTTATGGCTGGCGAGCCTCCTTACGTAGTCTAATGGACTTTAAACGACCCTCCCTAATAGTCGACAGACTCTAAAATGTTCCCGACGATAGGTCCTTGGCTCGGACCCCTTGAGCCGCCTCGCGTCGCCATAGTTGTCGAGTTGTAATCTTCGATTGACTGATGGCTATACTTTGACTTTCGCCTTGTCCAAGCCTCAGTCAAAGTGGGGGCTCTGTAGATACCTCATTTCTGCACCTCCCGCAAACCACCCGGTGATGATTGGCCCGCATGTTTGATACGCGGAACGATTTGTGACAGTTCGTAAGATTATCGTCAAGTGATTGCTCAAATATTAAATGTCTACCTCACGGTTGTCATCTGCGTACCGATACGGTCGTTTTGGCAGTAATTAGAGTACATTCGGAGTCCGGGTCAAAAACCGTCTCCATTTCCTGATAACTGTTAAATCCCGAGTCAGAATGTTCTGGAATGTTCCGGATATTTCTATTCCATATTTCATAAATTTTATCTTTTGGCAAATAATATCCCGTAATATTCATATAAGATATTAAGGAAGTCGAATTATTTCCGTCCTACCATAACTCAAACGCGAAAATCTTTCTTCAGCAGGAGGAAACCTCCTGGGAACAGACGCAGCAGGTGTTGCGCCTCTTCCAAGAGACGCAGTGGCTGCTGCGCCTCTTCCCAGGCCCTTTTCTGCATGTTTCACGTATCTTTTTCATATCTTTCCGAGATTCACTTCCAAAGAGTCTCCGAAACCCTAATTCCTTCACGTGATTAGTATAAATAGGAGCCTTCGCTCCTCATATTTCTCACGCGAGTGTCCGCCCTTCTCTTCTCCCTTTGCATTCTAGACTTTGTTCTTACTTATTGGCGCCTACGTGCTTGAACTTTCGACCACGTAAGCTCGGATCTTTCCGGGTACCAGCCTCTCCGTTGCATGACCGACCAATTTGACCAACTACACTCAATCAACTTAATTAATCAATCGTTTTCCTCTTACGAGGGCACTCTCTTTGCATTCGCGTCGAGCATTCACTAATCGATATCTTAGTCCTTCTCGTTTCGTCAACATGTAAGTCTGAGGGTGTATAATCCTTATTTATTTATTTATTTATTGTATTTTACTTTTCGTATCATCAATTGTAAGGTTTACGTCGAAAATACCGTTAAAATCGATTTCTAAAACCCTTTGTTAAAACCTGTTTTGCGGATTTCCAGTAAGTAACCGTCGAGAAAGGACGCAAGAATCGCTGCGCCTCTTGAAGGAGCGCAGTTCGCTGCGCCTCTTCGTGAGGCCGCGCAGATTCGCTTCCTTTCTTCTTCGTTTGTCTTCTGTAATTCGTATTCAAAATCTTCCTTTTGCTTGTTCGCTTGTTAATTCTTCGTCGTGATAACATGTAAATTCCATGTATATTATAATCATCATTCATTCACATGTTTTAATTGTCATAAATCCGACTTAAATCCCAAGTAATTCATATTTGCGGGTTTTCGTCATTAAATTCAATTCCGGATTGTAGAGATTCAATTTGTTCATATTGGGTTTCTGGAATTCGTCCTTGATATAGTTTAATCCGTCTTTTGTCATATTCGTCGCATATTCGTCGTTAATCCGCCATATCTAATGTTAGTTAATTGATTTCAATAGAGGACTCATTAATATTTTTCACTTCTATCATTATTTCATAATGTAATTAATTAAATCTTATTTCCGTCTCATTCATATTTTACTGCTTTTATGACCTATTCATATGTTAAACAACCTGTTAATCACTTTCATCCGAGTAAATATCATTAATCGATCATTAAATTCACCAATTAACATTAACGGCTTGCGATTACGGCTTCATAGCCAGAACTGAGCCAAGGAACAGACGCAGCGTCTGCTGCGCCTATTCCAGAGGACGCAGCTCTGCTGCGCCTGTTCCTGGCTGAGTTCTGTCCCTGAACTCCGTTTCTGCCTTGACCTAGTTTGTTTGGTCAACGTATTAACTAACTATTATCCGTATTATCACTTCTGTTCTGTTCGTAATTCTTTTCTTTTATTCTTTTTCTCAAATCATCCGTTTTAAAGGTATTTTTGACATAAATCGCCGATCCTTTGTAATTAATGTAATCTATATTTATTGTATTTCTTTTATTGTATTTCTCTCTTTGTTTGTATGTTTTCACATGTAATCAACATTAAATCCTATCTCGACCCAATTGTATGCTAAATTACGTGTCAACCGACTTAGTCTAATTCTCACATGTTAGGATCAAAACAATGGATGTTGCATTGCATGCATATAGCCGACGATATATCAAGTACGAATAACTTCCCTAATCATTAGTAGAGGCCGCTATCGAGGCGGGCGGGATTAGGTGTTCGATCAAAAGAGCTTCCTAATACGTACCCTCACCCCTTACTCCAGATATCTGTGAGCACCCTTGTTCATTGGCATCCACGAGAGTCATTCTAGACATAGAATGCTAAGGGTAACGATTGCTTAGTGTTCATGTCATTACTTTGTGTCTTGACATGACACGAGGTATTCGAACGGTTCCAATTTCCCATAAAAATTGGTGGCGACTACATACAAAATGCAAACGCTTGTTTCGTTTCTCACCAAGCGCCCCCGTGGGCGGCCCGCTGTCCACAGCGGAACAAACGACTCAACTTCAGGAAAAGAAAGTCCTAGACTCGACTCGACTAAAATAAGAAAATAGATCCCGACTCATAATTTTCAAATCTGGTCTTGAGCTTTCTCTTGTTCAGCTGGCAGCTTAGATGCTCGGCTCTGGTTCTTGATCCCTATAATGGTCTGCCTCCATCCCGAGGTAGTCCTCTGAGGATCTACGCCAATGATGTAGGTTGGTGAATCGAATTGTCTTTTATTAACTTCGTTAATGAGAGGAGTACATTCTAGAGCAAGACTCCCGACTTGAATTTCATTCTTCGGGTTTAGCAAGAATTCAGAGAAATCCACAAATATTTTCCCGATAAACACCCCTTTCAAGTGACATGGGCGGATAAGATGGGGATAATCGACATTGTCTTCGACAGAGACAAAGTTAGTGTGGTCACCAAAGGGATTGGTGACGTTGTTGGGTTTTATGGCTGGGATTGGGAGCGTTCCGTTCTCAATCATGTCTTGAATTTCGTGCTTTAGTCTAAAGCACCTTTCAGTATCGTGTCCCTTCCCTTGATGGAAGGCACAGTAGGCATTCGGTTTGTACCATTTGCCTTGTTGTTCAGCAGGTGGATCCGGAGTTGGACCGATGGGCTTCAACTTTCCCTGGGCCATGAGCCTTTGGAGAGCATATGCGTAAGTGCACCCGATATCGGTGAATGCCCTCGGAGCTTGGCGCGAAGGCCTTTTTGACTGTCCATCTAAGAGATTGACAGCTTCAACAAAGTGGGACGTTGCCGGTGCTTTTACTTTAGATGACGACGCCCCTTGGTATCCTTTTAGCTTCTCAGCTTCTGCCATTTGGACGTCATCTTCTACCTTTATCCCGATTCTTATCAATTCTCTGAAAGAACCAAAATTCTGGTATTTCAGAGCATTACGGTAAACAGGTCGTAGATTTTTTACGAACTTATCTACCATTTCAACTTCATCAAGCTTCTTGGCTAATTTCACGCTTTCAGCGCGCCATCTTGCAAGGAATTCAGTAAAGCCTTCTTTTTCTTTCTGCGTCATAACCTCTAGCGTTCTTATATTGGTCCGAATCTCGACATTGTCAGCATGGTGCTTACAAAAATCCACCGTGATATCTTCGAAGGTAGGGAAGTTCTTAAGGTCCAGATTATAGAACCACGCCTTCGGGTGTTCATCCAGAGATTGAGCGAAAATTTCAGAGAGCATGTCAGCAGGTACTCCCTTCAGTGCTAAGTACTCCTTATAGGCCTTAACATGGTGGACCGGATCTTCTGTGCCCTTAAACTTTGGGATATCAGTGAGTACCATGTTTGTGGGCAACTTATCCTGAACTGGGGCATAGGCCCTAGCATTTTCATAGTGGATGTTCTTCCCCTGGGAGAGTTTCAGATGGTCTTCAATGAATTTGAACCGTTTCTCCAGATCAGTCAGAGGTGGGGTGGGGGAATCTTCACCCAACTTGGATTCGATCACATCTATTCTGGCCCTCATGAGGTTCACGGCCTTAGTGAGTTTGTTAACAACGTCTTCCATTCCTTGAAGTCGAGTTTTTGGCGGCCTTTCTACAAGAAAACCCCGAACTGAGTCAATATTAAAATGTAAGAGCCCCTGCACACTTAAGGACACGACACCAACTTGACTCAAACAAAGACTAGACTTATGACTGACTAATCCAAAAGGTTCGACTCACGGTTGGATTTAGACTTCGATTCATTTTGGACTCGACAAAACGACACGACCCAAACCATCATAACTCGATTCTAAACTGGACTCGGTGTGACTAAACCCGTGATTGGACCAACATAGCCCATAGGTTTAAGTGAAACGCCCTAAATGGCCTAGCTTGGACGTTTCTGTGGACTATCCTAGACCAATTGGTCGACCCACATGACTCGAAGCCCAAGAGGTGAGCTTGGGTGACCCAACAAGGTCGTGTTCTAGATACCTAGGACGAAACACGCCTAGCCAAACACGGCTAGGACCCGGACACGACTCGATGCATTTCATGCTTGATTAAGGTTCGAGAGGCATTTTGGATTGAATTTGAAAAAAACGGATAATCGATTTGAAAATGAGGTTTAAAATGGGCAGCATGCCGGCTATAAAAGCTCATTTTGGGCCGAAAAAATCTAGTCCTACTTGGGCAGCATTCCGCGTTTTTAAAACCATGCTATTTTGAAAGTAAGTTGTTCAAAAGTTTGGTTTTGAAATTGACGTGGAAAATTTGAAAAAAGACTCGGGAAATTCACCTTGCACATTGTCATTCTCATGTTATAAGGATGTATGCTCCTAGACATTTCTAAGTCTCGGCAAGTCTTCTATAAGAAGGTTTATACCCTCCATCCTTTCGGGTCTAATAGAACAAGGGCCTTTAGGTAGAGTACCCAGAAGAGCATCCTCACCCTCAAGAACCACGACGAGGCGGAGCGGAAGCAAGCAATGTGCATGCACCTGGCATAGTGGGACGTCGCCCCCCACGCGTCACAAAGAAGCGCTGGGGCGGCCCGGGAAAGTCCTTAAGGGTTTATGCATGAATCGTAGCACTACGAGTAATGTTTTACTTTCCAATACTTTCTTTTCAAGTTTCACCTTGAAGGAAAAGACCCTAGAAACAAAGTGTAACTAGTCCTCTTTTCCCCAGCGGAGTCGCCAAACTGTGGACAACGCCCGCGGGATCTGCGTCCGCGGGATCCACATGAGGCATTATCGAATCGAGGTTCTTTCGAATCGAATTAAGACAAATTAGAGTCGCCACCAAGTTTTATGGGAACTTGGAACCGTTCAAGTCAACTTTACACCTTTCATCGAAAGTTATAAAGCCAATCGACTACGAGTGATTAAAGATAAAGACTTGTACCCTATATCACTCGATTTGAATGACTCTCGTAATCCAATGGTATTTAGACGGATCCACAAACCATAGATCTTGAGTAAGGGGTGAGGGTACGTGTTAGGAAGCCCATAAGGACACCCAACCCCGCCCGTCAATAACGGCCTCTACTAAGTCAAGTATCGGATTTCAAACAAGGTCGTAGCTACTACGGTATATGATATGCAAACATCGTTTTAAAACCCTAACAGGTGAGGTTTCTATGTCGATTTAGATGCAACTAAACTAACTTTGTCAAAGTTGTAATTTAGCATGTGGGTTGATTGATCTAACAACATATAAACGAAACAAACAAGGCTTGATGGGAATGGGGGAGCCGTTGGGATCTATCCTATTACAACTCAGGCATTTCATGCCGACACAACAAGAAATTAAAGATACTACTCGATCTAAATACAATTGCTATATACGACACCATACACGACACCCTACATGGCCAATTCGGCCTAGGAAAACGTGCACAAGGGGTGGCCCACTACTTACATGACTCGCGGCCTTAGGTCACTCCTCGTAATGCGTGCTTTCGCTTAATCTTATAGAATTAGACATTGGGTCATGCACCAAAGCTTGCATTAGCATAAATCGGGCCACGTTGTTTTAAACAACATGCGATTTACTACGCTCTACATGAATTGGAGCACAATTATCTAACCAAACAAGACTAAGGTTTTTTTAGAAATCATTTGACTCAATAACGGAAAACTAATTACAAACAAATTACAAAACACGACTCGATAAACAAAAGTAATTACGAGATACGAAATAACGAGATAAAGATAAAAAAGTGAGAAAAGGACTACAAAATACACGGCCAAACACGACCTACAAATCCTAGCCTACCCTAATCCTTGGGTTATATTCATTAGGTTAGATAGATTTGCAAAGCGATACGGGATATACATTAGAAATCGACGATAAAAGAGGTCAGAAGGCTTCGCCTAAACCGAGTGCTCTACACGACCTAAAGGGTCGAATTAGGTCAGGTTCGCTAGTTAAATTAACTCGTCGAGTGTTAATAAGAAGGTTCTAATCACGCACTCTTATACTAGCGAGAAATCATGTGAAAAGAGAGATGTATTCAATTAGGTTACAGAATTGTTAACCGATTTTAATGCTTGTGTCAAAGCACCCTAACATGTCTAATTAGGTTATTAAATCGATCTAATATCATCTAAATGAGTCATATGTTAACAATCAGAGGTCGAACTAACATGCAACGGGTCCTAGGGTAGGCCGAATTGAGCTAGACAAGCGAGGGGTCAAAAGCAAGGAACAAAGTTAGAATTCGTTTTATTAATGCCCTACCTTGAACACGAGGATACGTAAATGAGAAGGGGATACGACCGACCGATCTGGCGGATTTCTTTCCCAACTCAAGTCAACGCGGGTGTTCATGGTGGTACTTTAACTCATACTCAGACTAAACTAGTTTCATAGTTAACGATATCAAACGATGCATAACGATAAACAATATACAAAACAAACTATAAAAAACAAACATAAAAGAACGAAATAAATGGGAGAAGAGGAGGATTGGATGCACCCTCAACCTACATGTATCGTTGACACCGTCTTGAGTCGTAATCGATCGTAGATTTTATCTCGAGAGACCGTCGTCGACGAAGGAACAAAGCAACAACACGTTTTTTGTAAATCTGGACAGCAACTTTCAAACTGCAATTTCTCACTCGTTTCACGGTGAAAATTAGATTTAAAAGATGTTTTGAAAACTAGAAATAGAGTAGAACAAAGATATTAAAACAAACCACGCTCGTTCTGAGTTATTGGGCACGAAAAACGAGCACAAACAGAACTGGACAGACAGGAAAAGCCGCGAAAATAGAGTGTATGACACTCTGTTTTTTGGGGGGATTCGTGTACTCTCAAGGTCAATTTGGCTCGTGAATCTTTGTCTAAGATGTAGATGGATGTTATATGGTTAATTAGGAACAAGAAACTCGAATTTTAATGGATATTTGAAGGGGGAACGAATGGTATTTCGAGAGAGACACAAACTGTTTCTCAGTTTGGATGTCTCGGTTTTGTCAAGAGTTTTGCCAAGCAATTAGGGTTTGTTTGTGTAGATTAGTGTTGGTTAGTGACGGTAGTATGTATGGAGAACTTAGAGAGATGAAAGTATGGCAGAGGGGAGGTATTTATAGGGAGTTAAAGTAGGGTTTGATAGGGTTAAGAGACCTTGGACTCGGTTTGCATAGCTGCTGTCCATCAGCTGTTTCGTGGGGTTTTTAGGAGGGGTGTTTCGTGGTGGTTAAGCTAAGGTAATATGGGTAGGATAATAGGGTATGGTTTAGGGTTAATGGGCACGGGTTTAAGTGGCGTTTGAAGCGGGTTTTGGACTCGGGTTTGAGCACGCAAAACAGGGGATGCGACCGTGTTATTTCCGGGCTGCTTGTGGAGTGTTTAGGACGAGATTTGGAACGTGGGTATGGGGGTTTGAACTGGGGTTGGATAAGTAAAAGCCTAGGTCGGTTAGTGAACTCGAGATTCGTGCTAATTCGTAAAGAAAACGGGCTCAAAAACCGAGCTACAATGGAGCTCCAAAACGTGTGATCAAAAACGAGTTTTCAACTTTAAAAATCGATGTTTCAAATCAATTAACACATTAAAATAAATGATTTTTCAAATCAAATACACTCATAAAATGATTTTTCAAATCAACTATTTATTTTATTTTCAATAAAATAAACTTGAGAAAATAAATTCAAATTAATGTAAAAAGAATTCACCTTAATAAAATACTAATTTAAATATCATTTAAATTAATAAAATACTTCGTCGACAACGCTCATTCTACATCGTAAAACGAACCCAAATAATGACAATGACAACTAATGAATACATGTGTCCTATCATCATCGGGTGTTTGTCGGGTTCTCTATAAATTCTAATATCGACGGATACGGGTATCTACAGTTTTGCTGCTGTTGATTTGTTCAATTGTTAATTATGGTTTTGCAGACGAAATACGAGTTCATTTGATAATTAACAATGGTTTTTGCCAAGAAACCTGAATCAAAGGTAAAAAATCTCGTCTTCTTTGTATAACTCTTATAGAATGATGTATAACTTCAACTAAATATATGCATAATTTGAATCCCAATTGTTTTTCATCTACTGACGGATGTTGTAGAAAGTATTGACAAGGGACTTGATACCAAGGTTAAAAGTTTTGACTTTTATTTATCTGCAGCCAGTCGTTGTATAACTCTTATTACATTTTGAATAACTTTAGTATTCAGTATGTATAACTCTTGTTACTAGATGTATAACTCTACTTTTATTTCGTTGTATAACTCTTCTGATTCTCTAACCAACTCTACTTTCATAATGTATAACTCTTGTTGTTATATGTATAACTCTACTTCTATTTAGTTCTATGCTTAGAGTTATACAATATATGCCTAGAGTTATACATTTTAAACCTGGAGTTATACATTATATGCCTAGAGTTATACAGTATATGCCTAGAGTTATACAGTATATACTTGAAGTTATACATTATATGCCTAGAGTTATACAGTATATGCTTACAATTATACATTATATGGTTAGAGTTATACATTCTATGGTTAGAGTTATACATTATATAAATTTAGTTTTCAGAATGTCTAACTTTTGTTATTATATGTATAACTCTACTGTTATTCCGTATAACTCTTCTGATTATCTCTTCTTTTGAATGGTGAAAAGAATTTTGGATTTTACAGAATTTTGGTTGAAAAGAAGAGATGACAAACCATTTAAAATTCTTTTTTGTATAACTCTTATAGAATTATGTATAACTTCAACTAAATATATGCATAATTTTTTATTCCAAGGTTAAAAGTTTGACTTTTTATAACTGCAGTTATTTGTTGTATAACTTTGATTACATTTTGTTTAACTTTTGCTTTCAGAATGTATAACTCTTGTTATTATATGTATATCTCTAGTTTTATTCTGTGTAACTCTTGATATTCTCTAACTAACTCTACTATCATAATGTATAACTTTACTTATATTTTATATAACTATGACTATTTATTGTATAACTTTAATTCACAATATGTCTATTTCTTTGTTGCAAATATCTCTAACTGCAACTACAGTATGTCTAATTGTGGGTGTTGTCCTTGTTTTTCCCCAGATGGCTGATGCCAAGCCAAGGGTGAAGAGGGAGCACGAAATCATGGTTTCGTGTTGACCTCAAAGGCTTGTCTCTCTCATTGAAAAGCTTAATGAGGATTAGATGGCCGCTGTTAAGAAAATTCGGTTTGGTGGCCTTTTCGAGCTTAAGATTAGCAGCTTCCCACTTGCACACGTTCGCTTATTTTTGGAGTCCTTCTCTGATGGGTCATATGTGTTCAGGGCTTCTCGAAAGAAGGAGTTTATGATCAGTAAGCATGACGTGCATGACTGTTTTTTGATACCTTTTGGACCCAACCCTCTCTCGTTGGTACTTACTGGCCCGCAGAAGGGGTCCAATGATCCCGAAAATAAGGCGCTCAAGGACAAATGGCGGCAAGCTTACGGGGTGGATAAAGCTTCTACTTCAATAAGTTTAGGGAAAGTTCACAAGGAACTTATGGAGTACGAGGAGGCAGACGATCATTTTTGCCGACTATTTGTTTTGTTCTCTATGTCTTTATTCCTCGCACCCACCCCAAACAACGAGATAGATTTAAAGCTTTTAAGGGCTGTAGAAGACCCTAAAGCCATTCCGCATTTTGACTGGTGCTCTTATATTTTGGAAATTATGGTGAAAGCGGGGACAGATTGTAAAAAGGCGGCAACAATGTTGGGTGGCTGTATCCCCTTCCTCATGATAACCTACTTTCAGCGATATGATTACAAGGGTAGGCCGTGCCTCCACGATCTACCTCTAATTAAGCATTGGGATGAAAAATCGCTTGTAGAAAGGCTAAAATTTGAGGTGTCTCAAGGGGGATTGGGTAGGTTAACTTTGTCTAAGACCAAGTATCAGAGGTGCCTTCAAGATCCCTCTTATATTAAGATTTTGGACAGTATCACACCCTCAGCGACCCTCGTGAACCCAAACTACTGTTGCTATCGCCCCCCCTCTCTCCTGCTCAACTTCTGAGAAGAAGTTCATTCAGGTTGAACTACCAGTAGGTGTCGAGGATGACCAGGAATTGAAAGCTAGGACTGTCGATGTAAGTTCAATCTATTATATATTTTGCATATTGGTTTTGTTTCAATTGAATGAACCCAACTATTATAATATAACTAACTTACTGTACTTCTTCAATGCAGCGTACTCACGAGCTTTATCTACAGATGAAAAGGAACGCTATTGTGTTCTATTCATGGTACGCAGATGAAACCGCAAGGATCAAAGCTGCAACTAGTGATCCGACTGGCCTAAAGCCTAGTCAGGCCTCCCAAGACTTCTTTGAGGCTGAAAATATTCAACAGTACGTCGCTGAAGTAGAACATATTGCAGAAAGGCTGAAGGTTTCTGTTGGTAACGCACCTGTATTTGGAGAGGTAGATCGCGAGTCCCCACAAAAAGATGGTGGAATCGATGCATCTACGCGTCAAATAAGCGAAGTTCTGTCTAGTCTGGCCAATGATTGAGGTGGCAGGGGTGGCAAGCCTTGCGTTGAGTCATGTGGAGAGTCTGACAAAGCTGACGCGCCAACGAAATCAGTTGCAGTTTTATGGTCACAGATTATGGAGGAAGTGGGAGTTCTTATAGTAGATTCTATCCCGTTGTTAGATTCTAGCCCAGGGTTAGAGGATCAAGTTGTTCACAGCCCCGTCCAAACTGACACAGAGCTGTTGTTGGAGGCAAAGTACACAGTGAAGGAAATTGAGCAAGCTTACAGACGGTCAGAGGCAGCCGAAACTCGGCCTGGAGTAGGTGATGAGGTGCATGACCAAGTACATGGAGAGGGAATGAAAGAAAATATTGAAAGATTGTCAGACCATCAACCGTCAGATAAGGAGATGGAAAAATCTACGGTCCTATCGTTGCCAATGGATACACAAGAATTGATGGAGTGTATGTATTCTACCGTTGAAATGAAGGAAGCTTTATGTGGACCTCTAGCAGTGGGGAGTGGTCCTGGTGGCGAGGTAAGTTTGTGAATCTGTGCTAAATATTTGTTATACATTCATTTTTTTATACACTATCAGTCCTTTAAATTTCATATAAGGTAACAGTATGTGATACGTGCATTTTATATAGTCTTTTTAGCCTATTTTAGCACGTATTTCTATGCATTTTTGTACTCTTTATATAGTATTATGCCCCGAATTGGCTACTTTGGTTCGTTTTGTCCGTTTTGTAGAAATGAACGCAAAAGTAGTAGAATCGTCCCCTTTTCTGTCCTTTTTGCATGCATTTAGAGGAGACGGGATTTTCCAGAGTGAGATACTGCATTGGGAAGCGTGAAGGCATGGATTACGAGGCAGTCGGGCGTGGACTTGAGCTGAACTGAAGACAGAAGACTCAATCGTGTAGTTTTACCACTCGATCGAGTGGTTTTTATGGTCCCAGTTGGTCGATCGAGTAGTTTTCTACTCGATCCAGAGGTGCTCTTAAGATGGGTTACTCGATCGACTGATTATTCTACTCGATCGGGTAGATTGTCCTGAGTTTTGCTCGATCGAGTGGTTTTATTCCACTCGATTGAGTGGTTTCTGCTGTCATGGGCTTTAATTAGCCCGTGAGTTGTTTTCTTTCGATAAACTTAGTTATTTTCCTATTTAAGCACGCTTTAGCTAGGTCATTAGCATCAGATTTTATTCACTACTTAGCTTTTATCTAATTTTCAAGACTGCGTTACTTTTCTCCTTTCTCTGTAACCTTGTTCTCGGGATTGTTTTGCTCGAATTTTGTGTTCTTTACGCCGGATTCACACGATTGTAATCCCTTCCTCTTTTCTTAATAATAATCTCTCTTTTGTTTGCTTTAATTCTTCGTTTCGTCATATTTAATTTCTGCCCTAATTTACTTTTATGCATTTTATTTGTTATTTCATCATGTTTATTGTTAATTCATTGTTGATTGTTAGTTTTGATATTATTAGCGATATGAGTAGCTAAACTTCTTTCATGTTGGGATTAGGAGAGCTACGGTAGAAATGTGACGATGTAGTAAATAGTTTAGACGAGTTAATTGTGAGATTCTGTCACCATAGCAATTTAATTGTATTTTACCGACTTAGTTGAGTGCACGCTTCTGAGTCATCCCTTTAATCTGGCTAAAATTAATCCTAGATCGAAATATTGGACTAAATAGGCCTGCTATGAACAGTAGACTACCCTGACGAGAATGAAAGTTAAGTTAGTGGTATTTTAGGGTAGAAAGTGGACCGAAAGGACCTTTCCATATCCGTCTCGCATTAATTTGTTTGAGTTGTTTACAGTTGAGTCACTGGACTACCGTAGTGAACCGAAATCCTGACATGACCCTTCTCTATCTGATAGTTTAAATCTATTTCCTTGCTTTTACTGCTCTTTTCTCTACTTCTCTTCCTTTAAATCTTGTAGTTTAGAAAACAATTCAAACAACCCCCCCTATTTGTGACCAAATAGACGGACTTCTACAGATATCTTGCCTTCCTGAGGAGATCGACCTGACTTCCCTAGCTATATAGTTAGTTTAGTTAGTTTATTTTTGATAGGTATACGACAGACGTATCAGTATGCACAACTCCAGTAATTCTGTAGTGAAATTTATAAATAGGTATAATAGTTATGTGGATCTGTATAACTTCAATGACCATTTTATATAACTCTAACTGTATTAGGTATAACTTTACTGAAACTTATGATGAGCCCTTGTTACTTTAATGCCTCTTTGTATAACTTTATTGTTCAATCTATACAACTGCAACGACCGTTTGGTATAACTCTTAACCATATGTGTATAACTCTAACGCCAATATGTATAACTCTTATAGCATATATGTAAAACTTCACACATGTGTATAACTCTTGCCCTTCTATGTATAACTATAATGCATTGTTTCTGTAACTGTGTGACCTCTTTGTATCACTTTTATTGTTCAATTTAGAACTTCTTTTTTAACAAAAGCATGGTGTTTAATTTTACTTATTTTCATACAAGCCACTGTACTAAAGGCTGGATTTGAAAATGTGGAATAATAATCTACCCACAAGGGTGAAAATGTAGTTGTTGTTGAAGGTGCGGAGGCCACTCCGGGGGATCAGTCAACGGAATGGAGTGCCTCTCACATCCCTCTGACTTTCATGAGCACGACAGATGTGAATGAGGCATTTGCCGGGGTTGAAGAGCGCACGAGTAGTGCAGCCAAAGAAGTTGGGGTAGTTGATAACGTCGGTGCTAGAGTGGAGCCGGTTGCACCACACCCCCCCATTTATGTGCCGCGATGTGACATGATCCACCATCCTTTCTTATTGCATTCAACTGCCCCCCTTTCGTGTATGGACGTTGTACCCGAGAACCTAGATTGTTCTGAAGATTGTGGGGCACCCGAACTGACCAGCACGTATGCTCACAGTTGTTGCGATTTAATAAGAAACGTTTCAGGCCGGTTTTCAGGGTGAGGAAGGATGTAATGGATTATGTCTTTGATGAATTCCACCAGTATAAGAAAGTGTAAGTAAAAGATAAGTTTTACCTAGATTTCAATATGATAGTTGCTGCGTGTCTCATTTTGCTAATCCTTTGTAGGTAACAATTGGACACATATAACACCCCAAATTGCATAACGCGTGAGGATCTCCAGACGTTGATGCCCGGGTTGTAGATTATGAGCAATGTCATCGACTGCTGGTCTGTACTACTCAATCATCTTACGCACGCGAACACCGCAGCTGTTGCAAGTTCGCGCTGTTTCTTTGGCCTGGGTCACGCTGTAAGTGTGCTCTGAACTCTGCAAGTAATTTGTGACTATATGTACGTAACTTGTGATATAGGCTGACAACCCCCGTCTATCATTTGTACAAGACCTACCAATTGCAATTTGGGAAGGCAGGAAAAAAAACGTGGTTGTTGATCAATCTGAAGGCTTTCGTGCCTCGTGGGACCTATGGCAAGAGTCGTGTTCTAGTCCATTCCAACTGGACTCTGATATGGTGAGTTCACTTATCAATATAGCTAAGTTTATCAGCTGAAGACACATTTCCATATTGGAGTTATACATTATATGCCTAGAGTTGTACATTATGTGCAGTGAGTTATACATTCTATGGTTAGAGTTATACATTCTATGTCTAGAGTTGTAGAGTGAAGTTATTCAGCAAAACTCTAGGCATATAATGTATAACTCTGGGCATATAATGTATAACTCTAGGCATATAATGTACAACTCTAACCATAGATATCATAACTCCAAGTATGCACAAAATGTATACCTCTAAGCTTCTAATTATGTGTTACCCCTCTGCCTTTTATGTTTAACTTCAAAATAGATGTTTTATAACTCTTAAATATTTCAAGATAATGACCTAATCTTGTGCTGCATGTTTGTAGGTTTTTGTCCCGGTAAGCACTGGCGATCAAGATCACTACTCTTGCATTTGCATAAATTTCCTCTCTGAGCATATCGAGTACCTTGATAATCGATCTTACGAGGATGATATTCTGACGTTACCATATGGAGGGCTTGCACGTATTACTGTAAGACTTATTAAACTGGTGACCCTAGATTAATTTTCAGCCCCGTGGTTTTGTTAATTGGTCTTCCCTTTAAACGCCTTGCCTAACTTCTGCCAGGCTGATGAGATGGGAAAGTATATGGTCTTCAAAGGGCTCGACAAAGGGAAGAAAGTTGAAGGGTTTAATTTTGTAAACATTAAATTCAACTGGCAGGGAGCAGGGTTTTATGAGAATGATTGTGGTCTTTACGTCATGGTTCATATGTTTCTATATCGTGGAGAGCCATTCGAGTGTACCATAGGGACAAAGGACAGCAATAACCTCATGCGCGCGGAAATTGCGGCCTCCCTTGTCCTCAATGACATTAACTTGGAAAGGGAAGTTGTGTTATCTAGGGTAAGAGCTTTTAAGGCGGTTAAAGACCGTGAACTAATGGTGATGATTGAGGCACAGAGGTCAGGCGGCAACACAAGTGGAAGGAAGAGAGGTATCGGAATCGGCGGAGAGAACAGTACTGTTAAACGCGCTTGCTCTAATGTCAGTTCATCCTATCGGACTCCACCTTCCAAAGTAGCCCTGGGCCTTACGCCGTCTAGTCGGGCCCTCTCAGCTGTTAGTAGCCGCTCCCGGGGTAAGAGCGATGGTCTTGGTTGCACCACATTTTGCGGGGAACTAGACCCCGACCTTACAGTGGTCACCAAGATGCTGAGGTTAAACAAGGCATTAATTAAGGATATCCCAGTGTATTGCAAACAAGTGGCAGATTACGTTTTCCTTGATGACTATAAATTTCCAAATGGGTAAGCTGTCTAAAATCAACAGAACCACTTGAGTACTGTTTTATGCTTTGTATAACTTCAACTATGAAATGTATAACTTAACCAACTAAAGTTATACATCGTTAATGGAGTTACACATTCTTAATTTGCAGTTATACGTTTTATCACTGAAGTTATGCAGTCATTTTAATAGCAGTTACCTTTCCATTTAGTAGACGTTATAACCTGATTAACACCTGCTATCTGAACCACAGTGAACCACTGGTGAACTATGCCCGTCATGCAACGATGAATAGGTTTCAAATGTTGTCCATGCTCCCTGATACGCCAATGGATGATTCAGTGATTGAGTGTTGGTCCATGTTGCTTAATCGTTTGGAGGCAGAGGAGTGCGCGTTTTCTCGTTCGTCTTTCTTCGGTATCCGTCATATGGTGTGGTTGTAATCGTCCTTTAATATGCTATAAGAGTTACACATACCCTCTATGGAGTTATACATAGAGGGTATGATATTTAAAACTGGCACGGTGGAAAATATGACTAAACCCTCTATGGAGTTACACATTCTGTAATGAGAAGCTATCAACAGCCATTATGAATTTAGTCATACTTCAATATGCTATAAGAGTTACGGTGCAACTCCAATGCACAACCCCTATAACTCCTCTGCTATTCTCATACATATACTTCTACCTGAGCAGGAAACAATCTTGGAGTTTGTACGAAACCCTGTCCAACAAACACAGAACACCGAAAAGTTGTACCACTTGTGGGACGTCTTTAGACAAGACAGTGGATCTGATTTCAGCTTGAAGGCTGATTTAATCTTCATACCCATTAATATTGAAGCCCATTATGCATGTGCGTGTATCAACTATAATTCACGTACGATTGACCTCCTTGACAATAAGTACTACTCAAATGCGGGCTTGTCGGAGATATGCAAAGCGTGTCACATAATTGTAAGTGGAGGTGACATGTAATTACGTTCAACTCAAAAGTGTTGTTACCGCTTTACAATTTCACTTCTGACGTTTCTTGTTTGTGTCAGGCGAGCCACATGAGCGACTATTTGGAATCTAGGGATGAGGTCAGAGGGAAATTCGTACCGGAGTTCCAATTTCGTCAAGTTCAGTTTGCTTGGCAGAAGCAAACGATCAACGACACAGAGTCTGAGTTGTTCACAATGATTTATATGTTAATGTACGAGGGTGATACTTTTGGTCATGTTGATCTTGAGAGGAAGGTGAACCGTCGATATTTGGTAATCCAGCTGGCAGCGACCCTTGTGCTAGCTGATATGAACATCATACGGAAAGGAGTTCTGATCAAGGTCAACGGTTTCATCGGCGAGAAAGACCATATCCTGAAGTAAGTAGAAGCCATGCGAAAACTGGCGAGGAAATTAGAGAAAAAACCTGGGAAAAAATAGAATGTATTTCCATTCATTCTGTAGTCTCTGTTTTGCAACTCTATTATGTTGTCAATAAACTCCTTAACAACTTAGGCAACTTTTTCGGAATAGATTGTTATTATATCATCTTGGTCTGTTATAATTAAAATCAAAGTTATACAAACAAGGGTAAAAGTTACACATAATTAGAAGTGTTATACAGATAACTATAAGAGTTATACACTCTGTGAAGTAAAGTTATCCAAATTGTGTAAAAGAGTGATACAACAAATGACTGCAGTTATGAAAAGCTACCTACTGAATACCAAATTGTGAAGTAAAATTATCCAAATTGTGTAAAAGAGTTATACAACATTAGCTTGAAGTTGCACAATCATATTACTGAAGTTATACAATCTGGAATTTGAAGTTACCAAATTACATCATTTAAGTTCAAACTCTATTCAAAATAGACAAAAGCTAGCTACTGAATACCCCTTCCGTCTCACTAGATTTTTTACCTTTTAAAGAAAAAAGATTGTAAATAATTTGTTGAGACGGAGGTATTTTTCTACTGCCTACTACTACAGCCTGTTAAGTTTCCCTATTCTTCTTCGTCTGCTTCTTCTTCGTCTTCTTCTTCTTCTTCTTCTTCTTCTTCTTCTTCTTCTTCTTCTTCTTCTTCTTCTTCTTCTTCTTCTTCGTCTTCTTCTTCTTCAGATGCTGGTGAAGATGGTGGATGCTCAGAAAATGGGTTAGCATAGATCCGTTTATCATGGTGTGCCATTTGTTTGCAGTTATTACACATGCGCTTTGGCTTACAAGCCAAGGCAATGGCTTTAGCCTTAGCTGACACCATTCTTTTACCACTGCCTTTGTTTTTGGATTGTTTTGGTGGAAGTATTGTTACCTCGTTACTGGCGTGGCAACCAAGAATTTGCTCCAATTCATGTTGCTTAGTCAAAGCTTTCTTGTACGGTAAAAGTTTCTCCTTGAACTCTCTAATTAAGGAGCTTAAGTTCACAACTTCAGTCACACTCATGCCACGAAGTAAACCAATGGTCACATGAACTTCTGACCACAACTTCACCATCTCAAATTCTTTTCCATCAGCTCTACTATTTGAATCTTTTTGTTCACCATCACTTTCTGATAATCTGAATTGCAATGCATCTTTACTCCATCTTGTAGCAACGTAATCATCTAGAATTGTCTTCTTGCCGTTAGCCGACAAAATACGTACGATATGTCGGCATAGAATTCCCATCCTTTCAAACATTCTACAACTGCACTGTGCAGCCAGTGTCCCTGTAATCAAATTAAATGATGAAGTAGAGGTATACATATATAAACAAGAGTTATACATCCTGAAAGTAGAGTTATACATATGGCAACACGAGTTATACATTCTGAAAGTAGAGTGAGTCAGATAATCAGAAGAGTATACGGAATAAAAGTAGAGTTATACATATAATAACAAGAGTTATACATTCTGAGAACTAAAGTTATTAAAAATGTAATCAGATTTATACAGCAAATGTCTGCAGTTCAGTGAACAATTGTATAACTTCTATGTTCAGATAATGTAACTTTGGCACGATATCTAGCAACTTCAGTGAACTACCACATAGATAAAGATTATGCCAAAATGTTGTTACCTGGGTTATACTCTACGTTGAAACTTTTCCCTCTACAAGAATCCTTAACGACAGTCACCTCAACTCCATCGACTTCAGCATAACCCCTGATATTACATATATCGATTGAATAAATGACCTCTAGTTGGAATTCCTTGAAAACCTCACGGGTATAAACATTTGATGCGTATTCCTCTATGGCTAAATGCGTCCCCCTTGCTGGTGTTGAGTGTCGGTTTTCATGGTCAAGTTTCTTTTGCGTATGTTGTTGATGGTCCATAGCGCTTTCAAAATGCATCCAAAACTCCACTAACGTACCTGACTTCTGCTCAAACTTCTTAAAGAAACTATTAATGCTCTCTGATCTCTGGGTTGTCCTTAATACACCGCCCATGTTCAAGTCCCTGCAATGCGCCATCACCAATTGGCTCCTTTTATCGTACGCTTCTGTAAACCACTCTTCGTTCACAAGACCATGCGCTTCCATTATTTCTGCCCACCTAGCGTCAAAGTCATTTGCTTCAAGGTTTTCGTTCCATATAATGTTGTTTAATTTATCAATGAACTCCTTATAATCCTCCCTTGTCACCCCGAACTTCGTTGGCGCCTTGTTCATTATATGCCACATGCAAAATCGGTGGCGTGCAGTCTTGAAGGCAAGGGGTACGGCCTTAATAATCCCCGCATCCTGATCTGTGATAATGTACTCGGGCTCCTTTCCACCCATAGCATTCAAAAACCTATTGAAAACCCACTGGAAGGGTTCATGATCTTCATGGGCAATCAACGCCCCACAGAATGTTACTGATCGCTTATGGTGATCTATACCAGTGAATGGCGTGAAAATCATATCATACTTGTTTGTCGAGTATGTTGGGTCGTACGACACTGTATCTCCAAAAACGGAGTAGTTCCTTCTAGCTGTTCTGTCAGCCCAGATTGCCTTTCGATGGCTATTATCCTTATCAACTTCATAATGAAAATAAAACCCCTGCCTATTTTATGCCATATTCTTGAACCGGTCTATGAACAATTGACCGTCCCTTTTATGGATAAAGCATTTCACATCTCTGTGGAAGTTCTTAAAATCAGTTAACGATGCACCAATGTTCTCGAACCCGTTTACGAGTTCCTTACACATGTTGTACGTCTTAGTTGCTCCTATCCTCAACTGCAATGGACAAGATATCCTGATTAGTGCTGACTAATAATAAAAAATTCCTCAACTATAACTCTTACACCTTTTCGTATAACTTCATGAAACATATGCATAACTTCATTCATGGATTGTGCAACTTCTTATTATTTATAACTCTTACATCTGAAAGTATAACCTTAACTGCGATTATGTATAACTCTAACAACTTTCTGTATAACTCTAAGGCTGTTTTAAATAATTCTAGACTTTTAAAAAATAATTAGAAGTTTAACAATTATTGGAGTTTTGATTAATAGTAAACTAACCCTTGAGTTGTACATTATCAAGTACTTGTGAAAATCTTCTATGTTCCGAGACATCTTTTGAAACTGACGATCCTCACTAGATACAAGCTCGTGATTATGCCCCATGTGGAATCGGTCAATTACTAATACTTCATTCTTCATAAATAGCCTGACATGTGCTTTACACCCTACCCTCTTGAATGTATATTTTCTCTGTTTTGTTTGATTGTTAATCCCCACTGCATTTCTTCTTCCCTAATGCCGGTCTCATTTTTTTTTATTACTGCATCGCCTTTTAGGACATATGTGAATCCCTCTCTGTTGCAAACCAGTAACTTTGACTTGATTTCACCGTCGCGCCATTTTTTCGTCGTATACTTCCGAACATCAAACCCGGACGCCAGTGCATAAATTTTATAAAATGTCACTGCCTCTCGATTTCAAAAAATTGTTGTCCTACACAAGGTGTAAACTCCGCTGCCAAATGCTTACAATACTCAGTTTCCGCTTCCTTACGACCATCTGAGTAGAACCATACATCCATGAGATGATAAAGGAATATATAACTCCAGGCAGAGAATGTATAACTCTAGGCATATAATGTATAACTCTTAACATTTACTATAATTCTAAGCATAGAATGTATAACTCTAGGCATATACTGTATAACTCTGAGCATAGAATGTATAACTCCAAGAATATAATGTACAACTCCAAGAATATAATGTATAACTCTAAGCATAGAATGTATAACTCTAAGTATAGAATGTATAACTCACTGCACATAATGTATAACTCTAGGCATATAATGTATAAGTCCAAGAATATAATGTACAACTCTAAGCATAGAATGTATAACTCTAAGCATAGAATGTATAACTCACTGCACATAATGTATAACTCTAGGCATATAATGTATAACTGTTAGCATTTACTGTATAATTCTAAGCATAGAATGTATAACTCTAGGCATATACTGTATAACTCTAAGCATAAAAAGTATAAATCTAAGCATATAATATATAACTCTAAGCATAAAATGTATAACTCTAGGCATATAATGTATAACTCTAACCATAGAATGTATAATCTAGGCATATAATGTATAAGTCCAAGAATAGAATGTACAACTCTAAGCATAGAATGTATAACTCTAAGCATAGAATGTATAACTCACTGCACATAATGTATAACTCTAGGCATATAATGTATAACTCTAAGTTGAGGAATGTATAACACTCTACATCCTATAACTTCAATTAATGAATGTATAACTTCAGCTATAACATGAATATCTATATAAAAATAGGTTGTTTAGTAATATTTTCTATGCAAAATTTAGGGTTAGAATTACAGGAGTTATATACTCTGTTATTACACAGAAAAGTTGTAAGAAATTGTCAAAGAGTTATACAAAAAACCGCTGGAGTTATAACACGATGTATATAAAATTTTATGATCCTTTCACTTCCGACAAAAAGTACAATCTTCATGAGGTTCTATACACAAACTGTATTATTGAAGTTATACATAAATGGGTAAAAGTTTTACTTAAACCCACTGAAGTTATAATTCTTTCTTTATCAAACTTTTAAATTTCCATCATTTTTGCCATGAACAACAAGCTACCAAATGAAAGAACAAATTTAACGAACACCATGAAAGAACAATGATACCAAATTTAATGAACACCATGAAAGAACAACACTATGAAAAAACAATGAACCGACACAAATGATAGTCATGAACATCAAGCTAAAATTACATATAGCATTTTATTCATGAACATCAACCTACAATAATAACCAAGACACAAATAAGAAAGCAATTAACTCACCATCGACGGCAACTTCAATCTGCATATGATCCATTTCACGAACACTGACTGTCATTTTGATCGTCTTTCTCTGATGAAAAGATGCAAAAAAAATTTCTTGAACAAAGCAAATGAAATTTATCTGGAAACATGATGTAGTTAAACAGTGGGAATGAAATTTCTCTTATTTTTTTATGATTTATAATGGATTTTACAGAATTTTGGATGATTTTGAATGGTGATTTTGATGGGTTTTGCTTGTTGAGAGGTTTTGAATGGTGAAAAGAAGAGGGAAGCATGCAAAATAAATTAGGAGGCTTTGTTTATTCCTTTTGTCGGCGGGATTGTACTGTAACAAGTACACAAACAGTGCACTGTCTACCCTCTCCCATACAATCAGCATTTCCTTTTTTTTTTTTGTTCTAAAAATTTGCTCTAAAAAAGGCGCCCTCTCTCCTTATCTCATCCATTGAATTCCTTCATCGAAAGGCTCTTATGAAGACTTAGGGCCTTATATGATATAAGGGACTTATAAGAACCCTTCTATATATATATATATATATATATATATATATATATATATATATATATATATATATATAATGAGAACCGTGAGAACCACTAATAACCATCAGATCTTAGACAAATAAAGTGTCGATCTTTCGTCCTACCCCTAACCCTTCGTTTAACCAGTACACTTTTTATCTCCAATTTATTTTTCTCTCCCTAATCACCAAATTGCTTCCTCTAATTAAAGAACAAGCTTCAATATTCAGTTGCTTTCTTCATCAATGGAGACGCCTTCAATATTCAGTTGCTTTCTTCATCAATGGAGATGCAAATCGGGACACCATTCACTGTTCATCAAAATTCGACGAGGTTTGTTTGATTTCTCAATTAATTTCCTTGAATCGACTTTATGTGTTTTGAATTTGTTCATTCGTCAATAAATTAGGGTTGACGAATTGTTGATTCGAGTTTATATACATATAATTGAGGTACATAATTGAAATTGAACGGTGATGTATGTTCATTCGCTAGCAACTGGACATCCAATTGAAATTCAAGTTTGAAATCACGACATCATGAAATTTGGAACTCCATTGATTGAAATCGTGAAATTGGGAGTTTATATACAGATATGATCGTCGCATACAGTAGACGGATAATTGGATAAGTATGTAATGATTGTTAAGAGTGTGAAGTATAAAGCAGGTGAAGTGACAATCAAGGTTAAATAACTTTGTGATTAATTAAGCATAAAATAGTAGTTAATGCCTTAATGGACATGACTAACAGTAATTGTTGATTTTGACATGTAGTTATTTTCGGATTTGCTTGTGTACGCGTCTAGATTTGTATGCAATTGCAGTTTCTAGGGAGTTTCTCGTGGCATTATATTTACTAATGTTTAATCAGTAGTTGGTTGAAAAAGAAATGTTTTAGTTAAGGAAGGTAGACTTTTTGTGTGTATATCCACCTTGATATTTGAATAATGTTTGAATTGTTATCACTGTGGATGATAAAATCAGGTATATATTGACTTAAATGATCCTAAATTAAGCTGTCAGGTTTTGAAAGTTTGTGAAAATTCGTAGGTGGTGAGGTGAGGTGAGGTTCGGAATTGAATGTGAAGTTAGGTTTGTATGATTTTTTGGTTATTGGCTTTGGGTGCTCTGGTTTATGCCCCAATTTGATTAATCGTGTAAACAACCTCATCTAAAGCACACGGATCGTAGTGAAATTTGATATTGCAAGTGGCATTATTTCCTACGAATCGTGTATTACATGGTAAGCACTACACACCATTTACAATTTATCTGTCTGAGGGAACACAATATCAACTGCTTCTCTGAACTTTACAATAAACTGTGGAGCCTTTTTTCTGCTTATGTGATTTATACGCCATGAGGGCAGGTTGTGGACATTGTGACATGTATTTGCCTAGTTACATTTGTACTTGTATTAAAAGTAAAGGCGATGATTGAAATCTCTAAGGCGTCTACATAGAAACCTATAGGCAGCCTGTCTCTAACTAGTATTGTGAATCCCAAAACTTGTAGCTAAGCATTTGGACAATTTGTGATTGATCTTGGAAACGTCGTTTCATATTTTTGGCAGCTCAATATGACACTGTTGAGGTTCATATATTTTCTTTCTCGGTTTTTTTACTTCATTCAATAGATAGGAAGTATTCGGATAAGTCCGTCAAATGTTTGCCAGCAGTGGGGATCATATAGCCGATAATGACTTTTAAATGGGATAAGTTGTATTGTATTTAGAGATATGTCTGTGCATGGTAGGTTAACACTCCAAGCCAATAGATTTTACATATTTCATGTATGTACACGGTTATTTAATGCACATATATTATTTTTTCATGCATCTACAAGCCTACTTCATACACTGATAAGGCTATTGCACCCATAAAAACTTTTCGGCGTTAGCTGATCATAGAATTTCATTAGGATTGATTGAATGAGACATTTATGTTTCATCTCTTTTCTCCCATTTCCTAACATTTGTGATTTTTTAAGGACTTCATAATAGATGGCTCAACTTCACTATACTACTATGCCCTGAGAATGTTGTAAGCTAAAGAGACGAAATCATAAATTGAGAAACTTAAGAGCACTTTTGTTTATACAACTGCTAAATTCTTGAGAAATTATTTAACCTATATGCGGTATAAAATGTAGGACATATACTCGACTTTTACAATATGAAAGGTCTATTAAAATTGTGATGAACTTACTTGTTAATTATAGATTGGATGACCTCTTATACCATTCTGTTAGCCTCACTTTTCCTTTCCCTTATTCATGTTTAATTTTTTGATATCGCACATTGGCGCATTTACATTATGAATATTCTCGTTTTACTTTATTTAAAAGTCAATTAGCTCAAATGGGAGAGCATTGTGCAATGCACAAGATGTGGGTTCAACTCCCATATTGGCTTTACCAACACGTTTACACGTTAGTTGTCGAATGTCATTCATCGAGGGCTAAAACTTCCTAATAAGTGTAATGAGATGGGTATTTTCTTTTATTTGTTGAATCTCAAAATGATTGTTGTTGGAGTTTATTTTGTTTGTGATGCCACAGATTATGAACATAATTAAGAAATATCCAAGTCATGTCAGTCTGAAGGCTGAAACTAGTCGTAGTTGATTTTGATGTCCGCTTAGACGAAGAAGGGATTCAGCATAACTATATGGATTGGATTCGCTATCACTGGGAAACTCTACTACTTATGAAGATTTTGAACGCTCTACAGTGTTACTTGTTTTTTTTGCTGAAATGGCTGCATATAAAAACAAAAAAGAAAATGTCCATCACATTGCATTTGAGAGAATGGTAGTGAAACTGAAGAGCATCAAGTATGAATGTATATATGATTATGGCATGCCTAATCTTATCTGGGCTGTACCGCTTGCATCTCGTCTTCGACAAGATGCAATCATGGAATTTGTTATTTGATAGGCTATATGGGATTCGAACCCATATCTTTGTGCAAAATTAGCACTTCGCTCTACCATTGAGCTAATAGCCTTTAAAAAATGCTAAACAAATACGAGTATGAAATAATGGGCGTACCATATGATTATAGCTGCCTAAATAACTGACATAAGTACACTGAAACTTTTCTCACATATTAGTAAGATATGTAATAAATACACTAAAATGCCTTGAAAGGCCGATAAATACATTAAATCTCCTCTATAGTTATTTCCCTGATTTCATGCACATAGAACCTTATTTCATGCACATATAATCTTATTTCATGCCCATATAAAATTAATGTCCTTAAGCAACAATAATTAGTATCATAACAGAACCAACTGAACCAACTGCTGCAACTTTTTAATGCACATAAGACCTTATTTCATGCACACAGAACCTTATTCCATGCATGTACACGGTTGTTTGATGCACATATATTACTTTTCCATGCATCTACAGGACTATTCATGCATTGATAAGTCTATTTCATGCACATAGAACCTTATTTCATGCATGTACACAGTTGTTTGATGCACATATATTACTTTTTCATGCATCTACAGGACTATTTCATGCATTGATAAGTCTATTGCACCCAAACCCTAACCATTATTATTGGGACAAACGATGGGGGAATAGGGTCCTAAAATTTAGGACGGGAAAGGGTTTAGGGCTAATCCAACCCTTAACCCCTTCCCTTATTTTTATTCGAATGGCAGCAAGAGCAAAAGACATTTTAGAGGGGCAGAGTGAACCCTTTTGAGGGAAAGGGGTTAGGGTAGGATTCGCCAACTCCGAGGTAACATTTTTCGGAAATGTCATTCAAAAGGGGATTAAATCGAAAAAAGACGAAATGGCGCATATTTTTACATATTTCATGCATGCATAAGGTTGTTTAATGCACATATATCGCTTTTTCATGCATGTATGTTCTATATGGGCCGAGTACTTCACCAAGCCAATCAATATTATCTTGATGGTCGAAAATGCAAACATAGACAAATATATTTGATGGCCTAAATAAATGAACAGAATTATGAAAATAGATACTGATTTTAAGTGTACCAAATACTATATTAAGATCCGTCCATATCCTCTCCATAAAAAGTCATTCATTTACCCTGCCATTACACTCTAAACTCTTACCATTATTAATAGGCCGGGGGGATCAGAAACAAAAAATACAAGCAGTCATTCAAACCTAGATCAAGTAAAAAAAAAACAGAAAGACGAATTGATGCATATTTTACATATTTTAGGACACTTTATCACGAGCTCATTTTCCGCATTCAAACAAAAAATCTAGACCAAAACACTTTTATCAGAACTAATGAGCGTACAATTCCTTACGAGCTTTGATAATTTGGATCATCCGTGAGTTAAATCCGCTCATGGAGAAGCTTGATAGGACATATATAATTTTGGACAAAGAAAACTTCAAGGGACTGTAGTAGATAGAGATTCTTAGATGATGAAGACATGGGAGATTCATCCATATCGACATCATTGGAGAAAACGAGTACCTTTCATTATCATGTCCCATTGTGAGCGACCAAAATTGAAGGCGTAGTTGGCCAGTAAATGTACTACTGATTGCTCAGGAATAAACAAAACTAAACTGAGAAGATCCATCATCTTAATGCCTTTTAGAGACCTGGAAGTTCGTCATTATTAGGCAAATTTCAAGTTCACTAAGGCAATACCTCTGTAAACTGCCCACTGTCGGCGAATGCTTCTCCCCGTGGACTTCTTTCTAATTAATATCATGCTCCGGGTCTTTAGCATTAACAGCTGCAAATAAAAATAAAGCTTGTATTAGTCATCATTACCTTGCTGATTGTGAGTAATAGACCTTACTCAAACCATAATTACAGCTTTATAAGTTCATATTACCCTGGTATTGAAACACATGAATTCTCGTATAAAATGGGCTAGTGATAAAACTATCATGAAACCGATCTTCTAAAGTAATTACTTTATGCACTGATAGAGTCATTGTGCCCTAAACTCTTACCATTATTACTCAGTCGGGGATCAAAAACAAAAAATACAAGGAGTCACTCAAACGGGGATCAATTCTAGAAAAAAGAAAAAAAAAAGACGAAACGATGCAAATTTTACATATTTCATGCATGTGCAAGGTTGTTTAATGCACATATATCACTTTTTTTTGCATCTACAAGGCTATTCTATGCACTGATAAGGCTATTTAAGCCTAAACCCTTACCATTCAAGCTTTTCTAACATAAATGACGCAAACATAAGCTTGGAAATGAATCTCCAGGGAATGAACTATAAATTATTGTAAAGCTGATTTCCAAATCACTAATAAAACAGTTTGCTAATATATATTGCTATAAATTTTAATTGGATTGTGTAAAATTTCAAAACACAGCTTATGACAACTGACAAGTAATTATCGAGGAATACAACTAAGAATCAAATGACATTTGAAAAGAAGCAAAACAACATAGAGCAGAACACACAATGAATGAAACCCTAACTTATATCATTAATATCGTAAAGTTGTGGAATGAAAAAGAAATAGGGAAAACTGGAGATTAGGGTTAATTGCAAGATACAAATTGATGAATCTTAGGAAAAAATACATGAATGAACAAATTAGGGAAAGTATGGAGTATAATCGCCTTTACTTGAATCCGCGGAAATGTGCGGTGGAAGGAGCGAAAACGGTGGTGACTGATGAATTCAACCCTAATTTGAGAAGCGGTTTGACAAGAGTCGAAAACAAGGTGATCATAGAGGATGATCGGAGAGTGATATGATCGGAGAGGGTGATTAAAGAGGACGATCGCAGAAAGATGAGAGAGAAAGAGGAATTGTCAAAGTGATTTGGTTTGGAGGGTTTTTGGGGGTCTGATAATTTTGAAAATTTCGGGAAGTTATTGAGACCAACAATCTCAATCGTCCAATTTCAATTAAATCCAAGGATTGTAAGTGGTTCTCATGGTTCTCATTATCTTAATGGTTCTCATAGGATCCTAAATCTATATATATATATATATATATATATATATATATATATATATATATATATATATATATATATATATATATATATATATATATATATATATATATATATAGAGAGAGAGAGAGAGAGAGAGAGAGAGAGAGAGAGAGGGGGAGATCTAATGAGTCCCTTACCTCATTTGAGTCCTTAAGTCCTTATAAGGACCCTTAGATGGACAACATCTATGGTGGAGATTTTTTACAAAATATAGGCCAAAAAAAAGGGAAAAGCTTGGCTATGAAAGAGGACGACATTTCCTGCAAATTGTCCTTACCAATGATCATTTCCTGCGGATAAAAGGATATATCCTTTGTACTATGTTTACACTCCCCACATTCTTCCTTCCTTAACACACTTATTTCCAACTTTATTCTTTCTTTCTTCTCTCTAAAACTGGGTTCTTTCATCTGAAAACGAAGCTAAAGTTCTCTCTAAATCCTCCAAATCAGCGTAAACATGCAAATAATAGATGGCATCAATGGTATTTCTTCATTTTATTCACTGTTTTCAGTCACGTTTTAATATTTTCAGTTGGATAGGATGGATGAAGGTAATGATAAATTTTGCATGTCATCGAATTTGTTCATTCTTGTTTTGATTATTTGTTACTGGGTTTGAAATGAAGATTGTTAGAAGTAAATCTTCATGTTGGGTTTTCATGAATTTGAGTTTTGAGTAGCATGAACGCATTCTGACAACATTTACATGAACACTTTTGCTATACTTTTACATTTACACTTTTTATTGTTATATTTTTTATGTGAGTTAGCATTCTGACAACATTTACACTTTTGTTGACATTTATACTTTTAAAGCATCACATTTACACTGCATTCCTGCTCACATTTACACTTTTGGTGTACTTTTACATTTACACTTTTTAATTGTTATAGTCACCTCTGCATTTTTATTGTTATATTTTTTATGCGAGTTAGCATTCTGACAACATTTACACTTTTGTTGACATTTACCCTTTTAAAGCATCACATTTACACTGCATTCCTACTCACATTTACACTTTTGGTGTACTTTTACACTTTTGTTGACATTTACACTTTCAGACAATCACATTTACACTTCGTTTCTGCTACACATTTGGATGTTTACTCTTTTTTGCTATAGTTTTACATTTACACTTTTTAATTGTTATAGTCACCTTTTAATTGTTAATATTATAGTTTAAATTTGAGTTAGCATTCTGAAAACATTTACACTTTTGTTGACATTTACACTTTTAAAGCATCACATTTACACTTTGCATTTATTTCACGCCATTTACACTTTTTTTGACATTTACACTTTCGAAACAAAGACATTTACACTTCGTTTCTGCTGACATTTACACTTACACTTTTGGATGTTTACTTTTACTATAGTTTTATATTTACACTTTTTAATTGTTATAGTCACCTTTTAATTGTTATTATTATAGTTTTAATTTGAGTTAGCATTCTGAAAACATTTACACTTTTTGTTGACATTTACACTTTTAAAGCATCACATTTACACTGCATTTCTGCTGACATTTACACTTTTGCTGACATTTACACTTTCAGAACAGCACATTTACCCTTCGTTTCTGCTGACATTTACACTTACACTTTTGGGACATCATAATTTGCACATTTACACTTTTGGAATATTTACATTTATGGAACATTCCCTTTACATTTACACTTTACTTCGAGTTACATTTACACTTACACTTCATATATGATGACATTTACATTTACACTTACACTCTGTGCACATTTACAGACTTGGTAAAACAGAATGGAGTTCAACCTGACAGGCAGGAGCTGTGTAGGGAGGTCGAGAAGAGGTTTACACCGTACATCGGCCAGGAGTTTGGGGGGGTTGAGGATGCGGTGACTTTTTATAAGATATACGACATTGCTTGTGGGTTTGATGTACGTAGGTACACAACAAAAAAATGGCGTGGTGGTGAGATCAAGTCAAAGCTCGCCGTCTGCAATCGAGAAGGTTTCGCTCACAAGACGCCCAGTAAAGATCAGGATGACGGACTGGTTGGGGATAAGTCACAGAGGATATTCAGGGTCACTAGAGTGGGGTGTAAAGCGAGGATACGACTATATATGAAGAATGGTCTTTTATTAATTAACCGGTTCTACGAGGGTCACAATCACGAGCTTATCTCACTTAAGGACAGAGAGTTCCAGAAATTGTCGCGTAACATAACAGATTATCACAAGATGATAATCGTTTCGAACTCAAGGGTTTGTAATACATAATCACTCTCTATACTAAATAAATAATTCCATTCATGTTATATTTATATGACGTATCTGTTAATGATTGATTGGCAGCTGAAGATAGAAGCAACAAAAACATACAGAATCTGCAAAGAACAAGTGAATGGATATGAAAACATTGGAGCAAGCTTAAATGATTTTAAGAACTTCCATAGGGATGTTAAATGTTTCATTCACGAACGGGATGGTCAGTTGTTTGTTGACCATTTCAAGGAAATGACTGAAACAAGAATAGGTTTCTACTTTGACTATGACCTTGACGATGATGGCAGCCTACGTAGGGCCATATGGGCGGACGGTACCGCCCGAGATAGTTACAAAATTTTTGGTGATGCGGTGTCATTCGACCCAACTTACTCCACCAATAAGTATTTTATGGTATTCACACCATTCACAGGTGTTGACCACCATAAACGATCTATGATGTTCTGTGAGGCTCTAATTGCAAGGGAAGATTATGAGTCGTTTAATTGGGTTTTCAGCCGGTTTTTACAAGCAATGGGGGGTAAGGAACCCGAGTACATAATTACAGATCAGGACCCAGGTATTATCAAATCTATCCCTCTTGTTTTCAAGACAGCGCGCCATCGGTTCTGCATGTGGCATATAATGAACAAAATGCCCGGTAAGTTTGGCGTCTCGAGGAGTGATTATAATGAGTTCATGTGTAAAATTAATGATATTGTATGGGACGATGAGCTTGAGGTAGCAGAATTTGATGGTATCTGGGAGCAAATAATTGAAGATCATGGTGTTGGCATAAATGATTGGTTTGCAGATACATATGCTATAAGGGGACAGTGGGTGATGGCGCATTGCAGAGACTTGAGGATGGCGTCGATTATGAGGACAACTCAAAGATCAGAGAGCGAAAATAGCTTTTTCAAGAGGTTTGAGCACAAGTCAGGAACATTGGTTGAGTTTTGGATGCGTTTTGAGAGCGTTATGGACCAACAAAGACATACACAGAAGCAGCTTGACAACATGGATAAGCACTCGTACTCAACGGCGTCAACACATCTGGCATTAGAGTTTCATGCTGCAAAGGTGTACACCTATTCAGCTTTCCACAAATTCAAACAAGAAGCCATCTTCTCAATCGATACATGTAGAACAGGAGGTTTCACTGAGAGAGGCGAGCTAGAGGTAACTACTGTCAAAGATTCATCCAGAAAGAAGAATTTTGAAGTTGCATACAGTCCAGGTAGTTTACACTTCCTATGACATTTACACTTTCTGTTTTTATCTCATTTAAATTCCTATAACTTAACATTTACACTTCTAATCAAGAGGGGTTTGTAAAAGGTAGGACAATCATTGAGAATATTTTAATTTGTCAAGACCTAGTGAGGCTTTATAATAGGAAATATGTGTCACCTAGATGCTTGATGAAGGTTGACCTCAAGAAGGCCTATGACTCTGTCAATTGGGGTTTCTTGGAACAAATGCTTGACGCCTTGCAGTTTCCTCCTCCTTTTACTCATTTACTAATGACTTGTGTCGGGACTGCCTCTTATTCTTTAGTGTTGAATGGCATGAATTTTGGATATTTTAAGGGGGCTAAAGGTTTGAGGCAGGAGGACCCTCTATCCCCTCTTCTGTTCACCATCACTATGGAGTACTTGAGCAGGATTTTGGATCATGTGACCACTACCATGTCTTTCAAATTTCATCCTTTTATGTGGTAGGCTTCAATTATCCCACCTTTTATTTGCTGATGATTTGCTCCTCTTTTCTAAGGGTGATACTCATTCAATTATTATTTTATTAAGAGCTTTTTCCACCCTCTCCATTGCTACTGGCTTGCAAATGAATTCTATGAAATCTAATATTTATTTTAATGGAGTTCATCATTCTGTGAAGGCTGATATCATTGAGGTGTCTGGGTTTATGGAAGGTACCTTGCCTTTCAAATATCTAGGTGTACCTATTGTTTCTGGCAGGCTCTCACATAACCACTGTGTTATTTTGATTGATAAAGTTACAGCCAGAATTAGAGGGTTTGGTTCCAGGAAACTTTCCTATTGTGGCAGGTTAACTTTGGTGAATGCAGTTCTGACTTCGTTGTATAGCTACTGGGCCAATATTTTTATGATTTCAAAGGGTGTCCTCAGAAGGATTGATACCTTGTGTAGGAACTATCTTTGGGATAGTTCCACTGAATTTTTGAGGTCACCTCCAGTAAGCTGGGAGAAACTGAGTGTACCAAAAAATGGAGGTTTGGGTGTTAGAAATAGCTATTACTGGAATGCAGCTGCTGTGGGTAAGCTTGTTTGGTGGATCCATTCCAAGCCTGGTGCTCTTTGGGTTAGATGGGTCAACCACATTTATATGAAGGGTGCTCCTTGGGCTTCTTACTCCCCTAAACCAGATGTGGCTTGGAGTTGGAGGTCTATTTGTAAACTAAAAACTAAATTCCCATTGGTTTTCTCTACTGGTGTATGGAGTACCAGTCCTCCTGAGTATTCTGTCTCCAGTGGGTATGACCTGATCAGGACTCACTACCCACGGGTCCCTTGGTACAAGTATACCTGGAATTTCTGGAGTGTGCCTAAGAACACCTTTATTAATTGGTTAATTGTCAGAGAAGCCCTGCGTTTGAAGGATAAACTGTTTCAGCTGGGCATTAGTCAGGATGCTATGTGTTTGGTGTGTGGTATGGCTGATGAGACTCATATGCATCTTTTTCATCAGTGCCATTTCATCAGGAGAATTCTTGGGATGCTTAGTGTCAAGCTTAATATTCGTCTTCCCCTCACTGGTACCTTGGCTTGGGTTCACAGCAAGCCTTGGTCGAAGATTAAAAAGAAGGTCCTTATTTCTTGGATTCAGGCAGCATACTATATGGTTTGGATTCAGCGTAACAAAGTCTTTGTTGATGGCGCCCTAGCTCATCCAAATAGGGTTGTCCATGATATAGTTAGCATGATGAAAATTCGTTGTACTTTTTGGCTTCAAAATGTAATGTCTACTAAGGATAAGGAATGGATAGTTATGATTAGCTCCTAATTATAATTGTCCATTGCCTTGGAATTGTACCATTAGTTGGTAGTTTGTAAATTGTTTGTTCATTGGTTTTAATGAGAAGCTAACCTTTCACCAAAAAAAAAAACATTTACACTTCTAATAACTTAACATTTACACTTTACAGTTCATGACATTTACACTTCCTATTAGTTTACATTTACACTTCTAATAACTTAACATTTACACTTTACAATTGATGACATTTACACTTTACATCATATGACATTTACACTTCCTATACCTTAACATTTACACTTTTCCACTTAATGACATTTACACTACATTTCATGACATTTACACTTTACATCATATGACATTTACACATTTAAATCCCTATAACTTAACATTTACACTTCTAATACCTTAACATTTAAACTTTACAGTTCATGTCATTTACACTTCCTATTAGTTTACATTTACACTTCTAATTACTTAGCATTTACACTTTACAATTCATGACATTTACACTTTACATCATATGACATTTACACTTTCTGTTTTTATCTCATTTAAATTCCTATAACTTAACTTTTACACTTCTAATAACTTAACATTTAAACTTTACAGTTCATGACATTTACACTTCCTATTAGTTTACATTTACACTTCTAATAACTTAACATTTACACTTTACAATTCAAGACATTTACACTTTACATCAGTGACACTATTTTTAACGTTCACACTTACATGCTAGCTTTATCTGATGACACAGATACATGTAAAGCAAGCTGCAGTTGTACGATGTTTGAAAGAACCGGAATCCTATTCCGCCATATAATATGGATTTTTTCAACAAGTGGGATAAAGACTATACCATAAGATTATGTTGTAAATAGATGGATGAAAGAGTATCTCCGATTAAGGATTTTCAATACTAATGGTGAAGGGACAGAAAACATGCAAGTCATCGATGAAAAACAAATTGCAATGTCAATAATGTGGTCAGAAGTTCATGAAGCTGTAGGGCTCCTTCGAGACAAAGGAGTAGCTGATGTTGACAGCTTTTCCGCTGTAATTAGATCATTTAAACAGTCCCTGTCACCATTAGGGGAAGTGTTGAATAAAAATCAACAAAAGGAGAAATTTCTGAATTGTACGGCATGTGAGGTAGTGATGATATTGCCACCAAAGAATTCGAAAAACAAGGGGACCGGAAAAGATTCTTTGTCACCAAAACAAAAGCAATGGTGTTGGCTAGGAAACCCAAACGTAAGTGTAAGAATTGCAAGAGAATGACAAATCACTACAAGAGAAACTGCCCTAACCCCTTCTCAGCACACACGCCATTGTGCGAAGGGTTGTCTGAACCAGAAGATGATGAAGGAGAGGAGGAGGAAGAGCTGGAGTCAGAACAAGAATAGACGTCAGATCAGTGACAAGTGTTGCTCTATATATTTTGAGTGTGTAACTTTAAACTTTGATGTGCTATAACTGGAGCGGGCGATTAGGAATTGGTCGCATGGCAGCGTAACTTTGAACTGCAGTTGGTGTAACTTTTAATAACACCAACGTTAGAGTTACACTGTCATAAGACCAAAATCTCTCTGTTTTATTAGATAGCCAAACATTGTGTTACTTGAACTTATTTTGGATTACTTATGTTATTTCAAGTAACAGTTACACTTATTTTCAAATAACTGGTGTTAACATTTACACTTGCCATGTCAGCACATTTACACTTCCAGTATCTTCACATTTACACATACTCTATCCTCACATTTACACTTTGAATATCTTCAAATTTACACTTCCAATTTAGTCAGATTTACACTTTATTTGTTCACATTTACACTTCTCCTATATTCACATTTACACTTTCTATTTGTTCACATTTACACTTTTTTTTGGTTCACATTTACACTTGTGCTGTCACCACATTTACACTTCCCATGTCACCACATTTACACTGAAATTCAATTTAATTTCAGTGTGTTTACATTCACACTTTCAGTATGATAAAGTTGACACTGACAGTGTTAACATTTACACTTTAAGTGTGTTAACATTTACACTTAAAGTGTAAATGTGACTAAATTGCAACTGTGTTAACAGTTACACTTGCAATTTAGTCACATTTACACTTTGAAGAAATTCTTCAATTTCAGTGTTAACATTTACACTTTAATGTGTTAACAGTTACACTTAAAGTGTAAATGTGTCTAAATTACAAGTGTGTTAACAGTTACACTTGCAATTTAGTCACATTTACACTTTGAAAAAACTATGATTATAACTGCCAAAAAATAGTCAACCATTACACTTCATTAGTGTAATTTACCATTACACTTCATTACTGTAATGATTACACTTGCAAACATTGCCAACCAAAGTACAAAACATTCTTTTCTAAGTTCAAGATTGCCAAACAAAATACATTTCAAAAAAAATATGTCCACAAATTGTTCACTTTTTCGATAACACAGCCTTAATTTTGCGCTTCTTTTGTAACTTGGCCCATAAATCTTCTTTTCCAACGATAAACCCATTCAACTTTGTTTCAAAAATGTCTCTGTTGACATTTATGTCAGCTAGAACAAGCGTCGCCACCAACTTGACTACCAAGTACCGTCGATTCCTCTTCCTCTCCAAGTCTGGATGATCAAAAGGTTGACCCTCGTACATCAGCATATACATCATACAGAAAATCCCTGATTCTGTTATGTTAGGAAGCGGTGTTTGGCGCCTGAACGGGATTTGCCGATGTTCAAAGCTAGTAATCTCATATCCCCTGTCCGTTCTGACATCCAAATAATCGCTAACAGCTGATGCCACTTGGCGAGTAACATTGCACATTTCAGACTGATCCCAGTTGGCATGATGTTGGTAGTCAAGGAGATCAACAGTTTGTTGTCCAAAATTTATACATACGCATGCAAAGTGCCCACCAATGTTGACAGGTACGAAGATAAACTCGGCATTCAGGTTGAAAGTTTTATCACAGTCCTGGATGAAGGTATCCCAAATGTGATACAGCCGATCAGTGATGTCATTAGACTGTGAGCCCTTCACGTATATCCAAAATCTGCATGATACATTCCTGTTCAGAGAAGTGAGTGGGCCTACATAATAAAAGTAAAAACTAATGTATAACTTTTAGGCTTTGTGCGGGGGGGGGTGTATCATATGACGTATCCCAAAGAAGGCCATCCTAGGAAGTAAGTATTCAGCAGACTCCAAATGGTTCATCAAAACAGCCCAGGACTCAATGACAACATGCAACATTACAACCTCAGGAAGCATGGTCATGATGTCGGACCGGCGCAGCGCGGCATGCCTACTGTACCAAGAGATTGATTCGCTGCAATGAAACACACGTATAATAGTAAGAAATTGAGAAGTAGTTACAAATTAAATAATGTAACTAATTGGCCTTGTTATAAGAGTCTGGCAGATACTAACGAATTTTCAAAGTTGTAGTCGTCTAACAAGCAATAGTCCACCGCATGCTTTCGACGTGATCAAACACCCCTGACCAAACTTTGATTATTCCGTAAGAAGGTCGAGACAACAAGAGTCTGCGTACCGGCAGCCCCACAGTCAATTGAGCATCCCAAGCCATCCCCCCCGCCCCGGGGACGGCTCCTCACGGCCGACAAAGATTGGCTACTCAAGATCGGCACGACGCTTGAACAACAACGGGCCGATTTCCTTTGTATGGCTATAGGATTGACCACGGGGCTTCCTTCTACGCGTTTAGGGGTGGGACCGCAACACGGGACGCGTTCTTGTACGTAATCTCTTCCTCATCGTCCAGACTCCGCTTCTGTGCAACATTGGAGACCAAATTCACACCTTGACCATACTTTTCCCTGAATTGGGTTATCCTTGCGCGAACGCTCTCCCTCACATTGTTATGGTCACTCAGGATAAGGATCGACACCACTTCAGCCCGGATGAGGTTGATAACGTCCATCTCACCTAAGGTGCAGTAAAAAAGCTTCCCATTGAAAAGCAGCATGTGTATCATCATGTACACCCCGCAATCAAACGCAGAATACCCCGTACCTTGCCATTTAAATTCGACATTGAAAAATTTAAACCCGGCGACCTTTGAACCTCTGACAAACCCTTTAGACTCCAGATACTCGCCCATTAAATCACACTGTAAAAGGAATTTCAAAAAAATAGTCAATTTAAAAACAGTGTTTACAATTCCAGAATACATATACACTAAAGAACAAATTAAGGTATGTTATTTATAATTATTACCGCAATACGCGAAATTCCAAAATACGGAAGCTTCTCAAAATCATCGTCGTAGCGACGGTTGTCCAAATACTCTATCTGCTCGGAAACGAAGTTTATGCATGCTCAGCTGTAATGATCATTATTGCCAGATAAGATCGGGATGAAAACCTGGCGGATGTGACAACAAAGACATAAAAGATACACTCAGTAAAATTTCACATTTACACTTTCAATAATTCGTCACATTTACAGTCCCTGTGTCATGACATTTACACTTTCCATATATTCACATTTACACTGTATATGTCATGACATTTACACTTCATATTTAGTCACCTTTACACTCCCTATGTAATGACATTTACACTTTCTATAAAATCACATTTACACTATACATCATGACATTTACACTTCACTATGTCTCACATTTACACTTCCTATGTCATGACATTTACACTTTCCATATATTCACATTTACACTTTATATGTGCTGACATTTACACTTCCTATTTAGTCACCTTTACACTCCCTATGTCATCACATTTACACTTTCTATATAATCACATTTCTACTATACATCATGGCATTTACACTTAACTATGTATCACATTTACACTTCATATTTCATTACATTTACACTTCACAATATCTCACGACATTTACAGTTCACTATGTCTCACGTTTACACTTCATATGTCATGACATTTACACTTTACATATATTCACATTTACACTTTATATGTGCTGACATTTACACTTCCTATTTAGTCACCTTTACACTCCTTATGTCATCACATTTACACTTTCTATATAATCACATTTACACTATACATCATGACATTTACACTTCACTATGTATCACATTTACACTTCATATTTCATGACATTTACACTTTCTTCTTAATCACATCCAGGCATTTAAACTTTCTGTGAAAATCACATATACACTTTCGGTGTGATGACATTTACACTTCACAATAGGTCACATTTACACTTACCATATCAGATCCAAGTTGAAATGGAGACAAACAGGATTGAATCCAAGCATCCCACCCAGCCCAGATTTCGTCCTTTTTGTCAAGAACAATTCCTTTCTTCTTGGCTTTCCAAATATCCAGCGCAGCACTCTGTTCAAACGAAGGGCAACGCTATTAAATTTAGACACTTATGTTACAATTAAATTGGAACTATAAAAATTGCATTGAGTGAGGATAGGACAAGTACGGTATGACTAAGCCCGAAGAAACAACGAGAGGATGCAACTGGTGCAGTTTGGTCATACATCATCTTATTGATTAGTAGGCACCAACAATCGATTACAGAAGACATAACTTCCTGTCCAAGTTCAAGGGTTAACATGTCTTCCCGTGACATGAAGAAAAAGTCTGAAAAAACTGCCAATTCTTCCCTCAAAAAAAGAAAAAATTATATAAGGCGAACATGATTACGACAACATATAAGTATTAATATGTTTGACATAGAAATTAATCGACTCACCCTTTCAACCAAGCTTCTGATTTGTTAAATACGTAGTCCAGGACGTATTTTCTTTCCTTAAAAACACCCCTAAATAATTTCTTATTCAGCTGCAGATCTACAGTAACAAAGCCCTGCTCGGGCATGGGTTCCCCACAATCCATGGTGAAAGTCAGATTCTCAGGGACCACTTCCATGCACTGTAAGGGCTCAGATGAATGAAATAGGAAAGGGTGGTGATCCATATTACTCTGGGGGACATAAATTTCCCGACCGTCCGCAGGAACGGCTGGTTGAGAAGGGCCTGCCGCATCAGTCATTCCAAAATCCTCACCTGGAACCCCCTTAAATGCCTCAGCTAGCTCTGTAGTAGATATAAACGTACACTGAAATTCCAGCAACTTAAACTCAGAGGAGGGTGCTTCAACAACCACCTTCTCTGCTCCCTCTACAACATCCATGGGCTTGTCATCATTCTGAAATGAATCAGGACAACCGGGTTGTGTAGTAGGGCGTTCACCTTGCTCGTTGACTATGCCACTACCAATCTCTAACCCTTCTTGCGATGCATCTTCACGGACTGTGGTCGAAACAACGCCAGGCTCACCATCCGGTACTTTCGTACCACTAACTTGGAGTCGGTCAACGGGCTGTTCCACTCCCGGTGCACCGCTAACATCCACAGCCTTATCATGCACTAGTCCAACCACCAGTGGTTCAGGCCCACGGCAGGGCCCCTGATCTTGGGGCGGCTCCATGTCCATGCCCCGTACAGCCTCATCCTGGTCTGTCGGTGCACCGCTAACATCCACATCCACACCAAGCACTAGTCCAGCCACCAGTGATTCGGGCCCACGGCAGGGCTCCTAATCTTGAGGCGGCTCCATATCCATTCCCTGCATAGCCTCGTCCTGTTCTCTCGGTGCACCACCTTGTGCCACTTCACTGTCACCGCTGTCTGACAACTTTTTCAGCGCGTTATCAATATCAGCTGTCGCTATAAATTTCAACTAAAATGAAGATGAACCATCTTCAATTAACGGGACTACCCCATCTGCATCCACCTTGTTCTCTACTTTTGAAAAGGACGCCTCCCCTTCACGTAAACAATTTTGTTCTTGAGCCGACTCCATATCCATACCCCGCACAATCTCATCCTCACCTATCTCAGTACGCGACCCTCGCCGCTTCACCACCACCATGACCAATATCGCCAAACCTTGCAGCGCGTTCTCAATATCGTAGTCGAAATAAATTTTAGTTGAATCAAGATGAACCATCTTGTTGATCGACCTACCACATCCGTATCAACCTTATTCGTTGCTTCTGACTTACACTTCTCAACAACATGTTCAGCTTTCTCAGGGGCACCACTAGTGTCAGGTACTTCCCCTCCCAAAATTTCCTGCTCCTCGTTCAATGAGGGCTTTGTGTAAGCTTCTTTAATTTCATCCGGGCTATAAATTTTCTCTAGAATCTGTCGATTCGTTAATTGAGTCAAGTCGTCGGTTAAATCTAGCCCGCATTCCTTTTCCTCTCGTCGACAGGCTTCGTTAAGTTCAGCGGTGTTTTAGAAATCAGCGGTCTCCATTACTCGTGACATCGCCGCATCACCGCTTTATCACCCAAATCGAATCTTTGCAAGTGATACGAGGCTCTAAGAGGCGTAAACTCGAACTTAGGAACCTTGGTCTTTTTTTTCTTGCTTGCCTTTGTTTTTTTCTTGGCCACATTCCCAACATCTGATAATGAGGGAGCGTTATCATTATACTTCTTCATTTGGGAAGCTAAATTTCCAACTTCTTCAACATATTCCTTCACCTTTGCACCTTCAAAAAAAGCTTGCATCGCTTGTGACGGAACAAGATCAGTTGAAGAAGTAGCACCTGTTGTTAAATTCTTAAGCATTGCAGCTGCATCTGTATACCAGGAATAGAAGGCCACAACGTTCCTTTGAATCTTCAAGTACATCTCGTGTACACCCTACAGTTGGTAACAAAAAAAGATTTAAGAGTCTAGATACACAAAATATACCTGCTCAATATATATATATATATATATATATATATATATATATATATATAGAGAGAGAGAGAGAGAGAGAGAGAGAGAGAGAGGCGGGATCTCGGGAGTTTGGTTCTTACGGTGAGTTGTGAGTTTGAAATCTCAGCCATTGGATCAAGGAAACCAACGACTAAGATCAAACAGAAAAATCAAACAAGCATGCCATTATTAATAAACAAAAATCGTCCTCGTTCTCGTTTCTCTTCCCTTCCAGCCAAAAAATGTATCAGACAACCTTAAAATTTGGGGAAAAATAGAGTAGCAGCAATAAATTCTTCTCAATTTCTACAATTAACCTTCAAATCCTCTATTCCTATTCACGTTTATCAATTATTGCTCGAATTAGGGTTCTAGTTTCGAAATAGAACCGATTTCTGGTGGTGTGAATTTGGGAATTTTATCGGGTTTTCAGCAATTATATGGAGTATTTCCGCCATTAAATCAAGGTTTGATCTATACTTGTTTAATTTTAACATTTTATTTAAAGTATGCAAAGATAATTGAAAATTATTGTCTTATTTAAACAAATGAATGGGGCATCTTTCTTTATTGCTTATGTTGTCACTTCGGGATGGACCAGTACCTCATCAGACCTCTTCCGTATTGTTCAACTTATCCAAAGTTTATTGCAAAAGTGCTGCTGCTGCTCTAGCGAAAATAATGATGATGAATATGAAGCTCCATACATTCGATATCATAAGGAAATCCCCAAGATTTTGTTTTTTGGACTTTTGGGTATTACATACTTATTTCTGGCACCGCTGATGTTGCCTTTTTTGCTGGTCTACTTCTCCCTTGCGTACATAATCTTCCAAAAACAGGTAAGTTGGTTGCTTTTCTCTGCCCTTTAGCTGCTTTGTACTATTTACTTTGTATATTCTTGACCGAACTTGTGAATGCTATAAAGCAGTACAAAAGTAGACTAATAGATTACAATTGACTGTGTTAGCCTCCTTTTTAGTTCAGTTATGAGTCATGACTTAGAGTTTAGTCGGTTTTTTCTTTGCCTTTTTGGTCGTTGATTCATACTCTTCCCTCCGTTTCATTCATTTGTTTACCCTTCTTATTCTTTTATTCTCATTTGTAAACCCGAAAACATTTATTGCGTTTGTTGCAGATAGGTTGTTGGGATCGTACTCGAGCTTGGAATGGATGCTGCTGCTTGTTGGCGAGATGATGCTGTTTGCTATGGCTGTTTGCAGCGGAGTCGGGTTCGGCACCGAATCTGAAGATATAGCACGGTGGATTTGGGCTGCCCTTCTGATCAGCTATTATATGGTCTTCTTTCGCTTTCGTAACGCCAATGTTGTTAAGTCCGTCTCACTAGTACACGTGTTCTTCATTATCAACTCCCTGAAAACCAGTCAACAAGATTATTATTGTTTATATTAACTCCCTTTTATAAGCCAAAAAAATACCAACTGCTCTGTAATTAAAGACTGAATGAATATCAACTTGATTAACGAGTGACCCATACTAAGGTTGGATTGTTCTCTATATATTTGACGCTTTCTACGTAATTATTTTTACCCCAACCAAACCTCATTCTGTGTTTCACTCTCTCACTACCCTTTTACTAACTTTCTTCAATGGCTCCTGCGATTTCTTCTTCAACCACTTTTAGATTCAAGGTGATTTTATTTCTTACCAAAAATGACATTTAAAAGAGTATGGAGTATATAATATTTTATTTTTATTCTTTTAGTGTCAAATGAGGCGTACAAACGATGATATCTCTGTCTTAACCACTAAGCCAATATCTCTTTTATTTGATTTCATTCTCACTTTTTGGCTATATAAATTCCAAAAATTACACCATTTATATTGTTACTAAAATAACCCATAATGTATTTTTATGACTCTTCCTTATTTGTTATGTAAGATACTCCTAGTAACTAATAATCAACACCAAAATAACAGCACAATAACATATGGTAAAAAAAAGAGTAAAAAAATCAAAGTAGTAAAAAAAAATCTTAGTGATACCGGAATAAGATCACAATAACACTAGAATAACAATAACATCTGGTAAAAAAAAGAGAAAAAAAATCAAAGTGACACCGGAATAACATCACAATAACACCAGAATAATAGCACAATAACATGTGGTAAAAAAAGAGTAAAAAAATCAAAGTAGCAAAAAAATATAAGTGACACCGGAATAACATCACAATAACAGCAGAATAACAGTAGAATAACTGCACAATAACAAGTGGTAAAAAAAAAGAAAAAAAAAATCAAAGTGGCACCGGAATAACATCACAATAACACCAGAATAACAGCACAATAACATGCGGTAAAAATAAGAGTGAAAAAAAATCAAAGTAATAAAAAAAATCAAAGTAGTAAAAAATCAAAGTGACACCGGAATAACATCACAATAACAACAGAATAACAGTAGAATAACAACACAATAACACGTAGTAAAAAAAACAAATCAAAGTCGTAAAAAAAATCAAAGTGACTGCAAAATATCATCACAATAACAGCGGAATAACAATAACAACACAATAACATGTGGTAAAAAAAAAAAAAGAGAAAAAAAAGCAAAGTCGTAAAAAAAATCAAAGTAAAAGAAAAAAGCACAATAAAAGCATAATAACACGAGGTAAAAAAAATAAGAGTAAAAAAATTTCAAGTAAAAAAAAATCCGGTACAAAAAGAAAAAGAAAAAAAGGTAACATAATGAGAAAATTAAAGAAAAACATAAGAGAAAAAAAAAATCAAAGTGGTAAAAAAAAAAGGACAATAACAGCATAATAACAGGAGGTAAAAAAAAGATAAAAAAAAAAGTAAAAAAAAAAAAAAGTAACATTAGAAAAAAGAGAAAATAAGTATGACATGTAAGATTAGATCTTGGCCATTCATCTCTAATATAATCTAGTGGTTGATATTTCAAAGCGCAAACTCACAACTCACCATAAGAAACCAAACTCACAAGGTAAAAAAAAAAATAAGAGTGAAAAAAAATTCAAGCAAAAAAAAATTTGGTACAAAAAGAAAAAGAAAAAAAGGTAACATAATGAAGAAAATTAGAGAAAAACATAAGAGAAAAAAAAAATCAAAGTTGTAAAAAAAACATAATAACACGACGTAAAAAAAAAAAAGAGATAAAAAAAATTAAAGTAAAAAAAAAAAAGAGGAGCACTAGAAAAAAGAGAAAATAAACTGAATAACAATGTTTTTATATAACAACTAAGATTAATCTTGGCCACTCATCTCTAATTTAATCTAATGGCTGAGATTCCCTCAACTCACAACTCACCATAAGAACCAAAATCACCAAATCCAATCTCTCTCTCTCTCTCTCTCTCTCTCTCTCTCTCTCTCTCTCTCTCTCTCTCTCTATATATATATATATATATATATATATATATATATATATATATATATATATATATATATATATATATATTAAAAAAAATATGCGATTAATTAAACATTCATAACATAAATCTTACATCTACTGCCCTAGCTTTCAACTCATCGTCATCTTCAACACCGGGGGGGGGGAGTTCAATCTGAATAAACTTCTTATCGGGTGATGTACCCGACGTTGAAATCAGAAGAGGCGTAGGGCTTGCCAATGGCGCCAGGCGCGCCGCCTATAGCCAACATCGTATTACAGTGTCCTTCTCATCGAGATTCGGGGTCTTGTTTTGACATCGCGGGTACTTCACCTTCGACAAAGTTAGTCGACCCAATGGACCCACGTCCAACTCATCCTTTAACCTCTTCGATAGAGTTTTCGATCCCAATCTTTGAATAAGTGGAAGGCCATCCGGCAACTCATACCACGGTAATCATACCCTTTGAAAATAAGTAATCATAAGGAAAGGGATACAACCAAGCGGATGTGATCGCACGCTGCGAGCCTCGGTTGCGGAGATTAGCTAAACATTCTAATACATACGAGCACCAGTCATACTCCGGTATGGCACTCACATCTTCAACCACTTTCAAAAGTTTGATTTCAATGCCGTTGTTCAATGTCGGCGCAAGGAATGATGAAATGCTAAGAAGCACAAACAAAGTGCGAATTCATCACATCCATCTTTGAATTGCTCGACTCAATATAATTGAAGACGTCTCCTAAAGAAATAGAATCAAAATTTGATTTCACTTTGAACTTTTTGCGCCACAGTTGTTTTATGCGCACATATTTTTCATCTTTAGCACCAAGCATATGTCCGTGAGGTACTATTTCCATCTCTCTCTCACCAACAGGTAACATGAAACAAAAATAGACATCATACTTAGTAACCATAAACTCCTTCAACTCCGACGCCCGAAAACATAAGAACCATCGCCGAAAGCCTCAAGAAATTCAGAACATGTGAAAGCGGGAAACGAGTTTAAGATGAAGCGACCCCCAAATCCAATCCTCGTACAATGTGACTCGTTGGGCAATGTTAAGCTTACTAATAAGCTTGTGAAGCCTGTTGGGGCGACACTTAACTTGATAGGGGTAACTTGTGGTTGTTCTTCGCATTGTGTACTTCTCCATCGGATACCATCCGAATCGGGAAAAAAAAGTACATAAGAAATGCACAATATCAGTCAACCTATAACAGTCTACACATTTACATTTACACTTACTCTATCCTCACATTTACACTTCCAGTATCTTCACATTTACACATCCAATTTAGTCAGATTTACACTTTTTTGTTCACATTTACACTTCTCCTATCCTCACATTTACACTTCCAGTATCTTCACATTTACACTTCCAATTTAGTCAGATTTACGCTTTATTTGTTCACATTTACACTTCTCCTACACTCACATTTACACTTCCATTATCTTCGCATTTACACTTCCAATTTAGTCAGATTTACCCTTTATTTGTTCACATTTACACTTACTCTATCCTCACATTTACACTTCCAGTATCTTCACATTTACACTTCCACTTTAGTCAGATTTACACTTTATTTGTTCACATTTACACTTCTCCTATCCTCACATTTACACTTCCAGTATCTTCACATTTACACTTCCAATTTAGTCAGATTTACCCTTTATTTGTTCACATTTACAATTCTCCTACCCTTACATTTACACTTCCAGTATCTTCACATTTACACTTCCATTTTAGTCAGATTTACACTTTATTTGTTCACATTTACACTTCTCCTATCCTCACATTTACACTTCCAATTTAGTCAGATTTACCCTTTATTTGTTCACATTTACAATTCTCCTACCCTCACATTTACACTTCCATTATCTTCACATTTACACTTTCAATTTAGACAGATTTACACTTTATTTGATCACATTTACACTTCTCATATCCTCACATTTACACTTCCAGTATCTTCACATTTACCCTTTATTTGTTCACATTTACAGTTCTCCTACACTCACATTTACACTTCCATTATCTTCACATCTACACTTCCATTTTAGTCAGATTTACAGTTTTAGTGTTCACATTTACACTTACTCTATCCTCACATTTACACTTTGAATATCTTCACATTTACACTTCCAATTGAGTCAGATTTACACTTTATTTATTCACATTTAAACTTCTCCTATATTCACATTTACACTTTCTATTTGTTCACATTTACACTTTTTTTTTTGTTCACATTTACACTTGGGGTGTCCTCACATTCACAGTCCCAATTACATCACATTTACAATCCCCAAAAACACGCTCGATTAAAACCCTAACAAATACATTGACACTACCCATCAGTTCAGATTTACACTATCAATTTAATTAAAAATTCAAAGACCATAATATTTACACTACCCACTTAGAATTAAATTCAAACATGCTAATGAATTAAAATGTTTATGGATAATCAAATATAATAAAAATCACATAAATTGAAACACGCAATAAAATCATAAACTCATAAATAACAAAATACAAAAATGAAATAACCCCAATATAACAATTACGACTCAGAGATAATTTGCAAAATTAAAAAATTACAACAAAGAAAAGAATAAAGGATGATCAATGAATTATCTTCAAAGTGAGGTAAAGAAACAAAGATAGGAACTACAAGGGTTTGAATGCGATAAAATATAGAGAAGAAAATGGATTTGTTGTATTTGGTAAGGAAGAGGATATGTAGAAAAGAAATGAAGAAATGTGAGATGAAAGACAGGAATAAGGAAGGACGGTTTTTTGAAATTATGAGGAGGTTGTATGAGATAGTGGAGGAAAGTTGAATAACGTGCAAGTGACTGATGGAGGAACATACATGCAGAATGTAACAGTAAGTCTAACAGCCTAAGGAGAGAGGTAATTAGTCTACATATTATTATAATGTTATGAGTTGCTTTTTGGTGTAATCTTAGCAATTCATCCTCACAATCTAAGGGCTCTAAATGGGACTTATGGACTTAATGACTTAAGGTGGACTCACTTGATCCTTCTTCTATATATATATATATATATATATATATATATATATATATATAGAGAGAGAGAGAGAGAGAGAGAGAGAGAGGCAAGATCCGGTGAGTCCACTTATATATTTGAGTCCATGAGTTCATAAAACAATATCACGCACTATACAAAACAATATCACGAATTTTTTTTCAAATTTTTGTTCGAAATTTTTTTTTTCAAAATTTTTTTTTCGATTTTTTTTTTTCGGAAAAAATTTTTTTCAAATTTTTTTTTTCGAATTCTTTTTTTTTTTTAAGCTGTGATATTGTTTAGTATAACATGTGATATTGTATTACAAAACAATATCATGAATTTTTTTTTTTCATTTTTTTTTCGAAAAAGTTTTTTTTTTTATGTAAGATGTGATATTGTTTAGTATAACGTGTGATATTGTATTACAAAACAATATCACGATTTTTTGTTTCAAATTTTTTTTTTTGAAAAAGTTTTTTTTTTATGTAAGTTGTGATATTGTTTAGTATAACGTGTGATATTGTATTACAAAACAATATCACGACTTTTTTTTGGAATTTTTTTTTTCAATTTTTTTTTTTCGATTTTTTTTTTTTTGAATATAAGCTATGATATTGTTTAATATAAAGTGTGATATTGTATCATGGACTCACGGACTCAAAAAGATAGGGTGGACTCATGTGATCCTAATTCTATATATATATATATATATATAGATTTGGAATCCTATGAGAACCATCAAGATAATGAGAACCATGAGAACCACTCACAGCCCTTAGATCAAACTGAAATTTGACGGTGAGATGAATATTGATTAAACATATTCTAATTTGTCAAAAACTGTCGAGTCTCCAAACCCAAGACTCGTTCATTTTCCAAATTTCCTTCTCTTTCATATTTTTTTTCTCTGTTCGACTATCAAATCATTCAACACATTCAAGCTCCTGCTTTTCTACGTTCGATCGTCACAAATATTCCGATCAAAATCTTCCACGCTTCTTCCAGCAATGGATCCCGGTAGTTTGATGAGGTAAACTTTCGATATTGATAATTATTTTTTGTCGAAATTTAGGTTTATATTTTTTCCCTTTGTAATTTTTTATTTGTCGATTAAATTAGTTGAATTTAGGTCTTGATTAATGTGTTAAAGTCCTAATGATGAATTATAGTTGGACTAGATTAAATTGTGATGGGAAAATTGATTAAAGTTTGAACCTGTTGATGTGAATTGTTGTTTGATGAAGTTAATTGATCAAATTGTTAGTATGGACTATGGAGCAGCTAATTAAGCATTTGGACTCTCAAATGAAGGTCCTTATACCTTGTAGCATCAAGATTTGAAGTCTAATTATGATGTTGTTTCGTCTTAGGAATTAGAATATACGCAATTCTCATTAGGCTAGTTCAGTAGTTGGACTAAATTATCGCGGTTTTGCTAGTTTTAGATAACATCTCCAGTTCCTAGTAAGTTACTTGATCAAAACTTGATTTTCACACATTTTTCCGTTCATTAAAGGTTGAATGTCTCTAATTCTTTACTTCTGCAGTCAACTTGAAAACGGCTGTCCTGGCATTTTCGTGATGTCTGTGTCTACTAGATCACCAAATGCATGTGGTAACCTTATAATCAACTCTTATTGCTTGAGAAAATGCGTCGTCTGTTTTTGACTCTCCAATCTTACACCTGCAGATATTCTGGGGAGTTGTTGGTTTGAAAGGAACTGTACAAGTTGAGCGAGAGAATGTCGATGGGCAACATGGTTACTTGGTATGCTAAAAGTCTAATGTCGCGCTACCAACATATAATTTTAGGGCAATCTTCATTTTTTAGATGAATATTTGATCTTGATCGTATTTGCACCATCGTTTCAGGTCTCTAAATTTAATACTGATGGGCAATGCAGCAGCTCCTTCTACCCATTCAGTGGGGTAACTGAAGAATTGAAAACTTTCTTACATGATATCTCACAAGTTAGTCCAAAGGATAAATTGATACCAGAATAATGAGTTAAAAGTACATAGTATCGGCCATCGGATACCATCTACGCGAGTACGCGTTGCAAACTTTACATGACAAATATTGAACATGATTTGTTTGCATACATCCAGCGACCATATAAGTGATCCTCGACTGTCATTTGTTGAAGGTGCCTGTGATGTAGCTGTTCTAGAGGCGATGCTTGAATCCGGAAAGAATAATGGAGCCGTGGTACCTGTCAAAAGATTTTAATCGCAATGGAGTCATGGTACCTGTCAAATGTGCGTCGTTTCGTCTTTTTTTTTTTCTCTCTCTTTAATCCCCTTTTCAATGACTTTTCCGGAAAATGGTACCTCGGAGTTGGATAATCCTACCTCAACCCTTTTCCCCTAAAAAGGCTTCATTCTTCCCCTCTAGGGTGTCTTTTGGCCTTGTTCCCGTTCGAATGACAATAAGGGGGAAGGGTCCTAATTTTAATTATATGTGCATGAAATAAGATTCGATGTGCATGAAATAAGGTTCTAAGTGCATTAAAAAGTTCTTCAGTTGTATTAGTTGGTTATATTATGTTGCTAACTACTGTTGGTTAAGGACATTAATTTTAATTCTATGTGCATGAAATAAGGTTCTACGTGCATTAAAAAGTTTTGATTGCATCGATTGGTTATATTATGATACTATTTCCTATTGGTTGACGACATTAATTTTAATTCTATATACATGAAATAAGGTTCTATGTGCATTAAAAAGTTCTTGATTTGCATCGATTGGTTATACTATGATACTATTTACTTTTGGCTAAGGACGCGTTAATTTTATATGACCATGAAATAAGATTATATGTGCATGAAATAAGGTTCTATGTGCATGAAATAAGGTTCTATGTGCATTAAAAAGTTCTACAGTTGCATCAGTTGGTTATATTATGATACTAATTATTGTTGGCTAAGGACGCGTTAATTTTATATGGGCATGAAATAAGGTTCTATGTGCATGAAATAAGGTTCTATGTACATGAAATAAGGGAAATGACTGCGGAGGAGATTTAATGTATTTAACGGCCTTTTTAATGTAATTACAAGGCATTTTAGTGTATCTATTACATATCTTACTAATATGTGAGAAACATTTCAGTGTACTTATTTCACTTATTTCATATTTGTATTTTTTTAGCGTACTTTAAAGGCTATTAGCTCAATGGTAGAGCAATGTGCAAATTCTGCACAAAGGTATGGGTTCGAGTCCCATATAGCCTATTAAATCGCAAAATCTCATGATAAGAACGTGTCATGAACTCATGATGCGAGCACTAAAATACAACTATGATTAAGGAGGCCATAATTATATTCGGGCAATGACGTGCAAACCATGATCAGACTCAAGCGAGAAGACAGCAACAAAGAGATTGATGAGCGAGTGTAATTGCTTTATTAGCTTTGCAGCGATTAGAAGTTCAAGATAAGCATACAAGCATTTCACAGACTAGCATATGTACCAAAACTATTATCATACATGCCATACTTGAAATAGTATTACCAATTACATACATAATTTTTCAGTAAAAGAAATAATGGTGTATTTCATAGCCAATATGGGAGTCGAACCCACATTTTGTGCATAGCACAATGCTCTACCATTTGAGCTAATTGGCTTTTCGAATAAGTAAAATGTATACATTCGTAGTGTTTAAATAGTAATGACTATATCAAAGATATTATAAAAGGTAATGTTAAGCCGACAAGTACCACATATTAACTTCATCCATCAGAGCTTTGGGCATGTTAAGCCCTTTTCCTTCTGTCATATCCACTTCTTTTTCACTGACCCTTTTCCAGTCAAAGCACTGAATCAGTGACCCTAAAGCCAACTTGGCCATTCGAGTGCCAAAGCTCGCTGCAGGACAAATTATTCTTCCTAACCCAAATGGCAATAATTGCAATTTGTACTGATCAGGGCCTGAACTGTCAAAAACGTTCTAGCTTAAACTTTTCAGGCTCATTCCACAGGTTAGGGTCCCTGTAAACAGCCCATATGTTAGTCAGTAACATGGTGCCACATGGCACATTGAACTCGCCTACCGTGCATTCCCGGGAAACGGGATGACACGTGACTACGTGAGGTAGCGAAGCGGTACAACAGAAACATCCCCATCCCCTCGAGATTATATTTTGAAGGTACTTGTAGTTCGAAAGATCAAATTCAGTTGCTACTACATTTTTAACACACTAAGTTATCAGGTGTTGCATGCTGTAGAGTGTAAAATACTAAAGCTAATAAGATAGCTTAGTTATACGCCATGATACACGTACCAGTAGGAAACCTCAAGATGATAAGACGCCATATTTTAGTTCCGTTGCAAGCGCACAGCAAGATAGTTGAGTTGACAAGCTGTTTTACGATGATGTGTAAAAACAAACAACAAAAATGTAAAACCTTTATCGATCAACTTCTTAAGAAATCGAAAGAAAGATAACAACATATATCATCCGCTTTATAATGCTTATCCAACTGTTTTAGCCGGCCTCTATCTCATACAACGCAGATCGCACGCCCGCACTATTCATTTGTACCGACTGCGAAAGTTCAATGCTACGACCGCATAAACGAGTCAAGTCGAAAACACCAACAAAAGAAAGCATATCGAATAACAACATATGTATGGATTCATTCTTCTTCTTGGGAATTTTGTGTGCTTTTCGAGGATGTAGAAAGTCTCGTCTCAATGATTCAACGGACCAGTCTTGTTGAATCTCAATTACAAACAATGATACACAAAAGCCTACTCTGCAGCTATTTCAATCGAAGTAATTTACTGATATTACAGTCAAAGTAATTCCGGATTGTACTATTTATGAACCCTAATTTACTTCTATTCCAGTCAAACTAATTCAAAATTGCCTCATTTTGGGTAAAAATTGAATCAATCATATAAATTTTACATAAAATCATCATGCTATTGTTATAACACGGAAATGATATCTTCAAATTACAAAATTGAATAAATTTAAACACGAAACTTACCTTTGTCAATGGTGGTGAAGGAGGAGTGCGGCGGTGCTCGATGACTGTGAAGAATGAGAAACGCGCTGGTCGGCGATGGAGAATCCGGTGATGTGCGGTGGTCGGCGACGGAGAATCTGGGGATATGCGGTGGTCGGCGACGGAGAATTTAATGATGTGCGGTTATAGAATGAGGAGGCAGAGAGGGAGAAGAGATAGAAACGTTTGGTTTGTGATACAGTCGTCCGTATTATTATTATATCCAATAGTGGTTCTCATGGTTCTCATTATACTAGTGGTTCTCACTGGATCCCGACCCTATATATATATATATATATAGAGAGAGAGAGAGAGAAGTTTAGATGAGTCCACAATTTTGGTTGAGTCCCTAAGTCCTATTCTTAGCCAATCATTTTTTAGTGTAACTTTACTGATTTATGAGTGTAACTTTAGTCATTTAATAATTTATAATTTTAAATTTTACCTTTTAAGGCCATCTTATATATAAAAATTGAATTTATAAATTTATATTTATGTAATTTTAACAAAATTTTATGTAATTTTAGTATTTTACGAATGTAACTTTAGTCGTTGTTGGTGTAACTTTAGTCGTTGGAGATGTAACTTTAGTCGTATAATGGTTTATATGTAAAAATTTTAATTTATATACTTTTACGAGTGTAACTTTAGTCATTTCAAGTATAACTTTAGTTTTTCAAGAGTGTAACTTTAGTCGTATGGTGGCTTGAACTTAAAATTTTGAATTTATATATTGTTAGGAGTGTAACTTTTGTCATTTAAGTGTAACTTCTGTGTTTTACGAGTGTAACTTTAGTCCATTACGAATGTAACTTTAGTGCATATCAGCGTAACTTTAGTTCTTAAAGGGTGTAACTTTAGTTAATATCGGTGTAATTTTTAACCCCTACAATAATGAAACCACCAAGGACTCCACCACCATTAACAACCACTCAACCCATGACCACCACCACCCACACCACATCCACGACACCACCACCACACACTTCTGACTAGGGCTGAGAAAAAAAAACCGAACCGTATTTTTAAACCGAAACCGGACCGAAACCCGAATAATGGAGACCGAAAAATTCGGGTTTTTTCCGGTACGGGGACCGAACCGAATTTTTAAGCATAAATGAGGTGCGGGTGCGGGTCTAAATAAAACCAAACCGGAGACCGCTTTTAAAACCGGATTGAATTTTTCTCAAAAACATAATTTCATCTATGAATTAAACACAACCTAGCCAAGACTTAGGCCCAAAACATCAAAACCCTATTTCTTTATGAAGTAATTTTAGATGTCTATGACTCTTTAATTGTAGTTTTGAACATCATTTACATGTCTATGACTCTTTAAACTTTAATATGTATGACTTTTTTATGAAATAATTTTAACATTTGACAACCAAGGTCTTCAAAAGTCAAATTGGCGGCATGTTTATTGTGCCATTCAAGAGCATTCAACCAAAAACCGGGTTCGAAAACCGGTGCGGGTAACCGGTTTTCAAATCCGGTTTGAAAATTTCAGAAAAACCGGTTACCCGGATTAAAAGAGGTGCGGGTGAGGTTTAAGAAATTTAAGGTTTTTTAAAACCGGAGACCGAACCGGTTTGCAAAACCGGGCCGGGTACCCGGTTTTGCTCAACCCTACCTCTGACCACCAGCCACCGCCCTCGCCTCTACACGCCTCCAACAACCACCGTTCTTCCTCCTTCTCTCTTATATTCCCCTTCGACTGAAATCGCCAACCACACCACCACCATCGCCTGAAAAAAAAAAAAAAAAAAAAACAGATTCTCCACCAAACACCACACTTACGCCACCACCGTTGCCCCACCTCAACCAACAAGACACCTGCAACAACAAAAAACAGATATGAAAAGAGAAGGAGAAAGTGGTTCATCTTCTATAGTGGTCCCGTGGATGGAGGCGGATCGTCGTCTGGGGTTACTCGTGGTGGTGTCGTGAAGGAGAGAGAAAGGGAAGGGGATTGGCGGTGCCGTGAAGAACAGAAAAAGAGGGGGAAGAGGTGAATGGTGGTGGTGTCGTGAAGGAAGGAGAAGAAGAATGGGAGTGGGGGTTGCGTGACTGGTGGTGCCGTGAAAGAGGGGGAAGAAGAAGGGGTGCTATGTTTTTTTTGTCAGATAAAGAGATATGAAGAGAGAGAGAGAGTGAGGGGTGGGTGGTGAATGAATGAGTGAGAAGTGATTAGGGTTTGTGTTCCTTTTATATCTAGTTTATTAATTTTGTTTTAATCTTGGCCCTTCATTTGCTTGTTCTAATGGCTTGGATGAGAACTCAAGGACTCAACCAAAAGAGAAGGACTTATATGATCCTCTCTCTCTCTCTCTCTCTCTCTCTCTCTCTCTCTCTCTATATATATATATATATATATATATATATATATATATATATATATATATATATATATATATATATATATATATATATATATATATATATATATAGAGAGAGAGAGAGAGAGAGAGAGAGAGAAAGAGAGAATTAGGTTCAACTAAGTCCACTTATCTTAGATAAGTCCATAAGTCATAATCCTAACCATTATATTAAAAGAATGGATGGTCAAGATTATAACAAAATGAAGGGCTGAGATTAAATTTGAACACATAAAACCCTAAATCCCATCTCTCATTCATTCACTAACTCGGTCACTTTCCCTCTCTACCTCTCTCTTCTCTCTCTAACTCCCTCATCCCCTCTCCTCTTTTTGTCCTCCACTGCCTCAGCACCCGCCGCCTTCCTCCTATCTTCTTCTGTCTCCCTCAGCACCACCCGCTAGTGCCACGCCACCTCTATCCCGTCTCCTTTTGTTTTTCAGATTTGAGAAAGTTGTTATTGGTGGTTGGAGATGCGGTGGGTATTGGTGTTTCTCGCTGCCTACCACGCCGCCTATCTCCCTCCTCCTTTCTCTTTTTTTTTTCAGATTTGGTTGGTGTTGTTGTTGGTGGCGAAAGGGGATGTTGGTGTTGTTATTGTTGGCGTGAATGTGGTGGTGGTTGGTAAGGGCAGTGGTGGCGCGGAGGTGGTTCAGCCGCCTTTTCCTTTCTCCTTTTTTTTTCAGATCTGAGTGATTGTAGTGGTGGTGTTGCTGTCATTGTGGCGTGGCAGTGGCATCGTGGGTGGGTGGGTGTTCACTGTGGCGCGTGTTGTTGTCGATCCACGCACATATCATCGCCAGATCTACTTCCCCCTTTTTATTTTTTGCAATTCTATGATTTTTTTTCCTTTCTCTTTTTATTTTTTATTTTTTTGCCTTTGGTGGGTGTTCACGTTGGCTGATGGTGGCATTATATTGGTATTGGTGTTGATGCCGTCGTTGGTGTTGGTGAGGCACCAAGAGGGTGGGTGGTGGTGGTCATGGTTGTGCAAAAGGTGGTCGGACTAAAGTTACAGCTATGTCGAACTAAAGTTACACTCCTATGAGAATAAAGTTTCATAAATTAGGAATGAAGTTACGTAAACAGTTTAATTTAGATTATTTCCTTTGTCTCGTTTCTTTCCGGATCCAAGGAGTGGTTGTTGTTTGTGGTGCATGGTGGTTGCAGGGGTGTCGTTATGTGGGTGGCGTGGCAGAGACGGTGGTTGTTATTAGTGGCGGTGACGGTGGTTAAGACTAAGTTTCACCGCTATAGACTAAAGTTACAGTGACATTGGACTGAAATTACACAAAGGACTAATTTACGTGAATTCAAATTAATATCTAAAATCACCATATTAGTATAAAAGTTTCACCGTGAAGGGTTAAAGTTACATTCGTAAAATAATAACGTTTCATAAACTAGGATTAAAGTTACATAAACTGTTAAAATTACAAATGGGCTACAAAAATTAAAGTTCCAATTTTTAACAGTAAAGTTTCAGTCGTAAAACATTAAAATTACATTTATAAATTAGTAAAATTAAATAAATATAAATTTTTATATTAGAATCCTAAAAAAAAATAAAGTTTAAAAATTATGACTAAAGTTACAATCGTAAAACATTAAAGTTACATTCATAAAATTACAATATTTACATAAAATTTATAAATTAGTAAATTAATTAAAGTCAAATTTTTATATTAGAAATTGTCTAAAAAAATAAAGTTTCAATTTTTATACTAAAGTTACACTCAAAAATCAATTTTATATATTTAAAATAAAATTTTAAAACATAAATTTTTATTTTTATTTATAAAATGACCTTAAATATTAAAGTTATAATTGTAAAGAATTAAAGTTACTCTCATAAATTAAAGTCTCATTTATAAAACACTAAAGTTTTCATCTTAAAATTTTAAAATCTCAACCATCAATCTTAGTAGATCAATGGTTAGGATTAGGACTTAGTGGACTCGCCACTTTAGATGGACTCATTAAAAACTAGGTTGAAGCGTTGTGGATGCAACACGTGTCAACCAAGCATTAAATAAAAGTATTAATTACAGCTGAATATTAAATAAAAACATAATAAATTCTACATAAATCTCAGCAAAGTATTAATTAGAGATTAATAAACGCATTATAAAATTACATATAACAATTACGATGATCTGATTTAAAATTTATATTAATTTTATTTTTGATAAAAATTCTAAAATGTAAATTATTACCTTTATTGCGAAAAATGCTTTAAATTGAGTATACTTTTTGTTATATTTACGGTAAATTGATAACTTATATTTATTATAAGACACATTTTCAAATTTTATACCTAAAATATTTTTTTTCAAAACTTATACCAATGATCTCTATTTCTTCTACACTTAACACCAAATCCCTAAAATTGACCATTTTGCCCTTACTATTAACTATCACCACCCATTCCCAACTCAATTAGTCCCCTTTCTCGATCGAAATAGCTAAACTCCACCATGAAACATCTCCTTCCCCAACAACACCACCATTGGTGCCTCCATCCCGCATCACCACCACCTTATCTCACCTTCCATTACCATTAAAATCAAACACCACCATTTTCGTCAATCTTATCACAATCCCACTACCGCTAAAAGCACGACTATCTTCCATTACCACGTACAATACCACCATTCAAAATCACCATTGTAACACCCCCATATACCAAGTGCCTTACCAGGACCACCTAAAGCATGAGAATGTTACCATCTCGGTTACCCGAGGCAATGTATATCAAATAGACAATAACGAAACATACTTTATTAAATGAATTTAAAGCGATACATGTCCGAAACCAAAACCGTAAAAGAAAATACAACTCTTTCCCAAAACAGTCAACCAACTAAAATAAATAAATGTATAAGACACGGCGGAAGACTTCTAGACATCACGTGGCAACTCAACCTAGCTATCTCATGCGCATCCATCTCATACATGTTCAATAACTGCTCACCATCCCCGAATGGATCACCAGAGTTTTCAAAACATTTAAACGGGGTCAGTTACTGATTACACAAAAACTATACAACAGAGTCAATACACAACTATCCAATCTCCATCACAACTCCACACACCTGACTAACACTAACGTGTGTAGTCCTGCCAGAATACTCATCGCAACAAGTATTCCACACCGCCAGTGGGGGACCGTAGTTGTTCCCACCTAAGCCCCGCTCCTCTCATCCGAGCGATAACCCATGTTCCTAAATGTGCACATCCCCTCTGTGGCGGGTTTCACAAAAGGCAAAACAAGGGCGTGAAGCCACTCCCGCAAGTGACTTCACTCAGCCGAGGACGCACCTCGAGAACCACAGACAAATAATCACAACCAACCACATTATACACAACAATCACCAACTACCAATTTCAATATGATATGAGTCAACAACAATAAAGAACCATCAACAATACTATATAATCAATAACCGAGTAGGAAAAACCCTAACTTGAAAAAGCAACCACGAAACCGTCACAGGCAGCTAATAAAAAATGCTCCTCTACGAAATCTCCTCCTATAATCACATATACAACAATTATCACCTAATCAACATAATCCTCCCAAAATTCCCAAATCTACCCAATTAGGGTTTTAAACAAACTCAACGAAACAATATAAAAATTATACAAGAATCTTACCCTTGACACGACGAACTCAACGGCGTAAAGAACACGACGATCCGGCAACCCTAGCCTTTGGGATTTGCTAACAACTCGAAGAATGAAACAACGTAACTCTTTTTCTCTCTTGAAAGGTTTTAGAAAAGTGAAAAGTAATTAAGAAAGATGACGGCGTAACTCTTTTTCTCTCTTGAAAGGTTTTAGAAAAGTGAAAAGTAATTAAGAAAGATGACGGAACCCTTAAATATTAATCACGCGTTATTAACAAAACCCGGCTAAAACAGCCTGTAATACCAACTTACTCGATCGAGTAATTGACTTACTCGATCGAGTGCCCTTTACTCAATCGAGTGTCACACGTACTCGATCGAGTACCCATCAGGCAGACTACTGTTTTGCGTAAAAACATACTTACTCAGCAGATTAAGCCTCACTCGATAGAGTATCCATAGACATAAAAAACCGTAGTATTACAGTCTTCCCTCCTTAAAAAGAACTTCGTCCCCGAAGTTCAACCTAAACACAAAAACAAAACATACTAACTCAAACCCGACACAACAACACCACTAAAGACTCAAAACAAAACTCCCAACTAAAACTCAAACCGACTCAAAACAACTAGTAACTTTTACCAAAACCAACATAATCCATACCAAAACCTTATGCGATCACCTCCTACCCCCCTAAAAGAAACATGGTTACGTCCCCGTAACCACACATAACTAATCAAAAATAGATGGATACTGCTCCCTTATAGCCTCTTCCGCCTCCCAAGTAGCATCCTCAACCTCATGGTTAGACCATAGAACCTTAAGCAACACTGTTTCCCCATTCCTAGTTTTCGAACCTTGCGATCAAGAATTTGTTTTGGCACCTCAAGATAAGATAAGGACTCGTCCAACTCTATGTTCTCCACCTCTAGCACATGTGAAAGATCGCTCACATACTTCCGTAACTGAGACTGTAGATACCTCATTTCTGCACCTCCCGCAAACCACCCGGTGATGATTGGGCCGCATGTTTGGTACGCGGAACGATTTGTGACAGTTCGTAAGTTTATCGTCAAGTGATCGCTCAAACACTTGTGTCTACCTCTTAATTGTCATCTATGTGCTGATACGGTCGTTTTGGCAGTAATTAGAATACATTTGGAGTCTGGGTCATAAAACCGTCTTCATTTTCTGAAACCGAGTCAGAATGTTCTGCAATGTTCCGGATACTTTTATTCCATATTTTATAAATCTTTTAATCTTTGGCAAATAATTTCCCGTAATATTCACACAAAATATTAAGGAAAACAAGATAAATCCGTTATTCCATAACCAAAACACGGAAATCTTTCTTCCGCAGGGAGAAACCACTTGGGAAAGGACGCAGCAGGTGTTGCGCCTCTTCGAAGAGACGCAGTGCCTGCTACGCCTCTTCCCAAGTCCTTTTCTGCGTATTTTTCGTATCTTTTCATATCTTTTCGAGATTCACTTCCAAAGTTTCTCCGAAAACCCTATTTCCTCCGCGTGATTAGTATAAATAGAGACCTTCGGTGTCACATATTTCTCACGCGAGTGTCCGCCCTTCTCTTCTCCCTTTGCATTCTAGACCACGTTCTTACTTTTTGGCGTCTATGTGCTTGAACATTCGACCACGTAAGCTCGGATCTTTCTGAGTACCAGCCTCGTTTTGCAGGACTGACCAATTTGATCAACTCCACCATAATCAACTTTAATCAATCTATTCGTTTTCCTCTTACGAGGGCACTTTCGTCTATATTCGAGTCGAGCATCACTAAACGTATACTTAGTGTGACACCCCCATACTCCAAGTTCCTTACCAGGACCACTCAGGTATAAAGACGTCACCATCTTGGTTTCCCGAGGCAATGATAATCATAAGACAATAACGAAACAACATTTAAATAGTATAAGTTTAGTGAATAAATACAATCCAAAACCAAATACCCAAAATACGGGTTACAAGCTCCCAAAACACAATTGTCTAAACAACTAAATGAAAAGTCTAACAAACTACTCAAGCTACAGCGGAAGACTCCATCATCTGAAGGTGACACATCCCGGCTATCCCATGTATCTCGACTCATACCTGCTCAACAACTGCTCACCATCCCCGAATGGATCACCACAGTTTTTAAAACAATAAACGGGGTCAGTACTAATCACACAATTTATATAACTCAACAATACAACAAACAACACAGCTCAATCGTCACAGATATACTCTGAACTCCATCATCAACTCCACAATACCGACGACACACTAAGTGTGTAGCCCTGCCATAGTAGCCATCGCAACAAGTTACTCCTCGCCGCCAGTGGGGGACCGCAACCGTTCCCACCTAAGCCCCGCTCATCTCCGTCGAGCGATAAACCCAAATCCATTAATGTGCACATCCCTTCTGTGGCGGGTTCCACAGAAGGCAAATAATGGGCGTGAAGCCACTCCCGCAAGTGACTCCACTCAGCCAGGGACGCACCCCAAAGAACACAGACAGATACAATCAACCACAACTACTATCAACAATCAAAACCAACAACCGTCACAATACTCGTATGATAATATACAACAATCACAAAACACAACCACACATCATGTGACTAATACTGAGTAGGGAAACCCTATCTGGAATGTACTACAGTCAGACGATCTCAACAACTGTTATCAAAAGGCCTCTTCTACGAATCCTCCTCCTAACATATGATCATACAATTACTACCAATCATAAAAGGCAACAAAACCCCTAAACCCCCAAATTAGGGTTTAAACAACCTTAATAAAATACCATAAAATCAGTACGTAGATCTTACCCTCGACGCAAGGAACACAAGAGTGTAAAGAACGATGAATTCCGACCTCTCAAGCTCCGGGATTTGTCAATAATGCGATGGATGCGAAGTACGTAGGTTGCAATCTCTTTTCAAAGTAATTAGGTTTGTAAAAAGTGTTTTATGAAAGTGACGGAAAGGTTTAAATATTAATTCGCATCATTAACAAAACCCGACAAAACACTATCCGTAAACCGGGCTACTCGATCGAGTAACAGACGTACTCGATTGAGTGTCGCCTACTCGATCGAGTACCAAGGCTACTCGATCGAGTACCATACAGGTCAGAAACTGTTTTAAACTGCAAAACACCCTTACACGACAGAGTAAGGCCCACTCGATAGAGTACCCAGAGACTCATAAAATCGTAGTATTACAGTCTTCCCTCCTTAAAAAGAATTTCGTCCCCGAAGTTCAAACCACAACAAAACAAAGACATACTACTACACTCCCGACACAACAACCAAAACAAAACTCAACATAAAAACATGCTACTAACCAAACTCAACCCGACTCAACCACAACAAAACATACCGACACATACCGACACAACACCAACAAGGGTACAAAAACTCTTAAAAACTCTTTGCGATCATCTCCTACCCCCTAAAAGAAACAAGATTACGTCCCCGTAACCATACATACCTGATCAAAAAGGAAAGGGTAACGCTCTCTCATGGCCTCCTCTACCTCCCATGTAGCTTCCTCAACCTCGTGGTTAGACCAAAGGATCTTAAGCAAAACTGTCTCACCACTCCTAGTATTCCTAACCTTCCGGTCAAGAATCTGCTTAGGCATCTCAAGATAAGACAAGGACTCATCTAGCTCTATGCTCTCTGCCTCTAACACATGTGACGGATCGCTCACACACTTGCGCAACTGAGATACATGAAATACATTATGCACTCTCTCCAACGCAGCTGGTAAAGCCAAACGATAAGCAACCTCTCCCACTCGATCTAAGATCTCATAAGGTCCGATGAACTTTTGACTCAACTTGTCTTTCCTCCCAAATCTCATAACCCCACGTATAGGAGACACTTTCAGAAGAACCTTGTCCCCAACCTGAAACTCTATATCCCGGCGATATAGATCTGCATAACTCTTTTGCCTATCCTGAGCCGCTCTCATCCTTTCCCTGATCATCTTAATCTGCTCAACCATCTCATGTACCATCTCTGGTCCTAGAACCACTGCCTCAGCACTGTCGTCCCAACAAATCGGACTCCTACATCTCCTCCCATATAAGGCCTCAAACGGTGTCATGTCAATACTGGTGTGATAGCTGTTGTTGTAAGAAAACTCAATCAAATCTAATCTCTGTTCCCAGCTACCACCAAAGTCCATCACACAAGCTCATAAAATATCCCCAAGATTCTTGATTGTTCTCTCAGTCTGACCATATGTCGCAGGATGAAGCGTTGTACTCATCTTCAAAGTTGTTCCCAAAGATTCCTGCAACTCTTTCCAAAACTTTGAGATAAACCTCGTATCTCTGTCAGATACTATGTCCTTAGGGACCCCATGTAACTTTAGCACATTCTTCCGATAAGCTATAGCTAATTGTGCCTTAGTCCATGTATCTTTCATTGGCACAAAATGAGCTGACTTGGTCAGTCGATCCACTATTACCCATATCATGTTGTTACCTTGTTGACTCTTCGGCAAACCCACGATAAAATCCATAGAAATGGATTCCCACTTCCACTCAGGTACCTCTAAAGACTAAATCTTACCTTGTGGTCGTCGCTTTTCCCCTTTAACTCTCTGGCATGTCAAACAACGAGCCACAAACTCAGCTGTCTCTTTCTTCATCCCAAGCCACCAGAACGTGTTCTTTAAATCCTTTTATAGCTTGTCACCACCTGGATGTACTGAATATGGTGTACAATGTGCCTCTGTCATGATTGTCTTTTTCAGCTCTTCATCATTAGGGACACACCACCTCCCATCAAACCTCAAACTACCATCTAAATTAATAGAGAATCTGGACACTGTCCCTTTCTCTACTCCAGCTCTCCACTCTACCATCTTAGGATCCAACACCTATTTACCTCGAATATCATCATAAAGATCAGGTTGTACTGTCAAATCTCCCATGGCATCCCCTCTCTGCATCATATGTATCCCAAACTTTCCCACCTCATCTCTCAACCTCATCAAAGATAAAGCTGTACACAAAGAATGTACACTCTTCCTGCTCAAGGCATCTGCAACAACATTGGCTTTCCCTTCATGGTAGATAATATCCATGTCATAATCGCCAATCAGCTTCATCCACCTCCTCTGTCTCATGTTCAACTCCTTTTGAGTGAAGATGTACTTGAGACTCTTGTGATCAGAAAATACCTTAAAGGTCGCCCCATAAAGGTAATGTCTCCAAATCTTGAGAGAAAACACCACTGCACCCAACTCTAGATCGTGTGTAGGATAATTCTCCTCATAAGGCTTCAATTGCCTAGAAGCATAGGCAATCACTTTACCGTTCTGCATCAACACACATCCTAACCCATTCTTTGAGACATTTGTATAAACCTCAAAGTTCTCACTCCCTTCAGGCAATGCTAAGATAGGAGCTGTGGTCAAACGTTCCTTTAATGTTTGGAACGCCGTCTCACAACTCTCATCCCAACGAAACATGTTCTCTTTCCTCATCAAAGCTGTCATAGGTCTAGCAATATTGGATAAATCCTTCACGAACCGTCTGTAATATCCAGCTAAACCCAAGAAACTCCTGATCTCAGCCACATTCTTTGGTGCTTCCCACTTGGTCACTACCTCAATCTTTGCCGGATCCACAGCTACCTCATCCTTAGAGATCACATGCCCCAAAAAAGCAACTCTCTCTAACCAGAACTCACACTTGGACAACTTAGCATATAACTCATGCTCCCTCAAGCTCTGCAACACAATCCTCAGGTGCTCCTCATGCTCCTCCTTAGTCTTGGAATAGACTAAGATATCATCACTGAACACCACCACAAACTTGTCCAAACACTGACTGAAGATTTTGTTCATCAAATCCATAAACACAGCCGGTGCATTAGATAACCCAAAAGGCATCACCACATACTTATAATGGCCATACCTCGACGTGAAAGCTGTCTTTGGTATGTCCACCTCTCTAATCTTCACCTGATGGTACCCCGACCTCAAATCAATCTTGGAAAAGACTGATGCACCACTCAACTGATCAAACAGGTCATCTATCCTTGACAAAGGATACTTGTTCTTCACCGTCACTCGGTTCAACTCCCTGTAATCTATACACAACCTCAAGCTCCCATCTTTCTTCTTCACAAAAAGACCTGGTGCTCCCCACGGTGATACACTAGGTCTAATGTATCCCTTCTCTATCAGCTCATCTAACTGTTTCCTGAGCTCCTCCAACTCTTTAGGACCCATCCGGTACGGTGCCTTAGAGATTGGCCCCGTCCCCGGTTTCAACTCAACCGTGAAATCTATCTCCCTCTTCGGTGGCAACCCCGGAATCTCCTCTGGAAAAATATCTGCAAACTCATCCACCACTGGTATCTGATCAATTGTAGGACTCTCTATCCGGTCATCTCTTACATGGCACAAGATCAAAAGACACCCCTTCCACAGATAAGACTTCAAGGTCACAGCTGCAATCAACTTAACTTTGGGTTTGACCACAAACCCACGATAAGACACACTAACGCCCTTAGGACCTCTCAAAGACACTTTATTTTGATGACAGTCTATCTTAGCTTTGTACTTTCCCAACCAATCCATCCCGACTATCATCTCAAAACCATCTAAAGGAAACTCTAGCAAGTCAACTGGTAGATCAACCTGCCCAACTATCATAGATACATCTCTATACAACCTCCCATATGATACAGACTCACCCAAAGGTATAAAAACTTTCTCACTTACAGACTCATATACCCTCAGACCCAACCGTTTAACATGACTCGAAGATACAAACGACTGAGACACCCCTGAATCAAACAAAACAAAGGTATGAATACCGTTAACAAGAAAAGTACCAGTGATAACATGTGCGTCGTCTTCAGCTGCTTTCTTATCCATCATATACAGCTTTCCACTGGTCTTCTGCCCACCTCCCTGGACAGTACTGGCTGAAGTGGTAGGCTTAGCACCCGACCCCTGATTGTTGTTGTTCGTGTTGGAAATCTATATCTCTTTACTCAACATATTCATATATGTTATGATTTTAATTTTTAGTCATGAAATTAAAATGATCTTATGCATGCAAACTATAAGTAAAATAAGGAAGAAATCTTTATTCTTACATTGATATTTCGGATCAAAAGGGCACAAGAGAGTTCTCCTACTCTCTTGTTCTTGAGCTTTCCTTAATTGGATGAACAAGGATTCAAGTGTAGAATCCCTCCCAAGGTTTTATACCCAAAGTAAAAACTTAATCAAATTAATATTATTATTACTAGAACAATATTAATTTAGTATAAAATTGACCAAAAATATTTATTTTGTGCTCTCTAATTCGGTTGACAGAAGGAGGAGAAGGAAAGCTTTTTATCTCTCTAAAATTCTTATTTTAGATGTGTAAAATGAATGAATGAATAATGTTTTTCCAGGAGTAGTCTATATGCAAAAATAAGACAAAAACTCTTTGCATGGAGGGTGGAAAAACCGGGTATGGGTGGGAGAGAATGGCCAATGCATGCACAAGGTGGTCTTCACAAGATTTTGTAGGTATGCATGGCTAGTATTAGGCTAACATCATTATGTTTACCACTAACATAATTAACATAATATATACCTAATACTCCCCATTATTTCGGTCCATTTAGTGTAAAATGGAAAATCCATTTTACACATTATTTTGTCAATTTGTCACATTTAACATGTCATGTAAAAATGTTATGTATTTTAACATATTAAAATCAACGCATTAATAAAAATACGTGATATACAAAATCGACTTAGTAATTCATAATTACTTGTACCAAAATATTTTACCAATTATAAATCAAAACATCTTGTATTTATAATAATCTATTCATTCAAATGCAATTGTTTCCTTAAACAATAATTTCATCTAAGTAATAAAACAATTCGATTACTTAGACCGTATCTTATTTAATCAAATTTCAATAAGACACGTAAATATTACTTCCAAAATCGTCCGTCAATTTTAAGTAATTTAATTGACCCGTATCGTCATACGATCAATTAAATGATCAATTAAGAGTGTTACCCTATAGGTATGACCTAAGGGGATCAACTGGTCACCACCGTCGCACGACAGTAATGTCAAACTCTAGTCAGCCAATCATTACCGATATGTGTGGACCAGTTGACAGTAAAAATACTTCCCAATTGTATTCTTTAAAATGAGACTTAAACATGTGATCATCATGATCAACAGTTGTGATCGCATTATTGTCGGAGGACACATATTCCAACAATCTCCCACTTGTCCTCAACAAGTGTGCATCACCAATTCTCTTGTCCTATTACTATCTCCCACTCAATGTAAGGTGTCTTTTAAGTCGTACTTGCAAGTGATCATATCGAGAGTGGTTTCCTCGATCTAGAGAATAACTGATTGACCGGATTTATCCATCATGGATTCATTCCGAGCGTGGCCACGCATTTCCAGTTCATTACTCCTCGAGTGGCCCTGAGATATTGTTATAACCCTGACTAGGGGTGGACAATTCTTATCGCACTCATTCCCTTCGACTAGCCACAGCCATCATAACCCAAAATATGCCCATTTGACCCCATTTACGAAGGTCGTAGTAACACAAATCAAAGTTAATCTGAAACTGTGCCATCTTAGGCGAATAGTCTTTAGTCAAAAGAATCGACTCATTAGAATACTATAGTAGCTCTCGCCACGACCAGGCTATATAAATTTGCCAGAACTCTGTAAGCGGTCATAAGGCCCGACAAGGTGTTCTAATGACCGCCTACGTGATCGACTAGTCATTCTCACATGACTCCATGGCACTTGAACTTGCCATCAATCGCATCACATTCTAGTTACTTCGAGATGTCACCTCATACAAGTAACTATGGGCGAATACTATGTTAATCCGTGTTCACTTTAACGGGGTTTAATTGTCACTACAACCCGTTTGGATATAACAATGTATAAATAAAAATAAAAGACAAATTCGATTATGATTATGAACAAAAACAACACTTTTTATTTCATTTCAAAATCTAACATAAACTTGGTACACGTTTAAGTCCCATGGACGCAACATGTCCATCATGCTTGGCCTGCGATAAAGGCTTGGTGAGCGGATCGGCTATGTTGTCATCCGTCCCAACCTTACAAATCGCAATTTCCTTTATTTCAATGAAATCTCTTATTACATGATATTTTCTAAGTACATGTCTAGATCTATTACTAGACTTTGGCTCCTTAGCTTGGAAGATCATCCCACTATTATCACAATAGAGAGTGATGGGATCATTGGCGGTAGGTACTACTCTTAGACCTTCCGTGAATTGCCTGATCAACACAGCTTCATTGGCAGCTTCTGATGCTGCAATGTACTCAGCCTCCGTTGTTGAATCCGCATTTACAGCTTCCTTGAAGCTTCTCCAGCTAATGGCACCACCATTGAGCATGAAAATGAAACCAGCTTATGATTTCATGTCATCTCTATCCGTTTGAAAACTCGAGTCCGTGTATCCATTAATACGTAGCTCGGTGTCTCCTCCAAACACTAAGATAGAATCCTTAGTTCTTCTCAAGTACTTAAGGATGTTCTTGACGGCTATCCAGTGACTCTCACCTGGATTTCCTTGATATCTACTCATCATACTCAAGGCATACGAGACATCAGGACGTGTGCATATCATGGCGTACATGATTGATCCAACAGCGGAAGCATAAGGGATCATCTTCATGCGTTCAACATCATGGGGTTCGGAGGGAGATTGAGTCTTGCTCAATATAGTCCCAGTTACCATAGGTACCAAACCCCTTTTTTATTTGTCCGTGCTGAACCGTCGAAGAATCTTATCAACATAAGACTCTTGACTTAGTGCCAATATCCTCTTGGATCTATCTCTATGGATCTGGATACCTAATATGCATTGTGCTTCTCCTACATCCTTCATTTGGAAGTGGTTACCTAACCACTTCTTAACAGAAGACAACATCGGAATATCATTTCCAATGAGTAGTATGTCATCGACATACAAGATTAGGAACACAACTTTGCTCCCACTGAATTTCATGTATAAACATGGTTCCTCAACACTTCGAGTGAAACCATTCTCTTTTATAACATGATTGAATCGATGATTCCAACTTTTAGATGCTTGCTTAAGACCATAAATGGATCTCTTAAGCTTGCACACTTTGTTAGGATTCTTAGAATCAACAAAACCTTCGGGTTGTATCATGTACACCTCCTCTTCTAAATGCCCATTTAGAAAAGCGGTTTTGACATCCATTTGCCATATTTCATAATCATGAAATGTGGCAATCGCTAACGAAATCCGTATGGATCTTAGCATGGCTACGGGGGCGAAGGTCTCATCATAATGGAGACCTTGGACTTGGGTAAATCCTTTTGCCACTAGTCTAGCTTTGTAGAGATCGTCATGTCCCTCTATACCATTCTTGACTTTGAATATCCATTTGCATTGAAGAGGTCTTGCCCCTTTAGGCAAATCTACCAAGTCCCAAACTTGGTTTTCATGCATAGAATCCATTTCGGACTTCATGGCTTCAAGCCATAAGGAGGAATTTGGACTAGAGATTGCGGCCTTGTAGGTGGCGGGCTCGTCACTATCTATAAGCAACACATCGAGTGTTCCATCTTCTTCGATAAGTCCCACATATCGATCGGGATGGCGAATAACTCGGCCCGTTCTTCTAAGAGGAGGAGGGATAGCCGTGGTAGACGATGAAGGAACATCTTCTTGCGTCTCTAACTCGGTTTGTGGCTCTTGAACTTCATCAAGTTCAAAATTTCTCCCACTCTGTCTCTTAGAAATAAACTGACTTTCTAAGAAGACGGCCTCGGAAGACACAAACACTTTGTTTTCTTGTGGTTTGTAGAAGTAGTAACCTCGAGAGGTCAAAGGGTAACCTACAAAGATACATTTTTCGGATCTTGGGGCAAGCTTATTGTCGGTCTTGGCCTTGACGTAAGCATCACATCCCCAGATTTTCATGCAGGATAGATTAGGAACTCTTCCTTTCCATATTTCAAAAGGAGTCTTTTCGGTGGCTTTAGTGGGACTATTATTCAAGGATAGAATTGCAGTTTGGATTGCAAATCCCCAAAACGAGTTTGGTAACTCGGTTTGACTCATCATGGATCGAACCTTATCAAGTAGGGTTCGATTTCTCCTTTCGACAACACCATTGAGTTGCGGCGTTCCGGGTGGAGAAAGTTGTGATATAATACCACAACCTTTCAAGTGTGAATCAAATTCAAGGCTAAGATACTCTCCACCATGATCGGATCGTAGTGCCTTAATCCTTTTGTTCAATTGGTTCTCTACTTCGTTTTGAAATTCCTTGAATTTCTCAAACGCTTCACTTTTATGCTTCATTAAATAGATATACCCATATCTACTTAAATCATCGGTGAAGGTTATGAAGTAGTCATAATTTCCACGAGCGGTGATACTCATTGGTTCACACACATCGGTATGTATGAGTCCCAATAGTTCACTTGCTCGTGTCCCTTTACCACTAAAAGTATTACGAGTCATTTTGCCAAGTAGGCAATATTCGCATGTACCATATGATTGATAATCAAATGGTGTAATCACATTACTTGAAATTAATCTTTTAATGCGATTCTCGTTTATGTGACCTAATCGACAATGCCAAATGAACGATTCATTTGGGTCACTTGATTTGAGTTTCTTTGATTGAATGTTATAGATATCATTAATTGGACTTGAGGTCTCTAAAATGTAAATGTCATTGATGGAAGAAGCTTGGCCTATAACCAAATCATTCCTTGAAATAGTACAACGATTGTTCTTAATGACAAAACAAAATCCATCCATGTCTAGCATAGCGATAGAAATAATGTTTTTAGAGAGTGTAGGCACATAAAAACAATTATGTAAATACAACTCAAATCCATTAGGCAAAGCTAATACATAAGTTCCTTTGGATTCGGCCGCTACTCGAGCTCCATTTCCAAGGCGTAGATCCACATCTCCTTTGCTAAGCCTCTTCAAGTCTCTTAAACCCTGTAAATGATTACAAAGGTGAGAACCACAACCGGTATCCAGTATCCACGTTGTAGTGGAAGTATAATTTATATCAATAACATAAATTTCCTTAGGAATTTTACCTTTTGGAACGATGATTCCTTCCCTTATATTTCGCAAATATACGGGACAATTCCTAAGCCAATGTCCCATGCCATAGCAATAATGGCACTCATCATCAACTTGCTTGAAGATTTTACCTTTCTTTCCCTTCTTCTTGAACTTTTTGCCCTTTGAAGCAAGAACTTGATTGCTTGAGCTCCCACTAGTTTTCGCATCTTTATCTTCCAGAGACAAAGATCCAATAGATTTTATGAGGCGGTCTTCATGAGACCGGCTCACACGAGATCTAGTAGGTGGTCTAGTAGAAGTGATGAAGTTAAGGTTTCCATCCGATCCTATCCCAAAATGAAGTTCTCTAGTAGTGTCAAAATCATTGTTGGAGCAAACGTCGTCAAAAACATTGTGGTATGACTCAATAGTTATCGGTGCGGTAGCGTTTGATGGATTCATTGTAATGAACTACAAATATGGAGGAAAGGAAATATTAACATTTGTCTTTTTAAATCATACTTGTAAATAAATTAACAAGATATGAGCATTTATATAGTGACCTCTACCCAACTATTATAAATGATTCCGAGATCCAAATTCATATTAACTCGGGCACGGGGTAGCCGATGAAACCCTTATCAATATAACTCGGTGGACTAACTCTTTAATCGATTCTACTTTTAGAACTCTCGATGGATAAAATTACTCTAATATTTATCTATAGCCCAAAACACGTCCGACAAGGGCACGGGGTAGCCGATGAAACCCTTATCAAAAACTTTTGTTGAGTTCAATCCAAATTTCGAATAAATGTGTCCATGATCCAAACCCATATTAACTTGGGCACGGGGTAGCCGATGAAACCCTTATCAACATGAATTCGGTGGATAGACATTTATCACCCACTTCCCCTACGTAACAAGGTTTGTACCCCGGGGTGGCCGAGTGCACTCCCTCGCGAAATAGGTTTTCAGGGTTTCTACTATTTGGTAAGGCTAAGTCTCAATTGTTTATTTTAGCGAGAGGTCATGTCAATTTATTATCTATCACGTTTTAAGTGAACTAAAGCGGTGAACTACGATAATTGTATTTGACATGGTCGATAAACTCGATTAAATGATGATGCATGTTTTAGTTATGGCGATTTAGCGATGCATGTGACATATAAATAAAAATGCAAAGCATAAATTAAATCCTAGTATGGCCTTCCTAAAATAGAAAATCTAATTAACTATTACATATTCGGAAACCAACTCCATTGGTCCCTTGAACTTCGGTTTTAGCACGCATCTCGAGGCAACACCGTCTTTATGTATCGCCTTCTTGTGGACACCGTCTTCAAGGAACTCCGGAACAATAAAATTACATAACAAATTACATAATTTCCTATTATACATTTGTAATTAAAATAAAAATAAATCTATTAAATTACAAAACGGTAATACGAGATCACAAAAAATTACAACCGAATCGATATTCCCATACATTTCGGGTAATACCAATTAAAAACTAAGGCCATACTAAGTAAATTACATAATTCAAAAAAAATTACATAAAATAAAATTATGACAATCATAAATAAAATGCAGCATTATAATATGTATAAACATGCCCAATTTTATGCTAAATCGCCTTTAAGGAGCCAATATCGTATATTTAACGGTTTTTACGGATTTGCGTGATTCAACCTTTTAAAATCACAATAAATTACATAAATTCATATTTATGCATAAGTTAATTACCCTAACCTCTTAGGACTCAAAATTAGTCTCCACTAACTATTTGACTATAATTAACTTATATTTCTTAAAATTGTTCATTAATGGACCCAAAATTACAATAAAATGCTATAAACTTCAAATAAATCACCAAAATTCAAATAAATTTGAAATTTAAACTTATGAACATTCTGGAAAAATACCATGACACTCATAATGTTCAAAAACTTAGGTTAAAATTTCGTAAAATTATCGGAAAAACTATGTTGCGGTTTATCGGATTTATCAATAATAATCATAAAAATATGAGAAAAATTATATTCATCAACTTTTCAATTTTAGATCTGAAAAAGATAATAAAATGCAACATGTGACGTTTTTCCTTAGTCATGGAGTATGTTTTAGCAATTATTCACTAATTAAGTCACTATTTATGCTATTTTTCATCAAAAATTTATAAATCATGCATCAAGACTTCAATATAGCCAAGTATTTTACACGCATCTTGTAAAATTGCGTGTGACAACCTACTAAGTTTCTATGACCAGATTCGAAATTTATCTCATATTAACCTATTTTTCATCTAAATCCGATTTTTATCATTAAAAATCCATATTTCGAGCATAAGAACTCCAAACATTCTGAAAATTTACAGGTCATCTCAAAGTAAAACATGTGATAACATATCCAAAAATCACTGGAAAATTCAAAGTTTAGCTAATTTTAGTCCGAAAATGACATTTTAATCATAAAATCACATTTTTAATGCCATTATAATATAAGATGAACAATAAAAATCCATAAATTAACCAAAATATCCTAAATACATTTTAGGACCAGAAAATTTAACATGCATAAAGCTATTTCGTGATATATCATAATAACACAAATTTACAAGTTTTATATGTTAATCGTATAACTCGGAAAAACTATAACCGATTTGCATGCAAACAACCAAGGCTCATGATACCGCTTGTTGGAAATCTATATCTCTTTACTCAACATATTCATATATGTTATGATTTTAATTTTTAGTCATGAAATTAAAATGATCTTATGCATGCAAACTATAAGTAAAATAAGGAAGAAATCTTCATTCTTACATTGATATTTCGGATCAAAAGGGCACAAGAGAGTTTTCCTACTCTCTTGTTCTTGAGCTTTCCTTAATTGGATGAACAAGGATTCAAGTGTAGAATCCCTCCCAAGGTTTTATACCCAAAGTAATAACTTAATCAAATTAATATTATTATTACTAGAACAATATTAATTTAGTATAAAATTGACCAAAAATATTTATTTTGTGCTCTCTAATTCGGTTGAGAGAAGGAGGAGAAGGAAAGCTTTTTATCTCTCTAAAATTCTTATTTTAGATGTGTAAAATGAATGAATGAATAATGTTTTTTCCAAGAGTAGTCTATATGCAAAAATAAGACAAAAACTCTTTGCATGGAGGGTGGAAAAACCGGGTATGGGTGGGAGAGAATGGCCAATGCATGCACAAGGTGGTCTTCACAAGATTGTGTAGGTATGCATGGCTAGTATTAAGCTAACATCATTATGTTTACCACTAACATAATTAACATAATATATACCTAATACTCCCCATTATTTCGGTCCATTTAGTGTAAAATGGAAAATCCATTTTACACATTATTTTGTCAATTTGTCACATTTAACATGTCATGTAAAAATGTTATGTATTTTAACATATTAAAATCAACGCATTAATAAAAATACGTCATATACAAAATCGACTTAGTAATTCATAATTACTTGTACCAAAATATTTTACCAATTATAAATCACAATATCTTGTATTTATAATAATCTATTCATTCAAATGCAATTGTTTCCTAAAACAATAATTTCATCTAAGTAATAAAACAATTCGATTACTTAGACCGTATCTTATTTAATCAAATTTCAATAAGACACGTAAATATTACTTCCAAAATCGTCCGTCAATTTTAAGTATTTAATTGACCCGTATCGTCATACGATCAATTAAATGATCAATTAAGAGTGTTACCCTATAGGTTTGACCTAAGGGGATCAACTGGTCACCACCGTCGCACGACAGTAATGTCAAACTCTAGTCAGCCAATCATTACCGATATGTGTGGACCAGTTGACAGTAAAAATACTTCCCAAGTGTATTCTTTAAAATGAGACTTAAACATGTGATCATCATGATCAACAGTTGTGATCGCATTATTATCGAAGGACACATATTCCAACAGTTCGTAGCTGGTTTCTGATAAGAATTACCGCCATTGCGGTTACCTCCACCCTGGTTGCCCTGACCTCCCTGGTTAGACCATGACCCAGCCGGTCTGTTGCTCGCATAACTCTGTGTCGGCCCCTGAGAATAGCTCCCCTGAGCCGATCTCTAAAAAGCTCCCTATACACTCGTGCACTCATGTCTCTTGTGGCCTACACCGCCACAGCCAAAGCAGGTCATCCCCGAACTACCACTATCGCTCCCTCGGCCACGCCCAAAGGAAGCCCCAGCACTGAACCCCGAGCCATAAGAAGACGCTCTAGCCTGACTGTGGTTGCCTTTCTTGTAGTTATATTGGCCACCACCCTCACTCTCAGCCTTCCTTTTCTCACTACCTCCCTCCCGGGCCATCTCCACCAACCTCTCAGCTCTCCCAGCCCTCTCATAAGCTTCCTTAACATCAGTAAGGACTCCCACGGGTAACTTTTCCATGATCCTGGGGGTCAACCCCCTCTCAAATCTCGGCGCTAGGTTCTCCTCACTCAAACCCATGTCCTCAGCATATCTAGACTTCTCATTAAACTGCTTGTAGTACTCAGCTACTGACATATCGGATGTCATCCTAAACCCATCAAACTCCTCCCTCAGCTTACTCCTCACATGCTCAGGTATAAACTCTCTCCTCATAGCCCTCCGGAACTCTTCCCAGGGTATAGCAGGCAGACCCTGCTTCATATACATCTCTCTAGCACTCCCTTTCACCTTGTCCCACCACTCATCGGTCGCTTCCCTCAAGTAGAACGCAGCTTGTTCTACTTTCATCTCATCATGACAATGTACCAGATCCAGAATGTTCTCCATCTCACGATGCCAATTGTCAAGAAGAATTGGCTCCCCGGTCCCCTTATACTCTTTTGGGTTAAACCTCGCTATATAAAGACTGATCTTAGAGTGATCAACCTCCTTATCCTTTCCCACTCTAAGATCATCTTGATGCTCCAACATCTTAACTATATCGTCGATGTTCATGCTCTCAACTCTCGCATACAAAGCGGTTTTCTTTGGCGGCATCTTGAAACTATATAAGAAAAGGTAGATATAAACATACATGCCATAACCCAAAATACGAAAAAATCCTGCCCAGAACCCACTCGATCGAGTGCCTAAACCTACTCGATCGAGTAGAGGCTACTCGATCGAGTGCCCCACGTACTCGATCGAGTGCCCTGACTCCAGACCCAAAACAGACCCAAAACAGACCTTCTGATCTCTGACATACTCGACCGAGTAGCCTGGTCACTCGATCGAGTGACCCTCTACTCGATCGAGTGCCCTATGTACTCGATCGAGTACCCAAAAACATGCTTCTGGTCATAAAAACGTCAAAATACCCACTCGATCGAGTCACACCCACTCGATCGAGTACCTCACCCACTCGATCGGGTACCCCCTACTCGATCGAGTCATGCAGACTCGTGAATACTACCCGCATGGTATCTCACATAACCCAACATACTATGCAACTTCATAATCTCAACATTATAATATAACTACGCATGCATTTCTACACAATTCCTCATACAATCAACAAAATTAGTCTACTTCATGTTATTAAATGCCACATAATAAACAATCATCATGCTTCTCTATGCAAACCAACATATATACACACCCCACCAACTTTTCAATCACGATTTCAATCCTCCACTCCCAACATCCAAACTAATAATTTACATACTACATCAATTAACAACATGTATCGTTACGTTCACATACAAACTAACGGACACCACATACAACCTTGACATATACCATCCATGTGACCGGTTCAAAATTGTAGGGCGAGTTCGCGACATTAGGACGTCTCCCGAGCCTTTGCATTAGCTCCTACAACCTTTACCCCGGGTTCATTTTAATTGACTCCCTATGTTCATTATATTCATTAGTTACAGGTTTCAGGATCGTCGCTCTGATACCACTTTGTGACACCCCCATACTCCAAGTGCCTTACCAGGACCACTCGGGTATAAAGACGTCACCATCTCGGTTTCCCGAGGCAATGATAATCATAAGACAATAACGAAACAACATTTAAATAGTATAAGTTAAGTGAATAAATACAATCCAAAACCAAATACCCAAAATACGGGTTACAAGCTCCCAAAACAACTGTCTAAACAACTAAATGAAATGTCTAACAAACTACTCAAGCTACAGCAGAAGACTCCATCATCTGAAGGTGACACATCCCAGCTATCCCATGTATCTCGACTCATACCTGCTCAATAACTGCTCACCATCCCCGAATGGATCACCACAGTTTTTAAAACAATAAACGGGGTCAGTACTAATCACACAATTTATATAACTCAACAATACAACAAACAACACAGCTCAATCGTCACAGATATACTCCGAACTCCATCATCAACTCCACAATACTGACTACACACTAAAGTGTGTAGCCCTGCCTGAGTACCCATCGCAACAGGTTACTCCTCGCCGCCAGTGGGGGACCGCAGCCGTTCCCACCTAAGCCCCACTCATCTCCGTCGAGCGATAAACCCAAATCCATTAATGTGCACATCCCTTCTGTGGCGGGTTCCACAGAAGGCGAATAATGGGCGTGAAGCCACTCTCGCAAGTGACTCCACTCAGCCAGGGACGCCCCGAAGAACACAGACAGATACAATCAACCACTGTTGGGGTGGGTGTCCTTAACAGTTAGTGCAAGGACTTATAAACCTCTAAAAGGATCAAAGGGCATACTTTTGGTATTATTATCAGTTGATCCACGTTTATCAATAACGGTTGACTTGCTAGATAAGTTTGACGTTATTGTCATACAGATGGCGGTGATCAACTTGATCCCTAAAAGTCACACCTATAGGATACGTTCGAGAGATGTGACGGTATGAAAATACAGTCATGTAGATGCCAAATTTGACTAACCAGTTAGTCCGAGTTATTTGACTAGTAATTAGTCAAAATGTGATGTTGAGATATTATATTTAATACGGATTAAATATTATGGGCTAAGGCGAATTAACCAGTTAATTCGTAAAATTAAATATAAGCGTTTTATATTTGATTAATGTATATTGAATTTAATTATACAATATCGTCTTTGTCGGACATGTATTAATACTTCAACTAACCCGTGTTATTAGTTGATGTTTTAATAGCCGATAACCGATGACGATTTATAATAAACCGCGTCATATACATTTAGCAATTTTCGAGCCAGTCCACGAGGTAAAAATTAAGAGGAAGTGGAAGCCCACTTCCCCATGCATACCCTCGGTCCGGCCGAACCAAACAAAAGGAGAGACTCCCTCTCCTTTTGACCTAGCGATTTTCATTTACAGAAAAACTAGGGTTTTGGAGATTAAGTTTTCTCTGAAACCGAGATCTCACATCTCGAAAAAAAACTCACATCAAGTTCTCCCAATATTGCAAGGCAATCGGAGAACACGTTCTAGCACAAGGGAATTTCTCGGACAAATCTTGGGTGCAACAATTAGGAGGGAATCTCGTTTGATTTCTGTTCTTTACGTCGTGCATCAAAGGACCCGAGGTTGATTCCTTATCTTTATCGTTTCATTGTTGTATTTCGTTTATGACCATATTTCACATGTTAAATTTACGTTATAGTCCTAAATTTAAAGGGTCTTATACGGATATTACCCCACAAGTGGTATCAGAGCGAGGCCACGTAAATTTTCATTGTGATTTTTCATAAATCGATTTTGAAACGATTGTTTTGTCTCGAAAACCGTGCCATGTATACAATTTGAAATTTTTTTTTTTTGAAACCGTGACATGTTTTACACGGTTATTTCATCTTGTTTTTCAATTTGTTTTATGCATATTGTTGTTTTATACAGAGATTATAACAATATGTCAAGTTTTGTCAATTGTTAAATTGTTTTGATGCGTTTTTGATCAAAATTGCAATTGATTTTGTCTCGACAATCTGTTTTCACGAGGGTTTTGAAATTTTCAGCCATGTTTGCATTCGATCGAGCGTATTTCTACTCGATCGAGTGCTATTTCTGTCTTGTTTTTGCTCGATCGAGTCCTTGTTGTACTCGATCGACCCCTTTCAAAACCCCTCTGCTCGATCGAGTTGTCCTCGTACTCGATCGAGCAGATTTGCTGATAAAAGCTCTCGATCGACCTCCAGTACTGTCGATCGAGCACTTTCTGTTTGGCAACTCTCTCGATCGACTTGCAGTTCAGTCGATCGAGCCCTTTTGTTCCTCGATCGAGCACTTATGTCCCTGGATCGAGGGATTTTGTTTTGGCAGCTTTGAAAATTTATTCTTTTTGCTTTAAATTTTCTTTTGGCCTTATTATGTACTTTATACGGATATTGTACACTCGCTATGATTGTGAAACGGTTCACACACGTACCATTAAGTTATTTTAAAGCGTATTTAAAGTAACGGACTGTATTAGATTAAAATTAAATTGATAGAAGCAGTTTTATCACATGAATTTTAATCATTATAAGGTGGTTTGGATAAATTTAACATAATTACAGAATTATGTCACGAATGAATTTGTTTTTAGTTGATGCATTTAATTATCGTTTTGTTGAATGCCTTGAATGCCTTTTATTACGTATTTATTTATTTTTGCAAACGGTTGTAACTTAGTGTGGCCTTAGTAGAACGTGTTACCGTAATGATGGAACACGGTCTTGGTTGTATTTTGAGATCTCGTATCTCCATTTTATTTCTTTTAATTACAGTTTTTAATTAGAATGTAAATAGGTTTATATTTGTAATTTTAAATTGTAATTTTTGAGAAGACCAAAGATGAAGATCGGATGCTCACTCCCGCTACATGGATCAAGATGGAACATCAAGACAAGCTTATCGGGTCCAACGGTGGATTCCAAAGTTGTTTTATGTTTTACTTTACTAGGATAGGCCACACTAGGAATTTTTATTTACGTATTGCATTCAATTTTTATTTTATCGTAACGATAGTATGCATCATTTTCCGCCTAAAAACCAAACCACCTAATTATTGCATGAAAACTGACACATATAGAGGTCACGAGTTAGTTTTCATTGACATTCTCATGTCACACGATTTTTAAGCCATCACCCAAATTAATTCATTCACGCAGACGCTAGTTATTCGTTCACTTAATATGAATTATAATTTAGTTGATGGGATCTTCCTCGTATAAACAAAAATTGAGAACGGTCTTTATAGGTCAAACTCCAATGAGTCCCTTCTTCGTCGGTAGGCATAATATGACCCCTTCTACGTCGGGTAAGTTGGAACCGATTGACCTATTTTATCTCAACACTATGGTCACTCGTACGATCCTGTGACTATGGTGGACTATAGATAGGATTTACGGAAATCTATCGACCAAGAGTTCTTACGGAAGAATTAGCTAAACAGTTGGCTTATCAATTTATCGAAATTGAATCTTGGGATCACTTGTATCATTCTTGAGGGAGATCAATTATGCAAGTGCGAGAGTCTACATGTTTAAAATGAATTTTAAAATAGACTTAAATCACCTCGATGAGTTGCTTATTTCGTTTTGTTTTTCTTTCTTTTCAGTGTAGATCACGAACTTTTAAATCGCTAATATCAAATGGTGGTTCTACCGATAACCCAATGCCAAGTGCCACATTGGACCGTGAGTCCTGGCTTCGGATCTTCATGAATCGGATGAATCGGTCTACTCGATGAAGAATGATGGATCAAACTTCGCGGATCGGGAGGCGGCATTACGGAATGCCGCTGCCGACGGAAGCTCAAATATCTCTTGGAGCCCATCCCGCAAACCCAGGTCCCACGGCTAGAGAGCTTTGAAATCACCAAGTTTAATGATTTTACGTATGGAAGCGGGTGCGATTAAAAACGTACTCATTTTTGCAATGGAACCCAATTTGCGGAAACGCTTCATAGCCCATGGTGCAAACAAGATTTTCACCACGCTCACCAAGGAATTCTCGAAAGCATCGAGAATCGTGACCTATGAGCATACCACTCGCTTCTTTGATGCGAGACTCCGAGAAAGGGCCAACCAGTTAGCCCACACATTCTCAAAGCATGATTGAGAATGTCGAGAAACCGGAGACCTTTGATTGTAAGATCAGCGAGAACATTGTGATCGACCGCATACTTCACTCACTCCACGATGGTTATTCGCAATTTAGAGCGAATTACTATATGAATGATTTGAAGAAAACTCCCCATGAATTGCACTCCCTCCTCGTATGCACCGAGAAGGACATGAAGTTCGGTGGGAGCATGAAACAGGATGTTCTCATTGTGACAAACAAGGGAAAGGGTAAGGGCAAAGCTCAGGCAAACCTAGCAGTAGGTAAGGCGAAGTTCAAGAAGTCGGGTTCAGGTAAGAGTGGGCCTGGTGAGTCAAGCACCTCATCAGGCACGACAAAGAGCAAGAATGAAAACATGGAATGCCATCAACGCCACAAGATGGGCATTGGAGACGCACATGTCCTGTTTATCATGAGGACATAAAAGCAGGTCGCGTTAAACTGTTGGTATGTCTTCTTCTTCTACTTTTATTCATATGATTGAGATTAACCACGCAAGTTACGGAACTTGGGTACTTGATACTGGTTGTGGTTCTCATCTGTGTAATCATGTGCAGGGCCTCCGAAATCTCGAGCCTCTCGTAAAGGGTGAGGTTGACCTGCGTGTTGGGAATGGAGCAAGAGTGGTCCGCCGTCTCGAAGGGAACATATGTGATCCAGCTTCCTAGCGGATTTGAGTTATCATTATATGATTGCTATTATGTACCCAGTCTTTCCAAAAACATTATTTCTGTTTCTGCACTTGACAAACTTGGTTTTTCATTTGTAATAGAGAATAATACTTGCATTTTCTCATTACACGATATGATTTATGGCAAGGCGGTCTCCATGAACGGAATTTATGTTTTAGATCAGACAACCGAAATATTACACGTAATGAATAAAAAGTTAAAGGTTGGTGACAAAGATCGAACGTATCTATGGCACTGCCGTATGGGACACATTAATGAGAAACGCGTAAAATGGCTCATCAAAAATGGAGCTATCTCGGCCTTTGATTTTCAATCATTTGGCACGTGTGAATCATGTCTCATCGGTAAGATGACTCGGATTTCCTTCAAAGGTGTTGGAATGCGCGTTGTCGACCTATTAGGACTCATACACACGGATGTATGTGGACCTATGTCAATCACCGCACGAGAAGGCTATAGGTATTTCATCACTTTCACGGACGATTTAAGTAGATATGGCTATGTCTACTTAATGAAGCACAAAAGTGAATCCTTTGAGAAATTCAAGGAATACGAAAATAGGGTACAGAACCTATTAGGTAGGAAGATTAAAACACTGCGTTCGGATCGTGGTGGCGAGTATCTTTCTCACGAGTTTGATCAACACCTAAAGGATGTGGGATTGCTCTCTGATTAACTCCACTGGAACACCTCGGCTGAATGGTGTGTCCGAACGGAGAAATCGAACACTACTTGATATGGTTCGATCCATGATGAGTCACACCGTGTTGCCGGACTCATTGTGGGGTTATGCTCTTCGTCATTTGCTCTAATACTTTTAATCAAGTCCGTCTAAAGTCTGTTGACAAGACTCCATATGAACTATGGAAGGAACGGTCCCTAACTTGTCCTTTATACGGGTTTGGGGGTGCGAGGCTTATGTCAAGTGGAGACACGAGGATAAGCTCGACTCGCGATCGGTCAAGACATACTTTATAGGTTATCCTAAAGGAACACTTGGTCATTACTTCTATTCGCCAACCGAACAACGTGTATTTGTTGCGGCCAGTGCGACATTCTTAGAGAAGGAATTTCTCGAGAATGCAAAGAGTGATAGAACCTTCGACCTGTCGGAGATTCCAGAACCAAACACCGAGCAACCATTGGAGGAACCTGTTCCTTCAATCCCGGCTGCGGTGAATATTCCTGAGGAACCTAGGAGGTCGGGAAGAGTCTCTATTCCTCCGGACAGATACATTGCTATGGTCGAGGAACATGACATAGATGACGTTCTACTCTTAACGAGTAGTGAACCCGCAACCTATAAAGGTGCCATGACTAGTTCTGACTCAAAGCTATGGCTTGAGGCCATGGAATCCGAGATGGACTCTATGTATGAGAACAACGTATGGGATCTTGTTGACTTACCTGCTAAGGTTCGTCCCCTTCAATGCAAATGGCTTTACAAGATAAAGCATTCTGTGGAAGGTCAACAAGATATCTATAAAGCACGACTAGTTGCTAAAGGTTTCGCCCAAGTGCCAGGTTTGCACTACGATGAAATTTTTGCACCCGTAGTCATGCTGCGTTCCATTCGGATTATCTTAGCGATCGCCGCGTTTCATGACTATGAAATTTGGCAAATGGTTGTGAAAACCGCCTTCTTAAACGGCTTTTTGGAGGAAGAGTTGTACATGGTACAACCCGAAGGTTTCATCGATCCACAACATCCTAAGAAAGTATGCAAACTTAAGCGTTCCATTTATGGACTTAAGCAAGCATCTCGGAGTTGGAATCATCGCTTCGACCAAGTGATTAAAGAAAATGGATTTACTCGATCGGTCGAGGAACCATGTTTATATATCAAGTCGAGTGGGAGCAAGATTGTTTTCCTAATATTGTATGTTGACGACATACTTCTGATTGGGAATGACATACCTCTCTTAACTTCGGTGAAAGTATGGTTGAAAAACCATTTCCAGATGAAAGATCTGGGAGAGGCGCAAAGAATTCTAGGCATCCGTATCTATCGAGATAGATCACGACGGATGTTATCTCTCAGTCAGGAGTCTTACATAGACAAAGTCCTAGAGAGATTCAGCATGACTAACTCCAAGAAGGGGTTTCTTCCTATGGCTCCAGGGGTGCATTTGAGCAAATCTCGGGCACCGAGACACGGAAGAAAAAGAGCGCATGACACGGATTCCTTATGCTTCAGCTATAGGATCAATCATGTATGCCATGATATGTACACGTCCAGACGTGGCATATGCATTGAGTATGACAAGTCAATTCCAACAGCATCCAGGTGAATCACATTGGTTAGCTGTCAAGAACATTCTTAAGTACCTCCGGAGGACTAAAGATTGGGCATTGACTTATGGAGGCGAACAAAAGCTATGCGCGAACCTAAGATTCGCAGATGCTAGCTTCCAAACGGATCGAGATGACTCGAAATCTCACTCTGGATTCGTTTTTACTCTTAATGGCGCTGCATCAATTTGGAAGAGTTCGAAACAAAACGTTATTACAGCAGATTCTACGATCGAGTCCGAGTACTATGCCGCGTCTGAAGCTACAAAGGAAGCGATATGGATGCGTCAATTCTTACATGGGCTCTCTGTAGTACCTAGTTCGAATGACCCGATCACCATCTATTGCGACAATAGTGGTGCCATCTTCCAAGCTAAGGAGCCAAAGTCTAGCAACAAGTCTAGACATGTACAACGGAAAGCTCATCTAATCCGGGATTACGTGGAGCAAAAGGAAGTAGTGATAGAAAAGATTGCTACAGATGATAACATAGCAGATCCTCTCACTAAAGCATTACGACAAGATAAGCATGAAGGGCATGTTAATTCCATGGGAATTAAACGTGTTCCTAAGTTGTAGTACTCTTTTATGGATTAGATTCATTCTCGCTTGTACTCTATACGACACCATCGTTTTGATATTTTATATATATTTTGTTTTTCATGTGGATTTGTACGACAAATTTTGAACACCACAAAGTGAACTGAACGAACATTATATTTTTCAGTCCTTAATTGCCCACATGAGCTGATAACTCTGGCCATTATTTTGTGACGTTGGTTGATGGTGGGTTCAACGAGCCATAAGTCAACCGGTTGACTGACCAATCACAGAGGCGATTTATACGGATATTTCGTAGGACACAATTGTGACATCGACGTGGAGTCCTAAATGTTTTATAACATTCGGTGCCGGTCGTGGATAGGACCTCCATGGTGATCCTAAGAGTCGATTCTTTTGACTATCGATTGTCTCTTGAGACTAAGGCAGATTTTGGGTGACTTTGGTTTCTTTCTCACGGTCATCCGTAACGGGGGGCCAAGTAGATTTTTTCCGGGTCATTTTCATTGTGCTTAGATCGGAAGGAGTTCGAGTTGAAGGAAATATTCAGCCTTTATCGGGTACTCGATATTTCTCAGGGCCACTCGAGGAGTCAGAATCGAAATGCATGGCCATGCTCGGATACGGATTCGTTTTATCAGTTAAGTTACTCTCTAGTCGGGGAAACCACTCTAGATACAGATCGATTGTAAAATACGACCTTTGCGGATCCGGATCTGCAAATTGTTTTACATTGAGTGGGAGAAATTTTAAATGAATATGAGGATCGGTTATCGCACATACACTTGTACGGACAAGTGGGAGTTTGTTGGGGCTGTGTCCTCCAGTTAGTGCGGATAACGTCATTGCACATACACTTGTACGGACAAGTGGGAGCTTGTTGGGGTGGGTGTCCTTAACAGTTAGTGCAAGGACTTATAAACCTCTAAAAGGATCAAAGGGCATACTTTTGGTATTATTATCAGTTGATCCACGTTTATCAATAACGGTTGGCTTGCTAGATAAGTTTGACGTTATTGTCATACGGATGGCGGTGATCAATCGATCCCTAAAAGTCACACCTATAGGATACGTTCGAGAGATGTGACGGTATGAAAATACGATCATGTAGATGCAAATTTGACTAACCGGTTAGTCCGAGTTATTTGACTAGTAATTAGTCAAAATGTGATGTTGAGATATTATATTTAATACGAATTAAATATTATGGGCTAAGGCGAATTAACCAGTTAATTCGTAAAATTAAATATAAGCGTTTTATATTTGATTAATGTATATTGAATTTAATTATACAATATCGTCTTTGTCGGACATGTATTAATACTTCAACTAACCCGTGTTATTAGTTGATGTTTTAATAGTCGATAACCGATGACGATTTATAATAAACCGCGTCATATACATTTAGCAATTTTCGAGCCGATCCACGAGGTAAAATTAAGAGGAAGTGGAAGCCCACTTCCCCATGCATACCTCGATGTCTGGCCGAACCAAACAAAAGGAGAGACTCCCTCTCCTTTTGACCTAGCGATTTTCATTTACAGAAAAACTAGGGTTTTGGAGATTAAGTTTTCTCTGAAACCGAGATCTCACATCTCGAAAAAAAACTCACATCAAGTTCTCCCAATATTGCAAGGCAATCGGAGAACACGTTCTAGCACAAGGGCATTTCTCGGACAAATCTTAGGTGCAACAATTAGGAGGGAATCTCGTTTGATTTCTGTTCTTTACGCCGTGCATCAAAGGACCCGAGGTTGATTCCTTATCTTTATCGTTTCATTGTTGTATTTCGTTTATGACCATATTTCACATGTTAAATTTACATTATAGTCCTAAATTTAAAGGGTCTTATACGGATATTACCCCACAACCACAACTACTATCAACAATCAAAACCAACAACCGTCACAATACTCGTATGATAATATACCACAATCACAAAACACAACCACACATCATGTGACTAATACTGAGTAGGGAAACCCTACCTGGAATGCACGTACTACAGTCAGACGATCTCAACAGCTGTTATTAAAAGGCCTCTTCTACGAATCCTCCTCCTAACATATGATCATACAATTACTACCAATCATAAAAGGCAACAAAAACCCCAAACCCCCAAATTAGGGTTTAAACAACCTTAATAAAATACCATAAAATCAGTACGTAGATCTTACCCTCGACGCAAGGAACACAAGAGTGAAAGAACGATGAATTCCGACCTCTCAAGCTCCGGGATTTGTCAATAATGCCATGGATGCGAAGTACGTAGGTTGCAATCTCTTTTCAAAGTAATTAGGTTTGTAAAAAGTGTTTTATGAAAGTGACGGAAAGGTTTAAATATTAATTCGCATCATTAACAAAACCCGACAAAACACTACCCATAAACCGGGCTACTCGATCGAGTAACAGATGTACTCGATCGAGTGCCGCCTACTCGATCGAGTACCAAGGCTACTCGATCGAGTACCCTACAGGTCAGAAACTATTTTAAACTGCAAAACAACCTTACTCGACAGAGTAAGGCCCACTCGATAGAGTACCCAGAGACTCATAAAACCGTAGTATTACACTTAGTTCATCTCGTTTCGTCAAACATGTAAGTCTGAGGGTGTATAATCCCTATTTTATTTATTGTTCTTTACTTTTGTAATCATAATGTAAGGTTTATGTCGAAAGTATTTCTAAAACCGATTTCTAAAACCATGCTATAAATCCTTTTTTACGAATTACCAGAAGATGACCGTCGAGAAAGGACGCAGCAACTGCTGCGCCTCTTCGTGAGGCTGCCGCAGTTCCTGCTTCCTTTCTTCTTCCTTCGTCTTTTGTCAATTCGTCTCTTTTATTTTCTTTCGTTTGTTCTTTGATTCTTTGGATACGATAATTTGAACATAATAACTCAAGCATAATAATCTGTCATGTATCATCATTAATGTTTAATTCATCATAATTCCCGACTTAAATCCCAAGTAATTCATATTTGCGGGTTTTTTTCATTAAAATCAAATTCGGTTTTTAGAGGTTCGATTCATCCATATTGAGTCTTTGGAATTCGTCATTGATATATTTTTCACCTTTTGTTCATCGTCACCATCATTAATTCGTCATTAATAACCTGTTTAACCTAATTAATTAGTTAATTCATTAATTTGTTAATTAATCCTTATTAAATCTTGTATTTAGTTAGTCCTAATTAGTTTCATCCGTGTTTATTGGTTTCATGACCATTAATCACCTGTAAATAGCATATTAATCACTTTCATCCGAGTCAAATAGTATAATCAAGCATTAAAATCACAAATTAACATTAACGATTTGCAATTCCGGCTTCACAGCCAGAACTGAGCCAAGGAACAGACGCAGCAACTGTTGCGCCTCTTTCAAGGGACGCAGCTCTGCTGCGCCTGTTCCTGGTTGATTTATGTCCCTGAACTCCCGTGTTGCCTTGACCTAGTTTATTAATTACGTATTTAATTAACTATTATTCGTATTATCACCTTAATTTTTATTCATTTATTCTTTCTTTTCCAAATTATTCTTTTTAAAAGTATTTTCGACATAAATCAATGTAATTATTGTAATTTTCTTTATTGTGTTATTATTGTAATTTTCTTTATTATATTTCCTTGTATGCCTTCACATGTAATTGAACTTAAATCCCGACTTTGACATTAATTGTATGATAAATTAGTTGTTCACCGACTTAGTCTAATTCTCACATGCTAGGACTAATCTAATGAATGTTGCATTGCATGCATATAATCGACAATATATCGAGTATAGATGATTTTCCCTAATCATTAGTAGAGGCCACTATCGAGGCGGGTGGGATTAGGTGTTCGATCAAAAGAGCTTCCTAATACGTACCCTCACCTCTTACTCCAGATCTCTTTGAACATCCGTGTTCATTGGCATCCACGAGAGTCATTCTAGACATAGAATGCTAAGGGTAACGAGTTCTTGGTGTTCATGTCACTACTTTGTGTCTTGACATGACACGAGGTATTCGAACGGTTTCCAATTTTCCACAATAAATTGGTGGCGACTCCCCAAATGCAAACGCTTGTTCTCCCACAAGCGCCCCCGTGGGCCCGCGTCCACAGTTTGGCGACTCCGCTGGGGATAATACACTTACGTGTAGCCAAAAGGGTGAAACTTATTTTTTTTTTATTTTTTTTTTTCTCTAAAAAAAACTCTTTCTAAAAAACCCTAGCCTCCATCAATTATACGGGGCTCCCATCGATCATCAATCGATGGTAAGCCCCAAAATTGCTTTATTTTCCAATCAATAGTTTGCAATCTATTTTCCTTTATGTTTTTGTTTAATTTCCGCTTTCGTTTTTGTTTCGTCTCTCTTTCTGAGGGCTCCGTCCCCGTCTATCGGTGGTGTCCTTCTCTCAGTTTGAGAGCTTTCGTTTTCTGGTTCGTTTGCAGTTTTCTAATAAGTCAGCAGAAGATCAGCGTTGTTATAGATCGTTATATGGTTTTACATATTTTGTCCGATTCATGGCTACAATCATTCACATCAGAAGAAATGGATACTCGTCAAGGAAGATTCGGAGACCCTCTTATGGATGAAAGCCTTTTGCGGCGAATCAATGATAGAGACTCTGTTGCAGTGTTTCATTCTTTGAACAAGAATTTATTTTCTATGGTTGTAATCGATTTGTATCCGATTGAGCTTGGCATATGTTGTAGATGTCGTATGACTTTTTATTAATGATAATGATCTTTTCTCAAAAAAGGGTGAAACTTGAACAAGGTTAGGGAATAGTTTGTACAAGACAATTGTCGGTTTTCATAACTCGGTCTTCCTAGATCGTTTATTCGGCCTTCCTAGGCCCAACCCACCCCATTCGACCAATCGTCCCGTCTAAACGGTCCTAATTCTTATTTGGGCCTAAGGATGGATAACGATTGACGTCATCCATACCATGGTACTTACTCTTGTTTGTATCAAGGATTTTCACTACTTGAGGAAATGGACTAGAAATCGGCCTTACTCTTGTTTGGTACGAGCCTCTCCACAGACTTCGGGTTTGATTGTTCGGTGTGGCAACCCACCCTTTAAACCAAAACCCTTTTAAATGCACTTATCATCCCGTTATAATGCTTGTATATTGTTTGTACCATACGTGATCACCATTTTCTAAACGAAACCATGACGATTTTTGTAAATTCAAAATCCTTCTTTAAAATGTAAAATTTCGAAGTATAGGCCTAATATTAGCACAAAACGAGTCGAAACTCTGTCCAATTATCGAGTCAAAATTCGGGCCTCAAAATCCATTTCAAAACCTCACTTCGAGTCCACTCCTTCAACTACACTAAAGTTGACTAGGACCAACATTTTTCAAACTTTGTCATTTCCTCAAAACTCACTTGACACAAGTGGCACACTCCCACTTCACGAGTCAATACATTTATTTTTGAGTAACTGTGCAAGAATGGTCGATCGTGTTTTGATTCGTCGTCGATCTCTTATTCAGTTTCCAAGATGCCTGAAACAAGCGACGCGAACTTCAACCAACTCCAGAATGGTAATGATCAAATCCTAGCCGCGCTAGCTCGTCTCCAAGTTACTCAAGACCAAGTGTATGATCGCCTTGACACCATTGAGAGCCGAATATATGCCGTAGAAACGAGGATGCCTCCTCGAGAAAGTGAGATCGCTGATGACTTCGTGAACAACTTCAGTGACGAAAACCCTCCTATAGGTATGACTGCAGCCGAGAAACGACTCCAATACTTGGAGGAACAATTGATGTATCTCAAAGGGGATGACATTTACAGGGAGAACAATCGCACATATGAGGCTGTCAGTTCCAAGTTGCCAACCAACTTCAACATGACGGATATCCCTAAATTCAAGGGGCATGAAAACCCTTTGAACCATATCCGTACTTTCAAGGATTACATGTCTATCAAAGGCATTAAACCCGAGATGTTCTTAAGGATCTTTGCTTCATCTCTTGACACCATCCCAAAACAATGGTTCTATTCGCTAGAACACAAGAAAATCGCTACTTGGGATGGTGCCGCAATCGAGTTTGCTAAACAATATGCGGATAATGCTGAAATCCAAGTCAACATGTGCACTTTAGAGGTTCTTACCCAAAATGACAAAGAAGGTTTCACCGACTTCCTAAGTCGGTGGAGGAAGACTAGTACTCAACTTGTTGAATTTCCGGATGAGGCTACCCTCGTGGAGAAATTCGTGGACAACCTAAAGCCCATCTACGCAAATCATTTGAGGTATCAAAACATCAAGACTTTCAAAGACTTGACCGTACTAGGGACAAGAATCGAAGATGACATTCGTAAAGGGCTCTTGTCCAAAACGATAGGTCGTGGATATCAAGGCTCAACAAGTTGTTCCTACGGCTCTACTAGCCAGACTGACGAGCCATCTAAGAAGAGTACCCTCCAAGGAAAATCACAAATCTAGGGGACACATATTCCAACGCTCTGAAAAGATTGATGAAACTAGGTAAACTTCAACCCATAGGCCCTACATCCGAACCAGAAAAGAAATCCAAATTCTGGGATGAGAATTCGTACTGCGAGTACCATAGAGGTAAGGGACATGATACAGAGAAATGCTACAAATTGAAAAATGTACTCCAAGATATGATTGAAGACGGCCCTCTACCAATACCACCTGGGGGTAAACCTAATAACACTCAGAATCCTCTTGGAGTTCTAATAATCACAAGTGACGAATCTACCTTAGATTTCTCACATTTTATCTCCCCAAAAGAAGAGGTGATCAATGGGATATGGACGGATAGCGAGGAAGATGTCTACCTCCAGGATCTTCCCTTAATCAAGAGCGCCGAAAGCATCATAGATGAGATCATTGACACACTGGACATAGAAACCAACATCAATCAGCAGAAAGGATGGAGAAAATCGATCAAGTGGACAAACAATCAAGGAAGCATTGTTGTCAGAATCGCGATTCGATCCAACGATTCTACGATTTTACGATCCAAAAATGCTTGATCGATCCTGGATCCTACGATTCTATCCTAGTTGTAGAATCTTACGATCCTATTAATTTGAAAATTTCTAGAGATAGGATCATAATACGATCCTACGATTTTACGATCCTACGATCCGATTCCATAATAAAAAAAATTAATATATATTTTTATATAATGACACCGTAAAACCCAAATTTCGTGTAAGTTGTTCATACAATGATACTAAAATCATTAATTACCAATATTTTATGAATAAATAAGTGTTTTGATTTTCAATTATATGTTTTTACCAAATAAAAAATTATATTTAGTGAGTTTTGAGAATTTTGCGATTCTACGATCCGATTCGATCCTACCCTCCCCATCGATCCAAAATAGAATCCCGATCCTGACAACGACTCTTCAAGCTCACTACTGGAGAAGGAGAGATGTTCAAAGGAGAACCAGAAGACGATGAATTCGAGTCCGAGTTAGAGTCGGAGTCGGAGTCGGAGTCTAGAGAAGTTCCTAGAGAGTCTCTTCCTGCCGTCATTCCCACTCCCCTCGTTTCTCCTAGCTTAGTGTCAAATAGCAACAGTAGTTCGGGAAATGTCCCAACTGTTCTCCCTTTACCGCCACTGACCACATATCAGATGGCTTCTTTATTTCAACTTTTCTCAAATCTTAATATGAATAATTCAGGTTCTGCTTACTCTTCGTGTTATCTTGAATGCAATTCTATTTACGATGATAATGAGAATGACCCAGACCCAGACTCAATCGAAATACCTCCCTACATAGCCAAAGAAATACTACAAGAGGGGGAAGGGGGACCAGTGATAGAAAATACTGAACCCATCAACGTAGGAACTGAACTAGAACCCCAAGAACTTAGGATAGGGACAACCTTGAGCCCCACCGAAAGGGCCAATTTCATAGACCTCCTACACGAGTTCAAAGACGTTTTTGCTTGGTCCTACAAAGATATGCCAGGGATCGACAGGGACATTGCAGAGCATAGAATCCCAATCAAAACAGGTTTCAAACCCGTGAAACAGAAGCTTCGTCGAATGAGGACAGAATGGGCTCTCAAGATCAAAGAAGAAGTCGATAAACAATTCAAAGCCGGGTTCATCAAAGTTTCCGAGTACTCAGACTGGGTAGCTAACATAATACCCGTACCCAAAAAGGATGGGAGAATCCGTGTTTGTGTTGACTTTAGGGACTTAAACAAAGCAAGTCCTAAGGATGACTTTCCTCTACCATATATCGACATATTAGTGGATAATACGGCGGATCACGCGTTACTATCCTTCATGAACGGATATGCAGGATATAACCAGATCAAGATGGCCTTAGAGCACATGCATAAGACTGCCTTCGTCACTCAGTGGGGAACCTATTGCTACACGGTTATGCCGTTTGGGTTAATCAACGCCGGAGCTACATACCAACGCACCGCAACTACGCTCTTGCACGACATGATGCATAAATAAGTTGAGGTATACGTAGACGACATGATTGTCAAGTCCAAGGAAAGAGAGGGACACATTGCGAACCTTCGCAAATTCTTCTCAAGGCTACGGAAGTACAACATGAGGCTCAATCCTCAGAAATGCGCATTCGGAGTGACATCTGGTAAACTCCTGGGATACGTAGTTAGCCAACGAGGTATAGAAATAGACCCTTCAAAGATCAAAGCTCTAATCGAAATGCCGCAACCTCAAATAGAGAAAGAAGTTAGGGGATTCCTAGGCAAGGTACAATACATAAGTCGATTCATATCGAAACTCACCATGATCTGCGAACCCATATTCAAGAAGTTAAAGAAAACAGATCACACCATGTGGGATGATGACTGTCAGAAGGCTTTCGATCGAATCAAGGAAATACTAGCCAAACCACCAGTGCTCATGCCACCTCAATGAGATCAACCTCTTGGTTTATATCTCACGGTAACTGAAACGGCCATGGGCGCCATGCTAGCTCAAACTGTAGGAAAAGAAGATATAGCCATTTACTACCTTAGTAAGAAGTTCTTGGAGTACGAGTGCAAATACACACCACTCGAGAAGACATGCCTCGCTCTTGTGTGGGCAACGAAGAAGCTACGCCATTACATGCTTAGCTACTCCGTCAAAATATTCTCCAAAATGGATCCTGTCAAATACCTCTTCGAGAAACCCGTTCTCAATGGACGTCTAGTGAGATGGACTTTGATGCTCTCTGAGTATGATCTTAAGTATGTGCCTTTAAAAGTCATAAAAGGGCACGCTGTTGCCGAATTCTTCGCAGAAAATTCCATCAATGATACACAAGCGATAGACACCTGGTCATTTCCGGATGAGGATATACTCCAGACGGATGTAGACTCCTGGGACCTCTATTTTGATGGGTCATCGAATTTAAGAGGATTTGGAACAGGAGTATTGTTCATTTCTCCTGAAGGCGAGCATACACCAATCTCTGTCAAACTCAACTTCGAGGTGACAAATAACGCTGCAGAATACGAAGCTTGTCTCATTGGATTGCAAGCGGCAGTAAGTTTAGGCATCAAGAATCTTCGAGTACATGGGGATTCCTCTTTGATCATCAATCAAATTACGGGATCTTGGAAAATCCGAAGCGAAAGCCTGACACCTTATCAAGCCAGAATAGACAAAGTTGCCCAATTCTTCGATCAAGTAACCTACTTACATCTACCTCGAGAATAAAATCAATTTGCGGATGCTCTTGCAAAACTCGAATCTTTGATTAATATGCCGGATAGCATGGTAGAAATGCCTTTGTGCATCAAACGACGATCAGAGCCAACTTATGTGCACCAAATCACCGATGAAGAGGAAATTATGGAGGAACCTTGGTTCCAAGTAATCCTGAACTTCAAACTCAATGGCACCTATCCACCAGAAATAGACAAAAGGGGACAACGCGCTATCCGCTTGCTAGCTTCCCAATACGTTCTCATCCAAGGAGAGCTATACAAAATAACACCTCTTGGTGTAATCCTACGTTGTCTTGATCATTCACAGGCACGGAAAGTGATGGAAGAAGTCCATGATGGAGAATGTGGCCCTCACATGAGTGGACCCATGATGGCAAAGAAAATCACACGTTTAGGGTATTATTGGACCACGATGGAATCTGATTGCATCAAATATGTAAGACATTGTCATAATTGCCAAATCTTTGGGAATGTGCAACATGTTCCTCCTTCATTGCTTTACACCATGACATCTCCTTGGCCATTTTCTGCTTGGGGAATTGACATCATCGGTAAAATCACCCCAGCCGGAACAGGAGGTCATTATTTCATCCTAGTAGCAATCGATTATTTCACCTAGTGGGTAGAAGCAGCTTCCTACACCAGTCTTACGGCCAAGAACGTAGCAAAGTTTATACAAACCAACATTATCTGTCGATAAGGTTGCCCACATGAGATCATCAGTGACAATAGATCACATTTCCAAGCTGAGACTGAACAATTGCTAGCCAAGTACAAAATCAAGCATCACCACTCCTCGCCATACACACCACAAACCAATGGCGCGGTAGAGGCAGCAAACAAAAACGTTGTCACGATTCTCAAGAAAATGATTGACAACTATAGAGATTGGCCAAGCAAGATACCCTTCGCTTTATGGGGATACCGTACATCCGTTAGGACGCCCACTAGGGCTACTCCTTTCTATTTGACCTACGGCATGGAAGTCGTACAACCAGTCGAGCTAGAAATACCATCCTTGCGTATTTTACTCGAAAGCCAAATACCCGAAGCCGAGTGGAAGAGGGATAGATATGAAGAAGTCATCCTCCTGGATGAATGAAGGTTACGTGCATTACATAATGTGCAAACATACCAGGCGCGTATCAAACGAGCCTTCAACAAAAGAGTTAAGCCAAGGAACATTAAGGAAGGAGACTTGGTCCTCAAATCAGTTAGGGCTCTTTTACCTGTCGATCCACGAGGAAAATTCAAACCCAATTGGGCCGGGCCATTCCTAGTCAAGTCCATACTTCCAGGGGGTGTGGTTAGGATCACAGACCTAGATGGGAACGAATTTTCCAACCCAACAAACCTTGACCAATTAAAATGTTACTATGCCTAGATTAGGAGCAAAAACGCGCCTCGCGTGACCTCACGTGTCGCTCTTGTGGCACGAAATAAACGGCCCCTGGCCAAGCTGAATCAAGCTAATGTCATCTTGCTCTTTCATTTTGACAATTTGTCATTCTCATATCATCAAATAAACTAAATTGCATCTTCGGAGTAAGTAAAGCACATGCTTATTATCTAAAGTTCATTACAAGCTCTTGCTTAGAACAATTATTCTTTTGCATTTACTCGAACTACGCGCAAGGGTTTGATTTCATTTTTAAATGAATATGTAGGCAATCCTTCACGGGATACAACCCATTTCATCATTTTGAATGTAAATAGAAGGACATTTGCGAATGCATTTGAAATTCGACAAGAATAATGAAAAGAAAATCACGACGGTTTCATAACCAGTTAACCTTTTTTATTTCACTAATAATGATAGTACGTTACATAATAAAAATGAATAGGCTAGGATTCTAAAAACTCCACCTTCTTATTGCAATAATAATAATAATAATAAATAATAATAATGACTTAGGCTACTCTTCCATTTTCCCTTTGCCTTTGTCATTTTTATCATACTTCTTGTCACGACCTCGAGCCGGACGCTCTTGCGCCACGTCCGACCTAATCACCCATGGTCTCTCTCGTGGTCTTGCTTTTCCATTCTTGTCAACCACCATCTTGACGGCAGGAGAAGTCTTCGGTTTCTTCGAAGGATGAACAACTCGAAACCCGGCTTCTTCCTCTCCCTCAGTCAGATGCTTCTCCTTCTCCTTTTCCACCTCGCGAACCTTATAGTCGACAGGTTCACGCCTCCTCAGTCTCTCGTGCTTCTCCGGAGTAGCAGCTTTCCTCCACAACAGATAGGAATCTGACACCCATAGAGCACTGACAAAAGAATTCAAGAACCAAATGTTCCTCTGAGCCCATTTGATGGCCCATTCTCTTCGACTCTCGGTAGTAAGCGCCACGGCAGTCTGCGGGGCAGTGTCAAGCTTCGGGATCATCTGCTTCAATCCAACCTGTCTCATCAACCTCTCCGGGAAAATGCATATCATAAACTCCAAGCCGGGAATGCGAACAGAACGGGTAAGATCCAGGGAAGATACTCCAGTGACAGATTTAAGATGCCACCATGGTACGATCCATCTGATTAAGGGGCCATCTTCACTCTTCAATTTGTTTTCCCAGTAGTTGTAAACTCGAGTGAAGTCCACCATGTAAAGCCTGGTCCTCATTGCAATTGAGCAAGCATGATAAGCAGGAACACTAACTGGGGGCTCGATCAATCGAAGACGCTCCATAAGCCAGACCTACCAAAAGCAGGTATAAAAAAAAAAAAAAAAAAAACAAAACAAAACAAAAACAAAAAAAAGAAAAAAAAAACGAAAAAAAAAAGGTTCTTTTACCTACAAAATAATGGGACTTCCCAAGTAAGGTAGGTCGCGATTAGCTTTCCTGTTATCCAAGCCCAATAGGGTCTCTCTTAAACACAGACAAGCGGGGCTCCTACGCAGCTCCATTTGCTCAATCAAGCTCAAAAGACGAGGGTCGCCTCTCATATCCTCATCAACATGCCCTTGAATGACATACACATGTAATAGGCAAAACCCGAATGCCCTTCGCCTCGCAACATAAGAGACAGTGGGATCAGCCCTATTGATGAAGCGATCGATGAAATCCAACATTCGCACTCCTTTAGAAGTCACAAGACGGTCAACATCAACTCTGGCCAATCCAAGCAAGTCTCTAAACTTGTTCTTATACCCTTGAGAAGTAGAGGGAATAGCAGGCAAATGTTTCGGGTCCCAATCACCAATCGCAACAATCTCCTCGGGAAATGGGCAAATGTCGCCCCCAGGGAAGGCAAATACATGATAATTCGGGTCCCAATAGTCAAGACAAGCATCTAGGAATGGTTTGACTACCTTGATCAGCTTCAAGCTCAAAAGCGATCCAAAATTATAAGCACCCATGTCGTGTTTCTCCACATTGGAGAACTCATTTGTCCATTCTTTTAGACGAACCTCAAGAGTATTCATGATGAATGCTTATTTTGGGAGATTTGTGTAAATAAGACGAAGAAAGACGGAAGATTTGTGTGAATAAACCTCCCTCGACGTCTCTATTTATACTAAAAGTTGTTTCCTAAAATCCGTCAGAACGGACGCACTGGGGAACAGGCGCAGCAGGTGCTGCGCCTCTTCGAAGGGACGCAGCTCTTGCTGCGCCTCTTCCTCAGCCCTCTTTCTGTGATTTTCCGCGTTGGATTTTTCCTAAATTCCTCAACGAATAATTTCCTATTCATACGGGTTATTATTTTGGTAAATACGTCAGGTTGCCATACTTCGTGTTTCCTAATTTCGTGGACACGCATTTCGAGACGATATCGACATTTTCGTCATTTTAGCACACTTGTACATTTCTTCTTAATTTTATTTTTTTGGGGGGGAATTATTTCACCAATTTAATTTAATTTATTCTTTTTCAAATCTATACATTTTGTATTTAATTTAATTATATCATTTTTTTAAACTTATACATTTCTTTTTACTTTTTCTTTTTGGGGAATCATTTCACTCTCCATTTCAAACTTATATGTTCTTATTTTTTCTTTTTTTAGGGGGTAACCCTCCCTACCGTCCGATCGTTTCCGACCAAATTTTTGCACTTTCCGACCAAATTTTTGCATTTTCATTTCCGGTCCAGTTTTCTTGCATTTTCAAGTCATTGTTTTGCGCTAATTTAGGCCATATGTACAAATATATGTTTTGTGTGATTTCTGTGTAAATTTCGGCAGCATGACGGCGTAAACTGTCATCTACCAAACATGTCCAAAGCTAACCTGCAGGTACAAACAAAGCAACCCAGCAGCAAAGGCACTCAAGCCATCATATATACAACCAAAAAAGGGATATGTACACCAAACTGGGGGCTCGAGCCCCAAAACAAGATCCAAGTGTCCAAAAGTGGGTCCTAAAATGTACAAATGTACAAAAATACAGCCAAAAAACAAAAAGCAACACGGAGGCTACTGTTGGTCGTCGTCTAGCTCAGCAACTCTCGCCTCGAGAGCAGCAACCTCGGCGTCGCGGACCTCGAGCTCCCTCAGCAGACGAGCTATCTCCTCTCGAAACTGGGCAAGCTCTCGCTCCAACTCGCGCTCCCTCTGCAAACAACAAAAACTGGCTCATGTCAATCATTTCAAACATAAAGAAAGATTAGAAAATACGAAAATGAAGTAAACGAAAGGTTCATGCCTGGCGTCCTCGGCCATCAGCAAGTGCCTCGACGGCAGTAGCCTGTACCCGGTTGGCTACCCTTCACAAATCGACGAACCGGGATGGCGCAACCTGCATTTCAAAAGAAAAATTCTCAAACGATTGAACAAACTCGAGCAAATGTGTTCTTACACGAAAAATGTACAAGTTAGAAGGCTCACCATTCGAATCAGATGCTGCCACTCGTCCAAGCCAGCATCTCTCACCGCCACGTCAAAGTCACGTAGCTCGGAGATCGTCGTCATCCCCATCGTGTCGGTGTACTCAAGGGTCTCGGGGTACTCTGGGGGCTCGATGCCCGTCGCCTCGACCTTCTGCAAAGTCAAATGATTTTCGTTAACCGATGATCTTTCATCGTATTCTCAAACAATCAAAAATGAAAGAGGATAAAGCACTTACCACAACCGGCCAGTACGCCAACCTCACGTAGAGGAACGCCGAGTAGTCCTCACCAGGAAGAAGGAGGGCGTCGCCACTGACGCCAGCCAGGTCAGCCTCCCCTCTCAGCCTCAGAAGGCTCCCTAAACATCGTCCGAGGAGGATCGATGGGAACCGTCAAGACGTCCCGAGAGCACTGACGAGCCAGGCGCTCACCCAAGTACCACATAGGACCCATCGACGTCCTCAACAGCAGTCGGCTCGAGCTCCTAGGTCGAAGGGCCTCAGCCACGAAAGGAGGAGTGCCAGCGTACTCCTCCCAAGGCCTAGGCACCCACTAGAAGAAGCAAACGAGGGGTCATTCCTATGATCAGTTCTAAAAGTAAAGGAAGAGAAACAAACAAAATGTAAGGTAAAATACTCACGCCGTCCAGCTGAAGAGCGTTCACCTCCCGCCGACAGACGTCGTGGAAGGAACGCCGACTCCTCGTGAGGCACATCACCCAATCCCTCACGACGGGATATGCCTTCTCCACCGGCTCCATCCTCTTGGGCGCGAGCCCCGGAAATAGGAGTACACCCACGCCTGTAAATCGAGATAATCAATAACGATCTTTCGTGATTTGATAAGAAAAGGAAATGATCTTTCATGAAATGAAGTGAAGGTTCATACCTCCAACAACAGTCCAGGGCCGACAGCAGCAGGAGAAGTCCCCTTCTCTATCAACTCCGGACGAACCATGGCCCTCATAAAGAGGATGAGGACCGCAAAACCAGCAGTGACCCAGTCCCAACGGCCTAGGGAGCTCAGGTCAGAAAGAAAAGAAAGAAGCTTCGTCGAAAGCCTCTCCCCCTTGTCTCCGAGGTAAATCGAAGACAAGAACCACCAGAGCCACAAGCGGACTCTCTGCTCTGCAGTGCAGGGAGGAGGAGTCGTCTCCCTCCCCTCGATCACCACCAACATCGGGGTCTTCTCCGCAAAGTAGTCTCGAACGTAAGAACTAGGCACCAAGCCAGGTACCGCAGCTGCCTTCGACGCCAAGTTCCAGCCGATCAACCTCCTAGCCTCTGCCGAGTCAACCCTCATGGCTGTCTCCGGTCACTCCACCACCTCAGTCCCACACGGTAGACCAGAGATCATGTCGTAGTCCTCTAACGTGACCCCCACCTCACCAAAAGGCATGTGAAACGTGGAGGTCGTGTCCCAAAACTGGTCCAAGAAGGCTCGGACGAGACTGGGGTTAGCCCGAAGCTTCCTCCTCGCAATATCCCTCCAAGCCTGCACTAAGGCGCCAAACGCTCCCCGCTCGATCATGGCTCGCTCCTCAGCCGACAGTCTCTCGTAGCACCCCATCGCCGTCGTGTAGCCCGAGAACGACCTGATGTTCCCGACCTACTATGTTGATTTGAAACAAAAGCTATCTTTAGCTCAAATGAAGAAGAAAAGGAATAACAAACAAAAATGAAAGAAGATGAATGAAGAGTGATGAATTCTATTTACCAAGCTCTTCACCGTCCTGTAGGACAGGTGACCCTCCGCAGCCCAAAGCAGGTGCCTACTATCCCAGGTCTCAGCCCACGCAGGTGCTCCCCTCAGCTGGCGACCACCTCGTCCAACGTTGGCCGTCTCGGGACCTCCTCCTCCTCAACAGCCTCCTCCTCGGGGACCTCGTCCTTAGCAGCCATCACCGCAGCGGTGAAAGCCTCCTCCAACGCCTCCTCAAGCACCTGAGAAGGGTCAACAGTGGTGTCCACGTCCATGGGATCCCTCCCAGATGTAGAAGCCTCGTCACCTGCAAAATTAAAGTAAATTTAGGCCGCGTCAAGTGACGACAAGCCTTGATTAGGGGATTTTCGAGTTTTCGGAGCTCCGAAATCGCTCTTTTCTCGCCATCTTTGGCGATTTTCCCACAAACCCGTCCGCTCATGTGGTAATTTGGGTCGAGTCAAGCCTAAGTTGAAGCCTAGTCATGGGTTCGAGTCGGAATTTCGACAGCATTTCGTTATAACGACGATTATGCCCTAGAAAGTGTCCTGAAAAAGCCATCACAAACCAAAGTTCCGAGATGGTAGGAAGTTTACCCATAACACATCCAAATATCAAGTTTCGTCACAAATGGAAAATCCTAAGGCTATTTTCGAAGCAATTTACGGTTTAGCTGTAAAACCGTCTCAATTTCACTCAAATGCTCAAAACTCAACGAAAATTCGAAACAAATACATGGTTATGATCCTCATACTACCAATTAGCCATTTACAAAGTCAATTTTGCAAGGCAAAGTCGTTTGGGGGAAAAGCCCCAAATTTTCGACTAATTAGGGTCGAAAACCCTAATTTTGTCGATCGCATTTGATCAAATACGGAAGATAAATGCAAGATTGATACACATACCTCGATTAGTCATGGCAAATCCAAGCTTTTGGATCAAATTTTGACGGAAATGGTTGGAATTTGAGAGAGAAATTGAGGAATTATGTTTCGAATAAATGACATAAACCCTATGTTTCATCGGGTTTTTTACGCAGAATTGCCGCACCCAGGAAAAGACGCAGCAGGTGCTGCGCCTCTTCCAAGGGACGCAACTCTTGTTGCGCCTCTTCCTCAGCTTCCCTTCATACGAATTTTCAAAAATTCGTTATGAGTTCGTTATTTTGTGGGCCCATCTTTGGTGCACCTCTTCCTTGATGCTATATCACATATTTGGTCCGTTTGACGTATATTCTTCACCCAGATCCACACCTTCCAAGCCAACAGCAAACTATCGCCTTATTTTTATCCAAGACCTAGCTTGTCACAACGAGCGTTCCTTCTTTGACAGGTGTTTCGACACACCTTTATTCTGTTCCCCCAGCGAGAGTATACGGATAGACATTCCCTCTCGAGACATGGAGATCAGTTCCCGATTATGTTCCCCCAGCGAGAGTACACGGATAGACATTCCCTCTCGAGACATGGAGATCAGTTCCCGATTATGTTCCCCCAGTGAGAGTTTGTAACACCCCCATACTCCAAGTGCCTTACCAGGACCACCCAGGTATAAGGATGTTACCATCTCGGTTACCCGAGGCAATGATAATCAAATAAACAATAGAGAAACAACGTTTAAATAGAAATACTTAGTGAAAGGTTACAATCTCAAAACCAAAACCAAAAGTACAATACATGTTCTCAAACGGACTGTTTACTGATCTAACTGAAATGTCATGAAAACTACTAAGCTACAGCGGAAGACTTCTATCATCATATCGTGGCACATCCGGCCTATCCCAAAGACTCATCTCATACCGCTCAATATCTCGCTCACCATCCCCGAATGGATCACCGCAGTTTTAAAACAATAATCGGGGTCGATTACTATTTACATAAATCATTTAACCAATCGAACAGAAAAAACAATATAGCTCATACAATCATACACAATCATCCACTCCACTCCATCTCCGTCACCGATCGTCCATTGGACAGACCACCGCCATGGGGGACCGCACCATTCCCACCTAAGCCCCGCTCATCATACCGAGCGATAACCCTGTCCCATTAATGTGCACATCCCCTCCCGTGGCGGGTTCCACGGAGGGCGAAACTAGGGCGTGAAGCCACTCCCGCAAGTGACTTCACTCAGCCGAGAACGCATCTCGAGAACCAGAGACAAACAATCACATCCATCAACAACAATCAATCAACAACCGTTACGAAACCAAACAACAAGTACTAATTACAGCACAATCACCACACATTATGTAACTAATACTGAGTAGGGAAACCCTACCTGGAAAGCACAACAATCAGACGATCTCACAGCTGATATCAAAAAGCTTCCTCTACGAATCCTCCTCCTAACATACAAACATATAATCACTACCAAGCATAACATACTACAAAACCCCCAATTCCCAAGTTAGGGTTTAACCAACTTTAAAGAAACATTATAAAAAAGGTATATAGGTCTTACCCTTGACGCAAGGATCACAACGGTATAAAGAACGATGAAATCCGACCTTCCAAACTCCGGGATTTGCTAACAATGCGATTAATGTGATGAACGTACTTTGCTTTCTCTCTTAATCAGTAAATTAGGTTTTGAAAAGTGTTTAGAACAATGACGGAAAATATTATATACCTTAATCGCATAATTAACAAAACCCGAGAAATAACTCCCCGTAAACCGGCTACTCGATCGAGTAGCTAAGGTACTCGATCGAGTACCTCCTTACTCGATCGAGTATCATAGTTACTCGATCGAGTACCCAACAGGTCAGAAACTATTTTAAAACGCAACTCACCCTTACTCGACAGAGTAAGGCCTACTCGATAGAGTACCTAAAGACTTATAAATACGGAGTATTACAGTCTTCCCTCCTTAAAAAGAACTTCGTCCCCGAAGTTCAAACCACAACAAAACAAAGACTCACACTACGCGCTCCCGACTCAGCAACCAAAACAAAACCCAACATAAAACATGTTATTAACTCAAACTCAGCCCAACTCAAACGACAACAACCATACCGACACAACATAAAAAGGGTATAAAGCTCTTAAAAACTCTTTGCGATCATCTCCTACCCCCCTAAAAGAAACAAGGTTACGTCCTCGTAACCAAACATACCTGGCCAAAAAGGAAAGGGTAGCGCTCTCTCATGGCATCCTCGGCCTCCCATGTAGCTTCCTCAGTCTCGTGGTTAGACCAAAGGATCTTAAGCAAAACTGTCTCACCACTCCTAGTCTTCATAACCTTCCGGTCAAGAATCTGCTTAGGTACCTCAAGATATGATAAAGACTCATCTAGCTCTAAGTTCTCTGCCTCTAACACATGTGACAGGTCACTCACATACTTCCGCAGTTGCGATACATGAAACACATTATGCACTCTCTCTAACGCAGCAGGTAAAGCCAGACGATAAGCAACTTCCCCAACTCGCTCTAAGACCTCATATGGCCCGATGAACTTCTGACTTAGCTTGCCTTTCTTCCCAAATCTCATAACCCCACGCATAGGAGACACTTTCAGAAGAACCTTATCCCCAACCTGAAACTCTATATCCCGGCGATGTAGATCTGCATAACTCTTTTGTCTATCTTGACCGCTCTCTCATCCGTCTCGATCATCTTAAACTGTTCAACCATCTCATGTACCATCTCTGGTCCTAGAACCACTGCCTCAGCACTGTCGTCCCAACAAATCGGACTCCTGTATCTCCTCCCATATAAAGCCTCAAACGGTGCCATGCCAATACTAGTGTGATAGCTATTGTTATAAGAAAACTCTATCAGTCTGACCGTCTGTCGCAGGATGAAAAGCTGTACTCATCTTCAAAGTTGTTCCCAAAGATTCCTGCAACTCTTTCCAAAACCGTGATATAAACCTCGCATCTCTGTCAGACACTATGTCCTTAGGGACTCCATGTAACTTTAGCACATTCTTTCGATAGGCCATAGCCAATTGTGCCTTAGTCCATGTATCTTTCATTGGAACAAGGTGAGCTGACTTGGTCAGTCGATCTACTATCACCCATATCATGTTATTACCCTGTTAACTCTTTGGTAAACCCACGATAAAATCCATAGAAATGGATTCCCACTTCCACTTTAACTCTCTGGCATGTCAAACAACGGGCCACAAACTCTGCTGTTTCTTTCTTCATCCCAGGCCACCAAAACGTGTTCTTTAAATCCTTGTATAGCTTGTCACCACCTGGATGTACTGAATACGGTGTACAATGTGCCTCTGTCATGATTGTCTTTTTTAGCTCCTCATCATCAAGGACACATCACCTACCATCGAACCTCAAACTGCCATCTGTATGAATAGAAAATCGGGACACTGTCCCTTTCTCTACTCCAGCTCTCCACTCAACCATCTTAGGATCTGAAGCCTGTTTACCTCGAATAGCATCATAAAGATCAGGCTGAACTGTCAAATCTCCCACAGCATCCCCTCTCTGAATCATATATATCCCAAACTTCCCCACCTCATCTCTCAACCTCATCAAAGATAGAGTTGTACACAGGGAATGTACACTCTTCCTACTCAAAGCATCTGCAACAACATTGGCTTTCCCTTCATGGTATATAATATCCATGTCATAATCGCCAATCAGCTCCATCCACCTCCGCTGTCTCATGTTCAACTCCTTTTGTGTGAAGATGTACTTGAGACTCTTGTGATTTGAAAATACCTTAAAGGTCGCCCCATAAAGGTAATGTCTCCAAATCTTGAGAGCAAACACCACTGCACCCAACTCTAGATCATGTGTAGGGTAATTCTCCTCGTACGGCTTCAATTGCCTAGAAGCATAGGCAATCACCTTACCGTTCTGCATCAACACACATCTTAACCCGTTCTTTGAGGCATATGTATACACCTCAAAGTTCTCGATCCCTTCAGGCAATGCTAAGATAGGAGCTGTGGTCAAACGCTCCTTTAATGTTTGGAACGCCAACATGGGATTGATTCATGCTTAATCTAATATGTTCACATGATTAAATTGCTTGCTTATTGTGATGTCAACTTTATGCACATGTTATGTTTGATGAAATGTTAAGCCTATGAATCCTTGCATTTACAACCATCTCTTATCTACTCAACTTGACTTGTAAGATATAAACCAACTCGAGTCTTGTTAGACCATGCATAGAAGTTGAATAAGAGGACAGTAAGTCGACTTGTAGGTATTGTACAATCTAATCGATTCGGCTCCGGGACCCAACTCTTCCTATGAACCGAAAGACATAAACCAACTCGGTTCCTCCACAACATTAATTGCTTGCAACTTTGTAAACATGTTTGTATGATCAACACCATGAATCCCCTATGACCCCATGATATCCTAGCACTTTTAATCTTTTGTTTTCATCCTTCCTTTTATTGCTTGTTTTACTTTATTGCTTGTATTAGCCTAGGACACAACTACAAACCCAAACAAATTGTGACACTAGCATAAATTGAGATAGATAGACTTAGAACCCAAAGCACACCGTCCCATGGATCGACCTCGACTTATCGCTAACTAGTTATATGTTGAGTATTATAAATGTGTTTGATTGGATGTGACCCGACGACATCGCAGACCACATCACGTAGGCAGTCCTTTCTTACACAAGAAGGATACAACCATTCCCACAATCAAAAAAAGATTACCCACATACAAAACATCCCCATCAAAAAAAGAGGAAGGGAAACCATTCCCTTTCCCCACAAAAATACAAAAATGAGCCTTTCTCCCTTTCCACAAAATACCACTTTCCCAAGTGCAATTGTTTAGGACGATTCAAATTGAATTGCCTTTACCAAATGGATGGAAGAAACAAGCGTTCACAATTTTCGACACGGGCAATCCTCTTATTTAATTAATAATGGGAGGGATTACAGTTTCAACAACAAATAAAGCTCGACGAGTCTACAACTTGTCAAAGCTAAGGTGTCAACTAACACACCTCACATAATAAAACTAGCACAAAACACACAACAACTAGCTAGTACAAACTAATAAAAACTCACAACAATAATACACAATAATAATAAAGTGGGTAATGGAGTTCTTCACTCTTCCATTCTACCCTTGCCTTTTCCCTCGGGGTACATCTTCCCATTGTTCTTCTTGTTGGCCCGCCTAGCATGGATTTCCTCCTCGGAACGGATCCTCAACGGATCTAAGATGGTGACGGTCTCTGGTCTAGCACAAGACCCCATATTCGACCCAAGACGAGCCAAGGCACGGCCCACCATATTCTTGGGGCCGGAACTCCTCCTCTTCGGTGGTCTCATCACATCGGGGGAGTAGCTCCATCAACATACTCCTCAAAGAAGGCACGGTTGGCCTTGCCAACTTCTCGATACTTCAAATCGACAACCTCGTCCTTACGAAATTTGGATCTCTCTTCCAAGGACGGAGCACGTGACCACTTGACATAAGCGGGAGTCACCCATGTCGTGGCAACGAGGTTTAGCACCTCCCAAAGCGGCCGAGTGGCCCACCATATTTCGAAGAACTCCACAAGCTCGGAGTTCCGGAAAACATTCTCTTGGACATGAATATCTTGAGCGGGCACCTTTTGTTGACGCCCCATTTGCCTCATGAGCCTTTCAGGATAAATGAAGGAAACAACCTTCAAACCTACCACCATCAAAGAACGAGGACTAGCACCCGAAGCGGGCAACCCCGTGAAGGACCTCAAGTGCCACCATGGCACCACCCAACGGATATGAGGACCACCCTCCTCCGCCAATCTTGCGTCCATTAGGCCTCGGTGGAAGCAAAACTATCCGGGTACAACTTCTTCCTCATAGTAAGGTGACGGAAGGAGTAAGAGGAAGGATTAACCGGAGGCTCTACATACCTTAGTCTCTCCAATAGCCACTGTAACACCCCGATTTATGAAGGAGCCTTTAGCAAGACATTCCCTAATAAAACGGACTGTTACCATCTCGGTTTCCCGAGGTAGTGAATAACAAATTAAACTCCAAGGCAATTTATATAATATTTTAACTTAATTATTACAAATTCTCTTTTCAAATTAAATTACAAGAACTGACATAAACAAAAGTGAAGTCTTCTAGATGATGATCTAATACTAAGTCGTCTGATCCAATGTCTCACGCCCAACCAGCTCCCGTCCTATCTCTTAAACCTGTCAAGTCTGCTCCCCATAAAACGGTTCATCACAGGTGTTCACGAATACACAGGGTCAACCACGAGGTTGAGTAGGGAAAACAATAAAACAATAAAATATGATATGCATGATACTCCGTCACCTCCATCTCCATCTCAACTCATCACACACATCTCATACCCCGGAACGCATGACCATACCGATCCCCGGTAGACTATAAATATCGACCGAAGTCGATCCGCACTCAATCAAGTGAGGACACCAGGGCAAGTCTGCAGAACCCGCCTGGGCCTTATCACAACATCACATCGTATCTCCACATCGTCACCACCACATCCTCCTCCAACTCCAATGCATATGAAATGCTCAACAGTAATTAATGCAATGCAATATGTATATAAATCATCGAATCGATAAATCATAAAGTCATGTTACCCGATGTTGTGATATCATACTCAATACGGGCAAATCAGTCGATCACATTTCCGAATATAAATGGTAACGTAAATCAACAACCAGGAATCAAGTCAACACAATTCAACAACGTTAATAGAGTAAGTGTATTTCCCTACCTCAAAGTGCCAGCAAATCCAATTAAGCAGTTAAGCAGTCCAGAAATAAAGCAATGAATTTGATTATCGATCCTTCACGAATCCGTCACCTAAAACAATTGTAATATTTATTATAACTAACTACTAAATATAGAATTTCCCAAAATGGAAACTTTCCCGAAATAGTAACTTTCCACTTTAATCAGTCCCGACTCAAAACCCGACTGGAATTATTTAACCGACTCGGGAATTAATTTAAATAGCTACTATGATAGATAAAATATTGAACGAATTAAACATTTTAAGAAAACCCGACTCAAACATAAAACAATTCAACAACCCGACTTAAACCCGTCTTTTATTAATTAAATAACTCGGAATTAAATTAATTAGTTAAACATACGACCCATTAACGAATTATAACGATTAACTATGAAAACCCGTTTCAAAAACAACTCGAATAACCCCTCACGCACCCCGTCCCTTCGCACACTCACACACCCCTCACGCACCACCTAGCCACCACGACAACCACCAGACCTGACCCCCACTTCGTCCCCACCACCCAGCAACCACCACCAGCCTGGTCGATCATCGCCAAGCGAGTCGAACCAGGGTGGCATTTGGCCCTGGTTCACCGCGCATCATCACCAACACCCTTGTTTTCCTTTTTACCACCACCGCAACCAACAACCATACCCCTGACAACCACCACGCCCTTGCTCGCCGTCAGCCCACGAACACAGACAACCTAGCACCACCTTGTCGACCTCCCCCTAGTCGACGGTGGCACCACCCCAAAGCTACCCCTCTAAACTCGCCTGAAACCTATACCCAAACCCGTTTGACCACCCCTGTCGACAACACCTCCTGCCGCCTATTCCACCGCCTAAAACCCACCTAACCACCACCAATAGGGACGACTCCAAACACCCATTACCACTACCCCGTCACCAACCACCCTTATCCCCTCCCTGAGACACACAACCGCCACCAACCACTCGACAGAAAAACAAAAACAAAGGGGAAGGGTGTACTCATACCTTTCTTACCGCCACAACTGCCACCAGGGCCGCTCACGGACGTCGACAACCACTCTAAGGCCTTCCTTGCGGCTCTGTCAATCACCCACACTCACCTTCTCTCTCTCGATTTGCGTGTTGGTTGGGAAAGGTGCCGCTGAAATGAGGGTGGCGGGTGAGGGAGTAGGGTTTTCTAGAGTTAGGGTAACTTAGGTTAAAATTAGGTTAAAAAGGTAAATGGGTCATGGGTAAATGTTCTTGGGTAAATGGGTAAGTGCCATGAGTCCGCGTGGTTGGTAAACGAATTAATTAACGTGACTTCATATAATTAAGCCCGTCTCGACAAGCTTACAAATACTCGATCCTACGATATCAACACGACTAAACAATTAACTCGACTCAACTATTATCCCGACATAATTAGTAAAATAACATATAATAATTATACATAACAATATCCGTTTAATTAATTATATTATATAAAATACGGGGTATTACAGTCTTCCCCCCTTAAAATGAACTTCGTCCCGAAGTTCGCTCATCCACCGAACCTCCAAGAACCACCGTGGTTACCAAACATGATTTCCTAGTACCAGAACCCATGAACTTAAGCGGGTGAAACGGTATGTTACATTCTACCCTCCTAAAAAGAAAGTTACGTCCCGGAACTTACTTCATGCAAATCTATCACCACTCATGAACTCGTGCAACTATCGGAGCGCCATAACAGCAGCAGTTTAATTACACAACATAGAGAACTCATTTGTATGGGTACCACGCAACGAAACATCAATGAAACATCGGCTTGAACAAACTACGATCTACAATTTGATCAACACCACAATCTATACACAAGTGGGACATAAACCTTAAGATTTTACAATCCTACCTAACTAAAAACATGGTTACGTCCTCGTAACCTCTTCTCAACTTTCATATTCCAATGTAACAAAACACCATCAACAACATGTAATCGAAAGGAACACATGACCAAAAGATTGCGCAAAGAACATTAAAGTTGGAAACAAGGTTTTATTATGAAATTAATCGATTGTCAACAAGTATCACTTATTACTTAGTTCATGCTTGACTTAAAACACAACATCGAACTAAAAGAACAACAAGAAGGAACCAAAGGTTTACACGGTTTCACAACAGACCGATCATGGTATTACTAGCCCTAACCTAACGGTCCTTTGGTCGCGCTTCCTCTGTTTTCGGTGACTTCTATGTCATTCCCTTTTCGGTTCACCTCTTCCCGAAGTCCGGCATGGGTGGTTCAGTCGTACTTTCGGCATCAGGTACATTAGCGTAAAATTCGTGTCTCGTGTCGCGCTCGCTATGAAGTCAAAGGTATGCTCGGGCGGGTATTTGGCCCCCCGCAGATAATTTGGGTCACGGAATAGCCTCATGCAATGGGTGGTCAACTCTCTCATATAAAATCGTTTCTTTGTCCTTTAGTATGCCGAGTCGGGAATAGAATCGATAAGGGTATACGCTCTTAATCGAGTATTAGTTAAATACTCGGGGTGCCCATTATGGCCATAAATGTCCATGGCGGTGCAAAGTCTCTCACAATGCTCATTAAAGTCGGCATCAAGTGACATGTAACAGTCTTGCGGGTGTACATTGTAGGGATCCATCCTACAAAATGGAAGGTTAACAAATTTAGACACAAGGGTGTTAAGACAAGGGATTCATCCTCGAGGTTTAAGTGTGCGAAAGATATAAAACAAGTTTTCGGTGGTAATCGTTGTAATACCAGGGTTTTGGTCAACTCAAGATCATCACAATTCGCATTATCTACCGGAGAACAATCATTTTAGAAATATCAACTGCAAGAATACACGTAAACCAAAGATACAATCTACATTGACCCCACCAAACTCCACTCCCAAGTCAAAACCGTTACCAATTCCGAATAATTGAACAATCTGCTACTAATAAATCACCAGGAGTATTAAAATATGCGGTACATGAGCATTACTTAAACACCTCGAAACCATAGAAAACACAACACGCAATCAAAACCTTTTTACTCATCAGACATACAACACGAATTGGCCAACTTGTTTGATATAAATTCTGAAACATATTCACGATAAAAGTAACAACATATGATCCATGCCAACGCAACACTACTTCCATATCACACATGTGTTTGACATCATAGCAACCATATCGTTCAATTGTGTCCAGCAACTTAGTACCACTCATTTTCAGCAAAACAACCGATTTCGCATAAATAGTTTCACATACATTCACCATCGTATACTTTGTAGAATTCTAGCTATAGTAAAAGATTAGCAACTTGGAAACTTCACTGATTTGCACGACTTAAATACTTAGGCAACCCGTAGACTCAATTAAATGTAACTATAACTACTATCATTTAAACCAATGCATATCATGTGAATCATCAAAGGGTTATCCTATTATAATTGTCAACATAGTTATCATAACAATCTTCATGTTAATATAATTGATAGTAACGACACAAGAATATAAATATGCCAATTGTCGTGTTATATCAAACAGTTTTCCTTTACATCATACCCACGCATTTGCAAGAATCACTTTAGTGCTTTACGACATTGTAATAACGAACATATTCAATAACAAAAATAACAACACTGTTTATTATCATGTTATAGGTTTTAGGTTCGACTGAAATAATTTAATACAATGAAGGCAATAAGGATAACTATAGGCACACAGACTCACATAAAGGACCTTAGGACCCAGATGACATCCTACATGTGGGAACATTTAGACATAACCATTACTACCGTTCCTGTGTAAAATATTTAACATCATTATTGTAAATATTCATGCGAGTACATTAGGACATTTAACGCCACCAAATTTACCAAGATATGATAATATGGTTTTATGTTTATGTATACCCGACCACTATACGAATAAGATGCACACCCAGAGACATTACATCATGCCAAATGTATACAAAGTATGCAAACAATTGGACTCGTATAAACATTTCACCCTCGATTAAGAATCAAATTAAGCCATCCAATTTTACTCATGCTATCATGCCAACAATGTTATCAACTAAGTTTTAAATTTTATCACTTGTTAAGATATATGACTACTGAACATGCGTGCTACCATCATCATATAAAACATTATAATTTCACCTTACTAAGGCTCATGAATTAATCAAACAACTGTGTGAAAACTTAGCATAGAACGCACATTTTACAGGTCATGATTCACGTTGTAACTTTCAAAAATCACAATTAAATAACCGTCCAACGAATACTTGAGTTAGATTACTTTTCATAACCTACAGAGAGTTAATAATTTGTGATAAAAAGAATGAGGTCGAAAGTTCAAGAATTCAATTTTTAAAGAATTTTACAACTCAGTTGGTCCAAACAAGTATGTGACAGCAATTGGTCCGAAACTTGGGTCAGTTTGCAAAGCTTACCATTTAATATAGAGACATCAAGAATTTGCGTGGCTTATCAATTTGAAAACGTGTGCGAAACCTCTAGTCAATGGAGTTGGAATTACGCAAAAATCATTTACACAATTTAAATGAGGATTTTTTTACAAAACGTTGGTCAAAACATCACTGCACAGGAACTTCCCGACCACAGTCCACTAAAACAATTATTACTCTTAATCCGTATACCCTATAAGCATGAAACCAATGCCAAAAGAACACTAACTCACGAGGCTATCTCTCATAAAATTTTCATCCGTAGAAAATTAACAGGAAGGAAATGACAGCAAGATCAATTACAGAGTAAAATCAAACAAAACGGATCTCAACACTAAATCATTCATTTTCCATGTTCCAAGCTCTTACAACCATACTATCGATGCTAACTCATCCTAACTTAAATCTCACACTTTTGTATTTACGTAAACATCTATCCCATAGAAGTCCCTTCGCCTCCCGACCTACCCCTTACATCTAATCACGATTGCTACGACTAGAAACAAGCAATTCAATGGTGTCTCTCATTACTATCACGATACTATACTAGCATGGCTTTGGGGATCACATAACCACATATTACCAGACATAATAGCACTATCAACACGTCATTCACATCCATCCAGATAAATATCATAAATTCGCAATTATTCTCACGCTCACGATTACCACAATCCAACGCTTCATTGATTATCCATCCAGATAAATGTCATAATTTCAGCACTAGGTCTCAAGGTATACATCAACTCGCTTATATCCAAGGTTTTCCTTCTAACTACCCCATTCACTCGTTTTCTCTTGGGTTGCCTGGTTCAAAACTGAGAGGGCAAAAGAGCACGCATTAAGGGCGCCTTCTTAATCGCACTGTGAGCTCCTAGCAGTTTATTCCCAGGGGTTCATTTTATTTAGACACATCCTACGTTCATTAGGTTCATTGGTTTAGGGCACGAGGATCGTTCGCTCTCGATACCACTTTGTAACACCCCGATTTATGAAGGAGCCTTTAGCAAGACATTCCCTAATAAAACGGACTGTTACCATCTCGGTTTCCCGAGGTAGTGAATAACAAATTAAACTCCAAGGCAATTTATATAATATTTTAACTTAATTATTACAAATTCTCTTTTCAAATTAAATTACAAGAACTGACATAAACAAAAGTGAAGTCTTCTAGATGATGATCTAATACTAAGTCGTCTGATCCAATGTCTCACGCCCAACCAGCTCCCGTCCTATCTCTTAAACCCGTCAAGTCTCGCTCCCATAAAACGGTTCATCACGGTGTTCACGAATACACGGGGTCAACCACGAGGTTGAGTAGGGAAAACAATAAAACAATAAAATATGATATGCATGATACTCCGTCACCTCCATCTCCATCTCAACTCATCACACACATCTCATACCCCGAACGCCATGACCATACCGATCCCCGGTAGACTATAAATATCGACCAAGTCGATCCGCACTCAATTGAGGACACCAGGGCAAGTCTGCGAGAACCCCCCTGGGCCTTATCACAACATCACATCGTATCTCCACATCGTCACCACCACATCCTCCTCCAACTCCAATGCATATGAAATGCTCAACAATAATTAATGCAATGCAATATGTATATAAATCATCGAATCGATAAATCATAAAGTCATGCCGTTACCCGATGTTGTGATATCATACTCAATACGGCAAATCGATCGATCACATTTCCGAATATAAATGGTAACGTAAATCAACAACCAGGAATCAAGTCAACACAATTCAACAACGTTAATAGAGTAAGTGTATTTCCCTACCTCAAAGTGCCAACAAATCCAATTAGCGATTAAGCGGTCCGTAAATAAAGCAATGAATTTGATTATCGATCCTTCACGAATCCGTCACCTAAAACAATTGTAATATTTATTATAACTAACTACTAAATATAGAATTTCCCAAAATGGAAACTTTCCCGAAATAGTAACTTTCCACTTTAATCAGTCCCGACTCAAAACCCGACTGGAATTATTTAACCGACTCGGGAATTAATTTAAATAGCTACTATGATAGATAAAATATGAAGCAATTAAACATTTTAAGAAAACCCGACTCAAACATAAAACAATTCAACAACCCGACTTAAACCCGTCTTTTATTAATTAAATAACTCGGAATTAAATTAATTAGTTAAACATACGACCCATTAACGAATTATAATGATTAACTATGAAAACCCGTTTCAAAAACAACTCGAATAACCCCTCACGCACCCGTCCCTTCGCACACTCACACACCCCTCACGCACCACCTAGCCACCACGACAACCACGGATTCGACCCCCACTTCGTCCCCACCACCAGCAACCACCACCACTGTCGATCGCCGCCGGCGAGTCGAACCAGGGCTGGCATTTGGCCTGGTTCACCGCGCATCATCACCAACACCTTTGTTTTCCTTTTTACCACCACCGCAACCAACAACCATACCCCTGACAACCACCACGCCCTTGCTCGCCGTCAGCCCACGAACACAGACAACCTAGCACCACCTTGTCGACCTCCCCCTAGTCGACGGTGGCACCACCCCAAAGCTACCCCTCTAAACTCGCCTGAAACCTATACCCAAACCCGTTTGACCACCCCTGTCGACAACACCTCCTGCCGCCTATTCCACCGCCTAAAACCCACCTAACCACCACCAATAGGGACGACTCCAAACACCCATTACCACTACCCCGTCACCAACCACCCTTATCCCCTCCCTGAGACACACAACCGCCACCAACCACTCGACAGAAAAACAAAAACAAAGGGGAAGGGTGTACTCATACCTTTCTTACCGCCACAACTGCCACCAGGGCCGCTCACGGACGTCGACAACCACTCTAAGGCCTTCCTTGCGGCTCCGTCAATCACCCACACTCACCTTCTCTCTCTCGATTTGCGTGTTGGTTGGGAAAGGTGCCGCTGAAATGAGGGTGGCGGGTGAGGGAGTAGGGTTTTCTAGAGTTAGGGTAACTTAGGTTAAAATTAGGTTAAAAAGGTAAATGGGTCATGGGTAAATGTTCTTGGGTAAATGGGTAAGTGCCATGAGTCCGCGTGGTTGGTAAACGAATTAATTAACGTGACTTCATATAATTAAGCCCGTCTCGACAAGCTTACAAATACTCGATCCTACGATATCAACACGACTAAACAATTAACTCGACTCAACTATTATCCCGACATAATTAGTAAAATAACATATAATAATTATACATAACAATATCCGTTTAATTAATTATATTATATAAAATACGGGGTATTACAGCCACACTTGAAGGATCCTTGGGGACCCGAAAGAGGGAGCTTCTCTACAAGAGCCTTCCTTGTCCAAAGCTTGGATAATCTCTCCAAGCACCAACCATAATGGATCTCTACCATGCTCCATTTGCTCAATCACATGGATAAGGGTCATGCTACCATGACATCTTGGCCCCTCCTTCTTCAAGACATCAACAAAGAGGTAGACATGGACGAGGAAAAATGCAAGAGCCCTCCTCCTAGCCACCTCCGAGACATTAGCATCTAATCGGTTTGAATAGATGTTGATAAGAGCCAACATATCCACACCATGTGGAGCAAGAAGAAAGTTGATTTGGCTTGTTGATAAGCCCAACATAGAACGGAATTTCTCCTTGTAGCACAACCGAGTCGGAGGAAGCACCGGAACACAACCCGGCCACCCACAAATGGCTCCAACTTTTTTAAGAAGAGGACAAAGCTCGCCTTTCGGGAAAACGAAAACATGGTGTTTCGAATCCCAAAACCGAGAACACGCTTCAAGAAACGAAGGTTTCACCTTGACTTAACGAAGCACCAACAATTGACCAACTCCCATGCTAACGAGTTGATACTTTTCGGGAGGCAACAAATCCCAACACCATTGTCGCAATGAGTTCGCAAAAGCATCCATGAAATATTTTTGTGGAAGAAGAAGAGGTTTTGTAGAGATGTTTTTGTGTTTCGGATGATGAAACAATGAAGCACAAACGTCCCTATTTATACAAAAATGATCAGCGAGTTTTTCAGAAAAGGGAGAGTGGCTTCCATCGCCTGTGCTCGCGCCTCTTTGAGGCTTCTCCAGGATTCCCGCTGTTGACTTGTCTCTTTCAACATTTGTTTTCTCCTGACACCTCAAACCTCCCGCCAGGAAGCTCGCGCCTCTTCGGGATGATCCGGGACATTTTGTGTTTCCTCACCCCGATCCGCGACATTAGATTAAGCAGTTTAAGAAGGCGGTTTTCACATCCATTTGCCAAATTTCATAATCATGAAAAGCGGCAATCGCTAAGATTATCCGAATGGAACGTAGCATGTTCTCTTTCCTCATCAAAGCTGTCATAGGTCTAGCTATCTTGGAGAAATCTTTCACGAACTGTCTGTAGTATCCAGCTAAACCCAAGGAACTCCTAATCTCAGCAACATTCTTTTGTGCTTCCCACTTTGTCACTGCCTCAATCTTTGCCGGATCCACAGCTACTCCCTCCTTAGAGATCACATGCCCCAGAAAAGCAACTTTCCCTAACCAGAACTCACACTTGGACAGTTTAGCATACAACTCATGGTCCCTCAAAGTCTGCAACACGATCCTCAGATGCTCCTCATGCTCCTCCTTAGTCTTAGAGTAGACTAAGATGTCATCGATAAACACCACCACAAACTTGTCCAAAAACTGTCTGAAGATTCTGTTCATCAAATCCATAAACACAGCCGGTGCATTAGATAACCCAAACGGCATCACTACATACTCATAATGGCCATACCTCGACGTGAAAGCTGTCTTTGGTATGTCCACCTCTCTAATCTTCACCTGATGGTACCCCGACCTCAAATCAATCTTGGAAAAGACTGATGCACCACTCAACTGATCAAACAGGTCATCTATCCTTGGCAAAGGATACTTGTTCTTCTTGTCACTCGATTCGACTCTCTCTCGTAGTCTATGCACAACCTCAAACTCCCATCTTTCTTCTTCACAAAAAGAACTGGTGCTCCCCACGGCGATACACTAGGTCTAATGTATCCCTTCTCTATTAGATCATCTAACTGTTTCCTGAGCTCCTTCATCTCTTTAGGACCCATCCGGTACGGTGCCTTAGAGATTGGCCCCGTCCCCGGTTTCAACTCAACGGTGAAATTTATCTCCCTCTTCGGTGGCAACCCCGGAATCTCCTCTGGAAAAACATCTGCAAACTCTCCCACCACCGGTATCTGATCAACTTCGGACTCTCTATCCGGTCATCTCTCACATGGCACAAGATCAAAGGACATCCCTTCCTCAGGTAAGACTTCAAGGTGACAGCTGCAATCAACTTAACTTTGGGTTTGACTAGAAACCCACGATAAGACACACTGATACCCTTAGGCCCTCTCAAAGACACTTTCTTTTGATGACATTCTATTTTAGCTTTATACTTTCCTAACCAGTCCATCCCGACTATCATCTCAAAACCGTCAAAAGGAAACTCTAGCAAGTCTACAGGTAGATCAACTTGCCCAACTATCATAGATACATCTCTAAACAACCTCCCACATGATACAGACTCACCCGAAGGTATAAAAACTTTCTCACTTACAGACTCATATACCCTCAGACCCAACCTTTTAACATGACTCGAAGATACAAACGACTGAGAAGCCCCCGAATCAAACAAAACAAAGGTATGAATACCGTTAACAAGAAAAGTACTAGTGATAACATGGGCATCTTCCTCAGCTGCTTTCTTGTCCATCATAAACAGCTTTCCACTGGTCTTCTATCCACCTCCCTGGACAGTACTGGCTGATGTGGTCGGCTTAGCACCCGACCCCTGATTGTTGTTGTTGTTCGTAGCTGGTTTCTGATAAGAATTACCGCCATTGCGGTTACTTCCACCCTGATAGCTCTGGCTTCCCCGGTTAGACCATGACCCAGACGGTCTATTGCTCGCATAGCTCTGAGAAGGTCCCTGAGAATAGCTCCCCCGAGCCGATCCCTGAAAAACTCCCGGCATACTCGTGCACTCATGTCTCTTGTGGCCCACACCGCCACAGCCAAAGCAAGTCACACCCCAACTACTACTGCTACTCAAACGGCCACGCCCGAAGGAAGCCCCAAAGACTAAACCCCGACCCTTAAGAAAACCCTCTAGCTTGATTGTGGTTGCCTTTCTTGTGACTAGACTGGCCTCCACCCTCACTCTCAGCCTTTCTTTTCTCACTCACTCTCTTCTGAGCCATCTCAACCAGCCTCTCAGCTCTTCCAGCTCTCTCATAAGCTTCCTTAACATCGGTAAGGACTCCCACGGGTAACTTCTCCATAATCTTGGGTGTCAACCCTCTTTCAAACCTCAGCGCTAGGTTCTCCTCACTCAGACCCATATCCTCAGCATACCTAGACTTCTCATTAAACGCTTGTAATACTCAAAGAATCGACATATCAGATGTCATCTTAAACCCATTGAACTCCTCTCTCAGCTTACTCCTCACATGTTCCGGTACAAACTCCTTCCTCATAGCTCTCCGAAACTCTTCCCAAGGTATAGCAGGTAAGCCCTGGTTCACATACATCTCCCTAGCACCCACTTTCACCGTATCCCACCACTTGCCAGCTGCGTCCCTCAGGTAGAACGCAGCTTGCTCCACCCTCATCTCATCAGGACAATGAACCAGGTCCAGGATGTTCTCCATCTCACGATACCAGTTGTCAAGAAGGTTTGGTTCCCCGGTTCCCGTGTACGCTTTTGGGTTAAATCTCGCTATATAGAGACTGATCTTAGAGTGATCAACATCCTTATCCTTATTCACATTTTTATGGCCTCAGTCAGGGCATCTTGGTGCTCCAACATCTTAACAACATCATCTATGTTCATGGTCTCAGCTCTCGCATAGTAAGCGTTTCTCTTTGGCGGCATCTTGAAACTATATATAAGAAAGGGTAGACATAAACCCACGTACTAAACCTCAAAACACGAAAACAGGCTGCCCAGGACATACTCGATCGAGTACCCAAACCTACTCGATCGAGTAAGAGGCTACTCGATCGAGTGCCCATCATACTCGATCGAGTGCCTCGACTCTAGAACCAAAACAGACCTTCTGACCTCTAACATACTCGACCGAGTAGCCCGGATACTCGATCGAGTGACCCCCTACTCGATCGAGTGCCCGAGGTACTCGATCGAGTGCCCAAAAACACGATTCTGGATTCAAAATCGTCAAATACCCACTCGATCGAGTTAACCCCACTCGACCGAGTATCTCACCTACTCGATCGAGTACCCCCCCTACTCGATCGAGTCATGCTGACTCGCATAAACTACCCGCTTGTTATCTCACATCTCCCAACATACTAAACAACATTATAAACTCAACATGTGATATAACTAAGCATGAAATTTCATCAAGTTTTTCATATAATCAACTAAATAGTTATATCATATGATCAAATGCCACATAGTAATCATCCAACATGCTTTTCTATTCCAACAACGATTCTGTATATCTCATCAATCTTTCATTCATATATCAATCCTCTACTCCAAACATCCAACAATTACAACATACTTCATCACATCCACACACACAGGTTGATAAACACACATACGACTCGACATACACCCTCCCATGTGACCGGTTCAAAATTGTAGGGCGATTTCGCGACTTTAGGACGTCTCCCAAGCCTTTGCATTAGCTCCTACAACCTTTACCCCGGGTTCATTTTAATTGACTCCTTATATTCATTGAGTTCATTGGTTACAGGTTTCAGGATCGTCGCTCTGATACCATTTTGTAACACCCCCATACTCCAAGTGCCTTACCAGGACCACCCAGGTATAAGGATGTTACCATCTCGGTTACCCGAGGCAATGATAATCAAATAAACAATAGAGAAACAACGTTTAAATAGAAATACTTAGTGAAAGGTTACAATCTCAAAACCAAAACCAAAAGTACAATACATGTTCTCAAACGGACTGTTTACTGATCTAACTGAAATGTCATGAAAACTACTAAGCTACAGCGGAAGACTTCTATCATCATATCGTGGCACATCCCAGCTATCCCAGTACTCATCTCATACCTGCTCAATATCTGCTCACCATCCCCGAATGGATCACCGCAGTTTTAAAACAATAATCGGGGTCGATACTATTTACATAAATCATTTAACCAATCGAAGAAAACAATATAGCTCATACAATCATACACAATCATCCACTCCACTCCATCTCCGTCACCGATCGTCCACTGGACCGACCCGCGAGTGGGGGACCGCAGCCTGTTCCCACCTAAGCCCCGCTCATCATACCGAGCGATAACCCTGTCCCATTAATGTGCACATCCCCTCCCGTGGCGGGTTCCACGGAGGGCGAAACTAGGGCGTGAAGCCACTCCCGCAAGTGACTCCACTCAGCCGAGAACGCATCTCGAGAACCAGAGACAAACAATCACATCCATCAACAACAATCAATCAACAACCGTTACGAAACCAAACAACAAGTACTAATTACAGCACAATCACCACACATTATGTAACTAATACTGAGTAGGGAAACCCTACCTGGAAAGCACAACAATCAGACGATCTCACAGCTGGTATCAAAAGGCTTCCTCTACGAATCCTCCTCCTAACATACAAACATATAATCACTACCAAGCATAACATACTACAAAACCCCCAATTCCCAAGTTAGGGTTTAACCAACTTTAAAGAAACATTATAAAAAAGGTATATAGGTCTTACCCTTGACGCAAGGATCACAACGGTATAAAGAACGATGAAATCCGACCTTCCAAACTCCGGGATTTGCTAACAATGCGATTAAGGTGATGAACGTACTTTTCTTTCTCTCTTAATTAGTAAATTAGGTTTTGAAAAGTGTTTAGAACAATGACGGAAAAGATTATATACCTTAATCGCATAATTAACAAAACCCGAGAAATAACTCCCCGTAAACCGGCTACTCGATCGAGTAGCTAAGGTACTCGATCGAGTACCCCCTTACTCGATCGAGTATCATAGTTACTCGATCGAGTACCCAACAGGTCAGAAACTATTTTAAAACGCAACTCACCCTTACTCGACAGAGTAAGGCCTACTCGATAGAGTACCCAAAGACTTATAAATACGGAGTATTACAGAGTTCACGACCGACCGTCATTCCCTCTCGAGACATGGAGATCAAAATCGACCCCAAGTTCTTCCGAAGTTTGTTTGAAGCCTAACACAAGCAAATTTCTCCCAGCAGTTCCAGACTGTGTCCTGCTGTCTTCTTCCAATATCGCGTTTTGTTTCCCCTGGAGTTTCAAGAAATTTCAGGTATGGTCTCTTCTTATGGTTGGCGAGCCTCCTTACGTAGTCTAATGGACTTTAAACGACCCTCCCCGGAAAACGACAGACTCTAAAATGTTCCCGACGACAGGTCCTTGGCTCAGACCCCTTGAGCCGCCTCACGTCGCTATAGTCGTCAGGTTGTAATCTTCGATTGACCTGATGGCTATACTTTGACTTTCGCCTTGTCCAAGCCTTAGTAAAAGTGGGGGCTCTGTAAATACCACATTTCTACACCTCCCGCAAACCACCAGTTGATGATTGGGCCGCATGTTTGGTACGCGGAACGATTTGTGACAGTTCGTAAGTTTATCGTCAAATGATCGGTCAAACACTTGTGTCTACCTCTTAATTGTCATCTACGTGCCGATACGGTCGTTTTGGCAGTAATTAGAGTACATTTGGAGTCCGGGTCATAAAATCGTCTTCATTTTCTGAAACCTAGTCAGAATGTTCTGGAATGTTCCGGATACTTCTATTCCATATTTTATAAATCTTTTAATCTTTGGCAAATAATTTCCTGTAATATTCACACAAAATATTAAGGAAAACAAGATAAATCTGTTATTCCATAACCAAAACACGGAAATCTTTCTTCCGCGGGGGGAAACCACTTGGGAAAAGACGCAGCAGCAGTGTCGCGCATCTTCAAGAGACGCGAGTCACTCGCCTGCGCCTCTTCCCAAGTCCTTTTCTGCGTATTTTTCGTATCTTTTCATATCTTTTCGAGATTCACTTCCAAAGTTTCTCCGAAAACCGTATTTCCTCCGCGTGATTAGTATAAATAGAGACCTTCAGTGTCACATATTTCTCACGCGAGTGTCCGCCCTTCTCTTCTCCCTTTGCATTCAAGACCTCGTTCTTACTTTTTGGCGTCTACGTGCTTGAACATTCGACCACGTAAGCTCGGATCTTTCTGAGTACCAGCCTCGTTTTGCATGACTGACCAATTTGACCAACTCCACCATAATCAACTTTAATCAATCTATTCGTTTTCCTCTTACGAGGGCACTTTCATCTACATTCGAGTCGAGCATCACTAAACGTATCCTTAGTTCATCTCGTTTCGTCAAACATGTAAGTCTAAGGGTGTATAATCCCTATTTTATTTATTGTTCTTTACTTTTGTAATCATAATGTAAGGTTTATGTCGAAAGTATTTCTAAAACCGATTTCTAAAACCATGCTTTAAATCCTTTTTTACGAATTACCAGAAGATGACCGTCGAGAAAGGACGAAACAATTGTTGCGCCTCTTTGAAGGGATGCAGCACCTGCTGCGCCTCTTTGTGAGGCTGCCGCAGTTCCTGCTTCCTTTCTTCTTCCTTCGTCTTTTGTCAATTCGTCTCTTTTATTTTCTTTCGTTTGTTCTTTGATTCTTTGGATACGATAATTTGAACATAATAACTCAAGCATAATAATCTGTCATGTATCATCATTAATGTTTAATTCATCATAATTCCCGACTTAAATCCCAAGTAATTCATATTTGCGGCTTTTTTGTCATTAAAATCAAATTCGGTTTTTAGAGGTTCGATTCATCCATATTGAATCTCTGGAATTCGTCATTGATATATTTTTCACCTTTTGTTCATCGTCGCCATCATTAATTCGTCATTAATAACCTGTTTAACCTAATTAATTAGTTAATTCATTAATTTGTTAATTAATCCTTATTAAATCTTGTAATTAGTTAGTCCCAATTAGTTTCATCCGTGTTTATTGCTTTCATGACCATTAATCACCTGTAAATAGCATATTAATCACTTTCATCCGAGTCAAATAGTATAATCAAGCATTAAAATCACCAATTAACATTAACGATTTGCAATTCCGGCTTCACAACCAGAACTGAGCCAAGGAACAGACGCAACAACTGATGCGCCTCTTCCAAGGGACGTAGCTCTGCTGCGCCTGTTCCTGGTTGATTTTTGTCCCTGAACTCCCGTGTTGCCTAGACCTAGTTTATTAATTACGTATTTAATTAACTATTATTCGTATTATCACCTTAATTTCTATTCATTTATTCTTTCTTTTCCAAATTATCCGTTTTAAAAGTATTTTCGACATAAATCAATGTAATTATTGTAATTTTCTTTATTGTGTTATTATTGTAATTTTCTTTATTATATTTCCTTGTATGCCTTTACATAGTATTGAACTTAAATCCCGACTTTGACATTAATTGTATGATAAATTAGTTGTTCACCAACTTAGTCTAATTCTCACATGCTAGGACTAATCTAATGAATGTTGCATTGCATGCATATAATCGACAATATATCGAGTATAGATGATTTTCCCTAATCATTAGTAGAGGCCGCTATCGAGGCGGGCGGGATTAGGTGTTCGATCAAAAGAGCTTTCTAATACGTACCCTCACCCCTTACTCCAGATCTCTATGAATATCCGTGTTCATTGGCATCCACGAGAGTCATTCTAGACATAGAATGCTAAGGGTAAAGAGTTCTTGGTGTTCATGTCACTACTTTGTGTCTTAACATGACACGAGGTATTCGAACGGTTTCCAATTTTCCACAATAAATTGGTGGCGACTCCACAAATGCAAATGCTTTTTCTCCCCCAAGTGCCCCCGTGGGCCCGCGTCCACAGAGACACATGAAACACATTATGCACCCTATCCAAAGCCGCTGGCAACCCTAACCGGTAAGCAACCTCACCCACACGATCCAAAATCTCATACGGTCCGATAAACTTCTGGCTCAGCTTCCCTTTCTTACCAAACCTCATAACTTCATGCATAGGAGACACTTTCAAAAGAACCTTGTCCCCAACCTGAAACTCTATGTCACGATGATGTAAGTCTGCATAACTCTTTTGTCGATCTTGGGCCGCTTTCATCTTTTGCCTAATCAGCTTAACCTGTTCTATTATCTCCTATATCATCTGTGGTCTAAAACCACGGCCTCAGCTCTATCATCCCAGCAAATCGGGCTCTACGCCTCCTCCCACACAAATCCTCGAACGGTGTCATACCAATACGCGTGTGATAGCTGTTGTTATAAGAAAACTCAATCAGATCCAATCTATCCTCCCAGCTACCACCAAACTCCATTACACAAGCTTGCAGCATATCCTCTAAAGTCTTGATGGTCCTCTCTGTTTGTCCATATATCGCAGGATGAGAAGCAGTACTCACCTTCAAAGTAGTTCCCATCAAATCCTGCAACTCTCTCCAAAACTGATATGAATCTCGCATCTCTATCTGACACTATATCCTTAGGCCCCCATGCAAACGAACACATGTTTCCTATAAGCCAAAGCTAACTGTCTCTTGGTCCAAGTATCTTTCATCGGAACAAAATGAGCTGACTTAGTCAAACGGTCAACTATCACCCATATCATGTTGTTACCCTGCTGGCTCCTCAGTAGACCCACTATAAAATTCATAGATATAGATTCCCATTTCCATTTAGGTACCTCAAGAGACTGAATCTTACCCTGTGGTCGTCACTGCTCTCCCTTAACCCTCTGGCATGTCAAACATCAAGCCACAAACTCAGCTGTTTCCTTCATCATCCCAGGCCACCAGAAAGTTTTCTTCAAATCTTTATACAACTTGTCACCGGCTGGATGTACCGAATACGGTGTGCAATGAGCCTCTGTCATTATCACCTTTTTCAACTCCTCATCATTAGGAACACACCACCTGCCATCAAATCTCACACTGCCATCTGTATGAATAGATAACCAAGACATTGTCCCTTTCTCTACTCCAGCTCTCAACTCCTCAGTCTTAGGATCCAAAGCCTATTTCCTGTGAATATCATCATAAAGATCTGGTTCCACTGTCAAGTCCCCTCTAGCATCCCCTTTCTGTATCACATGTATCCCCATCTTCCCCACCTCATCTCTCAGCCTCATCAAAGACATAGTCGTGAATAGAGAATGCACACTCTTACTGCTTAGCGCATCTGCCACCACGTTTACCTTACCTTCATGGTATATAATATTCATGTTATAATCCCTTATCAGCTCCATCCACCTCCTCTGTCTCATGTTTAGCTCCTTTTGAGTGAAGATGTACTTGAGACTCTTGTGATCTGAAAACATCTTAAAGGTCGCCCCATAAAGATAGTGCCTTCAAATCTTGAGAGCAAACACAACTGCACCCAACTCTAGATCGTGTGTCGGATAGTTCTCCTCATAAGGCTTCAATTGCCTAGAAGCATAGGTAATTACTTTCCCATTCTGCATCAACACAATCCCAAACCATTCTTTAAAACATCTGTATATACCTCAAAGTTCTCACAACCTTTAGGTAATGCTAAGACTGGAGTTGTGGTCAAACGCTACTTTAATGTTTGGAACGCCGTCTCACAACTTTCATCCCAACGAAACCTGTTCTCCTTCCTCATCAACGTTGTCATAGGTCTGACTATCTTAGAAAAGTCTTTCACGAACCGAGGATAGTACCCTGCCAAACCCAAGAAACTCCTGATCTCAGCCACTTTCTTTAGTGCCTCCCACTCAGACACTGCCTCTATCTTTGTTGGATCCACATCTACCCCATCCTTGGAAATCACATGCCCTAGAAAGGCAACTTTCTCTAGCCAGAACTCACACTTAGACAACTTTGCATACAGCCGATTGTCACACAAAGTCTGTAACACTAACCTAAGGTGCTCCTCATGCTCCTCCTTAGTTTTGGAATAGGCCAAGATATCATCTATAAACACCACCACAAACCGATCCAAAAACTGATTAAAGACCCAGTTCATCAAATCCATAAACACTGCTGGTGCATTAGACAACCCATACGGCATCACCACATACTCATAGTGACCATACCTCGATCGAAAAGCTGTCTTTGGTATGTCCTCATCCCGAATCCTCACCTGATGGTAACCTGATCTTAAATCAATCTTTGAAAAGACTCCTGCCCCACTCAACTAGTCAAACAGATCATCTATCCTTGGCAAAGGATACTTGTTCTTCACTGTAACCATGTTCAGCTCCCTGTAGTCGATGCACAACTGCAAACTCCTATCTTTCTTTTTCACAAACAGAACTGGTGCTCCCCACGGTGATACACTAGGTCTAATATATACCTTATCAATCAAATCATTCAGTTGTTTCTTCAGCTCCTCCAACTCCTTAGGACCCATGCGGTACGGGGCCTTAGAGATTGGTCCCGTCCCTGGTTTCAGTTCCACACTGAAATCTATATCCCTCTTCGGTGGAAAACCTGGTATCTCCTCCGTAAAAATATTTGGAAACTCTCCCACCACTGGTATCTGATCTGTTGTCGAACTCACCTTACTATGGTCTCTCATATAGCATAGGATCAAAGGACACCCCTTCCTCAGATAAGACTTCAATGGCATCGCTGCAATCACTTTAACTTTGGGTTTGACAACAAACCCACGATAAGACACACTAACTCCCTTAGGACCTCTCAAAGAGACTCTCTTTTGGTAACAGTCTATTCTAGCTTTATACTTACCCAACCAATTCATGCTAACTATCATCTCAAAATCATCCATAAGAAACTCTAATAAATCCACTGGAAGGTCAATCTGCCCAACTATCATAGACACACCCTTATACAACCTCCCACATGATACAGACTCACTCGACGATATAAAAACTTCATCTTTTACAGACTCAAACACTCTGAAACCCAAAAACTTAGCATGACTCGACGATACAAAAGAATATGACGCTCCCGGCGAATCAAAGAAAACAAAGGTAAAGACACCATTAACAAGAAAAGTACCCGTGATCACGTGAGCATCATCCTCATCAGCTTTCTTGTCCATCATGAATAGCTTGCCACTGGTCTTCTGTCCACTTCCCTGGACAGTACTGGCAGAAGTAGACGACTTGGCAGCCGACCTCTGGTTATTGTTCGTTGCTGGTCTCTGATATGAATTACCGCCATTGCGATCAGCTCCACCGTGGTTGTTACTCTGACCACCCTGATTACCCCATGACCCAGCCGGCCTGTTACTAGCATGACTCTGAGATGGACCCTGAGAGAAACTCCCCTGTGATGGCCTTTGAAAACCCATGCCCACAGCACTGGTGCACTCATGTTTCTTGTCGCCTACACCGCCACAGTTAAAGCAAGATAAACCCAAGCTGCTACTAATACCACCTCGGCCACGCCCATAGGAAGCTCCACCACTGAACCCCGATCCCGGCCAATAAGCCCTTGCCTGGTTATGGTCACCCCTCTTGTAACTGGACTGACCACCACCCTCACTTTCAGTCTTCCTCTTCTCGGGACCTCTCTCCCTATTCTCCTTAGGCATCTCTACCAACCTCTCAGCTCTCCCAGCGCGCTCATATACTTTCTTAACATCAGTAAGGACTCCCACAGATAACTTCTCCATAATCTTATATGTCAAATCCTTCTCAAACCTCAAAGTTAGGTTCTCCTGGTTCAACCCCATATCCTCAGCATACCTCTACTTCTCATTGAACTTGTGGTAATACTCAGCCACTGTCATATCTGGAGTCATTTTGAAATCATCAAACTCCTCTCTCAGCTTACTACGGACATGCTCCGACACAAACTCTCAACGCATAGCTCTCTTGAACTCCTCCCAAGATATGGATGATTTCTCTTGCCTCACATACAAGTCTAAGGCACTCTCCCTAACCTTATCCCACCACTCTCCTGTCGCATCTCTCAAGTAGAATGCCGCTGGTTACACTCTAAAGTCCTCAGGGCAATGAACCACATTAAGAATATTCTCCATCTCTCTGTGCCAATTGTCGAGCAAAATTGTCGCTCTGGTGCCCATGTATTCCTTTGGGTTGAAACGGGCTATGGTAACACTCATCTTAGCAAAATCCACCTCAGCCTCTTTATCCTTCCTAAACTTCTTTAAGGCCTCAGTCAGCGCCTCTTGATGCTCAAGCATCTTGAAAATCTCATCAATACTTATCATCTCGGCCCTAGCATACAACGCGGATCTTTTTGGCGGCATATTTGAACTATATAAGAGAAAGGGCAAACATAAACACACATCCTATAACTGAAACACGTAAACGACCTTTGCAGAACTTACTCGACCGAGCTCTCAACCCACTCGATCGAGTTGAGGCCACTCGATCGAGTTGCCCACTTACTCGATCGAGTGCCTCGACTCCAGAACCTGACCACAATCCTAAAAAAACTCACTCGATCGAGCCCCATACTTACTCGATCGACTACACCCCGCTCGATCGAGTCTCCCTTCCTACTCGATCGAGTGCCCAAAAACAGCAGACTGTCCAGAAACGATATACACCCCACTCGATCGAGCCCCTCACCTACTCGATCGAGTGCCCCCCACTCGATCGAGTCATGCTGACTCATACACTACCGGCATGCTCAACTCAACTACTTCCCACAACAACCAACATCCTATTTCACATGTTTCTAATAAGCCACATTAGAAATCAATCACCGTGTAATTCTGTTTTCATATCAACATATAATCATGCCATTTATTCACCGTTCGCCACCATATTATCCATTCTCCACATTTATTTAACCACCAATTCATACAACATATTTTCCAATATAGATATACAACATATATAAAATAAATAAACACACAGCGATCCTCAGACACACCCCATAGTGACCGGTTAAAAGTTATAGGGCGAGATCGCGACTTTAGGACGTCTCCCAAGCCTTTGCATTAGCTCCCAACAACCCCTACTCGGGTTCATTTTACTTTGAATCCCTAGATTCATTGTGTTCATTAGTTACAGGTTCCAAAATCGTCTCTCTGATACCACTTTGTAACACCCCCATACTCCAAGTGCTTTACCAGGACCACCTAAAGCATGGGAATGCTACCATCTTGGTTACCCGAGGCAATGTACACTACAAAAATTCAGCTCTCGGGCGACTAGTGTAAGTGACTGATTTCCGCAGTAGCCAAGTTAGCGACAAATAAAAAATTCGGGCGACAGATATCAGTCGCCAAAATAGCGACCGAAACCCAAAAAATTTGGCGACGGAATTGACCAAAATAGCGACTGATTTTCATCGCTAAAATAGCGACTGCACTGTATTCGGTCGCCAATTTCGGTCGTCCGCCTCTTTTACTCTATTTCCAGCGACTTCTCCTTCTCTCTTTCATACTTGACCAAAACACAAAAAAAGGAGAGACGGACGACACGACCAACAACCACCACCGACGACACCTCCACCGCCATTGTCACCACCGACTCTTTTGTTCATCACCATTCTTTTGATTTCATTCTCTTGTTGTTTGAAGGTGTGTTATTTTGTTTTAAATTTCAATTTATTAGTTGGTTTTTGTATTGTTTGTTTAATTTGTGATTGTAATTAGTTGTTTTGATGTTATTATGATGTTTACGTATACTCATGTGATGCTTACATTGTTTTTAATTATTAATTAGTTAGGGTTTGTGTAAATTGATAATTAGGTTGAATATGAATTGGGGGTTTTGTGGAATTGTGAATATTAATTGAATTATGATGTAATTGACAATGTAATTGTGATTTTGATATGTTTGGAGTGTATAATTAAAATATAGTTTAATGCTAGTATTGTTGATGGTGTTTGGAGTGTATAATTTTAGTGTTGTATAGGGTTTGGAGTGTATAATTAAAGTTAGTCTAATATTTGTTAATGTTAGTATTGTCTAGTATTGTTGAATTTATCAAATTAGTATAATGTTAGTGTGATGGTAGTATTATTGAATTTATCAAAATTAGTATAATGTTATTATAATTTGTATTGTGTAATGTTAATATTGTTGAAGGTGGTAAATTAGTATAATGTTAGGATAATTTTAGTTTATTCAATTATTGTTAATCTTGTTTGGAATATTTTTTAGTATAAGGTTGTAAACTGAGAAGTATAACAATGTTGTATGAGTTATACTGTTAAAAATTGTTGTTTGGAATATTTTTTAGATTAAAATGAAGAGATCGGAACGCAAATGAATGTACGAAGATAGGGTAGATAAGAGGAAACGTCCCACTGGTAGATTTGTAAAGGGGGTTCTTGAGTTTATTGAGTTTGCTAACAACAAGATAGATATGATTTGGTAGAAAATAAACTTAGGTGTCCTTGTAGTAAATGCAAAAACTTGAAATATTTTCATTACATTCAAGTAGAAGAACATCTTTATACAAATGGGTTTTCTCCAAATTATTATAATTGGATTTGTCATGGAGAACCATATTCTCCAATTACCGAGCAACCTCAAACCGAACAAAATGATAACCCATATAGAAATATGGTAGTTGATGCTTTGGAGTTTAATACTTTTAATAATGACAACCACGAGCCTATCATTGAACAAGAACCAAACCCACAAGCAAAAACCTTTTTTGAAATGTTAAAGGCTTCAGAAAAACCTTTATATGAAGGGAGTAGAATGACATTGTTACAAGCCGCCTCTAGGATAGTAACCTTAAAATGTGAGTTTAATATGCCATTTAATGTCGTTGATGCTATTGCGTCTTTGCTTGAGGACGCTATTCCTGACAATAACGTCATGACCCGAAGTTTCTATAATACCAAAAAAGTAGTTAAAGGCCTTGAGCTTCCGCATCAAAAGATTGATGCATGTCCTGAAGGATGTATGCTTTTTTGGGGAGATGATGCTTTGCTTGACAAGTGTAAGAAATGTCAAAGGGGTAGATATGAGACAAGTGAGGGAGATATTGTTTTGAAGGGAAAAGGTAAGATGGGTAATAAGACGGGTCAAAAGAGTAAGAAACCAATATCACAAAACCAATTAATTTATTTTCCTCTTGCTCCAAGACTTCAAAGAATGTAAGCAACAAAAAACATTGTTGAACAAATGAGATAGCACAAAGAAAATCCTCGTACCCCGGGGAAGATGTGTCATCCGAGTGATGGAGAGGAATGGAAGCGTTTTGATAAGATTTACGCTGATTTTGCCGAGGAACCTCGCAATGTTCGACTTGGCCTATGTACGGATGGATGGCTTTGCCCCTTTCACCCAATTTGGTAAACCTTACTTCTGTTAGCCCATGATGATCACGCCATACAACTTACCACCTTGGTTATGTTTGAAAAGGCAGTTTATCTTCTTGTCGCTAATTATTCCCGGGCCTAATAACCCAAAAGCCAATTTGGATGTTTATTTATAACCATTGATAGAGGAGTTGAAACATTTGTGGGAAGTTGGTGTGGAAACATATGATGTGCCCTTGAAGCAAAATTTTCAACTAAGAGCGTCACTTTTATGGACCATAAATGATTTTCCCGCCTACGGTATGCTATCTGGATGGTCTACCGCAGGACAAAAGGCATGTCCTTGTTTCATGGATAAGAGCAAAGCATTTTGGCTTCCTAATTCCAAAAAAAATAAGTTGGTTTGATTGTCATATAACCTTCTTATCGGATAGAGATCTAAATAGAAGGAACAAAAAAGCTTTTATTAAAGGTAAGGAGGTGCTTGATGATGCTCCGGATCGGCTACCAGGGGATGAGTTATGGGAGTTGATACGTGATTTTCCATCTACTGTTGATGGTACTGAAGAAGAGTTTAAAGAGTTGAAGAAAAAGAAGAGCGGTTGGTTTAAAAGAAGCATTTTTTGGGACCTTCCGTATTGAAATATATTGTTACTCATGCACAACTTGGATGTAATGCACATAGAGAAGAATTTCTTTGAGCAACTCATTCATACGATTATAGATGTAGAAGGTAAATCCAAGGATACTATTGCTTCAAGAAAAGAGTTGAAGAGATTTTGTGATCGTCCCAAACTACACATTCGTAAGGATGGGTCTAAGCCAAAAGCTATTTTTACTCTTGATAAAGCTCAAAGGAAGGCACTGTGTCAATGGTTAGGAAAGTTGAAGTTTCCTGATCGATATGCATCCGATTTCAAACGTTGTGTTGATCTTAAGAAACTGAAGTTGCAAGGGTTGAAAAGCCACTATTGTCATGTTCTCATGGAGCGCTTATTACCCGTTGCATTGAAACATCTCCTCCCAACTACCGTGTGGAATGCAGTTACCGAGATTAGTCAATTTTTCCGAAATTTATGTTCTTCAACCATATCGGTTGATGACATGATTCGTCTTGAAGACAAAATTCCAATTATCTTATGTAAACTTGAGATGATCTTCCCTCCTTCATTCTTTAATTCCATGGAGCATTTACCGGTCCATTTGCCTTATGAAGCAAAAGTTGGTGGACCCGTCCAATATAGGTGGATGTATCCATTTGAAAGGTATGTAATAATAATTTACTAGTATTTCAATTATAAATATTATTCATTTATGTATTTTATTCTAATAATAAAGAAATAACTACATTTTAATTTACATGTATAGGTTTCTTAATCATTTGAAGAACAAAATTAGTAATAAGGCTCGGGTTGAAGGTTCTATATGCAATGCGTATTTAACGGAAGAGATTGCAAATTTTTGCTCTCTTTACTTTGAAAAACATATAGAAACCAAAGCAAAGAACTTAAATATTGATAAAGCCGATGAAGTGGACACAAGTGTACCCGAGTTTTTCCAAACTCATGATGATGAAGGGTGTTCATCAAGTGGGGAGACAAGATATTTGGATGACAAAGAATATAATCGTGCTCACCTTTACGTTCTTTCTAATTGTGAAATCTTAGAGCCTTATGAAACACAATTTGTGAACGATTTCATTAAAGAACATCCTAATGTGAGCAAGAATGATGTTTGGAATAAGCATGAGGATCAATTTCCATCATGGTTTCGGAAACATGTCATTGAATGCAATATCCAAGATGATTTGGTAAGGAGTTTAGCCTTAGGTCCTTCACGAAAGGTTAAAACTTGGAATCGGTATTCAGTTAATGGATTCAATTTCCATACATTCAATTACGGGAAGAGGAAGGTTAGATGTAATTATGGTGTTACAATTTCCTCCCTTGATGATAATGAATATTACGGCATATTAGAGGATATCCTTGAGTTGTGCTATAATGGGCGTGGACGTGCTTATAAAACAGTCTTATTCAAGTGTGAATGGAAAGATAATTCCATAGCGTGAATGAGAGTCCATGATCGTTACAAACTCGTAGAAGTTAATCATACCCGAACATACATGACTTATGACCCATTTATACTCGCACATCAAGCTCATCAAGTGTATTTTGCTTCTTATTCAAGCACGAGTAATGATAACATCAAAAGCAATGGTGGGCGGTCTTTAAGACAAAGGCTAGATCAAAATTTGATACAACATTTTTTCAAGAAGAAATTGTATCAAAATCAGTTTTATCTCCAATTGATGATGAAATCATTCATGAGAATGAGAAAGAAGCGGGAGGGGAGGAGTTGGAAGAAGAGGAAGAAGATAATGTGGAGGGGACAGATGATCACATGGAGATGGAGGAGGAGGAGGGGGGGGAGGGTGACGGTGACGGTGATGACGATGAGGATGATGAGGATGATGATGATGAGGATGACAATGAGGATTAGGATAATGAGGTTTTTACATCTTTTTGTTATCAATTATTTTATTATTGTGTTTCCTAGCCATTTTTTATGTTATATATGTTATATTATTTCGTTTTATTTAATTTTAATTAACACTTTCTAACAGCGAGGCGACTTTAGTGGGGGCCGTAGTACGCATGAGGAGGAGGAGGAGGAGACCACTGAGGTCGAGCAGTCCTTAGAGGATGACACTGACGAGGAGGAGGAGGTCGAGCATGGGATCCCTGTCACATACACCGAGGATAATAAGATCATTATTGACATTAGGGGTCTTTGGTAAGAACTTCTCTTTATTTATTTTTTTATTAGTAGTTGATTTATTTTTAATATGAACATTTTTAATTCGTATTTAACATGTATAATTTCAGGTTTAATTCCAAGTATTAGTTCGGGGAGTCATCGCTAGCACTCAGCAAAAGATGACCAGGGGTATTACTTGTTGGTCAGATGCAAGCGAAGAAGAGAATGAGGGATGGTTCAATAACTTTCGGGTATATATATTTTTAAATAATTTTCGTAAATGTATTCTAATTAATTAGTAATTTGTGTTTTCTAACGATTTTTTTTACGTCTAGCAAAACTTTCATTGGCCTAAGGAACAAGAGCGTGCCGTTTGGGAGAGATACAATTACATCGGCAAAAAGAGGCTAAGAGATAACATGTATAAGGTTTCTAAAAGGAAGAAACCCCCTCAGTTTATGGAAGGTATTTAGTTACTTTTGGTGGTTGTATTTAATTAGTTAAATTATCGTCATTTGTTATCTATTTAATTAAATACTAATATTTGGCAAATTTTTTTTATAGGAACCGCATATAAAGAACTGATGGAGAAGAGAGATACCCCCGAATTTAAGGAGAAGTCGGTTCGAGCAGCGATCAATAAAAGGGGAGGGAAGAAGGATGCCCACATTGATGCTACGCATTACGGAGGTTCTCAATCATTCTATGACCGAGCAATGTCAAGTGTACGTCGTATATTTAATTTTATATATAAGTTAGATTATGTTTGAGATTATATTTAAAGTATTAATTATTCTTTATAATTTAACCTTTGTTTTTCATTTTCGGAAGGCGGCCAAGAATAAGAGTAAGATGCCTACGGTTCCGGAGCTTTTCTATGAGACGCATACGAAAGAAAGAGCTAAGGGGAAAAGGGTGTGGAACTCGAAGAAGAACGCCAATATATATGTAAGTATATAATACAATTCCTTTCAAATGTTTTGATTACATATATATTGTTATACAAATATAACATATAATCATTAACGCTTTAATTTTTTAGGCTAAATTTCGACTTCGAAAAGAGAGGAATCCTGACATCTCCGATAATGAGCTTTGGCTTGATTTAGTGGATGGCTTCAATAAGGGGGGGTGTATGGAACCGGAACGGCAAGAGAACTCTTCTACGACCGACCTACTTCGAGAACCCCTCAAAGCCAAACATATATGCCGAGTATCGTGTCTCAACTTCAAACTACACTTGAGACCGAAAGAGAAGAAAGGAAGGTGGAAAGGGAAGCAAGAGAAGCAAGGGAGGCCGCAAGGGATGAAGAATTGAAGAGAATGAAGGAGCAAATGGAGTTTATGACCACTTATTTCTCGTCTTGCAACCCGGGATGGCGTCCACAAAATCAAGACCCTAAAGATCCTTCCGGAGGAGGTGGTAGTGGAGCGGGATCTGCTTTGACGTATCATTGACTCAGTTGTTGGTTGTTTATCCTTTTGCTTGTCGGATGTTTTAGTTAGATGCATGAGACTTTTTTATCCTTTGTTTAGTTAGACTTGGACACGAACCATCTTGTTGCGTTGGTTGTAATAACTTGAATTCGGATTTCATTTGTATGAAATGTGATGTTGTTGGCCATCGAGTGCGTTGTGTATGCTGCTGGGTTGTAATTTTAATTGCAGGTTCAAATTGTAGCAATTTGGCTCGAGCTAAATGAAAATTTCAGGTCCAATCTATACAAAAATAGCGACTGAAATCGGCTCATTAGCGACCAGAATCAGTCGCTAAAATGGCGACTACAATGGCCCGTCGCCAAATTGGCGACCAAAATAGCGACCACCCCTGTCGCAAACCCCCTGATCATATTTTTCAGTTTTTGCAACATAGCGACGAATTTGGCGACAGATACACATGCGTCGCCAAAATAGCGACCAAAATAGCGACCACAATCCGTCGCTGTTTTGGCGACTAACCAGGTACCCGTCGCCATTTTGGCGACTACTTTCCGTCGCTATTTTGGTCGCTATTTTGGCGACTACACTTTTATCCGTCGCCATTTTAGCGACTGAAATCCGTCGCCCGAGTGAATTTAGGCGACTAAGCGTTGCGACAACCCCTTCGCGACTGATTGTAGTCGCCCGATAACTTTTAGCGACTATTTTCTGTCGCGTAATTCAGTCGCCCGAGAGCAGATTTCTTGTAGTGTGTATATCAAATAGACAATAACGAAACATACTTTATTAAATGAATTTAAAGCGATACATGTCCAAAACCAAAACCGTTAAAGAAAATACAACTGTGTCCAAAAACTGTCAACTAACTAAAATAAATAAATGATGAAGACACAACGGAAGACTTCTAGACATCACGTGATAACTCAACCCATCTATCCCATGCGCATTCATCTCATACCTGTTCAATAACTGTTCACCATCCCCGAATGGATCACCAGAGTTTTCAAAACATTTAAACGGGGTCAGTTACTGATTACACAAAAACTATACAACAGAGTCAATACACAACTATCCAATCTCCATCACAACTCCACACACCTGACTAACACTAACGTGTGTAGTCCTGCCAGAATACTCATCGCGACAAGTATTCCACACCGCCAGTGGGAGGCCGCAGCCGTTCCCACATAAGCCCCGCTCATCTCATCCGAGCGATAACCCATGTTCCTAAATGTGCACATCCCCTCTGTGGCGGGTTCCACAAAAGGCGAATCAAGGGCGTGAAGCCACTCCCGTAAGTGACTCCACTCAGCCGAGGACGCACCTCGAGAACCACAGACAAACAATCACAACCAACCACATTATACACAACAATGACCAACTACCAATTCCAATATGATATGAGTCAACAACAATAAACAACCATTAACAATACTATGTAATCAATAACCGAATAGGAAAAACCCTACTTGGAAAAATCAACCACGAAACCGTCACAAGCAGCTAATCAAAAATGCTCCTCTACGAAATCTCTTCCTATAATCACATACACAACAATTATCACCTAATCAACATAATCCTCCCAAAATCCCCAAATCTACCCAATTAGGATTTTAAACAAACTCAACGAAACAATATAAAAATTATACAAGAATCTTACTCTTAACACGACGAACTCAACGACGTAAAGAACACGACGATCCGAAAACCCTAGCCTTTGGGATTTGCTAACAACTTGAAAAATGAAACAACGTAACTCTTTTTCTCTCTTGAAAGGTTTTAGAAAAGTGAAAAGTGATTAAGAAAGATGACGGAACCCTTAAATATTAATCACGCGTTATTAACAAAACCCGGCTAAAATAGCCCGTAATACCAACTTACTCGATCGAGTAAGTGACTTACTCGATCAAGTGCCCCTTACTCGATCGAGTGTCACACATACTCGATCGAGTACCCATCAGGAAGACTACTTTTTTGCGTAAAAACATACTTACTCGACAGAGTAAACCCCACTCGATAGAGTACCCATAGACATAGAAAATCGTAGTATTACAACCACTACCACCAACCACAACCATCATCGACCACCACACCTTATAAAACAAACAAAATAATTAAAAAGTAATAATAATAACCTGAAGAATTTACGAAGAGGGGGGTTATTAAACTTGCAATGTTTACCAAATTTATGAAATGAATTGTAATTGCAAATTTTCAACCGTCTTTGAATGAGAATTTGATTGTGGTGGAGGCGAGGGAATGGAGCAGAAGTCGTCTTCGATGAAATTAAGGGATTTGATTATGGTGGAGGCGGATTCAAGATTTAAGGATGTGAATGTCAAACATTGTTGATAGTGGGGTAGATAGCAAAGAGTGATGGTGCGTGGTATCATGGTTATTGTTGTGGTAGGGTGGTAGGTTTGCAGGCGACCATTAGGTGGTGATAGAGCGTGAGATAGGGATGTGGTGGTGTTGTAGCGGCAACATCGATGGGGAAGAGGTGGTTTGTGGTGGATGTGATAATGCGGTGTTATTTTGTTGGAGGTAGGGATGCTTTGTTAATGGGGTAGCGAATGAGGGTGATGACTTGACTTATAATAGTAAGGGTAATATGGTTTATTTTAAAAATTTGGTATTAAGTATAAAAGAAATAGAGATATTTGGTATTTAAAAAAAATATTCTAGGTATAAAATTTGAAAAAGTGTCTTATAGAAGGTATAAGTTCTTAATTTACCCTTATATTTATTGAAATATTTTGATATGTATAAATTATTAAAGTAAGTGTCTTACAGTGCATTACATTTATTTAAAGAAAAACATTTCGAGAAAGTTATAATGCTTAGACTATTAAATCTATCAGGAAAAATATATTTGGAAGAATCATGTGTTTATTAAAAACAAAACTTAAAGATAACTACTAACAGATAAGTTTTTATGATGTGATAATGAAAAAATTATATTGGACAAATTAAATACATTTGAGATTTAAGAGGTTTTAATAATGTGATAACGAGTAGAAATTTGTACATGAATGATGGTTTTTTGGAATTTTTCGAGTAGGTTGAGACTTAAGATGGAATTTTCAGACGACTTTATCCCTATGGTAAAAAAAAAACAGTTAATATTTTGTTACTGATTAGTGATTAATAATTATTGATTATGTTGGTACTGATTATAAAAAAATGTCCTTATATTAGTTTGTGATGGGGCATATTCTGCACCGCTGACCAAGTCAACATATTGAGCAAGGTCAAAGATATCCACAGCAAGTCAACGACTTAGACAATCTAGCCGATGCAGCCCATCGGCCCGTCAGCCTGGGTCTCGGCATGGTAACCTGCCAGCCGGAACACATACCCGCGTACTCATATCCAAGACCCCTCGGCGGTGAGTCACCAGGGCCCGCCGGCCAGCCATAGGTCCCTCGGCCGAGGGGTAGATCAGTCTTTCCACCTGCTAGCCACTTGGCCACTTGGCCACTACGTGACAAAAGGTGAAGTCTATAAATACTCCTCAACCTTCATTGAGGAAAGGATCCAATCCAGAAATACACAACTTAACCTAAATACACTATTCATCTGGTATAATCTTCCCTATCTCTCTACAATATATTCCTAGCCAATTAGCATACAACTTATACATCTAAGTTTACTGACTTGGGCGTCGGAGTGGGTACGCTTGGCTCAAAGCCAAGCCCTCAGTTCGTTCATTGTTGCAGGAGAGGCCGAGAGGAACGATTAAGACCAAGGGAGAATCCAACTCACGACATCATTCAACAAGCCACGGGTGGTAACTATACTTGCTCTGGAATTACACCCGGAACAATTGGCGCCGTCTGTGGGGATAGACACTAGAAGCTAGTCACATTCATTCCCAAAAAAAAAAAAAAAAAAAAAAAAAAAACAACAAAAACCCACCCAAAAAGCTAAGAAAATGTCGAAACAAAGAAGAGGTGTTCGTAGAATCGACGAGCCCCTCCACCCGGATGATACCTTCAACAATTTCGGAGTCATGCGGCCCTCCACCGGCGGAGTGATCCAACCGGAGTTCGGGATGCCAATAACACCGGATGCGCCGCTGCCCGCCAACCAAGTCACCCTCATGGGACATGTGGTCGACGTGGCATTACTAAAGCAACTTCTAGACCTCATTGGTAGTACGTCGGCTCACACTATCACACCGACAAGAGCGGCGGAACCCGCACAGGAGACCAGGGCCCAGAATGTGACTCCAAGAGACTTGAATGGAGCGCTAGAAGAGGTTGGCCCTGTCAAAACGCCGGAAGAGCCCAGAATGCAAGTGGTGGACACAAGTCCTGACCGCGCTCGCGGGGGGACAGCGTCACCGCAGCAGCCACGAGGCCTGCCCCGGAGAAATGAAAGAAGTCCGACTCATCAGAGTCGGAGAAGAAGAAGCCCGACTCGCCAGAGTCAGGGAAGAAGTCCTACCCGCCACGGGGAGAGAAGCCGAACTAGGGACGTGAGGAGCCGATCGCCGCGTGCCGTTCGACACGTGGTCAGACAGCCCCTCAGCGACTACGTCCTAGAAATCCAGGTGCCAACTAAGCTCAAGTTGCCGCCCATATCATACAAAGGGGAAGGTGATCCAGCCGACCACGCTGAGGCTTTCGAGTCTCACATGTCGGTATGGGAGCAGCCCGATGAAGTGTGGTGCCGAGTTTTCCCAACAACGTTACATGGGATGGCTCAAAGTTGGTACAAGGGGCTTCCCGACGGCTCGGTGTACTACTACGCCGACCTAAGGGACGCCTTTTAGCCCAAAGATACTCTTGCAACAAGAGAAGGGCCGTGGAGACATCGGACCTCCTAACTATCAAACAGGAGGGGGGCGAGTCTCTACGAAGCTACATGAAGAGGTTCGACGGAAAGGTCCAACAGATTCGAGAGATTAATCCCGAACTGGCGGCCTTCGCGCTGATGAAGGGCCTCCCAAGGGGAGATTTGAAAAATGAGCTCATCAAGTGCGGAGGCCTGGGCTTGGATGCCGCCAGGAAGATGGCCGACCAAGCCATTAAGGTGGAGGACTACCACAAGACTTGGGTAGGCCCAGCCGAGGCCGAGCACTCGAAAAAGAAGAGCCGCCGGGGGGATAATCCGGATGAAAGACGCCGTGACGACAATAGGTCACGGTCCGATGAACGACGCCGTGAGAATAATAGGTCACGGTCGGACAAATCTGCCAGGAGACAGGACTCGACGGGCACCGGGTGGAGTTCGGGAACGTACCACCAGAGGCGGTATAGTGACAAAACCCCACTCGTCGTGTCAGCCGCCGAGGTCTTTGCCCTGAGCAAAAGCGAGGGGCGAAGTGGGAGAAACCCCCAAGCCAAAAAGTGACGGTGACACGAGCCAAGATGTGAGTACCACGGCCACACCGGCCATTTAACCAACGATCGCCGCATCTAAAGAATGCCATTGAAGAGCCGATCCGGAAGGGGAGCCTCGGCAAGTACGTTGCCAAAGGCCAAAAAGACCGACGCGGCAAAGACGGGTAAGAAATCCGTCTTCGAACGGATAGGATTGATCCATGTTGTCATCGGGGGCAACGAGAACGGAGGGTCCGCTCATGGGCACAAACGACACCTGAACGAGCTATATCAGGCCATCAACTTCGTGCCCAACACAGCGATCCCCGCTTCCAACATCCCCGATATAACCATCGGAAGGAAGGACTACGAAGGAGTCATCGCTCCTCACAGCGACCCACTTGTAGTCAATTTGGACATATCCAACCACCTGGTCAAGAGGTGCCTGATTGACACAGGCGCGTACACGAACATCATGTTCAGGGAGTGCTTCCTCAGCCTCGGCCTGAAAGTCAAGGACTTGAGCCCCTGCACCAACCCACTATACGACTTCTCGGGGCCGGCCTGGTACCACTGGGATCAATCCGACTCCGTAACGTTCGCGAAAAGAAAGCGGCTAAGAATGTCCTAGCTGAGTTCGTGGTCATCGACGGCTCGTCCGCCTACAACGTTCTCATAGGCCGAGTCACCCTGAGCGAGGCTGACGCAGTGATGTCCATCCGGGCCCTAACACTGATGTATGTCTCGGACCGGGGGGAAGCGCATAAGCTCGTCTCCAAAGACGAGAATGACGAGGTGGTCAACGTCCAGATAGCCGTCAGAGGATGCAACATGCAATCCCTCAAAGTGGCAAAGAAATCAGGAAAAGGGAAAGGTCTATCCTTACAACAGGAGGGCGACCTCATGGATGTAACTAGTGGCTGACTAGGCCATTAGGACGCTGGTAATCTCGGGAATAATCTATGTAGCGGCGGAGGTGTCCAAAACAGCTGTGGGCACCCCGACGCATGTTTTTACCTAAATGAAAAATCATCCAAGTCTTCCATCAGAATGTTCGCTCTTCCCGTAGTCACTAGGAAGCAGCAGACGCCGACTCACACTGTCATACCGACAAGAGCGGCAGTCTTTATCAGTAAGCAGATGTCTGCTCACACTGTCATACCGACAAGAGCGGCAGTCTCTATGAAGAAACAGGCGTCGTCGCAGTCACCCCAAGTAGTAGACGCCACGGCCGTCACCCCAAGAGGTTTGACGCCGTCGCAGTCACTCCAAGTGGTAGACGCCACGGCAGTCTCTATGAAGAAACAGGCGCCGTCGCAGTCACCCCAAGTAGTAGACGCCACGGCCGTCACCCCAAGAGGTTTGACGCCAACGCCGTCGCAGTCACCCCAAGTAGTAGACGCCACGGCCGTCACCCCAAGAGGTTTGACGCCGTCGCAGTCACTCCAAGTGGTAGACGCCACGGCAGTCGATAACAAGAAGCAGATGCAGGCTCACACTGTCACACACTGACAAGAGCGGCAATCACCGACGCAGGTGATACGCGCAGAGCGTTCACAATGCCTTAGAAGCGTTAACACAATTGAGACACGCACTCTAGACTGCCTCGGCCAAGCCGAGGCGGGAACAAAAGAGACACTCAATTAATAACGGAAGGAGACCACCCAGACAAAGACGGAGACGCTAAAAGGGCAGTCGAAGCTCAAATACTAGCGCAAGGAAAAGAAGTGAAGTAAAAACGAACTCTTATTAAATATATTCAACGAATTACAAGAAATTACAAGGATAAGCCAAACGACAAAAGGTTACAGATGTTATCTCCCTATGTCCGTTGTTGTTGCTCGCCATCGGCGGCGCGGCGGCACTTTCTTCGATGGGTAACCCGGCGGCTCCCTTAGCGGCCTCGGCTTCGGCGGCCTCGGCCGGCGGCCTCGGCTTTAGCCTCGGCGGCCTCGGCCGCCTTTGCCGCTTGGCTTCCTCCTGGGCCTCTTTAGCCTTCTCGGCCGTAGGCGCCTTCTCGGCCGCCTCCTTCTCTCGCCTTCGCCCTCACCGCCTCTTTAGCCTTCTCCGCCACGGCCTTCTCCTTGGCTTCGAGCTTGTCATCAAGCGACTTGTCATATCTGTCCCACGGAAAGGAACCATCAAGAGGGAAGAGCTCCTCAATCACTTCCCTAGCAGCTCCTTCGGCTAAATCCGGAATTCAAAGCACACATGTTAGGGAGCATGACGGTTTGGAGCATCTCAATGTCCTTCTCCTTTTGCCTAATGACGGCATCTTTGATCCGAACCACCTCACTTTGGGCCTTAAACAGGTCCCCCGGATTCATTCCTCTCTTTGGAGGTAGAGGTCGGCGTGCCCGAACAAGTGTACACTTCCCCCAGCGACTTAGCGGCTTCACGGCTGCCGCAGCCTCGACCTTGGTTTCTCTCAAAGCAAGGACCTCCTTTTCAACGTCCCGCCTAAGTTTTCTTTCAGCCAAGAGCGCCCTCTCAAAGCATCCCCCTAAGCCTCGCTCGTTGAGAAGATCTGCTTTGCCTTCGCGGCCACCTTCTTAGTGGCATTAAGCTCAAAAGCGGATTGAGCCAAGGCCTTCTCCTGCTCTATGATACGAGCGCCGGTAAGACCGTTCCACCTCGCCAGCTCCTTGATGAGCTCCGTGCCTTCATCTATGAGGTGGGAGAAGGAAACCTTCTGGGATGAGGAAACAGTGGTGACATTTTGATCAGGCCCAGCCAGGGAGAGGGAAACCTTTCGGGATGAAGGGACGGTGACATTTTGATCAAGCTGCGGATGGGGGAGGAAAACCTTCCGGGATGGAGAGCTCACGGTGACGTGTTGATCACCGGCCCGCAGAACTCCCCTCCACTTGCGCCCAACGGGAGCGGCGAACGATCGCGGCCGATCTACAAAATTTAAAGTAAGCATAAGTATCAACATACGCAGACATGCCGAAGAGTCACGGGCGGCGCCTAAGGAAGCAAGCTAAATCGAAGCCACACAGAAAGAACAATACCGTGCTTGGCCTTCTTGGCCGAAAGGCGCGTCTCCTCGTCGCCAGAGCGAGAATCAACGGTCGCGGTAAGGGCGTCGTGCTTTCTTTTTACGGACAAGGGGCGACCCCTCCTCCTCGTCGGAGTCATCCCCGTTGGAGATACAAACGATCTCCACCGTCTTCTTCTGAACAGGGGGGATGGAAGGCGGAGCCGATGTTGATGCCACCACCGCCGAGGACTTCGTTTTTCGCGTGTGGCGCGGCACGTTACTAACAACCTTCGCCTGGGTCTCCACCGCACTCAAGCTTTTCACCGCATTTGCTCTATGAGATCGGTCGGCGACCTCCTGCGGTCATTGGGGAGAGCTTTGGGATGTAAGTTAGCAACGGTCTTATCTTTGTTCGATCCCATTCTCAGGAGGATATCCTCGGACAGTCCGGTCCAAAATGGCTGCGAAGGAAACGAAGCAAGAGTTAAGTAGAAGAAATAAATCAAAGTTCAAAGACACAATGAGAACGGTGATGGGCCTCACACCGACCCCACTCACCCTGCGCTAGGGCCGGTATGAGGCCGACATGGCAAAGCGGCTCATCCTGAAGAATGATCTGCGTTGGAGGAATCCATCTTTTCGGCAGCCCACCCTTGTCTACCTCAAAAGCCGCATTGCCGGCCTCTCGTCCTCCGAGAGAAGAACCTTGCCAAAGCATCCATTTTGAGTTTCTTCCGGAGACCCATCCGTCATGCTCCGCCTTAGTCTCACACCGCAAGTTAACTTGATCTTTGAAAGGAGAAGGGCAGCGGATAGTCGTCCGGCACCTTAACGTACACCCACCAACCCTGCCAGCCCTTGCAAGAGGAAAGCTTGTCAGCAGAGACATAACCCTTCTCCGTGTGCACACTGTGCCAACCGGCGCGGCCGGAGAATGACGGCTGGAGGTAATGAAGTCGGCGAAATAAGTTCACCGTTGGGGCCTCCCCCTTGAAGAGACAAAGCCAGACAAACCCGATTATGGTCCTCATAGCCAACGGGTGCAATTGGGCAACGGCAACGTTCATGGCCTTAAGGATGGCCACAACATACCCATTCAGCGGAAACCGGAGCCCGTACTCCAAATGTCGCATATATACGCCAGTGTGGCCCGGTGGAGGGCAACAGACGGCCTGGCCCTCCTCAGGGATAACAATCTTGTATCCCCTGCCGAAGAAGAAGTGGCCCTCGAAAAATTTCTCACCGGAAGAGCTGGCCAACTTATGGGTCCAAACTCGGTCAACGCGTGCCTTACAGGCGAGGCCGTGATCCATAACGTACCGCCTCACGGTATTAGGACGAGCCTCCTCAGCATCATCACCAAAATCGTCCGCGTCATCATCGACATCAGAATCATCCTCCCATTCCTCCAGAATCCGAGGATCGACTTCGGGAGAAGGAGACCTAGGGCCCGGCTTACTAGGCCCGGCGTCGGCAGAAGACATGTTTACAATGAACTTACAAAATTAAAAATTGGAAAGTTTGTTTGTTTACCTTGAAGAAAACGCTCGCCGAAGTAACAACTCTGGAAATTAGAAGACAAAGAAACCCTTAGAAGTTTAGAGAGAAGAAAATTTTGAAGAATGAAATTGGTGGGCAATTTCACGGGGCAACTGCCCTATTTATAGGGAAAAGCCCATGAAGCAGGACCAATCAGAGAACAGCCCATGAAGCGTCAACCAATCAGCGTGCAGACACGTGTCGGACATGCAACCACGGGATGTCAATCGTTGCAACAGTTGTGTCAATCAATGCAACAGTGACCAAACGTCTTCAACACGCCTATTCAAATCCCTCCGCCTATTCACCTTCCTCAACAAATTCCCAAGCATCTGCTCTCCGCCGGCCACATGATCGACCAAGCCAGACACCGCCGGCCGGGGGCAATCAAAAATAACCGGCAGTCTCAACCCCGGTCTCGGCCAGCGTCCCTTTCTTATCCACATCGGATGCCCAATACACATCCATGTGGAGGGGGGATATGGTACGGCCTAAGAAAGACCAGCGAGAGGAAAAAGAAGCCGCCGAAGAAGAAGCCGATGAGAAAATTTTCTACAAACTACTTGCGCAGAATATACGCTCAGACGTACATCGAAGCCCATACCACGGCATAGACTACGCTGGGGGCAAATTGATGGGGCATATTCTGCACCGCTGACCAAGTCAACATATTGAGCAAGGTCAAAGATATCCACAGCAAGTCAACGACTTAGACAATCTAGCCGATCTGACCCATCGGCCCGTCACCGGGTCTCGGCATGGTAACCTGCCAAATAGGAACACATACCCGCGTACTCATATCCAAGACCCTCGGCGGTGAGTCACCGGGGCCCGCCGGCCAGCCATAGGTCCCTCGGCCGAGGGGTAGATCGATCTTTCCACCGCTAGCCACTTGGCCACTTGGCCACTACGTGACAAAAGGTGAAGTCTATAAATACTCCTCAACCTTCATTGAGGAAAGGATCCAATCCAGAAATACACAACTTAACCTAAATACACTATTCATCTGGTATAATCTTCCCTATCTCTCTACAATATATTCCTAGCCAATTAGCATACAACTTATACATCTAAGTTTACTGACTTGGGCGTCGGAGTGGGTACGCTTGGCTCAAAGCCAAGCCCTCAGTTCGTTCATTGTTGCAGGAGAGGCCGAGAGGAACGATTAAGACCAAGGGAGAATCCAACTCACGACATCATTCAACAAGCCACGGGTGGTAACTATACTTGCTCTGGAATTACACCCGGAACAGTTTGTTTATCAATTGAACCTATGTTATATGTAGTTGTTTCAAAAAACAAAAGGTATAAATTTCTTATAGATATGTTGTTTGACACATAGCATACGCAAGATATACACAACCAAAATATTTGAATAAGTTGAGCTTTGACCCTATACGTTTGATGCATAAATATCACACATCTATAAAATATTATTAAAAGGTTAGCCTAAAAATGTCACGTAGACAATGCCACATGGGATGAAACAAAGCCATGTACAAAAATAACAATGTGACTTGGCAAACTAATATGATATGGATTATCAATTTATTATTATATTGCATTAATTTAATTCACTTATTTCCTTTAAAAATCCATCCATATTCCATTAGCTTTAAACTTAATTAACTAAAAAAAGCCTACAATTAAAAAATACGCATTAACTATAAGTTAATAATTACAAGATATTTCATATGGAGTGGTATTATATGTATTCGAAAAAAAAAATGAATACATAAGAAATTAAGAACGAAGAAGAATAAATGAAGTTGAAAACAAAATTTTTTTTGTATTGTCACTAATTCACTACTTTTATTTTTTGAAAGGCACTAATTCACTATTGTTGTTACTATAACTTTGTTGTATATAGAAGATCTTTTACATAACTAATTATTCTAAAAATGAGTATTAAAGATCATATAAAATATTTTCTTAGAAAAATATAAAATATATGAAAAAGAAAATATTTATTTAATTTAAGTAATTTACAAACAAATTTTGTAAATACTTAAGTGAAATTAAACACTAATAATAGAATTTTAAAAGGGTAGTAATGTAACACCCCGTATTTTATTAAGTTGGATAAAATTCTTTTAATTGCTATTTTGAATTTAATTACATCATTTAACGATTTATATATATATGCTTAGCTAATTAATTAATTTCATCATAATTCGATACGTTAATTTTAATAATCATTAATAAGTTTATTTAAAGTTAGTTCGAGTTTATTTATTTAATAATTTCCGATCCTTTTACGAGTCCTTTATGAAAGTCGGCCCTTAGTGGATTCAAAACGGATTTAGGAAAAGTCATCCAATTAGCTATTTTGAGTTATTTTGCTAAATTATCAAATTTCGTTAAACTCCGCTAATTTAGTAAAAATCGTTAATAACTCCGATTCGAATCGAATTCCTATTATTTCCGTTAGCAATTTGAGTTTATTTTATTTTCACTCATTAAATTTATTTATTATTGATTCCGTTTTATTACTGAAACTTTTACTAAAACCGATTTTATTAACTCGAGACGGTTTTAAAAACGAGCGAAATTTCTTAACGACGAAGAAACGTACGTATAATAAATAGCAGGCTAGCAGGCTGCTGTCTCATTTCACGAACGCACCCTTTTCTTCTTCTTCGTTCTTTTTGCTTCTTTTGGGCGAGTTTTCTTTCCTTTTTAAAATTTGATCTGTTAATCGACGTCGGTGCTTCGTTCCTTATCCGTTTTCAACTATTTTTGTTCCATAGCGCTCCTTTCGTCGTTCTCGTCATTCCGATGTAAGTAACATTCATTTTCGTCATGTATTTTTACAAACCCAATTTATATTTTCAGCTTTATTTATTATAAGACGGTGTATAATTATATATAGGGATCCTTATGGATGTTAATTAGTTTGTTGTATAGTTGAGACAGTGTATACTGATATGTGGAGATGATTGAGACGGTGTATACTGACCTCTAGGGATCATTTGGGATGCTAGTTAGTAAGTGGTATATTTAAGACGGTGTATACTGACATGCAGGGATTGTTTTGGGATGAATATTGGTTGAGACTTGGAGATGGTTGTATACATTGCTAGGACTGTTTTGGGATGGTGGAAGGCGGTAGAAATGGCCTGTCTGGTCAGCCATAATAGGTGTTGGTAGGGATGGTTGCTGGCTGCTTAGCAGCCGTGGGGGAGGGAGAGTTGAACGGGGTGGTGTTGGGTTGGACACGGGGTACTCATACCCCTGTTTTTGTGGGGTAATATCCGTATAAGACCCTTTAAATTTAGGACTATAACGTAAATTTAACATGTGAAATATGGTCATAAACGAAATACAACAATGAAACGATAAAGATAAGGAATCAACCTCGGGTCCTTTGATGCACGGCGTAAAGAACAGAAATCAAACGAGATTCCCTCCTAATTGTTGCACCCAAGATTTGTCCGAGAAATGCCCTTGTGCTAGAACGTGTTCTCCGATTGCCTTGCAATATTGGGAGAACTTGATGTGAGTTTTTTTTTCGAGATGTGAGATCTCGGTTTCAGAGAAAACTTAATCTCCAAAACCCTAGTTTTTCTGTAAATGAAAATCGCTAGGTCAAAAGGAGAGGGAGTCTCTCCTTTTGTTTGGTTCGGCCGGACCGAGGGTATGCATGGGGAAGTGGGCTTCCACTTCCTCTTAATTTTTACCTCGTGGACTGGCTCGAAAATTGCTAAATGTATATGACGCGGTTTATTATAAATCGTCATCGGTTATCGGCTATTAAAACATCAACTAATAACACGGGTTAGTTGAAGTATTAATACATGTCCGACAAAGACGATATTGTATAATTAAATTCAATATACATTAATCAAATATAAAACGCTTATATTTAATTTTACGAATTAACTGGTTAATTCGCCTTAGCCCATAATATTTAATCCGTATTAAATATAATATCTCAACATCACATTTTGACTAATTACTAGTCAAATAACTCGGACTAACTGGTTAGTCAAATTTGGCATCTACATGACTGTATTTTCATACCGTCACATCTCTCGAACGTATCCTATAGGTGTGACTTTTAGGGATCAGTTGATCACCGCCATCTGTATGACAATAACGTCAAACTTATCTAGCAAGCCAACCGTTATTGATAAACGTGGATCAACTGATAATAATACCAAAAGTATGCCCTTTGATCCTTTTAGAGGTTTATAAGTCCTTGCACTAACTGTTAAGGACACCAACCCCAACAGTTTTTCCCCTTTCTTCCTTTCCTTTGTTTATGGTTGGGTGGTCCATTAGGTGGAGTAGTAGCTGGTTGTTTTGGTCGTAGCCTGCAGTGGCCTAGTTGTGGCCCGGGTCGTAGCTTAGCGATGGCTTTGGCCGTGGCCTAGGCAGTGGCCTAGCTAAGTCACGAGTTTGAGGCCATGTGTAGTTGGTGGTTAGGCCGAGTTTGAGGTTGTCATAATAACTTTTGAGCCGTGTCTATAAATTGTTTTGACGCTAGTTTGGTTTATTTAGAATATAATTAAATTAATTTCCGTCTCATATTTTATATAACGATAATTCGTTAATATCGTCCTTTCACATAATTATTTTAGGTGCCTCATATGTGGTTGAAGATGAAGAGTAATTTTGGGTTTTAGAAGCTTTCTCAAGTTTATTACTTGTCTCTTTGCTAGCGTAAGGTAATTATTCTGAGTTACTCGACGAATTAATGTCACATTAGTAGTTGATGTTGTGTTTGTTGTTTGATAAGTGTTTAGGTGATTGATAATGTTTTACTTTCGTTTTTCACATGATAGAAATTGGAAATAGCATGAGAATAATATTGCAATAAAATTTGTGATTTGGGCCAAAGTAGGCCAAGACTCTGAGCTGGGTCAGATTGACCGAACGAGTTTGGTCAAACTAGGTTTAAACCGGTCAGCCTCGATTTGACCGATGACCCGTCGCGGGAGTCGGGTCGAGGGTTTGTCTTTGAGGTGAGATTGGTTGTTATTGGAGGTTTTATGTTATGCCTTGATATTTGTAATTATCATTTCACATGTTGGTTGATTTGAATGGTTTCTTATATTGTAAAAACGGCCCTAGATTCCCTGAAACCTTTAATATTGTTAATATTGCTTGAAATGGAACTAGTATTGAATACTTCTTGCAGGTTGGTTTCTCATTCTTACAATTTGGGTAATTGAATATATAAAGGTTATGAGTACCATTAATATTGAGGATTGTGTTGTTGGCGGTTTGCTTATACGTATGGTATTGTTGTGTTTGTCATAGATAGGTCTTTATAGTCTTTGACGAGTGTATGTTCACGGCTCAATAGCCTTTGTGTTTCTGACTTGGTGGGTTTATATCCAAGTTGGGGCATGACCTCGTTACTTATTTTGAGAGTAAGTGGTCGGCTTAAGTACTAGCCAACCCTTTGGTGGACTCCTCGTGGTACTCACATGGTTTTATAAAATTGTGGGTCTTGGGTGCGGTGGTGTGTATCCGCATGTCTAGGTCTCTTGCAGATTTAGGACTAGAGTTGTGTTATGTCTTGGCCATGTTTTTATAGAACCTCTGAGCCAGGATACCGGTTCGATTACCTTCCCTACCTCGTCGTATAGACTCGAGTTACAAAGTGACTATTGACCGTGCTAAGAACTTATGCCTGTCTTTGATATATTGTCCTTTCTTGTTTGATGATTCTATGAATCATAAAAGGTGAGATGCAAGCCGGCTATGGTTGATAGAGTTTGGATTCCTGGATGTTATGTGATTCACATGATAGTGTAGTATGAGTCGGTCTAGTATTCACATGCTAGGACTATGTGTTGTTATATTGTTGTTCACATGATAAGCACGACTGTCTAGCATCTATATGCTAAGGCATTGTGTGATTCGTATTCATATTCTTATGTTTACATGTTATATTAATTATGACATTTCGTGGTTGGGAGAACTCGGAGTTACTCCCCATTTGATTGTGGCTTTCGTATTTGTATAAAATGCGATTGACAGGTAGGTGATGCATATATGGGGTACATGGACGAGCTAGCGAGCAAAGTAACCTTGGGACCTAGATTGACTTTATTATATTGTGACCCTTAAATATTTTTATGTCACATACATTTTAGGGACATATGTCTCCCTCTTTACATTTGGTTGTATAATTTGCTATTCGCGACTTTAGCGATGGTTATGTTATGAAACTTCTAGTTAGACCTTGTATGTTTGACACCTTCCAATTTGGATATCTTTATAACAGGTTCAGGTTTTAAAAATTACAGGTTTTTACCCAAATGAACATATTACAAACATATCCATGCAGTTTTATTCTAGAATTACGTGTTTACTTTTTCGCGATAAATGAGGGTGTCACAAGTAATACCGTGTATTTAGTTCATGAAATTATTTCACGTAAAGGTTAAGGTTTTGGAAAATATAAAATATATAGAAAAGAAAATATTTATTTAATTTAAGTAATTTACAAACAAATTCTCTAAACACTTAAGTAAATTAAACACTAATAATAGAATTTTAGAAGGGTAGTAATACCATGTATTTAGTTGAAATTATTTCACGTAAAGGATAAGGTTTTGTAAAAAAAAAATTGTGTTGTTTAGCAATATATTTAGTAAGTAAAATTAAAATAATTATATTTATAATTTTGTGTTCATAGTGAATTTAAACGAGACCTTCTCCATTCCACTTTTATTGTTTAATTATCCTTTAAAATTTATTCCAAATTAATTGTTTTTTTCGAAATTTAGTATGATAAATGACTTAACTATTAGTATCTCTACACTATAATAAAAGGCAAGATGAGTAGTTTATTATTTGACGTGTGTCATGTTAAGTAATTTTAAGTGCCACATTTTATGTTATTTTTCTTTGCATTTTATTCGGAATAGTAAGAGACTATGAGTTGGTATGTATAAATTATGACACATTGAATTATAATAATTAAGTTTATTAGTGAAATTATGATTCAATAAATTTGCATAATTAAGTGTATTAGTGGTGACTTTTGCTCATTGAGTTTGTATAAATACCTCCTCATAGAGAAATAAGAGAACTAAGCAAGTACAAAATCAATATTGTAACTCTCTAAAGTCAAACACATTTTATATCACTCATCCTTAATTCTCCATGGGTCATGTGAAATATACATTGAAGACAAACATTTCATCTGCCTCCGTTTTATTGTGTTTTAAAAATCAATGGTTCAATTTCATATAAATTTTGGATCTCAAAGGCGCTACATTACTACTAAAGTTTAAACTTTTAGTTTGTTTGCATGTTGATTTCTCCTGATTGTTCGTAGTTTTCATAGTATAAAGCTACAAATTTAAAAAATTAATGTTTAAGTTCTGCGTAAAATAAAAAAGTTCACCTTCATAGTTATGAAGTCAAATAACCAACTCTGGTTCCTTCATTGCTAATTTCTAAATCACGTGATTAGTATTTGTAATCTGCTTATAAGGTGATTAATTTGCTTGCATGTATTTTTTTTGTTGACATGCAGGTAGTACGTATAGATTATGTAATTGAACAAGCCAATATGAAAGATGTTATGCATTTATTAAGTAGTTTGATTTACATTGCTAAGACAAATTCGTCCTATTTCAAGATTCCGATAGATTTGCGGTATGTGATTAGTCATAACAATTGTTTGGTTTGAAACGTGATGTAGAATATTCAATTGTTACCCTACAAAGTAATTAAATACAATGAAAAATGATTATGCAGATGACTTGAGACAACAAGTTACATCATCATGTTTAGAATGTTATGTAGATTATAAATGTAATACAACTCAAATTCACAAGATAGTCCACCAAAATGAATTTAAGTTTGCATACATTGTCATTAACATAAGAATTTCCACGTAAATAAAATTATGTGTTCCTTCTTTGTTTATAATTTCATTACATTAAGTAAACGTCGACTTACTAACAAAAAAGTAAATTTCGACTTCGCAACCCACTTTGAATAAACATATGCATGAATAAGTTTTAAGAAGGATTATACTCTTTATTAACTACCCACTTGTCAAACTAAATTCTTTCCTATTTTAAATTTTACCACAACATAGATTATTTCACAACACCGTGTCAACCATTTTACATTTCATATTAAAATCTTTTATTTATAGTTGAAAAAAAAAACTGGTATCCATTTTCCTTCCCCTTCATTAAATTTTCATATCAGAACAAAGTTTTAAGGAAGCATCTTGATAAAACCCGTGCATTGCACGAGTCACAAAACTAGTTATACATTAAAATTTGAAAAATGCATCAAATTATATTCACATCATTTTGAACAAATTTTAATTGATTTGGAACATAACGTATCGTGAAATGATCTAACTTAAGAACTTAATGTTTGTTTTTTGGTGGAAATGTAAGTAATATTAAACACTTCCCAAGGGGAAAAATCACCAAATACAACCTACCAATTAATCAACCTTAAGAACTTAATGTTAATTGTTTCATTATTCGAATACATTTATTTTAATTAATATGATATTTGATAAGTCACAAAATTATTTATATAATAACGTTTATCATGAATAGTTAACCATCATTTATTAGTTATAATTAAAACTGTAAGTATTTTATTTTAAAACATTGAAGTTAGATCTAAGAAGATAAGAGTTGAGAAAGTTAATTTATTTTTATTTATAAGTAAAGATATTAAATGTCATATATGAATTATATTATTTTTCTTCAATTATAATAATATAATTTTCAAACAGGTCGCGCGAAATGCGGAATACTACCTAGTTATAAGCTATTTTTAAATTAAAACATTTTTTATACACAGAATGTGTCTCAAAAATACATACCTTATTCTTTTCGCACCGAGATCGATAAATATCATACATAAGAAAGAAATTATTTTAGTCCAAAACTTGTTTTAATATGTTCAGAATATATAATTAAAATATATAAATTGATCGTGCGAAACACGAGATTCTACCTAATTTATAATTAAAATTAACTTATTTTGATATTAGATGGATTTTGGTGGGGTGGAGAATGTGAGAAATGGTCGGCCAGGTTGAAAAGTTGAAAATGATTGGACTGATAACCAAGATCATGACTTTCTGGATAGAAGAAAACAAATGAGTGGGATTATTGATTAAGATTAAAAATGATTGGCGACTCGATTAAGATGACCTTTGCTTAGGGATGATCGTGGGATTCATGGTCTAATAAGGGCACCAAAAAGATAATTCAATCATCCAATATCCAATAACAAAAACAAGTCATAGTTAACCCGAACCATCATGTTCAATTGTTGTAATGGGCTTCTACTAACCCGAAAGTGTGTAACCTATACTCGGTACTATCCACACAACAACTGGATTTCTAGGGTTTATGAGCTGCCTCGCCCAACACACTTAAAAAGACGAAACAAAGAATAAAAACCCTTATACCAGCCGCACTTCATTTGCCTCCTTCATCATCCTCTACTACTTTCTTCACTTCTCTCTCCATCTGCAAAAATGGTAAACATCACTCTTTTCTCCCCTTGATTTATACTTCTTTCCCTCGCTAATGTTTCATGATGATTGCTGATAATATCTGTAAATGTAAATCAAGTTTTATCTTTTGATTTTAACTTCAGATCTTCATGTTTTGTTGTAATTTTCAGATTCCTGAAATGGGTTATGATTTATATTTAATTTGAAAATCTGGGTCTCTGAGAAATGTGTGAAACATGATTCATGTTATTATTTTTGATTTGAAATGTTTATTTTGAAACTTGTTACTGTAAATAATTGCATAATGGAGACTTAGTTTGATGTTTTGGTTTAATTGTGTGCCTGTGTTATCTGAAACTTTTAGTTACTCCCTCTGTCCCAATCATTTGTTTACATTTTGTATTTTTTTGCAACCGTATTTTAATCAAAGGTAAACAAATGATTTAGACGATAGAGTATAAGTTTGATGGCTGGGTTAAAAATAAGGTTTATCGTTTAATGTAGAATGTAGGATCTGTCTCTCAAATCCCGATGTTTGTTTGAATGACTTTGAGTTTCAATATTTTTACGGGTAAATCTAGTGTTCGCTTATAGTGAAGCTGCCTTATGATACTATTCTCTTTGTCCCGGTCAAAAATTGTCACTTTTTGGGATTTCTTCACAAATATTAAACAATGAAAATTACAAATTGAGGTGGAGAGAGTAGTAATTTGATGGTGGTTTTCATTATAGTTTATTTTTGTATTTTGGTGTTGATGAATATTTGTTTATGTTCTTTGATAATTACAGGCTCCCAAAAGAGGTGTGAAGGCCCCTGTTGTGTCCAAGAAGAAGCCTGTAAGTCCCCTTTGCCTTTCTTACACACCATGGCTCGTGGTTGCTCAATGCTGTTTGGTATGTTAGAATTTTATGTGGGTGTTTTAAGTAGCAGATCAGCTAGGGTATGCCCAAACTCTGTATTTCTGGCATTGCTATTGATAAAAGTTTATTTGTTAATTGTTCAAGTATACTTGTTTATGTTTGAGTCCGGTAAAGCCAATAGTTATCTTTTGGAGTCGAGAATTGTGTTTTGCTAACCCATCAGTAAGTGCTTATTATAACCAGTTGTAAATCAACTGTAAACTATCTGTGTGGGGAATGAAGTAAGCTGTTGACTGTTGTTATAATTAGCTCTAAATCAGCAGGATTAGTAGTTTAATAAGAGAGTATCCTTTTGTCAGTGTAAGACCCATTTGGGTGTATAATCGGTCTGAGTAACAATATTTTCAGAACATGTTGATGTGGATTTCTTACTACTTACTTTACTTGTTGAATCTATATTTCAATCATATCTTTTAAATGTTACATGTGTTAATTGTCACTGATTTCTTGTCTAAACAGGAGAAGCCTGTGAACCCATTGTATGAGAAGCGTCCCAAGCAGTTCGGTATTGGTGGTGCTATCCCACCAAAGAAAGATCTCACTAGGTTCATTAAATGGCCTAAGGTGGTTCAACTTCAGAGGAAGAAGAGAATCCTCAAGCAGCGTTTGAAGGTTCCTCCAGCCATCAATCAGTTCACCAAGGCTCTTGATAAGAATCTTGGTAATTCCCTAATTTGCTGTTCTGTTATTAATTACTAGTTCTGTGTTTGTACATTCTATATAGCTGCTAAGAATTTTTGCTTACGAACATACGTTCTAAGATCTTGTCTACTAGTGGAATTAGAGTACCTGCATGTAGTGACTCTGTTTATGTTTTTGTATATAAAAGCATTTTCATATGATATAAACGGTTTTTCTTGTCTTTAATTATGCAGCCTCCAACCTTTTCAAGCTGCTCCTCAAGTACAGACCTGAGGACAAGGCAGCAAAGAAGGAGAGACTTCTTAAAGCTGCTCAAGCCGAGGCCGAAGGAAAGAAGCCTGAGGTCAAGAAGCCTGTTGTTGTCAAGTACGGGCTAAACCACATTACTTATCTGATTGAACAGGTAATAACTCAATTACTGTAACTTCATTTTATAAGGTCTTTGCTTCGTTACTGATCCCTTGTTGTATAGTATACTTGAGTTCTTATTTATTGAGCATTTTTCTTTATTTCTCATCTTTCTCAGGGTAAAGCTCAGATGGTTGTCATTGCCCACGATGTTGACCCCATTGAGCTTGTGGTTTGGCTACCTGCTCTTTGCCGCAAAATGGAAGTCCCATACTGCATTGTCAAGGGCAAAGCTCGTCTTGGAACAGTAAATTTTCCTTCGTATACATTGATGTTGATATTTTGTCTGTCTGTAGCAAGAAACGATTTAACGCCTGGTCTTTATTTTTTTTATAATTCAACAGATTGTGCACAAGAAAACCGCAGCTGCATTGTGCCTCACATCTGTGAAGAACGAAGACAAAATGGAGTTCAGCAGAATTGTTGAAGCTGTGAAGGTAAATTCTCATTTTCTTTCTCAGCTTATTAGTGCCAGTCATTTAAGTGGATGCCATAGGCCTGCCGAAATATTTGTAACCTAAAATGATGTAACCTTATCAGAATCCGAATTCAAGCAAGCATATATATGAATTGATCCAACCCATAACGTTTTCGAATGACCCTAAACAATCCCTTCTGTCTTGTTTTTTTGTGGGTGAACTGCATTCTGAACTTGTGTTTATTGACAGGCTAACTTCAATGACAAGTATGACGAACATAGAAAGAAGTGGGGAGGTGGAATCATGGGTTCCAAATCTCAGGCTAAGATGAAGGCCAGGGAGAGAGTTTTGGCCAAGGAAGCAGCTCAGAGGTTGAATTAAGTTTGCAATTTTCGTGTGACAAAGCTTCTAGATCTTATGTTTAGCGCCTTTGTTCTATCTTGTAAGGTGGCATACAATATTTAGTTCAAAAATGGTTAATTTAGTTTGTTTCTTCCAAGCACTGTCTTGCTCATGTTGTGGTAGATTTTGAAACGCATTTTTGCTATGGTATGTTGACTTTTTACCCATTTTTATCATTCTTCACTTGGTTTATGCTTGTGAGAATTTTAGTGTATCTCGGACATGAGATATGGAATTGACGCAATGTTCCATAAGTAACGAAGTCGAATCCAGATGAATAAGTGTCAAGTTTCTCAATGGCTAGGGACTAGGGTGTATTGAGAAATGGAGAATTGAAGGACATGATGTACCTTGGATTCTTTTGTATATTTACTTCAGCTTTTCTCCTGTACTATTATGGAGTGCAGGTTTGATCCTTAAGCATTAAGATTCGAAACCTAAGGCGTTTGGTTCGTCAAAGGAAAAAAGAATGAAATTAGGAAAGGGATATGAGGGGAAAAGAATGAAATAACCCAAAATTTTCATCCTTGTTTGGTTATAATAGGAGAGAATAGACTAATTAATAACCTACCATCCATCTTTTCAATCACCACCGTGTCAATACCACCTAGCACCATTAAGAGCCGCCGCCGATGACGACGACATTACCTCCGTTGACGACACCTTGCCGGACCTCTCCTCCCACCTTTCGAAAACCCATTACCGCCATTATAACAACCTCTCCAAGGCCCATAAAAACCTCCCTAACCACCCGAAATCTCTTACCCCACCCTCGAAAACACCATATGACATGGCTCTTGGGGGGTGTTTAGGAGGTTTTTATGGATCTTGGGGTGGTTGTTATAATGGTGTTGATTTGTTTTCGAAGGCTGGGAGGAGAGGTCTGGCGGGAAGAGAATGGGTCTCAGCCAAGAAGGTGGGTTCGACGGGAGAGATCGGTTGGCGCCGATGACATGGCTCGGTCATGGTAGTAGTGGTCTTGGTGGTCGCGAGGTAGAAGTTGGTATTGGCGGTGTGTGGAGTTGGGGCAGTGGGGAATGAAAATTCATTCCCTTGGAAGGTGAGGGGTAAGGAGTTGGAGAAGTATGAGGGTAAGGAAGGGATTCTCATTCTCTTTGTTTGTGTCAAACAAACACAAACAAAGAGAATCACCACTTTTAATTCCCTTACACTTTCCTGAAACCCTCCAACCAAACAGCCCCTTATTATACTAGTACAAAGTTAGGAAATGTTTAACGCATTAGATTTGTTTTCTAATTAAAGTTGGCTCATAATCATGTGAAAATCACAAATTCTCATTTGTGACGGGCATATTCGTCGTAAGTCTGCGACGAGACAAATACAGCCCACATGGGGAGATAAGACAAAAGCAAATTGTCTAGGGAGTAACATTCTCTTTTGTCTTATTTACCCATGTGGGTAGGTATTTGACCCGTTGCAAGCTTGTGACAGATATAACCGTCACAAGGTAGACTTGCTGTAAATTAGATGATCTTAAATGTAAATTTTGGGGTTCAGGTAGACTTGAGCTTAAAATTACAACCGATGAGCAAAACACAAAAACTTAGGAGTTAAACGACCGTCTCTCAAGAATCCTACTGTAAGCAAATTAGGAGGTATTTGACTACTGTTTGATTAAATAATTTGGCAGTCTTATAAAAGGAGGGGTTTGAAGCATCGATACCTACTACCGTGAAATAGGACAAGAGCGGAGAAGATGTTCCGTCGTTTCTTCTTCCTCTTCGCATCTTGGACACACATGATTATCCTCAATATTTCTTCTAACCCGATTAACATTCACCATCAACCTTTCATGGGCAGCTAACAATAGGAACAATTGATTTGTATGTTAAGCACCTCAATTATTAATAATAGGGTGTTGATTTTCGCGTTACGCATTTTACTTATATTGTAGTACTCTCTCATTTGTTCTTCCCCTCTTTTTCTTTGCCACAAATGGGGCCACCACCATTGTCAACCACAACCATATGTAACCCCGTCAATCACCACCTTATTTTACCGCTGTATCACCGCTATATGCCACCACCAAGACACCAATCAACACAAATCAAAACAATTTCTCAAAATGAAAATCCGACCAATCTCCGATCATCCATGGACATATATGCATACATACAAGCAATAAACTGATACCTAATTTCGACAAATTGCAAAGTAAAGTCAATCAAAAGAGGGAAACATCAACAAAATCAAATTAAAACAAAACACAATAAAAAAAATTTAACGAATTGTGGTTGGGTGGTGGTTTGAACAGCGCGGGGAGTGGCAGTCGGCTGACGATGATTCAATAGTGCAGCCCAAGGATGACAATGTGTGGTGGTGGTTGATTGACAGTTTCTTGTCATTAGCTTTCTTTTTCCTTATAAGGTTATATTTTTGACTTAATTTTAGGTTATTTCGGTTCTGTTTAGCTCTAATCAGTTGCATTCAGCTTAATTTAGTTAAATTCAACTCATCTTTTTACATGCCCTGTTCTTTCTGGCTTAATTTCAATTCAATTCAGTTCAGTTCACAAATTAACTCTTACTTCCGTTCAGTTATATTCAGTTAAACTCCTTCATTCGAAAGGAACATGACCATTCTTATTTAATTTACGGTGTTACTATTTCACATACGACTTTTACTCTTTCACATACATTTTTTTCATAATGTTTCCAAACACTACCCTTCCCTCAAGTAAAAACCCTTAATTTTGTCTTCTCCCTTTTCTCCTAAAACCTAATTATTTCACTAAGTTCTTCAATTATGGATCTTATTGAACAAATTATTACTTCGATTTATAAAAAAAAACTACATTAATTTGCTTTATACTCCTATTAGATAGAATTGGAGTGCGCAAGTTGATTGTTTTACGTAATTTATTTTCGCAGTGCAAATTTTACTCATTACATTACTTTTTGTATATTTTTTCCATTTACCTGCCCTCAACTAAGTTCATCAAACGAAATTCTCTTTAACCCTAACTCCTCTCAAACTAAACAAATTACTTGAATCATGGATTATAATTTGGGTGTTAAACATAAATTTAGTTTGCTAATTGCAACAAGATTAATCAAATTAATATCTTTGTGACGATTTTATTGACTTTTATTTTACTGTATCAATTTAGGGTTCATATAGAAATTGATTTTGGGTTGGTGCTAATTAGGAATAGAGGGATATTTACAGGTGGAGGCTGCCTGGCAAGAGGGGCGTCGTCGGCGAGAGGGGCGTAGAGGGACGACACAAATTAATTTAATCAGGAAAGGACGACAGGACAACCGATGTTAGGCTTCCGGCGGGCAGGGATCTCCATCGCCGGTGATCATGGGTCGGCGGTAGATGACGTACTACTACATAGTAGGGGTTACATCATAGGTTGTGGGTAGTAGGCATGTACGTTGTTTTTGCTATTTTGCTTATTTTTTTTTTGTTTTTCCTTTCTTGGTGTAGTACAGAATTCATTTATTTACACGTATTATGTAGTACTTGTACAGTGGTGGCTGTTGACAGTAGCAACAGATGTTTGATGGTGGTATTATTGATGATGATGGTTGACGGCGGTGATTAGTAAGAAATTAGGGGAGGGGAGAAAAGTTGGAAAGAAGCAAAAGAAAAAAAAATGGGGATAAGTGAGAGGGGTATAATGGTCAACCGTGTACTATGATGAGTAAAATAACCTTGTTTTATTTGAGGCAAAATTGCAATGCGTATGTATTTCTTCAACTATATGAAAATGAAAACTAGGTTTATGACCCGTGAAATTCACGGGTTTATCTGTTTTAATTTTGTTATTTTTATCGTATTATTTATAATTGTCTGAGCAATTAGTTAATCCATTTAAAAAATATAGTCTTGAATATATAAAAGTTAGTTGGTTAGTATCTTATTTCTTTGACAACTTTGGTTTATTTTCAAAACTATATATTGTACTTTAGTTGTTTATTTTGATTAATATAACTAATAACATGTAAGTTTAAAAAATTACCTTTAATAAGTCTAGTAATTCATGACAGACATGTAAAAAAATTAAATGTTTAAGATTAGCTTTTAATTAGATTGTATAGATTATGTACTAAATTTTCTATTTGAAAGTTTGAATGTCCCTTTGTCATCTAGGCCAGTAAAGTTAGTAAGTGAAGACGAAAGAGTAAATTAATTCATAATGTTGAATTATTTATCCTTTTTTTTCTTTTTTCTTTTTGAGAATAATAAATCTCAAAATGTAAGGAGTTAAAAAGATATAGAATTATAGGGTTTTTTATCTTCTCAATATTTTAATTCTCATAAATCATATTTTCTAATAGTAGCATAATTATGAAGTTTAATAAATGATAATCTTAATATATCGTTTATATCAATTTATCAAAAAACCTAAATTTTAAAATTTTGCATAATAGACAAAATGAGTTAAAGAGTAGCATACTACAAATCTCATTGCAATCTCATTTGTGTTATAAGACATACACACAGGATAATATGACATGTACGCATAGGTATTAGACAATAATTTACATTTAGCTATTATCAATACCAAAAGAGATTTTTTTGTCCAACTTGTTAATAAGATTGAGATCCTCGCAACTTCATATTTATTTTATGAGAGCTATATTTCAAAGAAAAAATGATGAATAAAAAATAACACATACCCAAATAAAACATACAGTTGAAAGTTTCTGAAATAATTAAAAAAAATTATGAACCTAAAAACAATTACTCATTCACATTCATGTTGTCAATATTTTAGTTAGTTTATAACATGGTATTGAGTGGAATGGATGGAGTATTTGTTTAAACAATTATAGTATTTTTCTTCTTCATATAGTCTTCTTTCTCCAATGAACTATCCATACAAAAAAAAATCCAATGAGTGATTAATAACAAATAAAATGGTGGAATTTGAGTTATTAACCTTATTGTTATTAATTTAAGTTTTCTCTCAAATAAGATAAGAAATAGGGCATTAAATTATAAAGATATAAGTATATTTACCTTTGAATAGTTCAACTTCACATATCTTGATAGCCTCTAAATGAAAACAAAATTACATATATATAAAGGTTAAAAATGTGAAGATTACTTCAAACCAATGGAACTTAAAAATAAATAAATAAATTATTAATTTAAAACCTTAATACACTTACCTTCCTTGATGTTGATACAACGATAAAAAAGATTATTGATACATCCATACAATTCTTTTGGCAATGGGGGTAAAAAAAATGTTGGCTTAAATTTTGGCTCACAAATGTTGTCTTCCATAAAACATTTATATAGCCAAATGAGGATGCATTTTTTGACTTTTAGACTTTTTTTTATTATTATCAAAGTTAATATATACATAAATATGTAGAAAGGTTTCATGACTTTTGAGTATTCGTTTTCATTATTAGCAAGTTTAATATAGACATAAATATAGAGTAAATAGAAATGAAATGTTAAAGGTTCATAGAAGGGCAATTCCCATTCAGGTACCTTGGAATCCCCATTTCTTATAAAAGAATGGCAGCGGGGGATTGTTCTAGACTTGTTGAGAAAGTGGTGATGAGGATTCGTGGATGGGTGCCAGAAAACTCAGCTATCACTACTACAGATACAGGTTATAACAACGGTTAAAAACCGTTGTTATATAAAAAAGCGGACGTTGTTAAAGCGTCCGTTGTAAAAGGTTTTAACAACGGTTGGTTTTCTTAAGGAACCCGTTGTTAAAACTATTAACAACGATTTTAAGTATAAAAACCCGTTGTGGAAAGTGTGACTCAATTTTGGGGGAAAAGTTATAACAACGGGTTGTAATATACAAAACCGTTGTTATAACTAAAGACAACGGGTTGTTTATAAATAACCGTCGTTGTTTATTTTTTAAAAAAAAAAAATTAAATTAAATATTACTAGATACATGCATAATTACGGCCCGTTATAATTCCGATGCATGCATTATTACTGCCATCCCTGTGCATATGAATGGACAATATGGAATAAGAAGGTGATAGGCTATCGCACACCTATGCAAAGATAATATTTATACCCTAGACAACAAATGAATGTAGTACGTAGGGATCGAACCCAAAGGAGACGGGAGTTTATAATTTCGTTGTTATGGATTGAATTTTACCTTGGTAGATTATCAATTGATTGATTAAGTTGAAGTGATGTAATGATAAAACAATAATAAAGAAAATGTCTAGGGAGGTCGGGTCACACATGCTAATTATGTAAATGCTCATGTCAAGTTAGGAAGTTGATTTTACGATAAATGTTTAGGCTTAAAGACACCCACCTTACGATATTAGTGTCAACCATAGACCGGGTCCTAGAGAAACTCTCGTCCATGACTAGGTCGTCCTACTACACATGCTTAGTCTAATTCAATTCCGTGCCTCTCGACTTTTAGAATGAATGAACAAACTTAATCAATGAATAAGGCCTTTAAACATAGATTAAACGTTATGGTGCAAACATGTGATAGAAACAATTATACAATATTATTTTATCCTTATTTTGACATTTACATATTACTTAATCATGCATGGCTTCCTTTATTCCCTAGACAAATGTAACTACTCAAACATGATGAAAATGTAAACTACACTAATGATAATTAAAATGATAAACATAATGGAAATGTAAATAGAAATTACCTTGCAATATGGAAATGAACTATAAATGGAAGAACAATGCTTGTAATATAAATAACTTGTAATATAAATTGTTTTATAACTTGAAATGTAAATAACATAAAGTAAATCTAAACTAAACTAAGAGCTAATCTAAACTAACTACTAAATTTAGAGAGAATTATGAGAAATTGTGTATGTGAATGGTGGTGTACAAGAAGTGTCGACCAAAGCTTCTATTTATAGGAGTGAAGGGAGTAACGGAAATAAGCTACAGGGGGCTAACCCCGATCGGGGCCACCCAACCCCGATCGGGGTCGTGGTATTTCTCAAATTTCTCTTAATTCCGTCTTAACTTTGCACTTAATGTTGATGCGGAATCCGATGCTTATGTCTTAATGCGTCCGTCTAAGGTATCTTAAGCATCCTTTGGCATCCAATGCAAACTCTTATCATGGGCTTTCATTTGGATTTCATTTCTTTACATATCCACCAACTAAGATTGGTTTCCTCTTGCTCGGGTTTTCCAATTCTTCCCAAAATGCCCCTATGCTTCCCGAAACTCCTTTGCATGATCAAGACTTGCTCTTATTAGCCTCGTGAACTCTTGTACTTGCTACTTTGACGGGAAAAAGCTACTAAAAGCTTAATTTCCTACAAAACACAATAGAAAACAAGCAAGCACAACTAGAACACGGAATTAGCTCACAAACACTAACATTAGTGCAAATGACATGTAAAATAGAGGTAAAATAGGGGGTTAAAATGTATATAAAATGGACCTATCAAACTCCCCCAAGCTAAACCCTTGCTTGTCCTCAAGCAAGATCATCCCAACATTGCAAATCCCAAGTAGCTAACAAGCAATTGATTCAAATCCCGAAACAACATGGGCATAAGGATAAGCAAAATCATGGATGAGATTTACATGGCGGCGTAGCGTAGAAGACTTCAAGTAAACGTTTCGGCTCTTGCATGATCTTTTGACTTTCGGACTCTCACGATCCACTCATAACTCAATTTTGTGTAAAGAACATTTTTTTGTGAATAATCACTCAAGCTATCCTCGACTCATGAGAATGTGCCCGCAATCTAATATGGTAAACAATCAAATCATAAGCAAAGCCATCAAATGCAAGCAAATAATGAAGCCAAAGGGTTAGAAGAAGGCTTTATTGTGATATGGGACATAAGGGGGACAAATGATTATGGATATGTGGAGCTAATGTTAAGCTAGCAACAAAACCATGTGAAAATGTTCATTACAACCCAAAATAGCCCAATTAGAAGACAAATGGCTTATTACATTACAAACCTTAAGAATTTCTCCAAAATATATAATTAACCATATGAGAAATCTTAACTTCTTCTTCTTCTTCTACCACTTATTATTAACATCAACTTCATCAAACAAATCTTTTTTTTTTCTCTTTTCATTTTTTCTCATTTTTTTCTTTTTTTCATTTTTTCATTTTTTTCTTTTTTTCATCATTTTTTCCTTGCTCCAATTCTACCTTCACAATTACGGAAAAACAACAATCCAGCAACCAATTCACAAGGACATAATCTTTAGAGAACATCCCAATTTGAGCATCCCAACACCAAAACATAGCTACTAGCTTAACAAGGGTAGGGAATTTATATTGTAGCTAGGGAAACAAGAACATGTGAAATGGGGCTAGAAAATTGGCAAATTTATCAATGTGAATTTGGCTTCAAAAATGCATAGCAAAATGAAAGTAATGCTTAAAGAGATGAATTAAAGACCATACTTGTGCGTTTTGATGTAACACACACCATAAGGAGACCTACCACTCACTTAAGTGAGACCAAATAAAGATAAAATGGCCTTTAAGGAGGTTCTACCTTACCAATTTTGTAGCTTGCCAAAAGTCAAGATCAAGCCTACTTGGTTTAATTTCCATCTTCCACCTACTATGTCAAGACATCCCCATGCATGCTATATCCCGTCAAAAGTAGCGAATCAAGAGCTATCAAGCCAAAAATGGGACAAACAAGAGGGCATAAGTAGGACAAGCAAAGAATTAGAGCAAAAACAACACAAATTTTTTCAAAAATTCTCAATAAATCTACACTAACTAAATGAAAACCAAAACAATTTTTCAATTTATTTGAAAGCAATAAAATAACTAGACACACTAAATCCCTCCCCCAAGCTAGAACATCACATTGTCCTCAATGTGAAAATGGGGTTAACCGCAAAAAAAACACAAAGGAAGACAAGTAAAGCCAACAAAAGGAAATGGAAATGACACATGCGGAAAATAAAGAAAAATAAATGCATACTAAATTTTAAAAACTTCCCCCAAGCTAGCGTAAGAAGGGCCTTGCGAACAAAGGACTTTTGTTGCTTAAAAAGCTCGTCAAAGCCCTTAGAAGTCTATCATATACCTGCACATGAGCAACATGGAAGCATATATACGCAATTGACAAGATATTAGCATGAATGATCAAAGGTAAGAAATAGGATATCTTATCAATGGGCGCGTGAGAGACTTCAAATAATACCACCATATCACTCCACTCGCCAGCAAGAAATGGAGTATCATTCTTAAGACCACAAAATAAATCGTTAGAGCACAAATTATAATCATAAATGGTCTCAAATGGGTGGTAAGTAGAATGAAAGAAGAGAGGATCATCAAAAATGGGGGGTTTATCCCACTTAATTTCTAAGTCGAAAGTGCTTAGACCTCTATCTTCCTCAAATGGATCAACAATATCTTCTACAAATAAATTGTTAATGGGGTCAACAGACTCGGGAGAAACCTCATTAGAATTACAAAGAATCTCGACAAATTCATTTATAGAAGGTGACTCATCTACTATGGGGTTAATGTCATCAACATGAGTCTCTAAATTTTCTATTTGAATGACACTAGAGGAGATTTTAAAAGATAAAATTGGACCATCATCATCATCCAATAAATCAAAATCATTAGATTGAAAAGACTCACATTGGGGAGGTGAAAAAGCAAAATGAGAGAAGATAGGCTCACGTCGTCTCGGTTTCTCTTGAGAATTTTTTCCCAAACGAGCATGTAAAACTTTAAGCTCCTCTTCGATGCACCAATAATGGAATTGGCGTGCTAATTCCCGACATTCGGAAGCAATGAAATCTAAGAAATTCCAAAGTTCCGGCCCAATCATGTAGTAGAGACTCCCATTACTCAATTTTAGAGCCAATCCACGGGTCTCGGAATCCATGCCGCCAAGCACGAAATGACCCAAGTAATCCCCATCAAGGACATGTCCAAAGGAGATGAGACTATCGCAAAAGTAGTAGAATCGGTCAAGATAGTCAGGAAAAGGCTCATCTTGGAGTTGTGGGATGAATTCGTAACTCATTATGAAAGGCCAATAGCTTTATCACCTACAAGAATAGGCACTAAAACTACAAGAAAACGGTGAGATGAATCCTAAGGAACAAGTGTTCCCTAGGACAAAATAAGATAAGATAAAATTCAACAACTAATTAGCAAACAAAACCGTCTCCCCGGCAACGGCGCCAAAATTTGATAGGCTATCGCACACCTATGCAAAGATAATATTTATACCCTAGACAACAAATGAATGTAGTACGTAGGGGTCGAACCCAAAGGAGACGGGAGTTTATAATTTCGTTGTTATGGATTGAATTTTACCTTGGTAGATTATCAATTGATTGATTAAGTTGAAGTGATGTAATGATAAAACAATAATAAAGAAAATGTCTAGGGAGGTCGGGTCACACATGCTAATTATGTAAATGCTCATGTCAAGTTAGGAAGTTGATTTTACGATAAATGTTTAGGCTTAAAGACACCCACCTTACGATATTAGTGTCAACCATAGACCGGGTCCTAGAGAAACTCTCGTCCATGACTAGGTCGTCCTACTACACATGCTTAGTCTAATTCAATTCCGTGCCTCTCGACTTTTAGAATGAATGAACAAACTTAATCAATGAATAAGGCCTTTAAACATAGATTAAACGTTATGGTGCAAACATGTGATAGAAACAATTATACAATATTATTTTATCCTTATTTTGACATTTACATATTACTTAATCATGCATGGCTTCCTTTATTCCCTAGACAAATGTAACTACTCAAACATGATGAAAATGTAAACTACACTAATGATAATTAAAATGATAAACATAATGGAAATGTAAATAGAAATTACCTTGCAATATGGAAATGAACTATAAATGGAAGAACAATGCTTGTAATATAAATAACTTGTAATATAAATTGTTTTATAACTTGAAATGTAAATAACATAAAGTAAATCTAAACTAAACTAAGAGCTAATCTAAACTAACTACTAAATTTAGAGAGAATTATGAGAAATTGTGTATGTGAATGGTGGTGTACAAGAAGTGTCGACCAAAGCTTCTATTTATAGGAGTGAAGGGAGTAACGGAAATAAGCTACAGGGGCTAACCCCGATCGGGGCCACCCAACCCCGATCGGGGTCGTGGTATTTCTCAAATTTCTCTTAATTCCGTCTTAACTTTGCACTTAATGTTGATGCGGAATCCGATGCTTATGTCTTAATGCGTCCGTCTAAGGTATCTTAAGCATCCTTTGGCATCCAATGCAAACTCTTATCATGGGCTTTCATTTGGATTTCATTTCTTTACATATCCACCAACTAAGATTGGTTTCCTCTTGCTCGGGTTTTCCAATTCTTCCCAAAATGCCCCTATGCTTCCCGAAACTCCTTTGCATGATCAAGACTTGCTCTTATTAGCCTCGTGAACTCTTGTACTTGCTACTTTGACGGGAAAAAGCTACTAAAAGCTTAATTTCCTACAAGACACAATAGAAAACAAGCAAGCACAACTAGAACACGGAATTAGCTCACAAACACTAACATTAGTGCAAATGACATGTAAAATAGAGGTAAAATAGGGGGTTAAAATGTATATAAAATGGACCTATCAGAAGGGTTATAATAAGATTTGAAGCAGCAGAGAGAGATATGATGATGATTATGACACAACTTCCTAACATATATATTAATTAAAAAACAACTCAAATAAACCACACATTGCTTAGTATAAATACATGCATTATCTCAACTAACATTCCATTATCTCACTATACATCTCCAAACCCTAACTGCTAAAACAAACTCCAAATAAACCCTAATTAATCTTTCAAACAAACTCCAAACTCCATCAAAAAAATGAATGATATCATCCTTAAGACTCTTACTATGATCGAGAATAACAACAGTTTCATCCGCCGGTTGCTCCACATTGAGGAAAGTTTCAGGAGCTACCTTGTGGATGCTCGATCCGTACTGAAGGACGCAAAAAAAAAATGGCTTGACAGAGTAGCAGCAGTTGCAGCTATATGACGATATATCAACTGCTGAACGGAACCTCCAAATAGTCAAGGAGGAGAGGACGGATATCATAGAAGAGAATAAGACTCTCTATGAAAATATAAAAATTACATTTTTATTAATGTAATTTTTTTTTTTTAATTTATGTATATATATATATATATATATATATATATATATATATATATATATATATATATATAATATATTAAGTTTTATCATGCATTCCTCTCTATCATCTTGCTTCTTCTTTGTTTTAGTTTATTTAATTTGTTTTACTAGCTAATTAAGCGAATAATACTTAAAGAAATAACATAATGATCGATAAAAACACATACATGCAAATGAAATAATTAGAAAAATAAAATAATGACGATGAAAGACGATGAAACCAACAGTGACGGCGAGATTTACCTGATAATTAGAGAAAGTAAGAGACGATGAAATCAACAGTGACGGCGAGAAGATAAAAGCGACGATGAGAAAGAGAGAAAGAGACGATGAGAAAGTGTGTGTTTTGTGTTTGTGTTTGTCTGTGTTTGTGTATTAAGGTTTGTGTTTGTGGCTGTAGCTGATTTGTGTTTGTGTGGTTTATAGTATGGAAAGTATTGACAACGGTTATTAAACAAAAATCGTTGTTAAAACGTTTTAACAACGGTTGTAAAACAACAACCGTTGTTAAATAAGTTTTAACAACGGGTTTCAAAAGTAACCGTTGTGATTACTTTTCACTAACTTTGCGTCAATTTTGCGCCAAATTATTAACAACGGTTGTGCATGTGTGACCCGTTGTTAAAATGTATAACAACGGTTATATAACCATACCCGTTGTAATTAATTTTAGTAAAATTCGCGCCATACATTCTACAACGTCTATTGTGATTTTCGTGAATAATCGTTGTTAAAGGGGCGTTGTAGTTGCCTGGATTTGTAGTAGTGTATGCAGGTAGACTTGTACTTGTTCAGGCTGTGCTCTCACAACTCCATAGTTTTTGGTCACGAATATTTTTCATTCCCATTACAGTGATGGATAGAATTGAGCAAATATGTAGGAACTACCTATGGAGTGGCTCTGATGATTTTCACAAAACTTCTCCTGTGGCTTGGGATAAGGTTTGTCTTGACAAGAAGTTTGGTGGGCTTGGTATAGTAAATTGCAAACTATGGAATGTGGCTATGTTGGAAAAATATGTATGGTGGCTAGCAGAAAAGGTTGATCATTTGTGGATTAGATGGGTGAATCATATATATATCGAAGGTCAGATTGGTTGGATTATGTCCCTACTGCTAGCTGTAGTTGGACGTGGAGAAAAATATGTCAGGTCAAGGATCAGTTCAAGTCTGCCTATTGCAATGACAAATGGAGCACCAATACATGGAGATACACTATATATGTGGGGTATTCTTGGTTGCAAGGAGATCAGACTAAAGTCCCATTGTACCCTGTTATTTGGAACAGGTTCAATTTGCCCAAGCATTCGTTTATAGGCTAGTTGGCTATCCAAGGGAGACTTATGACAAAGGATAGACTGCTTCGTTTTGGCATCATCAATGATAGCATCTGTGATATTTGTATGACACAGCCTAAGGATCATAATCATCTGTTGTACAAGTGCAGGTTCAGTGTTAAATGTTGGACTATGTTAGCTGACTGGATGGATGTTGCTTTGCCTAGTACAAGGATCATAGACTGGTGCTGCTTGTGGAGATGCAGGTCTCTAATGAAAAAGAAGATTGTAATCATAGCTGTTCTGGCCATGGTACATCAGATTTGGATGGCTCGAAATCTATGTAGGGTGGAGAGTAAGCTTCTTCTGCCTTCATATGTACTCAAGACTGTTCAATCCATTGTTAAAGGCAGAGGACAAACCTGGAAGTGGACATCCAAGTATCAATACGTGAACTGGTCACCTTGGATGTAAACATTGTTTAGTATAATGCATGACAAAGTGTAGCTAATGAGTGCTTGTATTGGTGTTAATGTACTTCATTTCCTAATTATTAATATAATTTTCACATTTCACCAAAAAAAGAAATGTCAAAGTTCTTTTCTTTTCTTTTCTTTTTTTTTTTTTAAAAAAAAAAACTTTAGATAAGAATTGTTTAGGGAGTTATCTTACGAAACTAAAAGAGGTAGATATTTCGCTTGCCTTTTATTTATAAATCATATTTATAGATTTATTTATTTATCAAATTTAACAAAATTGAGCAAGTTTATTGCCATAAGATTTAAGAGGGAGTTGCGCATATAAATAGTTTAAAATTAGAGCGATGTAAATTTTTAATTTTTCATTTAACCTATTCTATTTTTAAAAATTAAAATATTAATGCTTAATGTTAAGTATGTTATTATTTGTTCTTAATATTTACAAATTATTTATTAATTTATAAATGGTGTAAAACTATAATTATGTGATATTTATTTTTTACTTAAACTATTCAAACCATAAACGTAGAAATTTTAAATTTAGTATGAATTTATTTTTAATGGTTGTTTGATTTATCTAAAAATTTAAAAAGCCAAAGTTAATGTTTGTTATGCTATTTGCTTTTAATGTTTTAAAAAATTTTCTTTTTAAATATGAAATAATGATGTCACTTTCTATAATTGATGATGTGGAATTTTGGTAATGCAAGGTGACATTGTCTACGTGACTTTTAAGGTTTACCCTTTTAATAATATTTATAGATGATTACCAATACAATATCCATATTCTTTGTCAATTTGATATTTCAATAAAATTGTCTTGTCATTTTGTTCAATTAATGAATTTTAACATGCATAAGAGAATAGGGAAGATGGTGGTGTGCGGCCGTACGGAAGTTATTACGTTATCGAAATCAACTGGGGCTGCGATGTTGCGTAAAGGGTGGTTTGTTGGTGCAGTCGTGGCTGTAATTATCGTCTGTTGGGGCGGGTGGTATCTGTAGTGGGTGAGATCGCTAGTGATAGGGGTTGGTGGTGGTCCGGTAGGGAAAAGGAGGTGGTGGCAATGGTGGAGAATTTGAAGTATGAGAGACGAGGGATGAAGGAAAACTGAAAAATGAAAGGGATAAATGGTGTCTGCTGCGTATGTAAAAAAGTAAAATGCGTATGTGAAAGAGCAATACCCTTAATTTAAGTTCAGCTTCATTAAGGGGGTGTTTGGTTGAAGTTTTTGGAATGGATTCAATCCATTCTAGTGTTTGGTTGGAGGTTTTTGGAATGGAATTAGATACCCAATGCATTCTAACTCCATTCCAACCCCTTGTAATTTCATACCCATGTTTTCACTCAAGTTTCTAACTCCATTCCATATTATTACTACCTCTATATCTATTACAGGGCCGAACCAAATACTCATGAGCAAGTATGAGGTTCTAACCCCATACCACTATGGTATCACAATCCATTTCATACCTTTTCAATAGTTCGAACCAAACGACCCATAAATTTTTAATTCAGTTATTCTAAGCAAAAAAGAACATAACCTAACTAAGCAAAGAATGGTTTTATACTTCTCCCATGTCATGTGACGGTAATCTATAATACTATGCCTCATTTCTATAAAAATAAAATAGGGTACTGATTTTCGCAGTACACATTTTACTCTTTGTAGTACACTATTGACAATTATACCCCTCTCATTATTCCTCTCATTTTCTCCCATTCCCTTCTACTTCTTTTACCTCTAACTTCCTCTCTCATCCATTAAGACTGTTCACCACCATCAATAACCGTCGTCGACAACCGTCAACCACCATCAAAGCATGTGCTACGTAAATATATTTACAATTTAATGTGCAGTAAAAAGAAAAAAAATACTCCGTAATGGAAGTACTTCACCAACCCAACAACTAATCAACCACCATTCTCTCTACAATCAGACTGCCGGCGGTGGCCACCACCCTGTTCGCCGCCAGACACCGGCCATATCACCGGTTCTCCACCATGAGGCGCATCTCTCGGGCCACGACAACCTTCAAACACCATCTCTCTCCCTTTCCTAATTAAACCCACTCAACTGCTTCCCTCTCGCGACCCAGCGCTGTCGACGGCCACAGGCTGCCCCACGCACATCCATTCTTCGCCGGTGAACAGCCACCACCATGCCGCCATACAACACCATCCCATACCATTAACATAGTAATTACAAATATAAACCCTAAAATTAAAATAAACTATACAAATTGAAAGAAAACAACATTAATTCGATTAATAATAATGAAATTAACTAACAAAATACGTGTTCTAAACTCAAATTATTATCGATAATTAAAGAATTCTTGTTGGATTTGGGAGTAGTTTGGGTCGCAGTAGAGAGAAATAGATTTTAGTGTTTTTTGAGTAGGGGTAGAGAAATGGAAAGATTTTCGCAAAAAGTACTATAATTGTTATAAAATATGTATAGTGGATGACCATGATACCTCTACATCCCCAACCATTGTATCTATTCCCAACCATTGTAACTTTCCATCTCCTTATCCTTTAGGAACCATTGTTACCTTTCACCAAGAGGTATCTTTGTAATCTATATATATGTATCACATGTACATGGATGAAAATATATACAACAACAATACTCACTTTCTCTTATATTGTTTTCTCTCTTTAATCTTCTCTTATCAAAGTAGAATTATAATACGTTATCAGCACGATTCTCTATTCAAGATCAATAACACATTTGGGAGAATCATCAAATTTAGGTTTGTTGCAAACTTATAGTTTTTCGCCTTTGATTTCGATTTTAGATCCTTGCTTAACAAATCTACCAAATTAATTTGTAAGTTTTCTATCTATACTAAATTTATATTATTGTGATTATGACACAATTTTTTACACATTCACTTGTATATATGAATTCTTTTGTTCACATAATCTTTGCATGTACATAATCATACATATAACCGTAGTTAAACTCTTCAATGATAAATAATTGATATTAAAGATAATGATAACTTGCATTATGAGACTCCATTTGCATATTACACAATTTGTTTGATAAATTTGTTGATTTTCATGTTACACATCTATATACTATATTCATTCATACATAATTAATTTAATATATTTGGTCTACTGTATACTTTGTATCTGATTACGCTAACATTGGTGTCTACTATGCACTTTGTGTATAGATTACTCAAGAAAACTTTTATTTTATTTTATTTTTGTTTTGTTTTGTTATTTTTTTATTTCATGATAATTTTCATGACCTAATTTAAATTATTATATTGTTAATAGTGAAAATCATGTCAAACCTTGCAAAACTTGAATTTGCGACCCTTGAAATTTCGGGAAAGAATTATTTACCTTGGGTGTTAGATGCTGAAATACACCTAGATGCAAAAGGGCTTGGTGAGACGATACAAGATGGAAATAAAACAACATGTCAAGATAAGGCTAATGCTATGATATTTCTTCGCCGTCACCTCCACGAGGGTCTTAAAAACGAATATTTAACTATTAAAGACCCACAAATCCTTTGGAGCAATCTAAAGGAAAGGTATGATCACCAGAAAACCGTCATATTGCCAAACGCTCGCTATGATTGGATGCATTTGAGATTGCAAGATTTCAAATCTGTCAGTGAATATAATTCAGCCATGTTCAAAATTACTTCTCAATTGAAGTTATGTGGCGAGAAAGTCACAGATATGGATATGTTAGAAAAAACATATTCTACTTTTCACGCTAATAATATTGTCCTGCAGACACAATATCTTGAAAAGGGCTTTAAGAAATATTCTGAATTAATATCTTGTTTGTTGGTGGCTGAGCAAAATAATGAGCTTTTGATGAAAAATCATGAATCACGCCCCATTGGTTCTACCCCATTGCCAGAAGCAAACATTATGTCCTATAATGAAAAGGGGAATTATAGAGACCATGCCAGCAGCAGTGGTCAAGGCCGTGGCCGTGGACAATGGCGAGGCCGTGGGCGTGGACGTGGACGTAGATTTGGTGGTCGTAATGGAGGTCGTGGAGGTTATTTCAAAAAGACACATTTCCACCCGCAGTGGGAACCGAAAAGATCATACGGGTGAGAAAGATAAAAGCGAAAGCGTGACCAATATATGTTATCGTTGTGGTGCAAAAGGGCATTGGTCACGCGTTTGTCGCACACCCAAACACCTTGTTGATCTTTATCTTCAATCGATAAAGCGAGTAAAAGAAAGAATACCGAAACAAATATGGTGATTGAAGATGGCGAAGGTGACTTTGATTCAAGCGATACAACTCACCTAGAAGTGGATGATTTCTTCCCGACCCCCGAAGGGAATTAGATAATAATTATGAACTTTTAAGACTATCAAATTATCTATATCAATTCGTGTTAGGACGTTTTATGCTTGTTTTATCATTTATATGGTGTGTTTAGAATTTAAAGGATCCTATGTATAGTTTATATGTATTATTCAATATGGTATTTTTATTTAAATCTATATTTATCATTCTTATTATATTTATGTTTGTTTTAGTGACGCATATTTTATTTCCTTGAAGAAAATGAATACCCCACGAATTCGAATGGGAATAAATGATGAAGAATTATGTATTGTTGACAGTGCAACTACCCATACAATACTTAAGAATATGAAATATTTTTCTCATTTGACGATGAAAAAGACTAGTGTGAGTACTATATCGGGTAGTACAAACATTATTGAAGGCTCCGGAAGAGCAGGTATATTATTACCTTGGGGAACTAAAATTGAAGTTGTTGATGCATTATACTCTCCTAAGTCTCAAAGAAACTTGTTAAGCTTTAAAGATATTCGCCGAAATGGATATCATATTGAGACAATAAGTGAAGGGAATAATGAATTCCTTCAAATCACGAGTATAACCCAAGGCATGAAACACGTAATAGAAAAGTTGCCTACGTTCTCTCTCGGCTTGTACTACACGAAAATTAATACGATTGAAGTCAATGCTATTTTAAACCAGAAGTTTAGCGATAACTCTATAATTTGGCACGAGTTAGGTTAGGCCATCCCGGTTCAACAATGATGCGAAGGATAGTGCAAAATTCATGTGGACATTCTTTGAAGAACCGGAAGTTTCTACCTAATAATTTTCCCTGTGCTGCTTGTTCACAAGGGAAACTTATAATTCGTCCTTCACCAGTTAAGATAAATTTTGAATCAATTAGTTTTCTGGAACGTATACAAGGGGATATTTGTGGACCAATACATCCATCAAGTGGACCATTTAGATATTTTATGGTTTTAATCGATGCATCGACTAGATGGTCCCATGTATGCTTGTTATCAACTCGAAACTTGGCGTTTGCGAGATTACTTGCTCAATTAATAAAATTACGAGCACACTTTCTCGATACACCTATCAAGAATATTCGTCTTGATAATCTTTGGTGAATTTACTTCTCAAACTTTTAATGATTATTGCATGTCGATTGGGATAAATGTTGAACATCCTGTAGCCCATGTTCATACACAAAACGGTCTAGCTGAATCTTTAATCAAACGACTTCAACTAATTGCTAGACCATTATCGATGAGGTCTAAACTCCCAATTTCTGCCTGGGGACATGCTATACTACATGCAGAATCACTTATTCGCATCAGACCAACGAGTTATCATAAGTTCTCCCCGTCTCAATTGGTTCATGGTCAAGAACCAAATATTTTCCATCTTAGAGTTTTTGGTTGTGCGGTTTATGTACCAATAGCTCCACCACAACGCACAAAGATGGGTCCCCAAAGAAGGTTGGGAATATATGTTGGATTTGAATCTCCTTCAATAATTAAATATCTTGAACCAACCACAGGGGATTTATTTAAGGCTCGTTTTGCAGATTGTCATTTTAACGAGTCAGTTTTCCCATGTTTAGGGGGAGAAGACAAACAGTTGGAAAAGGAATTAAATGGAATGAATTATCACTATCTCATATTGATCCTCGTACTAAACAATGTGAACTTGAAGTTCAAAAGATAATTCATTTACAAAGCTTAGCTAATCAACTGCCAGATGCTTTTACTGACCCAAAAAGAGTGACTAAGTCACATATTCCAGCTGTAAATGCTCCATTTCAAATTAAGATCCCAGAAGGACAAACTAGAATTGGTAATGAATCTTGTGCACGCCAGAAGCGTGGAAGACCAATTGGTTCCAAGGATAAAAATCCTAGAAAAAGAAAAGGAGCAAAGAATGAAAGTGGCCCGTTCGAGGATGTAAATTTACACAAATCTCCTGAAGAGACTATGGACATGATTGAAAATTTAGTTAGGAAGAAACTCGGTACTGAAAACGAAGAGATCTCAATAAATTATATCATGTCTGGTATTATTTGGAACCGAAATCAAATCGACGTCGACAATATTTTTGCATGCAATGTTGCATTAGATGTTATGAAAAATGAAGAGGATCATGAACCCAAGTCTATTGATCAATGTAGACAAAGAGATGATTGGCCAAAATGGAAAGAAGCAATTGAATCAGAATTAAAATCTCTTGAAAAGAGAGAAGTTTTTGGACCAGAGAGTCCGTACACCGAAGGTGTAAAGCGGTGGGACACAAATGGGTCTTTGTGCGAAAGAGAAATGAAAATGGTGAAATTGTGAGATATAAAGCTCGATTAGTTGCACAAGGATTTTTACAAAGACCCGGTATTGATTATGAAGAGACATATTCTCCTGTGGTGGATGCAACTACTTTTAGATTTTTAATCGATCCAGCGGTGAAAGAAGGTCTTGACTTACGCCTAATGGACGTAGTCACAACTTATCTGTATGGTCCTTTGGATAATGATATATATATGAAACTCCCGAAGGTTTTCGGTTGCCGAAGCAACCTCATCAAGTTCGGGGAACATTTCTCTATCAAGTTGAATAGATCTCTTTATGGATTAAAACAATCTGGGCGTATGTGGTATAACCGCCTCAGTGAGTACTTGACAAAGGAAGGATACAAGAATGATCCTATTACCCCCTGCATTTTTATAAAGAAATTTGGATCAGGATTTGTTATAATAGCGGTGTATGTTGATGATTTAAATATCATTGGAACACCAAGAAATTTCGATGTGAGTGGAATATTTAAAGAAAGAGTTTGAGATGAAGGATCTCGGGAAAACCAAATTTTGTTTGGGTTTACAAATTGAGCATTTAAATAATGGAATTCTCTTACACCAAGCAACATACACGGAAAAGGTACTTAACAAATTTTTTATGGATAAAGCACATCCTTTGAGTACTCCAATGGTAGTACGATCACTTGATATTGATAAAGATCCATTTCGCCCTAGAGAAAATAATGAAGAGATTCTTGGTCCTGAAGTACCTTATTTAAGTGCAATTGGCGCACTGATGTATATTGCAAGTCATACTAGACCTGATATATAATTTTCCGTTAATTTATTAGCCAGGTTTAGTTCTTGTCCAACCCGAAGGCATTGGAATGGGATTAAACATGTACTTCGTTATCTTCAAGGTACGAAGGATATGGGTTTGTTTTTCCCTAACATGTCCAGAGAAAATCTAGTTGGTTTTGCAGATGCAGGTTATTTATCAGATCCTCATAATGCCCGATCACAAACTGGATATGTGTTTACCTGTGGTGGTACTGCCATTTCTTGGCGCTCTATGAAACAAACTATAACGGCTACTTCTTCCAATCATTCTCAGATTTTAGCAATTCACGAGGCAAGCCGTGAATGTGTATGGCTAAGATCTGTAATTCAGCATATACGAGAAGATTGCGGTTTGTCCTTTCAGAAAGAAGCACCCACAGTTTTATATGAAGACAATGCAACATGTATTGCACAACTAAAGGAAGGTTATTGATGGGGCATATTCTGCACCGCTGACCAAGTCAACACACTGAGCAAGGTCAAAGATATCCACAGCAAGTCAACGACTTAGATAGCCTAGCCGATGCATCCCATCGGCCTGCCACCTGGGTCTCGGCGTGACAACCTGCCAGCCGGGACACACATCCGCGTACTCATATCCAAGACCCCTCGGCGGCGAGTCAACTTTGTCCGCCGGCCTGCCATAGGTCCTCGGCCGAGGGGTAGATCGATCTTTCCACCCGCTAGCCACTTGGCCACTTGGCCACTACGTGACAAAAGGTGAAAGTCTATAAATACTCCTCAACCTTCATTGAGGAAAGGATCTCACAATTATAACCTAAATACACTATTCATCTGGTAATATCTCCCTTATCTCTCTACAATACGCATCTAGCCAAGTAACACAGCTTAATCCTTTAAGTTTACTGACTTGAGCGTCGGAGTGAGTACGCTTGGCACACAGCCAAGCCCTCAGTTCGTTCATTGTTGCAGGAGAGGCCGAGGGGGACGATAGGAGCAAGAAGGATTCAGCTCAAGGCATTATTCTACAAGCCACGGGTGGTAACTAATCACTGCTCTGGAACTACACCCGGAACAATTGGCGCCGTCTGTGGGGAAGACACTAGAAGCTAGTCACATTCATTCCCAAAAAAAAAAAAAAACAAAAACCCACCCAAAAAGCTAAGAAAATGTCGAAACAAAGAAGAGGTGTTCGTAATCGACGAGCCCCTCCACCCGGATGATACCTTCAACAACCTCGAGTCGAGCAGCCCTCCACCGGCGGAGTAATCCAACCGGAGTTCGGGATGCCGATAATACCAGATACGCCGCCGCGACCAACCAGTCACCATCATGGGACATGTGGTTGACATAAAAAACCGAAAATGGTCCTGGACCTAATTAGCAATGCGTCTCGCTCACACTTTGTCACACCGACAAGAGCGGCGGAAACCACCCAGGAGACCCGGGCCCAAAACGTGACTCCGAGAAATCTGAACGGAGCACTAGGAGAAGTTGACCCGGTCAAGACGTCGGGGAGCCCAAAGTGGGCGCGGTAGACCTAAGTCCTTCCCGCACTCGCGGAAGGACAGCGTCCCCGCCACACGAACGAGGCATACCCCAAAGGAGCCAGAGGAGTCCGACTCGGCGAGTTGGAGAAGGAGTCATAGTCGAAGAAGGAGCCCCTCCCGCTACGAGGGGAGAAGCCCGGATAGGGATGCGAGGAGCCGATCGCCACGTGTCATTCAACACGTGGTCAGGCAACCCCTCAACGCCTACGTCCTAGAAGTCCCGGTGCCAAACAAGCTAAAGCGCCACCCCTATCATACAAGGGGGATAGCGATCCACCGACCACGCCGAGGCTTTCGAGTCTTACATGTCGGTATGGGAGCAGCCCGACGAGGTCCAGTGCCGAATTTTCCCAACAACCCCGCATGGGATGGCTCGTAGCCGGTACAAAGGGCTTCCCGATGGCTCGGTGTACTACTACGCCGACCTGAAGGGCGCTTTCCTAACCCAAAGACTCTCGCAATAAGAGAAGGGCCGTAGAGACCTCCGACCTCCTAACTATCGACGGAGGGGGCGAGTCTCTCCGAAGCTACGTGAAGAGGTTTGATGGAAAGGTCCAGCAGATTCGAGAAATTAATCCCGAGCGGGCGGCCTTCGCGGCGATGAAAGGCCTCCCGAGGGGAGCCTTAAAAACGAGCTCATCAAGAGCGGAGGCCTAGGCGGGACGCCGCGGGAAGCGGCCGACCAGGCCATCAAGGTAGAAGACTATCACAAGACTCGGGTAGATCCCAGCGAAGCCGAGCACTCGAGAAAGAGGAGTCACCGGCAGGACCCAGACGAAGAACGCCGCGACAACAACGGTTCGCGGTCCGACGGAAAACGCCGTGAGAATAACAGATCACGGTCGGACAGATCCGACCGGCGGCAAGACTCGGGGGGCGCCGGGTGGAATTCGGGAACGTACCACCAGAGGCGGTATAGTGAAAAAACCCCCTCGTCGTATCGCCCGCCGAGGTCTTCGCCCGAGCAAAAACGAGGGCCGAAGTGGGAGAGACCCCCAAGCCAAAAAGTGACGGTGACACGAGCCGATCGTGAGTACCACGGCCACACCGGCCATTTAACCAACGACTGCCGCCATCTGAAGAATGCCATAGAGGAACTGATCCGGAAGGGAAGCCTCGGCAAGTACGTCGCAAAAGGCCAAAAAAGACCGACGCGCAGTTCAGATAAAAAGTCCGTTTTCGAACGGATATGAGTGATTCACGTTGTCATCGGGGGCAACGAGAACGGGGGGTCCGCTCATGGGCACAAACGACACCTAAAAACGAGCCGTATCAGGCCATCAACTTTGTGCCCAACTCGGGGATCCCCTCTGCAAGCATCCCCGACATGACTATTGGAAGAAAGGACTACGAAGGGGTCATCGCCCCTCACAGCGACCCGCTCGTAGTCAATTTAGACATATCCAACCACCTGGTCAAGAGGTGCCACGATTGACACGGCGCATACACGAACATCATGTTTAGAGAATGCTTCCTCGGCCTCGGCCTGAAGATCAAAGACTTAAGCCCTCGCACCAACCCGCTATACTGACTTTTTCGGGGCCTACTGGTACCACCGGGGTCAATTAGGCTCCGGTGAGATTCGGCGAAAAGACGTCGCCAAGAACGCCCTAGCCGAGTTTGTGGTCATCGACGGCTCGTCCGCATACAACGTCCTCATAGGCCGGGTCACCCTAAGCGAGGCCGACGCAGTGATGTCCATCCGGGCCCTAACACCGATGTATGTCTCGGACCGGGGGAAGCGCATAAGCTCGTCTCCAAAGACGAGAAGGATGAGGTGATCAACGTCCAGATAGCTGCCCGAGGATGCAACATGCAGTCCCTCAAAGAGGCGAGAAAGTCCGAAAAAGGGAAGAGTCCGTCCTTGCGGCGGAGAGGACGACCAAATGGATACAACTAGGGGCCGGGCGAGGAAGTGCGCCCGTAATGAGCCGGTAGGGCATCGGTAATCTCGTAAGAATTTATGTAGCCGCGGAGGTGTCCAAAATATCTGTGAACACCCCAACGCATGTTTTCACCTAATGAGAAACCATCAAGCCTTCGATCAAAGCGAAATTTTCCCATCAGTTATCTATCAAGATACCGATGTCGGCACACCTTGTCATACCGACAAGAGCGGCGATCGTTGCGAAGACATTAGCGCCGTCGCAGTCACCCCAAGTAGTAGACGCCACTAGGATCACCCCAAGAGGTAGACTCCGTCGCAGATCACTCCAAGTGGTAGACGCCACGTAACACGCTATCAAGATACCGATGCCGCTCACACCGTCATACCGACAAGAGCGGCATCGTGGCGAAGACATTAGCGCCGTCGCATCACCCCAAGTAGTAGACGCCACGGCAATCACCCCAAGAGGTAGACTCCGTCGCAGTCACTCCAAGTGGTAGACGCCACGTAACACGCTATCAAGATACCGATGCCGGCCACACTTTGTCATACCGACAAGAGCGGCGGTCGTTGCGAAGACATTAACGCCGTCGTTAGTCACCCCAAGTAGTAGACGCCACGGCAGCCACCCCAAGAGGTAGACTCCGTCGCAGTCACTCCAAGTGGTAGACGCCACGTAACACGCTATCAAGATACCGATGCCGGCACACACCGTCATACCGACAAGAGCTAGTCGTTGCGAAGACATTAGCGCCGTCGCAGTCACCCCAAGTAGTAGACGCCACGGCAGTCACCCCAAGAGGTAGACTCCGTCGCAGTCACTCCAAGTGGTAGACGCCACGTAACACGCTATCAAGATACCGATGCCGGCTCACACTGTCATACCGACAAGAGCGGCAGTCGTTGCGAAGACATTAGCGCCGTCGCAGTCACCCCAAGTAGTAGACGCCACGGCAGTCACCCCAAGAGGTAGACTCGTCGCAGTACTCCAAGTGGTAGACGCCACGTAACACGCTATCAAGATACCGATGCCGGCTCACACTGTCATACCGACAAGAGCGGCAGTCGTTGCGAAGACATTAGCGCCGTCGCAGTCACCCCAAGTAGTAGACGCCACTAGCCACCCCAAGAGGTAGACTCGTCGCAGTCACTCCAAGTGGTAGACGCCACGTAACACGCTATCAAGATACCGATGCCGCTCACACACACGTCATACCGACAAGAGCGGCAATCGTTGCGAAGACATTAGCGCGTCGTCAGCACTACCCAAGTGGTAGACGCCACGTAACACGCTATTAAGAACCAACGCCGCTTCCTGGTCAATCCAACAAGAGTCATCGCACATTACACTCGCAAAAACATTCAAAGTGTCGTGGAAGCGTTGAAACACAGTTGAGATACGTACTCAAAAACGGCCCCGGCCAAGCCGAGGCGAAAACAAGAAGGGCGCTCAATTAAGAATACAGGAAGACACTTTGATGAGATAAAGACCACGGCCAGGCCGCAGGCGAAAGAAACGAATTATTATTAGAAGTTACAAGATTTACAAGTGAGAAGAATACAGACGACGGTCGTCCCCGCGGGGATAATCCGAGACACAACCTACTAAAAGTTGTACAAAAAGCAAAGGCTACGATTATACCAAGAGATAGCGGGAAGGAAGAGCCGAGTAGTTGGCCCACGGACAAATGAAACCGATCATTGTAAACTTGTTCTCATCAAGCAAAGACATGTTAGTGAGGAGTCGAAACAGATCTGCTTTGTGAACTTGCTCTCTTAGGCCTCGCCTTCTTTTCGCCATCGCATCGGCGCCGCATCTTCCCGTAGGCAACCCGACTTCTCTCTAGCAGCCTCAGCCTTGGCCTCGGCATCCTCAGCTGCCCTCATCTTTTCGGCCTCCTCCTTAGCCGCTCTAGCCCTCTCAGCAAGAGCCGCTTTCTCCGCGGCCGCCTCCCCTCCATCTTCGCCTTCGCCGCCTCTTTGTCGCCTCCACCGCGGCTTCCTCCTTAGCCGCGACTCGTCATCAAGCAAAGACGTCGAACCTGTCCCACGGGAAGGAGCCATCAAGAGGGAAAAGATCCACGATAACTTCCCTGGCAAGCATCTTCGGCCAAGTCCGGAACTCGGCGCACGATTTGGGGAGCATGACGGTTTGGAGCATATCGACGTCCGCCTCCTTTTGCTTGATGATGGCCTCTTTGCCACGAATCAGCTCAGCCTGGGCCTTAAACATGCCCCTGTATTGATCCTTCTGCTGGAGACAGAGGTCAGCACGCTTCTGAGCAAGGCTACATTCCTCCAGCAGCTTCGCAGCTTCGGTTGCCGCAGCCTCGGCCTTAGCTCTCTCAAAGAAGGACCTCCTTTTCGGCGTCCTCCCGGAGCTTTCGCTCAGCCAAGAGCGCCTTCTCAGCATCTCCCCTGAGCTTCTGCTCATTATGGAGACTCAGCTTCGCCGACGCAGCCACCTGCTTAGTGGCATTACACTCGGAAACAGCTCGAGCAATGACCCTCTCCCCGCTCCTTCGAGGCGAGCCCCGGTGGCCACGTTCCACCTCGACTCCCTAATCGCCTTTGTGCCTTCCTCTATAAGTCGGGAGACGGAAGCCTCTCGGGGGGAGGAACGGCAGTGGCTTTGGCCACCACACTGCGGGCCGGGAGAAGGAAACCTTCGGGATGAAGAAGTGACGGCGGCGCCACGATCGCGAGCTCGCGCAGAGAAGCCCACCGCCCGCCGCCCAACGTGAGCGATGGCCGATGCGGCCGATCCGCAAAAATTCAATTAAAGCATCGCATCAACCGACTTATCGGGAACACCTAATGGCACGGCTAAGTTTAAACCACGGGATAGACGGAGATACCATGTCCGGCCTTCTTGGCGGAGAAGGCACTTCCTTGCCGGCAGCAGGCCGTCCTTTTCCTCCTACGGATAAGGGGAGATCCCTCGCATCGAGTCCCCCTCATCGGAATATCAACAATCTCCACCTTCTTAGGGGAGAGGACGGGAGTTGAAACCGGTTTCGACGCCGTCTTCCGCGTCCGACGCACCACGCCGCTAATCACCCGGCTCTGCGCCTCCTCCTTGCTCAAGCCCTTCAGCCGCTGTTCCATGAGGTCATTCGGCGACGTCCTGCGATCATGGGCCAGAGCCTTGGGATGCAAGTTAGCAACGGTTTTGTCTTTATGCAGCCCCATTCTCCGAAGAAGATCCTCAGATAGGTCCGGTCCGAAGTGGGTCGCAAAAGAAACAAAGAATCAAGAAGAGGAAATAAATCGAAGTCCGAGAAAACAGGAGCATTGAGAGCGGTGACGGGCCTCACACCGACCCCACTCACCCCGCGCGCCAGGGCGGTGATGAGGCCGACGTAGCAAAGTGGCTCATCCCGGAGAATGATCTGCGTCGGGGGAATCCATCTTTTCGGCACCCCACTCTTGTCCACCTCGAAGAGCCTCATCGCCAACCTCTCATCCTCCTTCGGATGGACCCCGGCATCCATTTTCGATGTTTCCGGGTGACCCATCCGTCATGCTCCGCCCTAGTCTCACACCGCAAATTAACTGGTCTTTGGAAGGAGCGGGCGCGGATAGTCGTCCGGTACCTTAACGTACACCCACCGACCCCGCCAGTCCTTGCAAGAAGAGAGCTTGTCAACAGAGACGTAACCTTGCTCCGTTTGCACGCTGTACCATCCGACACGGCCAGAGATTGATGGTTTCAGATAATGAAGTCGACGGAATAAATTCACCGTCGGAGCCTCTCCCTTGAAGAGACAAAGCCAGACGAAACCGATTATGGTTCTCATGGCCAACGGGTGCAGTTGGGCAACGGCAACGTTCATGGCCTTAATTATGGCCATAACATACCCATTCAGGGGAAACCGGAGACCATACTCCAAATGCCGCATGTACACACCGGTGTGGCCTGGCGGAGGACAACAGACGGACCGACCCTCCCGGGGATGACAATTTCGTATCCACTACCGAAGAAAAAATGGCCCTCGAAAAGTTTCTCACGGAACAACCGGCAAGCTTATGGGACCAAACACGGTCAAGGCGAACCTTACAGGCATCACCGTGATCCATGACGCATCTTGCCTCTCATTAGGACGAGGCCTTTCCTCCTCCTCACCAAAATCATCACCAAAATCACCACAAGAATCTTCATCCTCCCATTCCTCCGAATCCGAGGATCAACCTCGGAGAAGGAGACCTAGGACCCTCCGACACGGGCCCACTAGGTCCAAAGATCGGCAGAAGACATGTTCACAACAAATTACTAGCAAAGAAAAGAAAAATTCGTTTGTTTACCTTCAAAGGAAAAAGTGCTAGCCGGATCAAAAACTCTGAAGATTGGAAGAAAAAAGAAGCCCTTCACTTGAGCAAGATGAAATTTTGAAGAAAATTTGAGAAAATGAAATTAGTGACCAAAATCACGGAAAAACTGCCCTATTTATAGGGAAAAAGCCCATAATAAAAGGCCAATCGAGCACGACCCCCATGAAGCAACAGCCAATCAACGAGCAAACACGTGTCGAGCATGCAACCACGGAATGTCAATCGTCGCAACAGTTAAACGTCAATCAATGCAACAGTGACCAAGCGTCTTCAACACGCCCGTTCACATCCCTTCAACTATTCATTTTCCTCAACAAATTCCTAGGTATCCGGTCGCCGCCGCCACCGATCAACCAAGCTAGGAAGCACCGGCCGGGGCAATCAAAATCAACCAAGCACTCTCGGCCTTGGTCACGGCCAGCGTCATATTCTTTTCCACATCGAGTGCCCTTTACGCATCCATGTGGAGGGGGGATATGGTATACGGCACGGCCTAGGATATGGTATACGGCACGGCCTAGGATATGGTATACGACACGGCCTAGCAAGAGCCACGCCGATGCACAAGAAGAAGCCGATGCAAAAAATTTCTAAAAATTACTTGTGCAGAATACATGCTCAACGTACATCGGAGCCCATACCACGGCATAGACTACGCTGGGGGCAAATTGATGGGGCATATTCTCGCACCGCCGACCAAGTCAACACACCGAGCAAGGTCAAAGATATCCACAAAGAAGTCAACGACTTAGATAGCCTAGCCGATGCATCCCATCGGCTGCCACACTGGGTCTCGGCGTGACAACCCGCCCCGGGACACACATCCGCGTACTCATATCCAAGACCCCTCGGCGGCGAGTCAACTTTGTCCGCCGGCCTGCCATAGGTCCCTCGGCCGAGGGGTAGATCAGTCTTTCCACCTGCTAGCCACTTGGCCACTACGTGACAAAAGGTGAAAGTCTATAAATACTCCTCAACCTTCATTGAGGAAAGGATCTCACAATTATAACCTAAATACACTATTCATCTGGTAATATCTCCCTTATCTCTCTACAATACGCATCTAGCCAAGTAACACAGCTTAATCCTTTAAGTTTACTGACTTGAGCGTCGGAGTGAGTACGCTTGGCACACAGCCAAGCCCTCAGTTCGTTCATTGTTGCAGGAGAGGCCGAGGGGGACGATAGGAGCAAGAAGGATTCAGCTCAAGGCATTATTCTACAAGCCACGGGTGGTAACTAATCACTGCTCTGGAACTACACCCGGAACAGTTATATCAAAGGTGACAGAACAAAGCACATATCACCAAAATTCTTCTTCACTCATGATCTTCAAAAGAGTGGCGATATTAATGTTCAACAAATTCGCTCAAGTGAAAATTTAGCCGATCTATTTACTAAAGCTCTTCCTACTGCAACATTTAAGAAGTTGCTTCATCAAATTGGATTGCGTCGTTTCAAAGATCTTGGTGATATACTTGTCGGGGGAGTTTTTTTGTATTTGTACTCTTTTCCTTCACCATGGTTTTTCCCATTGGGTTTTCCTGGTAAGGTTTTAACGCGCAAAGATTCCATGCGCATCACCAGACATTATGTTATTTTAAGGAATGGTCATCCAAGGGGGAGTGTTATAAAATATGTATAGTGGATGACCATGATACCCCTACATCCCCAATCATTGTATCTATTCCCAACCATTGTAACTTTCCATCTCCTTATCCTTGGAAATTTATTGTTACCTTTCACCAAGAGGTATCTTTGTAATCTATATATATGTATCACATGTACATGGATGAAAATATATACAACAACAATACTCACTTTCTCTTATATTGTTTTCTCTCTTTAATCTTCTCTTATCAAAGTAGAATTATAATAATAATGAGTAAAATGCATACTATGAAAATAAATTATGATAAAATAAAATGAGAGTCGGTCACAATAAAGTCCATAAACCAATGAAAAAACACCAACACAAGTGATTTGAAGCAAAGAATAAAAACCCCATTTCTCCCTGAAACAAACATCTTTCCTTGTCATTCTCTTCTAGTCTTGTTGTACTCTTCATAACATAAAACGATCATCATCGATTCATCGCATATAAATACCCCTCTTCATTCACTTTACTCACCTCCATAAACCTCCTTCCTTCCGCCATTTTCACTCTCTCCATGAATTAATTACCATTTCTCTCTTTCCTTCACATTGATCGCACTTCATCAATGGCGGATGATGAACTCGTTAAGCTCGTCCAAGCTCTATCCGCCAACAATAACAACAATACCGATGTTTTGTTGAGATTTCGCCATGATTCTTCAAAATTAGGGTTTCACAGGTTTTACTGTATCCTTAAGTACGGCGTTGAAGTGATCGCTGATGATAATAATAGTTCGATTGAATTAGGGCTTCAATCTTGGACTCAATCTCAGATTCAATCGGTTTTATCAATCGCGCTTTTGATTGCTTCCGCTGCACGATCTCTTTCAGGTACATTTTTCGTGAATTTCGGCGTGTTTTTGAAATTATTTGTTGTTTTGCGTATTTGATGGATTTCGGTTGATTTTTCTGAGCAGTTGAGCAAGTGGAGAATGTAGTTGTCGCTACGTTGCATCGGTCCATTGAGTTCGCTTTGTGTTGTTTGGAGAAATTTAAGCTTTACGGTGATGATATCAGTTTGCAGGTTAGTGTAATTTCATTCAAAATCTTGAATTAACAATTTTATGAGATTGTAGTTGCTTATTGCTTCTGATTTTGTTTGTTTTCGCCTATATTGATTGTCGCTTCAGTTGAGTAATTATAGTTTCTCGGAATATTGTCGATTTCTTTGGGATGTGTCTTTACTGTATAATTTTAGTCAAGCTGATATGTGTTTTTTGCCATCTTATTTTAGGCCAAGAAGTTAGTAAATAGGAATGTTGTGACTCTTTCGTTTAGGAGTATGATTTTATGGATCTAGTTTTCACTGAAGGTCCTGATAATTAAGCTGTTATGTCGCTTTTATATCTCAGCTAACTGTTGTAGAGAAGTTATGTACGAACTGTGGACTGTGGAGTAGTATTTTACCCAATTTTGAAATAGTACTTTGTCGTTGTGTTTTCTTGCTGAAGTGGAGGTAGGAACTTCATTGTAGTGCTTGGACGTCTGTTATTTTTTGAGAAGAGAATTGGTCGAGCAATATAACTTGCGGAAAGTTGTATATCTTGGACTTATTGGATTAATGTTATAAGTTAGAACTAGTGCAACAAGTACAACGTCGATGAGGCTGAGATATTCGTAGCTGTGACATCTTCTCCAACTGAGTGGAGTTATTAATTTGCAGATAATGTCCTTAGCTGTATGTAAAAATTACTCACTCCGATTCTTTGGAAGTGTCCAATTTTTTCAAAATCCCCCTCACAAATTTTGAAAAGTTAGGAAATTCCAAAGAATTGGACGTAGTAATTTATATTGAAAGTTGCATGACATTTTCTATTTTCAATTGACCAAAGACTCACTATAGTTATGTGGATAGAGCCTCTTTTTTATCTGCTTATTGTATCACGAACTAGTAGAGTGCTGTTGTATCTCACTACACAATCTTCATTATGTGTTATATAGATAAAGCCTGTCTGTTGTTTAACACATAGGTAAGACTACGTAAATCCAACTCCCTTTACACAGTCAGGACTCAGGAGTATGTTTTTTTAACATGGGATAAGGTTACATACTTACGTACATCGAACTCTCTTACCCTGCCACAAGTGTGAGCCATTAAGGCTCTTGGGTAATGTTAGTGTTGCATTGAAAATCGTATCACACTTTATGAATGATGAGAAGAAGCTATTCAACCAATTTAATGTATGATGAATTGTCTGTAGAAATATGCAGAGTTTGGTCTTTGAAAAGTCCAGTGATGGAAGATTACGCGGATAAAATTAAGCTTTGGGATAATGTTCTCTGTAGAGTCGTGAAATACGTCCGTGATGGAAGTGTTGTTTAGTCTTTTACCACTGATTCCCATTACCTTTTGTGATATGCCCTTTGCAGCTAACTGCTGTATCTTGAACGAGCTTTTATAGAATTTGATATTATATATGACAGTAGGAGAGCATAATTTTTTGGATACTTCTTCTTTTGTTCATGGCTGTCCTTCCAATCAATTCTCTTTTGTTTCTTTGAAAAATTGATATGCTACCCTCATTTTACGAAAAGCAGTATTTTATGAAAAGTCCAACCAGCAGCCCCTTTTAAAAATTGCTATTTTTCATTACCACAGTATGCCATTATGGCTGCTGATAGCCTTTTTAAATTGAGATTGGCATAAGAAACATTTACTTTTAACTCGATGGGGATTATTATGTTGAAACAGCTTAAAGTACATGTGTAGGCTCTTATGCTGCAATGGAGGTTTATCTCAGTGTCCCTTTCTTAGTTTTCGGTTATATATGGACTTTGGCTAGAGCTTGAAATACTAGACTAGATATAGTTTGTCCTCATGCTGAGACCTCTCTAGGCATTGTTTACCATGCTGGATATATAGTGGACATCCTGCAACGTTAACTGGTCGAACGATGGACTGGGTTTACTCTCTCATGTGTACTTCAGTAGATCAGTTATACAGCCTCTAGACAAGTTCATTATTGTCTTTAATTAGCATGTTTTTCTGTAACATCACGCTTTTAGTGCTGGACCTTGATGTGGATTGTGTATGACTGTTGAATATTAAGCTGTTGTGTTTTTGGAACTTGTCATATACTCATGCAGGCTATAGAAAGGCTTTAATACCGTTGTTTCTGTCCTAAATTCTGATACTGGGTGTATCATGTGGCTGAAAAGGATTAAGGATAGAAACTAATCTCTGTTATGACTAAACACTTATCTATGTTTTGATGTCGCTCCTTGCCTCAGAATACTGCATTGAAGCTGTTAGAAGCTGGGTTACTTGGGCAAATAGATAGCGAGTTTGATTCATCTCAGTCCAGTTCAGCACATTTGCTTGTGGAAGGGTTGCCTTCTGTCCTTTATCAAGAGGATGATTCTTTGATTGAACAGCACACCAAGTGTAGTGTACAAGGTACGCTTCTCCTGACTATGTGGTGCCTCTTAACTATATTGTGCTCCAGTACTAGCTGGCATAACATCATGGATTTGTTGATTTTTGTGTTTATAGGTGTCCGATGTTCTAGCGAAAAGCCGCCAGTTGATCAGCTTCTTTCGACATTAGCGTCCAACCTCTTGCAACCTGACATGACAAAATCACCCATGGAATCCACTTTTCCGCATGATTTCAGTTCGTTGGTGTCTTCTTCTCAGCATTGGGCGGTTTTTCACTTAGGATGCGTTCATCGCCTACTGTTCTCTTGCAATGAACTTATTCAGCTTCAAGAAACTTATGATGTAAAGGTGGTTGAGTTGAGCTTGCGGAGGAAATTGTCTGCTTCTTCCAATATCCTGAAGTTACTTAGTAATCTTGTGGGCAGCATCCCATTTCTTGAAGTGGATCATCCTTTACTAAAAAGTATTGCCGATTTTGCTGACGTGGTTCCTACTATGTTTAAGCTGCGGCTTGACTTTGTGGGAAGCCATGTGAATTCTGAGATTAGCTATGACAGTGTTATGCTAAATATTCTTGAGGAGTATCTGCATTTTGTGCAACTGCTTAGCTGTGGTAAGAGCGTTTGCCAAAATGTCAAGGCATGCATACTTGCTTCTGTATTTGGTCTTCTGGATTCCAACATTTGGAGATACAACAAGTTAGTCAGTAACTCCAAAATTCCTTTGGTTTATTTCCCACGTTGTGTCATTTATTTTGTCAAACTCATTGGAGAGGTGAAAAACCATAGACATCAGATGCACCCGGCGAGTGACTTGGACACAGATATCTCATTTTCGATTGCTGGCACAGAGGTAAAAAGTGTCAGTAGTGTTCATTGTGGCAGCGTTATGTTGGTGAAGAATTATACAGCTGAGGAACTCATGTTAATTATATTTCCCAAATCTATTCAGTGGGTGGATAATTTGCTTCATCTTCTTGTTTTCCTGCATTCTGAAGGAGTGAAATTGCAGCCAAAGCTTGAGAGATCATGTTCCAGTGGTGCTAAACCAAGTTGCAACGCTGAGTTGGAAAGTACAATTTGCCATGATGATGAAGCACTATTTGGGGATTTGTTTTCAGAGGGTGGTCGTTCTGTTGGATCAAATGATGGATTTGAACAAACATCTGCAGTTCTTAATCCACTTGTAGGGTTTTGTAACTTGATAATACAGGCTGCCGTGGAGTTGTCGACCTTTCTTCAGTTGTGCATATTTTCTCCTGAATGGTCGTATTCTGTTTACGAGGATGCTTGCCACAAGCTTAGAAGAAATCATATCGATTCACTTCTGTCGTTGCTTGGCTGTCAAAATTTTGAGATTGATGAGTTTGATGGTGTCGCAGCTTTAAATGAGCACAAGAAAACTGATCAAGTTCATGAGGTATGCTTTGAGATGTTGCAGGGTCTTCTGAAGCGTCATGCAATCTCTGATGAGATGGAAGAGTACCTCATCCATAAAATTCTGGAGATTAGAAATGGATATTTTGCTTACAATGATCAAACCCTTGCCTTGCTTGCTCACGTTTTAATACAAAGAGTGGGTTCATCTGGGAGCCATTTGAGGAATAAGGTTTATACAGAATTTGTGAATTTCATAGTTGAGAAAGAGAAAGAGGTGTTTTTGAATTGCCCTTCATGGAAAGAACTTTTAGCCTCTCTTCCTAATGTTCTCCACATGGAGATCATTCTTATGGCTTTTCATCTGTCCTCTGAAAGTGAGAAGGCAGCACTGACTGAACTTATCTTTTCCACTCTTAAAACATTTGCTGCCCTGACAAAAAGATTGAGCAGCTTGCAGCTGTCTTGCTGGGGTATGATAGTTTCACGAGTGGTCGTAGTTCTGCGACATTTAATGTTGAATTTTCACGGCTGTCCAACATCGCTGCTCTTGGATTTCAGATCAAAGCTAAATGCAGCCCGGCTTGTTGGATTCCATGATCGTCATGCTAATAACATTACTTCAACGTGGTTGTCACCAGCTGTAGATTATGTGATGGGTTTATGTACTGAGCCTGTACCATGCAACTTGGTTAATCACCTTCTTGATTTTGAATGTAAATCTGCTAGACTGTGTTTCAATGATGGGGCAACTGGAAGCTCAACTTTGAATTGGAACGACGTGAGTGCTGTTTTTTCTCAGATTTTGTTGTTGTGGAGGGGCGAGAAGGGCGCAACTGTTGAAGATTTGATTCTTGAGAGGTATATGTTTTTGCTTTGCTGGGACATGCCTAGTGTTGGGTTGACCTTGGACTGTCCTGTGCCTTCGTTCTCTGACCATGATGTGGATACCTCAAATATGGAATTCTTCATCCGATTTAGTCGCTTGTATTTGGGTTGTCTTGACGACGTCAGTAGCCAAGTGGACATTGTGGATATGAGCATAAAGTTGCTTCAACGCTTAGCCACGTGTGATGACATAAAGGATTGCGGGTGGGATTTGCTCAGAAATGGGCAGTGGCTTTCTCTGATTCTTTCCTTGCTTAATACAGGCTTGGGGAGTTATTGTGTAAAGAATTGTGTCGCTGGAGTGAATCTACCATTGGCAGACAACAAATCTGATGCAGAGTTTGTTGCTTCTGCAGAAGCCTTCATGAGCCGGATAGTGGAGGCTGGCAGTGCTCCTTTGGTGCTGAAAATTTTATCTTCACTTTTAGCAAGATACATTAAGATGTACGAACAGGCCTTTCTGATCACTATCAGTGATCACCAGTCTTGTTCCCAGAGCCGTTCTCATCTTCTACTTTTGAAGCATACTGAATTTGGTGACATGAAGGAGGAGAATCTGGTAAAGCAGGATCTTGTTCATGGGCAGCTAGAGACTGCTTATGGTCTCTTTTCAAAGATTGACAATGTAATCAGCAAGAAGTCTTCAGGGGTGCTAAGTACAATTTTTTCCGAATGCATGATGCATGGATTCCCCTCACATCCTCAGACTTCTAGTGGTGCTCTCATTTCCTGCATGTTGAGTATCAAAAGCATAATATGTCTTATTGATCTTCTGTTTAAAGTCAAAGACACAAATGGCGGATTTCTTGTGGACACTGATCTACTACACGAAATTTTCTGTTCGGTGATGGTTGTAAAATATGACAAGATTCTACAGAAGTTAGGCGAGAAGTGTGGAGATATATGTCGTGGATGCACTGTTGCAGCAGGTCCAGATTTTAGCTTGTTATTTCTTACGAAGCAGATTGAATGTTTTCTGCGGGACATAAATTTTGCAGTGGATTCTGATCACAGCATGGTTGAACTGCTGGTGGTGAAAGCCGTTGATATAATGGAAAGTCTTATCAAAGATCCTTTGAGGATCAACATTTTCAAATTTTATGTTGGCGCTGAAGATGATTCCCAACGGGTTGTTGACCTATATGGTTCACTGCGTGGTGATTTACTGTTTTTGATTGATTCTCTAGACAGCTGTCAATCTGAGACAGTAAATGCTAAAGTTCTGAACTTCTTTATTGATGTTATATCAGGGGCTTTATGTCCCAATGTAAAACATCATGTGCAAAAGAAATTTCTTGACATGGATATCAGTTGTGTGTCTAAGTGGTTAGAGAAGAGACTGTTGGGTTACCCAGTTAAAGATTCTGCGACTCTTGCATGTTCTCAAGGAAGTTCAACGCCCCTCAAAGAGTCAACAATGTGTTTTGTCCAATGCCTTGTATCTCATGATGATCCGTTGTGTAGAGATCTTTACCGCCATTTGTTTGATGCTTTGCTGCTTTCTCTGGAGACGGCATTTGAAGTGCATGATATTCATACTGCAAAGTCTTTTTTTGGATTTGTAGTTCAACTTCTAAAAGATGTGGCATCAATGAGATTGCTGCTTGAAAGAAGCTTGTCTTTGATGGAAAAGCTGGCTGCTCATGATCATCAGCTTCAAGGGCTAAAGTTCCTTCTGAACTTTTTTGAGTCCATCCTCAGTGATTCGGGATCTTTAAATATTGTGCCAGCTAAAAACAATGGTAAATTATTCTCTGGTAGTTCATCTGGTTCAAAAAAACATTCTGAATCATTGGTCCTCGCTGCTACTCAAGATGGAAGGTCCACGCCTTTCGAGTGTGATGCAGCATCTATAGATGAAGATGAGGATGATGGAACATCTGACGGAGAAGCTGCTAGCATAGACAAGGATGAAGAAGATGATTCTAGCTGTGAACGGGTACTTGCTTCAAAAGTTTGCACATTTACATCCAGTGGCAGCAATTTCATGGAGCAGCATTGGTACTTCTGTTATACGTGTGATCTAACTGTTTCGAAAGGCTGCTGCTCTGTTTGTGCAAAAGTTTGTCATCGAGGCCATAGAGTTGTTTACTCCCGCTCCAGTCGTTTCTTTTGCGATTGTGGAGCTGGAGGTGTTAGAGGTAGCACTTGCCAGTGTCTAAAGCCGAGGAAATTTGTTGAAAGCAGTGTAACACAAGCACGACCCGTTGCTAGTTTTCAACCCCTACTCTCTTTCACTGAGGAAGGGGATCAGCTGCCTGATAGTGATTCGGATCCAGATGAATACGTCTCTATGGAAGCAGATAACTCTTTGAGGCTTTCTATCCCCAAAGACATTCAAGGGGAGGTCCATTGTCTATACGAAGAACTTGACCTTGAGGCTCAGGTGCTTAAAATTTGTACCATGCTGCTGCCATCTGTCACTAGGAGAAGGGACTGCAATGTTTCACGTGATAAAAATCTCGTTCTAGGAGAAGATAAAATACTCTCACCTGGTTCAGATCTTCTGCAGCTGAAGAAGGCTTACAAGAGTGGATCTTTAGATTTGAAGATTAAGGCTGATTACTCCAATTCGAAAGAGCTACGATCACTTTTAGCTAGCGGTTCTCTTATGAAATCTTTGCTCAGCGTAAGTATTCGTGGTCGTCTTGCTGTAGGAGAAGGTGATAAAGTTGCTATCTTTGATGTTAGCCAGTTGATTGGACAAGCCACTGTTGCACCAGTGACTGCAGACAAAACCAACGTCAAGCCTTTGTCCAAGAATGTTGTTCGATTTGAAATTGCACATCTTGTCTTTAACCCTGTGGTTGAGAATTATCTTGCTGTTGTTGGCTATGAGGATTGCCAGATTTTTACTGTGAGTCCAAGAGGTGAGGTGACTGACCGTCTTGCCATTGAGCTTGCCCTTCAGGGTGCTTACATCAGGAAGGTTGATTGGGTGCCCGGTTCTCAGGTGCAACTAATGGTTGTGACTAATAGATTTGTGAAGATTTATGATCTTTCACAGGACAACATTAGTCCTCTGCATTACTTTACCTTACCGGATCAGATGATTACGGATGCAGTAATTTCCGTGGCATCTCAGGGTAAAGTCTACCTTGTTGTACTATCAGAATCAGGAAGCTTGTTCAAGCTCGAGCTGTCGACACAAGGTAATGTGGGGACCAAACAATTAAATGAAATTGTTGAGGTTCCCAATAGGGATGTCCTTGTAAAAGGGTCGTCTTTGTACTTCTCAGCAACCTATAAGTTGCTCGTAGTTTCATATCAAGATGGAAGTACAGTTGTTGGCCGGTTGAATTCAAGTGCAACTTCTTTATCTGAGATGTCTGCAATATATGAGGATGAACAAGATGGCAAACGACGATCAGCTGGTTTGCATCACTGGAAAGAGTTGTTACCTGGTAGTGGGCTGTTTATTTGCTTTTCAACTTGGAAATCAAATTCTGCGTTTGCCGTCTCCTTTGGGGTTAGTGATATATTTGCTCAGAGTCTGCGACATGCGGTTGGCTCAAACTCACCTGTTGTTGGTGCTACTGCATATAAGCCTATATCTAAGGACAAATTCCACACACTTGTGTTGTATGATGATGGCAGCCTTCAGATATTTTCTCATGCTCAAGCTGATCTTGATTCTGTTCCAAATCCAGTAGCAGATAAAGTGAAAAAATTAGGTCCAAATATTCTTAGTAATAAAGCTTACTCAAGTGCAAATCCTGAATTTCCTCTTGATTTTTTTGAGAAGACAGTTTGCATCACTTCCGATGTGAAATTGGGTGGTGATGCCATTAGAAATGGCGACTCTGAAGGAGCTAAGCAAAGCCTGGCATCTGAAGATGGATTTCTTGAAAGTTCCAGTCCCTCTGGGTTCAAGGTATACTGGCTGTCTTCAAATTCTATTTGCCGTGATTTCATTTCATTTTGACTGTAAATTTCGGAATTTTCTTACCATCTGTGATTCGAATTTCATAAAATCATCTGTTCAAATGTGTAACTAGGAAGTGGCATATTAATTTGATGTTCACTGCCAGATCTTGGTTAGCCAAAAGTTTCTCTTATCTGGCTTTGTGGTACAATGAAATGGAAAAAATTAGCTCGTTAAGTTGTCTGTGGCCCTTTTTTACCTGTGAAACAGCTGGTAAATTTGCGTTTCTCATGAGCGTTCTTTTGTGAAGAGCCTCTTTGTGATTCGATCATAAGTGGCTTAGATGCATTTAGGCCTTGTTTGGATACCAAAAAAGGAGAGAAAGGGAGGGGAGGGGGAAGCAGGGAAGGGAAAGGGAGAATGAAGGAGGTGATTTTCCCTCCAAATCTTTCTTTTGTTGGGAGGGGAAATAATTTGGCTTGAAGGAGGGAAATGGAGGGATCCATTTTCCCTTCCCTCCAAATCCCTCCACCTCCATTGTGCTAACCAAACAATGGATTTCTCATCCCTCCAAATCCCTCCCCTCCCTTTCCCTCCAAATCCCTCCATCCAAACCCAACCTTTCCCTTATTCTGTTTAGGTGGGACTGTGGGAGATTATGTAGATCCATTGTTTAAAGTTACATGTCTATACAGTAAATGTTACCACAGCATGGTATTCACTTGTAAGTATTACAAGAAACTCTTTGAGGAAATTGTCTATCACTGTTTCACAACTAGCTAATGTATGGGTTAGTTGAATTTTTTGTTTGTTCTTTTTTGTTGTTGTATTTTTTCAATTCACTGATTGATCTTTGGTGATCTATTCTGTGGTTCTTGTGTTGTCATGATTCATCTCACATTTTTTTTTTCCTCTTTCCAGATCACTGTATCAAATTCTAACCCAGACATAGTAATGGTTGGCATCCGTGTACATGTTGGAAATACATCAGCAAATTATATCCCCTCTGATATTAGCATATTTCAGAGAGTGATTAAATTGGATGAGGGCATGCGATGTTGGTATGACATTCCATTTACTGTGGCTGAATGTCTCCTCGCTGATGAAGAATTTGTAGTCTCAGTTGGGCCTACTTTCAATAGCTCAGCATTGCCTCGAATAGACTCAATGGAGGTTTACGGTCGCCATAAAGATGAGTTTGGTTGGAAAGAGAAAATGGAAGCAGTTCTTGACATGGAGGCGCATGCTCTTGGAAGTGCCTCATGGACTACTACATCCAGGAAAAAGTACCATACTGTTCAGTCTGCACCTGCTGAGGAACAGGTGTTAGCTGATGGACTCAAGCTCCTGTCAGGACTTTATCTACTGCGCAAGCCTTTCGGATGCTTGAAATTGGAGGATGTGAGATCAGAATTGGGCATGCTTAAATGTAGGCCGCTGCTTGAAACAATTTTTGAAAGCGACAGGGAGCTATTACTACAGTCTGCTGCGTGCCGTATTTTGCAGGCTATGTTTCCTAAGAAGGAGATCTATTATCACGTACTTGCCGTTTCATGACACTCCTTCCTCAAATTCTATCTTTTCTCTGTTGTTTTCACACAAGCTTGTGGTATACTGGTATTGTTGTTTGTGATTTTCTTTTACATTTAGTTTCAACTTGATTCAGGTGAAGGACAGCATGCGCCTTCCTGGTGTGCTGAAGTCCACCGCTTTGCTATTGTCAAGGTTGGGGATTGGTGGTTCTACTGCAGCTTGGATAATTGAGGAATTCACGGCCCAGATGCGTGCAGTAACTAAGATTGCTGTACATCGACGGTCAAACTTGGCCGCTTTTCTTGAGACAGATGGTATGAGACTGAGATTAGATATGATCTCCTCCCTTTCCCCGTTTCTGATTATTTAATTGTTACTTGATTTTTTTTGCACTTCATTACGCTCATTGATTTAGATCGAATTTAACCAAGTTATACCTTAAGTCACCAGTGGGAAAAATGCTCAAATCCATTATAGTGAACAATTGTTTTTCACTCTAGGTCACCCAAGTGGAATTTATGAAATATTGAAATCTACCTCTATAACAGTTGTCAAAAAAAAAAAGAAAAAAATCTACCTCTATAAAAGGCAAATGCTTCTGGTATTTCAGGTTCACAAGTGGTTGATGCGCTTATGCAAGTCCTGTGGGGAATATTAGAGATAGAGCAGCCTGACACACAGACAATGAACAGTATTGTTGTTTCTTCGGTGGAACTCATCTATTGTTATGCTGAATGTTTGGCTCTTCACGGAAAAGATTCAGGTGGACATTCTGTTTCAGCAGCTGTTTCATTGTTAAAGAAACTTCTATTTTTTCCTAATGAGGCTGTTCAGACTGCGAGCAGGTAATCAGTTACACACCTTTCTCTTTTTATACTTAACTTGTACGAGCGGAACTATTGACTGTTTCTTTGATGGGTTCTGCAGCCTGGCAATTTCTTCAAGGTTGCTACAAGTTCCTTTTCCAAAACAAACGATGCTAGCTACTGATGATGGAGCAGAAAATGCTACTTCAGCTTCGAGCCATGCTGATGACATGACTGCTCCTGGTGGTAACACACAGGCCATGATAGAAGAAGATTCAATGACATCTTCAGTTCAGTATTGCTGTGATGGCTGCTCTACAGTTCCTATACTGAGGCGTAGATGGCATTGCACCATTTGTCCAGATTTTGATCTGTGTGAGGCGTGTTATGAAGTATTGGATGCAGACAGGCTACCTCCACCACACTCTAGAGATCATCCAATGACGGCAATTCCTATAGAGATGGAAACATTGGGAGAAGGCAATGTGATGCAGTTTTCTGATGAGTTAAGTGATCCAAATATTTTACCAACTTCGTCACACGTCAATCTGCAAAATTCTACTCCATCTATTCATGTACTGGAACCTAATGAGCCGGAGGATTTTTCAGCTTCAGTGCTTGATCCTGTCTCTATCTCAGCATCGAAGCGAGCTGTAAATTCTTTGCTTCTCTCTGAACTCCTAGAACAGTTACGCGGCTGGATGGAGACAACTTCTGGTATTCGTGCTATTCCAGTTATGCAACTTTTCTACCGTCTATCTTCTGCTGTTGGTGGACCATTTATACACAGCTCAAAGCCTGATAGCTTAGATTTGGATAACCTGATTAAGTGGTTTTTTGCTGAGATTGATCTGAACAAACAATTTGTAGCAAGAAAAAGGTCTAATTGCGGTGAAGTCACAATTCTTCTCTTTATGTTCTTCACCTTGATGCTACGGAATTGGCACCAGCCAGGGAATGATGCCTCTGCTCCAAAATCAGGTGGATCTTCTGACGTACATGATAGAAACTATCCTCAAAACTCTTTGTCTGCTGCTATTACTTCTGCTGGACCTTCAAATGACCAAGAGAAGAATGATTTTGCTTCTCAGTTGCATAGAGCGTGTACTACTTTGCGGCAACAATCTTTTGTAAATTACCTCATGGATATTTTGCAGCAGCTGGTTCATGTTTTCAAGTCGTCAGCTGGTAATCTTGAAGGTTCAACTGATGTGCACCCTGGGTCTGGTTGTGGGGCTTTACTGACTGTGCGAAGAGAACTACCTGCTGGTAATTTTTCCCCATTCTTTTCAGATTCATATGCGAAAGCTCACAGGGCAGACGTTTTTGCCGACTACCATAGACTCTTGTTGGAAAATACTTTTCGATTGGTCTACAGTCTGGTTCGTCCTGAAAAGCACGATAAAACTGGGGAGAAAGAGAAGGTTTACAAGATTTCTTCCAGCAAAGAGTTGAAATTGGATGGATATCAAGATGTTCTTTGCAGTTACATAAATAATACACATACAACTTTTGTCAGAAGGTATGCAAGAAGACTCTTTCTGCACTTATGTGGGAGCAAGTCTCATTACTACAGTGTTCGGGACTCCTGGCAGTTCTCTAGTGAGCTCAAGAAGTTGCATAAACACGTTAGCAAAACTGGGGGTTTTCAAAATTCTGTCTCATATGAGAGAAGTGTTAAGATTATCAAGTGCCTGTCCACCATGGCTGAAGTAGCTACGTCTCGTCCTAGAAACTGGCAGAAGTATTGTTTGAGGCATTTAGATGTTTTACCACTTCTGTTGAAATGGATATTTTTTCTCGGGGAGGAGTCGGTTATTCAGATGCTTAAACTCCTGAATGTGGCCTTTTACACGGGAAAAGATGTAAGCCACGCTTCTCAGAAGACTGAACCAGGGGATGCTGGGGTGTCCTCAAATAGATCTTCTACCCAGTCTCATGAGTCTAAGAAGAAAAAGAGAGGAGATGACGGAGCTGAGCCTGGTTCAGAGAAGTCTTTGTTAGACATGGAAGTGGCCGTCGAAATATTTGCTGATAAAGCTGGTGAAGTTTTGATACAGTTTATTGATTGCTTCCTTCTAGAGTGGAATTCAAGTGCTGTTCGTTCTGAAGCGAAATATGTTCTTCAGGGGATGTGGCATCATGGAAAATCATTATTCAAGGAGACAATGTTGAAGTTGCTTTTGCAGAAAGTGAAATCCTTGCCTATGTATGGGCCAAACGTTGCTGAGTATACTGATTTGCTAGCATGTTTACTTGGAAAGGTTCCTGATGTCAGCTCAAAGCAATTAAGCGGTGAACTATTAGATAAATGCCTTACTTCTGATGTGATTCAGTGCTTCTACGAGACCCTGCACACGCAGAATGAACTTTTGGCTAATCACCCGAATTCCCGTATATATAATACTTTGAGTGGGCTTGTGGAATTCGATGGTTATTATCTAGAGAGTGAGCCTTGTGTTTCTTGTAGCTCTCCTGAAGTTCCCTATAGCAGAATGAAGCTGGAGAGCCTTAAATCTGAGACAAAATTTACAGACAATCGCATAATAGTGAAATGTACAGGGAGCTACACAATCCAGTCTGTTACAATGAACGTGCATGATGCTCGAAAGTCCAAAACAGTGAAAGTTTTGAACATGTATTACAACAACAGGCCTGTGGCTGACTTGTCTGAGCTAAAAAATAATTGGTCTTTGTGGAAGCGAGCCAAAAGTTGTCATCTCACCTTTAATCAGACAGAGCTGAAAGTAGATTTCCCGATTCCAATTACTGCTTGTAACTTCATGATCGAACTTGATTCCTTCTATGAAAATCTTCAGGCTTCATCAATGGAGCCATTGCAATGTCCAAGATGCAGTCGTCCTGTCACTGATAGGCATGGTATTTGCAGTAATTGCCATGAAAATGCATATCAATGTAGACAATGCCGCAATATCAATTATGAGAATCTAGATTCATTTCTGTGTAATGAATGTGGATACAGCAAGTATGGGCGTTTTGAGTTCAACTTCATGGCAAAACCCAGCTTTACTTTTGATAATATGGAGAATGATGATGATATGAAGAGGGGACTTGCAGCAATAGAATCTGAATCAGAAAATGCTCATAGGAGGTATCAGCAACTATTAGGATTCAAGAAACCTCTTTTGAAGATAGTATCCAGCATTGGTGAAAACGATTTGGATTCACAGCAGAAGGATTCTGTACAGCAGATGATGGTTTCCTTGCCTGGACCTTCGTGCAAGATAAATCGTAAAATTGCACTTTTAGGTGTCCTGTATGGTGAGAAGTGCAAAGCAGCCTTCGACTCAGTGAGCAAAAGTGTCCAGACTTTGCAAGGGCTTCGTCGAGTTTTAATGAACTACTTGCACCAAAAAAATTGTGCCAAGGCCACGGAACCTACAAGATTTATAGTGTCGAGAGCACCCAGCAGCTGCTATGGCTGTGCTAGTACTTTTGTTGTCCAGTGCTTAGAGATATTACAGGTTCTATCAAAGCATTCCAGTTTCAAAAAACAGCTTGTTTCTCTGGGCATTTTAACGGAATTGTTTGAGAACAACATTCATCAAGGCCCAAAGTCTGCCCGTGCACAAGCCAGAGCTGTGCTTTGTGCTTTTTCTGAGGGTGATATGAGTGCTGTCGGTCAGTTGAATAATTTAATGCAGAAGAAAGTTTTGTACTTTCTTGAACATCATCGATCTATGGATATTGCTGTTGCAACCCGAGAAGAAATGTTGTTACTTTCTGAGGTTTGTTCTTCAACTGATGAATTTTGGGAATCGAGGTTACGTGTTGTCTTCCAGTTGCTATTCACTTCAATAAAGGTGGGTTCCAATCATCCAGCCATCTCGGAACATGTTATCCTCCCTTGCCTGCGTATCATATCCCAAGCTTGTACGCCACCAAAACCCGACATAGTGGACAAAGAGGCTGGAGGTAAATCTTCTCAGACTGCGCCACTAAAGGATGACAACAGTCAAGGTTCTCCTAGTAGCTTTGGCACTGCAGTCAGTGGGGGTAAGTCTGTACCGGAGTTGGCCGAGAGAAACTGGGATGGTTCACAAAAGGCTCAGGACATACAGATATTGAGTTATTCAGAATGGGAGAAAGGAGCATCATATCTTGATTTTGTCAGGAGGCAGTACAAAGTTTCACAAGTATTCAAAGGTGCTGGTTATAGGTCGCGACCTCAGAGATATGATTTCCTAGCTTTGAAGTATGGATTGAGATGGAAGCGTAGGGCTTGTGCAAGAAATAACTTGCTGTCATTTGAGCTGGGATCATGGGTCTCTGGGCTCATACTAAGTGCCTGTTCCCAATCAATAAGGTCGGAAATGTGTATACTGGTAAACCTTCTGTGTTCGCAGAGTTCAGCGAGGCAGTTTCGCTTGTTGAACTTGTTGATGACATGGTTGCCTTCGACTCTCTCTGCTGCTGAAAACGCTGCGGAGTATTTTGAATTGCTCTTCAAGATGATAGAGACGGAAGATGCTCGTCTGTTCCTCACTGTCCGGGGATGCTTGAGTACTATTTGTAAGTTGATCACCCAAGAGGTTAATAACATTGAATCCCTGGAGAGGAGCCTGCACATAGACATTTCACAGGGGTTTATACTTCACAAGTTAATAGAGCTGCTTGGAAAATTTCTGGAGATTCCAAATATCAGAGCAAGGTATAGCTAATGGATATTTGCATTTTTCAGAAAATTATCTCCTTGCCAAAGTATTTACGTTATGTTTGTTCCTGTGCCAGATTTATGCGAGATAACTTGTTATCAGAAGTCCTTGAAGCCCTCATTGTTATTCGGGGATTAGTGGTTCAGAAGACGAAGTTGATAAGTGATTGCAACATGCTTCTAAAAGATCTTCTGGAGAGTCTTTTGCAGGAGAGCGATGACAATAAGCGACAATTTATAAAGGCATGTATCTGCGGCCTGCAAATTCATGGAGATGAGAAGAAAGGGCAAACTTCATTGGTAGAAATAAATAAACCTATCCTTGTTTGTTATATGGACTTACTACTATTTTTGTAAGTTTATCTAGTGACTACTATATTACTCCATCTGACTTAACTCTCTATCTTATACAGTTCATCTTGGAGCAGCTATGTAATCTGATCTCTCCATCAAAGCCAGAGTCTGTTTACCTGTTGATTCTAAATAAGGCACACACTCAGGAAGAATTTATCAGAGGGTCCATGACCAAAAATCCATATTCCAGTGCTGAAATTGGTCCGCTCATGCGTGATGTGAAAAACAAAATCTGTCATCAGTTAGATTTATTGGGGCTTGTAGAAGATGACTATGGAATGGAATTGCTAGTTGCTGGTAATATCATTTCTCTTGATTTAAGCATTGCCCAAGTCTATGAGCAAGTATGGAAGAAGGCAAATGTTCCATCTTCAAACTCTGGAGCTAATGCCTCTGTATTGCCTTCTGGTGGTTCTGCCTCAGCAAGGGATTGCCCTCCGATGATTGTGACATATCGTCTTCAGGTAGCTTACTGCTAAAGTACCTTTTACTTAATGGTTTTGTACTTTTGTGTCTTTAAATAGTTCCATTTTGCTAGATCCAAATTTCTAACTCAAGTCTTGATTATCGTAAATTGCAAGAGATGTTAGTTGTTATAATAGGGTCCTTTATTTTGATTCTTGTTCAACATAATAGACGTGTGAGTGTGGGATTCCAAAGTGGACTTGGTTGGTGCAGCTTTTCTAAAGTCTAAACTTCGTTGTGAATGTATATAAATTAGGATGTCTTTTTGCGATTTAACAGCTTTTGTTTTATGGGTGGATTTATTTCACTTGCTGGTCATTATGTGCTTTCCCTAAAAGTTAGATTACTGGGTAGTTCACTTTGAAATAAATTTGTGGTTGCTTTATTCTTTGTATGACTGTCAAATTGCCTTGTTAAAATTTGAAATTGAGAATCAACTCAATTGTATGAGCTTTTTAGCGGTTTGAAGTTGATTGTGTTAAACTATTATTTGTCTTGATCGTAACAGGGGCTTGATGGTGAGGCTACTGAACCCATGATTAAAGAGCTGGAGGAAGATAGGGAGGAATCCCAGGACCCGGAAGTTGAATTTGCGATAGCAGGTGCAGTTAGGAGTTATGGTGGGCTTGAGATTATTTTGGACATGACTAAGGTGAAACATCAGTTTCTTGAACTATTAAGTCACTAGCTTAACACCCGTGCAAAATATTGCACGGGCATATATAATAGTATTTTCAAATTTGACTTATAATTTTATTGCAAGAATTCCACTTTAAACTTTTTACTTTTGAAAATATCTCAAGCATTTTTGCCGATCCTTTTCAACCTAACTTTGTCTTATTTTTACTCAATGACTTCGGCCGTTAATTACGCCAATAAAGGTTCTTAAGATAACAAAATCAGTTGTATGATGTTTTGTGTAACTTGTACAAAAGTAGGAATCATGCATTACAATTAACCTGTTAAAATTTAACCCGACCCTTACACCCGAACGTTTGACCTGTTTTACTGTAAAGTTTTGTAAATTATGACATGCAATCCAAACGATTCAGAACTCTAAATGACCCGTTATTTTAGGGTCAAATCCTGACACATTCGACCTAATGGCTTGAAACTAATTTCATGTATATGTGAAGTACTAAACATAATTCTTATTATTTTTCTTACCGCATGGTACACATAAGGTTGTTTTGTTCCCTTTGCTTTTGGACACAAAAATTAAGGAAATGAATTTGGACCACACAAAACACTTGACCCCACATGAAATTGGATTTGAACCACACAAAGGTTTCCAAATAAGGAAAGAGGGAACAAAATCCGACTAGCATGAAAAAGGAAAGAGGGAACAATACGGCGACTAGGAGGGAGTATAACTTTTGAAGATGATGAAACAAATTTAAGTTAACTTTTTTTTTTTTTAAAACTAAATGCTTCAATTTAGGAGTTACTTTAGGAAGCGTTAGTTTTCAACAGAAATTATGGCTAGATTGGCGGGAAAAAAATGTGCTTGTGGTGGTGGTTTTATTATTTAGTATTCTATTATTGTCTGACAGAATTGGGGCTTAGATGAAAATAAGATGATTGTGGCGAAATTTTTTGTATGGACTCGTGATTGTACTAAAGACTGTTAATGCGTAAATGGCCACAAATGTGCCATCTCAATTGTAGTATTGTGTATTTGAAGATGATTCATTGAGGAAACATATATTATTGTTTTCAATAATTAGCTTTTTGTGATGCCATAATTACAACTTTAAAATGTTAATATGAAGATTCGAATGTGACAAATTTCATCTCTTTTACAGCGATTACGTGATGATCTGAAGTCCAACCATGACCAGTTGATTGCTGTGCTCAATCTTTTGATGCTTTGCTGCAAGATACGGGAGAATAGATGTGCTTTATTGAGGTTGGGTGCTTTAGGTCTACTGCTTGACACGGCGAGACGTGCTTTCTCTGTGGATGCTATGGAAGCAGCTGAAGGCATTCTTTTAATTGTCGAGTCACTTACCTTGGAAGCCAATGACAGTGACAATATAAGCATTGGACAAAGTGGTCTCACGGTCACTAGTGAAGAAAGTGGCGCAGGTGAACAAGCCAAGAAGATGGTTCTCATGTTCTTGGAGCGACTTTCTCATCCTTCTGGCCTAAAGAAATCAAATAAACAACAAAGGAACACTGAGATGGTTGCTAGAATATTGCCTTATTTAACCTATGGTGAACCTTCAGCAATGGAAGCACTTGTCCAGCATTTTGACCCATATTTACAAAACTGGGGAGAATTTGACAGGCTTCAAAAGCAACATGAAGACAATCCGAAAGATGAGAATGTTGCCCAGCAAGCTGCAGAGCAGAGATTTGCTGTTGAAAATTTTGTTAGAGTTTCTGAATCCCTCAAAACAAGCTCTTGCGGTGAGAGATTAAAAGATATCATTCTGGAGAGAGGGATCACGGGAGTTGCTGTTCAACATCTGAAAGAGTCATTTGCTGTTGCTGGGCAGCCTGGTTACAAATCTACTGCGGAATGGGGACTGGGGTTGAAACTTTCATCTGTTCCACTAATCTTGTCCATGCTTAGAGGATTATCTATGGGGCACTTGCCTACACAAAATTGTATTGATGAGGGAGGGATCTTGCCTCTGCTTCATGCACTTGAAGGAGTATCTGGAGAGAACGACATCGGAGCTAGAGCTGAAAATTTGTTGGATACTCTATCTGACAAGGAGGGGAAGGGAGATGGATTTCTGGGGGAGAAAATTCTCAAGTTGCGGCATGCTACTAGGGATGAGATGAGACGTCGAGCTTTAAGGAAGAGGGAAGAATTGCTACAGGTATGTCCTTATTTGTAATTTACGAGAATCATATGGAGTCAGACTGGGAAATGGATCATTTGAGGTTCATGTCATTTTAGTTATGGGCCAGCCCGTCTTTTGGTTGTTTTGAGAAGGGTGGTAACAGGTTGGGCCATTCAGGCCTTTTCAGGTCATAGTTATATAGGTTTTATTTCAAGTCTTTCATTTCGGACCAGGCCATTTTTGGTTCTGGTGGTTTTGGATCAGGTCTATTCGGGTTTGAATCTACTGGGTTGTACACTTGGCGTTTGGGCTAGGGTAACTTTCCAGATCAAGCGACATATATATTTGAGTCGAGTCTTTTTTGGTTAATAGTTAAGTTTTGGTTGTTTTATTGACACTTGTCATTAATTTCTGCTGTTACAAACATACTTGCTGCTTGCCTAATATGTTGGAATATTGGAATGGGTACAGGGACTTGGAATGAGGCAGGAGGTGTGTTCCGATGGTGGAGAACGTATAGTTGTTGCTCGGCCAAATCTCGAAGGTTTTGAAGATGTGGAGGAAGAGGAAGGTGGGTTGGCCTGCATGGTCTGCCGGGAAGGCTATAGTTTAAGACCCAATGATCTACTGGGCGTTTACACTTACAGTAAACGGGTGAACTTAGGTTCTGGCAATTCAGGAAGTGCTAGGGGAGAATGTGTATATACTACTGTGAGCCATTTCAATATTATCCATTTTCAGTGTCATCAAGAGGCCAAGAGAGCAGATTCTGCTCTGAAAAATCCTAAGAAAGAGTGGGAAGGCGCTACTCTGAGAAATAATGAGACCCTTTGTAATGCACTGTTTCCGATTAGAGGGCCTGCTGTTCCATTGGCTCAGTATGTCCGTTATGTAGATCAGTACTGGGATAGTCTTAGTGCTCTTGGACGTGCTGATGGAAGCCGCCTTCGTTTGTTGATGTACGACATTGTTCTGGTAAGCTCTCTTTTTATCTTTGTTTTTTTAGTGTTTCTCTGTGTGGCCTGTATATTGTTTTGAGTGAATAGCTGTCCTAATCGCACTGATGCTCCCATGGATACGCTTCTTTCTGCTGTACTTTTAATATGCAGTATTAGTTTCTAGAACATCCCCTTCTCTCTATTGGTATTCTTTGGATGGGGAATTAAAAATGACACTTTAAATTGTCGGCACCAATGCTATTTTTTTTTTAAGTAACATTCTGTTATTTATTTCCAAATGATTTTAAATTCCTTTATTTAGATGCTATTGACGCCATCGTTAGGCTTGTGGATGGTTCAGGTTCACCCCCACCCTACCCACGCTATCCCGACCTCATAAATGCACGTCTTTCTTTCTTTCTTTCTTTCTTTCTTTTTTTTGAATAACTCGACCTAAATAAGGTGAGCTTGAAACCTGAAATCCAAGTAGGGGTATCGTTAAGAATGATTTTGTCTGTATATCTCATCCTAGCCAGAACTGTCCCTTACAATTGGTGTCTTCCATACAGATGCTAGCACGTTTCGCTACGGGGGCCTCTTTCAGTGTGGACAGTAAAGGTGGAGGGAAAGAGAGCAACTCGAAATTCCTGCCGTTTATGATTCAGATGGCTAGGCACCTGTTAGACCAAGGAAGTGCCTCTCAACGCCAATCAATGGCAAAGTCCATCTCATCATATCTCGCCTCATCCTCTTCATCGTCCTCAGATTCTAAAACTACCCCCTCATCTCCGTTACAGCCTTCTACCGGGGGTACCGAAGAGACAGTCCAGTTCATGATGGTGAGCTCCCTCCTCACCGAGTCGTACGAATCATGGCTCCAGCACCGGCCCACCTTCTTGCAGCGGGGGGTTTACCATGCGTACATGCAACACGCCCATAGCAGGTCCACAGGCCGAGCACTGGGCCCCACTAGTGATGATCTCCTTCCCATCGTCCAACCCATGCTTGTGTACACCGGTCTGATAGAGCAATTACACCAATTCTTCAAACCGAGGAAGTCGGGTGCCACCAGCGGGGAGGGGTCGTCGAGACAAGCAGGAGAAGAGAATGAGGAGGAGGAGGTTGAGGTTTGGGAAGCGGGGATGAAAGAGAAAGTGTTGAATGTGAGAGAGCTGGTGGGATTCTCAAAGGAGCTCCTGTCCTGGTTGGATGACATGACATCTATTGGGGATTTACAGGAAGCGTTTGACGTAATTGGGGCCTTGGCTGATGTGTTCTCTGGAGGGTTCAAAAGTTGTGAAGAATTTGTACATGCTGCCATTAATGCTGGAAAGGGCTAAACCATAGTTTTGTGTACGATATAATATGGTGTACATTATTATGTCGAGTAATTTTGTGTTGATTACTTCTTGATTTTGACAGACTATTTGATTGTTCCTCATTTTGCAATGAAAGATGTCTCATTTTGCCAATCATTTCCGCTTTGTATGAGAGATTTGTCTTCCCTTTTGTTGAGAATGCACGTTTGGCGAGAGCTTAATAACCAACTAAAAAAACAACAGTCTAATTGGGTTATTTAAACTCTAAATTAAGCTCCGGATCTTATCTTATGGAGTTATATTTCTTCGGAGACATTAAACTCTAAATTAAGTTTCAGATCTTGTGGAATTATATATATTCATCCATCGCAAAAACTCTTACACCGAAAAGCAAAATGTAGCAATATACGTCTGTCTACTTATGATTTGTTTCCTTAACTGTATTTAACAACTAAACAACATCGATAAGCAAAGGGAGACCCTTGAGAACGATTACAGGCCAAAATCTAGATCACTGCATAAGATCATAGTCATCCAATTTGTCGTGATACTGTTGAATCCCCTTGTTGATCTTTGAGGAAGATTCCCAGGTTAGTAAATCTTCCATGTTCCTCGTCACTAGGAATGCTGGATCTGTCACGGTATCAATTCCCACTCGGATATGACCCTGCTCTATGTACGTCACTGCTGCTTTCTTGTGCTCTGCGAACTTTTGCTTCACCATTATAGTTGCTAGACGCCGTCTGCAAATAAAGCAATTACAAAAATAATTAATATGAGAACGACTCACATGTGAGCACAAGAGATCAGCCCATTAATTGTATTCTCAATTGAGTATACAAGGTATCATTTTTCTATTGTGGAAAAATTACAAATAACCACCAAGTATTTAGGTTGTTTTACAAATAACCACCACGTATTTGCATTTTTACAAATAGGATAAATTACAAATAACTACCACGTATTTGCATATTTTTACAAATTACCACCATGTATTTGCGTTTTTACAAATAACCCCCGAGCTTCATTGTATACTCCCCAATCACCACCGTATTTTAAACCCGAGCATCGTTTTTCTTATTTTTCGTCTTGTTAAGTTACGATTTACGTTAAATACCTATATTGCCCTCCTTTAATTACACAAACACACCCTACCAAAATACTCCCAACATTTTCCCAATTCAATCGATTTTCCTAAATTTCCAATTTTTTTCAAACCCTAAAATCCCAAATCCCTAAATCTTTATCCCCAATTCAATCAATCAATTTATCTCAATACCTAAGTCGTATATCACTCTTCTTCCTTTTTGATTTTGTTGCGGAATTTCTAAATTACATTCATAATATTAATTAAGTAATTGATTAAAATCAGCATTATTCATAAAGTCGGTATTATTCAACAAACCCAGCTCAAAAAATGAAATCTTTGACGAAAATTGAAGAACTTTATACGTAAATTTAATTTTAACTAATTATTCAACAAACCAAATTCAAAAAAATAAATTTTTTATTGAAAATATAAAAAATTTAGACATGAATAATTGGAGTTTTAAGCTACACTCATGAAATTAGATAATTAATCAACAAACCGGATGATGGAGATGATGGAGATTTCTGTGATAATTAATCATCTCTTTTCTTTTTAGGTCTTGCATTAACATAAGACCCTTTGAATCTCTTCCCTCTTTTGATTCTTTTATCCCCTCTTCCACACAAAATTGCATCTGATGATGATGAAGATGATGTTGAGAAGGAGTGAAGGACGATAAAATAGGAATTTCAAGTTTCTGAGTTGAAATTATTCTTCTTGTAAATGAGCTTCATAATTGCTTCATTGCCATGATTGTGTTCTTCCCTAAAATTATTTCTTGTTGTTTATTGAGAAAACATGGTTTTTGAATCGATTGTAGTTGGAGAAATTGAAATTATTGTTGTTTTGTGTTGGCCTAAGGGAAACTTGCAGTCTAGTGGTAGACTTGGATAACCTCAAAGCTTGCAAAAGCAAGAATTGCGAGGTCCCGTGTTCGAACCCACGGATGAGCAATGCATGCGGTTATCTCGGCGGCCCCAATTGGGGTGGTTTACATGGTCCAGGTGGTGACGCTGGAATGCCTGGACCCGGGGGGATTAAACCCCTCGTCACCAAAAAAAAAAAAAAAAAAGGGAAACTTGCTCATGTTTTTCACATTGTTTGAGTCAATGAGGGTAATATGGATATTTTACATAAATCGTTAATTAAAGAGTCGGAAAATATGAAAAAATTGTATCGGGTCAAATATACGGTGGTAATTGGGGAGTATACATGAAAGTCTGGGGGTTATTTGTAAAAACAGAAATACATGGTGGTTATTTGTAAAAATACGTAAATATATGGTGGTTATTTGTAATTTTCCCTTACAAATAACCCCCAAGATTCATTGTATATTCCCCAATTACCACCGTATTTTTGCACCGAGTATTGTTTTTCTTATTTTCCGTCTCATTAAGTGATGACTTAAGTAAAATACCCAAATTACCTTCCTATTTTTATTAGGACCCACTAATTACCAAATACAAAAATAATATCTTCATCCTCTTCGTTCCACTCCCCAATACAAACTCCCATTCTTTTACAACACACATCTTTCTTCCCATAATCCACTTTTTACCATTAAAACATCCCAGAAACACTCTCACTTCCTCATCCTACCCATCTTTCCCAAAAATACAAACCTTTTTTCGTCTTCTTTATTTACCATAAGTCTTACTCGCCATAAATTAATATGGGTAAATTACACAAAAAAAAGCACAATAATTCTGCCCACATATTTATGTCGAAATAAATCTCACTCGTTGACCACAATGGCATGTTGCCACCATCACCATGACATATCACTCGCTGACACAACACCTTTGCTCCTCTTCATCTCAGGGAGGTGTTTATGGTGGTTCATTTGGTAGTGTTAATGGAGGAAAGTTAGTGTTAATTGATTCTCTTGATTTGGGTATTGGTGGGTGATTTGGTGTTAGGTTAATTGAGGAGAGGATTTAGGGGTTTGCAAATTGATCCGAAAATTGATCCATACAATCAATTCACTATCTCTAATCACATAATAAAATTGAGTATCGATGGAATATAAGAGTATAGCCTCAGTGTGTTTATGGTATTGAACTAGTCAAATCTCTAACCTTTTCTGAAATTGTAACCCCTCCAACTATTGAATTGGGGAAGAGATAAAGGAATTTGGGGATTTAGAGTAAGGGGAAATAAAAATGAAATGATTTGGGATTAATTAGTGGGTTCTAATAGAAATAGGAGGGTAATATGGGTATTTTACTTAAGCCGTCACTTAACGAGTCGGAAAATAAGAAAAATAATGCTCGGGGTAAAAATACGGTGGTGATTAGGGAATATACAATGAACCTTGGGGGTTATTTGTAAAAACACAAATACGTGGTGGTTATTTGTAAAAATACGCAAATACGTGGTGGTTATTTGTAATTTTTTCTATTGTTGGTATCATACACATGACCGTCATTGCTAACTGAAGTGCATACATCTTTGCTTTCTTTCCCACATTTCAACATGGAATTTGGCTAAAAAATGACATCCAACATTAGATATATAGGGATCATGCAATACTTACTTGCAAAAGGATGAGACACTCAATCTCTCACACACAGCCAAGCTTTTTCTGTTTGGTACAACACCCATATTATATCTGCAAGCAAAAGAACCCCCAAAATTTAAGAGCATGGAACAAATGACTAAACACCTAATCAGGATGTTGAATTTATGTCATGGTCCGCTTACGATAATGATATGAGGAGACATAACTTCGGAAACAATGTTGGAAGTTAATATAACTTCGGAGCAAAAGCAGTACAGGAATCATAATAAAGTGACCGAGTAATTGCTTTTAATGCTATTTAGGTCCGAGGAGGAGCAGAAAATGAAAAGTACCATCACTGAACATAATAAAGGGACCGAGTGAGGCATTGCTTACCTAGCCTAACAAGCAAAAGAAACGCCTCACGGTGACAAGTAGAAAGAAATGGAAGGTCCCAATCATATCAACACATTGAATCGGATCAAATTACGTCAACCATCGTTCGAAGTGTGCGAAAATTTACTTTTAAGATAAAATGTTTGCCCCAATTCCAACTCAACAGCAACAAATTCCAACTAAAAAATCAACCTTACCCTAATTCACGGTTCTTAAACTCGTAACATATATACAATAACGGTTTATTTTAACATGTACCCTTAAAGCACTTACAAGGAAAGTTTGTCTAAATTCAGCGAAATTGAATTAAACTCACTTTTTCCATTTTCAAACAGATATTACAGAGAATTGGCTAACTTTCGAATAAGTGCTTTGTTTTGGTGAAATCCAAATAGACATGTGCCCTTAGGGGACACATTAGAAAAACGGATACCATAAACATGAGTAGTCTAACTGAGAGTGCACTGCAAATTCATTAAATTAATCCTGGAACTACAAAGATGCAAACTATATTTCTGAAGAAAGTTATAAAGTTTTAGTATATAGTAATACCCTTGACCTTCAGTTTTATATATTCGCTAATCAACCATTGAGCCAAAGGGATCAAGTGATTGTCAAAGTACTGGAGTAATTTATAAAAGAATTTTATGGAATTGATCAGGCACTAGAAGCCGACTAAAGAAACATCTTGTTGCGCCTAAACTTTCAATAAGCATAATTATCTAGAGTAACTTAGAATTTATCTCCAAAGCAACTCATCTGAGGGATTTTAAACAAACACATTCATCTGGCCACAAGATCTCGAACAAAAACAGGATTATTATTGCTCTAAGGAATTAAAAGCACCAACCTTTTCTCCTATACCAAATCCTCTACCACCCAAACTTTATTAGAGGTAAAACTAAATACATAAGTCATCTCCAACAGACCAACGCCATGCCAACCCCCTAGATGGTATCCAGTATTGATTAACCCCCATAACTAATCTTAAAATTTAGCTTGCTATCAAATTGTTAAAGATCAGGTCTTGGACAAGTAAACACATGACCATGTCATATGAGCTACAAACAGCGGCAGATTTGGGGGGGGGGAGTGAGGGCACGTGCCCTCACGTGACGGAAAAAAAAAAGAAAAAAAAAACTGAAAATCTATGTTTACATATTTAGAGCGCCTATTTTTAGCATGATGATACTCTTGGTCTGGTGGTAAGAGGCTTATAAACTTCCCTGATGATCTCGTGTTCGAATCTCACTATGGTTAGGTTTGGCTTATTTTTTTTGTATGTTCAAAGTTAGATTTAATTAATTGAATTTCAAAATGATGCTACAAGGGTTCGAACCTGGGACGTTAGGCTAGTATATTCAATGATTGTCCAACACACCAATTGCATACTAATATTGTTTGTTAAACATATATATTTTTATATCTATAGAATTATACACTTTTAGAAGTAGTTCCATGTAAAATTTTCCACTGTCTTATAAATAAAGATTATGGTACTCTTTGGTTAATTTTTTTACTATTTTCATGACGATAATATATGAAATTGAAGGGGTCTCTCGAATTTGAATTTTTTTTACACAGGACCCCCAATTCTACCGCCGAAAATGGATATTCCCTCTAAAATAATGCACTTGGGCTTGTTGGTATTTGGTTTAGCCGTTTAGGGTTTGTTGATATATTTTTTCTTTACGATTATATTATTATGTATTGACGATGAAAAAATTTTAATGTATAAAAGTTGTCCGCAAATTTTTTTTTTTTGGGTGTGCCCCCCCTTTAGTCAAATCCTGCATCCGCCACTGGCTACAAACCCAACAATCTAACATTTCAAAAGACCAAGATCACAAATTCACGCCTTAAATTCACATGACATCACCAATTTCACCATCAAAACTAAACATCACCACAATTCCACAAGAACCGTCAAAGTTCATATCTTTTTCAATTCAACATAAATTTCAATTAAATTCATTGATCCCCAATTTTCCTCTCCACTCTCCCTCAATTGAACCTCCTCAACCAAATAACAATCAAAATCACTGCTCATCACTCAACAACCACGCAAATTCCCCAAGGAAAGTTCAACTAAGCTTAATTACAAAGCAGAAACCTAACTTCCCAAACTCAAATTAAAAACATGACAAATTCTGTGTCAGGGTACCAATGTTTCAGAAAATTCCAACTTGGGTACCTCAAATTTACATAATCCCAATTTGGGTACTTGAGATTTAAGCTTAATTCCACTTCAGCTACATCACTTTTGCATATCCAAGTACAGAAATACTCGTGTAAGGCAGTTTTACACACAAATTATTGTAAAACCACCTATTATATCAGATCACCTTGGAAAAGGTAGTTAATAAGAAATTTTTGTAAGGTTATTTGGGTAACTAATTGGTGGGTTTACAATAAACTTTGTGTAAAACCAACTTACGGACGACTAATTGATCTAACTAACAACAAATATTAGAAAAAAAAATACAAATGAAGGGAGAAAACGAAGAAATCAAACAAAAGCTCACAGTTTTTCCAAAAGTTGATCAGTCATCTCAATTCGAAAAGGGTCTCTGGCATCCATCTGCTTCAAAATATGAACCAATTTCTGCACCATCCTACACATTACATTATACCTGCAATTTTTTTTAATTTACAGAAATCAAAACAATAGAATTAGCCCAGAAAATCTAAATTAAAAAGAAACCCATTAAACAATTGATGGTAAATAAAATGAAAACAAGAACAAAAAGAAGTGAAAGATGATAAAGATTAATACTTTTTGTAGTCATCACGGTCAGTAACAAGGAAGCGTTGCATAACATCAGCTTCTCTGTGTCCATCTTCCCTTTTCCATTCTAACAAATTAAGTTTCTTCAGTAACTTCTGCTCATGAAATTTGAGTTGCCTTGGCATTTTGGTGTTTGAGGATTCACAGAAAGTGAGTGAGTAGTGTGTGTGTTGAACCCTAAGAGGATGGGAGCTCTATACAGCCGAACTCTTAAACCCTAATTGCTTGATTTTTTCCCTTGTGTGAATTTTACGACAGTTTTGATTTTTTTTTTTTTTTTTTTTGATTAGGTAAGAAAACTAGGTCCTATAGGGTAGGACCAATCTATCTCATCCTTTCGAATGAGGGAGATAAGTTGAAGCCACCGGCTATCAAACCACATCGAAAGAGTTGGACATGAATGTCCAACTGAAGCCATGAAGTCAGCAACCTTGTTGGCTTCACGAAAGCAATGTTTAATTATCACTTCATCGAAAAAATGAAGGTCTAATTTCACATCCTTGATAATACTAGAAATTTCCCACGGAAATTGCCAAGTACTTCGAATCGAGTTAATAACACATAAGTTATCACCCTCCACAATTAACTTTGAGATTCCTAAGTATTTAGCTGCTAAAATACCTTCTTTTAAAGCTTACGACAGTTTTGATTTGACTATCTATATTTATTCCATTATTATTATTTCGGTCTAAAGTGATTTTTACGAGAGTAATGTACAAAATAAAGAGGGTCCTGATAAATTGAGGGGATAAATGGCCTAATCCACGGGACTTTTTGTTGATAGGACCAATGTACCCCTACAATTTACCAGGCCACTTCTTGCGAGTAGTGTGACATTTGGGGCCCACTTTTGTTTTTGCCTTGATTCCTACCCCAACGTATCTGGAATTTACCAAACCAAACAACGGTTTTATTATGTAAAAATAAATAAATTATTTACTACTATTAAATGAATAATTCATCCATAAAAATGGATTGTTTTAAGGTGTGAGACTGTTGTAAAGTATGTTTGACCTAAATTATTAAAAATGAATTTTTGCTTCTTAAACTTAATTTTCAAGAAGTGTTTTTCAAAACTAGGAGCACCATTATTTTTAAGGGCAAAAAAATGAATTTTGAGCTTTTCAGAAACTCTTTTTTAACTTGTAAATAATTGTGTTTGGCCAATTTGTTTTTTTGGCCAAAAAATACTTTAGAAAACTAGGTCAAACACACACTTATTTTGTAACTGGTGCAATTTATTTTATAATGGGTTTTTCTATCCTATGCCCACTAGGCATAGGATAAGAAACCTAAAAGTGGAAAAAATTAGTAGATTTTTTATGGGAAATTGCAATGTCCTATCAATTTAAAAGAAAAACATCATTAATTCTTTCCTTTTTAGGTTTCTTATACTATGCCTAGTGGGCATAAGATAGAAAAACCGATAATGGGTTTTTCCCCAATGTATATGCATGATACCTATAAAGTTTTTATTTTTCAGTTTATTATTTATAAAAATGTAATTGATAATTTATTTATTTGATTTTGGCCAAATTTGAAATTCAACTTCAATGTTAGTTTTTATTTACTACTTCCTCCAATTCAGCCTAATGTTCCCTTTTTCTCTAATATATGTGAGGAGTATTATAATGAAAGGGGAACTATAGGCTGAATAAGGGAGTATTTTTTAATTGTGGATTTTCGTGCGTGGTTGCAAGAATAACGTTTTATTTACTTAAAAATTACATTTTTTAATTGTGGATTTTCGCATGTGGTTTTAATTGTATATTGTTTGTCATGCATTTTATATTGTGACGGTTGTTGTATGTTGTGATCGTATATGTTGGAGGATTTATTGTTGTTGTTGTTGTTGTTTTGGAGACATAAGACGGTTGGGAGACCGTCTTACGCTTAAGTCGCCTCTTTGAGCTTCTCACTTTAAGAGGGATGTGCACATTAATGGCTTGATTTACGGAGGGACTCGTGTGTTTGAGACACAACGTCTGACAGGGGATCCGGTTGGCTTCCGGACCCGGTACGTCTGGGCGTGTCCCGGTACCTGTTTGTGGTTATCAGTATGTTTGGGCGTGTCCCGGTGCCGTGGTGGTGGTTGTTGATGGTGGTTCATTCGTGTTATATTCATGTTGCATGTTCATACACTCGAGTCGCGTCACACTTTAATTATTTAATGAAATTGACGTTTGTTGTGTCTGTGTAATTGTCACCTATTTACGGGGTGATCTGTGTCGATCCATAAGATATTTCCGATCATATGGGGAGCAGGTTAAGTACAGGTTGTTTGGATAGCATGCGGGAGACGGGACGAGCTTGATGAGTCACGAGACGAGTCTAGTTGGCTAGAAGAGAATAGATGTCATGAGTTGTACTTTTATTCATTTGTTTACGTTTATGTAATTCATCAAACACTATTTTAATAAAATGTTCTTTGATTGAAGTTTTGAAACACTACCTCGGGAAACCGAGACTGTAGTGCTTCAATTATCATGGCCGGATAATTGAGGTGTTACATCGTGTTTGTTCGGGTTCCGGTCGGGTGACTCGAGTCGGATAGACTTGCCAGTTATAAGCAGTTCGGTAATTCATGAATCATGTTTCTAGACCTGGCAAAACGGGTCAACGGGTCGGGTCATTTAAAGTTATAGTTATTGTGGTCATGGGCCACGTCTCGGTCCGCGGATTTAGGCCGCCTACCGGTCCGTAGTCACGGGCCACCTGCACGCCAGTCCGATCGGTGGACATGCAGCGGTCTTTTGAAAGCCACGCTCGGCGGCGTAAAAATGCCTTCGACCGGATCGTTTTAGATCGGTCGGTTTCGTCTCGGTAAGGGTCTCGAAACGATTAGAGATGTTCGGAGTCGCCACCAAGCATTTGTGGGATGCCTGGAACCCGTTCGAATTCCACTTTATACCTCGGTCAAATCGAAGCACAAAGCAGCGTTTTGACATAGGTACTAAAGATAAGGAAATCGTCCCTCTTTAGCATCCTATCTCTAGAATGACTCTCGTACGCCCTGGATAAGGTCGTCCATTATCCAAAGTTTCTGAGTAAGAGGTGAAGGTACGTATTGGGAAGCCCTTTAATCAGACACCCAATCTCGCCCGCATTTAGCGGCCTCTACTGATCGATCTTGGTTGGTTGAATGCAAAAGTTGATAAAACGGTTTAAATGCATGAATGCGCATCCAATGTTTTAAACCTAACATGTGAGCTTTCTAAGTCGGTTGATTTAATCCAAATATCAAGTATAAGATGTCAAGTTGGATTAATAATTGATTTGCATGCAAGACGGAAATTAAACATCCATTTACCGTATTAGGTTTAGGGTGCATAACATGATCCATTTGTCTTAGTAAGGCATTTTGCAAATATGGTTTGAATAATTGAATAGTCGTCTGATCCGTCCTATATCCGAGTTAACCGGAGTCGGGATCGTCCTAGACTAATGCTGGAAGGGAACAGGCCCTGTACCAGACGGCTATAAGAGGCGCGAGCCAGCCGGCGGTGTAAGGGGCCTCTTACGGTTTTGAAAATGAGAAGGAAAAGGCACGCTTGAGGCGCTGGTTAGCCAACGTTTGTATGCCGTGTTCGATTGTTTAGAAAACGTTATAAAACGTGTTGAAAATGGGTATTTGAACCCGATTTGTTTTGAAAGGATCGTTTTAGACCGCATTTGTTGATTTGAAGGACTAGACTCGAATAATCATCATCATTTGATAATATTCGGTGTCGGGTCCGATTTGGCAAGCTTGACATGAATAGTTTTGAAAATGATTATGGACTAATTGTTCTAAGTCCATTTTGAATGTAATTAGTCGATACTCGTCATCGTACCCGGGTTAAAATCCGGCATGGTATGTAGAATCAAGGATGATTTCGTGTTGGTGACTAATATATTTGCTTGAAAATATGTAAAGAAATGAAATAAAAGGTTTTAAAATACCTCTTAAATGTCATTAACCAAATATTATCACCGAAACACGGATTTAACCGTCATGGTATGAAAAACCAAGGGTGAAAAATGCTTCATGGTTAAAACATGTGAAATGAAACAAAAAGGTTTCGAAAATACTTGAAATGGTGAAAACCGATTACAAATATGAAAGTTGATTAAGGGAAATGACGAGAACAAACACGGTTGATCTCTGGTCTGAGCACCCCATTTAGGCGCGAGCCTGTTGGCGACCTAAGGGGCTTCTGCCTCAGACCAAAAATCAGTTTTGGCTCGTTTATTCCATGTTTTGGTTCATGTTATGCATGTTTTAGCATGTTAAAGTCATGAAACAAATAAAAACATAATAAAAGAGGATTTTTACACCCTCATACTTACATGTTTGGTTATGGCGAGTGACCGACGTAAGTGTAACAACTTGTTTGATCGGAAAAAACTCGATTTAAAACCGTTTTGGTAAGTAAAAGAGTGTTTTAAAAGTTTAGTGATGGTGTAGTGGTCAAAGTGGTAGGACAAGTGATTTAATGCACGATGACGGTACCAAACAATGTGTAAGGCTCGTATTTACGATTGGTAGGTCGTAAATACGCGTCGGATTGTGACTTAAGAAGTCGAGTCGAGAATTTTAAGGGAGAAAAGAAGGGGCGGACACTCGCGTAAGTCTCAAATGGGCGACATTTGAGGGATATTTATAGGAGAATGAGTGGTTGTGTGAGTTTTGAGCGACGTGGCCACCTGGGCTGCTCAAAGAGGCGCGAGCCAAATCGCGGCACTTCGAGTTGTGTTGTCACTATCACAACAAACGCAATCATGATTTGTTCTATCCTAGGTTTTGTAGTCACATGTTTGGTACTTGACCAACATGAATCCGGGAAAACTTAAGGTAGAAGGCTTGAGATATTTTTGGTTTTTGTGTTTGACTCAGTTTGACTCGTTGTTGGAGTCGGGATTTTGAATTTTCGAGTCGGTTTTTGGTCCGGTGTCGGTTTTGACTCTAGTTAGTGTCATTACGACCCCGTCGTCGTGCATTAAACACTCCAGGTATTTTTGAAATGTTTTGAAATGTTTTGTTTTCGAAATCGTTTTAAGTTTTCCGACGTAAAGTTGTACACTGTTGTCGATCAAACGCTGCGATCCCAAAACATGTTGTAGTCCGATAATCATCGGGTGTTTGTTGGAGTCTCGGCAGATCAGGGTATCTCTGAGCCCCCACTTTGACGAGGCTTGGACAGGGCGAAAGTCAAAGTAGAGTCCCCAGGTCAATCGAAGATTACAACCTGAAGACCCAAGCGACGTCGAGGCGGCTCGAAAGGATTCGGGCCAAGGACCTGCCGTCGGGAAGGGCGACGACAAGGCGACTCGAGGGTACGAGTCAAGGACCTATTGTCGGGAACAGTTTAGAGTCTGTCGACTGTCCGTGCGGGTCGTTTAAAGTCTGTTAGACTACGTACAAAGGCTCGCCAGCCATAGGAAGGAGTCATACCTGAGGCATCTTCGGATATGTCCTCGCATGGTTGCGGATAAATGCTCGCCAGCTGCAGTGCGTATGTGAGGAGGGCTCGCCAGCCGCGGTGCGTTGTAAGGCTCGCCAGCCGAGACAAGGAAATGTACCCGAGACATCTTCGGGATGTGTCCTTGGAAGGGTTGCGGACAAATGCTCGCCAGCTGCGGTGCGTTGTAAGGCTCGCCAGCCGCGCTGCGTTGTAAGGCTCGCCAGCCGAGACAAGGAAATGTACCCGAGGCATTTTCAGGATGTGTCCTTGGAAGGGTTGCGGACAAATGCTCGCCAGCTGCAGTGCGTTGTAAGGCTCGCCAGCCGCGGTGCGTTGTAAGGCTCGCCAGCCGCGGTGCGTTGTAAGGCTCGCCAGCCAAGACAAGGAAATGTACCCGAGGCATCTTCGGGATGTGTCCTTGGAAAGGTAAGGAAATGTACCCGAGGCATCTTCGGGATGTATCCTTGAAAAGGTAAGGAAATGTACCCGAGGCATCTTCGGGATGTATCCTTGAAAAGGTAAGGAAATGTACCCGAGGCATCTTCGGGATGTATCCTTGAAAAGTTGCGGATAAAGGCTCGCCACCCATGGTAAAGGTCGCTTAATGGACCATGGGAATAGCCGCGTCAAATGGGCTTGTTTCGAAGGTAGCGAACTCATGGTGTCGCTGTGGAAATAGTGAGCTTGGATTCTCACTATCACTGTTTTTTGGAATGAGTGGGTTCCGCGAGGAAGCCCCCTGCTGGAATAGTGAGTTTGGAATTTTCACCATTCGGTTTTGAATTTGTGGTGGCGGTTTTGATCGCCGTTTGTCTTGGTTTTGAAGGGAAATAGCAGATTTTAAGTCTGCTATTACGTTTGAAGTGACGGTTTATATGCCGCCGTAGACATTTGAAAGAAATAGTGAATTTGGAATCTTCACTATTGATTGAAGTGACGGTTTATTTGCTGCCGTTGACATTTTGAAAGAAATAGTGAATTTGGAATCTTCACTATTGATTGAAGTGACGGTTTATTTGCCGCCGTTGACATTTTGAAAGAAATAGTGAATTTGGAATCTTCACTATTGATTGAAGTGACGGTTTATTTGCCGCCGTTGACATTTGAATTTTGGGAAAATAGCGGTTTTTGAGTTTTCGCTGTTATTTTGAAGTTGGGGGAAAATAGCGATTTTGAATTTTCGCTATTGCTTTTGAAGTTGGCGGTTTTGATCGCCGTTTGTTTGAAAATAGCGAATTTGAATTTCCACTATTTGTTTTTGTTTGTTTTCGAGGAAATGACGACATTCAATATCGTCAACGAAAATTTTGGAACTTGTCATGGGAAATTGGGCCAAAGCCCAAATTTCGCTGAAAAAGAAGAGGGGAGGCCTGGTTTAGGCGCGAGCCACTTGGCGATGTAAGCTGGCTTCCCTATTTCTTGTTAAAAAAGACGCGAGGTTGAGTTGCGGATGAATATTCATCTTCAACCTCGAACTTTCGCCAAAATCGCCATTTAAGGACCTTCAAGCTTGCTTTCATCCGTGCCTTTGCCAACAAATGTCATCTCAAGGTAAGTATTTCCTCTTGAATCCTTTCAAATTTGTTGATTGTTAGCTAGCATGAATTAGGGCGGATTTTGCCCTAAAAATCGAATTGGGCGTTTTTGGTTGAGCCAATTTCGAGTGAAATTGATGATTGCATTAGGTTAGAAACCTGTTTAGGAGTATAGGGGTGCTTTTAGTTTGCATTTTGGTCCCCGTTCCCGCTCCCTATGCTCGAAAAACGTGATTGAGGCGAGAAACCGTCTCATTTCACAATGCCAAGTTTATTTGCTTGGGTAGTGGGTCCCACTAGGTTGCATTGTAGTTGGGGAAACCCGTATTCGCCATTTAAGGACCTTCTTTGGATGTTTGTGGGCAAAAATGGGTTTTTGCCTTTTGCGACGGTCTTACGTCTGACAGAATAAGCGCTTGTTTGAGCTTGAATTGAGTCAGTCTGCCTTGGAATGGACCTTATTGGTATTTCAGGTCACCTTGGGGCGTGGTAAAATCACGTTTGCCTTTTGCGGTCGTTTTTGAATTTTTGACCGGCTTGGGCTCAAATTAGCGTGTGAGTTGCCTTTTTGAACCGTAGAAAAATCCCCGTTGTGTCGGGAATGCATTTTTGGGTTGTTGGCGGACCTTGTATGGGTCTTGAAATGCCGTTTTTGTGGTTTTGACTCGTCTTTTGCTTGAAAAGAGGGGCGAGTCGTTTTGTGGTCTTTGACTCGTCTTTTGCTTGAAAAGAGGGGCGAGTCGTTTTGTGGTTTTTGTGAATGGTTTGGGGCGGGATTGCCCCGTGTTTTTGCATTGCAGGTTGTTTTTTGTGTCGGGATTTACCCATTTCATGCTGTCGTAATGCCGAAATTTCGGCTGACGTTTTTTGTTGTTGTGTTTTTTTTCTTCTTTTTTTTTACAGGGTATCGTTTGGGACCGATGGGGTCCGCTGTTGAGGCTTTGGAGGAGGAAGTCGATCCCGGAGGGGGAGAGTCGACTGTTTTTTGTTACAGGCTTGGTTGTGTTTCTCCCTGGCGGCCTTTGTCCGGCCAACGATCGGGTATCGATCGTTGGTCGTTGTCTGAAGAGATCCGGATAGGCGGCTAATATGGCCGGTTTGTCCTTTTCGTCGTGGCTCATGGGCAGGATGGTTGATGATTGGGGGTCAGCACCGAAGTGGTGTATCGCATCACGGTTCTTGGCCTCCTCATCATCCAAAATCTGACAGGCATTGTCTACCTTTTTGTCATGGAGCAGGAGCGGGGGATTATCGCCATGGTAACCTCCTCTACTTTCACTGTTGCTCCTCTGTTTCCCCTGTTGCTCTCTTTCTTTTCCGTTTGAGAGGATAGAGAGTGCTTAGTTCGGTAGGTGGCAGATAGCCCCCAGTTCGTTGTCTTAGGTCGGTGTCTGTATGATAGACATTTGTTTTAGGCCAGTGTCTGTATGATAGACGTTTGTTTTAGGCTAGTGTCTGTATGATAGACGTTTGTTTTAGGCCAGTGTCTGTATGATAGACGTTTGTTGATGTATTTTGCGTAAGGCGGTTTGTATATATGTGTTTTTTGGATTGTGGTTTGTTTTGTGATTTTGGCTTTTTTGTGTTGTGTTTCGGAGGAGCGTTGTTGGCTGTCGATTCTCCTTTTGCTTTGCACCAGTTCCTGCATCGTTAGTGTAGAAAAACAGGCAACAGATAGCACGTACGCATAAACGTAAACACGTAGAAGTATTTGATCCCGTAAAGCATTTGAAAATCAAAATTAACCAAAATGACTTGAAGTTAAAATTGAAATTTTGAAAATTCCGTGACAAAATGTCGCGTTTGGAATTCAAAAGGAATTGATTGAAATTTGAGCAATTAACTCGTGTCGTGAATTAAATTGCATCGAAATTTTTGAAAATTGACTCGAAAAAATATAAAACCCAAACCGTCAGGAAAGAATTTTAGAAAAGGATTTTTGCGAGTACCTTTGGCTTTTGAGGTCAAGACTCGAATTTGTGAGTGCTTGAGTTTTGGAGGAAAACTGATGCCGTGTTATCAATTTTCGATTTTTGGTCTTTGATTTGCGAAAAAGCGAAAAAATTTCGGAATTTCGACTGACATGGAAACGATCCGTCGCGGATCGGGGCGACTAGCCCTTCCCCCTTTTTAAAAAAGAAAGAAAAACCCGTATGTTTAAAGCTGCGTCACGGAAACCGTGTCGGATTTCGTAAAACGCGAAAACAAGGAAATGTGAGTGTGAAGAAACACAAAATTTCCCGGATCATCCCGAAGAGGCGCGAGGCTTCTGGCGAGAGTTTTGAGGTGTCCGGAGAAAACACATGTTGAAAGAGACAAGTCAACAGCGAGAATCCTGGGGAAGCCTCAAAGAGGCGCGAGCTGCTTGGCGATGGAAGCTGGCTCTCCCCTTTTTCCGAAAAATGTGCTGATCATTTTCGTATAAATAGGGACGTTTGCGCTTCATCGTTTCAGCATCCGAAACACAAAAACATCTCTACAAAACCTCTTCTTCTTCCACAAAATATTTCATGGATGCTTTTGAGAAAGCCTTGCGACAATGGTGCCGGGATTTGTCGCCTCCCGAGAAGTATCAACTCGATTGCATGGGAGTTGGTCAATTGTTGGTGCTTCGCCAAGTCAAGGTACAACCTTCGTTTCTTGAAGCATGATCTCGGTTTTGGGATTCGAAACATCATGTTTTCGTTTTCCCGAAGGGCGAGATTTGTCCCCTCGCCGAAGAGGTTGGAGTCATTGGTGGGTGGCCGGGTTGTACTCCGGTGCTTCCTCCGACTCGGTTGTGCTACAAGGAGAAATTCCGCTCCATGTTGGGCTTATCAACAAGCCAAGTCAACTTTCTTCTTGCTCCACATGGTGTGGATATGTTGGCTCTTATCAACATCTTCTCGAATCGGTTAGATGCTAATGTCTCGGAGGTGGCTAGGAGAAGGGCTCTTGCATTTTGCCTTGTCCATGTGTACCTCTTTGTTGATGTCTTGAAGAAGGAGGGGCCGAGATGCCATGGTAGCATGACCCTTATCCATGTGATTGAGCAAATGGAGCATGGTAGAGATCCATCATGGTTGGTGCTCGGAGAGATTATCCAAGCTTTGGACAAGGAAGACTCTTGTGGAGAAGCTCCCTCTTTTGGATCGCCATGGATCCTCCAAGTGTGGCTATTGGAGAGGATAAGGTATGTAGAGCCTCCGATTAATCCTTCTTCTTACTCCTTCCGTCACCTTACTATGAGGAAGAAGTTGTACCCGGATAGTTTTGCTTCCACCGAGGCCTATTGGGCCGCAAGATTGGCGGAGGAGGGTGGTTCTCATATCCGTTGGGTGGTGCCGTGGTGGCACTTGAGGTCCTTCACGGGGTTGCCCGCTTCGGGTGCTAGTCCTCGTTCTTTGATGGTGGTGGGCTTGAAGGTTGTTTCCTTCATTTATCCCGAAAGGCTCATGAGGCAAATGGGGCGTCAACAAAAGGTGCCCGCTCAAGATACTCTTGTCCAAGAGAATGTTTTCCGAAATTCCGAGTTCGTGGAATTATTCGAAAGGTGGTGGGCCACTCGGCCGCTTTGGGAGGTGCCAAACCCCGTTGCCACGACATGGGTGACTCCTGCTTATGTCAAGTGGTCACGTGCTCCGTCCTTGGATGAGAGATCCAAATTCCGTAAGGACGAGGTTGTCGACTTGAAGTATCGGGAGGTTGGCAAGGCCAATCATGCCTTCTTTGAAGAATATGTTGAGGGAGCTACTCCCGATGTGATGAGACCACCGAAGAGGAGGAACTCCGGCTCCAAGAGTATGGTGGGCCGTGCATTGGCTCGTCTTGGGTCGAACATGGGGCCTTGTGCTAGACCGGAGGCCGTCACCGTCTTAGATCCGTTGAGGATCCGTTCCGAGGAAGAAGTCCATGCTAGGCGGGCCAACAAGAAGAACAAGGGGAAGATGTACCCCAAGGGAAAAGGCAAGGGTAGAATGGAAGAGTGAAGACCTCCATTACCCAGTTTATTTTTATGTTGTATTATTGTTGTAGGTTTTTATTATGTTGTACTAGCTAGTTGTTGTGTGTTTTGTGCTAGTTTTACTATGTGAGGTGTGTTAGTTGACACCTTAGCTTTGGCAAGTTGTAGACTCGTCAAGCTTTATTTGTTGTTGAAATTGTAATTCCTCCCATTATTAATTAAATAAGAGGATTGCTCGTGTCGAAAATTGTGAACGCTTGTGTCTTCCATCCGTTTTGCAAAGGCAATTCGATTTGAATCGTCCTAAACAATTGCACTTGGGAAAGTGGTATTTTGTGGAAAGGGAGATAGGCTCATTTTTTGTGGGAAAGGGAATGGTTTTCCCTTCCGTTTTTTTGGTAGGAGTTTTTTTTTGATTGTAGGAATGGTTGTATCCTCCTTGTGTAAGGAAGGACTGCCTACATATCCACCTGAAGAGGTGAAATCAAACCATGATCGTAGTTCGGAATGTTTTGTGAATTTGAATTGGGTTTTGTGGTTGTATCCCTCAAGCATAAGAGGGACTGCCTACATATTCACCTGAAGAGGTGAAATCAAACCATGCTCGTAGTTTAGGGGTTTGGTTTTTGTAGTGCAAATGGACGTTGCCTTTGACGGATCAAAGGACATTCGAAACGGGCAAGGTGCCGCAGTTTAGACTCGATAAAACATGCAATTTAAAATCAGAACGTATTGAGGAACTTGACTTGAAAAGGGTTGAGGTCGATGCTAGTTGCAAAACTAGGCTAGGTTGTTGATTGATAGGGTTCAAGGGTAGTATTTCTTGAGTTGGTCTAGGTTGGTTGGGTTTGTAAAGTCCTCCCCATCTAGGTCACTCAGTCTCACTGCGCCCCCCGAAAGTATTTTCTTGACCAGGTATGGCCCGGCCCAGTTGGGTTTGAATTTTCCCCTCGGATCGACGGGTAATGGTGCTCGGACTGACTAGAGGACCAAGTCGCCCTCCTGGATGTTTCTGGGTTTAACCTTCTTGTTGAATGCCCGTTGTATACGTCGTTGGTATAGCTGGACGTTGTGTAAGGCGTTGAGCCGCCGTTCATCTAGAAGAGTGAGTTGCTCGTACCTTCGACGGGTCCATTCCGCCTCAGGGACTTGACTCTCCAGTAGGATGCGTAGAGATGGGACCTCTAACTCTACCGGTTGAACTGCCTCCATACCGTATGCTAGGTAGAAGGGTGTGGCGCCTGTCGGTGTTCGAATGGAGGTTCGATATCCCCAGAGTGCGAATGGGAGTTTACTCGGCCAATCGCGGTAGTTGTCTTGCATTTTCTTGATAATGGTGACAAGAGTTTTGTTCGCTGCCTCCACCACTCCGTTAGTTTGGGGACGGTAGGGGGATGATCGATGTCGCTTGATCTTGTATTTGTCCAGCAAAGCTTGAGTTTCCGCCCGGAAGTGAGAGCCTTGATCGCTGATGATTTCACGTGGTACCCCATATCGGCAGATGATGTTGTTTTGAATGAACTTGGCCACTTGTTTGGCGGTCAAGACTGCATATGACTGTGCTTCCACCCATTTGGTGAAGTAGTCGATGGCGACGAGGACGAAGCAATGCCCCTTGGTGCCTACTGGATTGACTTTCCCGATGATGTCGATGCCCCAGGTCGAGAATGGCCAGGGTGACGTCATGGTGTATAAAAGGGATGGTGGTACATGTTGTATGTTGGCGAAGATTTGGCAATTGTGGCAATGTTTGACGTAGTTACGGCAATCGGCTTCCATGGTTGTCCAGTAGTGACCTAGCCGCATGATTTTCCGTGTAAGCATCATTGCGCTCATGTGAGGACCACATTCTCCGTCGTGAACCTCTCCCATGACTTTTCTGGCTTTGTGATGGTCAATGCAAAGGAGGAGAATTCCTTGGGGTGTTCTTTTGTAGAGTTGATTTTGGTTTGTCACGAATTGTGATGCAAGCAAACGGATGGCTCTTTGTCCTCTTTGATCAGAGTTGAGAGGGAATTCGTTTTTGGTTTTGTAATTGAGGATGGCTTGGTACCAAGGTTCATCATGGCTTTCCTCGTCGTCGATAATGGCACAAATGTGAGCTGGCTCGCTCCGTCTTTCGACACATAGGGGCATTGATGTCATGTCGTCAGGTATGTTGACGAGCGCGGCAAGTTTTGCCAGGGCATCAACAAATTGATTTTCCTCTCGCGGCAAGTGGAAGTAGTCGACTTGGTCGAAGAACTCGACCTCTTGATTGATCTTTGCTCGGAGGGAGCTAAGCTGTCAGATCGGATTTTCCATGATCCGGATACCTGATTGATGATGAGTAAGGAATCACCATGGACCCTTAATCTCTTGATGCCAATGGTGATGGCTGCTTGTAGGCCGATGAGACATGCTTCATATTCAGCGGCATTGTTGGTGACGGCGAAGTCTAGCTTGACCGAGATTGGGACATGTTCTCCCTCTGGTGAGATTAGAAGGATTCCTACCCCGAAGCCTCTCAGATTAGATGCACCATCAAAGTATAGGTCCCATGCGTCGGAGTCGACACAAAGGATGTCTTCGTCAGGAAATGACCATGTGTCGGTCGATGGATCCTCATTGACGGGATTTTCTGCTAGGTAATCGGCGACCGCACTTCCCTTGATAACCTTGAGGGGTACCAACTTGAGGTCGAACTCGGACAGCATCAGTGTCCACCTAGACAGCCTTCCGTTTAGTACGGGTTTTTCGAAGATGTATTTGACCGGGTCCATCTTGGAGTAGATGTGGACCGAGTAGCTGAGCATGTAATGCCGTAGCTTCTTTGTTGACCATACTAGGGCAAGGCATGTCTTTTCCAGTTGGGTGTACCTCGTCTCGTACTCAATGAACTTCTTGCTGATGTAGTAGATGGCTCGCTCCTCGTTGCCAACTGTTTGTGCTAGCATTGCTCCCATGGCCGTGTGTCGTAACTTGATCGGATATAGGGATAGAGGAATCCCCGGTTGAGGTGGCATGAGGACAGGAGATTTGGATAGGATTTCCTTTATCCTGTCGAATGCCTTCTGACAGTCGTCGTCCCAATCGGTGTGATCGGAGGCGCGAAGCTTCTTGAATATCGGTTCACAGATCATGGTGAGCTTGGCAATGAACCGGCTGATGTATTGGACCTGACCGGCAAATCCCCGAATCTCCTTCTCGTTCTTAGGCCGAGGCATTTGTTGAAGGGTTTTGATTTTGGTTGGATCAATCTCAATGCCTCTTTTGCTGACGACATGTCCCAAGAGTTTTCCGGAGGTGACCCCGAATGCACACTTCTGAGGATTTAGTCTTATGTTATATTTCCGCAAACGAGCGAAGAAGTTCCGGAGGGCGTTGAGTCCCGCTCTTTTGATTTGATGATCATGTCATCGACATATACCTCTACCTCCTTGTGCATCATATCGTGTAGGAGAGTGGTAGCGGTTCTTTGATAGGCTGCTCCGGCGTTGATGAAGCCAAAGGGCATGACCGTGTAGCAATATGTACCCCACTGCGTAGTGAACGCAGTCTTGTGCATGTCTTCCTCAGCCATTTTAATCTGGTTATACCCGACATACCCGTCCATGAATGATAGGAGAGAATGTTCGGCAGTATTGTCCACCAGAATGTCAACATGTGGCAAAGGGAAGTCGTCTTTTGGACTTGCCTTGTTTAGATCCCTGAAGTCGACGCAAACCCGAATTCTTCCGTCTTTCTTCGGTACTGGCACAATGTTGGCCACCCAATCCGAGTATTCAGACACTTTGATGAACCCAGCCTTGAACTGTTTGTCCACCTCTTCTTTGATTTTTTAAGGCCCACTCAGGACGCATCCGGCGTAGCTTCTGTTTCACAGGTTTAGGCCCGGGTTTGATGGGTATCCGGTGCTCTGCAATTTCTCTGTCAATGCCAGGCATATCCCTGTAAGACCAGGCGAACACGTCCTTGTATTCGTGGAGGAGGTCAATGAACTACTGTCTTTCCGAGGGGTCTAGGGTCGTCCCTATCCTAAGTTCTTGAGGTGTATTGTCGGTTTCTACGTTAATAGGCTCGGTTTCCTCAATGATGGGGGTTCTGGTTTCCCGTTTGTCAAGTTCTTTGGCTAAATGAGGCGGGTAGTTACTCAAGTCAAATTCCTCATAATCATTCAGAATTACATTGCAGTTAAAATGAGACGAGTCATAAGCAAACTTAGCGTTCATTAAGTTGACACGAGCGAAAAGCTCGAAAAGGACAGACATCTCGTGGTCAGTCAGAGGCGACACGACAGAGGAAATGGCCCCTGGAACAGGCTCCAGGTTATCACCTTTCATTGGAGTGGGGGTGACCCTAGTAGACTCAGCCTCTGAATCAGCCACGACTTTGTGATAAAACAGTGGGAAGGGGACCTTGACTGAGACATCAGGAGTGTTAGGAGCTATAACAGACTCTGACTCCGACTCAGACTCAGACTCAGATCCTTCTTCACTTTCCTTCTTGAACATAGGGCCTTCTCCAGTTGTGATCTTGAGAATGCGGCCTTAGCGATCGGTCCACTTGATGGTTTTCCTCCAGCCTTGGGTAGCTTTCTCCGGGTCAGTATCGGAGATCAAGGCGGTTGGATCAAACTGATTGTCTTTCAGGGCGATATTGATGATATCCTCATAATCGAGGCGTTTGATGTTATCTTCCCCAAAGAGTAGTGTAATGACTTGTCGTCGAGGCATGGTGACGGTTTGGACTCGGTTGATGCGGCTTCGATGTTGTCGGGAATAAAGTAGCAGTCCTGAAAAACTTCCACTCCCGGGTATCTAGTCTTCACCACAGGGTCATAGATTGGCTCCGGAAAGCCGTGGTAGAGTTCAGAGTCTCCCTCGGGGACAAAGTATCCGTTGAGAGTCAGGTGGTAGGGACGGAGGATAACCCCGTGCTTCTTGCGTTTTCTGATTAGGAGGTTCATCTCCTGGATATCTTCGTCCGTAGGTTCGTATCCCAGTCCAAAGGGGATGTTGGGGACCTTTGCCTGTTTCAAGGGAGGTAATGGGTCCTTCGGTGGATTGAGCGGGGACCGGAAATAACCCCGACGCACCATGATGCGGTTGATCGAGGCCGGTGAACGGGTCATACTCAGAGGTTGCCGATTCATCAGTTATGGCGTTCACGGCTTGGAAACCCCACATTTCATTGTCGTCCTCCTCAATGGCTTGGGAGGCTACCCCTCTTCTCATAACTGCTTTGATTGGGGAAGCGGAGATCGTGATCGTTTTCCCGTTGAAGGGGACCCTGATCTTTTGATGGAGCGTTGATGTGACCGCCTTAACGGCGTGAATCCAGGGGCGCCCTAGAAGCATGTTGAAAGATGCGTCGATGTCGACCACTTGAAAACTGGTTTGTCTTTCTAGTGGCCCGGTTGTGACGGCTAAAGTGATAAGCCCAGCGACCTTACGACGAGTGCCGTCGTAGGCGCGTACTCCTTGATTCGTTGGGATTAGATCAGATTCCTTGATACCCAGCCTGTGGGCAGTTTTGAGAGGAATGACATTCACGGCGGAACCGTCATCCACGAGGACCATTGGTATGTTCTTTTGGAGGCATTTCACAGTGATGTACAGGGCCAGGTTATGATTAGCTCCGAACAGGGGGATATCCTCGTCGGAGAAGACGATTTGATTACTCAGATCAGGGGCGTCTCTCGTCATGTGTGCCACTATTTCTTCTGGGGAAGAGGTGGAGGGCACAGTTAGTTTTCCCAAGGCCTGCAGTAAGGCCTGTCGATGCTCAAAAGACGTTGCGATCAGTTGCCAAATAGAGATTTCGGCTTTTGCTTTCTGGAGCTGTTTCAGGATTGAGTCCTCAGGGGCCCTTGGTTGAGTGTCCACCTCTGGGACGATCTGGTCGTTCGTCGTTGGAACGACTGCTGGGTTGCTCAGATTCTGATAAGGACGTCCGGACCGGGTGAGATGCCCGATTTCCTTAGTCCGCTTCTCCTTCTCCGGGATGACATAAACATCCTCAACATCGTCCCGCCATATGCCGTTAATTTCAGGGTCTCGAGGATACCTCAGAGGGGTATTCCTCGGTGGGTAGTTCTTGTGGGGGATATTTTTGTGAGGGCGATTTTTGTGAGGGTAGTTATTTTGAGGGTAATTCTCGTGAAGGTGGTTATTTTGAGGGTGATTTTCGTGGGCTCTATGCCAGAATGGTCGCGGGAGCAATCCATCCTGGGGTGGGTAGTTTTGAATGCTTGGGGAATTCTCCCGCGGACGTGGTGCCGGGGGATTGAAGATGAGTCGACGGTAGGCGTCGTCAAGTCGGGTGATTCTCTCAGAAAGGCTGGTAATGGCCTCTTCAACTTGCTGAAACATAGTGAGCATGGTGGCAGCACTGAACACGAACACTCCATCTGAAGGGTCCTTTTCCAGAACATTCACCTCGTCGTCAACTGGCAAGATGAGATGAGAGCAGTCTAGGGTCGGCTCATCGTCAGAGATGGCGTAAATTCCCAGAGGATTCGTCTTGATGTTAGGCTTAGTTGGTGGGGGTATAGGCAAATCTCCTTACTCAATCATGTCTTGAATGAGGTGCTTGAGTTTGAAGCAATTTTCGGTGTCATGCCCTTTCCCTCGATGATACTGGCAGTAGGCATTGGGGTTCCAAAATCGGGACTTCTTGGCGTCGGCCGGGTCCGGGGTGGGCTCGATCGGTTGTAACTTCCCTTGGTCCATAAGCCTTTTCAGGGCACTTGCATAAGTTGACCCTATGTTGGTGAACACTCTCTGGGGGCGTTCGATTTTCTTTGCAGATGGTTCGACGAGGTTGACCTCATCAATCTTGTTTGTCTGACCGTAAGGGCGAGATCCGGTCGAGGTGGATCCTTGATAACCCCTGCCTGTGGTCTTTGCTAAGACACCCTTTCGGAGGTCGTCCTCAATACGTGTCCCCAGAATTTGCAGATCTTGAAAAGTTTTGATATTTTGATACCTCAGCAGATTGGCATAAACCGGGCGGAGGTTGTTGACAAATTTCTCTACCAGAGTTGATTCACTCGGCTTACTGACCAACTGAGTACTCACCCTCCTTCAACGGGTTAGGAACTCGGTGAATCCCTCCTTGTCGTTTTGGGTTAATACCTCGAGAGTACGGGTGTTGGCCTGGATCTCGACATTGTCGGCATACTGTTTGGCAAACTCAACTGCAATCTCATCCTAGGTGGTAAGGTTTTTCGGGTCCAAGGAGTAGTACCATTGGCGAGGAATCGGCTCCAGAGAGGATGGGAAGATCCTGGTAAAAAGTTCCTGTTTGACCCCCTTGATGGCCATGTAGTCTTTGAAAGCACGAATGTGGTTGAGTGGGTCCTCCACTCCCTTGAACTTAGGCACGTCAGTCAGGGTGAAGTTGTCAGGTAACTGGTCCCCAACAGGTTCGAACCTTCGGTTATTCTCAAGGTGGATATTGTTACCCCGGGCCAGGAGTTGTTCTTCCAAGAGTTTCAGCCTCTTCTCAGTCTCAGTCAGAGGTGGGGTATTATGTTCCCCAATTTCCTTGTTCTCCAGGGCGTCGATACGGGTCTCGACGTGATCCAGGGTGACCTTAAGAGCGGTGAGCAGGCTGGCTAGCTGATCAGTTGTGACATCTCTGTTGTTATAATTGTTGTTGTTGTTGGACGAAGCTGAAGACGGAGGCATGGCTCTGAGGCAGAAAAATGGCTCACATTACAACTCAATCCGACACGGTTCCAAGACTGAACGCAGACATCATAGAGGACGAGACCCAGATCGACTCAACAAGACGGGGTGACCGTGTGTGGTCCCTCGGTGCTGACTCGGTTTATGACGTGACAGTGTGTGACCGAACCTTTGACACGAGTCCAACGTGACGGCGTGACGCCATTAGACGGGTCTCGCGGTGAGACGACTCATAAGTAAAGACCCATAAGTACGTTTGCTTCGACTCGACAGACACGGGGCGGAATTGGAATGATGGACTGAAGTTTTCGAAAATAGAAATTTTCAAAAAGATTCATTTGTCGCTTTAATGGGCGGCTTTCGAAGATAGAAATCTCCGCAAGTCGATCAGTTGAAAAGGGTTGTCTCAAGTTTATTTGCAAAAGACGGTTTGAGTTTGAGTCGGCTCGGAAAACAGTGCATTGTTTCCCAAGACAGTTTTGAAATTCAAAAGTGTATGTTTTGATAATCGAGTTTCAAATGTTTGAAAAGGTCTCGGGGACGGTGTATGGTCCTCGGGATCCGAAAGTGTCTCGAGAAAAGGGTGTGTGCTTTCCTCGGGTTTTGAAAGAGCCATTGTCGGCGCGAAACGGGTAAAAATCCGTGTCTAGATGCGGCGATTATAACGGCGTAAAAAGGTGATTTGAAATGGTTATAAAAACCGGGTTTGAAAATCGTCATTACGACGGCCTAGAAAAGCGTGTTGAAATGGTTATAAAAACCGAGTTTGAAAATCGTCATTACGACGGCCTAGAAAGGCGTGTTGAAATGGTTATAAAAACCGGGTTTGAAAATCGTCATTACGACGGCCTAGAAAGGCGTGTTGAAATGGTTATAAAAACCGGGTTTGAAAATCGTCATTACGACGGCCTAGAAAGGCGTGCATCGGTCGGCGAAAGACCGAGGTTTGAAATGGCCATTATAACGGCGCAAAAGGTGATTTTGAAAGTTTGAAAATGACACGGAAGGACTTATGATCAAGTAGCACATAAGCACTCACAGTTTCATTATATTATGCATCATGCTGACTGATGTGACCATAATTAGCGCACAGTTAGTCCCCTAATTGAGCCTATTTTGCATACTATTATAGCATTTTATGGCCATTTTATCCGTCAAAACCTTCCTATTTGCTTTTCTATCGCATTTCATATGTTTTGTAGAAAAGGAGATAATAAGGCGGAAATTCCCGTCTTTCGTGCATATTTGGAAGCTTATTGATGATATTAGATGGACTAGTATGAAGAGGAGGCAAGAATGATGACCAAAGATGTAGGAATAAAGTGTATGTAGAAGGATCAAAGGGTTAAAAGTAAGAATGACGAGAGGGAAGGCATTACAAGAAGAAATCGCTCGAAAACCGAACCAAGGGTTGCTCCTTTGGCTCTTAAAGTATGTTAGATGGAACGGCGTCGAAAAAACAAGCGATCTAGGCTTTTGAATCACTCCAATAGGAGTCCGGATGAGAAAATGACGTCCGTTTTACAATCCGAGCTCAAACAAAGAAGCTGTACAGGAATCCGCGCGTCCCGCGCTGAAGACGCTCGGATTGTCCCAAATCCGCTCGGATTGCTCCAAATCCGCTCGGATTCCTCCCTTGCTACAATCCGAGCGTCTTGCTCCAAATCCGCTCGGATTCCCTTGCTACAATCCGCCCGGATTGTCCCCAATCCGCCCGTCTTCTGGCTGGGAAAAACAAGAAATTTCGCTGGAAGAGAATCCGCCCGGATTCCCTACAATCCGCCCGGATTCCCCTACCTAAATCCGCCCGGATTCCAGCAAATCCGCTCGGATTCCATCGCCAGAATCCGCCCGTCCCGACTCCAATACGCCCGGATTCCTTCACAGCATGATTTCATCTTCTCCAAGCTTCAAAGAAAGACTCCCTTCCTTCAAGAAATACCGGAGTCTCCCTGCTCAAATCTCAAAAGTGTAATTACTAGTTTAGCCCTTAGTTAACCCTAATGCATCCACCTAATTTCCACTATAAATACCCCATTTGTAATAATCCTTTAACACATCTTTTTAGCTAGAAAATCCTTCTTTAGATTAGATTAGGAGTAGATTAGAATAGATTACTCTTTAATCTTTCCACAAATTACACATTAATCTCTCTTTAATTATTGTTCAAGTTTATTATTCAAGTTTATTATTGGGTAATTGAAGATTATTGGGTTATTATTGGGAGATTGACAACCTTCCATCAATCAATCAAGTTTCTTCTATTATTCTTGCTTTATTATTTGGATCATCTTAAGTTGGTATAATTCCTTTACTCTTTAATCTTTATTGTTCATTTCTTCATTCTATTATCATGTTTATACTTGTTGTGATGATTGACACCATTAATGACATGTTTCCCATGATAATGAGTGAGTAGTTATTTAGCTAGGATTAATGGGTAATTAGGGAAAACCAACATGGGATTGATTCATGCTTAATCTAATATGTTCACATGATTAAATTGCTTGCTTGTTGTGATGTTAACTTTATGCACATGTTATGTTTGATGAAATGCTAAGCCTATGAATCCTTGCATTTTTACCATCTCTTATCTACTCAACTTGACTCGTAAGATATAAACCAACTCGAGTCTTGTTAGACCATGCATAGAAGTTGATTAGGAGGAAAGTAAGTCGACTTGTAGGTGTTGTACAATCTAATCGATTCGGCTCCGGGACCCAACTCTTCCTATGAACCGTAAGACATAAACCAACTCGGTTCCTCCACAACATTAATCGCTTGCAACTTTGTAAACATGTTTGTATGATCAACACCATGAATCCCCTATGACCCCATGATATCCTAGTACTTTTAATCAATTGTTTACATCTTTCCTTTTATTGCTTGTTCTACTTTATTGCTTTTATTAGTCTAGAACACAACTACAAACCCAACCAAATTGTGACACTAGCATAAATTGAGATAGATAGACTTAGAACCCAAAGCACACCGTCCCATGGATCGACCTCGACTTACCGCTAACTAGTAGTTTGTTGAGTATTATAAATGTGTTTGATTGGATGAGTGACGACATCAACCGGATCAAAATGGCGCCGTTTCGGAGATGGTGCTATGTGATTAAGTTCTTACTTGTTTGTCTATTTTGATTTGCTTTAACCTTGAGGAACTTGTTCCTCAAGGATTGTTTTTACCGTTTTCTTGTAGTTTCCTTGTTTGTAGTTATATCTTTGTCCTAGTTATGATGATGACCGAAGGCTTGGCACATGGAGTATGTGGTGAATCTTTTGAGTATGACTACCATGGGTATGGGGAGTTTTTGGAGCAATTTGAAACAAACCTACCTTACAACTCATACAATGAAAGTCCTAACCACTACCCCAACTTTTCTTACCAAAGCCCCCACATCCAACATCCACAACAACCACCCTCCCAAAACCCACTTTACAATCAATGCCAAATGTCATCCTACAATGAACACCCATACCACCAAATTCCCATGTACCCACAACAAGAGAATGAGCATAATCTTGAAATGCAAAGTGTGGTTCTCCAAATGTTAAGGTGCCAACAAAATCTCTTCATGAAAATGCTAGAAGAGAGCCAAGCTAGGGACAATGTTCTAAAAAACATTGTTACAAATGGTGAGAAGTTGGCAAATCAAATTGCCCAATTGGAAGCCACCCAAATGCTAAATGAAGAAGAAGGGGAAAATAATGAGGGTGAAGAAGAATTTGGATGGCATTATGAAGCTACTCTTGTGAATCCCCCACCACCTCCTAAATTCATAAGTATTGAACACCCCATATTCCAACTTGTACCCAACTTTACAAACATTCATGATAGATGTGAATATGAAGATGTTACTTTTGAGGAAGGGGAGTGCTTGATTGATTATGGACCAAGAGTGGATGATGAATTGAAGCATGATGAAGTTGGGGTGGAGAGCAATGATGAATGTGATTTGAAGGCCAATTATGAGACAAGCACTTTGTCTAAATTATCTAATGAATCTAGCTCACACACTAGCCTTGCTTCTCCAATTTGGGATACCTATGGTGATGATGATGAGGAAGACCTCCCACCACAATTTCCCTCTATGACCCATGTAGAGGAAGTGTGCTCCCTTAGCACTTATGGGAGTGAAGGTAAAACTTGGAAAGAAGAGGTTGATGAATTTGAACTTGCTATCTTTGGAGAATTGAGAGGCCAAGAGGAAAACTATGATGTTGGCATCTTTGATCATAGTTTGGAAGAAATTGAAGCTCTTTTCTTTGGAAATGGTTCAAGTTCTAAGGAGGGTCAAGAAGAAAGTGAAGATAATGAAAGCATGAATGACCTCAATGGTGAGAAGTTGACTCCTCCACATCTTATCCTTCAACTATCCCCTCATCAAAGAAATAAGAACTCTCCTTCTACTATTGAAGGATTGATGAATCAATGCTCTATCATCATAGAATTTGAAAGAGATGGTAAAGAGTGGAAGCCTCCGGATGAATATGGGCAATACTTCATACATTGTATTGACAAGAATCATGTGCTTGTTGGTTTGAAGCATTGGAAGAAGTCAAGTGCCAAGGGCAAAACAAATGGGAGAGTGTTTGGCAAGTTCTATTCCAAGCAAAGATGGGTAAACTACGTTTTGACATCACCAATCTCCTATTTATGCCTACATGAAGCCCATTCAAGAGCCTTTGACCGGTTGTTGAGAGCATTAAGCAACATGGACAACATCAATAATAATGGCAACAAGGAATTAGTTTGGTGGAGTCCTCCCTCAAACCACCATTTGTAAGATATCCTATCCTTTATCTTTGCATTATATTTACACTTGCATTTAGTTATTTACATATACATTTAGCTTGCATTTGTATTATATTTCATATTGCATTTACATTAGTTAGTTCATATAGTATAGTCGCATTGTAATATATCTCACATGATTCATGTAGATAGTTGCATATAGACTAGAATTCATGCATAGTCACTAATGGCCAAACCTATTCATTTCTACACTAGAAATAATGTTTAAATCGGTTTGGGGAGGTTTGATCATAAGTGACCATAGTTTAAATCATGCATCATATAGTATAGTTTAGATTGCATTCATTTGTTACATATGTCATATAGAAATTGCATTTAGCTAGAGCATGCATTCATTCATATCATATCATTGCATTTTTACTTTATTTCAAAAAAAAATCATCAAAAATTCAAAAACATGTATTTCTTTTTCATTCCTACTCCTACATGTACATTGAGGACAATGTCCAAAATAAAGTGGGGGATGGGAATTTATATTCCAAAAATGCATAAAAATTGAAAAATTTCGAAAAAAATCACAAAAATATGTCTTTTAAGTTCATAAAAACAAAAACCATAAAAATTTGAAAAATTGAAAAATCCAAAAACAAGTTCGTTTGCTTTATAGTGTAGTCTTGTATATATTGTGTTTATTTTATCCTTGTTCACATTGATTGACTACGCCACATCCGAGACATGAGGATATTGAAGACCGCATGGTATGATCTTTCCAATCTCCTTTTCCTCTTTATGTTAATGACTATGTGGCTTTATTTTGATTGATGTGGTATAAACAATGTGAATTTAGGATTGCATTTAGTTTATTTGGCATATTAGTTGGTAGAAACATTTGCATTAGGATGTTTATATGGTAGTTGCATCATGGCATGTAGTTTGCATGTTAGAAAAATTTTGCGAAACCGTCTACTTGGGAAGCTTGACAAGTGTATATAGGCCCTAGTAGATGCTTTTTCTTCTTAAGACTTTGCTTGTTAGAATACTTGTAAAACACCCTAGGATGTGTCATGCTAGTATCCTTTGACCCATGGATTAAGGCCTAATCAAGAGTACCTTGTGGTGTGATAACTCCTTGGCTACCGTTTATTCCAAGGTGACCCTTGAAACCATGCATGCAACCATCATCCATATTCTACCACATTTTGTCATCAAAAAGGGAATGGGCACAAAAAGAAATCAATTTGAGTTCAATGCAATGAAAAGAAAAGAAAAAGTTTGCAAAAAATGCATCAAATGAAAAGAGGAGCAAAAATAGAACTCCTAAAGTTTCAAATACAAGGCACCCTCGTTACTAATTGGGGTGACTTTGAAAATGTTCAAAAGAAATGCAAAGAAGAATTCAAAAAGTTGTCAAGTGTTGAAAATGCCAAAAATCAAAAGAAATGGCAAGAAAGTGTTCTCAAATGTTATATGCCACAAGAAATTGGGGAAAAACAACAATGAAAGCAAACTCCCAAAATGAAACTCAAATACTATTGATCCCTTTTCCATCTTATCCATTTTTGTGCATGGTAGAGAGGGGACGACCCTTCTTCTTGTCTAGGCAAGAGGGGAATTCCGCGATCCTCCAGTGTTTCTAACACCATAGGGAGTCTATTCTTGACAAAAGCATTTAACGATTGAGGACAAAGGTACCCTAGCTTGACACAATTTGGAGGTGATTTATTGGTATCCTTCTAGGCTTAGTAGTTTGAAGAAATTGTATCTATGAAGGAGTGTGTACCCTTGAATTGCTTCCCTTGTAGATAATTTCCGCCACTTAGATGAGGAAAGTGGCTATTCTTTTGTAGATGCATCCATTATTTGATTTTGTGTGCTTTAATGCTTGGATGTGTCGCCATTTTGGCAAGCCCCACCTTGCCTTGCAAGAAGGCATCCTACCTCATGGTTGTCTTGTTGTGAGTTGAAGGGGCGGAGTGAGACCCGCTAATTGTCTCATATCGGCTATGTTATTAGGTTAGTTTAAATAAAGGTCTAGTTTTAGTCACCTCTTTACTCGGGACGAGTAAAGGTTCGGTTTGGGGATATTTGATGTGACCATAATTAGCGCACATTTAGTCCCCTAATTGAGCCTATTTTGCATACTATTATAGCATTTTATGGCCATTTTATCCGTCAAAACCTTCCTATTTGCTTTTCTATCGCTTTTCATATGTTTTGTAGAAAAGGAGATAATAAGGCGGAAATTCCCGTCTTTCGTGCATATTTGGAAGCTTATTGATGATATTAGATGGACTAGTATGAAGAGGAGGCAAGAATGATGACCAAAGATGTAGGAATAAAGTGTATGTAGAAGGATCAAAGGGTTAAAAGTAAGAATGACGAGAGGGAAGGCATTACAAGAAGAAATCGCTCGAAAACCGAACCAAGGGTTGCTCCTTTGGCTCTGAAAGTATGTTAGATGGAACGGCGTCGAAAAAACAAGCGATCTAGGCTTTTGAATCACTCCAATAGGAGTCCGGATGAGAAAATGACGTCCGTTTTACAATCCGAGCTCAAACAAAGAAGCATGACAGAATCCGCGCGTCCCGCGCTGAAGACGCTCGGATTGTCCCAAATCCGCTCGGATTGCTCCAAATCCGCTCGGATTCCTCCCTTGCTACAATCCGAGCGTCTTGCTCCAAATCCGCTCGGATTCCCTTGCTACAATCCGCCCGGATTGTCCCCAATCCGCCCGTCTTCTGGCTGGGAAAAACAAGAAATTTATTTGGAAGAGAATCCGCCCGGATTCCCTACAATCCCGGATTCCCCTACCTAAATCCGCCCGGATTCCAGCAAATCCGCTCGGATTCCATCGCCAGAATCCGCCCGTCCCGACTCCAATACGCCCGGATTCCTTCACAAAGATGATTTCATCTTCTCCAAGCTTCAAAGAAAGACTCCCTTCCTTCAAGAAATACCGGAGTCTCCCTGCTCAAATCTCAAAAGTGTAATTACTAGTTTAGCCCTTAGTTAACCCTAATGCATCCACCTAATTTCCACTATAAATACCCCATTTGTAATAATCCTTTAACACATCTTTTTAGCTAGAAAATCCTTCTTTAGATTAGATTAGGAGTAGATTAGAATAGATTACTCTTTAATCTTTCCACAAATTACACATTAATCTCTCTTTAATTATTGTTCAAGTTTATTATTCAAGTTTATTATTGGGTAATTGAAGATTATTGGGTTATTATTGGGAGATTGACAACCTTCCATCAATCAATCAAGTTTCTTCTATTATTCTTGCTTTATTATTTGGATCATCTTAAGTTGGTATAATTCCTTTACTCTTTAATCTTTATTGTTCATTTCTTCATTCTATTATCATGTTTATACTTGTTGTGATGATTGACACCATTAATGACATGTTTCCCATGATAATGAGTGAGTAGTTATTTAGCTAGGATTAATGGGTAATTAGGGAAAACCAACATGGGATTGATTCATGCTTAATCTAATATGTTCACATGATTAAATTGCTTGCTTGTTGTGATGTTAACTTTATGCACATGTTATGTTTGATGAAATGCTAAGCCTATGAATCCTTGCATTTTTACCATCTCTTATCTACTCAACTTGACTCGTAAGATATAAACCAACTCGAGTCTTGTTAGACCATGCATAGAAGTTGATTAGGAGGAAAGTAAGTCGACTTGTAGGTGTTGTACAATCTAATCGATTCGGCTCCGGGACCCAACTCTTCCTATGAACCGTAAGACATAAACCAACTCGGTTCCTCCACAACATTAATCGCTTGCAACTTTGTAAACATGTTTGTATGATCAACACCATGAATCCCCTATGACCCCATGATATCCTAGTACTTTTAATCAATTGTTTACATCTTTCCTTTTATTGCTTGTTCTACTTTATTGCTTTTATTAGTCTAGAACACAACTACAAACCCAACCAAATTGTGACACTAGCATAAATTGAGATAGATAGACTTAGAACCCAAAGCACACCGTCCCATGGATCGACCTCGACTTACCGCTAACTAGTAGTTTGTTGAGTATTATAAATGTGTTTGATTGGATGAGTGACGACATCAACCGGATCAAAATGGCGCCGTTGCCGGGGATGGTGCTATGTGATTAAGTTCTTACTTGTTTGTCTATTTTGATTTGCTTTAACCTTGAGGAACTTGTTCCTCAAGGATTGTTTTTACCGTTTTCTTGTAGTTTCCTTGTTTGTAGTTATATCTTTGTCCTAGTTATGATGATGACCGAAGGCTTGGCACATGGAGTATGTGGTGAATCTTTTGAGTATGACTACCATGGGTATGGGGAGTTTTTGGAGCAATTTGAAACAAACCTACCTTACAACTCATACAATGAAAGTCCTAACCACTACCCCAACTTTTCTTACCAAAGCCCCCACATCCAACATCCACAACAACCACCCTCCCAAAACCCACTTTACAATCAATGCCAAATGTCATCCTACAATGAACACCCATACCACCAAATTCCCATGTACCCACAACAAGAGAATGAGCATAATCTTGAAATGCAAAGTGTGGTTCTCCAAATGTTAAGGTGCCAACAAAATCTCTTCATGAAAATGCTAGAAGAGAGCCAAGCTAGGGACAATGTTCTAAAAAACATTGTTACAAATGGTGAGAAGTTGGCAAATCAAATTGCCCAATTGGAAGCCACCCAAATGCTAAATGAAGAAGAAGGGGAAAATAATGAGGGTGAAGAAGAATTTGGATGGCATTATGAAGCTACTCTTGTGAATCCCCCACCACCTCCTAAATTCATAAGTATTGAACACCCCATATTCCAACTTGTACCCAACTTTACAAACATTCATGATAGATGTGAATATGAAGATGTTACTTTTGAGGAAGGGGAGTGCTTGATTGATTATGGACCAAGAGTGGATGATGAATTGAAGCATGATGAAGTTGGGGTGGAGAGCAATGATGAATGTGATTTGAAGGCCAATTATGAGACAAGCACTTTGTCTAAATTATCTAATGAATCTAGCTCACACACTAGCCTTGCTTCTCCAATTTGGGATACCTATGGTGATGATGATGAGGAAGACCTCCCACCACAATTTCCCTCTATGACCCATGTAGAGGAAGTGTGCTCCCTTGGCGCTTATGGGAGTGAAGGTAAAACTTGGAAAGAAGAGGTTGATGAATTTGAACTTGCTATCTTTGGAGAATTGAGAGGCCAAGAGGAAAACTATGATGTTGGCATCTTTGATCATAGTTTGGAAGAAATTGAAGCTCTTTTCTTTGGAAATGGTTCAAGTTCTAAGGAGGGTCAAGAAGAAAGTGAAGATAATGAAAGCATGAATGACCTCAATGGTGAGAAGTTGACTCCTCCACATCTTATCCTTCAACTATCCCCTCATCAAAGAAATAAGAACTCTCCTTCTACTATTGAAGGATTGATGAATCAATGCTCTATCATCATAGAATTTGAAAGAGATGGTAAAGAGTGGAAGCCTCCGGATGAATATGGGCAATACTTCATACATTGTATTGACAAGAATCATGTGCTTGTTGGTTTGAAGCATTGGAAGAAGTCAAGTGCCAAGGGCAAAACAAATGGGAGAGTGTTTGGCAAGTTCTATTCCAAGCAAAGATGGGTAAACTACGTTTTGACATCACCAATCTCCTATTTATGCCTACATGAAGCCCATTCAAGAGCCTTTGACCGGTTGTTGAGAGCATTAAGCAACATGAACAACATCAATAATAATGGCAACAAGGAATTAGTTTGGTGGAGTCCTCCCTCAAACCACCATTTGTAAGATATCCTATCCTTTATCTTTGCATTACATTTACACTTGCATTTAGTTATTTACATATACATTTAGCTTGCATTTGTATTATATTTCATATTGCATTTACATTAGTTAGTTCATATAGTATAGTCGCATTGTAATATATCTCACATGATTCATGTAGATAGTTGCATATAGACTAGAATTCATGCATAGTCACTAATGGCCAAACCTATTCATTTCTACACTAGAAATAATGTTTAAATCGGTTTGGGGAGGTTTGATCATAAGTGACCATAGTTTAAATCATGCATCATATAGTATAGTTTAGATTGCATTCATTTGTTACATATGTCATATAGAAATTGCATTTAGCTAGAGCATGCATTCATTCATATCATATCATTGCATTTTTACTTTATTTCAAAAAAAAATCACCAAAAATTCAAAAACATGTATTTCTTTTTCATTCCTACTCCTACATGTACATTGAGGACAATGTCCAAAATAAAGTGGGGGATGGGAATTTATATTCCAAAAATGCATAAAAATTGAAAAATTTGAAAAATCACAAAAATATGTCTTTTAAGTTCATAAAAACAAAAACCATAAAAATTTGAAAAATTGAAAAATCCAAAAACAAGTTCGTTTGCTTTATAGTGTAGTCTTGTATATATTGTGTTTATTTTATCCTTGTTCACATTGATTGACTACGCCACATCCGAGACATGAGGATATTGAAGACCGCATGGTATGATCTTTCCAATCTCCTTTTCCTCTTTATGTTAATGACTATGTGGCTTTATTTTGATTGATGTGGTATAAACAATGTGAATTTAGGATTGCATTTAGTTTATTTGGCATATTAGTTGGTAGAAACATTTGCATTAGGATGTTTATATGGTAGTTGCATCATGGCATGTAGTTTGCATGTTAGAAAAATTTTGCGAAACCGTCTACTTGGGAAGCTTGACAAGTGTATATAGGCCCTAGTAGATGCTTTTTCTTCTTAAGACTTTGCTTGTTAGAATACTTGTAAAACACCCTAGGATGTGTCATGCTAGTATCCTTTGACCCATGGATTAAGGCCTAATCAAGAGTACCTTGTGGTGTGATAACTCCTTGGCTACCGTTTATTCCAAGGTGACCCTTGAAACCATGCATGCAACCATCATCCATATTCTACCACATTTTGTCATCAAAAAGGGAATGGGCACAAAAAGAAATCAATTTGAGTTCAATGCAATGAAAAGAAAAGAAAAAGTTTGCAAAAAATGCATCAAATGAAAAGAGGAGCAAAAATAGAACTCCTAAAGTTTCAAATACAAGGCACCCTCGTTACTAATTGGGGTGACTTTGAAAATGTTCAAAAGAAATGCAAAGAAGAATTCAAAAAGTTGTCAAGTGTTGAAAATGCCAAAAATCAAAAGAAATGGCAAGAAAGTGTTCTCAAATGTTATATGCCACAAGAAATTGGGGAAAAACAACAATGAAAGCAAACTCCCAAAATGAAACTCAAATACTATTGATCCCTTTTCCATCTTATCCATTTTTGTGCATGGTAGAGAGGGGACGACCCTTCTTCTTGTCTAGGCAAGAGGGGGAATTCCGCGATCCTCCAGTGTTTCTAACACCATAGGGAGTCTATTCTTGACAAAAGCATTTAACGATTGAGGACAAAGGTACCCTAGCTTGACACAATTTGGAGGTGATTTATTGGTATCCTTCTAGGCTTAGTAGTTTGAAGAAATTGTATCTATGAAGGAGTGTGTACCCTTGAATTGCTTCCCTTGTAGATAATTTCCGCCACTTAGATGAGGAAAGTGGCTATTCTTTTGTAGATGCATCCATTATTTGATTTTGTGTGCTTTAATGCTTGGATGTGTCGCCATTTTGGCAAGCCCCACCTTGCCTTGCAAGAAGGCATCCTACCTCATGGTTGTCTTGTTGTGAGTTGAAGGGGCGGAGTGAGACCCGCTAATTGTCTCATATCGGCTATGTTATTAGGTTAGTTTAAATAAAGGTCTAGTTTTAGTCACCTCTTTACTCGGGACGAGTAAAGGTTCGGTTTGGGGATATTTGATGTGACCATAATTAGCGCACATTTAGTCCCCTAATTGAGCCTATTTTGCATACTATTATAGCATTTTATGGCCATTTTATCCGTCAAAACCTTCCTATTTGCTTTTCTATCGCATTTCATATGTTTTGTAGAAAAGGAGATAATAAGGCGGAAATTCCCGTCTTTCGTGCATATTTGGAAGCTTATTGATGATATTAGATGGACTAGTATGAAGAGGAGGCAAGAATGATGACCAAAGATGTAGGAATAAAGTGTATGTAGAAGGATCAAAGGGTTAAAAGTAAGAATGACGAGAGGGAAGGCATTACAAGAAGAAATCGCTCGAAAACCGAACCAAGGGTTGCTCCTTTGGCTCTGAAAGTATGTTAGATGGAACGGCGTCGAAAAAACAAGCGATCTAGGCTTTTGAATCACTCCAATAGGAGTCCGGATGAGAAAATGACGTCCGTTTTACAATCCGAGCTCAAACAAAGAAGCTGTATGGGAGAATCCGCGCGTCCCGCGCTGAAGACGCTCGGATTGTCCCAAATCCGCTCGGATTGCTCCAAATCCGCTCGGATTCCTCCCTTGCTACAATCCGAGCGTCTTGCTCCAAATCCGCTCGGATTCCCTTGCTACAATCCGCCCGGATTGTCCCCAATCCGCCCGTCTTGGTGGGAAAAACAAGAAATTTATTTGGCGAGAATCCGCCCGGATTCCCTACAATCCGCCCGGATTCCCCTACCTAAATCCGCCCGGATTCCAGCAAATCCGCTCGGATTCCATCGCCAGAATCCGCCCGTCCCGACTCCAATACGCCCGGATTCCTTCACAGCATGATTTCATCTTCTCCAAGCTTCAAAGAAAGACTCCCTTCCTTCAAGAAATACCGGAGTCTCCCTGCTCAAATCTCAAAAGTGTAATTACTAGTTTAGCCCTTAGTTAACCCTAATGCATCCACCTAATTTCCACTATAAATACCCCATTTGTAATAATCCTTTAACACATCTTTTTAGCTAGAAAATCCTTCTTTAGATTAGATTAGGAGTAGATTAGAATAGATTACTCTTTAATCTTTCCACAAATTACACATTAATCTCTCTTTAATTATTGTTCAAGTTTATTATTCAAGTTTATTATTGGGTAATTGAAGATTATTGGGTTATTATTGGGAGATTGACAACCTTCCATCAATCAATCAAGTTTCTTCTATTATTCTTGCTTTATTATTTGGATCATCTTAAGTTGGTATAATTCCTTTACTCTTTAATCTTTATTGTTCATTTCTTCATTCTATTATCATGTTTATACTTGTTGTGATGATTGACACCATTAATGACATGTTTCCCATGATAATGAGTGAGTAGTTATTTAGCTAGGATTAATGGGTAATTAGGGGAAACCAACATGGGATTGATTCATGCTTAATCTAATATGTTCACATGATTAAATTGCTTGCTTGTTGTGATGTCAACTTTATGCACATGTTATGTTTGATGAAATGCTAAGCCTATGAATCCTTGCATTTTTACCATCTCTTATCTACTCAACTTGACTCGTAAGATATAAACCAACTCGAGTCTTGTTAGACCATGCATAGAAGTTGATTAGGAGGAAAGTAAGTCGACTTGTAGGTGTTGTACAATCTAATCGATTCGGCTCCGGGACCCAACTCTTCCTATGAACCGTAAGACATAAACCAACTCGGTTCCTCCACAACATTAATCGCTTGCAACTTTGTAAACATGTTTGTATGATCAACACCATGAATCCCCTATGACCCCATGATATCCTAGTACTTTTAATCAATTGTTTACATCTTTCCTTTTATTGCTTGTTCTACTTTATTGCTTTTATTAGTCTAGAACACAACTACAAACCCAACCAAATTGTGACACTAGCATAAATTGAGATAGATAGACTTAGAACCCAAAGCACACCGTCCCATGGATCGACCTCGACTTACCGCTAACTAGTAGTTTGTTGAGTATTATAAATGTGTTTGATTGGATGAGTGACGACATCAACCGGATCACTGACACGGGTTTTGGCTTAAAAGGGTGGGTTACACACCAAGCAATCAAACCCCGATTTGCGAGAGGGATACCAGTCCAAACAAAATGTGTAAGGAGGGTGCCCTAGCCTCGTGCTCGAAAGTGATGAAAGCTCTTTGACGAAACAGAAATGTGTAACGTCAATGGTATGCTTGACTCAATCGAGATTCGAAACGCGGGGATGAGAAGACTCACGCCGACGAAACGAGCCAATTGGTCGAAAAGGTTTAGGTTGTGGGCCCGGACAAGGAACCCGACCGTGACCGTAATATCAAATAATGCATTCCAACCAAGACCTCGTTCGAGTCTCACCATCTAAGGATCACAAAGGCGTAAGTCCTAGTTATCCCCAGCGGAGTCGCCAATCTGTGGACATGGGCCACGTCTCGGTCCGCGGATTTAGGCCGCCTACCGGTCCGTAGTCACGGCCACCTGCACGGCAGTCCAATCGGTGGACATGCAGCGGTCTTTTGAAAGCTACGCTCGGCGGCGTAAAAATGCCTTCGACCAGATCGTTTTAGATCGGTCGATTTCGTCTCTGTAAGGGTCTCGAAACGATTAAAGATGTTCGGAGTCGCCACCAAACATTTGTGGGATGCCTGGAACCCGTTCGAATTCCACTTTATACCTCGGTCAAATCGAAGCACAAAGCAGCGTTTTGACATAGGTACTAAAGATAAGGAAATCGTCCCTCTTTAGCATCCTATCTCTAGAATGACTCTCGTACGCCCTGGATAAGGTCGTCCACTATCCAAAGTTTCTGAGTAAGAGGTGAAGGTACATATTGGGAAGCCCTTTAATCAGACACCCAATCTCGCCCGCATTTAGCGGCCTCTACTGATCGATCTTGGTTGGTTGAATGCAAAAGTTGATAAAACGGTTTAAATGCATGAATGCGCATCCAATGTTTTAAACCTAACATGTGAGCTTTCTAAGTCGGTTGATTTAATCCAAATATCAAGTATAAGATGTCAAGTTGGATTAATAATTGATTTGCATGCAAGACGGAAATTAAACATCCATTTACCGTATTAGGTTTAGGGTGCATAACATGATCCATTTGTCTTAGTAAGGCATTTTGCAAATATGGTTTGAATAATTGAATAGTCGTCTGATCCATCCTATATCCGAGTTAACCGGAGTCGGGATCGTCCTAGACTAATGCTGGAAGGGAACAGGCCTGTACCAGACGGCTATAAGAGGCGCGAGCCAGCCGGCGGTGTAAGGGGCCTCCTTCTGGTTTTGAAAATGAGAAGGAAAAGGCCTGCTTGAGGCGCGGGTTAGCCAACGGCTGTATGCCGTGTTCTGACTGTTTAGAAAACGTTATAAAACGTGTTGAAAATGGGTATTTGAACCCGATTTGTTTTGGAAGGATCGTTTTAGACCGCATTTGTTGATTTGTAGGACTAGACTCGAATAATCATCATCATTTGATAATATTCGGTGTCGGGTCCGATTTGGCAAGCTTGACATGAATAGTTTTGAAAATGATTATGGACTAATTGTTCTAAGTCCATTTTGAATGTAATTAGTCGATACTCGTCATCGTACCCGGGTTAAAATCCGGCATGGTATGTAGAACCAAGGATGATTTCGTATTGGTGACTAATATATTTGCTTGAAAATATGTAAAGAAATGAAATAAAAGGTTTTAAAATACCTCTTAAATGTCATTAACCAAATATTATCACCGAAACATGGATTTAACCGTCATGGTATGAAAAACCAAGGGTGAAAAATGCTTCATGGTTAAAACATGTGAAATGAAACAAAAAGGTTTCGAAAATACTTGAAATGGTGAAAACCGATTAAAAATATGAAAGTTGATTAAGGGAAATGACGAGAACAAACACGGTTGATCTCTGGTCTGAGCACCCCATTTAGGCGCGAGCCTGTTGGCGACCTAAGGGGCTTCTGCCTCAGACCAAAAATCAGTTTTGGCTCGTTTATTCCATGTTTTGGTTCATGTTATGCATATTTTAGCATGTTAAAGTCATGAAACAAATAAAAACATAATAAAAGAGGATTTTTACACCCTCATACTTAAATGTTTGGTTATGGCGAGTGACCGACGTAAGTGTAACAACTTGTTTGATCGGAAAAAACTCGGTTTAAAACCGTTTTGGTAAGTAAAAGAGTGTTTTAAAAGTTTAGTGATGGTGTAGTGGTCAAAGTGGTCGGACAAGTGATTTAATGCACGATGACGGTACCAAACAATGTGTAAGGCTCGTATTTACGATCGGTAGGTCGTAAATACGCGTCGGATTGTGACTTAAGAAGTCGAGTCGAGAATTTTAAGGGAGAAAAGAGGGGGCGGACACTCGCGTAAGTCTCAAATGGGCGACATTTGAGGGGTATTTATAGGAGAATGAGTGGTTGTGTGAGTTTTGAGCGACGTGGCCACCTGGGCTGCTCAAAGAGGCGCGAGCCAAATCGCGGCACTTCGAGTTGTGTTGTCACTATCACAACAAACGCAATCATGATTTGTTCTATCCTAGGTTTTGTAGTCACATGTTTGGTACTTGACCAACATGAATCCAGGAAAACTTAAGGTAGAGGGCTTGAGATATTTTTGGTTTTTGTGTTTGACTCGGTTTGGCTCGTTGTTGGAGTCGGGATTTTGAACTTTCGAGTCGGTTTTTGGTCCGGTGTCGGTTTTGACTCTATTTAGTGTCATTGCGTCCCCGTCGTCGTGCATTAAACACTCCAGGTATTTTTGAAATGTTTTGAAATGTTTTGTTTTCGAAATCGTTTTAAGTTTTCCGACGTAAAGTTGTACACAAACTGTCGATCAAACGCTGCGATCCCAAAACATGTTTTAGTCCGATAATCATCGGGTGTTTGTTGGAGTCTCAGCAGATACCGGGTATCTACAGTTATATTTAGTCGGGTCATTTTCGAGTTGAGTAGTTTCTGGCGGGTCATTTCGGGTCGGGTTTGTTACGGGTCTATGAAAGCTCGGGTCGAGTCGGGTCAATTCGGACTTCGGGTGTCCTTCGTGTTTGGTAGTTCGGGTCGATTTCGAATCTCGGTCAGTCTTTTCAGATTGGGTTGATTTTACCAGGTCTACCGATGTTTCATGACTGATCTACTCTAAAATATTAACGGAATTACAAAGAGAAAGTAAGTGGGCCCTTGTCTCTTGATGTCAGCATTACATTGGGTTTGTTTGGCGAGTGGATTTGTGAGGGTATCATGGTCATATGGTTAGTAAATCCCGCGGCCAGTCGTTTTAGTGCGGGGAAATGTCAGTACCCAATAAAGATAGTCTCCTAAATTCGCAAGGGTGACGTTTAATGGTTAAAAATTTTAGGCGAAATTGCCAAAGGTTATAGGTTTAAGCTTCATCAAAAGCAATTTTGTGGAATATTTATGACCTAAGGCTATGTCTCCTAGACTTCGAGTCTGTCACTCTTGGGTGGCTTATCTGATATAAGTGATTTGCAGGCTATCACGTATACTGGAGGGTGTACCCAGTGCACATCATAGGTAACGGCTGCGGGTTTCCTCGTCACAAAAAAAAAATAGTCCCGTAATACTTGACCCATTTTACGAATAAAACATACTTCGTATATCTCTATTTTAAATAAGAATTTGTGATTTTAAATGGTTGTCTCTATTTCTCCTCTTCTCCGTTATTTATAGGATTTAGAATAGACAGTTTAGATCAATTTAATTCTATATGTGAGGATTGGAATGCGAAATAATTTTGGACCCTTTATTAGAAGTGTTGGACCGTTAATATGTATTGAACTAGTAATTTGTATAGTAGGAAAAAGGGAGAGTAAAGTTGAGAGCTTCTTAACTCGTAAATTTTGGTTTAGGTTGGTCTCATATGGAAGAGAGGACGTTCGCAACATTAATATTAGTTGAAACTCAAATAGTCCTTAATCATTTTCTTATATGAAGTATTAAGGAACTAATTTACTGATATTTTAAGTAATTATGTTATATGTATATAGCCGTTTAACGTAAGATACTTGTTCTTCACTATAACACTGTTCAGTTCCCTGTAGTCGATACACAATCTCAAGCTCCCATCTTTCTTCTTCACAAACAAAACTGGTGCTCCCCACGTCGATGCACTAGGTCTATTGTATCCCTTTTCTATCAAATCATCCAACCGTTTCTTCAGTTCCCCTAACTCCTTAGGACTCATGCAGTACGGGTCCTTAGAGATCGGTCTCATCCCTGGTTTCAACTCCACACTGAAATCTATATCTCACTTTGGTGCCAAACCCGGTATCTCCTCCGGAAAAACATCTTAAAACTCTCCCACCACTGATATCTCATATGCCGTCGGCTCCACCATACTATGATCTTTCACATGGCATAGAATCAAAGGACACCCCTTCCTCAGGTAAGACTTCAAGGTCACCGCTGCAATCACTTTGACTTTGGGTTTGACAAAAAACCCACGATAAGACACACTAACTTCCTTAGGACCTCTCAAAGAAACTTTCTTTTGGTGACAATCTATTCTAGCCTTGTACTTACCCAACCAATCCATACCAACTATCATCTCAAAACCATCCATAGGAAATTCTAAAAAATCCACTCGAAGATCAACCTGCCCAACTATCATGGATACATTCTTATACAACCTCCCACAAGACACTGACTCACTCGACGGTATAAAAACCTCATCTTTTACAGACTCAAACTCTCTCAAACCCATATACTTTGCATGAATCGACGATACAAAAGAGTGTCACGCCCCCGAATCAAACAAAACAAAGGTAGAAACATCATTAACAACAAAGGTACCAGTGATCATGTGCGCATCATCTTCAGCAGCTTTCTTGTCCATCATAAATAACTTGCCACTGGTCTTTTGCCTACCTCCTTGAACTGTACTAGCTGAAGTAGATGGCTTGGCAGCTGACCCTTGATTGTTGTTAGCTGCTGGTTTCTAATAAGAATTACCGCCATTGCGGTTGAACCCACCGTTGTTGTTACTTTGCCCTCCTTGATTATTCTATGACCCAGCCGGTCGGTTGCTAGCATAGCCCTGTGTTGGACCCTGCGAAAAGCTCCTATATGATGGCCTTTGAAAACCTCTTCCCCCAACACTCGTATACTCATGCCTCTTGTGGCCCATACTGCCACAGTTGAAACAAGAGATACTCCAGCTGCTACTACTACCACGACCACGCCCATAAGAAGCTCCACCACTGAAACCCGATCCCAATGAGTAAGCCTTGCCTGGTTATGATTACCCCTCTTGTAGCTAGACTGACCACCACCCTCACTCTCAGCCTTTCTCTTTTCTAGACCCCTCTCTTTGTTCTCTTTGGACATCTCGACCAACCGCTCAACTCGTCCTGCCCTCTCATACACTTGCTTAACATCAGTAAGGACCCCAACCAGTAACTTCTCCATGATATGATAGGTCAACCCCTTCTTAAACCAAAGTGTCAAGTTCTCCTGACTCAGCCCCATGTCCTTAGCATACCTTGATTTCTTATTAAACTTGTGGTAATACTCAGCCACCGTCATATCCGAGGTCATCTTGAAAGAATCAAAACTCTTCCCTCAGCTTACTACGAACATGTTCCGGATTGAACTCCCTGCGCATAGCTCTCTTGAACTCAACCCATGGTATAGCTGACTTACCCTGCTTCAGATAAAGGTCTAGGGCACTCTCTCTCACCTTGTCTCACCACTCACCTGCTGCATCTCTCAGGTAGAATGTAGCTTGTTCCACCTTAAAATCCTCAGGACAATGAACTACTCCTAAGATATTCTCCATCTCCCTGTGCCAATTGTCGAGCAAAATTGGCGCACCAGTACCCATATATTCTTTTGGGTTGAAGCGGGATATCGCAGTGCTCATCTTAGCAAAGTCTACCCCGACATCTTTGTCTTTACCAAACCTCTTTAGGGCCTCCGTAAGCACCTCTTAATGCTCAAGCATCTTGGCAATCCCATCCACACTCATCTCTCGAGCCCTAGCATACACAACAGACTTCTTGGGCGACATATCTTTGAGATATAAGAGAAGAGATAAACGTAAGCACATAGCCTACGACTCAAAGGATATAAGACATGTACAACACCTACTCGATCGAGTAACCACACCCACTCGATCGAGTTGCCCACTTACTCGATCGAGTACCTCAACTCCAGAACCTGACACAAAAACGCACTCGATCGAGTCACGTACGTACTCGATTGAGTAGCCCCCACTCGATTGAGTACTCCTCTTACTCGATCAAGTTGCACAAAATAGCAGCTACTGCCCAAAGTTGTCATAAACCCACTCGATCGAGCTCAGCCCACTCGATCGAGTCCACCCTACTCGATCGAGTTACCTCCACTCGATCGAGCCCTGCTGACTGTGGATATGGGCCACCCGCGTAGCGCGTGGAAGCGCTTTGAATAAGCGTGCATTTGTGGAGTCACCACCAATTTTTATGGGATATTGGAACTGTTCGAATACCTCGTGTCATGTCAAGACACAAAGTAATGACATGAACACTAAGAGCTCGTTACCCTTAGCATTCTATGTCTAGAATGACTCTCGTTGATGCCAAGGAACACGGATGTTCACAGAGATCTGGAGTAAGGGGTGAGGGTACGTATTAGAAAGTCCTTTTACTGAACACCTAATCCCGTCCGCCTCGATAGCGGCCTCTACTAATGATTAGGGAAATCATTCATATTTGATGTGTTGTCGATTATATGCATGCAATGCAACATCCAACGTTTTAAACCTAGCATGTGAGATTAACTATGTCGGTGAACAAATAATTAGCAAACAATTATGTCGAATCGGGAATTAGAATTAATTACATGTGAAAAACAAGAGAATAAATCATACATGAAATAAATACGATAAATAAATAACGATAATTAAAATTACAATAAATTACAATGAATAATTGATTTACGTCAAAAATACACTCAAGACGGAAATTTGAAGAAAAAGAAAAGAAAATAAAAGGGTTAGAAATTAAAGTGACTAAAATAAGACAGATTAAGGGTGATATTACGATTAATAGTCAATTAATTACGTAATTAAAGATTAGGTCAAAGTGAGAACGGAAGTTCAGGGACAAAACTCATCTCAGAACAGGCGCAACATCTGCTGCGTCACTTAGAAGAGGCGCAGCTATTCCTGCGCCTGTTCTTGAGCTGAGCTCTGGCTGTGAAGTCCGAACCGCGGGCAGTTAATGTTCGTTAGTGTGTTTTATGATTGATTATCGATATTGGACTCAAGTGAAAGTGATTTAGCATATTAATTACATATGAAACCGTCATAAAAGTGATAAACACGAATTAAAACTAATTAAAACGGGTTAGAAACGAATTAGGACGAATTAAGAATGAGTTAGATTTAATTACGAAGACGGGAATGAACTTTGAAAGAACTTAGCAAACTGAAAATAAATAATGGAAATATGTACAAAAGACGAATTCCAGAAACTTGATATGGACAAATCGAGCCTCTAAAATCTGGGTTTGATTTAATGACAAAAACCAGCAAGTATTGATTATAAGGGATTTAAGTTGAGAACAAACGTGATAATTGAAAGGAACATGGTTTAATGTACAAAAGAAAGGAAGAAATATAAGAAAATAGAAGAAAAGGAACAAAACTACAGAAATCCGAGGAAGAAGAAGAAGAGCAGGAGTAGCGGCAGCCTCTGGAAGAGGCGCAACAGGAGCTGCGACCCTTCGAAGAGGCGCAGCTGCTGCTCCGTTTCTTCTCGACGTCTGGTAACTGCTGTTTCGTAAAAATAGTTTGAATAAAGGTGTTTGAAGTCGGTTTTGAATGTGTTTTTGACGTGAATCTTACATTAATTGATACAAAAATAAAATACAATAAAAAAGATGGGAGTTACACCCTTAGACTTACATGTTTGACGAAATGATATTAACTAAGTTAACGTTTAGTGACTGCTCGACTCGAATGTATGTAGAAAGTGCCCTCGTTGGAGGATTTTAGATTAATTGATTGATTGATGTGTAGTGGTCAAATTGGTCGGTCATGCAACGTGACTGGAACTCAGAATGATCTGACCTTACGTGGTCGATTGATCAAGCATGTAGGCGTCGAAAGCTTAGAGCACGATCTAGAATACAAAGAGAGAAGAGAAGGGCGGACACTCGCGTGAAAAATATGGAGACCAAAGGTCTCTATTTATACTAAAATATGTGAAGAGTTATGGAATGACTCAAACTTTGGAAGGAAATCACGGAAATATTCTGTAAACAGCGAAAACAGGCTGGAGAAGAGGCGCAGCAGCTGCTGCGATCCTTCCAAGAGGCGCAGCAGCTGCTGCGATCCTTCCAAGAGGCGCAGCACCTGCTGCGTTATTTCCCAAGAGGTTTCCTCCTGCGGAAGAAAGATTTCCGCGATCCTATTATGGAATTGCGATAGATCTCTACTTCCTTATTCCGTAAAATATGATTTATGGATGATATTTTACCAAAAGATATAAAATTAAATTATGGAATAAATTCTGGAATATTCTAGAACATCCCGACTCGGCATTTTAAACGGTTTCTTAGAAAATGAAGCGGTTTTTGACCCGGACTCCAAATAAACTCTGATTACTGTTAAAACGACCGTATTAGCGCGTATATAATGACCAAGGGGTAGACACAAGTGTTTGAGCTATCATATGACGATAAACTTACGAACTATCATAAATCGTTCCGTGTACAAAACATGCGGCCGAATCATCACTGGGTGGTTGGCGGAAGGTGTAGAAATGAGATATCTACAGAGCCCCCACTTTGACTGAGGCTTGGACAAGGTGAAAGTCAAAGTATAGCAATCAGGTCAATCGAACATTACAACCTGACGACTATGGCGACGTGAGGTGGCTCAAGGGGACTAAACCAAGAGCCTGTCGTCGGCAACATTTTAGAGTCTGTCGACTATCGAGGAGGGTCGTTTAAAGTTCATTAGACTACGTAATTAAGCTCGCCAACCATAAGAAGAAACCATACCTAAGAATTCTTTCTCGAGATGTCTCCGGAGTTGCGTAAGAGCTAAGGCTAAGACCTAAACGGAGTTGCGTAGGAGCTAAGGTTAAGACCTAAAAGATATGTAAGGATTGTGCTAGGGTATGGGACCCTAAAAGGCTAGGTGTATGAACCTGGGTAGTTTATGAACCTAAAGAGCTAGGTGTATGAACCTGGGCAGTTTGGGAACTTCTGGAGAACGACACCTTTGCCGAGCTCCAAGAGGAAACAATAATACTGAGGGCAGCAGGACGTCGGTGGAAACTGCTGGGGAATCTGCTTGCGTTGGTCTTAAGCGAACTCTTGTTGGGGAATTGATTGATGACTCTGTCTGGATTGAATCATTTCTGGGAAATCTGCTTGTATTTGCTTTCAAACAAACTCCATCTCTCGAGAAGTGCAATCGGCTGTCATGAACTCTCGCTGGATGATAAATAAAGTATCGATAAAGGTGTGTCTTAAAACACCGTCGAGAAAAATGAAGAGGCTTAACTGATAGCGGCGCGTCCTAAGCACCGCTGGAAATCCGCTCGTTGTCGCAAGCGAAATCCCAATAACAACTGATGAGCTTGCGAGCCGGGTTTAACAAAAAAATCCTTGCTCGGAGATAAAACATCGTGACGGTTTTGTAGTCCGTTTAGGAAAATATGGGTCCGGACAAAAAAGAAATGCCCAAAAAGACCAAATATACGATATAAGGCGTTGGGGAAGAGGCGCACAAAAACTTGGGCCAACAAATAACGAACTTATAAAAAACTTTCAAAATTGAGCCGGGAAGACGCTAGGGAACAGGCGCAGCAAGAGTTGCGGTATTTGTAAAGGGCGCAGCAGATGCTGCGTCATTTTCCGGGCTTGTCCATGTCTGGGTAAAAACCCGACTAAAAACCGTGTATTATTCATAATAACAAAAACACAAATTCTTTCAAAACTCTCTCAAATTCCAACCAAAATCCGTCAACACTTGATCAATCCATGCTATTAATCATGACTAATCGAGGTATGCTTTTAATTCTTGTTTTTGATTGAATTTGAGCCGAAAAAATTAGGGTTTCCCCTCCCTTAATGTAGAAAATTTGGGGGTTTTATCTCTAATGGATTTGTTTGATAAAATTTATATTATAAATGGATAATTGGCAATGTTAGGAACATAACCATGTATTCTTTTTGAATTTTCGTCAAGTATTGACCATTTGAGCGAAAATGAGACGGTTTCTGAGCTGTTTCGAATATTGCTTCGAAAATGCCTCCAGGATTGTCCATTTTTGATGAAACTTGGATTTTTGGAACCCTTGTGTAATGGGTAAACTTGCTTTCATGTCGAATTTTCGATTTGTAACAACTCTTTCAGGACACTTTTCTAGGGCATAATCGCCATTATAGCGAAATGCTGTCGAATTTTCGACTCAAACCCGCAACTAGGCTTGACCTTACACTTGACTTGCCCCACCCTACCACACGAGTGATCGGGTTTCGAAAGAAAAGGCCAAAGATGGCAAGAAAAGCCACCTTTAGGGCTTGAAAATGCTTGAAATGACCTCATCGAGACTTGTCGTGGCTTGACATGGTTTGGTTTACCTTGATTTTGTAGGTGACATTCCTTCTACATCGGTATTGGGACACGACCTCGACTTTCCATATGCCTTTTGGAGAGGTCGGGGGTCACTTGGGAGGACTACGGCATGATCTCGGGTCTGGCGTGCTGAGAGGAGGCTTTGGTGTGGCCGTCGACGGCCATGAGAGTGGACTTAGCCGAGGCGAGGAGGCTGATCGGCTAGAACCTGGTGCCGAGTTCTTACGTCAGAGACTACTTTGCGGGTAGGACCCCGACGACGGTGATGATGGATGGGAGGAAGGTGGCTCCCCCTCCTTGTACTGCGGAGCAAGGGGCCCGCTTGTGGTTGTGGTGGTTTTTGTCTTCGATTTACCTCGGAGACAAGGGGGAGAGGTTGTCGATGAAACTTCTTCCCTTTCTGTCTGACTTGAGTAGCCTGGGTCGGTGGGACTGGGTTACTCCTGGCTTTGCGGTCCTGAATCGCTACATGAGGGTCATGGTACGTCCGGAGCTGATGGAGAAGAGGACTTCTCCTGCTACTGTCAATCCTGGACTCTTATTGGAGGTATGAACCTTCCCTTTGCAGTTATGAAAAATCATTATTTCCTCATTTCTTTATTTCTATTGAATCATGAAAGATCATTATTGTAGAAAAATAAATGATTATTCTGTCTACAGGCGTGGGTGTACTCCTACTTTCCCAGCTTCGCGCCCAAGAGGACGGAGCCCGAGCCCAGGGCGTACCCTGTCTTGAGGGACTGGTTAGTGTGCCGTAGGAAGAGCCAGCGCTCTTCTTACAATGTTTGTCGACGGGGCGTGAATGCCCTGAAGTTGGACGACGTAAGTGCCCTTGATCCTTATCTGGCTATTTCTCCTTTCTGTTTTTTATTTAGAAGTGATCATTGGAATGACCCCTCTCCCACTTAGAGACGATAATAGAAATGACCCTTTGTTTGTTTATTTTAGTGGGTGCCTAGACCTGGGGAGGACTACCCTGAGTCTCCAACTTTTGTGGCCGAGGTCCTTCGTCCCAGGAGCTCGAGTCGGCTGTTGCTGAGGACGCCCATGGGTACTGTGTGGTACCTGGGCGAGCGTTTGACTCGGCAGTGGTCTCGTGACACCTTCACAGTTCCCATCGATCCTCCACGGATGATGTTTAGGGAGCCTTCTGACGCCGAGAGAGAGGCTGACTTGGCTGACGCGAGTGGCGACACCCTCCTTCTTCCTGGCGAGGAGTACTCCGAGTTCGTTCACCGGAGGTTGGCGTAATGGCTGATCGTGGTAAGTATTCTACCTTTTCTTATTTTGAATTGATTTGGCAAATGTCGAACGATCGTAAAACAAAGAGCCATTTGAACCTTGAAGGATATCGAGGTGGCAGGCGTCGAGCCCCCAGCTTACCCAGAGACACTTGAGTACACTAACGCGGTGGGTTTGACGACGATCTCGGAGATCCGCGACTTTGGCGAGGAGGTGACGAACGCGGGTTTGGAGGAGTGGCAGCACTTGGTGAGCAGGGTAAGCCGCCAGCTCTGGCTGTCTTTTTTGTTTTATTGCATAAGAATGGGTTTGTTCCTTTTGAGCCTTCTTTGTATTTGAATGCATGTGGCGCCGTCTTGGTACGTGGCGTTGTGGAGGATGGCCAGCCGGCTGCGAGATACGGTCATCGAGGCACTTGTAGGTGCCTAGGGACGATAGGTATGAACCTCTCATTCTTTACTTATTTCATTTCATTGATATTTCGAGTTTTATTGCAATGAAAATGTTATTTAATTTTATTGAAAATGATTGAAATGAGGCATTTCTTCATTTGTATACAGAGAGAGCGTGACCTTGAGCGCGAACGTGACCTGGAGCACGAGCTACCACAATCTCGGGAGGAGACGGCTCGTCTGTTGAGGGAACTCGAGGCAGAGACGCTGAGATCGCTTCCCTTGAGGCGACCGTGGCTGAGTTGAGAGGCCACCAGGACTAGCTGCTTTCCTTTTTTGTTGTTGTCTTGTATATTTTGTACATTTTGGACCTTTCAGACTCTGTTTTGGGCGAGAGCCCCCAGTTTGATGTAGATACTCGTCTTTTGAATGTGTATATAGTGGCCTGAGTGCCTTTGCTGCTGGTTGTTTGTTGTTCCTGCAGGTTAGCTTAAAAACAGGTTTGGTAGGTGACGATTTGTGCCATCATGCTGCCGAAATTTACATAGAATTTACACGTAAAACATATAGCATACAGGTGGCCTAAATTGGCGCAAAATAAAAAAAGTAAAAAAAGTGTCCGAAAATGAGCAAAAACGACAAAAATGTCTAGAAATGACAAAAAATGCTTAGAAATGTGCAAAACTGCTCAGAAATGAGTGAAAATGACCGGAAATAAGCGAAAATGACCGGACAGTAGGGAGGGCTATCCCCTAAAAATAAAATTAAAAAGAAATGGCTAAGTGTGAAATGTAGTGACAAATAGGAGTGAAATGATTTCCCTAAAAAAGAAAAGAAATAAAAATGGGTAAGTGTGCTCGTTTGGCGAAAATATTGACTTTTTCTCGAAAAGCGAACCCGAAAAGAATTAGGAAACATAAAACTTGGTAATTTGACGGAATTACCAAACTAAGATCCTATAGGAATTGGAAATTATGGCGAAAAGCGAATTAGGAAAGATCCAAAGCTGAGAATCACGGAAAATGGCCTGGGGAAGAGGCGCAGCAAGAGCTGCGACTCTTCGAAGAGGCGCAGCAGATGCTGCATCATCTCCCCAGCTAGTCAAACCTCGACAGAAATTAGGAAACAACGAATAGTATAAATAGAGACTTAGGGGAAGCTTTTATTCACACAATTCCTTCATCTTTCTTCCGTCTATTACATAAAAGCTCTCATATTTTCTCGAAATTATGGATGCTTTTGAAAACCGTCTCAAGGAGTGGACGAATGAGTTCACAAATGTTGAGAAACATGACATGGGTGCTTTTAATCTTGGATCGATATTGAGTCTCAAATTAGTGAAAGTTGTGAAGCCTTTCTTGGATGCTTGTCTCGAGTATTGGGACCCAAATTTTCATGTGTTTGCCTTTCCTGGAGGCGATATTTGTCCTTTCCCTGAAGAAATAGCTGCTATTGGAGGATGGGAACAAGAAAATGTACCCGCTATACCCCTTAGCTCTCAAGGATATAAAAATAAATTTAGGGACTTGCTTGGATTGACCAAGGCTGAGGTGGACCGTCTTGTGACCTCAAAAGGTGTCCGTATGTTTAACTTTATCGATCGATTTATAAATAGGGAGGACCCTTCTATTTCTTATGTTGCGAGACGCAGGGCGTTCGGATTTTGTCTACTTCATTTCTATGTCCTTCGAGGGCATGTTGATGATGATATGAGAGGTGATCCTCGTTTTCTGAGCCTAGTGGAACAAATGGAGCTGCGCAAGAGCCCATCATGCCTTTGCTTAGGGGAGACCATTCTTGGTTTGGATAACAGAAAGGCCAACCGTGAGCTTCCTTATTTGGGAAGTCCCGTCATTCTGCAGGTAAGAACCTACTTTTTATTCAATCGTTCTTTTTGTTCTTTTTTTTCGTTGTTCTTTCCTTTTTTTTTCTTCTCTTTTTTTTTCGGTTGAGACACGGGCATTAATTCCCGTCTTCTTTTATAGGTTTGGCTGATGGAACGGCTGCGGTTGATCGAGCCCCCAGTTAATGTGCCAGGATATCATGCTCGATCAATTGCAATGAGAATCAGGCTCTACATGGTGGACTTCACTCGGGTATGCAACTATTGGGAGAATAAGTTGAAGAGTGAAGGTGGTACCTTGATCCGATTGATTGTGCCGTAGTGGCATCTCAGGTTAGTCACTGGAGTTTCATCTTTGGACCCGACACGGTCAGTCCGTATCCCTGGCTTGGAATTTATGATTTGCATTTTCCCGGAAAGATTGATGAGGCAAGTGGGCCTTAGGCAGAAGATCCCAAAACTTGATACCGTTCCTCAGACTGCTTTGGCACACACTTCGGAGTCTTGTCGAGAGTGGGTAATTAGGGGGGCTGAGAGGAACATGTGGTTCATACCAGTTCCTATTGGCTCCTTATGGGTATCTAACTCATATTTGCAATGGAGAAAGGCTACTACCCTTGAAGAACGCGAGAAGTTGAGGAAACACGAGCATGTGGATTACAAGATCCGCGAAGTAGCAAAGGAGAATCAAAAGTATTTGACTGAAGAGGAAGAAGAAGCTGGTTTCCTAGTTACTTGTCTGTCGAAGAAACCGAGAGCTGCTACTGTCGTAGAGATGGTGATGGATCAAAATGGTAAGTCTAGACCACGAGAACGACCGTTGGTGATTAGGTCGGAGTCAACACAAGAGCGCCCGGCTCCCGGTCGAGACAAGAAATATGACAAGGGTGACAAAGGCAAAGGGAAAATGGAAGAATAGCCTCAGTCATTATTATATTATTATTATTATTATTATTATTATTATTTGTAATAAACAACGGGGTTTTTAGAATCCTAGCCTAGCATTTATTTCAGCATTTTTATTTTATATGTATGTGGCATATTATTATTATTTTTTATGGAACAATGAAATAAAAGATTTATTAGTTAAGAAACTGTTGTGATTTTCTCTTATTATTCTTGTCAAATTTCAAATGCAAATGCAAATGTCCTTCTATTTACATTTTAAAATGACGGGTTGTATCCTGTGAAGGATTGCCTACGTATTCATTAGAAAAAATGAAATCACACCATGTGCGTAGTTCGAGTAAATGTAAAAGAATAATTGTTTTAAGCAAGAGCTTGTAATGAACTTTAGAAAAATAAGCATGTGCTTTACTTACTCCCAAGGGAAGTGAAATTCAATTTATTTGATGATATCAGGATGTTGTAATGTCAAAATGCAAGAGCATAGTTACATAAGCTTTAGCTGGCCAGGGGCCGGTTTTATTTCGTGTCGCATGAGCGGCACGTTGGTTGTGCGAGGCGCGTTTCTATCCTATGCTAAGGGTAGTATCGTTTCAATTGGCCTAGGTTGGTAGGATTAGAAAATTCATTCCCATCTAAGTCTGTAATCCTAACCGCACCCCCTGAGAGTATGGACTTGACTAAGAAAGGTCCGACCCAGTTGGGTTTAAACTTTCCTCGTGGATCGACAGATAAAGGAGCTCTGACTGATTTGAGCACCAAATCTCCCTCTTTGATGTTCCTGGGCCTAACCTGTTTATTAAAGGCTCATTTGATACGTGCCTGATATGTTTGCACATTATGTAATGCGCACAACCTTCGTTCATCCAAGAGGATGAGTTCTTCATAACGATCCCTATTCCATTCAGCTTCTGGGATTTGACTTTCGCGCAGAATGCGTAAGGATGGGATTTCTAATTCAACTGACTGTACAACTTCCATGCCATAGGTTAAAAAGAAAGGAGTAGCCCCAGTGGGCTCCCTAACTGATGTGCGATAGCCCCATAATGCAAAGGGTATTTTGCTAGGCCAATCTCGATAATTGTCGATCATTTTCTTAAGGATCATGACGACATTCTTGTTAGCTGCCTCCATCGCACCGTTAGTTTGAGGTCTATACGGCGAGGAATGGTGGTGCTTGATTTTGTATTTGGCTAGCAATTGTGCAGCTTCGGCTTGGAAATGTGACCCATTGTCCCTGATCATCTTATGTGGGCAACCATATCGACAGATGATATTGGTTTGTATGAACTTTGCCACATGTTTAGCTGTAAGAGCAGTGTAGGATGCTGCCTCGACCCATTTTGTAAAATAGTCGATAGCTACCAGAATGAAACAGTGACCTCCTGTTTCAGCTGGAGTGATCTTCCCAATGATGTCGATTCCCCAAGCAGAAAATGGCCAAGGTGATATGGTGTAAAGCATTGAGGGAGGAACATGTTGCACATTCCCGAAGATCTGGTAATTATGGCAATGTCTGACGTATTTAATACAATATGACTCCATTGTCGTCCAGTAATATCCTAGACGTGTAATTTTCTTTGCCATCATGGGTCCACTCATGTGAGGACCACATTATCCATCGTGAACTTCTTTTATTACTTTCTAGGCATATGATTGATCAAGACAGCGCAACATGACACCAAGAGATGTTCTTTTGTACAACTCTCCTTGCATGAGGAGGTATTGAGAGGCTAGTAGGTGTATGGTGCATTGTCCCCTCTTATCCATATCTGGTGGGTATGTACCATTGAGTTTGAAGTTTAGAATGGCTTGGAACCAGGGTTCCTCTGGGCTTTCTTCTTCATCTGTAAGGTGGTGTACATAGGCTGGTTCTGATTGTCGTTCGATGCATAAAGGCATTTCAACCACGTTGTCTGGCATATTGATCAAGGCTACAAGTTTCACAAGAGCGTCTGCGAATTGATTTTCTTCACGAGGTAGGTGTAGATAAGTGACCTGATCGAAGAATTGGGCAACTTGATCTATCCTAGCCTGGTAGGGTGCTAGACTTTCACTTCGAATTTTCCAGGACCCTGTAACTTGGTTAATGATCAAGGATGAGTCTCCATGGACTCGAAGATTCTTAATGCCTAAACTCACTGCAGCCTGTAGACCAATGAGGCAAGCTTCATACTCTTCTGCGTTATTTGTCACCTCGAAGTCGAGTTTGACAGAAAGTGGTGTATGCTCGCCTTCAGGAGAAATGAGCAACACTCCTATTCCAAACCCTCTTAAATTTGATGCTCCATCAAAATAAAGATCCCAGGAGTCTACAATGGTCTGTAGGATGTCCTCGTCTAGGAATGACCACGTATCTATTGCTTGGGTATCGTTGATAGGATTATCTCCGAAGAATTCGGCAACGGCGCGCCCCTTTATGACCTTCAAAGGTACGTACTTGAGATCAAATTCTGAGAGCATTAAGGTCCATCTTGCCAAATGTCTGTTGAGAACGGGTTTCTCGAAGAGGTATTTGACAGTATCCATTTTAGAATACACCTTGACAGAGTAGCTAAGCATGTAGTGGCGTAGCTTCTTTGTCGCCCACACAAGAGCGAGGCATGTCTTTTCGATAGGTGTGTATTTACACTCGTATTCTAAGAACTTCTTACTAAGGTAGTAGATAGCTCTTTCTTCTTTTCCAACAGTCTGTGCGAGCATAGCCCCCATGGCTGTTTCGGTTACTTTGAGATATAAACCAAGAGGTTGATCTCGTTAGGGAGGCATTGGCACTGGTGGCTTAGCCAGTATCTCCTTAATCCTGTCAAACACCTTTTGGCAGTCGTCGTCGTCCCATATGGTATGATCTGTTTTCTTGAGCTTTTTGAAAATGGGTTCGCAAATCATAGTAAGCTTTGATATGAATCGGCTTATATACTGCACTTTGCCTAGAAATCCTCTAACATCCTTCTCCGTTTGGGGTTGTGGCAATTCGATTAAAGCTTTGATCTTGGGTGGATCAATTTCTATTCCTCTCTGACTGACAACGTATCCCAGAAGCTTGCCTGAAGTTACTCTGAATGCACATTTCTGAGGATTGAGCTTCATGTTGTACTTGCGCAATCTAAGGGAGAATTTGCGACGATTATCGATACGCCCCTTCCTATCTTTGGATTTGACAATCATATCAACTACGTATACTTCTACTTCTTTATGCATCATATCATGTAGCAAGGTGGTCGCAGTGCGTTGATATGTAGCTCCGACATTGATTAGCCCAAATGGCATAACTGTATAACAATATGTGCCCCACTGAGTGACGAAGTGTTATCTTATGCATATCCTCTATGGCCATTTTGATCTGATTATGCCCCGCATACCCGTCCATGAAGGATAACAACGCATGATCTGCTGTATTATCTACCAATATGTCGATGTGTGGTAGGAGGAAGTCGTCCTTGGGACTCGCTTTGTTCAAGTCTCTGAAATCAACACAAATCCGGATTCGCCCATCCTTTTTGGGTACGGGGACTATGTTAGCCACCAAATCTGAATACTCGAAAACTTTGATGAACTCGGCTTTGAATTATTTATCAACTTCTTCTTTGATTTTAAGATCCCACTCGGTCCTTATCCGACGAAGCTTCTGTTTTATGGGTTTGAAACCTGGTTTGATTGGAATTCTATGTTCTGCAATATCCCTGTCGATCCCTGGCATGTCCTTGTAAGACCAAGCGAAACTGCTCTTGAACTCGTGTAGGATGTCGATGAAACTGGCCCATTCAGTTGGGTTTAGGGTCGTCCCTATCCTAAGTTCTTGGGGTTCTAGTTCGGTTCCTACGTTGATGGGTTTGGTGTTTTCTATAATTGGTGCCCTTTCCCCCTCTTGTAATATTTCTTTAACTATGTAGGGAGGTAATTCGGTTGAGTCTGGGTCAGGATCATCCTCATTATCATCGTAAATAGAATTGCATTCAGAAAAACACAAGGAGTAAGCAGAATCTGATTTATTCACATTAAATTTCGAAAATAGCTGAAATAAAGAAGCCATCTGTTCAGTAGTCAGTGGCAATAAAGGGACAGCCGCTGGGACATTTCCCAAGCTGCTGTTACTATACGACGCTATGCTAAGAGAAACAAGGGGATGGGGAGTGACGACAGAAGAAGACTCTCCAGCGACTTCTTTAGACTCAGACTCTGACTCCGATTCCGACTTTGACTCGAATTCGTTGTGTTTAGGTTCTCCTTTGAACATCTCTCCTTCACTAGTGGTGACCTTGAAGAGCTTTACTTGGTTGTTAGTCCCCTTGATCGACTTTCTCCATCCTTTCTCCTAGTTTCGGTAATTAGCGTTGTCGGGTTGAAATGGTCATCTTGAAGTATCATGGTAATGATCTCATCCTGCGCTGCCCTAACGAATCGGTCTTCTCCAAACAGAAGGCTAACAGCTTGTTCGTCTAAACAAGGTGTTTGACGAGTTTTGACGGTAGGAACCATTTATGAAGGGATGAAGTAGCAATCGTAGAAGACCTCGATTCCAGCTAGTTGCATTCCCTTATAGTGCCAAGGTTCGGGAAACCCGTGAAAGTATTCTTGACTCCCTTCTCTAACGAAGTATCCATTTAGGGTAGGGAGGTAGGATCGCATTTGGATTCCTTTGTTTTTACGGTTTTGAAACTGAGTGAGCATTTCTAAGGCTTCTTCTTTCGTGGGCTTGTACCCCAAACCTAGTGGTATCCTTTGAGAGTTTCCTTCTTTGTAAGGTGCAAAGGTATTCTTCTTGGTGGGGTTTAGTGGCATTCGTAGGAAGTATCCCTGGGAGTTGAGTATGTGGTTGACCACCAAATTGGAGTATGTGTTAAAGTATAGAGGTGCCAGTTCGCTTTCTATAAGATTTATGCTCTTAAATCCCCCAAGCTCGTATACTGGGTCTGTGACTACTTGATTGCTTGATATTTTCTCTATCACAGCCTTGATAGGTGACGAAGTGATCGTCACTACTTTGCCATCTAGAGGAATTTTGATTTTTTGGTGCAAGGTGGATGTTACCGCTTTGGAAGCGTGGATCCAAGGCCTTCCCAGAAGTATATTGAAGGATGCCTCGATGTCCACTATTTGAAAATTCACCTTTCGCTCGATTGGTCATGTGGCTATAGTGAGGTTAATTAACCCTACTACTTTACGTCGTGTTCCATCGTATGCTCGAACACCTTGGTTGGTAGGGGTCCAATCTGATTCCTTCATGCCTAACTTGTATACTGTCTAGGGGTCCAATCTGGTAGGAGAAATGGTGGAATAACCCTCTTCCTCTTCTAGTGTATGAACTTCACCCTCGACTGGAGAAATGAGGTGTGAACAATACAAGGTGGATTCTTTATTTGTGATCATCAAAACTCCAAAGGATTCTGAGTATTGTTAGGCTTGCATCCGGGAGGTATGGGTAAACTACCATCTTCGATCATATCCTGAAGGACATGTTTTAGTTTAAAACATTTTTCCGTATCGTGTCCCTTTCCTCTGTGATATTTTCAGTATGCGTTCTCATCCCAGAATTTAGACTTCTTCTCCGGGTCAGGCGTAGGTCCTATGGGCTGGAGCTTACCTTGTTTCATCAACCTTTTCAGGGCATTGGAATATGAATCACCAATGTTCGTGAACTTCCTTTGCGGGTTATTCTTCTTAGCATATTCAACAAGATTAACCTCATCGGTCTTGCTAGTGGAGCCATAAGAATGACTCGTTGAACGCTGATATCCACGACCTACCATTTTGGACAAGAGTCCTTTGCGGATGTCGTCTTCGATTCTTTTTCCTAACACAGTCAGGTCTTTGAAAGACTTTATGTTTTGGTACCTCAAATAGTTTGCATAAATAGGTCTCAAATTATCCACGAAATTTTCCACAAGAGCAGCTTCATCTGGTCGCTCAACAAGCTGTGTGCTAGTGTTTCTCAACCTACTTAGGAAGTTGGTGAAGCCTTCTTTGTCATTCTGGGTAAGAACCTCTAGAGTGCGCATGTTAACTTGGATTTCAGCATTATCCGCTTATTGTTTAGTGAACTCAATTGCGGCACCATCCCATGTAGCAATTTTCTTGTGCTCCAAAGAGTAAAACCATTGCTTAGGGATAGTATCGAGAGATGAAGGAAAGATCCTTAGGAATATCTCGGGGTTTAATGCCTTTGATAGACATATAACCTTTGAAGGCACGAATGTGGTTCAAAGGGTTTTCATGTCCCTTGAACTTTGGGATATCAGTCATGTTGAAGTTGGTTGGCAATTGAGCATTTACCGCCTTATATTAGCGATTGTTCTCCCTGTAGATATCATCTCCCTTAAAGTATATTAGTTGTTCTTCCAAGTATTGGAGTCGCTTTTCAGCTTCAGTAGGACCTAGTGTGGGGTTGACTTCTGGTTGTCCAACAAAGGGTGGAAGGTTATAATGCACGCTCATGTCAGGAACATCGTTCTCTGCAGGAGGAAGCCTAGTTTCTACAACGACAATTCGGCCTTCAATAACATTGATGCGAGCATAAGCTTGGTCTTAGCTTGTTTGGAGACGGATGAGCGCAGCTAGGATTAGATCATTACCATTTCCGGGTTGTTGGGGTTGACCATTAACGCTTGCGTGACTAGTTCCGGGCATCTTGAAAACTGGATAAGAGATCGACGACGAATCAAAACACGATCGACCATAGCACACTTGGGAGTGTGCCACTGTGTTAAGTGAGGTTTGAAAATGACAAATTTTGAAATGTTTGTCCTAGGCAACTGTAGTGTAGTTGTAAGAGTGCTGACTCGAAGTGAGGTTTTAAAATGGGTTTTGAGGCCCGAATTTTGACTGGACATTTGGACAGAGTTTCGACTCATTTTGCGCTATTTTAGGCCACTTTTGAAAATATTTACATTTTAAAAGGGATTTTGATTTTACAAATTTCGTCATGGTTTTGTTTACAAAATGGTGATCACGTATATGATACAAATATACATACAAGCATTATAACAGTATGATGAGTGCATTTAATGGATTTTGGCTTAAAAGGTGGGTTGCCATACCAAGAAATCAAACCCTGGTTTGTGGAGAGGTCCGTGCCAAACAAGAGTAAGGTCGGTTCCTAGTCCATTTCCTCGAGTAGTGAAAGCCTTTGATACAAACAAGAGTATGTACCACGGTATGGTTGACGTCAATCGCTATCTATCCTTAGGCCCAGATAAGAATTTGGACCGTCCAGACGGGACGATTGATCGAATGGGCTGGGTTGGGCCTAGGAAGGCCGAATAAAACGACCTAAGAAGGTTGAGTAATGAAAACCGACAATTGTCTCGTATAAACTATTCCCTAACCTCGTTCAAGTTTCATCCTGGGTAACACGTAAGTGTATAATCCCCAACGGAGTCGCCAAACTGTGGACATGGCCACCGGCGGCGCGCGCGAAAGCGCTTTGAATAAGCGTGCATTTGTGGAGTCGCCACCAATTTTTATGGGAAATTGGAACTGTTCAAATACCTCGTGTCTGAAGGAAATGTAGATTCATATACATACTAACATACTCATATATGTCTTAAAGAATTTGTCATAAAATTAAAACGGATTTTATGCATGCAAACAATAATATAAATAGAGGAGAAATCATGTCCTTACATAGTGGATTTCGGCTATTAGGGCACAAGAGAGATCACCTTTCTCTCTTGTTCTTGAGCTTTTCCTTTATGGATGAACAAGATCTAAGTGTAAGATCTCTCCCCAAGCTTTATACCCAAGGCTCCTCTTAATTTTAATTAATATTACAATACTAGTATAATATTAATCAAGGTAGAAAATTGAACCAAAAATAAATATAAAACTCTTATATATTTCGGTTTTTATGAGAGAGGAAGAGAGGATTTTTCTTCTCTCTAGAACTTATATTTTGGATGATGGAATAATAGAATGATTTTTTTACTACACTAATCAAGTAGTGTATGTAGAAAAATATAAGACAAACCCTTGCCTTGCCCTCTTGGAAAACCGGGTAGGAGGAGAAGAGGAGGGAAGAACACCCACCCAATGCATGCCCTTGTTTGTCTTAACAATGCACACTAGGCTTGCAAGCCTATTCTTTTTAGCAATCATTATGTTTACTAATAATAAAATAAACACAATATGTAGCTAAAACTCCTCCAATTTTCGGCACTTTACATAATATGGATCCCATATTATTTTTGTCAATTGTCTACATGTTACATGTCACATGTCACATATATTTGTTATGTATTTTCAACATATTAAAAATCAACGTATTAATAAAATACGTCACATACAAAAATTGACTTAGTAATATCATAATCACTTGTGCCAAAAATATTTTACCAATTTATAAATCACAACAGATTGTATTTATAATAATTCATTCAATTCCGATTGTTTCTTTAAACAATTATTTCATCCGAGTAATGATACGATTCAATTACTCAGACCGTATCTTATTTAATCACATTTCAATATGATACGTAAATTTTACTTCCAAAATTGTCCGTCAATTTTCAAGTAATTTAATTAACTCGTAACATTATACGATTAATTAAATAATCAATTAAGAGTGTTGCCCTTTAGGTATGACCTAGGGGTCAATCGATCACCACCGTCACACGACAAGTAATGTCAAACTCTAGTCACCAATCATTACCGATATATGTTGACCAGTTGACAGTAACAATATTACTTCCCAATTGTATTCATTTTAATGAGACTTAAACATGTGATCATCATGATCAACAGTCGTGATCGCATTATTGTCGGAGGACACATATTCCAACAGTGTCATGTCAAGACACAAAGTAATGACTTGAACACTAAGAACTCGTTACCCTTAGCATTCTATGTATAGAATGACTCTCGTGGATGCCAATGAACACGGATGTTCACAAAGATCTGGAGTAAGGGGTGAGGGTACGTATTAGGAAGTCCTTTTACTGAACACCTAATCCCGCCCGCCTTGATAGCGGCCTCTACTAATGATTAGGGAAATCGTTCGTATTCGATGTGTTGTCGATTATATGCATGCAATGCAACATCCAACATTTTAAACCTAGCATGTGAGATTAACTATGTCGGTGAACAAATAATTAGCAAACAATTATGTCGAATTGGGAATTAGAATTAATTACATGTGAAAATCAAGAGAATAAATCATACATGAAATAAATACGATAAATAAATAACGATAATTAAAATTACAATGAATAATTGATTTACGTCAAAAATACACTCAAGACGGAAATTTGAAGAAAAAGAAAAGAAAATAAAAGGGTTAGAAATTAAAGTGACTAAAATAAGACAGATTAAGGGTGATATTACGATTAATAGTCAATTAATTACGTAATTAAAGATTAGGTCAAAGCGAGAATGGAAGTTCAGGGACAGAACTCATCTCAGAACAGGCGCAACATCTACTGCATCCCTTAGAAGAGGCGCAGTTATTCCTGCGTCTGTTCTTGGGCTGAGCTCTGGCTGTGAAGTCAAAACCGCGGGCAGTTAATGTTCGTTAGTGTGTTTTATGATTGATTATCGATATTGGACTCAAGTGAAAGTGATTTAGCATATTAATTAAATATGAAACCGTCATAAAAGTGATAAACACGAATTAAAACTAATTAAAACGGGTTAGAAACGATTTAGGACGAATTAAGAACGAGTTAGATTTAATTACGAAGACGGGAACGAACTTTGAAAGAACTTGGCAAACTGAAAATAAACAATGGAAATATGTACAAAAGACGAATTCCAGAAACTTGATATGGACAAATCGAGCCTCTAAAATCCGGGTTTGATTTAATGACGAAAACCCGCAAGTATTGATTATAAGGGAGTTAAGTCGAGAACAAACCGATTTTTTTTTGCAACGAGATCAAGAAGACCTGCTCAGATAGGGCGATTCCCCAATCGTGTGAATGACCTGAAAGGTCTCTTTCAAAGCAAGTACAAAGTTTAGTTTTCCCGAGAATTTCGCGTTCGTGTCTCTCAGTGTGGTCAGCACTGGGTGTTTTCGAAGTTATAATAACCACTTTCCAGATCAAAAATACCCGTCAGTCCCGACGGATCGTGATAATTGTAAGGAACATGGTTTAATGTACAAAAGAAAGGAAGAAAATAAGAAAATAAAAGAAAAGGAACAAAACTACAGAAATCCGAGGAAGAAGAAGAAGAGCAGGAGCAGCGGCAACCTCTGGAAGAGGCGCAGCAGGAGCTGCGACCCTTCGAAGAGGCGGAGCTGCTGCTGCGTTTCTTCTCGACGTCTGGTAACTGCTGTTTCGTAAAAACAGTTTTGAATAAAGGTTTTTGAAGTCGGTTTTGAATGTGTTTTTGATGTGAATCTTACATTAATTGATACAAAAATAAAATACAATAAAAAAGATGAGATTTACACCCTCAGACTTACATGTTTAACGAAACGAGATTAACTAAGTTAATGTTTAGTGATTGCTCGACTCGAATGTATGTAGAAAGTGCCCTCATTGGAGGATTTTAGATTAATTGATTGATTGATGTGTAGTGGTCAAATTGGTCGGTCATGCAACGTGACTGAAACTTAGAATGATCTGAGCTTACGTGGTCGATTGATGAAGCACGTAGGTCGAAAGCTTAGAGCACGGTCTAGAATGCAAAGAGAGAAGAGAAGGGCGGACACTCGCGTGAAAAATATGGAGACCGAAGGTCTCTATTTATACTAAAATATGTGAAGAGTAATGGAATGACTCAAACTTTGGAAGGAAATCACGGAAATATTTTGTAAACAGCGAAAACAGGCTGGAGAAGAGGCGCAGCAGCTGCTGCGATCCTTCCAAGAGGCGCAGTACCTGCTGCGTCATTTTCCCAGAGGTTTCCTCCTGCGGAAGAAAGATTTCCGCGATTCTGTTATGGAATTGCGGTAGATCTCTACTTCCTTATTCCGTAAAATATGATTTATGGATGATATTTTACCAAAAGATATAAAATTAAATTATGAAATAAATATCTTGAATATTCTAGAACATCCCGACTCGGCATTTTAAACGGTTTCTTAGAAAACGAAGCGGTTTTGACCCGGACTCCAAATGAACTCTAATTACTAACAAAACGACCGTATCGGTGCGTAGATGATGACCAAGGGGTAGACACAAGTGTTTGAACTATCACCTGACGATAAACTTACGAACTGTCATAAATCGTTCTGTGTACCAAACATGCGGCCCAATCATCACTGGGTGGTTGGCGGAAGGTGTAGAAATGAGGTATCTACACTAACGTTTCTAACTACCCGCATGCCTTTAACTTTATAATTTTTCACGACAATAAAATATACGTATACAACACAAACATCTACTATTCACATGTTACTATTATCGCCACATTATAAATCAATCAACATGCAACATGCTTAACCACAATCATATTATCATATAAGTCTACCTTCACCTTTTTCCACCACATCCTCCATCCAACCACACATCATTCATCCAACATATTCATATATACATTAGTAAACACCTAGCGATCCCATGACACCCCATAGTGACCGATTCAAGGTTGTAGGGCGAGTTCGCGACTTTAGGACGTCTCCGAAGTCTTTGCATTAGCTCCTAACAACTCCTACCCGGGTTCATTTTAGTTTGACTCTCTAAGTTATTTAGATTCATTAGTTACAGGTTCCAAAATCGTCTCTCTGATACCACTTTGTAACACCCTCATACACCAAGGTGCCTGACCTAGGCCACCTAATGCATGAGAGTGCTACCATCTCGGTTACCCGAGTCAATGAATATCAAATAGACCATAAAAGAACGTACTTTAATAAAATAGTTTTAAGTGAATACATCAAAACCAGAAACTGTAACGTATGATACAACTGTTCCAAATCCAAAAACCAGCTAAAGCAAATAAAATGTTCGACAACACAACGGAAGACTTCTAAAACGACTCGTGATGACTCAAGCCCAGCTATCCCTCGCGCATCCGTATCATACCTGCTCAATAACTGCTCAACATCCCCGAATGGATCACCACGGTTTTTAAAATAATTAAAAGAGATCAGGTACTGATTGCACAATATAAGATAACGCAACAACAACAATACATACAATCCTCCAACACCGTCACATCACCAATCACCTGACTAGCCTGAAGGTCTAGTCCTGCCAGATTACGGCCGCAACCAGTAATCCACACCGCCAGTAGGGGACCGCAGTCGTTCCCACGTAAGCCCCGCTCATCAATACCGAGCGCAAACCGATGTTCCTTAATGTGTACATCTCCTCTTGTGGCGGGTTCCACAAGAGGCGAATCAAGGGCGTGAAGCCACTTCTACAAGTGGTTCCACTCAGCCGAGGGCGCACCTCGCGAACCACAGACAAACAACCACAACCAACTGCAACATCAACAATACCAATTCAATTACGATATAGACAAATTCCATTCACCAACAATCCACAACCAATCAACTATCTCATATTCATGTAAACAATAACTGAGTAGGAAATCCAGCCTGAAAATGTAATCACCACAATCGTCACAACAGTAGATCAGAAACGTTCCTCTACAAAAATACAATCACCACTTAATACCAAAATACTCCCAAAACCCCCGCATCACCCAATTAGGGTTTAAACCGAAATCAACGAAACAATATAAAAATTGTACTAGGATCTTACCCACAACGCGACGGTCTCAATGGTGTAAAGAACTCTGGAATCCGACGACACAAACCTTTGGATTTGATAGCAAAGTGAGAGAGGAAAGCTACCTAACTTGTTCTCTTATGTGAAATATTTAGAATAGGGTAAAAAGTATAAAAGAACTCACGAAAAGTGTTTTTATATCCTTCTCACATTGCTATCAAAACCCGACAATAACCCGTAAATCCCGACAGACTCGATCGAGTAAGTGAGGTACTCGATCGAGTGGCCCCTACTCGATCGAGTTGCTCCTGCTCGATCGAGTACCCATCAGACAGAACATTGTTTCGTACGCAAAACTTACTTACTCGACAGAGTAAGTCTCACTCGATAGAGTACCCAACAACACATAAAACCGTAGTATTACACTTGTGATCCGTTACGACAGACACAAGATGACGTGTGATCCGTAGCACGTATTGAGATATATGACTTGTGATCCCTTGGTGACATGTGATCCGTACCATGTACCGCATGACGTTTGATTCGTAGCACGCATACCGCTTGATGATAGGATTGATGCCGGATTGAGTCGGTGATGGATGAGGTTAGTGTTTATGTTACCGTGTAAGTCTGATAATAATTTACTCAACTGTTGGTTGACATGTGAATTTCCTATTATGTAAATCTTTTATAAATTATATGCGGTGACCCACTTGATATTTCGGTCAAACGGTGAGCTGTATATCTAGCAGGTGATAATTTGGATGCTTGTTATTGCGAATGTTGGCTTGGGAGTTGTGATGCGGATTGCGAGAGGCTAAGAATCATTCACTTAAACTGGATAGTAATTCATATAGTTGACCTTGTCGTATCACTCCGAAGTCGTTTTATGAGTTGGTTGTGTGTAATTCATTAATCATTGTAATAAAGTATCTTTAATCGTTGTTATGATATATAATGTAACACCCCCATACTCCAAGTGCCTTACCAGGACCACTCAGGTATAAGGATGCCACCATCTCGGTTACCCGAGGCATGATATTCATAAGACAATAACGAAACAACTTTAAAAGTAAATAAAGTTTAAAGTGATTACATAGCAATACCAAACTGATAAAAAGAAATACAAGATCCTCGACGGTCAATGCTAAAACTATCAAAGCTATAAAACATCGTCGACACAAAGCGGAAGACTTCTAAGCGCCACGTGATGACTCATCCCGGCTATCCCATACGCGTCATATCATACCGCTCAAATCGCTCACCACCCCGAATGGATCACCACGATTTTTAAAACATTTAAACGGGTCAAGTACTAATCACACAACTCAATATATATCAACAATAAGATAAAAAGACGGTTTTAACCGTCACACACACAACCACACCAATTCCAACAATCTCAATCACCGATCGTCCACGGACCATTACGCGATGAGGGGACCGCAGCCGTACCCACCAAATCCCCGCTCCTCATAATGAGCGATAACCCTGTCCATTAATGTGCACATCCCTTCTGTGGCGGGTTCCACAGAAGGCGAAACTAGGGCGTGAAGCCACTCCCGCAAGTGACCTCACTCAGCCGAGGACACGCCTCGAGAACCAGAGACCACAATCACAATCACAATCACAATCACAATCACAACCAGCACAATACAATTACTATATCAATCAATCAATCTCAACACATCAACAATCATCCCATTATGGGACTAATACTGAGTAGGAAATCCTACCTGGAACAGCAACACAATCAGACGGTCTCAACAGCTGTATCACAAATCCTTTTCTACGAATCCTCCTCCTAACATATAATCACATAATTACTAACAATCACAAAACTAACACAAAACCCCCAATCCTAAAATTAGGGTTTAACGAAACTTGACGAAATACTATAAAATTGGTATGTAGATCTTACCCTCGACGCAAGGATCACAAAGGTATAAAGAACGATGGAATCCGACCTCTCAAGCTCCGGGATTTGTCAACAACACGAATGAATGCGAAGAACGTAACTTGAATCTCCCTTTTAATGTTATTAGGTTTGTAAAAGTGACGGAAAGATTTATATATTAATCCGTGTTATTAACAAAACCCGTCGAATTATCACCCGCTAACCGAGCTACTCGATCGAGTAGCTAAGGTACTCGATCGAGTGCCCCCTTACTCGATCGAGTATCCTAGTTACTCGATCGAGTACCCAACAGGTCAGAAACTATTTTAAAACGCAACTCACCCTTACTCGACAGAGTAAGGCCTACTCGATAGAGTACCCAAAGACTCATAAATACGGAGTATTACAGTCTTCCCTCCTTAAAAAGAACTTCGTCCCCGAAGTTCAACCCATACATAAAAACAAACATACTAACTCGGTCAAGACGCAACAAAGATACTAAGAACTCAAAACAAAACCCCAACTTACAGAACATGAAACCATGAACTCTTAACACCAACTCTACCAACTATTCCTACCTCCACACCTCGCTCACGATGTCGTATCAACTACATCATAACCTCTCCCGACACTAACTCCATACATAACCAACTACATAAACATCAAACGGAATGTTACATTCTACCACCCTTAAAAGGAACTTCGTCCTCGAAGTTTACTCACACTTATAACCTCATCATCCAACTGTCAACACTATCGAAGTATTCTCGCATTCCTAACATTGAACTACTACAAGCACGTCCATGACCTTTTAACACTATCAACCACAACAAATACAAATCCATACCTTATGCTACACCAACACTTTACTTCCAAATATACTACCATATGTACAACCATCAAAATCTCTTTTATCGCATCCTACTCCTCTTAAGATAAATGTTACGTCCTCGTAACTCACTAATACTAAATCCTAGATATATCTTTTCATTATCCTCATCACCACCGCATGTCAAAGATAACCACCTAGAACCTAAACACTCGCCATGCACATATCCAAGGCTCTCTTACTTAAACAACTCTCATACTTCACTTCACTCGTCACACCACCTAACCTATACAACAAAATCCTTAACTTAATCCAAAACTTCACTTGTTCCCTATTACCGCAACATGACACACCTCTCTATATAGACTACATAAAACTCTTATCGTCAAAAGCATAACTCACGATCCACACTTGTTACGTACACTCACACTAGATCCTCAAGTTCCTTTCTTTCATTACCGCAAGACTCATACATAACTTAACACGACACTAATTACTCAACACCCTACACTCACTGTCTCAACAAAGGATTATGAACCACCTGCATATATCAGATCATGACTATGACTACTGATGCCTCAACTTAAAACAATATCAAAATTACTGTAACAACTTCTCACAACTGTGTCCCATCAACAGAATGTCACTATACCATGACAATAACGAAAACATGTACAACTCTCTTTCATATCATATTCTACCCTCATTCCAAAATTTAACGGGTAAGAAACATCGATAACAAAACAACTGTCTATCTGTACAAACTGAAACTCACACGAAGCAACATCAAACAAAACAACAATCTATGTATGACTGGTATGAACTTTCGAAACTCGAATCATAATCATCCCGCCTACTCAACCACAACCGGTGACGGCATCACAACACCGCCACCATCAGCCACACCGTAGTGCGAAAATACCCGCATCACAACACTAAATATCGTGCCCGGATCACCACCCGAGGCACCACAACCACATCGATATTCATCACAACTGCATACAACTCCCATAAATACTGACTCAGAATAACTTCTCAGACAAGAAGAACTTACTCAAATCCACTTTACTAAATCATAACACAACATATTTTATGAATTAAACAGATAATAACCTCGTGAATATCATCCCCTTACCATATCACAGATTGACATGTATCATGAATACATACAAGTATAGCCGGATCATGCCGGATCACTCAAATTATTACCTTTTTGAATATCATTCAATTAGATTAGCATACTCAACATGCATTACAGAACATTCAAATAACAACTTTATGATAATCACACCATACCACGTCTTGTGAGGTCAAAACCTCACACAAACATTTATATATCATGGACCGTAATCACATCCAAACCAATCAATCGATCACGTAAGTTACCGGTGATAAAAGTTACCTCTCACCCGATCTTAACTCGTATACACCTCATAACATATTCTCCCATTCGCATATCCATCGCCCCCTCTGCCAAATGTAGCCACTCCATTAATGCTCAACTATTAACAACCGCCTCATATAACCACATCTTATACTCTTTCATAACCATACTTATCAATCTGGTCCCTACAAAATCAACCTCTTTAGATTTGCTGCTTTTCTAATATACCGTCACCCTTAACCACTAGTCACAAACCATAACACTACCACTGTCCGGACATCAAACCTCTTACACTCATCTCTAAACATCACGATTTCTTTCCTATCTTTGGTTAACATCCCAAATAACGAACATCGAATCCATCAACAAAATTACCTCAACATTCTTCCCAATACTATTCTTAATTATGTCATCATCTAACTCTCCACCAAAATCTCATATCATGCAGATATTCTACCAACTTCTTACTCCCTTAATTCCTCGAAACTCATGATTAATCATGTTATCCTGAAACTTCTGTATAACCATTAACTTACTTACTCCTGATAGTATCATACGTCTCGACGATTCCTTACTTTTATGTTACATAACTCCGGTGAACATTTTTTTCTCAGCTTACTTTTATCCTTCTTTTCTCTTTATACTCAACAATACCATTTAATAGCTCAACTCCTTATTACTTCTATCTAACCCTTTAGTGCACCAATTACCTTCTCATCGCTCCAAAACTCAAATCCCATTATTTTATATCGATATCATCTCACTCTTTCTTACCATGGACCTTCTCTTATTATGCTATCACTCACATTTGCCACTAATCTATCCATAAAATCAACGTTCACTCTTTAAACAATTGTATCTCTTTTGTACCTCTTTAGAAATCAGAATTCATTTCATACCGTTAAATGCCCAAGGAAATCCCACAGTAGTTTTATCTCTTAATAAACCAAATCTCCCAAACACACTCACTGTGTACAAATCTACCTCGCGACATGTCTCCATAAAGTTCACTGTTTACCACTCTTCTCAACCCCCTTTAAAACGAACTTTCACTACATATATCCATAACCTACACGACTCCTAACCATCTCCCTCCATAATTCTTTACACATCTCAAGCTGCCATCATTTGCGTCCCTCATTTCAATCTTTTTATTCTCACGTTCCTTAGACCCACATCATCCCTTACCCACTTTCACTTACTTTTACATCACTCAATTTCGCGAATAAATCACTCACCACGTCTCACCAAAACTTGCACCATGCCTCAATCAGCTCATCAATATTCTTTTTCTTTTTCCACTTCTCAGCACAACCACATATAGCTCATCTCCTCCCACCAAACTCATACTCACCATAAGGTGCCACTCACCACCCCATAAGATTGGGTAACTTACGTATCAAGACCAACTTACATGTAAAACAATGCATAAAGAAGTAAAATAACAACTTTGAATTAAACATAATATGCAACGAATGTCAAAAGATAAGCATATGACCCAAAACAGGGGTCACTAGATCGAGTACAGGCCACTCGATCGAGTAAGGGACTTACTCGATCGAGTAGGTCAAGATCAGAAGCACGTAAAACAAATCACCAGGGCTACTCGATCGAGTAACTAACGTACTCGATCGAGTGCCCCTTACTCGATCGAGTACCAAGGATACTCGATCGAGTACCCCAATTCTCAGCACTGTCCAGTTTTCGTAAAACAGTCATAACTCACTCATTTCTTGGTCGTTTTGGGCGTGTGACCTATCGTTAGAATCGTAAAAGAATAAGCTATCACCTCCAATTGGAATCACATCAAAATCATTTATGCATCTCAAGTTATAACAGTTTAAAGACAACCTCTGTATAATTGAAAAACACAACTACTTGATTTTACTTCCAAACAACTTAAACAACAACCAAGCAAACAAAACCAGTCCAAAACTCATAAAACCAGTATTCATAATCATATGTTACTATTTTCAAAAGCCAAGCAACAACATTCATCATGCACATAGGTTATTTAACTTGTCAATCACGATTTACCCACATGCTTTTATTTTATAACTTTACGTACACAATAATATAATATACGACATAAAATCCCCTATTCACATGTTACTAACATCGCAATATTATACAATCCATTACCCACATAAACATGCTCCACACATGAATTTCATATTCTTATGCAATTACTTACTTAATCTCTTCCAACTAATTCATCCATTACAGCTACACACTTCTTACAACATATACCCATGAACAATCGTGGACAAGTACATAAACTTATCATACAACTCTATGCAAACAAAATATACGTATACAACACAACATTTCTATTCACATGTTATTATTATGTCACATTATGAATCATCCATCATGTTTCTCATTCCAACCACAGTTCTATATATCTCATCAATCTTTCTTTCACATTCTCAACTTTCTACTCCAAATATCCAAAAATTACACATACTTCATCACATCCACACACAAGCTATCAAACAACGCATACGACCTTGACACACCCCCCCCCCCCCCCCATGTGACCGGTTCAAAATTGTAGGGCAAGTTCGCGACTTTAGGACGTCTCCCAAGCCTTTGCATTAGCTCCTACAACCTTTACCCCAGGTTCATTTTAATTGACTCCCTAGATTCATTAGGTTCATTGGTTACAGGTTTCAGGATCGTCGCTCTGATACCATTTGTAACACCCCCATACTCCAAGTGCCTTACCAGGACCACTCAGGTATAAGGATGCCACCATCTCGGTTACCGAGGCATGATATTCATAAGACAATAACGAAACAACTTTAAAAGTAAATAAAGTTTAAAGTGATTACATAGCAATACCAAACTGATAAAAAGAAATACAAGATCCTCGACGGTCAACCATGCTAAAACTATCAAAGCTATAAAACATCGTCGACACGGCGGAAGACTTCTAAGCGCCACGTGATGACTCATCCGGCCTATCCCATACGCGTCATATCATACCGCTCAAATATCGCTCACCACCCCGAATGGATCACCACAGTTTTTAAAACATTTAAACGGGGTCAAGTACTAATCACACAATTCAATATATATCAACAATAAGATAAACAGACAGTTTAACCGTCACACACACAACCACACCAATTCCAACAATCTCAATCACCGATCGTCCACCGGACCACCGCCGATGAGGGGACCGCAGCCGTACCCACCAAATCCCCGCTCCTCATAATGAGCGATAACCCTGTCCATTAATGTGCACATCCCTTTTGTGGCGGGTTCCACAGAAGGCGAAACTAGGGCGTGAAGCCACTCCCGCAAGTGACCTCACTCAGCCGAGGACACGCCTCGAGAACCAGAGACCACAATCACAATCACAATCACAATCACAATCACAATCACAACCGTCACAATACAATTACTATATCAATCAATCAATCTCAACACATCAACAATCATCCCATTATGGGACTAATACTGAGTAGGAAATCCTACCTGGAACAGCAACACAATCAGACGGTCTCAACAGCTGTATCACAAATCCTTTTCTACGAATCCTCCTCCTAACATATAATCACATAATTACTAACAATCACAAAACTAACACAAAACCCCCAATCCTAAAATTAGGGTTTAACGAAACTTGACGAAATACTATAAAATTGGTATGTAGATCTTACCCTCGACGCAAGGATCACAAAGGTATAAAGAACGATGGAATCCGACCTCTCAAGCTCCGGGATTTGTCAACAACACGAATGAATGCGAAGAACGTAACTTGAATCTCCCTTTTAATGTTATTAGGTTTGTAAAAGTGACGGAAAGATTTATATATTAATCCGTGTTATTAACAAAACCCGTCGAATTATCACCCGCTAACCGAGCTACTCGATCGAGTAGCTAAGGTACTCGATCGAGTGCCCCCTTACTCGATCGAGTATCCTAGTTACTCGATCGAGTACCCAACAGGTCAGAAACTATTTTAAAACGCAACTCACCGTTACTCGACAGAGTAAGGCCTACTCGATAGAGTACCCAAAGACTCATAAATACGGAGTATTACATATAATGCCTTGAAAAACTGAGATGGTAATGTTCATATTTATCTGGGAATGTCTTGTTAAAGACTCCTGGATAAATAAGGGTGTTACAGTTCTGGTCCATCTAAATTTCCAGTCCAAACCGAATTATGCACACCCTTATCTGTGCAGGTGCTCACTCAAGTTATGGAAGCTGCTACTAAGCAAAGTACAAGACTGATCGTGACTCGTGAGCAATACCCTTATTATTTGTTGTTATTTCAATTGTGTTTCATTCTATTTTTATTTCTATATATCGTAACAACATAACACATAATTTAGCTCGTAAAGCTAACCATATGTTTAATTTCCGGGATTCACCCCTCATATAGTCATATATACCAAAAAAAAAAGCCCATCCATATGTAAATCCTCATCCTTGTTAATCGTCAGCAATTAAATACATCGTGACCGTTAAAAAGAAATAGAAGGAAATGGAGAGGAGAAGAAATGGAGAGAATCTAAATTGGACTTAGGAGACACGTCTCATGGGTCATGGCTTGTCACCTAATTAACACTAGTTTCAGAATGCCCTAAACACACGATTCCATGCCTAATCAAGCATTAATTCTGAATACTCCGCGTTGTGCATAGTCGTTGATAATGCCTGCATTTTTGCTGATTGCCTAAGTACATGCATAGTGTACTCCTTATGTCCTTAATCATTATGTCATTGCTTGTCTTCTTAATCAAGTATTCATCTGTTAATTACTTGGCTATATTCCTGCTTATTAGTCTTTCTAAAATAATAAATTGTTACTTACATTCAGGCTTCCTACATGGTTGTCTTGAAGATTTAAGGGAGGGAGGGATTGAATCGAAATAATATAATGGTGTGTTTGGAAACAAAGATTGTATTCCTAAATTCAAATTTGGACCAATTAGCATGTTTGGCAAATACCTAATATCTGGATTTGGATTTGGTGGATTTGGATTTCATACAAATCCTACCAAATCCAAGTAAGGCTAAAGCTCTCTCATTTGAAATCCACTCTGGACCCCCCCCCCCCCCATTTTCAAATCTTTATTTCACTTTGCTAAATTGAAAATGAGGCATTTCAAATTAAATTCTTGTTGCTAAATACTCTCTAAAGTCAATTTCAGTATTAATAAAGTGTGAATAATATCGTTATTCTGTCAATAACAATATTTCGTTGCTCTGTACATGAATCAACTTGCGGCATATTAAAATCAATTAAAGTGCTTAACACATCGTTTAAATAGTCATAATTATGCTTGATAGTGAGACTGACTCTTTTACTAACGATGTACTGAGTAAATATTAATGGTGTGTTTGGATTAAGAGAATTGGAGGATAAAGGAATAGGAGATAAATGGAGGGGTTCAATCGAGTATATATATATATATATATATATATATATATATATATATATATATATATATATATATATATATATATATATATATATATATATATATATATATATATATATATATATATATATATATATATACTAAAGGTGTCGTTTGGTTGCCATGGCGGAATTAATCTCCATCAATTTCAAAAATCCATAAATTATAGAAATCACGTGAATTGTTTAAAACTCGTTTAGTTGACATGGCAAAATTAAATGGATACATGAGTTTCCCCGGGGAGAGGGGGGCAAGGTACTTAAACTCATCCATAATGGAGGAGTTGACAACTCTTAGGAAAAAAGAAATCATGTGATTTTGAGCTACCAAACAACTCTATATTTACCATTTGATGGGATTTTACAATTCACTCGCTTTTAGAGTGGCAACCAAAAGATACCTAAAAGAATAAAAATTCTCAAAAAAATTTCCTTCGAAGTGCTCTAGCTTAAATATGGAAATAAATTAGATTTGAATTCATTTAACTAATCTTTCATTTACAAAAAAATAATTTTTCTTCATTAAACTTTAACATATAATACTTAAACTAAAGTAAAATAAAATTGGTATATGATAAGGCTAAAGTCGTGCCCCCTTAATCAAAATAAACATAACTCAGTACTAAAAAATAGCTAGCGGTAAGTAGGATATCATATCCACATGGAGGCGGTAACAATCTAGTTTGCTAATATCTAAATCCGTCTTAAAGTAACAATTTCTTGAAGGTTTTTTTGATTGGCTTGCTATAAACTAATTGCGATGTAAATAAAGATTGTAACAAATATAATAAAATAGTCTAGGGATCAAGTTCACTAGGTCAGTTACATGGGGGTGTGATTTAATTTATTAACAGAGCAATTTATGTTGTTTAAGATCATATGATCGGTCGATTTTGATATGCCCTTTAGATCTAACTTAACACGCGGTCGTTATTATTAAATTAGTTCTATTCAATTGTCGCAGCCTATACTAGTTTTAACCCGGTCGGTGAAAATCCTAGTTTACAATACTAATTAATCAACCCTGCAGTAATTAATTAACTAGATTCAAAACAATAATTGAACAACAATAAAAAGGCAATTTAACAGTCAATTCATTAATTAAACCCCCTTCTAACAACCTAGATTCTCATTCAGCCTAGATTATAAAATTAGCTACTCATATTCAAAAGAAATACAATAATTGGATGAAGGGAAAACATAATTACAAACATAATAAGATGATTAAGAGAGCAATTGAATAAAATAGAACTTTGAATTAACAATAACTAAAGAAAGATTAGCAATACCGTAATTAGAGAGTGCTTAGATTCGAAACAATAGCAATAAAATCTAAATTAAGGGTTTTTAGGAGTTTTTAGAGTAAATAATACGTAATAAAGCATAACCTAATAATAGGGCATGCGTTTGGTATTTATATAAAACATAAACCGACTTTAGGAAATTGCGCAAAAGTCATTAGAGAGATTCATACTTGATCGAGTATATGGAGACTCGATCGAGTACACACCACTTGATCGAGTACTTGGCAACTCGATCGAGTACTCCTCGTTTCAGCTCTTTTCTTCGTCTAGTCTTCTTCAATTCTCTTCCTTTATTCTTCTAGATTTCCGCGCCAAGCTTTGTGTATTCCTTCATGCCAACTCCGTGGTGCTCATTTCATTCCTTTGCTCCACAAATGCTTCATTCCTACATTAAACACCAAATAGTGGGAGTATCGACATTCTAAAGTAAATGTCATATAAATAATACTCCCTCCTATTCATTTTAAATCTCCCCTTTCAAAGGGGCACGCAAATTAAGGGGAGAATTATTTTATTGTAAAGTATTGTGGTGGTGTAAGGTAATTGGAGAGAATGAAGGTATTATTGTGGGGTAAGATGATTAAAATAAGTATTGTTGTGGGGTAAGGTGATTAAAATAAGATAAAGTATGAGTATTGTGGGGTATTGTTGTGGGGTAAGATGATTAAAATAAGTATAAAACTTTACTAAATAAGGAAAGAGGGAGAGTTATATGAATAGATGAAAAAGGAAAGGAGGAGAGTTAAAATGAATAGGAGGGAGTATAATTTAGCACGAAAACCATATCAAAAGTAACTAAGGGGAGGCACATTAATATATATAAATGTGACTTATCAGTATAAAACTATAACGGATAATTCACGTGGTATCCTCGAACTTTGACATTTTTCACGAGGTACCCAACTTTTTAAGTTTGTGCACATAATATCCATGAAATTTAATTTTCAAGTACAAAATACCCTTTTTATCGTTTTTAAAATTTTCAAGTGAGCATAAATCATAGAACAGAAATCAGAATTGACTAATTTTTTTCCGGATAATTCACATGGTACCCTTGAACTTTGCCACTTCGCACGAAATATCCAAATTTTTGATTCGGAAAACTTAAAAAGGCCATAACTCGTGTTTACGAACTCAGAACGTGAAGATTTTGTTTTTTCAAATCGATTATCTTTTCGAGAACTACGATTTGAAAAAAAACTGACGAGTTTGGAACTCCTAACCAAGAGATATGATCACTCAAAGTTTGTTCGGTCGAAAAGACTTTGAGGCACAATAACTCCTAGTAACTGGATCAAAATGCGTCAATTTTTTTTTCAAATAGTAGTTCTCGAAAGATGAACGATTTAGAAAAAAAATTCGTCATTTTCTGAACTCGTAAACACTAGTTATTATCTTTTTAAATTTTTCGGATAAAAAATATGGGTATTTCGTGCAAAGTTACAAAACTCAAGGGTACCACGTGAATTATCCGAATTTTTTTTTTCAAATTGATTACCTCTTTGAGATCTATACGATGATCAAACGAATATGATCATCCGGAAATTTAAGATCTAAGATATGGTTGATTTGAGATTTTCGTTACAAAAAACCCTATAAAATGTCAGTCGACAATTTTTTTTTCTCAAATCGTAGATTATGATGAGATAAACATTTTAGAAAAACAAATTGGTCGATTCTAAATTTTGGTATAGGAGTTATGCACTTATGCTCAATAATTGAGTTTTTTTATAGCGACAAAAAAGCATATTGTGCATGAAAATCAAACATGGAGGGTATCATGCACACAATCTTGAAATATTGGGTACCATGTGTAAAGTTATAAAGTTTAAGGGGACTACGTCAATAATTATACATGACCATAAACTGTTATTATTAACTTCGTGACGAAAAAAGATTTTATTTATATAATTTGAGGTAATAAAAATATTTTCATAAAAAAAATAGACATGTCATGAAAGTAATCAATTCTCTTGAATAATTTTGAGATTAACTTTTTTTTTTCTCAAATCAAAATACAATTCAATGAGATAAAACATGAAAATTCATGAGACGGTAAAAAGTAAAAGGTTCTATGTATCAAAATTTTCTCTCTCTAAATAAATCATCTTAAAAAATCCTAGCCTCCTGATGAGTCATAATTATATACATATTTATGCCTCCCCTTAATTACTTTTCATACGGTTTTCATGCTAGTTTATATCATTTACATGCCTTTTATGTTAGAATGTCGATACTTCCGCTTTTTGATGCTTAATGCAGAAATGATGCATTTGAGGAGGAAAGGAATGAAATGGGCATCGCGGAGTAGGCATGAACGAATACACGAAGCATGGCACGGGAATTCATGAGAATAAAGGAAGAGCTTCTTATTACTAGTGCCTATTTTGAAGAGCCATATATCGACTTCTGCAACTGATATCCAAGTGATTCTAACTGGAGGTGAAAGCTTATCTTCTTAGCTTTCCAACGCCGTGAAAATCGCTTGTTTTCGACAAGTAATGAAGAAATGGCGGCCGTTTGAAGTTCAGTGCGCGAATCAGGAACTTAGGTTCCTCGATCAACTGCAGCCAGGCTCGATCGAGGAACCAACCTAATCAATTAAACTAATTAAAATATGCAATGTCGAGAGTTGGGGTTCCTGAACTTTGGTGCCTCGATAAACTAGAGCTGGGCTTGATCGAGGAACATGGTGACTCGATCGAGTACATTGGGGCTCGATCGAGGAACCACTTGGTTCTAGAATATTCCGCAATTTTTCTTAAGTCGGTTATATTTTGCTATAAATACCAAAACTCGTACCCTAATTTATTTACGCTTTTATTTCCGTAGTTTTGTATAGCTACCTTAGAAAACTCTCTCAAATACTTGGTTTAGTTTAAGTATTGTTCTTATTTACGGATCTAGCTATTTACGGTATTATTCTTAATCTTTCCTCGTTAATTATTAATTTAGTTCATGCTATTATTTATTTGTTCTTATTTATTGTCTTCGATTATGTCTTCATCAATGATTGTTGTTATTGTTATCATCATGAGTAGCTAAGTTTATCATCTAGGGTGAAAGGGGATCTAGGTTGTTAGAAAAGGGGTTATTATGAATTGATTGTTAAATTGCTTTCTATTATTGTTCAATTATTGTTCTACTTTTAATTACTTGAGTACTGATAATAATTGATTAATTAGTATCGCATAAACTAGGATTATCACCGACATGGTTAAGACTAGTATAAGCCACGATAATTGAACTAGACCGACTTAATGATAGCAATTGCATGTTAAGTTAGATCTAAAAAGACATATTAGAATCAACCGATCGTATGACTTTCAACGATATAAATTGCTCAATCAATTAATTAAATCCTCCCCTTTGATGACTACCTAGTGAACCCGAATCCCTATACTCTTTAATATTATTGTTATTCATCTTTTATTTACTTTACAATTAGCTGTTAGAAATCAAATCAAACAAACACCACAATTGGTTACCTTAAGACACTCTAAACATCAACAAACTGGATAATCACCGCCTCCCTGTGGATTTGACCCTGACTTACCGCTATCTATCTTGTTAGTAGTAGTATATGATTTATTTTGACTAAGGCAAACGACTGAAAATAACCATATCAAATTTGGCGCCGTTGCCGGAGAGGCAACAAGTTTTCTATTTGTTTTTGTTTAGTTTGTCTTTTGTCTCGGGGAACATTAGTTCCTTGAGACCGTTCTAATGTTTTCCATCGAGTTTCTACAGAGTGAAGATGAGAACTTCCATGATTACATCCATAGATGTAATGATTGGATTCATTCCCATAATTACGAGGCCAAACTTCCACGGCTTACTATATGCATTACCATCATAAAAGGTATGAACAGACAAACCCAGGCCTACATTGACTCCATAGGTATGGGAGATTTTGGTGGTAAAAATATTGAAGATGTCCTTTCTTTCTTTGAATGGTTTGCTATTGAATGCATTAAACCCACTTTTTTTATTTCAGCCATACATGGATGAGGGTGTGGGTGAGACCATAGAAACCGTTTTAAAGAATGAAAAGGATATTGAGGGAAACATAGAGGATGAGACCATATGCTCAATTTATAACCCCTTCTTTGACGACAATCTAGAATCTCTCTATGACGATTTTACAGACAGTGGGTCACATGAGGAAGATTTGACAGGCCCCTTGGATTACCCCTTTTGTGATGAGTCTTGGGATCAGGAGAGTGAGGATGAGTGATTCGAAGATCTTGAGGTTAAATGGGACTAATGTGACGATATGCTGACTCTTTCTTTGGATACTTCCCCTTCAGTTGTTGAATTTGATTCTAATTTTGAGTTAGTGAGGTTCATTTTATTACACCTGTGCAAAATGCATATTTTGATGTTTCTGATGTTGAAGATGATATTGATGAATACTCTGCACAAGGGCCCACTACTAAGGACCCTTCAGATGCTTTGATATGTTTTGAGACATGTGCAGGTGAATCTCCCATTTGAAAAGCTGAGTTGGATGCTTTAGAGGCTGAAATATATGGGATATAGCCTATCAACAAAGGGAACGCGGAGGTATACGAGTCAGTGAATACTCCTAGCACAGTAGAGTTAATATATTCTTTTGTCACCGATTTTGACATTAGGAGTGGTAGACCTCCTGACCAACAGGTAATTGTTGACGATAATTTCATGAGGATTACTGGTGTGGTGAGTGATGAATTACCTCGTATGACTTCTACTTTGTGTTTTGATACTCCATATTCTCATGGTTGGACTAACAATTTGATGCGGTTTTGCTATAATTGTCATAAAAAATTTGATATGCTGAGACGGTCTTTAACATTGATTTTATATGCTCCTGTTATATCTTGGTGTTACTTATTCTTTGTGTAGCACATGCGCAGATTTATGATCGACTATTAAGAGCTTTGAGCTGTTTTGATTGTGCCCAATTGCGGGTAATCGATATATAAAGAAAGGAAGAGGATGACAACAGGTGCCTCGATCGAGGGCAAGGAGGTTCGATCGAGGAACTTGCATGCTCGATCGAGTGGCATGGGGCTCGATTGAGTCACCAAGATTTTGAGTTTAATTCGTGGCCAGACGATGATAGGAATTGCGCGGTTGATATTTTTCCCCTATTTTTGCAGCTGGTTTGGGGGAATTCTTCAGCTCTTACCCGGTATTCTCTTCCCTTGTACCTTCTTTAATTATATTATCTATTTCTTTTTCACTCCTTTTGTTAGTAAGTGTCCTTTAGGTTACTGGAAATTTTTGTGTGATTGCTATACTGTAGGCGTCACAATGAGGACACTGTGACATTTAGGTTTGGGGGAGGAGTCTTTATTTATGTTGTGTGATTTACTTATTGTTGTGTGTTTTTATATCAAAAATCCATAAAAATTAAAAAAATTTCAAAACACAAAAACATGTTTTTACTTTGTTTTAAGTCGAGTCTTGGTGAATTTAATAAAATGATGTTAAATTGCATTATTTTTGCATTTGAATCTCATATAGTTGTTCATGTACATTGTTTTGACCCGTTATCCATGGAAACAAAGCTCATAATTCAAGTCTTGACCGTATTTGACATGCCTTATGCTAATTAGATTTGACACAATTAAGTTGGTAAACTACTTAAATTCTGTGGTCTATAGAGCTTTCTAGGCCTGGAACATCAATAAACTGGTCTCATTGACAATTAGGCTTGAGTGTGGTTTCTCCTTGTGGAATATGTAATATCAAATTGCATAAGACATTTGACTAAGTACATGTGGATAGGCGGTTCTTACCGTTCAAATAAGCCATACTTTGCCTTTTTGTTAGCCCGTTTGAACCTTTGTAGCCGTTCTATATCCTACATTTATAAGCTACAATCTAAGAATTTGCCTACCTTATCGGAACAGTCACAATTGCTTGTTGTTCATGTCTATTTTACTACTAAGGTTGGGATTTGGACTATTCTTGTCAATTATGTGGGTGTAGTAGAATTATTTAGCAATTGTGTTGTATCCTTATGTTGGGAAAAGAAAAAATATGAAGCAAAAGAAAAAAAAAAGGAAAAAAAAAGAATTGGAAAAAAGAATTGAAAAAGAAAAAGAAAAGAAAGAAGAGATTGCTTCATTTGGTTTTGTCAAGGATCAAAAGGATGGTCATAGAGCCTAATGCATATTTGGAGAGTAGTTTGTTAGCTCTCATGTGTTGTAAAGTTGAGATCATTTCTCTAAGTTGGGTTCATTTGTTATTTTAAAATTTGGTTTTGGTTTTGGTTTAGCGCTGCGACTACCGTCTTAGCTCCACATATCCATAACGTGCTTTGGCACAGACCATTTCTATCCCTTTAACCCATTTTCCACCCCTATTGTCCTTGATACATGTACTTTTGTCCACATATGGTGATTGCATATTAGTTGGGGAAATATCTATCACATTAGATTGCATGCATGTTTCATAAGTCGAGTGAGTGTTTCTACTTCTTTCTATCTTACATATAATTCACCCTTACAATACTTATGAGTGCATGAGTGAATCCGCGAGAATCCGACTAATTTGTCTTGCAAGATCGAAAGGTATTTGGCATTTGTCTATAGTATGGTGACTTGAGACTTGAGCTACGTTTTCTATTTCCTGTACCTTTGAATTTGTTTTATTGGTACACTTTGGTTATTGCTTTACTACAGATATGGATAGCTTGGGATTTGTATGTGCATTAAACATTAGCTCTGAGTTGTTTATTCGCCATTTGTATGCTTGTCTTATGTAATGTGTGGTGCTTTGCTTGAGGACAAGCAAAGAGATGGATTGGGGGAGTTTGATGAGTCATAATTATATACATATTTATGCCTCCCCTTAATTACTTTTGATACGGTTTTCGTGCTAGTTTATATCATTTACATGCCTTTTATGTTAGAATGTCGATACTTCCACTTTTTGATATTTAATGCAGGAATGATGCATTTGAGGACCAAAGGAATGAAATGGGTATCGCGGAGTAAGTATGAAGGAATACACGAAGCATGGCACGGGAATTCATGAGAATAAAGGAAGAGCTTCTTATTACTAGGGCCTACTTTGAAGAGCCATATCTCGAGTTCTACAACTGATATTCAAGTGATTCTAATTGAAGATAAAAGCTTATCTTCTTAGCTTTCCAACGCCGCAAAAATCGCTTGTTTCCAACAAGTAACAAAGAAATGACGGTCGTTTGACCTTCAGTGCGCGAAGCAGGAACTTAGGTTCCTCGATCAACTGCAGCCAGGCTCGATCGAGGAACCAACCTAATCAATTAAACTAATTAAAATATGCAATGTCGAGAGTTGGGGTTATTCCTGAACTTTGGTGCCTCGATCAACTAGAGCTGGGCTCGATCGAGGAACATGGTGACTCGATCGAGTACATTGGGGCTCGATCGAGGAACCACTTGGTTCTAGAATATTCTGCAATTTTTCTTAAGTCGGTTATATTTTGTTATAAATACCAAAACTCGTACCCTAGTTTATTTACGCTTTTATTTCCGTAGTTTCGTATAGCTACCTTAGAAAACTCTCTCTTAGTTTAGTTTAATTATTGTTCTTATTTCTGGATCTAGCTATTTACGGTATTGTTCTTAATCTTTCCTCGTTAATTATTAATTCAGTTCAAGCTATTATTTATTTGTTCTTATTTATTGTCTTTGATTATGTTTTCATCAATTAATGTTGTTATTGTTATCATCATGAGTAGCTAAGTTTATCATTTAGGGTGAAAGGGGATCTAGGTTGTTAGAAAATGGGTTATTATGAATTGATTGTTAAATTGCTTTCTATTGTTGTTCAATTATTGTTCTACTTCTAATTACTTGATTACTGATCAGAATTGATTAATTAGTATCGCATAAACTAGGATTATCACCGACAAGGTTAAGGCTAGTATAGGCCACGATAATTGAATTAGACCGACTTAATGATAGCAATTGCATGTTAAGTTAGATCTAAAAAGACATATTAGAATCAACCGATCGTATGACTTTCAACGATATAAATTGCTCAATTAATGAATTAAATCCTCCCCTTTGATGACTACCTAGTGAACCTGAATTCCCAGACTCTTTAATATTATTTTTATTCATCTTTTATTTACTTTGCAATTAGCTGTTAGAAATCAAATCAAACAAACCCCCTCAATTGGTTACCTTAAGACAGTCTAAACATCAACAAACTAGATAATCACCACCTCCCTGTGGATTCGACCCTGACTTACCGCTAGCTATCTTATTAATAGTAGTATAGGATTTATTTTAACTAAGACAAACGACTGAAAATAACCTTATCACCTCCATCAATATAAACGGGGCTTCCATCGATAATAGTCGATCGTAAGCCCCAAAATTATTTCATCTTTTAATTATTAGTATGCATATCTATCTATTTGTCAATAAAAGTCTCCCTTTTGGCGAGAATCGATTTTCAGTCCCTTATTTTGGGGGTTTTTCATTTATTCGTGGGTTTAGTTTTATCAGTGTTATAGACAAAAGTAGTTCGTTGATGGTTTGTCACATGTTCTTTCGAAGGCTACAAGTTATTTGTCAACGATATTTGGAACCAATAAGTGGTAAATTTTCTCTCATTATGAATCAAACGAAGCATCTCCTCATCAAAGCTGCATGAAGATAGCGATAGAGTCGAATTGTTAAATCCTGTTTCGAGATCCATAGTTTATAAGAGAATTATTTTTCATTGGTTTCCACTAGATTAATTTTCAATTATACATATTCTTTGTAAGTATCGTAAGACATTTTATTGATGAATTTTTCTATTCTTTCAAAAAAAAAAAAATTCTGACATCTCCCTCCTTCCTCCCCTTTGTTATCCAAACAACCATAATCCGTTTTACCTCCCCTCCCTCCCTCCCGCTCCTCTCTCTTTCCCTTCTAAAATGATATCCAAACACACCCTTAACGACTACATGCCTAGCTAATTTCTTACCTATGCTTTAATTGGTTAAGAATTTGTTCGTCCTTTAATTTCGTGTGAAATAAATTTATATATAATAATAAAAAAGCAAACTAACTAGCTATCTTCATGCCACATAACCAAATAAAACACCTTCCACGTCACCTAACTCCTATATAAAATGGAAAAAAAAAAGAGAAAACAATAAAAGAGGAAAGAGTAATAGACAACTATTACTAACCATCAACACACCAAGAAAACATTATTTTCATCATCCTTCTTTATTAACTCACCTTTTGGGTTTCCTCTAATTAATTATGGGTATTTTAATCATACTACTCACAAAGTAATTACAATAGTAATTAATCTGGCAAATTAAAAGATGAAAAATCGAGGGTTGCTCAATGGCCATATAACCTATAAATTGTCTTCGTTCATATTCATTCCTTTAACATGCATTGTTTATGAACTAATAAACTGCAATGAATATCCTTTTTTAAAATTAAAAGATAGAGTTTCATGTAAGAATATTGAATAGTGGAGACTAACGAAAAATGTAAGATCAAGGGCAAGGTGGATGCCGAATGTAGAAATTTAAGGTAGAGTGATGATTTGTTTACCATAGTTTTGTGTCAATGAGTTAGAAAGTTCTATATGACAAACTTTTGGATAAAAAAGATTGTTCTTAAATATTATTTATATCAAGGTAAATGTTCTATTAGTTTATGTTATTGCCAGTAATTTATTTTTGTATTTTAAGTTATACATGAATTTTTGTGTGTTATTCCACTACTAAATCGTGATTGTGCATGAATTTTTGTAGCTTTAACCTCAGCTTTTGATATGGTGTTTACTTTGAGACATGGGATTAACTTACAGTTGTTTTGATTCATTTTCACTTGTATTTGAGTCATTATAAATTTGTGTTACCATCATTGTTTCTAGACAATATGAATTTTTAGAACGGAAAGGCAATGTCCCACAAACTTCATAACCTCGCTATGTGTTTTAAGAACTGGGTTTTTATTATGGATTAATTTCTTAAATTAGTGTGAACGGGTAAAATATATTCATTGGGAGAAATTAAGTAATAACGGTCTAAATTATGAACACGTAAAAAGTTTTTTCATTAGATTAAAAAGTTCGTTTGTTTAGGGGTCGGTGAAAAATGACTTGACACATGAATAACTTTATATAAAGACATAAAGTCCATTTATAGCTGCTCAACATTCGCTTTATAAGACCAAAAAAAAACCAAACCAGACACGTGCAATGCACGGGTAACAAAACTAGTTAGAGAATAGTAGTATAACTAGTATAGATCCCGCGTATTAAATGCGGGAGATTTATAGAATATTTACATTTTAGTGTGTATTACTTTCCCATTCAAATTTATACCTTAACCTTTTTCATATTTCATCTTATTATATTTTAATATGAGAAGAAAAAAACTGCAAAACTAATAAAAAATTTGAGTATGTCATGAAATTTGTATTTTAATGATTTTTTTATCACAAAGTTAAGGATTTCATTTTATTACTTTTCTTTAAATCATCTTAATGATTTTTTTTCCCACAAAGCTAATAATATTAGTTTATATTTTTGTTTTATAGAGTGCAAGTACCAAGTCATTCTCAAAGAAAGATTAGCAATTTGTATTTTATAGTTTTATACCACTTTTATTTTATTTTGATTAAAACATTATAATTGAGAATTTAATGAAAAAAAGTATACATTAAAGAAAAGATAATAGTTTGGAAAAAGATCTCATTAATTTCTTATATAAATAGATGGAGTTTGGAGGACAAAAATTTGATAAGTTTTATTCTCTTAGTATATAGGAGATTATAGCAATGATTGACGGTATACTTATTTTTTAGCAATGATTGAGGATTTTATACTTATTTTTTGGCAATCAATTTTTACGTTATTTTTGGGCAAGAGTTGATATGATCTAGATTTAGCCAATAGTAGAATAGAAGGACGTTATACATATTTTTTGGCAATCATTTTTTACGTTAGACTTGACCCATAGTAGAATGCAAAAATTAAAAGCCCTAATAGAAGTTAATATTTTAGGCGGGAAAAAACGTAGAATCACCTATTGATTTAGTAAATAGGGAATTCAAAAGAGGGGAATTCGAACATGCATTCCATCGTTCATAGTATTTTTTCATAACTGTTATCCTAAACATCTCTCTTGCTTGTGACATCTCACAACCTTCTCCAACTTATCCTTCTAGTTACCCCTCCCACTTGTCCCTTTCTCTCACGTCACAAATTTGTGACAAATTTTATCTGTTACAAATGAGAATTTGTGTATCCTAAAATCCCTTGATTGATCGGTCTTAAACAAGTATCCTCATTATTAACATACATGACCTACTTGATTGATGTATGGGCCATGAGGTACATACGTAAATTCAGAAAGCTAGGACTTGGCAGCAACTTTGTTCGCAGCTTGCTTCACGAACCTTTTATTTATTTGTTGCTCCTAATAAAATATGTTAAGGACTTAAGGTATATAATGTGACACAAAATCTCATTGAAGATGGAACGTATCCGTCACTTTGGAGTGACGGATATCATTTTCTGTCACAAATGATCCAAATAGAGGAGAGAGGGAAGCACATGGGAGTGCCCCCACCTTGTACCCCCTATCCGTTTTGTAAGTGGCATTACCCGTCACTTACTCCTACCCGTCTTCAGCAAGACTAATTGATAATGTGAAAGACTTGTTGTCCACTAGAACGAATTAACGCTAGCTAGGAAGAAGGCCAAGTTATTATGAAATGGCAGCAGCTACATTATACAGCTTCAATTAAATTAATCACCAAATGATATGATCAACAACCTTTTCTGATTGCACCCGAAACTGAATACTAAATTAATTATAAGCTCTAATCGTCACGACTCATAATAGAGTTACTTACCGAGTACATTGTAATAATGTCGTCAACAAAAATATTTATTCCAAGTTGGAATTTTGGATGATGTAGCCAACAATTAATGCCAATTGCCAAATCAAACCTCAATATAGCGTAAATTCTTCTATTAATAATAACATTTCATAATCCGAGTAAATAACAAAATAAGAGAATTTAATTGCAATGGTTATAATTTAAGGTCTACTGCCTATTTATATAAAAGTTGTTTTATAATTTGCATAGCGACGGCAACGAGGGATGAACGTACTGTTAATTATTGCATTATTTACCAGTTGGATATGTAAGAGATATGCATGGTACAATAACCTACAAGCTACGCTTCATTATTATGAGCTTAAATGATTGATTGATTTCTAACATCAACCTAATTAAGCTATAAGCTGTCAATAATACTCCCTCCCTCCGTATAATCTAAAATTTTATTAATTTTGACTTCGATTTTTCGTGACAGACTTTTATATAATGTCTTATTATTGTAAACCGTATGGACAGTTTTGCTAGTTAATTTTGTACTTCAATTTGTAGGTAATTCAATGCAACATCATAACATGACAATAATGCATGCAGTTCAAAAATAATTGTAGTGAAATAGTGAATGTCAGATTTACACAAGTCAATCATTGTTGTGTTTCCTAATTTGCTGCGACAACTTATTAAACCCAATATAATTTCAATAAATGTTTAGCTATACGCCCCTATACCTACGGGCTATGGATCAATGGCCAAAAATATATGTGAGCTGTTAAAAATAGTGAAGCAAACCAAATCAATGAAATATATTGATTCCATGTATGAAAGTGTGATGACCATATATACCCTTTTTTCACTCGTAATTCATCACAAAATGTGAGTGTATGTCAGTATATATGTATACAACTATACACGGATCAAATCCCGAAGCCCTTATTTTTGTTTCAGTTATCATCACGGTCTGGAATCGAAACCCAAATGACAAAATATCATGGATCAGAAACCGAACTAGGATCAAAATATCCGATCTTGGTACACCTCACGGCAAGGGCACCAAACTTGGGTGGATACGTGTTAACAAAGTGTACATTTTCCTTTCATTAACGGGGGACAACATTAAAGCCTAAGGCTAACTAGACAGCCAAGGGCATGTATCTATATATAATGTATCTACCACAAAGGTGAGATTTAATAGCAATCTCACAATTTCAGTACAAGAAATAATTTCCATAGAAAATTAATAAAGTAGGCCAAAAATGGTTAAAGAGTTCAAGTTTATAGGTAGTATGATTACAGTATGGCACAAGGATCATATCACTAGCTCTTCTTTTACAAAAAGGTAGTGTGTTTGGTAGGTAATTGTACTACACCGTATGCACATACCTTAGTTCAAACATTACATGTAAATGTTTCCATTTATTACCATTATTATCAGGTTTTAAGTATGGTAATTCATCTATTTGTTCAATCTAATATGTGTGAAAATACGGGTAATACAATATGGAGTAGTATTTTGTATGTCGATTGTCGACCATAGAAAATTTTAGAGGAACTTGTGTGGGCAACTCGAATATTTACTCATCGCAGGCACTATATATATTCAACAATTAGTCTTGCTGAAGACGGATCGGAGTAAGTGACGGATAATGCCACTCACAAAACGAATAGGGGGGGACAAGGTGGGGCATCCCCATGTGCTTCCCTCTCTCCTCTATTTGGAGTGACGGATACGTGTCGTCACAAATAAGATTTTGTGTATATTCAATGGCTTATCTGAGAACTTAAGTTATGCGTTCTAAATGCTATATCTTGTAATAACAGCGCTTCCAATGAAATAAAAAAGGCCATTCATTAGGCAAATAATGAAATAATATGCATTTAAATTTATATTTTAAATAATGGAAGGGGCTGCTTCATAGGAATTTGGTTTTGAATTTTGAGATGGACTCAAATAAACCTTTTTTCACTTGGATAAAGAAAAGTTATAAATATCATTTCTTATTACTTTATCAACTAAGCTAGTTAATATCTACGTTGTCTCAATCAAATGTTGTTCAAGAACGATATCCCAACTCCAGTGGGCCAGTTAAAAGCTGAAAGTGTGTTACTCGTTACATATGAACCTTGTCTTGCTTGATATTTATAAAATACACCCTCTGTTTCGGTCATCTGTTGTCTTTTTTTCATATTGGGGTGTCTCAGTGAGTGATTGTCCTTTCTATTTTAAGAATGAACTTGATGAACAATTTGATCATTCACACTCAATTTGTTCCACTTGATATTTAGTAATTGACCCCTTCTTTTTTTAGTCTTTATATCAAAACTAAAAGACAACAATTAACCGGGACAGAGGGAGTACAAAGTAATTAATGCCTCCTCCATGGGGAGTTTTACAGGGAGTACAAAACTCATAATCTTCTGGATTTTTCACCGGATCGGAGCGTATATATGTCTCTAATTGTCCGTGATGAAGGTAGCCGAACACTCATTTTCAGTAATTAAACAAGTGTTTGGTAACAATAGATTGATAAATATTTGGTATGTTCAAGGCTTTTAACATGGTTGATTCATCAATTTACTAATTTATGTGTTTAGTGAATAACATATTGAAACAGTAGATTGAGCTATAATCTACTGTTTTCTAATATGTTGCTCCCCGTACCATATTCACGTTAGTAAGTTGTTAAAAAAAATGAATATATCAAATCATTTACAAATAGATACAACAATCTATTAATCTAAACCCACTAATTACCAAACACTTATAGTAAATCTGCTAATTGAAATATACTAGTCAAATAAATATGTCAATCAAATCTGTCATTTGTAATCTGTTTGACCAATTTACTCTTGCTAATAATAATTTGCTGAGTACCAAACATGCCCTAAGTCTTGCTTACAACCGTTAGTAAGTTACAAACTTACAACGAAAGGTAGAATGCACCATTACCCCTAAAAAAATGTTGGTTTGGATGGTTTTATACTCCAGTTGTAAATTATTCTTATTTATAACAATTGTAAACAAGAATTTGTGAAAACCAAATAATTCCTTGTTCGATATGTAATTAAGATCCATAATTGAAGGATTTTGAAGAAATTTGATTACGTTCTAGGAAAAGAGAAGAGTGAAAATTTAGGTTTTTTGGCTGGGGGAAGTTAACGTTTAAAAACCTTATAGAAAAATGTTCATAGGAAAAGGAATACATAAAAGAGCAACAATTGGTCTTGCTTCAGACGAACCATATTGATTTGAAATAATAAGGCGGGATTTTGTAACCATTTTATAGTCAAATGTGACCACTATTGAAAAACAAGTTAGCGTAAGCTGTAACAGTGGATGTATCACTATGGTTATATTTAATCATAAAATGGTCACATATGACCGTTTAAAGCTTCAGACGAAACTGAAACACGAACTTGCGAAAGAGGAATGACATTTGTTTACTAGAATTAACTAAAATTAACATCCATAAGACTCGATTACATAAATTAAGACGATTTTGCGGTGCAAATGACGTAGACTCAAAGTAATTGTGTTTGTGTAGAAGAAAGAAAGAAAATGTAACGCATAACCAAACAACATAAGAAGGAAATGCAAGCCTGCTTCCGTTAATTATTCTAAAAGTTGCAATCATGAAATAGACATGATATGATAATGATCAACCCAGCAGCAACTATATTTGCTTTCTCATATTATGCACAATCATCACTAGTGACCGTTGACAAGGATATTCAATTAACTATACCTAGAACAATAATGCTTATGCTGTAAAAATGTAAAGAAATAAGTTTGATGTTTCTATTTTATTTTTATTTTCTGATAATTTATTTCCGATTTTGGACACTACTACCTATCAATTAATGGTAAATCGAGTACAATTTAATGACAATTTTTTTCGGTGTTAATCATTCGGTTTAATTAGTCCAGATTCGAGTCTTGTAGGATCACTAGGGTATTAGGCGGTAAAATTCTCCCTCATGAGTTTTTAACACCGCTGTATTTTTAGGACTCGAACACAAGACCTTTGGTTAAGCTAAAATAACTCCATGCCAGTTGCCATGGTACCTAATGACAATAATGGACATGGTCGAACGTGTGGATGGGGTGAGCATCACCAATTCTGCCTAGCCGAAATATATGATTATATGGTTAGACATAAAGTTTACTTACTTCGAATCCATTTTTGAAATAATGGTCAAAAATAAAATATTTGTTATTTTGGGTCGGTTTTAAAAATATTTGTCAAAATGATGTCCACGTAGACTCGGGATTTCTGGACCTAAAACACGCCACTACCCATGGCGTGTTTATAATGAGTACGGAAAGAAACTTCATTAAAAAATGGACTAAAACAAACACGCCATTGGGAATGACGGGTTTCGGAGGGGAAACACGCCACCCCTAATGGCGTGTCTTATGTAATTTTTTTTTTTTTTTTTTTTAAAGTTCAGTCAGTTGAGGAAAAAAATTGTTGTAAAGACACGCCACTACTAATGGCGTGTTTCCTTCACAAAACACGTCATTAGTAGTGGCGTATTTCAGGTCTAGAAATCCCGAGCCTACGTGGACACCATTTTGACAAATATTTTCAAAACCGATCCAAAACGACAAATATTTTATTTTTGACCATTATTTCAAAAATGGACTCACTTACTTCCTGCAGAGCCGAGTGAATAATACAGGCGGTGTAATATAATTACAACTTCTAATTTAGATGGACCGAAAATTAGCAAAAAAATTAAATAAATGAATAATCTACCTCCTGTTCAAATGATTAAAAGCAATCACAAATTTTGATTTGTGACGAATATATTTGTCGCAAACTTGCAACGGGTCAAGTATTACCCATGTGGAGTAGATAAGACAAAAGCAAAATTCTCAGGGAGTAACAATCTGTTTTGTCTTATCTACCCACATGAGTATTATTTAACCCGTCGCAAGCTTGTGACGGATATGTCCGTCACAAGAGAGACTTACTGAAAAGCAATTTAACACAAGATTGTTCATTTTAAAGTTACATAAACGTCATATTAGTTAGAAAAACTGCTCATTCTTAAGACGCGTATATCCCTTTTAAAATTAAGACGAATCAAATAGTTTTTACTCGGATAGATGAGACCATTTTTTATTAGTTTTCACTTTTCACAAATAAAAAATCTCAATCTATCCTATTTAACACGTTTTGAATACAAGATGGATAGATCCGTTTAGGACAAGAATTTGGGTTAAGCAAACGTACAAATATGTGTTTCACGTATCCGGTATGGCGGAGAATTTACCGAATGGATTACCATTTTGTTATGTTTTCAATTCATAAATAAAATACACGTAATGCAACACCGACGCCTTTATTAACGTCTCACACCTCCACTCCTCCCAACATAACTACTCTTCTCCCTTCTCTCTCTAAAAACCCTCTCTTTTTACCTCTTTTTCCGACACCATTCGCCGGAATTTCGTCAACCCACTTCATATTTTCAAAAACCCATTAATTTCCAACCTTCATTTCATTCAATTATTTTTCTGGGTTTCATCCAATTTATTATACTTCTATCATTCTATACTACATGTGTTTTACTGCATGTAGACTTCTATTAATTCCACACTTTTAACTGTTTTGCTCTTAATTTCATCCTACATTGCTTAATTTTGGTAATTAATTCTTGATTTCCTTATCTAGCCAATATGATAAACTATTTTAATTTAATATTTCAATATAGTTTCCTTAATTATTAAAATCAGTACTAATTTTTTGATTATTTCCTTCTATTTCAACACATTTCATCATAATTGTTACTAAATTAAGCATCCAAATCATATCAAATATCATATAATTATACTTGAAATCATGAAAGATTGAAGCTTTTCAACAAATAGAGCAGAAAATAAATGGTGGGTAGTTGTGAAAAAACAGAGGAATTTGCAATAACAATGTGTAAAATACAAGAATGTTCTAGAGAGAGAAAGAGAGTATGGGAAATGGGGAATAAATTGAAGACAATATTGAGTGATTCTTCAAAATTTGATAAATGGAGAGCAACAATGAATCGATCTAGTAGAGTTAAATTAATGTTAAGAGCAATTTCTACAGTTTTATTATGGACTGTTTTGTTTCAATTAATGGCAATTAGTCATGTTTGGAGACCTACTTTGTTGAAGGGTTGGCCTTCTTGCTTTCATAATCATGCTTCTTTGGATTCTCATTTCAATCTTCAATTGCCTATTTCCGCACCCAAGATTTTTCATCCTCCTAAAAGTAAGTTCCCTTTTAATTTCCGTATTTTTACTACGATAATTATTGTGTAAGACGGTATTTGTACCCAGGTCATGAGCACCACCTCTCATGATTTTACCAACTAAGCTGGTTGACATCTGCTTGTAAGACAGTTTCGGACTTTTTGATGTTGACTATTGATATCCTATGACATTTTATTAATCAGTCTTGTGTAAAACCGTTGTATGATACTCCGTACAACATAGGGAATAGTTATTAGCGAGGAGGTGGTATGATGCATAACGGTTTTATTTGAGTTTTTGTGTTAGTCAATAGATTAAATATTGGGTCCAAAAGTAGAGACATTTCAGCATTATAGTTTGTGTGGTTTTCCCTTGATTGTTATACAATAATGTAGTTTTCTTTTTTGATGTTGTTAATTATGGTTGTTGGAGCATTTAAGTTATTAGAGGTGTTGTTAGTTTAAGGTGTGCTAATGATATGTCTTACCTAGAATGAGTAGTTAGTTTGTCATTTTGTGTAGTTTTTGCAATTAGTTTGTTTAGCCAAAGGGGAGCAATTTTCGGCCTGATTACCTGACATATACGATTTATGTGTTGATTTAGGAGTTTATAAGAACAATGGTTATCTCATGGTATCATGCAATGGCGGTCTTAATCAAATGCGAGCAGCTGTAAGTTGGTTACATTTACACATTTTATTGATCATCAAAAAGGGTTAATTATGGTCCAACTTTGCGTAACCAGCTTGTCTTGCAAAATTACTGTGAGACAGTCTTACCTAAATTTCCGCTTTTGATTGGTGACTGCAAAATTTTCCGCAGATATGTGACATGGTGGCCATTGCAAGACATCTAAATGTCACTCTAATTGTCCCAGAGTTGGATAAAACATCATTCTGGAATGACCCTAGGTAACTTGATTTCGCTAATGAGAATTTTTGCGGAAATAAGGAGTATCTTGAACTTGTTACAAGTTTATTGTTTTCGATTGTTGGACAGTGAGTTCCATGATATTTTTGATCTTGACCATTTCATCACATCATTGAGAGACGAAGTTCGGATACTGAAAGAGTTACCATTAAAGTTGAAGCTACGGAACGAATTTAAGCCGATGTATTCTTTGCCTCCTGTTAGTTGGTCAGACTTATCTTATTACCAAAACCAGGTTAGTTCAATTTGACCTAATTAGTTTGAATTTAGTGGTTTTGTATGCATAATAGTAATGCATCTAATCCTCTGTCTATTTGATGTGAGACAGATTCTTCCACTGATCCTGAAGAATAAGGTTGTGCAGTTGAATAAAACAGATACTCGACTGGCAAATAATGGGTTGCCGATTGAGATTCAGAAGTTACGGTGTAAAGTAAATTATGATGCATTGAAGTTCACTCCCCAAATTGAAGAATTAGGGAAAAGGGTAGTTAAGATCCTTAGGCAGAGGGGTCCATTCTTGGTGCTTCATCTTAGATATGAAATGGACATGCTATCTTTCTCTGGCTGTACTCAAGGCTGTACCAAAGATGAAGCCGACGAACTGACAAGAATGAGGTAATGATGCGCTTTTTTTTTTTCTTTGCATTTGAGCTTCTTGTTCATCTTTAAAATTAGGGTTAGACTACAATGGGGCCACGTTCAATTTGATGTTGTGGGTTTTGAACATAGACAATGAGTACACGTCTTAGTGAGTTTACTAGCTAAGCTAGCTAACGTTTGCATACTGAAATTAGAGTTTTGATGCTGGTGGGTATTAAAACCGGTGGATGAATATCATGTCTCAATGACTTTACCAGCTAAATTAGCTCACAACTTCATAGTGATATTAGAGTATTGAAATTGAAGTCAAATTGTTTGGACCTAAATTTTCCAATGACAGGTATTCCTATCCATGGTGGAAAGAAAAAAACATTGACTCGGATGCAAAAAGAAGAGAAGGTCTTTGTCCATTGACACCCGAGGAAACTGCCTTAACCTTACGGGCATTGGGAATTGATCGAAATATTCAAATTTATATTGCGGCAGGGGAAATATACGGAGGAAAAAGGAGAATGGATAGATTAGCTTCATTTTTCCCTAATCTGGTTAGTATTATTACATGATTCATTTATCTCCTAAGCTGTGCACATTAAGGAACAAGGCTGAACTATTTTCATCAAACAGGTCAGAAAGGAGACACTGCTCAATCCATCAGACTTGAATTTCTTTCGGAATCACTCGTCTCAAATGGCTGCCTTGGACTACTTGGTTTCGTTGGAGAGTGATATCTTTGTTCCTACATATGACGGAAACATGGCTAAAGTCGTTGAAGGCCATCGAAGGTACTAAATGCTTGAACCCCTAATCCTGTCAAGATATATATGCGAATGATTAATAGATTAGCCAAATGAACTTGTAAACATGAGAGTACTGCAACATGTCGATCACCGCCCTTGAGCTAAGTTATATGAGACTGTTTTAATGTGTGTGTAATTCTTTTTATTGTTTATACAGATTCCTGGATTTCAAGAAAACAATCACACTAGACAGGAGGCAATTGGTTGAGTTGATTGACCGGTATACAACAGAAACACTAAGTTGGAATGAGTTCTCTTCCTCGGTGAAGAAAATTCATGCTAATCGTATGGGAAGTCTCCATCCTCGAACTATGATTCCCGATAAACCCAAAGAAGAGGATTATTTCTATGCCAATCCTTATGAGTGCCTTGAACAACCAAATTACAACCCATTACAAAGTGCATGATCATCTAAATAAATTCCCGGCACCTCCCATCCTTATGTCATGTACAGTTTGTATCCATCACCTTCCAAAACGACAAGCACCAGAGATAGATGGCACAGCTCCCGTCAAAGAATACGGTGATTGCGAGGTTTTCTCGAGCTCGTCATGAACATATATATAATACTTATAATAATATTAATATTAATATACCTAGTTAATAAGCTACTCCTATTCTTGTATAGAGTACTATAAGTTTAGCCAGAATTTTGATGCTGATGTGCTTGGAGTTTTAGAACATTTGTTACATTATTCTTTAAATTGGAAGGAAAGGTTCCGAAATCTAAGAGGATTAATGTCCAACATCTAGAAATGTAGGTGTGGGCATCACGTATTGTGAGGCTTAATATTCTGTAACCAATTCGAATTTGTTGTTGTAATAACACTCACTTTGTGGTCCTCTTTGGACCAGTTCTCTTCATGCCTAAATGTGAATGCATGATTGCTTTATTTCATCTGATTCTTGGATTTTGACTCTGTTGGTCGATTGTCTGGTTATTTTGGAACTAAGGTTCTGTTATTTGTTTACCCATACCCGCGTGGATTCATGGATTGTCTGGTTATTTTGGAAATAAGGCTGTCGTCGTGATCTTTACAACCCTGTTGTGACAATCCACTCCCTAACGCTGATCTCCCGAGTCTTACCTATGAGTATTAAAATCGTCTCTAGTCTGTTTTATTTTAACAAGAAAATGCGTTTCTATAACCCATTGTGCAAAAGTTTATGTGGGTTTTACACAAATCCCTCCGGTATCTTTGTACAAACGATTATTTCTTAAAAGACTAACGGTTGTGCGAGAGTTCCAAAACAACCATCATCATCTTATTCCAGTATCTAAGGAGCCATAGGAATAGCAAAACACAAAGGGAAAAATTTACGACCTCTCATCTATATAGTAACTCTGTCTTAACCACTAAACTATAACATTTTCAATCAACGGGTGTCTAAAAAGCGGTTACAATAATAATACAAAGGATACATCTTTGACGTAGAAATGATTAAAAAAATAGCGTGGTTGAACAAAGAGACAGAATCAAGGAAGATAATAACAAGTATGTTTGGAATATATATGAACTGCCGTCCTTACTCGTTTTCATTTTAATTTGTCAAAATAATTGCCGGCTTTGGTCTTTTGCCAATAAAGGTCCAGCTAATGGAGAGAGAGGCACTTTGCACAACAGCACAAGTCCGATATTGTGCTTTCTTATGGAAAACTATAATTATTAATTTAAAATAAAATAATTATAATATATACATGTCACGTATCGTTTTTAAATGTTGTTGGAGAGGCGACTTTGATGGCAACGTTAATGCGTTATGTAGTGGAGGATATTCTTCTTCACCAACCTTTAATTCTATTTTATACTAACTACTCCCATCAATCAATACTATATATTAAATCCAGAAATCAAGGGACTTCAATGTAATTAAAGAAAGTTATACAAATTAATTATACTATATAGTTTTAAATCAATAGCACCGTGTGATGGACCCGATTAAGGGATCTCAATGCAAATATTATATAATTTGGGTTAAAATTAAATTATATAGAAGCTTGGTAATTTTTCTAAACATGGTCAATTTCCTTAAAATAAAATAATTAATTAAGAGGGTCAATTTCCTTAAAATAAAATAATTAATTAAGATGATTAATTTCAAGGAGACTAAAAGGAAGAAGATGCCTGATAATTTTCCTAAATATTTATAGAAGACTAGAAGATGGTCAATTTTCTTAAAATAAAATAATTAATTAGTATAAACATGCACACTTATGTTATTAATTATTATCATCATAAAATTATATATTAAATTTAAAATATATGCAATTTTATTAAACTTTATAGTTTATTAGATGTATAGAGATATTAATTATTTAACATACAAAAATATAATAAGTATGTTATAAATAATTCAAGTTAGATTCCATAATATAAAATATTGCAAAATTCTTTCGACTTGATTTAATGCATATATGTAATATATTTATATAAATATATAATCCTCTTAAAATTGCATGCCTAAGTAGTAAAAGTAATTTCGTCAGTAAAGAAAAGAATTGTAGTAACATTGGATATAGTTATATGATAGTAATCACTCATTTGAATAGTAAAAGTAACAATATTATCAACGAGATTAGTGAGAGTGGTAGAAACAACAACGGGAGTAGTGAAATAATCAATATTAATGCGGCAATAGTGAAAGTAACAATAATTACGGCGGGAGTAGTGAAATTATCAATATTAATGCGGCAGTAGTGACAGTAACAATAATTACGGCGGGAGTAGTGAAAGTAACAATGATTACGGGCAAGTAGTGAAATGTTATTACTATTATTTTATTAATAAGAGTAAAATATTAATAGCGGTAGTAGTGAATTTGTTATTTCATCGTAATTTTAGGATATGTTATAAAAAATATATTAATGATAAATTTATGGGTTATGCAACTTTAAGTAATTTTATTTAATGAAAAAAAAAATTAATGGTAAGTAGAGGTAGCCCGGGCGAAGCCGGGCACCAATACTAGTCTTAATATAATACTATTAGCAATTAGCATAATACAAATTGGTTTTGCTAAGATAGGCTCGACTTGTTGAAGAGACAATAATAAGTTTTGTACATATACATTGCAAAAATCTAAATTCTAGGGTGGCCATAAACTCACGGGCATTGTGACTTGAATGACAAAACAAAATTGTGACAGTCAATTATTTTTCAATATAAATAGGATTGTTTGGAATATCATTTTTAGAATTTTTTTGTCCAATGCTTCCTTTGTCTCACTACAGGTGAAATGAAATGATTCAAACTAAGGATACCATTTCAGCCTCTTAGGCGCAGAAAGCAAGGCCAACCAATTTTAAAATTTTCTTTTCAAAGTATCTTGTACTCCCTTCTATTCAGCCTAATGTTCCCCCTTTTTATAATACTAGTATTGGTGTCCGGCTTCGCTCGGGCTACCTCTACTTACCATTAATTTATTATTCATTAAATAAAATTACTTGAAGTTGCATAACCCATAAATTTATCATTAATATATTTTTCTATGATATATTCTAAAATTACGATAAAATAAATTTTGAGACAAATTCACTACTCCCGCTATTAATATTTTACTCTTATTAATGAAACAATAGTAATAACATTTCACTACTTTCCCGTAATCATTGTTACTTTCACTACTCCCGCCGTGATTATTGTTATTGTCACTACTGCCGCATTAATATTGATAATTTCACTACTCTCGCCGTAATTATTGTTACTTTCACTATTGGCGCATTAATATTGATTATTTCACTACTCCCGTTGTTGTTTCTACAACTTTCACTAATCTCGCTGATAATATTGTTACTTTTACTATATTCAAATGAATGATTATCATCATATAACTATATCCAATGTTACTACAATTCTTTTCTTTACTGACGAAATTATTTTTACTACTTAGGCATGCAATTTTAAGAGGATTATATATTTATATAAATATATTACATATATGCATTAAATCAAATCGAAAGAATTATGCAATATTATATATTATGAAATCTAACTTGAAATATTTATAATCTACTTATATTATATTTTTGTATGTTAAATAATTAACATCTCTATACATCTAATAAACTATAAAGTTTAATAAATTTGCATAAATTTTAAATTTAATATATAATTTTATAATGATAATAATTAATACCATAAGTGTGCATGTTTATACTAATTAATTATTTTATTTTAAGGAAATTGACCATCTTCTATAAATATTTAGGAAAATTACCAAGCATCTTTTTTCTTTTAGTCTCCTTGAAATTGACCATCTTAATTAATTATTTTATTTTAAGGAAATTGACCATCTTAATTAATTATTTTATTTTAAGGAAATTGACCATGTTTTAGTCTCTTACAAATGTTAAGGAAAATTACCAATTTTCTATATAATTTAATTTTAACCCAAAGTATATAATATTTGCATTGAGATCCCTTAATCGGGTCCATCACACGGTGCTAGTGATTTAAAACTATATAGTATAATTAATTTGTATAACTTTCTTTAATTACATTGAAGTCCCTTGGTTTCTAGATTTAATATATAGTATTGATATGTGAGGAGTATTATAATAAAAGGGGAATATTAGGCTGAATTGGAGGGAGTAATAAATTCCCACTTTATTTATGGTTACTATGATTTTTGACAAGATGCTACTGTGAGTCTGGTACAGTTGATGCAAGCACACTACAGCAGCAGCACAAACATTCATCTGCATCAAAGTGGCATCACCAAGTCTCCGGCCAGCAACCACCTTAGATATTTGTATAGAAGCTTCTAGATTCTGTTAGGGAGTTTGTTAGAGAGTTTGTTACACTTGTAACAAACTTTGACCGATGTAACTGATTTGACTAGGACTAGTTAGTTGCTCCTCTTCTTGTATATATGCACATACTTGTACATTGATCATAAGTTAATGCAATATAATTACAAATTCTATTTACATTTTTGTTTCTTCTATAATTCTGTAGGTAAATATCCGTATACTACCCCTTAAATTGCAGGACTATAACGTAAAATTTACATGCAATTTATAGTCATAAAACGATAAAACAATAGAAACGATAAGTGTATAGAAATCAACCTCGGGTCCTTTTAATTGCGGCGTAAAGAACAGAAATCTAAGCAGATTCCCTCCTAATCGTTGCACCCAAGACTTGGTCCGAGATATGCCCTTGTGCTAGAACAGTGTTCTCCGATTGCCTTGCAATATAGGGAGAACTGTTGTGAGTTTTGTCGAGATGAGAGATCTCGGTTTGGAGAGAAAAATTAATCTCTGAAACCCTAATCCTTTTCCTAATGATGATTAGGTTAAACTCAAGGAGAAGGCTCTCCTTTTGTTCTCCTAGTTCGGCCAAGCCGAGTCCATGGGGAGGAAATGGGCTTTTCCATTTCCTCTTCTATTTGACTCGTAATCCGAACCCAAATGGCTAAATGTATATGACGCTGTCTCGATTATAAGCTGTATTATCGGTTATCGGAAATTAAGGCATCACTAATAATTCGGGTTATTTGGATTATTAATACGTGTCGAAAAAAAGTATTGTATAATTATTTTAATATACATTTAATTAAATATAAATCACGTATATTTAATTTTACGAATTAACTGGTTAATTCGCCTTAGCCCATGATATTTAATCCGTATTAAATATAATATCTCAACATCACATATTTGACTAATTACTTAGTCAAATAAGTCGGACTAACTGGTTAGTCAATTTTTGGCATCTACATGACAGTATTTTCATACCGTCACATCTCTCGAACGTATCCTATAGGTGTGACTTTTAGGGACCAGTTGATCACCGCCATCTGTATGACAATAACGTCAAACTTATCTAGCAAGCCAACCGTTATTGATAAACGTGGATCAACCGATAATAATACCAAAAGTATGCCCTTTGATCCTTTTAGAGGTTTATAAGTCCTTGCACTAGCTGTTAAGGACACCAACCCCAACAAGCTCCCACTTGTCCGTACAAGTGTATGTGCAATGACGTTATCGCACTAACCTGGAGGACACAAGCTCCAACAAACTCCCACTTGTCCGTACAAGTGTATGTGCGATAACCGATTCTCATATTCATTTAAAATCTCTCCCACTCAATGTAAAACAATTTGCAGATCTGGATCCACAAAGGTCGTATTTTACAATCGATCTGTATCTAGAGTGGTTTCCCCGACTAGAGAGTAACTTAACTGATAAAACGAATCCGTATCCGAGCATGGCCATGCATTTCGATTCTGACTCCTCGAGTGGCCCCGAGAAATATCGAGTACACGATAAAGGCTGAATATTTCCTTCAACTCGACTCCTTCCGATCTAAGCACAACATGAAATGACCAGAGAAAAAAATCTACTTGGCCCCCTGTTACGGATGACCGTGAGAAAGAAACCAAAGTCACCCAAAATCTGCCGTAGTCTCAAGAGACTGTCGATAGTCAAAGAATCGACTCTTAGGATCACCATGGAAGTCCTATCCACGACCAGGCAACGAATGTTATAAAACATTTAGGACTCCACGTCGATGTCACAATTGTGTCCTACGAAATATCCGTATAAATCGCCTCTGTGATTGGTCAGTCAACCTGTTGACTTATGGCTCGTTGAACCCACCATCAACCAACGTCACAGAATAATTGCCAGAGTTATCAGCTCATGTGGGCAATTAAGGACTAACAAGATATGATGTTTGTTCAGTTCACTTTGTGGTGTTCAAAATTGTCGTACAATTCCACATGAAAAACAAAATATATATATATAAAATATCAAAACGATGATGTCGTATAGAGTACAAAGGAGAATGAATCTGATCCATAAAAGAGTACTACAACTCAGGAACACGTTTGATTCCCATGGAATTTACGTGCCCTTCATGCTTATCTTGTCGTAATGCTTTAGTGAGAGGATCTGCTATGTTATCATCTGTAGCAATCTTTTCTATCACTACTATCTTTTGCTCCACGTAATCCCGGATTAGATGAGCTTTCCGTTGTACATGTCTAGACTTGTTGCTAGACTTTGGCTCCTTAGCTTGGAAGATGGCACCACTATTGTCGCAATAGATGGTGATCGGGTCATTCGAACTAGGCACTACGGATAGTCCATGTAAGAATTGACGCATCCATATCGCTTCCTTTGTTGCTTCAGACGCGGCATAGTACTCGGACTCGGTCGTAGAATCTCTTTATGTAACAGTTTGTTTTGAACTCTTCCGGTGATCTGCAGCGCCATTAAGAGTAAAAACGAATCCGACCGAGATTTCGAGTCATCACGATCCGTTTGGAAGCTAGCATCTGCAGAATAGGTTGCGCATAGCTTTTGATCGCCTCCATAAGTCAAAGCCCAATCTTTAGTCCTCCGTAGGTACTTAAGAATGTTCTTTGCCAACCAATGTGGTTCACCTGGTTTTTGTTGGAATCGACTTGTCATACTCAATGCATATGCCACGTCCGGACGTGTGTATATCATGGCATACATGATTGATCCTATTGCCGAAGCATAAGGAATCCGTGTCATGCGCTCTTTCTCTTCCGGTGTCTCGGTGCACGAGACTTGCTCAAATGCACCCCTGGAGCCATAGGAAGGAACCCCTTCTTGGAGTTAGTCATCTTTGAATCTCTCTAGGACTTTGTCTATGTAAGACTCTGATCGAGAGATAACATCCGTCGTGATCTATCTCGATAGATACGGATGCCTAGAATTCTCTGTGCCTCTCCCAGATCTTTCATCCGGAAATGGTTTTTCAACCATACTTTCACCGAAGTTAAGAGAGGTATGTCATTCCCAATCGGGAGTATGTCGTCAACATACAATATTAGGAAGACAATCTTGCTCCCACTCGACTTGATATATAGACATGGTTCCTCGACAGATCGAGTAAATCCATTTTCTTTTATCACTTGGTCGAAGCGATGATTCCAACTCCTTGATGCTTGCTTAAGTCCATAAATGGAACGCTTAAGCTTGCACACTTTCTTAGGATGTTTAGGATCGATGAAACCTTCGGGTTGTACCATGTACAACTCTTCCTCCAAAAAGCCGTTTAAGAAGGCGGTTTTCACGTCCATTTGCCAAATTTCATAGTCATGAAAAGCGGCGATCGCTAAGATAATCCGAATGGAACGCAGCATAACTACGGGTGCAAAAATCTCATCGTAGTGCAAACCTGGCACTTGGGTGAAACCTTTTGCAACTAGTCGTGCTTTGTAGATATCTTGCTGACCTTCCACAGAATGCTTTATCTTGTAAAGCCATTTGCATTGAAGGGGACGAACCTTAGCAGGTAAGTCAACAAGATCCCACACGTTGTTCTCATACATGGAGTCCATTTCGGATTGCATGGCTTCAAGCCAGCCATATTTGTGAGTCGAATCTGGTCATGGCACCTTTATAGGTCGCGGGTTCACTACTCGTTAAGAGTAGAACGTCATCTATGTCATGTTCCTCGACCATACCAATGTATCTGTCCGGAGGGATAGAGACTCTTCCCGACCTCCTAGGTTCCTCAGGAATATTCACCGCAGCCGGGATTGTAGGAATTGGTTCCTCCAATAGTTGCTCGGTATTTGGTTCTGGAATCTCCGACAGGTCGAAGGTTCTATCACTCTTTGCATTCTCGAGAAATTCCTTCTCTAAGAATGTCGCACTAGCCGCAACAAAAACGCGTTGTTCGGTTGGCGAATAGAAGTAATGACCACGTGTTCCTTTAGGATAACCTATAAAGTATGTCTTGACCGATCGCGGGCCGAGCTTATCTTCGTGTCTCCACTTGACATAAGCCTCGCAGCCCCAAACCCGTATAAAGGACAAGTTAGGGACCGTTCCCTTCCATAGTTCATATGGAGTCTTGTCAATGACTTTAGACGGACTTGGTTAAGTATTAGAGCGGCCGACATAAGAGCATAACCCCATAATGAATCGGGTAAAACCGTGTGACTCATCATGGATCGAACCATATCAAGTAGTGTTCGATTTCTCCGTTCGGATACACCATTCAACTGTGGTGTTCCAGGTGGAGTTAACTGTAGGGCAATCCCACAGTCCTTCAGGTGTTGATCAAACTCGTGAGAAAGATACTCGCCACCACGATCCGAACGCAGTGTTTTAATCTTTCTACCTAATAGGTTCTGCACCCTATTTTGGTATTCCTTGAATTTCTCAAAGGATTCACTTTTGTGCTTCATTAAATAGACATAGCCATATCTACTCAAATCGTCCGTGAAAGTGATGAAATACCTATAGCCTTCTCGTGCGGTGATTGACATAGGACCACATACATCCGTGTGTATGAGCCCTAATAGGTCAGCAGCGCGCATTCCAACACCTTTGAAGGAAATCCGAGTCATCTTACCGATGAGACATGATTCACACGTGCCAAATGATTGAAAATCAAAGGCCGAGATAGCTCCATGTTTGATGAGCTGTTTTACGCGTTTCTCATTAATGTGTCCCTATACGGCGATTGCCATAGATACGTTTGATCTTTGTCACCAACCTTTAACTTTTTATTCATTACGTGTAATATTTCGTTGGTCTGATCTAAAACATAAATTCCATTCATGGAGACTGCCTTGCCATAAATCATATTGTGTAATGAGAAAATGCAAGCATTGTTTTCTATTACAAATGAAAAACCGAGTTTATCAAGCGCAGAAACTGAAATAATGTTTTTGGAAAGACTAGGTACATAATAGCAGTCATATAATGACAACTCAAATCCGCTAGGAAGCTGGATCACATATGTCCCCTTGGAGATGGCAGCTACTCTTGCTCCATTCCCAACACGCAGGTCCACCTCACCCTTTACGAGGGGTTCGATGTTTCGGAGCCCCTGCACATGATTACACAGATGAGAACCACAACCAGTATCAAGTACCCAAGTTCCGTAACTTGCGTGGTTAATCTCAATCATATGAATAAAAGTAGAAGAGAGAGAAGACATACCAACAGGTTTAACACGACCTGCCTTTAAGTCCTCATGATAAACAGGACATGTGCGTCTCCAATGCCCAGTCTTGTGGCAATGATGGCATTCCATGTTTTCACTCTTGCTCTTTGTCATGCCCGATGAGTTGCTCGCCTCACCAGGACCACTCTTCCCCGAACCCGACTTCTTGAACTTCGCCTACCTACCTCTTTGTTAGGTTTTTGCCGGAGCTTTGCCCTTACCTTTCCCTTTGTTTGACACAACGAGGACATCCTGTTTCGAACTCCCACCGCACTTCATGTCCTTCTCGGTCTGTACGAGGAGGGAGTGCAGTTCATGGGGAGTTTTCTTCAAATCATTCATATAGTAATTCGCTCTGAATTGCGAATAACCATCGTGGAGTGAATGAAGAATACGGTCGATAACAATATTCTCGCGATGTTACGATTAAAGGTCTCCGGTTTCTCGACATTCTCAATCATCGAGAATGTGTGGGCTAACCAGGTTGGCCCTTCGGAGTCTCGCATCAAAGAAGCGAGTGGTATGCTCATAGGTCACGATTCTCGGTGCTTTCGAGAATTCCTTAGTGAGCGTGGTGAAAATCTTGTTTGCACCTTGGGCTATGAAGCGTTTCGGCAAATTGGGTTCCATTGCAAAAATGAGCACGTTTTTAATCGCACCCGCTTCCATGACGAAATCGTTATAAGTAGCGATCTCGTTAGCTCGGCCGTGGGAACTGGGTGTGGCGGCATGGGCTCAAGTAGATATTTGAGCTTTCCGTCGGCAGCGGCAAAGCATTCCGTAATCTTTGCCTCCCGGTCCCGCGAAGTTGGATCCATCATTCTTGATCGAGTAGACCGATTCATCCGATTCATGAAGATTCTAAGCCGGGACTCACGGTCCAATGTGGCACTTGGCATTGGGTTATCACTTGAACCATCCATTTGATGTTTAGCGATTTAAAACGTGATCTACACTTTGAAAAAGAAAGAAAAACAAAACGAAATAAGCAACTCATCGAGGTGATTTAAGTCTATTTTAAAATTCATTTTAAACATGTAGACTCTCGCACTTGCATAATTGATCTCCCTCAAGAATGATACAAGTGATCCCAAGACTCAATTTCAGTAAATTGATAAGCCAACTGTTTAGCTAATTCTTCCGGAAGAACTCTTGGTCGATAGATTTCCGTAAATCCTATCTATAGTCCACTATGATCACAGGATCGTACGAGTGACCATAGTGTTGAGATAAAATAGGTCAATCGGTTCCAACTTACCCGACGTAGAAGGGGTCATAGTATGCCTACCGACGAAGAAGGGACTCATTGGAGTTTGACCTATAAAGACCGTTCTCAATTTTTGTTTATACGAGGAAGATCCCATCAACTAAATTATAATTCATTTTTAAGTGAACGAATAACTAGCGTCTGTCGTGAATGAATTAATTTAGATGATGGCTTAAAACGTGTGACATGAGAATGTCAATGAAAACTAACTCGTGACCTCTATATGTGTCAGTTTTCATGCAATAAATTAGGTGGTTTGGTTTTTAGGCGGAATATGATGCATATTATCGTTGCGAAAAATAAATAAATGAATGCAAAAACGTAAATAAAAATGTCCTAGTGTGGCCTATCCTAGTAAAAGAACATAATACAACTTTGGAATCCACCGTTGGACCCGAAAAGCTTGTCTTGATGTTCCATCTTGATCCAAGTAGCGGGAGTGAGCATCCGGTCTCCATCTTTGGTCTTCTCAAAAATTACAATTAAAATTACAAATATAAACCTATTTACATTCTAATTAAAACTGTAATTACAAGTGAAAAATCCAAAACGGAGATACAAGATCTCAAAATACAACCAAGACCGTGTTCCATCATTACGGTAACACGTTCTACTAAGGCCACACTAAGTTACAATCGCTTGTAAAAATTAAATACGTAATAAAAAGGCATTCACGACATTCAACAAAACGATAAATAAAAATGCATCAACTAAAACAAATTCATTCGTGACATAATTCTGTAATTATGTTAAATTTATCCAAACCACCTTTTAATGATTAAAATTCGTGTGATAAAACCGCTTCTATCATTTAATTTTAATCTATTATAATCCGTCATTTTAAAGACACTTTAAAACAACTATATGGTACGTGAGTGAACCGATTCACTATTAAGCGAGTGTACTATATCCGGATAAAGTACATATTAAAGCCAAAGGAAAATTTAAATCAAAAGAAACAAATTTTCAAAGCTGTTAAAGACGAAATCCCTCGATCCAGGGACATAAGTGCTCGATCGAGGGGGGGGAGCTCGATCGGATGAAGCGCAAGTTGATCGAGAGGAATGCTAATCGAGGAGGTGCTCGATCGACTAAACTGGTGGTCGATCGAGTACCTATATCAGCAACACTACTCGATCGAGTACGAGGACAACTCGATCGAGCAGCAGGGTTTAGAAAAGGGGTCGATCGAGTACAACAGGGACTCGATCGAGAAAAGGTTTTAGACACAGGGTCGATCGAGTACATCAGGGACTCGATCGAACAAAAACAAGCAGAAAAAACCACTCGATCGATTGAAACTTTATTCGATCAAGTACAAAAATTTCTGAAAAATCCCAAACCCTCGTGAAAACTGATTTTCGAGATAAAATCAATTAAAATTTTGATCAAAACGCATCAAAACAAATTTGATAATTGATAAAACATGACATATTGTTATAATCTCTGTATAAAACAACAATATGCATAAAATCAAATCGAGAAAGATGATAAAACCGTGTAATACATGACACGGTTTCAACAAAACAAAACGAAAAAGATGAAATTGCCGTGTAATACATGACACGGTTTCAAACAAATTCTGCCGTGTATACTAGGCACGGGTTTTCAAGCACAAAAACATCGTTTCAAAAATCGTTTTATGAAAAACACATGAAAAATTCACGTAACCTCGCTCTGATACCACTTGTGGGTTAATATCCGTATACTACCCCTTAAATTGCAGGACTATAACGTAAAATTTACATGCAATTTATAGTCATAAAACGATAAAACAATAGAAACGATAAGTGTATAGAAATCAACCTCGGGTCCTTTTAATTGCGGCGTAAAGAACAGAAATCTAAGCAGATTCCCTCCTAATCGTTGCACCCAAGACTTGGTCCGAGATATGCCCTTGTGCTAGAACAGTGTTCTCCGATTGCCTTGCAATATAGGGAGAACTGTTGTGAGTTTTGTCGAGATGAGAGATCTCAGTTTCAGAGAGAAAAATTAATCTCTGAAACCCTAATCCTTTTCCTAATGATGATTAGGTTAAACTCAAGGAGAAGGCTCTCCTTTTGTTCTCCTAGTTCGGCCAAGCCGAGTCCATGGGGAGGAAATGGGCTTTTCCATTTCCTCTTCTATTTGACTCGTAATCCGAACCCAAATGGCTAAATGTATATGACGCGGTCTGATTATAAACTGTTATCGGTTATCGGAAATTAAGGCATCAGCTAATAATTCGGGTTAGCTGGATTATTAATACGTGTCCGACAAAACAGTATTGTATAATTATTTTAATATACATTTAATTAAATATAAATCACGTATATTTAATTTTACGAATTAACTGGTTAATTCGCCTTAGCCCATGATATTTAATCCGTATTAAATATAATATCTCAACATCACATATTTGACTAATTACTTAGTCAAATAAGTCGGACTAACTGGTTAGTCAATTTTTGGCATCTACATGACAGTATTTTCATACCGTCACATCTCTCGAACGTATCCTATAGGTGTGACTTTTAGGGACCAGTTGATCACCGCCATCTGTATGACAATAACGTCAAACTTATCTAGCAAGCCAACCGTTATTGATAAACGTGGATCAACTGATAATAATACCAAAGTATGCCCTTTGATCCTTTTAGAGGTTTATAAGTCCTTGCACTAACTGTTAAGGACACCAACCCCAACAAATTCTCCATAATTCTTTCATACATTCTGTTTCTAAGCTTTTGTGCTTCATCAATGGCGTATCATAAGCTTCATGCTGCCATTGTTACATGCATTCTGGCACCATTTCACATGGTATCAGAGCAGGATTAAACATCCTGTTTCTGCATATCGTTCATCTATCTTCCGCATTTTTCGCTTTATTCCTCTGATTTCAGTATTTTTCCAGTTCATATTGTTGTTTTTATAGCAAATTGTCATCCTTATTCCTCACATACAACAAATCAAACGTTTTTTTTATTCTCAGAACTTCTGTAATCTTCAAAAAATGACGAATTCTAATGAAATTCCAACTGGTGAAGCTTCTTACAGTAATCCGTATGATGATCCACTTTTTCTTGCAAATTCTGAGAGTGCTAATATGTCATTGACGAATACTCCTTTCAATGGCTCTAATTTTTTGTCTTGGAGTCGAGGTGTTGTTCTTGCTCTAGGCACGAAGAATAAGCAAGGTTTCATCACAGGTGCAGTTCCAATGCCTGCAGTCACGTCTCCAAAGTTCCTCAATGGATGAGGTGTGATCATATGGTTAGATGTTGGTTACTGTATTCCATTGCTCCTTCAATCAAAGAAGGTTTTACATCTTGTAAGTCAGCGAAGTTGTTATGGACTGATCTGTGTGAACGCTATGGTCAATCAAATGCTCCTCTTCTATATCAGTTGAAGAAGGAGTTGAAGAACATCTCACAAGAAAACGCTTCTGTTGTTGAATATTTCAACAAACTTAAGCAACATTGGGATGATATTGAAGAATTAGAAGAGTTATCTGAATGCAATTGTGGAGCTATGGACAAGTGTACTTGCTGTCTATACAAGAAGTTACTTGAGATTGCTTCTCGTGAGAAGGTCATCACTTTTCTCATGGGATTAAGTGATACCTATGAGAATTGAAGGTCAAATATACTGGCTATGGATCCTGTTCCCCCAATCAACAAAGCTTATTCTATTGTTCAGCAAGTTGAGAGTCAGACAAATATCACAAACATGATTAATCTTCATCAAAATTCTAGTGCTATGAATTCTTTCAACAAATCCAGTGGGAAGCAGCCTTGGAATGTTTGGAAACGTGATCCTAAAAAGCTTAAACCTGATGATCTTTGGTGTCCAGCTTGCCAGAAAAAAGGACATACAATTGACACCTGTTTTGTGAAGCATCCTGAACTGAAGGAGAGGTTTTTGGCAAGGTTTTCTGCTAATAATGCTTCCACAATGTCTGCTGATAATACCACTTCTGGTTATCAGGGAGCTCCTGTTCACAGAGGTTTTACATCTGCTTATCAGGGAGCACCTGAGTATAGTGCTAATGCTGCTTCTACCAAGGGTCCCTCTATGGATTCTGCTTCTCAGGCACCTACAGGAGCACCTGTTACTCCTGTTCATTTTGATCCAGTACTGCTGACTACCTTTTATAATCAAATGATGCAATTGGCCCAAGCTAAGCAGGATTCTCCTTTGGATTATTCTGATGCCTCAGTCAATTTTGTAGGTATCTCATTAGCACATCACACTATTAATGCTACTTGTACTGTTGACTGGATCATAGACTCAGGCGCCACTGATCATATGTGTGGCAATTCTGCTTTGTTTAATAAATTGATCAATTTACAAGCACCAATTAGGATAGGTCTACCTGATGGTTCTATCCAGTTGGTTACACAGACTGGCAATATCTCTTTACTCAATGGCTCAATCATTCTGCATAATGTTCTTTATGTTCCCGCTTTTCATCACAATTTCCTGTCAGTAGGAAAATTACTTCTCACTACTGGTTTTCTCATTCAGTTTTATGTTCATCACTGTGTGATACAGGACCCACTTTCTAGCTGTCCTGTGGCAGTTTGCTTTCAAGAAAGGGGTTTATACAAGTTGAAGAATTCTACTACAGCTTTGTCTTTGTCTAGTTTGCAGCATTCTACTTTGATTCTTAACCCTGCAGTTCATAATGTTGTCAATAAAACTGCAGGAGATCAATGTAATTGCAATAATAATGTAGATTGTAAGAAACATGCCAGTGTTGCTTTACTTCATGCCAGATTAGGTCATACTTCCTTGGCTAAGATGCAATGTATAGATGAGTCTGAATGTAAAGGATTGAAATCATATGAATGTGACACTTGTATTCAGGCCAAATTACATAAGACTCATTTTGATAGAAGTGATAGTAGAGCTGTTCATTGCTTTGATTTACTTCATGTTGATCTTTGGGGGCCTTATAAGACAGGTTCTATAACTGGTGCTTATTATTTTTTCACCATTGTTGATGACCATTCTCGTGTTACATGGACCTTTTTACTAAAGTACAAAACTCAGGTGGCTTCTATTTTTGAGGGTTTCTTAGCTCAGGTGACTAATGTGTATAAGTCTAGTGTCAAAACTGTCAGAAGTGATAATGGCACCGAGCTTATTCAAGAGTATTGTCTTAACCTAATGCTTAGGAAAGGCATTATGCATCAGAAATCCTTCCAGGTACTCCTCAGCAGAATGGGAGGATGGAAAGGAAACATAGGCACCTGGTGGAGACTGCCAGGGCTATGCTATTACATGCTCATTTGCTCAAAAGATTTTGGGGAGAAAGTCTCTTAGCTGCCACACATATCATTAATAAACTTCCTACTCTAGTGCTTGGATGGAAGTCTCCTTATGAAGTTTTAATGGGCAAGAAGCCTGATTATAGTGAACTTAGAGTGTTTGGTTGTCAGTGTTATGCTTTGAAATTTTCTCCTACCAAAGATAAATTTGCTTCCAAAGGCAAGAGATGTATCTTCATAGGTTACCCTTATGGTCAAAAGGCTTTTAATCTTTATGACCTTGATACTCACTCAATATTTGTGAGTAGAGATGTGGTTTTTCAGGAATCAACATTCCCTTATTTGCCAAAGATTAATTCTTCTGATGTCTCTCCTTCTGTCCCTACCCTTATTTCCACTTCTGATGATGATACAGAATTACAGATGATTATATACCCATTTTTGTTCAAAATACTTCACCTAACACTATTCAAGTTTCTAATCCCACTCATTGTGCTAGTCCTAGTACCACTCCACACAGCAATGATTCTTCACCTGTTGATAATGCTGATATCCCTTCCATGTTTTTTGATCATGGCAATTCTATAAATTCTTCTTCTCCTACTATTGTACCACCTGAACCTAGGCAGTCTTCTAGACCTAGGTACATGTCTTCCAAATTCAAGGACTTTGTTATGCCACCTAAAATTTAGAATATATTACCTGCTATTCCCAATTCACCACATTCTCATTCTTTTTCTGTCCTCAATACTGCTACTCACTCTCCTACTTGGGCAGCATCTTTTAATGCTGTTTTGCATACACCTGAGCCCACCACTTATAAGCAGGCTCAGTCAGATCCCAAATGGGTTGAAGCAATGACCAAAGAACTTCAGGCTCTTGAATCCAATGGTACTTGGGAACTGGTTTCTTTGCCACCTGGTGCTACTGCTATAGGATCTAAATGGGTCTATAAAATCAAGTTCAGGCCAGATGGTTCAGTAGAAAGGCATAAGGTCAGATTAGTGGCTAAGGGATATAGCCAGGTGGAAGACAAGGATTACAAACATACCTTTTCACCTGTGGCTAAGTTTGTCATTGTGAGAATTTTATTAGCTGTTGCTGCAGCTAGACAGTGGTCTATTCACCAATTAGACATTAATAATGTTTTTCTCCACGGTTTATTGGATGAAGTGGTATACATGAGACCACCTGATGGTTATGTTAAGGCTCTACCTGGCCAGGTCTGTCTCTTAAAGAGATCCTTGTATGGTTTAAAGCAGGCCTCCAGGCAATGGAACAAAGAGCTGACCAAGTTACTTCTTGAGCATGGTTTTGTTCAATCAAGAAGTGATTACTCTTTGTTCACCATGATAGTAGAAGGATATATGACTATTGTCTTGGTTTATGTAGATGATTTGTTAATCACAGGCAATCATACTACTTTTATTCCCATTCTGAAACAAGCTCTTGATAAAGCATTCACTATCAAAGATTTGGGTCTTATTCGATATTTTCTGGGTTTAGAAGTTATGCAGTCAGCAGAGGGTATATTGGTTAATCAAAGGAAGTATGCCTTGGATATTATTCAGGATACTGGTTTGCAAGACTGCAAACCTGCTCTTTTCCCTTTACCAAGAGGTTTGCATTTGTCTACTGCTGATGGGATTCCTCTTGATGATCCTGAAATCTACAGGAGGTTGGTTGGCAGATTATTATATCTAAATCTCACAAGACCAGACTTATCTTATGCTGTTCAGCATTTAAGTCAGTTTCTGAGTTGTCCACGAGAGCCATATATGCAAGCAGCTCTTCATGTGGTCAGATACTTGCAGGGCACTGCTGATGCTGCAATTTTTTTATCCTACAACTACTGATTTGCATCTCAGGGCTTTTTGTGATGCAGATTGGGGCACTTGTGACACCCCTCGATAGGGCATCAAAATTAAAGCGGAAAATACGAGATTTTTAAAACCTTTTTAAAAGCTTAAAGTGCGAAATCCACCATAAGCGATCAAACAAAAATGAAAAGAAAGATAATTAAGTTTCACAATTTAAAACAAGTGCGATGGGGAAAAGATATCCCACGAATAAACATAAGTCTAACGATAGGTGAGTCTAAGCAACCCATAACTAAGGTCCAAGGGTCAACGTTCTCGCTAGCTCACACGTCTTCCCCATAATCTGCATCACAAACCTGTCATTCATGTAAACATGAACGCCACAGTCAGTGGGGAGTAACTCAGGGTTCTCCCAGCCACCATATGTCAAAATGCACATAAGCAAGAACTTAATTAACATATTGATCATGCATCATACTTGAATAATATGAACAAGGGAATATAAACGATCATCGTAATGAGATAGGCATATTGCATTATATTAAACATGCATTCAAGGTAACCAAAACATGGATATGAGATTAGACATCGAATCATATGAAGAAGGTAAACAACGGATCAATTTAATAGAAAATACATGGATGGAAACCAATAGCCATTACTTTGAAAACCTCTTAACAACCATAGCACGGGACGTGGCTACTAATGTCACATTCATACTTATGGCTTACATCTCACCATAAGAACGGATGGGAACATCAATCCCGGCGATCATATCGCAACTAGGGGCTTACATCTCACCACTAGTATCCGATAGGACCAAGACACTCACAACAATCATAGAAGACGTGCACTCTCGTATATAAGAACACACCAATGACCGTAACAAGCAAGACATTTACAAAGGCTTTGACTCAAACAAGACAGACCCCTAGACTCCAACCTCTTGGTAGGACGACGATCATAATACGGTCCTAGTCTAAACCTGGATCCAGACTCTCGGGATGGGCGACACCCGATTCGACAAACGATACCAAATCGTATCCAAGACTCGGAACATGGCACGCACTCGTATCCAAAGGCCGAGTAACCTCTAATCGGAGACATGGCACGCACTCGTAACCCAAGGTCCGAAGAAAGGCGGAAGGATAACCCAATCTGGGAACATGGCACGCACTCGTACCAAAGGCCCGAAGGGTAAAAATAAGGAATGTCAAGTAGTCACGCAATGTAAATCGTCACACTCCGATCACAAGTACGAGTAACAATAGTTTGCATGGTCAATATATCAATAAGCATAACCCAAATCCGGAAACATGGCACGCACTCGTGCCAAAGGTCCGAAAGGGGTAAATAGGGGATGTCAATAAACCTTAAATTAACCAATTACCGATAAGGAAGAAGATACATGCATAAACCATTGATTAATAGAGGTTACAAGTGAAAAGGAGCACACAGGGGACTCCCAGCCGGTCAGTAGACCGGCTGCCGGCCCACCGGCTGGGACAACAAGCCAAAATCAAAATTTAAAATAAAACTTACAGTGCACTCCAAGCCGGTCAGTAGACCGGCCGCCGGTCACCCGGCTGGGACTACAGCCAAATTTCAAAAACTCACAAAACCTTTAGTGCACTCCCGTAGGTCACCCCTGCCGGTCACATTTGGGAATACAGCCAAATTTCCAAAAACACATAAAACCTTCAATGTACTCCCAGCCGGTCACCCGGCTGGGAATACGCCCAAAACTCAAAATCACCTAAAACCTTCAGTGTACTCCCACCGGTCAAGGACCAAGCCCGCCAATCACCCTACTGGGACTACGAGCTTTCTAAAATGTGCTCAAAATTTACGGGATCTCCCCCGGTCAAGAGACCGCCGCCGTCACCCTACCGGAGTACATACTCACGGTTTCAATGCAATTCGACTTCCAAACCATTTGAAACCAACACAAATCGTTTCCCATCAATTGTTTACGTATCCTAGCATGATTCTAACTCGGAAAAACAACATATTTGAGCATGTGAATGAGAAATTTCGGATTCAAAAGATGTAGCATGATATTTTCATCCAAACATGTGAGAATTGCAAACAAGCATGATATTCAACAACCAAATTAGCACCAATCATGAAAGATACAACTTTTAACATTCATATGAGATTATAACTACATAAAACCACACAATTTTAACATAAAAGTCGAGTAACCCATCACCGTTACCTTTTTGCACTTAAATCCACAAAAGACTCGTCTACCTTTCAAGAATCCACTTCCGGGTCAACTAAAACTTCTCCTAAACATAAGAAAACACAAAATAAGACTAAAAATCGAAACTAGAAAAGGGTACCATGAAGAGGATGGCTCGACAGCCCTATTAAAGGAGGAAAGGTAGTTCTTTTCTTACCTAGAAAGAAGGAGGGCGATGAGAGGAAGAGATAGGCGCGAAAATCACTTAGTTTGGATAAGAATTGAGCAAGTTATGGTGATTTTAGGGTTGAGAGCAAAAGGGTTAACAATGGTGGAGAGGTTGTTGGGGGAAATTTCAGAAATTAGAATGAGGGAGATGAAGTTGTGAGGTGTTAGGTGAGGGTTTTATGAAAAGAAAAGAGAAGGAGAAAAGGCCCATGAGTTATAAAAAGCCTAACAACTCAAATTGAGTCAGTCTCTACTAGAAATTACGTCTCAAGCCCATTACAACTCAAGACGGGAAATATCATTATTATTATTATTATTATCCGACCAAATATTTATTTTTGTATAAGATAAGCTTTAAAAATATAATATTTATAAAAATCATGTTTGATAATGAAATTAATTAAATTAAATAATTTAAAATATAAATAAGACAATAGAACGGTTAATTAAATTATAATTGTCAAAATGGAAAATTCGCGGGTGTTACAATCACCCCATCTTTTAAAAAGTTTCGTCCTCGAAACTTGAAAATAGAAAGGAAAAGTAATATAAAAATAAAACCGAAATTTGAAATCGGTTTACAAAACATTAAAAGGTTACTTATCGTAAGAATCGAAATCCTTTCAAAAATCCCAAATAAAATTTTCCGACATTACCAAATTCTCATCAAAGGAACGAAAATGCTCTCGTTGCGCATTCAAGAACATCACATTCCAAATCGAAGATATGGTCAAAAGCAAATCATTTGTATAAATTGAAAATCAAAATACTTTCAAAAACATTAATGAAGAGTTTTCAAAAGTATAAGTCTCATTCATGGAACGAAATTGCTCTTGTCGTGCACACAAGAACGCTAACTTTCCAAGTCAAAGACAAGTTTAAAATGAAAATCATTCGCCGACAAGCGTAGAACAAGTTATTAAACGTTTCAAATAACGAGTTCTAACATCCTATCAACGTCAAAATCAAAAGAAAAGGCAATTCACTCAAATTTTCTTTTGCAAAGGTCAAAATGGAAATAAAGGTTTCATTTCTAAATTCAAAAGGGAGGCAAATTCCTGAAAATAGAATATTAAACTCTGAAAAAGAAATCATAAGTAGGTCAAAGCTAGTTAGAAATTGAGCAAAGTTAAAAGTAACTCGGGTTTAGCAATTAAAAATCAATAAAAAGGAGTTATACTCATATAACAAAAGGATAACTAAATCAAATTCTCATTTTCAAACCTTTAAAAAATAGGGAGGGTTTTGTAAAAGTAACATAAACTTTTAACAATGGATCAAAAGTGGTAGCTTGAAATGTTTAGAAATAGTACGAAATGAAGAAAACTTTGACATCATGAAAACAAAGTACGCTAAGAGGGTTCAAACTTGACTAACAAAAGAGCTATGATGAACTTCCTAGGAGAAGAGTTGAAATCGAATCTACAAGGATATCAAGGATTGAATTTCATAGGTTAACATCAAATTCTAAAGGAGGAGCAAGCATAAACGAGGAAGAGAGGTATGAACGGAAACACTTATGGTCAAAGAGGACGGGAAATTAGGCAACAAGGAAACACTAGATACTTAAATCTCGAACAACAAAGTCATCCCGAACGGTTCCGAAAACTTCCTAACCACAAAACTCATAACCACATAACTCCCAAGCATTTCCTCAAAATACCCACACTTTACTCTTATGCTACCCCGTGGGTCAAGTAACTCCACCACAATTGTGATTCCATAACTCTCAAATATAAATCATCTATAAACGATTTCCACGAAAGATCAAAACTACTAAAACAGTTACACACCTAACCAACTATCGACTATTAGGAGTTCTCACTATTGTAAAATCCTCAATCAAAAGGTCAAAATCTTAAGGTCTTCATACTTTCTAACACTCCAAACCAAAATCTTATTCACACCCGAGTTCACAAGCATAGATGATCGCATTCCCCAAATCATAAAGACCACCAACCAAAAGTAAATAGGTTTGTCATACAATTTTTCCTACCCAACTCAACTCAAGTTCCACTTATCCAATTTTGACGAAATCAAGGTTCACAAAGAATCCTCAAAGAGCATCTCACTCACTCTACAACATAGCCAACAATGCCATCACTCCACTAAAGAAACAAAGAGTAATAACCAGGTCAAGAAATGATAGGAAATTTCAAAGGGATACGTGAACATGACGAGATGTGAGATTAAAGGAGTCAAATAACAAAGGTTACTAGTTAACACCAATAAGAGGCATTAGAATTAGGGAAGTATTCAAGGCAAGGAAATGACAAGTAAACTTTTATACTTAAGAATTAAATACAATCAAGGTATGAACGAAGGGAAGGAAGATGATTAATGGTACGAAGGAGGATTCCAAGGCTTAACCCCTACGCTTCCTAAGACTTAAGGTTCTCTCTAACAAGGTCACGCCTATTAGGATATTGTACCTTTGTGACAAAACGACCAAATTCCAAAACGAGGGTCAAGGCAATTCATCTCATTCCTTATATGCAAGTCTCACTTAAAGGATTACACCTCTATGGTGATCAAGGTAAAAATAAACGCCGCTTAAGGGTTGAAAAGTCGGTTAGATCCCTCGTTCACCTATCCTATCACATATTAGGGTTTCCCTAAGGTAAATCTACCACTCAAGCATAACAACATCTCTTTATCTCAAGTATTCGTCACAACCTCAATGTTTTAAAAACCAAAGAACGAATTAACAAAGACTTCTCAACAAAGTCCTCAAGGGACAACTAATATCAAATCACATCACCATTCTATACGGGATCATTAACATCAAAAATGGGTTTTCTTCCAAATTCATATCCTAAACTTATCTCATGTTTACTCCTAAGGTGACGACACTCACCCTACTAAGCTTTCAAATCCCAAACATAAACAACAAAGCCAAGTTCTATAATTTTAATCACATAGGCAACTTATTTCTGACACGAAGAATCCACCAATCAATTATACTTACTTGGTCAAGGAACTAGGTATAAGAATCACTAAGTATTTATCATCACATTACCTAAGTCTTTCTAACATCCTGACCTCTCAAAACTAGGGTTAAACACAAACAAATTCCACAAAGGGTAAATTATTCGGCCAAAGTTAACATTCCATAAGGCAAAGATGAAGGGGTACATGAGGGGCATTATAAGGAGAAAAGGTATAAAGACAACTCCTAAGATATGGAATAAGAGTTGCGAGAGGCATAGAAGCACAAAGATAAGGGAATATGACAAGGTGCTCGAAGAGAGGGAGGTATCTTCAAGACGGTAAAGAAATCCTTCAAGAGAAAGAGATTCATAAGCAAGATGTTATGGAAGGAGAAACAAAAACAAGGGATATGTCGGGTGGGTACGGACTAGCTTCCAAGGTAAGGCAAAAGAGAGTTTAGAAAGGAAGGATGAGCATCACGGGATAAAAGTAAGGAAAGGTGGATCGAGGATAGAAAACACACCCATAGCGGTGTCGGGAGGAACAACGGCTCCGACTTGATTCTCGACAAGAATGACTCTTCTTGGCTCGGCATCCGGAGCATGAGGGAGAGGAGGAGGGGTAGTCTTCTTCTCGGGGCAATTCTTGAAGAGGTGTCCGGGCTCCTTGCAATGGTAACACTTCAAGGGCATATCATAGCATCCAATCCCGGGGTGATAAGCTTGCCCACACTTGAAGCACTTGCGGTTCTTCTTAAGCCTATTAGTAGATGTAGGCACTTGTCCTTTAGGCTCTTGCACTCTCGGCTCTTGTCCTCCATGGTCTTGTACTCTTTGTCCTTGGACTCTCGGCACCAACCTCTTCTTGCTAGAAGATGACGAAGATGAGGGCACAGATGGCCTCTTGCCACGGCGGTTAGGGCGAGGATTAACTTGAGCATTAGCATTCCGTTGATTCCGAAGAATTAGAGTAAGAGCTTCCATGATAGTATTCTCCACCTTGGTTGGTCGTACCATCTTCTCAAGACTCCAAAAAAAAGTCAACCATGTTAGCACCTAACAAATAGCATGCACAAAGAGACTACCAACTTAGGTCCTTAGTTCTACCCATCTCTCGTTCATTATTTGGGGTCAAGTTCAAGGTTAAATTCGGGGTACACGTGTGTGCGTCGGGAGCAACACATGCTCTGATACCAACTGTGACACCCCTCGATAGGGCATCAAAATTAAAGCGGAAAATACGAGATTTTTAAAACCTTTTTAAAAGCTTAAAGTGCGAAATCCACCATAAGCGATCAAACAAAAATGAAAAGAAAGATAATTAAGTTTTACAATTTAAAACAAGTGCGATGGGGAAAAGATATCCCACGAATAAACATAAGTCTAACGATAGGTGAGTCTAAGCAACCCATAACTAAGGTCCAAGGGTCAACGTTCTCGCTAGCTCACACGTCTTCCCCATAATCTGCATCACAAACCTGTCATTCATGTAAACATGAACGCCACAGTCAGTGGGGAGTAACTCAGGGTTCTCCCAGCCACCATATGTCAAAATGCACATAAGCAAGAACTTAATTAACATATTGATCATGCATCATACTTGAATAATATGAACAAGGGAATATAAACGATCATCGTAATGAGATAGGCATATTGCATTATATTAAACATGCATTCAAGGTAACCAAAACATGGATATGAGATTAGACATCGAATCATATGAAGAAGGTAAACAACGGATCAATTTAATAGAAAATACATGGATGGAAACCAATAGCCATTACTTTGAAAACCTCTTAACAACCATAGCACGGAACGTGGCTACTAATGTCACATTCATACTTATGGCTTGCATCTCACCATAAGAACGGATGAGAACATCAATCCCGACGATCATATCGCAACTAGAGGCTTGCATCTCACCACTAGTATCCGATAGGACCAAGACACTCACAACAATCATAGAAGACGTGCACTCTCGTATATAAGAACACACCAATGACCGTAACAAGCAAGACATTTACAAAGGCTTTGACTCAAACAAGACAGACCCCTAGACTCCAACCTCTTGGTAGGACGACGATCATAATACGGTCCTAGTCTAAACCTGGATCCAGACTCTCGGGATGGGCGACACCCGATTCGACAAACGATACCAAATCGTATCCAAGACTCGGAACATGGCACGCACTCGTATCCAAAGGCCGAGTAACCTCTAATCGGAGACATGGCACGCACTCGTAACCCAAGGTCCGAAGAAAGGCGGAAGGATAACCCAATCTGGGAACATGGCACGCACTCGTACCAAAGGCCCGAAGGGTAAAAATAAGGAATGTCAAGTAGTCACGCAATGTAAATCGTCACACTCCGATCACAAGTACGAGTAACAATAGTTTGCATGGTCAATATATCAATAAGCATAACCCAAATCCGGAAACATGGCACGCACTCGTGCCAAAGGTCCGAAAGGGGTAAATAGGGGATGTCAATAAACCTTAAATTAACCAATTACCGATAAGGAAGAAGATACATGCATAAACCATTGATTAATAGAGGTTACAAGTGAAAAGGAGCACACAGGGGACTCCCAGCCGGTCAAGAGACCGTCACTGGTCCACCTATTTGGGACAACAAGCCAAAATCAAAATTTAAAATAAAACTTACAGTGCACTCCAAGCGGTCAAGAGAGACCGCCGCGTCACACCCTACTGGGACTACAGCCAAATTTCAAAAACTCACAAAACCTTTAGTGCACTCCCAGCCGGTCACCCGGCTGCCGGTCACCCGGCTGGGAATACAGCCAAATTTCCAAAAACACATAAAACCTTCAATGTACTCCCAGCCGGTCACCCGGCTGGGAATACGCCAAAACTCAAAATCACCTAAAACCTTGGTGTACTCCCAACGGTCAAGAGACAAATGCCACGATCACCCTACTGGGACTACTGAGCTTTCTAAAATGTGCTCAAAATTTACAGGGATCTCCCAGCCGGTCAAGAGACCCTGCCCGCCATCACCCTACGGAGGAGTACATACTCACGGTTTCAATGCAATTCGACTTCCAAACCATTTGAAACCAACACAAATCGTTTCCCATCAATTGTTTACGTATCCTAGCATGATTCTAACTCGGAAAAACAACATATTTGAGCATGTGAATGAGAAATTTCGGATTCAAAAGATGTAGCATGATATTTTCATCCAAACATGTGAGAATTGCAAACAAGCATGATATTCAACAACCAAATTAGCACCAATCATGAAAGATACAACTTTTAACATTCATATGAGATTATAACTACATAAAACCACACAATTTTAACATAAAAGTCGAGTAACCCATCACCGTTACCTTTTTGCACTTAAATCCACAAAAGACTCGTCTACCTTTCAAGAATCCACTTAGGGTCAACTAAAACTTCTCCTAAACATAAGAAAACACAAAATAAGACTAAAAATCGAAACTAGAAAAGGGTACCATGAAGAGGATGGCTCGACAGCCCTATTAAAGGAGGAAAGGTAGTTCTTTTCTTACCTAGAAAGAAGGAGGGCGATGAGAGGAAGAGATAGGCGCGAAAATCACTTAGTTTGGATAAGAATTGAGCAAGTTATGGTGATTTTAGGGTTGAGAGCAAAAGGGTTAACAATGGTGGAGAGGTTGTTGGGGGAAATTTCAGAAATTAGAATGAGGGAGATGAAGTTGTGAGGTGTTAGGTGAGGGTTTTATGAAAAGAAAAGAGAAGGAGAAAAGGCCCATGAGTTATAAAAAGCCTAACAACTCAAATTGAGTCAGTCTCTACTAGAAATTACGTCTCAAGCCCATTACAACTCAAGACGGGAAATATCATTATTATTATTATTATTATCCGACCAAATATTTATTTTTGTATAAGATAAGCTTTAAAAATATAATATTTATAAAAATCATGTTTGATAATGAAATTAATTAAATTAAATAATTTAAAATATAAATAAGACAATAGAACGGTTAATTAAATTATAATTGTCAAAATGGAAAATTCGCGGGTGTTACAGCACTTGTGCTTTTAGTTGTAGGTCAGTCACTGGACATTGTGTTTTCTTAGGTGATTCTCTCATTTTATGGAAAACAAAAAAAAAAACAAAAAACTGTCTCCAAAAGTTCTGCAGAATCTGAATATAGGGCAATGTCTTATACTACTTCAGAGTTGGTTTGGATACATGCTCTATTACGAGATTTCAAAGTGTTACGAGTTCCTCCGCCTATCAGATTTGCATTGTGATAATAAAGCCGCCATCCATATTGTTTCTAACCCTGTGTTCCATGAGCGTACTAAACATATCAACATTGATTGTCATCATATCAGGGAAAGGCTTGAGGATGGTTTCCTTAATACAGTCCATGTCAAGACACATCTGCAGTTAGCTGATCTCATGACTAAGTCTTTGGGACAGCAGCAGCACGAATTTCTCTCTGCCAAGTTGGGCTTGCTGTTACGACCCTTTATCAGCAGCTCCAACTTGAGGAGGGGTTGTGAGTCTGGTACAGTTGATGCAAGCACACTACAGCAGCAGCACAAACATTCATCTGCATCAAAGTGGCATCACCAAGTCTCCGGCCAGCAACCACCTTAGATATTTGTATAGAAGCTTCTAGATTCTGTTAGGGAGTTTGTTAGAGAGTTTGTTACACTTGTAACAAACTTTGACCGATGTAACTGATTTGACTAGGACTAGTTAGTTGCTCCTCTTCTTGTATATATACACATACTTGTAAATTGATCATAAGTTAATGCAATACAATTACAAATTCTATTTACATTTTTGTTTCTTCTATAATTCTCCATAATTCTTTCATACATTCTGTTTCTAAGCTTCTGTGCTTCATCAATGGCGTATCATAAGCTTCATGCTGCCATTGTTACATGCATTCTGGCACCATTTCACAGCTACATTCAGTAATATTTGTGTCGTGGTCTGATGGCAAAGGTAATACGGAGTATATATTTGAGAAGTCAATGTTGTTTATAAAAACAACAAAAAAAAAACTACTTCCTCTTATCTTTGATTTGGCACAAAAACCAAGAAAAAAAAGAGGACCAATTATTTAATGTTAAGTGACCAATTGAGTGTGCAAGATCAATTTATTCACCAAAGGCATGCTCAAAATAAAGAGAGAAACAATTGACTTGATTGAAATACTTCAAAATAGAATAGTTAAATAAGTAATCGAGATAGATGAAGTATACATTAATAAAACGAGGTTGTAAGGTTCCTCAAGCATAAGGAAATAAAAGTAAAGTTTACAATTATTATTAGTATACGCCAGATGTACTATGAAGCTCAAACTTTGATGTACATTCCGCAAATGATTAATGAACCTCAATAATTCTTTAGCCACTTTCTGAAAATAAATAAATAATGCAAAAATTCATGAATTTGTTTGACCTATCTTTTGTATTTTATAGAGTAGAAGACCCGACTATTGGAAAGATAAGAACAAGAAGAGAAGGGAGAAGGTAATTTTAGAGGAAGGTTTGAAAATATTAATGGTGGATTAGTGATCCAAGAAAAGTTTTTAGTGATCCAATAAATCACCACTCACATTTTAAGCTCTTTATTCAATGATGAATTGTAAATCACTTCACTAGGAGCCGCGCCTTCTTCTTGTACGAAATTACAAAAGTAATCCTTTTTCTTTTGCCAAAGTAGTTCAAAGCTAGAAATTTGTACACAATTACAAAACTTGTGTTATTAGCACCGGTAATCATTTTGTGCAAGTATATCTCAAGATACGGAAAATATTGTAAGATTAGTCGATTGAAGAAACCCAACAAAATGTGAAAACTTATGCGGAGTATTAAAAAATTAGGGTGCTGATTTTCGCAGTACAAATTTTACTCATCTCAGTACATTGTTGACAATAATACCCCTCACATTTCTCCTCTCATTTTCCCTCTCTAATTTCACATGCTCATTCTCCTCTAGTTTGACATTACCCTATTTCCGGCTATGGTTGACGTCGTTGGGGGAGGGGGTTTGCCGGCGTAGTAGGTCGCTGGCGGTGGGACGTTGCAGTGAGGGGTGGTGGTTATTGCCTATGCTGGGTTTGTTGGTTGTTGTTCCTGTGTACTACGCTACTACTCCGTAGTTTATTTGGTTGCTCGTACTACTTTTCACTCAATTGTGTACTACACAGGTGAGTCTTCTTTTAAAAAAAAAATGCAGCACGCAATTGATATTACCATCTACATTGACTAGTTAACCCACCAGGCCACCACCATACAACAGGCGACTATATGCCGATATCTCCGACGATTATATTACGTAATGGACAACGCAATATAACACAATTGCTAATTGACTAATGAATTACCCCCTTTTAACATATACCCTAATTAAAAAAAAAACTATAATAAATAGTCAATTTAATCTTCAATAATGAACTAATGAATTAAATATCTCCTCCATACTCGAATTATCGTTCATAATAGAAGAATTTGAAGGAGGTTAAGGATTTAACAATAGAGAGAAGATAAAGAGAACAAGATTTGAAGGTTTTTTAGTCAAGGGTAGACAAATGGAAATTTTGGGGTAAAAAGTACTATAATGAGTAAAAATCGTACTGCGAAAATAAATTACGAAAAATTAAAAAGCTATATAGATCAATTTTATTTGAGAGAGTCAGGTGTCGCCGTGTCGGATTCTCTACCCCAATAAGTGTCTCCATCTTTTGTAACAAGACTTTTCCATTTCACACATCGACAAAATAATAAATAAATATAAACAAATGAGAAATACTTAACGGTACTTTGATGATGTGGCAAAAGGAAATGAACGTGAAAACATGAGACACCAGGGCACCATAAGACCATCCCCAAGCAGTGGTCGCGCTAATTAGGTCGCGACCCGATTTTACTCTTAATCTCACCTTATTAATCTTGACCCATTTTCACCTCCCAATCAGAAGGTCGCGACCTAGGTCATCAACCCAATCATTTTTCACCTTCCAACCCTTTTTGTTTTGTTTACAACCAATGATAATTTGACACCTATTGGGTCACCAATTGACCTCATAAGGTCAAGAGCAACCAAAGAGGTCACAAATTGACCTTATACGGTCAAGAGCAACCAAAAGGTCACGCTAATCTCATGCTTAATTGTTGATTAAGGCGACCCAACAAGGTCGCGACCTACCTCGTGACCTTGCTTGGGGATGGTCTAATAAGGTCGCTCTCTGCCTCTGGGTATTGAGATGGCAGAGAAGCAAAAACACCATCCCCAAGTTTTGAGCAGTAATCTTGTTAAATTAACCAGAATAGGCACATTCTGTTCGGCCCAACGCAAATTTTACTGGCCCCTAACAAACCCGTATACAAAATGACCAGATAATAACACACAAATTCGAATGCAAGCATACTCGAAATAACCTGACACAAATGACTTGTTTGCCATGTCCTAAGTGCAGAAACTTCAGTAGGAAACGGCATCTTCATTTTGAACTCGACACCGCCAGGAACATATACAATCAAATCAAATCGAACCAATATACACTCAGATCGGTCAGGGTGGTTAAAATAGTCACCCAAAACCTCATCCTACTTACCTCTCTACTCTACTCATCTGGCATCAACCAAAAGCTGGCTAAATGATGATAGAATGAAGGGCAGAACATAAATACGTAGTAGTAGTAGATATCTAAAAAGACTTGAGAAATTTACTAGCTATCCCCACTTCTGAATCTCTTGACAGCCTGAACTGACTCCTTTGCACTTGCATCGACATCGAGTGAGTGTGACTTGAGCTGGCTAGTTGGAGACCGATCAGCAACTCCCTGTTTTGGGCAATAGAGGTATCACATAAGAACTAATGAGAATTAACAAGTTTCTAGACACTGAACACAGCACTAGTGACTAGTGACTGAGAAACATCAGTAAGTCTTCTATGAGACAATCTCATATGTTAGACCAACCCATGTCCTTAAGGATTCCTCAATGTAATATAAGATTTTAATGGATTGGTCTCATATGTACTAAAAGTGATTCTTCTTTTAAATCACTACTCAGCGCCATTGTAGGCTGGAGATGTAAATCTATACAGTTGGTGCATTTAAAAAAAAAAAAAAAAAAAAAAAAAAAAAAAAAAAAAAAAAAACCTCCGTAGTTGCAATAGGCACCGAGCCAAAAGTTTCCCGTTTTCCAACGTCAAGTTGAACTGAGATGTTAGCTTGGGATAAATCAACTCCAGAGGTCTGTAATTCCTGGGTGAGATTTCTCAATATCCTGTCAATGAACCAGATAACAGCAACCAAATTGAGAAATGCTGGCTTCACCAAACACGATTTTTCGTTAGGTTCCCGCTTCCCAAAGAGATTCTTTGAATATATACTTACCAGAAGACAGCCAGCAATTACACCATCAAGAAGTCAATAGCCTAATGCAAGCCAAACTCTTTTGTGGAAGGTATGATGGTAATAAAGACTAGTCAAAATGGCAAGTAGGTAATGCATAAAAAACCGCTTTAAGAATAAGAAGCTATCTCAGAGTTCAAAATAATCAGCTTCCAGACAAACTGTGAGCCTAAATTCATACCAACACAGAAGTCCACATAGACTGGCCAATGAACTATACAATACTATGTAGATAATAAGGTTGATTGATAACTTGCAAAGACATGTAAGATCATAACAGAGTTCTAATGTCTACTTGCCTATAACTCCAAGTGTTAAAAATCAACTAAGTACAACAGAAAAGACTAGGCCCCAAACTAAGGTAAACAAATACCTACCACCACCACCACCTGACGGCCCCACGAATAGGACTACATCCCAGATCAAGCCTTACCATCACCACTGCCACTGAAGAAACAGGAGCTCAAAGGTTTATACACAGTTCAAGAATAGAAGGGAAAAGGAAGGGGGAAAGATAAAGGGAATTTTTTTTGGCAAACTTAAGTCGATAAGGTAATAGAACTTTGAAAGTTGACAGCACCATAACAAACAAAGATAAACAGAACCACCCACGGAAACAACATAAAAACATATATGTAAAAACCATAGAAGCTTCATGTTCATCTAAAAACAAAACTGCTTAAAGCGGCAGTAAAATTTGATCAACGATAAAAGGATAGATCCGAGAACAGGAAACCCTATCAACTTAAGGGGTTAAGAACATATATATTACCTCTGGGAGTAAGCACTGGAGATGCTATTTGAGCTACCTTCATACGCCCTGCTTTGGTCTCCTAATATAGAACTCTGAGCCACAGCCATAGAGGAAAAATGAGGCTGGGAAACAACGTTTTCATTTGGCAGGATACTTTTGCTAGGAACAGAACCACATGATTGAAATGGAACATCGAAACAAACAGTTGGAGTTGTAGGCCCAGTAAGAAGATCAACCCCTCTATAAGCGAATTCTCCACTTAACTCTGATTCTAACGATCCGTGAATAATCCTAGCTTGCTTAGCTACATTGTCCTCATCCAAGGATCCATTTTTCACAGGTTGAGGGTGAGTACCAAAGTTGTCCACGGTCCCATTATTGAATCTCTGTTTCAAAATTTGGAACAAGTGAAGGGACAGAAATTGACAGAACTAAATCAGAGAGCAGAGGCTAACCCAAAGAAATTAGAGACTAGACTATTAATTGGTGAACAAAATCACAAACATTTTTTTAGTTTGATTACTGCTGAGAGCAGTGATATTGCTGGTTTCCCAGCCAAATTATCATAACAATAATATTAAGGAGTACTTTATAACACTGAAGACTGAACTAAAAAGGAATATGACTTCTGTCTTGTCTGAAAGTGAAATATTCTAAATTAACTACCTTACTCAGCCGCAATTTCATTGTCAAGAATTTGAAGACAGAATCCAGTTCCTTTATTTTTGCAATATACTAGTAATTGACAAGGAAAAAAAAGAATCAAATTTGTCCTTGTCCTTCTACTAAACAAAAAAAAAAGTAGCCATCATTAAAAACAAGTTTCAAAAAGATTACTTAATAGCGACACGGTCTCAGCTCTCAAGCAAACATCCTCTACAATATACCAGGGAAGGGTAGATATGCGAGAAAAGATATTTGTACCCATGGTGTCAATTTTGTGGGATCTTGATTCCATACTTGTTGATATGATCCCTCGTACACTTGTAACTTCTCTTGAAGAAATTGGATGTACTCTATAACCTTCAAAGAAGATAAAACTTGTCATCCAAGATTACAGAAAACAGACCAATAAACCATAAGAGCAACGAAAACAGCATGGACTTGAAAAGGGCAGGAAGAAGTAAAATAATTATACACCTCCAACAAAAGCGAAGCTTTATCCCTCTTCTGATCATTTGGAGGTACAAGCTCTCTCAATATCTGAAACCTGCAGGTGCATATGGAAAGACGCTTGAGAATTTTATTGTCTCTACATTTAGTATAAACTTGTAATGCGCGGTGTGGTCGTCTGGTCGATGATTTTATTGCCTCAATGTCTCTTATAAATATGGAAGGGGACACAATGTAGGCACCCAATAAACGATGAACAAAAGTTTTCATCTTTAAGTGCCTTTTTCCTACATCACGCATGACTAATTTGTTGTTTGACCAAGGCAGTTAATGAGCAATGCTTGTTCAGCAGAGTGAATCTTCCTTAAACAGAAGCACCTCACTTGATTGGCGCATCACCATTGAAACATCAATACATGGACTTAATTCACACCTATCTAACATAAAAAGAAACACAGTAAAGTCTCAACAGACAGCTTTGTCCCAAAACCACCGTATCTACAATTGTTATTTCAATTCAGAACGCTGTTCACATCCATTCATATCATGTCACGGAGCAAAGGCTTCCAAACACTAATTAATGCATTCAGCCTCAAAAATTTATGTCCGTCTACCAACATAATGGTAACTAAAGAAGATGACGGCGCAATAGGCTGCCTCCCTAAAATTTTCGATCCAGCCCCTAAGCGATGAAGTATGAACCTTTTAGTTGAAATTACCGATTTCTCTTTTCTATGTTACGCTAATACATCACTCATTCTCCCCCTTCAATTTTTCGATCTTTGTTTTAAGCTTCAAATCTAGCTTCCGACACTGACTGGCACTGAGGTTACTGATTTAACTGAAGTAACTAATTAGTGTAAGCAGGATACTCAAACTCAACCGAGACCGGAAGTTCTTTAAATGTTCCCTCTAGCACTCACTCAATAGTAAAAAAAATGTAGAATATTCTAAATTACACTACAAACAATAATCCAAAATGCAAAAAGAAAGAGCATAATACAGAGAAACGTTCCAACATCAAAATGAACTCCCAAAACAACAGACTTTACAATTCAAACTCAACTGAGGAATCGAAATTTGTCAAACATTCCTTCTAATTCTCACTCAAGAGCAATAAAATTGTAGCAATTCTACAGTAAAACCGTCTTTTTAAAATTCAACTCCACAACAATAGAATTTATAATTCAAATGAAAAAAAAAATCAAAAGAAGGAGAAAGATGAAGACCTCTCGTTGATTTTATTGCGCCTACGCTGCTCAGTTTCGGAATGCTTAGACCGATAATTGCTAGGTTTTGGCTCAGCGCTTTTTCCCTCTGTTGTTCATCACAATTTATACGAAATTCATCAACATTAAAAAGCAATTGTCCTAAAAAAACTCGAAATTAAGCAAAAGTAGTAAAATTGGAGGAGCGAAAGATGAAAACCTCGGTGAGAAGAGGTGTCAGTACCAGCGGCGACATCTTCGGCTTCGTCTTCTTCATCTTCTTCGTGATGATTGGATGTTCTCATCATTTTTCAGAGAAAAAGCTTGAAGATGACGAAAATGGCGGGTCGTGTAGCAATGGTGCCCTAGAAATGTTGTGGATTTTGGTTTATGTGTTTGTTTTGTTTTGTTTGAGTAATTGTTAGAAGGGTCTTCTTTACTTGTTTAGTCACATGTGACTCATGATAATGGAAAGAGGCAACAATTGTGAGAAAACACAGAATCTCATTGAAGACGGCACATATCCGTCACTTTGGAGTGACGGATACCATTTTCTCTCACAAATGATTCAAATAGAGGAGAGAGGGAAGTACATGGTGTGCCCCCACGGCCTCACCTTGTCCTCCCTATCCGTTTTATGAGTGGTATTACCCGTCATTTGCTCCGACCCGTCTTCAGCAAAAGTAACTGGTGAGAAAATTACACAATTTCATGTTGCCCTTTACTCTATTTTTTAAATACGGATCTTCCTTAATAAGGGTCATTTTTGTTGGAATAAGAAGACGGTTTCGATATTATTTTAAAACTAAATGTAATCATTTTTGAAAAAAAAATTAATAAATTGTAACATTAGTTGATCATTGTAGTTACATTTGACCATAAAATGGTCACAAAATCTCGTCTTATTATTTTTAGATGAAAATAACCCGTCTCAAACAAAAATTTGCGATAAAAAATTATCGTAAACGAACTAAGTATTTGTCTAAAGATTTTTGTAATTTTTTTGTTATTCGCCAAAAACAATCTCCTCCCTTTCCCCTCTCTCTTAAAAACCCTAACCTCCATTAATTTTTGATGGGGCACGAATTTATGGCCCAGGCAAAACCCAACAAATGGATCGCCTTGTGATCCGGCAGGCAAGGGCAGGATGGAAATGCTTATGCTCAGATTAATGCTAACTGCATCCAGAAGGGCCATCCTTAGGGCTGAGCAGAACCGGATATGCGATCCGGATTTCAAAACCGGATTGGATATCCGAATTTAAAATTATCATTTTTTCTGATCCACATCCGATCCGAATAATTCCGATATCTGAAAACCTGGAATCCGAAAATTCGGAGATCCAGTTTTCGGAAACCGGATTCAATCCGGATTTAAATGTACAGTAAAAATTCCACCGAGTCAGCTGGTGGTATTGGGCTATTGACAGACTAAAACTAAAGGCAATTTCAGTCCATTTCGCATTTTGCAACCCACTAAAAAAGGTAACGTCTTCGATCGCATAAATTACAAGTCTTGATCGTATAAATTACAAGTTTCGATCGCATAAATTACAAGTCTTAATTGCATAAATATAATTCTTTATTACAAATTTCAAAACTAGTCTAAAAACCGCATAAACTAAACATAAAGTTTTCCTTTTTTTTTAATGAATTTTTAAAATTCGGATTGGATTCGGACATCTGGTTTTAAGAAAATCACAATCCACATTCGATCCAGTTTATTAAAAAAAAACCGGGTCGGATATCCAATTTAAATGGTATCCATATATTCGAATTTTTTTTTTGGATCGGATCGGATATTTTTTGCTCAGCCCTAGTCATCCTAGTCGGCCAAGCACTTCCCAACCATCTGGTTGGCGCCGAATCGACCAAGACGAAGGTCGTGGGAAAGAAAAGTTGTCAGCTCAGCGACTTACCTCGGCACCATAACGTCAAATAAGGAGAGGTTCACGTGGAAGCTACCCAATAAGCACCTCGAGATCCTCGTTATTTACTCTATAAATAGTGGTATTGTTCATGGAACAAGGTATGCAAAATAACTGAAGTTCTATCCTAATCCCTCACTCTCTAAAAGCTTTCTCTCTCTACAAAAGTTGGTCCGAGGTTGCTCCTTATAAGGAACCTGACCGACCTAAAGTGACCTAAAAAGAATCTGACTTAGGTATCAGGGGGGCTTTCCTCAAATCCCTCGAGGCTAGGTTTGCACTTATTTTTAGGTTTTAACAAAGAAAAGGGAACTCTCTCGTGGACCTCAAGTCCAAGGGAGCATAGGCCGAGCGAAACTTGGCGTCATTTAGAACTCTTAATTATCATGTAATCAAGTCTCGTGTGTATTTGTAGCTTACCTTAAGTAGCACATTTATATACCTGAAACAGTTGGCGCCGTTTGTGGGGATTTAGTGCAAAAGTCCATTAAACAACACATAAAAAAACCACAAATGTCAAATTCTACCGGCAGACCTATCTCCGTGGATAACCCTGTAATACCCCATATTTTATAAATTATATTGTATTCTACAAATTATATTATAAGACGGAATAATAATGTGGACATAGCCACCCGTGCCGCGCGCACTCGCGCATTGGTTTCGAGGCGGCTGCACTTCTCCCACCGAACTCCGGAGGCACGTAATGGGCTGTTACCGATTTGAAAGGCATTGAAACAAATTTGACAAGCCTGCATTTGTGAAGTCGCCACCAATTTTTATGAAAAATTGGAACCGTTCGAATACCTCGTGTCATGTCAAGACACAAAGTAGTGACATGAACACTAAGAAATTCGTTACCCTTAGCATTCTATGTCTAGAATGACTCTCGTGATGCCAATGAACACGGATGTTCACAGAGATCTTGAGTAAGGGGTGAAGGTACGTATTAGGAAGCTCGTTTATTTGAACACCTAATTCTGCCCGCCTTGATAACGACCTCTACAAATGATCAAGGAAGTTGTTTATACTCGATATGTTGTCAATTGTATGCATGCAATGCAACATCCATAGATTAATCCTAGCATGTGAGAATTAACTATGTCGCTGAACAAACAATTTAGCAATTAATTGAGTCGAAGTTGGAGGTTAGATTAATTACATGTGAATGTCAAGTAAATAAATCATACATAATGTGAAATAAATAAATAAATAAATTACAATTGAATTACAATGGACAACTTGAATTTACGTTACAAGTACGTTCGAAAACAAAAGGATTTGAAAAGAAATAAAAAAAGTTGAAACTTAAAACATGCAAATACGTCGAATTCTTACTGGTAATACGAGATAGTAGTTGATTAAAGCCCTAAAGCTAAAGCTACGTCTGAATGAGATGAGTTCGGAGGCAAAAACCACCTCAGAACAATCTGCTGCGCCTCTTAGAAGAGGCGCATCAAACCCGTGCGTCTGTTCTTGAGTCGGGTTCTGACTGTGAAAGTCAGACTCGTTAAATCGTTATTGTTCGTTGGTTAACTGACATTTATTATTGTTATACAACTCGAGTGAATGTGACTTAGTTATTATATGCATATGAAACCGTCATAAAGCGATAAATTGATGAATTAAAATGAAATAAAATATTACAAGTTAGTTATTTACGATGTCGGAATTGATTTATACAAAACTTAAAATTGGAAAACAAAGAATTGACGAAGAAACAGAATCAAAATCGTATATCAAAGACGAATTAAGGAACTTGATATGAACAAATCGAGCCTCTTAAATCCGAGTTCAAATTTAATGACGAAAACCCGCAAATATTAGTTATAAGGGATTTAAGTTGGAAATTATTGAAAATTATTAATGAAAATCAAATTATAAATTGAAAATAAGAACTTCAAAGAAAGAAGAAGAGAAAACGAAAGAAAATAAAGAAAACAGGTATTCGAGGAAGAAGAAGAAAGGCAACAGCAGAAAAGCAACCTCTGGAAGAGGCGCAACAAATGTTGCGATCCTTCTAGAAGGCGCATCTGCTGATGCATTTCTTCTAGGACGTCTTTCGCTGCTGTTTTGAAAAAATAGGTTTGAAAGAATGGTTTTGAAAACGGTTTTGAGCATACTTGTGATATAAATCCGTACATTAATTGGTACAAAATAAAATACAATAAATAAAACTGAGATTTACACCCTCGGACTTACATGTTTGACGAAGCGAGATTAACTAAGTCGTCGTATTAGTGATTGGTCGACTCGATGTAATATGAAAGTGCCCTCTTAAGAGGATTTAGAACAAATTGATTAAGTTGATTAAGGTGTAGTGGTCAAATTGGTCGGTCATGCAAACGTGACTGGTACTCAGAATGATCCGAGCTTACGTGGTTGAGTAGATCAAGCACGTAGGCTTCGAAAAGCAAGAGCGCGGTCTTAGAATGCAAAGGGAGAAGAGAAGGGCGGACACTCACGTGAAAAATATGTAAGGTGAAGGCCTCTATTTATACTAATCACGTGGAGGAATTATGGTAAAAGTAGAATTAGAAAAGAAATCCTGAAGAAATCTGAAAAATAGAGGAAAAGGAGCCCTGGAAGAGGCGCAACAGGAACTGCGACCCTTCCAGGAGGCGCAGTATCTGCAGCGTTCTCTCTTGGACAGTTTTCTCTTCAGCAAGAAAGATTTCCGCGGTTGATTTAGGAATTAGGGAAGATGTAGGCTTTCTTATTCCGCAAGGTAGATATTTTCGTGATAAAAGATAGAAGTTAGGCATATTACTCCGGAAAATTCCAGAATATTCCGACTCGGGTTTAAGACGGATTAGAAAATGGAAGCGGTTTTTGACTCGGACTCCAAATAAACTCTAATTACTGTAAAAACGACCGTATCGACGCGTAGATGATGACCATGAGGTTGACTCGACTGTTTGAGCTACCATGTATCAACGAACTTACGAAATTTCATAAATCGCTCTGCCTAAATAAACATGCGGCCCAATCATCACTGGGTGGTTGGCGGGAGGTGCAGAAACGAGGTGTCTACAGAGCCCCCACTTTGACTGAGGCTTGGACAAGGCAAAAGTCAAAGTATAGTCTCCAGGTCAATCGAAGATTACAACCTGAAGACTATGGCGACGCGAGGCGGCTTAAGGGGTCTGAGCCAATGATCTGTCGTCGGGAACATTTTAGAGTCTGTCGACTATCGGAGAGGGTCGTTTAAAGTCCATTAGACTACGTAAGGAGGCTCGCCAGCCATAAGAAGAAATCATAACTAAGATGTAGGCGAACTGGGACTTTCTGAGAACCATTGAGCAAACTTGACATTATAAGAGCGAGACTTTCTGAGAACGCTTGAAGCAACGAAACTTTCCGAGAGCCGCTAATTAATATTTATTTTGGTTGAAGGCGGAACTTTCCGAGAAACGCTTGGAGAAAAGGCAGGACTTGAGTAGGAGCCGAGACTTTTCGAGAAACGCCGACGAAACTTGGTTCCGTAAGACGGCGAGACTTTCCGAGAAACACTGAGAAAAGGCAGGACTTTCCGAGAACTGCTGACAATAGTTAACTTTGGTAGAGGGCGCGACTTTCCGAGAAACGCTGAAGAATAATTGACTTGGAGGAGGCTGGTCTTTATGAGAACTACTGGATAATAACTTTCTTGAGAACGGGACTTTCCAAGAACCAAACGTTTGAGATTTATTTTATTGATAGAGGACGAGAATTTCCGAGAATCGTGGATACTTAATTTGCATCGAGCTCATACTTAAAGAAATACATGGGCTGTATAGTGGTAACGAACTCTCGCTGGCGAATAAAAATATTGCAACCGCTGGGGAGAATGTAGACTAGTTGTGTGAAAAATATACCCGTAGAAAATATACGGAGTAAAAATACCCGTAGTACTAAAGGAAATATCCAAGAGTGGAAGAATATGGGGCTTGGACCTGCGAATAACGAACTTGTAACGAATAAAAGGGAAGAACTGCTGTGACACCTGCTGAAGAAGAGGCGCTGCAAGGAACAGGCCTGGGGAAGAGGCGCAGCAAACACTGCATTTTCTCCCGAGGTTTTTCGTGCCTGAGTAAAATAGAACTCAGCGCGAGTTCTTATTCATTTAAACCAAAATTTTTCTTCTTCTTCTTCCTCTCGACAAAACCCGTATAACCAACCAAATTTCACAAAAATTTGATCAAAATCCGCCGCAAAACAAGACGAATCCAAGTATGTGCCGCAAATTAGGGTTTTTATACACCAAAAAACTCGAAAATGGGGGGGGGGGGGGGATTCCGTCCCAAATAAATCTGTCCCTTAAAATTGACATTAGAAATGTATAATTGAACATGCTAGGAGCATAGCCATATATTCATTTTGAATTTTCGTTGAGTTTTGATGAAATGAGACCAAAATAAGACGATCGTTGCTAAACCGCTTCAAAGGGCTCGAAAATGGCTTTAAACTTGTCGATTTTTGATGAAACTTGATGTTTAGAATCCTTGGATGATGGGTAAACTTCTTATCATGTCAAAAATTTGATTTGTGACCGGTCTTCCGCGACACTTTCTGCACGGGTGTAGGCTTATAGTAGCGAAATGTTGCCGAATTTTCGACTCGTGACCATGACCAAGCATAGTTTAGCTACTTAGGAACGTAATTTTATCACTTTTGTTGACTTTCTTGATGGTAGGGCTTGAAAAATGATTTAAAAACGGCTCGAAACAACCTCTAAATGCTTTGATTTTGCTTTTTTGCAGAGGACGTACCTTCCACATCGGGGCGAGACGCTATGGAGGCGGATGTCGATACTCTCACGGCCATGGTGGTTCACATGGAGGAAATAGAGGAAGAGGAAGAGGCGGCCCGAAGGGTCAACGTGAGGAGGAGAGGGCGCAAGCTTTTGCCCGCGCCTCGGTGGACAGATAAATGGGATGGCCGATATCTCATTTGCGCAACGGAGAGTCACTTATCGTATCTTGCAACAAGTAGCATGGTAAGATTTTGATCTTGTTTTGCGTCCTACTAAGTCTTTTTATATTACCTGCTTTACTTAGCTAAGAAGCTAATAAAATTTTTGAAAATGCAGGAGGCTGTGAATATGAGGTCCTTTTCCGGGTCTACGACCAAGATGGAGGCCTACGAGAAGCTATCGGGGGAGTAGAAGGCGATCGCCGTGAATATGAGGTCCTTTTCCGGGTCTACAACCAATATGGAGGCCTACGAGAAGCTATCGGAGGAGTAGAAGGCGATCATTGAGCGTGGGACCTTCGGATCCTTAGTGAGGGGCCGGCGAGAGATCAAGAGGAAGAAGATTCGGGTCAACATGTGCCTGATTCGAGCTTTCCTAGATCGCTTCTGGGATACGACCTCGACTTTCCATATGCCTTTTGGAGAGATCGGGGTCACTTTGGAGGACTACGACATGATCTCCGGCTTGCCTTGTGAAGATAAGCCGATAGTGTGGCCTGCGACGGTCATGGGAGCGGATTCAGCCGAGGCTAGGGGTTTGATCGGCTGGAACCTGGCCAAGGCTGCGGCTAGGGTACCCGGCCTAGTTCCGAGTTCTTACGTCAAGGATTACTTTGACGGCAAGACTCCGGCGAAGGTGCAGATGACTGCAGGTGGTAGGATGGTGCCTCCTCCATCGTGTACAGCTGAGCAGCGAGCCCGACTGTGGCTCTGGTGGTTTCTGCATGTCTTTGATTTACTTCGGAGACAAGAGGGAGAGGTTGTCGATAAAGCTTCTTCCCGTCCTTACTGACTTGAGTAGCCTAAGTCACTTGGACTTGGTTACTCCTAGTTTTGCGGTCCTCATATGGTACATGAGGACCATGGTTCGTCCCGAGCTGATAGAGAAGGGGACTTCTCCTACTACTGTCAGTCCAGGTCTCATTTTGGAGGTATGAACCTCCCTTTACTTTTCTTTTGATTTTTAGAAATGGTAGAACTGCTTATAAATGAAAGATCATTTAACAGTATGAAATAAAAGGCCGTTTTGAATTGAAATTTGAAAGATTATGAATTGAATTAAGAATGGGAAAGATCATTTTGAATTGATTTGAAATGGGAACTTTTGATTTTGAATTGAATTGAAATGGGAATTTTTTATTTGAATTGTGGGTTCGAATTGAATTGGGAATTTTTTATTTGAATTTGAATTGAATTGGGAATTTGATTTGAATTTGAATTGAATTGGGAATTTGATTTGAATTTGAATTGAATTGGGAATTTGATTTGAATTTGAAATAAGAATCGAAAGATCGAATAGAAATAGAAATGATGGATCGTTTTGATTTGATAGATCATTTTGATTTGATTTGAGATAGGAGGGAATGAGTAGGAATTTGGAAAAAATAAAAGATCATTTTGAAAATGATGAAATTTTAAATTGAATAAAGGATTACTGTATATGATCATTTCTGCTTTTCAGACATGGGTGTACTCGTACTTCCCCGGCTTTGCTCCCAAGAGGGCCGCGGGTGTGGCGAGAGAGTATCCCGTAGTAAGGGATTGGATCGTGTGCCGGCAGAAGAGCCAGAGATCTTCTTACGACACCTGTAGGAGGGGTGTCAATGTTGTGCAGCTCGACAGTGTAAGTATTTCCCTTGCTCTCGATCTTTATTTACCTTTCTTTGAATAGTAATGATCATAGGAATGACCCCCTGGTATCCCTTTCAGTGGGTGCTGAGACCTTGGGAGGACTACGCTGGTGCTCCAACTTTCGTAGCCGACGTTCTCCGACCTAGGAGTTCGAGTAGGCTGCTTCTGGCGACGTCTATGGGACCTTTGTGGTACCTGGGTGAGCGGTTGGTCCGACAGTGCCTCCGTGACGCTTTTGTGGTTCCTATTAATCCTCCACGGACAATGTTTAGGGAGCCTTCAAAGGTTGATAGGACGGTTGTCCTTGCAGAAGCGAGCGGCGATGCTTTTTTCCTTCCCGAGCTCGAGTACTCGGATTTTGTGCGGAGACGCCTAGCGTACTGGTCGATCGTGGTAATTAGACCTTCTTCTTTACTATTTGAAATGACATATTCGAATACAGCTTCGAAATGATAATTTTGACTTGGCAGGAGATCGAGGTGGCGGGCATCGAGCCCCCAGCTTTTCCTGAGACACAAGAGTACCCAGGGCCGGCTCATACGACGGTGTTGATGGAGATTCCGTCTTTTACCGAGGCGGTGACATAGGTTGGACTCGACGAGTGGCAGCACGTCGTGAGGAGGGTAAGCCCACAGTTTAGGCTGTCTTTTGCTCTTCTGAAATGATCGTGTAAGTACACAGTTTTAATCCTGGTTTTATTAATCACTGTGTTTTCCACTTAAGATAAAAACACAATATAAATCTTATACTCCCTCCATTATTTCGGCACACTTAAAATAAAATGGGTAGTCCATTTTATTTTGTCATTTGTCAATTGTGACATATGTGACATGTTACTTGACATGTGATATTGTAATGTATTTTTAACATATTAAAAATCAACATACTCATAAAATATGTCATATACAATATTGACTAGTAATTCGTAATTACTTGTACCAAAACGGTTTATCAAATTATAAATTACAACGTCTTGTATTTATAATAAATTATTCATTCAATTTTCAATTGTTTCGTAAACACTAATTTTATCTAAGTAATAAAACAATTCGATTACTTAGACCGTATCTCATTTAATCAAATTACAATAAGACATGTTAACTTTACTCACAAAATCACCCGTCAATTTTAAGCAATTTAATTAACTCGTATCGGCATACGATTAATTAAATAATCAATTAAGAGTATTTCCCTATAGGTATGACCTAAGGGGATCAACTGATCACCACCGTCGCACGACAGTAATGTCAAACTCTAGTCAGCCAATCATTACCGATATGTGTGGACCAGTTGATTGTAAAACATTACATCCCACATGTATTCTTAAAATGAGATTTAAACATGTGATCATCATGATCGACAGTTGTGATCGCATTATTGTTGGAGGACACATATTCCAACAATCTTCCACTTGTCCTCGACAAGTGTGCGTCACCAATTCTCTTGTCCTATTACTATCTCCCACTCAATACAAGGTGTCTTTCAGGTCGTACTTGCAAGTGATCATATCGAGAGTGGTTTCCTCGATCTGGAGAATAACTGATTGACCGGAATTTTCTACCATAGATACCTTCCGAGCGTGGCCACGCATTTCCAGTTCATTACTCCTCGAGTGGCCCTGAGATATTGTTATAACCCTGACAAGGGGTGGACAATTCCTATCGCACTTATTCCCTTTGACTAGCCACAGCCATCCTAACCCAAAATATGCCCATTTGACCCCATTTACGAAGGTCGTAGTAACATAAATCAAAGTTAATCTGAAACTGTGCCACCTTAGGTGAACATTCTTTAGTCAAAAGAATTGACTCATTAGAATACTATAATAGCTCTCGCCACGACCAGGCTATATAAATTTGCCAGAACTCTATAAGCGGTCATTAGCCCGACAAAGTGTTCCTAACAGTCTGCCTATGTGATCGACTAGTCATCTCACATGACTCCAAGGCACTTGAACTTGCCATCAATCGCATCACACTCTAGTCACTTCGAGACGTCACCTCATACAAGTGACTATTGGCGAATACCATGTTAATCCGGGTTCACTTTAACGGGGTTCAATATTGTCTCTACAACCCGTTTGAATGTAACAAGGTATAAAAGGAGTTTTTCAGATTTAAAAAACTCGAACGACAAATGTGATTATCACATATGAATAGTCAATACCTGATTACTACTTCATATTTTTATAATCAATTTTCATCTTATATGTAGTTGTTCATCTCAATGCAATTGAAATGACATATGACATGACTCATCATGTTAAGCCTATGAGAAGGCTTTGGTTAGTAGGTTTTATCAACTTCTTGTACCTTACTCAACCTAACTACATTCTTGTTTTCCTTTGTAATGTATATATTTGCATTACAAAACTTTCTGAGTACGTGTATATATCCAATCTAGACATAAGCTCTCTAGCCTTAGAATAGCTCCCACTGTTTTCACAGTGTGCGGGATCCATCCTCTTGCACATCTCATGATTGCAAGTGTACTCAATTTCCGTTGTAAATATTTCTCATTGTTCATTATTGCCTAGAACGATTCTAGAAAATCTATTTCTTAAATAACATAGCCACAATGGTATCTTAACCATCCTAATGTGTTTTGATTATGGTTTTGTCGGAAACCATGCGCAATCTCAATTGTCAATTGTCGTTTGTGTAACACCCTTACACAAAATTGCATCAAAAACACTTTGTTTTACATCCTTAATGCTTCTGCAAGCACTTAAGGGTAATCTTTATGGCTTACTTGGTAACTATTACTTAAATTCGATTTAAAACAATTCATCATACTCAAAGTATATGAAGTGTTATACATCATTTCCTATTTAATTGATCCGGCAGCGGAAGCAAATGGAATCAATCAAATATGTTCAACTTGATTGAACTAATCATGAATCTTATCAACATAAGACTTCTTATTTGACGCTAATATAATGTAGATTTATCTACATAAATCTGGATATTAAAGATGTATTATATTACTCCAAGTCTTAAATCATTCCCAATGATCAATATGTCATCCATATATAAGACTAATTAAAATTTTCGTAACTCCCATTAAACTCCATGTATAAACACAACTTCTCGACTTATCGAGAAAAGTTTTATAACATGATCAAAACATTGATTCCAACTCATTGATGTCCTACTTAAGACCCTCTCTTAAGTTTCACATTATCTTAGGATTGCAAGAATCTACAAAACTCAAGACATGTATTGAATACATTCCTTCTAATTGAAGAAGTGAGTTTTAGATTCATTTGCTATATATATCTCATAATGAAACACAATCCCTAAGAAGATACAAATAGACTTAAGCATTTTAACTAGTGCAATACACTTTGCTACCAATCAAGCTTTGATATTTAACAATTCACTTGGAATTTATTTCGTATTTTCATGGCTCCAAGCCTTGTATTGAGTTGTGACTTAAACACTCTCATGTAAGTCATATGTTCATTACTTTCCAGAAGTAATCAACTTGAATCAAAAAATTTCTTTGTTGTAAGTTGCAAGCTCTTTACTTTCTAAAAGTAACACTAATTCATCATCTTCAACAAGTGATGACTTTAACCTCCTAGGTTTTGAAGAAACAACGTTTTACACAAAACGTCTCATGTAGCCAAGAAAGACCAGTTTCTTGTGACATAACATTCTTTGTGGCTCTTGAATAATTTCTCCCACTCTGTCTTCTAGAAATAAACTTGTATTCTAGAAAGACAGCTTCACGAGCCACAACCCCGTTGTACTCGTGATTATAGTAAGAAAAAATGAGCATTTGTTTCTTTTGAAAACTTACAAACATGATACTCTACCATTTCATATCTCATATGAATTGTTTTAGATTTAGTGGAAAAATAATTTAGACAAAATGATAAAATCCCCAAAAGTATCAAGTAACTCAAAGTAACTTGATTAAAGTCCAAACCATATTGAAAAGCGTTTGATTTATTTATCCAACCACACATTATTCCATAATACGTGCTAAGAGAGATTAATTTGTGATACTATATCACATTTCCTTTGGCTTATATCAAAGTCTTCACTTTGATAATCCCATCACAACTAGTTCGTGATTCCTGAAACTCTTTGAACTTCTTCAAGGATTTCTCTATTTACCTTATTAAGTGAACACATTAGTGTCAACTTAAATCGTTGGTAAAATAAAATGATCAACCTATTTTGGATCAATGATTTACAACCTCGATCTCCTTTTCAACCAAAAGGCACGAGACATCTTGCTTTGAATACAAGTTACGCATATACCATAAGATCTAATGGTTTCAAGAGTACTTGATAACTCTTTGTGTTCATCATTCCAGAATGTAAGGTTCAATCTTGGGTTACCAATTTGAGTCTTGCATCATCTACATGATATGTCATTCTAGTTTGGTTTAAAATATAATCACCTTGATAATGGGCTAGTCATACATCAAATCATGGTGTATAGGGTCACAAAAGTGAAACCTCCTTTATATCTTAACAAGTTTATATTCTTATCTAGAGTTTATGCACTTAATCGTCACAATTAAGTATAACTCTAAACCCAAAAACTAGATTGAGTACACAATGACTCTATCTCTCAACATCATTGTTGCTAGTCGTCATATTCTAATCATCTTATGTATCAAATACAATGATGAAAACCACCACCGGTTTCTAATATTGACGAAGTAGTGCTAGCAAAATTTATGTTAATCAAATAAACATTTAAAGAAGAAGGTCCCATTAGATGTCCCACAACTAACTTGTTGATTTTTCAATAATTTGGGGTAGTTTCCTTTCTAGCGTCCAACAACTAAGACAATGTAAACTTTATCGGTCGGGATTGATAGGTTTAGTATCGTTATTCTCAATAACTTTACTTTTAACATTACCTTGTATCAATTCCATTCTAATTTTACCTTTTTAAAACCTTATCCTTTTCTTAACGGTTTAAGAGAATGCTCCCACTCATTTCAATGAGTCTTTGCTAAGAGAAGCAAAATTGAAATTCATGAAGACTACTCTTCATTCGTTTGTTTAGTCTTAAAACTTTCATTGAAGTGGTTGCGGTATTTTGGTCAATTTTGATTTCAAACAAATCTAGTTACCAAAATGATGTAACGTTTCAAAGTACTTAACTCAATTAAGCATATGAGAAACAATTCATTGTAAGTAGATATGTTAGTCAAGAATCAAAAACCCTTTTGATCACGAATAACTTTTATCTATACTCCTCGCAAGAGATCCTTAGCAATGGTTCATATGAGGTTTTAGAAGCAAATTCATATTTGTCTTTAGTTACGATGTTTTAATGGAGATTTGAATCAAAAATCGAAATGATATCGTATATGAATTGTGGTAAAGAAATAGAACAATATGATAACAGAATAGAGGAAAACTTAACATTTATCGTTTTATTAATACTTGTAAATAACAAGTAAAGCATTTACATAGTGACCTCTACCCAACTATGATAAATGATTCCAAGATCCAAATTCATATTAACTTGGGCATCGCTAAAGCCGAATACAACCCTCATCAATATAACTCGGCGGATTAACTCTTTAATCGATTCTACTTTTAGAACTCTTGGTCGATAAAATTACATTAATATTTATCTTTAGCCCGAAACACATCCGGCAACCGTCGAGAATACTTTCGTTGAGTTCAACCCAAATTTCGAATAAATGTGTCCATGATCCAAATTTACATCAACTTGGGCATCGGTAAAGCCGAATACAACCCTCATCTTTATAAATTCGGTGGGTAGACATTTATCACCCACTTCCCCTACGTAACAAGGTTTGTACCCCGGTAGGGCTGAGTGCACTCCCTCATAAAATAGGTTTTTATGGTTTCTACTTTTTGGTAAGGCTAAGTCTCAATTGTTTATTTTAGCGAGAGGGTCATGTCAATTTATTATCTATCACGTTTTAAGTGAACTAAAGCGGTGAACTATGATAATTGTAATTGACACGGTCGATTTACTCGATTTAATGATAATGCATGTTTTGTTATGGCGATTTAGCGATGCATGCAACATATAAATAAAATGCAAAGCATAAATAAAATCCTAGTATGACCTTCCTAAAATAGTAAATCTAATAAACTATTACAAATTCGGAAACCAACTCATTTGGTCCCTTGAACTTCGGTCTTGGCACGCATTTCAAGGCAACACTTTCTTTGATGGATCGCCTTCTCGAGTGGCACCGTCTTCAAGGAACTCCGGAATAATTAAATTACAAAATGAATTACATAATTTCCTATTATACATTTGTAATTAAAATAAAAATAAATCTATTAAATTACAAAACGGTGATACGAGATCACAATAATTACAACCGAATCGATATTCCCATAAATTTCGGGTAATATCAATTAAAACTAAGGCCATACTAAGTAAAATTACATAATTCAAAAAATTACATAAAATTAAAATATGACAATCATAAATAAAATGCAGCATTATAATATGTATGAGCATGCCAAATTTTATGCTAAATCGCCTTTAAGAGCCAATATCGTATATTAATCGGTTTTTACGGATTTGCGTGATTTAACTTATTAAAATCACAATAATTACATAAATTCATATTTATGTACAAGTTAATTACCCTAACCATCTTAGGACTCAAAATTAGTCTCCACTAACATTTTGACAATAATTAACCTTGATTTCTTAATATTGTTCATAAATGGACCCAAAATACAACATTATGCTATAAACTTCAAATTAAATTATAAGAATTTCAAATAATTTCAAAATTTGAAATTTAAACTCATGAACATTCTGGAAAAATACCATGACACTCATGATGTTCAAAACTTAGGTTAAAAATTTCGAAAATTTATCGAGAAAAACAATGTTGCGGTTTATCGCTTTTAACAATTATGACCCTAAAAATATGAGAAAAATTATATTCATTAACTTTTCACTTTTAGATCTGAAATATATGATAAAATGCAACATGTGACGTTTTTCCTTAGTCATGAAGTATGTTTTAGCATTATTACTAATTTTAGTCACTATTTATGTGATTTTTCATCAAAAATTCATAAATCATGCATAAAGACTTCATTATAGCCAAATATTTTACACACATCTTGTAAAATTTCATGTGACAACATACTAAATTTCTATGACCAGATTCGAAATATAACTCATATTAACCTATTTACCCATTTAAATACGATTTTAACTTGAAAAATCCATATTTAGAGCAATACAACTCATTTTATCATGAAAATTTACAGGCCATCAGTAGATAATATATGTAAAAACATATCCAAAAAACACTGAAAAAATCGAAGTTTATCTATTTTTCGTCCAAAAATGACATTTTATCATAAAAATCACATTTTAATGCCAATATTATATAAAATGAACAATAAAATCCATAAATAAACCAAAATGTCCTAAAAATCACTTAGGACCAGAAACTTTTAACATGCAAGGTTATTTTTAGGTTTATCTTCATAAAACCAAATTAATTAGTCTTGTATGTTAATCATATAACTCGGAAAAACTATAAACCGATTTGCATGCAAACAACCTAAGGCTCTTGATACCGCTTGTTAGAATTTATTAATCTCATAAATTTAACATATTCATATATGTGACATTTAATTTAGTCATAATATTAAATCTAGATCTTATGCATGCAAACTTGAAGAAGAGTAGAGAAGAAATCATCATACAAGCTTATGGATTTCGGTTTTGGGCACCAACAAATTCTCCTATTTGTTAGTTCTTGAGCTTCCTTAAAATGGATGAACAAAGGATCCAAATTAGAATCCCTCCCAAAAGTGAATACCCAAGGAAACCTCTTAATAACTAATATTATTATGATCTAGTAATAATATAAGTTTTACTATAAAATTGACACAAAAATATTGTGTATTTCCTCTTGAAAATTTCGGCCAAGAGGAGAGATATGTGAGTTTTATTTCTCTAAGTTTTTCCCAAAAAAATGGAAGAGAGAATATGATAATTTCTTACACTAGAAATTATAGTAAAGTAGTGAATAATTATGGATAAAAATTCCTTGGCTTTTCTATGCAAAAACCGGTTGGGGAAGGAAAGGAAGCCAATGCATGCACAAATTGCTCTTCTCAAAAGCAATAGGGTTGCATGCCTACAAGTTAGATTTAATCACTGTGTTTTCCACTTAAGATAAAAACACAATATAAATCTTATACTCCCTCCATTATTTCGGCACACTTAAAATAAAATGGGTAGTCCATTTTATTTTGTCATTTGTCAATTGTGACATATGTGACATGTTACTTGACATGTGATATTGTAATGTATTTTTAACATATTAAAAATCAACATACTCATAAAATATGTCATATACAATATTGACTAGTAATTCGTAATTACTTGTACCAAAACGGTTTATCAAATTATAAATTACAACGTCTTGTATTTATAATAAATTATTCATTCAATTTTCAATTGTTTCGTAAACACTAATTTTATCTAAGTAATAAAACAATTCGATTACTTAGACCGTATCTCATTTAATCAAATTACAATAAGACACGTTAATTTTACTCACAAAATCACCCGTCAATTTTAAGCAATTTAATTAACTCGTATCGGCATACGATTAATTAAATAATCAATTAAGAGTATTTCCCTATAGGTATGACCTAAGGGGATCAACTGATCACCACCGTCGCACGACAGTAATGTCAAACTCTAGTCAGCCAATCATTACCGATATGTGTGGACCAGTTGACTGTAAAACATTACATCCCACATGTATTCTTAAAATGAGATTTAAACATGTGATCACCATGATCGACAGTTGTGATCGCATTATTGTCAGAGGACACATATTCCAACACGAACCTCCCTTTTATTTCTCTTTTGATATGCATGAACATTTGAAGTACTTTTGGAGTGCTTGCATTTATCGGCTTTCTTTTCCTTTCAGAGGGAGCGTGAGTTGGACGAATCACACAAGGAGACGGTCCGCCTGTCGAGGGAGCTGGAGGTTCAAGATGTTGACATCGCCTTTCTTGAGGCGATGGTGGCAGAGTTGAAGGGTCGTTTGGCTGATCGTCACAACTAGACTTGTATTTTTGTACATTTTTGTTTTGGTTTCGGGCATGAGCTCGAATTTTGTTGTATATATGAATGATTTGTTGTATATATATGATAGCCTGCGAGCCATTTGTTGCTGCTGGGTATGAAATATGTCGGTACCTGCAGGTTAGCTTGGAAATAGGTCTGGCATTCTGACAGTTTGTGCCATCATGCTGCCGAAATTCACATAGAAAAATCAAATAGAACACATATAGCATAAAAATTGGCCATAAATAGCGCAAAATGCAACTTGATCATGTCGAAAACGTAGAAATAATAATAAAAAAAAGAAAAAAAAAGACAAAAAGACAAAAAGTGCCCTATTAGCGAGCAAAAATGACTTGATAAATGACTCGACGCGCGACGGATGGCGGGAGTGCTTCCCCCTAAAAAAAAAAAGAAATGAAAGAAAGTAAGTGTAGAAAATTTTGAAACGGGCGAGGGATCGAAATGATTCCCAAAAAAAAAAAGAAATAAAACGGGTAAGTGTGCTTGTGACGAAATGCGAAGTTACGATATCTTTTAGAAAAGCGAACCCGTGTCAAAATAGGATTTCGCAACGAATTTGGAATAAAAAAACTTACTCCCTCCAATTTCATTTATTGTTCCTCTTTCCCTTTCCATCCATTTTCCTTATTGTTCTCTCTTTCTGTTTTGGACAACTTTGTGTGGTCCAAAATCAATTTGATGTGGGGTCATGTGTATTGTGTGGTCCAAACTGATTCCCTTATTTTTTATGCCAAAAAGAAAGGGGAACAATAATTGAAATTGGAGGGAGTAGTAAGGAAATAAAAATTTGCTTATGTCACTAAATATATTCCTATAGGAATAGGAAAGTCAAGCCAAAATCGAATTAGGAAATATCCTCGCAGAATTCGCAGGAAACTAAGCTGGGGAAGAGGCACAGTAAGAGCTGCGGTGTTTCCAAAGGGCGCAGCAATTGCTGCGCTATCTCTCCAGGTGGTCTCTTCCTGAGCGATTTTAGGAAAGGCCGGATAGTATAAATAGAGGCCTCGGTTTAGCTTCTATTCTCACAATTCTTCCCGCTATTACTCCGTAGCTCATCAAATATAATATTTTTCTCATAAAAATATTTCCAAGAAAAATGGATGCTTTTGAATCCCGACTCAAAGAATGGACCAATGAGTTTTCAAACGCGGAGAAGCCTGACATGGGTATTTTTGGATCAATCATCATTTTTAAGCAGGTGAAAGTGGTAAGACCATTTCATGATGCTTTTCTTGAATATTGGAACCCGGATTATCATGTTTTCGCCTTTCCTGTAGGTGAAATTTGTCCTTTTCCCAAAGAATTTGGAGCAATTGGAGGGTGGGATATAGAAAGTCTTCCGGCTTTGCCATCTAGTTCCCAAGGATATAAGATTAAATTTAGAGACCTTCTAGGATTAACCAGAAATGAGGTAGATCGTCTTGTAACTTCCAAAGGTGTACGGATTTCTGACTTTTTGGACCGTTTTATAGATAGGGAGGACCCTTCTATTTCTTATGATGCGAGGCGCAAAGCCTTCGGATTTTGCCTTCTTCATTGTTTTGTTTTAAAGGACCATGTTGATGCGGGAATGAGAGGTGACCCGCGGTTTTTGGGCATTATTGAGCAAATGAAACTGCGCAAGATCCCAACTTGCTTGGTATTAGGAGAGACTATCTTAGGATTGGATAACCGAAAGACAAATCGTGAGCTCCCGTATCTTGGAAGTCCTATCATCTTACAGGTAAAATGCTCCTATCTTTTCTTTTGTCCGTTTTTTTTCGAGAGATGGGCATATTAATACTTGTCTCCTTTTGCAGATTTGGCTGATGGAAAGGCTACGATTGACCGAGCCCCCAGTTGATGTACCTTGATATCGATCTTAATCCATCGTGATGAGGACAAGGCTATACATGGTTGATTTTACTCGAGTTTGCAACTACTGGGAGAACAAACTAAAGAAGGAAGGAGGTCCGATAATTAGGTTGATTGTCCCTTGGTGGCACCTCAGGGCGTTGACAGGAGTATCATCTCTTAATCCTTCTCGATCTGTTCGCATCCCAGGCCTGGAGTTCATGATCCACATTTTCCCGGAGAGGCTAATGAGGCGAGTTGGCATGAGACAGAAAATCCCTAAGCTTAACACTATTCCGCAGGTTGCTTTGGCACATACTTCTGAGACTTGCCGTGAATGGGCTTTACGCTGGACCCAAAGGAACATGTGGTTTATGCCTGTCCCAGTTGGTTCGTTGTAGGTGTCAGATTCGTATTTGGAGTGGGTCAAGGCTATCACCTTGGAAGAGCGCGGAAAGTTGAGAAAGCATGAGCTAATTGACTACAAGATCCGAGAAGTGGCAAAAGAGAACCAGAAATACTTGACCGAAGAAGAAGAAGAAGAAGATGGATTCCTTGTCGTCCGCCCGAAGAAGAAGCCAAAGAATGCTCCTGTTGAGAAGATGATTGTAGATCGAAACGGAAAGACTAGGCCTCGAGAAAGACCACTGGTGATTAGGTCAGAGATAACGCAAGATCGTCCCTCTCAAGGTCGAGAAAAGAAGTATGACAAAAGTGACAAAGGTAAAGGGAAGATGGAAGAATAGAAATAGCCTAAGTCTTTATATTATTTATTATTATTAATTATCATTTGTAATAAATGGCGGAATTTTTAGAATCCTAGCTTAGCATTTTATTTCAGCATTTTTATATTATTTGGCGTATTATTAATAGATGAATAAACCGATTGTTTTTAGTTAGGAACTTAACATTAGTTCCCTTTTTATTCATTCTTTCGAATTCCAAGTGCCAAAGCAAATGTCCTTCTATTTACATTTTTTGATTAGAAATTGATTGGGTTGTATCCTGTGAAGGATTGCCTACGTATTCATTGAAAATGAAATCAAACCCAGAACGTAGTTCGAAAATAGAAAATGTAAAAGAATAAATGTTCGAAGCAAGAGCTTGTAATGAACATAGGGAATAAGCATGGTGCTTTACTTGCTCTTAAGAATGCAATTAAGTTATGTTGATGATACTGGGGACAAATAAAAACAAAAAATGCCAAAACGCAAGCGTGAGGTGGCACGAATCTCAAGGTTTGGCCGGTGCCATGTATTTCGTGTCGCAAGAGTGGCACGTGGATCCCGCGTGACGCGTTTTTGCTCTATTCTAAGGGTAATATCGCTTGAGTTGGTCTAGGTTAGTCGGATTTGGAAACTCGTTCCCGTCTAAGTCTGTAATTCTAACTGCACCCCCTGAGAGTATAGATTTGCCTAAGTAAGGACCGGCCCAATTAGGTTTGAATTTTCCCCTTGGGTCGACTGGTAGAAGAGTTCGGACAGATTTAAGCACTAAATCTCCCTCTTTGATATTCCGAGGTTTGACTTTCTTGTTAAAAGCTCTCCTAATCCGTGCTTGATATGTTTGAACATTATGCAAGGCACGTAGTCTTCGTTCGTCCAAGAGAACGAGTTCTTAATATCTGTCTGTATTCCATTATGCTTCCGACATCTGGCTTTCAAGTAGAATGCGTAGAGACGGGATATCTAGCTCTACTGGTTGTACGGCTTCCATGCCATACGTTAGATAGAAAGGAGTAGCCCCAATAGGCGTCCTTGCTGAGGTTCGATATCCTTGTACCCAGTACTGTCAAGTCTTTGAAAGACTTGATATTTTGGTACCTCAAGTGATTTGCATAGATAGGCCTTAGATTGTCCACGAACTTTTCCACAAGAGTGGCCTCGTCTGGACACTCAACAATTTGGGTACTCGTCTTCCTCCACCTACTTAGGAAGTCGGTGAATCCTTCCTTTTCATTTTGGGTAAAAACCTCTAGAATGCGTAGGTTGACTTGAATTTCGGCATTATCAGCGTATTGCTTAGTGAACTCGATGGCCACATCATCCCAAGTAGAGATATTCTTGTGGTCTAGAGAGCAGAACCACTGTTTGGGAATGGTGTCGAGAGATGAAGGAAAGATCCTTAAGAACATCTCTGGCTTGATGCCCTTGAATTTTTAATGGCGACTGAGAACAGTCGCCTTCCTTAGTCGCCCTTGTCGTGATTTCTTGTAGTGTTCGGAATGTCAGTCATATTGAAGTTGGTTGGTAGTTGGGCATTTACTGCTTTATACTTTCGACTATTTTCCCTGTAGATGTCATACCCTTTGAGGTACATCAGTTGCTCTTCTAAGTACTGAGAACGCTTTTCAGCAGCAGTGAGGATAGGGGAAGAATCGTTTAGGAAAGGTGGAGGATCGCCATTCAGTGGGATGTTGAGAATAGGATCTTCTGTAGGAGGAAGCCTAGCTTCTACGGCCACTATGTGACTTTCGATTGTTTGGAGACGAGCATAGGCAACATCTTGACTAGCCCGAAGACGGAGTAGCGCGGCTAGAACTTGACTATTACCATTATATTCGGGTGGACCATGGACGCTTGCTGCGCTTTCGTTTGTTCCGACCATCTTAGACTGAGGATAAGAACCGACAACAAATAAAGACACATTCGACTACTTTTCACACTTACTCATACATGACAAGACTCGTGGACTGACTGAAAAAAAAAAAGGACACATGTGTGTCACGTGGGTTAAAAAAAGTTGATTTTGAAATGTTGTCCTAAATAATCATTTTGTGTGATTTTAGAAGTGTTGATTTTGATTTTTGAAGTGGTTGATTTTCTGACACCCCCATATACCAAGGAGCCTTAACAAGACCTTCCCTAGCATATAAGGGCATCACCATCTCGGTTGCCCGAGGTAAGTAATCATCAAAAGTCGATAAAAGAACATTTAAAGTTAATTTTACAAGTGACACAACCAAACTACTAAAATAAAAGATACAACTCGTCAAAGCTATATAACTACTTCTGACATTACTCATGAAAACTCATCCCTGCCAGGACTCCAGCTACCATCCAAGACAACACCTGCTAAGACGGACTGCTCACCATAAGGGATCACGGCAGACACAACAAAACAAACAAGACCCACCACACAAGGTCAGTAACTAAGGCATGACACAACAAACGGTACCAACATATTACAAACGCAACCAAACACACACACACACAGTCACAACTACTCCAACCAATCTCCGTCACCGACTGTCCACTGGACCAGCCCTGCCAGTGGGGGACCGTAGCCGTACCCACCAAATCCCCGCTCATCATACCGAGCGATAAACCCTGTCCCATTAATGAGCACATCCCCTCCCGTGACGGGTTCCACGGAGGGCAAAACTAGGGCGTGAAGTCACTCCCGCAAGTGACTCCACTCAGCCGAGGACGCACCTCGAGAACCAAAGACAATCAATCACAAACAGCTGCAATACAACAACAACCAACAAAACAGCATACACCAACCGATTACCACGTATACTCAGTCACACGGTCACAACAATAATACAACAACCGACACACTAGACCACCAAAAGAAACTGAGTAGGCGAACCTACCTTTAACCAAAAGCAGCGATTCCACGATCTACCATACGACATCAACCAAGCAAGAAATCCCTACAAATAGTATACAAGCCTATTACTACCAATACAACCCTACAAGGAAAAACAAAGACAAAGATGATGACGATGACATACCTACGCATCCTAGATCGGCGTTAAGACCGCTACCCGACTCAAGCAACGCATCCTCAAGGCACTAGCATCCCCAAAGGCTCCCATGGAAGGTATTTGGTGAAGGGAAAGGAGGGAGGCGACATAAAAATCTGAAGGAAGGAGGCGGAAATGATTTGCGGTTTTCACAAAACACGATTATAAACCCTCGCTGAAACGACGCTACTCGATTGAGTAACCCACTTACTCGATCGAGTGGCCCCTAATCGATCGAGTACCCAAGCTATTCGATCGAGTAGCCTCTACTCTATCGAGTACCACACACTCCTAAGGTTAAACAAGACACAAGGCGCCTCTTGCACGCATTCCTAAAGGTTATCAGCGGCCCCAAAGATCCGTCAAGGTTGGTCAACGAGTCCCTAAAAGGACGGGTATTACAGTCTTCCCCCCTTAAAAAGAACTTCGTCCCCGAAGTTCGACTCACCCTCTCCCGAACCACAAGACATGACACCAAGGTCGACATCACCGTTTACCTGACATAGGGTCACAACTCTCTAAAAACATCATCCCACTACACCATCATCATCAACTGTCTAACACACACCACATGTTCAAACCTTCAAAACCACTATTCGAATTACCGAACACGCTACATGTAGCCAATTGTAAGCTCAACTAATTTTCTCAAACATTAGAAACTCAACAAATTTTCACTTAACGCAACAACTTTCTTCCCTAAATATTATAAAACGCATATATTATAAAACGCATTAGAAATATAGTAAACTATTGTACAAAATTATTAGGAATAATTATAAACTCGTACATGAAATATAACAAGGTCGTTATAAAACATTACAAACATATGGCAACAATTGTTATAATTTTGCCTTTTTTTTTCTTTTGCGACATTACTCTTCCCCTCTAAAAAGGAACTTCGTCCCCGAAGTTCACCATCAAACGATCTTCCAGCCACCTAACCGGACACATATCGCAACTTATCGACATTACTCACTAATTTCAATTAGCATTAACTGTAATACTACGGTTTTATGAGTCTTTGGGTACTCTATCGAGTGGGGCTTACTCTGTCGAGTAAGTATGTTTGAGTAACGAAACAGTAGTCTGCCTGTAGGGTACTCGATCGAGTAGCCTTGACACTCGATCGATTAAGTGGCACTCGATCGAGTACGAGACTTACTCGATCGAGTACGAGACTTACTCGATCGAGTAAGTTGGTCTTACGGGTTATTTTAGCCGGATTTTGTTAATAACGCGTGATTAGTATAAAAGGATTCCGTCACCTTTCTTAATCAGTTTTCACTTTTCTAAAACCTTTCAAGAGAGAAAAAGAGTTACGTAGTTCTCCTTCTCCGCGTTGTTAACAAATCCCCAAGGCTAGGAGTGTCGGATCATCTTGTTCTTTATGCCGTTGTGATCCTTATGTCGAGGGTAAGCTTTTTATATAATTTTTAGAATGTTTTGTTAGTTGGTTGAAACCCTAATTTAGGGATTTGGGGGTTTTTATGTTCATATGGTTAAGGTAGTAATTATATGTATGTATGTATAAGAGGAGGCTTTGTTGAGGAGAGATTCTGAGTCATCTGTGTGATCGTCTGATTTCGTGTTGCTTTCCAGGTAGGGTTTCCCTACTCAGTCTTAGTTACATGATGTGTGTGGTGATTGTGCTGTAGATAGTAATTGTTGATTGTTTCAGACGGTTGAGATATTGTATTGTTGAATGTTTTAGACGGTTGTTGAGGTCGTGTTGTGATTACTGTTTAACTGTCTGTGATCTTCGGGGGTGCGTCCCTGGCTGAGTGGAGTCACTTGCGGGAGTGGCTTCATGCCCTTGATTCGCCTTCTGTGGAACCCGCCACAGGAGGGATGTGCACATTAAGGAACATGGGTTTATCGCTTGGATGAGATGAGCGGGGCTTAGGTGGGATTGGCTGCGGTCCCCCACTGGCGGTGTGGAGTATCTGTTGCGATGGGTACCCTGGCAGGGCTACACACTTTAGTGTGTAGTCAGTTGTGTGGAGATTGATAATGGAGACTGGGGATTGATGTGTTGATTGAGCTGCTTGGTATTTGCTTCATATTGGTTTGTATCGTGTAATTAGTACTGACCCCGTTTAATTGTTTTAAAAACTATGGTGATCCATTCGGGGATGATGAGCAATTGTTGAGCAGGTTGATACGATGCTTTTGGGCTAGCTGGGATGAGTCATCACTTTCAGTTAGAAGAGTCTTCCGCTGTGTCAGACGATGTCCTTTAGTTGTTCAGTTTTATTAGCAGACAGTATTGGTTTGATTGTATTTCATTTAACAGTTTTGGTTTGAGACATGTAATCGCTTAAACTATATTTACTTTTAAAGTACGTTTCTTTATTGTCTTATGATTATCATTGCCTCGGGTAACCGAGATGGTAGCACTTCCATGCCTTAAGTGGTCCTGGTAAGGCACTTGAAGTATGGGGGTATTACAAAATGGTATCAGAGCGACGATCCTGAAACCTGTAACCAATGAATCTAATGAACCTAGGGAGTCTAACTAAAATGAACCCGGGTAGGAGTTGTAGGAGCTAATGCAAAGACTTGGGAGACGTCCTAAAGTCGCGAACTTGCCCTACAATTTTGAACCGGTCACCATGGGATATGAGTCGGGATCACTATGTGTTTATCTTGTGAATTGTGTACCTATATAGTGATGTGTGGCATGAATCTGTGGATTAATGTATGTGGACAATGGGGAATGTGTAGAAAAGATGCTGGTATGATGTGATTTCGTAAGTTATTGATTGAAAGCATGATAGTTGTTTTACGATATGACATTATAGAAATTCGGAAAGAAAGTTTGTTTGGTTTGAGTTATACATAGAGTTATGTATATATATATATATATATATATGTTGTTGGTAGTGTTGTACGAGTTTATATGGCTGAAAGTTCGAGTAAGAGCATGAATAATTGGTGGAAAAAGATGAATAATTGTTACATGATAATATGATTTATGATTAAGCATGTTATATGATGGAAGTTATTTTAAAATGTTGTAATGCTAGTAACGTGTGAATAGGATACTTGATGTCATATAATTGTGATTTTGTTTACGTAAAGTTATATAATAAAAACATGTGGGTAATATGTGATTGGTAAGTCGAATGATATATGTGCATCGAGTTATTTGTTGCTTTGCTTTTGAAGATAGTAACATGTGGTTAGGGATACTGGTTTTATGAGCATTGAGTTGTTTTTGTTTACCTTGATGTCGTTTAAGTTATTTGGAAGTAAAATCAAGTAGTTGTGTTTTCGATTATAGAGATGTTTTCTTTAAACTGTTATAACTTAAGATGCATAAATGATTTGATGTGATTCCAATTAGAGGTGATATATTGTTCTTTTAGGATTCTAACGATAGGTCACACGCTCAAAACGACCAAGAAACGAGTGAGTTATGACCGTTTTACGAAAATTGGACAGTGTTGAGAAATGCGTAGGGTACTCGATCGAGTGGCCCTTACTCGATCGAGTGAACCTCTTCGTACTCGATCGAGTAGCCCTTACTCGATTGAGTAGCCCTGGTAATTTGTTATACGTGTCTCTGACCTTCACATACTCGATCGAGTAGGCTATTCACTAGATCGAGTGGCATGTACTCGATCTAGTAACCCCTGTTTTGGGTCATATGCTTATTTTTTTGACTTCGTCGCATATTATGTTTAATTCAAAGGTATTATTTTGCTTCTGTATGCATTGTTTTACATGTGTGTTGGTCTTGATACGTAAGTTACCTAATCTTATGGTGTAGTGAGTGGCACCTGTGGTGAGTAGGAGTTCGGTGGGAGGACATGAGTTATATGTGTTGTGATAGATGGTGGAAAAAAGAAAAGGAAGATTGGTATGGCTTATTGAGGCATGAAGCATGTTTTGTGAGATAAGGTGAGTGATATGATTGTGTGTTGAGTAACGTAAAAGTAAGTGAATGTGGGCAAGGGATGATGTGAGTTTATGGAACGTGGGAATGAAAAGACTGAAATGAGGAATGCGAATGGTAGCAACTTGATATGTGTAAGAATTGTGGAGGGAGATGGTTAGATTGTGTTGGTTAAGAATGTATGTAATAAAAGATCGTTGTAGAGGGATGGGGAAGAGTGGTACATAGTGAACTTAGTGGAGACATGTCGACGTGAATTTGCAGATAGTGAGTGAGTTTGGGAATTTGTATTATCAAGAGGTGAAACTAATGTGTGATTTCCTTGGGTAATTAACGACATGAAATGAAATTGTTTGAACAGTGAACGTTGATTTTATGGATAGATTAGTGACAATTGTGAGTTATAGCATAATGAGAGAAGATCCATGGTAAGAAAGAGTGAGATGAAATCGACATAAAATAATGGGATTTGAGTTTGGAGCAATGTGAAGGTAACCAGAGCACTAGAGAGTTAGATAGAAGTAATGAAGAATTGAATTATTAATTGCTTTTGTCGAGTGTAAAAGAAAAGAATGAGGGGAGTAAAAACTAGGAACATGTTCACCGAGGTCATGTGATATAAAAGTAAGGCACCGTCAAGATGTATTATACTATCATGAGGATTTGAGTTTACAGTTATATAGGAGTTCCAGGACGACATGATAATAATGAGTTTTGAGGAATTAAAGAAAGTAAAAAGTTGGGTAAATAATTTGCACGATATGAGATCTTGGTGGTGAGTTGAGTGACGATACAATTAAGGATAGTATTGGGAAGAAAGTTGAGGTAATTTTTGTTGGTGGATCTGATGTCATGATTTGGGATGTTAACCAAAGATAGAAAGGAAACCGTGATGTTTAGAGATGAGTGTAAGAGGTTTGATATCCGAACAATGATAGTGTTTAGGTGTTGTCACTGGTGGTTAAGAGTGATGATAGATAAGAAAGATGACAACTCTAAAGAGGTTGATTTTGTAGAGGCCGGATTGATATGTACGTTTGGGAGGGAGTATAAGATGTGGTTATATGAGGCGGGTGCTAATAGTTGAATCGTAATGGTATGGTTATATTTGGCATGAGGTGATGGTTATACGAATGGGAGAATGTGTTATGAAGGGCATACGAGTTAAGCTCGGGCGAGAGGTAACCTTAATAGAGTGGTAACTTACGTAATCAGGATTGACTAGTTGGATGTGATTATGGGTCTATGATGTGTATAAACGTTTGTGTGAGGTTCCGACCTCACGATAAGTGGTATGGTGTGATAGACATAAAGTTGTTATCTGAATGTTCTGTAATATATGTTGGATACAGTAACCTAATGGAATGATGTTTAAAAAGGTAATAATTTGAGTGATTTGGCATGGCTAGTTATACTTGTATGTATTCATGATATATTTTATTCCGTGATATGGTAAGGGGGATGATATTCATGAGGTTCTTATCTGTTTAATTCATATAATATGTTGCGTTGTGATTTAGTAAAGTGGATTTGAGTAAGTTTTCTTGTTCGAAAAGTTATGTCTGAGTCAGTGTTTATGGGATTGTGTATGTTGCGATGTCTATCGGTGTGGTTGTGGTGCCTCAAGTGGTGATCCGGGCACGGTACTTAGTGTTGTGATGCGGGTATTTTCGCACTGCGGTGTGGCTGTTGGTGACGGTGTTGCGATGCCGTCACCGGTTGGGGTGGAGTAGGCGATATGATTATGATACGAGTTTCCGAAAATACATACCAGTTAAACATAGATTGTTGTTTTGATTGCTGCTGTTCCTTGTGAGTTTTGGTTGAACATGTAGACTGTTGTTTTGTTTGTTGATGTTTCTTACCAGTTTCAGTTTGGGAATGAGGGTAGAGTATGATATGAAAGAGAGTTGTATATGTTTTCGTTGTTGTCATGGTATAGTGATATTCTGTTGATGTGACACAGTTGTCAGAAGTTGTTACAGTACATTTTGATCTTGTTTTAAGATGAGGAATCGGTAGACATAGTCATGGCAAGTGATTTGTAGAACATGTGTTGTACTGATATGGACGCTGCAGGTGGTTCATAATCAGCTTTTGGGACAGTGAGTGTAGGGTGTTGGAAATTAGTGTCATGTTAAGTTATATATGAGTTTTGCGGTAATGAAAGAAAACTTGAGGATCTAGTGTGAGTGTATGTAATAATTGTGGATCGCGAGTTATGAGTATGGAGATAGGTGCAGGTATAGAGGATTATGTCGTTTTGGCAGTAATAGGGAACAATTGGAGTTTTGGTTAAGCTAAAGATTTTGAAGTATAGGTTAGGTGGTGTGATGAGTGAATTGAAGTATGAGAACTATTTAAGTAAGAGAGCGTTGGATATAAGAATGATGAGTGTTTAGATTATAGGCGGTTATCTTTGACATGTGGTGGTGATGAGGATAATGAGAAGATATAGCTAAGGATTTAGTATTAGTGAGTTACGAGGACGTAACATATGTCTTAAGAGGAGTAGGATGCAATAAAAGTGAGTTTCATGGTTGTGCATGTTGTAGTATAATTGGAAGTAGAGTGTGGTGTAGCATAAAGGATGGATATTGTTTGTGCTTGATTTTATTAAAGATCATGGCCGTGCTTGTAGTAGTGTGATGTCTAGGAGTGTGAGAATATTTTGATAGTGTTGACAGTTGGATGATGAGTTTATGAGTGTGAGTAAACTTCGAGGACGAAGTTCCTTTTAAGGGTGGTAGAATGTAACATTCCGTTTGATGTATATGAGTGTCTTGATATTGGATTTTCTAGTAGGCGATATGTTACGAAGCTAGCAGCGTTTCTGTTGGTAGTGTATGGAGTTAGTGTCGAGAGAGATATAATGTAGTTGATACGATATCGTGGGACATGTTGTGGAGGTAAGTATAGTTGGTGGAGTTGGTGTTAAGAGTTCATGTGTTATAGGGTGAGGTTTTGTTTTGAGTTCTTAGTTGCGTTGTTGTGTCTTAATCAAGTTGGTAGGTTTGTTTTTATGTATGGGTTGAACTTCGGGGACGAAGTTCTTTTTAAGGAGGGAAGACTGTAATACTATGGTTTTATGAGTCTTTGGGTACTCTATCGAGTGGGGCTTACTCTGTCGAGTAAGTATGTTTGAGTAACGAAACAGTAGTCTGCCTGTAGGGTACTCGATCGAGTAGCCTTGACACTCGATCGAGTAAGTAGCACTCGATCGAGTACGAGACTTACTCGATCGAGTAAGTTGGTCTTACTGGTTATTTTAGCCGGGTTTTGTTAATAATGCGTGATTAGTATAAAAGGATTCGGGTACCTTTCTTAATCAGTTTTCACTTTTCTAAAACCTTTCAAGAGAGAAAAAGAGTTACGTAGTTCTCCTTCTCCGCGTTGTTAACAAATCCTCAAGGCTAGGAGTGTCGGATCATCTTGTTCTTTATGCCGTTGTGATCCTTATGTCGAGGGTAAGCTTTTTATATAATTTTTATAATGTTTTGTTAAAGTTGGTTGAAACCCTAATTTGGGGATTTGGGGGTTTTTATGTTCATATGGTTAAGGTAATAATTATATGTATGTATGTATAGGAGGAGGCTTTGTTGAGGAGAGATTCTGAGTCAGCTGTGTGATCGTCTGATTTCGTGTTGCTTTCCAGGTAGGGTTTCCCTACTCAGTCTTAGTTACATGATGTGTGTGGTGATTGTGCTGTAGATAGTAATTGTTGATTGTTTCAGACGGTTGAGATATTGTATTGTTGAATGTTTCAGACGGTTGTTGAGGTCGTGTTGTGATTACTGTTTAACTGTCTGTGATCTTCAAGGTGCGTCCCTGGCTGAGTGCAGTCACTTGCGGGAGTGGCTTCACGCCCTTGATTCGCCTTCTGTGGAATCCGCCACAAGAGGGATGTGCACATTAAGGAACATGGGTTTATCGCTCGGATGAGATGAGCGGGGCTTAGGTGGGAACGGCTGCGGTCCCCTAGTGGCAGTGTGGAGTATTTGTTGCGATGGGTACCCTGGCAGGGCTACACACTTTAGTGTGTAGTCAGTTGTGTGGAGATTGATGATGGAGACTGGGGATTGATGTGTTGATTGAGCTGCTTGGTATTTGCTTCATGTTGGTTTATATCGTGTAATTAGTACTAACCCCGTTTAATTGTTTTAAAAACTGTGGTGATCCATTCGGGGATGGTGAGCAGTTGTTGAGCAGGTTTGATACGATGCTTTTGGGCTAGCTGGGATGAGTCATCACTTGCAGTTAGAAGAGTCTTCCGCTGTGTCAGACGATATCCTTTAGTTGTTCAGTTTTATTAGCAGACAGTATTGGTTTGATTGTATTTCATTTAACAGTTTTGGTTTGAGACATGTAATCGCTTAAACTATATTTACTTTTAAAGTACGTTTCTTTATTGTCTTATGATTATCATTGCCTCGGGTAACCGAGATGGTAGCACTTCCATGCCTTAAGTGGTCCTGGTAAGGCACTTGAAGTATGGGGTTGTTACATTAACTTATATACACCGACCACTTATGAGAATGGTTATCATCAATCATGAAAGACATGCATGTAACAATTTGTGTATAATGTAAGTATGGAAATTTCAGGAAATAAGTAAAGAGTCTTTTCGATAATAAATAAGTTAAGCTTGCTTGTAAACGTTGAGGATGTAAAATGAATGCAGTAAAAGAAACCTTTGTGTCACATCTATTCCCACCAAATGTCATATATAAGTCAAGCACGGACCCACGCATAGATATTAAGTCGACCCAAACATGCTACTCTCCTCCAATAACCATGATAGATATCGAAATATGCAAAAAATAAAAGCATTCAAACAATTTAAATTTTCGAATAGTGCCTCTAACAGTGCTACTCGATCGAGTGGGTTAGGCACTCGATCGAGCTGGCCTTACTCAATCAAGTATCTTAGCTACTTGATCGAGTAGCCCGAGATCAGAATACCCTCTAACTGTCACACCTGCAGCTACTCGATCGAGTGAGGGGCACTCGGTCGAGTGGCCACAGGTCAAAACTACTCAAAACTCCCCTATCACAACATATATGCTCGCATAATCACTAGTCGGGATGGTAACCCAACTACAAATCCTGCAAAACAAGTCCAGAAAGCGCAAATACAGCCTTATGGCCACCAATACAAACCAAATACGATAAGTACGAAAAGAGAAAGTACCAATCAAAACAAACTAACATCCAACATAACTACAAACACGATAAAAGAAACGGAGTATCACTCCTCCTGCTGCTGCTCATCCATGACATAATCCTCATCTCCACCACCACCCGAGGTGCCTGCTCCTGATGCACCCAAACCCACATCACCACCGACTCCAGCATCTGGTCTCACGTACCAAGGGGTCAAGCCGCCGTAGGGGTATGACTGAGGTGCTCCCCATGTGGACGCATCCACCCCGTAAGAGTGGAAAACCCCGTTGTAATCCCCAACTCCCCTCCACCAAACTGGATGCGGTTCCGAAGTCCCAATGCCCTGAGTATATGCCATCTCATGCATGTTCCGGAGCGTCAGGGTAGAGGACCCACTCTCTGCCAGGTAGCTCTCACGTGTCTCCGGGGTATCAAGGTAAGGGTAACAAGGAAATGGGTGCTGTGGTGATGCTGCCGGCTGTGGCTGTGTCTCAGCCATCCTCTCCCGCACTCGGTGTGGCCCTCTCGCTATCCTAGGGCGATCCTCCTCAGCTCTCACCTTCTCCCCCTTCCTCGTCTCAAGCATGACTCGGAGGATCTCTGGGTCGATGAAGTATGTCTGCCTCGCAGGACGCGCCTCAGTCTCCTCCTCATCAGAATCGGCAGCTACCACTGCCGCACGTAAAGGCTCTGTCAGTGGGAGGTGCTCAGGAGCTGGTATCTTCATCCAACTCATTCCCCACACTCTCCATGCTAAACTACCATCCTCCAAAGTTCTCAACCACTTCAGGTCGAGGAAGTAATCTCTGTCCATGGTAGGGACCGGGGTGGCTAGAGGGGTGTACTCCGAGGAAGCCTCAAAAGAAGTTAGCTTTTCAGCTAAACGGGTGGCGATAGCACCACATCTCAGAAACCTAGTGCTAGAGGAGGCCATCAAAGCAAGACTGGCACATACAATAGCGGGATTATTGAAGGTCACTTTTTCAGTCCGCTCAGGGTTAAGGTAAGCCATCAGAAGCAACAACTCGTGGGAGTTTAACTTACTCATATCAGACCTCTCGTAAAGGAGACATGACACGACACGGAGAAAGATCCTCAAGGTGACATGTTGCACATCATTTATCAACATGTTGCTAGCGGTGAGAGCTGATTTCTCGGTGATACAGGGCATAAGGCGGCAAACTCCACACTCAGACGGTATGTCATGAAGGGATCCCTTGGGAGGCTTAGCCTAGCCAAGGTGAGAGGCAAAAAGGTCCATGGTCAAAATAAAACTGGTGTTCATAAGACGGAACTGCACAGTCTGCTCAGCCGGCTCGTATTTAAATGAGCTCATGAACTCAAGGGTCAGAAAAGCATATGAATGTTTCCGTAAACGGTATAGCCTAATCCCAAAGTCTCAAAGATATGACGGACATCCGTCTCAACACCCAGGTCCTTTAAAAGAGTCGTGTCCACACAACGATTCGGTCTCATCTTACGGGACTGTAAGGCTACAAACCTATCCCGTTGTGCGTAGTCTATAAAGACCACAGACGGGTACTCTGGTACAACTGGTTCACCGGTCCACTCCCCTCCCCAACTTCGGGCTGGGCAGCCCTACCCCTCTTACTTTGTCTGGTCCCTAGGTTTAGTCTCGGCATCTGTTTCAACATACCATTTAAATACAACAACACATATGCACCAAAACATACAATGTACACATATTTAATCATGAAAGAATCATCTAAGTACACACTATCACCAACAATTCCCAAATTACAAGTAAAATTTCAAATTCTTATAGCTCAGACGGTCTTTACAGCTGTGAAAATTTTGACATAATTAACATGAATTAACTCAACCACTACAACTTTTAGGATTTAAATCTTCAAAATACATTCATGTACAACTCAAATCTTTAATCATATGAGACAAATTTCAGTTTGGGGCACTTTTAAGGCGTTTTAAGACAATTTTTGAGGTGAAAATCACAAAAACCAACTTCCCAATAGATATATAACATACATTACTCAAATTTCATCCTTTTACATGTGAAAAGACAACCAAAAATCGATTCAATTTATCAAACCCTAGAAAATTCGGCCACTTTATGCTAAATTTGATTCGGTTTTTACACAATTAACAACAATAATCATCAAAGGGAAGCATCTAAATCACATTATCACAATTACAAGCAAATTTCCCCACATATAAATCGGTTTTTCAGGTTTTTTCTATCATTCTAATTGATGAAAGGCATTAAAATAGGAAGAAATTCATACCTTAATCAAATAGGAAGTAAACGAACAAATAGAAGCAAGGAAAATCACCAATTAGATTACCACAAGCACAAGAATTCAGGATTTTAAGAGAGATTTAGGGATTAGGGTTTGCGAGATTGTGAGGAAGAATAAGAAGAATGAGTAAGGAAAAGGGTTTACGAACCCGTGGAATTGCCGGTACTGTAGCTTACTCGATCAAGTAGGTCGGGTACTCGATCGAGTGCCCTCTACTCGATCGAGTAGGCGCTATTTGGTCGAGTTCCGTAGGAAATTCCTACATCTTCGACGTCATAGCTTCCTAACTAGATCGAGTAAGGTCTACTAGGTCTAGTAGGCACTCATACTCGGTCAAGTAAGGTTGGGTATACGGTCGGAATTACGAAATTAACTGAAGATTCCTGCAAAACAACATCACATGTCGACCCCAAACCATGTTCGGAAGTCGTCACCGGTTACCGTAATCATTCTCATCACACTATTACTACTCAAATGTATCACAACGGTTTTACCCACTAAGATACATACCATATTATTCTACAGCGAACTTCACGCAACATAATTTACCATGCTATTAAATCATTCATGTATACATTTAACGCATTATTTCATAACTAAACCTTTATCTACAACTCCGCTAATAAACTTATAAGCACATTACTCTAATTACTCCTTTAACATTAAATTTCCAGGTATCATCCAAGTGTACTAGCAACATAATTATGCTTCAGCATAAACAAATTAATCTACTCAAATTAATCACGTCACACGCGAAAGCTTTCAGCCATTCATATATCACATTCATCCATTACTATTTTGATAATTCTCATTACAATTCTACAATTCTACAACTCTTTAACTATCATCATTAGTACATTATAAGACATATAAATCCTTATAGAAACTACCTTTACTAACAACTTGAAACAAACACAGCCATTACCACATTTCATATCGCATCACACGTTTCTACTCTTTTCACATACTTCTATCTTATAAAACCTCTCACGTTCCTCGTTATCATCACACACACATATTAACTCTATCCAAAACTTCATCATATATGATTCTAACATAACTATTACGTACATGCTAACTTCAACAGAGACTCGACCACAATCAATTCTAACATAATCACCATACACATTAGGCACCTAATTGCCGACTCAGCATCCCCATACCCAGTGACTGGCTTAAGCACAATGAGGCCAATATTTTGAAATGAGGGCGCCTACTGACCCAAAATCTAGCATCGGCTGGGGCTCTCAATATACATACACCAGGTTCATTTTATTAGACTCACTACGTTCATTAGGCTCATTTGTTACAGGTTCCAAAATCGTCGCTCTAATACCACTTTGTGACACCCCCATATACCAAGGAGCCTTAACAAGACCTTCCCTATCATATAAGGGCATCACCATCTTGGTTGCCCGAGGTAAGTAATCATCAAAAGTCGATAAAAGAACATTTAAAGTTAATTTTACAAGTGACACAACCAAACTACTAAAATAAAAGATACAACTCGTCAAAGCTATATAACTACTTCTGACATTACTCATGAATACTCATCCCTGCCAGGACTCCAGCTACCATCAAAGACAACACCTGCTAAGACGGACTGCTCACCATAAGGGATCACGGCAGACACAACAAAACAAACAAGACACACCACACAAGGCCAGTAACTGAGGCATGACACAACAAACGGTACCAACATATTACAAACGCAACCAAAAACACACACACAGTCACAACCACTCCAACTAATCTCCGTTACCGACTGTCCACTGGACCAGCCCTGCCAGTGGGGGGCCGCAGCCGTACCCACCAAATCCCCGCTCATCATATCGAGCGATAAACCCTGTCCCATTAATGTGCACATCCCCTCCCGTGGCGGGTTCCACGGAGGGCGAAACTAGGGCGTGAAGCCACTCCCGCAAGTGACTCCACTCAGCCGAGGACGCACCTCGAGAACCAAAGACAATCAATCACAAACAGTTGCAATACAACAACAAGCAACAAAACATCATACACCAACCGATTACCACGTATACTCAGCCACACGGTCACAACAACAATACAACAACCGACACACTAGACCACCAACAAAAACCGAGTAGGCGAACCTACCTTTAACCAAAAGCAGTGATTTCTCGATCAACCATACGACATCAACCAAGCAAGAAATCCCTACAAACAGTATACAAGCCTATTACTACTAATACAACCCTACAAGGAACAACAAAGACAAAGATGATGACGATAACATACCTACGCATCCTAGATCGGCGTTAAGACCGCTACCCGACTCAAGCAATGCATCCTCAAGGCACTAGCATCCCCAAAGGCTCCCATGGAACGTATATGGTGAAGGGAAATGAGGGAGGCGACATTAAGATCTGAAGGAAGGAGGCGGAAATGATTTGCGGTTTTCACAAAACACGATTATAAACCCTCGCTGAAAAGACGCTACTCGATCGAGTAACCCACTTACTCGATCGAGCACTACAAGAAAACAAGGTAAAGGCGTCTATAGTAGGCGACTGTCAAAACAGTCGCCAATTTGGCGACAGAAAAAAAAAAGCGGGCGACGGACAAGAGTCGCCAATTTTGCGACTGTAGCTTTTTATCCGAAAATCTGCAGGAAATCCACGGGCGACGAAATATTATCCAATTTGGCGAATGAAAACAGTCGCCAATTTGGCGACTGAAAACGGTCGCCAAATCCCTGCTTTGTTTTTATCGCCTCTTTCTTCACCCGTCATTCTTACTTATTCATCCTACAATCTTAAAAAAAAAAAAAAAAAAAAAAACCACCACCCGACGCCACCATCATCTACCCCTACCACCGGACGGCAACACATCCGCATACCACATCACTACCGACCACCTTCCTTCACTGTTCTTCTTTTTTATAAAGGTTTGTTTTCGACTCAAATTGATTTAATTACTTCAATCCTTCATATTTTGTTTAAGTTGTGATGCTTATTTAGTATTTAGTTGTAATTTATACATTAGTGATGCTTATTAAGGTATGTAGTTGTAATTTAATTAGCATTTTTGTTAATTAATTTGAGTTAGGGTTAGAAATTGGGGTTTTTGTTATATTAGTAATGTCATTTGATTAGGGAATGTAATTGAAGGTTATCTTGATAATATTAGTATTATTGAAGGTAGTAACTTAGTTTTATTAATATTGAAGTAGTATTGTTGAAGGTAGTATAATTTTATAAAGGTAGTATAATGTTAGGATTGTTGAAGGTAGTATAATGTTAGTAATGTCAATTTTTTTTCATACTTTAGTTATAAAACAAATTTGCCTTATAATTAACGAAATTAAGTTAAAATGAGCATGATGTATAAATTGTATTTTTCAAAATTTTATTTAAAATTTTGACAACTTATTTAATATATAACTAGGTTTGTGACCCATGAGATTCACGGGTTTATCCGTTTTGATTTTGTTATTTTTATCGTATTGTTTATATTTGTCCGAGCAATTAGTTGATCCATTAAAAAAATATAGTCTTGAAATACATAAAAGTTAATTGGTAAATGTCTTATTTCTTTGACAATTTTGATTTATTTTCAAAACTATATATTGTATTTTAGTTGTTATTTTGATTAATATACTAAGAATATGTGGTTTTAAAAAAGTTACCTTTCAATGAGTCCAGTAATTCATGACACGATGTAAAAAAAAAATTAAATGCTTAAGGTTGCTTTTTGATTAAATTGTATAGATTTTGTACTAAATTTTCTATGTAAAAGTTTGAACGTCGCTTTGTCTTCCGGCAAATAAAGTTAGTAAGTAAAGACGAAAGGGCAAATTAATGTATAATGTTGAATTATTTCTCTTTTTTTTCCTTCTTTTTTCTAGATTAATAAATCTCACAATATAAAGAGCTTAAAACATATAGAATTATAAGGTTTTTTATCTTCTCAATATTTTATTGTCATAAATCATATAGTAGCATAGTTAGGAACTTTAATAAATGCTAGTATATCATCTATACCAATTTGTCAAAAATTCTAAATTTTATATTTTTGCATAAATGATAAAATGAGTTAAATAATAGCCTATTACAAATCTCATTGTAATTTCTTATGTGTTATAAGACATATGCATTAGATAATATGACATGTACGCATAAATATTAGATAATAATTTACATTTAACCATTATCTATGTCAATAGAATTTTTTTGTCCAACTTGTTAATAAGATTGAGATCCTCGCAACTCCAATTTCATTCTATGAGAGCTATTTTTCAAAGAAAAAATAATGAATAAAAAAGAAACACATACCCAAATAAAACATACATTTGAAAATTTCTGAAATACTAAATTTTATTTATGAACCAAAAAATAATTAGTCATTCAAATTCATGTAGTCAATTTTGTAGTTAGTTTATAACATAGTATTGAGTGGAATGGAGGGAATATTTGTTTAAGCAATTCTAGTATTTCTCTTCTTCAAATAGTCTTCTTTCTCCAATGAATTATCCCTAGAAAATCCATTAAGTGATTAATAGAAAACAAATTGTAGAATTTTATTTATGTAATATTAACCTTATCGTTATTAATTTAGGTTTTCTTTTAAATAATGTAAGAAATAGAGTATTGAATCATAAAAATGTAAGTATATTTACCTATGAATAGCACAATTTCACAAATCTCGATAGCCCTTAAATGAGAATAAAACAACATATATGTGAAGGTTAAAAATGTGAAAATTATTTCATAACCAATGGAACTTAAAAATAAATAAATAAATTATTAATTTAAAACCTTAGTACACTTACTTTGATGTTGATACAATGATAAGAAAGATTATTGATACATATATATAATTCTTTTGGCGATGGGGGTAAAAAGATATTCGCTTGAATTTCGGCTCACAAATGTTGCCTTCCATTAAACATTTATAGCCAAATGAGGATGTGTTTTATGACTTATGTTTTTTTTTTTATTATTACCAAATTTAATATATACATAAATATGTATAAATTTTTTATGACTTTTGAGCATTCATTTTCATTATTAGCAAATTTAATATAGACATAAATATAGAGTAATGAGAAATGAAATATAAAAGGTTTTTTTTCTTTTTTTTTTTTTTTACAAAATCCACATTGCATGATAATTGTTTAGGGAATTATCTTGCGAACTAAAAATGGTAGATATTTTGTCTTCCCTTTTATTTATAAATCATATTTATAGATTTACATATGTATTCAATTTAATGAAATTGAGCAATTTTATTGCGATAATATTTAAGAAGGAGTTGCACATATAAATAATTTAAAATTAGAGTACGTGATGTAAATTTTTATTTTTCCTTTAACCAGTTGTAGTTTTAAAAATAAAAATGTCAATGTTTACTGTTAAGCATGTTATTATTTGCCCTTAATATTTACAAATTCTTTATTATTTCATAAACAGTGTAAAATTAGAATTATGTGATATTTATTTGTTACATAAAATATTCTAAGAATAAACGTAGAAATTTAAAATTTAGTATGAATTTTGATTTTTAATTGTTTTTTTAATTTATCTAGAAATTAAAAAGGCCAAAATTTAATGTTTGTTATACTAATTTGTTTTTTATGTAAATATTTTTTAATGTGTGTATCGTTTTAAATGGTTCATTATAAGAACATGAATTACCCTATTAATTAAGCACGTCATACTACATGGAGGATTGATGACATGGAATTTTGATAATGCAAGGTGGCATTTAGGAGTGCGAGGTGGCATTGTCTACGTGGCTTTTAAGGTTTACCCTTTTAATAATATTTATAGATGACCTAGTACCCGTTCAAGAATTACTCATTAGGAGCAATTCTTGAATAGTCCCCATTTTGGGGCTGTCTTTGTACGTTTTAAGTCACTTAGGTAGTAAACACATATTTGTGATTTTATTAATGAGAAAAGAATTTGGTTGCATATTGGGCTTCTGTTTTTGTTCTCCCTAAGGGAGTCATACTGAGAATAGAAGCCATTTGCAGGAACTTTTTATGGGATGGCAGTGCAGATTATAGGCGCTCTCCTTTAGTTGCTTGGGATACAATTTGCAGTCCAAGGCAAGAAGGGGGATTGGGGCTTAAAAATCAGGAACTATGGAATATAGCTATGGTTGGAAGACTTGTGGATTGGGTAGCTACAAACAAGGAGTCCTTATGGGTGAATTGGGTGAATGCTAACTATCTGAAGGGGAGGGAATGGCAGGAATACACTCCAACAAGCAACTCCAGTTGGGTGTGGAGGAGGATATGCAGAGTGAAGCAGAGGCTAGCAGCTGGGTATTTGCAAGGGATATGGCAGGTGCAACCCTCGGGTACACTGGGTCGGTTGTTATGAGTGGCTCAGAGGGACACAACCCATAGTGGAGTGGTCTAAAGCTATTTGGGATAACTGGAGCTTACCTAAGCATAGGTTCCTGGGATGGCTTATTGCTCACAATTCGTTACATACAAATAGCAGACTTACGAGATTTGGGATGGATGTTGATGGACAATGTGTCCTTTGTGGGTTAGCAGAAGAGACGCAGCAGCATTTATTTTTCGCGTGTGCCTACAGTAGGAGAGTCCTACAGTTTGTGATGGATCTTGGTTTAAAGCTCCCCGAGGATGACATTTTGCATTGGTGTGTTCATAATTCGGCTTGAAAATTCAGCGAGGGGTGAAGGTTGCTTTGGTTATGAGCACTTTGTATCAAGTATGGCAGCAAAGGAACAAGTGTAGAGTGGAGCAGGTTCTGATGAGGCCTCTGTGCTTGGCTCAATGGATCAGTGAAGACATGAGGAAGAGAATAAGGGAAAGAGACAAGAGTCGGATGACTACACATGAGCTAGATTGGTTAGGCAATTTAAAATTTACTGAGTTTTGAAGTGCTTTGCCTTGCTAGTATGTAATTGACTCCATATTTTTAAATATAATATACTCTCACATTTTACCAAAAAAAAAAAAAAAAAGAATTTGGTTGCAATTTCCTTCAATGTTCTCTGAATACATATGTGGAATATAAATCTATTCCACATTGTGTATTTGGAGAACTAAGGGGAATTGCTGCCGAATTTTTTTCTCATTAATAAATCACAAATGTGTGTTTACTAGTGACTCAAAACGTACATTGATGGGTTTAGGTTGGAGTGATAAGGACCCAATTGAAATCTTGAAATTAGCATAAAATGGAGGATGAGATAACCATTGTTTTTTTGTTGAAATTAAATATTATTATTTAAAATGGTTAGTTTGCTATATATTGCCTATAGATTAAAATGAAGAGATCTGAACGTAGCTGGATGTACGAAGAAAGAGTAGATAAGAAGAAACGTCCTATCGCTAGTTTTGTAAAGGGAGTTCGTGGATTTATTGAATTTGCTAGATGTCAAGATTCATATGATTTGGAACAACATAAACTTAGGTGTCCTTGTATGAAATGTAAAAACTTAAAATATTTATTTGACATTGAAGTAGAAGAGCATCTTGTTACAAATGATTTTTTTCCAAACTACTACAATTGGATCTCCTATGGAGAAAAATATTATCCCGAAAAGCCTCAAATCCAACAAAATGAGAACCTATATAGAGATATGGTACTTGATGCCTTTCAGTCTAATGATTTCATTAATGACGATCGTGTACCAATGATTGATGAAGAACAACCAAACCCAAAAGCAAAAGCCTTTTTTGACATGCTAAGTGCTTCCGAAAAAACCTTATATGAGGGGAGTAGAATGACATTGTTACAAGTTGCATCCAAGATAGTTACTTTAAAATGTGAGTATAATATGCCATTTAAAGTCGTTGATAGTATTGCTACATTGGTTGAGGATATTATACCCGATAATAATGTTTGACCCAAAATTTCTACAATACCAAGAAAGTAGTCAAAGGTCTTCAGCTTTCACATGAAAAGATTGATGCATGTCCTAAAGGATGTATGCTTTTTTGGAAAGATGATGCTTTGCTTGACAAATGTAAGAAATGTCAAAGGGATAGATATGAGACAAGTGAAGGCAATATTGTTTTGAAGGGGAAGAAGGGTAATAAAAGGAGTGGAAAGAGAAAGAAACCAATATCAGCCAACACATTAATTTATTTTTCATTAGCTCCAAGACTTCAAAGAATGTATGCCACGAAAAATCTTGCCAACCAAATGAGATGGCACAAAGAAAATCCTCGTACACCAGGAAGACGTGTCATCCGAGTGACGGAGAGGAGTGGAATGCAGTTACAGAAATACGTCAATTTTTTAGAGATTTATGTTCCTCCACGATATCAGTTGAGGACATGAGTCATTTAGAAGACCAAATACCAGAAATTTTATGTAAACTTGAGATGATATTTCCGCCTTCTTTTTTCAATTCGATGGAGCATCTACCTATCCATTTGCCATATGAAGCTAAAGTTGGTGGACCCGTCCAATATAGGTGGATGTATCCTTTCGAAAGGTTTATTAATCATGCGAAGAAAAAAATTGGTAATAAAGCTCGTGTGGAAGGTTCTATATGCAATGCCTACCTAACGGGAGAGATTGCCAATTTTTGCTCTCGTTACTTTGAAAAACATATTGAGACCAAAGCAAAAAACTTGAATATTGATGAAACACATGAACTAGACACAAGTATACCCAAGTGTTTCCAAATGCAAGATGAAATAGGGTGTTCATCAGCTGGGGGAACAAGATTTCTGGATGACAAGGATTATAACCGTGCCCACCTTTATGTGCTATCTAATTGTGAGGTTTTGGAGCCATATGAAGCTCAATTTGTGATAGATTTCATTAAAGAACACACTAATGTGAACAGAGAGGATGTTTGGAGTAAGCATGAGGATCAATTTCCAGCCTGGTTTCGGAAGCATGTATGTAAGCTAAATATTCAAGATGATGTGATAAGAAGCTTGGATTTGGGTCCTTCTCGAAAGGTTGTGACGTGGAATCGATATTCAGTTAATGGGTTTAAGTTTCAAACATTTGACTATGGCAAAAGTAAGGCTAGATGCAACTACGGCGTTACTATTTCTTCTCTTGATGGCAATGAATATTATGGCATATTAGAGGATATCTTTGAGTTGTGCTACAATGGCCGGGATCGGGGTTATAAAACTGTCTTATTCAAGATTCAATGGAGGGATAATTCCGTAGCTGGAACGAGAGTCCATGATCGTTACAAACTCGTGGAAGTGAATCATACTCGAACCTACTCTAAATATGACCCATTTATACTTGCACAACAAGCTCATCAAGTTTATTTTGCATCTCTTCCGAGCACAAGTAATGATAGACAACAAAAGCAATGGTGGGCGGTTTTTAAAACAAAGGCACGATCAGAAGTTGATACATCTTTTTTCCAAGAAGAGGTTGTATCAGAAACAACTTTGTCCCCAGTTGATCATGATGAAATTATTTATGCAAATGAGATAGAAGCGGAGAAGGATTTAGAAGAGGAAGAAGAAGAAGAGAATGATAAGGAGAGGGATGAGATAGAAGAGGGGGAAGAAGAAGAAGAAGAAGAGGAGGAGGAGGAGGAGGAGGAACAAGAAGAAGAAGAAGAAGAAGAAGAAGAAGAAGAATAAGAAGAAGAAGAAGAAGAAGAAGAAGAAGATGATGATTATGATGATGATGATGATGATGATGATAATGAGTAAGAGAGGGTATTGAAAATATACATATCAAAATTTGGAAATAAATATTAGCGTTTTATCTTCTTCTTTTATACCTGTTTATTAGGTTTTACTTTTTTTGTATCTTATAATAATTATCCTGTAATATTTGCTAACACTTTTTATTCAATTGTAGTACAAATGGCTCGTGGAGGAGGTAGGCAGCGGGGAGGCTATAGTGAGGGAGGTAGTAGCTCCCGAGAGCAGGAGGAGGACGTTGACCCTTCTACTACGGAGGTGAGTGAGGAGGAGGAAGAGGTTGTTATACCCCGCCATACTGACGGTAGGATGATCCTTGATCCGACTGGTCTTTGGTAATTTTTTATTCATCCTAGTTTGTAATTTTTTTATTTAGTAATAAATGACTTTTTTTAGACATATGTTATACATTATTTTTTTTCCTATATAATTATGTTTTTAACATGTTTTATTTCAGGTTTGGGAGTCAAAACAGTTGTTCGTGGAGTGACTGCTAGCACCCAAGAGAATATGACACACGACGTCACTTGTTGGAGTAACACTAGTGCTGAAGATAAAGAGATGTGGTTCAACAACTTCCGGGTATCTATTTATAAAATATATATTATTAAATAACATTAATTTATTCTAATTTCCTTATTATTAATTTGTTTCTCATGAATTTGTTTACTATTTGTAGCGTGTGTTCTATTGGCCAACCGACCTTGAGCGCCTAGTTTGGCTAAGGTATAATGACATTGGCAAGAAGAGGCTAAGGGACAACATGTATAAGATGTCTAAGAGGAAGAAGGCACCATCTTTCATGAAAGGTATTTAGTTTCTTTTAATACCCGTAATTAGTTAAAATTCATTACATATTTTGAAACTATATTAATTAATAATTGATATTTTATTGATTATAGGTACGTCATATGAGGAATTTACCAAGTACCGGAACAGTCCCGAGTTCAAGGAAGCATCGGCCCGGAACAAAATCAACAAGAGAGGAGGAGAAAAGGACGCGAAAGTTAAGCCTACTCATTACGGAGGGTCTCAATATTTTCATGATCGAGTGTTGTCAAGTGTAAGTTATTTGTCTTAGCTTTTAATTTAATAGTCTTCTAATTTAGTCTCATTAGTTATCATGTTTGAGTAACAATTCCTTGTTTTTTTTCTTCCCGGAAGGCCAAGAAGAATAAGGGCAAGATGCCCACGATTGTTAATCTCTTTGTTGACACTCACGCAAAGAAGACAAGTAAGGGCAAGTTGATCTTCACGAAGGCAAAAGATCAAGACTTATATGTAAGTGTAAAAAAAAAATTAATGTGTTAAAGTATATGTTTTATCAATTTTTAGACAAGTAACCTCTAACCATTAACGTTTTATCAATTTTTTAGGATCGATTCCTTGTCCGAAAGAAGAACAACCCGGACATTGATGACAACGAGCTATGGCTTGATCTTGTTGATGGGTTCCAAAGAGGAGATGTGTACGGAGCCGGGACGGCAAATGAGCTTTACTACGATCCTCCAACAAGAATAGGGTCAATTTCCTCCCAACAACAACCTTATACCCTGGGTATCGTAAGTGTGCTCCAAGCTCAATTAGCCGCCAAGGAGAAACAGGATGTCGAGAGGGAGAGGCGGGATGCCGAGAGAGATGAAGAAATGAGGAGGATGAAGGGGGAAATGGAAAGGATGAACTCCTTTTCGCCAATTGCAATAGTGGGTGGCGCCCGTAAGAAAAGGATCCTAGAGATCCTAATTATGGAGGTGGTAGTGGAGCCGGAACGTGTTTCCCGGTTATGTAGTTTTTTAGAGAACATGTTATTGCCGGATAATGTTAGATCACCAAAACTCGTAGTTGTGTGTATGAAACATGATTTTCTTTATAAAATTTGGTCGTGTTGGCTTCCCATGTGTTCTCTGCTGGTGGTGTTAGTTTATTTGCAGGTTTTTACGTATTTGGCTAGGTCAAAAACGATTTTTAGGCTAAAAAACATGTGAAATTGGCGACTGAAACTGGGCAAATGGCGACGGAAAACAGTCGCTAACCTTCTGATCATAAATTAAAAATGGTGACTACAGCGACAGAAAACAGTCACCAAAATGGCGACAGAAACCCGTCGCCAAATTGGCGACTATGACCCGTCGCCAATTGTTCCAATATGGAGGTGACGTGGCCTCTTTATGGCGACTAATGATAGTCGCCAATTTGGCAACTGAAGAATAAAATCGGTCGTCAATTTGGCGACAGGTTTCTGTCGCCCGCTTTAAATAAATTCGTCGCCAAATTTGGCGACTATGTCCCGTCCCCAAAGGCGACTAAATCTAGCTACCCAGTGCGGGTGACGGGCCTTAGTTGCTATATTCATAATGGCGACTGTTCTCAGTCGCCTTATATGGTCGCCTTTGACCTTATTTGTTGTAGTGGAGTGGCCCCTACTCGATCGAGTACCCAAGCTACTCGATCGAGTAGCCTCTACTCTATCGAGTACCACACACTCTTAAGGTTAAATAAGACACAAGGCGCCTCTTGCACACATTTCTAAAGGTTATCACTAGCCCTAAAGGTCGGTCAAGGTTGGTCAACGAGTCCCTAAAAGGACGGGTATTACAGATTTTTTGAAATTTTGACAGAGTTTCGACTTGACTTTGAGATTTTTTAGGCCATTTTGAAAGATTTACATTTTTTACATTTTGAAGAAAGATTTTGAAAATGGTTTTGTTTACAAAAGGTGATAATATATAAGTTACAAATACAAACATGGGCATTATAACGGTATGTTGAGTGCTTTTAGAAGGGTTTTAGTTTGAAGGGTGGGTTGCCATACAAAGCTATCATACCCTGGTCTGTGGAGAGGTCCATGCCAAACATGAGTCGGGTCGGTTGTCCATTCGCTCGAGTAGTGAAAGATCTTGATACAAACATGAGTAACCATCGTGGTATGATTGACGTCAATCGCTATCCATATTTGGGCACAAATAGGAATTTACACCGTCTAGATGGGACGATTGGTCGAATTGGTTGGGTTAAGCCTAGGAAGGCTGACTAAAACGACCTAAGAAGGTCGAGTAATGAAAACTGACAACTGTCTCATATGAACTATTCCCTAACCTTGTTCAAGCTTCATCCTAGGTAACACTAGACTTAATCTAAGTGTATCGTCCTCAGCGGAGTCGCCAAACTGTGGATACAGCCACCCGCACGTTGATTTTGAGGCGGCGACACTTCTCCCACGGAACTCCGGCACGAGGCCGAAGCACTTCATGAGCCGTAACCAATTTGAAAGGCATTGAAACCGGTGAAAGGTTTGACAATCCCGCATTTGTGGAGTCGCCAACAATTTTTATGGAAAATTTGAACCGTTCGAATACCTCGTGTCATGTCAAGACACTAAGTAGTGACATGAACACTAAGAAATTCTTTACCCTTAGCATTCTATGTCTAGAATGACTCTCTTGATGCCAATGAACACGGATGTTCACAAAGATCTTGAGTAAGGGGTGAGGGTACGTATTAGGAAGCTCGTTTATTTGAACACCTAATACCGCTCACTTCGTGATCGAGGCCATTTCGTGTTCACAATTAAGTATATATGGTCGTTGGTCAATGGTCGATACAAAACACAATTTATACTTCACAAACAACTCTACAATTAGTAAAGAGGCAAGTAAAGGTCGGATCCCAAGGGACGGGTATTGAAATGAGAATTCTATTGTAACTAGTAGTGTCTAGGGGTGTCACAAATTGGGTTGATGTAGAAGGTTACTAAACTAAAATAACAATGAAAATAAACTAGCAAGATGAATAAAATAAGGGGTGTAAACAATTGATTAAAGGCACTAGGGTGTCATGGGTTCATAGGGGAATCATGGGATATGATCATACAAACATGTTCTCAAATTATAAGCAAGCAATTATTGTTGTGATGGATTGAGTTGGGTTATATCTTACAATCCTAGGAAAGTTTGGGTCCCGGAGCCGAATCGATTAGATTGTACAACACCTACAAGTCGACTTAATCTTTCCTACTCAACACATGCATGGTCTAACAAGACTCGAGTTGGGTTATGTCTTACAAGTCTCATTGAAAAGATAGAAGATGATAGTAAATGCAAGGATTCATAGGCTTAGCATTTCATCAAATATAACATGTGCATGTATTAAGATCAAAACAAGCAAGCAAATAAGATATGAAAGCATATTGATTTAAGCATGAATCATCCCCATGATGGTTTCCCCTAATCACCCATTAAACCCTAGCTAAGAGACTACTCACTCATTATCATGTTGATCATGCTAGAAAGGTTGTCAATCATACTAACATAATGAAACATGATGAATAAATGAAAGTAATTAACAATAATTAAAAAGGGATTAAGAGATTATACCTACTAATGATTCCAATAATAAAGCAAGAATAATAGAAGTACTTGAATCCTAGATTGAGAGGTTGTCAATCTCCCAATAATAACCCAAATAATCTTCAATTACCCAAAATAAAGGAAGAACAAGAGAGAGATTAAAGAACTAAAACTTGGATTAAAACTTGATTAATACTTGATTACAATATAAAGAGAGATTTGATTGATATTAACTACACTAATTATTGATAAGAAGAACATGCTCCTCTAATTAGCCTAATGGGGTATTTATAGTGAAAATTAGGGAGGATGCATTAGGGTTAACTAAGGGCTAAACTAGTAATTACACTTTTTAAGTTGAGCAAGGAGAATCCGGTATTTTCTGAGAGAAGGGCTTCTCTTTTCGTAGCTTGAAGAATGAAAATCGTCTTGCATCTTGAAATCCGTGCGGATTAGAGTCGGGACGGCCGGATCTGGACTGAGGAATCCGAGCGGATTCAAGAGAGGGACGCTCGGATTGTCTTTGGGGAATCCGAGCGGATTCCAATGTGGGGACGCTCGGATTGGCTGGACGGACGGGCGGATTTGGTACAATCCGTTCGGATTGTAGTTCAGCGTCAATTCTTCTTCTTTTCTTCCCTTTTCTTCATAAATTCCTTGGGGATTTCCTCGGGGACTCAAGGATCCTTTTCTCAACATTGCTCTTCTACTATGATATGTACAAAGGCCTTCTAGTCTTGTCTCTCCTTGATGCTTGGTCATTGAATACAATCAATTTAGCCTCGTTTTGCCATGAAAATGCAAGATTCTTACTCCTTTCCTACCAAGGGATCAAAATCTCAAAGAATATGCAAAACAAAGAACTAAAGATAAGAAATGACCCAAATAGGCACTAAAAAGCATGGAAACAATGGTAATTCGGGGGCTAAATATGCGCCAATTATGGTCACATCACTTCGATAGCGGCCTCTACTAATGATCAAGGAAGTTGTTTATACTCGATATGTTGTCAATTGTATGCATGCAATGCAACATCCACAGATTTATCCTAACATGTGAGAATTAACTATGTCGGTGAACAAACTATTTAACAATTAATTGAGTCGAAGTTGGAGGCTAGATTAATTACATGTGAATGCCAAGTAAATAAATCATACATAATATGAAATAAATAAATAAATTACAAAAAGAAATAAATTACAATTGAATTACAATGGACAACTTGAATTTACGTCACAAATATGCTCGAAAACAAATGGATTTGAAAAGAAATAAAAAAAAAAGTTGAAACTTAAAACATGCAAATATGTCGAATTATTAGTGGTAATACGAGTTAGTGGTTGGTTAAAGTCCTAAAGCTAAAGTTACATCTGAACGAGATGAGTCCAGAGGCAGAAACCATCTCAGAACAGGCGCAGCATCTGCTGCGTCCCTTAGAAGAGGCGCATCAGACCGTGCGTCTGTTCTTGAGTTGGGTTCTGACTGTGAGAGTCAGAATCGTTAAATCGTTATTGTTTGTTGGTTAATTAACGTTGATTATTGTTATACAACTCGAGTGAATGTGACATAGTTAGAATATATGCATATGAAACCGTCATAAAGCGATAGAAGGATGAACTAAAACGAAATAAAATATTACAAGTTAGTTATTTACGATGTCAGAATTGATTTAAACAAAACTTGAAATTGGAAAACAAAGAATTGACGAAGAAACATAATCAAAATCGTATATCAAAGACGAATTTAAGGAACTTGCTATGAACAAATCGAGCCTCTTAAATCCGAGTTGGAATTTAATGATGAAAACCAGCAAATATTAGTTATAAGGGATTTAGGTCGGAAATTATTGAAAATTATTAATGAAAATCAAATTATAAACTGAAAATAAGAACATGAAAGAATGAAGAAGAGAAAACGAAAAAAAATATAGAAAACAGGTACTCGAGGAAGAAGAAGAAAGGTAGCAGCAGAAAAGCAACCTCTGGAAGAGTCGCAACAAATGCTGCGATCCTTCCAGAAGGCGCATCTGCTGATGCGTTTCTTCTAGGACGTTTTTCGCTGCTTTTTTGAAAAAATAGGTTTGAAAGAATGGTTTTGAAAACGGTTTTGAGCATACTTGTGATATTAATCCGTACATTAATTGGTACAAAATAAAATACAATAAATAAAATAGGGATTTACACCCTCAGACTTACATGTTTGGCGAAGCGAGATTAACTAAGCTGTCGTATTAGTGATTGCTCGACTCGATGTAATATGAAACTGCCCTCTTAAGAGGATTTAGAACAAATTGATTGAGTTGATTAAAGTGTAGTGGTCAAATTGGTCGGTCATGCAAACGTGACTGATACTCAGAATGATCTGAGCTAACCTGGTTGAGTAGATCAAGCACGTAGGCTTCAAAAAGTAAGAGCGCGGTTTTAGAATTCAAAGGGAGAAGAGAAAGGCGGACACTCGCGTGAAAAATATGTTAGGCGAAGGCCTCTATTTATACTATTCACGTGGAGGAATTATGGTAAAAGTAGAATTAGAAAAGAAATCCGGAAGAAATCTAAAAAATGGAGAAAAAGGAGCCCTGGAAGAGGCGCAACAGGAACTGCAACCCTTCCAAGAGGCGCAGTGCCTGTAGCGTTCTCTCTTGGGCAGTTTCCTCCTCAGCAAGAAAGATTTCCGCGGTTGATTCAGGAACTAGGGAAGATGTAGGCTTCCTTATTCTGCAAGATAGATATTTTCGTGATAAAAGATAGAATTTAGGAATATTACTCCGGAAAATTTTTGAATATTCCGACTCGGGTATAAGACGGTTTAGAAAATAAAAGCGATTTTTTACCCAAACTTCAAATGAACTCTAATTACTGTCAAAACGATCTTTTTGGCGTGTAGATGATGACCATGAGGTTGACTCGACTGTTTGAGTTATCACGTGTCTATGAACTTAAGCTCCGCGTAAATCAACATGCGGCCCAATCATCACTGGGTGGTTGGCGGGAGGTGCAGAAACGAGGTGTCTACAAATAATAATAATAATAATAATAATAATAATGATGATGATGATGATGATGATGATGATGATGATGATGATGATGATGATGATGATGATGATGATGATGATGATGATGATGATGATGATGATGATGATGATGATCATAATACATGATACATATGTATACGTATCGTCCCACCTCATTCACAAAAGCCCACCTTATCTAATAAACATCCCACCTTTTCTTAAAACATCACAACTCCACCAACATAATTAGAAGAGAGAAAAAGGGAGAGATTTGAAGGGAGCTTTGTCTCTCCGCCTTAAGATCTTAAGGTAAGACCGTCTTATAAACTAATATGTCTTTGATCTTATAACACCGTTAACCCACCGTGACCCTGACCTTGACTGCCTTGACCCCCGTTGACCGTGGGTATATGGTGGTTTGACTGAATGGTTTTAGGGTTTTGTCGGTTGTTGTGATTGTTGTTGAACCCGTATTAGTATAGGCTGTTTTAGGGGTCGTTGACCAGAGATTTGGTGGTTGCGCTGCTGCTGGTCCCCACCGTGGGTCAAGGGAGACCACGGTGGTGGCCTTTGGTGGTTGGTAAGGGGCTGTTTTACGCGGATTTTGCAAGGGCTGTACGGGGTTGTGTTGGTGTTTGTTGTATCATTTTATTGTTTTTTCAAGGCTGTGTTGCAGGTGGTTTGCACCGTCATGGTTGTTGCTGGGTCCACCGTGGTCAAGGGAGACCACAGTGGTGGTTGGTGGTGGGTTGGTGAGGGCTGAACCGTGTATTACTGATATAGGGATTTGTCGTCGTTTCCCAATCAAAAACAATTTATAAAAACCCAATTAAATGTAGTATTTAGTCGGGTGTCGAACACGAAGACGGCGGGGGTTTCTACTTAGTCTAGGTAAGAATCAAGTCTAGTCAAAAATTGTAAAGAGGTGAGTTTGGTTTAAACTACTAATCACAACTAAAGCAAGTAATTAAGATAAAAAGTGTTCTATTGATTAAAAGCTAGGGTTTTCGGGGTCATCTAAGCGAACTATGGGCAAACAAATCGATCAAACTAGTCTAAGGTGTAGGTTTGTCCTAAGACAGGATTCAATCTCTTGAAAATCCTATAGGCAATCACCAACTCTCATTGAGCAACTACCCAATCTAAAACATGCAACAAGACCACCAACAAACTCTCATTTAATGGAGGAATTAAGCTATCAAGACAAAAGGCACAAGTTCTCACTCACACAAATTGTCGAACACCTTGCATGCAATGCTTAAGAAAGACAAATTCTAACCCAAAGACTCAAAACTATCAACCTATCATGCCCAATAATCCGATTTAGACTCCCCCTAAACCCTAGAAGGGTAACTACTCACTCATCATGTTTCTAAAGGCAAGGTAAATAATAAAGATGGAGTCTTTAAGCATAAACATGGTGGGAGGATGAATTCTACTCCTAAACATGCAACAATCCAACAATAATTATGAAGAAAGATGATTTAATCTAATAACAAGGATGAGTAAACTAAAAGACACAATCTTTAACACAATCAACTCAAAGATTGAATCTTTGGGTGTAAACAACAAAGATGAACAATGAAAAGATGAACAATAGAGAAAACAACAACAATCAAACAACAAAGATGCAAATTTAACATAAACAACCAAACCAACTTAAAGGAAAAGCAAATGTAAACTAATGAAAATAGGGAGAGAAATAATACCAACTCAAATGCAAGAAAAGGAATTAGGATAGAATAATAAAGAAGGAGGAACCTTCAATCTTCTTACAACCCAAATTCAATTACTTAACTAATTGAAGAACTTGTCTAATTAAGGAATGATTAACAAAATGATTAACAAAGTTTGAAACTTGGAAAAGGAATTAATTTCAGATCTAGGGTTGTGTGTACAAAGGGTTTAAGGAGGGGGTATTTATAGGCTTGCCCAAGATTAAGAAGAAAAGAAGAGAAAAGCCCAATTCGCCTGTTGCTGCGTTCTGCCGGTGGACCGGCTGCCGGTTCGCCTACCGGCAGGGCGGTCAAAATGGCTTCAACTTTGGAACTTTAGCTGGCAAGTGTGTTCTGCCGGTGGGCCGGCTGCCGCAGAACACGGTCTTCAGAATCTTCAAATCCCTTTGATGTTGCGTCTTGCCGGTGGACCGGCTACCGGTACTCCAACCGGTAGCGAGGTCAAGCCTTTTTTTCTTCTCTAATTCAATTTAATTCTTCCTGTTGTGTTCTACCGGTGGGCCGGCTGCCGGCCTGCCGGCAGAACACAACCTTCAGGTCATTTCTTCTTCTTCTTTGCCAAGACTGGGGACGTGTTCTGCCGGTAGCCAGACCGGCTGCCGGCAGAACACGACATTCAGCATTTTTCCCTCTTCTTCATGTAAAGGCATTGAGATGCGTTTCTTGCCTCAATTCCTCTATACTCGACTCGGTTCCTGCAAAAGGATACACAAAATAATAAGTACGGGGATTGGGCACAAAATGCAAGGAAAGGCACACGAAATCGACTCGATATGAGTCGGATTGCATAAAAGAAAGAGGGAAATTAGGTGTAAATAAATCATATATCAAACCTCCCCACACTTAAACCTTACTCGTCCTCGAGTAAGTCTAAAATCAATGTACAAGTCCCTACTATAATAGATATGGAGAGTGGGTGCACAATATAAGCATCACTCAACTAAGCTACCACCTTAGTCGATCGAGTATTAGCGCACTCAACGCCCCTTCAACTCACAATTTGACACTCATGAGGGAAAAGTGCCCTATTGCAAGGCAAGTTGGGTCTTGCTACAAAATTTTTGATGCAATCAACAATTAAGCATGAGTCAACATATAAGATGCATCACACAAAAAAAAATATCAAACCGCTTTCCTCATCTAAGCGGCCGTTTTACTTTAAACATTTAAAGGTTTTGGTCGGGAGATATCGTCTCAAAGTCTTGGCGGGTGTCAATGCCCCAGTGGTGGCTCAAGCAACCTCAATGCGACAACCAAATGCCTAAGAAACAAATTCAAAGGCGGGAAAGAGGGAAGCAAAGCCTGACCTTCGAGAATCACATGACACACTCAAGATTCAACCAAATTGACCCATGACTAAGGGGACCAAGACTACCGACTTCCTCACGGTTTTCACTAGTCTCTCATTTTCTTTTTAGAACGGGTGATTTTTGTGCAAAAAGTAACCAAAATCACTCAACTACTCGACTCGTGAGACATGCCCGCAATCTAACATGGAATCCTCTCCTACAAGACCATTAATGAGATGCAAAAAAAAAAGGAAAATATGCATAAAAGAAACAAGGGTTGTAACGGGGCTAGGTGATGGGTCGAAACGGGGTTGGTGCAAGAACCATTTTGGAAAAATGTGGAGGTACACATCAAGAAGTTGCCAAAATTCCATTTCTTCCACTTTATTACAACAAATGAGTAACGTCTACACCCTAACAAAAATTGGTTTCCCGAATTTATGCAAACATTGTGCAAACCCGACTCACTTTGGAAAAATACAAAAATTATCACCTTATTGCAACCAATGAGTAACGTCTACACCCTAACAAGAAATTGGCTTGCCAAAATCAAGCAAAAATTGTGTAAACCCGACTCACTTAGGAAAAACATCAAGTGCCCCTTTATTCTTGCAACGCCTTTTTCTACCCCAATGATGAATGGGGTGTTGCTTGGCTTTTTTTTTCTTTTCTTAACACAAATATATACAAAACAACTAATTCTTTTTGGATTTTTCATAACTTTTTCACTTTTCTATTTCTTTTTCTTTTCTATTTCAAAACCTCTTTATTCAAACCAACCAAATGAAGGCAGTTATTCCGACTCAAATTATCAACTAGGACTCAAAACTCCTTTCTTCATACAACCAACAACATGTAAGCAACTTTCTTGATAAGGGAAGGTTGTTTATGGTATGTATCTAGTTTTGTAGGTGCCAAGAAAAAGGTTCAAGCTCAAAAGGGTTATCAAAATCGGTCCTAGTCTAAAGGGTCGAAAAATTAGGTTTATTTGGCAATGTGAGGCTCAAAAAAAATGAAATGCAACTTGTTGTTTCAAAATATGCATATAAATGAACATCTCATGGTCTAAAAGGAAGGGACGCCATGCTTGTGCGTCATGATGTGACATGGCACGCAAGGAGCCTACTCACACCTATGGGAGACCGAGTATGGATGTACCGATCCCAAGGAGGCTCTATCCTCACATTTAAGTAGCTATGTCGAAATCTAGGCCTAGTCTACGGTCTTGGTCTCACATGGTGGTCAAAACTCTCCGGTTTAGCCTCATTTCCCGGGCATTTGCAAGCAAACACCCTAACAAGGAGGTCACAAGGTGCAAGCCACTAAGAGGGGAAAGACACGACCTAGACAATATCATCATAGAGGGTATCATACTCCCTTCCTAGACCAAATTTTGTTCAAAAATTTATATACAAACTCAATGCAACAAGAAGGAAACAAAACACATATATACATGTGAAACAAATGCATGCAAGACATTAAAATGAACATAAGGTAAACATGCAACAATTTTAACTAATCCTAGCAACACATCAACACCAACAATCCACAAGTTCCCCAAGGGAACATCCAAGGCACAAAATCCCATTCTCCTTCATATACTCAAGAGATAAAAAGAAAGAACGGTAAAGGAGTAAGAGATTAGAACGAGTTTACCAAGCGTCTTCTAGCTCCTTTTTGCCTCGAATGGTCGATGTCTATGCCAAAGGTTAGCCAACAAACAACATATATATACAATGCAATGTTTTTGTAATTTTTGAAATTTTTCGATTTTTAGGCATTGTTTTGAATTTTTATCAAATTTAAAGGTATATACAATTATAAACAAATATTCACAAAGTGGATATTTCCCTCCCCACACTTAAACATTACTCGTCCCCGAGTAAGTCTCCAAGGGAACAAGTCTAGGGAGAGAATAGGCAAAAGAAAGGAACATATTTTTGTATTTTTGAAATGTTTGAAAATAGAAATAACATATTTTTGAGTTTTTTTTTAGGCCCTCCCCACACTTATTCATTTACATGGGAGGGTAAGTTGGAGAAATAAAAGAACTTGTTTTGGGGGTTTTTTAAATATTTGAAAAGAAATAACATGTTTTTGTATTTTTAAATAGGCGGAATTTCCTCCCCACACTTATTTATTTACATATTTCCGATGGAAATAAATGTGTGGAGGAAATTCGAAAATGAAATACGTGTTTTTGGTGATTTTTGATTTTTCAAATTTTTTAGTGGTTTTTTCAAATAAGCATACAATGCATGATATAACCTATATGCAATATTGAAATACAATGCAAGCTATACTATATGAATGCAATAACTAAATGTGACAATATATTACAAATTTGAAATCTAATGCAATCCTATGTGAATACAACTAAGTGACATTCTAACTACATGCATGCGAAAAATTAAACATGAATGAGAGGATTTGGATTAAGGGAGAGGTCGTACTTGTCATTTTGGATTGAAAAGGGAGGAAATTGGGCCACCAACTCGGCCCTCGGGACTAGGAGTCCATCTCATCATCATCATCATCATTTTCTCCGGTAGTAAACTCGGAGCCTTGAACCAAGTCCTCGGGGTTGAAGGTGAAATCACCTCCACTACCGCCGCCCATGAGACCTCCCGTGAAGTCTCCACTCATGTTCATCACACCGCCATCACCTCCCGTAGAAGCATCTCCCATAAAGGCCCCACCGGACCCCGAAGCACCAACATCACTAGCAAAGTAGGGCCGAATGCCCCCTACCCAATAGGCGTTATGCCCCTCCGGTGGAAAGATAGGGGCGGAAAAGTAGTCCGGTTGGAGGTTAAGACCTACGTGGACCATCGTCCCATCCGCTCTCGGGTAGTTCCCATCGGGCCATGAATAGTAGGAAGGGTGAGGGGCATCAAAGGGCACGTAATCCCGTCTACAAAAGTCGTCGTAGACCGGGTACGTACCGGTGGCTTGATCATAGTAAATGCGGTCCAATTTCCGCCCCAAGATATCCCTCTCGCTAGCGGCCTTGGCCGTGGCAATATCCATCCTCTCCATCCACTCGGTGAGAGAAGGTGGTAAGGGAGGATAGGAAGGTTGGCTCGAGGAGGACGCCTCACCTTGTTGGAATTGCCAAGGTGGGGGTTGGTGGGTTTGAGGCGCGGTGTATTGTAGGGAGGAAGGAGTGTCCATTCTACGGTCTCTTGTATATACACGTGGAATATTAGGAGGAGGTTGGTCGGTGGGTGGTTCTTCTTCAATATCAAGGAGGTAGAAATCCTTGTCTTTTTCAATTTTGATTGCCGTGACATTGGGGAGTGGGATAGAATTCTTGTAATTGATTTGCCAATACTCCTTGTCGTCAATGGGGTTTTCCTTAAGCCAACCAAGCTTGGTCCCCAAGTAATGCTTTGTTAAATAAGTGTCCCCGGGTATCCAATTCATGGTAGAAAGGTCCACCGGACGGTCCAAATTACGGGCAATACGGGTGATGATGCCACCCACATGAATCAGGACTTTTTGCCCCGGGGAACTAGCAATCTTAGACAAATGAATGGCAAGGTGGTGAGCCACATTAATTCTGAAGGGGGTGGGTTTTGTAAACAAGTAGGACCCCAAATTTTCGAGTTCATTGGTCCGGAAAACCCACGACTCATCCACCGCTAGAACAGTGCATCCCATAAATCGATGCCACACCCGAATGACGGGGTTGTGGCAACTCATTGCGGGCCTTTTCACTCCAACTTTATCCTCTAGGCCGGAAATCGCTTTCCATACTCGGGAATAATTAAAATCAGTGGGTGGGTTATGGGAAGGGGCATTTTCCAACCCAAACATGTTAGCCAACCGACCCAAAGTAATATTGTGCTCCTGGTTCATAAGGCGGAAACTAAGGGTGGCCACTAAATTCGTTTGTCGGTGCTTTGTAATCCGCAAACTACTCAAAAATTCCCAAGTGATACGGGGGTAAGTATATTCATGCATTGAGTACATCCCCTGCATTCCTACCCCGGCAAAAAGAGCCTCTGTTTCCCTAGCTAACCCAAGGGCCGACAAGGACGGATGATGCAAAAACATAGTGGGGGTGAGGGGCGATTTTTGAATAGAATAAACTTACCCTTTTGAGTTTGGGTGGTAAACTCAACCGTAGGAAAATCCGGATCGGGATTAGTGTCACTTGCGGCTCGAGCAATCAATTCCGCTTGATCCCTTGCTACGTCCGCTCTTGTCCTTCTTCCCGACATCTTGATGATTAGAAGTGATTTGGTGAAGATTAATGGAGGTTTGGTGGAGATTTGAGGGAGTTAGGGTTGAAAAGGGGGAAAAATGATGGAGGAATGAAGGAGGTAGAAAGAAGAAAGAATGAGGAAATGAGGGGTATCGTGCATTTTAATTAGGATCTGATTGTGCGTTCTGCCGGTAGGTGAACCGGCAGCCGGTCCACCGGCAGAGCACCCCTTCAATTTTTTCAATTTTTTTCATTTTTCGAATTCTTCCTCAAACAATTTTGACCTCGCTACTGGTGGACCAACCGGTTGCCGGTCCACCGGTAGAACACTCTCCTCAATTAAAATCTCCCTTTACCAGGTGTGTCCTGCCGGTGAGCCGGCTGCCGGCCTACCGGCAGAATACTCCTCTTCACCAGTTTTTCAATTTTCTTCAAGTCTTCTCGTGTGTCCAGCCGGTGGGCCGGCTACCGGCCTGCCGGCAGAACACACTTCTCATCAAGAATTCTTCGTGTTTTCAGCTTAGTCAAGTGTGTCCTGCCGGTGGGCCGGCTGCCGGCCTGCCGGCAGAACACAACATTGCTTCAATTTTCAACAAAACAATTTGCTCTCGGTGCCGGTAGGGGCACCGGCTGTCGGCCTACCGGCAGAGCACTACATTCAGCTCTTTTTTCACTTGTTTTCCTTCAACTTGCTCAATTTTCTTTAACTCGGAATTCAAGCTTTTTCGTTGACCTCGGGATTCGTGTTTCCCACAACTACACCGACGCATCATGTCGGGATTTCGGGTCAAACGAAAATAGTGCTTGTTTTCTTCAAATGTGACCTCTGTCACCAATCCAAAGTTGACAAAGTACGGTTCCAAATCTCTCATTATCTACCTAAAATGCATGCTATATACAAATGGTGGTTCTTGAGGAACTCCACCAAACCAAGGCTTGCTTAATTTTGAAATCAATCATCCCCCAAGGATGGGGGGTCTTCCAAATCAACTTCATTTCGGGCCTCAATGGGTAGACCCTCATAGAAGTACTTAACTCGATGACCATTCACCTTGAAACATTCTCCCTTGTCATTCTTTAACTCAAAGGAACCGTAAGGAAACACGGTGACTACTTCAAAGGGTCCCGGCCACCGAGACCTCAACTTCCCAGGAAATAGTTGAAAACGGGAGTTGAAGAGTAGTACCTTGTCACCTACAACGATCTCCTTCCTAGTGATTTTCGAGTCATGCCATCTCTTGGTCCTTTCCTTGTAAAGTCTTGCACTCTCATAAGCATCCATCCTCAACTCATCAAGTTCATTGAGTTGAATAAACCTCTTGTTTCCCGCAACATCTAAGTCGTAGTTGAGCTCCTTGAGGGCCCATCTTGCTTTGTGTTCCAACTCGAGAGGTAAGTGACAAGACTCGACATAGACCAACCGGTAAGGAGTAGTGCCGATTGGGGTCTTGTATGCGGTCCTTAGAGCCCACAACACATCGTTGAGCATAGCACTCCAATCCTTTCTAGACTTGTTCACAACCCGCTCTAATATAGCCTTGATTTGTCTATTGGATACTTCCACTTGCCATTGGTTTGGGGGTGGTAAGCAAGAGCTACCTTATGTCGGACACCGTACTTCTTGAGGAGCGCATAAATGGTTCGGTTGATGAAATGTGAACCACCATCACTTATAACGGCCCGGGGCACTCCAAAACGGGGGAAAATATAGTCTTTGAAAAGCTTGGAAACAACCTTTGAGTCATTGGTAGGGGAGGCTATTGCTTCAATCCACTTGGACACATAATCCACCGCAACCAATATATATTGGTTGCCAAATGAATATGGGAATGGTCCCATAAAATCCACACCCCATACATCGAAAAGCTCAACTTCTAAAATGTTGTTCAATGGCATCTCATCTCTCCTTCCAATGTTACCTCTCCTTTGACAAGAATCACAAGAGTGAACCATGGCATATGCATCTTTGAATAAGGAGGGCCAATAGAAGCCACAATGAAGTACCCGAGCTTGGGTCCTAGATGTGGATAAGTGCCCTCCATAAGTGGTAGCATGACAAGCTTGGAGAATTTCACGGCCTTCTTCTTAAGAAACACATCTCCGCTAGATCCCATCATTGCACCTTCTATAGAGGTGCGGGTCCTCCCACACATATCTCTTTGCCTCATACCTCAATTTCTTCCTAGCTTGGTTATCAAATTCTTCGGGGATAAAGCTAGAACTCAAGAAATTGGCTATATCCGTATACCAAGGGGTGGAATGGGTAATAGAAAGGATAGAATCGTCGGGCAACCATTCATTAATAGGGATCCCATCGTCTGTGTCCCCTCGGGACTCCTTAGTTAACCTCGATAGATGATCCGCAACAAGGTTTTCGGATCCCGACTTGTCCTTGATCTCTAGATCGAATTCTTGAAGGAGTAGCACCTATCTCAAAAGTCGGGGTTTAGCATCCTTCTTCACCATCAATTGTCTCAAGGCGGTGTGATCGGAGTAAACCACCACCTTAGACCCAACAAGATATTGCCGAAACTTTTCCACGGCATGAACAATTGCTAGCATCTCTTTCTCGGTTGTAGAATACCCGCATTGTGTTTGATCAAGGGTCTTGCTTGTATAATATATCACATGGTGCTTCCTATCCACCATTTGACCAAGTACCGCACTAACCGCGAAGTCCGAAGCGTCACACATGATCTCAAAGGGAAGGTTCCAATCAGGAGCCCGGATTATTGGTGCCGTGACCAATGCTCTCTTCAACCTATGGAAAGCTTCAAGACAAAATTCATCAAACACAAAGGGGGAATCTTTAAGGAGTAGTGAGGTCAATGGTTTTGCAATTTTTGAAAAATCCTTGATAAAACGCCTATAAAACACGGCGTGGCCTAGAAAACTTCTCACTCCCTTAACATTGGAAGGGGGTGACAAGTTCTCTATGACCGCAACTTTAGCCCTATCGACCTCAATACCCCTACTTGAAATGATGTGCCCGAGTACTATCCCTTCCTCTACCATGAAATGACACTTTTCCCAATTAAGGACGAGGTTGTGCTCCTCACATCGCTTCAAGACACTAGCTAAGTTCTCAAGACCAAGTTCAAACGAGTCTCCATGGACACTAAAGTCGTCCATGAAAACTTCCATGCTCTTTTCAAGGAAATCAGAAAATATTGCCATCATGCACCTTTGAAAGGTATCGGGCGCATTACAAAGGCCGAATGGCATCCTACGGTAGGCATAAACTCCTATTGGACAAGTGAAGGTCGTCTTCTCTTGGTCATCCGGGTGGATGGGAATTTGGAAAAACCCGGAATAACCGTCTAAGAAGCAATAGTATGCATGGCCCGCGAGCCTTTCTAGCATTTGGTCAATGAAGGGAATCGGGAAGTGGTCTTTTAGGGTGGCGGCATTGAGCTTGCGGTAGTCAATACACATGCGCCACCCGGTCACGGGTCTAGTAGGTAGGGTGGTGCCATCCTCTTGTTGAAACATATGAATCTCATTACGGAGCATCACGGTCTTTGAGGAAGGGTAATATTTGGCCATGAATGCTTTATCCAAAGCATCCCAAGTAGTGAAAGTATCCGGTGGGTGAATGTTCAACCATCGGTCCGCTTTGCCCGTCAATGAAAATGGAAACAACATCATTCTCAAGGTGTCTTCGGACACCCCATTCTTCTTCATCATTGAAACTTTCCTCTTAAACTTCCGGAGATGAGCATGGGCATCCTCTTCAATATGCCCCCCGAACAAATCATTCTCAATTAACCCGACTTGGGCGGGATGCATTTCAAAGTTGTTTGGGGCCAAGGTGCCAAAATTGATAGGGTTACATGAATCATTATGGTTTGGCCGGTTATGATCTCTAAGAGCCATTTGTGGTGGTGGATTTGGTATTTGATGTGGTGGTGTTTGTGGTGGGCTATTATAATTAGGAAAGTTATGAAAAGGGTTTTCTAGTAGAGGCTCAATTGTGAGGTTTGGTTGAAGTGTGGGTGTGGTATCAATGTTTTGTGGGATGTGTGAACTTGGTTGGTCAAAGTTTGCTTGAGGGGAACTATTCCTAACTCTCTCAAGGGTCCTTGTCCTCAAGGTTCTAAAAAGCCTTTCGGGGTCGGAGTTGAAGAGAAGAGCTTGGCGGTTCCTTCTAGGCATGCACTTGACAAATCGTTAGTCTCCTAGTGTTTTTACACACTAGGGGAAAGCAAGAAATCACACACTCTACAAAGAACACACAACTACTAAAACAAACTAACAATTAAGATAAGACTAAAGCAAAGACTCTAAGCAAAAACTAAGCATAACCTAACGCCATCCTCGGCAACGGCGCCATTTTGATATAGGGATTTGTCGTCGTTTCCCAATCAAAAACAATTTATAAAAACCCAATTAAATGTAGTATTTAGTCGGGTGTCGAACACGAAGACGGCGGGGGTTTCTACTTAGTCTAGGTAAGAATCAAGTCTAGTCAAAAATTGTAAAGAGGTGAGTTTGGTTTAAACTACTAATCACAACTAAAGCAAGTAATTAAGATAAAAAGTGTTCTATTGATTAAAAGCTAAGGTTTTCGAGGTCATCTAAGCGAACTATGGGCAAACAAATCGATCAAACTAGTCTAAGGTGTAGGTTTGTCCTAGGACGGGATTCAATCTCTTGAAAATCCTATAGGCAATCACCAACTCTCATTGAGCAACTACCCAATCTAAAACATGCAACAAGACCACCAACAAACTCTCATTTAATGGAGGAATTAAGCTATCAAGACAAAAGGCACAAGTTCTCACTAACACAAATTGTCGAACACCTTGCATGCAATGCTTAAGAAAGACAAATTCTAATCCAAAGACTCAAAACTATCAACCTATCATGCCCAATAATCCGATTTAGACTCCCCCTAAACCCTAGAAGGGTAACTACCCACTCATCATGTTTCTAAAGGCAAGGTAAACAATAAAGATGGAGTCTTTAAGCATAAACATGGTGGGAGGATGAATTCTACTCCTAAACATGCAACAATCCAACAATAATTATGAAGAAAGATGATTTAATCTAATAACAAGGATGAGTAAACTAAAAGACACAATCTTTAACACAATCAACTCAAAGATTGAATCTTTGGGTGTAAACAACAAAGATGAACAATGAAAAGATGAACAATAGAGAAAACAACAACAATCAAACAACAAAGATGCAAATTTAACATAAACAACCAAACCAACTTAAAGGAAAAGCAAATGTAAACTAATGAAAATAGGGAGAGAAATAATACCAACTCAAATGCAAGAAAAGGAATTAGGATAGAATAATAAAGAAGGAGGAACCTTCAATCTTCTTACAACCCAAATTCAATTACTTAACTAATTGAAGAACTTGTCTAATTAAGGAATGATTAACAAAATGATTAACAAAGTTTGAAACTTGGAAAAGGAAGTAATTTCAGATCTAGGGTTGTGTGTACAAAGGGTTTAAGGAGGGGGTATTTATAGGCTTGCCCAAGATTAAGAAGAAAAGAAGAGAAAAGCCCAATTCGCCTGTTGCTGCGTTCTGCCGGTGGACCGGCTGCCGGTTCGCCTACCGGCAGGGCGGTCAAAATGGCTTCAACTTTGGAACTTTAGCTGGCAAGTGTGTTCTGCCGGTGGGCCGGCTGCCGGCAGAACACGGTCTTCAGAATCTTCAAATCCCTTTGATGTTGCGTCTTGCCGGTGGACCGGCTACCGGTGCTCCAACCGGTAGCGAGGTCAAGCCTTTTTTTCTTCTCTAATTCAATTTAATTCTTCCTGTTGTGTTCTACCGGTAGGCCGGCTGCCGGCCTGCCGGCAGAACACAACCTTCAGGTCATTTCTTCTTCTTCTTTGCCAAGACTGGGGACGTGTTCTGCCGGTAGCCAGACCGGCTGCCGGCCTGCCGGCAGAACACGACATTAAGCATTTTTCCCTCTTCTTCATGTAAAGGCATTGGGATGCCTTTCTTACCCCAATTCCTCTATACTCGACTCGGTTCCTGCAAAAGGATACACAAAATAACAAGTACGGGGATTGGGAACAAAATGCAAGGAAAGGCACACGAAACCGACTCGATATGAGTCGGATTGCATAAAATAAAGAGGGAAATTAGGTGTAAATAAATCATATATCATTTACACGGGCAGGTATTTGTGCAGGTCGTGTGGTGTTTGCTACAGATGGTAGCAGGGGTTGGGTCGGGGCAGGAGGTGCTGGCCGTGTCCACCATGACTGGTGGTGGCGGCCACGGTAGTGGTAGTAGAGAAGGGATGTCGTGGTTGTTGCAAGGAAGGTGAGTGTTTGGGTTACACAGTTTTGAACCGTGTATAGTGGGCTTTGTGAGTCGGTTTCTAATTATGGTATTATGGGTTATGAGTCGGGATTTGAACCATGTAGTTGGCGAGTAATCGGGTCGGGAGTGGGTTTAATTATATTAGATTATATATTGTATTAATAACTAAATTAGTAGTAATTATGCGTGATTGTATTTTATTTAGGTGTCGGTTTTATGGAGGAATATTATTAATTGGATTGCTTATGGAGTATGCTAAAAGGTAGGTTAATCCTACTCGGTTTCAATAAGTTTGAATGGTCATGTGAGTCGTTATTGAGTGGTCATTGCATTATAATATGTTTGTAATACCACAGATTTCTAGGCATAGTAAACTCGGTCGAGTAGGTTGTACTCGACCGAGTGGGTTGTACTCGACCGAGTGGGTCATCGAGTGTTTTGAGGCAGGCTACTGCCTTGGGTGCACTCGGACGAGTACGTGAGATACTCGGTCGATTAGGACGTACTCGGTCGAGTATGTCTGGTACTCAATCGAGTACCCGGTCCGACGGGTTGTTTTTCCGCGATTTTGATTAAAATGATTAGAGAAGTATGAAAGACGTGTTAAGCAGTCTAATCAGTTTTTAAAACACATTTCTCACAAAACCTAAACTACGTAATTACGTTGTAACTTCCCCACTTACCAAGGAGCCTTACTAAGACCTTCCCTAATAAGTAAGCATGAGGAGTCTATTGATCGAATACGAAAGAGGGGGGGGGGGTGAATTGAGTATTAAAAACGATGCCCACTTTTTCGAAATATATGATGTGAAATTAATTAGTTGATTTTATTGATTAAAATCAACTAATTAATTTACTAATAAGCGCAAAATCGAAATAACAAAAATAAAGAAAGAGAGAAAGAGAAACCCACAGGATTTTTGAAGTGGTTCAATTCCACAAGTCGAAACCTACGTCCACTATTCTCGATTAATAATTTTTAGTACCTTTCTACGGATTACAAAAATTATCAATCCACTTGAGTATCGCTAAATACTCTAGATTGCTCTTACGTTAATAAGAAAAGTACAACGATAAATACTAATCTCACGTTATGCGAGTGAGTATAATATCTTTGTGTACTTACTATCCTATAACGATTTCTCTTTGAGTGATTGACAAATATGATACGCAACTTTTGAATAAGCAATTTGTAAAATAAGAATTAAAGCTCAAATAATTTTTGCATAAATGTTTTTTCTCTTAAAAGTGTAGATGTGTGTCACTTTTAAAATGTTGAATGAAGAGAGGTATTTATAGTTGTAGGGAATTAGGGTTTTAGAATATTCTGGAAGGTGTGAAACCCTAAATGACTTGACGAACAAGTAGGAGGCTAGGGTTTGGAGGTTTCGGCCCCTAGGGTTTCGGCCGCCTATCATTGGGCTCTCATGAGTCCAATTTGGCCTCTACTTGTTCACAACAAATCAAGATAGAATTTAGTTGAAACCCTAGGTTGCATGACGACATAAATATCGTGTTACAAACCAATAGTACATCCAACTTAAATTCTAATTAAATAATTCCAATTATATAAATACTCTCTTATTCTTATAAAACATTAAAAATATATTTTCCAAAAATTAACGCATCATTTTTGTCTAGCAGTAAAGTTATGGCTATGAGGTCATAACTTTAGTAACCTTTAAATCAAACAAAGTAAAACCATTACCGGATGACGACCTATACTATCTAATCTTCAGAAGATCTTCAGTAAACCAATCGTGTCTTCACAAGTCTCTCATCTTGAGTCTTTTGGTTGTTATTTGATCCTTCCTTGTGGTTGTAACTTCAAGCTTGCTTCTTTTTGAAGTTATACCTCCTTGGGCCGAACTTCAAGCTTGCGTCATTGTAATTGTTCCTTTCTATATTAAGACTTGAGCACACAATTACACCCATATGTTTATAATATTAAATCCACATACAAATCATTACTGTCATTATCAAAACAACTAATTAGGACTAAAGGTCCAACAAATTCCCCATTTTTTATGATGACAAGTCTCCTATGATTTGTGTCTAAGTCTAGTTCCCCCTCAACATAATACTTCCCAAATTATAGAACAGTTGAGCGCAAAAACTAATAATCTTTTCAAAGTTATAACTATTGAACGCCTTGAGAGAATTAACTTTAGACGGTCGCAAATCATAAAAACACTTCCCCCTCTTGGCATCATTGAAAAGATGAGAACAAACATAAAACAACTAGAATAATATATTATGAGACAAGAATTAATCATGAAAAAACATATTATATTAAACGCAATCTAGTTCTTAATTAGAATAATAATATTATAAACCTGCAATCACACAAGGAATAAAATGCGGAATTGAAAAAGCTAATATCCATAAGAATGGACTTTTATTGTGAGCAAAGGAATTAAAAAGATAAGGCTAGGTTGGAAATTTGGATGGGTTATGGCGAGATGGTCACGGGTGGTAGGGGCTCGGTGGTCGTGACCTCGGACGGGTCCGAAACTCCAAATCCTCGAGTCGTGCGTGACAATGGTCTAGGAGCGCAGCTTGTGCAGCTAATCGAGCATCAAAATTAACAATCCTCAAAGTCATTGTTTTAACTGCTTCATATATCATATGCATCTCAGACCTCATCTCCTTTCCAGATTGTAATAGCTCATCACCAAACTTAACCAAACTATCCATACCTTCCCTCATATGAGTAGATTCGGAGTGTGTTCGCACGGCTGCCTTAAGAGCGTGGTCAACTTGCGTGTCCAACCGCGACAACACAGTGTATAATCGCGCCGGGCTAACACTACTCGTTCCACTAGTATCGGCTCTCCTCTCCTTTGCAATGAGATCAAATAACTCACATAATTTCTTGTCTTGCTCATTAATCCGTCCAAGAATAGAAGTAAAATTTGATTCCATCTTAGAATCCAACATCTCGAAACTCATATTGCTTTTCCCTCTTTTTTCTCCTTTTTCTCCTTTCGTTTCAAAACACAATTCCGGGCCATTAATAACGAGCTTCATATAAGATAAATAAGATCGTTCATCTCATCACTTGTTATAACTCCATAACTATGCATCCCAATAACTCCTTTCTTCTCTAAAATTCGAGAGATCCAATTTCCATAAGGCAAACTTAAAGTAGAAGCTAAATCGTCCATCTTAGTTGTTACACTAGCTTGTATAATTTTATGAAACACAAGCATAGGTAGACTAACCTTTTCTCCTTCAAGCCAAGCCTTCATAATAATCATCTCATGAACCCCAAATTTATCTCTACCTTCTTTGCGAGGAACAATAGTAGTCCAAAGAAAGTTCAAAAAGAACCTCAAAGATGGCGACAATTTGGTTGTTAAAATAGTTTGCATTTAAGTCGCATCTTGTTTGAAATACCGTTTCACTACTAACCTCTCATCAGGCGACATACTTCCCCATTCTACGCTTGGATTAATTTCGATTCCTCCTCTAGGAACTCGAGCCAAGTCGCAAAAATCACCAGTTGAGACACATATAGATGTCTCATTAACCACAGCAAGTAAATTTCCTTCCTTAAATTGAACAGTAGCATAAAATTGATATACCTCAATAGGAAAGACTGGACCACTTACAGCAACAATATTTTCCAAACCTTGATCTTTGAGAATATTCCTGAAGAACCCAAGTGCTTTATATTGCTTTAACCAATCAACCGAATATAACCGTCCTGCGTGAATGCGGTATTGAGCAACTTGATTGATATTCCTTCGTTCTACTTGAGTTAGTCGAAGATTATTCAGTCCATTGTTAGTGTAATCATCCATATGTTGTGCGTAAAGAACACGTGAAGAACCATCTTGAAGTATATAGCTCTCAGTTTTCGAGCTTACCTCAGTTTCCGAAACCAATTTTCCCTTACCCTTAACCAATTTTCTTCGCTTCTCGTAGGTGTCGGGTAGGTCGGCGGCGGACCAGGGTGACCGTGGGGTCTCGGGCGGAGTGACGGTGCGGGAGGTTCTCGGGGGTGATTGGGTTACCTTCTTTCCAACAACAACGGGTTTCTTAGATTGAAAACGGGTTGTAGGATGATTTGCCATTATTAATCTTGAAGGTTTTGAAAAAGTATTAGGGAAGAAGATAATTAAATTGATGAGAATTATGGAGAGGTTAAAAGGGTTTAAATAGTATTAAGGAGTTTGTGTTTTGGTAACCATAGAATTCTTAAGGAAAGAAAATAATACCAATTTCCTTATTTTTTTTTCGGTGCCTTCCTTTTTTTTTCGTGCTTTTCCCCTTTCTTTTTTTTTCGCACTTTCCTTTTTTTTCGCATTTTCCTTTTTTTTTTGGCATTATCTCCTTTTTCTTATATGATAAGAATAAGAAAAGAATCCTATTTAGATGTGAGATAAGGAAAGAATCTTTTGTGTTGGTGTTTAGGCATGATTTGTGTAGGAATATAATAAGATAGAAATATCTTTATTATATTTAGGCATTTTATTGTAGATTTTGTTGAATTTTTGTAAGAATATGTGATTATACAGAATATTAAATATTACCATACACATAATCAAGATATAACACGTAAAATAAACATTATTTAACATAATTAAACTTGCAACAAAATATACAGACACAATCGTACAATCTCATCTTCCTAACCAGTCATTCAGGTTCCCAGACATAATTACGACGGATTTAATTATCGTTAATTAAACCAATCTCTAGTCTCAATAACTCAAAGTGTTTTCTAGCTAACGGCTTAGTCAAGATATCAGCCCATTGCCTTCGGTACTACAAAATTCAAGTGAAATGTTGCCCTTTTCTACATGATCTCGTAGAAAATGGTGTCTAATATCTATATGTTTGGTCCTCGAGTGCTGAGCAGGGTTATTAGAAATTACTATAGCACTCGTATTGTCACACATAATAGGCATACGACCTACATTTATACCATAATCACATAGTTGTTGCTTTAACCAAAGTAATTGAGAACATACCAGTCCAGCAGATACATAATCGGCTTCAGCAGTAGACATTGCAACTGAATTTTGTTTCTTTGATACCCATGTGATGATAAAAGGTCCAACAATCGTTGCATACCCAGAAGTTCTTTTCCTATCTAAAGAGCATCCTGCATAATCTGCATCTGAATACCCTAGTAGATCGAAATTACACTCAAGTGGATACCATAAGTACAAATTTGATGTACCAATTAAATATCTCAAGATACGTTTAACTGCAATCATATGTGACTCTTTAGGACATGATTGATATCGCGCACAGACACATACACTATACATTATATCAGGACGACTTGCGGTTAAATATAAAAGTGAACCAATCATACCTCGATATGTAGTCTCATCGACACACTTACCATGTTCATCTATAGTTATCTTCTTACCAGGTACCATAGGTGTATCGTAAGATTTTGCTTTTTCCATACTGAATTTTCGAATTAGTTCCTTGATATATTTATGTTGGTGAATCTTTATACCATCCTTTGTTTGTTGAATTTGTAAACCTAGAAAGTACTTCAATTCTCCCATCATGCTCATTTCAAACTCGGAAGTCATTAGATCTGAAAAATACTTGCACAATTTTTCATTAGTTGAACCGAATATTATATCGTCTACATAAATTTGCACAACAAGTAAATTAGAACCCTCGGATTTTAGGAACAAGGTTTTATCGACAGATCCTCTTTTAAAATTATTTTGTAATAAAAAATTGGATAATCTGTCATACCATGCCCTTGGAGCTTGTTTCAAACCATATAAAGCTTTGTCTAATTTATAAACGTGGTTTTGAAACTTACTATCTAAAAATCCGGGAGGTTGTTCTACATAAACTTTTTCTTCCAAATAGCCATTAAGAAATGCAGTCTTAACGTCCATTTGGAATAATTTCATTCCTTTATGAGCAGCAAAGGCAATAATGAGACGGATAGCCTCAAGTCTTGCTACGAGTGCAAAGGTCTCATCATAATCGATCCCTTCTTGTTGATTGTAGCCTTGGACAACTAGTCGTGCCTTGTTTCTTGTAATAAGTCCTGCATCGTCCAGTTTATTTCTGAACACCCATCTTGTACCAATAACAGTTCGATCACTAGGTCGTGGCACTAAGTGCCATACCTTATTGTGTTCGAATTGTTGAAGCTCATCTTGCATAGCAGTTATCCAATCAGGTTCAGCAAGAGCTTCTTTAATATTGGTAGGTTCAATGGTTGAAGAAAAGAGAATAACGAACAGAAATTATTCAAGGACCTTCTAGTTTTAATGCCTTGTTCTAGATCCCCTAGCTAGGATTTTGTCCAAAGGATGGGAGATTTGATGTTTCCACTTTTTGAGAACTCTAGGCTCATTATCATTTGGTGGACTAGCATCATCTGCAGATGAAGAATCATGACTTGTTCCCCCTGAGTTAGACTCGGGATTTTCTTCAGAAGTATCACTAACTTCATTAGAAATATCATGATTTGGATCGGAAGTTACAACATCATTAAGTATAACTTCAAGATCTTTTTCTTTATCTAAGGAAGGGTCAATAGTATCACTAACTACAGACTCATCACTTCTCTTAGGATCGTTTGCAGAATTATCTAGTTCATCATTGATACCTTGAATATCTTCATCTTCATTTAAGGGCTCATTTCTTGCTAAGAAGAAATCGGGCTCATCTGGATCCTCTTCTTCCTGTTCAACTTTATCAAACACATTATCTTCGTCAAAGCGAACATGAACACTTTCTTCTATGCGCAAGGTTCTTTTATTGAACACTTTGTAAGCTTTACTATGATCCGAATATCCCAGAAAAACAGCTTCGTCACTTCGGGGGTCAAATTTTCCTAAATTGTCTTTTCCATTAATGTGAACAAAGCATTTGCTTCTGAAGCAACGGAGATGTGATATATTGGGTTTTCTCCCTCTTAAGAGTTCATAGGGAGTCTTTTTCAAAATAGGTCGGATCATAGCTCTATTATGCACATAGCATGCGGTACTAACAGCTTCTGCCCAAAAACTTCTAGGGAGGCCACTACAAAACAACATAGTACGGGCCATATCCTCTAGGGTTCGATTCATACGTTCCATGACACCATTTTGTTGTGGGGTTCGTGGTGCGGAGAAGTTATGTCCTACACCATTTTCCCTACAAAATTCTATAAACAATTGATTATCAAATTCCGTGTCGTGATCCATCCGAATCGAAATTAGCTTTTATCATATTTATTTTGGGCAAGCTTCATTAATGCCACAAATTCATCGAAAGTTTCATATTTAGAGGAAAGAAAGATTGGCCAGACATACCTTGAGTAATCGTCAACTAGAACAAATATATACTTTGATCCACCACGGCTTCTAACTTTCATAGGTCCACATAAATCCATGTGTACCAACTCAAATGGTCGTTTAGTGCTAACTACTCTTTTAGGTTTAAATGAGGATCTAACATGTTTGCAGTGGGCACATGAGTCACACATTGTCTCTTGCTCGAATTTAATTAAGGGCAAGCCTTCAACTAAATCCATGGACTTAAGTTTCTTTAAAATAGTTGGACTTGTGTGTGCAAACCTCTTGTGCCACAAGCTAGAATCATCTGAGGTTGCTTTCATACACGAGAAGGAATTTGTATTCACAACATTTAAGTCAATCATATACACATTCCTCATACGGTGACCCTCAAGTAAAACATCACTAGTACCTTCAATTATGATACGACAAACATTGGCATGAAAAAAAAACTCTGTTACCTTTGTCACATAATTGAGAAACACTAAGTAAGTTATGTTTAAGACCACTTACCAGATATACGTTATCGATTGAATGAGAGGTTGAAATTCCAATTTTTCCTACTCCAATAATCCTACCCTTCTTGTTGTCTCCAAAAGTAACCTTGCCACCAAAGAAGGGCTCTAGTGAAAGAAAAAAATTTCTGTCTCCTGTCATGTGTCTCGAGCATCCACTGTCGAGATACCATGGATTATTTTCTTTCACTACTACCTGCAAATAAATCAAATATAACTTTTAGGTACCCAAGCTAAGTTGGGTCCTTTATGGTTAGTGACTCGGTAGATTTGATCCTTTCTAACCCATACTCGTCTTATTATTCTTTTAGCTTTCACATTGGGTTGTCTTGGTCTTTGTCTAACAATTGGAACATAAGGTACTCTAGGTTTTGTTCTAACAGAAGTAGCTCTGGGTCTAGTACCTTCATGAGACGCTCTAGGTTTTGTATTATGAACTTTAGACTTGAATGTATGCTTTTGATTCTCATTTATTTTGTTTGATTTTGGAGGAACAGATGAGTAATCAAAAGCCATATCATAAGTCCATCTAAACTCATTATTACGTTCTTCATTGTTGTTAGAATCTTCTATAGTTAAGACATCATCTTCCACTATGAAATCACAAGTCTTAACAGATTCAACATTCTTTTGCTTATCCGAAGCAAGTTTGACACAATTGACTTGAATATGTCCAGTAGAGCCACAGTAATTGCAAATCAAGTATTCTGGAAGATTAACATATTTTCTTTTTATGAAATCGTGATCAGAAGGATTAGATTTGCATTTATCATGGTCTCTACGGCTATAGCATTCATGGCCAAGTCCCATCTTCATGTTATTATCAGATTGTTCAACAAGGAAGTTTAAAACCTTTGTGCTTCCTTCCCACTTATCATGAACTTTTCGTGCATGTAAGAGTAATTCTTTCAAAGACTCAATTTCTTTTTCACATTTGGAATGATCTACACTTGAATCCTTGGAAGAGTTACCTTTTTCAAAATCTTCACAAAATTTATCAAAACGTTTATTCAAGACACGTTCCTCATTATCATGTTGTTTCTTAAGTTCAGACATACTATCACTAGCTTCTTTCAATTGCTTAGAGAGAAATGTAATTTCTCTCTTATGTTCGGAAACCACACTATCTTTGCCATTAAGTTCATCTTGTAAAATCTCATTGACTTTCTTCAACTCAGAAGTTATAGCATCACTAGCTGTAACTTTGGCTTGAAGATGCTTAATGTTGAGTTTGAGCTCTGAAGTTATGGCATCACTAGCCTTAACTTTTGATTCAAGAGCGTTTTCTCAAAGATTTGTCATGTCTGAAGTTATAGCTGGGGTAGCCATAACTTTAGATTTGAGCTTTTTGGCTTTGGCTTTTAGAAGTTGGTTTTCCTCAGCAGTGTCTAGAATTTGTTCCTTAAGGTCTCTTAACTCTAACTTCTGTTCATGACAAAAATCAAGGGTTTCTTCAAGAGTATTAATTAAGGCATTCTTAGGAAGTTTCTTAATTTGCTTTTTAAGTTCAAGAAAACTTACCTCTTCATCATCTGAATCTGAATTTCCAACAAGACACATCTCAGCATCTGAAGCATTACTTTCATTGTCGCTGTCGGAGAATAGGTCAAGACTGACGTTGCTTAGGCAAAGATTTGCCGTTTCTTCTTCATCTTCGGATTCACCATCTTCAGAGTCCAAGTCTCCCCAACAATATGCCATCAAAACTTGCTTAAATTCCTTCTTTGTCTTATTACGTTGATCTTTGTCTTTTATTTTCTTCCATGTGGGGCAATCTTTGATCATATGATCATTATCGCCACACTTGAAGCATCCACGATTAGAGAAGGACCCTTTTGACTCAAAAGTTTTCTTGGGAGTTTGCTTTGATTTGTTATTTGTTTTATTTTGATTTTGAAAGAAAGACTTTTTCCTAAGACGTTTAACAAGCAACACAGTTTCATCTTCAATATCTGAAGAATCATCAATCTTGCTAGACTCAGCTTGTAAGGCCATCTTCTTGCTTATACCAGCTTCCTCCTCATCCTGATTCAGAGTAATCTCGTGAGCCATTAAGGTTCCGAGTAGCTCATGATAGGATAACGAAGTTAGGTCCTTACATTCCTCTATGACAGACACTTTATGTCTCCATCTGCGAGACATACTTCTAAGAATTTTCCTAGCAATTTCCTCGGAGTCAAATGTTCTTCCTAAATTCTTTAGCTCATTAATGATACTAGAAAAGTGAGAGGACATGCTGTCAACTGACTCGTTTTGCTCCATGGCAAACAGCTCGTATTTTCGCATTAGTAATGTCATACGTTGCTTTTTGACAACAGCGGTTCCCTCATAGGCTAATTCTAGACCATCCCATATTTCCTTGGCAGATGAACTGGTTGAGAAACGATCGAATCGATTTGCAATCATACCGTTTTGCAATAAGCTTATTGCTTTTGAATTCTTCTCAGCCTTTTTATAATCCGCCTCAATATAATCCTCTTCATTCTTTTCGACGGTAGTGCCATTAGTGGTTGCAAGTAGGATCTTATTCGGACCATTCTTGATAATCAACCAGCACTCCCAATCGTTACCTTTAATGAAATGGGTCATCATATTCTTCCATAAACCATAGTTCTTCCCATTGAATATAGGACACTTAAGGTGTTTGGAATCCATTTGATAAAAAATAAATGCAGCGGAAAAACGATAAATAGACTCAAAAAAAGATCGGACTCTAGCTGTTAGGCTATCAAGAGCACGAGGCTCTGATACCAATTGAGCAGTCTATTGATCGAATACGAAAGAGGGAGGGGGGGTGAATTGAGTATTAAAAACGATGCCCACTTTTTCGAAATATATGGTGTAAAATTAATTATTTGATTTTATTGATTAAAATCAACTAATTAATTTACTAATAAGCGCAAAATCGAAATAACAAAAATAAAGAAAGAGAGAAAGAGTGACACACATGATTTTTGAAGTGGTTCAGTTTCACAAGTCGAAACCTACGTCCACTATTCTCGATTAATAATTTTTAGTACCTTTCTACGGATTACAAAAATTATCAATCCACTCGTATAATCAACTATATGATTATAACTCAGATTGAGTATCGCTAAATACTCTAGATTGCTCTTACGTTAATAAGAAAAGTACAACGATAAATACTAATCTCACGTTATGCGAGTGAGTATAATATCTTTGTGTACTTAGTATCCTATAACGATTTCTCTTTGAGTGATTGACAAATATGATGCGCAACTTTTGTATAAGCAATTTGTAAAATAAGAATTAAAGCTCAAATAATTTTTGCTTAAATATTTTTTCTCTTAAAAGTGTAGATGTGTGTCACTTTTAAAATGTTGAATGAATAGAGGTATTTATAGTTGTAGGGAATTAGGGTTTTAGAATATTCTAGAAGGTGTGAAACCCTAAATGACTTGACGAACAAGTAGGAGGCTAGGGTTTGGAGTTTTCGGCCCCTAGGGTTTCGGCCGCCTATCATTGGGCTCTCATGAGTCCAATTTGGCCTCTACTTGTTCACAACAAATCGAGATAGAATTTAGTTGAAACCCTAGGTTGCATGACGATATAAATATCGTGTTACAAACCAATAGTACATCCAACTTAAATTCTAATTAAATAATTTCAATTATATAAATACTCTCTTATTCTTATAAAACATTAAAAATATATTTTCCAAAAATTAACGCATCATTTTTGTCTAGCAGTAAAGTTATGGCTATGAGGTCATAACTTTACTAACTTTTAAATCAAACAAAGTAAAACCATTACCGGATGACGACCTATACTATCTAATCTTCAGAAGATCTTCAGTAAACGAATCGTCTCTTCACAAGTCTCTCATCTTGAGTCTTGTGGTTGTTATTTGATCCTTCCTTGTGGTTGTAACTTCAAGCTTGCTTCTTTTTGAAGTTATACCTCCTTGGGCCAAACTTCAAGCTTGCGTCATTGTAATTGTTCCTTTGTATATTAAGACTTGAGCACAAAATTACACGCATATATTTATAATATTAAGTCTACATACAAATCATTACTGTCATTATCAAAACAACTAATTAGGACTAAAGGTCCAACAAAGCGCGTTACCATCTCGGTTGCTCGAGGTAACTATATTAAATACACCATAAAAGAACATTTATTAAATGTATTCTTACCGTTTATACAAAACATAACCAAAATGGTTTACAACTATACGAAAAGAAAATGAAAAGAATAACTAGAGTTTTAAGTGACAGCGGCAGCTAGTTAAAACAGCGTGATGACTCGATCCGTCCATATCCCGTACGCAATATCATCCATTACCTGCTAAACCAACTGCTCACCATCCCCGAATGGATTACGACAGTTTTGAAAAGAATAAACAGGGTCAGTCAACTGTACAATCAAAATAAGAATTCCCAGATACGCAATCCATTACACAAACCAATCCAATTGTAGTACCCATCCTCCAAACTCCAATAGTAACCAGTAACCGACTACACACCGAGGTGTGTAGCCCTGCCAGGTTACCAATCGCAACAGGTAACCCACACTGCCAGTGGGGGACCGCAGCCTTACCCACCCAATCCCCGCTCATCGCAACGAGCGAACCCATATCATTAATGTGCACATCCCCTTATGACGGGAGCCACAAGAGGCGAACATGGGGTTGGAGCCATCTTTCAAAAATAGTCCGATAACAACAATACCAATCAACAATATAATCCCAACCAATCTCAATCCAAATAATACAAGTTACATAATCAACCATAATCAATATTATATAAATTATACAACCAACTGAGTAGGGAAACCCTACCTTTTCACTATTCCATAGAACGCATCAATCACACCACGTCAGGCAAGACTCCATATCGTATCCTACAAACAACAACTGTACCCTATCACTAAGCTATTCAAGATCTACAGCAAAATAATTAATTATACACAAGCTTACCTCGAAGGACAAAGCGATGCCGAAGGCGGCGACACCCGACCCGATGACCTCATGCATAGGCTATCCCCTTTCCGGATTAGGGTCCAAGGCTACTTAAGATTGGTAGAGAGGGATGAAATAATTGGGATAGATAAAGTGTGTTTAGGTTTTAGAAATGATAAAATGAAACGTCGAAATGAAATATGTTTTAGTCACTGCGTTTATAATAACACGCTGTGAGATGAGGTACTCGGTCAAGTATGGACATACTCGGCCGAGTACGCCGGACTCGGTCGAGTACCCTAGTTACTCGGCTGAGTGACGTCTACTAGGTCGAGTATCACATTACGATGACAGCGTAGTCTCCCTTTGTCTCCCTTACTAAGGGCCTCTCATGGTCAACAGGTCAGTCAACGGGTCCCTAATTGGGCGGGTATTACATACATACGTTCTCTAATCATCTTCATCATTCCAAGGCGAAGGGTGATCTTTGGGAGTTTTACATCTTATTTTCCATGTCATCACAGTAGTAAGTATTCTTTATGCTTTATTGATTTGTGATTATAAGTTGAGAAAACCCTAATTTGGGTTGATTTGGGGATTAAGGGGTGATTAGTGATGGTTTGTGATTAGTATTATTTGATTATCATTGTTTGATGACCATTTCGTAGAGGAGCAGTTCTAGCTCGCTTTGTTGATTTATCTTTCGGATTTTCTAATCAGGTAGGGTTTCCATACTCAATCTTTTGTACGATTGATTACAAGTGATGTGATATTGTATGATTTCCTTGTTGTGATAGTATTGTGGTGATTGATGGTATTGGCATTATTGGTTTAATTTTGGAGCCCATTATCGGGAGATGGTCTTCACCCCCATGTTCGCCTCTTGTGGCTCCCGTCCCAAGGGGAATGTGCATATTAATGATCTAGGTGCACTCGTTGTAATGAGCGGGGCTTAGGTGGCAAGGCTGCGGTCTACCACTGGCGGTGTAGGTACCTGTTGCGATGGGTACCCTGACAGATCTGGGCTGCGGTTCAGATAATGTACTTGGATGTTGGAGATTGTGTTGTTGCAGGACTGAATTGGATTGTTTATTGTTGTTGTTGTAGTTCATGTTTTATTGTGTAGTTGACTGACCCCTTTCATGTTTTCAAAACCAGCGGTGATCCATTGGGGGATGGTGAGCAGATGTCTGGCAGGTTTTGTTTGGTTGAGCTTCTCGCGGGATGAATGGGAGTATCGTCGAGTTTACTAGCTAGCTTCCGCTGTCATGTTAACGTTAGATAATCACTTTGTTTCGGAGTTGTATTTCAGTATTGGATTTTTGGTATTTTGGCTTGTAATTGACTAAACATTTATTTACTTTAATTAAACATTCTTTTATGGTCTATTTGATATACTTTACCTCGGACAACCGAGATGGTAGCACTTCCATTTGATAAGATAGGCCTTGGTAAGACACTTTGGTAGATGGGGGTGTTACAATGTTTGTCGTGAATCATTTAGGAATTGATCGATGTTCATATCGTATTTGGGTTGTGTCTCATAATGAGTCGGAAATTGGCATAATGTGTGGTTACTTGCATTTATTATGTTGTCATGTATATTGGAGGACATGATGGGTTATGGTTGATTACTTGTTGTTGAGGAGACGTAAGGTGGTTGGGAGACCGTCTTACGCTTGAGTCGCATATTGGAGCTTCCCACTCCAAGAGGGATGTGCACATTAATGACTTGAGTTTAAAGGGACTCGTGTGGTTGATGCACGATGTCTGGCAAGGGATTCGGTTGGCTTCCGGACCCGGTACCACAGGCGTGTCCCGACTACCTGTTTGTTAGGTGTGATGTCGTGGACGTGTCCCCGACACCGGCGTGGTTGTGGGTACGGATGGGCGTGTCCCGGTACCGGTGTGGTGTTGTATAGTCATGGGTCATGCATTTCTTTGGCATATTTCATACTTACATATTGCATCGTATTCTATGTTTATTTATTGAATTTAACGTGTTTGGGTTGTGTGTAAATTGACACTTATTTCCGGGGTGGCCTGTGTCGATCCATATGATCTTTCCGATCATATGGGGAGCAGGTTGAGTATAGGTTGATTTGGTATCACGCGGGAAACGGGACGAGCTTCGGACCTGGAGTCGAGTTGCCATAAGATAGTTGACATAGTCTTCTTTAGAGAGTCATAGTAGTATGACTTGTATTCTTTATTATTCACTCTTGGTTATGTAATTCATTAAATACTTCATTTATATTAAATGTTTCTTAATTACAACTCCGATTCACCGCCTCGGGAAACCGAGATGGTAACATCCTCCCATTACCTTGGCCGAGTAAGAAGGGGGTGTTACAAACTTAGTCTTCGGCATGCCGATAGTGACTGCTGCTCAAGACCCAGCCGCATGCAAGTAGTGGCAGTCCGACGACCGAGAAGGAATAGGAAGGAGACAGAGCCTTCTCCGTCGAAAACGACGACGAGGAGGAAGCGGTTCGGCTAAAGCTCTACCGGAGGGAGCAAATGCTAGATTTCGTAGCAAATATGTTGGCTGAAGATAATACCCTTGTCATTTCTACACCTTCAACAATTTTATTTCAATCCAATAAATCTTTCAATTACTCACACCGACCAGACTAGCCACGGCACCGCCCAGACCAACAAACTACCACATCTCCTCTCCTAAACCGCCTACCATTCCCTTGCCGACAAGACCAGCCCCCCTCTCCCCCATGTACTACCCGCACCACCTAAACCACCACACCACTCGCCCTCACTGCTGGACGACCACCACACCACCTGCACCATTCGGACTACTCGAATCAGTGATTCATGGAAAGCTTCGAGATCTTAAGCACCCTAGTTGCCATTTGACTAAAGTTGACGTAATAAAGAAAAAGATAGAGTTACTAACATAATTATCGAGTAAGAATAAAATTGAGGGACGAAAAAGCCAAACTAGGGATACAAATCAGTTGGTAACAAAATCGACACCCATGTGATTGACATTGGGCTAAAGCAAATCCAAAGAATGAATTGAAATGGGAGAGAGTACTTCATTTACAATAATTTCTCCAAACCCTAATTTGATATAATATAATTACTAATGTTAATAAATTAGAATTATTACTTGATCGACATGAGAATTATCGTTCATAATTAAATAATTAATAGATTAGATTAATTTTGTTAGGAAGGGATTAGAAAGATTTTGTTTATTTTTGTTTTTTGGGAAGGGTAACGTAGGAAAAGAAATGACACCATAAAAAAGCAACTATGAAAAGTTATTTATCCCACTAGAACATCATTTGAGATCTCAAAATTTAGAAACATATACTCGTAATCCGTATTCCGCACCATATTAGGTGAAATGAGAGGACGCCAAACAATAGAAATCGAAAATATAAACTATAGTTATTTTATTTTATTTTTTCCTAGAATTTTCCATCTAAGTATCAGTCACCTAATTTCGAGACATTTTTTGACCATATTACAAACAAATTCTACCAGTAGTCAAACGATGCAAGGATTTTAGTGATGCGGAGTGATGGGTGGTGAAGCTTGAACATGCATATCGGGAAGCCTTCTAAGCATGTGGAATGGAGTCTTCTGTAACTATTGCTACTTTGGAGTCTCAACCTTCAAGGCTCCGCACTATTCCCCGTGAGGACGTCCTTAGAGTTGCTATTCCCAGTCTTATAGCTAATTATTTTTACCAAAAACACTTGTAAAATTTTAAATAAATTAAATTAAAAGGACGACTTTAAGTGAAATTTTGTTGAATGGAGATGAGTAGAGTTCTAAAGGCCACAACGGACTTTATGAACGGCTGAGAAATGTTTAGCGGCAGCCGTCATCTCAGCGGAACCGGACGTTGTCGACCCGATGGCACTTAGCGGCCTTGTAGTCTCATCAACTTCTGGCTCAACACTAGTTGTAGAATAATTAGACGGTGCACCCAAACACGCTAACAGTGATTCAATTAAGAACAAAAAGTATTGACTACTCTTAATGACTTTCAACATTTTGTTTTGAGATTTAAATTGTTGGTATGATTTGAGCATTAATTAGCACCAAACCAAGGCCTTTATATAGAGGAAACTGCTTGCGCTTCAAGTAAAAATTGAGACCATTTTCCTTGAATATTGACTAGTTATCAATTATCATACTCTTGTGACAACGTGACCTACTAGGAAAGTTGCATAATTTTTATCCCTATTTTGAACTTTGAAGTATTGGGGACTTGAGATATGTTGGGTGACAGTGACTAGCATATACTCCTAGTCGAGATTTGTCGACGGGTCAAGTACATATCAGTATATCCCAAGGCGCCTGGGTAAGTATGTAAACATGTGCTTTGCACAGCATTGCCCCGACTTGAGGGCCCCAATCTCAAGAAATATCTGTAAAGTTAATAATTAATTTAGCACGTATTTTCAATGTAATAATCCACTTGACTCAGTGGTAAGACTAATAGTATAAATTGTCAAATGGTCTTGGGTTCAATTCCTGCTCCAAGTTTAATTTTGTTAAATTTAAACTAGTCATATAAAAGTTCCTCAAAGTAATTAACATATATTTTTTCTATTATTCTTTTTATAAAAATGGTACTGAGGCCCCTCTTTAAAATTTCGCACAGGGCCCCCAAAACTACCGGGACGGCCCTATATATCACTTGTGTATATAAGAATGAATATGAAAAAACAATAGTATTATTTGTGTTATATACACAAGTGGTATGATAGTTGATCCATTTTAAACTTAAAATAGATAATGTCGTCTTAAATAAGAATTTGTGTTCGTTGAATCATTACCATAAAAAGAAAAGTTCATTTCCCTATAAAATAATCTCGTAATTATTATCATGTTTAATGATTACACAAAAACTTCCGAGAGACGGTCTTTCAATAGCGTTATTGGGAGACCTCTCTTATGATGAGGTGAGGGACCCACATAATTTATTTACCGACCATTTTCTTATATATTTTATTTGGTTTACTTTTAAGGCATTCCGGATCCCTGATTTTATTTCGGTTTTCAAAATCGTTTTAATCTTTTCTCTCGATTTAAATTTTAAGTTTTTATAAAAGAAATCTGAAATTCGATTTTAAAACCTGTAAGTTTACCTTGACTTTCCATAACATTTTCGCTCCCCCTTTTGTTTTCCATTTTCCCTTTTCTATTCACTTTTTGAGGTGTGCGTTCACCTATGAACGGTTCTAAAGGATGATTCATGTCAGCCGACCCCAAATCATTTTGGGATTAAGGCTCTGCTGTTGTTGTTGTTGTTGTTGTTGTTGTTGTTGTTGTTGTTGTTGTTGTTGTTGTTGTTGTTGTATGTCTCTCACTAAATTAGTGAGAGACGGTCTCTCATGATACCTACTGGAATGATTATTTAAGTGTCTATGATCCACCTCTATTTTGTGAGATGAATGAAATATCGAAACTTATTAACCTAAACACGAATTATAGAATAAAACGTATATTTGTTTAAAATTTTATTCACTTATTGCTAATAAATGAATTATCTTTGTACTTATTGTGATGATCTTACTAAAGGGGAGATGACAAACATTACAAATAAAATACAAAGAAACAAGGAATTATAATTTAGTTATTTAATTGGGGCCTTTAATTGTGACTTAATTAATGTGAATGATGATGTAGGCATGTGGGAGAGCCAAATTAATTCCAAGTTATTGAGTTGTAAGTTGTAGGCTTGTAACCTTTCTAGATAATAAAGCCTAATTTAGATACAATAGCAATTATCAACTTAAATGCATCAGCTAATTACTTTTTGGTACAAAAGATTTAACTTTGTGAGCTAATTGGAGCATCTCACGACTTTGTATAGCGTCTGCGAATTTTCTTTTGGTGCATCTGTATCTCTGTCTCTGTCTTTGTCTTTGGCTCTGTTGCATTCTTGAAATTTAAGGTTTCCAAATTCCAACGCAGCAACCCACTTAACAACTACGGAGTATAAAAAAAATCGTCAAACTCCACTATATCAAGTTATTGACCATCGTATTGGACTGATCGAATTAAAAAATTGATTAGCTCACGAAAAATAACCACGATTTAGTTAATACTAGGTAGTATCCCGCGTTTCGCGCAGCCTGTTTTAATATTTTATGATTATAATTGAAGAAAAATTATATAATTCATATATGACCTTCAATATTTTTTCTTATAAATAATTTTTTCTCAAATTTAATATTTTTAGGTTTAACTTCAATGTTTTAAAATAAAATACATAAAAATTTTAATTAAAACTAATATGTGATAATTAATTATGCATGATCAACGTTTTATAAATAAATTTGTGACTGGTGAAATATCACATTAATCAAAATAAAATTTATTCGAATAATACAACAATCGACAATAAGTTCTCAAATTATATCATTTCACGATATCATGATCAACGTTTTATAAATAAATTTGTGAACATAATTTTATGTAATTTTTAATTTTTTTTATGTATAACATGTGACTATCTATCAAATATATAGAGTTCAAACTCAACTTATTCAAATGTTTTGATTGTGTCTTGTATGTGATATGTGTCAAACATATTTATGAGAAATTTGCACCTTTTGTTTTTTTAAACAATTATATATAATAATGTTTAAGAGTTTATTACATGTAAATATAATAGGTTGAACTTTCTCAAATATTATTTTTTGATGTTTAAATTCAAAGTATTTAAAAGATAACATATAAAATATTTAACTAAAAGTAATACGGAGTATTTGGTTAATCATAATCAATATTTTATATTTGACTTATACATATTTAATTAAAGATATTAAAGAAAAATGTAACGTGTTTTCTACTTTTTCATGTCGTTTATAATATTATATTACTTAATAATCATTACTTTTGTTTTGATTATTCAAATGCACTCGCGATCACTATGTACATACACACTCGTACACATACTCGTTATCACACTATTAAAACCTATCAAAATCTCATATGTATTCAATTTGTCCAATATAATTTTTTTCATTCCCAGCCTATAAAAACGTATCTTTTAGTAGCTTTTTTAAAGTTTTGTTTTTAATATATACAATGACTTTTCCAAATATATTAATGGATTTAATAGTCTAAGTTTTATAACTTTCTCAAAATATTTTTTTACGTAAATGTAAAACATTGTGAGACACACACTTTAATCATCTCTACATATCAAAATAAATATCTCAATAAATATAATGAAAATTATACTCAATTGAAAACATTTTTCACAATGAACATAATTATTTACATTTTGGAATTTTTATCAAAATAACTTTTTAGTAAATTTAGAATCAAATCACCGTAATTATTTAATATAATTTTATAATAAAATTTATTAAATTATAATTAATATTTTGATGAGATTTATACAGCATTTATTACGTTTGTATTTAATTTCAGTTGTAATTAATACGTGTATTTAAGGCTGGGTTGACACATGGCGCATCCACAGCGTTTCAACCCAGTTATATATATATATATATATATATATATATATATATATATAGAGAGAGAGAGAGAGAGAGAGAGAGAGAGAGAGAGAGAGAGAGAGAGAGAGAGAGAGAGAAGGGTTCTTATAAGGCCCTTACATCTTATGAGTCCCTAAGTCCTTATAAGGGCCTTTAGATGGAAAGGATGGAGGGATGAGATTACATCTCATTGAAGGGTCACAAATCTCCCTCCCTAATCCTTGTATAACTCTTTCTAATCTTGTATAACTCCTTCCTTATTGTAACCTCCATACTCACTTCCTCATTATTCATTTTCCTCACATTTCTCTCAATCCCTTTCTCTCTCTTTCTTCACTCCCATATTTCTGAAAAAAAAAACCCAAAACAAAAAAAACCGAAAATAAAAAAAACCATCGCCGGACTTCCTCCTTCTTCTCCGACAAACAACCCCACAACCACCCTCAGCCGCCGCCTTCCTCTCCTTTCTCCGGCCTCCCCACAACTGTTCAACATCACATTTCTTCTCCCTCTTATCTCGGATCTGCTCCGACGCCTCCACGACAACACGGCTACCACCCGACTTGGTCTACTCCGACGCTGCCACTACTCCACCTTTTTTTCAGATTTGATAAAAAAGTGATTGTTGTTGGTTGTTTCTGGCGGTGGACGGATCTTGGACCTTTTTCCTCAACCACCAACATTATATGGATCCACCACCTACCCTTCCTCTGAACACAATTGATGACCCGCCACTTCTCCCTCTTTTTCGTCCTTTACATACAGCCTCCACCTATCCTTCCTCTTTTCTTTCTCTTTCGTCTTTTTACATGTGGTGTGGTGGTCCACAATTTTTTCACATCTCTTGTTTATTGGTGTTTGTTGTAGTCTTTTTGTTTTGTTTACAAAACCGCCCACGAGTGACTTCCTTTTTTTTTTTTTTTTTTTCTTTTTTGTATTTGTTTTGTTTGGTTTTGATTTTTGTAGATTTGTTGATTTTTATTTTTCAGATTTGTTGGTTTTTGTTTTTTTATTTATTTGGTTATACTATTTACGACTAAAGTTATACACTTAAAACATTAAAGTTATACTATTTACGACTAAAGTTATACCCTTAAAACATAAAAGTTATACAATTTACGACTAAAGTTATACCCTTTAAACATTAAAGTTATACTATTTTTTGTTATTTGGTTTTTTCTTTGATTTACGATTTTTTTTGTTATTATGGATTAATGTAGTATTGTTTAGATTGTTTCTTCTTCTCATTTGTTTTTATTTTTCAGATTTAAAATTTAAACTTATATGTGCAACTTCAGTGGTCATTGTGTACAACTTCAATGCCCTTATGTACAACTTCAGTGATCATTGTTATTTGGTTTTTTTTGGACTAAAGTTATACATCTTGTCTATTAATATTATACACTGCGTGCATTAAAGTTATACGCACGATATATAAATTTGTCAAATTTAAATATTTAAATGTTTAGATCTGACGTTTTTTATTTCAGTTATTGGTATTGTATTGTATTTCATTGTTATTTGGTTTTTTTCTTAGACGGGTTTTTTTTGTTAGATTGGCGGGTTTTTTTATTTTAGATCTAGTATTGGCGAGATTTGGTTTTTATTTTTTCAGTTTTGTTGGTTTTTATTTTTGGACTAAAGTTATACAATTTTGGACTAAAGTTATACATTTGGACAAAAGTTATAAGTTTGTTGGATTAAAGTTGGATTTTGGACTAAAGTTATACATATGAAAGACTAAAGTTATACAAATAAGGACTAGAGTTATACAAAAATTGACTAAAGTTATACAAATATGGACAAAAGTTATACAAATATGGACTAAAGTTATACAAATATGGACTAAAGTCATACAAAAATGGGCTAAAGTTATACAAAAAATTGGACTAAAGTTACACAAAAATAAACCAAAGTTATACAAAAATGAACCAAAATTATACAAAAATAGACCAGAGTTATACAAAAATGCACCAAAGTTATACAAAAAATTGACTAAAGTTATACAAGGATGAGTGGAAAATAAATATATAGTAAATTAGTGATTAATTAGAGTGGATTAGTGAAGAAGGAGAGAGATGGTGAGATTAGCTTATAAACACACTTTTTTGGGATTGATCTCATCCCTCCATCTCCCTCCATCCAATGGCTCATAATAGAACTTATGGACTCAATATAAATGTTGGCCTTAGTTGATCTCTTCTATATATATATATATATATATATATATATATATATATATATATATATATATATATATATATATATATATATATATATAGAATTAGGATCACATGAGTTCACCCTATCTTTTTGAGTCCGTGAGTCCATGATACAATATCACACTTTATATTAAACAATATCACAGCTTATATTAAAAAAAAAAAAAAATCGAAAAAAAAAAATTTGAAAAAAAAATTCCAAAAAAAAGTCGTGATATTGTTTTGTAATACAATATCACACGTTACACTAAACAATATCACAGCTTACATAAAAAAAAAAGCCTCTTTCAAAAAAAAAATTTGAAACAAAAAATCGTGATATTGTTTTGTAATACAATATCACACGTTATACTAAACAATATCACATCTTACATAAAAAAAAAAAAAAAAAAAAAAAAAAAAAAAAAAAAAAAAAAAAACTTTTTCAAAAAAAAAATTTGAAACAAAAAATCGTGATATTGTTTTGTAATACAATATCACACGTTATACTAAACAATATATCTAAACAATATCACAAAAAAAAAAAAAAAAAAAAACTTTTTCGAAAAAAAAAATTCGAAAAAAAAAATTTGAAAAAAAAATTTTCCGAAAAAAAAAAATTTTGAAAAAAAAAATTTCGAAAAAAAATTTGAAAAAAAAATTCGTGATATTGTTTTGTATAGTGTGTGATATTGTTTTTGGACATGGACTCAAATATATAGGTGGACTCAGGATCTTTTTCTCTCTCTCTCTCTCTATATATATATATATATATATATATATATATATATATATATATATATATATATATATATATAGAGAGAGAGAGAGAGAGAGAGAGAGAGAGAGAGAGAGAGAGAGAGAGAGAGAGAGAGAGAGAGAGAGAGAGAGAGAGAGAGAGAGAGAGAGAGAAGGGATCAACTAAGGTCCTTAGATATAATAAGTCATAAGTCTAATGTGAGCCATTGGATGGAGAGGAGATGGATGGCCAAGATCAACCTCCAAAAGTGTGTTTATGTCTAATATCATTCATTCTCTCCTCCTTCACTAATCTTTCTAATTAATCACTAATTCACTATAACTTCTTTTCCTCTCATCCACTTTTCTCACATATCACACAACTCATCTTCTCTCTAAAACCCAAAAAAATAAAAACCCAAAAAATCCAAATAAATAAAAAACCCAAAACCCAAATAAATAAATAAAACCCAAAAAATCCAAATAAATAAAAAACCCAAAAAATCCAATTAAATCAAAAAACCCAAATAAATCATTCATTCTTCTCTTCCTCATTCACCACCACCCACCACTATCCCACCCGACACCAACTCACCACCCACCACCGCCGCCACCGCCACCTTTTTTTTTTTTTTTTTTTTTTTTTTTTTTTTTTTTTTTTTTTTTTTTTTTTTTTTTTTCATGTTTTGAGTTGTTCTTTCCATTCATTTTTTGTTGTTGTCTTTTATTTTCTTTTATTTTGTTACTTCTCGTTTTTTATTCATTTTCTCAAATCTCTTCTTGTTATACTTTTTTTTTAAGATTTCGGGTTTTAAATCTCGTTTTTTTTTATGAGATACTTTTTTTTCATCTAAGATCTACTAAAATATTTTTCATAAAATTTGTTGTTTTAATCTTAGCCATATAAAAATTCTCATAATTTGTTGTTTTAATCTTAGCCATATAAAAATTCTTATAATTTTTTGGACTAAAGTTATACAAAAATGAACCAAAGTTATACAAAAATGAACCAAAGTTATACAAAAATGAACCAAAGATATACAAAAATGGACTAAAGTTATACAAATATGGATTAAAGTTATACAAAAATGAACCAAAGTTATACAAATATGGACCAAAGTTATACAAAAATCGACCAGAGTTATACAAAAATGAACCAAAGTTATACAAAAATTTGGACAAAAGTTATACAAAAATGAACCAAAGTTATACAAAAATGAACCAAAGTTATACAAAAATCGACCAAAGTTATACAAAAATGCACCAAAGTTATACAAAAATTGGACTAAAGTTATACAAAAAATTGGACTAAAGTTAGTCAAAAATGAACCAAAGTTATACAAAAATGAACCAAAGTTATACAAAAATGAACCAAAGTTATCCAAAAATGGACTAAAGTTAGTCCATTTTTGTATAACTTTAGTCCAATTTTTGTATAACTTTGGTGCATTTTTGTATAACTTTGGTCGATTTTTGTATAACTTTGGTTCATTTTTGTATAACTTTGGTTCATTTTTGTATCTTTTGTCCAAATTTTTGTATAACTTTGGTTCATTTTTGTATAACTCTGGTCGATTTTTGTATAACTTTGGTCCATATTTGTATAACTTTGGTTCATTTTTGTATAACTTTAGTCCAATTTTTTGTATAACTTTAGTCCATTTTTGTATAACTTTGGTTCATTTTTGTATAACTTTGGTTCATTTTTGTATAACTTTAGTCCATTGTTGTATCACTTTAGTCCAATTTTTGTATAACTTTAGTCTTTTTTTGTATAACTTTGGTCTATTTTTGTATAACTTCAGTCCTTTTTTGTATAACTTTACTTCATATTTGTATAACTTTGGTCCATTTTTGTATAACTTTGGTTCATTTTTGTATAATTTTAGTCCAATTTTTTGTATAACTTTAGTCCAATTTTTGTATAACTTTAGTCTTTTTTTTGTATAACTTTGGTCATAAAATGTATAACTTCAGTCATAAAATGTATAACTTTAGTCATAAAATGTATAACTTTAGTCGTAAATAGTAAAAAAATCAAACAATAAAAAAAATAAAATCAAAACATAACACAAATCATAAAATCAAACAAATAAAAAAACTTGAATAACAATAATAAAAACCAAATAACAATAATAACAATAAAAAAACAAAAAACCAAATAACAATCACAAAAAACCAAATCTAAAATCTAAAAAAAAAAACCAAATAACAAAACCAAATTTAAATATCGTGTGTATAACTCTAATGCACGCAGTGTATAACTTTAATAGACAAGATGTATAACTTTAGTCCAAAAAATCAAATAACAATAACAACCAAATAAAAAATAAAAACAAAAAACCAAAACAAAAAACAAAAACAAAACAAAAAACAAAGAACAACAACAAAAATAAAACAAAAAACAAAGAACAACAAAAAACAAAAAAACGCAGGGAGGGAGAAAGGCTGGAATAAAAAACAAAGAACAACAACAAAAATAAAACAAAAACCAATAAAACAAAAAACAAAGAACAACAATAAACAATAAAAAATCAAAAAATACAACAAAGCAATAAAGTAGAAGGAGGGCGTGTGGCGGCAGGGAGGTCGGGATCTGGTGTGTTGCGGGGTCATTGTTCGGAGGGAGGTCGGGATAGGGAGGCAAGGGGAAGGCCGTTTGCGGCAGGGTGGTGTATGGCGACGGTTGTCGTGCGGTTGATATTGGTGGTTGTGGGTGGTGACGCGTCGTGGCCGGTTCGTGGCAGGAGGGAGGACGGTATGGGGTGGTTCGTGGTTGTTGGTTGTGCGGTTGTGGGGTGGTTCGTGGCAGGAGGGAGGACGGTATGGTGGTGGTGAATGGTGGTGGAAGGGTGGTTTTTTTGGTTTTTTTTGTATAACTTTGGTTCATTTTTGTATAACTTTGGTTCATTTTTGTATAACTTTGGTTCATTTTTGTATAACTTTAGTCCAATTTTTTGTATAACTTTAGTCCAATTTTTGTATAACTTTGGTGCATTTTTGTATAACTCTGGTCGATTTTTGTATAACTTTGGTTCATTTTTGTATAACTTTGGTTCATTTTTGTATAACTTTTGTCCAAATTTTTGTATAACTTTAGTCCATTTTTGTATAACTTTGGTTCATTTTTGTATAACTTTCGTCCTTATTTGTATAACTTTAACCCATATTTGTATAACTTTAATCCATATTTGTATAACTTTAGTCCATTTTTGTATATCTTTGGTTCATTTTTGTATAACTTTGGTTCATTTTTGTATAACTTTGGTTCATTTTTGTATAACTTTAGTCCAAAAAATTATAAGAATTTTTATATGGCTAAGATTAAAACAACAAATTATGAGAATTTTTATATGGCTAAGATTAAAACAACAAATTTTATGAAAAATATTTTAGTAGATCTTAGATGAAAAAAAAGTATCTCATAAAAAAAAAAACGAGATTTAAAACCCGAAATCTTAAAAAAAAAGTATAACAAGAAGAGATTTGAGAAAATGAATAAAAAACGAGAAGTAACAAAATAAAAGAAAATAAAAGACAACAACAAAAAATGAATGGAAAGAACAACTCAAAACATGAAAAAAAAAAAAAAAAAAACCGAGGCGAAAAAAAAAAAAAAGGTGGCGGCGATGCGGTGGCGGCGGTGGTGGGTGGTGAGTTGGTGTCGGGTGGGATAGTGTTAGGTGGTGGTGAATGAGGAAGAGAAGAATGAATGATTTATTTGGGTTTTTTGATTTAATTGGGTTTTTTGGGTTTTTTATTTATTTTGATTTTTTGGGTTTTATTTATTTATTTGGGTTTTGGGTTTTTTATTTATTTGGATTTTTTGGGTTTTTATTTTTTTGGGTTTTAGAGAGAAGATGAGTTGTGTGATATGTGAGAAAAGTGGATGAGAGGAAAAGAAGTTATAGTGAATTAGTGATTAATTAGAAAGATTAGTGAAGGAGGAGAGAATGAATGATATTAGTACATAAACACACTTTTGGAGGTTGATCTTGGCCATCCATCTCCCTCCATCCAATGGCTCACATTAGGACTTATGGACTTATTATATCTAAGGACCTTAGTTGATCCCTTCTCTCTCTCTCTCTCTCTCTCTCTCTCTCTATATATATATATATATATATATATATATATATATATATATATATATATATATATATATATATATATATATATATATAAGATAACCCGTGAATACATAACAGATCAAAATGATGTGACGCCACATGTGACATCGGAGTATCGTACCAAATTTCATTTAAGACGGGTATTATATGTTTTAAGGTTAAAATGGAAAATACATATCAAATCACAAGTTAATTGTCTAGAAAATGCTAATTTTTTTTGTCTTTATCAACACCATGTAGTGGTATTTGATTCGTTTTAAGATTTAAAACGGGTACCTGTCTTAAGCAAGACTTATGTACATTTTATGCGTTCTTTAAACTATGATTTTTATTCTGTTATTTTTTATATCGTGTATTATACACCTGCCAAATTCTGACCCGACCCTACCCTTTTTTCCTAAAATCAAGACTCAAAAATCTCGACTTGTAATCAGTTTGATCCAAACTGAAAATGACCTGATATTTTGGAGTCGAAACTCGATCCGAACGGGTTGATCCGTTGGGTCAAAAATAAATCAAGATTTTTTTTTAAAATTTTCCTCCGTAATATTTATATATTATATTTAAATTAATAGTTAAAAAACTATTATTATTATTATTATTATTATTATTATTATTATTATTATTATTATTATTATTATTATTATTATTATTATTATTATTATTATTATTATTATTATTATTATTATTATTATTATTATTATTATTATTATTATTATTATTATTTTTATAAAATGCGCGCAGCTTTCATTATAATAAAAATAAAAGGTTTACATGAAATTGGTGGGGAGCCGAGAGACAATCTGGGCTCCCACACCCTTAGCAATAGTAAAGCTAATACAAGTAAAAATGTAAGCGGCTACCCGAGCCCCAGCATCCTGAGATACCGATAATTTCTGGATCCGCTTGAGCAAGTTAACAGCATCCGAACTCAACTCCCCAAGTGAAGAGAAAGAGAAAGGTAGGAAACCATAACCCGCTACCGCGCACAAATCCCCATACTTAGCACACTTTCGCTGAGCAAAGATCGGCCGACAACCCGCCCCGACACAAAATTCGCCAACCGTCCGAGTCAAAGGTGAAGAACCGTCGGTCGACGCACACATCACGCCCCCTGTCCCAAGAATAAAGCAATAAATCCGCAGGACGGAGAGAGCCACCATGCCCATCAACCAAACCGATATCAACCTCCTTCCCCGCAGAAATACCAGATCTATAGCAGATGTCGAAGAGAGTGTCCCGGACAAGGTTATGCCGATGTTTAACGCCCACAGTACCAGTACAAGAAACAGCGTGGTCCCCAAAAACATCCTCAGCAAAAACCCGAGAGCAAGCAGGACAGGGCCTAGATACCGAGAAATTAAAAAATCAATTTTATATTATTTCTATAGCATTTAATAATAAAATAATTATTAAAAAATAATATTTTTACAGTTATGTTAATATAATTAATGGGACATTGAATATGATCAAAATATTAATTTTAAATATGTTTTAATTTTTCATATTTTTTTAAAAATTTAAAAATCGTTAAAAAAAATGGCGATAAAGGTTGCAAATTTAATTGCATAAAGAGATGAGAATGCCCTCCAAAGACAAGGCTGATCTAGTTTAACGTGCAATGTTTCCTCCACTCCAAAGGTCGCCAACACTTTGAGGTACATGATGTATCACTTTTATATACACTTTTATAACTCCTTTCATAGCGTTTTATATACCGTTTCCGTGCCTTTATGTCATTTATATGCCCTTTTATAGTGAATTGTCGATACTGCCGCTATTTTATGTTTTAATGCAGAAATGACGCATTACGAGGATAATTGAGCTAAGATGAGCATTGCGGATATGGCATAGCCGAATACACGAAGTATGGCACGAGGAACGAGGTAACTTGAAGATTAGAAGTGAAGGGAAGACGAGAACAAGCCTGTGAAGCTGGTTCCTCGATCGAGTCCACTAAGGCTCGATCGAGTAATCGTCCTCAATCGAGTGCTGCTAGGCTCGATCGAGGATCCTTGCTGTCAGATTTATTTCCGTATTTTCCTAAAACACTTATGTTGTAGTATAAATTCTAAACTCGTAGATTATTATTAGGGTACGCTTTATTTTACTTAGGACGGCTGAAAACTTGTTGAGCTTTGAATTCTTGTTCTTAATCTTTCCTTGTTGCTATGGTATTAATCATTCTTCATTGATTAATCATTCTAGTTTTATGCTTTTAATTATTTGTTGTTATTTCATATCATTAATCATGTTTTCAATTATCATTGTTGTTGTTAGATTCGTTATGAGTAGCTAAATCCCTCATCTAGGATGAAGGGGATCTAGGTAAATTAGAAAGGGGAATGTTAATTGATTGCTAGTAATATCGCATAAGTTATCGTTTGATTATTGTTCTTCTTCTAGTTAATTGATTTAGGCCTGAATTGTTAACTAGTGTAGCGAATTAATACTTTCACCGACAGGGTTAGAATTAATATAGGCTACGATAATCAAATAGATTGTGTCTAATTATAGCGATTGCGTGTTAGAATCGATCTAAAGGACAAAAATAGAATTAATCAATCTTGTGACCTTAGATAACTTGATTGACCTAGCAATTGATTAAGAGACCCCATATAATTAACCTAGTGAACCGAAAATCATAGACCTTTAATATTATTGTTATAAACCATTTAATTACTCGTTATTAGTTGATAGATAACAAACAAACCAAAACCCCCAAGAAACGGTTACGTTCAGACGATCTAAATATTAGCAAACTGATTATTACCGTCTCCCTGTGAATTCGATACCTGTCTTACCGCTAGCTATTTTGTTAGTAACTGAGATAGATTTATTTTGATATTGGTGATACGACTTTAGCCTTATCAGAACATAAGAATTAATGATATTATTGAATTATTGAATATCTTCTCTTCCTGACGTGACTGCTAGCTCAGAACGATTAGCCTTGAAAGCAAGCAAGCAACATACCATATTCGGACCCAACCCGACAAATAATCCGTATAATCCAACCCGTATTTTGATGACCTGGAACCGACTTGTTTGACATGTCTAATGTATTTCATTCAAATCAACTAAGGACAGTGCGCACAATGAGGAAAGTAACGACCAAAATCCGAGTCATGTAGGCTGTGGCTTCCCTGATAGATGAACCATCTCAACCAAAACCTTAAGGTAATGGTTGAGCCCCAACTATTATAATTATTCCTATTACGCTCCCTCACTCAAATGCCCACTGGGCTTGAAGAGTGGTTAGTTATGCACCGGCTCCCCCGTACCGTGTGATGGAATTCCACTTCGAGAGTTTTTAAGGAGTTTTGAGGTTGTCAGGATTCGAACTCGTGACCTTAAGGTCACAATGGCTCTGATACCATGATAGATGAACAATCTCAACCAAATTAAAACCTTAAGGTAATGGTTGAGGCCCAACTATTATAATTATTCCTATTAATCCCTCCATGGCACATTTTTTAAGTCGTCATAGGTGTTGCATATTTTTTTTTGAAACAACCCTTTGTAATACCCGTACTTTTAGGGTCCCGTTGACCAACGTTGACTGTCCTTAGACACCGATCTTGACCTTGGGAAAACCCCAAGAGGGATGACTTGTGATGTGGTAAGTTTGGTTTGTGTGGTACTCGATCTAGCTGAGGCTACTCGATCGAGTAGTTTGGGAGCTCGATCGAGTAGGGGTCACTCGATCGAGTAAGTTAGTTACTTGATCGAGTAACGAGTTAGCAGCGGGGATTTATAAGTCGTGTTTCGTGAAACCTTAAATCATTTCCGCACCTTTTTCCCTAAACCTAGATGCCGTCACTTCCTCCCCTTCACCATAGTGTAGATACCTCATTTCTGCACCTCCCGCAAACCACCCGGTGATGATTGGGCCGCATGTTTGGTACGCGGAACGATTTGTGACAGTTCGTAAGTTTATCGTCAAGTGATCGCTCAAACATTTATGTCTACCTCTTAATTGTCATCTACGTGCCGATACGGTCGTTTTGGCAGTAATTAGAGTACATTTGGAGTCCGGGCCTAAAACCGTCTTCATTTTCTGATAACCGTTAAAATGCCGAGTCAGAATGTTCTGGAATGTTCCGGATATTTCTATTCCATATTTTTTACAATCTTTTAATCTTTGTTAAACAATTTCCCGAAATATTCACACAAAATATTAAGGAAAACCAAATTATTCCGTTATTCCATAAACTAAACACGGAAATCTTTCTTCCGCAGGAGGAAACCACTTGGGAAAGGACGCAGCAAGTGTTGCGCCTCTTCCAAGAAACGCAGTGCTTGCTGCGCCTCTTCCCAAGTCCTTTTCTGCGTATTTTTCGTATCTTTTTCATATCTTTTCGAGATTCATTTCCAAAGTTTCTCCGAAAACCCTATTCCCTCCGTGTGATTAGTATAAATAGAGACCTTCGGTCTCACATATTTCTCACGCGAGTGTCCGCCCTTCTCTTCTCCCTTTGCATTCTAGACCATGTTCTTACCTTTTGGCGTCTACGTGCTTGAACTTTCGACCACGTAAGCTCGGATCCTTCTGAGTACCAGCCTCGTTTTGCATGACCGACCAATTTGACCAACTCCACCATAATCAACATTAATCAATCTTAATCGTTTTCCTCTTACGAGGGCACTTTCGTTACATTCGAGTCGAGCATCACTAATCGTTAACTTAGTTCATCTCTTTTCGTCAAACATGTAAGTCTGAGGGTATAAATCTCTCTTTTATTTATTGTTATTTATTTTTCGTAATCATATTTTAAGGTTTATGTCGAAAATACAATTAAAACCGATTTCTAAAACCCTTTGTTTAAACCCTTTTTACGGATTAACAGGAGACAGACGTCGAGAAGGGACGCAGCAACTGCTGCGCCTCTTGGAAAGGACGCAGCACTTGCTGGGCCTCTTCCTGAGGTTGCCGCCGTTCCTGCTTCTCTTCTTCTTCCTTCGTCCTCTGTTGGTTTCGTCTTTCTTGTTTTCTCTCGTCTTTGTTTGTTCTTATTTCGTTCACATGATAGTTAACAATATTGTTCATCATCTTTAACATATAATTCATCGTTAAATTCCCGACTTAAATCCCAAATAACCAATATTTGCGGGTTTTCGTCATTAAAGTCAAACCGGGTTGTAGAAATTCGATTCATTCATGTTGGGTTTCTGGAATTCGATCTTTGACATATTTCCACCTGTTTATTATCATGTTCATCATTAGTTCATCATTAATCCATCATATTTAACCTAATTAGTTTGTTCAATTCACTAATTAACCCTTTTTAATCTTGTATTAATTCGTCTTATTTCGTTTGTTCCATGTTTATCGCTTTCATGACCGTCAATCATATGTAAATAACCTGCTAATCACTTCCATCCGAGTAAATAATATAATCAATCATTAAATTAACCAACGAATGTTAACGATTTGCAATTCCGGCTTCACAGCCAGAACTGAGCCAAGGAACAGACGCAGCAACTGCTACGCCTCTTCCAGAGGGCGCAGCTCTGCTGCGCCTGTTCTTGGCTGATTTCTGTCTCTGAACTCCCGTGCTGCCTTGACCTAGTTTTAGCTTACGTATTAATCTACTACTATTCGTATTATCGCCTTAATTCCTGTTCGTTAATTCGTTTATTTATTCTCTTTCTCAAATTATCCGTATTAAAGGTATTTTCGACATTAATCATTTAACCCGTTGTAATTATTGTAATTTTATTTATTGTATTATTATTGTATTCCTTTTATTGTATCACTTGTATGCCTTCACATGTAATTGAACCTAAGTTCCTACTTGGACATTTATTGTATGTTAAATTACTTGTTCACCGACTTAGTCTAATTCTTCACATGTTAGGATTAATCTAATGGATGTTGCATTGCATGCATATAATCGACAATATATCAAGTATAGACGATTTTCCCTAATCATTAGTAGAGGCCGCTATCGAGGCGGGCGGGATTAGGTGTTCGATCAAAAGAGCTTCCTAATACGTACCCTCACCCCTTACTCCAGATCTCTGTGAACATCCGTGTTCATTGACATCCACGAGAGTCATTCTAGACATAGAACGTTAAGGGTAACGAGTTCTTGGTGTTCATGTCACTACTTTGTGTCTTGACATGACACGAGGTATTCGAACGGTTTCCAATTTTCCACAATAAATTGGTGGCGACTCCACAAATGCAAACGCTTGTTTCCCAAGCGCCCCCGTGGCTCATGTCCACAGTTTGGCGACTCCGCTTCGGATAATACACTTACGTGTAGCCAAAAGGGTGAAACTTGAACAAGGTTAGGAAATAGTTTGTACGAGACAATTGTCGGTTTTCATTACTCGGTCTTCCTAGATCGTTTATTCGGCCTTCTTAGGCCCAACCCAACCCATTCGACCAATCGTCTCGTCTAAACGGTCCTAATTCTTATTTGGGCCTAAGGATGGATAGCGATTGATGTCATCCATACCATGGTACTTACTCTTGTTTGTATCAAGGACTTTCACTACTTGAGGAAATGGACTAGGAATCGGCCTTACTCTTGTTTGGTACGAGCCTCTCCACAGACTTCGGGTTTGATTGTTCAGTATGGGAACCCACCCTTTAAACCAAAACTCTTTTAAATGCACTCAGCATCCCGTTATAATGCTTGTATATTGTTTGTACCATACGTGATCACCCTTTTCTAAATAAAACCATGACGATTTTTGTAAAATTCAAAATCCTTCTTTAAAATGTAAAATTTCGAAAATTGGGCCTAACATTAGCGCAAAATAAGCCGAAACTCTGTCCAATTGTCAAGTCAAAATTCGGGCCTCAAAACCCATTTCAAAACCTCACTTCGAGTCCACTCCTACAACTACACTAAAGTTGACTAGGGCCAACTTTTTTCAAACTTTGTCATTTCCTCAAAACGCACTTGACACAAGTGGCACACTCCCACTTCACGAGTCAAAACATTTCTTTTCGGGTAAGTGTGCTAGAGTGGTCGATCGTGTTTTGATTCATCGTCGGTCTCTTATTCAGTTTCCAAGATGCCTGAAACAAGCGACGTGAACTTCAACGAACTCCAGAACAGTAATGATCAAATCCTAGCCGCGTTAGCTCGTCTCCATGTTACTCAACACCAAGTGTATGATCGCCTTGACACCATTGAGGGCCGAATATATACCGTGGAAACGAGGATGCCTCCTCGAGAAAGTGAGATCGCCGATAACTTCGTGAACGACTTCGGGGACGAAAACCCTCCCATAGGCATAACTGCAGCTGAGAAACGACTCCAATACTTAGAGGAACAATTGATGTATCTCAAAGGGGATGACATTTATAGGGAGAATAATCGCAAGTATGAGGCTGTGAGTTCCAAGTTGCCAACCAACTTCAACATGACGGACATCCCGAAATTCAAGGGGCATGAAAACCCTTTGAACCATATCCGTGCCTTTAAGGATTACATGTCTATCAAAGGCATTAAACCCGAGATGTTCTTAAGGATCTTTCCTTCATCTGTTGACACCATCCCAAAACAATGGTTCTATTCGCTGGAACATAAGAAAATTGCTACTTGGGACGATGCCGCAACCGAGTTTGCTAAACAATATGCGGATAATGCTGAAATCCAAGTCATTATGCGTACTTTAGAGGTTCTTACTCAAAATAACAAAGAAGGTTTCACCGATTTCCTAAGTCGGTGGAGGAAGACTAGTACTCAACTTGTTGAACGCCCGAATGAGGCTACCCTTGTGGAGAAATTCGTGGATAACCTAAAGCCCATCTACGCAAATCATCTGAGGTCATCAAAACATCAAGACTTTCAAAGATTTGACCGTACTAGGGACAAGGATCGAAGATGACATTCGTAAAGGGCTCTTGTCCAAAACGATAGGTCGTGGATATCAAGGCTCAACAAGTCGTTCTTACGGCTCTACTAGCAAGACTGATGAAGTTAACCTCCTTGAGCCATCTAAGAAGAGTACCCCTCCAAGGAAATTCACAAATCTAGGGGACACGTATTCCAACGCTCTGAAAAGATTGATGAAACTTGGGAAACTTCAACCCATAGGCCCTACACCCGAACCAGAAAAGAAATCCAAGTTCTGGGATGAGAATTCGTACTGCGAATACCATAGAGGTAAGGGACACGATACAGAGAAATGCTACAAACTGAAAAATGTACTTCAAGATATGATTGAAGACGGTCGCCTACCAATACCACCTGGAGGTAAGCCTAACAACACTCAGAATCCTCTTGGAGTTCTAGTGATTACAAATGAAGAATCTACCATAGATTGTTCGCATCTCATTTCTCCAGTCGAAAACGAAGTTCATGCAATAGAAAATGAAGGGAGTTACTCCACCATTTCTCCAACCATCACTGATTTCATTGCATGGGCAAAAAATGTGGATAGGCAAGTCATGGAACTAGAGAGTGCAGTGGCAACCTTACATGGCCCCAACGCCACACCTAAAGACGTTCACCACTAGTTTTCTCTCAAAACACGACAATGCAAGAAGTAGTAGCCATGGTTGATGAACTAGTCGACCAAATTATCCAATTAGAAGATGAAATCATGAGAATGAGGAAACTTGTTACCACCAATGGAATATGGGCCGACGATGATGAAGATGAGTATCTCACTGAACACTACTTAGTCAACGTCAGTGAGGAAATAGTCCAGAATTGTGAAAATCAAGATGTAGATCACCTCACTCGTTCAGGGCGCCCATACCAAAATGCTTCTCAAAATGGTCCCATAGCAAACGGTCCAACCAATGTGATCACACCAAATGATAATGAAGAAGGCTCTACCGACCATCTACTAAAGCAACTACAAAAGACAAAGGCTGATCTTTCAGTTTGGCAACTAGTGTCAAGCTCATTCCCACATCGCCAAGCCTTACTGCAAGCTTTGGCCAAACTAAATATGGCACATAACTCCACACCCGACGACGTGGTCAACTTGGTCTTCCAAGAATCACCAAAGTTAAGTAATCCTATTACTTTCTCGGATGAGGATTTAACACCCTTCGGTGCTACTCATAACTTGGCTCTTTATATCACCGTCATTTGCTTAAAGAAGAATGTACCAATGACCTTGGTAGATGATGGCTCCGCAGTCAATGTTATACCCTTGAAAATGGCATACAAATTGGGCATGAAAGAATCAGATTGGACCCCTACCAACCAAGGTGTTCGCGCATATGATGGTACACGACGAAAGGCGGTGGGACTTGTTGACCTAACTATAGCCACAGGGCCGATTGAGCGAAAGGTCAATTTCCAAATAGTGGACATTGAGGCATCCTTCAACATACTTCTGGGAAGACCCTGGATTCACGCTTTCAAAGCGATAACATCCACACTCCACCAGGAAATCAAAATCCCACTAAATGGTAACGTGGTGACGATCACTTCGTCGCCCATCAAAGCAATCATCGAAAAGAAGTCAAGCAATCAAGTCCTTGCAGATCCAGTACATGAACTTGGGGGCTTCCATATCATAAACGTCGTAGAGAGTGAATTGGCACCATTATACTTCAATCCATACTCTAACTTAGTGGTCAACCACATACTCATAACCCAGGGATACTTCCCAGGAATGCCTTTGAATCCTATCCGAAGAAACACCTTTGCACCCTACAAAGAGGGTAATTCACAAAGAATACCCCTTGGATTAGGATACAAACCCACCAAAGACAAAGTTTTCGAGATGCTCACCCAATTTCAAAACCGTAAGAATGTGGGAATCCAAATGCGACCCTATCTCCCTACCCTAAATGGATACTTCGTTAGGGAAGTAAATCAAGAACCTTTTCATGGATTTCCCGAACCTTGGCTGTAACACCCCCATACTCCAAGTGCCTTACCAGGACCACCCAGGTATAAAGATGTTACCATCTCGGTTACTCGAGGCAATGATAATCAAATAAACAATAATGAAACAACGTTTAAATAGAAATACTTTAGTGAAAGGTTACAATCCAAAAACCAAACCAAAATACGAATACATGTTCTCAAATCAAATGTTTACTGATCTAACTGAAATGTTTATGAAAACTACTAAGCTACAGCGGAAGACTTCTATCATCAGATCGTGGCAGATCCCAGCTATCCCAGTACCCAACTCATACCTGCTCAATATCTGCTCACCATCCCCGAATGGATCACCGCAGGTTTTAAAACAATAAACCGGGGTCAGTACTATTCACACAATTATATACAACCAACGATACAGTAATCAAGATAGCTCAAGTAGTCACACACAATCTCCCACTCCAATCAATCTCCATCACCGATCGTCCCTTTGGACCCACCACCCGATGGGGGACCGCAGCCGTACCCACCAAATCCCCGCTCATCATACCGAGCGATAACCCTGTCCCATTAATGTGCACATCCTCTCCCGTGGCGGGTTCCATGGAGGGTGAAAATAGGGCGTGAAGCCACTCCCGCAAGTGACTCCACTCAGCCGAGAACACATCTCGAGAACCAGTGACAAACAATCACAATTACAGTACAACATCAACAACCGTCTGAATCAGTCAACAATCACTAACTACAGCACAATCACCACACATTATGTAAATACTACTGAGTAGGGAAACCCTACCTGGAAAGCAAAACTGTCAGACGGTCTCACAGCTGAAATCAAAAAGCTTCCTCTACGAATCCTCCTCCTAACATACAAACATATAATCACTACCAAGCATAACATACTACAAAACCCTCAATTCCCCAAATTAGGGTTTTACCAACTTTAAAGAAACATTATAAAAATGGTATACAGGTCTTACCCTCGACGCAAGGATCACAACGGTATAAAGAAAGGTGAAATCCGACCTTCCAAGCTCCGGGATTTGCCAACAATGCGATTAAAGCGAAGAACGTACTTTGTTTTCTCTCTTGACAGTAATTAGGTTTTGAAAAAGTGTTTAAGAACAATGACGGAAGTATTATATACTTTAATCGCATAATTAACAAAACCCGAGAATTAACTCCCCGTAAACCGGCTACTCGATCGAGTAGCTAAGGTACTCGATCGAGTGCCCCCTTACTCGATCGAGTACCCACGTTACTCGATCGAGTACCCAACAGGTCAGAAACTTTTATAAAATGCAACTCACCCTTACTCGACAGAGTAAGGCCTACTCGATAGAGTACCCAGAGACTCATAAATACGTAGTATTACAGTCTTCCCTCCTTAAAAAGAACTTCGTCCCCGAAGTTCAAACCATAACAAAACAAAGACACCCACTACGCACTCCCGACTCAACAACCAAAACAAAACTCAACATAAAACATGTTACTAACCCAAACTCAACCCGACTCAACGACAACAACTATACCGACACAACATAAAAAGGGTGTAAAAACTCTTAAAAACTCTTTGCGATCATCTCCTACCCCCCTAAAAGAAACAAGGTTACGTCCCCATAACCATACATACCTGATAAAAAAGGAAAGGGTAACGCTCTCTCATGGCATCCTCTGCCTCCCATGTAGCTTCCTCAGTCTCGTGGTTAGACCAAAGGATCTTAAGCAAAACTGTCTCACCACTCCTAGTCTTTCTAACCTTCCGGTCAGCTCTGATACCATTTTGTAACACCCCCATACTCCAAGTGCCTTACCAGGACAACCCAGGTATAAGGATGTTACCATCTCGGTTACCCGAGGCAATGATAATCAAATAAACAATAATCAAACAACGTTTAAATAGAAATACTTTAGTGAAAGGTTACAATCCAAAAACCAAACCAAAATACGAATACATGTTCTCAAATCAAATGTTTACTGATCTAACTGAAATGTTTATGAAAACTACTAAGCTACAGCGGAAGACTTCTATCATCAGATCGTGGCACATCCCAGCTATCCCAGTACCCAACTCATACCTGCTCAATATCTGCTCACCATCCCCGAATGGATCACCGCAGGTTTTAAAACAATAAACCGGGGTCAGTACTATTCACACAGTTATATACAACCAACGATACAGTAATCAAGATAGCTCAAGAAGTCACACACAATCACCCACTCCAATCAATCTCCATCACCGACTGTCCACTGGACCAGCCCTGCCAGTGGAGGACCGCAGCCGTACCCACCAAATCCCCGCTCATCATACCGAGCGATAACCCTGTACCATTAATATGCACATCCCCTCCCGTGGCGGGTTCCACGGAGGGCGAAACTAGGGGGTGAAGCCACTCCCGCAAGTGACTCCACTCAGCCGAGAACGCATCTCGAGAACCAGTGACAAACAATCACAATTACAATACAACATCAACAACCGTCTGAATCAATCAACAATCACTAACTACAGCACAATCACCACACATTATGTAAATACTACTGAGTAGGGAAACCCTACCTGGAAAGCACAACAGTCAGACGATCTCACAGCTGAAATAAAAAAGCTTCCTCTACGAATCCTCCTCCTAACATACAAACATATAATCACTACCAAGCATAACATACTACAAAACCCCAAATTCCCCAAATTAGGGTTTTACCAACTTTAAAGAAACATTATAAAAACGGTATACAGGTCTTACCCTCGACGCAAGGATCACAACGGTATAAAGAAAGGTGAAATCCGACCTTCCAAGCTCCAGGATTTGCCAACAATGCGATTAAAGCGAAGAACGTACTTTGTTTTCTCTCTTGACAGTAATTAGGTTTTGAAAAAGTGTTTAAGAACAATGACGGAAGTATTATATACTTTAATCGCATAATTAACAAAACCCGAGAATTAACTCCCCGTAAACCGGCTACTCGATCGAGTAGCTAAGGTACTCGCGCGATCGAGTGCCCCTTTACTCGATCGAGTACCCATGTTACTCGATCGAGTACCCAACAGGTCAGAAACGTTTATAAAACGCAACTCACCCTTACTCGACAGAGTAAGGCCTACTCGATAGAGTACCCAGAGACTCATAAATACGTAGTATTACATTGGCACCATCTCGAAAGGAAGCTAGCCGGAATCGAGATCTTTCACGATTGCTACTTCATTCCTCCAGAAACGGTTCCTACCGTCAAGACTCGTCAAGCACCTTGCCTAGACGAACAAGCCGTTGTAGACACCTCGTTTCTGCACCTCCCGCAAACCACCCGGTGATGATTGGGCCGCATGTTTGGTACGCGGAACGATTTGTGACAGTTCGTAAGATTATCGTCAAGTGATTGCTCAAATATTTATGTCTACCTCATGGTTGTCATCTACGTCCCGATACGGTCGTTTTGGCAGTAATTAGAGTACATTTGGAGTCCGGGTCAAAAACCGTCTTCATTTCCTAAAACCGTCAAATCCCGAGTCAAAGCAATGTGCTTGTCTACCTAAGGTTAGGATGTCATAAAATGTTGAGATTATATCTCATTTTGAGTCTCATGTCACTTCTTTGGGCTAAACTAAAAGTTTACATTACAAAATGTGCATTTCATTTAGTTAAATTGACAACCCGAGCTTTAGGCCCATTTTACGAGGTCATAAAGAGTTTTTTGGGTCAGGCCTATTTCACATAAAGTTCTAGATCTTTCTCTTAGCTTTCCAACGCCACCGAAATCACCTAAATACGAGTCTTGTAGAGAAAGTTATGCCTAAAATACGACAGGCTGTCAAACGCGTTTTCTACGCGCAGGAGGAACCTACCGGGAAAGGGGGCAAAGAGTGCCGCGCCTCTTCCAAGGGACGCAGCACCTGCTGCGCCTCTTCCCCAGGGCTTTCTTTTTGTCCAAGTTTCCGCGTTTAACCTAAGTCGGTTGTTTCCGGATCTTTCTTCCGTATCCTAGTCTTACCATAATTCCGTCACGTGATTAGTATAAATAGGAGCTTTCGTTCCTCATATTTCTCACGCGAGTGTCCGCCCTTCTCTTCTCCCTTTGCATTCTAGACTTTGTTCTTACTAATTGGCGCCTACGTGCTTGAACCTTCGACCACGTAAGCTCGGATCCTTCCGGGTACCAGCCTCTCCGTTGCATAACCGACCAATTTGACCAACTACACTCAATCAATCTAATTAATCAATTTATTTCAATCGTTTTCCTCTTACGAGGGCATTCTTTCCTTACGTTCGCGTCGAGCATCACTAGTCGATTTTCTTAGTTCATCTCGTTCCGTCAACATGTAAGTCTGAGGGTGTAATAATCCTTATTTTATTTATTGTTATTTATTTTATCGTATCATCGTTGTAAGGTTTATGTCGAAAGTACCTCATTAAAACCGATTTCTAAAACCGTCTTTAAAACCTTTTTTGCGGATTTCTAGTAGACAGACAGTCGAGAAAAGACGCAGCAACTGCTGCGCCTCTTCAAAGGAGCGCAGCATCTGCCGCGCCTCTTTGTGAGGCCGCGCAGTTCTCGCTTCTTTTCTTCTTCCTCCGTCCTCTGCAATTCGTATCAAATTTATTTGTTTTGTTTGTTCGTCTGTTAATTCTCCGTCATAAAATCATAATAATTAGCATGTATATTGTATCATATATTTCATCATCCATTCACATGTTTAATTCATCTAATCCAACTTAAATCCCAAGTAATTCATATTTGCGGGTTTTCGTCATTAAGTTCAATTCGAGTTTTAGGGATTCAATTCGTTCGTATTGGGTTTCTGGGATTCATTGTTGATATATTTTTTATCATGTTCATTGTTAATCCGCCATCAATTCGTCATGTTTAGTTAATCATTCGCTTGTTTAGTCATTCATTAACATCGACCCTTCACATAAATAATCCGTCTTATTCCGTCTTAATCGTGTTTTGCTATTTTATGACCTCAATCATATGTAAATAATCTGTAAATCACTTTCATCCGACTAAGTAATCTAAATCAATCCATTAAATTCACTAATAAACGTTAACAATTGCAGTTTTGGCTTCACAGCCAGAGTTCGTCCTTGGAACAGACGCAGCAACTGCTGCGCCTCTTCCAAAGGGCGCAGTGCCTGCTGCGCCTGTTCCAGGACGACTTCTGTCCCTGACCTCCTATTCTGCCTTGACCTAGTTTAATTAGTTTACATATTAACCTACTATTATCCGTATTATCACCTTCTAATCTGTCGTGTTTTATTCTTTTATTCCTTTTTCTCAAATTATCCGTTTTAAAGGTATTTTCGACATAAATCGCCTATTCCAATGTAATTAATGTAATTTTCATTATTGTAATTCTTCTTTTATTTTATTTATCCTATTGCTTGTATGTTTTCACATGTAATCAACATTAAATCCAACTTCGACATCAATTGTATGATAAACTAATTGTTCACCGACTTAGTAATTTCTCACATGTTAGGATTAATCTATGGATGTTGCATTGCATGCATATAGCCGACAGTATATCAAGTACGAATAACTTCCCTAATCATTAGTAGAGGCCGCTATCGAGGCGGGCGGGATTAGGTGTTCGATCAAAAGAGCTTCCTAATACGTACCCTCACCCCTTACTCCAGATCTCCGTGAGCACCCGTGTTCATTGGCATCCACGAGAGTCATTCTAGACATAGAATGCTAAGGGTAACGATTGCTTAGTGTTCATGTCACTACTTTGTGTCTTGACATGACACGAGGTATTCGAACGGTTCCAATTTCCCATAAAAATTGGTGGCGACTCCATACAAAATGCAAACGCTTGTCCCTCGTTTCTCAACCAAGCGCCCCCTGGGCGGCCCGCTGTCCACGGTGATTTGGCGACTCATTTGGGAACATACACTTACGTGTAGCTAGGGTGAAACTTGAACAAGGTTAGGGAATAAGTTTGTACAAGACAATTGTCGGTTTTCATAACTCGGTCTTCCTAGATCGTTTTAATTCGGCCTTCCTAGGCCCAACCCAACCCATTCGACCAATCGTCCCGTCTAAACGGTCCTAATTCTTATTTGGGCCTAAGGATGGATAGCGATTGACGTCATCCATACCATGATGCTTACTCTTGTTTGTATCAAGGGCCTTCACTACTTGAGGAAATGGACTAGGAATCGGCCTTACTCTTGTTTGGCACGAGCCTCTCCACAGACTTCGGGTTTGATGGTTCGGTATGGCAACCCACCCTTTAAACCAAAACCCTTTTAAATACACTCAGCATCCCGTTATAATGCTTGTATAAATGTTTGTACTTTACGTGATCACCATTTTCTAAACAAAACCTTTTTGTAAAATAAAATCCTTTTCAAAATGTAAACATTTTCAAAATAGCGCAAAATGAGTCGAAACTCTTTCCATATGTCAAGTCAAACTTCGGGCCTAAAACCCATTTCAAAACTAAATACAAAAACAAACAAACAAAAAAAAAAGTCCAAATACAAAAAAAACGAAAAAACAAAAAACAAACAAAAAACAAAAAAAAAACCGAAAAAAAAAAAAGCCAAAATATTTTCAAACCCTGTAAATGTAAATGTGTAAATTCAATTGGGCTAAGTTAGAGTCAAAGTTCAAACCGACTATGTCCTAGTCGAAACTCCGTCGAGTCATGAACCCGTATTCCTTTACATTTTGGGTCTTTTCAAATTCAAGTCAAGTCCTAGGGTGTCACGCCGTCATTTTGGACCCCCTACCCCCAATTCAGTTAGGATCTAAAACACTCGAGTCACACGTTCCGAGGCTCAACACACGAGTCTCAACGGGCTTCATATTCGAGTCTAAACTACAGTAGTCTTCTTAACACCTATAACCAGACCTCGAGTCCATAATCAACACGTGTCATCAATCCCGTCAATAAGGTCAACCACATAAACGTCACTCTGTCAAAGTCAACACTCGAGTCTAAATTAAAGTCAAGCATCGTGAATCCAAACACGAGAAGTCGCTCACGACATTTCCTGGATTCACAAGTCAAGAGTCTAGTCATCTCGTCTCGTCATGTATCCTTTGTTTGTTGCCTTAGTATGCGTGATCCCATGTCAAGTCAAGTCGTAATGCGTATCATTTTCTTCTCGGTAGGAATTCTGCAATTTTCGATGAAAGTATTCAAGAACGTTTATCTGTCGTCGTCGAAGAACTAAGTGCTACGGTCATTAAGCTTCAGGCCACCGTTGAAGACTTGAGAACTCGTGTCACCAATATGGAAGACAAGATAGACATGATGAAACCTTTACCATCTTCTCGTACCCCAAGGCCAAGTTTTAGCTTCAACACGACTCACCCATCTAAGAAGGCCAATGAAGGCAAGGGAGTCAACCTCTTGGAAACTCCACCGGAAAGGCGGGACGAGCCCATAGGGAATTCGTTGACCTCGGAACCACATATGAAGTAGCTCTACGAAGACTGGTTTCCTAGGGAAAACTTCATCCAATCGGTCCAACCCGGACCGAAAAGATATTCCCTAGATGGAAGGGCGATTCATATTGTCGGTACCATCAAGGTAGGGGACACGATACGGAGGAATGCTTTTGTCTAAAGCATATTATTCAGGATATGATCGAGGATCGCAAGCTTCCTGTGCCACCTTCCGCCAAGAAATCCAAGAAGACCGACCCTCTTGGGTCCAATATCATTAAACATGACGAAGAGTCATCTCTAGACTGTTCTCATCTCCTCGATCCTCATGATGATAAAGAAATCAATGTCCTCGAAGACGGAGATATCCAAGATGGAATGCTCATGCTTTCCAGGGCCTTTGACAATAAATTCTCCAAAATAGAGGGAGCTATTGATACTCTAAACTCTCGACTTTCCAACATAGAAAACCTGCTCGCCGAAACGGGTAAGAAGCTTGATGCCCAACCTCTCAAAATGAAAAGTGTCCAGACAAACCCTCAATTTGACAGTCCTAAGGAGAAAGCAATAAGTAGACAATCTATTCTTAGTTCTTCTTATCAGGAATCAAGATCAATAAAGGCATCCTCATGGATCCTTCGTCAAAGAAACCTAGCAATTCTCCAGGGTTATTCACAAAGGCTTTTGACAAGAAGGATACACCACCCAGGAAATTTACCAACATTGGTATTACATACGCCGATGCCCTTCAGAGACTCATGGAGGAACGAATGTTGAAGCCAATCGGTCCTACGCCTGACCCCGAAAAGAAATCCAAGTTCTGGGATGGGAATTCCTACTGCAAATACCATGGAGGCAAAGGGCATGATACAGAGAAATGTTACAAATTAAAACATGTCATTCAGGATATGATCGAAAGCGGGAGGTTGTCCCTCTCAGCCTTTAACCCACAAGGTAGCTTAGGCAATCCTCATGGATATACCACTTATCAAGAAACTTTTCTTGACTATTACCCTTCCAGTGTTCCCAATAATGAGGACGGGGTGCTCACATGGGTGAATGCTCAAAGCCGGATGTCGAAGCCCGTTGCTGGAAGAGAAAATGTTCAAGCGTGGGCCGATGATTACGGGTCTAGTTCTAGGATCGAGTCAAAGTCCGAGTCCGAGTCCGAGTCTTAGGCTTTCTATCTCATATTTGTTCTAGTAACTTTCTTCGTGTCCATTTTCATTCCTAGTGACAACCTGGGGGCTGTCCCACGAGTCACCTGTCTTCTCATATCTATGTTAAATACATTCATTATTCATTTCAATAAAAATACAATTTTCACTCCACATATTCTATCCTATCTCTTCCTTTACCCTTTTCCTGTGACAACAAGAATTGGTTTGAGACATTTTTTTTAAAATGAACAACAACGCATGCCAAGTCAATGTGAGTGCTCTTAGATGATGTTCCATTCCAAGTTGTAGAGGACCTGAAACTCCGTGTTTTTTCCTTACCTATTCCATGTCTGGCAATAGAAACCACAATATAACCCTAGTCTAGGACGAGCATATCTCTAGAGATTCTAGGACGAATCCAGACCATCTCCCTTGTTAACAATCCATGACGGAAGGCAAGCCCATTCCCCACAATAAACAACCCGTGTTACTAAAAACCAACCCGTTTCCCACCAAAGGTGCTGGTCTGACCCAAATGCATGTTATGCAAGCAAATTCAAGACGATACGAGCCGTGACCAAAGACAAAGGCTCAATCGGGAGAAATGACCCAAGATCAATATCCAAGACAAAAGAGTCAAAAGAATAAGGCTCAATCAAGCAAGTCAAGTCAATATCCAAAGACAACGTTATCTTCAAAAACCCGAATCAAAAATCTGAGCAAAAATCCGGAATATATTCCAGACCAACAGACAAAGAATCTGAGTCTGAATCAAGAACAAGTCTGAAATCAAATACTAATCGGAATACTCCTGAAGTCTATATAGAATCAAGTTACAGTATAGAATCAAGACATCAATGAAGATGGTTAGCTAGCATCCTCACTTAGCCTTCCACACATTATACACCCTAAGTCCTTCTCGAGACCGTTATAGGGAGATAGTTAGGAATTTTGAGAATCCTCTCAAGCTCGTCAAGTATATCCATCCTTTAGGGCCAAGACATAGAAACTTGATCCCACGTCATTTTAACCTACCTTTATGTGCTCAGGCTACATCAAGCCAAGAGACTCCACTTCCAAGCCACATTACAAGCCATAACCCCAATTAAGCCTTAACTCCACAAAATCAAGCTCCAGAGATTTGTTCATCAAAGCCTCTTATTCCCGAGCTCCACATTCCAAATATCCAATCCAGTTTCACCTTGACCCATACACGGAGTCTTCAATACTTTGCTACCTAGGACGGGACATACCCAATTCATCCTTAGGGTCCACTAAGTGTGCTCACATAACAAGGAGATTTTTACAAACTTAGTTATACCTCTTTGGTCTATGATCATAGGGAGTTATCTCAAATCGATTCTTCGAGTCACCAAAGGAATATTACCCTTGTGACCCCTGCACTTTAAGGTCCTAACAACATAGCTTAGGCACACACCTGAACTACGAGCATGGTTTGATTTCACCTTTTCAGGTGGATACGTAGGCAGTCCTTTCTTACACAAGAAGGATACAACCGCAACACCCAAACAAAATTAACCAAACCTCAGAACTACGATCTGGTTTGATTTCACTTCACGTGAATACGTAGGCAGTCCTCATGGACACAATCATAGCCAACTTTCAATCTCAATTATCAACCATCTCAACCATCCCGACTTTCAAACTCAATTTTCAACCTTCCAACCTCAATTAACATCCTTTCCACAAACAACACCTCTATACTGGGGGCTCCTTATTGTCGCCCAACCTCTTTTTTACCGAAGTCCAGAGTCATCCTTTCATCCTGGGGGCTTCTCTTCCAAGATGCCACCCTTTCCTTTGTTCCTCTAAGTCTAGCTAGTACTCGGTCCGGACAATGACAAAGATCTTAGATCGATTCTCCAAGTCATCGTGCCTCAAGAGGGAGTCTCTTTTACAGCAAACGACGGTAAATGAAGTCCAAGTAGATAGATGATCCATGGCTCATGCCTTGCCTTTATATGTCCCCGACATTCTTGCAATTCTTATACCTTTGGAACTGATACGCATTGTCACCCACACTTGGCTAGGGGTTGCGCATGCTTAGCCAAAGTCTGTCAAAGTCATTCCCTGTGTCGCGTCAAATCTAAGTCTATATTTCACGTCCGTATAAGGTCTACGTCGCGTCAGTCCTATGTCTAAAGCCCATTTGAATATGCATAACGCATTACAAACGACAAACTTTTTTGAACAAGTTTTAAACAACTTTTAAAAAGAAACGACTTTTGCAAAGCCTATGTGTTTCCTCATTCGAGGTCCATGTGATAATTGCTTACGTGCACATATTAGATTGCATTCTTGTGTGGCTACTAACCATGCAGGTAAGTATCAGAAGCAGTGCTCGCTCTAACTGGGGGCTTCGCTCAAGTCTCCATTCTCCCAGTAGCAAAGATATTTTGCGATATTGCTCAAATTGTTATGTCCGGTAGCAGCAAAGATATTTTGCAGTATTGCTCACCCAAGGCTTCTTCGACGATCAAGATGTTCCTAATCGTCATTTCTCTCCAGCGCAGCGATATTTTGCAGTATTGCTCACCCAACGAGAGTTTGCTTGAGGACAAAGACAGGCAGATTCCCCAAAGTCATCGTTTTATTCCCCGACGAGAGTTTGCTTGAGAACAGAGACAGGCAGATTCCCCAAAGTCATCGTTTTATTCCCCAGTGAGAGTTTGCTTGAGGACAGAAACAGGCAGATACCCCCAGGCGATCCTTCATCCCTTTAGGTAACCCTTTCAAGATAAACCTTTAGATATTTTAGATCCTTTAGATATCTTTCAGAATAACCCTTTCAGGATAAACCTTCAGATCTTTTTTATCCTTCAGATCTTTCAGGAACTTACCTTAATTTTTCAGATAACCCTTTAGATAACCTTCAGGATAATCCTTCCTTCAGCCCTCCTCCCTTTAGATAATCCTTTATTTCTTCAGACACTTCAGAATAATCCTTTCAGTAACCTTCAGATAGCCCTTTTTCAGTTAAGTCCCCTTTCAGTCCTTTAGAGAGGATTATCCTTCAGCCTTTCCTTCAGTGAAAGATAGCCTTCAGAGTTAACCTTCAGAAGTGTTAAGAAGTTTCTTTAGAATCCCTGTGACCCCTAATGCCTTCAGACACCAAGTTATCTTCAGACCAAAGAGTTTTGCCGAAGCGTCTTCAGTTCCGTTTCACCCAGGGGTATCTCAGGTATGGTTTCTTCTTATGGTCGAGCGAGCCTTACGTAGTCTAATGGACTTTAAACGACCCTCCCCGATAGTCGACAGACTCTAAAATGTTCCCGACGACAGGTCCTTGGTTCAGACCCCTTGAGCCGCCTCGCGTCGCCATAGTCGTCAGGTTGTAATCTTCGATTGACCTGATGGCTATACTTTGACTTTCGCCTTGTCCAAGCCTCAGTCAAAGTGGGGGCTCTGTAGACACCTCGTTTCTGCACCTCCCGCAAACCACCCGGTGATGATTGGGCCGCATGTTTGGTACGCGGAACGATTTGTGACAGTTCGTAAGATTATCGTCAAGTGATTGCTCAAATATTTATGTCTACCTCATGGTTGTCATCTACGTCCCGATACGGTCGTTTTGGCAGTAATTAGAGTACATTTGGAGTCCGGGTCAAAAACCGTCTTCATTTCCTAAAACCGTCAAATCCCGAGTCAAAGCAATGTGCTTGTCTACCTAAGGTTAGGATGTCATAAAATGTTGAGATTATATCTCATTTTGAGTCTCATGTCACTTCTTTGGGCTAAACTAAAAGTTTACATTACAAAATGTGCATTTCATTTAGTTAAATTGACAACCCGAGCTTTAGGCCCATTTTACGAGGTCATAAAGAGTTTTTTGGGTCAGGCCTATTTCACATAAAGTTCTAGATCTTTCTCTTAGCTTTCCAACGCCACCGAAATCACCTAAATACGAGTCTTGTAGAGAAAGTTATGCCTAAAATACGACAGGCTGTCAAACGCGTTTTCTACGCGCAGAGGAACCTACCCGGGAAAGGGCGCAGCAGGTGCCGCGCCTCTTCCAAGGGACGCACACTGCTTTGCGCCTCTTCCCAGGGCTTTCTTTTTGTCCAAGTTTCGCGTTTAACCTAAGTCGGTTGTTTAGGATCTTTCTTCCGTATCCTAGTCTTACCATAATTCCGTCACGTGATTAGTATAAATAGGAGCTTTCGTTCCTCATATTTCTCACGCGAGTGTCCGCCCTTCTCTTCTCCCTTTGCATTCTAGACTTTGTTCTTACTAATTGGCGCCTACGTGCTTGAACCTTCGACCACGTAAGCTCGGATCCTTCCGGTACCGACCTCTCCGTTGCATAACCGACCAATTTGACCAACTACACTCAATCAATCTAATTAATCAATTTATTTCAATCGTTTTCCTCTTACGAGGGCATTCTTTCCTTACGTTCGCGTCGAGCATCACTAGTCGATTTTCTTAGTTCATCTCGTTCCGTCAACATGTAAGTCTGAGGGTGTAATAATCCTTATTTTATTTATTGTTATTTATTTTATCGTATCATCGTTGTAAGGTTTATGTCGAAAGTACCTCATTAAAACCGATTTCTAAAACCGTCTTTAAAACCTTTTTGCGGATTTCCAGTAGACAGACGATCGAGAAAAGACGCAGCAATCGCGCGCCTCTTCAAAGGAGCGCAAAGATCTGCCGCGCCTCTTTGTGAGGCCGCGCAGCGATTCGCTTCTTTTCTTCTTCCTCCGTCCTCTGCAATTCGTATCAAATTTATTTGTTTTGTTTGTTCGTCTGTTAATTCTCCGTCATAAAATCATAATAATTAGCATGTATATTGTATCATATATTTCATCATCCATTCACATGTTTAATTCATCTAATCCAACTTAAATCCCAAGTAATTCATATTTGCGGGTTTTCGTCATTAAGTTCAATTCGAGTTTTAGGGATTCAATTCGTTCGTATTGGGTTTCTGGGATTCATTGTTGATATATTTTTTATCATGTTCATTGTTAATCCGCCATCAATTCGTCATGTTTAGTTAATCATTCGCTTGTTTAGTCATTCATTAACATCGACCCTTCACATAAATAATCCGTCTTATTCCGTCTTAATCGTGTTTTGCTATTTTATGACCTCAATCATATGTAAATAATCTGTAAATCACTTTCATCCGACTAAGTAATCTAAATCAATCCATTAAATTCACTAATAAACGTTAACAATTGCAGTTTTGGCTTCACGCCCGAGTTCGTCCTTGGCAGAACAGACGCAAAGAATCGGGCCGCGCCTCTTCCAAAGGGCGATTACTCTTCGCGCTGTTCCAGGACGACTTCTGTCCCTGACCTCCTATTCTGCCTTGACCTAGTTTAATTAGTTTACATATTAACCTACTATTATCCGTATTATCACCTTCTAATCTGTCGTGTTTTATTCTTTTATTCCTTTTTCTCAAATTATCCGTTTTAAAGGTATTTTCGACATAAATCGCCTATTCCAATGTAATTAATGTAATTTTCATTATTGTAATTCTTCTTTTATTTTATTTATCCTATTGCTTGTATGTTTTCACATGTAATCAACATTAAATCCAACTTCGACATCAATTGTATGATAAACTAATTGTTCACCGACTTAGTAATTTCTCACATGTTAGGATTAATCTATGGATGTTGCATTGCATGCATATAGCCGACAGTATATCAAGTACGAATAACTTCCCTAATCATTAGTAGAGGCCGCTATCGAGGCGGGCGGGATTAGGTGTTCGATCAAAAGAGCTTCCTAATACGTACCCTCACCCCTTACTCCAGATCTCCGTGAGCACCCGTGTTCATTGGCATCCACGAGAGTCATTCTAGACATAGAATGCTAAGGGTAACGATTGCTTAGTGTTCATGTCACTACTTTGTGTCTTGACATGACACGAGGTATTCGAACGGTTCCAATTTCCCATAAAAATTGGTGGCGACTCCATACAAAATGCAAACGCTTGTCCCTCGTTTCTCAACCAAGCGCCCCCGTGGGCGGCCCGCTGTCCACAGCCGTGAGTCTACTATTTGGAGAAGATCGATTCGTTATAGCCGTGCAGGATGAGATCATTACCATGATACTTCAAGACGATCACTTCAACCCTACCGTGTTAATCACAGAAATCAACACCAATCAGCAGAAAGGATGGAGAAAATCGATCAAGTGGACAAACAATCAAGGAAGACTCTTCAAGCTCACTACTGGAGAGGGAGAGATGTTCAAAGGAGAACCAGAAGACGATGAATTCGATTCAGAGTCGGAGTCTAGAGAAGTTCCTAAAGAGTCTCCTCCTGTCGTCATTCCCACTCTCCTCATTTCTCCTAGCCTAGTGTCTAATAGCAACAATAGTTCGGGAAATGTCCCAACCGCTATCCTTTTACCGCCACTGACCACAGAGCAGATGGTTTCTTTGTTCCAACTTCTCTCAAATCTTAATATATATAAATCAAGTTCTGCTTACTCTTCGTGTTATCTTGAATGCAATTCTGTTTACGATGATTATGAGAATGACCCAGACCCTGACTCAATCGAAATACCTCCCTACATAGCCAAAGAAATACTACAAGAGGGAGAAGGGGGACCAGTGATAGAAGATACTGAACCCATCAATGTAGGAACTGAACTAGAACCCCAAGAACTTAGGATAGGTACAACCCTGAGCCCCACCGAAAGGGCCAATTTTATAGACCTCCTACACGAGTTCAAAGACGTTTTTGCTTAGTCCTACAAAGATATGTCAGGGATCGACAGGGACATTGCAGAGCATAGAATCCCAATCAAACCAGGTTTCAAACCCGTGAAACAGAAGCTTCGTCGAATGAGGACAGAATGGGCTCTCAAGATCAAAGAAGAAGTCGATAAACAATTCAAAGCTGGGTTCATCAAAGTTTCCGAGTACTCAGACTGGGTAGCTAACATAGTACCCGTACCCAAAAAGGATGGGAGAATCCGTGTTTGTGTTGATTTTAGAGACTTAAACAAAGCAAGCCCTAAGGATGATTTTCCTCTACCACATATCGACATTTTAGTGGACAATACGGCGGATCACGCGTTACTATCCTTCATGGACGGATATGCAGGATATAACCAGATCAAGATGGTTTTAGAAGACATGCATAAGACTACCTTCGTCACTCAATGGGGAACCTACTGCTATACGGTTATGCCGTTTGGGTTAATCAACGCCAGAGCTACATACCAACGCACCGCAACTACGCTCTTACATGACATGATGCATAAAGAAGTTGAGGTATACGTAGACGACATGATTGTCAAGTCCAAGGAAAGAGAGGGACATATCGCGAACCTTCGCAAATTCTTCTCGAGGCTACGGAAGTACAACATGAGGCTCAATCCTCAGAAATGCGCATTCGGAATAACATCTGGCGAACTCCTGGGATACGTGGTTAGCCAACGAGGTATAGAAATAGACCCTTCAAAGATCAAAGCTTTAATCGAAATGCCGCAACCTCAAACGGAGAAAGAAGTTAGGGGATTCTTAGGCAAGGTGCAATACATAAGTCGATTTATATCGAAACTCACCATGATCTGCGAACCCATATTCAAGAAGTTAAAGAAAACAGATCACACCATGTGGGATGATGACTGTCAGAAGGCTTTCGACCGAATCAAGGAAATACTATCCAAACCGCCAGTGCTCATGCCACCCCAGCGAGATCAACCTCTTGGTTTATATCTCACGGTAACTGAAACGGCCATGGGCGCCATGTTAGCTCAAACTGTAGGAAAAGAAGAAAGAGCCATCTACTACCTTAGTAAGAAGTTCTTGGAGTACGAGTGCAAATACACGCCACTCGAGAAGACATGCCTCGCTCTTGTGTGGGCAACGAAGAAGCTACGCTACTACATGCTTAGCTACTCCGTCAAAATATTCTCCAAAATGGATCCTGTCAAATACCTCTTCGAGAAACCCGTTCTCTATGGACGTCTAGCGAGATGGACTTTGATGCTCTCTGAGTTCGATCTTAAATATGTACCTTTGAAAGTCATAAAAGGGCGCGCGGTTGCCGTTTTCTTCGCAGAAAATCCCATCAATGATACACAAACGATAGACACCTGGTCATTTCCGGATGAGGATAATCTCCAAACAGATGTAGACTCCTGGGACCTCTATTTTGATGGAGCATCGAACTTAAGAGGATTTGGAATAGGAGTGTTGCTCATTTCTCCTGAAGGCGAGCATACACCAATCTCTGTCAAACTCGACTTCGAGGTGACAAATAATGCTGCGGAATACGAAGCCTGTCTCATTGGATTGCAAGCGGCAGTAAGTTTAGGCATCAAGAATTTTCGAGTACATGGGGATTCATCTTTGATCATCAATCAAATTACGGGGTCTTGGAAAATCCGAAGCAAAAGCTTGGCACCTTATCAAGCCAGAATAGACCAAGTAGCCCAATTCTTCGATCAAGTAACCTACTTACATCTACCTCGAGAAGAAAATCAATTTGCGGATGCTCTTGCAAACTCACATCTTTGATTAACATGCTGGATAGTATGGTAGAAATGCCTTTATGTATCGAACGACGATCAGAGCCAGCTTATGTGCACCAAATCACCGATGAAGAGGAAATTACAGAAGAGCCTTGGTTCCAAGCAATCCTAAACTTCAAACTCAACGGCACCTATCCACCAGATATGGACAAAAGGGGACAATGCGCTATCCGTTTGCTAGCTTCCCAATACGTCCTCATGTAAGGAGAGTTATACAAAAGAACACCTCTTGGTGTCATCCTATGTTGTCTTGATCATTCACAGGCACGGAAAGTGATGGAAGAAGTCCATGACGGAGAATGTGGCCCTCACATGAGTGGACCCATGATGGCAAAGAAAATCACACGTTTAGGATACTATTGGACCACGATGGAATCTGAGTGCATCAAATATGTGAGACATTGCCATAATTGCCAGATCTTCGGGAATGTGCAACATGTTCCTCCCTCATTGCTTTACACCATGACATCTCCCTGGCCATTTTCTGCTTGGGGAATTGCCATCATCGGCAAGATCACTCCAGCCGGAACAAGAGGTCACTGTTTCATCCTAGTAGCAATCGATTATTTCACCAAATGGGTAGAAGCGGCTTCCTAAACCAGTCTCACGGCCAAGAACGTGGCAAAGTTCATACAAACCAATATCATCTGTCGATATGGTTGCCCACATGAGATCATCAGTGACAATGGGTCACATTTCCAAGCTGAGACTGAACAATTGATAGCCAAGTACAAAATCAAGCGCGCCATATAGACCACAAACCAATGGCGCGGTAGAGGCGGCAAACAAAAACGTTGTCACGATCCTCAAGAAAATGATTGACAACTATAGAGATTGGCCAAGTAAGATACCCTTTGCTTTATGGGGATACCGTACATCCATTAGGACGCCCACTGGGGCTACTCCTTCCTATTTGACCTACGGCATGGAAGTCGTACAACCATTCGAGCTAGAAATACCATCCTTGCGTATTTTACTCGAAAGTCAAATCCCAGAAGCCGAGTGGAAGAGGGATAGATATGAAGAACTCATCCTCCTGGATGAACGAAGGTTACGTGCATTACATAATGTGCAAACATATCAGGCGCGTATCAAACGAGCCTTCAACAAAAGGGTTAAGCCAAGGAACATCAAAGAAGGAGACTTGGTCCTCAAATCAATTAGGGCTCTTTTACCTGTCGATCCACGAGGAAAATTCAAACCCAATTGGGTCGGGCCATTCCTAGTCAAGTCCATAATTCCAGGGGGTGCGGTTAGGATCACAGACTTATACGGGAACGAATTTGCCAACCCAACAAACCTTGACCAATTAAAACGTTATTATGCCTAGAATAGGAGCAAAAACGCGCCTCGCGTGACCTCACGTGTCGCTCTTGTGGCACGAAATAAACGGCCCCTGGCCAAGCTGAATCAAGCTAATGTCATCTTGCTCTTGCATTTTGACAATTTGTCATTCTCATATCATCAAATAAACTAAATTGCATTTTCGGAGTAAGTAAAGCACATGCTTATTTTCTAAAAGTTCATTACAAGCTCTTGCTTAGAACAATTATTCTTTTACATTTACTCGAACTACGCGCAAGGGTTTGATTTCATTTTTTTAATGAATACGTAGGCAATCCTTCACGGGATACAACCCACTTAATCACTTTAAATGTAAATAGAAGGACATTTGCAAATGCATTTGAAATTCGACAAGAATAATGAAAGGAAAATCACAACGGTTTCATAACCAATCAACCTCTTTTATTTCATTCCTAATAATAATATGTTACATAATAAAATCATAATAAAGATAATAGGCTAGGATTCTAAAAACCCCACCTTCTTATTACAATAATAATAATAATATAAATAATAATAAAGACTTAGGCTATTCTTCCATTTTCCCTTTGCCTTTGTCCTTCTTATCATACTTCTTGTCACGACCTCGAGTCGGACGCTCTTGCGCCACTTCCGACCTAATCACCAATGGTCTCTCTCGTGGTTTCGCTTTGCCATTCTTGTCAACCACCATCTCGACGGCAGGAGAAGTCTTCGGTTTCTTCGAAGGATGAACAACTCGAAACCCGGCTTCTTCCTCTCCCTCAGTCAGATGCTTCTCCTTCTCCTTTTCCACCTCGCGAACCTTGTAGTCAACAGGTTCACGCTTCCTCGGTCTCTTGCGCTCCTCCGGAGTAGTAGCTTTCCTCCACCGCATATAGGAATCTGACACCCATAGAGCACTGACAGAAGAATTCAAGAACCCAATGTTCCTCTGAGCCTATTTGATGGCCCATTCTCTTCGACTCTCAGTAGTAAGCGCCACGGCAGTCTGGGAAACAGTGTCAAGCTTCGGGATCCTCTGCTTTAATCCAACCTGCCTCATCAACCTCTCCGGAAAAATGCATATCATAAACTCCAAGCCGGGAATGCGAACAGATCGGGTAGGATCCAGAGAAGATACTCCATTGACAGATTTGAGGTGCCATCATGGTACGATCCATCTAATTAAGGGGCCATCTTCACTTTTCAATTTCTTTTCCCAGTAATTGCACACTTGAGTGAAGTCCACCATGTAAAGCCTGGTCCTCATTGCAATCGAACGAGCATGATAAGCAGGAGCATAAGCTGGGGGCTCGATCAATCGAAGATGCTCCATAAGCCAGACCTACCAAAAGCGGGTATTAGAAACGAAAAAAAAAAAGAAAAAAAAGAACAAAAAAAGACGAACAAAAAAAAAGAGAAAAAGAAACGAAAAAAGAAAAAAAAAAACGAAAAAGAAAAATAAAAAAAAAAAGAAGAAAGAAAAGTTTCTTTTACCTGCAAAATAATGGGACTTCCCAAGTAAGGTAGGTCGCGATTGGCTTTCATGTTATCCAAGCCCAATAGGATCTCTCATAAGCACAGACAAGCTGGGCTCCTACGCAGCTCCATTTGCTCAACCAGGCTCAAAAGACGAGGGCCGCCCCTCATGTCCTCATCGACATGCCCTTGAAGGACATACACATGTAATAGGCAAAATCTGAATGCCCTTCGCCTTGCAACATAAGAGACAGTAGGATCAGCCCTATTGATGAAGCGATCGATGAAATCCAACATTCGCACTCCTTTAGAAGTCACAAGACGGTCAACATCAACTCTGGCCAACCCAAGCAAGTCTCTAAACTTATTCTTATACCCCTGAGAAGTGGAAGGAATAGCAGGCAAATGTTCCGGATCCCAACCACCAATCGCGGCAATCTCCTTGGGAAATGGGCAAATGTCGCCTCCAGGAAAGGCAAATACGTGATAATTCGGGTCCCAGTAGTCAAGGCAAGCATCTAGGAACGGTTTGAATACCTTGATCAATTTCAAGCTCAAAAGTGATCCAAAATTATAAGCACCCATGTCATGCTTCTCCACACTGGAGAACTCATTTGTCCATTCTTTTAGACGAATCTCAAGAGTATTCATGATGTAGGCTTATTTTGGGAGTTATTTGTAATAAGACGAAGAAAGACGGAAGAATTATATGAATAAAACCTCCCTCGACGTACTGGGGAACAGGCGCAGCAGGTGCTGCGCCTCTTCGAAGGGACGCAACTCTTGCTGCGCCTCTTCCTCAGCACTTTTCCTGTGATTTTCCGCGTTGGATCTTTCCTAAATTCCTCAACGAATAATTTCCTATTCATACGGGTCATTATTTTGGTAAATGCGTCAAGTTACCATATTTCGTGTTTCCTAATTTCGCGGGCACGCATCGCGAGACGATATCGACATTTTCGTCATTTTAGCACACTTGTACATTTCTCTTTACTTTTTCTTTTTGGGGAATCATTTCACTTTCCATTTCAAACTTATATGTTTTTATTTTTTGTTTTTTTAGGGGGTAACCCTCCCTACCGTCCGGTCATTTCCGACCAAATTTTTGCATTTTCATTCCCGACCAAATTTGTGCATTTTTCATTGCTGGTCATTTTTTTACTTTTTTCGAGTCATTGTTTTGCGCTTATTTAGGCCATGTGTACAAATATATGTTCTATATGATTTCTGTGTGAATTTCGGCAGCATGACGGCGTAAACCGTCATCTACCAGACCTGTTCAAAGCTAACCTGTAGGTACAAACAAAGCAACCCAGCAACAAAGGCACTCAGGCCATCATATATACAACAAAAAGAGGATATGTACACCAAACTGGGGGCTCGAGCCCTAAAACAAGATCCAAATGTCCAAAAGTGGGTCCTAAAAATGTATAAATGTACAAAAATACAACCAAAAAACAAGAAGCAACGCGGAAGCTACTGCTGGTGTAGATACCTCATTTCTGCACCTCTCGCAAACCACCCGGTGATGATTGGGCCGCATGTTTGGTACGCGGAATGATTTGTGACAATTCGTAAGATTATCGTCAAGTGATTGCTCAAATATTAATGTCTACCTCTTAGTTGTCATCTACGTCCCGATACGGTCGTTTTTGATGAATTAGAGTACATTTGGAGTCCGGGCCTAAAACCGTCTTCATTTTCTGATAACCGTTAAATCCCGAGTCAGAATGTTCTGGAATGTTCCGGATATTTCTATTCCATATTCCACAATCTTTATCTTTTGGTAAACAATTCCCCGTAATATTCACATAAGATATTAAGGAAAACCGAATCATTCCGTCCTACCATAACTTAAACACGGAAATCTTTCTTCCGCAGGAGGAAACCACTTGGGAACAGACGCAGCAGGTGCTGCGCCTCTTCCAAGAGACGCAGTGGCTGCTGCGCCTCTTCCCAAGTCCTTTTCTGCGTAATTTTCGTATCTTTTTCATATCTTTCCGAGATTCACTTCCAAAGAGTCTCCGAAACCCTAATTCCTTCACGTGATTAGTATAAATAGGAGCCTTCACTCCTCATATTTCATACGCGAGTGTCCGCCCTTCTCTTCTCCCTTTGCATTCTAGACCTTTGTTCTTACTTTTTGGCGTCTACGTGCTTGAACATTCGACCACGTAAGCTCGGATCCTTCTGAGTACCAGCCTCGTTTGCATGACCGACCAATTTGACCAACTCCACATCAATCAACTTAATTAATCTAATCGTTTTCCTCTTACGAGGGCACTTTCTTTGCATTCGCGTCGAGCATCACTAATCGATATCTTAGTCCTTCTCGTTTCGTCAACATGTAAGTCTGAGGGTGTATAATCTCTCTTTTATTTATTGTATCATCAATTGTAAGGTTTATGTCGAAAACACCTCATTAAAACCGATTTCTAAAACCACGTTCAAAACCTTGTTTTACGGATTTTCAGTAGACAAACGTCGAGAAAGGACGCAGAATCGCCGCGCCTCTTGAAGGAGCGCAGATTCCGCCGCACCTCTTCGTGAGGCCGCCAGATTCTCGCTTCCTTTCTTCTTCCATCGTCCTCTGTAATTCGTCTTGTTTTATTCGTCTTTGTTTCGTTTGTTTGTTAATTCTTTGTTATAATAGCATGATAATCTCATATGTATATTGTTCATCATTCATTAGCATATAATTCGTCATAAATCTGACTTAAATCCCTTATAATCTCATATTTGCGGATTTTCGTCATTAAGTTCAATCCGGGTTGTAGAAATTCGATTTGTTTATATTGAGTTTCTGGAATTCATCGTTGGTATATTTGTATCTGTTTATCATCATATGTTATTCATTAATTCATCATGTTTAGTTTAGTCCAACTAATTTGTTTGGTTTGTTAATATCGTTCACTCCTGTAATTAATCCATCTTAATTCCGTCTCACCCATGTTTTACTGTTTTCATGACCCATTCATATGTTAAATAACCTATTAATCACTTTCATCCGAGTAAATAGTTTAAATCCATCGTTAAATTAACCAACGAATATTAACAACTTGCAATTCAGGCTTCACAGCCAAAACTGAGCCAAGGAACAGACGCAGCAACTGCTGCGCATCTTCCAAGGGACGCAGCTCTGCTGCACCTGTTCCTGGTTGATTTCTGCCTCTGAACTCCGTTGTTGTTTGACTTAGTTTATTTAGTTTACGTATAATTGACTATTATCCGTATTATCGCCTACTGATCTGTTCGTAATTTTATTCTTTTATTCTTTTTCTCAAATTATCCGTTTTAAAGGTATTTTCGACACGAATCGCCTATCCCAATGTAATTAATGTAATTTTCATTATTGTAATTTTCTTTATTATGTTTATCATATTTTTTGTATCATTTGTATGTTTTCACATGTAATTGAGTATTAAATCCCAACTTCGACATTCATTGTTTGCTAACTTAATTGTTCACCGACTTAGCCTAATTTTCACATGCTAGGATCAAAACTTGGATGTTGCATTGCATGCATATAATCGACGATATATCAAGTACGAATAACTTCCCTAATCATTAGTAGAGGCCGCTATCGAGGCGGGCGGGATTAGGTGTTCGATCAAAAGAGCTTCCTAATACGTACCCTCACCCCTTACTCCAGATATCTGTGAACACCCGTGTTCATTGGCATCCACGAGAGTCATTCTAGACATAGAATGATAAGGGTAACGATTGCTTAGTGTTCATGTCTCTACTTTGTGTCTTGACATGACACGTGGTATTCGAACGGTTCCAATTTCCCATAAAAATTGGTGGCGACTCCATACGAAAATGCAAACGCTTGTTTCTCTTCTCTCCCAAGCGCCCCCGTGGGCCCCCGCTGTCCACAGTTTGGCGATTCCGCTGGGGATAATACACTTACGTGTAGCAAGGGTGAAACTTGAACAAGGTTAGGGAATAGTTTGTACAAGACAATTGTCGGTTTTCATAACTCGGTCTTCCTAGACCGTTTTATTCGGCCTTCCTAGGCCCAACCCAACCCATTCGACCAATCATCCCGTCTAAACGGTCCTAATTCTTATTTGGGCCTAAGGATTGATAGCGATTGACGTCATCCATACCATGATGCTTACTCTTGTTTGTATCAAGGGCCTTCACTACTTGAGGAAATGGACTAGGAATCGGCCTTACTCTTGTTTGGTACGAGCCTCTCCACAGACTTCGGGTTTGATGGTTCGGTATGGCAACCCACCCTTTAAACCAAAACCTTTTTAAATGCACTCATCATCCCGTTATAATGCTTGTATAAATGTTTGCACCTTACGTGATCACCATTTCTAAACAAAACCATGACGATTTTTTTCAAAAATCAAAATCCTTTTTTTAAATAAAATTTCGAAATAGGCCTTCAATTAGCGCAAAATCCAGTCAAAACTCTGTCCGTTTGTCGTGTCAAAATTCGGGCCACAAGCCCATTTCAAAACCTCACTTCGAGTCCACTCCTACAACTACACTATAGTTGACTAGGACACACATTTTCAAAAAACCTTGTCTTTCTTCAAAGCTCACTCAACACAAGTGGCACACACCCACTTCACGGGTCAAAACATTTCTTCTTTTAGCAAGTGTGTTAGAATGGTCGATCGTGTTTTGATTCGTCGCCGATCTCTTATCCAGTTTTTAAGATGCCCGGATCCAGCGAAACAAACCTCCACCAAATTCAAGATGGTAATGATCGAATCCTAGCCGCGCTAGCCCAAATGCAAGTTACCCAAGATCAAGTCTATGACCGCCTTGAGCTCATCGAAGGCCGTATCTATGCCGTAGAGGGAAGGTTGCCCCCTCATGAAAGTGAAGTAATAGGTGACTCTGATAATGAATCCAAGGATGAAAATCCTCTCATGGGGATGACTGTAGCTGAGAAAAGACTCCAATACTTAGAGGAGCAATTGATGTACCTTAAGGGGGATGACATTTATAGGGAGAACAATCGCAAGTATGAGGTCGTCAATTCCAAATTGCCAACTAACTTCATTATGACGGATATCCCTAAATTCAAGGGACACGAGAACCCTTTGAACCACATCCGTGCCTTCAAGGATTACATGTCTATCAAAGGCATCAAACCCGAGATGTTCTTAAGGATCTTTCCTTCATCTCTTGACACCATCCCGAAGCAATGGTTATACTCCTTAGATCACAAGAAGGTCGCTACTTGGAAAGATGCCGCAATCGAGTTCTCTAAACAATATGCGGATAATGCCGAGATCCAAGTAAACATGCGTACTCTAGAGGTTCTTACCCAAAATGACAAAGAAGGATTCACCGACTTCCTAAGTAGGTGGAGGAAGACTAGTACCCAACTGGTTGAACGCCCGAATGAGGCTACCCTTGTGGAGAAGTTTGTGGATAATCTCAAACCCATCTATGTCAATCATTTGAGGTACCAAAACATCAAAACTTTTAAGGACTTGACCGTACTAGGGACAAGGATCGAAGATGACATCCGTAAAGGACTCTTGTCCAAAACGGTAGGTCGAGGATATCAAGGTTCAACAAGTCGTTCATACGGCTCTACTAGCAAGACCGATGAAGTTAACCTTCTCGAGCCATCCAAGAAAAGTACCCCACCAAGGAAATTCACAAATCTTGGGGACACTTACTCCAACGCTCTAAAAAGGTTAATGAAGTAAGGTAAACTCCAACCCATTGGGCCTACTCCCGAACCCGAAAGGAAATCCAAATTCTGGGACGAGAACTCGTACTGTGAATACCATAGGGGCAAGGGGCATGACACAGAAAAGTGCTACAAGTTGAAAAACGTGCTTCAAGACATGATTGAAGATGGTCGATTGCCAATACCACCAGGAGGTAAACCCAACAACACTCAGAATCCTCTTGGAGTTCTAGTGATTACAAGTGATGAATCTACCTTAGATTGCTCACACCTTATTTTTCCAATCGAAAATGAATTCTACGCAATCGAGAATGAAAGGTTCTACTCTACTATCTCCCCTACTATTTCCGACTTCATCATATGGGCAAGGAGTGTAGATGGGCAAGTTTGGGAACTAGAAAATATGGTGACAACTTTACGCGATCCCAACGCAATACCCAAAGAACATATGCCACTAATCTTCTCTCAAAATGCCACTATGCAAGAAGTAGTCACCGTGGTTGATAAACTAGTTGATCAAATCATACGACTGGAAGATGAAATCATGAGAATGAGAGAGCTAACTGCAATCAATGGAGTTTGGGCCGACGATGATGAGGACGAGTATCTCATTGAAAACTCCCTAGTCAAAGAAATAGTCCAAAATGGTGAAGACCAAGATGTGGACCACCTAACTCGTTCGGGTCATCCATATCAAAGCACTACTCAAAACGGTCCAACTAACGTTGTCACACCAAATGATAACGAAGAGGACTCCACTGACCATTTGCTCAAGCAATTACAGAAGACGAAGGCTGATCTTTCAGTCTGGCAATTAGTAGCAAGCTCATTCACACATCGCCAAGCTTTACTGCAAGCTTTGGCCAAACTAAATGTAGCACATAACTCGACACCCGAAGATGTAGTCAACTTGGTCTTCCAAGAATCACCGAAACTAAGTAATCCTATTACTTTCTCAGACGAAGATTTGCCACCTTTTGGCGCCGGTCACAATTTAGCTCTTTACATCACTGTCATTTGTCTAAAGAAGAATGTGCCAATGACTTTGGTAGATGATGGCTCCGCGGTCAATGTCATACCCCTCAAAACGGCATACAAGCTAGGCATGAAAGAGTCGGATTGGACCCCTACCAATCAAGGTGTGCGTGCATATGACGGTACACGACGAAAGGTGGTAGGACTTGTTAACCTAACCATAGCCACAGGGCCAATTGAACGAAAGGTTAACTTCCAAATAGTGGACATTGAAGCTTCATTCAACATACTTCTGGGAAGGCCGTGAATTCACGCTTCCAAAGCGGTAACATCCACCCTTCATCAAAAGATCAAAATCCCACTAAATGGCAAAGTAGTGACGATCACTTCGTCACCCATCAAGGCAATAATCGAAAAACAGTCGAACAATTAAGTCCTTGCAGATCCCGTATACGAACTTGGGGGCTTCCAAAGTGTAAGTGTCATAGAAAGTGAGTTGGCACCCTTATACTATGATCCCTACTCTAACTTGGTGGTCAACCACATGCTCAAAACCCAGGGATACTTCCCTGGAATGCCTTTAAACCCTACTCGAAGAAACACCTTCGCACCATACAAGAAAGGCAACTCGAAGAGGATACCACTTGGACTAGGGTACAAACCCACTAAAGAAGAAGTTCTCGAAATGCTCGCCCAAGTCCAAAACCGCAAGCATGTAGGAGTCCAAATGAGACCCTATCTCCCTACTTTAAATGGGTATTTTGTTCAAGAATGAAGTCTAGAACTCTTTCACGGATTTCCCGAGCCTTGGCATTATCTCGAGAAGAAGCTAGCCGGAATCGAGATCTTTCATAATTGCTACTTTATCCCTCCAGAAACGGTTCCTACCGTCAAAACCCGTCAAGCACCTTGCTTAGACGAACAAGCTGTTAGCCTATTGTTTGGAGAAGATCGATTTGTTAGGGCCGCGCAGGATGAGATCATTACCATGATACTTCAAGACGATCACTTCAACCCCACCGCGTTAATCACAGAAACCACTGCAAGACAACAGAAAGGATGGAGAAAATCAATCAAGTGGACCAACAATCAAGGAAGACTCTTCAAGCTCACCACTGGAGAAGGAGAGATGTTCAAAGGAGAACCAGAAGACGATGAGTTCGAGTCGGAGTCGGAGTCAGAGTCGGAGTCTAGAGAAGTCATTAGAGAGTCTCCTCCTGTCGTCATCCCCACTCCCTTTGTTTCTCCTAGCTTAGCCTCGAGTAGTCACAGTAGTTCGGGAAATGCCCCAACCACTGTCCCTTTGCCGCCACTGACCATGGATCAGTTGGCTTCTTTGTTTCAACTTTACTCAAATTTTAATATGAATAAATCAGGTTCTGCTTACTCTTTGTGTTATCTTGAGTGCAATTCTGTTTACGATGATACTGAGGATGACCAAGACCCAGACTCGATCGAAATACCTCCCTATGTAGCCAAAGAAATACTGCAGGAAGGGGAAGGAGGACCAGTAATAGAAGATACCGAACCCATCAATGTAGGAACCGAACTAGAACCCCAAGAACTTAGGATAGGGACTACCTTGAGCTCTACCGAAAGGGCCGATTTCATAGACCTCCTAAATGAATTCAAAGACGTTTTCGCTTGGTCCTACAAAGACATGCCAGGGATCGACAGGGATATCGCTGAACATAGAATTCCGATCAAGCCAGGTTTCAAACCTGTGAAACAGAAGCTTCGTCGAATGAGAACAGAATGGGCTCTCAAGATTAAAGAAGAAGTTGACAAACAATTCAAAGCCGCGTTCATCAAAGTTTCCGAGTATTCTGACTAGGTAGCCAACATAGTACCCGTACCCAAAAAGGATGGGAGAATCCGTGTTTGTGTTGATTTTAGGGACTTAAACAAAGCAAGTCCGAAAGATGACTTCCCTCTACCTCACATCGACATATTGGTGGACAATACTGCTGACCACGCGTTACTATCCTTCATGGATGGGTATGCGGGTTATAATCAAATCAAAATGGCCATGGAAGATATGCATAAGACCGCCTTTGTCACCCAATGGGGAACCTATTGTTATACGGTCATGCCGTTTGGATTGATCAACGCCGGAGCTACATACCAACGCACCGCAACTACACTCTTACATGACATGATGCACAAAGAAGTTGAGGTATACGTAGATGAGATGATTGTCAAGTCCAAGGAAAGAGAGGGGCATATTGCGAACCTTCGTAAGTTCTTCGCAAGGCTACGAAAGTACAACATGAGGCTCAATCCTCAGAAATGCACATTCGGGGTAACATCTGGCAAACTCCTGGGATACGTCGTTAGTCAAAGAGGTATAGAAATAGATCCTTCCAAAATCAAAGCTCTCATCGAAATGCCACAACCTCAAACAGAAAAAGAAGTCAGAGGATTCCTGGGAAAAGTGCAGTATATAAGTCGATTCATATCGAAACTCACGATGATTTGTGAGCCTATCTTCAAGAAACTCAAGAAAACGGACCACACCATGTGGGATGATGATTGTCAAAAGGCATTCGACCGAATCAAGGAGATATTGGCTAAACCACCAGTGCTCATGCCGCCACAACGAGATCAACCTCTTGGTTTATATCTCACAAGAATCAAAGCTTGACCATGGATGCCATGCTGGCTCAAACTATAGGAAGTGAAGAAAGGGCTATCTACTACCTTAGTAAGAAGTTCTTGGAGTACGAGTGGAAATACTCACAACTCGAAAAGACATGCCTCGCTCTTGTGTGGGCAACGAAGAAGCTACGCCATTACATGCTTAGTTATTCCGTCAAAGTATACTCCAAAATGGATCCAGTCAAATATCTCTTCGAGAAACCCGTCCTCAACGGACGCCTAGCAAGATGGACCCTAATGCTCTCAGAATTCGACCTCAAATACGTGCCACTGAAAGTTATAAAAGGTTGCACCGTCGCCGAGTTTTTCGCAGAAAATCCCATCAATGACGCACAAACAATAGATACTTGGTCATTTCCAGACGAGGATATACTCCAAACTGATGTAGACTCCTGGGACCTTTACTTTGATGGAGCATCAAACTTAAGAGGATTTGGAATAGGAGTTAATGGGGCATATTCTGCACCTGCTGACCGAGTCAACATATTGAGCAAGGTCAAAGATATCCACAGCAAGTCAACATATTAGACATCTTAGCCGACGCAGCCTGTCGGCCTGTCACTTGGGTCTCGGCTAGGCAACTAGCCAGCCGGGATACACATCCGCGTACTCACATCCAAGACCCCTCGGCATGGAGTCAACAGGGCCCGCCGGCCTGCCATGGGTCCCTCGGCCGAGGGTAGAACAGTCTTTCCACCTGCTAGCCACTTGGCCACTTGGCCACTACGTGACAAAAGGTGAAAGTCTATAAATACTCCTCAACCCTCATTGAGGAAAGGATCCGAAAATAATCAATTAAACATACTAATCTGGTATAAACTCCCTTATCTCTCTACAATATACTTTGTGCCAAGTAACACACAACTTAATCCCTTTTAAGTTTACTGACTTGAGCGTCGGAGTGAGTTCGCTCGGTACCAAGCCGAGCCCTTAGTTTGTTCATTGTTTCAGGAGAGGCCGAAAGGAAGAGTCAAGCAAAGTCATCATTCTACAAGCTTACGTGGTCATAACACTGCTCCGTAATCACACCGGGAACAGTTGGCGCCGTCTTTGGGAAGGCCATACTAAAAGCTAGTCAAATCCCTTACAAAAAAAAAAAACACAAAACAAAACCCACCCAACAAGCTAAGAAGATGTCGAAACAACAAGAAGTAATTGTGACCGACGAAACTGCATTCTATCAGGATGACACAGTCCACAATTCTGAGATTGGGCAGTCCCCCACCGGCCGAGTAATTCAACCGGCGTACGGGATGCCAATAATAAAAGAAACACCGCTGCCCGCCGGCCATGTCATCCTTGTCATGGGACATGTGGTCGATGCGACAAACCGAAAAGTCGTGTTCCTGGACTGATGGGTAATACGCCGATCACCCCCGCCGCAACGACGGTGGCAAAGAGACACCCGCAGTGACCAGGGCCCATAAAGTGACTCCGATCAACTTGACCGGAGCAATACAAGGAGCTGAGCATGCAAGGACGCCGACGGTGCCCGTGGTGTCAGTGGCAGACCAAAGTCCTTCCCCACCTCGCGGGAGGATAGCGTCGCCGCGGCAACAACGAGGCCACCCCCGAAGAAACGAAGAAAGGAGCCCGACTCACCAGAGTCGGATAACAAGAAGCCCTTCCCGCTACGGGGAGAGAAGCCGGACTAGGGATGCGAGGAGCCGATCGCCGCGTGTCATTCGGCACGTGGTCAGACAGCCCCTCCATGACTACGTCCTCGAAGTTCCGGTGCCGACCAAACTGAAGCTGCCGTCCCTATCATACAAAGGGGACAGTGACCCAACCGACCACGCCGAGGCTTTCGAGTCTTACATGTCGGTATGGGAGCAGCCTGATGAGATATGGTCTTGAGTCTTCCCAACAACCCCGCACGGGATGGCCCGAGTTGGTACAAAGGGCTACCTAATGGCTCGGTGTCTTGTTATGCCGACCTCGGGGATAATTTCATAGCCCGATGACGCTTGCAACAAGCGAAGGGCCGTGGAGACATCGGATCTCCCGACTATCCGAAGGGGGGAAGACGAATCCCTCCGGAGCTACGTCAAGAGGTTCGACGCTAAGGTTCAGCAAATTCGTGAACTAAACCCCGAATCGGCGGCCTTCGACCGATAAAAGGCCCGCCGAAGGGCGATTTCAAAAATGAGCTCATCAAGTGCGAAGACCTCAATCTAGCCTCGCTTGAGAAAGATGGCCGACCGAGCCATAAAGGTGGAGGACTACCACAAGACCTGGGTAGGCCACAGCGAAGCTGGGCAACCAGAGAGGAGGAGCCGCCGGGAGAACACTGACGAAGGTCGCCGTGACAATAATCGGTCACGACCTGAAAGATCTAACAGGAAACAGAACTCGGCGGGCGCCGGGGGGAGTTCGGGACCATACACCCATAAGCGGTACCACGGTCTCACCCCCCTGGTCAAATCACCGGCCGAGGTCTTTGCCCTGAGCAAGAATGAAGGGCGAGAAGTGGGCAAGGCCCCCAAGACAAAGGCGGAGGGCGACGGAAGCCAATTTTGCGATTACCACGGCCGGCCCGCCATAAGACCGACGATCGTCGGCATCTGAAGAACGCCATCGAGGAGCTGATCCGAAAGGGGGCCCTCAACAAGTACGTAGCTGGGGCCCCGGGAACGAGCTCCGACGGGGCGAACAGGAAATTAGTATTCCAGAGAATGGGAGTGATCCAGGTGGTTACCGGAGGAGACGAGAACGGAGGGTCGGCTAATGGGCACAAACGGCACCTAAATGAGCTTTACCAAGCCATCAACTTTGTGCCCACCACAGCGATCCCAGCTTCCACCGTCCCCGATATAACCATCGGAAGGAAAGACTACGAAGGAGTCGTAGCCCCGCACAGCGGTCCACCTGGACATATCCAACCACTTGGTTAAGAGGTGCCTAATTGATACAGGCGCCTACACAAACATCATGTTCAGGGAATGCTTCCTCAATCTCGGTCTGAAGATTGAGGACCTGAGCCCCTGTACCAACCCACTATATAGCTTCTCAGGGGCCGGCCTGGTACCCCTGGGGTCAATCAGGTTGCCGGTGATGTTCGGCCAAGACGATGCGGCCAAGAATGTTTTATCCGAGTTCGTGGTCATTGATGGTTCGTCCGCCTATAATGTTCTGATAGGTCGGGTTACTTTGAGCGAGGCCGACGCTGTAATGTCCATCCGGGCCCTGACATTGATGTATGTCTCGGACCGGGGGGAGGCACAAAAGCTCGTCTCAAAGGACGAGAGAGACGAAGTTGTCAATGTCCAAATATCTGCCAGAGGGTGTAACATGCAGTCTCTCAAAGTGGCGAAGAAATCAGAGAAAGGGAAGAGCCCATCCTTACGACAGGAGGGTGATCCGATGAGCACCAACAACGTCAGCATGGTCGAGGGAGCCGAGACCGAGCATGTGGAAATTGACCCAGGACGCACCGTAACTGTCGGTGTCGGCCTGGAGCCAAAGTTCAGAGCCGATCTCCTAGACCTGCTGAGGAAGAACAAAGACGTCTTCGCGTACTCAGCCGCCGAGATGCCAGGAGTGAGCCGAGAGGTGATCGTTCACAAGCTGAACGTGCTCTCCAACGCTCGCCCTGTCAAGCAGAAGATGAGGAACTCCCCGGCCGAGAAAGATGAGGCCATCAAGGCCGAGGTAGACAAACTATTAGAGGCGGGCTTTATCATGCCTTGTACTTACCCTGAGTGGCTAGCAAACGTTGTAATGGTAAAGAAGTCATCAAGGGGGTGGAGGATGTGTGTTGATTTTACAAATCTTAATAAAGCATGCCCTAAAGATTGCTATCCCTTGCCTCGAATAGATAGTTTAATAGACGCAACGGCAGGCTACACTATGCTGAGCCCGCTCGACGCCTTCTCGTGGTACCATCGGTATTCATGGTCGAAGAAGACATGCCTAAGTGCGCATTCATCACCATACACGGCACATACATGTATAAAATGATGCCGTTCGGTTTGAAAAACGCTGGCGCAACTTACACTAGGCTGGTGGACAAAGTGTTTCAAGATCAAAAAGGGCGAAACATCGAAGCTTACGTCGACGATGCTATTGTAAAAAGCAAGTCTGACGACGAGCACTTGGCCGACTTGAGCGAAACGTTTTGTTCACTAAGGAAATACAAGATGAAACTTAACCCAATAAAATGCAACTTCGGTGTTCGGGCAGGTAAGTTCCTCGGCGTGCTTGTCAGTGCCAGGGGAATTGATGCCAATCCGAGAAAGTCCAAGCAATCTTTGGACCTACCGGAGCCGAGGAATCGAAAAGAGGTTATGATGTTGACCGGGAGGATGGCGGCTCTCGCCCGTTTCATCTCTCGGTCGGCCGACAAGAGCACCCCATTCTTCAAAGTGTTGAAGGGGAATAAAGACTTTGGTGGGGGAGGAACAGAGCACGCTTTCGTGCAATCGAAAGCTCATCTTCAAACTCTCCCTACCCCGTCCGGCCGATCTTTGGGGAGGCGCTATATCTATACATAGCGATTACCTCGGCCACGGTCGGTCGTCTGTGTAATCGTCGAGAGAAGAAGACAAGCAAAGAACACCCAATCTACTTTGTCGACCATACATTGTTGCCCGCCGAAAGAAATTACACATCGATTGAAAAAGCGCCTTTCTTTGTCGTCGTTGCCGCAAGGAAATCGAAACCTTACTTCGACGCACATCCCGTGACGGTCTTAACCGACCAACCATTGGAGAAAGCATTGGAAAAATTTGAACAATCAGGCAGGCTCATCAAATGGGCAGTAGAGCTATCCGGCTTCGGCATTCAATACAAGACGAGGCCCTCGATAAAGGGGCAGACACTTGCAGACTTCCTGGCCGAGTGCACATATCAAAAAGAACCAAACCCCGGGGTATGGGAAGTATACACCGACGGGTCCTCCACGACGAACAGCTCAGGAGCCGGCATCCTTATCATCAGCCCAAACGGGGACGAGTTTGAGTACGCCTTGAAATTTACCTTCTCGGCCTCAAACAACGAATCCGAATACAAGGCGGTGATAACTGGAGTCAAGCTAGCTAGAGCTGCCGGAGCAGAATACATTGTGTTGAAGACAGACTCACTATTGGTTACTAACCAAATCAGAGGAGAGTGTGAGGCTCGGGACGACGGGATGGTAAGATACCTGAAAAGGGTAAAAGCTGACACAGCAAAATTGAAATCTTTCCAAATCCAATGCATTCCCAGGTCTGGGAACAACCGAGCCGACGCTCTCTCAAAACTTGCCAGTTCAAGCATCAAGAATGTCAGTCGAACCGTGCTGGTAGATATCAGGAATGCTAAAAGCATCACTGAGACCGTCGGCATGGTGGGCGACATCGAAGCCGAGACGACGTGGATGACTCCGATAATGAAATTCAAACTTACAAATGAGTTACCGGAGGACCGCAGTCTCTCCCAGAAGATAAGAAGGATCGTCGCAAGGTACTTGGTGTTCGAAGGAGAACTATACAGAAGGTCCGTGATAAGACCACTTTTGAAATGTGTCGGCCCAGCCGACGCAGAGCTCATCTTCGACGAGAGATTCACGAAGGCATCTATGGACATCACATGGGGGCAAGAACACTAGCCCACAAAGCTCTCCGAGCCGGCTACTTCTGGCCTACCATGCTTGAGGATTCCAGAGCTAAGACCAAGAAGTGTAAAAATTGTCAGATGCATGCTCCGGTGATACATGCACCATCCCGAGACCTGCAACCGGTGCTTAGTCCCCTTCCTTTTGCACAGTGGGGGATGGATTTATTGGGGTCATTTCCAACGGCCTCCGGAGGAAGAAAGTACCTAATTGTCGCCGTCAACTACTTCACCAAATGGGTCGAAGCTGTCGCGGTACCTGCCAAGACCACGGCGGCCGTAAGAAAAGTAATTTGGGAAAACGTCATAACTCGATTTGGGTTACCCCAAGTCATGGTGTTTGACCACGACCGAGAGTTTTGGAGTGACTTGGTGATGAACTGGCTAGAAGAGCTCGGTATCAAGTTTGCATACTCCTCCGTCTGCCACCCTCAGAGCAACGGGCAGGCGGAAGCAGCTAATAAAACAATCCTAAACGGGCTGAAAAAGAAGGTTGAAGATCTAAAGGGAAGGTGGGCCGATGAACTACCCGACGTCCTGTGGTCCCTTAGAACCACGGAGAAAGAAGCAACGGGGTACAGTCCATTCCACCTAGTCTATGGGTCTGAAGCCGTCCTGCCAATCGAAGCATCGGTGCCGACATTCAGAAGGCAAACCTTTGACCCAGTCGAGAATGAGGAAGGCCTGAGAGTCTCCCTAGACCTGGTCGAAGAAAGTCGAGACACGGCACGGCTTAACTTGGCAGTATATCAAAACCGGATGAGAAGAGCATACAACCGTAGGGTCCACAAAAGAGACTTAAGAGTAGGAGATCTAGTCCTAAGAAAGTCGGCCGCCACAAACAAAGGAAACATCCATGGTAAAATGACGGCCAACTGGGAAGGACCCTACAAAGTGGTTGAAGAAATGAGGCCGGGGACATACCGGTTGACAGACATGGAGGGAGTGCCTCTAATGAGCCACTGGAACACCGACAATCTTAAAAAATACTTCGTATAGCGGCGGAGGTGTCCGAGACCGTTGTAGGCACCCCAACGCTTGATTATATCTAATGAAGAATGTTCCAAGTTTTCTAGCAAAGTGAAATGTCCCTCCCATAGTCATACCAAGATATTTACAACAGCAGTCAAAACGTAAACTCGTTCTTCTCGGCCAAAGATGGGAGTGACGAGGGAAACGCGACTTGCCCCACAGCAGTTGTTACTCGCCACAACGACCAACATGCTTAGGAACGTATAAGTACGGTTGAGAAACGCAAATCGGACGCCTCGGCTAGACCGAGAGTGAAAGAGGAAGCGATCAACACGTCTACAGATCTGAACGCTGTCGCAACAGTAACCCCCGATTGCCTCGGCAAGACCGAGAGTGACGGGGACACAACGACCGATACGCTAACATGTTCACAACGGCGGTTGGGAAACGCAAATCTGACTGCCTCGGGCGGTGGAGGAAGCGACCGACACGCCAACATGTTTAAAAACGTTAAGTACAGTTGAGATACGCATTCTAACTGCCTCGGCCAAGCCGAAGGTAGAAATGAAAGAAAAAGCGCTCAATTAATAACGAAGGAAGACAACTCAGACAAAAATGAGAAAAAGACCTCGGCCAAGCCAGAGGCAAAATGAACGAACTCTTATTAAAAATGTTTACAGGTAATACAAGAAAGAAGTCGACGGCCGTCCCCATAGGGATATCCTAAACACTACCTACCAAAGTTTACAAAAAAGAAGGAACAGCAAAAGGGTACAGACATAAGACATGAAGTGCCAAAAGATGGCAGGGAGGGAAGGCTTAATAATTGGCCCCCGAACAGCTGAAGCTATCCGAGATGCCGGGTGAACCTGGTGACGACCGCCCGTCTCCCTATGCCTGTTGCTGCTCGCCACCGGAGACATCGGCAGCATCATCTTTGGTGGGCGACCCAGAAGCTGACTTGGCAGCTTCAGCTTCAGCTGCCTTTGCCCTCTCAGCTTCCTCCCTGGCCGCCTTCACCTTTTCATCATGGGCCGCCTTCTCCGCAGCCTCCTCTTTCTCCTTCTTCACCTCTGCCTCCTCCGCAGCCTTCGCCTTCGCGGCCTTCGCCTTAGCATCAAGCTTATCATCAAACAGCTCGTCAAATTTTTGCCACGGGAAGGAGCCTTCAGGAAAGAGCTCTCCGATCACTTCCCTGGCGGCTTCTTCGGCCAGGTCCCGGTATTGGGCGCACATGTTAGGGAGGATGATGCTTTGGAGCGTCTCAATGTCCAACTCCCTCTGGGCGATGATAGCCCTCGTGTTCCGATGCGCCTTCGCCTGAGCCGTATACAGGGACTTCCATTCCTCCCTCTTCTCAACAGCAAAATCGAAGGCAGCCTTAAGCTCGTCACGCTCCTCCAGCAGCTTAGCGGCATCAGCCTCCGCAGCCTCAACCTTGGCTCTCTCAGCAAGGACCGCCTTTTCAGCGTCCTCCCTAAGTTTTCGCTCAGCAAGGACCGCCTTTTCAGCCTCGACCTTGGCCGTCTCGTCTTTCTTCTTCGCAACAGCGAGCTCAAGCCTGAGCCGCTCAAGCTGTGGGGCAGCTTTAGCCATGACCTTTTCTTGCTCCATAATATGAGCACCGGCCATGTCGTCGGCCACCCCGCCAAACATCTTCCTAATGCGGGCGGGGAAGGCTTCTGGGAGGAGGAGACGACGGCGGCATCTTTATCACCCGTCTGCGCAGGTCGCTTCTCCATACGCCGTTCAGTAGGACCGGTAGACGGCGGCGATTGATCTACAAAAAATTCGGACAAAGCATCCATGTCAACGTTCATTGACATGCCAGAGAGCCTGTCATCAGGAACGCCTAATGAACCAGCTAAATCTGAGCCACAGGTTAGATCTGTACCAGGCTTGGCCTTCTTGGTTGGAGGACCCATTTCTTTGCCGGCCTCGGTAGCAGTAGCAGCGGCAGCAGCAGACGCTGTCTCTTTCCTCTTACGTAAAAGAGGAGATTCCTCGGCAACGGTGACCTCCTCATCGGTAATGTCGACGACCACCACCTTCTCCTTTTGGACCACAAGGATCGAAGACGGAGCCGGAGTTGACGCCGTCGCCGCCATAGATATTGCCTTTGGTTTACGGCGCGGCACTTTACTGGCAACCTTCGCCTGGGCCGCCGTCACATCTAGGGCCTTCAACTGCTGATCCATGAGGTCGTTTGGCGCCAGTCTGCGATCACGTGTCTCGGCCTTCGGATGCAACTCAACAACTTTCTTGTCCTTGTCAAGTCCCATCCTCTTGAGGATATCCGCAGACAAATCCGGGCCAAAACGGTCTGTAAAAGAAACGAGGCAAAAGTTAAACGAAAGAAATAAATCAAAGTTCAAAAACAGAAACATTAAAAGTAGAGATGGGCCTTACATCGACCCCACTCACCCTGTTCGAGGGCCGGTATGAGGCCGACGTGGCAGAGCAGCTCATCCTGAAGAATGATCTGCGTCGGGGGCATCCATCCCTTCGGCGTCCCATCCTTCTCAGCCTCAAACAGCTTCATTTCCCGCCTTTCGTCCTCATTGAGATGGACCCTAAAGGCGTCCATCTTAAGCTTATTCCGGGAGACATATTTCTCACGCTCCCCACGACTCTCACACTGCAAATTGACGCGGCTTTGGAAGACCCGGGGCAGTGGATAATCCCATGGAACCTCAACATATACCCACCGTGCCTTCCAGTCCTTGCAGGAAGTAAGCTTAGAGACGGTGATATAACCTGGCTCGGTCTGTATGCTATACCACACCTTGCCACCTTGGACATTCAGTAGAAGGTGATGAAGCTGGCGGAATAGGTTCACCGTTGGGGCCTCCCCTTAAAGCGGCATAGCCACACAAAGCCAACAATCGTCCTAATGGCCAACGGATGCGGTGTGCCACGGCGACGTTCATTGCTTTAATTATGGCAAGCAACGTATGCATTCGAGAGGAAACCGGAGCCCATACTCCGGTGTCTCATGTATACGCCGATACAACCGGGGGGAGCAACAGACGGCCTGGACCTTCTTTAGGAATAACAATCCTATACTCCCTGCCGAAGGAGAAATGATGTTCGAAAAATTCAGAACCAGAACAACTGGCGAACTTGTTGGTCCAAGCACGATCAGGGCCGATCTTACAGGCGTCGCCGTGATCTAGGAGATGCGGCCTCTCCTCATCGGAATGAGTCCTTTCCTCATCATCACCATCATCATCAACATCATCACCGTCATCATCACCATCATCATCATCCGAGAAATCCTCCAAATACTGATTGTCAACCTCAGGAGAAGGAGACCTAGGGCCCCCGGACCTTATCGGGATGGCGGCCAGTGCCTCCTCTTCATCAAGACGCGACGGGGAGCCCCCCGGCGCAGGATTACTAGGTCCGGCATCAGCAGAAGACATGACAACGAATATTTAACAAGAAAAAAGATTGAAGAATTTGTTTGATTACCTTGGAAGGAAATGTTACACCGAGTAACGCTTCGAGAAATTAGAAAGAGAAAGGAACTCTGCGAAAGAAAAACTAAACGAGAGGAAATTTTTTGAGAAAATGAAATTTGGAAGGCCAAAATGAGGGGGTAACTGCCCTATTTATAGAGCAAAGTCCACTCAATCCGACCAATCAGAGCAAAGCCCATGAGGCGTCAACCAATCAACGCCGAGCCACGTGTCAAGCATGCAGCCATGGAATGTCAATCGACAAACAGTTACCAAACTTCTTCAACACGGTCCTTGACAAAATGCCAATCGACGTATCTTCTTCAAACACGATCCTTGGTATCTACTTGCCAAACGGCCCGCTGATCAACCGAGCTTGGCAGCACCGGCTGGGGGCAATCAAAAGCACACGGCACTCACAACCTCGGTCTCGGCCAGCGCGATTTTCTTTTCCACATTTGATGCCCTTTACACATCCATGCGGAGGGGGGATACGGTACGGCCTAAGCAGAACCAAGCCGAGGAAGAAGAAGCCGGGGCAGAAATTTTTACTTGCGCAGAATACGCTCAACACTCATCGAAGGTCCATACCACGGCATAGACTACGCTGAGGGCAAATTGATGGGGCATATTCTGCACCCGCTGACCGAGTCAACATATTGAGCAAGGTCAAAGATATCCACAGCAAGTCAACGTATTAGACATCTTAGCCGACGCGACTGTCGGCTGTCACTGGGTCTCGGCTAGGCAACTAGCCAGCCGGGATACACATCCGCGTACTCACATCCAAGACCCCTCGGCATGGAGTCAACAGGGCCCGCCGGCCTGCCATGGGTCCCTCGGCCGAGGGTAGAACAGTCTTTCCACCTGCTAGCCACTTGGCCACTTGGCCACTACGTGACAAAAGGTGAAAGTCTATAAATACTCCTCAACCCTCATTGAGGAAAGGATCCGAAAATAATCAATTAAACATACTAATCTGGTATAAACTCCCTTATCTCTCTACAATATACTTTGTGCCAAGTAACACACAACTTAATCCCTTTTAAGTTTACTGACTTGAGCGTCGGAGTGAGTTCGCTCGGTACCAAGCCGAGCCCTCAGTTTGTTCATTGTTTCAGGAGAGGCCGAAAGGAAGAGTCAAGCAAAGTCATCATTCTACAAGCTTACGTGGTCATAACATTGCTCCGTAATCACACCCGGAACATGAGTGTTGCTCATTTCTCCTGAAGGCGAGCATACACCAATTGCTGTCAAACTCGACTTCGAGGTCACAAACAACGCTGCAGAATACGAAGCGTGTCTCATTGGACTACAAGCGGCAGTGAGCTTAGGAATTAAAAACCTCTGAGTACATGGGGATTCATCACTGATCATCAACCAAGTTACAGGATCTTGGAAAATTCGAAGCGAAAGCCTCGCACCTTATCAGGCCAGAATAGACCAAGTTGCCCAATTCTTCGATCACGTAACCTACCTACACCTACCTCGGGAAGAAAATCAATTTGCAGACGCTCTTGCGAAACTTGCATCTTTGATTAATATGCCGGATCACATGGTAGAAATGCCTTTGTGCATCGAACGACGGTCAGAGACGGCTTATGTCCACCAAATCACCGATGAAGAGGAAATCGCGCAGGAACCCTGGTTCCAAGCAATCCTGAATTTTAAGCTTAATGGTACCTATCCACCGGATATGGACAAGAGGGGACAACGTGCTATACGCCTACTAGCTTCCTAATACGTTCTCATGCAAGGAGAGTTATACAAAAGAACACCTCTTGGTGTAGTCCTATGTTGCCTTGATCATTCACAGGCATGAAAGGTGATGGAAGAAGTCCACGATGGAGAATGCGGTCCTCACATGAGTGGGCCCATGATGGCGAAGAAAATCACACGTTTGGGGTATTATTGGACCACAATGGAATCCGATTGCATCAAATATGTAAGACATTGCCACAATTGCCAAATCTTCGGGAATGTACAACATGTCCCTCCTTCATTGCTCTATACAATGACATCCCCTTGGCCATTTTCTGCATGGGGAATTGACATAATCGGGAAGATAACCCCGGCCGGAACAGGAGGTCACTGTTTTATCCTAGTAGCAATTGACTATTTCACCAAATGGGTAGAAGTGGCTTCCTACACTAGTCTTACAGCTAAAAATGTGGCAAAGTTCATACAAAACAACATCATCTGTCGATATGGTTGCCCACATGAGATCATTAACGATAACGGATCACATTTCCAAGCAGAGACCGAGCAATTGCTAGCCAAATACAAGATTAAGCATCACCACTCTTCGCCCTATAGACCACAGACTAACGGCGCGGTAGAGGCGGCAAACAAGAATGTTGTCACGATTCTCAAGAAAATGATTGACAACTATAGAGATTGGCCAAGCAAGATACCCTTTGCTTTGTGGGGGTATCTTACATTTGTTAGGACGCCCACTAGGGCTACTCCTTTCTATTTGACCTACGGCATGGAAGTTGTACAACCAGTCGAGCTAGAAATACCATCCTTGCGTATTTTACTCGAAAGTCAAATCCCGGAAGCCGATTGGAAGAGGGATAGATATGAAGAACTCATCCTCCTGGATGAACGTAGGCTACGCGCCTTACATAATGTCCAAACATACCAAGCACGTATCAAACGAGCTTTCAACAAAAGGGTTAGGCCAAGAAACATCAAAGAGGGAGACTTAGTGCTCAAATCGGTTAGAGCTCTTCTACCTGTTGACCCACGGGGAAAATTCAAACCTAATTGGGCCGGACCATTTCTAGTCAAATCCATACTCCCAGGGGGTGCGGTTAGAATCACAGACCTAGATGGGAATGAGTTTTCGAACCCAACAAACCTTGACCAACTAAAACGGTATTATGCCTAGAATAGGAACGAAAATGCGCCTCGCGTAACCCCACGTGTCGCTCTTGTGGCACTAAATAAACGGCCCCTGGCCAAGCTGAAATAAGCTCATGTCACTGTGCTCTTGCATTTTGACAAATTTGTCATCCTCGTATCATCAAATAAACTAAATTTGCACCTTCGGAGTAAGCAAAAAGCTCATGCTTATTTTCTAAGTTCATTACAAGCTCTTGCTTAGAACAATTATTCTCTTACATTTACTCGAACTACGCGCAAGGGTTTGATTTCATTTTTTTAAGTGAATACGTAGGCAATCCTTCGCAGGATTCAACCCATTATATCTAAAATGTAAATAGAAGGTCATTTGCATTGCATTTGGAATTCGACAAGAATAATAAATAGAAAATCACAACGGTTTCATAACCATTTAACCTTTTTTATTTCATCCATTTTCTAATAATAATAGTACGCTACATAATAAAAATAGAATAGGCTAGGATTCTAAAAACCCCACCTTTTTATTACAATAATAATCAAATAATAAATAAGGACTCGGGCTATTCCTCCATCTTCCCCTTGCCCTTGTCATTCTTGTCATATTTCTTGTCACGACCTCGAGCCGGACGCTCTTGCGCCACTTCAGATCTAATCACCAACGGTCTTTCTCGAGGCCTGGACTTTCCATTCTTGCCAATCACCATTTCCGCGACAGGAGTAGTCTTTGGTTTCTTCGAAGGATGAACAACTTGAAACCCGGCTTCTTCTTCTTCCTCTGTCAGATGCTTCTCCTTCTCATTCTCTACCTTGCGTACCTTGTAGTCAACGGGCTCGCGCTTCCTCAATCTCTCGCGCTCTTCCGTAGTAGTAGCCTTTCTCCATCGCAGATAAGAATCCGACACCTACAAGGCATTAGCAGAGAAATTCAAGAACCACATGTTTCTTTGGGCCCATTTAATGGCCCACTCTCTTCGGCTCTCCGTAGTAAGCGCCATAGCAGTCTGCGGGACGGTATCAAGCTTCGGGATCGTCTGTTTCAGCCCAACTTGTCTCATCAGCCTTTCCGGGAAGATGCACACCATAAACTCCAATCCAGGAATGCGCACGGACCTAGTAGGATCCAAAGAAGACACTCCAGTGACAGATTTGAGGTGCCACCACGGTACAACCCATCTAATCAAGGGACCATCGTCGCTCTTCAGCTTGTTCTTCCAGTAATCACAGACTCGAGTGAAGTCCACCATGTACAACCTCGTCCTCATCGCAATCGAGCGGGCATGATAGGAAAGCATATGAACTGGGGGCTCGATCAATCGGAGCCGTTCCATAAGCCAAACCTACCAAAAAGCAGGTATTAGACAACAACAAAAAAAAAAAAAAAAAAAAAACATGTCTTTTACCTGCAGAATGACGGGACTTCCCAAATACGGTAGATCACGGTTGGATTTCCTATTATCCAAGCCCAAAAGCATCTCTCCTAAGCATAAGCAAGTGGGCTCTGCGCGACTCCATTTGCTCAACAAGGCCCAGAAGACGGGGATCACCTCTCAAGTCTTCATCAACATGCCCTTGGAAGACATACACATGCAACAAGCAAAAGCCAAATGCCCTCCGCCTAGCAACATGAGAAACGGTGGGGTCGGCCCTGTTGATGAATCGATCTATGAAGTCCAACATCCTCACGCCCTTCGAGGTCACTAGACGGTCCGCCTCAAGTCTAGTCAATCCAAGCAAGTCTCTAAATTTGCTCTTGTACCCTTGCGAAGTAGAAGGAATGGCAGGCAAGTGTTCGGGATCCCACCCACCAATAGCAGCAATTTCTTCAGGAAATGGGCAAATATCACCTCCAGGGAACGAAAAAACATGGTAATTCGGGTCCCAATAGTCAAGACAAGCATCCAAGAACGGTTTAACAACCTTGATGAGTTTTAAACTCAACAAAGACCCAAAATTATAAGAGCCCATATCATGTTTCTCCATATTCGAAAATTCGTTGGTCCATTCCTTCAAGCGGATCTCCAAAGTATTCATGATGAGAAAATTATCTTGAGAATTTTGTGTAATTAGACGAAGAAGTGACGGAAGAATTATGTGAATAAAAGCTCCATCGACGTTTCTATTTATACTAATTTCTGTTTCCAAAAATCCGTCAAAGCAGAACACCTTGGGAAAAGGCGCAGCACCTGCTGCGCCTCTTCAAAGGGACGCAGCTCATCTTTGCGCCCGCCTCGCCTTCACTTCTGTGATTTTCCGCGTTGGATCTTTCCTAATTCCATGACGAATAATTTCCTATTCCTACGGGATTATTATTTTGGTAAATACGAGAAGATTACCATGTTTCAGGTTTTCTAATTTCGCGGGCACGCATTTCGAGGCGACATCGACATTTTCGCCATTTTATCACACTTGTATATTTTCATTTTAGGAAGTAATTTTCATTTTAATTCATCATTTTAGGGAATAATTTTCGCTTTCATTCATTTTTAGTTTTACATTTCTCATTTAATTCATTTGTTTTAGAAAATAATTCGCAATTTACCGAATTTCAGCATGTATATATTAATTTCAGTTTCTTAATTTCATTTCTACATTTCTAACTTATAGATTTCTATTTTTTTTCTTTTTTTAGGGGGTAACCCTCCCTACCGTCCGGTCATTTCCGGCAAAATTTTTGCATTTTTTGCATTCTTTTGAGTCACTTCGTTTTGCGCTAATTAAGGCCATATGTATATACAAATGTATGTTTTGCGTGATTTCTATGTAAATTTCGGCAGCATGACGGCGTAAACCGTCATCTACCAAACCTGTTCAGAGCTAACCTGCAGATACAAGCAACGCAACCCAGCAGCAAAGGCTCTCAAGCCATCTTATATACAACCAACAAAGGAAATGTACAACAAACTGGGGGCTCTCGCCCCAAACAAAGTCCAAAAATGTTCAAAATCAATGTCCAAATGTGCAAGTTTACAAAAGCTACACAAAACTACTGCTGGTCGCCCTCCAGCTCTGCAACTCTTGCCGCAAGAACGGCAATCTCGGCGTCCCGAACCTCAAGCTCCCTCAACAAGCGAGCTGTCTCCTCTCGAGACTGGGTCAACTCTCGCTCCAGCTCGCGGTCACCCTGTAAACAACAAAATTGGCTCATGTCAATCGTTTCAAGCAAGATCGGAAAATCAAAAATCAAAAATGGAATAGGCATAAGGTTCATACCTGACGACCTCGACCGCCGACAAGTGCCTCGATGGCAGTAGCTCGCAGCCGGTTGGCCACCCTCCACAACGCAACAAACCGAGACGGCGCGACCTGCATTTTCAAAAAGAAATTCTCAACAATTGAACAAGCTCAATCAAATGTGTTCCTACACAAAAGTTACGCAAATATTAGAGGGTTTACCCTCGAATCGATCTTTGCCGATCGTCCAGGCCAAGATCATCACGGCTACGTCAAAGTCACGCAGCTCGGAGATCGTCGTCCTCCCGGTCGCGTCAGTGTACTCGAGGGTCTCGGGGTACTCTGGGGGCTCGATGCCCGCCGCCTCGACCTCCTGCAAAGACAAATGGTTCTCATTAATCGATGATATTTCATCATAATTCTCAAAATCAAGTCAAGAGGAAGAGTAAAAGATGCTCACCACCTCGGCGACGCCAACCTCCCGTAGAGAGGAACGCCGAGTAGTCCTCGCCGGGAAGAAGGAGGGCGTCACCACGGCACCCAGCCAAGTCCGCCTCCCTCTCGGCCTCGAAGGCTCCTCGAACATCGTCCGGGAGGATCGACGGGAACCGTCAACGCGTCCCGAGAGCACCGACGAGCAGGCGCTCGCCAAGTACCACACGGGACCCATCGACGTCCTCTCAACGTTAGTCGGCTCGAGCTCCTGGGTCGAAGAACCTCAGCCACGAAAGGAGGCGCTCCAGCGTACTCTGCCCAAGGTCTGGGCACCCACTGTGATAAGACAAACAAGGATCATTCCTATGATCAATTAAAAGACAATATAAGAAGCACATGAATTAATGTGAGATACTTACGCTGTCCAGCTGAAGAGCGTTCACGTCCCGCCGGTAGACACTGTGAGAAGAATGTTTGCTCTTCGTCATGCACATCACCCAATCCCTCACCACGGGATAGGCCTTCTCCAGCGGCTCCGTCCTCTTGGGCGCGAGGCCCGGGAAGTAGGAGTACACCCACGCCTGTAAAGCAAGATAATCAATAACGATCTTTCATGATTTGATAAAGAAAGGAATTTACTTTGGTCTAAAGGAAGGTTCATACCTCCAGCAGTAGTCCAGGCCCGACAGCGCCAGGAGAAGTCCCCTTATCCATCAACTCCGGACGAACCATGGCCCTCATGAAGCGGATGAGGACCTCAAAACCAGCAGTGACCCAGTCCCAACGCCCTAGGGAACTCAGGTCGAAAGGAAGGGAAGAAGCTTCGTCGACAGCCTCTCGCCCTTGTCTCCGAGGTAAATCGAAGACAGAATCCACCAGAGCCACAAACGAGCCCTCTGCTCAGCTGTACAGGGAGGAGGAGTCGTCTCCCTCCCGTCAATCGTCACCAGCGTCGGGATCTTTCCCGCAAAGTAGTCTCAAACGTAGGAACTGGGTACCAAACCGAAGATCTTTGTGTGAGCCTTCGGCGACAAGTTCCGGCCGATCAATCTCCTCGCCTCGGCCGAGTCCGCCCTCATGGCAGTCTCCGGCCACTCCACCTCCTCGGTCCCGCACGGCAGACCAGAAATCATGCCGTAGTCCTCCAGAGTGACTCCTACCTCACCGAAAGGCATGTGGAACGTGGAAGTCGTATCCCAGAATCGGTCCAAGAAAGCGCGGACCAGGCTAAGGTTAGCCCGCAGCTTCCTCTTCGCGATATCTCTCCAGACCTGCACCAAAGGACCGAACGCTCCACGCTCGATCATGGCCCGCTCCTCCGCCGACAGCCGCTCGTAGTGCTCCATCGCTGTCGTGTAGCCCGAGAACGACCTGATGTTCCCGGCCTCCTATTGTGATTTGAAACAAAAGCTATCTTTTGTTTTGAATAAAATTTGAAAGAAATTTGAACAAATGAACGAAAGAGGATGAGTAATGAGTAGTGAATTCCTATTTACCAAGCTCTTCACCGTCCTGTAGGACAGGTGACCCTCTGCAGCCCACAGCAGGTGCCTGCTCTCCCAAGTCTCAGCCCACGCAGGAGCTCCTCTCAGCTGACGACCTCCTCGCCCAACGTTGGCCCATCTCGGGGCCTCCTCCTCCTCGACAGCCTCCTCCTCGTGGACCTCGTCCCCAGCAGCCATCACCGCAGCGGTGAAGGCCTGCTCCAAAGCCTCCTCGACAGTAGCAACGTCTATCTCCATGGGAGCTCTCTCAGAAGTAGAAGCCTCATCACCTACAACAATAAAGCAAATTTAGGCCGCGTCACGTGACGACAAGCCTTGGTTAAGGGATTTTCGAGCCTTCGGAAGCCCTGAAATCGCTCTTTTCTTGCCATCCTTGGCCATATTCCCATCAACCCGATCACTAATGTGGTAACTTGGGTCAAGTCAAGCCTAATGTGAAGCCTAGTTTCGGGTTCAAGCCGAAATTTCGGCAGCATTTCGCTATAACAGCGATTGTGCCTTAGAAAAGTGTCCTGAAAAAGCTATCACAAACCAAAATTCCGAGATGGTAAAAAGTTTACCCACCGTTCAAGGATCCCAAATATCAAGTTTCATCGCAAATGGGCAATCCTAAGGCTATTTTCGAAGCAATTTACGGTTTAGCTGTGAAACCGTCTCAAATTTCATTCAAAGGCTCAAAACTCAACGAAAATTCGAGACAAATACATGGTTATGTTCCTAATATTACCTATTATCCATTTCTAATGTCAATTTGACAAGGCAAATGCATTTGGGGGAAAAGCCCCAAATTTTCGATCAAATGGGTCATAAACCCTAATTTTTTCGGCTCAAAATTGGACAAATATAGACGATTAATGCAAGAATGAGACACATACCTCGATTAGTCATAATTAATGCAAGATTTTGGATCAAAACTTGGCGGAAATGGTGAAGATTTGAGAGAGAAATTGTGTAATTTGTGTTTCGAAATAATGAACATAAGCCTCTGATTATCGCGTTTTTACGCAGAAATAACACTTTGGGGAATAGACGCAGCAGGCGCTGCGCCTCTTACAAGAGACGCAGCTCTTGCTGCGCCTCTTCCTTGTGTTCCCTCCATACGTATTTTCAAAAATTCGTTATGAATTCGTTATTTGTGGGGCCCATCTTTGGTGCGCCTCTTCCCCGATGCTATTTTATCCTTTTGGTCCGTTTGACGATTTTCTTTCGTTCCGGCCCGCATTTCCAAGCCAACAGCAGACTGTCGCATAGTATTTATTTCTTCCAAGACCTTTTGCTTGTCACAACGATCATTTATTCCTTCACAGAATTCGACACGCCTTCATTATGTTTCCCGACGAGAGTAAGCGGATACACTTTCCCTCTCATGACATGAAGAATAATTCCCAATCACGTCTCCAGCGAGAGTAAGCGGACGTACTGTCCCTCTCAAGACATGAGGATTAACATCTACCTAAGCGAGACTTCCCCAGCGGTTCCACTTTGTGTCCGGCTACTCGCAATTATTTCTCGAAGACTACCCAAGCAGTTTTCTCTCGGCAGTTCCACTTTGTGTCCTGCTACTCACAATATTTTGTGTTTCCCCGCGGAGTTCGACAAAGGTGTCGTTCTCCAGAAGTTCCCAAACCAATAGAGTTCCTATACTCAAGCTTTAGTTACCCTTAAGTTGAACTTATTCTTGGCCTCTTTTTCGTCGATGCTTTCCTTTAGGGCCCCACACCCTAGCACGATCCTTATATATCCTTTAGGTCTTAACCTTACCTCCTATGCTTAACCTTAGCTCCTACGCAACTCCAGAAGCATCTCGAGAAGAAGTATCAGGTATGGTCTCTTCTTATGGCTGGCGAGCCTCCTTACATAGTCTAATGGACTTTAAACGACCCTCCCCGATAGTCAACAGACTCTAAAATGTTCCCGACGACAGGTCCTTGGCTCAGACCCCTTGAGCCGCCTCGCGTCGCCATAGTCGTCAGGTTGTAATCTTCGATTGACCTGATGGCTATACTTTGACTTTCGCCTTGTCCAAGCCTCAGTCAAAGTGGGGGCTCTGTAGATACCTCATTTCTGCACCTCTCGCAAACCACCCGGTGATGATTGGGCCGCATGTTTGGTACGCGGAACGATTTGTGACAATTCGTAAGATTATCGTCAAGTGATTGCTCAAATATTAATGTCTACCTCTTAGTTGTCATCTACGTCCCGATACGGTCGTTTTGACAGTAATTAGAGTACATTTGGAGTCCGGGCCTAATACCGTCTTCATTTTCTGATAACCGTTAAATCCCGAGTCAGAATGTTCTGCAATGTTCCGGATATTTCTATTCCATCTTCCACAATCTTTATCTTTTGGTAAACAATTCCCCGTAATATTCACATAAGATATTAAGGAAAACCGAATCATTCCGTCCTACCATAACTTAAACACGGAAATCTTTCTTCCGCAGGAGGAAACCACTTGGGAACAGACGCAGCAGGTGCTGCGCCTCTTCCAAGAGACGCAGTGGCTGCTGCGCCTCTTCCCAAGTCTTTTTCTGCGTAATTTTCGTATCTTTTTCATATCTTTCCGAGATTCACTTTCAAAGAGTCTCTGAAACCCTAATTCCTTCACGTGATTAGTATAAAAAGGAGCCTTCGCTCCTCATATTTATCACGCGAGTGTCCGCCCTTCTCTTCTCCCTTTGCATTCTAGACCTTTGTTCTTACTTTTTGGCGTCTACGTGCTTGAACATTCGACCACGTAAGCTCGGATCCTTCTGAGTACCAGCCTCGTTTGCATGACCGACCAATTTGACCAACTCCACATCAACCAACTTAATTAATCTAATCGTTTTCCTCTTACGAGGGCACTTTCTTTGCATTCGCGTCGAGCATCACTAATCGATATCTTAGTCCTTCTCGTTTCGTCAACATGTAAGTCTGAGGGTGTATAATCTCGCTTTTATTTATTGTATTTTAATTATTGTATCATCAATTGTAAGGTTTATGTCGAAAACACCTCATTAAAACTGATTTCTAAAACCACGTTCAAAACCTTTTTTTACGGATTTTCAGTAGACAAACGTCGAGAAAGGACGCAGCAACTGCTGCGCCTCTTCGAAGGAGCGCAGTTCCTGCTGCGCCTCTTCGTGAGGGCCGCCGCAGATTCTGCTTCCTTTCTTCTTCCTTAAATCCTCTCGTAATTCGTCTTGTTTTATTCGTCTTTATTTCGTTTGTTTGTTAATTCTTTGTTATAATAGCATGATAATCTCATATGTATATTGTTCATCATTCATTAGCATATAATTCGTCATAAATCCGACTTAAATCACTTATAATCTCTTATTTGCTGATTTTCGTCATTAAGTTCAATCCGGGTTGTAGAAATTCGATTTGTTCATATTGAGTTTCTGGAATTCATCGTTGGTATATTTGTATCTGTTTATCATCATATGTTATTCATTAATTCATCATGTTTAGTTTAGTCCAACTAATTTGTTTGGTTTGTTAATATCGTTCACTCCTGTAATTAATCCATCTTAATTCCGTCTCACCCATGTTTTACTGTTTTCATGACCCATTCATATGTTAAATAACCTATTAATCACTTTCATCCGAGTAAATAGTTTAAATCCATCGTTAAATTAACCAACGAATATTAACAACTTGCAATTCCGGCTTCACAGCCAGAACTGAGCCAAGGAACAGACGCAGCAACTGCTGCGCCTCTTCCTGGTTGATTTCTGCCTCTGAACTCCGTTGTTGTTTGACTTAGTTTATTTAGTTTACGTATAATTGACTATTATCCGTATTATCGCCTACTGATCTGTTCGTAATTTTTATTATTTTATTCTTTTTCTCAAATTATCCGTTTTAAAGGTATTTTCGACACGAATCGCCTATCCCAATGTAATTAATGTAATTTTCATTATTGTAATTTTCTTTATTATGTTTATCATATTTTTTGTATCATTTGTATGTTTTCACATGTAATTGAGTATTAAATCCCAACTTCGACATTAATTGTTTGCTAACTTAATTGTTCACCGACTTAGCCTAATTTTCACATGCTAGGATCAAAACTTGGATGTTGCATTGCATGCATATAATCGACGATATATCAAGTACGAATAACTTCCCTAATCATTAGTAGAGGCCGCTATCGAGGCGGGCGGGATTAGGTGTTCGATCAAAAGAGCTTCCTAATACGTACCCTCACCCCTTACTCCAGATATCTGTGAACACCCGTGTTCATTGGCATCCACGAGAGTCATTCTAGACATAGAATGCTAAGGGTAACGATTGCTTAGTGTTCATGTCTCTACTTTGTGTCTTGACATGACACGAGGTATTCGAACGGTTCCAATTTCCCATAAAAATTGGTGGCGACTCCATACGAAAATGCAAACGCTTGTTTCTCTTCTCTCCCAAGCGCCCCCGTGGGCCCCCGCTGTCCACAGCTGGTCGCCGTCGAGCTCAGCAACTCTCGCCTCGAAAGCAGCAACCTTGGCGTCGCGGACCTCGATGTCCCTCAGCAGGCGAGCTGTCTCCTCCCGGGACTGGGCAAGCTCGTGCTCCCTCTGCAAACAACAAAATTGGCTCATGTCAAATCACTCCAAGCATAAAGGAAGATTAGAAAACCCAAAAATAAAGTAAACGGAAGGTTCATACCTGACGTCCTCGGCCACCAGCAAGTGCCTCGACGGCAGTAGCCCGTAGCCGGTTGGCTACCCTCCACAAAGCTACGAACCGGGATGGCGCGACCTGCGTTTCAAAAGGAAAATGTTTAGCAATTGAGCAAACTCGAGCAAATGTGTTCTTACACGAAAACTATGCAAGCTAGAAGACTCACCCTCCGAATGAGATGCTGCCACTCGTCCAGGCCAGCATCTCTCACCGCCACGTCAAAGTCACGCTGCTCGGAGATCGTCGTCATCCCCGTCGTGTCGGTGTACTCAAGGGTCTCGGGGTACTCTGGGGGATCGATGCTCGCCGCCTCGACCTCCTACAAGATCAGATGATTTTCGTTAACCGATGATCTTTCATCACATGCTCAAACAATCAAAAATAAAAGAGGATAAAGCACTCACCACAACCGGCCAGTATGCCAACCTCCCATAGAGGAACGCCGAGTAGTCCTCACCAGGAAGAAGGAGGTCGTTGTCGCCGACGCCAGCCAAGTCAGCCTCCCTCTCAGCCTCAGAAGGCTCCCTAAACATCGTCCGAGGAGGATCGATGGGAACCGTCAAGACGTCCCGAGAGCACTGCCGAGTCAGGCGCTCACCCAAGTACCACACATGACCCATCGACGTCCTCAGCAGCAGCCGGCTTGAGCTCCTGGGTTGAAGGACCTCAGCCACGAAAGGAGGAGCGCCAGCGTACACCTCCCAAGGCCTGGGCACCCACTAGAAAAACAAACGAAGGGTCATTCTTATGATCAGTTCTAAAAGCAAGAGAAAGAAACACAAATAAATGTAAGGTGAAATACTCACGCCGTCCAGCTGAAGAGCGTTCACCTCCCGCCGACAAACGTCGTGGAAGGAACGCCGACTCCTCGTGCGGCACATCACCCAATCCCTCACAACGAGATATGCCTTCTCCACCGGCTCCGTCCTCTTGGGCGCGAGGCCCGGAAAGTAGGAGTACACCCATGCATGTAAATCAAGATAATCAACAACGATCTTTCGTGATTTGGTAAGAAAATGGAATGATCTTTCGTGAAATGAAGTGAAAGCCTCCTCCTCCTCAGCAGCCGTCACCGCGGCAGTGAAAGCCTCCTCCAACGCCTCCTCAAGCACCTCAGAAGGGTCAACAGCACTGTCCACGTCCATGGGAGCCCTCCCAGATGTAGAAGCCTCGTCACCTGCAAAATTAAAGTAAATTTAGGCCGCGTCAAGTGACGACAAGCCCTGATTAGAGGATTTTCGAGTTTTCAGCGCTCCGAAATCGCTCTTTTCTCGCCATCATTGGCAATTTTCCCACAAACCCATCCACTCATGTGGTAATTTGGGTCAAGTCAAGCCTAAGTTGAAGCCTAGTCATGGGTTCGAGTCGGAATTTCGGCAGCATTTCGTTATAACGGCGATTATGCCCTAGAAAGCGTCCTGAAAAAGCCGTCACCAATCAAATTTCCGAGATGATAGGAAGTTTACCCATCACACAAGGATTCCAAATATCAAGTTTCATCGCAAATGGGCAATCCTAAGGCTATTTTCGAAGCAATTTACGGTTTAGCTGTGAAACTGTCTCAATTTCACTCAAATGCTCAAAACTCAACGAAAATTCGAAACAAATACATGGTTATGCTCCTTATACTACCAATTGGCCATTTATAAAGTCAATTTCGCAAGGCAAAGTCGTTTGGGGGGAAAGCCCCAAATTTTCGACTAATTAGGGTCGAAAACCCTAATTTTGTCGGTCCCATTTGATCAAATACAGAAGATAAATGCAAGATTGATACACATACCTCGATTAGTCATGGCAAATGCGAGCTTTTGGATCAAATTTTGACGGAAATGGTTGGAATTTGAGAGAGTAATTGAGATTTTATGTTTCGAACAAATGAAATGAAACCCCTGTTTCATTGGGTTTTTACGCAGAAAAGACACACTCAGGAATAGACGCAGCAGGTGCTGCGCCTCTTCCAAGGGACACAGCTCTTTCTGCGCCTCTTCCTCAGCTTCCCTTCATACGAATTTTCAAAAATTCGTTATGAGTTCGTTATTTTGTGGGCTCATCTTTGGTGCGCCTCTTCCTTGACGCTATATCGCATATTTGGTCCTTTTGACGTGTATTCTTCACCCGGATCCACATCTTCCAAGCCAACAGCAAATTATCGCCTTTCTTATCCAAGACTTAGTTTGTCACAACGAGCGTTCCTTCTTTGACAGGTCTTTCGACATACCTTTATTCTGTTCCCCCAGCGAGAGTACACGGATAGACTTTCCCTCTCGAGACATGGAGATCAGTTCCCGATTATGTTCCCCCAGCGAGAGTACACGGATAGACTTTCCCTCTCGAGACATGGAGATCAGTTCCCGATTATGTTCCCCCAGCGAGAGTTCATGACCGACAGTCATTCCCTCTCGAGACATGGAGATCAACATCGACCCCAATTCTTCCGAAGTTTGTTTGAAGCTGAACACAAGCATATTTCTCCCAGCAGTTCCAGATTGTGTCTTGCTGTCTTCTCCCAATATTGCGTTTTGTTTTCCCGTGGAGTTTCAAGGAATTTCAGGTATGGTCTCTTCTTATGGCTGGCGAGCCTCCTTACGTAGTCTAATGGACTTTAAACAACCCTCCCCGATAGTAGACATACTCTAAAATGTTCCCGACTGCAGGTCCTTGGCTCAGACCCCTTGAGCCGCCTCGCGTCGCCATAGTTGTCAGGTTGTAATCTTCGATTGACCTGATGGCTATACTTTGACTTTCGCCTTGTCCAAGCCTCAGTCAAAGTGAGGGCTCTGTAGATACCTCATTTCTGCACCTCCCGCAAACCACCCGGTGATGATTGAGCCGCATGTTTGGTACGCGGAACGATTTATGACAGTTCGTAAGTTTATCGTCAAGTGATCGCTCAAACATTTATGTCTACCTCTTAATTGTCATCTACGTGCCGATACGTCGTTTTGGCAGTAATTAGAATACATTTGGAGTCCGGGCCTAAAATCGTCTTCATTTTCTGATAACCGTTAAAATGCCGAGTCAGAATATTCTGGAATGTTCCGGATATTTCTATTCCATATTTTTTACAATCTTTTAATATTTGTTAAACAATTTCCCGAAATATTCACACAAAATATTAAGGAAAACCAAATTATTCCGTTATTCCATAAACTAAACACGGAAATCTTTCTTCCGCAGGAGGAAACCACTTGGGAAAGGACGCAGCAAGTGTTGCGCCTTTTCCAAGAGACGCAGTGCTTGCTACCGCCTCTTCCCAAGTCCTTTTCTGCGTATTTTTCGTATCTTTTTCATATCTTTTCGAGATTCACTTCCAAAGTTTCTCCGAAAACCCTATTCCCTCCGTGTGATTAGTATAAATAGAGACCTTCGGTCTCACATATTTCTCACGCGAGTGTCCGCCCTTCTCTTCTCCCTTTGCATTCTAGACCACGTTCTTACCTTTTGGCGTCTACGTGCTTGAACTTTCGACCACGTAAGCTCGGATCCTTCTGAGTACCAGCCTCGTTTTGCATGACCGACCAATTTGACCAACTCCACCATAATCAACTTTAATCAATCTTAATCGTTTTCCTCTTACGAGGGCACTTTCGTTACATTCGAGTCGAGCATCACTAATCGTTAACTTAGTTCATCTCGTTTCGTCAAACATGTAAGTCTGAGGGTGTAAATCTCTCTTTTATTTATTGTTATTTATTTTTTGTAATCATATTGTAAGGTTTATGTCGAAAATACAATTAAAACCGATTTCTAAAACCCTTTGTTTAAACCCTTTTTACGGATTAACAGGAGACAGACGTCGAGAAGGGACGCAGCAACTGCTGCACATCTTGGAAAGGACGCAGCACTTGCTGCGTCTCTTCCTGAGGTTGCCGCCGTTCCTGCTTCTCTTCTTCTTCCTTCGTCCTCTGTTGGTTTCGTCTTTCTTGTTTTCTCTCGTCTTTGTTTGTTCTTATTTCGTTCACATGATAGTTAACAATATTGTTCATCATATTTAACATATAATTCATCGTTAAATTCCCGACTTAAATCCCAAATAACCAATATTTGCGGGTTTTCGTCATCAAAGTCAAACCGGGTTGTAGAAATTCGATTCATTCATGTTGGGTTTCTGGAATTCGATCTTTGACATATTTCCACCTGTTTATTATCATGTTCATCATTAGTTCATCATTAATCCATCATATTTAACCTAATTAGTTTGTTCAATTCACTAATTAACCTTTTTTAATCTTGTATTAATTCGTCCTATTTCGTTTGTTCCATGTTTATCGCTTTCATGACCGTCAATCATATGTAAATAACCTATTAATCACTTCCATCCGAGTAAATATTATAATCAATCATTAAATTAACCAACGAATGTTAAAGATTTGCAATTCCGGCTTCACAGCCAGAACTGAGCCAAGGAACAGACGCAGCAACTGCTGCGCTTGTTCCTGGCTGATTTCTGTCTCTGAACTCCCGTGTTGTCTTGACCTAGTTTTAGCTTACGTATTAATCTACTACTATTCGTATTATCGCCTTAATTCTTGTTCGTTAATTTGTTTATTTATTCTCTTTCTCAAATTATCCGTTTTAAAGGTATTTTCGAAATGAATCATTTAACTCGTTGTAATTATTGTAATTTTCTTTATTGTATTATTATTGTATTCCTTTTATTGTATCACTTGTATGCCTTCACATGTAATTGAACCTAAGTTCCTACTTTGACATGTATTGTATGTTAAATTACTTGTTCACCGACTTAGTCTAATTCTTCACATGTTAGGATTAATCTAATGGATGTTGCATTGCATGCATATAATCGACAATATATCAAGTATAGAAGATTTTCCCTAATCATTAGTAGAGGCCTCTATCGAGGCGGGCGGGATTAGGTGTTCGATCAAAAGAGCTTCCTAATACGTACCCTCAACCCTTACTCCAGATCTCTGTGAATATCCGTGTTCATTGGCATCCACGAGAGTCATTCTAGACATAGAACGCTAAGGGTAACGAGTTCTTGGTGTTCATGTCACTACTTTGTGTCTTGACATGACACGAGGTATTCGAACGGTTTCCAATTTTCCACAATAAATTGGTGGCGACTCCACAAATGCAAACGCTTGTTTCCCAAGCGCCCCCGTGGCCCATGTCCACACATAGTCCATTCCTTTGAGGTCCTTGAAGATGCTTACACCATGGGGATGGGATGCTTGAGTCGGGTAGCGGTCTTGACGCCGGATTGCTATGCATAGGTATGTTATCGTCATCATCATCGTCTTCGTTATTTCGGTTAGGGTTGTAGTGATAGATGATAGATAATTGTACTGTGTGTATAGGTGTGTTGCTTAGTTGATTGGTATCATGTGATCGGACGCGGAATCGCTGCGGTTGGCTAAATGTAGGTTCGCCTACTCAGTACTGTTGGTTGTTAAGAGTGTCTGTTGATGTGGTTTGGTTGATATAGTGTCAGTATTGTTGATTAATTGTGGTAGTTGGTTGGTTTTGCGTTGACTTGATTATCGTTGTTGTGGTACAGCTGATTGTGATTGTTTGTCTATGGTTCTCGAGGTGCGTCCTCGGCTGAGTGGAGTCACTTGCGAGAGTGGCTTCACGCCTGTAGTTCGCCCTCCGTGGAACCCGCCACGGGAGAGGATGTGCACATTAATGGACATGGGTTTATCGCTCAGTTTGATGAGCGGGGCTTGGGTGGGAACGGCTGCGGTCCCCCACTGGCAGGGCTGGTCCAGTGGACAGTCGGTGACGGTGATTGACTGGAGGAGATGTTATGTGTGTGTTTGTTGTGCCTGTGTTGTGTCTGTGGTTGTGTGTTTGTTCCCTCAGTTGCTGACCTTGTGTGGTTTTGTTTGTTGTTTGTTTCCGTTGTGTCTGCCGTGATCCACTATGGTGAGCAGTCAGTCTTAGCAGGTTATGATCTGGATGATAGTTGGGTGCTTGGCGGGTTGAGTCTATCACGAGTCATGGCAGGAGTAGTTCGCATAGCTGATAGTGATTTAAGTTGTATCTTTTGTATATCTTTAGTTTTGTTAGTCACTTGTAATATAACTTAATTGTTCTTTTATCGACGTTTGATCATTACTGTCCTCGGACAACCGAGATGGTAACGCCCTTATTGTAACACCCCTGCATTTTTCGGCAAATTTAAGAAATAAAATTGATATATAAAACTCGCCGAAAATACAGAAATGTTATAATTTTAATATAAAAAGTCTCTTATTACAAATCCTTTTAAATATAAAATAATACAAAATGTAAACAAACTTTTAAAAACTTTAAATAAAATCTTCACTTCATTATCTTCACTGGATTATCTTCACTGAGCATTTAAAATGCCGGCTCGCCACTGCGGGTTATGACCAATCTATAATCTCCACTGGACATTTAAAATGCCGGCTCGCCACTGCGGGTTATGAGCCAAACTTTAATCTTCACTGGGCTTAAAATGTCGGCTCGCCACTGCGGGTTATGAGCCAAACTTTAATTCTCTAATCTTATGGCTTAGAATTTTAGCGAATACGCTAAATAAAATGTAAAATTCCGAAATAAAGTTGAGTTAGTCATATTAAAAAGAAAATAGAATAATTATTCCAAAAATTAATCTAACTCGGGTACTTACTATGTGTAAATAAAAAAATAAGCACAGAGTATAAACTCCAAGCTACTCCCCCACGAGTCAAAATAAAGGATAAGTAAATATATTACCATGCCAAAATCAAAATCTAAGTCTCCATTTATTATCTCATCTCGGCTACAAGGCCAAATAAGATTCTTACTGATATAAAAACTTCCCTAGGACATGGAAATCAAGAGTTTCATTGTATACTGTAAGTTCCACTATATAAATTCATTGAGTTAAAATCAATGGCTTTAACTGTACTTGCTGCTCTATCCCCAACAAACTGATAATTCATTGTACAAAACTGATAAACAATACTTATTAATAGTTAATACCAACCATCAAACCCATTTATAATCAACCCATCTCGGGACCATCCTCACCAACCATTATCAAGTACTACTTATTAATAAAAATATACTCTTAGCTAAAATATTATATTTTATATATACATATCATAAACTATTACCACAATACTCGGAGTAAAACTCCGAGCTACTATCCCTCGGGTAAATGTCAAAGAAAACGACAATATAAAATACAATACTACAAAAAATGGATATCGTTCTCAAAGTCGTAATAAGGCCACAAAGAAAATATATATTGACATGATCATAACCTGACTTTGCCAAAAGATCATTATCAAAGCAAAGTTATCTTTATTTCCGTACAAGCTCACATTTACTACTAATCACAGGTGCCACTATCATTTTAACTTGATAACGAATGTCAACAATATCATCATGCTCAACTCATTACTACTCCTCCGTCTCAATCATTACTCCGACTAATAATATAATACTCTAACATAACAAGGTATCGTATTCTCATCGGTTAACTCTAAGCCAAGGACAAGGAGTAATGGATAAACCGCAAGACAATACTTCCTTCTCAATATCAATCTAAAACTTGATAACAATGAACTCAATCACCAAGGTTGTACATGGAACGTAAGACATGATATGCACAACGGCTCCATAACTCAATACTAATCTCAATCTCAATTTCAATATCGTCAAAGGTTCAAAGAACCGTGCGCTCAACACTTAGAGTAAATACTCTAAGCTACTCACCCACGAGGCAAGGTCAAAGAGAAAGACAATTTAAACACAATACCAAAATCCAACCAGATACCAATTCGACAATTCGTTATACGACTATAATTAAGTCGGACAATCTAATCAACCAAACATTACCACTATTACTGGAACCATACAATTTATAATATACCAATGTCACAAAAAGGATAACCATCGTCATCATCATTTGTATTCATGCTGACCAAAGCTTATAATCTCACAATTCTTAATAATTACTTTGTACTCACTGAACATACAACCATCCATAATTACACCATTCAATCTACTAATAATAATTCATTATAAGTGGTAACAAACTCACAATGCTACACTCATAGCATTCTACGACTCATCCCATCTCACATATACCACCGATTTACCAAAATAAATAATAGATATATAATTACTGCTATATACAACAATCTACACAATTTATCACCCAATTGATTTAGCACATAAATTACACCACGTCAACAACAATTAACATAAATTCATATAAACCTAAACAATAATAAGAGTAATAGGATCGGTAGAATCGTGTTACCTTAACTTTGAAATACTAATTGGAATTGGGCGAAAAGAAGATTGGCAACACAACGCCATGACCGAACAGCTTGACCACCGGATTAAGAAAATGAATCATGGTAGATAATAAGGCAGAGAGGCAGGGGAGTTATCGCCGTCCCTTCCGGAGACAGCCAAGCGTTTTTTTTTTTTTTAAATATATTTATAGTATTAAAATAAGTTTTAAAATATTTGAGGTATTACACTTATATGCTAGGGACGGTCTTGTTAAGCCTCTTTGGCATATAGGGGTGTTACATCCTTTGTCAAGGATAAATCAAAGTCAGTAGACGAGGTTGTTAAGCAACCGAGTCCAACGTAATCAAGCTAATTCAATATTCCTTATTTCTCTCCTATTCCTTTGTATATTTTGTTAGTGTTTATAGTCAACATGTATTCCTCCTTTGTAGCTTCTAGTTAGCATCTAATTAGGCTTTAGTTATTATCTCTTACTATAAATATATGTACACGTTTATCTGTTGATTCATCAATACAATTTATCATTCTCACTTTAGTCTTTACATGGTATCACGAGTCCTACGATCCTCACGATCATAAATTTCCGTGTCTTCATCCCTCCGTCAGTCACTCAATTTCTCGAAACCCGACCACCATGTCGAACCACCAACTTCAAATCGCCAATGCTGCTGACCCGAACCATCCCCTCACCCTCCTTTCCTTCACCAATTGCATCCAACTCAAAGATACTATCACCTTCCGTCAATGGAGATTTCAAGTCCGCGCCATCATGAACGGCCTTGAACTCTTCTCCTACCTTGATGGTTCTATTGTTCCACCCGCCAAAACTATCACTGTTAACCCCGTTCCACCCGAAACATCCGTCAAAACTGCCCCTAACCCGGCCTACTCCACATGGTATAGACAAGACCAGCTTATACTTGGAGCTCTTACCGGCACCTTAGCCCCTCCGATTGCTGCCCTAATCGTCAATGACACAACCGCACATGCTGCTTGGTCCACCCTCACTCGTACCTTTGCCAACTCCTCTCGTGGACATCGCTTGCAAATCAAAGACCGCCTTGAAAATATTTCCCACACCGAGGGCATGTCAATCACTGAGTACATGACCGCTATCAAGGCTTGTACTGATGATCTTGCTCAACTTGAACATCCAATGGATGTCGATGATGTCACTGCCAAGATATTGAACGGCCTCGATTACGAAAAGTACCGTTCTGTAATTGAAGTCGTTCGTGCTCGAGATACATCCATCTCCTTTGAGGCCCTCCATGAAAAGTTGATACAACAAGAACTTCGTATCAAAAACACCCCTCCTGTCACGAGTTTTAACCCATCCGCCAATTATCGTTCCAATAATTCCACCCGTACCAATTATCAAACCCGTCCCAATTACCAGAATCACTCCTCCAATTATACACCCAAAACGCCTGCCTCCAACCAATCCGGTTAATCTAAACACTACAAAGGTCGCTGTCACTATTGTGATGCGGTTGGTCATGTCGCTTCTGATTGTAGGGACTTTCAGGCCAAGTATCCGCATGTTATTTTTCCTACCCGTCAATCCCGTCAACCCCCACCTCAAGCCCACACCGCCACTCATCCTTCCGCCCAGCCTCCTCAGTCTTGGACCGTTGATAGTGGTGCCCCGCACCACATTACTAATGACCTCAATACCTTATCGCTTCATCAGCCTTATGACGGTCCTGACGATCTTGTAATAGGCGATGGCTCCGCACTTCCCATTACTCATTCCGGTTCATTCACTCTTCCTTTTTCTTCATATTCTCTTAAGTTTACTAATGTCTTAGTCGTCCCCTCTATTTCTCGAAAATTACTATCCGTCTCACAATTTTGCACTGATAATAATGCTTATGCTATTTTCTCACCCACTTCTTTTTGTATAAAGGCAAATCCGACGGGAGCGGTCCTTCTTCAAGGTCCACTTATTGATGGCTCCTATGTTTGGTCACCCACTCCGCCTCAAGCTCATCTAGCCGTAGCTCCTGGTCAAGCGTCTTGGCATCATAGACTTGGCCACCCTTCGAATAAAGTCCTGCAATTTTTTAATTCCAAGTTTAATTTTCGTTTTTCTCATTCTGAACAATGTATTGCTTGTCACTTAAATAAAAGTCATAAACTTTCATTTGGTGACACCACGCTAAAGTCTACAGCTCCTCTTGATCTCGTTTTTTCCGACGTTTGGACATCCCCTATTCTTTCTTACGAGTCATTTAAATATTATGTCATTTTCGTTGATCATTTCACACATTATATATGGTTTTATCCCATTAAACGAAAATCCGACACTGAGTCCACTTTTCTCAAATTCCGTGCTATTGTTGAAAAATATTTTAATCGACCAATCAAACAGTTTTATTCGGACAATGGCGGGGAATTTCAAAAGCTTACATCTCATCTAAATCTCACAGGTGTTACTCACTTAACTTCCCCTCCTCACACACCGAAACATAATGGTTTCGCCGAACGCCGACATCGTCACATCGTCGAAACCGGTATGTCCTTACTCACTCACGCTCAACTTCCCTCCTCTCTTTGGCCACACGCCTTTTCTACAGCTGTATATCTAATTAATCGTTTACCCACCCCGTCACTACAAAATGATTCTCCATATATTAAACTATTCCATCAACATCCGAATATTTCCAAACTTCACAGTTTTGGTTGCTTGTGTTTTCCTTGGCTAAGACCTTACACGACTCACAAGCTCCAACCCCGTTCCATTCAATGTGTTTTTATCGGATATTCCAACACCCAAAGTGCTTATCTATGTCTCGACCCACTTACAAATAGAATATATACATCTCGTCATGTACGTTTTGTTGATGATCAATTTCCGTATTCCGATATTCTCAAGCTGCAAACGCCACCATCTTCCCTAACCTCCACTGACTGGTGCAATTTCACCCTTCCTGTCATCTCCACTCCCTCCTCTCAACCTTCCCCATCTGTCCACCACCAGTCCAACCGAAACCGCCCCACCCACTTCCTCCTGCTCGTCCCGACCCTCCTCTACCCCCTCCCCTGCCTCCCCCCGTACCTCGTCCCCGTCTCCCCCTCCCCCTCCACCACCACCCCCTCCACCACGAGCCACTACCCGCCTCTCAAATAACATCCACAAACCTAACCCTAAATATGCAAAACTGTCTACTATACCCACCCAATTTGTTACACCATCCACTGTAAAACAAGCTCTAATTGACCCCTTATGGCGAGAAGCGATGCAATCCGAATTTAATGCTTTAACTCGCAACGAAACATGGTCTCTCGTTCCACCTGATCAAACACCGAATATTATCGGCTGCAAATGGGTTTTCCGCATCAAGTATAATCCCGACGGCAGTCTTAAGCAGCATAAAGCTCGTCTTGTAGCTAAAGTTTTCCACCAACGACCCGGTCTTGACTACTCTGAGACCTTCAGTCCCGTCATAAAACATACTACAATTCGCCTTATTCTCTCCCTTGCCGTCATGCGTGGTTGGTCACTTCGTCAAATTGATGTGAATAACGCCTTCTTGCAAGGCACTCTGACCGAGGATGTCTACATGGTTCAACCTCCAGGTTTTGCAAATCCTGACTTTCCTAATCACATTTGTAAATTACGAAAAGCGATTTATGGCTTAAAACAGGCACCTCGTGCTTGGTTTACTGAACTCAAAAAATACTTTCTTTCGTACGGTTTTCACAGGTCCCTATCCGACCCATCACTCTTTATTTTTGATCGTTCTAACATTCAACTATATGCTCTTGTTTATGTTGACGACATAGTTATTACAGGAACAAGTTCAGTTGAAGTTAACAAATTTATTGCAGCTATCTCGTCCCGGTTTTCTCTCAAAGATCTCGGCTGTCTTTCTTATTTTCTCGGTGTGGAAGTCACACCGACATCCGCTGGCTTGCACCTCAATCAGTCCAAATACATCTCCGATATTCTTGCTCGATATGACATGATTGATTGCAGTCCCTCCACGACACCTATGTTGTCCTATCCGCATCTCCACAGAGAGGATGACAAACCAGTTGAAAATAAAACTAACTATCGTGCTGCATTTGGGAGTCTCCAGTACCTTTCACTAACCCGTCCCGATATCGCTTTTCCTGTGAATAAGCTTGCTCAATTCCTCACACATCCTACATCCGCCCACTGGTATGCGCTAAAACGGTTGCTGCGATTTTTAAAGGGCACGATTAATCATGGTATTCACTTACTCAAGCATACTCCGTTTAATTTACACGCCTTTTGTGACGCGGATTTGGGCGGTGACCTTCATGATTATGTATCGACTACTGGGTATGTCGTTTTTCTTGGTCAAAACCCGATTTCCTGGTCTTCTAAAAAACAGCGAGCCTTATCGCGTTCGTCTACGGAAGCGGAATATCGTGCGATCGCTGATACTGCCTCTGAAATTCTTTGGTTAAAATCTTTATTTACTGAATTGGGCATCTCATTACCATCTGCTCCCGTCATTTTCTGTGATAACCTGGGTGCCAAGAACTATTCGGCCAATCCTATTTTTCATTCACGAATGAAGCACCTCGCATTAGCCTTTCATTTTGTTCGAGAACAGGTGAATTTGGGCACTATTCGCATTCAACATATTAATGGCGATGATCAAATCGCCGACACCCTCACCAAGCCGTTGTCAAGGTCACGTTTTACACTACTAGCATCCAAGATTGGTCTTACTCTTCGACCATCCATCTTGCGGGAGCGTGTCAAGGATAAATCAAAGTCAGTAGACGAGGTTGTTAAGCAACCGAGTCCAACGTAATCAAGCTAATTCAATATTCCTTATTTCTCTCTTATTCCTTTGTATATTTTGTTAGTGTTTATAGTCAACATGTATTCCTCCTTTGTAGCTTCTAGTTAGCATCTAATTAGGCTTTAGTTATTATCTCTTACTATAAATATATGTACACGTTTATCTGTTGATTCATCAATACAATTTATCATTCTCACTTTAGTCTTTACACCCTTATGCATCATCAATGTTAACAAATTCTCATTTGTATATATTAATGTATTATATCGAGTTTGTAATTTTAATTATTGTTTGAGATGAATTTGTAGCGACGATGTCTGGGTTGTACCCGTTTTAGTCCACCCTGACCCTCCTTCTACACAATTTTACCTTATTATTGTAATGAACCAACATGCTAAATCACTTCGACGAAATAGCATACATGTATTAAATCGACTTAGAAATGAATTCATATGAATTTGCATTTCATATCGTAGTAATTTATATCAAAGTGATTATGTGTCATAAGGAGAGTTAATGTGATATAAAATGGGATAGGGAATTCGAATCAATAAGTAGATTACACTTCCGATGTACTACCACCAGTTGTATAGTTTCTGAGCATTATAATAATGTTTTTGAGTTTTATTTTAAAAATTAAGAGTTTTTCTATAAAGTTTCTGAGTTATTTCATTCAAACATTAAGTTTAAGAAATTCCAATATTGTTAGAAAAAGTGGAGCAATATTACCGTAAATAATATTACAACAATATACAATAATATAAATAACGTAAACAACAACAACAACAACAACAACAACAACAACAACAACAACAACAACAACAACAACAACAACAACAACAACAACAACAACAACAACAACAACAACAACAACAACAACATCAGAGCCTTAATCCCAAAATGATTTGGGGTCGGCTGACATGAATCATCTTTTCGAACCGTCCATGGGTGAACGCACGCCTCAAAATGCGAATAAAAAAGGGAAGATGAAAAACAAAAAGGAAGAACGAAAATGTAATGGAAAGTCAAGGTGAACTTAGGGGTTTTAAAAACGAATTCCGTCTTTCTTTTATAAAAACTTAAAATTTAAATCGAGAGAAAAGACTAAAACGATTTTTAAAAACCGAAATAGAGTTAAAGGATCCGGAATGAACCAGGTAAAATCTATAAGAAAGTGGTTGGTGAAAAAGTGTAATAAAGGAGAGAAAAATAAATAAATTAATTTCTTTAAATTAAATAAAAAAACACTAAATCTGTCAAAAAAACATCTAATACTAAAAATCCACATGTATCCTTTCCCTCCATTGTGCCCTCTCCGTCACCATACTCTCCTCAAGCCCCAGAACTCTCATATCGTGCTCTATCACTCTCAACCATGTCTGTCTCGGTCTTCCTTTGCCTCTAAGGACCTTCTCTGTTCTCCAAGTCTCCAGCCTCCTAACTGGTGTGTCCATAGGTTTCCTTCTCACATGGTCAAAAGAACGTAAGCAAAAGAACAAAAATATAAAATAGAGTAGAGAAGAAAGATGTAGCCTGGGTCGAATCGCGCTAGGCGCTTTCCTAAGAGAGATAACGCCTCCACTACACTGGTTACCAAATAGTGCGTTCCTCTCCCAAGATACGACAACCCGTTAGACTCCTTCGGTAGCAGCAAGAGAAGCCCCCGAACCAACGATCACCCAATGCTCAATAATACTTTTAGTGATAAAATAATTTTCATTTATTAGATAATACATATAGTTGAAAATATGTGTGACATGAAACAATTTTATGTTAATCTACATAGTATAAAAGTTGTGTCTTTTTAAGCTTTTCTATTGGTCCCTTCTTTTTAGGGCTTGAAAAAAAATATTTTAGTAGGTCCCCCAATGTTCTTCACATATTTATTTACTCTCTTTCCTCTTCTTTCATTAATTTCTCTCTTGATTCATCTATTTTCTCAATCATATCATATTGTATTTAATTCAATATTAAATTATGATATGAAAAAAAAAATATATATGAAACATTAGAATTCAAAAAGCCAAAAACAGTAAAATACCACAAAGCAAGTTGTATTTAAAAATTAAAATGGTTGATACACCTCTATAAAAAAACAAAAAATCTAGAAAAACTACTTTGTAAAGCCGAATCCGATTTTATCGAAAAATTAATTTTGTAAAATAAAATAAAAAACACTAAAATGTTATAGTTCAAATAATTTTTATATTATAAATTATACTAATAATATATTGACTCAAGATGAAACTTTACAAAAGAAAAAAAACGGAAATTAATATTACTGACAAAAATTCTGAATTAGAAACATGGAAACACGGATCTACCTTTTCTCGCTAAGCAATATCAATTTTATAGAAATTTCGTCATGAGTTGCAGTATGTAGGGGAGATAATGGTAATTTATTTATAGTTTCAATAATGAAGATGATACTGATAGGTATGTCCGAGAGAAAGAGAGGTCAGTGATTAGGGATGCAGTTGGTAATATAAGAGAAGAAGGTTAACTATGGTGAAATTACCCGAGGAGGTTTTGGGATGAAGGTAGGTGAATTTTAAGTTTTTTAGGGTTTAGGTTATTTAGGGAGGATTATCTTAGTTGTTTTAAATTATACTTCGATGAGTGAATGAGTTTAATCACTGGTTTAGGTTTTGAGTTGTTAGGCTGTTTGTAACATATATTAGTCCAATTGTTTAGGTGGGTAGAATAGTTAGGTGACAATATTGACTTTAGTTGTCACCAAAATAAATCCATGTTTCTAATCCATTTTTTGAGATTGAATATGATCTTATATAATTTTGTAGCTGACATAAAATTGGCTTGAAAGATCGGCAGGGGTTTGACATTAGCGGTTCTATATCCGTACAACAGAAATAAAAGTAATAAATTCCAAAACTATTGTAACAAAAAAATATCAAAAATCAAATGTGTAATTTTAATTTTAAAATACGGGTAAGGAAGGTCAAGTCCGAAGTCAAACATGACGCATATAAGAATATGTTCGGTTTGGGACTGGTTAGATGGATTATGGAGCAGGCTAAGATCAAAATACAACTCAAAAAAATTTGTAACACCTATTTTTCATTTTAAAATAGAAAACAAATAATTTAAGAACAAATCAACTATATAAAATTAATATTTTAATTATACTCCTTTGTTACCATACTCATATCCAAATAATTATACATAGTATGTACTCTGTACGTAATATGTTATTTAATAAGTATTTTATTATTAAATAATAAGCAAGTTATTTAAAGTGCGTCTTTTTAATCATATTAATAATTTAAATTACTAAGATATTATAATTATTATTTTACATTTCACATATAAATTTTAATATTTGTGGCATGTATTCACATTTAATCAAACTTTATTTTTACTAACGGGTCGAGCGAGTTGGGTAAGGTTTCATTTTTCAACTCTAAATTACGTATATAATCACCTTACTATAAAAGCTAAAGCTTTTAAGAGACGGTAATTGACTCCTTAAACTTAAGAAGCTAAAAGACTTTTCTTACCCCTACATACCCCACCACTAAAAGCTTCCTATCATTTTATTTTCATTTAAAGGGTAACTTATACAATACAATTTCTTTTATCTTTATATGGTTTAATAATAAAATTCATTTTATAAAGTCTGATCATTTCCTGTAAATAACATTAAAATTAATTTCAGTTTATAATAATCTTTAAAAAAATAATTAATCAATACCAGTAACACATTTGGAGTCGAAATCATTTTCACCAGATTTATAATTTATATATTTATCATTTAATTTCACGTTGAATTATATTTGCATTAATTACCAGTAAAACCATTTGGGGTCAGATTATATTCACCAGATTTATAATTTATATATTTCTCATTTAATTTCACGTTGAATTATATTTGCATTAATTAATTGAATATATTTATGAATAACAAAGTTTTTAAAAACAAACCCGTACAATTTTTGTACGGGCATAAAACTAGTATAGATATAAAGCTAAGTCTTTCTCTTTGAAACAGTATGACCCTTAACCTTTGCATCCACAAACCATTGTCCAATGTCCATAGCCTTTATATAGCTAATCATCATTCAGCCAATTCAATGATTTAGAAATAACATTAAATTCACACGTTATTGTTGCAACGTGCAAAACCGTAACTCCCATAGGATCCAATCACTATTATAACAATATAAATAATATTAATCATCATACTAAATACCATTGATCACGGTTTAAAAACTCTTTTAAAACTCTAGAATAAATGTCATTAACCAACATAAGATTTCTCTTTATATGTAACTTATCAAAATAATAATGGAGCATAAATGACATAATTAACCATATTTAAATTACTTGGTCAAATATTAAAACTCACACTTAAATATAAGGGTTATTTAATGAAAATACTCCGAATTATTGCACTCCTTCTCAAAATACTCCATACTTTGAATTAACTACGAATAGTACTAACTAATACACCCCTTCTCGCATAATAGAACAGGTGGAAGGGCTACCTGTTCCACCAGTCATCCTTATTTAAAACTTAATTTTTCATTCTTAATTTTCCATTAACACTTAACATACTCTCGTAGTATCACAAAAATTGAGCAACATCAGCACTTTTCATCTCACCACTTTTCATCTCCCTCTTCTAATTAGTATTACCATAAGTACAAAATCAAATCCCAACATTTACTTGGCTTTTAATAATCGATCAACAACATCTCCTCTTTATTCTCTTCTATTAATTCTTCTAGTAAGCTCTTTGTTTCTTTTTCCAAGATTTCATCTTTTGTAATTAGAGTTTTCAATTACTTATTTTTTTATTAATTCTCTGTTTTCTGGTTGCAAGCTTTGATTTTCTTGGGATGTTTCATTTATATATTGTTTTCGCATTGACGGGTTTTTGATTGATTGCTCTTATAATCAATGTAACTGTTTTTTTTTTCTGGGTTTTTCATTTTGATACTGTATTAACCTTGATGGGTTATTAATATTATCCGCTCATATGAAATAAATGGATTTAATTGGTTATTTGGTTGATCAATGATGTTGGGTTTACATCATTTTGGTGTTTGACTGTTTAATTTGGGGTGTGAATGCTCTTTTACTTGATCAAAGTTCAAATTATGTACTTTTCTAATCGTTTATGCAGCGGAGATTAGTGCTTTTTTGGAACATGTTATTACTCAAAACATGGTTACTAACATGGGATCTGATATGATCTATTAGTCGATATAGCGGAGATTAGAGCTTTTATTCATATAAAATATGTATACTGTCAATTATCTTAGTATGACAAACAATCTATATGATGGCAGGTACTCATTGGAAGATAAGGTGAAGAAGATGAAGTTCTTTGATAAAGAAAAAAGTGGGTCCCGCTAAACATATTACCTGATACAACAGGTAAAATAGAGAGCAATTTTGTTAGAGGAGAGTGGGTGGATTAGTTGATAGTAATCATAGTTAATTTAAAGTATGTAGTATTTTGAGAAGCACTGTAATAGTTCAGAGTATTCCCGTTAAATAACCCTAAATATAATTCTTAAATCACAAATATTTTCCAACAATCCCCCACATGATTAAAGAATTTAAAAACATTTTAAAAAAAATAATTAAAAAAGATTTAATAATCCAAAAATACCGTGGTGTTTTTTTATATAAAAAATAATAATAGTGAGCATACAATACCGTGTAATAGGTGTAGGTACCTTTCGGGTTTGAACCAACACTTAGTGTAAGTGAGCTTGCACTCGAAAGAATCATAGTAGTATAAATACTTTGAACTAGGTCCCTTAGATCAAGCTTGGACTCACCACACACACGGTATGGGCAATCGATCAGGTTCTATCAGTGGTGCGCGTTAATGGTCATGCGCAGGTATCTTGTATCATGAGTGTCTCTAGGGAGTTGCCCACGTCCCATAGTAGCGACCATACTACGAACACTCACTAGGTGAATCCTCCAATGGTAGGTGTGACATCCACCCCGCAAAAAATTATGCCTTCGGATTCACTAAGAGTCAATGCTCAACCTCAAACCGTCACAACCAAAATCAATGAGAGCACCTCATAAAACACAAATATCACACTTCGCCATAGGAATGAGACGCGGATCAAAATAACATATCCGCCAAATAAATGGTGCTCTCCTTAATTAGCCCACCCACAGCTTCGTTAATACTCGTTGAACTTCTTTCATGGGATCTCCAATCTTTGAAGACGGGTTTCCACTGCGATGGCTACCACATGGGCAATAAGTCTCATTCCCCTCGACGATTCAATTCTCATAATTCAAGTACGTACTTGCAGGCCAACTTTTTTATCAATGGATCCGTGATATCACTGAATATTCAAATAAAGAATACCATCATGATGGAAAATCACGTGTCACAAAGACCACGTCTCAAATATCTCATTTACTCATGAAACTTTGCAATTTTAGCTTTTAGCTAAAAATCTTCCACCACATAATAATGGAATAGGAATGATAGGCGGCTCAAATAATATAAGTATATAGAATATATCGCGATAACTTTTCGATCATTTCGCTTCCATGCTCGTAGTGTCCAATAATATAAAAATAATAATAATAGTTGGCTTTGGAGATCTTCATAATATCGCTCCTCCAAGAAATAAAAATAGCCATGACATCGAACCTTTGTCAAAATAAAAATAAATATCCATAGTAAACATCCGCCATATAAAAATAAATTCTCATTGTAGCATTTGGACTCGTCAAACTTAACATCCAACTCGCTTCAATATACCCTTCAAATAAATAATGAAAAATATAATTAGTGGGACATATAATAAATAATAATAATAATAATATATCTTCCGGATGCTACACCTTCACCCCACATTTAAGATAAGATAAAATTGTAAGATTTACGACACTAATCACATCCACCAACCGAAAAAAGTCCTTTAGCCAATTAGCTAGAACAATATTGACGATGCACCACGTATCATGTGTGCCGAAATAAATATGCTGATAAATTAAATCTAATATTATCATTTAATCAACTATTACCTCTTTAATCATTTAAAAAAAAAATACATTGATAATGTATAATGATAATAAAACCTCATTAAATCACTTATTGAACTAATACAATATAGATAAGTTAACAATCACGCACCCATTGACATGTCATAACCATAATGAAAGCAAATAAGCAATAAGCTCACGACTCAATGAAACAAACATTGCATAGCATAATATATAATCCTTGAAACACATAAGTATGTCACCTATTTGGATAAACATAAATACTCCATTCTCATCACCAAAAAAAAAAAAATTATATATTTTCACAAACATGAATATTTACACCCGATTTATCGAAATAACCACTAAAATCAAAGATGATCATACAAATTTATTGAGCGAAAACAACCCCCACATTTGTCAAGTTCATAATAATACTTGTTAACCAAAGAGAATTATCAAAATTTTCATATGTAAGACTAGAGATGCACGCAAACAAATATATATGGTTCATAGGATAACATTAAAGAATGACTATTAAAATTGAATAAGAAGTTATTATAATGTCAATAACACTATTAATATTCGATCAGACCTGAATACTAACCTCATATAGTGAAGTGCTAATGATATCAAACAAAAGAACTAAATATATACAAACATGACAAAATATTAGTCCCTTAAATAAACATAAAAGATGTGAACTATATATATACGAGCTTCATGAAAAATTTAAGATCTACTCCGTAGCAATTAAACATGCGAGACGATATGTAAGATACTATTTTTTAAGACAACTCTCTGCTTCATGATACTTAGTAGCACACTATATATCCATTCTCATAGACATGTACGAATGAGCAAACAATTAATGAATTAAACATGGGCAAAACCGTAGATCAAACAATTAATTATCTAGACAATTAGACAAACTTCATGCGATTATTCTACGTATTGTTTGATCCTGCGTTCTAGCAATATCATATTCAACTACTCATTATCTTGGTCCCTAACAAAAATGTACGAAGTAATATTATTTACGATAACGCTTTATCTCTCTTAGATTGTTAGAAAAAGTGGAGCAATATATTACCGTAAATAATATTACAATATAAATATAATAAATATAAAGATGTAAATAAATAACCATAATATAAAAGATGGAAAGAGAGTAGAGAAGAAAAGAAGTAGCCTGGGTCGAATCGCGCTAGGCGCTTTCCTAAAAGAGATAACGCCTCCACTGCACTGGTTACCAAATAGTGCGTTCCTCTCCCAAGATACGACAACCCGTTAGACTCCTTCGGTAGCAGCAAGAGGAGCCCCCGAACCGACGATCACCCAATGCTCAATAATACGTTTAGTGATAAAATAATTTTCACATATTAGATAATACATATAGTTGAAAATATGTGTGACATGAAACAATTGTATGTTAATATAGATATAAAGCTAAGTCTTTCTCTTTGAAACAGTATGAGCCGTAACCTTTGCATCCACAAACCATTGTCCAATGTCCATAGCCTTTATATAGCTAATCATCATTAAGCCAATTCAATGATTTAGAAATAACATGAAATTCACACGTTAATGTTGCAACGTGCAAAACCGTAACTCCCATAGGATCCAACCACTATTATAACAATATAAATAATATTTATCATCATACTAAATACCATTGATCACGGTTTAAAAACTCTTTTAAAACTTTAGAATAAATGTCATTAACCAACATAAGATTTCTCTTTATATGTAACTTATCAAAATAATAATGGAGCATAAATGACATAATTAACCATATTTAAATTACTTGGTCAAATATTAAAACTCACACTTAAATATAATTCTTAAATCACAAATATTTTCCAACAATCTAAGAGAGATAAAGCATCACATGAAGATTGACTTTATGTATGTGTCTCTATGATATTATATTGACAATATTTTGATTGCCAATAAGATCAATATCAAAGACGTATATATTTGTATATATCCCTCCTTATGCCAATGATATCTTATTTATATAAAATGACCATTACACAAATGATCCACCCATGCAAATGTATGGTCAAAGCAATTAACGTACAAAACCAACTTAATGGTGGTCAATTGCTCATAATGATGTTGTCCATAATTAACATTTAAAGCCATTGTTATTGCCCATATGCAAAACGTAAATTTCTATATTAGTGATAATAATCACCACTCACAACCAACATAAATGTAATTGACCACCTTTATACAAAATATTGACCATTGAAATAAATGGAGAATAAATACCATAATAAACCATATTTAATATATTTGTTCAATTATTAAAACCCATTAAATAATTCTTAAATCACAAATATTTTCCAACAAATATAACCTCAAAATAATTACATATAAATTTAGTTAAATTTGAGTTTTGACGGTAAAAAAAATAAAATCTAACTTATAAACTCAGAAAAAAAATACACATGTTCAATAATAAATAAGGTCCAAAATAGTACATCTGATATATGTTTCTTTTTCTTAATTCGCATTACCAAATAAGGCTCGATTTGACCTCAAATTCTAGCAAAATCATCTTGGGTCGTGTTAAATATCGTCGACGCTTTTACTAATTATCGTCGACAATTAACACATCTTTCCAATATCTGCCCCCCCCCCCCCCCTCTCTCTCTCTCTCTCTATAATCTTTCTAAAACAAAAAAAGACGATTTTTCGGAAAAAATCATAATTTAATCTACGAACTTTTCGATTAAAACGGTTTTAAACATATCGACTAATGACAGTAACAACGATCAAGTTAGTAACGATGTTCAAGAAATATGTTTACGTTTCAAGTTTATGATTTGACGAACAGATTAGAGTAGAACGGATTAGCAATTATCGATCCCCGCGCCCAAAACTAATTTAAGACGGAAATTAATAAAAAAAAATTTAAAAAAAATATGTCGAAAAATGGTCTGGATGAAGAAATTTTGCGTCCAGACGAAATTTTTTTGCGTCCAGACGAAAAATATTTTTGTCCGGGAGAAAAAAAACTATTTTCGTCTAGACGAACTTTTTTCCGTCTGGACGAAGAATTATTTTGTCTGGACCTAGGTCTGGATGAAATTTTTTTTCGTCTGGACGAAAATGTTTTTCGTCTGGATTTTTTTTTGAATAAAAAAATCATTTTCCGGCATAGATTAATTTTTTGATGCGGTAATCGATAATCGCTAATCCGTTCTAACAATAACGATTCTATTCTAAACCACCTAAATCTACTAACTAATTACAAATTTTTAAAAAATTAAACTAGTTTAGATTACTTGTCGTCGATTCCTTGAATTTGGTGGCGGAATTGAAGCGATGGTGACGAAAATGTAGTACTTGAAAAAAAGATGTTAATACGCTAAAGTGGCAATTGAGCCCCATTACTTTGGCTAATCGTGAAATTAAACCCCTTAAGTTTGGATTGTAGCAATTAGGCCTCATAAGTTATGCAAAAAGTGAAATTAAGCCTTTACTCAAAATTTCATGATAAATTCAATGGGTCCTGATTTTCGCAGTACGCACTTTACTCATCTCAGTACATTTGTGACCATATTACCCTTTTCATTTCCCCTTCTATTTTCCCTCTCTAACCTCTCTCTAATGTCAATTCATCCATCTAAAATTTACCAGACACAAATAATTATGTATTGCGCTTATAAATTTCGTACTTCATTCATAAATTACACATACTATTTTCATAAATTTTGTATGTACTACATCAAAAAAAAAGACATTGAGTAAAAAGAATGGAAAAAACAAAGCAATTGCATACAGTACATTGAGAAAAAAATATCCAACAATGTACTACACAACAACACACAGCACATAGAACATTAAAATGAAGATTCAATTATATCCAATCTTCACAAACAACACCACTACTACAGTACTACGTACTGGCCATCACTTTGTTGGACACTACTTCGCCGGCAACCACTTCGACGTGACCCGCTTTACCGGCCAACCGTAAAACACCCATCCGTCACCGTAAAACTGCCCCTCCATCGAACAAACAACTCCGCCATTAATCACAGCCTCCGTCACCATTACCGTTACTACCGTCGCCAGGCACCGTCCAACCACCTACGCCGGCGACGCAATATGCTAAAACACCAACAGCAAACCCGCCATACACTAACAATTTATCAATTTTGACATAAAACCCTAATTAAAAGGAATAAGGCTCGCCGGCAGGCTCGTTGCGTAAACTTCACCCGCTTCACTCGCCGACAGGCTCAAAAAAGAGTCAATTAAATTATTTATATAGGATTAATGAATTAAATTCTTGCTCTTGATTCGAATAATCGTTTATAATTGAATAATTTTATGGAGATTGAAGAAGGTTGGTTTTAACAATAGAGAGAGGAGGTAGAGAGAAGGGAGAGAAAAATAGGGTTTGTGTGTTTTTTAGTCAAGGGTATCAAATGGAAATTTTGGGGTAAAAGGTACTAAGATGACTAATTTGTCGACCACGTTTAGCAGGTTGGATTATCTTTTGCGTGGTTTGAGGCGTGTATCGGATCAGATTAGTTTTTCTCAAATCTTCAGATAATCCATTCGGCCCAAACTTATTTTAGTAACCAAACTCAAGGATGTTAGGTTAGGCCTTGTAACATATTTGTTGGGCACTTGGGCTTAGGCTCTTTTCTGTTTTGTCTATGCTCAATAACAAACAAAATCCGCTAATGTCTTGCTTTAATCTTTTTTGCCGTTAAATGTTAAGTAAATTGTCAATTATACCCACACTTAATCCACTTTTTTACATTTACTCCCATGTCAATTTTTTTTTTTTTTAAATTACACCCAAATTAATAGCTCAGGTTATAAATTGCACCCGACCCCATTTTCCGGCGAAAAAATTTATGAAATGACAATTTTGCCCCCGAGTCTATTAGTCTGATTTTGTGTGACTTTTGAGTTACTTCCCCTATTTCATCTTCTCAACCTAATTTTTCCTCAATTTTCCCCAAATATTTGCCTTAAATATTGTCATAATCAAGCAATTGAAGAAGATGAAAAACCAATTGAAAACCTAATTGAACCATTCACTAGAGTTCGGCCTTTCATGGTAAGTATGACCAAAAGCCATCCGTTCTCCAGACGGAGAAGGGTAAAGTGCCAGCAACCCTGCATAAAAAGGTCTATTGGAAGATCTCACGCTATCTATTGGTTATTAAAGGGACCCATCAACCAGGCTTCCCTCGGCTTACAAGCCTTGCTTGCCCAACGATATGCTCTCCATAACAAAATGAAACGAAAATGATATTTATTGACTTCAAATTAATTTAATTGAACACAATTAACCAAAACAAAACAATGTGGAATGACTTACCTTGAGATGATGAACACAATGAAGGGAAATAAAATTAGGGAAGAGAGAAGAGAAGGATGAAGAGGCAATGAAGGAGGAGGAAACACTATCAGTTTAATAAAGAAATGAAGGAGGGCAAAGACGTCCAAAAATTAATATTTTACCCAGAAAATTAGAAAATTGACGGAAATTTGGCCTGAATCCGATATTGGGTGCAATTTCTAACCTGAGCTATTAACTTAGGTGTAACTTAATAAAAAAATTTGACGTGGGAGTAAATGTAAAAATGTGCATTTGACGTGGGTGTAATTGATAATTTACTCTTAAATGTTTATGGTTATTTAGTGACAATAATTCAAATTATGCCCATCTATTCAAATTTGTCTGAATTATATTTAATCCATATTAATTAGAACTTTGCTCTTAATTTTTTTTAATAAACAAGCCACAAATAGTATCATACTAATCGACACATGTTAGAATCGACATGCTTCACGGAAGTTCTTAGACTTAACATAATCATAATTATTAGTACTCCGTATTACAAAGAAGCTTGAGAAACATACAACATGAGTATTAATTTATCATACAGAAATAAAAATACAGTCCGCAAAACTATAACCCACTATGTGTAAATGTCATGTATGACCATAGTTTACAAACAAAAGGCCTAATACAATAAAATTAAGAGGTTCACTTATATAAAGGGTACAAAATTGTGAACGAACACCTTAGCATAACTTAATTACCCAACCTAATATATTTTTATTATTTATTATTACTCTATATTTTACGTATAATATTTTATTTTAATTTTAGTGCATGGGGGTTTGGTTATTAATGGGTGGCTTCCTTTTAGGAGCCCATTTTCTTCCATAATCTTTATGCATCAACTTCATTATCTCTTTAGCTTCATCTTCTACACTTGGTTTTTGCTCTTCACTGCTTCCTTTGCTCTTTGTTGTAACAGTGTTTGAGATTATCTGATAATTGTAGCAACAGGTTCATCAATCAATATGCTCGATTAAGAGCTAATAATTAATGTTATTGGAAACCTATATATATATAAATAAATAAATACTCCCTCTATCACGAACATTTACTTTAGTAATCATTTTTGACGTTATTTTCGCACATAACAAAATACATTTCTGTTAAACAACAATATGAAAATAGTTTCTTTTAATAAATATATTTCATGTTATTGTTTTTCATATATTTGAAGAACATAATGGTACAATAACAATCAACTATCGAAGTTAAAAGGTTATTTAGAATGTGATGGAGGTAGTAGGTCATGACGAATATAAATACCTGATCAACCTGATTGTGTAGACCATTCAGAGAGTTTTTTAGTGCATTGCTTTCTTCATTTCCTGTAATATATATAACGGCCAGATAAGTTATACAGCTCACAAGTCATAACATATTCCGTAAGCAAGAATAATTTACAACCAGAATGTAAAATCATCTAAACCAACATTTTTGGGGGTCATTTAGAACGGTTGTAAGTAAGACTTACTGATAATATGATTACAATGAACTAAATTTATTTGAACAATAATTTAGTTAAAAGGATGAGCTCCATAAAATATACTCCTACTAACCTTGATGAGCAAGAACTAAGGAGATGCTTAGGCCATGAAAAAGTAGTAAAACCATGATTAAGCTTGTGTAACTCAAGAAAACCATTTTCCTCTAATATTTTTGCTTGATGATCAAGTTTATTATTATTGTTTAGAAATTGAGAGGAATAATTGGAAGCTTAATACGGGATTTATATAGAGATAGGTGATTAGGCTCAGGTCAAACCTAGCTAGGGTTTCAAATCCTATGTCTTAATATAATATAAGCGGTAAGTACAGACAATGCATAGGGAAACTTGTTAACTATCAAAAGTTTACAAACATTATATGATTGTTTATTGGCTTGGAAGTTTGAGATTATGAGTCGATCAGCTACAATGTGATAATAACCCAAGTGTAGTACTTCGTATAATAATAATGTGTAATATACTCCATATCAAGTCATTTATTAGTGTTAAATAAAATAGTCTTAACTCTTTAAGTAGCAGGAAAATGAAATAGTACAATTGGAAGATACTTAAATTTAGTGCCACCCGTAATATTTTAGTAAATTGCCTATATTTTTAGTTTCATTTTTCACTTTTGAATTTTTGAATTTTTTTCATTAGTGAAGGGTAGTTTAGTCCCAAAAAAAGTCACAATCACCAACAGTCCAACACCATGTGTCTACTAAATTAAATGAATGCTCTTGACCTTGATTCAGAGTTTCGATGATATAAAGATGGAACATCATTTTTATAAGTGTCTACCATATATAATAGTACAGGGTTTTTTTTGCTAAGGAGTCCAAAAATAAATTCGTAAAGATTCAAAGCGGATAATATCATATGCTATTATGAATAGTGGACAACAATGTAGTAGAGACCCAATACGAGGTATCGACGCTTCCACACAACATGTGGTATCGGAGCCTAATAAGGTTCAACTTGGGCCAAGGCCCTATAACGTACAATTGGCGAACTTGAAGAGGAGTACAAATATATTGCATTCATGGGTCACAAACGCTTAGGCGCGATTCAGCAAACTGTTTTTAAATCTGAGTTAATGGATGATACGTTGGTGAAGCATCTAGTCAAGACTTGAAGGTGGCTTACACTCCAAGACATAAAACTTCTAGTTCGGGTGGAGCCTTCAGCAAGCCCGGTCCAAGACAAAATGGATGAAAGCGGCATAGGTCTCGTGAGACGCTAGAGATCGTTCGTGTACTAGATAGAACAATTGATCACGTGGACGACTCTTATCAGGTTGGGTGCCATAAGTGTGCTGGGTTCTTTACAGGTTGGATGTGATGTCAAAGACCGTTGTATTCTAGTACTTTTGATTAAGTGGTTGACCCGATCCAGGGTATAGTAGAGATAGAGGAGTTCGATATGCAAGTGTAGCAGAGTCCTAAGTGGAACATATAAAATGTAGGATCATCAAAAGTATAAGAGAGCACTCACTTAACTACATGTCACAGACTTGGCTAGGTAGCATGATGTGTCGGTTAAGGGGAGATTATCAAGACTTGGTGATGCTTGGGATATCTAGAAATTGGTTTGGACTGTAGGGTGTGGAAAGTTTCTCCATGGAGATGAAGGCCCAAGTTAATGGGATGATCATTGGTTTGAGAGGAGGATTGTAAGGCTACAAACTCATATCCCGCATCAGTGGTGTAAAGAAGATAGAAAATCATCTTTGTAAGTGTTCACCAAATATAATAATACGAGGTCGTTTAATAAGGAGTCTAAGAGTAAACTCGTTAAAGCTTGGTCCAAGTGGACAAAATTGTATTATTATGGATAGTGGACACTGACAGTGCAAAAAGCTTAAATTAGGTATTGACGCTTCCGCACAACACTTATAACAAACAAATAAACTAGCATTACCTAGCTTTATCCACAGAAATTGGCTTCGACGGCCAAATAACATCAACTTTTAGCATTTATTTTTCACCCTATACTGCGATGAAACTTAAAATAACTGTCTAAATCTTGTAAACACAAACATTATTTCTTAAGTTTTTCCTTTGTGTGAATATGAACAAATCTGAAAACGGCACGATTTAAATACGCATAAGCAAAGTAAGAAACTACCACATACATGAGTACTAAAAGAATAGTCAAAAATCCCTTCAATGAATTGAAAACAACTTTTTTATGTATCGATAAAGATTAAAGCATAATGGTAAAACTAATAAGGAGAAGGCAAGCAAGTTGGGCATGTTGTCCCAAGGAACATACGCATTAAATTGAGAGCTTAAGGTACATAGTCGTGCGGTTATTAATGCATAGAAGTCACAAACGTATAACATTGCTAGGTGAGTTATGAACACGAGGGCTCGCTACCCAACTTAACCATGGTGGTTCCTCCTTGATATTTGTGTGATGTGTCACTCTCTTGGGTGGCCCATGTGTCGCTGTGTAATTCGCAAAACAACGAGAAAAGCATGATCAGTGATGCCGTGATGGAGCTAGGGGGTTAACATGGACGCTCATCATCCTCAATATGAATATTTTTCGTTTCCTAACTAAAGTTTACTCCCTTGATTTAGTCCGAGTGTTAAAAAGATTATTGGTGATAAAATTTTAACGGATAATTCACGTGATACCCCTAACTTTGTCACGTTGCACATAGTACCCAATATTTTAGGTTGATGTACATAATATCTTTTATGTTTGATCTTCATGCATAACATACTTTTTTTGTCAATTGAGCATAACTTCTAGACCGGAATTTATAATCGGTCATTTTTTGTTCTAAAATGATTATCTCGTTATACTCTATGATTTGAGGGGGCAAAAATGTCGACTGCCGTTTTGTCAACTTTTTTTTTTGTTCGAAAACCTCAAACCAACCATAACTTCGATCTTATATTTTTCGAATAACCGTTTTCGTTTTGTCAAATTATAGATCTCGAAAAGTTAATCAATTTGAAAAAAAAAAAAAAGAATTGCTAAAATCCGATTTCTGGTCTATGATTTATGCACAATTAAAAATTTTAAAAACGATAAAAATGGCACATCATGATTGAAAATCAAACCTCAAGAACACTTTGTGCACAAACTTAAAAAGTTGGATACCACGTGCAAAATGACATAATTCAGTGATACCACGTGAATTTTCCGAAATTTTAAAGATAAAGTTTTGATACAAGTTATTATTAAGTTAAATCCGCGAAAGTGGTAATTTGCCTCCTTAACTTTGTTCAATGGTGAAATTAGGCCCCTTAACTTTCAATTGTAGCAATTAAGCTCCATAACTTTAACAAAAAGTGAAATTCAACCCCGATTTTTATTTTTCACTTAAATTTTAACAAAAATTCATTTTATATTTATATTTCACAACTAATAATACATAAAAATTACTAATTTTAACCTTATTAATTTATATAAGTTTAGTTATTCATCTAAAGAATAATTTTACATTCATCTATAATATACAAAATAGAATATGATAAAAATTTATGAACTATTCTTACATTTAGGAATAAATTGTCTAACATTGTAAAATTATAAAAAATACTCGCTATTATAATTATAAATTGTATAAAATTTATAAGGTTATAAAATTAGATTTTATATTTGATTAATTGGATTATAAAAATGAATTTTGGTGGAATTTCATGAAAAATCAAACAATGGGATTTAATTTCACTTTTGACTAAAGTTAAGGAGCTTGATTGCTACAATTGAAACATAAGGAGCCTAATTTCACCATTGAACAAAGTTAAGGGGGTAAATTGCCACTTTCGCGAAATCCAATCTTTACTACTCCGTAGTTGATAAACTATATGAAACTTAGAGCTGTTTATGGGTCGTCCTGTGCATTGAACTCGACCCATCCTGCCTGCGACATAAGCAGATATGGATAAGACATTTTAAGAGAACTACAAAGGCCCAACTCACTAACCCGTCCCAAACTCGCTAACCTGCTTATCTGTGGACCAAAAAATAAATATGAACATGATCAATCTTTGACCGATATCTAATTCAAACTCGCATTTGATCACCTCTACTACGAGTATTTTTATTGGGGACCAATTGAGAGTTCTATGAGTAGTTTCCTTAGCATTTCTTCTCTTTTTCGTCTCCCTAGTGGAATCTCTCCAATTGCATAGGCTTGAGTATAGTAGTACTACACATTTCCGGTTATTTGTTTAATTTATTTTAGGACGTCTTAATCAATTGTTGTCCTTTTTATTTTAGAATTGCATTTGATGATCAATTTGATCATTCACACTCAATTTGGCCCAGGTGTTATTTAATAATTGACTCTCTTCTCTTTTTTTAATCTTTGTGCCAAAATCAAAGGATAGCAATTGAACGGAATATGGAGTATTTCTAAAACTAAGTGTCAAATTGAAAGTGGTACATCAAGAAAAAAAAATCGAGGAGAGAATCCAATTTCTTAAACTTGACTTCTGATTCATCGATCGTATTTTAAACTGTTGGATGATTGGATCCCTTTTTAAACTCCCAGAGTCCCAGGACTATCTCCAATTAACCAAAATTTATATAACTTGTCTCCAATTAACCAAAATTAAAAGTTTTAATTGTTTTTATAATTGGGTAAATGATAAAACAACCCAATGGATTGTATTTAAGATACCAAAAGAGGAAATAAATTCTTAATATATGCATTAATTGTATTGATTAATGTGTAATTTAGTATCTAACAACTAATGCATAACATTATGACATTGCAAGGTAATGAGTAAATAAGGTGTTAGCAAAAAAAAAAAAAATACTTTATCCATTTTAATTTTTACTATTCAATCTCCTATTTTAAATTGTCTCAAATTAACTGTATGTCAAAATAATTTTAACTGTTAAGAGACAAGTGTTAATATAACTCAATAAACAAAAGAAAAAAAAATAGTCTTTGGCGTTTTGAAAGTCGAATAGTTGAATGAATTGCCAGTGCTATCTATGGTGAGAGGTTGTGATGAGGGAGAGGCAATGGGTGGATAATGATGGGGTAAAGAGTCGCATAAGGTTACGAGAAGGATAAAGGGTCATGTGGCATAGGGCCGGGATGGTGGTTGTGAAGGAGGTACGGGACGCGGGGGTATTGGGGAGACAAGAGAGGGTTGGGTAGTTGTCGAACGAAGGATATAGATTGTAGGGTGGTGGTTAGTTGTAGGGGGTTGATGAGATAGGGGTTGAGAGGGACGTCGTCGTTGTCCGATGTGTTTGATTCGGTCAACTTTGTTGTGGAGGGCCTGGTGGTGGGTTGTGAGGAAGTTGGTCAATGATGGTGAACACGAACACTGCTTCCAGAAGTTCAGGCTATGGTGGGTGGGAGAGGAAATGAGAAAGGCGGTAGAGCATTAAGAGGAGAACAAACAAAAGGAATATATTGCAAAAGGAATATCAAATATTCTCTTTTGTCATGAATAATGTCAAAAAATGAGATGTATTTGGATATGAGTGAGAGGAGTATTTCACAATATGAAGCAACATAAGCTTATCAATAGTGTATGTGTAGTAAGGTAGACAAAGTAAAATATTCTAAAATTTAGTTATTTACTAAATACAAAAATATATGTTAATTTTTACTTTTAATAATACTTTTATGTTACCACTCGTGCAATGCATGGGTTCTAAAACTAGTTAACCAAAATTTATATTTCCACATGAACCTAAACGGAGTAGTATTTTCAGCTCGTAGAACTGCCTCTTAAATAGAATCGTTTATGGATGGACAATGCATTTTCTATAGAAAGGGTTAAATGTATGTTTTTCAATATATAAAAGTGAGGTAATTACAAGGTATATATACATGTTTGGGGAGGATCAATTATGGCTGAAATAGAGCCTTTGAAATATTATGTTCCTAAAATACAATATGAACATATCACTTAATTGAAGAGTTGATTGATAGTGTATCACTTGATTGATCTTTTGATATATCTTGTTGATTTGTTTCTTGCTTTGTAGGTATAGAGGATATATGGTTAATACGCCCCCTCAAGATGGACGTTGGAGGTAGAAGTCCAATCTTGTCTCCTAGTTCTTGAAAGCGATGCCTGTGGAGCGGCTTGGTAAGTGCATCTGCTAGTTGGTCTTTGCTTGCAATGTGTTGTATACGAATGTGGCCGAGTTGAAGCTGTTCGCGAACAAAGTGAAAGGAGAGAGCCATATGCTTCATTCTTGAGTGAAACACCGGGTTCTTTGCATAGAGCGTGGTAGACATGTTGTCACAGTAGAGTGCTGGGGGCTTGGTGATACTGATATTGAGTTCAGTGAGTAGATTTCGGAGCCAAAGGACTTCGGTGGTAACAGAGGCAAGAGCTCTAAACTCAGCTTCGGTGGTAGAGAGAGCTAATCCACGTTGTTTCTTGGAGGACCATGAGATTGGGTTGCGACCAAGATAGATGATACAGCCGGTGGTGGATGTATATGAGTCTTTATCGCCAGCGAAGTCAGCATCGCAAAATGCATGAAGGCAAAGAGGGGAAGTGCGATATAGCTGTATGCCATGCGTTTGAGTTCCTTGGAGATAGCGAAGAAGACATTTTAGTGCTAGCCAGTGAGTAAGAGTAGGGTGATGTAGGAATTGTGCAAGTCGATTAACTGTAAATGCAATATCAGGTCGTGTGAGAGAGAGAGATTGTAAGCTCCCTACAATGGTGCGATAATCCGAGTGGTCTTGTATTGGGTTGCGGTCTTCACGTTTGAGAGGAGTATCGGTGATGATAGGCGTGGGATGTGGTTTTGCTTCTGACATTTTGAATTTAACTAATAAATCGTGCATGTATTTTGACTGGTTTAGGTGAAGTCCAAGTGTATTTGGTGTGACTTCTATTCCAATAAAATATGAAAGCGGTCCGAGGTCCTTTAGAGAAAAGCGTTGAGCTAATTTAGTAACAAAATTTTGTAAATGCTGATGGTTTGGACCCGTAATTATAATGTCATCGACGTAGACGAGCATATAAATACAAGTGGTATTGGTTTTTAGAATAAATAAAGAGGAATCGGTAATTGATTGTTTGAAGCCATATGAAACAAGATATGTTTTTAACTCAGTGTACCAGGCTCGAGGAGCCTGTTTTAAACCGTAAATTGCCTTGTTTAGCTTGCAAACAAAATCAGGTTTAGACACGTCAACGAAACCTTGCGGTTGTGCCATATATACGTCATCAGTTAATGTGCCTTGTAAGAAGGCATTATTAATGTCCAATTTATGTAAGGACCAAGATTGAGTGACAGCTAGGGAGAGAATTAGACGGACTGTTATTGGTTTTACGACCGGACTGAACGTTTTAGTGTAGTCAATGCCAGGTCGTTGGTTGAAACCTTTTGCTACGAGACGCGCTTTGTGTTGTTTGAGTGAGCCATCGGGGTTATATTTTATACGATAGACCCACTTGCAACCTACTATATTTTGAGACGGTTGTCGAGGAACTAAGGTCCAAGTCTTGTTGCGTTCAATAGCTTGAAATTCCTCTTGCATAGCATGCCGCCAATGGGGTAGTACAAGAGCTTGTTTAACAGTGTTGGGTAGCGAGTTAGCAGAAGTATGAGCGAGATTGGCATACCGTGGATTAGGTTTACGGATATTATTGTCGAGGCGGGTTACAATGGTACGACTAGGGGGAGGTGGTGGGTTCGAAGGAATGGAAGGAGTGGAGGATGGTTGTGTAGATATAGGTGTGTCAGTGGGTGTGGAAGTCGTGAGAGTTGAGGTAAGAGGAGGTTGTTGTTGGCGACGGGTATAAACTTGAGTAATTGCTGGGCGTCGGTGATGGTCATTGGATGGTGGAGCTTCTGTGGAAGCCGTGGAGGGTGAAGGAAGGAGAGGAAGGACTAGTGAGCACCAATCGTCCGGATTAGTGTGGGTACCTGTGGATGGTTCGGTGGTAAAGAGGCGAGTGTAAGCAAATTCATCTTCGATAAATTTGACATGGCGAGAGGTGTATAAGCGATATGTTTTGGGGTCTAGACAATGATAAGCACTTTGAGTGGAAGAATAGCCAACGAAAATGCATGGTGTAGAGCGATAGTCAAGTTTGTGTTTTGTATAAGGCCGAAGCCATAGGTAACACAAACAACCAAAATTGTGTAATTTAAAATAGTCGGGTTGTTTATTATGCATCAAAAAATATGGTTTTTGACCATTTAACATTTTAGTAGGGAGGCGGTTGATGAGGTATGTGGCCGTACTAAAGGCAAATGGCCAAAGAGTGGTGGGTAGGCCCGCGTGAGAAAGGAGAGCAAGGCCGGTTTCAACGATGTGACGGTGTCTTCGTTCTGCATATCCATTATGTTCCGGGGTATGAGGCGGGGAAGTAAAATGACTTATCCCATTGTCGAGTAGATTGGGATTTAATTTTTGAAATTCTCCGCCATTGTCGGAAAAAAATTGCCGTATTGGTTTTTTAAAATATTTTTCGACTAGTGCTTTAAAACGAAGAAATACTTGCGTGGTTTTGGATTTTTGTTTTAGCGGAAATAACCATACATATTTGTTAAAGTGGTCTACAAAAATAATGTAGTATTTATATTTTTCTCGTGATAGGACTAGGCTAGTCCATAGGTCGGAAAAAATAAGGTCGAGTGGAGCGTTGGTTTTGAAGGACGAGTTCGCAAATGGTAATTTGGTACTTTTGCTAATTAAACACGATTCACAGTACGAAAATTTTTCTAAATTAAATGGTAATTCTTTATTAATGGTTCTCATTACATCATTTGTAGGATGCCTAGTTTATGATGCCACGAGATTGGAGATGAGCCGGGTTGATTAGAATAAACGGTTTTGCTTGACGGGCTCAACTCATAAATGCCGTGCTTAGCCTGTCCCTGGAGGATGGTTGCTCCTGTCACTTTCTCCTTAACACAAAAATGAGAAGAAGAGAAAATAACGTAAGCATTGTTTTCTTTACACAGTTGCGATATCGGATTTATATTACGTGAGATTTGTGGAACATGTAAAACATTAGATAATGTAATAGAAGAAGAAGGTAAAGTTAATGAACCTATATTAGCGATATTGAGCCCGGAGCCATCTCCAATAATTAGGTCGTCGGAACCGAGCTACGGCGAGTGTAGAGCAAGAGTGTCAAGATCGTATGTAACGTGATTGGATGCTCCACTGTCAAGCAAAAAGTTGGGGTTTGGTGGTTGAATTGCGGCAGTGTTGGCTTGTGGTGATGGCTGGTGTTGACGGGTTGGAGTGTAGGAAATATCGGTATACTTCCTTTAAGAAATTACGGATTATAACGAAATTATAATTATGAATACGAGTCATAAATGAAATAGCATAAACAAAATAGAGAGATTAAGAAACAACCTTTGGTCCTGCAATAATGGCCTAAGAACAATATCAAAATGATATTCGCCTAATCGTTGCACCCAAGATGCTCCGAGAAATGCCCCTCAAATTGCTAGAATGAGATCCCCAAATTCACTAATTAATTTAGGGTTTTTTTTTGTGTGTTTTGTTTTGATGAGAGAATTAGGTTGGAAGAGAAGTGAGAAAATAATCTCTTATTTTCTCCTCTTAAACCGTCCGAAATAGGGTGATTAGAGGAAGATATTTTCTTCTTCTTTTTACTCTTATTTCGGTTTAGGCAACAACCAAAAATGAGGATAAAATCTCCTTATTTTCGGTTATTCCAAAAATGTATAAAATGTGTATAATTATAAATCGTCATATATTTTATTCCGTATTAATAAGTCTACACACAACAGCTTGCAGTCGATTTATTAATACCGGTCTGTAATAATTTATTATGACAATCTCGTATAATATATACTTTAACTATAAATATCGCATATTTATAATTAGCTAATTAAATATAACCGATTACGTTTAATTACGAATGAACATCTTAATTCGTTCAAGCTAACATTATATACAACTATTAAATATAACTGTTTATATTCAATTTACAAATTTGACTGTTAATTCGTCTCAGCTAATATTATTTAATTGGATTAAGTAATCGTCTCATCATCACATTGACTAACTGTTTAGTCAAATACATGGACTAACCTTTTAGTCATATTAGGCATCAATGTGATTACATTTCCATAATCACATCTCTCAAACACATCCTTTAGGTGTGACTTTTAGGGACCAGTTCGTTATTAGGTAATCGTTAATCAACTGATAAAATACTAAGTATACCCTTGTGAACCTATAAGAGATTTATAAATGTTATCACACTAATTGTGGAGGACACAAGCTCCAACATGGAGGAGCAGGGAACACAATGGTGGGAAAAAGTTTGCGAAACAGCGGGCAATCAACAATCACATGACCCACCTGCCGGCACCATTGGCAGCGGCCTTTGAAGGGCCTGGGATTCGGGTTGGCGGAGGATTGTCCAGCCGAGGGGTTGTAGGTCGAAGTGGGGTTGAAATTGTTGCAGTTTTGGCCACGATATTGGTTGTTGTGACGGTAGTTAAGGTTGTCAGTGGGTTGGAAGGGGTCATTGGTCGGGTTTTGCTTGAGCAAGAGCTCGTGTTGAAGCAACTTCTCGTGAAGAGCTTCAAACGAGATTGGTGTATCTCGTGCTCAGACGGCATCTATGACAGGTTTGAAGAGGTTGTAATCGAGGCCTTTCAGGACCTTGAAAACAACATCCTCGGGGTCTAGGACTTTGCCCATTAGAGCTAATTGGTCGATACACGCTTTGATAGCGTGCATATATTCGGTTATGGACTGGTCTGCGGTTTTAAGGATGGAATCGAGACGATCCTTTAATTGTAGGATATGGGTGCGTGAGGGGTTTACATATGTGTGAGCAAGAATGTCCCACGCCTCTTTCGAGGTGGTTGCGCGGACAATCATGGCTTGGATGGTGGCGGACAGAGTGCCCATTAAGGCACCGAGGATTAAGCCGTCTTGTTTGAGCCACGTATAATACGCGGGGTTTGGCTTCTCTTATTTGTCATCAGAGGTAATGGTGGGTGATGGTTGTGGGTGGCTGCCGTCAATAAAGCCGAGGAGACTCAATCCAAAGAGGATATGAGTCAGTTGAAATCGCCATGATGTGTAATTGGTCGAGTTGAGTTTTACACAATGGTTAAGGTTGAGCGATGTGAGGGGAGTGGTGTTGTCGTGGGGGTTGGGTACGGTATTCTCGGTGGTTTGATTCATGATTGCAGGTGTTTGAAGGTGGCACGTCGTGCGCAGAGGTTGAAGGAGGGTGTTTTGTTAGATCGTTTAAGGCCTTTGGATACCATATAAAAAGGGTTAAATGTATGTTTTTCAATATATAAAAGTGAGGTAATTACAAGGTATATATACATGTTTGGGGAGGATCAATTATGGCTGAAATGGAGCCTTTGAAATATTATGTTCCTAAAATACAATATGAACATATCACTTAATTGAAGAGTTGATTGATGTGTATCACTTGATTGATCTTTTGATATATCTTGTTGATTTGTTTCTTGCTTTGTAGGTATAGAGGATATATGGTTAATATTTTCAACAATATACAAAGACTGTGATCGTTAAACCATCGCAAATCCAAACTCTCTTGTCCATGAATCACAGAATCCAAGCAGACAATGTCCGGCTTGAACCCGCATATAATTTTTTCTATACATAGTAAGCTGGCTCATACCAGTGACAGTCAGTTGTAAGTCTGAATTTTCAGGCTGTAAGAAAAGCTTTGGCCTACCAAACGTTATCAGGTCTGATTTCTTGGATTGGCCACTGATGTGTGACACTATCTTCACCATAAATCCAAGCTTCTGAATACTATTTGGCCCTCATCAAGCATTGATAGACTTGTGCTGTTAGCTGTGTAATTTATAGATTTAAACAACCCGTAGAAATTCTCCTGTTTTAGTATTGCCTATATATTGAAGCATAAATGCATTGAGTAGGACATTTACCTTGATGAGTCTTTAAGTAGGTCAAACTACTTAGAAAAGTATCATCTTTAAGGTTAAACTTAAATTAATAGGGATTAATATTTTATAATATGATGTTTACATAGTTATATTTAGTGGAGTATCAAAAAATCTTTCCTATGTATGTAAGCAGATAAAACGATGGTCAAAATGTGGGCTACAAGTACAAGATGTGTGAAGTGAAAAGTAAATGAGAGTAACATTGTGGGTTGGAGGGAGTATTATCCTACTAACGAAGACGGGGAATACCGGCAATCCGGCATGCATCAATAATACAGTGTTATCTATCTATATGGTCTAGATTTCTTTGTACATAGGATCTAAGGAACCTAATTTCAACGGACGGAGAGGAGGATGGTGTAGTCTAACCGAGACGCTTAGATTACATACCATGGATAGAAACCCTCAGAAATGAAGAGAATCCTAACTCTGGGGGTTAATATGAACCAAACAAGGAAAAAAGAAGTAGGTTCAAGTAAGTGTAAAATGTTAGCTAAAAAGGGATTAGCAATGAGTGAGTAAAAGAGGAATGGAGATGTGGAAATGTGGATAGACTTTGAATGGTACTAGTAGTCAGTCAGTCAGTCGTACGCAATAATCAGCAATAATAACGCTGTTGAGAGCATTAGCTGTGCTTGCAGACCTTTGTCCTTAGGGTGTCAGGACTACTGCCAAATTGGTTGGCTGCTGCTTCACCATATTCAATGTCATCTCTCAATACACTCTTGGACTCATTTCTTGCATACCTACCCAATTTTACATTTGACTCATTTGACTTTCATGGTTAAGTGTTGCTGATTTAGTGATGCTTATATATAGCAACCGTAATTTGAAGAGGTATCATGTTTTAAAACCCTAATCTCGGTCATCTTGCTGCAGCCACATCAATATCAGCCCAAAATACACACCTGGTAGCCTTCAAACTTGAGGTACAAGATGACACAGTAATACTAGTGGTTTTTTACTGTCCCATTCATTTGTTAATAAGGTTATTTTAATAAAAGGTAGACAAATGTGATTGAGACGTCGGTAGGGAGTCAAAATTTACCAACCCTTGGAACATCCAAAAATGTTGGAACCAACAAAGACTGAGAGACCTGTGGAAACTGGAAAATAAACTATGCGTATATAGAGAGTCTCGCATTCAGTCTACATCATGCAAAACATGCCTAGCGATAATTTTAAACTATTGGGTTGGACGAAAAAATACAATATAAGTAAACTATATGTGGAGATTGAGGAAGTACTTGGTAGTTTCTAGTATTTACTAACATCAGGTACATAGCAAGACTAAAGAGGCCCAGCAGCAGAATACAATCCACAAATAGACATATAGATAGATATGTGCATTTACTCTGGCTTTACCCCTTCTCTGCAACCTCTATCTCATACCATGACCCATATCATGACTGCATTACATGCTCTACTTATACTCCCTTCTGTTTAGGGTACAACTCTACAACTACTAAGCCTTGGTCCCTAAATAACTTAAAATCGACTACCATGCATGAATCATCCTTTAAAACCGTAAGAAAATTTGGGTATAATCTTTTGTTGTGCAGTTAAAAACTCGAGTACAGTACACTGACAGGTTGCCAGTAAATGGAAAATACACCCTAGTAACTGTGAGCATTTAAACACAACTATATAGAGCAGCTTTAGCAAGCTTAGTCCATTGTGATAGCTGAAAATAACCTAGGAAGGTTCAGAAAGAGAGAATTCACAAAAAAAAAAAAAAAAAAATGGAGAAAAGGAGAACCATATTTACGACCATATTTTTAGGGATGTTCTTACCCGACCTTTTTGTCGTCTCCAATGCTCTGGATGGCGCTGCCACTTATCCGCTTGCCCCAGCCATGTTTATATTCGGCGACTCCCTGATAGACAATGGGAACAACAATTACATGATCACCTCGGCCAAGGCAAACTACTTTCCTTATGGAATAGATGCCGGAGGGCCCTCAGGAAGGTTCAGCAATGGACTTACTGTCGTTGATTATGGAGGTAATTTGTTCAATAAAAGTTCTTACATAAGACCCGTCTTCGGATAATATTTTTTGTGAGACTGACCCATGTTCTGTAGTTCAAACTATCCATATACTTCTAATTTGTTCTGACTTGATTCCCTTTCTGGTTTATATAACACCAAAGCTCGGTATCTTGGATTGCCGTTCATACCACCGTTCTTCTCTATAACGTCTTTTGGGAGACACATTCTGAGGGGAATCAACTATGCGTCAGCAGCAGCTGGAATTCTGGATGAAACTGGAAGACATTATGTAAGCATTCTTACTCAGTAGGAAAAAAAGCAAGAACTTTCTCAATTTTACGGAGAAATGTGTTTGTAAATGAACAATATGAGACGGCCTCACATGTGACACCACAATAAGGAATAATAATCAAGTATTTAGGTTGGTCTAACATGTGAGACGGTCTCAGACAACACTGCTAATCTGACAACAAAATTTTGTTAGGGACAACGAACAAGCTTAAACGGGCAGATATTACAGTTTGAGACAACAGCTAGACTGAAACTACCAGAATTGTTCCGAGATCAGGGTGAACTATCCCAGTACCTCGCAAAGTCAGTGTATTTAATCAACATTGGAGGCAACGATTACCTAAACAACTATCTCATGCCTGACCGATATGAAAGCAGTCGTACATACAGCCCAGAAGCCTTCGCTGATCTCCTCATGAACACACTTACAACCCAGATCTCGGTATACTCACTAATTCTTATTGTTTTCAGCTGTACATCTTAAACACATACGAAAATATAGCCTACTTAATTAGTAGTTCAGATAATTGAACTTAAGTAAATTTTGGCATCGTTTCACAGGAAATTTTACATGCATTACTAAATACTACGAATTAGTCCGTAATTACCTATTTTCACTGTGTTTTTTTCTGTGTAGAATTTACACAACCTAGGTGCAAGGAAATTTGTACTGGTTGCCTCAGGTCCCTTGGGTTGCATACCTGCATTTTTATCCAAGTCAAATGATAACAGATGTGTAGAAAGGGTTAATGACTTAGTCTCTATGTTCAATAGTCGACTAATTTACCTGACGGGTACACTTAACAGCACCCTTCCAGATTCTATCTTTGTTTACCAGGATATTTACACTCTATTCTACGACATGATCCACAATCCTTCCGAATATGGTGAGCAACGACATTTACGACCATCTAATATGGCATACAATCCACAAGACTTTCTATTTTTAAATTAAGTCTTGCTAATGAAGTCAGTATTACGATTGGTGATGTGTATTGCAGGGTTTTATGACGCAACTACAGCTTGTTGTGGAAATGGGAAAGATGGAGGCCAAGTTACGTGTCTTCCTTATCAGCAACCATGTAAAGACAGAGATCAGTATGTCTTCTGGGATTCCTTCCACCCAACACAAGCGGCAAATGCCATCATAGCGCAGAGAGGGTACAGCCTGTATGCTACAGACTGTACTCCCATCAGCGTCTACCAGCTGGCCCAACTATAAGGTCTTGTATGTTGAAACCAAGATATTGATTCCATACAATATCATAGTTTGATGACTGTATTCTATTTAGCAGATTTAAGCATGAAAACCATAGTTATGACCATGGAATGTAGAGATTAAAGCTCGAATTATGTTACTCAATTTTTTCATATTACCTTGCCTACTCGTGTCTACATTCGACACTTGGACATGGGTTGTGACATTTGGGACACTTCATGTTACACCAGAAACATGTGGACTTTTCTTAAAATAGCCGAGTCCATTACTTAAGGCACTTCATTTTACTCCCGAAACATGAGGACTTTTCATAAATATAAATATAGCTGAGTCCGACACTTGGAAATGAACCCTTGCTGAATACTTGAACATTGCAATTTCGGTTTCAGCAGTACAGTACAGTACAGTATATTATACAGGAATCGTAAAAGAATAAACTTCTCAGTCCTGCTACAAAAAAGGTACAGAAACAGAAATTAACAGCACAAGAACACTCAGATTAAGAATTGATTGCGTATATATACTGTACTGGTGCAGTGAAGAGGATGGAGCGATTATAGAAGCTCATGCACCAAAAAAAACATATTAGCGTGCGTAAGAGAACTGACAGCGTGTGAAGCATCATTTTCTTGATTAGGAAACAACGAATTAGTAGTAGTCCAATAGCCGAAACTTGTATATCTCGACAAGCTATTCTAAACCTTTGACGTATTTTCAAAAACAGGAGGATATGTTAGATCTGAGAAGAAGGATATGTTAAAATCAAAAGAAGGATATGCTTTCATCTCCTGTGATTTTATGTCGTATTTATGATTAGGTGCAGTGTAATCTATGGGGTCTTGACAGAAATGAAGAATTCTGACAAGAATTCAAATGACACTTCTTCAGAATGCAATGAACTTTATAAATTTGATAAAAATAGCAAATAATCTCGAAAATTCATGAAATTTGGTGACAAATTAGTTCAATGTCTAAACTAATTCTGTGCAAATTTTCAGGACTATCCAAGCATTCTAAGTATTTTAAATAAATTAAAAATCAGACTGAAACTGATGGAATTTCAGACAGTTTTCTCAGCAGAGTTGTGTGACTGTTTTTGTTTGATTTTTGTAAATAAAAAATGGATATAATTAACAAACTAATTTCTAAGCAAGCACAGAAAATCAATTTGATAATTTGGGGGTTTAAATTAGACCAACTCAAGCAAGCACATAGTTAAATCTAATTTAAACAAACAACAAAACTTAAAACAGCCTAAGCAAGCACAAGACTGTTTGGGACTTACCACCAGGTACTTAATCAACTCCTAAGCAAGCACAAGGATCACCAAGCCTGGCTTACAACTAAGCGATTTGCCCAAGTTGAAAAGATTTAAGTTTTGAGAGAAAACTCAATTTTTCATTCAACATAATCTAACTGTTACAATTTCTGGTTGCTTAGTTTATATAGACCAAGGCTTCTAATTTGGGTCGTTTAAAGTAACATCTAAGGCCACAAATGGCTCACAAAAGAGTACAAGAAAACAGCTATTTTATCTTACACGAACTGAGCACAAAAAACTAGAAAACAATAAAGCATAAAGTATAAAGTAATAAAGCTGAAATCATATTTGTTTGCTTGCACAAGGTCAAATAAAATGTGTAAGGCCTTGGAGAATGGTCCTTGGCAGCTCAAGGGCTCTAAGAAGAGCTTATAATAAGTGAGGACTTGTCGTGGCTTGGGGCAGGTGCTGTAACACCCTCATCTACCAAGGAGCCTTAACAAGATCTTCTCTAGTAGATAAAGGCGTTACCATCTCGGTTGCCCGAGGTCAGCAATAATCAAATGTCGATAAAAGAATAGTTATTTAGATTACAAGTGATTTAACCAAACAACTGATACAAAAGATACAACTCAAGACTATTATCAGCTATGTGAAACTATCTCTGCCATGACTCGTGATAGACTCGTCCCTCCAACCACCCAGCTAAGATCCATACATCAACTTGCTAAGACTGACTGCTCACCATAGTGGATCACGGTAGACATACAACAAAGAGACAACACAACAAACCACACAAGGTCAGTAACTGAGGTAACAATACAAAAGCAGACACAACACAGTTACAACATTACACACACACCACTTCCTCCAACCGACCACACATCTCTGACTGCCCGAAGGTCCAGTCCTGCCAGTGGGGGACCGCAGCCGTTCCCACCTAAGCCCCGCTCATCTTATCCGAGCGATAAACCCATGTTCCTTAATGTGCACATTCCTCCTGTGGCGGGTTCCACAGAAGGCGAATCAAGGGCGTGAAGCCACTCCCGCAAGTGACTCCACTCAGCCGAGGACGCACCTCGGGGACCACAGACAACAATCACCACCAATTATACAAACAATAATCACCAACTACTATTTCAACACAACGTTAATCAACTACCATATCCGATAACAACAATGACACTAATCCAATTATACATCAACAACAGACCCTCTAAACAATCAACAGTACTGAGTAGGCGAACCTACCTTTAGCAAACCGTAGCGATTCCTCGTCCAACCACAAGATAACAATCAACCATCAACACCACCTATAGCAACCATTATAACCATCTATTACTACTACCATAGCCATAACCGAAATCAAAGGATGACGATGATGATGACGACAACATACCTATACAAAGCAATCCGGCGTCAAGACCGATACCCGGCTCAAGCATCCCATCCCTATGGTGTAACCACTCTCAAAGGCCTCAAGGAGAGGAACTATGGTGAAGGAGAATTGAAGTGACGGCATTTAGGTTTTGGAAGAAAGGAGAAAATGATTTGGGTTTCACGTGTAATACCTGTCCTTTTAGGGACCCATTGCCTGACGTTGACCGACCTTAGATGCATTTCTTGACCTTCGGAAACCTTACGAGCAATGTCTGGTGATGGTGTGAGCTCTAGTTAGTGTGTCACTCGATCTAGCGGAGGTTACTCGATCGAGTAGCTTTGGGGCTCGATCGAGTAGCGGTCACTCGATCGAGTAAGTCGGTTACTCGATCGAGTAGCGTGTTTACAGCGAGGAATTATAAATCGTGTTTTGTGAAACCTCAAATCATTTCCGTACCTCTTTTCCTAAACCTAGATGCCGTCTCTCCTTCTCCCTTTCACCATAATTCCTTCCTTTGAGGTCCTTGAGGATGCTTATGTCATGGGGATGGGTTGCTTGAGTCGGGTAGCGGTCTTGACGCCGGTTTGCTATGCGTAGGTATGTCATCATCATCATCATCATTGTCGTTGATTGTTTTTAGTTAGGGTTGTAGTAATAGTGATATATGATTGTACTGTTTGTATAGGTGTATTGCTTGGTTGATGGGTATCATGTGATCGGACGTGGAGTCGCTGCAGTTGGTTAAAGATAGGTTCACCTACTCAATACTGTTGATTGTCTAGTGTGTCTGTGAATGTGATTTGGTTGGTTAGTGTCGGTATGGTGAGTTGGTTGAGGTAATTGGTTGTCGTTGTTGTTGAGTAATTATCGTATTGGATTCTGATTGGTGATTATTGGTAGAGTATTGTGATTATCGTATATCTGTCTGTGATCTACGAGGTGCGTCCCTGGCTGAGTGAAGTCACTTGCGGGAGTGGATTCACGCCCTTGATTCGCCTTATATGGAACCCCCCCTAGAAGGGATGTGCACATTAATGGAGATGGGTTTATCGCACGATATGATGAGCGGGGCTTAGGTGGGTATGACTGCGGTCCCCCACTGGCAGGGCTGGTCCAGTGGACGGTCGATGAGGGTGATGGATTGGAGGAAATGTGGCTTGTGTGTGTTTTGTTGTATCTGTGTCGTGTCGGCAGTTGTTGGTGTGTTTTCCTCAGTTACTGACCTTGTGTGGTTTTGTCTTCTTGTTTGTTTCTGTTGTGTCTGTCGTGATCCCTTATGGTGAGCAGTCAGTCTTAGCAGGTGATGTCTTGGATGATAGTTGGGTGCTTGCGGGATGAGTCTTTCACGAGTCACGACAGAAGTATAGTTCACATAGCTGATAGTAGTTTGAGTTGTACCTTTGGTATACCTTTAGATTTGTTAAGCACTTGTAATAAATCTTAATTGTTCTTTTATCGACATTTGATGATTACTGTCCTCGGGCAACCGAAATGGTAACGCCCTTATATGCTAGGGAAGGTCTTGTTAAGGCTCTTTGGTATATGGGGTGTTACTAAGTGGTATCAGAGCGACGATTTTAGAACCCGTAACAAATGAGCCTAATAAACGTAGTGCGTCTAATAAAATTAACCTGGTGTATGTGTATTGGGAGCCCCAGCTGATACTATATTTTGGGTGAGTAGGCGCCCTCATTTCAAAATCATGACCCCATTATGCTTAAGTCAGTCACCGGGTATGGGAATGTTAAGTCGGCAATTATGTGCCTAATGTGTGTAATGGTTATGTTAGAAATGTTTGTGATAAAGTCTCTGTTGATGTTAGTATGTGTGATGGTGACGGAAATTGTGAAAGTATGTGGTTGAATAGATATGTGTATAAAAGTAGTGGAAGTTGTGAAACGTTTATAATACGTGACAGTGTGTATGAGGTAGTGATGATAATGTTTTCCAAATAGTTGGTATTAGTAGTTGGTATTAGTAGTTCATATAAAGAAATTGTGAGTCTTGTATGTGGTAATAATGATAATTAGTAGTTTTGAATTTGTTGTAACGGTTGTCAAAATAGTATTTGGTAATTGTGATAGATGAATGGTTGAATGCTTCCGTGATAAGGCATAATTAAGTTGAGTAAGCTAGTTGATAATTGTTGTGACATGGTTAAGTTATTAGTAAGCTTGGACGATAAAGAATGGTTAAATGTTAGATAAATGCTTAGAGTGATATGATTAGTAGTTGGATTGTTAAAGTGGCAATTACATGATTAGAAGTAAAGAAACGTGTTGAATGTATGCACGAGAAAGCTAATAGTGTAGTCAAATTGGTTGCGTAATGGTTGTCATAGAATGAAGTAAAAAGAGTTGAATGAAGTAATATGTTTGTTAGATTGATACGTTGCATTAGTATGGTGGTAATATGTCGAGAATGGGTATAATAATCCGTGACGATTCCCGAGTTTATTTTGGAATCGACACGAGTTGTTGTTTTGTAGAAACCGTTACTTAAATCCGTATCTTTTGACCTCGTCTTATTCTTGCCCGACCGAGTAAGGGTATCTACTCTATCGAGTAGACCTCATTCGATCTAGTTAGGAAGCTATTACATCGAAAAAGTTGGTTTTGCCAATAAAAACTCGACCGAGTAGCTCCAACTCAATCGAGTAGAGGCCACTCGATCGAGTAACCTACTTACTCGATCGAGTAGGTGAACAGTACCCGGGTGAAATCGAAATTCTTATACCCTTTCCATCTTCTTTCTTTCTTATTCTTCATTCATAAAAAAAACCCTAAAATTCTAACTCTCTCTCAAAGTTGCTCTTGTTCTTTGTGATTTTGTGCTTGGATCTTGTGTTTTCCCTTGCTTAATTCGTTCTTTTGCTTACCAATCAATCAAGGTATGAATGTTTATCCTATTTTTGATGTTTTGACTAATTAGAAGCATGTAGGATGTTGGTAATTGCTGAAAAATCAATTTATATGTGCCAAATCTTGCTTGTAATTGTTGTAATATGATCTAGAAGCTTCAATTTGTTAATTATTGTTGTTAGTTATGCAAAAATCGAATCAAATTGGGGGTTTATGTGACTCGAAATTTCTAGGGTTTGAGATTTTGAATTGAAATTTGGTTGTCTTTTATATGAAAAAGGGAGAAAATTGAGTAATGTATGTTGTATATATCATGTTTAGAGTTGATTTTGATGGTTTTCACTCAAAATTTTGCCTTAAAACTCCATCTTAAAAGTGCCCCAAACTGAAATTCGTCTTACATTATTGTGAAATTTGTCTATTTATGAAGTTATTTTGAAGGTTTAATTTTCAGAAGTGGTAGTAGTGATGTTAATTGATGCCGTACTTGTCAAAATATTTACAGCTGTGAGACCGTCTGATAGTAAATTTGAGAGTTTATACTTATAATTTCTGGATTGTTGGTGGAAGTGTGTACTTAGTAGCTCTTTTCATGATCATACATGAATGTTTTACATGTTTTCAAGTATATGTGGTTTGTATATTTAAGTCGTGTGTTGAAAACAGATGCCGAGACCAACTGTGGGAACCCGTCAGAGCAAGAGGGGGAGGGCTTCTGAGCCCGAGGTAGGAGAGGGGAGTGGACCTACGGTCCCAGCAATACCCAAGTAGCCGTCTGTAGTCTTTGTGGACTTCACACAAAGGCTAATTTTGTTGCCTTACAGAAACGAAAGATGAGACCCATCCGTTGTATCGACACAACTCTTTTGACTGACTTGGAGATTGAGACCGATGTTAGGCATATCTTCGAGACTTTGGGGATGACTGGGTTGTACCGTCTCCGAAAACACTCTTACGCTTTTCTGACCCTTGAGTTTATGAGTTCTTTTAAGTACGATGCGGTGGAGCAGACCGTTGAGTTCCGCCTTATGAACACAAGTTTCCTTCTTACCATGGACATGTTTGCCACTCACCTTGGCCTTGCTAAACCTGCCAAGGGAGCTCTCAGGAGCATCCCGTCTGAGTGTGGGATTAGTAGCCTCATGCCTTGCTTTACCGGCAAACCCGCTCCCACTTCGAGTAACATGTTGATTAATGATGTTCAACATGTCACCTTAAAGATCTTTCTTCGTGCTTTGACTTGTCTGCTTTACGAGAGGAAGGATGTGAGTAAGCTTAAATCACATGAGGTGATGTTGCTGGTGGCGTACCTTAACCCCACCCGATCCTAGAGAGTCACCTTCAGTGCCCCGGACATAGTGTGTGCCAGCTTGGCCTTGATGGCCTCTTCCGACACTCGTTTTCTGAGTTGTGGTACCTTCGCCACTCGGTTGGCAGAGAGGCTGACTACCTTTGAGGCCTCCTTGGCCTATACCCCTTTGACCCTGGCGGTGCCTACCTTGGACCGAGAGTACTTCCTCGACCAGAAATGGTTGAGAACTTTGGAGGGTGGTGGGTTGGCATGGAGAGTATGGGGTATGAGTTGGATGCGTATACCAGCTCCCGAGCACCTTCCCGCTACAGAGCCTTTACCAGCGGCGGTGGTGTCTACCGATTCTGACGAGGAGGAGCGTCCTGCGGGGCAATCGTACCTCATTGACCCAGATATCCTATAGGTGATGCCCGAGCCGAGGAAGGGGGACCAGGTGAGACCTGAGGATGCCCAGCTTAGAGTGGGGAGAGGATAACGGCGAGTGAGGGAGAGGGTGGCAGAGACCCAACCAGAGCAGCCAGTGCCTCCACAGTACCAGTATCCCGGTTACCCTCCTTTCTATAGCCCTGAGATGAGAGTGAGCGAGCTCACGGAGAGGGTGTCAGCGACCTTGACACTCCGGAACCTCCATGAGATGGCATATGTGCAGGGCATCAGGACCGAGGCAGCGCAGCCCGTGTGGTGGAGGGGTGTTGGGGACGACAGTGGAGTTTTTCACTCTTTCGGCGTGGAGAGGTCTACTTGGGGAAAGCCCCAGTCATATCCCTACGGTTGCTTGGCCCTTGGCGTATGGGCGCAGATGCTGGTGTTGGTGGGGTGGCAGGTCATGATGCAGCAGAAGCGGGCACATCTGGTGGTGGCGGTGGTGATGAGATAATAGATGATAAGGATGTGGATTGATGACACTCCTTTTCTTTCTTTTATATATCGTTTCATGGATTTATGGTGGATAGTATTTGTTTTGTTGGTAGTACTTTATTAGACCTTGGTCTGTACACTGGCCATAAGGCCGTATTTTGTGCAGGATTTTAGGGTCGTGAGAGTGTCCCGACTCGTGTTTTTTTTATGATTGTTTGGCTTATATTTGGCTTTAAAGAGGCTTTAGCGACCTGTGGCCACTCAATCAAGTGCCCCTCACTCGATCGAGTAACTACAGGTGTGACTTGGGAGGGGGGGGTAGTCTGATCTCGGCTTACTCGACCGAGTAGCTGATGAGCTCGATCGAGTAAGGCCATCTCGATCGAGTGCCTGACCAACTCGATCGAGTAACACTGTTACAGGAACTTTTCGGATTGAGACTTGGTTGAATCATCATATCTTTGGTTGTTATTATATTAATCCTTGTTGTGGGTGTTTAGTATCAGTGTTTAGCTTCACCAATGGTTATATTATTGCGTGTGGTCGTGCTATATATACAATTTTCAATGCCATATATATTGTTCGGAATGATAAATCAAATTACTGCAGGCAACATAATGTGCGGTGCTGTTGTTCAAAGTTGATAATGATTGCATATGTATATATATATCATGTGGGTCATGCGTACGTAATGTCAAAAAAAATGGCGTGGCTGTCATGAGTCGAGTATGCATATTGGTCAATTTGCACAACTCTCGGTGGTATTTGTATAACTTTGTAGGCTATATCAAGTCGATGTGGATAAATAGAATACAATGGTTATAATGTTGTAACATAATTAGTATGATCGTATAACAAATAATTGGTGACTTTGCTGCTAGTTTGTAATAATATATCTTGCGGTGTGCTACATATTTTCAGTGGTTTTAAGTTTATACAAGTTAAATTGTGTAATGTCAAAGAGTAGGTTGTGTCAGTATAAGTCAAGGCCGCCTTGTGGTTTGTGAGTTATGTCAATATGGTATAATATGTATCGGTTGAGGGACAGGGAAGTGGTTCAATGGTGAACTTCGGTGACGAAGTTCCTTTTAATAGGGGAAGAGTAATGTCGCAAAGGAAAAATGACGTAATTATAACAATTTTATAGTATTTTTGTGGCATTTTAAAGTATGTGTATGTTTATTTGAATGGTTTTACAGTGGGTAGTGTGCAATTGAGTAAGAGTTTATAATTGTGGCATGTTGTATACTTTATTTTCAGTAATTATTCGTCATGTTGGCTTGAGAATTTGATGTTATTAACAATAGTGGGGGTTGTGTGGTTAAACTAATAGAGTGGAATGAAACATATATGGTGTGAATCAGTAACATGTGTGGTTGTGAATCGATGATAGGATCGTTGCTTTGTGTGTTTCGTAATTGATAATTGTTGTCAAGTGATGAATGAAAGTATGGTCTGATAGTGGTGTTGATGTACGTTTGAATGCTAGTATGTAGTAAGTACAGGTGGTAGTCGAGTTAGTCGTTCATGTGATTGGTATGTGTTCAGTGGTTCAAAAGAAAGTTGGTGGTTAGCCGAGAATCGTGTTGTGTTTTGTGTGCTAGGGTGGACATTGATGATGTCTGATGAACATACATAGTGAGATGGTAATTCTAAACAGTTGTGTCAACCTGTGTCAGGTGAAAGGTGGTGATGACCTTGGTTTCCTTGTCATGTGTCGCGGGACAGGATGAGTCGAACTTCGGGGACAAAGTTCTTTTTTAAGGGGGGAAGACTGTAATACCCGTCCTTTTAGGGACCCGTTGACTGACGTTGACCGACCTTAGACGCATGTCTTGACCTTCGGAAACCTTACGAGCAATGTCTGGTGATGGTATGAGCTTTAGTTAGTGTGTCACTCGATCTAGCAGAGGTTACTCGATCAAGTAACTTTGAGGCTCGATCGAGTAGCGGTCACTAGATCGAGTAATTCGGTTACTGATGCGTGCTTTTTATATAGACTTTTTGTACCGTATTTGCACGTATTTCTATGCATATTTAGTAGTGTTTAGCTACAAATTTCCCCCGAATTGTCTACTTTGGTTTCTCTTGTCTTATTTGCAGGAATGAAACAAAGAGAAGCGGAATCAAGCTTAAACCATGTCCCTATGCATGCATTTAGGAGATAAGTTGAGTCGGAGCTTGGAGACTACTATTTTGAGATGCCCAAAGAAGTAAGGTAGCTAGGCGAGCAAAGGAAGAGCTTCAAATTACTAGTGCCTACTTTGAAGAGCCATATCTCGAGTTCTACAATTGATTATTTTTAGGTGATTCCAATTGGAGATGAAAGCTTATCCTCTTAGCTTTCTAACGCCACCAAAAACGCCTGATTTGCCTAAGTAAGGAAGAAATGGCGGTCATTTGAAATTCAGTGCGCAAAGCAGGAAATACGCGCTGAGTTCGATCGAACACAAGCATTTCGATCGACCAACTACTCTACTGGATCGACCATATTACCCCTAGATCGACCACTTTCGACCACCAAACCTCTCGATCGACCTCTTTACTATTCGATCGAGAGCCTACTAAGTCGGACGCAGCTCTATTTTAGTCGAGACTCTAGTTTACCTTATTTTAGCTTATCTTATAATAATATCTCTACTATATAAAGAGATAATTAGGTCATTAATTGGGATCTCTTCCCTGGACTCCTTTCATCACTTTTCTACCATTTAAAACTTTTATTATGTAGTTCTTCCTCTCTATTTTTGCCGGATCTAAATTATGTAATTCCTCTTCTCTATTTCAATTGTATTCTAGTTGTAATTCCTTTCTTTGCTCCACTTAGTTTAATGGCCTCTTTAATTACTTCCATCCCTTTTTATTCTCTTGTTTAGTTTATGCTAATTCTTTCTCTTTATCTTTGCTTGATGTTGCTTTTAAATATTAATTCCGTTGTTAATTTAATTATTATCAATATGCTTAGCTAATTTCATTGCTAGGATTTAGGGGATTCAATGAGTTGATGTTAGTTGCTTATTAGGTTTGCAGATATGTTGCTAAAATCATGTCTTTGTTGTTAATCACTGCATTTAATTGTATTTAGCTTCTTGAGTCGACGCATTTAGCTAATTGATTTGGTAGGCCTTGACCTAGACCGGAAGGTTGGAAGGGATGAGACCTGCAGTGAACATTAGGATGCTTTAGTGAGGGCGTAAGCTAAGCTAATAGTGTTTTAGGGTGAATTGAGACCGGAAGGAGATATTCGCTGCCCCTTAGACTGATACAAGTGACCGGTCTGTGACCTTATCTGCAATTATCTGACATTCATTGGTGACCCGACAATCCTAGTTCTCTCTCTTTATTGTTAGTCCCTTTTATTCTTTTATTTGCTTTAGTTAGTCAGTTTAGATAACAAATCAACGAAACCCCCAATACAGTGACTTAGACAAACTTAGTTTAGCGAGTAGAAGCAACATAGCCTCCATATGGATTCGACCCCGACTTCCCTAGCTGCATTAGAAAGAGACCCCTCGGGTTTATTTTTGATAGGGTTGCGACAGCCTGTGCCAGTTACTCGATCGAGTAGCGTGTTTACAGCGAGGAATTATAAATCGTGTTTCGTGAAACCTCAAATCATTTCCGCACCTCTTTTCCTAAACCTAGATGCCGTCTCTCCTTCTCCCTTTCACCATAATTCCTTCCTTTGAGGTCCTTGAGGATGCTTATGCCATGGTTATGGGTTGCTTGAGTCGAGTAGCGGTCTTAACACCGGTTTTCTATGCGTAGGTATGTCATCATCATCATCATCATCATCATCATCATCATTATCGTTGATTGTTTTCAGTTAGGGTTGTAGTAATAGTGATAGATGATTGTACTATTTGTATAAGTGTATTGCTTGGTTGATGGGTATCATGTGATCCGACATGGAGTCGCTGCGGTTGGCTAAAGGTAGGTTCGCCAACTCAGTACTGTTGATTGTCTAGTGTGTCTGTGAATGTGATTTGGTTGGTTAGTGTCGGTATGGTGAGTGGGTTGAGGTAATTGGTTGTTGTTGTTTTTGTTGAGTAATTATCGTATTGGATTATGATTGGTGATTGTTGGTAGAGTATTGTGATTATCGTATATCTGTCTCTGATCTTCGGGATGCGTCCTTGGCTGAGTGAAGTCACTTGCGGGAGTGGCTTCACGCCCTTGATTCGCCTTCTGTGGAACCCGCCACAGAAGGGATGTGCACATTAATGAACATGGGTTTATCGCTCGATATGATGAGTGGTGCTTAGGTGGGAACGGCTGGGGTCCCCCCACTGGCAGGGCTGGTCCAGTGGACGGTCGGTGACAGTGATGGATTGGAGGAAATGTGGCTTGTGTGTGTTTTGTTGTATCTGTGTTGTGTCGGCAGTTGTTGGTGGGTTTTCCTCAGTTACTGACCTTGTGTGGTTTTGTCTTCTTTTTTGTTTCTGTTGTGTCTGTCGTGATCCCTTATGGTGAGAAGTCAGTCTTAGCACGTGATGTCTTGGATGATAGTTGGGTGCTTGGCGGGATGAGTCTTTCACGAGTCTTGACAGAAGTATAGTTCACATAGCTGATAGTAGTTTGAGTTGTACCATTGGTATACCTTTAGTTGTGTTAAGCACTTGTAATAAATCTTAATTGTTCTTTTATCGACATTTGATGATTACTGTCCTCGGGCAACCGAGATGGTAACGCCCTTATATGCTAGGGAAGGTCTTGTTAAGGCTCCTTGGTATATGGGGGTGTTACATCACGATTATACGATTTATAATTCCCCGCTGCAAAACCGTTACTCGATCGAGTAACCAACTTACTCGATCGAGTGGCGTCTACTCGATCGCGCTACCAAGCTACTCGATTGAGTAACCTCAGCTAGATCGAGTACCACGCACACAAAGGCTCACATCGTCACCGATCATCACTCTTAAGGTTTCCGAGGACCAAGGTAGGTGTCTAAGGTCAGTCAACATCGGTCAACGGGTCCTTAAAAGGACGGGTATTACAGTTTTCCCCCCTTAAAAAGAACTTCTTCCCCGAAGTTCGGCTCATCCTCCCCCACGACGCAAGGTCAAAGGAACCAAGGAAAACTACCACTATCCATCCGACCCAAGCCAACACAACTGTTTAGGAATACCCAATACCGCCCCGATATGAATGGTCATCAACCATCATCATCATCTACCTTGCACTCATCTCATGTTATTACCCAAATATAAACCAACACAACTATCAGTCTATTCCTCCTTCAATTACTTGCCAACAACCAGTAGTTACAAAACACCCAAAAGCAACAATTCTATTACTGATACACAACAACATATCATTCATTCCACTCATTCATATTGATTCTTTTAACTCATATTTATTACTCAATCGTGCAACAACAATTCTATTATTTAACCACTAACATTCAATTATATGATAACATTGTGTACAACTACTTGAAAACAAGATACGACAACATACTAATTTATTCGACGATTGCAAACTACCATTCAATTATACAATAACTACTATGAAATTACCCAAACAACCATTTAAAATACTACAAAATTGTCATAAAAATACTATAAAATTGCCATATTTACGTCATTTTCTCATACGATGTTACTCTTCCCCTCTTAAAAGGAACTTCGTCCCCGAAGTTCACCATCAAAACAACTTTAACTATTACACAAAGCGACAAATTCTTATTTCACATTGACATTACGAACAACTCCTGCTATACGTTGAGATTCACGACGACCACGATACGTGACACTACATAACTATGATTCCTTTGTATGAAAACTGCATAGTGAACCACACAATTACACATTCCGTCATCCATTATTATACATAACATCAAATAATGTCTTATGTGACCACACAACATATGCAACAAGAAACATAATCACCATACACGATATTACTTGAGGTAATTTGATTTAGCATGCGAAATTATATAAACACCACCTAAATTGTATAAACCACACAAATATTTACAACCGTATAACCACATTTGATATTCGTCAATGATGTCACCCACCCAAAACAAGAAACTCTATCACAAGAACCACCAACGCGAAGCTACAAACATATTTAAAAACGAAATTACCAGTCTACAGGGGCACTCGATCGAGCTTGTGAGTTACTCGATCGAGTTGACGTTACTCGATCGATTTCATCAGTTACTCGATCGAGTACGTCGAGATCAGAATGCCTCCTAAAGTCACTCCTGCAGTTACTCGATCGGGGGAGGGGCACTCGATCAGGTAGCCACAGGTCAAAATTCTCCCAAGTGCTACCTCGTAAAGCTAGGGAAACATGCACACAAGTCGGAAATTCATTTCCGACATTAATAACCTGCATTATAAGTCTGGAAAACATCCAAAATACGGCCTTATGGCCAAAATACAAACCAAGGTCTAACAAAAGTATTAACAAACCAAGTATCAACAATCCAACAAACAACCAAACCAAGTACTAGCTATGACAAATCCACGGAAGCAAGTATATATGAAACAAGACCAAAGACACTAGCATCACTCCATGGCCTGCTCCTCCATCCCCTCATGGCCACCACCACCTCCGAATGTGCCCGCTCCAGCTGTACCCTCACCCGTGATGCCACCAGCGCCGGAATCTGCTCCCACTTGCCATGGTGCCAAGCAACCGTAGGGGTAACTCGGAGGCTCTCCCTAAGTAGACCGCTCCACGTCAAAGGAATGAAATTCCCCACTGTCATCTCCAACACCTCTCTTCCACACCGGCAGAGCCGCCTCGGTCCTGATGCCATGAACATAAACCATCTCATAGAGGTTTCAGAGTGTCAAGGTGGCAGACACTCTCTCTGTGAGCTCACTCAATCTCATCTCAGGACTGAAGAAGGAAGGATAGCTGGGAACCTGATGTTGTAGAGGCACATGCTGCTCTGGCTGGGTCTCAGCCATTCTCTTCCTCACCCGTCGCGGTCCTCTCCCCACTCTAAGCTGCCTATACTCGGGTCTAACCTGATCCCTCTTCGTCGGCTCAGGCATCACCTCCAAAATATCCGGATCAATGAGGTAGAACTGCCGCGTAGGAACGTCCTCCTCATCGTCAGAATCTACCGCCGGGAAAGGCTCGGTCACGGGAAGGTGCTCGGGGTCAGGTATCCTCATCCAACTCATCCCCCAAACTCTCCAAGCCAACCTACCACCCTCCAAAGTTCTCAACCATTTCTGGTCGAGAAAGTACTCACGATCTAAAGTAGGTACAGACGGGGCCAAAGGTGTATAGGCCGAGGAGGCCTCAAAGGTGGTCAGCCGCTCCGCCAATCGTGTGGCAATGGCACCGCAGCTCCAGAAACGGGTGTCAGAAGTGGCCATCAAAGCTAGGCTAGCATAGACTATGGCCGGGGCACTAAAAGAAACTCTTGGGGCTCGGGTGGGGTTAAGGTAGGCTACAAGTAACATCACCTCGTGTGAGTTAAGCTTACTCACATCCTTCCGGTCATAGAGTAAACAAGTCAAGGCACGAAGAAAGATCTTCAAAGTGATGTGTTGCACATCATTGATCAACATGTTGCTAGAGGTGGGGGCTTGTTTACCGGTAAAGCAAGGCATGAAACTACTGGCTCCACACTCAGTCGGGATGTCCCTAAGGGCTCCCTTCTCCGGTCGAGCAAGGCCAAGATGGTTGGCAAACATATCCATGATCAAGAGGAAACTAGTGTTCATGAGACGAAATTGGACGGTCTTAGCCGCCGCATCATAAAGAAAAGAGCTCATGAACTCCAAGGTCAAGAAAGCATAGGAATGTTTCCTAAGACGGTACAAACCGGTCAAACCCAAAGTCTCAAATATATGCCTCACATCCGTCTCAACCTTGAGATGCTCTAGAAGTGTGGTGTCGACACAACGGGTTGGTTTCAAATGACATTTCTGTAACTCAACAAAAGTATCTCTTTGCTTGAAATCAGCAAAGACGATGGTAGGGTACTCAGGCACAGGTGGGACCGTAGGTCCTTGACTCCCTTCACCAACCTCAGGCTCATTATCCCTCCCCCTCTTACTCTGACGGGTACCAACTGTAGGTCTCGGCATCTGTTTTCAACACAAATTTTAGGCACACAAATGAACACTTACTTGAATATACATAAACTTTCATGCATAGCTATAAAAGAAAGAACGACTATATACACACTTTCACCAAATAATTCAAAAAGGTTCAAGCATACAACTTCCAAATTCTCATCAGACGGTCTTTATAGCTATCATAATTATGAAAAGTATGACATCAATTAACAAATCCACAAACAAATTAAAGTATTAGTCTTTCAAAATAGCTTCACAAATAGACAAGTATCACAAAGAATTGGGGCGAATTTCAGTTTGGGGCACTTTTAAGACGGAGGTTTAAGACAAATAAATTTGAGCAAAACCAATCAAAAGCAACACTAAACATGATACCCATAACATACATTACTCAATTTTCCCCATTCTACACCCAAAAGACAAGCAAAATTTCAAATTGAATCCCAAACCCTAGAAATTTCGGTCCACATAAACCACCATATTGGTTCAATTTTTCTACTTCTAGCATCAATAATCAACAAATTAAAGCAATTATATCATGTTACCACAATTATAAGCAAGATTACATGTATATAAATCTAAATTTCAGAAAACACCAACACTCTATATGATTCTTAATTGATTAAAACAAAGAAAAGGATGAACATTCTTACCTTGAATGATTAGCAAGTGAGAAGGATGAATTAAACAAGAAGAATCACCAAGAAAACACGCACAAAAGTCACCAAAGTTTGAGAGCAAAGTGAGAGATTGAAACAAATTAGGGTTTAGATTATGAAAGAAGTAGGAAGAAAAGAGATAGGAAGGGTATATGAATCCCGTCTATATACGGGTACTGTAGCACTTACTAGATCGAGTAGTTAGGGTACTCGATCGAGTGGCCTCTACTCGATCGAGTTGGAGCTACTCGATCAAGTTTTCGCTGGCAGTTCCAACTTTTCCGATCTTATATAGCTCCTCAACTAGATCGAATGAGGTCTACTCGGTCGAGTAGGCACTCGTACTCGGTCAAGTAAGGTTGGGTACACGATTAAAAGTTACGAGTTTAGATATCGATTCCTGCAAAACAACAACTCGTGTCAATTCCAAAGTGTATTTGGAGATCGCCACAGATTATTTCATCCAATCACGACACATTATTACTACTCAATCGTAACACAACTATCTCACTTGAATATTATGCACATCATTCCATCCTATAACAAACATTACGCAAGAAAACTCGCTATAATACCAACTTATACACATATACAATCAACTCATTACTTCACAATTGTTTACGCATTGCAATTCCAACTATTCAACCTATGCATACACTACACTAAGCATCCACTTCTCAATAAATCATCATATATTACTCAAGTTCGCTAAGAATTTTAAACATGCCATGATAATTCATCAATCAAATGTCCGACTTAATTATGCCATATCACAAAAGTACTCTACAAATTCATCCATTGCATTACCAATTACTTACCTAATCATCACTATTATCTAGTACAAGACTTAAAACTCATTATCATCACCATATACAAAGACTTACAATTAGTTTATAAACTATTACACATCCAAAGACTCACAGCTCATTATTATCATCACATTATCCAATACTATCATGCAACCATCAGTACTCTCACCATCTCCACTACATCCACACACACTTCCATTCAATCACAAACCTTCATCGTTCATCATTACGAATTACACACACTAAACATCACCAGAGATTCCATCACAGTTATTTCTAACTCATCTATCAGAGTCACTAAGCACATAATTCCCGACTCGATATTCCCATACCCGGTGACTGGCTTAAGCATAATGGGGCCGTGATTTTGAAATGAGGGCGCCTACTCCCCCAAAATCAAACATCAGCTGGGGCTCCGAACATAAATACACCAGGTTCATTTTATTAGACTCACTACGTTCATTGGGCTCATTAGTTACAGGTTCCAAAATCGTCGCTCTGATACCACTTTGAAACACCCTCATCTACCAAGGAGCCTTAACAAGACCTTCCCTAGTAGATAATGGCGTTACCATCTCAGTTGCCCGAGGTAAGCAATAATCAAATGTCGATAAAAGAACAGTTACTTAGATTACAAGTGATTTAACCAAACAACTGATACAAAAGATACAACTCAAGACTATTATCAGCTACGTGAAACTATCTCTGCCATGACTCGTGATAGACTCGTCCCTTCAAGCACCCAGCTAAGATCCATACATCAACCTGCTAAGACTAACTGCTCACCATAGTGGATCACGGTAGACATACAACAAAGAGACAACACAACAAACCACACAAGGTCAGTAACTGAGGTAACAATACAAAAGCAGACACAACACAGTTACTACATTACACATTGTAGATACCTCATTTCTGCACCTCCCGCAAACCACCCGGTGATGATTGGGCCGCATGTTTGGTACGCGGAACGATTTGCGACAATTCGTAAGATTATCGTCAAGTGATTGCTCAAATATTAATGTCTACCTCTTAGTTGTCATCTACGTGCCGATACGGTCGTTTTGACAGTAATTAGAGTACATTCGGAGCCCGGGCCTAAAACCGTCTCCATTTTCTGATAACCGTTAAATCCCGAGTCAGAATGTTCTGGAATGTTCCGGATATTTCTATTCCATATTTCATAAACTTTATCTTTTAGTAAACAATTTCCCGTAATATTCACATAAGATATTAAGGAAAACCGGATTATTTCCGTCCTACCATAACTCAAACACGGAAATCTTTCTTCTGCAGGAGGAAACCACTTGGGAACAGACGCAGCAGGTGCTGCGCCTCTTCCAAGGGACGCAGTGGCTGCTGCGCCTCTTCCCAGGCCCTTTTCTGCGTATTTCTCGTATCTTTTTCATATCTTTCCGAGATTCACTTCCAAAGAGTCTCCGAAACCCTAATTCCTCCACGTGATTAGTATAAATAGGAGCCTTCGCTCCTCATATTTCTCACGCGAGTGTCCGTCCTTCTCTTCTCCCTTTGCATTCTAGACTTTGTTCTTACTTTTTGGCGTCTACGTGCTTGAACTTTCGACCACGTAAGCTCGGATCCTTCTGAGTACTAGCCTCCCCGTTTGCATGACCGACCAATTTGACCAACTACACCAACAATCAACTTAATTAATTAATCGTTTTCCTCTTACGAGGGCACTTTCTTTGCATTCGCGTCGAGCATCACTAATCGATATCTTAGTCCTTCTCGTTTCTTCAACATGTAAGTCTGAGGGTGTAAATCTCTCTTTTATTTATTGTATTTTATTTATTGTATCATCAATTGTAAGGTTTACGTCGAAAATACCATTAAAACCGATTTCTAAAAACCATGCTTTAAAACCTCTTTTTTACGGATTTCCAGTAGATAACCGTCGAGAAAGGACGCAAAGAATCGCTGCGCCTCTTGAAGGAGCGCGATTCGCTGCGCCTCTTCGTGAGGGCCGCGCAGATTCTCGCTTCCTTTCTTCTTCGTTCGTCCTCTGATTATTCGTCAAAATCCTTTCTTTTGTTTCGTTTGTTTGTTAATTTTTCACCATGATAGCATGTAATTCACATGTATATTATAATCATCATCATTAATATGTTTTAATCATCATAAATCCGACTTAAATCCCAAATAATCCAATATTTGCGGGTTTTCGTCATTAAATTCAATCCCGGGTTGTAGAGATTCAATTCATCAATATTGGGTTTCTGGAATTCGTCTTTGATATAGTTTTCATCCGTCTTTCGTTGTATTTATCGTATATTTGTCATTGATCCATCATATCTAACCTAATTAATTGAATTAATTTGTTTGACTCATTAATATTTTTTCACTTCTATCATTAATCCATCTTATGTTAATTCGTTTAATTCCGTATTATTCACGTTTCACTATTTTCACGACCCATTCATATGTTAAATAACATGCTAATCACTTCCATCCGAGTAAATGATACCCATTGATCATTAAAATCACCAATTAACATTAACGGCTTGCAATTACGGCTTCACAGCCAGAACTGAGCCAAGGAACAGACGCAGCGTCTGCTGCGCCTATTCAAAGGACGCAGCTCTCTGCTGCGCTTTGTCTGGGCCGAGTTCGTCGTCCCTGAACTCCGTTTCTGCCTTGACCCTAGCGTAATTAGTTTACGTATTAACTAACTATTAATCGTATTATCACCTTCTGTTTTGTCGTAATTCTTTATTCTTTTATTCTTTTTCTCAAATTATCTGTTTTAAAGGTATTTTCGACATAAATCACCTAATCCAATGTAATTATTGTAATTTTCATTATTGTAATTCATAATTATTATATTTCTTTTATTGTTTGTATGTTCTCACATGTAACCAACATTAAATCCAACTTCGACCCAATTGTATGCTAATTACGTGTCAACCGACTTAATATTAATTCTCACATGCTAGGATTAAAACTTGGATGTTGCATTGCATGCATATAGCCGACGATATATCGAGTACGAATAACTTCCCTAATCATTAGTAGAGGCCGCTATCGAGGCGGGCGGGATTAGGTGTTCGATCAAAAGTGCTTCCTAATACGTACCCTCACCCCTTACTCCAGATATCTGTGAACACCCGTGTTCATTGGCATCCACGAGAGTCATTCTAGACATAGAATGCTAAGGGCAACGATTGCTTAGTGTTCATGTCTCTACTTTGTGTCTAGACATGACACGAGGTATTCGAACGGTTCCAATTTCCCATAAAAATTGGTGGCAACTCCATACAAAAATGCAAACGCTTGTTCACCAAGCGCCCCCGTGGGCCCATTGTCCACAGTTTGGCGACTCCGCTGGGGATAATACACTTACGTGTAGCCAAAAGGGTGAAACTTGAACAAGGTTAGGGAATAGTTTGTACAAGACAATTGTCGGTTTTCATAACTCGGTCTTCCTAGACCGTTTTACTCGGCCTTCCTAGGCCAACCCAACCCATTCGACCAATCGTACCGTCTAAACGGTCCTAATTCTTATTTGGGCCTAAGGATGGATAGCGATTGACGTCATCCATACCATGATGCTTACTCTTGTTTGTATCAAGGGCCTTCACTACTTGAGGAAATGGACTAGGAATCGGCCTTACTCTTGTTTGGTACGAGCCTCTCCACATACTTCGGGTTTGATGGTTCGGTATGGCAACCCACCCTTTAAACCAAAACCCTTTTAAATGCACTCAGCATCCCGTTATAATGCTTGTATAAATACCTTACGTGATCACCACTTCTAAACAAAACCATGACGACTTTTTCAAAAATCAAGACCCTTTTTTAAAAAAAAAAACAAAAATTTCGAAATAGGCTTTTAATTAGCGCAAAATCCGGTCAAAACTCTGTCCGTTTGTCGTGTCAAAATTCGGGCCACAAACCCATTTCAAAACCTCACTTCGAGTCCACTCCTACAACTACACTATAGTTAACTAGGACACACATTTTCAAAAAGCCTTGTCTTTCTTCAAAGTTCACTCAACACAAGTGGCACACACCCACTTCACGAGTCAAAACATTTCTTCTTTTAGCCAGTGTGTTAGAATGGTCGATCGTGTTTTGATTCGCCGCCGATCTCTTATCCAGTTTCCAAGATGCCCGGATCAAGTGATGAAACAAATCTTCACCAACTTCAAGATGGTAATGATCGAATCCTAGCCGTGATAGCCCAAATGCAAGCTACTCAAGAACAAACCTATGACCGCCTTGAGCTCATCGAGGGCCGTATCTATGCCGTAGAGGGAAGGTTGCCTCCTCATGAAAGTGAAGTACTACGTGACTCTGACAACGAATCCAAGGATGAAAATCCTCTCATGGGGATGACTGTAGCTGAGAAAAGACTCCAGTACTTAGAGGAGTAATTAATGTACCTTAAGGGGGATGACATTTATAGGGAGAACAATCGCAAGTATGAGGCCGTCAATTCAAAATTGCCAACTAACTTTAGTATGACGGATATCCCTAAATTCAAGGGACACGAGAACCCTTTGAACCACATCCGTGCCTTCAAGGATTACATGTCTATCAAAGGCATCAAACCCGAGATGTTCTTAAGGATCTTTCCTTCATCTCTTGATACCATCCCGAGGCAATGGTTTTACTCTTTAGACCACAAAAAGGTCGCTACTTGGGAAGATGCCGCAATCGAGTTCTCTAAACAATATGCGGATAATGCTGAGATCCAAGTCAACATGCGTACTTTAGAGGTTCTTACCCAAAACGACAAAGAAGGGTTCACCGACTTCCTAAGTAGGTGGAGGAAGACTAGCACTCAACTAGTTGAACGCCCGGATGAGGCTACTCTTGTGGAGAAGTTTGTGGATAATCTCAAACCCATCTATGCCAATCAGTTGAAGATGACATCCGTAAGGGACTCTTGTCCAAAATGGTAGGTCGAGGATATCAAGGGTCTACAAGTCGTTCATACAGCTCTACTAGCAAGACCGATGAAGTTAACCTTCTCGAGCCATCCAAGAAAACAACCCCACCAAGGAAATTCACAAACCTTGGGGACACTTACTCCAATGCTCTAAAAAGGTTAATGAAGCAAGGTAAACTCCAACCCATTGGACCTACTCCCGAACCCGAAAGGAAGTCCAAGTTCTGGGACGAGAATTCGTACTGTGAATACCATAGGGGCAAGGGACACGACACAGAAAAATGCTACAAGTTGAAAAACGTGCTTCAAGACATGATTGAAGATGGTAGACTACCAATACCACCGGGAGGTAAACCCAACAACACTCAGAATCCTCTTGGAGTTCTAGTGATCACAAGTGATGAATCTACCTTAGATTGCTCACACCTCATTTCCCCAATCAAAAATGAAATTCATGCAATCGATAATGAAGGGTTCTACTCTACTATCTCCCCTACCATTTCCGACTTCATCACATGGGCAAGGAGTGTAGATAGACAAGTTTGGGAATTAGAAAACGTGGTGACAACTTTACGCAATCCCAACGCAACACCCGAAGAACATGTGCCACTAATCTTCTCTCAAAACGCTACTATGCAAGAAATAATCACCGTGGTTGATAAACTAGTCGATCAAATCATACGACTAGAAGATGATATCATGAGAATGAGGGAATTAGCTACAATCAATGGAGTTTGGGCCGACGATGATGAGAACGAGTATCTCATTGAAAACTCCCTAGTCAAAGAAATAGTCCAAAATGGTGAAGACCAAGATGTGGACCACCTAACTCGTTCGGGTCGTCCATATCAAAGCACTACTCAAAATGGTCCAACCAACGTTATCACACCAAATGACAACGAAGATGACTCCACTGATCATTTGCTCAAGCAATTACAGAAGACAAAGGTGATCTTTCGGTCGGCAATTAGTAGCAAGCTCATTCCCACATCGCCAAGCTTTACTGCAAGCTTTGGCCAAACTAAATGTAGCACATAACTCCACTCCTGAAGATGTAGTCAACTTGGTCTTCCAAGAATCACCAAAGCTAAGTAATCCTATTACTTTCTCGGACGAAGATTTGCCACCTTTTGGCGCTAGTCACAACCTTGCTTTATACATCACTGTCATTTGTCTAAAGAAGAATGTGCCAATGACCTTGGTGGATGATGGCTCCGCGGTCAACGTCATACCCCTCAAAACGGCATACAAGCTAGGCATGAAAGAGTCGGATTGGACCCCTACCAATCAAGGTGTGCGTGCATATGACGGCACACGACGAAAGGTGGTAGGACTTGTCAACCTAACCATAGCCACGGGACCAATCGAACGAAAGGTTAACTTCCAAATAGTGGACATTGAAGCTTCATTCAATATACTTTTGGGAAGGCCTTGGATTCACGCTTCCAAAGCGGTAACATCCACCCTTCATCAAAAGATCAAGATCCCACTAAACGGCAAAGTGGTGACGATCACTTCGTCACCCATCAAGGCAATAATTGAAAAGCAATCGAACAATCAAGTCCTTGCGGATCCCGTATACAAACTTGGAGGCTTCCAAAGTGTAAGTGTCATAGAAAGTGAGTTGGCACCCTTATACTATTGATACGTGCATTTTATATAGTCTTTTTGGCCTATTTTATGCACGTATTTCTATGCTTTTATCGTGGTTTTATGCTACGAAATGCCCCGAATATGCTACTTTGGTGTATTTTGTCTTAATTGCAGGAATGGACCAGAAAGTAGCGAAATCAAGTCATTTACCGTCTATTTTGCATGCATTTGGAGAAAGAGTAGATTTGGAGCGGGAAATATTGCTGTCTTGGGATGCGTGAAGGTGTTTCGGGCACTAAAAGGACAAGTCAAAGTCAAACTAGCGTGGATACGAGCTGCTGAAGTCAAGTTCCACTTGATCGAGTGATTTATCACTCGATCGAGTGGTTTTAGGTTGTATAATAAGTCGATCGAGGGGTTAGATTACTCGATCGACCAGTTCTTTTTGTGCATTACTCGATCGAGGACACTATTAGTCGATCGAGCAGGTTTTAGAGTTAACTTCACTCGATCGAGTGATATCACTGCTCGATCGAGTGGACTTTGCTACGGGTTGGGCTTTTTAGTTCAATTCCGTCATTAGGTTTAATCCTACTCCTATTTTCTTATAAATAGGAGTTAGGACGTCATTAGTTGATGATCCAATAATCCAGGGGGATCGACACACGTTACTTTCCCCTGTCACTTCCATTGTTACTTTTATTTCTTCATTTTAGGACTTAATTCAAAAGTATTTCCTTCTTCTCTTTTCTTCTTCTTTAATTATTATTTAATGTTTATTATTCTTGTTTTAATTCTCGTTTCCCCCATTCCCATGAGTAGCTAATTTCCCCTTAGTATGTTAGGATTAGGGAAGCCGTGGTAGCGATGCTTTAATTGTATTAAATAGATTAGCCTGCGATAGGAATTGTATTAGGCAATTTAATTGTTATCCGGTCGAATGTATGCATGCAGGAGACCATAATTCTAGTTAACCCCGACCTAGATCGAAAGATTGGAAGGGAAGGCTTGCTTAATTACAATAGGGTATTGCAGTGAGGGCGAAAGTTAAGCTGTTTACACTCTAGGGCGGTTTAAGGACCGAAAGGTGACGACCATAGCTCTTCCTATCAATAGTCTAATCGCCTTAATATTCCTGATATAATAGATCCGATAGCTGCCACGGTGGACCGACTCTTAGCATACTACCCTTCTCTTTTTGTTAATTTCTCTTATTTAATTCTCTTGCCTTAGTCTTTAGTTTAGTTAATACAATCAATTCAACCCACATCAGTGACTTTAGACGGATAAACAGGCAAATAGATAGTACACCGCCTCCTGTGGAGATCGACCCTACTTACCGCGACTTCGTTAGTAGTACTTAGGTATTTATTTTTGTACGAAACGACAAAGACATCAAATTTTGGCGCCGTTGCGGGGAGGCAATCTATTTATTTATTTGTTTAATTTTATTCATTTTTTTAGCCTCGGGATTTTTCCCTTGAGGCTTTTTAATCTTTTGTTTAGTCTTTGTTTTGATAGGCCTTACAGTACTACCTAGACAGTTCTAGGTGAAAGACAGATCAAAGGGAAGGCTTGAGTACCTTTGACCCACCACCGATGTCCCATTTTATGGAACAGACGGTGATTTACGACGGGAGATGTGGTCTGCTTTCGAGCACGATCTGTTGTAGTTGTGCCGCCACATTCGCCCTATCAATGGCCACCGCAACAAGATTCCCCTGATATACAAGAAGAAGACCTTGCGGAGCTGAAATTCTTGATGGAGGAACTTGCATTCCAAGTGCAAGAATATGTCTCGCGATTTGATGAGCTCGAGTCTGCAGTTGCTCAATTAGCAGCTGAGATGCAAGAAGAAGAGGTTTATCTTACTGAGAGCAGTTTTTCTCGTAAGGAAACCGTGTTGCCCAACGATGAGGATGACTTCTATGACTCGGACGACGAGTTCCTATCATATTTCACTACCCCACGCGAAGATTTCGCACAGCGGGAGGAATCACTCGATCGAGTGACAATTATTGGTCGATCGAGTGACTTTCCAGAAGAACTTGCTCGATCGAGTGATATCACTGCTCGATCGAGTGGATTGCAGGAGGATAGTTCTCGATCGAGTGATTATGCCACTCGATCGAGTGAATTGCGGGAAGAGATTGGCCGATCGAGTAGTAATTCTGCTCGATCGACTGATTTGGTCATTGGGAGCTGTAATTCGTCATTTGGGCTTGGTTTAGATGACGACTTTGATGATGACAACGGTTATGGTGAGTCTCCCTTATTCAAAGCCGAAATTTGGATGCGCTTGAGGTGAGATTTACGGGACGGATTCCACTGAGGGCGACAAAAGGACAGCTAAGTCGGTAATTACTCCTAGCACGGAAGAGGTAATGAATTCTTTTATCTATGATTCCGTCATTGAGAGTGATCAACCCGAGGTAGTAAACGGTAATTTTATTATTATTTGTAAATTGCCTCGTCTTATTCATGCTTCCTTTTTCAAAGCTATACCCCCTCATATGTGGACGCATAAATTAGCAATTTCTCACCATCCTTGTCATTTTAAAATTGTTAATCTGATTTGGAGCCCTAAATTATTGACAATTGCTCCCGCGCTCCTTTATTTGGTGGATAAATTTGGGAGCGCCCATAGGAAATTTGTTAGACTGAAATGTCTACATATCTTTATTTCCTACTTTGCTATTCCACTTTTGTGCTACTTATGCTTTTGTGTAGCACATGCGCAGATGTATGATTTGATGCTGCGCGCTTTGAGTTGCTTTGATTGTAACTAATTATAGTGGCTCAAAGAAAAGGAGGTCGAGCTGGGACCTGACTGAAGCTAGCGCTACCCGGGAGGCAACCCGGAGATTTTATTTTGTTTTTATTTCAATTTCAGTTGTAATAAATGGGTTCTTTACCATAAACTATCTCAGTGAGCTTGTTTTTGTTAGTATGCGGGCTGTTTTAATTTCACTTTGCAGGAATTCATCGAGCACCAGTCGATCGAGTAGTCATTCTACTCGATCGAGCACCTTAGCTGAGAGATCCTCTCGATCGAACAGACATGCCACTCGATCGACCCCTGCAGATCGAAACCACTCGATCGATCCGGTGCACCATTCGATCGAGCAGCTTGAATGCCCATTTCACTCGATCGACTACTGTTCAACAGACATCGAGTGTTTTTGACTTGGATTAGCTTCCTGAGACGGTTTTCCGGGCCTTAGCAACCTCCCATTTCATGGTCGGTTTGGGGAGGTCCCCTTATTCACGCATCTGGTGAGTTTTTTCCGCTCTTTACTCTTTTCTTCCTTTAGTTTGCATTTCCTTTCCTTGTTTTGGTACAATGGGGGCATTGTACGGTTTGGTTTGGGGAGGTTATGCATCCATATCTGTGTCTGCATATTGTTTTTAATGCATTTCTGTTATCACGTTTTATTTATGTTTGCATTGTTGTTTATTTTTGTTTAAATGCATAAAAATTCAATAAAAATCAGAAAAATTGTCAAAAATTCAAAAATTTCACGTTTATTTTTGCATATAGGTTGAGTCGGAACGGTAGATTTCAATGATGATATTGCACTGCGTTTGTCTTTTTGCTTAAGCCTTGCATTGAATTAATTATCTTATTAGCTTTGTCTTATTGCATGTCTACGAGTTAATGTTTAATTTAGCTGAACGAATAGACTTGACCTGAAATTTTGGCAACCTACTTATAATTTCTAAGATTTAGAGCCTTATAAACTGGTGTCATTTATGACCAGTTTCATGTAGGATTGTGAGTAGTTACTCCTTGCATAACATGTATCATCAATTTGCACGTTTATGAAATTCAATTGCTTTTTGCCGTCATACATTCGGGTTAGTGGTTGGTGTCACATGCAGGGAGGTGCTTACATTTTCCCTTTCTTTCGTTTTTACCCATTTAACTCCACATTAGCCAAATTTGCCAGTTGACCCTTAGCTACATCCAAATTTAGCCTGCCTTGTCAAGCTAGTTTAGATTGTTGTTTTGCGGTATATGTTTCATTGCATCAAATGTTGGCGCATAATCTGTTGATTCGGAGTTGGTATCTATGAAGAAAGGGAGGATGAAAAAAAAAAAAAAAAACGTGAAAAAGAATGAAAGTGAAAAAAAAATGAAATGAAAAGAAAAAAAAGAAGAAAAAAAATGATGTGAAGAATGAAGAAACCGAAAAATAAATAGAAAAGAAAAGAGAAAAAGATATTGTTTGGTTGACGGTTTCTGCTCCTATGTTCTATCTTACATCATATGAGGAGTATGTTCAGTTTGGTTTGGTGAGTTTTATGCCAAATGAAGGGCATTGTGCTTATTCTATAATTGCGTAAGATTGGATGTTGTCATATGGTTCTGTTTAGGTACTAGCTTGGCCGCCTATACCTCCACATTCCCATAAATGTTTTGCCTTTTCTTACCCATTGCCTCACTTTACCATATTTTTGTAAGCCCTCGGCTGTGACGGACCTTGGTTGGTTGGAATGTGTGTACGGTAGTTAGAATTGTCTATCATATTAGTTGCATGCATGCTATGTAGGTCGTAGTTTAGGTGAGCGACTATTTTTCTTTCTCTCTTATACATATATGTTCACCCTTTGCTTCATGAGAGAAAGAGCGACCCGTGAGAGTCCATTATTAAAGGTCTTGCAAGGTCGACGGTTCAGCTTTATTTATAAACATCTTACAACTCGTTTGCATTCGACTGTTTTGCTATAAGTGTTAGTTTGCTTGCATTAAATTGGCTTAAGTGGGCATTTGTAGCTAGCTCTGAGTTATTTTTCCGTTCCATTAGCATATAGTTTTGAGTTTACTCGGGGACGAGTAAAGGTTTGGTTTGGGGAGATTTGATACGTGCATTTTATATAGTCTTTTTGGCCTATTTTATGCACGTATTTCTATGCTTTTATCATGGTTTTATGCTACGAAATGCCCCGAATATGCTACTTTGGTGTATTTTGTCTTAATTGCAGGAATGGACCAGAAAGTAGCGAAATCAAGTCATTTACCGTCTATTTTGCATGCATTTGGAGAAAGAGTAGATTTGGAGCGGGAAATATTGTTGTCTTGGGATGCGTGAAGGTGTTTCGGGCACTAAAAGGACAAGTCAAAGTCAAACTAGCGTGGATACGAGCTGCTGAAGTCAAGTTCCACTTGATCGAGTGATTTATCACTCGATCGAGTGGTTTTAGGTTGTATAATAAGTCGATCGAGGGGTTAGATTACTCGATCGACCAGTTCTTTTTGTGCATTACTCGATCGAGGACACTATTAGTCGATCGAGCAGGTTTTAGAGTTAACTTCACTCGATCGAGTGATATCACTGCTCGATCGAGTGGACTTTGCTACGGGTTGGGCTTTTTAGTTCAATTCCGTCATTAGGTTTAATCCTACTCCTATTTTCTTATAAATAGGAGTTAGGACGTCATTAGTTGATGATCCAATAATCCAGGGGGATCGACACACGTTACTTTCCCCTGTCACTTCCATTGTTACTTTTATTTCTTCATTTTCCGGACTTAATTCAGTATTTCCTTCTTCTCTTTTCTTCTTCTTTAATTATTATTTAATGTTTATTATTCTTGTTTTAATTCTCGTTTCCCCCATTCCCATGAGTAGCTAATTTCCCCTTAGTATGTTAGGATTAGGGAAGCCGTGGTAGCGATGCTTTAACTGTATTAAATAGATTAGCCCTGCGATAGGAGTTGTATTAGGCAATTTAATTGTTATCCGGTCGAATGTATGCATGCAGGAGACCATAATTCTAGTTAACCCCGACCTAGATCGAAAGATTGGAAGGGAAGGCTTGCTTAATTACAATAGGGTATTGCAGTGAGGGCGAAAGTTAAGCTGTTTACACTCTAGGGCGGTTTAAGGACCGAAAGGTGACGACCATAGCTCTTCCTATCAATAGTCTAATCGCCTTAATATTCCTGATATAATAGATCCGATAGCTGCCACGGTGGACCGACTCTTAGCATACTACCCTTCTCTTTTTGTTAATTTCTCTTATTTAATTCTCTTGCCTTAGTCTTTAGTTTAGTTAATACAATCAATTCAACCCACATCAGTGACTTTAGACAGATAAACAGGCAAATAGATAGTACACCGCCTCCCTGTGGAGATCGACCCTACTTACCGCTGACTTCTGTTAGTAGTACTTAGGTATTTATTTTTGGTACGAAACGACAGTATCAACTATAATCCCTACTCTAACTTGGTGGTCAACCACATACTCAAATCCCAGGGATACTTCCCTGGAATGCCTTTGAACCCTATTCGGAAGAATACCTTCGCACCATACAAGGAAGGCAACTCAACGAGGATACCACTTGGACTAGGGTACAAACCCACAAAAGAGGAGGTTCTCGAAATGCTTGCCCAAGTCCAAAACCGCAAGCACGTAGGAGTCCAAATGCGACCCTATCTCCCTACTTTAAATGGGTACTTTGTTCAAGAGGGGAGTCTAGAGCTCTTTCACGGATTTCCCGAACCTTGGCATTATCTCGAGAGGAAGCTAGCCGGAATCGAGATCTTTCACGATTGCTACTTTATCCCTCTAGAAACGGTTCCTACCGTCAAAACCCGTCAAGCACCTTGCTTAGACGAACAAGCCGTTAGCCTATTGTTTGGAGAAGATCGATTCGTTAGGGCCGCGCAGGATGAGATCATTACCATGATACTACTGAAGGAAATGTAGATCTATATACATACTAACATACTCATATATGTTAAAATTAATTTGTCATAAAATTAATAGTGGAACTTATGCATGCAAACTTTAATAAAAGAAGATAAGAAAACATTTTCTCACCATAATAATTTCGGTCATATTGGGCACCAACAAGATCTCCTTCTTGTTAGTTCTTGAGCTTTCCAATAATGGATGAACATACAAAATCCCAAAGTAGAGATTCTCCAATTAGTAGCACCCAAGACAATCCCTTAATCCCACAAAAGAACATGTACTAGATGTTTATAATGTGGTTTACCTTAAATTTGATTACTAAAACTCATATACTACTACTAGTATTATTAGTAATTAATAAGAACAAATTAGATTCATAAAACTTGGTTTTATGAAGAACAAGAGAGAGGCTTTATGTTTTCTTAGAACATTAGAGAGTAATCAATTATTGAGGAAAAATCCTCTCTAATTCTCTATGCAAAACCGGTGGGTGGGAGGTATCTTAGCCCCTTTAATTTTTGCTTTTTGTCTTCACAAGACAAACTAGTGTAAGACTTTGTCTATTGTCATGTCACTATCAAGTGTCATGGACAAATGAATAAGACAAATACAAAAAGACAAACTTCTAAGCATGCTCACCCATATTTCGGTTTCTAAGTTGTAATATGGAGTCCATTTTATTTTTGTCAATTGTACAATTGTATGTCATGTGACATGTGACATGTCTTATGTCATGTTTTAATTTAAAATGCATATTTAACAAATTAAATATCATTTATAAATTAAATAAATCATATTTAACAAATTGACTAGTAATATAAAATTACTTTCTCATAAAATGGTCATTTAATTACTAGTTAGTATAATTCACAATATCTTGTAATTATAACTAACTTATCATTCTCATCTCGCATGTTTCGCAAACACCGATTAATATTAGTAATATAACTTCTTAAATTACTAAATAAAATCTTATTTAATCACATTATAATAAGATGTCATTTTTCTCTCTTATGATAATAATTTGTTCAATTTTAAGGAATTAATTAATCTGTATCGGCATACAACTAATTAACCTTTTCAATTAAGGGAGTCGTCCTTTAGGTGTGACCTCAAGGGATCAACTGATCACCACAGTCTCACGACAGTAATGTCAAACTCTAGCCAGCCAATCATTACCGATATGTGTGGACCAGTTGACTATATATATTATGTATCATCCCTTCCGTATTCTTGAAATGAGATTTAATAATGATATTTAAATCATGTGATCTCACTATTGTTGAGGACACATTTACCAACAACTACAAGACGATCGCTTCAACCCCACCGCGTTAATCACATAAATCGACGCAAGACAGCAAAAAGGATGGAGAAAATCAATCAAGTGGACCAACAATCAAGGAAGACTCTTCAAGCTCACCACTGGAGAAGGAGAGATGTTCAAAGGAGAACCAGAAAACGATGAGTTCGAGTCGGAGTCGGAGTCAGAGTCGGAGTCTAGAGAAGTCATTAGAGAGTCTACTCCTGTCGTTATCCCCACTCCCTTTGTTTCTCCTAGCTTAGTCTCGAGTAGTCACAGTAGTTCCGGAAATGCCCCAACCGCTGTCCCTTTGCCGCCACTAACCATGGATCAGTTGGCTTCTTTGTTTCAACTTTACTCAAATTTTAATATGAATAAATCAGGTTCTGCTTACTCTTTGTGTTATCTTAGTGCAATTCTGTTTACGATGATACTGAGGATGACCAAGACCCAGACTCGATCGAAATACCTCCCTACGTAGCCAAAGAAATACTACAGGAAGGGGAAGGGGGACCAGTAATAGAGGACACCGAACCCATCAATGTAGGAACCGAACTAGAACCCCAAGAACTTAGGGTAGGGACTACCTTGAGCTCTACCGAAAGGGCCGATTTCATAGACCTCCTAAATGAATTCAAAGACGTTTTCGCTTGGTCCTACAAAGACATGCCAGGGATCGACAGAGATATCGCTGAACATAGGATTCCGATTAAGCCAGGTTTCAAACCTGTAAAACAGAAGCTTCGACGAATGAGAACAGAATGGGCTCTAAAGATTAAGGAAGAAGTTGACTGTAACACCCCCATATTCAGAGGAGCCTTAACTAGGCCTTCCTTAGGATATAAGGACGTTACCATCCCGGTTGCCCGAGGTCAGTAATAATCAAATGTCGATAAAAGAACTATTAAGTTATATTACAAGCGATTTAAACCAATAAACGACATAAAGATACAACTCAAAAACTACTCGCTATGACCATCGTATCTCGTGAGAACTCATCCCTGCCCGGACTCCGCTATCAACATCACCAACACCGCTAAGACCGATTTGCTCACCATAAGGGATCACGGCAGACACATAACAAACAAACAACTACACAAGGTCAGTACTGAGATAAGACACGACAACGGCAACTACAATTATCAACACAATACAATGCTACTAATCTCAACACAATCACGGTAATTCAACCAACTCACATCGATCGTCCACTTTGGACCGATCCCGCCGATGGGGGACCGCAGCCGTACCCACCAAATCCCCGCTCATAATACCGAGCGATAACCCTGTCCATTAATGTGCACATCCCCTCCCGTGGCGGGTTCCACGGAGGGCGAAACTAGGGCGTGAAGCCACTCCCGCAAGTGACCCCACTCAGCCGAGACGCATCTCGAGAACCAGAGACAACAACCACAATCGCCATTACAATCGTTGCCATACAATTACGATACTAAGCAAACACCAAACAATCACAACAACTGACACGCTAGACCATCAACAGAAACTGAGTAGGCGAACCTACCTTTAAGCCACCGCAACCAATCCATGCCGACAGATAACATGTCCAGCGACCAAGCAACGCCTATAACCAGAATACCATCCTCTATTACTAACAGGCAAACCCTAACTAAAAGAACAAGGACACGGATGATGATTATGACATACCTATTAGGGGAAAAGCTCAGCAAGAGACCGCTACCCGACACAAGTGAGTCCTCCTAAGGTTCAAGGATCTTCAAAAAGGCTTCCATGGAGGTTTTGAGGTGAAGGGAAGGGAAAGAGGCGACTGAAGGATAGGAGGAAAGTGGCGGAAGTGATTTGCGGATTTAACAAAACGCGATATAAAACCCTCGCTGAAAACCAGGTACTCGATCGAGTACCCAACATACTCGATCGAGTGGCCCCCTACTCGATCGAGTAACCAAGCTACTCGATCGAGTAGCCTCTACTCTATCGAGTACCACTCTTAACACGCATCCCAAGATGGTTTTGGCACACTTTTCTAAGACTACTCCCGCTCCCATGGTCAGTCAACGCTGGTCAAAGGGTCCCTAAAAGGGCGGGTATTACAGTCTTCCCCCCTTAAAAAGAACTTCGTCCCCGAAGTTCAACTCACTTATCTTCCGCTCGAGACACGGGAACAACACGACCGCACCACTCTTTCCGCTCAAACCATAACTCCTTGGAAATACCATCCCCCCTAATGTCATCATCATCACCGTCTACATTTATACCTATCGATTCTTACCACTATCATGCAAGCATTATCACCGTCAACCGTTACTCTATATATATAAAACATCAAACTCGCAATGTGAATCACCACCCACGATCACCCAACATACAGTAACAACTATCAAACTATCAATCTAGAACATGTCTCATATCAACTTTCATGTGGTACAACTAATGCCACCATGTTACTCGGCAACGTGATTCGAATACGATTCATCGCACTATAACTATTTTTTTTTTTTTTTTTTTTTTTTTTTCATGACCGTCTCTTGAAACATATAACCGCATTCACTTTAAAGAACTAAAGTAATCCGTTATACTTCAGAAATTTTTGTAATTAAAGCAAAACATAATACCAACAACATTATAAACAAGCAAAACATTATTCAAAAACAGCCTTTTTATTTCGCGACATTACTCTTCCCCTCTAAAAAGGAACTTCGTCCCCGAAGTTCACCACCCAAATTTCAACGCATAATACTTATTATTTGATTCATGACATAGGTTAAAACATATTATTTACTGTGGACATTACTCGCTAAGCATAAACTCGTTAAATTATAAATCATACATAACTCTCCGGGACAACTAGTCGCCAACGATAAAGCACGTTAACTTTGCACGCATAGCGTATGAAGAAATGTAACCTCAATGAATAAATGGTAAAATGACATATTGTAATACTAAAACAACAAGAAACCGTCACCACTTCACTAATCGTTATCAAGATGTATATAAAACCGAAACTTGACTTCCAACATATAAAATTAATGGTTCAAAGGTCTTACTACGCACAACTAACTATGTTAAACATTAAACTCGCAATTATGAAACACTTACACTCTTTTGATTTTCGAAAATCTCCTGTAACAGTGCTACTCGATCGAGTATATACTGGTACTCGATCGAGTGCCCTGCTACTCGATCGAGTGTCTTGGCTACTCGATCGAGTAGCTCAAGATCAGAAACTTTTCTCTCTTTTCTTCCTGCAGCTACTCGATAGAGTACGGGGTACTCTGTCGAGTACCTACAGGCCAAATTTCTTATAAAACCTGTCATAAGTTAACATACATGCACATATTTGTCATATAGAATCGAGTCGGAATGACTCCCCGACGTCTAATATCCTGCAACAAGTCAAAATATCAAATCCGGCCTTCTGGCCAACAATACAAGTCCCAAATCAAAGTCGCAACAAAACAACTACTAAAGTCTAACAACACTACTAACCACTAACACCAACTACCATCAACAAGGATAAAACAAGGAGTATCACTCCTCCTGCTGCTCAAACATCACCTCATCATCACCACCACCAGAAGTACCTGCTCCCGATGACCCGATCCCCGCATCCACTCCTGCTCCTGTTCCTGGGCCCACGTACCATGGAGTCAAGCCACCGTAAGGAAAGGACTGAGGTGCCCCCCACGTCGACTGATCCACCCCGTAGGAATGGAAAACCCCTGAGTAGTCCCCAACTCCACTCCACCAAACTGGATGCGGTCCCTCGGTCCCTATCCCCTGAGCGTACGCCATCTCGTGCATGTTCCGGAGTGTCAAGGTAGATGACACTCTATCTGCCAAGTAGCTGGATCGCGTCTCCGGGGTGTCGAGGTAAGGGTGGCACGAAAAAGGATCCGCGCTGGCTTTGTGGCGCTACCGGCTGTGGCCTAGTCTCCGAGGCCCTCTCCCTCACTCGACGGGGTCCCCTCCCCAATCTGGGTCTCTCCACCACCGCAACTCCCGCATTCTCGCCCTTCGTCGGCTCCGGCATCACCTCGAGGATGGTGTCGTCGATGAGATAGGTCTGTAGATGGCGGGGTCTGTCATCATCCTCCTCCTCCTCCTCATCATCGGAGTCCACCGTCACTACCGTCGGCTCCAAGGGCTCCGTGGGTGGGAGGTGCTCAGGAGCTGGAATCTTCATCCAACTCATGCCCCACACCCTCCAAGCTAGACCACTGTCAGCCAAAGTCCTCAACCATTTCAGGTCGAGATAGTAGGCACGGTCCATAGTGGGCACTGGGGTAGCTAGAGGCACGTACTCCGAAGAGGCCTCAAAAGAGGTTAGCTTTTCAGCTAACCGAGTGGCGATAGCGCCACAACTCAGGTACCGGGAAGAGGAAGAAGCCATCAAGGCAAGGGCATCACAAACCATAGAAGAAGCATTAAAGACCACTTTCCTGGCCCGCTCCGGGTTGAGGTAAGATATCAGAAGCAAGACCTCATGATTATTCAGCTTACTGATATCCTTTCTGTCATAAAGGAGGTTCGAAAGAGAACGGAGAAAGACCCTCAAGGTAACAAGCTGAACGTCATTAATCAGCATGTTGCTCGAGGTGGGAGCTTGCTTCCCAGTCAGACAAGGCATCAGGCGGCAGACACCGCACTCGGCTGGAATATCGGTAATGGAGTCCTTAGGAGGCTTAGCCAACCCAAGGTGAGAAGCAAATTGATCCATAGAAAGCAAGAAACTAGTGTTCATTAACCGAAATTCAACGGTTTGGCCAGCGGGGTCATAGATAAAGGAGCTCATAAACTCCAAAGTGAGAAAAGGATAAGTGTGTTTCCTCAGCCTATTCAAACCCATAAGACCCAAGGTCTCGAAAATGTGACGGACATCCGTCTCTATCTCCAACTCCTCTAACACAGTAGTGTCTATACACCTCGTAGGTCTCATTTTGCGTTTTTGTAAGGCTACAAAACGCTCCCTCTGCTTGAAATCAACAAAAACAACTGAAGGGTATTCTGGAACTGCGGGTACCACAGTCCACTCCCTTCCCCATCTCGGGTGGATTACCCCTCCCCGTTTACTTTGGCGGATTCCAAGGTTCGGTCTCAGCATCTCGCTTTAGGCATAAGTTCAAACAACTTGTATAAACATGCAAACATTTACTTCATGTAATCTGAATTCGACATACTCAGCTAGGCACACCAATTTATCAACAACTTTCAACATGTGAAGCACATAATCTACGCCGTTAACTTTGAACATTAAGCTAAGTACACACGTTCACCAGCAGTTTCCAAAATTTGACATACAAGCTCAGATTATTACTACTCATAAGCCATAGTTGTGAAAGAAATTATCATGGTGATTACATATGCTCAACAAATTCGAATATCCTAGCATGCTTCTAAAGGTTGTTCCAAACACACTTCTAATCACATGTGAGGCATTCTTACTAGTTCATTGGGGAGAATAATTTGGAATATATCATTATCACCCTTCAATATTATGAACAACAACACAATTAGAATTTTCAGACGGTCTTTACAGCTGCGATAGTTTTGGCATATTTTCGTCAATTACCGTTTCTATTATCATATTGAAGTTCAACTTATACTTATAATGTCATTCACAACATCAATTTTCCAATTATAAATCACGAATTTCCATTTGAGGCACTTTTAAGACGGAGTTTTAAGGCAACTTTCTAAGGGTAAAATCATCAAAATCTATCCTCCAACATAATATAAACAATACTTAAGGCTCAATTTTACCATCTAACCATTGTAAAACAACCAAAAATCGATTTCAATTTTGGAAACCCTAGAAATTTCGATTTCAAATTTTGCAATTTCTAATCAAATCTACAGCAATTAGTCACCAACAAACATGGAAAGGAGGCATGTGAATCATATTTCAACTATCAAAAGCAACAACCTATCCATGTGAATCGAAATTTCAGATTATTTCACTATTCTAACACATTCAAAGCAATAAATCGTATAAATTAGGAAGGGAAGCATACCTTGATTGATTAACAAAGTAAGGAAACGAAATTATGCAAAGAAATTAACCCAATAATCACCACTAACCCAAGAGTATGAGAGGATTTGAGAGGAAATAAGGGTTGAGAGTAGTTTATGTGTGTCGAAGTATAGGGGAATAGGAAGAAGAAATAGAAAGATTAGGGGTTTTAAGAAACCCGTAGGATTCGCTCCACAGTAACCTACTCGATCGAGTGCCTAGGGTACTCGATCGAGTACCACCCTACTCGATCGAGTAGGAGCTAAATCATCGAGTATCTGCAGGAATTTTTCCCACATCCCGACATCATAGCTTCCTAACTAGATCGAGTGAGGTCTACTCGGTCTAGTAAACACCAGCACTCGGTCAAGTATGGTTAAGTACCGGTCAGAAGTACGAAGTAACTTGAAGATTCCTGCAAAACAACATGTGTGTCGATTCCAAACTAAGTTCGGAATTTGGCACCGATTATCGCCCTTGCTCACGCATTACCATCACTACTCACCGTCTCAACTATTAAAGCATACATTACATTACGCCACACAAATTGCCCAACTCGAATCATTTCTAAACATAATCATGCCATCATAATACACTTAAACTTACTTTACATGTTACTACTAAACTCGTGTTTACTTCAATTTGAAGCGTATAATTAATTCTTTCTTTCACGTATCACATAAATGCATACTTTTCAAAACAAATTAATCTACCATGTTTCACATTCTATCATAAGCAATTCATCTTGCACGAATCAAACATTACGCAGCGGAAAAATTTCAACCACAAATAGGCATAAACGCATTACTATATGCTATGTCTCGAATTATAACTCAACTATACTATAACTATCATCATAGTGATTCTTTGTGGATTTATAAACTCGTAGATGACTCCCGTCATCATTAACTTATAGCAAACACCTACGTGTTCACTATTCATGTCACAACATTCAATTCCACATTTTCATGCATCTCTATCACGTAAACTTTCGTCACATATCTCATAGCCATCATATAAGCTCACTAATCATTCAAAGAATTTCAATAATCTCATCAACAATTACCATACACGGCCTAATATATCACTAACACACCCCTATTAATTCCAACAAAGACTTAACCGGAGGTAGCTCCAAAGACAATTAACATACATATCACACATAGACACACGGACTCCACATTCCCATACCATGTGACTGGCTTAAGTGTCATGGGGCCAAGATTTTGAAATGAGGGCGCCTACTCACCCAAAATCTAGCATCAGCTGGGGCTCCCATTACGCAAACACCAGGTTCATTTTATTAGACTCCCTACGTTCATTATGTTCATTTGTTACAGGTTCCAAAATCGTCGCTCTGATACCACTTTGTAACACCCCCATATTCAGAGAAGCCTTAACTAGGCCTTCCTTAGGATATAAGGACGTTACCATCCCGGTTGCCCGAGGTCAGTAATAATCAAATGTCGATAAAAGAACTATTAAGTTATATTACAAGCGATTTAAACCAATAAACGACATAAAGATACAACTCAAAAACTACTCGCTATGACCATCGTATCTCGTGAGAACTCATCCCTACCCGGAATCCACCTATCAACATCACCAACACCTACTAAGACCGACTGCTCACCATAAGGGATCACGGCAGACACATAACAAACAAACAACCACACAAGGTCAGTACTGAGATAAGACACGACAACGGCAACTACAATTATCAACACAATACAATGCTACTAATCTCAACACAATCACGGTAATTCAACCAACTCATCATCGATCGTCCACTTTGGACGATCCCGCCAGTGGGGACCGCAGCCGTACCCACCAAATCCCCGCTCATCATACCGAGCGATAACCCTGTCCATTAATGTGCACATCCCCTCCCGTGGCGGGTTCCACGGAAGGCGAAACTAGGGCGTGAAGCCACTCCCGCAAGTGACCCCACTCAGCCGAGACGCATCTCGAGAACCAGAGACAACAACCACAATCGCCATCACAATCGTTGCCATACAATTACGATACTAAGCAAACACCAAACAATCACAACAACTGACACGCTAAACCATCTACAGAAACTGAGTAGGCGAACCTACCTTTAAGCCACCGCAACCAATCCATGCCGACAGATAACATGTCCAGTGACCAAGCAACGCCTATAACCAGAATACCATCCTATATTACTAACAGGCAAACCCTAACTAAAAGAACAAGGACACGGATGATGATTATGACATACCTATTAGGGGAAACGCTCAGCAAGAGACCGCTACCCGACACAAGTGAGTCCTCCTAAGGTTCAAGGATCTTCAAAAAGGCTTCCATGGAGGTTTTGAGGTGAAGGGAAGGGAAAGAGGCGACTGAAGGATAGGAGGAAAGTGGCGGAAGTGATTTGCGGATTTAACAAAACGCGATATAAAACCCTCGCTGAAAACCAGGTACTCGATCGAGTACCCAACATACTCGATCGAGTGGCCCCCTACTCGATCGAGTAACCTAGCTACTCGATCGAGTAGCCTCTACTCTATCGAGTACCACTCTTAACACGCAGCCCAAGATGGTTTTGGCACACTTTTCTAAGACTACTCCCGCTCCCATGGTCAGTCAACGCTGGTCAAAGGGTCCCTAAAAGGGCGGGTATTACATTGACAAGCAATTCAAAGCCGGGTTCATCAAAGTTTCCGAGTATTCTGACTGGGTAGCTAACATAGTACCCGTGCCCAAAAAGGATGGGAGAATCCGTGTTTGTGTTGACTTTAGGGACTTAAACAAAGCAAGCCCAAAAGATGACTTCCCTCTACCTCACATCGACATATTAGTGGACAACACTGCAGACCACGCGTTACTATCCTTCATGGATGGGTATGCGGGCTATAATCAAATTAAGATGGCCATGGAAGATATACATAAGACCGCATTCGTCACCCAATGGGGAACCTATTGCTATACGGTAATGCCGTTTGGATTGATCAACGCCGGAGCTACATATCAACGCACCGCAACTACTCTCCTACATGACATGATGCACAAAGAAGTTGAGGTATACGTAGATGACATGATTGTCAAGTCCAAGGAAAGAGAAGGACATATTGCGAACCTTCGAAAGTTCTTCGCAAGGCTATGAAAGTACAACATGAGGCTCAATCCTCAGAAATGCGCATTCGGGGTAACATCTGGCAAACTCCTGGGATACGTCGTTAGCCAACGAGGTATAGAAATAGATCCTTCCAAGATCAAAGCTCTGATCGAAATGCCACAACCTCAAACAGAAAAAGAAGTCAGAGGATTCCTGGGAAAGGTGCAGTATATAAGTCGATTCATATCGAAACTTACGATGATTTGTGAGCCTATCTTCAAGAAACTCAAGAAAACAGACCACACCTTGTGGGATGACGATTGTCAAAAGACATTCGATCGAATCAAGGAGATATTGGCTAAACCACCAGTGCTCATGCCACCACAACGAGATCAACCTCTTGGTTTATATCTCACAGTAACCGAAACGGCCATGGGTGCCATGTTGGCTCAAACTTTAGGAAGTGAAGAAAGAGCTATCTACTATCTCAGTAAGAAGTTCTTGGAGTACGAGTGCAAATACTCACAACTCTAAAAGACATGCCTCGCTCTTGTGTGGGCAACGAAGAAGCTACGCCATTACATGCTTAGCTACTCCGTCTAAATATACTCCAAAATGGATCCAGTCAAATACCTCTTCGAGAAACCCGTCCTCAACGGACGTCTAGCAAGATGGACCCTGATGCTCTCAGAATTCGACCTCAAATACGTGCCACTAAAAGCTATAAAAGGTCGCGCCGTCGCCGGATTTTTCGCAGAAAATCCTATCAATGACGCACAAACAATAGATGCTTGGTCGTTTCCAGACGAGGATATACTCCAAACTGATGTAGACTCCTGGGACCTATATTTTGATGGAGCATCGAACTTAAGAGGATTCGGAATAGGAGTGTTGCTCATTTCTCCTGAAGGCGAGCATACACCAATTGCTGTCAAACACGACTTCGAGGTGACAAACAATGCTGCAGAATACGAAGCTTGTCTCATTGGACTACAAGCGGCAGTGAGTTTAGGCATTAAAAACCTCCGAGTACATGGGGATTCATCACTGATCATCAACCAAGTTACAGGATCTTGGAAAATCCGAAGCGAAAGCCTCGCACCTTACCAGGCTAGAATAGACCAAGTCGCTCAATTCTTTGATCACGTAACCTACCTACACCTACCTCGGGAAGAAAATCAATTTGCAGACGCTCTTGCGAAACTTGCATCTTTGATCAATATGCCAGATCACATGATGGAAATGCCTTTGTGCATCGAACGACGGTTAGAGCCGGCTTATGTCCATCAAATCACCGATGAAGAGGAAATCGCACAGGAACCCTGGTTCCAAGCAATCCTGAATATTAAGCTTAATGGTACATATCCACCGGATATGGACAAGAGGGGACAACGTGCTATACGCTTACTAGCTTCCCAATACGTTCTCATGCAAGGAGAATTATACAAAAGAACACCTCTTGGTGTAATCCTACGTTGCCTTGATCATTCACAGGCACGAAAGGTGATGGAAGAAGTCCACGACGGAGAATGCGGTCCTCACATGAGTGGGCCCATGATGGCAAAGAAAATCACGCGTTTGGGATACTATTGGACCACAATGGAATCCGATTGCATCAAATACGTAAGACATTGCCACAATTGCCAAATCTTCGGGAATGTGCAACACGTCCCTCCTTCATTGCTCTATACAATGACATCCCCTTGGCCTTTTTCTGCATGGGGAATTGACATAATCGGGAAGATAACCCCAGCCGGAATAGGAGGTCACTGTTTCATTCTAGTAGCGATTGACTATTTCACCAAATGGGTAGAAGCGGCTTCCTACACTGGTCTTACAGCTAAAAATGTGGCAAAGTTCATACAAAACAACATCATCTGTCGGTATGGTTGCCCACATGAGATCATCAGCGGTAACGGATCACATTTCCAAGCTGAGACCGAGCAACTGCTAGCCAAATACAAGAGTAAGCATCACCACTCTTCGCCCTATAGACCACAGACTAACGGCGCGGTAGAGGTGGCAAACAAGAATGTTGTCACGATTAGCAAGATACCCTTTGCTTTATGGGGGTATCGTACATCTGTTAGGACGCCCACTGGGGCTACTCCTTTCTATTTGACCTACGGGATGGAAGCTGTACAACCAGTCGACCTAGAAATACCATCCTTGCGTATTTTACTAGAAAGTCAAATCCCGGAAGCCGATTGGAAGAGGGATAGATATGAAGAACTCATCCTCCTGGATGAACGTAGGCTACGTGCCTTGCAGAATGTCCAAACATATCAAGCACGTATCAAACGAGCTTTCAACAAAAGGGTTAGGCCAAGAAACATCAAAGAAGGAGACTTAGTACTTAAATCGGTTAGAGCTCTTTTACCTGTTGATCCACGGGGAAAATTCAAACCTAATTGGGCCGGACCATTTCTAGTCAAATCCATACTCCCAGGGGGTGCGGTTAGGATCACAGACCTAGATGGGAATGAGTTTTCAAACCCAACAAACCTTGACCAACTAAAGCGGTACTATGCCTAGAATAGGAGTGAAAACGCGCCTCGCGTAACCCTACGTGTCGCTCTTGTGGCACTAAATAAACGGCCCCTGGCCAAGCTGAAATAAGCTAATGTCACTATGCTCTTGCATTTTGACAAGTTCGTCATCCTCATATCATCAAATAAACTAAATTCGCACATTCAGAGTAAGCAAAAGCTCATGCTTCTTTTCTAAAGTTCATTACAAGCTCTTGCTTCGAACAATTATTCTTTTACATTTACTCGAACTACGCGCAAGGGTTTGATTTCGCTTTTTAAGTGAATACGTAGGCAATCCTTCACGGGATTCAACCCATTATATCTAAAATGAATAGAAGGACATTTGCATTGCACTTGAAATTCGACAAGGATAATAAATAGAAAATCACGAAGGTTTCATAACCATTTAACCTTTTTTATTTCATTCATTTTCTAATAATAATAGTACGCTACATAATAAAAATAGAATAGGCTATGATTCTAAAAACCCCACCTTTTTTATTACAATAATAATAATAATAATAATAATAATAATAATAATAATCAAATAATAAAGACTCGGGCTATTCCTCCATCTTCCCCTTGCCCTTGTCATTCTTGTCATATTTCTTGTCGTGACCTCGAGCCGGACGCTCTTGCGCCACTTTAGACCTAATCACCAACGGTCTTTCTCGAGGCCTAGCTTTTCCATTCTTGCCAATCACCATCTCTGCGACAGGAGTAGTCTTTGGTTTCTTCGAAGGTTGAACAACTTGAAACCCGGCTTCTTCTTCTCCCTCTGTCAGATGCTTCTCTTTCTCTTTCTCTTCCTCGCGCACCTTGTAGTCGACGGGCTCGCGCTTCCTCAATTTCTCGCGCTCTTCCGGAGTAGTAGCCTTTCTCCATCTCAGATAAGAATCCGACACCCATAAAGCATTGGCGGAGAAATTCAAGAACCACATGTTTCTTTGGGCCCATTTAATAGCCCACTGATACCGTCGTTTAGTACCAAAATTAAATTTATAATTCCAAACTAAAACTATAGCTAGTGATAGTAAGGGTCGAACCACAGAGAGACAAGGTTGATTTTGTTTGCTATTTTTCAGTCTATAAAAGTAACAATTAATTGGGGGTTTTGAAATTGATTGGCTGACAGGCTAATTGCAAAAATGAATATTCTTAACAAGATAAAAAAGAAGGGAACGGGAGCTTCGGTTCACCATGGAAAATAACAGGTCAGTCAAGCAGCGGAGGTCTTTTAATACGGTCTCAGGGAAGATAAGCTAGTCTTTCGATCAAAGCTCAAATAACCTCACGGTCTAATAATTCCCTAGAATTTATCAAAGCTTTCACTCAAGAGAAATTCTAAATCTAGCAATAAATCAAATTACCAATCTTTCGACCTAGCAAAGAAATCTATCAAAAGATAACAAGACCAATACGGAAGAACTCATGCTACACAACAATCCTAATTTCATACCATGGCTCACCTAATTCCCAATCAAAGGAATTACCTACGCATAATCATAACTACACTAATTGCGAAATTAATAATAAAGAACAAATTCAACATGATGGAATCTAACTAGAACAAAGGAGAGAAATTCAATTACTGAAATTAATTGATGAAACAAGAATCAAAATAACAAGTGAAAATAAGAAAAGGAAAAATTGCATAAAAAGCTTACTCATTGAATACCAAGAACAAAGCATCTCAATCAACGGTTTCCGTCTCAAAAACTAGATCTGAAAATTGAGTTTTTTCCAGAATGAAAACATAACCTAAAAGTTGCTGCGTTCTACTGATAAAAAGATACCGAAAGTTACTTACAAGTTGGGCTTTTAAAAGTCTAACACGAAAAATTAAACGTCAGCTCGAAATCAGGTCGATCGACTGGTCAGCACGGTCGATCGACTGAACATGCGGAACATTAGCTTCTGTCTGAGCTCCAATGGTCGATCGACTGAAAGGCTTAGTCGATCGACTGAAAATGCTGTGCAATGGCTCCTTGTTGCTTCCAATCAACTCTTCACTCCTTGCACGCATCCCAAGGTGAGTAAATGAACTCTCCTTCCTCTTGGCTTTCCTTGAACTTGCTTCCGGAGGACGAATTTGGCTTGATTTAGCCTAATTCTACGCATTCCTACAATAAATCATAGAAAATGCAAAGTAAACCGTTTCGGGAGAAATAGCAGCCTTAAGCTACCAATTATGCATGGAAATACGTGCCAAAACCGCAGATAAAGTGTATAGAATATGCACGTATCAAATCTCCCCAAACCAAACCTTGCTTGTCCCCAAGCAAGCACTATGACCCGTATAAAAAACTAAATGGAAAAGAGTACATTTCAGAGCTAACTACAAGTCAATGCCAAACCATTTAATGCCCAAAGTCAACCACTGCAAAGCTTAAATCAAGTGAACAAATTTATGCATATCATAGAATTAAGTCGGGCGTTCGACCTTGCAAGACTCATACAATCGGACTCTCCCGGATCACTCTTCTCTCAGCAAAGCAAATGGTAAGATAATATGTAAAAGAGAGGAAAGAAAAATATAGTCTCTCACCTAGACTGCGACCGACAAAACATGTACGCTTGACTAGCATGAATAATGATTCTATTCACCGTACATACGCATAACCACCGTCAAGGACTATCACATGCCGAACTATTGCAAAATTTGGATATGTAAGGCTAAGTGGTTAAGAAGGGGCAAAACAATTATGGGAAAGTGAAGGTAAGAGCCAAGCTAGTACCTAACGAACCATCTGAAACCGAATCCCGTTCTTACAACTCCATAAAAAATAACCATGCCTTTACTGACTAGGCAACACAAAAATCCAAACGAACGCCTCCAAATCAAGAGGTAAGCACATGAGGTGTGTCTTTATTTCAGCCAAGACTTATTATTTTCAAGACTCTTTTTTTTTCTTTGTTGTTGCTTTTTTTTTCTTTCACTTTCATTTTTTTGCTTTCAAGACCTGAACTGGTGGTCGATCGACCAATGATGGCAGTCGATCGACCACCCTGCACACTCCAGAGCATTCTGCCCAGGTAACAACTTCCTCTTTTTTTTTCATTTTTCTGAATTTTTTTTTTCTTCTTCTTTCAGGCTGAAGTAAATCCTTCACTTCTCAAAAATACCCGCTCCAACATTACAAGAGCGAACCAAAACAGCTTAAGACACCAAATTCCTCTACTACTTCCTAGCTTGGCACAATGGTAGGCTAAGTATGGGGTGTAGTTGAGGGCAACTGGCAATTTTGGCTTATAGTGGAGTTAATGGGGTAAAATGAGAAAGGGGATGATGCAATAATTCTCCAAACATGCAATACCGACCACAAACCAATGCGTATAGGCAATAAGCAATCAAAACTCATACACGTGCAAAACATGAAATGAAGGGAGTAACTACTCTCAATCCTAAATTAACCGGTCATAAATGTCACCAGTTATAGGCTCTATATCTCAGAAGGTATAAGTAGTTTGCCAAAAGTAATGAGTCAAGTCTAATTGCCCGAAATGGATTCCATAACAAAATTTGAGATATCGCTTTTAATTCTTGTTAAGCAGCTATGAAAAGGCAAGGAATGGCATATTTGACTAATAGTGCAAAATCATCATTAAAAACTCCAATCCGACTCAACTATATGCAAAAGTAAACGTGATATTTTTGGTTTTTTTTTTTTTTTTTTGAATGGTGAAAATAAAAACAAATGCAAGCAGAAATTAAACATGTGACTGAAATGCAATAGAAAACGAATGCAGATGCAAAACGAAAGGCATATGCAAATACCCTCCCCAAACCAAAACGCACAATGTCCCCATTGTGCTCAACAGCAAATCACCAGCAGAAAAATGGGAGAATAAAAGCATAAAAGGTAAAAGGAAGCGAAAAGAGAAAGGAAAATAACTCACAAAATACAACCTCCCCAAACCAGCCAAAAACGGGGAGGTCACCATCATCTAATCTCCACCCTCATAGTCAGAGTCTCTGTCCTCGTCGGACCCCGACTCACTCTCCTCCTCCTCCTCAGCAGCAGGAGTAGCTCTCCTAGAAACGGAGGGAGTGGCTCTCCTGGAAGTGGAGGGACCAGTAGTGGTGGTGGTAGTAGAGTGTCTCCTAGCAGCCTGAGGGTAGCCACCCACAGGGGGAACAAAGTAAGAAGGGTGAGCCCAGTCACCCTTTGGAAGCATCCCCCCCCGAGCTAGCTCGTCGTAGACCGGGAACAGGGCGATGGCCGTGTCCAATCTGTGCTCGTTGAAGCTCCTGCACAAATCACCCAAGACACGTGACATTGCCCTCTGGTCCATGACAGGAGGGACAACTAAGGGAGTAGGTGGTTGAAAAGTGGAGGTGCCAGCAGTGGGAGCAGTGGAGGTAGGGGGTGCCTGTAAAAAGGAGGCACGAGCCCTCCTCGAAGTGCTAGCAGAAGGTGTGGCCGCCACCAGAGGAAGCCTGTAACTTGGCAGGGGCGGCCGAGCTGCCCCCTCAACAGTGGTAAGGGGCAGGACAGGAGGGTAGCCCGTGACAGGGATGCGGTCACAAATGAAAGAATCAATCTTCCACCGCATCTGTCTATCGATCCAATAGACACCCCTCGCGTAAGAGAGGTCCATAAAACGCAGCTTAGGGTCAATGGGGTCCTCCTGTCGAGGGAAAAGTAAAACAAGGCGGTTGGCGATACGTGTCACCAAACCGCCACAGGCAATGGTGGTCAAGTTGCCCTCACTTACAGTCTGAAAGTGAGCGGCGGTCAGGTAGGCGATGTTATAGGTGCGGGCTCTCCGACGCTCAACGTTCAGATAGCCCGCCAAAATCGACAACTCAATATTATTCACATTATTAGACTCTTTACGGCCAAAAATGGTATTACCCATTAGCCGTAGAAAATAACGAAGAGGGGGCAAGTGGACGGAAGTGCCCGTCCTCCTCGACCCGTAAGTGTCACCGATACAAGACCACATGGTCCGGTGAGTGTCAGAGGGGTTCGAGGTTCTCCCCTCGGAGTAAAGACCCAGAAAACCCGCAAAATTAGCAAGTGTCAGAGAATAATTGACATTAAAAAGGCGAAAGGAAATGCAGGGTTTGGTCGCATCAGCCTCAAAGGCTTCGGAATCAAAAGCGTAAGAGGAAAAGAACTCAAGGGTCAAAACATAATATGTGACGACCGACTCATAACAGCCTAGTTTCTCCAAAGTGTCTTTGTGGAGAAACCGGGTAGCTGTGACCTTTACAGTCGAAATAAAGAAGGAGAATTTAGCGCGCTGAATAGGTTTATCAAAGATAACCTGCGGATAGTCAGGTAGACTATCCGTAGTGGATTCTATCATCAGGGGCGGTCCTCGTTGCCGCTTAGCTGGCCTTTGGCTTGATTGTCCCTCTTGCATTGGCGCTTTTCCCTTTGTCATTGTTATTCCTGCAAAAGAATCAAATTAGCAACAAACAACCAACTTAAGTTTCAATTTCGAAACCGAATCAAAATCGAGACGATCCAAGCAAATTAGGGTTTGAAATTTTTGGGGCAAATCGAAAATAACCGTCTCCCAGTTGCTAATTAGTGTCGAAAATCAAAGGGTAAAGGCTAGAATAAGCAATTAAAGTATATAAATGACCAGAAATCACACCCTAAAATCGTTTTCCCCAAATCGATTTTTCCGTCTCAAGGGCACATTACTCGAAGATTTTGCATGGAACTTTGGCAAAACTCGAATAAAAAGCATAAAGATAAGATTAGAAACATACCTTGATGATTTCTTTGAAGATTAAAATAAGAAAGGCAGAGAATGAGGGATTTGCAGTTGAAAACGCGAAAAAGGGAGAGGATATAGGGTTTGCTCTTTTCTGATTTTGGGAAAAATGAAAGAATGAGAAAATAAGGATAGAAACTCCCCTTATCGTTTGCCTCGAACTCGGATGGTCGATCGATCGACCGGTTTACTCGATCGATCGATGATCCTTCATTATCGTGGCTTCGGACTCTCCTTGGTGGTCGATCGACTATGTGACCCAGTCGATCGACCACTTCCCTATGCACAGTAGCCTCTGTTCTCATCGCTTCAGTCGATCGACTGAACCTCCAAGTCGATCGACTGTTTGAACTGGCAATTGGAATTAAATTCGTCAAAATTCATTTTGCCATCATAACTTCCTGTCTTTCTCTCGCAAAAATCCAGTAAACCACTTACGCACTTTGCATAAAATAAATTCCTGCAGAAATTATCAAAGGCGTACAATTTTCCCAAACCAAGAAATTGCAAATGCATGAAAATAAAGGAATCAAAACAAGAAAACTTAAAATGCAAATTGAATGAAATAACAAAATAGAAATCCTAAATTAGAAAAAAGATACAACTGGGTTGCCTCCCAGTTAGCGCTGGTTTAAGGGGTCCCGCACGACCCTTTTACCTCACTTCTCATCATCTAATAGCGGATCGAAGTACAAAACCTCGACCTTCCCAACATATGCATCTGATCCATGATAGTGCTTCACATATTGGCCATTTACCTTGAACCTTTCTCCAGCAGAGGTCTCCAATTCAACAGATCCGAACTTTGTGACAGCTGTGACCGTATAGGGGCCGGTCCACCTGGATTTCAGCTTACCAGGAAATAAACGGATACGGGCGTTAAAAAGAAGTACCTTATCACCAATATGGAACTCGCGCTTTATGATTCTCTTGTCGTGCCAGCGCTTTGATTTCTCCTTGTAGATCCTTGTATTGTCATAGGCCAGCAGCCTAAATTCTTCTAGCTCATTCAGCTGTGTCATGCGTTTCTCACGAGAGAGGTTAGGATCCAAATTCAAATCACAAATAGCCCACCAAGACTTACGCTCTAACTCAACAGGTAAATGACATGTCTTACCATATATCAATCGGTATGGAGACATCCCAATTGGCGTTTTAAACGCAGTTCTATAAGCCCATAAGACATCATCCAACTTAAGACTCCAATCTTTCCGTGATTTAGAAACAACTTTAGCTAAGACTTCTTTCAACTCTCTGTTAGAAACCTCAACCTGACCACTAGTTTGGGGATGATACCCCAAACCTCTACGATGTTGGACACCGAATTTAGTCAATAAAGCACTAAGTTGTTTCTCTTTAAAATGCATTCCCCCATCGCTAATGACAACCCGAGGGACACCAAAACGAGGGAAAATAATCTTTTTAAACAATTTAATCACGGCCTTTGCATCGCAATGGGGAGTAGCAATAGCTTCCACCCATTTGGATACATAATCTCTGACTACGAGGATATATTTATTACCTTGATTGCTCGGAAAAGGTCCTTGATAATCAATGCCCCCGGACATCGAAAATCTCGACCTCAAGAATGCCTACTGTGGCATCTCATGTCTCTTGGAAATATTCCCGATCTTTGACAAGCATCGCATTCAAAGAACAAAGCTGCGACAATCTGCATGCAAAGTTGGCCAATAGAAACCAGATTGGAGTACCTTAGCTACGGTCCTGGACGGACCGTGATGACCACCATAAGCAGAAGAGTGGCAAGCCTCTAGGATATCCTTCACCTCCCACTAAGGTACGCATCTCCGGATGAGATCGTCTGCACATTCCTTGAAAACATAAGGATCATCCCAAAAATACTGTCTAGCATCATAGGCAAACCGCTTCTTCTCGCCGCCATGAAAGCTCGGGTGGTATCCTACCTGTCACAAAGCAAAGTTAGCAAAATCAGCAAACCACGGAGGTGGATAAGACCCTGAAGTAGTAATAGCTAACAACCTCTCATCAGGAAAAGAATCATTAATAGGCAAAGAATCCTCCCTTTCTGTCAGCTGCAGACGAGATAAGTGGTCAGCTACCACGTTCTCTGCTCCTTTCTTATCTTTGATCTCCAAATCAAACTCCTGCAAAAGGAGTATCCACCTCAAGAGCCTTGGCTTTGCATCTTTCTTAATAAAGAGAGTCTTCAATGCTGCATGGTCAGTGTAAACAATAACTTTAGAACCTAACAAATAAGACCGAAATTTGTCTAAGGCAAAAACAACAGCTAGAAACTCTTTCTCAGTGGTAAAATAGTTGACTTGAGCCTCATCCAGAGTTCGGCTCGCATAGTATATGGCATTCAAAGCTTTATTCTTTATTTGTCCCGAATCGCACCGATCGCATAATCGCTGGCATCACACATGATCTCAAATGGGAGGTCCCAATCAGTAATTTGAATGATTGGCGCAGAAACTAGGGCCTCCTTTAACCTGTTAAAAGCGACATGGCACTCATCAGTAAATTCAAAGACAGCATCCTTAAGGAGCAATTGTGTAAGTGGTTTAGCAAATTTTGAAAAATCCTTAATGAAACGTCGGTAAAAACCAGCGTGACCAAGGAAACTCCTCACTCCTTTAACATTCACGGGAGGAGGTAATTGCTCAATCACTTGCACCTTTGCTTTGCCAACATGTATACCTTTATCAGAAATCAGATGCCCTAACACAACTCCCTCATTGACCATAAACTGACACTTTTCCCAGTTTAAAACAAGATTAACATCTATACAACGCGCGTGACTTTATCAAGGTTAGCTAAACAACGATCAAAGTCACTGCCATAAACCGAGAAATCATCCATGAATACTTCCATAATATTCTCTATATAATCAGAAAAAATCCCCATCATGCATCTCGAAAGGTAGCGGGCGTTACACAATCCGAAAGGCATTCTACGAGACGCAAAAAAACACCCGTGGACAGGTAAAAGTAGTCTTACTACGATCGTCCAGGATAAATAGGGATCCGAAAGAACCACGAATATCCGTCTAGAAAACAGAAAAATTTGTTAGAAGCAAGTCTTTCAGTCATTTGGTCAACAAAAGGGAGGGGGAAATGGTCTTTCTTGGTGGCGGCATTTAACTGTCTATAATCAATGCACATCCGCCACCCCGTCACTACTCGAGTTGGTATTAATTCATTTTTATCATTTTTAACCACGGTAGTCCCTCCTTTCTTCGGGACTACTGAATCGGGCTAACCCACTTGGAGTTGCCAACTGTATAAATAATACCCGCATCGAGTAGTTTCATCACCTCGGCCATAACAACTTCCTGCATCTTCGGGTTCAACTTGCGTTGACCCATGCGTAAGGCTTGTGGCCCTCTTCCAGCTCTATCCTATGCATACAAACATCGGGGTTGATGCCCTTAATGTCATCCAGAGAGTAACCCAAAGCCTTCCTGTTTTTCTTAAGTACACACATCAAAGCATACCTGGTCATCGTTAAGCTTAGAGCTAACAATAGTTGGAGTCTTGCTCCGTATCATCTAGAAAAACATACTTAAGATTAGGAGGAAGAGGCTTACGCTCTGGCACCTTTACCTCTCTACAAAGATAGACAGAATCGGCTTCAATGGTGTAGCAAGTGTTCACTAAGTTATCGTTGGCCAGGCTCAAAAGCATCTCATCTACTTCTTCATTGAGCTCGTAGCTCTCCATTGAGGCAACCAAAGCATCGGCTCCTCAAAGCATTCTCCATCAGTATTACCGCACACTCATCTAAATAGGTTAGATCGGCTAAGGGATCCTTGGCTAAGGATTCCCTCCAATTACAAGTAACAATCCTGTCAACAACATCAATAGAATAACACGTATCCTCATCGGCGAGGTTCGGTTGCCTTGTGAGCAAGATCGAACTCAATGGTGTCATCCCCTACCTCTAAGGTGATGGTTCAGCGTTTGACATCTATCACAGCCCCAAATTTGTATGTAAGAACGGTCTGCCTAAAATAATAGGTATCGACTATCCACCGCAATGTCCAAAACAACGAAATCGACAGGAATAAAAAACTTACCCACTCGAACGGGTACATCCTCTAGAACACCTATAGGTCTCTGAGTCGATCTATTTGCCATTTGAACGGTAATATCGGTCACCTTAAGTCTACCAATGTTTAACCTTTCGCAAACAGAATATGGCATGACACTAACACTGGCCCCTAAGTCACAAAGGGCCTTTCCAATTACGTGGTTACCTATAGTGCAAGGAATTGAAAAACTACCTGGGTCCTTTAATTTAGGTGGCACATTAACTTGTGAAAGAGCATTACACTCCTCCACAAACGCAACATTACCATCATCACGAAAATTTCTCTTACGATTCAAAATATCTTTCATAAATTTAGCGTAAGAGGGTACCTGGGTAATTAAATCAGTGAAAGGAACCGTACCTCGAGATTCTGGACCATCTCTAGAAACTTACCAAACTTACGCTCCAGCTTGGTAGCCTTCAAACGCTCCGGATACGGGACTGCAACACTGGCCGTAGGATCAGTAACCTTCGGCTTCCGTAGGTTTAAAACCCCCGTCAAATCATCAATGAGTGACGAATCATGCAAACTAGTTGACGGATTTGCATCTTGCTCTGGAGATCCAGTCGATCGACTGGTATGGGTGGTCGATCGACCAAGTAAGCCGGGCGTGAGCAGTTCTGTCGAATTATCGTCATCGGGTATCTCGTCGATTTCTCGAGGATGTTGGTCGATCGATTTGGATGTGCTAGGTGTGAATAGTTTCTGACCAGAAACTATTTTGTCTGACAATTCAGTCGATCGACTGGGAATGTTGGTCGATCGACCTGAATTACTGGCATTCAGACTCGTTTTTGCATCAGAATTCAAACGAGCTTCTTCATCATCTCCCGAGTCTTCCTTTGGCTTGTCGGGACTTTCATAAGAAAGGCCACTTCTGAGATTGATGACATTGATCGTCTCAACCGGCCCTTCACATTTAATTGAAGAATTAGCGGCTTGCTTAGCCTCCATATTCTCCAATTGTTTCACAAAATTCCGTGAGGACTCAATCCTTTGCTTCCATATTCGCCACTTGAACCAAAAGGAGTTGGACCATCTCTCTCAACTTCTCGATCTCATCAGAGTTTTGAACAGGAATCTCGACTTTCTCCTTGGAAGCTTCAGAAATCTCGAGCTTCTCGAGACGGGTAGAAATGGAAGTTATAAGTGTCATAACAGCAGTCATGTCTTCACTTTGCTTTCGTGACTTACCACGTGAACTTCCAAACTCAGCTTTATGGACTGCCATCTCCTCAATGGTGTTCCAACCTTTACTTTGACCGGTATTATTTTGAAACTGCCATTAGCATGTTTGCATCCAAGATGACCTTTTAATCATCATATAAAGCATTGTAAAATAGATTGCAAAGATACCATTGCTGGAAACCATGATGAGGGACAGCTCGGACCAAACTTTTGAAACGTCCCCATGCTTCACAAAAATATTCGTCGGCTCCTTGCTGAAAACTCGTGATTTTACTCTTCAAGGCATCAGTCTTCGAAAGCGGGAAGTACTTCTTGTAGAAGGCTAGTGCTAAAGATGTCCAATCAGTGACTCCAACTGCTACTCTATCGAGGTAGCGATACCAATCTCGCGCCGAGTCCTTCAAGGAGTATAAGAACATAAACCCCTTTACTTCATCTTGAGTTACCCCCTCCGGTATAGGTATTGAACAGCAATAGTCCGTGAAAATTTCCATATGTTTCAAGGGGTCTTCATCGGTAGACCCGCTGAACGATTCCGTTCCACTAAATCAATATAAGAGGAACGAAACTCAAATTTACCGGTAGAAGGGGTAGGTAAATCGTTGCCCCTTTGGAAGGTGGTGCTCCTTTGGCTGAAAATTATCATATATCGTAGCCATAACTTCCAAAATGAGAGTACTCAAGTCTTCCTCTCAAAAACCTATCTTCTAACTGTGCAAAAGCAAAACTAGAAGCAAAGGTAAGCAATGGCCTCAAGGAACAAAAGTTCCTTGAGACAAGGAAAATAAACTAAAATAAAGCAAACAGAATTACACCGTCTCCCCGGCAACGGCGCCAAAATTTGATACCGTCGTTTAGTACCAAAATTAAATTTATAATTCCAAACTAAAACTATAGCTAGTGATAGTAAGGGTCGAACCACAGAGAGACAAGGTTGATTTTGTTTGCTATTTTTCAGTCTATAAAAGTAACAATTAATTGGGGGTTTTGAAATTGATTGGCTGACAGGCTAATTGCAAAAATGAATATTCTTAACAAGATAAAAAAGAAGGGATCGGGAGCTTCGGTTCACCATGGCAAATAACAGGTCAGTCAAGCAGCGGAGGTCTTTTAATACGGTCTCAGGGAAGATAAGCTAGTCTTTCGATCAAAGCTCAAATAACCTCACGGTCTAATAATTCCCTATAATTTATCAAAGCTTTCACTCAAGAGAAATTCTAAATCTAGCGATAAATCAAATTACCAATCTTTCGACCTAGCAAAGAAATCTATCAAAAGATAACAAGACCAATACGGAAGAACTCATGCTACACAACAATCCTAATTTCATACCATGGCTCACCTAATTCCCAATCAAAGGAATTACCTACGCATAATCATAACTACACTAATTGCGAAATTAATAATAAAGAACAAATTCAACATGATGGAATCTAACTAGAACAAAGGAGAGAAATTCAATTACTGAAATTAATTGATGAAACAAGAATCAAAATAACAAGTGAAAATAAGAAAAGGAAGAATTGCATAAAAAGCTTACTCATTGAATATCAAGAACAAAGCATCTCAATCAACGGTTTCCGTCTCAAAAACTAGATCTGAAAATTGAGTTTTTTCCAGAATGAAAACATAACCTAAAAGTTGATGCGTTCTACTGATAAAAAGATACCGAAAGTTAATTACAAGTTGGGCTTTTAAAAGTCTAACACGGAAAATTAAACGTCACTCGAAATCGGTCGATCGGTAAGTCAAGACGGTCGATCGATGAACATGCGAATAAAAGAGCTTGGCCTCGAGCTCCGGTGGTCGATCGATGAAAATCTTTGTGCAGTGGCTTCTTGTTGCTTCCAATCAACTCTTCACTCCTTGCACGCATCCCAAGGTGAGTAAATGAACTCTCCTTCCTCTTGGCTTCCTTGAACTTGCTTCCGGAGGACGAATTTGGCTTGATTTAGCCTACTTCTACGCATTCCTACAATAAATCATAGAAAATGCAAAGTAAACCGTTTCGGGAGAAATAGCAGCCTTAAGCTACCAATTATGCATGGAAATACGTGCCAAAACCGCAGATAAAGTGTATAGAATATGCACGTATCACCCACTCTCTTCGGCTCTCTGTAGTAAGCGCCATAGCAGTCTGCGGGACGGTATCAATCCTAGGGATCGTCTGTTTCAGCCCAACTTGTCTCATCAGCTTTTCCGGGAAGATGCATACCATAAACTCCAATCCAGGAATGCGCACGGACCTAGTGGGATCCAAAGAATACACTCCAGTGACGGACTTGAGGTGCCACCACGGTACGACCCACCTGATCAACGGGCCATCATCACTCTTCAGCTTGTTCTTCCAGTAATCACAAACCCGCGTGAAGTCCACCATATACAACCTTGTCCTCATCGCAATCGAGCGGGCATGATAGGAAAGTGCATGAACTGGGGGCTCGATCAATCGGAGCCGTTTCATAAGCCAAACCTACCAAACGCAGGTATTAGACACCAAAACAACAACAACAACAACAACAACAACAACAAAAAAACGAAAAAAAAAAACGAAAAAAAAATAAAAAAAAAAAACAAAAAACGAAACGAAAAAAAAAAAAAAAAAACGAAAAGAAAAGGATGTCTTTTACCTGCAAAATGACGGGACTCCCCAAGAACGGCAGATCACGGTTGGATTTCCTATTATCCAAGCCCAAAATAATCTCTCCCAAGCATAAGCAAGCTGGGCTCCTGCGCAGCTCCATCTGCTCAACAAGGCCAAGAAGACGGGGATCACCTCTCAAGTCTTCATCAACGTGCCCTTGGAAGCCATACACATGCAACAAGCAAAAGCCAAATGCCCTCCGCCTAGCAACATGAGAAACGGTGGGGTCGGCCCGATTGATGAATCGATCTATGAAGTCCAACATTCTCACGCCTTTTGAGTTAACTAGACGGTCCACCTCAAGCCTAGTCAATCCAAGCAAGTCTCTAAATTTGCTCTTGTACCCTTGCGAAGTAGAAGGAATGGCGGGCAAGTGTTCGGGGTCCCACCCACCAATAGCAGCAATTTCTTCAGGAAAGGGGCGAATATCACCTCCAGGGAACGCAAAGACATGGTAGTTCGGGTCCCAATAGTCAAGGCAAGCATCCAAGAACGGTTTAACAACCTTGATGAGTTTCAAACTCAACAACGATCCAAAGTTATAAGAGCCCATATCATGCTTCTCCATATTTGAAAATTCGTTGGTCCATTCCTTCAAGCGGATCTCTAAAGTATTCATGATGAGAAAATTTATTTTGAATAATTTTGTGTAATTAGACGAAGAATAGACGGAAGATTTGCGTGAATAAAAGCTCCATCGACGCTTCTATTTATACTAATTGCAGTTTCCAAAAATCCGTCAGAACAGACCACCTTGGGAACAGGCGCAGCACCTGCTGCGCCTCTTCAAAGGGACGCAGCTCATGCTGCGCCTCTTCCTCAGTTTCACTTCTGTGATTTTCCGCGTGGGATCTTTCCTAATTCCATAACGAATAATTTCCTATTCCTACAGGTTATTATTTTGGTAAATACGGGAAGATTACCATGTTTCAGGTTTCCTAATTTCGCGAGCACACATTTCGAGGCGACATCGACATTTCTGCCATTATATCACACTTGTATATTTTCATTTTTAGGAAATAATTTTCATTTTAATTCTTTTTTTTTTTAGGAAATAACTTCATTTTAAATCATTTATTTTACCGAAGCTCAACATGTATATATTAATTTCAATTTCTTAATTTCATTTCTACATTTCTAACTTATAGATTTCATTTTTTTCTTTTTTTAGGGGGTAACCCTCCCTACCGTCCGTCCGGTCATTTCCGGCAAAATTTTTGCATTCTCGCGTTTTTTTGAGTCTCTCATTTTGCGCTAATTAAGGCCATATGTATATAAAAATGTATAAATTTGCGTGTTTTCTATGTAAATTTCGGCAGCATGACAGCGCAAACCGTCATCTACAAAACCTGTTCGAAAATAACCTGCAGATACAAGCAACGCAACCCAGCAGCAAAGGCACTCAGGCCGTCATATATATACCAAATGGAGGAAATGTACAAACTGGGGGCTCGAGCCCCAAACAAAGTCCAAAAAATGTTCAAAATGATAGTCCAAATGTACAAATGTGCAAAATACAGCCAACAAACGAAAACTACTGCTGGGCGCCCTCCAACTCTGCAACTCTCGCCACAAGAACGGCGATCTCGGCGTCCCGAACCTCGAGCTCCCTCAACAAGCGAGCTGTCTCCTCCCGAGACTGGGTCAACTCTCGCTCCAGCCCGCGGTCACCCTGTAAACAATAAATTGGCTCATGTCAATCGTTTCAAGCAAAATCAGAAAATCAAAAAAATCAAAAACGAACTAGACATAAGGTTCATACCTGACGACCTCGACCGCCGACAAGCGCCTCGACGGCAGTAGCTCGCAGCCGGTTGGCCACCCTCCACAACGCCACGAACCGAGACGGCGCAACCTGCATTTTCAAAAAAGAAATTCTCAACAATTGAACAAACTCAATCAAATGTGTTCTTACACAAAGGATATACAAGTTAGAGGCTCACCCTCCGAATCGATCTTGCCGTCGTCTAGGCCAAAGATCCGTCACAGCTACGTCAAAGTCACGCAGCTCGGAGATCGTCGTCCTCCCGGTCGCGTCAGTGTACTCAAGGGTCTCTGGGTACTCTGGGGGCTCGATGCCTGCCGCCTCGACCTCCTGCAAAGACAAATGATTCTCATTAATCGATGATCTTTCATCATAAATCTCATAATCGAATCAAGAGGAAAAATAAAAGATGCTCACCACTACCGGCCAGTACGCCAACCTCTCGTAAAGGAACGTCGAGTAGTCCTCGCCAGGAAGAAGAAGGGCGTCGCCACTGGCACCAGCCAAGTCCTCCTCCCTCTCAGCCTCAGAAGGCTCCCTAAACATCGTCTTAGGAGGATCGACGGGAACCGTCAACACGTCCCGCGAGCACTGACGAGCCAAGCGCTCGCCCAAGTACCACACAGGACCCATCGACGTCCTCAACAGTAGTCGGCTCGAGCTCCTAGGCCGAAGGACCTCAGCCACGAAAGGAGGTGCTCCAGCGTACTCCGCCCAAGGTCTGGGCACCCACTGTGACAAAATAAAGCAAAGATCATTCCTATGATCAATTAAAGGCAAATATAAGAAGCAAGTGAATATAAGTGAGATGCTCACGCTGCTCAGCTGAAGAGCGTTCACGTCCCGCCGGTAGACATTGTGAGAAGAACGCTTGCTCTTCATTCGGCACATCACCCAATCCCTCACCACGGGATAAGCCCTCTCCAGCGGCTCCGTCCTCTTGGGCGCGAGGCCCGGGAAGTAGGAGTACACCCACGCCTGAAAAGTAGAATAATCAAATGACGATCTTTCATGATTGGATAATGAAAAGAATTTACTTTGGTCTAAAGGAAGGTTCATACCTCCAGCAGTAGTCCAGGCCCGACGGCACCAGGAGAAGTCCCCTTCTCCATCAGCTCCGGACGAACCATGGCCCCTCATGAAGCGGATGAGGACCTCAAAACCAGCAGTGATCCAGTCCCAACGTCCCAGGGAACTCACGTCAGAAAGGAAGGGAAGAAGCTTCGTCGACAGCCTCTCGCCCTTGTCTCCGAGGTAAATCGAAGACAGAAACCACCAGAGCCACGGCGAGGCCCTCGCTCACCGGACAGGAGGAGGAGCCATCTCCCTCCCGTCAATCGTCACCAGCGCCGGGGTCTTCCCCGCAAAGTAGTCTCGAACGTAAGAACTGGGTATCAAACCCGGCACTGTGACAGCCTTCGGCGACAAGTTCCAGCCGATCAATCTCCTCGCCTCGGCCGAATACGCCCTCATAGCAGTCTCCGGCCACTCCACCTCCTCGGTCCCACGCGGCAGACCAGAAATCATGCCGTAGTCCTCCAGAGTGACTCCCACCTCACCAAAAGGCATATGGAACGTGGAAGTCGTATCCCAGAATCGGTCCAAGAAAGCGCGGACCAGGCTAAGGTTAGCCCGCAACTTCCTCTTCGCGATATCTCTCCAGACCTGAACCAAAGGACCGAACGCTCCACGCTCGATCATGGCCCTCTCCTCCGCCGACAGCCGCTCGTAGTGCTCCATCGCTGTCATGTAACCCGAGAACGACCTGATGTTCCCGGCCTCCTATTGTGATTTGAAACAAAGCTATCTTTAGTTTTGAATGAAATTTGAAAGAAATTTGAACAAATGAATGAAAAAGGTTGAGTAATGAGTAGTGAATTCCTATTTACCAAACTCTTCACCGTCCTGTAGGACAGGTGACCCTCTGCAGCCCACACCAGGTGCCTGCTCTCCCAAGTCTCAGCCCACGCGGGAGCTTCTCTCAGCTGACGACCTCCTCGTCCGACGTTGGCCCGTCTCGGGGCCTCCTCCTCCTCGACGGCCTCCTCCTCGTGAAACTCGTCCCCAGCAGCCATCACCCCGGCGGTGAAGGCCTGCTCTAAAGCCTCCTCGACAGTAGCAGCGTCGATCTCCATGGGAGCTCTCCCAGAAGTAGAAGCCTTATCACCTGCAACATTAAAGCAAAATTAGGCCGCGTCACGTGACGGCGAGCCTAGGTTAAGGGATTTTCGAGCCTTCAAAGCCCTGAAACCACTCCTTTTCTCGCTATCCTTGGCCATATTTTCACCTGCCCGATCACTCATGTGGTAATTTGGGTCAAGTCAAGCCTAATTCGAAGCCTAGTTCTGGGTTCGAGTCGAAATTTCGGCAGCATTTCGTTATAACGGCGATTATGTCCTAGAAAAGTGCCCCGAAAAAGCTGTCACAAACCAAAATTCCGAAATGGTAGAAAGTTTACCCATCATTCAAGGATCCCAAATATCAAGTTTCATCGCAAATGGGCATTCCTAAGGCTATTTTCGAAGCGATTTACGGTTCAGCTGTAAAACCGTCTCAAATTTCACTCAAAGGCTCAAAACTTGATGAAAATTCGACACAAATACATGGTTATGTTCCTAATATTACCTACTATCCATTTCTAAAGTCAATTTGACAAGGCAAATGCGTTTGGGGGAAAACCCCAAAATTTCGATCAAAAGGGTCATAAACCCTAGATTTTTCGGCTCAAAATTGGATGAATGTAGAAGATTAATGCAAGATTGAGACACATACCTCGATTATTCATGTTTAATGCAAGCTTTTGGATCAAACCTTGGCGGAAATGGTGAAGATTTGAGAGAGAAATGAGTGAATTGTGTTTCGAGCAAATGAAGCAATCCCTCTGATTCTTCGCGTTTTTACGCAGAAAAACCAAATTGGGGAACAGAGACGCAGCAGGCGCTGCGCCTCTTCCAAGAGACGCAGCTCTTGCTGCGCCTCTTCCTTTTGTTCCCTCCATACGGATTTTCAAAAATTCGTTATGAGTTCGTTATTTGTGGGCCCATCTTTGGTGCGCCTCTTCCCCGATGCTATTTTACTCTTTTGGTCCGTTTGACGAGTTTCTTTCGTTCCAGCCCACATTTCCAAGCCAGCAGCAGACTGTCGCACGCTATTTATTCCATCCAAGACCTTTTGCTCATCACAACGAGCATTTATTCCATCACAAAATTCGACACACCTTCATCATGTCTCTAGCGAGAGTAAGCGGATACACTTTCCCTCTCATGACAAGAAGAATAATTCCCTATCAAGTCTCCAGCGAGAGTAAGCGGACGTACTGTCCCTCTCAAGACATGAGGATTGACATCTACCTAAGCAGATTTCGCCTCAGCAGTTCCCGCCTGTGTCCTGCTACCCGCAATTATTTCCCGAAGACTATCCAAGCAGTTTTCTTTCAGCAGTTCCCGCCTGTGTCCTGCTACTCGCAATATTTTGTGTTTCCCCGCGGAGTTCGACAAGGAGTCGTTCTCCAGAAGTTCCCAAACCAATAGAGTTCTTACACCCAAGCTTTAGCTATCCTTAAGTTGAACTTACTTTAGGCCTCCTTCCCGTCAATGCTTTCCTTTAGGGTCCCACACCCTAGCACAAATCCTTATATATCTTTTAGGTCTTACCCTTTAGCTCCCATGCTTAACCGTAGCTCCTACGCACCTCCGGAAGCATCTCGAGAAGAAGTCTCAGGTATGGTCTCTTCTTATGGCTGGCGAGCCTCCTTACGTAGTCTAATGGACTTTAAACGACCCTCCCCGATAGTCGACAGACTCTAAAATGTTCCCGACGACAGGTCCTTGGTTCAGACCCCTTGAACCGCCTCGCGTCGCCATAGTCGTCAGGTTGTAATCTTCAATTGACCTGATGGCTATACTTTGACTTTCGCCTTGTCCAAGCCTCAGTCAAACTGGGGGCTCTGTAGATACCTCATTTCTGCATCTCCCGCAAACCACCCGGTGATGATTGGGCCGCATGTTTGGTACGCGGAACGATTTGCGACAATTCGTAAGATTATCGTCAAGTGATTGCTCAAATATTAATGTCTACCTCTTAGTTGTCATCTACGTGCCGATACGGTCGTTTTGTGATAATTAGAGTACATTCGGAGTCCGGGCCTAAAACCGTCTCCATTTTCTGATAACCGTTAAATCCCGAGTCAGAATGTTCTGGAATGTTCCGGATATTTCTATTCTATATTTCATAAACTTTATCTTTTAGTAAACAATTTCCCGTAATATTCACATAAGATATTAAGGAAAACCGGATTATTTCCGTCCTACCATAACTCAAACACGGAAATCTTTCTTCTTCAGGAGGAAACCACTTGGGAACAGACGCAGCAGGTGCTGCGCCTCTTCCAAGGGACGCAGTGGCTGCTGCGCCTCTTCCCAGGCCCTTTTCTGCGTATTTCTCGTATCTTTTTCATATCTTTCCGAGATTCACTTCCAAAGAGTCTCCGAAACCCTAATTCCTCCACGTGATTAGTATAAATAGGAGCCTTCGCTCCTCATATTTCTCACGCGAGTGTCCGCCCTTCTCTTCTCCCTTTGCATTCTAGACTTTGTTCTTACTTTTTGGCGTCTACGTGCTTGAACTTTCGACCACGTAAGCTCAGATCCTTCTGAGTACCAGCCTCCCCGTTTGCATGACCGACCAATTTGACCAACTACACCAATAATCAACTTAATTAATTAATCGTTTTCCTCTTACGAGGGCACTTTCTTTGCATTCGCGTCGAGCATCACTAATCGATATCTTAGTCCTTCTCGTTTCTTCAACATGTAAGTCTGAGGGTGTAAATCTCTCTTTTATTTATTGTATTTTATTTATTGTATCATCAATTGTAAGGTTTACGTCGAAAATACCATTAAAACCGATTTCTAAAAACCATGCTTTAAAACCTGTTTTTTACGGATTTCCAGTAGATAACCGTCGAGAAAGGACGCAAAGAATCGCTGCGCCTCTTGAAGGAGCGATTCTGCTGCGCCTCTTCGTGAGGCTGCCGCAGTTCCTGCTTCCTTTCTTCTTCGTTCGTCCTTTGATTATTCGTCAAAATCCTTTCTTTTGTTTCGTTTGTTTGTTAATTTTTCACCATGATAGCATATAATTCACATGTATAATATAATCATCATCATTAATATGTTTGAATCATCATAAATCCGACTTAAATCCCAAATAATCTAATATTTGCGGGTTTTCGTCATTAAATTCAATCCCGGGTTGTAGAGATTCAATTCATCAATATTGGGTTTCTGGAATTCGTCTTTGATATAGTTTTCATCCGTCTTTCGTTGTATTTATCGTATATTTGTCATTGATCCATCATATCTAACCTAATTAATTGAATTAGTTTGTTTGACTCATTAATATTTTTTCACTTCTATCATTAATCCATCTTATGTTAATTCGTTTAATTCCGTATTATTCACGTTTCACTGTTTTCACGACCCATTCATATGTTAAATAACATGCTAATCACTTCCATCCGAGTAAATGATACCCATTGATCATTAAAATCACCAATTAACATTAACGGCTTGCAATTACGGCTTCACAGCCAGAACTGAGCCAAGGAACAGACGCAGCGTCTGCTGCGCCTATTCCAAAGGACGCAGCTCTGCTGCGCCTGTTCCTGGCTGAGTTTTGTCCCTGAACTCCATTTATGCCTTGACCCTAGCATAATTAGTTTACGTATTAACTAACTATTAATCGTATTATCACCTTCTGTTTTGTCGTAATTCTTTATTCTTTTATTCTTTTTCTCAAATTATCCGTTTTAAAGGTATTTTCGACATAAATCACTTAATCCAATGTAATTATTGTAATTTTCATTATTGTAATTCATAATTATTATATTTCTTTTATTGTTTATATGTTCTCACATGTAACCAACATTAAATCCAACTTCGACCCAATTGTATGCTAATTACGTGTCAACCGACTTAGTATTAATTCTCACATGCTAGGATTAAAACTTGGATGTTGCATTGCATTCATATAGCCGACGATATATCGAGTACGAATAACTTCCCTAATCATTAGTAGAGGCCGCTATCGAGGCGGGCGGGATTAGGTGTTCGATCAAAAGAGCTTCCTAATACGTACCCTCACCCCTTACTCCAGATATCTGTGAACACCCGTGTTCATTGGCATCCACGAGAGTCATTCTAGACATAGAATGCTAAGGGTAACGATTGCTTAGTGTTCATGTCTCTACTTTGTGTCTAGACATGACACGAGGTATTCGAACGGTTCCAATTTCCAATAAACATTGGTGGCGACTCCATACAAAAATGCAAACGCTTGTTCACCAAGCGCCCCCGTGGGCCCATTGTCCACACACATACACACACCACTTCTTACAATAGACCACACATCTTTGACTGCCCGAAGGTCCAGTCCAGCCAGTGGGGGGACCGCATCCGTTCCCACCTAAGCGCCGCTCATCCTATCCGAGCGATAAACCCGTGTTCCTTAATGTGCACATCCCTCCTATGGCGGGTTTCACAGAAGGCGAATCAAGGGCGTGAAGCCACTCCCACAAGTGACTCCACTCAGCCGAGAACGCACCTCGAGAACCACAGACAACAATCACCACCAATTATACAAACAATAATCACCAACTACTATTTCAACACAACGTTAATCAATTACCATATCCAATCACAACAATGACACTAATCTAATTATACATCAACAACAGACCCTCTAAACAATCAACAGTACTGAGTAGGCGAACCTACCTTTAGCAAACCACAGCGATTCCTCGTCCGACCACAAGATAACAATCAACCATCAACACCACCTGTAACAACCATTATAACCATCTATTACTACTACCATGGCCATAACTAAAATCAAAGGATGACGATGATGATGATGACAACATACCTATACAAAGCAATTCGGCGTTAAGACCGCTACCCGACTCAATCATCCCATCCCTATGGTGTAACCACTCTCAAAGGCCTCATGGAGAAGAACTATGGTGGAGGAGAAGTGAAGTGACGGCATTTAGGTTTTGGAAGAAAGGAGAAAATGATTTGGGTTTCACTATTATATGATTTATAATTCCCCGCTGCAAACCCGTTACTTGATCGAGTAACCAACTTACTCGATCGAGTGGCATCTACTCTATCGAGCTACCAAGCTACTCGATCGAGTAACCTCAGCTAGATCGAGTACCACGCACACAAAGGCTCACATCGTCACCAGTCATCACTCTTAAGGTTTTCGAGGATCAAGGTAGGTGTCTAAGGTCAGTCAACGGGTCCCTAAAAGGACGAGTATTACAGGTGAAGCTCTAAAACAAAGGCAAAGAAGCAACAGTCCAAGGAGGACCACAAGATGTCATTTTCAGATATCAGAGATTGTTGTTTGCTTTCCTTAGGCCAAAACCTCCTTAATTTGAAAACCAAACTTGTCACCTCCCATCCCATGGCATAAGGACCATATTAGGATCATCACCCATCTTAGGATGTACTAATATTGGCAGGTGAAAGGATTAAAATGCCCCTGACAAAGAATTGCATCAAACAGAAACTTCAGTTACATTCCAGGAATCAGGCCTTTCTTGCAGATGCCACCATTTGCTGCTCAAAATGAACTAGGGTGCCTCCCTTATACCAAATGAAAGCTACATGAGTTAGCTTCCTCCTCTAATTTCAATCACACAAACTAATGCCCTGGAACTTGAGATATAGAGCCTTGAGTAAGTTCAGGTCAGGATAGGGAGTTCAGCAGGTTTCCACTGCAGTAGTAATGACTTTGAACAATCATATCTCTCAACTCAGGTTGAATAAAAAAGCCCCTGATAGCTTAATTTAAAGCTAAGTAAGTCATATTTCACCTCCAAAAATAATCAACCCAAGTTATTGAGTAAATATTCAGATATTGAATTTTAAACACTGACAGGTCATTTCTGAAATGACAGCATTCATCCTGCACAGCTGCTGTAACTTTGAAAACCCATAACTCCCAACTCATGAAGGTTAAAAATACCCAACATATATCAATGAAATCTAATTATGTTAGATTTAATCTCCAAAAGGAATTACCCAAAAATAACCAGAGGTTTGAATACTGACAGGTCAATTTCAGAAGCTGAGTTGCATTCAATCGTGACAGTCTTTGAAGGCTTATTGTGAAAAATAAACACATTGAATATTTTTTATTCCAACTCCATAGGAAACTAGCCTTCTTCAATATTTTATCCATATAAGGAACAAAAATGTTCACCATATAAATCTTGAGATATGGCCATCTGAATTCAGACCAAAGATTCTGAAATTGTTGATGTATTTCAGATTGTCTGTCTCATTTGGAAATTACTTTTCTCACAAAATAAAATAGCTTTTGGTCCCATTCCAAAGCTGATAATTAGATAACATATCAAGCTTTCTAATGACACAAGAATCAAAGGTTTTGCTTAAGTAAAACTTTGGATATGAAGCTTCAAAGTCAGGCCTGTTGTATGGATGTTTCAGAATGTAATGTAAAATCTCTTTCAGTTTGTGGCATTTCTTTGGGCAATCTCATGGACTCTTCTTTTGGAATTGAAAATGAAAGGCCCCTTGCCTTAGCTCCTGCTGCACTAGGGATTGGTTAGAAGCGCGGGATGGGATACTGAATGTCTCTTGGCGTGGCTACTCGGGTTGTTGCTCTGTCTAGTTTGATCACAAAGATGTAAAAACAATTTTCTCTATTAAAGTTAGTTGGCTTGCATTAAACATTTTTTTTTATGTTTTTGTGGCGTAAGTTTTTCTTGTTCTTGACACTCGTTAGATTAAATGTCTCGATGATCTTTGGAAAGCTTCAGCCTTGTTGATGTCATGTATGATGAAGCTCGTTTGTGCCCAAAGTAATGTACTCTACTAAGATATAGTGGCTGTAACACCTCATACACCAATGTGTCTTACCAAGACTACCTTAGCATATCAAGGTGCTACCATCTCGGTTGCCCATGGTAAAGTATATCAAATAGACTATCAAACAACATTTATTAAGTGTACAAAATTGTTTAACCAACTCAAACTGAAAACCAAATCAAAACTGTTTACAAATCCGAAAAGAAACCAACATAAAAGCTAATGTTTAAGATCACAGCGGAAGCTAGCTAAAGAACATGTGATGACTCTGCCCCGTCCATATCCTGCGAGCTACATCCACATCTAATACCTGCTAAACTAACTGCTCACCATCCCCGAATGGATCACCAAGGTTTTGAAAACAATAACGGGGTCAGTCAACTGCATAACCAAAATAAGAAATCACAGATACACAATCCAAACCAAACTGTAGTAACCATCCTCCAAACTCCAATAGTAACCAATAACCGAGCCAGGTTACCCAACGCAACAGGTAACCCTCGCCGCCACTAGGGACCACAGCCGTACCACCTAAACTCTGTTCATCACAACGAGCGAACCCAGATCATTAATGTGCACATCCCCTTTGTGACGGGAGCCACAAGAGGCGAACATGGGGTTGGAACCATCTCCCGAAAATGGTCCCAAAACAACAGTACCAATCAACAATACAATCTCAACCAATCTCAATCCAATGGAACATGTTATACAATCAATCACAATCAATCTTAAATCAATTATAAAATCAAATGAGTAGGGAAACCCTACCTTATCGCAATCCGTTATACCTGTAATACTACGGTTTTATGTGTCTATGTGTACTCTATCGAGTGGGACTTACTCTGTCGAGTAAGTAGTTTTTTACGCAAAACAGTAGACTGCCTATAGGGTACTCGATCGAGTAAGTTGGGGACTCGAACGAGTAAAGGCCACTCGATCGAGTAAGTCACTTATTCGATCGAGTAAGTGTGTTTTACGGGCTGAATTTGACGGGTTTTGCTAATATTGCGAGATTAATATAAAAGGGTTCGTCATTAGTTCTTAAACATCTTTTCAACGTCCTAAACTTTTCAAGAGACGATTAGAAGTTACGTGCTTTGCTTCTCTCGCATTATTGGCAAATCCCTAAGCTAAGTTCGTCGGATCATCTTGTTCTTTACACTGTTGTGATCATCGTATCGGGGGTAAGTTTCTTGTATAATTTATGTTGGGTTTCATTGATTTTCTTTAAAACTCTAATTACGTATTGTTGGGGGTTTTTGGGTGATTTGTATGGTTGTGGTGGTAATTATATGTGTGCATGTTATAGGAGGAGGATTCGTAGAGGAGACTTTCTGATTAGCTGTTGGATCCTCTGTTGGTGATTGCTATTTCAGGTAGGGTTTCCCTACTCAGTATTGGTTATATAATGTTGGTGGTCGTGTTGTTGTTGTATCTCTTATCGATATTGGATTGGTTTTGGTGATTGTTGATAGTATATTGTTGATTGGTTGTATAACTGTCTGTGATCTTTCGGGTGCGTCCCTGGCTGAGTGGAGTCACTTGCGGGAGTGGCTTCATGCCCTTGATTCACCTTCTGTGGAACCCGCCACAGAAAAGATGTGCACATTATTGAACATGGGTTTATCGCTCAGAGGAGATTAGCGGGGCTTAGGTGGGAATGGCTGCGGTCCCCCACTGGCGGCGAGGAGTACCTGTTGCGATGGGTATTCTGGCAAGGCTACACACTTTAGTGTGTAGTCAGGTGTGTGGTGATGTGACAGAGTTTGGGGATTGTTTGATTGTATTATCGTTTTTATGCAGCTGTGTATTTTATATAATCAGTATTGACCCCGTTTAAATGTTTTAAAAAACTGTGGTGATCCATTCGGGGATGGTGAGCAGTTATTGAGCAGGTATGATGGCTTATGCGAGGGATATATAGGATGGCGTCATCACATGTCGTAGAGTCTTCCGTTTTGTCTTGAACTAGTTGTTTAGTCGTTTGGATTTTGAGAACCTTGTATTTCTTTTTAGCAGTTTTGGGTTGTGGTTGTATCGCCTAAACTTTATTATTATTTAAGTACGTTTCGCTATTGTCCATTTGATTATCATTGCCTCGGGTAACCGAGATGGTAGCGTTCTCATACCTTAAGTGGTCCTGGTAAGGCACTTGGAGTATGGGGGTGTTACAAAGTGGTATCAGAGCGACGATATTAAAACCTGTAACCAATGAATCTAATGAACATAGGGAGTCAAACTAAAATGAACCCGGGTAGGAGTTGTAGGAGCTAATGCAAAGACTTTGGAGACTTATTAAAGTCGCAAACTCGCCCTACAATTTTGAACCAGTCACTATGGGGTGTGTGTCGGGATCGCTATGTGTTTATCTTGTGTTGTGTGTCTATATAGTAATGTGTGGTGTGAATCGGTGGATGCATGCATGTGGAGGATAGGAGATGTGAGGTGAAAGATGATGATGATATGATTATACCATCGTTGGTTGAATACGTGAATTGTATGATAGTTGATTTAAAACGTGGCTTATTAGAAACGTGACAAGGAAGTATTGTTGTTTGTGTATATAAAGAGATATCGTGTATATATATATATATATATATATATATATATATATATATATATGTGTGTGTGTGTGTGTGTGTGTGTGTGTGTGTGTGTGTTTGTCGTTTTGCATAAAAGTATAGTTGGTGGGAAAGTGTTGAGATAAGCATGCAGGTAGTATACGAGTCAGCATGCTTCGATTGAGTAGGGGGCACTAGATCGAGTAGGTAGTTTTTCGTTTATGGGCAGTAGTCTGTTTTTGGGCACTCGATCGAGCGGGTTTGGGCACTCGATCGAGTGGGGTCAACTCGATCGAGTAAGGAGGTGTGGCTCGATTGAGTACGTTTTTGGGTGTTTTCTGGTCAGGTTCTGGAGTCGGGGCACTCGATCAAGTAAGTGGGCAACTCGATTGAGTGACCTCAACTCGATCGAGTGGGTTGTGGCACTCGATCGAGTAGGTGCTGTACAGGTCGTTTTCGTGTTTTGAGATATGGGATGTGTGTTCATGTTTACCTTTTCTTATATAGTTCCAAGATGTCGCCGAAAAGAAACGTGTTGTATGTCAGGGCAGAGAATATGAGTATAGATGAGATTGTTAAGATGTTGGAGCACCAAGATGCTCTTACTGAGACTTTGAAGAAAGTGGGGAAAGATAAACAAGCGGGGCCAGATCACTCCAAGATAAGTATACATATAGCAAGGTTTAATCCTAAGGAGTACATGGGAACTAGGGCGCCAATTTTGCTGGATAATTGGCATAGAGAGATGGAGAATATATTCAATCTGGTTCATTGCCCAGAGGAATTTCGAGTGGAACAAGCTGCGTTCTACTTGAGGGAAGCAGCTGCAGAGTGGTGGGATAAGGTTAAGGTGAGTGCTCTAGACTTATATGTAAAACAGGGGTTACCTGCTATACCATGGGATGAGTTTAAGAGGGCTATGAGGCGAGAGTTTGTGCCGGAGCATGTGCATAGTAAGCTGAGAGAGGAGTTTGATGACTTTAAGATGACTTCAGACATGAGCGTTGCTGAGTACTACCATAAGTTCAACGAGAAATCTAGGTACACAGAGGACATGGGGCTGAGCCAAGAGAACTTGGCATTGAGATTTGAGAAGGGGTTGACACCCAAAATCATAGAGAAGTTGTCGGTAGGGGTCTTTACAGATGTCAAGGAGGTGTATGAGCGTGCCGGGAGAGCTGAGAGGTTAGTAGATATGACTAAGGAGAACCGAGAGAGAGCTTCTGAGAAGAGGAAGGCTGAGAGTGAGGGTGGTGGTCAGTCTAGTTACAAGAGGGGCGGCCATAAACAGGTCAGAGCTTACTCTTCAGGGTTTGGGTTTAGCGGCGGAACTTCTTACGGGCGTGGCCGTGGTGGTGGTAGTAGCAGTTGGGGTATGTCTTGTTTTAACTGTGGCGGTATGGGCCACAAGAGGTATGAGTGTACCAGTGCTGTGAGTGGGGGTTTCCAGAGACCGTCACATGGGAGTTTCTATCTGGGTCCGCCTCAGAGTTATGCTAGTAACAGGCCGGCTGGGTCGTGGAGTAACTGGGGTGGTCAGAGTAACAACAATGGTGAGGCTAACCGCAATGGCGGTAATTCATATCAGAGACCGACGATGAACAACAACAACCAGGGGTCGGCTGTTAAGCCATCTACCTCAGCTAGTACTATCCAGGGAGGTGGGCAGAAGACCAGTGGTAAGCTGTTCATGATGGAGAAGAAAGCAGCTGAGGATGATGCTCATATTATCACCGGTACTTTTCTTGTTAATGGAATATTTACCTTTGTTTTGTTTGATTCGGGGGCGTCACAGTCGTTTGTATCATCGAGTCATGCTAAGCGTTTGGGATTGAGTATGAGTCTGTAAGAGAGGAAGTTTTTATACCATCGGGTGAGTCTGTATCTTATGGGCGGTTGAGAGGTGTGTCTATGTTAGTTGGGCAGGTTGACCTACCAGTGGACTTGTTAGAGTTTCCTTTGGAGGGTTTTGAGATGATAGTTGGTATGGACGGGTTGGGTAAGTACAAGGCTAAGATAGATTGTCATCAAAAGAGGGTTTCTTTGAGAGGTCTTAAGGGGATTAATGTGTCTTATCGTGGGTTTGTTGTCAAACCCAAAGTTAAGTTGATTGCAGCAGTGACCTTGAAGTCTTATCTGAGGAAGGGGTGTCTGTTGATCTTATGCCATGTGAGAGACCATAGTATGGAGAGTCCGACAGTTGAGCAGATACCAGTGGTGGGAGAGTTTCCAGATGTCTTTCTAGATGAGATACCGGGTCTGCCACCGAAGAGGGAGATAGATTTCAGTGTTGAGTTGAAACCAGGGACGGGGTCAATCTCTAAGGCGCTGTACCTTATGGGTCCTAAGGAGTTGGAGGAGCTGAAGAAATAGCTGGATGACCTGATTGAGAAGGGATACATTAGACCTAGTGTATCACCGTGGGGAGCACCATTCTTGTTTGTGAAAAAAAAATGGGAGTTTGAGGTTATGGATCGATTACAGGGAGCGGAACAGAGTTACAGTGAAGAACAAGTATGCTTTGCCAAGGATAGATGATTTGTTTGATCAGTTGAACGGTGCAGCGGTCTTTTCTAAGATCGATTTGAGGTCGGGTTACCATCAGGTGAAGATTCGGGAGGAGGACATACCAAAGACATATTTTACATCGAGGTATGGTCACTATGAGTATGTTGTGATGCCGTTTGGGTTGTCTAATGCACTTGCAGTGTTTATAGATTTGATGAACCGGGTCTTCAGTCAGTTTTTTGATCGGTTTATTGTGGTCTTTATCGATGATATCTTAGTCTTTTCTAAGACTAAGGAGGAGCATGAGGAGCATTTGAGGATAGTGTTGCAGACTGATACCGTCGTCGGGTACCAAAAATAAAATACCTAGTTACACTAACAGAAGTCAGCGGTAAGTAGGGTCGATCTCCACAGGGAGGCGGTCACTATCTACTTGTCTACTCGGTCTGTCTAAGGTCACAGTGGGGGTTTTGATTGTTTTGACTAAACTAATGAGATTAAGGCAAGAGAAATAGAGATAAGAAGAATTAAGCAGAGGGAAAGGAAACTAGGATGTCGGTTCATCAATGAATGTCAATTAATTGCAGTTAAGGTCACAGATTAGTCGACGTGTCGGTCTAAGGGGCAATGAATATCTCCTTCCGGTCTCAATTCGCCCTAAAATACTATTAGCTTAGCTTCCGCCCTCACTAAAGGATTCTATTGTTCACTGTGGGTCTCACCCCTTCTAACCTTCCGGTCTAGGCCAAGACTTACCAAAATTAAAAAGGCTAATTGCATTGATTCAATCAGCAAGATACAATTAAAGCAGCGATTAACAACATAGACTAAAACAACAACGAGAGATCTGTAACCTAATTAGAAATTAACATTCATTCATCGAATCCCCTAATCCTAGCAGGCAGAATTAGCTAGACATGGTAAAGGGAAGAACAAAAACAAAGGAAAGAGAAATAATAAGCATTAAGTAAAAGGAGAGAAAAAGGAAAGACAGAATTACATTAGATCCGGAAAATAGAGAAGACAGAGAACAGTAGTGTAGATACCTCATTTCTGCACCTCCCGCAAACCACCCGATGATGATTGGGCCGCATGTTTGGTACGCGGAACGATTTGTGACAGTTCATAAGTTTATCGTCAAGTGATTGCTCAAATACTGATGTCTACCTCTTAATTGTCATCTACGCGCCGATACGGTCGTTTTGACAGTAATTAGAGTACATTTGGAGTCCGGGCCTAAAACCGTCTCCATTTTCTGATAACCGTTAAATCCCGAGTCAGAATGTTCTGGAATGTTCCGGATATTTATATTCCATATTTCACAATCTTTTAATCTTTGGTAAAGAATTTCCCGTAATATTCACACAAAATATTAAGGAAAATAGGATTAGTCCGTTATTCCATAAACTAAACACGGAAATCTTTCTTCCGCAGGAGAAAACCACCTGGGAACAGACGTAGCAGGTGCTGCGCCTCTTCCAAGAGACGCAGTGCATGCTGCGCCTCTTCCCAGGTCCTTTTCTACGTATTTTTCGTATCTTTTCATATCTTTTCGAGATTCACTTCCAAAGTTTCTCCGAAAACCCTAATTCCTCCACGTGATTAGTATAAATAGGAGCCTTCGCTCCTCATATTTCTCACGCGAGTGTCCGCCCTTCTCTTCTCCCTTTGCATTCTAGACCACGTTCTTACTTTTTGGTGTCTACGTGCTTGAACATTCGACCACGTAAGCTCGGATCCTTCTGAGTACCAGCCTCGTTTGCATGACCGACCAATTTGACCAACTCCACCATAATCAACTTGATAAATCTTAATCGTTTTCCTCTGACGAGGGCACTTTCGTTACATTCGAGTCGAGCATCACTAAAACGTTAACTTAGTTCATCTCGTTTCGTCAAACATGTAAGTATGAGGGTGTAAATCCTTCTTTTTATTATTGTTATTTACTTTTTGTATCATTAATGTAAGATTTATGTCGAAAATACTTCTAAAACCGATTTATAAAACCCTTTGTTTAAATCCCTTTTTACGGATTATCAGAGAACAACCGTCGAGAAAGGACGCAGCAACTGTTGCGCCTCTTCGAAGGGACGCAGCACCTGCTGCGCCTCTTCGTGAGGCCGCCGCAGATTCTCGCTTCCTTTCTTCTTCCTTAAATCCTCTGTCAATTCGTTGTTTTTTGTTTGTTTTCGTTTGTTCTTCAATTTCTTGACATAATAGCATAATAATTTCACATGTACATTGTTCATCATCATTAATACATATAATTCATCATTAATTCTCGACTTAAATCCCTTATAACCAATATTCGCGGGTTTTCGTCATTAAAATCAATCCGGGTTGTAGAGATTCGATTCTTCCATATTGGGTCTCTGGAATTCGATCTTTGGTATATTTCCATCTGTCTATTGTCGTATCCGTCATTAATTCGTTATATTTACCCTATTTAGTTCACCGATGTCACTAATCAATCTTTCATTCATGTAATTAATTCATCCACATTTGTTTCATCCATGTTTTATCGTTTTTATGACTCATTCGCATGTAATTAACCTATTAATCACTTTCATCCGAGTCGAATATCATAATCAATCATTAAATTCACCCACGAATATTAACGATTTGCGATTCGGCTTCACGCCCGAACTCAATTTTTTGCCTTGAACAGAAGACGCAAAGAATCGCTGCGCCTCTTCCAGAGGGCACAGCTCTGCTGCGCCTGTTCCAGGTTGACTTCTGTCTCTGAACTTCCGTTCTGCTTTGACCTAGTTTAATTAGTTTACGTATTTAATTAACTATTAATCATATTATTGCCTAATTCCTGTTCGTTAATTCGTTTGTTTATTCTTTCTCAAATTATCCGTTTTGAAAGTATTTTCGACATAAATCATTGAATCCGATGTAATTATTATAATTTTCATTATTGTATTTATTGTATTTCTTTTATTGTACCATTTGTATGCCTTCACATGTAATTGAATCTAAATTCCTACTTCGACCTAATTGTTTGCTAATTAATTGTTTACCGACTTAGTTAATTTCTCACATGTTAGGATTAAAACTTGGATGTTGCATTGCATGCATATAATCGACAATATATCGAGTATAGATAATTTCCCTAATCATTAGTAGAGGCCGCTATCGAGGCGGGCGGGATTAGGTGTTCGATCAAAAGAGCTTCCTAATACGTACCCTCACCCCTTACTCCAGATCTCTGTGAACATCCGTGTTCATTGGCATCCACGAGAGTCATTCTAGACATAGAATGCTAAGGGTAACGAGTTCTTGGTGTTCATGTCACTACTTTGTGTCTTGACATGACACGAGGTATTCGAACAGTTTCCAATTTTCCACAATAAATTTGTGGCGACTCCACAAACGCAAACGCTTGTTCTCCTCCCAAGCGCCCCCGTGGGCCCGCGTCCATAAGTAGCAAGGTAACGTAAAGATTAATGTGTGATAGATGATAGATCAGAGAGAGAAGAGCGTTAGAAATGACGTCTCTCCTTCCTATATATAAGAAAATAGGATTTTATTTAACCTAACGACGAAATAAAACTAAAAAGCCCGAGCCCAATAGCAAACCACTCGATCGAGTGATTTAAACCACTCGATCGAGCAGAATCAAGCCCAAACCACTCGATCGACCAGAAATTATACACAATCGAGTAAACCTCTAAATGCAACTATTCGATCGACCACAACTTATACTCGATCGAGGTCTTCTACCATATAAAAGCATTCGATCGATCAGAAAACCACTCGATCGAATGACTTTGACTTCAGCAGCTCATAACTTCGTTAGTTTCAGCTTTGACTTGTCTTTTTAGCTCCCGAAGTGGCTTCACGCATCCCAAGACAGCTACATTTCCGCGCCAAATTCACTCTTCCTCTAAATGCATGCAAAACGGACGATAAAGGCTTGATTTCACTACTTTCTGGTCCATTCCTACAAATAAGGCAAAGCAAACCAAAGTAGCATATTCGGGGAATTTCGTAGCATAAAACTACGATAATAGCATAGAAATACGTGCATAAAAAGGCCTAAAGACTATATAAAATGCACGTATCAAATCTCCCGGAACCGAACCTTTACTCGTCCTCGAGTAAACTAAATGCAACTAATGGAACGGAAAAGATAACTCAGATCTAGCTTCAAATTCCCACTTAAACCGATTTAATGCAAGCAACCTAACACTTATAGCAAGCAGTCAAATGCAAACGAGTTATACGATGTTTATAAAATAGTTGAACCGTCGACCTTGCAAGACCTTTAATAATGGAGTCTCACCGGTCACTCTTCTCTCATGAAGCAAAGGGTAAGCATATATATGTAAGAGAGAAAGAAATAAAGTCGCTCACCTAAACTACGACCCACATAAACATGCATGCAACTGATATGATAGACAATTCTAACTACCACACATACATTCCAACCAACAAGGTCCGTCACAGCCGAGGGCTTACAAAAATATGGTAAAGTGAGGCAATGGGTAAGGAAAGGCAAAACATTTATGGAAATGTGGAAGTATAGGCGGCCAAGCTAATACCTAAACAAAACCAAATAACAACATCCAATTCCAACGCAATTATAGAATTAGGCGCATATGCCCTTCATTTGGCACAAAACCCACCAAACCGAACTGAAAATACTCCTCAATAAATGTAAATAAAGCATAAGAGCGAAACCGTCTCATCAAACAACATCTTTTTTCTTTTTTTTTTTCCTATCACGGTTTCCTTTTTCTTATTCAAATTCTTGTTTTTCTTTTTCTATTTTTCACGTTTTTTTTCTTTTTCTTTTTTTTCTTTCATCATCCTCCTTTTCTTCATAAATTACCAACTCCAAATCATCAGATACAAGCCAAACTTTGCACAATAAACAATATACCGCAAAACATACACTGACTAGCTTGACAAGGCAGGCTAAATTTGGAATGTAGTTAAGGGGTCAACAGGCAAATTTGGCTAAGGTGGAGTTAAGGGAAATTGTAAGCACCTCCCTGCATGTGACACCAACCACTAACCCGAATGTATGTAGGCAAAAAGCAATTGAATTTCATATATGTACAAATTAATGAACATGTTATGCAATGAGTAACTACTCACAATCCTACATGAAACTGGTCATAAATGACACCAGTTTATAAGGCTCTAGTTCCTTAGAATTTATAAGTAGTTTGCCAAAATTATCAGGTCAAGTCTATTCGTTCAGCTAAATTTTAACATAAACTCGTAGATATGCAAAAGATAAAGCTAAAAGATAATAGTTTTATGCAAGGCTTAAGCAAAACGACAATCGTAGTGCAATTTTATCATTGAAATCTACCGTTCCGACTCAACCTACATGCTAAATTAAACATGAAATTTTTCGAATTTTTCGAATTTTTTTATATTTTTATGAGATTTTTTTTAATTTTTATAAAAATTAAACAACAATGCATACAGAAAAAATAAATGTTATAACAAAAATGCAATAAAAACATAAATGCAGACACAGATATGGATGCATAACCTCCCCAAACCAAACCGTACAATGCCCTCATTGTACCTAAATCAGGGAAAGGAGACGCAAACTAGAAGAGAAAGAGTGTAGATGCGGAAGGCTTACAAGATTGCGCGAATAAGGGACCTCCCCAAACCAGCCAGTAACGTGGGAGGTCGCAAACAGCTCCGAACATCGTCACAGGAATCTAAGCAAGTCAAAAGCAACTCGATCGAGAGAGAATAACGGTTGATCGAGTGACTTGGGCATCTAAAACTGCTCGATCGAGAAGATAGGGCACTTGATCGAAGGCTTTTCTTTGGCAGGTACTCGATCGAGAAGCATAAATGCTCGATCGAGTGTAATTATCAGCGAAAGAGTTCGATCGAGTACAAAAAGTACTCGATCGAGCCATCCTCAGTATATTCCTGCAAAGACACAACAAAAACAGCCCGCAAAACTAACAAAACAAGCATAACTAATATAGTCTATGGTATGAAAACCAATTATTACAACTAAAATGAAATGTTTGAAAAAAACAACTAAAAATTAAATCTCTCCGGGTTGCCTCCCGGGTAGCGCTAGTTTCAGACAGGTCCCAGCTCGACCTTCTTTTCTTCAACAGCTGCTTCATTCATTCAAAATCAAAGCAACTCAAAGCTCTTAACAGTAGATCATATAACTGCGCATGTGCTACATAAGAGCATAAGTAGCACCAAAGTATAATAGCAACATAGGAAAATAACATGTATAAACATTTAAGTCTAACAAATTTCCTATGAGAGCTCCTAAATTTGTCAACAAAATAAAGGAGCTCGGGAGCAATTAGTAACAATCTAGGGTGCCAATTCAGGTTGACAAATTTCTGACGACAAGTACGGTGAAAAACTGTCAAATTAATCGTCCAACTAGGAGGGGGTATAGTATTAAAATACGAAACATGAGTCAAATAAGGCAATGTACTATTTAAGCAAACAATAATATAATTATCGTCAACTACCTCGGTGTGGTCGCTCTCAATGATGGAATCATTGACAAAGGAAGATATTACCTCTTCCGCGCTAGGAGCAATCACAGACTCAACTACCTTCTCGTCACCCTCCTCTGTGGAAACCGTTGTAACACCCCCTCATACCAAGGTACCTTATCAAGGACTACCCTAGCATGAAAGACTGTTACCATCTCAATTTCCCGAGGTTAGTATATCAAAGTTACCAATTCCAAACAACCTTTATTAAAGTATAAAGAGTTAGTGATTACATGATTCCAAAACCAAACCAAGGTATAACTGTGAAAGGTCTAATAACTACAAAGAATGCAAGCTAAGTCTCTTGACGGCGGAAGCTAGACTCGAGTGATGACTCCCCATGACTGTCCCATAGCTAAACATCTGCATTACCTGTCATAATCTGCTCACCATCCCCGAATGGATCACCGCAGGTTTTACAAAACAACAACACGGGGTCAGTTACTGCATAATCAAAGTAAGACAAGTACAATATGCAACCAGCTGATCATCCTCCATCCCCGGTCTCCCGATCTCACACAGTAACCGACTACACACCGAAGTGTGTAGCCCTGCCAGATTACCCATCGCAACAGGTAATCCTCGCCGCCAGTGGGTGACCGCAGCCCATCCCCACCTAGTCCAGCTCATCAACGAGCGACTAACAATCCCTGTCCCTTAATGTGCACATCCCCTCCCGTGACGGGTTCCACGGAGGGCGAACTAGGGTGTGAAGCCACTCCCGCAAGTGACTCCACCACAATCACACACACAGCATCACAGCTGTCACAACACCACAACCGTCACAACACAACCACACCAACATCGTCACCACAACACCCAACCTCGGATGATCAGCAGATAACAATAATTATAAAACATATGCAATCTCAATCAATTAACAGTACTGATAGGAGAAACCCTACCTTTTCGCAATCCCAGCACACTCAAGCAATCAATTATGATCCTTCACATATCCATCACCTACATAACATAATTATGTATATTTACCACCTAATAAATCAATTAATCATGCACATAACCTAGACTCATTATAACTTAATAGGAATATCAACTTAAAGAACAAACACGACTTTTCTGATTTTCCAGCACATGACAGACTCGGAATAAAATACATAATTAATTCCAGATAAATCAAATTGATACAAAGCCAATTGGATTGGAACCCCATGAGTCTTAGATACAAATTTTATCTAACGAAATTTTCTCAAATTCCAAATTTATTAAGGGTTTTCAGACTGATTTCCAAAAGCTGACAGAATCCATCGCATAAAAAGTATTGATTCATAAAACGAGTTTAAAACATTATTTTTCAGAAATTCCAAATTCTATTGTCATCTAGACTCTACAGATATGATTTATGAAAATGCCCCAAAACTGAATCGACATAAAAATTAGGGTTTCAAATCATTTTCCACAACCAAATCAGATTCGCGGACTTTTCAGCGACATGTTCATAAATAAATCACCTAGGACAAACCATAAGGAATTTGACCACGGTATTTGATATGCATAAAATAGACTTCAAATAAACAGGACTCTCTTTTCTAACTTTTCGAATAAGATGACTTTAAAATAGTGTAAACAATTGAATGAAATGGACTTACCAACAGGGAAATCGAATTAGGTTGAAAAAGATGAGAAATCTCCAATCCAATGAAAGGCTCGACACTCTTCTTCCTCTCCCTCTCTCTAGGTTTAGAAAATGGTTTATAGAGATGTTAAAATGAACTAGAAATGATATAAGCATTATAACGATATCCTTGGTCAAAACATAAAAGAAACCGTCAACTTGCTGAACCGCTTTACTCGGTCAAATGCACTCGGCCGAGTAACACACACTCGACCGAGTACCAACCAACTCCAACTAAAATACGGAGTATTACAGTCTTCCCTCCTTAAAAATAACTTCGTCCTCGAAGTTCCAACCCAACCTATAAAACATGGACATCTAACACTAACTCCACCAACCACGCTTACTTCTACACTATGGCTCACGATATCGTCTCAACTACAGCATAAACTCTCAATGCTAACTCCACAGTACTATCGGATACCCACAACATAAGTGTTGCCAACTCTGTCTTACTTCCATAACGCTCACTAGCACCCTCAATACCAAGACAATCCACCAAACAAGATCAACCGTCAAAACGGAATGTTACATTCTACCACCCTTAAAACGAACTTCGTCCTCGAAGTTTACTCACACTCGTAAACATCATACTACTACAAGCACTGCCATTACCTGTAATAAAATCAACCCCAACACAAATCCATCCTTTACTCTACACCAACACTCAAACTTCCGATTATACTATAACATGTTCAACCATCAAACTCTCTTTGTCGCATCCTACTCCTCTTAAGATAAATGTTACGTCCTCGTAACTCACTAATACTAGATCCTTAACTATATATTCTCATTATCCTCATCACTACCGCATGTCAACGATATCCGCCTATAGCCTCGACACCTACTACATCTATTCCTATATCCAGAGCTCTCTTACTCTAGTTGTTCTCATACCTCAATTCATTCGGCACGCCACATAACCTATACCACAAACGACATACTTCTTTATACATGCACTTATCTCCACAATCTTATCTCACAATCCTCAAGAGTTATACATACTCCCATTAGCTTTTCAAGTTCATCTCTTCTATTACCACAAAACTCACCCTTGACTTGACATGATACTAAGTCTAAAAACTCCGTACTCACTGTCCCAAGAAAAGGTGCTAAACCACATGTAGTTCCAGTTCAATACCACACATGCTCCACAATTCTCTTGCCACAATTATGTCCACCAACGCCTTATCTAAAACAAGATTAAAAGTACTCCAACAACCTCTCACTACTGTGTCCCATTAACAGAATATTATTATACTATGACAACCACAAAACCATACCTCACTCTCTTTCATATCATACTCTATAAAAACCAATAGAACCATACCCATACCGACACTGGTAAGAAACATCGGGAAACAACACAACGGTCTATATGCCCCGACCGACACTGACAAGAAATAGCAGTAAACAAACAACGATCTATGACGACACGAAAATACTCGTATCACAACACGAATTACCGTGCACAGTACACAATAACCACATTGATAGCCATCATAACTTTTACAATCTCATAACACTGACTCATCACAACTTCCTTGACCACAAGACTTTCTTAAAACTGCTCTACCAGATCACGACGCAACATATTAGACGGGATCACAAATACCAACCTTATGAATATTATCCATACCATGACTCTTGAGGCCGGAACCTCACACCATTACTTAAAGATATCATACATACACATATAAGTATAATATATGACGCGGAACATACATATAACGACCCGTAACTATCACGCCACACCATTACTCGTGAGGCCAGGACCTCACACAAAGTTTTACACACCTCATGGACCCATAATCGAATCTAACTAGCCAATCCTGATCACGAAAGTTACCACTTGTTAATGAATACCTCCCATCCGGACTTAACTCAAGTGCCCTTCAGAACATATTATCTCATACACACAATTATCACCCCCGGCAAACGTAGCCATAACATCAGTACCCAACTTCCAGTGAACACCTCATATATCCACCTTTCATACTCCCTCACAACCATACATACCAATCAATCTCCACTGAATCAACCCCATTAGGACAACTAACTTTCTTAATGTAACATCATCCTCAACCACTAGTGACAACAATACGACACCACCATCCTTCATGTGACCGCTCTCTTACTATCACTTCTTATACAACAGTTTATTTCCTCTTTTGGTTGTCATCCCATACAACGAGCATCAGATCCATCAACAAAATTTTCCTCAACATTATTCCCAATTATATCCTTTATCGTATCCTCACCTAACTCTCCACCAAAATCTCAGACCGTGCAAACATTATACAAGCTTCATACTCCCTTAATACCTCGAAACTCACGGCTAACACGTCGTCCCGTTCTCCTATATAACCATTAACTCACACCCTCTAATGAGGCTATCGTACATTTCCGTAATCTCCTACTTACTTCCTTCCCTCTTTCCCACTTTTCACGCAATAATACCAATTAATAATTCATGTCCTTCCTCTTTCTACCTAACTCTTTAGTAATCCGATTACCTCTTGTTACTCCACAGCTCAAATTCCATTAATTCATATAAATATCTTCTAATTCTTCCTTATAACCGATCCTCTCTCATCATACTACTCACTCACACTTGTCACTATCAAATCCACACACAAACGGTTACTTTTCAATTAGTCGTATCTCCCTTTCGTATCTCTATAAAACCAAAAATTCACCCCATATCATCAATTGCCCAAAGAATTACACACTAGGCTCACCTCTTGATATTTCAAATTCCCAAACTCGACCACTATCTACCCATCACGGCATAACTCGATCTCACTATACACCATTCGTTTCCACCCCTCTATAACGACCTTTCATCACATATATCCTTAACCAACACAATCCTAACCGTCTCCCACCATAAATCCTTACACATCCCAATTTGTCACTATTCGCATCCCTCAACTCAATCTTTCATTCTCGCGTTTTTTTTTTTTTTTACACTTGTATCACTCTTGCCCATAAACACTTACTTTTATATTACTCAACACACGACCATATCAGTCACCATATCTCACCAAAACATGCTCTTTACCTCGATTGGCTCATCATTCTTCCCTTTCCTTTTTCCACTATTTCTCACAACCACATTAACACATGTCTTCCTCATAAGCCGGCATTCTCCATATCATAACATCCGGTAACTTACGTATCAAGACCGTCACATAAATAAAAGAATGCGTTAAGACTCAAAACATACGTGTGCACATACCCCCACAACTCAAAACAAATGTAAGAACATAGTCACCGACTCAAAATTAAGGTGAAAATATAGCCACCGACTAAAATGGTCGTCCACTGAGGTACTCGGTCGAGTACGTGGCATACTAGGCCGAGTACAGGGTACTCGGTCGAGTAATAAGACTACTCGGCCGAGTTAACGACTCCAGAAGCTAAACAGAATTATCACAGAGAGATTACTCGGCCGAATATGGAATACTCGATCGAGTATAAAAGATACTCGGCCGAGTAGGGACTACTCGGTCGAGTATCGGCGCAGTTCTCAGCACCGTCCAGTTTTCATAAAACAGTCATATCTCACTCGTTACTTGGTCAATCTGAGCGTGTGACCTATCGTTAGAATCTTAAGAAGACAAGCTATCACCTCCAATTATAATTACAGCAATATCGTTTATAGAACTCAACTTATGACAGTTTTAAGACAACCCTTCTGTAATCGATCTTCATACAAATCAAATTTTCTAAACAAAACAACTTGAACATGAATAAAGTAAACCTTAACAACTCGATACTTTAAAAAACCAATAGATAAGTGAACTTTATCATACCCACATGAAAATTAAACACGACATGCATATATATAGACGCATGACCTTAATCACATGTTACTACCAACAACAAAACATTAACATCATCATGATCAAATACGCATGTACCACTACCCTTTTGAAAGCCACATAATAAACACTTAACATGCCAACATATTCCATACTAAAATTCAAATAAGTAAATCTCGCCACGCTTTTCACATGTTTCCACATACCACTTCTCATACCGCATTATCCAACCATTCAAGTTCCAAGTACCACACACATACACGACTCGACACACGACAGTCCCCCCCATGTGACCGGCTTGAGATCATAAGGGCCTTAATGCGACTTCGGGACGTCTCCCAAGTCTTTGCGGTAGCTCCAAACAAATCTCCCCGAATTCATTTTATTTAGACACCCTAAGTTCATTGGATTCATTAGTTTTAGGTGCCAGAATCGTCGGCTCTGATACCACTTTGTAACACCCCCTCATACCAAGGTACCTTATCAAGGACTACCCTAGCATGAAAGACTGTTACCATCTCGATTTCCCGAGGTTAGTATAGCAAAGTTACCAATTCCAAACAACCTTTATTAAAGTATAAAGAGTTAGTGATTACATGATTCCAAAACCAAACCAAGGTATAACTGTGAAAGGTCTAATAACTACAAAGAATGCAAGCTAAGTCTCTTGACGGCGGAAGCTAGACTCGAGTGATGACTCCCCATGACTGTCTCATAGCTAAACATCTACATTACCTGTCATAATCTGCTCACCATCCCCGAATGGATCACCGCAGGTTTTACAAAACAACAACACGGGGTCAGTTACTACATAATCAAAGTAAGACAAGTACAATATGCAACCAGATGATCATCCTCCATCCCCGGTCTCCCGATCTCACACAGTAACCGACTACACACCGAAGTGTGTAGCCCTGCCAGATTACCCATCGCAACAGGTAATCCTCGCCGCCAGTGGGTGACCGCAGCCCATCCCCACCTAGTCCAGCTCATCAACGAGCGACTAACAATCCCTGTCCCTTAATGTGCACATCCCCTCCCGTGATGGGTTCCACGGAGGGCGAACTAGGGTGTGAAGCCACTCCCGCAAGTGACTCCACCACAATCACACACACAGCATCGCAGCTGTCACAACACCACAACCGTCACAACACCACACCAACATCGTCACCACAACACCCAACCTCCGATGATCAGCAGATAACAACAATTATAAAACATATGCAATCTCAATCAATTAACAGTACTGATAGGAGAAACCCTACCTTTTCGCAATCCAAGCACACTCAAGCAATCAATTATGATCCTTAACATATCCATCACCTACATAACATAATTATGTATATTTACCACCTAATAAATCAATTAATCATTCACATAACCTAGACTCATCATAACTTAATAGGAATATCAACTTAAAGAACAAACACGACTTTCCTGATTTTCCAGCACATGACAGACTCGGAATACAATACATAATTAATTCCAGAAAAATCAAATTGATACAAAGCCAATTGGATTGGAACCCCATGAGTCTTAGCTACAAATTATATATAACGAAATTTTCTCAAATTCCAAACTTATTAAGGGTTTTCAGAATGATTTCCAAAAGCTGACAGAATCCATCGCATAAAAAGTATTGATTCATAAAACGAGTTTAAAACATTATTTTTCAGAAATTCCAAATTCTATTGTCATCTAGACTCTACAAAGATGATGTATGAAAACGCCCCAAAACTGAATCGACATAAAAATTAGGGTTTCAAATCATTTTCCACAACCAAATCAGATTCGCGGACTTTTCAGCGACATGTTCATAAATAAATCACCTAGGACAAACCATAAGGAATTTGACCACGATATTTGATATGCATAAACTAGACTTCAAATAAACAGGACTCTCTTTTCTAACGTTTCGAATAAGACGACTTTAAAATAGTGTAAACAATTGAATGAAATGGACTTACCAACAGGGAAATCGAATTAGGTTGAAAAAGATGAGAAATCTCCAATCCAATGAAAGGCTCGACACTCTTCTTCTTCTCCCTCTCTCTAGGTTTATAAAACGGTTTATATAGATGTTAAAATGAACTAGAAATGATATAAGCATTATAACGATATCCTTGGTCAAAACATAAAAGAAACCGTCAACTTGCTGAACCGCTTTACTCGGTCAAGTGCACTCGGCCGAGTAACACACACTCGACCGAGTACCAACCAACTCCAACTAAAATACGGAGTATTACAACCTTCCCGTAAATCGCAGCCTCAAGCGCATCCAGCTCGGCTTTGAAAAGGGGAGATTCATCGTATCCATTGTCATTGTCAAATTTGTCAGCTAAAACGAACTCATGTGACAAATCAATGCTCTCTTTGGCCAAACTAGTCGATCGAGCAAAAATAGAAGTCGATCGAGAGCTTCCTTCCTGATTTTCACTCGATCGGACACAATGGACTGCTCGATGTAGATACCCGGTATCTGCTGAGACTCCAACAAACACCCGATGATTATCGGACTACAACATGTTTTGGGAATCGCGGCGTTTGATCGACAGTTTATGTACAACTTTATGTCGGAAAACTTAAAACGATTTCGAAAATAAAACATTTCAAAACATTTCAAAAATACCTGGAGTGTTTAATGCACGGCGACTTGGTCGCGATGACACTAACTAGAGTCAAAACCGACACCAGATCAAAAACCGACTCAAAACTTCAAATCCCGACTCCAACAACGAGTCAAACCGAGTCAACCACAAAAAAAACAAACATTTCAAACCTTCTATGCTAAGATTTCCCGGATTTATGAATGGTCAAAGTACCAAACATATGACTACAAATCCTAGGATAGAACAAATCATGATTGCGTTTGTTGTGAAAGCGACAACACAACTCGAAGACCCGCGACGTGGCCCGCGCCTCTTTGAGCAGCCCAGGTGGCCACGTCGCTCAAAACTCACACAACCACTCATTCTCCTATAAATACCCCTCAAATGCCACCCATTTGAGAGTTACGCGAGTGTCCGCCCCCTCTTTTCTCCCTTAAAATTCTCGACTCGACTTCTAAAGTCACAATCCGACGCGTATTTACGACCTACCGATCGTAAACACGAGCCTTACACATTGTTTGGTACCGTCATCGTGCATTAAATCACTTGACCGACCACTTCGACCACTAAACCATCACTAAACTTTTAAAACACTCTTTTTACTTACCAAAACGGTTTTAAATCGAGTTTTTTCCGATCAAACGAGTTGTTACACTTACGTCGGTCACTCACCATAACCAAACATGTAAGTATGAGGATGTAAAAATCCTCTTTTATTGTGTTTTCATTTGTTTCATGACTCTAACATGCTAAAACATGCATAACATGAACCAAAACATGGAATAAACGAGCCAAAACTGATTTTTGGTGAGGCGAAGCCCCTTAGGTCGCCAACTGGCTCGCGCCTAAATGGGGTATTCAGACCAGAAATCAACCGTGTTTGTTCTCGTCATTTCCCTTAATCCATTTTTCATATTTGTAATCGGTTTTTACCATTTCAAGTATTTTCGAAATCTTTTAGTTTCATTTCACATGTTTTAACCATAAAGCATTTTTCACCCTTGGTTCTTCATACCATGACGGTTAAATCCGTGTTTCGGTGATAATATTTGGTTAATGACATTTAGAAGGTATTTTAAAGCCTTTTATTTCATTTCTTTACATTTCCAAACAAACATATTAGTCACCAACACAAAATCATCCTTGGTTCTACATACCATGCCGGATTTTAACCCGGGTACGATGACGAGTATCGACTAACTACATTCAAAATGGACTTAAAACAATTAGTCCATAATCATTTTTTAAAACTATTCATGTCAAGTTTGTCAAATCGAACCCGACACCGAATATTATCAAATAATGATGATTATTCGAGTCTAGTTCTTCAAATTAACAAATGCGGTCTAAACGACCCTTTCAAATCAAACCGGGTTCAAATACCCATTTTCAACACGTTTTATAACGTTTTCTAAATAGTCAGAACACGGCATACAACCGTTGGCTAACCCGCGCCTAAACAGGCTCTCCATTTCTCATTTTCAAAACCAGAGGGAGACCCCTTACACCGCCGGCTGGCTCGCGCCTCTTATAGCCGTGCAGTACGGGGCTGTTCCTTCCAAAGATTAGTCTAGGACAATCCCGACTCCGGTTAGCCCGGATATAGGACGGATCAGATGACTATTCGATTATTCAAAAGCATATTTGCAAAATGCCTTACTAAGACAAATGGATCATGTTATGCACCCTAAACCTAATACGGTAAATGGATGTTTAATTTCCGTCTTGCATGCAAATCAACCATTAATCCAACTCGACATCTTATACTTGATACTTGGATTAAATCAACCGACTTAGAAAGCTCTCACATGTTAGGTTTAAATCATTGGATGCACATTCATGCATTTAAACCGTTTTATCAACTTTTGCATTCAACCAACCAAGATCGATCAGTAGAGGCCGCTACACGCGGGCGGGATTGGGTGTCTGATTAAAGGGCTTCCCAATACGTACCTTTACCTCTTACTCAGAAACTTTGGATAGTGGACGACCTTATCCAGGGCGTACGAGAGTCATTCTAGAGATAGGATGCTAAAGAGGGACGATTTCCTTATCTTTAGTACCTATGTCAAACGCTGCTTTGTGCTTCGATTTGACCGAGGTATAAAGTGGAATTTGAACGGGTTCAAGGCATCCCACAAATGCTTGGTGGTGACTCCGAACATCTCTAATCGTTTCAAGACCCTTACCGAGACGAAACCGACCGATCTAAAACGATCCGGTCAAAATCATTTTTACGCCGCCGAGCGTGGCTTTCAAAAGACCGTTGCATGTCCACAGATTGGCTTGGTGTGCAGGTGGCCCGTGACTACGGATTGGTAGGTGGCCCAAATCCGCAGACCGAGACGTGGCTCATGCCCACAGATTGGCGACTCCGTTGGGGAATAAGAGGACACTTATGTCTTTGTGATCCCTAGATGGTGAGACTCGAACGAGGTCTTGGTTGGAATGCATTAATTGATATTACGGTCACGGTCGGGTTTCCTTGTCCGGGCCCACAACCTAACCCTTTTTCGACCAATTGGCTCGTTTCGTCGGCGTGAGTTTTCTCATCCCCGCGTTTTGAATCCCGATTGAGTCAAGCATACCGTTGACGTTACACATTTCTGTTTCGTCAAAGAGCTTTCATCACTTTCGAGCACGAGGCTAGGGCACCCTCCTTACACATTTTGTTTGGATTGGTATCCCTCTCTCAAATCGGGGTTTGATTGCTTGGTGTGTAACCCACCCTTCTAAGCCAAAACCCGTGTCAACATGATGCATAATATAATGAACTATGAGTGCTTATGTGCTATCTGATCATAAGTCCTTCCATGTCATTTTCAACTTTCAAAAACACCCTTTTCGCGCCGTTATAATGGCCATTTCAAAACTCGGTCTTTCGCCGACCGATTCACGCCTTTCTAGGCCATCGTAATGACGATTTTCAAACCCGGTTTCGTATAACCATTTCAACACGCCTTTCTAGGCCATCGTAATGACGATTTTCAAACCCGGTTTTGTATAACCATTTCAACACGCCTTTCTAGGCCGTCGTAATGACGTTTTTCAAACCCGGTTTTGTATAACCATTTCAAATCACCTTTTCACGCCGTTATAATCGCCGAGTCTAGACACGGATTTTAACCCATTTCGCGCCGACAATGGCTTTCTTTCAAAACCCGAGAAAAGCACACACCGTTTTCTCGAGACGCTTTCGGATCCCGAGGACCATGCACCGTCCCCGAGACCTTTTCAAACATTTCAAACTCGATTTTCAAAACATACAATTTTGAATTTCAAAACCGTCTTGGGAAGCAACACACTGTTTTCCGAGCCGACTCAAACTCAAACCGTCTTTTGCAAATAAACTTAAGACAACCCTTTTCAACTAATCGACTTGCGGAGATCTCTATCTTCGAAAGCCGTCAATAAAAGCGACAAATGAATCTTTTTGGAAATTCCTATTTTCGAAAACTTCAGTCCACCATTCCAATTCCGCCTCGTGTCTATCGAGTCAAAGCAAGCGTACTTATGGGTCTTTACTTATGAGTCGTCTCACCACGAGACCCGTCCAATGACGTCACGCCGTCATGATTGGACTCGTGTCAAAGGTTCGGTCAAACACCGTCACGTCATAAATCGAGTCAGCACCGAGGGACCACACACGGTCACCCCGTCTTGTTGAGTCGATCTTTGTCTTGTCCTCTGTGTTGTCTATGTTTAGTCTTGGAACCGTGTCGGATTGAGTTGTAATGTGAGCCGTTTTTCTGTCTCAGAGCCATGGCCCCGTCTTTAACTTCGTCTGTCAACCACAACGACAATGATAACAACAGAGATGTCATAATTGATCAGCTAGCCAGCCTGCTTACCGCTCTTAAGGTCACTCTGGATCGCGTCGAGACCCGTATCGACGCCCTGGAGAACAAGGAAATTGGGGAACATAATACCCCACCTCTGACTGAAACTGAGAAGAGGCTGAAACTCTTGGAAGAATAGCTCCTAGCCCGGGGTAACAATATCCACCTTGAAAATAACCGAAGGTTCGAACCTGTTGGGGACCAGTTACCTGACAACTTCACCCTGACTGATGTGCCCAAGTTCAAGGGAGTGGAGGATGTGGGGTAATATCCGTATAAAACCCTTAAATTTTAGGACTATAACGCAAAATTTAACATGTGATTATCGTCATAAAACAAAATTATAAGAGAAAACGATAAAGCATAAGAATTAACCTCGGGTCCTTTGAGATGCGGCCTAAGAACAGAAATCAAAGTAGATTTCCTCCTAATCGATACACCCAAGACCGTCTGAGACTATGCCCTTGTGCTAGAAATGTATTCTCTAATTGCCTTGCAATATTGAGAGAATTGTTGTGAATTTTTACGATGTGAGATCTAGAAATTTCAGAGGAAAAATGCCTCCAAAACCCTAATAATTTTGTAAATGAAAATGATTAGGTTACAAAAGAGAGAGAGCCTCTCTTTTGTTTGCTTCATTCGGCCAAACCGTGAGCCCTCATGGGAAGTGGGCTTCCACTTCCTCTTAATTTTAACTCGTGGTCCGGCTCGAAAAATGCTAAATGTATATGACGCGGTTTTATTATAAATCGTCATCGGTTATCGGTTATTAAAGCATCAACTAATAACACGGATTAGTTGAAATATTAATACATGTCCGACAAAGACAATATTGTATAATTAATTCAATATACATCAATTAAATATAATCGTTTATATTTAATTTACGAATTAACCGCTTAATTCGTCTTAGCCATTATTATTTAATCCGTATTAAATAATCATCTCAACATCGCGTTTGACTAATTATTAGTCAATGACTCCGACTAACTGCTTAGTCAACTTTGGCATCAACATGACTGTATTTTCATACCGTCACATCTCTCAAACGTATCCTATAGGTGTGACTTTTAGGGACCAGTTGATCACCGCCATCTGTATGACAATAACGTCAAACTTATCTAGCAAGCCAACCGTTATTGATAAACGTGGACCAACTGATAATAATACAAAAGTATACTCTTTGATCCTTTTAGAGATTTAAATGTTATTGCACTAACTGTAGAGGACACCAGCCCCAACAGAGGACCCACTCAACCACATCCGTGCTTTCAAAGACTACATGGCCATTAAAGGGGTCAAACAGGAGCTCTTTACCCGGATCTTCCCATCCTCTTTGGAGCCGATTCCTCGCCAATGGTACTACTCCTTGGATCCGAAAAACCTTACCACTTGGGATGAGATCGCAGTTGAGTTTGCCAAACAGTATACTGACAATGTCGAGATCCAGGCCAACACCCGTACTCACGAGGTGCTAACCCAAAATGACAAGGAAGGATTCACTGAGTTCCTAACCCGTTGGAGGAGGGTGAGTACTCAGTTGATCAGTAAACCGAGTGAATCAACTCTGGTCGAGAAGTTTGTCAACAACCTCCGCCCGGTTTATGCCAACCTACTGAGGTATCAGAATATCAAAACTTTTCAAGATCTGCAGATTCTGGGGACACGTATTGAGGACGACCTCCGAAAGGGTGTCTTAGCAAAGACCACTGGCAGGGGTTATCAAGGATCCACCTCAACCGGATCACGCCCTTACGGTCAGACAAACAAGATTGATGAGGTTAACCTCGTCGAACCATCTGCCAAGAAAACTGAACGCCCCCAGAGAGTGTTCACCAACATAGGGTCGACTTATGCAAGTGCCCTGAAAAGGCTCATGGACCAGGGGAAGCTATAACCGATCGGACCCACCCCGGATCCGACCGACGCCAAGAAGTCCCGATTTTGGAACCCCAACGCCTACTGTCAGTATCATCGAGGGAAAGGACATGATACCGAAAATTGCTTCAAGCTCAATCACCTCATTCAAGACATGATTGAGAAGGGAGATCTGCCTATACCCCCACCAACTAAACCGAACAACAAGACGAATCCTCTGGGAATTCACGCCATCTCTGACGATGAGCCGACCCTAGACTGCTCTCATCTCATCTTGTCAATTGACGACGAGGTGAATGTTCTGGAAAAGGATCCTTCAGACGGAGTGTTCGTGTTCAGTGCTGCCACCATGCTCACTATGTTTTAGCAAGTGGAAGAGGCCATAGCCAGCCTCTCTGAGAGAATCACCCGACTCGACGACGCCTACCGTCGACTCATCTTCAATCCCCCAACACCGCGTCCGAGGGAGAATTCCCCAAGCATTCAAAACTACCCGCCCCGGGATGGATTGCTCCTGCGACCATTCTGGCACAGACCTCACGAAAATCACCTTCAAAATAACTACCCCCATAAAAATCGCCCTCACAAAAATGTCCCCCACAAGAACTACCCACCGAGGAATACCCCTCCAAGGTATCCTCGAGACCCTGAAATTACGGCATATGGCGGGATGATGTTGAGGATGTCTATATCCTCCCAGGGAAGGAAAAGCGGACGAAGGAAATCGGATATCTCACCCGGTCCGGACGTCCCTATCAGAATCCGAGCAACTCAACGGTCGTTCCAACAACGAATGACCAAATCGTCCCAGAGGTGGACACTCAGCCAAAGGCCCCCGAGAGCTCAATCCTGAAACAGCTCCAGAAAGCAAAAGCCGAAATCTCAATTTGGCAACTAATCGCAACGTCTTTTGAGCATCGACAGGCCTTGCTGCAGGCCTTGGGAAAGCTAACCGTGCCCTCCACCTCTTACCTAGAAGAAATAGTGGCACACATGACGAGAGACGCCCCTGATCTGAGCAACCCGGTCGTCTTCTCCGACGAGGATATTCCCCTGTTCGGAGCCAATCATAACATGGCCCTGTACATCACCGTACAATGCCTCCAAAAGAATGTACCAATGGTCCTCGTGGATGACGGTTCCGCCGTGAATGTCATTCCTCTCAAAACTGCCCACAGGTTGGGTATCAAGGAATCTGATTTAATCCCAACGAATCAAGGAGTACGCGCCTACGACGGCACTCGTCGCAAGGTCGCTGGGCTAGTCATTTTGACCGTCGCAACCGGGCCATTAGAAAGACAAACCAGTTTTCAAGTGGTCAACATCGACGTGTCCTTCAACATGCTCCTGGGACGTCCCTGGATTCACGCCGTCAAGGCGGTCACCTCAACGCTCCACCAAAAGATCAGGGTCCCCTTCAACGGGAAAACGATCATGATCCCCGCTTCCCCAATCAAAGCAGTTATGAGGAGAGGGGTAGCCTCCCAAGCCATTGAGGAGGACGACAATGAAATGTGGGGTTTCCAAGCCGTAAACACCATAACTGATGAACCTGCAACCTCTGAGTGTGACCCGTTCACCAACCTCACGATCAACCGTATCATGATGCGTCAAGGTTATTTCCCGGGTTTGCCGCTCAATCCACTGAAGGACCCATTGCCTCCCTTGAAACAGGCTAAGGTCCCCAACATTCCCTTTGGGCTGGGATACGAACCTACCAATGAAGACATCCAGGAGATGAACCTCCTAATCCGAAAACGCAAGAAGCACGGAGTCATCCTCCGTCCCTACCACCTGACTCTCAACGGATACTTTGTCCCCGAGGGAGAGTCTGTACTCTACCACGGCTTTCCGAAGCCAATCTATGACTCTGTGGCCAGGGCTAGATACCCGGGAGTGGAGGTCTTCCAGGACTGCTACTTTATCCCCGACAACGTGGAAGCTGCATCAACTGAGTCCAAACCGTCACCATGCCTTGACGGACAAGCTGTCACACTCCTATTTGGGGAAGATAACATCAAACACCTCGACTATGAGGACATTATCAACATCGCCCTGAAAGACAACCAATTTGATCCAACCGCCTTGATCTCCGATACTGACCCGGAGAAAGCTACCCATGGCTGGAGGAAAACCATCAAATGGACCGATCGCCAAGGCCGCATTCTCAAAATAACGACTGGAGAAGGCCTTGTGTTCAAGGAGGGAGGTGAAGAAGGATCTGAGTCTGAGTCTGAGTCGGAGTCAGAGTCAGAGTCTGTCATAGCTCCTAACACTCTTGATATCCCAGTCAAGGTCCCCTTCCCACTGTTTTATCACAAAGTCGTGGTTGATTCAGAGGTTGAGTCTACTAGGGTCACCCCCACTTCCATGAATTGTGACAACCTGGAGCCTGTTCCAGGGGCCACTTCCTCTGTCGTGTCGCCTCTGATTGACCACGAGATGTATGTCCTTTCCGAGCTATTTGCTCGTGTCAACTTAATGAACGCTAAGTTTGCTTATGACTCGTCTCAATTTAGCGCAATGCGCACTCGAATGATTATGAGGAATTTGACTTGAGTGACTACCCACCTCACTTAGCCAAAGAACTTGACAAGCGGGAAACCAGAACCCCCATCATTGAGGAAACAGAACCTATTAACGTAGGAACCGACAATACACCTCAAGAACTTAGGATAGGGACAACCCTGGACCCCTCGGAAAGACAACAGTTCATTGACCTCCTCCACGAATACAAGGACGTATTCGCCTGGTCTTACAGAGATATGCCTGGGATTGACAGAGAAATTGCAGAACACCGGATACCCATTAAACCCGGAGCTAAACTTGTGAAACAGAAGCTACGCCAGATGCGTCCTGAATGGGCCCTAAAAATCAAGGAAGAGGTGGACAAACAGTTCAAGGCTGGGTTCATCAAAGTGTCCGAATACTCGGATTGGGTGGCCAACATTGTGCCGGTACCAAAGAAAGACGGAAGAATTCGGGTTTGCGTCGACTTCAGGGATCTGAACAAGGCGAGTCCAAAAGACGACTTCCCTTTGCCACACGTTGACATTCTGGTGGACAACACTGCCGAACATGCTCTCCTATCATTCATGGACGGGTATGCCGGGTACAACCAGATTAAAATGGCTGAGGAAGACATGCACAAAACTGCGTTCACTACACAGTGGGGTACATATTGCTACACGGTCATGCCTTTCGGCCTCATCAACGCCGGAGCAACCTATCAGAGGACCGCTACCACTCTCCTACATGATATGATGCACAAGGAGGTAGAGGTATATGTCGATGACATGATCGTTAAATCAAAAGAACGGGACGGCCACATCAATGCCCTCCGAAAATTCTTCGCTCGTATGCGGAAATATAACATGAGACTAAATCCTCAGAAGTGTTCATTCGGGGTCACCTCCGGAAAACTCTTGGGACATGTCGTTAGCAAAAGAGGCATTGAGATTGATCCAACCAAAATCAAAGCCCTTCAACAAATGCCTCAGCCTAGGAACAAGAAGGAGATTCGGGGATTTCTCGGTCAGGTCCAATACATCAGCCGGTTCATTGCCAAGCTCACTATGATCTGTGAACCGATATTCAAGAAGCTTCGTGCCTCCGACCACACCGATTGGGACGATGACTGTCAAAAGGCGTTCGACAGGATAAAGGAAATCCTATCCAAACCTCCTGTCCTCATGCCATCCCAACCAGGGATTCCTCTATCCCTATACCTGACTGTTACCAACACAGCCATGGGAGCAATGTTAGCACAAACAGTTGGCAACGAGGAGCGAGCCATCTACTACATCAGCAAAAAGTTCATTGAATATGAGACGAGTTATACCCAACTGGAAAAGACATGCCTTGCCCTAGTATGGTCAACAAAGAAGATGCGACATTACATGCTCAGTTACTCGGTCCACATCTACTCCAAGATGGACCCGGTTAAATACATCTTCGAAAAACCCGTACTAAATGAAAGGCTGTCTAGATGGACACTCATGCTGTCCGAATTTGACCTCAAGTTTGTACCCCTCAAGGTTATCAAGGGAAGAGCAGTCGCTGATTTCCTGGCGGAGAATCCCGTCAACGAGGATCCAACGACCGACATATGGTCACTTCCTGACGAGGACATCCTTTATGCCGACTCCGACGCATGGGACCTATACTTTGATGGTGCATCTAATATGAGAGGCTTCGGGGTAGGAATCCTTCTAATATCACCAGAGGGAGAACATGTTCCGATCTCGGTCAAGCTAGACTTCGCCGTCACCAACAATGCCGCTGAATATGAAGCATGTCTCATCGGCCTACAAGCAGCCATCACACTTGGCATCAAGAGACTGAGGGTCCATGGCGATTCCTCACTCATCATCAATCAAGTGTCCGGATCATGGAAAATACGATCTGACAGCTTAGCTCCCTACCGAGCAAAGATCAATCAAGAGGCCGAGTTCTTCGACCAAAACGACTACTTCCACTTGCCGCGAGAGGAAAATCAATTTGCTGATGCCCTGGCAAAACTTGCCGCGCTCGTCAACATACCTGACGACATGACATCAATGCCCCTATGTGTCGAAAGACGGAGCGAACCAGCTCACATTTGTGCCATTATCGACGACGAGGAAAGCCATGATGAACCTTGGTACCAAGCCATCCTCAATTACAAAACCAAAAACGAATTCCCTCCCAACTCTGATCAAAGAGGACAAAGAGCCATCCGTTTACTTGCATCACAATTCGTGATAAACCAAAATCAACTCTACAAAAGAACACCCCAAGGAATTCTCCTCCTTTGCATTGACCATCACAAAGCCAAGAAAGTCATGGGAGAGGTTCACGATGGAGAATGTGGCCCTCACATGAGTGCAATGATGCTTACACGGAAGATCACACGGCTAGGTTACTACTGGACCACCATGGAAGCCGATTGCCGTAACTACGTCAAACATTGCCATAATTGCCAAATCTTCGCCAACAAACAACACATACCACCATCCCTTTTGTACACAATGACGTCGCCCTGACCTTTCTCAACCTGGGGCATCGACATCATCGGGAAAGTCAACCCGATAGGCACCAAGGGGCATTGTTTCGTCCTCGTCGCTATCGACTACTTCACCAAATGGGTAAAAGCCCAGTCATATGCAGTCTTGACCGCCAAACAAGTGGCCAAGTTCATTCAAAACAACATCATCTGCCGATATGGGGTACCCCATGAAATCATCAGCGATCAAGGCTCTCACTTCCGGGCGGAAACTCAAGCCTTGCTGGACAAATACAAGATCAAACGACATCGATCATCCCCCTACCGTCCCCAAACCAACGGAGCGGTGGAGGCAGCGAACAAAACTCTTGTTACCATTATCAAGAAAATGCAAGACAACTATCGCGATTGGCCGAGCAAACTCCCATTCGCACTCTGGGGATACCGAACCTTCATTCGAACACCGACAGGCGCTACACCCTTCTACCTAGCATACGGTATGGAGGCGATTCAACCGGTAGAGTTAGAGGTCCCTTCTCTACGCATCCTACTAGAGAGTCAAGTCCCTGAAGCGGAATGGATCCGTCGAAGGTACGAACAACTCACTCTTCTAGACGAACGGCGACTCAACACCTTGCACAACGTCCAGCTATACCAACGACGTATACAACGGGCATTCAACAAGAAGGTTAACCCAGAAACATCCAGGAGGGCGACTTGGTCCTCAAGTCAGTTCGAGCACCATTACCCGTCGATCCGAGGGGAAAATTCAAACCCAACTGGGCCGGGCCATACCTGGTCAAGAAAATACTTTCGGGGGGTGCAGTGAGACTAAGCGACCTAGACGGGGAGGGCTTTACAAACCCGACCAACCTAGACCAACTCAAGAAATACTACCCTTGAACCCTATCAACCAACAACCTAGCCTAGTTTTACCACTATCAGCGACCTCAACCCTCTTCAAGTCAAGTTCCTCAACGTGTTCTGATTTGAGATTGCATGTTTTATGGAGTCTAAGCTGCGGCACCTTGCCCGTTTCGAATGTCCTTTGATCCGTCAAAGGCAACGTCCATTTGCACTAAAACAACAAACCCCCTGAACTACGAGCATGGTTTGATTTCACCTCTTCAGGTGGATACGTAGGCAGTCCCTCTTATGCCTGAGGGATACAACCACAAAACCCAATCAAATTCACAAAACATTTCGAACTACGATCATGGTTTGATTTCACCTCTCTGGGTGAATACGTAGGCAGTCCTTTCTTACACAAGAAGGATACAACCATCCCCACAATCAAAAAAACATTACCCACATACAAAAAAACATTCCCCATCAAAAAAAAAAGAAAGGGAAAGCCTTTCCCTTTCCCACAAAAATATAAAAATGAGCCTTTCTCCTTTTCCACAAAATACCACTTTTCCAAGTGCAAATGTTTAGGATGATTCAAATCGAATTGTCTTTACCAAATGGATGGAAGAAACAAGCGTTCACAATTTTCGACACGAGCAATCCTCTTATTTAATTAATAATGGGAAGGATTATAATTTCAATAACAAATAAAGCTCGACGAGTCTACAACTTGTCAAAGCTAAGGTGTCAACTAAAACACCTCACATAATAAAACTAGCTCAAAACACACAATAACTAGCTAGTACAACATAATAAAAACTCACAACAATAATACAACATAATAATAAAACGGGTAATGGAGGTCTTCACTCTTCCATTCTACCCTTGCCTTTTCCCTCGGGGTACATCTTCCCCTTTGTTCTTCTTGTTGGCCCGCCTAGCATGGACTTCTTCCTCGGAACGATTCCTAAACGGATCTAAGACGGCGATGGCCTCCGGTCTAGCACAAGACCCCATATTCGACCCGAAAAGAGCCAATGCACGGCCCATCATATTCTTGGGGCCGGAACTCCTCCTCTTCGGTGGTCTCATCACATCGGGGGTAGCTCCATCAACATACACCTCGAAGAAGGCACGGTTGGCCTTGCCAACCTTTCAATACTTCAAATCGACAACCTCGTCCTTACGAAATTTGGATCTCTCTTCTAAGGACGGAGCACGTGACCACTTGACATAAGCGGGAGTCACCCATGTAGTGGCAGCGGGGTTTGGCACCTCCCAAAGTGGCCGAGTGGCCCACCACCTTTCAAAGAATTCCACAAGCTCGGAGTTCCGGAACACATTCTCTCGGACAAGAGTATCTTGAACGAGCACCTTTTGTTGACGCCCCATTTGCCTCATGAGCCTTTCGGGATAAATGAAGGAAACAACCTTTAAGCCCACTACCATCAAAGAACGAGGACTAGCACCCGAAGCGGGCAACCCCGTGAAGGACCTCAAGTGCCACCACGGCACCACCCAACGGATATGAGGACCACCCTCCTCCGCCAACCTTGCGGCCCAATAGGCCTCGGTGGAAGCAAAACTATCCGGGTACAACTTCTTCCTCATGGTAAGGTGACGGATGGAATAAGAAGAAGAATCAACCGGAGGCTCTACATACCTTAGCCTCTCCAATAGCCACACTTGGAGGATCCTTGGGGATCCGAAAGAGGGAGCTTCTCCACAAGAGCCTTCCTTGTCCAAAGCTTGGATAATCTCTCCAAGCACCAACCATGATGGATCTCTACCATGCTCCATTTGCTCAATCACATGGATGAGGGTCATGCTACCATGGCATCTTGGCCCCTCCTTCTTCAAGACATCAACAAAGAGGTACACATGGACAAGGCAAAATGCAAGAGCCCTTCTCCTAGCCACCTCCGAGACATTAGCATCTAATCGGTTTGAAAAGATGTTAATAAGAGCCAACATATCCACACCATGTGGAGCAAGAAAAAAGTTGACTTGGCTTGTTGACAAGCCCAACATGGAACGGAATTTCTCCTTGTAGCACAACTGAGTCGGAGGAAGCACCGGAACACAACCCGGCCACCCACCAATTGTTCCAACTTCTTCGGCAAGAGGACAAAGCTCGCCTTTCGGGAAAACGAAAACATGATGTTTCGAATCTCAAAACCAAGAACATGCTTCAAGAAACGAAGGTTGCACCTTGACTTGACGAAGCACCAACAATTGACCAACTCCCATGCAAACGAGTTGATGCTTTTCGGGAGGCGACAAATCCCGGCACCATTGTCGCAATGCGTTCTCAAAAGCATCCATGAAATATTTTTGTGGAAGAAGAAGAGGTTTTGTAGAGATGTTTTTGTGTTTCGGATGATGAAACAACGAAGCGTAAACATCCCTATTTATACGAAATGATCAGCGCATTTTTCAGAAAAAGGGGAGAGCCGGCTTTCATAGCCAAGCTGCTCGCGCCTCTTTGAGGCTCCTCCAGGATTCCCGCTGTTGACTTGTCTCTTTCAACATGTGTTTTCTCCTGACACCCCAAACCTCCCACCGGGAACCTCGCGCCTCTTCGGGATGATTCAGGAAATTTTGTGTTTCCTCACACTCACATTTCCTTGTTTTCGCATTTTACGAAATCCGACACGGTTTCCATGACGCAGCTTTAAACATACGGATTTTTCTTTATTTTTTTAAAGGGGGGAAGGGCTAGTCGCCCCGATCCGCGATGGATCGTTTCCATGTCAGTCGAAATGCCGAAAATTTTTCGCTTTTTCACAATTTTCCGGCAAAAATCAAAATCGAAGATTGATAACACGACATCAATTTTCCTCAAAAAATTCAAGCACTCACAAATTCGAGTCTTGACATCAAAAGCCAAATATACTCGCAAAAATCCTTTTCTAAAATTCTTTCCTGACGGTTTGAGTTTGATTTTTTTTCGAGTCAATTTTCAATAAGTTCGATGCAATTTAATTCACGACACGAATTAATTGCTCAAATTTTCAAATCAATTACTTTTGAATTCCAAACACGACGACTTGTCACAGAATTTTCAAAAGTCACTTCAAAATTTCAAATTTTAACTTCAAGTCATCTGGGTTAATTTTTGTTTTTCAATCAAATGCTTTTACGTGTTTGCGTTTATGCGTATGTGCTATCTGTTGCCTATTTTCTACACTAACGATGCAGGAACTGGTGCGAAGCAAAAGGAGAATCAACAGCCGACAGCGCTCCTCCGAAACACAACACAAAAAAAGCCGAAAATCACAAAATAAACCACAGTCCAAAAACACATATATACAAACCGCCTTACGCAAAATACATCGACAAACGTCTATCATACAGACACTGGCCTAAAACAAACGTCTATCATACAGAGACTGGCCTAAAACAAACGTCTACCATACAGACACTGGCCTAAAACAAACGTCTATCATACAGACGCTGGCCTAAAACAAACGTCTATCATACAGACACTGGCCTAAGACAACGAACTGGGGCTATCCGCCACCTACCGAACTAAGAACTCCCTACCCTTCCGATCAGAAAAGAAAGGGGGCAACAGGGGAAACAGAGGAGCAACAGCGGAAGCAGAGGAGGTTACCATGATGATAACCCTCCGCTCCTGCTCCATGACAAAAAAGAAGACAGTGCCTTGCAGACTTTGGACGATGAGGAGGTCAAGAACCATGATGCGATGCACCATTCCGATACTGAACCCCACTCATCAGCCACCCTGTCTATGAGCCACAACGAAAAGGACAAACCGGCCATATCAGCCGCCTATCCTCCTCTACGGAAGAATCCTCCACCACCGCCTCGAATACGGCAGCCTCCTCGGCCGCTACAGCCCCTTCGGGATCGACTTCCTCCTCCAAAGCCTCAACGACGGACCCCATAGGTCCCAAACAATACCCTGTGATAAAAAAAACAACAAACAAAAAACATCAGCCGAAATTTCGGCATTACGACGGCATGAAATGGATAAATCCAAAAACAAAAAACACAACCTGCAATACAAAAACAAGGGGCAATCCCGCCCCAAACCATTCACAAAAAAGACACAAAAATGACTCGCCCCTCTTTTCAAGCAAAAGACGAGTAAAAACCACAAAAACGGCATTTCAAGACCCATATAAGGTCCGCCAACAACCCAAAATACATTTCCGACACAATGGGGATTTTTCTACGGTTCAAAAAGGCAATTCATACGCTAATTTGAGCCCAAACCGGTCAAAAATTCAAAAACGACCGCAAAAAGGCAAACGTGATTTTATCACGCCTCAAGGTGACCCAAAAGACCAATAAGGTCCATTTCAAGGCAAACTGACTCAATTCAAGCCCAAACAGGCGCTTATTTTGTCAGACGTAAGACCGTCGCAAAAGGCAAAAATCCAATTTTGCCCACAAGCATCCAACGAAGGTCCTTAAATGGCAAATACGGGTTTTCCCAACTACAATGCAACCTAGTGGGACCCACTACCCAAGCAAATAAACTTGGCATTACGAAATGAGACGGTGTCTCACCTTACTCGCGTTTTTCGAGCATAGGGAGCGGGAACAGGGACCAAAATGCAAACTAAAAGCACCCCTATGCTCCTAAAAAGGTTTCTAACCTAACGCAAACATCAATTTCACTCGAAATTGGCTCAATCAAAAACGCCCAATTCGATTTTTAGGGCAAAATTTCGCCCTAATTCAATCAAGCTAAAAATCAACAAATTTGAATGGATTCAAGAGGAAATACTTACCTTGAGATGACATTGTTGATGAAAGGTAAGAACTCGAACACGCAAGAAGGTCCCTTAATGGCGATTTTGCGAGATTTTGAGGTTGAAGATGAATAATCATCCGCAGCTCAACCTCGCGTCTTTTTAACAGGAAGTAGGGAAGCCGGCTTCCATCGCCAGATGGTTCGCGCCTAAACAAGGCCTCTCCCTTGCCTTTTCAGCGAAATTTGAGCTTTGGCCCAATTTCCACACAACAAATTCGGATTTTCGTTGACGATAATGAATGTCGTCATTTCCTCAAAAACAAACAAAACCAAATAGTGAAAATTCAAATTCGCTATTTTCAAAAATTTCAAGCAAACGGCGATCAAAACCGCCAACTTCAAAAATAATGGCGAAAATTCAAAATCATATTTCCTCAAAATCCGAACGACGGCAATTAAAACCGTCAATTCCAAAAATAATAGCGAAAATTCAAAAACCGCTATTTCTCCAAATTTCAAGCAACGGCGGCACATAAACCGTCACTTCAATCAATAGTGAAGATTCTAAATTCACTATTTCTGTCAAATGTCAACGGCGGCACATAAACCGTCACTTCAAACGCTATAGCAAACTCAAATTTGCTATTTTCCTTCAAAATTAGGACAAACGGCGATCAAAACCGCCACTGCAAATTCAAGCCAACGAATGGTGAAGATTCCAAATTCACTATTCCTTCAAATACCAGCAGGGGGCTTCCTCGCGGAACCCACTCGTTCCAAAAATGGTGATAGTGAAAATCCAAATTTACTATTTCCACAGCGGCATCACGAGTTCGCTACTTTCAAAACAAGCCCATTTGACGCGACTATTCCCATGATCCATTAACCGACCGTTACATTTGGCTGGCGAGCCTTTGTCCGCAACCTTTCAAGGACAGATCCCGAAGATGAATCGGGTACATTTCCTTACCGTCGGCTGGCGAGCCTTTGTCCGCACCCTTTCAAGGATAGATCCCGAAAATGCCTCGGGAACATTTCCTTACCATCGGCTGGCGAGCCTTTGTCCGCACCCATTCAAGGACACATCCCGAAGATGCCTCGGGTACATTTCCTTACAACGGCTGGCGAGCCTTTGTCCACAAACATATCAAGGACAGATCCCAAAGATGCCTCGGGTACATTTCCTTGCCAATGGCTGGCGAGCCTTTGTCCGCAAACACGCGAGGACATATCCGAAGATGCCTCAGGTATCTCTCCTTCTTATGGCTGGCGAGCCTTTGTACGTAGTCTAACGGACTTTAAACGACCCGCACGGACAGTCGACAGACTCTAAACTGTTCCCGAAGACAGGCCCTTGACTCGTACCCTCGAGTCACCTTGGCATCGCTCTTCCCGACGGCAGGTCCTTGGCCCGAATCCTTTCGAGCCGCCTCGACGTCGCTTGGGTCCCCAGGTTGTAATCTTCGATTTACCTGGGGGCTCTACTTTGACTTTCGCCCTGTCCAAGCCTCAGTCAAAGTGGGGGCTCTGTAGATACCCGGTATCTGCTGAGACTCCAACAAACACCCGATGATTATCGGACTACAACATGTTTTGGGAATCGCGGCGTTTGATCGACAGTTTGTGTACAACTTTAAGTCGGAAAACTTAAAACGATTTCGAAAATAAAACATTTCAAAACATTTCAAAAATACCTGGAGTGTTTAATGCACGACGACGGGGTCGTGATGACACTAACTAGAGACAAAACCGATACCGGACCAAAAACCGACTCAAAAATTCAAATCCCGGCTCCAACAACGAGTCAAACCGAGTCAACCACAAAAAAAACAAACATTTCAAACCTTCTATGCTAAGATTTCCCGGATTTATGAATGGTCAAAGTACCAAACATATGACTACAAATCCTAGGATAGAACAAATCATGATTGCGTTTGTTATGAAAGCGACAACACAACTCGAAGACCCGAGACGTCTAGCGCCTCTTTGAGCAGCCCAGGTGGCCACGTCGCTCAAAACTCACACAACCACTCATTCTCCTATAAATACCCCTCAAATGCCACCCATTTGAGAGTTACGCGAGTGTCCGTCCCCTCTTTTCTCCCTTAAAATTCTCGACTCGACTTCTAAAGTCACAATCCGACGCGTATTTACGACCTACCGATTGTAAACATGAGCCTTACACATTGTTTGGTACCGTCATCGTGCATTAAATCACTTTACCGACCACTTCGACCACTACACCATCACTAAACTTTTAAAACACTCTTTTTACTTACCAAAACAGTTTTAAACCGAGTTTTTTCCGATCAAACGAGTTGATACACTTACGTCGGTCACTCGCCATAACCAAACATGTAAGTATGAGGGTGTAAAAAATCCTCTTTTATTGTGTTTTCATTTGTTTCATAACTCTAACATGCTAAAACATGCATAACATGAACCAAAACATGGAATAAACGAGCCAAAACTAATTTTTGGTCTGAGGCAGAAGCCCCTTAGGTCGCCAACTGGCTCGCGCCTAAATGGGGTATTCAGACCAGAAATCAACCGTGTTTGTTCTCGTCATTTCCCTTAATCCATTTTCATATTTGTAATCGGTTTTTACCATTTCAAGTATTTTCGAAACCTTTTTTTTTCATTTCACATGTTTTAACCATAAAGCATTTTTCACCCTTGGTTCTTCATACTATGACGGTTAAATCCGTGTTTCGGTGATAATATTTGGTTAATGACATTTAGAAGGTATTTTAAAGCCTTTTATTTCATTTCTTTACATTTCCAAACAAACATATTAGTCACCAACACAAAATCATCCTTGGTTCTACATACCATGCCGGATTTTAACCCGGGTACGATGACGAGTATCGACTAACTACATTCAAAATGGACTTAAAACAATTAGTCCATAATCGTTTTTCAAAACTATTCATGTCAAGTTTATCAAATCGAACCCGACACCGAATATTATCAAATAACGATGATTATTCGAGTCTAGTTCTTCAAATTAACAAATGCGGTCTAAACGACCCTTTCAAATCAAACCGGGTTCAAATACCCATTTTCAACACGTTTTATAACGTTTTCTAAATAGTCAGAACACGGCATACAACCGTTGGCTAACCCGCGCCTAAACAGGCTCTCCATTTCTCATTTTCAAAACCAGAGGGAGGCCCCTTACACCGCCGGCTGGCTCGCGCCTCTTATAGCCATCTGGTACAGGGCCTGTTCCCTTCCAGCATTAGTCTAGGACGATCCCGACTCCGGTTAGCCCCGATATAGGACGGATCAGATGACTATTCGATTATTCAAAACCATATTTGAAAAATGCCTTACTAAGACAAATGGATCATGTTATGCACCCTAAACCTAATACGATAAATGGATGTTTAATTTCCGTCTTGCATGCAAATCAACCATTAATCCAACTCGACATCTTATACTTGATACTTGGATTAAATCAACCGACTTAGAAAGCTCTCACATGTTCGGTTTAAATCATTGGATGCGCATTCATGCATTTAAACCGTTTTATCAACTTTTGCATTCAACCAACAAAGATCGATCAGTAGAGGCCGCTACACGCGGGCGGGATTGGGTGTCTGATTAAAGGGCTTCCCAATACGTACCTTCACCTCTTACTCATAAACTTTGGATAGTGGACGACCTTATCCAGGGCGTACGAGAGTCATTCTAGAGATAGGATGCTAAAGAGGGACGATTTCCTTATCTTTAGTACCTATGTCAAACGCTGCTTTGTGGTTCGATTTGACCGAGGTATAAAGTGGAATTCGAACGGGTTCCAGGCATCCCACAAATGTTTGGTGGCGACTCCAAACATCTCTAATCGTTTTGAGACCCTTACCGAGACGAAACCGACCGATCTAAAACGATCCGCTCGAAAGCATTTTTACGCCGTCGAGCGTGGCTTTCAAAAGACCGCTGCATGTCCACAGATTGGCTTGGCGTGCAGGTGACCCGTGACTACGGATTGGTAGGTGGCCCAAATCCGCAGACCGAGACGTGGCCCATGCCCACACTCGATCGAGGACTTCCTCAACACAACTGTTCGATCGAGTGGAATCAACTGTTCGATCGAACGTTTTCTCTGGTAATCCACTCGATCGAGCAGTATTCCTAGCTCGATCTAGTGATCTTTGCAGTGCATCGCAGAAATCTTCATAACTCGCTTCATTTTCGGATAGATCTTTGTACTCCGAGTCATATAAACTATCAGCAACGATAGGCAACTCGGGTCCTCCCTGGGAAAAACCACTCTCCGCGTGCCTAAAGCTCGTCTCAGCGGCTAGCTGAGCTATTTGAGACTCAAGCTCATCGATTTAAGCGTACGTATGTCTATCATACTCTTGCTTTTGGAGTGCAAGTGCCTTGATCAAAGATTTCAGCTCCGCAATCTCTTCTTTCTGTCTATCAGGAGGAGGAGCTTGTTGTCGTGGTGGCCAGACGAATGGAGGCTTTTGATAGCCTCGTTGATAAGGTAGATGTGGCGGCACAATTACAACAGATTGATTAGCTTGTCTACGCTGCTTGAATGCATAAACCTCGTCGTTTTCAGTTAAGCAAACAGCTGCATTGTGCTCAGCAGCACCACATCTCTCGCAGTAAATCACCCGTTGCGCTATATAATGGAGCATAGGTGACGGGTCAAAGGTACTCAAGCCTTCCCTTTGACGATCTTTTACCTAGAACTGTCTAGGTAGGACTTGTAGGGCCTATTAAAACAGCACTAAAGAAAAAGATTAGAACGGCCTCAAGGGATAAATCCCTTGAGGCTAAAGACAAACAAAATTAATCAAATAAGTAAAGTAGTTTCCTTCCCGGCAGCGGCGCCAAAATTTGATACCGTCATCGGGTACCAAAAATAAAATACCTAGTTATACTAACAGAAGTCAGCGGTAAGTAGGGTCGATCTCCACAAGGAGGCGGTCATTATCTACTTGTCTACTCGGTCTGTCTAAGGTCACAGTGGGGGTTTTGATTGTTTTGACTAAACTAATGAGATTAAGGCAAGAGAAATAGAGATAAGAAGAATTAAGCAGAGGGAAAGGAAACTAGGATGTCGGTTCATCAATGAATGTCAATTAATTGCAGTTAAGGTCACAGATTAGTCGACGTGTCGGTCTAAGGGGCGATGAATATCTCCTTCCGGTCTCAATTCGCCCGAAAATACTATTAGCTTAGCTTCCACCCTCACTAAAGCATTCTATTGTTCACTGCGGGTCTCACCCCTTCCAACCTTCCGGTCTAGGTCAAGGCTTACCAAAATTAAAAAGGCTAATTGCATCGATTCAATCAGCAAGATACAATTAAAACAGCGATTAACAACATAGACTAAAACAACAACGAGAGATCTGTAACCTAATTAGCAATTAGCATTCATTCATCGAATCCCCTAATCCTAGCAGGAAAAATTAGCTAGACATGGTAAAGGGAAGAACAAAAACAAAGGAAAGAGAAATAATAAGCATTAAGTAAAAGGAGAGAAAAAGGAAAGAGAGAATTACAGTAGATCCGGAAAATAGAGAAGACAGAGAACATTAGCAAGGTAACGTAAAGAGTAATGTGTGATAGATGATAGATCAGAGAGAGAAGAGCGTTACAAATGACGTCTCTCTTTCCTATTTATAAGAAAATAGGATTTTATTTAACCTAATGACGAAATAAAACTAAAAAGCCCGAGCCCAATAGCAAACCACTCGATCGAGTGATTTAAAACCACTCGATCGAGCAGAATCAAGCCCAAACCACTCGATCGACCAGAAATTATACACGATCGAGTAAACCTCTAAATGCAACTATTCGATCGACCACAACTTATACTTGATCGAGGTCTTCTACCATATAAAAGCATTCGATCGACCAGAAAACCACTCGATCGAATGACTTTGACTTCAGCAGCTCATAACTTCGTTAGTTTCAGCTTTGACTTGTCTTTTTAGCTCCCGAAGTGGCTTTACGCATCCCAAAACAGCTACATTTCCGCGCCAAATTCACTCTTCCTCTAAATGCATGCAAAACGGACGGTAAAAGGCTTGATTTCACTACTTTCTGGTCCATTCCTGCAAATAAGGCAAAGCAAACCAAAGTAGCATATTCGGGGCATTTCGTAGCATAAAACTACGATAATAGCATAGAAATACGTGCATAAAAAGGCCTAAAAAGACTATATAAAATGCACGTTTCACAGACTTTGCGAGACAACCAGCTGTATGCAAAGTTGTCTAAGTGTGAGTTCTGGTTAGAGGAGGTTGCTTTTCTGGGGCATGTGATTTCAAAGAAGGGTGTTGCTGTGGATTCTGCAAAGATAGAGGCAGTTACTCGGTGGGAAGCACCGAAGAATGTGGCTGAGATCAGGATTTTCTTGGGTTTGGCAGGGTACTATCGACGGTCCGTGAAGGACTTTTCCAAGACAGCCAGATCGATGACAGCTTTGATGAGGAAAGAGAACAGGTTCCATTGGGAGAAAGTTGTAAGACGGCGTTCCAAACATTAAAGGAGCGCTTGACCACAGCTCCAATCTTAGCATTACCTGAAGGGAGTGAGAACTTTGAAGTGTACACAGATGCTTCAAAGAATGGATTGGGATGTGTGTTGATGCAGAACGGGAAAGTGATTGCCTATGCTTCTAGGCAATTGAAGCCTTATGAGGAGAACTTTCCGACACATGATCTAGAGTTGGGTGCGGTTGTGTTTGCTCTCAAGATTTGGAGGCACTATCTTTATGGGGCGACCTTTAAGGTGATTTCAGATCACAAGAGTCTCAAGTACATCTTCACTCAAAAGGAGTTGAACATGAGACAGAGGAGGTGGATGGAGTTGATTGAGGATTATGACACGGATATTATATACCATGAAGGGAAGGCTAATGTGGTTGTAGATGCCTCGAGCAGGAAGAGTGTGCATTCTCTTTGCACAGCCATGTCTTTGATGAGGTTGAGAGATGAGGTGGGGAAGATGGGGATACATATGATACAGAAAGGGGATGCTATAGGGGATTTGACAGTGGAGCCAGATCTTTATGATGATATTCGCAGGAAACAGGCTTTGGATCCTAAGATTGAGGAGTGGAGAGCTGGAGTAGAAAAAAGGACGGTGTCTAGATTCTCTATTCATACAGATGGTAGTGTGAGACTTGATGGGAGATGGTGTGTTCCTAGTGATGAGGAGTTGAAAAAGATAATCATGAAGAGGCTCATTGCACACCATATTCGGTATATCCAGGCGGTGACAAGCTATATAAAGATTTGAAAAAGACTTTTTGGTGGCCTAGGATGAAGAAGGAAATAGCTGAGTTTGTGGCTCGTTGTTTAACATGTCAGAGAGTTAAAGGAGAGCAGCGACGACCACAAGGTAAGATTCAGTCTCTTGAGGTACCTGAGTGGAAGTGGGAGTCCATTTCTATGGATTTTATCGTGGATTTGCCGAGGAGTCAACAGGGTAATAACATGACATGGCTTATAGTTGATCGTCTGACCAAGTCAGCTCATTTTGTGCCGATGAAATATAATTGGACCAAGATACAGTTAGCTTTGGCTTATAGGAAGCATGTGGTTCGTTTGCATGGGGTGTCTAAGGATATAGTGTCCGATAGAGATGCGAGGTTCATATCACGGTTTTGGAAATAGTTGCAGGAGTTGATGGGAACTACTTTGAAGATGAGTACTGCATTTCATCCTGCGACAGATGGCCAAACAAAGAGGACCATCAAGACTTTAGAGGATATGTTGCGAGCTTGTGTTATGGATTTTGGTGGTAGCTAGGAGCAACGTTTGGACCTAATTGAGTTTTCTTATAACAACAGCTATCACATGAGTATAGGCATGGTACCGTTTGAGGCTTTGTATGGGAGGAGATGTAGGAGTCCGATTTGCTGGGATGATAGAGCTGAGGCAGTGGTTTTGGGACCAGAGATGGTACAAGAGATGGTTGAACAGGTTAGGCTGATTAGACAAAAGATGAAAGCGGCCCAGGATCGACAAAAGAGTTATGCAGATTTACATCATCGTGACATAGAGTTTCAGGTTGGGGACAAGGTTCTTTTGAAAGTGTCTCCTATGCGTGGGGTCATGAGATTTGGTAAGAAAGGGAAGCTGAGCCAGAAGTTTATAGGACCATATGAGATTTTGGATCGTGTGGGTGAGGTTGCTTACCGGTTAGCTTTACCAACTACTTTGGATAGGGTGCATAATGTGTTTCATGTGTCTCAGCTGTGGAAGTATGTGAGTGATCCTTCACATGTATTAGATGTAGAGAACATCGAGTTGGATGAGTCTTTGTCTTACCTTGAGATGCCGAAACAGATTCTTGATCGCAAGGTTAGAAAAACTAGACATGGGGAAACAGTATTGCTTAAGGTTCTTTGGTCTAACCATGAGGTTGAGGAGGCTACTTGGGAGGCGGAGGAGGCTATGAGGGAGCGGTATCCGTCTCTTTTTGATCAGATATGTGTGGTTACGGGAACGTAACCATGTTTCTTTTAGAAGGGGTCGGAGATGGTCGCATAGAGTTTTTGTATGTTTTATGTTGGTTTTAGTACAGTTAGTAGTTGCTTTAAGTCGGTTTGGGTATTGGTTAGGAGTTTTGTTTTGAGTTTTGTTTTGAGTTTTGGTGATGTCGGAATGGAGGTAGTATGTTTTGTTTTTGTGTATGGGTTGAACTTCGGGGACAAAGTTCTTTTTAAGGAGGGAAGACTGTAATACTACGGTTTTATGTGTCTATGGGTACTCTATCGAGTGGGGATTACTCTGTCGAGTAAGTAGTTTTTGACGCAAAACAGTAGACTGCCTGTAGGGTACTCGATCGAGTAAGGGCCACTTACGGGCTGAGTTTGACGGGTTTTGTTAATAATGCGAGATTAATATAAAAGGGCTCGTCATTAGTTCTTAAACATATTTTCAACATCCTAAACTTTTCAAGAGACGATTAGAAGTTACGTGCTTTGCTTCTCTCGCATTATTGGCAAATACCTAAGCTAAGTTCGTCGAATCATCTTGTTCTTTACACCGTTGTGATCATCGTGTCGAGGGTAAGTTCCTTGTATAATTTATGTTGGGTTTCGTTGAGTTTCTTTAAAACCCTAATTGGGTATTGTTGGGGGTTTTGGGTGATTTGTATGGTTGTGGTGGTAATTGTATGTGTGCATGTTATAGGAGGAGGATTCGTAGAGGAGACTTTCTGATTAGCTGTTAGATCGTCTGTTGGTGATTGCTATTTCAGGTAGGATTTCCCTACTCAGTATTGGTTATATATTGTTGGTGTTGTTGTTGTTGTATCTCTTATCGATATTGGATTGGTTTTGGTGATTGTTGATAGTATATTGTTGATTGGTTGTATAACTGTCTGTGATCTTCTGGGTGCGTCCCTAGCTGAGTGGAGTCACTTGCGGGAGTGGCTTCATGCCCTTGATTATCCTTTTGTGGAACCCGCCACAGAAGGGATGTGCACATTAATGAACATGGGTTTATCGCTCGGGGGAGATGAGCGGGGCTTAGGTGGGAACGGCTGCGGTCCCCCACTGGCGGCGAGGAGTACCTGTTGCGATGGGTATTCTGGCAGGGCTACACACTTTAGTGTGTAGTCAGGTGTGTGGTGATGTGACGGAGTTTGGGGATTGTTTGATTGTATTATCGTTTTGTTGCAGTTGTGTATTTTATATAATCAGTACTGACCCCGTTTAAATGTTTTAAAAAACTGTGGTGATCCATTCGGGGATGGTGAGCAGTTATGATGGCTTATGCGAGGGATAGCTGGGATGGCGTCATCACATGTCGTAGAGTCTTCCGCTGTGTCTTGAACTAGTTGTTTAGTCGTTTGGATTTTGAGAACCTTGTATTTCTTTTTAGCAGTTTTGGGTTGTGGTTGTATCGCCTAAACTTTATTATTATTTAAGTACGTTTCGCTATTGTCCATTTGATTATCATTGCCTCGGGTAACCGCGATGGTAGCGTTCTCATACCTTAAGTGGTCCTGGTAAGGCACTTAGAGTATGGGGGTGTTACAATACCGTAGCCAATCATATATACAAATGCACAACGAGTAACACATCGTCACCTACAACAACGATAATCAACAATCAACAACATATACGATGACCAAACACCCTAAACCCCCAAATTAACCCAATGTTGGATTTGCATAAACCTATAATAAAAACCATAAACTGATTAAGAAAACGCTAGAGACTTACCAACGAAATCGACACGGAAAACGAGATATAAGAACTCACGTTCGATCAACCCTTACTTGGAGATGGTGAAGATGATTAGAGAATGTGTACCTCGTTTAGGTTTAAGTGAAAAAGTGATTTAGAAAACTGGCGAAAGCCTTTTATACTCTCCAATCATTTTAATCAAAACCGCGGAAAATTAACCCATCAGACCGGGTACTCGGACGAGTACGACCAACTCGACTGAGTTCCTCACAACTCGGCCGAATGCACTCAAAAGAGTAGCCTGTTTAAAAGCACTCGACAACTTACTCGACTGAGTATGCTAGAACCAGAAACTGTAGTATTATAGTGCCTACCCAACATTGTTATCTCATATTTCGCAGTATATTACATTGAAATTGTACCTTTATTATTTTCATTAGTGTAATACCTAGGTATGACTCATAAAGCTACTAATATGTAGACATTATCTGTACAACTTCAAAAGAAAAAAAACACATGGAAAAAAAACAAGTTTAGAAAAGACACCTCAAAGGGATTGTACTTGTTAACCAAACCCACCTCAAGTATAGTCTCTTATCAAGTATCAAGAGAGAGAAAGATGAGAGATAAACTTCTCTCCAAAAATCACAGAAAATAGAATGAGATCCGAAATTCATTTTCTTATCTCATTCCCCAAAGCTCTTTTCCCTTATATTTTCTTCATCATTCATATTCATCAATCATCTTCTCCCTTCTTTCTTTATGATGGAGTAGATGAGTAAGTTTCTAGTCTCTTATCAAGTATTTTAATGGAAAAATTTTCAGCCTTTTTTCTTGATTTTCTCCTTCTTAAGACTAGACTTTAATTTGCTTTCCATTTTAGCCTAGGGGAGCTTTTTTCAGTAGTATGTCGAAGTTAATGAAGGTTTAAATCAAGAATTTAATAGCAATATTTCAACAACTAACTTTAAAATTGACCAAATCATTGTTGAATTCTTCTATTAGAACTGTGGAGTATCTTGAATTCTTGATGGAGTATGTTTATGGAAATTTTTCAATTCAGATCTGAATTTTTTTTCTCGGTTGTTGAGTCCCCTGGTTACCCTTTTAGTGTTTTTTATTACTGAGTTTAGTTTTATTTTGTTTATGGGTTACTAAAGCGTTGTACTTTTTCGAGGAGAGTCTTTCTTTGTACCCTTTTATCTTATGGTTACTTTGTGGTAAATAAAAATTCTCTGAATTTCGTTTACCGTTTTCATCCGCAAGAATGCTATAGGGTGATTTCTAATCATCCTAGTTTCCTTACCTTATAAAAAAAAAACAAAAAAAAGATTGTACTTGAAAGTGTCTTCTCAATAACAACTTCAACCTGATGTGATATATTTACTCTAATAAATACTCTGTTTATTCCAATTATTTGTTTACTTTACTTTTACCCAAAGATTAAAGAAATGGAATAAACACTGGTTGTGGTAGTTGTTATTATATGACAAGTTAATAGTGATAGATATGTAAGATCAAATCACTGCTCTGCCACCTTCGCGGTTATCGTTCCCATCACCTTCTTCCCGCCCTTTCTAATCTATACCTCCCCCAATCAATTAAAACTCTAAGGTTAAGAATTAAGATCCCGACAATCCATGCCGACGGCTCCTCGACAACTTGGTTTGGTATATGATTTTCAAATTTCCAGTTTTTAAGTTCAATACTTGTGTTTTTAAATTAAAAACTTTGAGTTATAAGTTGAAAATTATGGGTTGTGAATCTATGCTTAATTTAGGGAATACATATTTTAATTATCTTATATTTTTAATTTCAAAACTCAGTATTTTAATTTGGAAACTCAGATCAAATCTCAAGGTTTTTAATTGATTGATTTATTTTCTTTATTTACTTAATTACCCCAAATAAGGTTTTAGTTTAATAATAACTACATTTAATTTGAAAGCTTGAAGTTGTACGGATAAAATTATGGCTTTGAATTAAATGTAAAGAGTTTGCGCATCGTCAAGCCGAACTGGAGGTCGTCGTTGGTGGCATGGTGATGGCGGCGGGTAAGGCTGAGCAAAATTATACGATACGGTTTTATTATACATATCTGATACGCTATACGAAATTAATTATACGGATTCCCGGATATCCTATACGGTTCTTCAAAAACTGTATCGGATAAGGATCGTCAAAATATGAAACCGGATATACGGTATCCGATACGGTTGCCTTTTTTCTAGAATAAAATATTAAAATATATACATAAATCACAAAATATCGAATATGTTGGTGATTAAACCTTATTAGTATTAAACATTATAAATTATTACTCTTATAACTTTTTAAAATACTTTTAAGTTACTAAAAAAACTAACAATCAAACATATAAAAGAAAAAAAAATCTATTAAACCACATTGGTGAGGTTGAAAATCGGATACCAGATATACGGTTTCCGTATATACGGAAAAACAGTATCGGATAAGGATACTAAAAAAAGAGATTTGCAAAACCGGATATCCGATACGGTTTCCTAAACCGTATCGGATATCCGGTTTTGCTCACCCCTAATGGCGGGGACTGAATGTTGTTTCCTACGAAGTATTTTTTGGAAGATGACGGTCATCAATCATCATTTAAAGATTAGTGTTAAAGAAATTGATTTATTTTGGGTTTTAATTAATGGGCTGGTCCTATACTATAAGACCGTCTTATTAAACAATTTGTGTTTTTAATATATATATATATATATATATATATATATATATATATAGAGGAAGGATCAACTAAAGCCAAATATATATTTGAGTCCATAAGTTCTATTATGAGCCATTGGATGGAGGGAGATGGAGGGATGAGATGAACCCACCCAAAGTCATTATAGAAGCTAATTAACACACTTTACTAATCCACCCTAATTAACCACTAATTTACTATATATTTGTTTTCTACCCACCCATTTCTCTCTCATCTCACACATTTCATTCTTCTCTTCTCTCAAAACCTCAAAAAAAAAACCCAAAAAATCCAAATAAATAAAAAAAAAACCCAAAAAATCCAAAAAAATAAAAAAATCCAAATAAATCAAAAAACCCAAATAAATCACCCACTCCTCTCATCTTCATTCACCACCACCCACCACCACCCCACCCGACACCAACTAACCACCCACCACCCCCCCCTGCCGCCTCACCCCCGCTGCCTTTTTTTTTTTTTTTTTTTCAACTCGTTTTTTTTTTTTTTTCGTTTTGTGTTAATTTGTGTGTTGAGTTGTTTTTTCCATTCATTATTTTTTTTGTCTTTTATTTTATTTTAGTTGTCTTTTATTTTGTTAGTTCTCATTTTTTATTTATTTTCTTAAATCTCTTCTTGTTATACGTTTTTTTTAAGATTTCGTGTTTTAAATCTCGTTTTTTTTTTTTGTGAGATACTTTTTTTCATCTAAGACAAAAATGGACTAAAGTTATACAAAAATGAACCAAAGTTATACAAAAATAGACCAAAGTTATACAAAAAAAGACTAAAGTTATACAAAAATTGGACTAAAGTTATACAAAAAATTGGACTAAAGTTATACAAAAATGAACCAAAGTTATACAAAAATGAACCAAAGTTATACAAATATGGACTAAAGTTATACAAATATGGATTAAAGTTATACAAATATGGGCTAAAGTTATACAAATAAAGACTAAAGTTATACAAAAATGGACCAAAGTTATACAAAAATGAACCAAATTTATACAAAAATGGACTAAAGTTATACAAACATGAACCAAAGTTATACAAAAATAGACCAAAATTATACAAAAAAAGACTAAAGTTATACAAAAATTGGACTAAAGTTATACAAAAAATTGGACTAAAGTTATACAAAAATGAACCAAAGTTATACAAAAATGAACCAAAGTTATACAAAAATGGACTAAAGTTATACAAAAATGAACCATATTTGTATAACTTTAGTCCATTTTTGTATAACTTTGGTTCATTTTTGTATAACTTTGGTTCATTTTTGTATAACTTTAGTCCATTTTTTGTATAACTTTGGTGCATTTTTGTATAACTCTGGTCGATTTTTGTATAACTTTGGTTCATTTTTGTATAACTTTGGTTCATTTTTGTATAACTTTAGTCCAATTTTTTGTATAACTTTAGTCCATTTTTGTATAACTTTGGTTCATTTTTGTATAACTTTGGTTCATTTTTGTATAACTTTAGTCCATTGTTGTATGACTTTAGTCCAATTTTTGTATAACTTTAGTCTTTTTTTGTATAACTTTGGTCTATTTTTGTATAACTTCAGTCCTTTTTTGTATAACTTTAGTCCATTTTTGTATAACTTTAGTCCTTATTTGTATAACTTCAATCATTTTTTGTATAATTGTAGTCCGAATTTGTATAACTTTAGTCCAAAATTGTATAACTTTAGTCCTTATTTGTATAACTTTAGTCCTTATTTGTATAACTTCAGTCCAAATTTGTGTAATTTTAATCCAAAATTGTATAACTTTATTCCATAAGAGTATAACTTCAGTCATAAAATGTATAACTTTAGTCATAAAATGTATAACTTTAGTCATAAAATGTATAACTTTAGTCGTAAATAGTAAAAAAATCAAACAATAAAAAAAATAAAATCAAAACATAACACAAATCATAAAATCAAACAAATAAAAAAACTTGAATAACAATAATAAAAACCAAATAACAATAATAACAATAACAAATCAAAAAACCAAATAACAATCACAAAAAACCAAATCTAAAATTTAAAAAAAAAACCAAATAACAAAACCAAATTTAAATATCGTGTGTATAACTCTAATGCACGCAGTGTATAACTTTAATAGACAAGATGTATAACTTTAGTCCAAAAAATCAAATAACAATAACAACCAAATAAAAAATAAAAACAAAAAACCAAAACAAAAAACAAAAACAAAACAAAAAACAAAGAACAAAAACAAAAATAAAACAAAAAACAAAGAACAACAAAAAACAAAAACGCAGTACACAAACAAAAAAACAAAGAACAAAACCAAAAAAAAATGGAAGGAGGAGGAAGGAAGGAAGGACGGTGGAGCAGGGGAGGTTTGCGGGTTGGTGGTCGGATCGAAAAAAAAAAAAAAAGAAAGGAGAAAGAGAGGCGGAGAGAAGTGCGGCGGCGTCGGGTTGGCCGAGGGCGGCAAGAAGGCTGGGTTGGGGTAATGGAGAAAGGAAGGAGGGAGGGTGATTTGTGGTGGGTGGCGTCGGTTGTGGGTGGTTGTGTGTGTGGTGGGGGGGGGGGGGGCGCGAGAGAGAGAGGGAGGGAGGGAGGGAGGGAGGTGTTTGAATATGGTGAATGGTGGTGGAGTAAAGGTGGTGGCGTCGGGTTTTGGTTTGTGGAGGGCGAGAGTGAATGAGGCTGGTCGTGGGGTTGTCGGCAGGAGGAAGGACGAAGGATCTGGTGGTGTTGGGTGGTGTTGGTTCTCGGTGGTGGTGGTGGGTCTGGTGAGGTGGAGGTGGCGGCATGGTGGTGTACGGCGGTAGAGAAGGAAGTTGTTCTTGTTTTTCTTTTTTTTTTTTGGTTTTTTTTGTTGTTTTTTTTTTTTTTTTTTTTTTTTTTTTTGAGAGAATGAGAGAAAGATGAGAGAGAATGAGTGTATGAGAGAAGTGTGAATGAATGAATAATGAGGAAGTGAGTTGGGAGATTAGAATGTTGATAGAGTTGTACAAAATTAGGTGGAGTTATACACAATTAGGGAAGGAGATTAGGGAGGGAGAATTGTGACCCTTCAATGAGATGTAATCTCATCCCTCCATCTCTTCCATCCAAGAGCTCTTATAAGGACTTAGGGCCTTATATGGTATGAAGGCCTTATAAGAACCTCTCTCTCTCTCTCTCTCTCTCTCTCTCTCTCTCTCTCTCTCTCTCTCTCTCTCTCTCTCTCTCTCTCTCCCTCTCTATTTATATATATATATATATATATATATATATATATATATATATATATATATATAAACAAATGAATGAAAAACCTAAAATTGAAAGATGAGCAAATCACTGACAATAGGCCTTCCTTAAGGCTGATATATCTGTCTTAAAAATAAAAAGACTCAAATAACACCTCATTTGCATAAATAAGACTAAGCAATGTGCACCGTACAAGATTGGACCGGAATCGAAACGACAAAAATTTTAGACCGGACCAAATAGTTCTGGTCCAAGACTGGAGCGGACCGAAATTTGTCTTACCGTTTTTTCAAAATCCCGTCTAAATTCGGTACGTTGCGTTGAACCGGATTGAATACGGTTACAAGGATACAATGTTTTTTTTTTAACATTTTAAGGAAAAAAAAAAGATATTCTACATGGTACCCCTCAATTTTTTGACTTTCTACATGGTACCCTACATTTTTTAAAACATACATGGTACCCCTAATTGTTGTCATTATCACTAAGTGTACTCCTAAACTTTATTTTCCGTCAATTAAACTCAGTTTTAGGCGTTAAGTTATTTGGACGCGTAACCAAGCTTGTCATTTATCATCTCATGACATAAGGACTTTATTAGGCTCGATATCCATCTTTGGACGTGATAATTTGGCTAGGAATCAATAAATTTTCCGTCGCCTAAAACTGCGTTTAATTGACGGAAAATAAAGTTTAGGGGCACAGTTAGTGATAATGACAACAATTAGGGGTACCATATATGTTTTAAAAAGTGTAGGGGTACCATGTAGAAAGTTGAAAAATTAAGGGGTACCATGTAAAATATCCAAAAAAAAAAAAAAATAATAATCCTAGTCTTTCCGGTCCAGAAGAAACCAGATTCGAACCGGAATTTTTAATCCCGTTTCTAGTTCAGTAGATTCGGTCCGGAGCGGATTTGCACACCAATGGGACAACCCTTTTGCTAATCTCAATACATTCATCGTTTTGTTTATACGTAATAATTGACAAATACAAGTATTAAGGTTAAAAGTTAAAACGGATATGCCTATAATTTATGAGTTATGACCACCTGACGATGTATTTGGGATCCTTCCCAAATTTATTTTATTTTATTTTTTAAAATTTAAAAAGCTCTTAAACAATAGCGTGCGAGGGAGGAGCGGATCTAGATACCAAAATACGGACTAACAATTCAAAAAAAACTCACCATTAATTTCCCCAAACTTAACCCTAATTTTAATTCCAATTCTTCCTTGTAGATTTTCATACAATCATTAGGTACATTGATCCACAACACTTATACCCTACTCTTTCTAATTTCACCAGATCACACTTTTTCTTTCTAATTTTGACACAATTTTCTGTATTTTCCGTTATAATCGATTTTTTGAACTGATTTTCGCTAATAAACCTTGATAATTTCCTAATTTTATCTTAATTTAGTATATCACACTCACATTGAGCTAATTTCCGTTTTCAAATTCAAATAAAGTTGAAATCTTTCTGATTTATCTGTATAATTGCAAATAATGAAGCTCACTGCCATTGATTTCCAGCAATTAAGCTGATTAATCAAACAATCCCCTTTCTAATTATAGCCATTTCATCACCAAACCCTAAAGTAAATCCAAAATCCAATCTTATTTTTCGCTCTAATTGTCCTAATTTAGTGATGGGAGCAGCGGCGTCGACGGTGGCGGCCAAATTTGCGTTTTTTCCGCCGAGTCCAGCGTCGTATAGGGTGGTGGTGGAGGAGGGGACAGGGAAGTTGAGGATGGGTGGCGTGGCGGAGAGAGAAAATGCTGAAGTATTGAAGTTGAATACTAAGAAAGGAAACGAGGTTGTAGCAGTATTTTTTAGGAATCCTTTGGCTAAGCTTACTGTTCTTTATTCTCATGGTAATGCTGCTGATGTGGGTCAGATGTATGAGCTTTTCGGGGAGCTTAGTGCTCGTTTGAAGGTTAATTTGATGGGGTTAGTTTGTTTATTACGTTATTATACTTTTAGTTTTGATTGTTTTTTTTTTTTCGGATTCCTCGAAGATTTTGATGAATTGTTTGATATTGGAGTTGGATATTGTTAGCTTTGATTGTTATATCATTAGTTGTTTCATAGTTGAATTGGAATTCGGACTTTTATTTTTGCTGTGTTGTTAGCTTATAGTGATCTTTGCGGTTGCGATGTTAGGTAGGGGCGAGGCTGAATATATCTTGACCCCATCTCGTGGCGGTGCGAATGGAGGGATTCTATTGTGATGAAAAATATATCTTGACCCCATCTAGTTCCTTTATTGCATTACTAATTTGTCTCCGTAAGATTGTTAATCTATGTTTATTCTATTAACTTCTATCAGGGATCATGCCAATTGTGTAACATGGTGTGTTGTTATTGGTGGTGGCGATGTTGAAAGGGGGTGTCCAATTGTTTAGCTACTGGTTTGGAACTAAGTGTATGCTTGATAAGAACATTGGCAAAAGCATGAAATTGCCTCCCTTCAAATCCAAACATCGCAGGCCCACTTTTTTTTGTGAGGGAGATATTAAATGTGGGGTGTTTGGATTTGTAGAGAGATAATATTTTTCAGTGTGATATATATTGCATATGCAAATACCCTGACTTTTGGGACCGTCATTGATAGGTGATAGCTACTTGGTGGATTTGTTATGAGTTATCATAATTGTTTATGATACATCAGTTTTCAGTGTATTTGGTTAAAGTTGAAACATAGAAAGTGGACACGTTCAGGGAAAAAGACCGCTCTTTTTTGCATTCCGTTGTTTGAGCCACATACTAAGAGTGGGGGGAAAAGATGTTTGGTCCTATAATTCGTTGAATTGCGTGTGTATGATTTCCTTGGTGATATTAATTTGATTTTGACTTGGCCAGATATTAGGTTATCTAATAGTTTTCTAAGCTTAGGTTTCAATTCTCTTTATGTCAGTTTTGGATGGAAAGTCTCTGTATTGAGTTGTGTGTTAACTTGCCATTCTATAGGTATGACTATTCTGGGTATGGGCAGTCTACAGGCAAGGTATGTAGGACAACCATCTGTGTTACAGTTAATGTTTGTTTCCTGCTTAATTTAACATGTAGTGGCTGTAGTCTTATCGATAGTCTTATTTTTTTTTTGTAGCCCAGTGAGCAGAATACTTATGCAGACATAGAGGCAGTGTATAGATGTCTTGTGGAGAAATATGGGGTGAAGGAGGAAGATGTTATTTTATATGGGCAATCTGTTGGAAGTGGACCTACTTTAGATTTAGCTATACGGCTACCAAAATTGAGAGCGGTAGTTCTTCATAGTCCAATTATGTCTGGCTTACGTGTCATTTATTCGGTGAAGAAGACATATTGGTTCGACATATATAAGGTTAGTGTGAACATTGTTGATGAATATTTGTATAAAGTTTGAATGTTTGTTGTTTATGGATGCTTTGAAGTACATCTCCAATTAAACTCATTTCTATCTCATGCAGAATATTGACAAAATACCATCAGTCAGTTGCCCTGTTCTAGTGATACATGTAAGCATTCTCCTACGTATATGATTTTAACATTATAAATCATAATGTTGATTTGGTATCTATTTTGAGTTACGTTCTACATCTCTAGAAGCCTTGAATGATCCCCCTTTTGAGCTTTTGTAATATGTGTGTAGTGAATTCATAACCTTCCTTTGACATGTAATATGTGTAAATAGTAATTTATTTAGATGGTCTCGTGTGGAATAAAAGATTCTTGATTAGAACTCTACTTCAGTTGATAACATCCCTTGGTGTATGATGTTTGATGATGATATTATGTTGATCCATGAGACAAAGGAAGGAGTTGAAAGGAAGTTGGCTCAGTGGAGGCATACTTTGGAGGTTGTGAGCTTAGGCTGAGTAGGAGTAAAACCGAGTATTTGGGGTGTAAGTTCAGTGAAGTGGGAACAAGAGAACTTGAGACGGCGAATTAGACGGGGATGTGACTGAGAGACTTATAGAGGGTTGGTTGAAATGCACAAGTGGCACGGAGGTTTTATGTGATGACAACATGCCTCATAGACTAAAGGGTTAATCCTATCTCAAAACAATTAAACATGCACTATTATACATGGAATGTGGCAGAGATGCAGATGCCCTTATCACCACCACCACCATCATCATCATCATTATTATTACGGAGCTATGGTGCTCGGACTCGGGTACGGCGTACGGATACGGATACGAATCCTTGTGTCGGACACTTGATATCATAAAATCACGGATACGAGGACACGGTTAATTAGCGGGTACGGCAACTTTTGGACACGGTCAACGTATCCGATTTTCATATTTGGACACGGTCAACATACTGAAATTTTATACTTGTCGACACTTTAATTAAAATTTTTTAACATCCCAAACAATAAATTTTGAATATGTATCTTCCTCCTCTTAAAATAATAAAATGATAAAAACCTCACCAACCCACTTACTCTCTCTCATCAGTCTCTATTAAATGCCTTGTGAGTCCCACCCAAATAAAAAATAGTTTCTTCCCCTTTCCCATAAAACATTTCGTTTCCCCCAAAATAAAAAAAGATTTCCCTTCCCCATAGAACCAAACCACCCACTGTATCATCTTCTCCACTCGCACTTCTGAAAAACACAACACAAAACTTCATCTTCTATAGTCATCTACCATTGTTTTTGCAGTCGAAGTGTCCAATTTTCATGTTGCCGACCAGACACGAATTTCGTGTCCGTATCCGTGTCGGGTCGTACGGACCCGGGTACTCCGGGCAAAAGGGCGAGTCCGAGTACCATAGTTACGGAGTATTTGATACGAATTCTACTCAAAGAATAGAACTCGTGAGTTTGCAGCGGAATTAACGAAACTGGACAGTGCTGAAGACTGTCTGATTGTCGAATTTAATCTGATTTGAACAGTTTTGAGAACTGTCTGATTAAGAATTCGGAAATCTGGTAATTTTTATGTGTTTTTATAATTTAAACGAGACAATAAAATAAAAGGATATTTGTTTCGAAATATGTGAATAAATCGAACCAATGGGATATTTGCTTGAGCTAGACCTATAACTCAACCAATGGTGAACTATAATCAAGACCTATTGATTATAACTCGGGTTAATGCTTGAAAACGCGTCAAACAATAACAATTTGGAACGAAACGCGTCGAACCTAGGGTTTACAAAACTTGCAAACACAATAAAGCAACAGCTTCAATTTTCTTAATTCAATATATCATATCATGCTGAAAATAAGAATACAATGACTCCTATTTATACTAACTAAAATGACTCCTAAACCGATTAAGGAAACAAGCTTCCTTAAATCGATCTCCTAGATCTACTCGTGTAGATTAAGACTTCTATGGCAATTCTAATTGCCTTATTACACACTCCTTCAAGATATAAAAATACTTCTCTAAAACATAATAGGAAAACTGAATTTAGGAAACTAGTAAACTTTCCTAAAACCGAATAAGCTACTAATTAGGAAAGTAGAACTTCTAACACAACTAGTAAATAAATAACTTATTCTTCTAGGAAATAATAAAACTAATTCAATTAGGATATGACTTCTTTTAGGAAAGAAGTCTCGACACCTCTTCCTTGGGCGTCAAGTAACCGAGTAAACAGCTACAAAGATTGCTTCTTCTGCGCATATAATCTGAACGATCACGGAGACTGTTCATTTCGATTTCGATTCGGCATCATTTTCGTATCATCCCCTCCCCCTTCGAAAGGAATTGTCCTCAATTCATGATGCTTCAATCCTCCGGGATCAAATATGAACCTCACCAATCCGGATGAATAGTTGATAAGTAATAGCAATGAACTTGAATCATCCTTGAGTTCATCATCTACAATATAAACTTTAAGCTCGTTCATCTTTTTTGTTTCCAAGCTCTCATTCTTCTTGTGCTCTTCATGTTCGTGCCATCCATGTTCACACTTTTGACCTTCCAATCTTCTTTTCTCGTGCTTTCCTCCCCACCACCCTCCATGCGCAAGATTATTAAACACAAATTTCATTCTGCACACTTTATTGTTGTCTTCAAATTTCCCCATTAATACCCAAGTAAAGAAAGTAGCATCATTAAGAACATCACCGTATAAGAACTTATCTATATAGGAATCCAATGGAGATTTGTAAGCACTTGTAAATTTATTGTTGGCAAACTTATGTTCATGGAAATAATCAGGATTTTGGTTCGCCTCTTCTCTTGATGGAATTGCCCTACCCTCCACAACATCTTCATTCTCTTCTTGTTGATAATCATCCTCATTAACAGAGTTTGTAACTTCACCATCAAGAGCATCAATCGTTTCCTCATCATCATAATCATCGAAGATAGGCGGCTGACTGAAATCTACAGAAGAGTTGATGTCGAGAATTATAAACTCCCTCCCTAGCTCCTGTTCAAACTTGTCAAATATAGGTGGTGAATCAAAAGTTAAGGCAGAATCGATCTCCACCAAATTTTCTTCAGAAGAGCAAGAATTCTCCTCCACAAATTTCACATCCTTCTCCGGCTTAGACTGTAAGGATTTTTCATATAGAGTGCGCAAAGCCTCACGGAGGCTATTCAGAAAAATTGGATCGTCAAACCAATCCATATCAAACAAGGATCTCAAACCTGGCTCTGATACCAAATGATACGAATTCTACTCAAAGAATAGAACTCGTGAGTTTGCAAATGAATTAACTAAATCGGACATCTTCAAGATGTCGATTGTCGAATTTCTCGATTTGAACAGTTTTGAGAACTGTCTGATTAAGAATTCGGAAATCTGGTAATTTTTATGTGTTTTTATAATTTAAACGAGACAATAAAATAAAAGGATATTTGTTTCGAAATATGTGAATAAATCGAACCAATGGGATATTTGCTTGAGCTAGACCTATAACTCAACCAATGGTGAACTATAATCAAGACCTATTGATTATAACTCGGGTTAATGCTTGAAAACGCGTCAAACAATAACAATTTGGAACGAAACGCGTCGAACCTAGGGTTTACAAAACTTGCAAACACAATAAAGCAACAGCTTCAATTTTCTTAATTCAATATATCATATCATGCTGAAAATAAGAATACAATGACTCCTATTTATACTAACTAAAATGACTCCTAAACCGATTAAGGAAACAAGCTTCCTTAAATCGATCTCCTAGATCTACTCGTGTAGATTAAGACTTCTATGGCAATTCTAATTGCCTTATTACACACTCCTTCAAGATATAAAAATACTTCTCTAAAACATAATAGGAAAACTGAATTTAGGAAACTAGTAAACTTTCCTAAAACCGAATAAGCTACTAATTAGGAAAGTAGAACTTCTAACACAACTAGTAAATAAATAACTTATTCTTCTAGGAAATAATAAAACTAATTCAATTAGGATATGACTTCTTTTAGGAAAGAAGTCTCGACACCTCTTCCTTGGGCGTCAAGTAACCGAGTAAACAGCTACAAAGATTGCTTCTTCTGCGCATATAACTGAACAGTCACGGAGACTGTTCATTTCGACCAGTTCTGGCATCATTTTCGTATCAGTATTATTATTATTATTATTATTATCATCCTCATCATCATAAATTCATAATCACCAAAACCCCAAAACAAAAAAAAACAAAAAAAACAAAAAAAAAAAAAAATTGAGGCAGTGATGATATTTCATGTAAAGTAGTCAATATCAGTTTGGTTATGGGGACAGTGTTTTGTGTGGAGGTTGCTAATTTTGTCTCATAGGCTTGGCAGTAAATGATGATGGCCATTTTATTATGAGTTATGACTAAGTCCTTGTTCTTTTGGACTTAATTTCAGTTCCGTTCAGTTCCATTCAGTTCAGCTCCACACATTTTTGGGTTGTTGTATCAGATTTGCCATCATCACTTTGCTATGCCGCCATGGTCAATTCTTGCTTTCCTCCCTTAGATGTTGTCCCCCTGCCAAATTTGGTGGGTTGATGAATTGTAAATCTGAGCCTCTAACTCCATCAATTGTTTTGCGAAAATTAGATTTTATAATTTTGTGAAATCATTTATTTTTGCAGTTTTAAGTTTATTTATATATGTATAATTTTTTTGATTAATTTGGATTCATTTATCGTGACAATAGGTCACGAGTTCGAATCCCTTTCCCCCTTATAAGCGTAGGAACACCGAAAACAACTTGGATAAAGGTGATTGAAAATGCTATGAGGTTCCTTGATATTGAAGAATGTATTGTGATGGAGAGAGAGAGAGTACTATGGAGGGAAATGATATGTGTGGATGATGGACTTGATTCTTTACTTGTTTTCTGGTGTTTTCAAACTACTTACTTATTTTTAAGTATTACTCGTATTTGTTTACATTTGAAATTTTTCACACATTTTTATTTAAAACTCCTTGTATCATCATGCTTGTAAGATTTTTCAAACATTAATTTTTAGATTTTTATCTTCAAAGTTATTGTTATTGATGTTTATATTGTGTCCAATTTTTTATAAAAGAAAACCGACCTATTGATTTTTATACCTATAGGTTCAGATTGACTTTTTTTTTTAATCATGTTTCCCTTCCCATTCCCTTTTTCCTTTTAACTATTTTCTTTTAGTTTTATACCATTGCATTTCGGCGTGTTTGATCATTCAAGGACGGTTCTTAATGATGATTCATGTCACACTACTCAAGTCATTTGGAATTAAGACTGATTTTGTTGTTGTATTGTATTTGGATGAAATATTTTTGATAGGGTTTTTTTGGAGTTAGTCATCTTCGTATGAAATCGGAAATTTAGGCTAGTTCATGTATATCTGACCCTAGTACCCTCCATAGACGAGAAACTTTGAGGCACCGCCTCAGCGAGAAATGTTATTGTAAATTGATATCTCACCACACTTATTTGGCTGCTTATTACCGTGATTAAAAATAGCTTTACTATTGTGCCCATGGTATAAAATCTTGTTTTGAGACTTGATCTTAAAATCGATCACTGCGGCTCGATCTTGGCCGTTGCACCGTAATTGATGCTGGTATCACCTCATGGCGTTGTTGCTATAAGTCAATAACCTTCAAACCAGTTATAATCTGGTCATTGTTTGATCTTTCAGCCCTCATTTAATCCCCATGAGTTTGTGCCATTTTTCGCTGTAGTTGACAAAATTGGGAGGTAGTCTTAATCATGGAACACGTGTAAGCTTATATTATTTGGTTACCATCTTCCTTAAAAAAAATATATATTTGTTCGTTAGTGAAGATAATGTTTTTCTTTTGTTTGGTTCTGCAGGGTACAGCTGATGAAGTCGTTCATTGGTCTCACAGTAAGCAACTTTGGGAGCATTGCAAAGAAAAATATGAACCACTTTGGATTAAAGATGGAAATCACTGTGATTTAGAGCTATTTCCAGAGTATATTACCCATCTCAAAAAGTTCATTTTTGTCATAGAGAGCTCACCCCATTTAAGAAGTGGGTCCGGATTAGGTTCAGACCGTTCAGAGAATCCGAGGAGTAGTACAGATTGCCGGGACAAATCCCGACCAAGCTCCGATCAAAGGGAAATGCCTAGACCAAGTATGGACGACCATGAAATCAAGAAAGAAAAACCCAGAAAAAGTTCTGATGTTAGAGATAAGTCAAGAACTAGTATTGACAAGAGAGAGAAATCGAGAAAGAGTGTAGATAGCAATGACAAGGAAAATAACAGTATTGAACGGCCTGAGAGAGCAAGGAACAGTGTTGACAGGTTCGTCAAAAGTCAAACCACCACTACTTAACAACAATTAATCCTTAATCCAATATGTTTTGGGTCGGCTTACACATTGGCATTTTTTTACCTTCTAGTAAAAATTATTTTGCTAATTTTTCAAAAATAAACTTTACAATTCAGGTCTTTCCAAGGATTGTATTCTTATCTTATCTGAATGTTGTTTCGTAATTGGCAGGTTTGGAGGAATAATTAGATCAGTGGGATTGTGCAATATCGATTGTTTCAGACCCTCTACCACGGGTTAATGGTGAAGATGAGGTCAAACCACTAACCGTGAATTTATTTCCATTCTTTTTATTATTCTTATACGTTGTGTATTTTCATTGGGGAGCTGTGTTTTTGGGGAGATTCAGAAATCCTGTTGGATATGTAAATATAACCATTATTGTACAATGGTTGAGAAGCTTCAGTTTCAGTGATTGTTTCACACTTTTGCCTCACTTGTTTCAGATTGTTTGTGAGTGAACCCTGTTTCCTTTTCTCCAGAAGGGAGTACTTAGTTAACGATGATTGCTACTCGTAGTTTCTATGGTTGGTATTTGAAGTATGATGATGTGTTATCTCGGATAAGGAATTCATTGGATGTTGTTCAGTTGTTTAGTGGTCTCCTCGTATGAATATATATTGCTCTGCTTGAAAGTTGTAATGCATGATGAAGTCAGGTTATGAAGATGACACAGAAATTGGAAATCTATCGCCTCAATATTTTCTCTTTCTTTTCTTATATATGTGGCGCTCGCGCGCGCGCACACAAAAGTTGCTTTAGGTGCTCGTACTGGCTGACTCTCAACACATACTCCGTATATTGATAATCTGCGTATATGATAATCTGCTAATCTGCAAACGAGTAGATCATATTCCCCCTTTTCTTCGAGTCGTGTTTTATTGACTTGAAAATGTACCAAGTTACTCAATCTAATATGTAGAACCATAAGAACAAGTCTAGTTTTCCATCAAATTATAATTTTTTAGGTGATGAACGCGGTCTTGTATAGCTGTTTTTGCAAGAGTTTGGTCCGAAGTCTGAAGACGAGGATGAATTCTCTCTATTACTTTTTTCTTCGGTTACCTTCCATTTCATCTCTAATACAACAATATAAAATTATTACTCTTTCGACCTCATCAAAACACCTAACGGTTAGCTATCAATTAGTCAATCACAAGTTGATACATCATACAATTAACCGAGTCACTAATCAAGATACAAAGTATAAATAAGCGGGTACGTAGAGTTATTCATGGGTCGTCTCGTCCATTGAACCCGGTCCATCCCGCCCGCTAAATAAGCGGATACGGACAAGACATTTTAAGAAAAATACAAAGGCCCGGCCCACTAACCCGTCCCAAACCCGCTTGTCCACGGGCCAAAAATTACACGTGAACCTCAGCCCATGTCCGGCCCAAACCCGCATTTAAACACCTCTAATTTCAAGTAAAAACATGAAAACTAATCTCTATTTCAAATGTCATCTCATATAGAGAAACGTTGTTTTCATATCAAAAGTGATTTAACAATTAGCATGCAACATGATGTCAGCTAATTAATCATGACTTAGTTTGTCCTACTCAGTCGTCTAGGATTAGCATTTAGCAATACACTAATATTCAATAATTAGGAGCCGCTAATTAATCACAATTTGTTTACTACTTTTCATGACAAATAGACGAGATTATGCGATAAGCATTATCAATTTAAATAATATATATACTTGGTAATTAAGCCACCCTTCCTTATATGGTCATCAAGAGAGCACCTTACGTGGTCACTGGTCACCTAGTACCAACATTGATTGGCCCTTTATGTGGGATGATTTTGTAAATGAAAAAATATTTCGTAGATCTCATAATTCATAAGATACATCCGTTTTAATGGAAATTTGCTGGAAAAAATTAGCTTGTATTATATATTTTGTACTATTATGAATACTATCTTTTCTAATCGATTCAATCAAATGGTAATAGTACACCACTCATAATTCTAAGATATCCTAACCTTTTCAGCGGTTTTTTAGATAAATAAGTAAAAAAAGATTATGGGATACATATAAAGTAACTATTGAACGCAAACCTAACCTATTTAAAATGTCGTAAGTACCCTTATCTTGTACAATTAACTACCATATGAAAAGAACATAGGAGTACATGAAAGATAAGTAATGAAGGTTAATAATTGTGACAGGATAAATGTGTACTTTTCCCTTTAAAAGATTTTGGTGTTATGTAGGTGATGCCGTGAAATATAAATCTTATGCTTGTTTATAATTGGTACAAGAGACGTATTGTAATTCTTGTACATCCACGATTTGCTCGTTTGTTAGGTACATTCACTTTTCTTTTGTGTTTTTGTTTGTTTTTGTTTGTTTTTACACCATCTCCCTCATCTCCCTCTACTACATGTAGTAGTTGTACATTAGGTTGCCAAAGTAAAAAAAATATTTAACCCTAATCTATTGGATTACGCATAAATTCAGTTTATTACACGAATTACAATCTTATCTTAAAATATTCATGGACAAAATGGACTAAAATCAAAATAAATAATACAATTACGCGTATCTCCATATATATTGCATAAGAGAACCACTAAAATTAATTAGTTTGTCGATCACCCGCCATATTCTTTCTAAGTATAAAAAAAAAGTATAACATGTATCAAGGTATTTACTTGTATTTTTTACTACAGTATAATTTACAAGGTAAAGTAAGTACGTCTTTTTTTATAAGGGTCTTACGATACAACATAGTAAAATCATAAAACAACCAAGATCTTAATGCCTATCATGGAAAGACAATGATTAATGAAAAGTTAATGAAAATTGTTTTAGTTGAGTTATATAGCTAAAATATCACTAAGTTTTACAATATTAATTTCAATTGAATACATATTCTATATATCCTTTAATTTATAATCTCCTATAAATATGTTTTACGGTTCGAGTGTTCGACTAGTACTAATTAGTCCGTCACTAATTTCCATTTCAGACAGCCTTAAATGACCATTTTATGGTAAAATATGACCAACGACAAAATGTTTGTTTGTAGTTTTGTACGGAGTAACACAAGGTTTTCATGCGCTTCATTTATTAGTGTTTATTACTCAGGTAACTTTGATGCATTTGGTTGTAAATAAATCAGCTCGTTTGAATCCATACACGCGCATGAAGAACTTGTGTTACTCCGTACAAACAAATAACAATTGATGACCATTTGGTGATTTTAATTTTGACTGCCAATAATTCCATAATTAAACAAAAAAACCTGCAACTTTTTGGTGATCACTGTTGATTAATGTGAAATTCAATCAAAACCCCCCCGATTATTTTATAGATTGCGTATCCAATTTCATTGCTTACTGTACTTTACTCCTTTCATTCTTATCTTCTATAAAATCATCTCTACCCCTAATAATTCTCTCTTACAATCCAATTCAATCATTCTCAACCCAATTTTCTTACTTTAATCATTTATTTTACACTTAATTTCATCTGGGTCTAACTCAAATTTTCTTAAACTTGAATTATTTTGGGTAAAGATTATTTATTGTTGCCCCAGAATCTACCTTTCTATATCTGTAATTAAGCTTTTTGGGTGGATTTACTGAATTTGCATAATTTAGAAGAAAATCCCATAAAAAAAGAAGATAATTATCCATTTTATCCCTTCAAAATCATAAAGTTTGAAACTTTAATCAAAAATTTGATCAAAAAATGACAGTAGTTGGTAAAATGGAGTCTAGAAGGGAGAAAAAATCAAAGAAAGTGAAACAAATACCTGATGAAAATGCACCATTGTTACCAACAAAAAGACAAGAAGAAGGAGGGTTTGATGAATTTGATGGAGCTTCATTTTCTGGGGCTGTGTTTAATTTGTCAACAACAATTGTTGGTGCTGGAATTATGGCATTACCAGCAACAATGAAGGTTTTAGGTCTTGGACTTGGGATTTTTATGATTGTGTTTATGGCTTTGTTATCTGAGAGAACAATTGATATGTTGCTCAAGTTTAGTAGAGCTGGAAAGTCTACTTCTTATGGTGGTGCCATGGAGAATGCTTTTGGGAAACCTGGAAGGGTTGTGCTGCAACTTAGTGTTTTGGTTAATAATATTGGTGTGCTCATTGTCTATATGATTATTATAGGTATGTTTATGGGTTTTAATTGTGTGTTTTTATATGCTTATCTATATGCTTATATATTGGTTTATGTGCTTTGAAATGTTCTTGATGTTTTGTTGTTTATGGTTGTGGGTTGGTGTTGGTTTGAAATGTTCTTCTGTAGGATTTAGTGATGGGGTTTTACTTGGTCTGCTTAGTTGTGTGTTTCGGATTTAAATGTTCGATTTCGAGGGATTTAAAGATGGTTTGTAGGATTATAAGACTGAATTATTCAATGGTGAGCTATGTTTCTCAGACCAGTCTTGGCTGTCTACAAGTACTGGTATATGTCCAAATGTATGACTCGACTATTGGAAACAAAAGGCTCAAATTTTTGGCCTAATTGAAGTGTCAAGTGTCTGTACCGCATTGGGTTGTCGAGTATGAGGTTTTGACATGGGTATATGTCCAAGTGTCATGTGTCAAATTGAAGTGTTGTGTGTCTGAACAGCATTCGATTTGTTGAGTCGAGTGTTGTACATAGGTTGTTGAGGGTAAATGAAGAGCATGAATAACATAGTTTGTAAGTGTGATACTTTAAAAGAATTGTGTTAAGTCTAAAGAATTCGTTTTGATTTGTGAGTACAAAATTCTAAGAATGGTAGCTTATATGGTTCTTTTTTGAAGGTGATGTGCTGTCAGGCACGTCTTCCAGTGGAATGCATCATGCCGGTGTGTTGGAAGGTTGGTTTGGAAGTCAGTGGTGGAACGGGAGATTAATTGTTCTTCTGATCACAACACTATGTGTTTTTGCTCCATTAGCTTGTTTCAAGCGTATTGGTAAGTTCTCACTTTCGTGAGTGTATTGAAATATGAAAGGTTAACTTGTTCTCTGTGGATGACCTATATAGTTATATTTCACTGCATCTGCTATAATTGATTGTGTCATTTGTTATCTGCATTACGCATAGATGAAAAAATGCTTGTTTTGCTCAATACAGTTGCCAATCATTTATACTGATATTAGAGTACAGCACTACAGCACATGTTGAAATTCTATGTTCGATACTTGGATAGGATTTTGCAGGAAACTCTAATAGAAAAGGGATGTATCGAGTTTCTTTAATGGCTCTCATGAGCTATGTTGGTTGGACTCGGTTAGAGGTATCCGGTACGTGTCCAAGTGTCGGATTCGTCTGTTTTATGAAAAAAATACATGTTTTTGGTCTAAAATGAAGTGTCCAAGTGTCCCACCCATGTCCGAGTGTCGAGTATCCGACACGGGTACGTGAGGTAAAATGAAGAGTCCGAGCAACATAGCTCATGAGTGCCATTGGAAAGAACCCCTTTCCAAGTTATCAGCCCCATCCACTTTAATTGTCCTTATTTGACTTTGTTGGTTTATTGATATCAACTTTGTCCTAATTTCTCCATCCCATTTGTCATATTTGATTGATCAATACAAATATATTTATATTCATCCCTTTTGACTCATGAATTAAAGAAAAAGTTGCGGTTACCTAATTCAATATGATTACACCACATCTGACACGTGAATGTCTAACATATAGAGAAAATTACGGTTACCTAATTCAACATATTGGCGATTTGGTTAGAGTAGCGAATCTGGATCCTGTGATAAAATATTAGGCGTATGCTTGTTGACACAAATTTGTAGAGGAGAGTTGTAAAAATAAGTGGAATGTCTTGTAAAATAGTGATGATGGATACATAAGTGAGCACGTATAAGTAGCTTTTCTTGTAAATATTATGTACTCGTGCGTTTATTAGGACAAGTTGTCCAAATATTAACCTGAAAAGGGAATAGAAAATTTTGAGCCTTATTGTGAATTGGCTTAAAAGAAAAGTGTGAACCTTATTCTAAAATAGAAGAGGTGATATTTGTAAAACAGTTTTGGGTTTTTCTACATGGTACCCTCATGTTTTTTCGAGTTCTACGTGGTATCACCCGTTTTTCCAAAACATCACTTATACCCCTAAACTTAATGAAAACCTTTCAAAATACCCAAAATGCACTGATTCGCCTCTTTTAAAAGTTCATTTAGGCAGTTTTTCTTGATCTTTTGACAATAATTTGTCATACCATTAACGTAAATATCGTTTAACATTACAACAACAACATCAGAGCCTTAATCCCAAAATGATTTGGGGTCGGCTGACATGAATCATCCTTTAGAACCGTCCAAGGGTGAACGCACGCCTCAAAATGCAAATAGAAAAGGGAAAATGAAAAACAAAAAGGGAGAACGAAAATGTAATGGAAAGTCAAGGTAAACTTAGAGGTTTTAAAATCGAATTCCGGATTTCTTTTATAAAAACTTAAAAATTTAAATCGAAAGAAAAGATTAAAACGATTTTGACAAACGAAATAGACTTAAGGATCCGGAATGCCTTAAAAGTAAACCAAGTAAAATATATAAGAAAGTGGTTGGTAAAAAGTGTAATAAAGGAGAGAAGAACAAATAATTTAATTTCTTTAAATTAAATACACACACTAAATATGTCAGAAAAACATCAAATACTAAAAATCCACATGTATCCTTTCCCTCCATTGTGCCCTCTCCGTCACCATACTCTCCTCAAGCCCCAGAAATCTCATATCGTGCTCTATCACTCTCAACCATGTCTGTCTCGGTCTTCCTCTACCTCTAGGGACCTTTTCTGTTCTCCAAGTCTCCAGCCTTCTAACTGGTGCGTCCATAGGTCTCCTTCTCACATGGCCAAACCATCTTAGTCGGTTTTCCATCATCTTGTCCTCTATTGGCGCCACTTTTACCTTTTCCCTAATCACCTCATTCCTTAAACGATCTTTCCTTGTATGTCCGCACATCCACCTCAACATACGCATCTCCGCCACACTCATCTTTAGAATGTGACAGTGTTTCACGACCCAACACTCGAAACCGTAAAGTAAGGCAGGCCTAATTGCCGTGCGATAAAATTTTCCCTTTAATCTTTGGGGCATATCTTTATCGCATAAAAACCCTTTATCACTCTTCCATTTCAAACATCCCGCTTTAATTCTGTGAGCCACATCTCCGTCTAACTCCCCATCTTTTTTAATAATAGATCCTAGATATCTGAAGAAATCTGTCCCCTCAACACCATTCCCATCGAAAATAATACTCCCCGCCTCTGTCGATCTCAACCCCGCCATTTTAGTGAACTGACACCTCAAATACTCAGTCTTACTCCTGCTCAGCCTAAACCCACGAGTCTCTAAATATCGTTTAATCATTCCCAAACATATTTTCTTTACAAAATTTAAATGTTTGAAAATTCGATTTTTAGTAGTTTGGGTATTTTAAGAACTATTTACTAAGTTAAGGGGTACCGGTAGTATTTAAAAAAACGAGGGGTACCACGTAGGAAGACCCAAAAGTTTTTATTAATTTATATTGTGAGAATAAATTAGTCGAAGTTGACTAACAAATTGAATTGGGTACCATGTGTACCATAATTGGGAATTCTGGGGTGGAGTGAGTAGAAGAGGGAAGTTGCCTTCAGTTTTAGCTTGTTGAACTTAGGGCTAGCAGTTTTATTTCTTTCTTATGTTGTGTTAGAGTAGTATGACGGGCGCATGTCAATTAAATGATTGTCTGTGTTGCAGATTCGCTGAGTTACACATCCGCACTATCAGTTGGACTTGCTGTTGTGTTCCTTGTAATTATGGTGGGAATTGCTGTAATTAAGCTGATAAGTGGAACTGTGATGATGCCTAGATTTCTTCCTAACATAACGGATATGACTTCTTTCTGGAACCTCTTCACTGTTGTACCTGTTCTTGTCACAGCATACATTTGTCACTACAATGGTATGTCCAATGCTAGTCTTAATGCTTTTGAACTTATGTGAAAAGTGAGATATATTCAAGTTGTTAAGGTTTGTTGCTCAATGATGGTTCGCATGACTGTTCAACTTTACATTTTGCAGTTCACTCCATAGACAATGAACTTGAGGACTCTACTCAAATCAAAGGAGTCGTTAGAACTGCACTAGCTCTCTGTTCATCGGTGTACGTAATGACAAGCATTTTTGGGTTCCTTCTGTTCGGAGATGGAACCTTAGATGATGTTCTTGCGAACTTCGACACGGACCTTGGAATACCATATGGTAGTGTACTGAATGACGCTGTTCGCGTGAGCTACGCTGCACACTTGATGCTTGTTTTCCCCATTGTCTTCTATCCACTAAGGCTCAACATCGATGGCCTTTGCTTCCCCTCAGCGGGTCCCCTGGTTTCCGACAACAAGAGATTTGCTCTAGTCACTACTGTGCTTATTTGTCTCATATTTCTTGGAGCAAGTTTCATACCTAGCATCTGGGATGCTTTCCAGTTCACTGGAGCGACAGCTGCCGTTTGTCTTGGATTTATCTTTCCTGCTTCTATTACCTTAAGGTACCTGTTTTAGTCTTCCCTTTTATAGAATACTAGAATATATGTAAATATCATGATTCCACCACCCCCTCTCCCCTAACTATATTGTTGTTCATTGTGTTTCTGCAATTTTGATGATCCTGTATGTGTGAAGTTTGACTTGCTGAAAAACAGTCTTCCGTAGTAGTGAGTAATATCAGCAGCACCCTTTTCCTTGAAATGTTATTCTGTTGGTGCTTTGTGAGAATTTTTTTCTTTTAAGATAAGAAGGTTGTACTGGGTTCAGACCATTTAAGGTCTACCAACTAGCCAACTTGACAAAATGAACCAAGTCCTCGGAAGAGATGGGGGTAAGGGAGGATAACCCCCTTATATTGAATTTATATTCTCCTTGTCACAATTTCAAATCTGTACCAATTGACTACATTGTTGGGTTCCTCTCTTGATTTGATGATGCTTTAAGCATGAAGTCCGACGTGGTTAAACACAAATGAATGGCTGCTTTGCACTATTCTCTTGTCTGCGTGGGCACGCCAATTATTTTTGTGCATGATATTGTTTTTATATTTCTTGGGACTAATATTTGTTTCAGGGACCGTTATTATATACTTAATTGAGTTGAATATTAATTTGGGTTTTGATGTTTCAGGGACCGTTATGGCATCGCCACGACAAAAGAGAAAATGTTAGCCATTATGATGATCGTCCTCGCAGTGTTCTCGAATGTAGTGGCAATATACAGCGATGCGTACGCGTTGTTCAAGAAGAATGGTGTACCCAGTGATATATAATTGATAAAGGACTTTTTCATGCTTCATTATTATTTGTCCAAGACTGTTGTTTCCATGAGAGGTGAAACTGTGAAAGGCGCAATAAGACAATTGTCAGTTGCAAATATGTAAAAAGAAAGAGTTGCTTTTTTTGCAACTTTTGGTCTGCATTTTGCAAATGCAGGTAAAGACTTGTAAAATATTTATTTAAAATGTTTCTTGAAAGATTTCGAATATGTATACATATATATGTACCTTTTAATGCTGGATGCTGCGACTTCCAATGTCGGTGTTTGTAGATTGATTTGCAAAAAGGGATCGTAGAATGATTTAGATGTCGTAAATTTGAGTTTATTGCTACAGTTCTGTTAGTTATTGGACTATCTGGATAATTTCGAGTGTTTTAGGTGCTGTGTTTGGCAATTTGCTGACCTTGGGCCTATAACTGCTCTCGAAAAAAAGATCCAGCGCAACCTATGGAACATGTATCTAATGAGGCATTTACAGTCAGTGATAAGACCATCTGTGCTCTGCTCTGTCAAGTGTTTTGGGATTCATTTTCGGGAAAGTAAATCAAAACCAGAGAAAGCATGATCGAAATTTGTCATGCCTCAGTTTCCCTTATAAAGTCTGAACAAGACAATTTTCCATATTTAAGCATTAGGTTCCCTTTGAAGCCTGACCTGTTAAACGAGTTCCAACTTCCAAGACGGAAATCATACTACTACAGTAATTCATCTTTGAGTTAAAAGGTTGCCATAACAGAAATTTTACATTTTTCCAGGAGGATGAAGGAAATTGATTCAATACAAATATTGACAAAAAAACAATGTACAGAGAATTCCTTATATTTTAACTGTGGAAGTACAAATAAGACAATCCTCAAGAGATGAACTCAAAATTAGATTGCTGAGTAATCCATTCTAAAAATGGAAAATCTCGAGAACTCATCTGTATAATTCCTAGCGAAGGTAAAATGTGCAAATAGAACCCCAAAAAATTTAACAGTTCACCTGGCTGTACAATATCTCAAAATTTTAGACAGGTTTATCGCGCTTGGGAATTGCAAGTAGCGTTCAAACCGGGCCCTGCATTCTCATCCTGGTTCTGATCATCTTTACTGCTTTCTTCCGACTGCCTTCTAGGATCCAAATTTTCTGGCATAACGGGAGACCCGTTTTCAGAATAAGAAAGTTCATCAGATGACTTGGGAGGAGAAGAATTACTCTCATTGGGATCCCATGTATTCTGAGAATTATCATCTACTGTTTGCTCTGTAGATTGAACTTCAGTGTTTAGAGTTCCTCTCAGAGCAGAGGAAGTTTCCCCACTACTTCGACTGCTCGAGGGTATACTTGTAACAACCCACCTGAACCGTAAATTGTGTCCATGCCATGTTTTACCGTCCAAGAACGCCCTTTCGGCTGCATGGCAAGTTGCAAAGCTTACCTGAGCAAAGCAGTTTGTCATCACTTCGGAATCTGTAAAATCATTACCACTTTGTTGATCACCCAAGCATTCGATCTTGACATCAGAAATTTCTCCGAATGACGAGAAGTGATCCTTCAAGGCATTAGCCTGCAAGGCATAAAATAAGAAAATGTTGAGACTTGTTTCCTACAGGAAAGTACCTCAGAAAAATGGTGAAACCCATTGCAGTGTCTTTTGAAGCGTCAGATTTAGTGTATCGATAATCAAACAAGAGATCAAACTCATTCTAAACATTAAGTTTCCTATATTAGCTATATATAACATTCATGTTAGTATGATGATGATGGACAAGTAACTACTTTGAGCACAGCCCTAGAAGAAAGGTTGCTATCTAACTCGAGGAAACACAGAACGTCTCAAAAATCCAGAAGATATCTCAAAACCATGTGTTCTTTTCTATTCAGGGACTACGTTCGAGGTTACGTAAACACTACTTGATTCAAATACGGCGAACGCTGGAAACATTTTTCGATTGTTCCAAGATTCAAGTATTGGTCGATCCAAGTCATCCAACCTTCGAACCATGCATCAGTGGCTCAGACCCAGGGCCTCAACCAGGATATTCAAGGACTGGGATATCTTATATGCAATTATGCAGTAATATAGCACACTCAATCAATGTAACATTGAACAACGGAAGATTGACATGGCAATCCTGCATCAGTGCATCGTCATCGCTTATACTGAATCTCATGTTACTCAGGCTGGGCTACAAAAATCAAACAAGAGGGTTCAGTGTCGGACTAGGCTAATCAGGACGATTTAAATTTAATACATGCTCAAACCGCTTCCCAGCACCCAGCATTTTAATCGTCTGAAAAGTGTTGTGGAACATCTTAAGGGTAGCCGGGTGCACAACGATTGTGTGATTGCAATTAATCCAATCCGATACCAAGCAATCTAGTGGTCCATGAAGTCAATAAACCAGACACTAACATGTGGCACAAAAGGAGTCATAGGGTGTCTATGAGTTGGCGGTGACAACCTCAGTTGTGTCACATTCGTGATTCGTCCGAGATGATCCTGAAAGACCAATTTGAAGATTTAACACACACTCGGGATGACTTCAGGAAACATCCTATATTAGCACAATGGTTGTAGCATAGTTATACATCCGACATGAAACAATATACTTCTTCATCTGAGTCATCTTTTGCAATATCTAGTAATCTAGCACACTGCACACTCGATCAAAATACAACCAATATATGAATAAACCAGGCACCAATGTGGCACAAAGATTCCCACGTTGTCTATTAGTTATGGGGAGTTTGGTTTGGGAAAGGGAATGGAATCAAGAAAGGAAAAGAGGAAAGGAATAACATTACCCCAAATTTACATCCTTGTTTAGTTGTTTGGTTACTCAAAGATACGGACTACAATAACCACCCAATTTCACTACACCATCAACCACCACCACTTTCACACCCACTCTCACCCTATAGATCGCCGGTTACGGCTACACTACACCTGATACCAGCCCCCTCACAGCCTCACCCTTGCTCCACAGGACAGCCGCCCTAACAAAGTCAAAACCCCACCACAAACCACCCCAAAACCTTGAAAAACAACAGTGGTGAGGAAGGGATTGTTGTAGTGGTTATTTTAGTGGTAGTAGGGTGAACAAGGAAATGAGTTACCCTAGAGGGGTGGGGGGAATGGGTGTAGAGGGATTTGGGGAGAAAGGAAAGGGATAAGGAAATCATTGTTTGACTCGAACAAACACTAACAAAGGGAAAGAGGGTGTTTCATTCCCTTTCCCTTTCCCTTTCCCAACACCCCCATACCAAACGCCCCCTTAGTAGGGCCTGGTGGTCAAAGCTTAGTCTCCTGAGATACTTTCATTTTAAGGTTATATGTGCTCGAAACAGCCTCACAAGACAATGTTATTATTGATTGAATATCAACGTTAAACATGTTATGGCTGCACATTGTTCATGGTGATAACAATTAATTCAACATCTAATGATATATTTGAGCATCAAATCATCTTCGACATTACCCATGTTTGAGGCAATGGACAGAGGATCGGCATACCAATATACGGTTAAATCGCACACTCGTGTGGCAAAAAAATCATCACATGGTGTCTATGAGTTCACTGCCACACGCTTAACTCATTCTAGCACAATCGTCGAGCTGATCCTGAGAAGACCGATTTTGAAGGTTACAATATACAATCGTGTAAGAATCCATTGAAAATTAATGAGAAGCATCCTACAAGGCTACAAGTGCATATTGGTTATGGTGGTAGCATTACTTGGATACAAATGATGCTGCGGCAGAGTAAGTCATCTTTTAACATTCCTATTACACTTGGGATTGAATATATCGTTTACCAAAGCCTTGGCATTGTGGATCGAAGTACTGTTCCACGTTTATAGCGGGCACTAATGTGGCATCGAAGTATTCCTTGATTGTCTATGAGGTGATGGACCCCTATTTTATGAAAAAATTATGTTTGTGACTTAATATGTACTGTCAACGTGCCATACTGTTTTGGCAGCTATAAGGACGCAGCATAAAACGAAAAGAGATTGCATTTATCAAGCTTAAGCACATCTATAAGTATATTCACAATAAAATCCTTCTTTCTGTCAAGTTGTGTTCTTTTACTTCTATCTAGTATCAACATTTTTTCTGAAAACATTTACTATGAATATTTTTAACAAGGGTCATGAAGGAGAACTTACATTAGTTAATCTTCTTGGTAAAGGTGCCTTGATTATAAAAGTTGTCGGCCGATTGTCCAATGTATATCTGTTTGAATGAGATGGTGCCCCTGAAGTGGCCATGACATGAACAGACTGCTTCGAAATTGAAGGGTCATGAAGTGCCCCAACTGTTTCAGTAGCTATTCGAGAAGCAAGGTTTTCTATTACCTTATTATTTACTGACACTTTAGTCTCTAATGATGGCATAGAGATACCTGCATCTGCAGCCTGTCTGTTCCCAACTTTCAATGCATTGCTCGAAGTTTCTGATATTTGTCTCTTCTCAGCAGGCATAGCCGGTACTTCACTATTGATTGATGCCTGAAAAAATGACTTATGTTATGTTCCACATCTAAGACAGTTCCATGCCTGACTTCACCACTTTCAAGTTTCAACCCCCGCTTCCCCATCCACCTTATAAGAAAAACCCAAGTTATAGTACCTTCTGCCTTTTACGATCAGCAAGCAATATGAAGAAGAGAAAGTACCTCCAGCATCTCAAGTGATAGTTGAATAAATAACAATATGAGGGAAATCTAAACTTACTTGTTTCGTGAGTTTATCCAGCTGTTGACGAAATTCGTTCCGCTTCCGCTCCAGCATCTCCTGCTTTATACGAAGCTCTTTCAAAAGCTCCAAACTCTCAATCTTCTTTTGCGCTGGGAGAGCTGGCTTGGGGCTGCTCACAACAACAGGTTTAAAGTCTTTGCTAGCTGTCACGTTGCTATCGGAAGGTTTAGGTACAACCACTTTTGGAGCGACATGCTGCGTATTAACTTTTCCTTTATTGACAATAGCCATGTCATGTGATCCTGAAGCAGCTGCCATGTCATGAGGAGTAATAGGTGCATTTCTGACTGCATTATCAGCGATGCTATCTCTATTTGCCCACCATAACTTGATGAAACGACTACCCATTACAGCATCAGGTGCCTTCAGAGCTTTTTCTGCCTCTTCCCTTTTGGAGAACTGTACAAAAGCACGTTCACTATTGGCCGGGATGTATATATCAGTTACTTCTCCAAACTTTCTAAAATGAGAGAGAAGGTTCTCTCTCTTGTTATCTTTCAGTGGAATGCAATTCACAAATAATGTGCGCTGTGCCTTCTGAGATGGTTTTCGAACAACACCTCCTACGGTATTTTGTAGATTAGAAGTTGAACCTGCTGTTTTGGGGGCAGAAGGAGCTCCAATAGTTTGCTTTCCTACATTGGACTTCCCTTGAATACCATTCGATGGTTCATGAATGTCTTTTGCAGAAAACTTTGATGCCTTTGTCATAACATTGAAGTTCTCCTTCACCTCTGGTTTATTCTTTGAATTTTTAAGTCTTCCCCACACAGATGAACTTGTGCTATGGGGGCCAACCACATCCCCATTGCTTTGAACTAAACGATCTGAAAGGTCAGCGGTTACAAAGGAAACAGTTTCATCAAAATTTGATGGCTGCAATCTGAGCAATGGGCTAGACGTTTCACGAGCATCATTACTCCATAGGGGCTGATCAGGGTCATACACATCACTAGCATTAACAGCACCAGCTAAAGCCTCCTCATCCACAGAAGACATATTCGTTCGACTATGTGGACCTCTGCTGTTAATCGCTGTACTTGAAACACCTGTTGACGAAACAAATCCACTTCCAGCCGATGGACCCAGCATTTGAGCACTTGGGAGAGACACGGGGAGATTAAAGTGTGACAAGCTCTGCACTCAAAGAGGAACAGTAAACATGAATGTTGTAAAGCTACAATTTTTTTAAGAGAGAAATGCAAAACAACAGTATCCTATGCTTTAAAAGTTTAAAGGAGGTTGCTTCTTAGTGTACACTGAAGAAGCTAGTTCACATGCCTAAAGATTAGGAATCTAGAAATTATTTAATGCATGAGGAGAAAGTTCCAGTGCTAAACAATAATTAGCCTCTGGATATGTGAGAATTTTGTATAATCTGCACTCCATCCCAAAAGATTAATTGCCTTTCCATTTTGGTTTGTCCCAGAATCAATGATAACTTTTTATACTTGGTACACATAAATGGTAATATTCTCATTTTCCCTCAAGGCCCAATAAATAAACTGAAAAGGGTTAAATATGAGGGCAAAGTTTATATCAAGTGTGGAGGACCACAACCGCACAAGGGATTCTTCCCCTTCATATCCTTCAAATGAGCTCAAATTAATCAGGGGCAATTTTACATAGGCTGATGGAGTATTGAATTTAACTCCGCCGTCATTACGACATTCATCGCTGGTCTCAAACCAAGATGAAGGAAGAGAGTTGGGGTAGGTTTGTGGTCGCCAGCGTAAAACTAGTCACACTTCATAGAGATGAATCAAAATTTGAAAATCGTTGTTGATGATGGACTATTAGATTTAGTGAGTCCAGACACAAAAAAAAAAAAAAAAAAAAAAAACCAACCTAAACACGTAAAATGTGTAGGAAATTTGAAAAAAATGTGAAAAAGACACTGGGAATCTTTATGGTCAAAAGCAAACAGAAAGTGAAATCATTCCCTCCTCCTAACGTGTTCTCCTTTTCATACCCACGCCACACAAGAACTTACAGAAGTTAGCAGAGTGTTAAGCCATTTTGACTAATTCACGCAAGAGTAAACACAGTCATTAGTAGCAAAGAGCCCACATTAACGAACATGCTGCAATATGAAGTAGGTACTGTAGAACATCTTGAACGTATACTGCCAAAGTTTCTGTGAAAAAGTTACGTTGGTGGTTTCCACGATTCATATTGTTACCAATTGTATGAGTATCAACAAGATACCCATGTTGAAATTCCTCCAAAATAGCAGCAGCGAATGTAAAAGTGAAATACCATATTAAAATTTTGACATGCAAGTAAGGTAGCTAGTGAACCTACACATACCTGTACATCTTCCACAACAATACGATTGACACCATGCTCCATTGGGCACATATCACCTCTTAAACAAAATCCACGCTCCTCAAAATCTCTACATCGTTGACGCTGGATACCCATGTTAATTGAAGGATTCATATGTGGTCCAAGAAGCCCTGGCAGCCCAAGAGGATTGATCGCATCAATTGTACCATTTGGTATGGTTGGAATTAACCCAAAACCACTCCAAGATGCACCTTGTACATTTGAAAGAGGCAGCCCACGCCCAGAAAACATGGCTGGTGGGATAGAGCCTGGGTGGGCTATTTGAGAAGCGCCATCAATAGAGCCAAACCGAGAATCCCACTGGAGATCCCTACCTCTTCCTCTCCCATATCCATGCTGACCAGAGAAACGGGAGGCGTTAGTAGAACCAATAAACCGCCTCTTAGAAAAGTCCCTATTTGAATTGTGGTTGAACTGAGGGTCACTCTGCCCATTTTGGATTGTTCTATTGCGTTTCCGGAAAGGCTGTGTCAAAGTTTGTTCAAGTGGATCTCTCTCTAGTGACTGAGATCCTGCTTCCCGCTTCCGGTGCTTATGATTGCGGTCATCGTCATCATCACTTATTTCCTTCTCGTCTGGATCACTTGCACTATCAGGAGAAAGACCAATGGACTTGGGAGATGAAGGGGTCAGCTCCATGCTCATCCCAAATTGTAAAAAGACACAGCTACCCCAAATTTACTGCATCTGAAAAATCTGAGCTAGCTGTTGGATTATAAAAGTAAGTCACTCCAAACACCAACAACATACTGAATTCTATAGAGCTTAAAAAAAATATAGCAATTACTGAAAACATGTGGACAAGTATACATCCAGTAATTCAACAATACACAAAAAGATATTGCAGTAAATGCCGAAGATTGATATTTGCCAGCATCTGACAAGGGAGTAAACGATGGTTCGTTCCACCTCCAAATTTTTAAGTAAAAAAAAAAATCTTACTTTTTTTCAGTACACAAAAATTATCTAGCTAGACATCAGAGTGTTTAGTTGCATGCCTGAATATCGTAGACCTGTTCACTTCAACAGTTCAACATAAAGCTCAACCTTACTATCTCAAATGCTTACATTCTTCAACCAATTTCATTTTGAGCAAAAACCAGGACCTCTGTTTGAACAGATTTAATAGATTGTATCTAGTGAGAGATCAGAAAAGAATCTAATGGTAGTTGACTAGTATGGACTATGGAATGTCATAATTGGTCATAAGATCCTCCAGAGATAATTAAGGCAGGCATTAAGCAAAAAGCGCAAATGAGGACAACTATTCACAAAAAGCGCAAATGAGGACATTAAGATAACTGACAATTCTATGTCCTGACAATCCCAGACGTCATGGTCCAGTCTGGCTGGCATCCTTTTTCAGATTAAAGTAAAAGCTTCAACTCTTAAATGAGTCTGTACAACAATGCCAGCAACTAAATCAACTCGAAAAGTTAATATACCACGTGTATCATGAAGAACACGAAACCAAATGAAAGAACCTCCCGGCAAAAAAAGCCAGTATTCACACATTGACTAAAACATACAGATTAAATCAAAGCGATCCCTCAACAATCAACTGTGAAAGCCAACATCTACCCAATGCCTCCCAAGAGGGTCTCGCTACAAATATGTTATAGGATGGACTTTCGCAGCATTCATCGTGTATAATAGTGTGATTGATTCAAGTTGACCTCTAAACAAAAGGGTCAATCATATGAAACTTCCTGAAAAAAAAGCAGCACAATGACCAAGCCACATTCAGCTCCACATAATATGCAGCATCTAACTATCTATCGTATAATGCCCTTGGTAAAAAAACATGCAAGCTTTTTCTCAGTGACAACCCTAACAGAAGACACGTCATTACTTCTCCACTAAACTAGAAGCAATGTACTGCCCTCCACAAGTCCGAGAGGTTAAGACGAAAGTATAACATACCTAGTCGTAGGTTCGAGTCCCCCGTCCCCCTATATTCTACTAGCCTTGTGCCTCATTTGAGACCCCATACATTTCACTTATCGACAAACGCCACTTAAAGTGTGCCGCTTCACCGAATTGAGTCATAGAAGTTCCCCCAAACAAATTACTCATGAGGCAAGGAGTAACATGACAGTAGGCTACAACTCTAATTAGGCAACCATAACAACAATGCATATTCATCAACAAATTACATCTTACCTATAATTGAAACTACAATAACTGCAAAATGGGGGGCCAAAAACTACAAATTCATGTAATCACTTGCAATTCAAATTGAATCGCGCAAGGTAACACTTAAGAAGCTGACCTAATTGCAATTAAATTAAATCAAACGAACTAAGTGATCATTAAAAAAATCCGGCGCAATGAATTTATGAAATTAGAGAGGTAGAGAGATGTACCGAGGAATTATGGGGGGAAGAGTGGAATAGGAGTGACGAATTGAATGTGAGGCGGCGGCAAAGACGGTGGAGAGAGAACAAATAGTGAAAATGTTTCGCCGGAGGTGGTGGTTGACGACGGAGCTAGGGTTTGCCGACGGCGAAATTTATCAGTGTGAGGGTGGAGATGACGCAGCCCAAAATCGAGAAACTTCGTATTTTTAGAAAAAAATAAAATAATAATAATAATGAGTTTATTGGTTTATGGGATTGCTGTAAAATTATTGGGTTTTTCTATATAGTACTCCTTTGTTTTTGCGTTTTTTTTAGCATGCACTACGGTTTTGGCGTGTGTACAGACTTCTAACTTTTATTAAGAACTAATAAGCGTAACCTTAAGCTTCTAATCCGTCAAATTGGTCCGTTAATTTCTGGTGTGGCTGCATATTTGGCGCTTTTATCTGACATGGCAATGACTAGACGATGACATGGATCTCATTAATCTTATTAACCATCTCTAACTCTCATGTAAACCTTAACCCTTCACTTTCACCATTGACAACCAGTCAATCATCCACCCTCAACCTCATTGCACCACCATAAAGGAGAACCGGTGAACCACGACCTATGTTTGCCTCACTTTGCGGCACCACCAAAATGACCCCATAATCACTCGCATCCCCTCACTCCGTCGCACCGCCTCACAAATCACACCACTCCCACCATCGTTTCAACTCCTTTGTGTCACCCACATCAAACCACAAGAGAAACCCCATTATTCAATTATAAGTAGAGCATCATACAAGATAAACCCCATTATTCAATTACCCAATTCAATTCAACATTCACCACTTTCCTTCATGTATGTATCATTGTTCTATTTCTCATCCCCTTTATTTTTCTGTCGTTTTACTTCTTATGTACCAACTTGCGCAATATTTTATGCTCTTTCACCCCAAATCTAAATCTAATTGTAGTACTGATAGGCTACAATAACGCATTGGAGAAAGAGAGATAAATTGGTTGTATAACAAAGGTGCGGAAAAGAGAGAGAGAGAGAGAGAGAGAGAGAGAGAGAGAGAGAGAGATTTAGTGGTATAACAAAGTTGTGCAAAGGAGAAAGACCATCTTGTGGTCGGGTTGGCTTATGGTCACATGGACCTCTATTTTGAGCTGTCTATGGTGGGAGATAGGGTATTGGTGGCCTGATGGGTTAGGGACCTTAGGGTGGTTGTGGGCTCGATGGGGGTTGAGAATAAGGATGGGTTATTGTATGTTTGGTATGATTAGTAGTTAATCTTGTGTTTAAAGTCTTTTATTAAACTAAAAGTTATGTTAAGCACATAGCCACGTTAGCAAATAACAGACAAACTTGACGAAATAGAGGGTTAAGGTTACGCTTTGTTGTTATTACTAAAAGTTAGGGGTATCATAGAGGTTTTAAAAACTGAAGGGGTACCACGTAGAAAACGGAAAAACATAGGGGTACTACGTAGAAAAACCCAAAATTATTTGATGCGTCGTTCGCCTCTATCTTTTTTTATTTTTTTTTGGTGCATGGGGCAAACCTGAATATTAATTACTCCCTCACATTCCCGACCATAACTCTCTTATTATTAAAATGGCACAAGAATTAAGTAGGTGAGTGAATAAACGTAAATAGACAATGAAAAGTACTAAGAGCACCCACAACGGGTCTTCGTCCATTCTCACACAAATGCTGAAAATTGCTTTTTGAATAAAAAACAATAAAAGAGGGGAGAGAGGGTGTGAAAATTTTCGCCTGTCCGAAAATTTGTGAAGAGCAAATATGGGGCCTGGTTGTCAGTACATGTGGTCTCATTGCTTTGTTTTTTGCTTTTCTCATTTCAAAACGACAAGTACCAGTACACATACACCAAAAGCACATCGTATAACTTTGTCAAAGAAGTAAAATAAGTGGGTCGAGTGAAATGGTGATATGGATATGTGGGTATAATCTATATATATATATATATATATATATATATATATATATATATATATATATATATAAAAGAGAGTTTTTTCGAGCGATTCTAGAGCGTCCACATCATCAAAAATTTATTTAGGAAAGTTTTATAAATAATATTTTCCACATAAAAAATAAAGTGGAGAATCTTTTAATTATTATAATATCTATATTTCCTATTTTATATTCATGAGAAGTTTCTAATTTTTATATAAAAACTTTGACATTTCATTTGACAAAAAAATGTTGTTATAAAAATTATGAAGATAACATAATTAGATTCGTGGTAAAAAATGCTTTCATTAGAATATAGATTTCATATGATTTGCACATACGAGTATTAAAGATGGTGTACTTCTTTTAATATGTCATATGTCCCACATTGAAAAACAATGTTAGTGTAGTGATTATAATACGTATAAATTATAGAATTGTCCCACATCAAAAGATTAACATAAGGTGGGTGATCCTATAATTATAAATAGGAGTCATTATTGGAATCTATATACCAACCAAAAACTTATTGAGTCTCTTAAGTATTGTTTTGGAGAGATCTTATAAGAGTTTATATCATTATCTTCAGAGCATGATATATACATATTTTTTTATATTATGTATTATATTCAAGTGATGTTTATAATCTTTATATAAAAACTTATACATCTTATTTGCCAAAAAAGTATTAGAAAAAAAAACGTACGAATATTAATAAATAGTACTCCCTCCATTCAAGACCAAATACAACATTGTCATTTATACACTTGCCAAGACACAAATTACAACGTAAATATCTTTAAGTTTACATTATAAAAAATTTAAAAATTTGATATTTTCATTGTACTTTATAGGTGAATCAAATAAGATCCCAAATGACCATATTTTTGTCCTACGTATTGCAAGGAATCATAAAGATTCTATTCGTTCATAAATAGTGTAAAAAAAAGGAATGTTGTATTAGGTCTTGAATCGAGGGAGTATAGTATTTGCTCATTATTATTAACCCGGGTTAGATGTCGAATTATGTGCGAAAAAGATGGTGTATTTCTAAGTATGTTATTTGTCCCACATTGAAAAATATGTTAGTGTGGTGAATATATTACATATAAATAATAGAATTGTCCCACATCGAAAGTTTAGCATAAGATGGGTGATCATATGATTATAAATAGAAGACATCCTTAGAACCTAAAAATAAACCCATAACCTTCTGAGTATCTTAAGCATTATCTTGGAGAACTCTTAAGAGTTTATATCATTATCTCCACGATATGATATATATATTTTTTTATATTATGTCCAAGTGATGTTTATAATTTTTATATAAAAACTTATACATCTCATTTAGCAAATTAAAGTAACATATTTTTTTTTTTGAAAAATTATATAATTAGATTCGTGGTAAATAAATGCTAGCATTAGAAAATAGTATCATATTATTTGCACGTATTTTAATTACGATAAGAAGTTAAAAAAAATGTACTATACGAATATTAATAAATAGTATAGTATTTGCTTATTATTATTAAACTGGGTTAGATGTCGAATTAGGTGCGAAAAAGATGATGTATTTTCTAAGTACATTGTTTATCCCACATTGAAAAATAATGTAGGTGTGGTAAATATATTATATATAAATAGTTGAATTATCCCACATTCGAAGATTATCATGAGGTGAGGTATCACAAGATTATAAATATGAGTTATATTTGAAACTTAGGGGTATCGACCCAAAATCTTTTGAATCGCTTAAAAATTATCTTAGAGAGTTCTTATAAGAGTTTGTATTAGCGGCAAATTAAACCTTAGTTACAACAATACTATACAAATATTAACCACGTAGATATTTATAAAAGCGATTATATATTACTATATTAGTGATATTATAATGTTTATTTTAAGACAATCGATAGTATAATAACTTTATTTAAGACAAAATCATAATTAAAAAATAAAATGGTGCTAAATATACATAAATTGGTTATTAATGTGTCGTATAATGATAATCTCGGCAATAAAATAGAAAATTTATGAATTATAATACAATCAGGTGTTGCATAAAAAGATCTTGAATCCACAAACAAATCAATAATAAACTTTTTTACTTTGATAAATAGTAGAATTAAATCTTTTTAACTTTCAAATATAGGTAATTATTATGCCTTATTACATTTGAGTAACTAAAACACATCATAATTTTTAACTATTAATCAAAATCGCACCAGAAAAAGAAAATATTTTGTATTTGTTTATACATTTGATTGCTCCCTCAATTACATCTTAAAAGTCGTGTGATACCCGTCGTTGTGAGTACCAAAAATAAGATTTATAATTCATATTAAAACTAACCTAGGCTAGTGGTAACAGGGTCGAACCACAGAGAGGCGGGGGAGTTATAGTTGCTTTTATTTTAGTCTATCGGTAACAATTGTGGGGGTTTTGATATGGAAAGAATCTAAGTCTAAATGTGAAAATAAAAGAGCAAATAACAAAAATATATGTAAACTAATGATAAAAAGGAGCTAGGATGATCGGGTCACTACAGCTACGATGGCACACAAGTCTAGGTAAGTCTCGAAATACAGTCGCGAAGGATGGGGAAAACAAGTCCTCTCGGTCCATGTTAATTAGTAACTACCTCTCGGCCTATGCTACTAATCCCTAAGTCTCATTAATACTAACTCTCGTTCTTGACTAATGATTCTTAATGCAAACTAAATTACATTATCTTTCGATCTAGCAATCTAGCCGTCTTAAATCGTTAATCTAAGTCCTTCCCTATCTTTCGATCTACGGGCTGGTCAAAACTAAGCATCTAACAAGTCTCCGCTAGGTCTCATTGATAGATATTGCACTTAATGATTCAAACGAAGCAAATAAAACACGAAGTCAGTCGATCGACCAGATACCCCAGTCGATCGACCAACCGACTCAATCGATCGACCAGCTACTCCAGTCGATCGACCAAGCCCTAATGCGAGGTCGCCTATTCTAATGCCATCTACGCCATAGATCCCCTACATCCTAGCAAGGGTGATTTAGCTACACATACTAACAGCGATAACAACAATATAATTCGGAACTAAAGCATAAGAATACATAATTGAAATAATTAGACAAGTAATTAACATGAATCAATAATACGGCTTTGGGAATCCTCACTAGCAATTCTACACTACGAATTAAAGTAATAAATGAAATAAAAAAGAAAGATACCGATAGGAAGCAAGAATAGAGATCAAAACCGGATGCGAAAGTAACTTTATTGATTGATTATGTATCCTAATGCAAAACTTAATATCGAACCCTAAGTATTTCTCTAAAAACTGAATGTATAAAACTTGATGTCAGGTTACGTTATATAGCAATCTCACGTAACATTATTCCTAAACCTAATATATATTGGGCTTCCTTATTCTCGATCTTTTATTTTGCGTCAGACCCGTTGTTCAGTCGATCGACCATAAGCATCAGTCAATCGACTAAGTAGCAGCGAACAGTAGCTACTGGAACCTGTGGGGTGGTCGATCGACCACTTGGACCAGTCGATCGACCAAGAGTGCTGTACAGAATAGCATTCTGACGATTCCTACAGCGCGCACCGATCTTAAAACAGCTGCCATTTCTTCGTTACTTGGTCAAATCAGGCGTTCTACGTGGCGTTGGAAAGCTAAGAGGATAAGCTTCCACCTCCAATTGGAATCACTTGATTATCTGCTATAGAACTCGAGATATGACCATCTGAATGGGGCTGCAATATCGTGAAATGCTTCTTTGCTCGTTAAACTCGTACGCACCCTTTCTTTTGCTATCTTTAGGCCTTGAAACGCGCACCAAGCTCATTCCTCGAGTCAATACTTCATGTCAAATGCAATGTTAATTACTTAGGGACGGATTCGGCTCGATTTCCGCTCAATTCTTCATATTTCTGCAATAATGGACAAAAACACGAAAGTAGAGGAAAATAGGGAAATAATGGCATATATTGCACATTTGAGCTCTGAAATGCGTGTAGAATAAAGTGTGAAACATCATATTTTAGACACGCATCAAATCTCCCCAAACCAAACCTTGCTTGTCCCCAAGCAAGAACTAGACTCGATCCTAAAACCTAATGGAACGAGATCAATCTCAGAGCGAAATGCAAACCGTCAAGCCTAAACCAATTTAATGCAATAACCAACAATCAATTAGCAATGCGAATCATGCAAACGAGTTATAAAGTCGTTAAAAACTGCTGAACCGTCAACTGTAGAGACTTATCAATTCGGACTCTCACGGGTCGCTCAAATCACTCAAATAAGCACAGGTGAATATATGTAAAGATAGAAAGAAGTAATTTTGTGAAGACTCTCACCTAACTACGACCTATAAGAACATGCCTGCAGTCTAATATGAAACTAATCTCTACAACCGTACATATGCATTCCAACCAAACCAATGACCATGACACATGCCGAGGTAAATATGGATATGTGAGGTAATGGGTAAGAAGGGGCTAAAAAAAGAATTTGGATATGAGGAGTAATAAGCCAAGCTAGTAACTTCAATCCAAACTATAAGCGAATCCCAACTTCAAACTCAATGTAAATGATACAAGACGGTGCCAATTCAAGGCACAAAGCTCACAACCTCCATAAAAGTTAACTCCCCAAAGAATATAAATGATAAAATGGGAGTAGAAATCACCAACTCGTAACAAATGAAGCATGTGATTTTTCGAACTTTCTTTTTCTCGGGCTGCAGTCGATCGACCAATATGGTCAGTCGATCGACCAGCTTCTACAGCACTCGTTTCTTTTTTCTTTTCTTTCGTTTTCGAATCATTTTTCTCCTCTCTTTTTTTTTCTTTTCTATTTTTTTCTTTCATTTCTTTCCTTTTTCTTTCATCTTCCCAACATCATCTCAAAATGAGCATATAACCAAATTTGCAATAAAACATTCCCACAAATACAAGTACTAGCTCGGATAAGGTAGGCTAATTTTAGACTGTAGTTTATGGGACAAAAGAGGCTAAATTTGGTTATGAGGGGTTCATGGGCAAAATAAGAAAAGGGAAACCTCTACCACATGTGTCAACAAACCACAAACCGAATGCATACAGGTATTAAGCAGAATAAGTTCATATTTATGCAAATTAATGTGACATGTCTCATAAGGAGTAACTACTCACATTCTAAATAAACTGGTCATGAATGTCACCAGTTATAAGGCTCTAAATCTCAGAATATGATGTAGTTTGCCAAAAATCAAAGTCAAGTTATCAAGTTCAGCAAATAAATTAACGAAAACTCGTAGATATGCATATGTGATTCTACTAATAACATGTCAATCAAGCAAGGCTCAGGCAAAACAGCTGCAATTGCAATGTCGTCATTGAAATACTACCGTTCCGACTCGACCTATATGCTAAAATAAACGTGCATTGTATGGAAATTTTTGAAATTTTTGAAGTTTTTTCAATTTTTTTTTGAATTTTATATATATAAGGGAAATGAAATAAACAAATGCAAACTGAAATGTAAACGTGAATGCAAGCAAATGAAATGCAACGCAAAACCCTTCCCCAAACCAAATCGCACAATGTCCCCATTGTGCAAAATCATGTAATGAAGAAATGAGAAATGGGAATTTGCGTTAAATTAAACAAACAAGACATGAAGTGGAAATCGGGAACTCACAAGACTTTAAGCGCAGCAAAAGGAAACCTCCCCAAATCAGCGTGAGCTAGGAGGTTTCGTGAGCAAAGATCTTGCTACCAAATAATAAGTACCTGAAAAGACAAACAAAAGATACCGCGTGTAAAACGAGAAAACAATTATGAACGGTACAATTATGTGCAAAAACGAAAAGCAGAAGAAATCAGAAATAAGACGGAAAATAAAGTGGAGGGAAGACTCCCTCAATTCCGCAAAACGATCAAACACAGCAGGGGAATGATCAAAAATAGGTACAAAGAAAGCGAACTTGGTCGATCGACCACATCACGATCGATCGACCAGGTGAACGAGAATGAAGCTCCTGGAGATCGCGGCTCAGTCGATCGACCATACTAGCCAGTCGATCGACTGCAATAACTGCTGTAACTTTCTGATTTCGTCTAATTAGCTCAATAAAGAGAGCTAATATGGTCTTCAACCTGCAAAAGCACATAATAACGCGCCCAAAATTGCGCAAACCCAAAGTAATAGTCTAAAGTATTAAAATCCTAAGCAAACCAATCAAAATGCGAAGTCTCGCGCACACGAAAGCAATAAAAAGTCTAAAAGCAGTAAATAGTCTTTAAAAAGGTCTAAGAAACGCATAGATCAACGGAAACTGCGGAAAATCTCCGACCAAGGCTTCTGTCTACATGAAGTACCTTCCGCAGTGCTCATCTCAGAAGCTGGGCTCCACTCTACTCCAACTGGGATGCTCAATGGATCATCTCTAGCATCTTCCCAAGTGTGGCCATCATCTCCTAGCTCCTCACACTCGAGATCCGACTCCGAAATTTTGACTGGCTCCTTCTTCTTGGGCTCCTCATCTGGCTCCTCGTCCGTGCCATAACTCAGACATCCCAAACCGCCCCTCTGAACAATGGGCTCCTTCACAGCAGGAGCAATGAGCGGTTCTTCCTTCCCCAAACCGGTTCCTGCAACATTCAAAATAGAAGAATCTTCCTCCATATTGCTCCCAATCTGGGGCGGAGGTGTCATAACAGGAATAGGTACAGGTAAGGAAGTGGGAATGTCAGAAAGCACAAAATAAGATTTCTTTTCAGAAATCATATTACAGGTCATGGGCCACATGGGGTCTTTCTTCCTAGGGGACTGGGCAAACATAATAGAGTGTTTCCCTACCTTAAATTTCAAAGTTCTTTCCCCTACATCAATTATTGCACCAGCAGTGTGCAAAAACGGTCTTCCCAAAATAATTGGGGTGTTGACATCTTCAGGAATATCCAAAACAACAAAGTCAACAGGAAAAAAGAACTTTTCAATTTGAACAGGCACATTCTCTAAGACCCCTCTTGGCCGAATCGCTAGAACGGTCACCATTTGTACGATCATGTCGTAATGGCAAATCTAGTCGGTCCCAACTTCTTAGCCGGACTCAAAGGCATAACACCGACACTAGCCCCTAAATCACATAATCCCTTCTCGATTGAGAAGGTACCAATATTGCGAGGGACGGAGAAACTACCGGGTCGACGGTTTATGAGTAGCAAAGTGTGAGTTAAGTACGAACTAGACTCTTGATTAAATGCACTGACTCCACAACATTCAAAGACCTCTTCTTAGCTAGCAATTGCTTCATAAACTTCATATATGCAGGTATTTGATTAACTAGCTCTAAGAAAGGTATTTGCACATTAAGACTACGCACGACATCTTTAAATTTATCAAATGTTACCTCATCTTTGGTCGGCACTAGTCTCTCTGGATAAGGGGCTGTCAGAAGTAGCTTTGCCCTCTCCTCTAGGTCTCTCGCACCGGCATCAGTGGACTTAGGCTGAAAATCCACTACTTTGTCTTTGTTGTAACTTGACCCTTCCTCAGACCGTCTCAGAAATGACCCATTAATCGTCGTAGGGTCATACCTTGGAACCGGAACTGACCCATCAGCACTCGGGTCTTGCCTCAAAAATTTCGGAGTCATCTCATCTCGAAACAAGAAATCCCTCAAGTTATCTGGCATTGGAGGACGAATTGGCTCATCAGCAGCATCATCAGTCGATCGACCAGTGTGGTCGGTCGATCGACTGATTTCTTCTTTTCCAGAATGAACAGAGAGATCAGAAGGTATCACTGAGGATCGCGGAGTGGTCGATCGACTAGGTGATGCAGTCGATCGACCGGAATCGCTGCTGTCCGTCTTCTTCTCGCCCTTTTTCTTCTTTCCTTTTCCAGCAGCTTTCTTAGGTCCATCAAGAGCGGACCCGCTCCTCAGCGTCATTGCATGTACGGTCTCAATACGCTGATTCAGAGAGTGAAATCGACTCGGTATCTCAGCTGCATTCTTGTCTAATGTAGCAATTTGAGATATCAGCTTCGTGATTAAGGCCTGGTTTGCCGCATTACTCTTCTGTACCTCCACCATAAGCAGCTGCACTAGACTCGTCAACTCAACAACTTCGTTTTTCAACTCTTGCTGTGACGAAGTGGATGGTAATGGGGCTTCATAAGGAGGCTCATATGGTTGCTGCGGTGAAGTAAGAGCGTAATTATACGAATTGTCGAGCTGAAGTTGATGGAAAGCAAACATCTTCTCCTTAGGGTGCCTGCATGCCTCGGATGTGTGTCCAACTCCGCCGCATCTCTCACAAAAAAAGACTCGATGCTCATGAGAACGGAACATGAGTGGACTCTCTGCAAGATCGCAAAAAGACAACACTAAAGAAGAAGGTAAGAAGCGCCTCAAGGTACTCGGTCTTTCCTTCGAGGCGAAAAAAGACTAAAATGAAAAACAACTAAAACTAGCGCGCCTCCCAAGAACGGCGCCAAAATTTGATACCGTCGTTGTGAGTACCAAAAATAAGATTTATAATTCCTATTAAAACTAACCTAGGCTAGTGGTAACAGGGTCGAACCACAGAGAGGCGGGGGAGTTATAGTTGCTTTTATTTTAGTCTATCGGTAACAATTGTGGGGGTTTTGATATGGAAAGAATCTAAGTCTAAATGCGAAAATAAAAGAGCAAATAACAAAAATATATGTAAACTAATGATAAAAAGGAGCTAGGATGATCGGGTCACTACAGCTACGATGGCACACAAGTCTAGGTAAGTCTCGAAATACAGTCGCGAAGGATGGGGAAAACAAGTCCTCTCGGTCCATGTTAATTAGTAACTACCTCTCGGCCTATGCTACTAATCCCTAAGTCTCATTAATACTAACTCTCGTTCTTGACTAATGATTCTTAATGCAAACTAAATTACATTATCTTTCGATCTAGCAATCTAGCCGTCTTAAATCGTTAATCTAAGTCCTTCCCTATCTTTCGATCTACTAAATTTGGTCAAAACTAAGCATCTAACAAGTCTCCGCTAGGTCTCATTGATAGATATTGCACTTAACGATTCAAACGAAGCAAATAAAACACGAAGTCAGTCGATCGACCAGATACCCCAGTCGATCGACCAACCGACTCAATCGATCGACCAGCTACTCCAGTCGATCGACCAAGCCCTAATGCGAGGTCGCCTATTCTAATGCCATCTACGCCATAGATCCCCTACATCCTAGCAAGGGTGATTTAGCTACACATACTAACAGCGATAACAACAATATAATTCGGAACTAAAGCATAAGAATACATAATTGAAATAATTAGACAAGTAATTAACATGAATCAATAATACGGCTTTGGGAATCCTCACTAGCAATTCTACACTACGAATTAAAGTAATAAACTGAAATAAAGAACAGAAAGATACCGATAGGAAGCAAGAATAGAGATCAAAACCGGATGCGAAAGTAACTTTATTGATTGATTATGTATCCTAATGCAAAACTTAATATCGAACCCTAAGTATTTCTCTAAAAACTGAATGTATAAAACTTGATGTCAGGTTACGTTATATAGCAATCTCACGTAACATTATTCCTAAACCTAATATATATTGGGCTTCCTTATTCTCGATCTTTTATTTTGCGTCGAGACCGTTGTTGATCGATCGACCATAAGCATCAGTCAATCGACTAAGTAGCAGCGAACAGTAGCTCGGAACCCGTGGGGTGGTCGATCGACCACTTGGACCGATCGATCGACCAAGAGTCTTTGTCTGAGAATAGCATTCGACGATTCTGCAGCGCGCACCGATCTTAAAACAGCTGCCATTTCTTCGTTACTTGGTCAAATCAGGCGTTCTACGTGGCGTTGGAAAGCTAAGAGGATAAGCTTCCACCTCCAATTAGAATCACTTGATTATCTGCTATAGAACTCGAGATATGACCATATGAATGGGGCTGCAATATCGTGAAATGCTTCTTTGCTCGTTAAACTCGTACGCACCCTTTCTTTTGCTATCTTTAGGCCTTGAAACGCGCACCAAGCTCATTCCTCGAGTCAATACTTCATGTCAAATGCAATGTTAATTACTTAGGGACGGATTCGGCTCGATTTCCGCTCAATTCTTCATATTTCTGCAATAATGGACAAAAACACGAAAGTAGAGGAAAATAGGGAAATAATGGCATATATTGCACATTTGAGCTCTGAAATGCGTGTAGAATAAAGTGTGAAACATCATATTTTAGACACGCATCATCGTGTTAGGAAAAAAAATGTAATTTAAATCATATCATTTGTACATATTTTAATTATGGAAAAAAACATACGAATATAAATAGATAGTATAATATTTCTCATTATTAAATCGGGTTGGATATCGAAATAGGTGCAAAAAAGATGGTGTACTTTTTCGTGTGTTATTTGTCCCACATTGAAAAATAATGGAGGTGTGTAAATATACTACATATAAATAGTTGAATTGTCCCACATCAGAAAATTATCATAAGGTGGGTGATCTTAAAAATTAATTTAAGAAAATATCATAAATAATATTTTTTGATGTAAACTAAAGTGGAGAATCTTTTAATTATTATAATATTTATTTTCTATATTATATTCAAGTGATGTTTCTAATTTTTATATAAAAATTTTTACATTTCATTTGGCAAAAAAATATCGTTAAGCAAATTATGAAAATAACATAATTTGATTCGTGGTAAAAATGATATCATTAGCGTATAGATTTCATATAATTTGTACATATATAAAATTGTGTATGTAGCGGTCTTATGATTATAAATATGAGGCATCCTTGGAACTTAGGTATCAACCTAACATCTTTTGCGTCACTTAAATAAGATGTTTTGACTTTTGATCATATCTAAATAAATGATTAGACATAATGTAACACCCGCGAATTTTCCACTTTGACATTTATAATTTAATTAACCGTTCTATTGTCTTATTTATATTTTTAATTATTTAATTTAATTAATTACATTATTAAACATGATTTTTATAAATATTATATTTTTAAAGCTTAAGTTATACAAAATAAATATTTTGGTCGGATAATAATGATAATAATAATAATATTTCCCGTCTTGAGTTGTAGTGGGCTTGAGACGTAATTTCTAGTGCATATCGACTCAATCTTGCATGTTGGGCCTAGTATGACTAATGGGCTCACATACTACTCTTTCCTCCTCATAAATATCATGAAGGAAACCCTAGAACACACCTCCCTCCTCAATTTTTCAGCATTCATCTTCACCATCCATCACCATTTTTATACATTTCTCTTACAAATCTTCAAAACTCCATAACTTGCTCAATTCTTGTCCAAATCAAGTGATTTTCGCGCCTATCTCTCTCTCCAATCGCCCTCCATCTTTCTAGGTAAGAAAGAGTCCGACTTTCCTCCTTATAAAGAGCTGTCGAACCATTTTACACTTGGTAACCTTTTTCTAGTTTCGATTCTTAGTCTTATTTTGTGTTTTCTTATGTTTAGGAGAAAGTTTAGTTGACCCGGAAGTGGATTCTTGAAAGGTAGACGATTCTATTGTGGATTAAAGAGCTAAAAGGTAACGGTGATGGGTTACTCGACATTATGTCAATTTAATGTGTTTATATGTTGTGGTTTATTCTTGTGTTTGTTAAAGTATGAATCTTTACATGTTTCACATATTCATTGTTAGATAAATTGGTTTGTGAAACCGTCTTATGGTTGTTTGAGGAATTTCTAGTCTTTTGTCACATGTTTGTTCAATTGGATTAAATGGGTTGTTTACATATGTTAATTAGAGAAAAATCCGTCTTAATCATGCTTAGTTGACATGTTTAATTGTGTCATGAGATTATTTATTGGATTAATATTGTAAATGATGAAGTTGGTAGTATGGTTGTTTTGAAATATGTCTTAAATGGTGAATTAGTATGTGGGTATGTTGAGATCTAAGCTTTTGAGTGAAAAATATGGAATCTTTATGTTGAGTTTACCTTATTAAGTCTTATTCATGAACATGGAGTAATTTATGAATGTTGTATGTTGTGGATTCTTGTTTTTAATTGTATAATTGTTACTTGGAGGTTGATTATGTGTCCAACAATGATGTTGAAGCAACTTTGGGTAAAATTGGTGGTGTGTTGGTTGAATTCCTTCATTATAATGGTGTTATTTAAATTCTGGTGCAAATGAGCCGAAGCTCATCCTTGATGAATTTCGGAAAGTGACATTTTAAATGTGTAAAGTTTGAGCTTGACTCATTGTGGACAACATTCATTTTAAGGTTGTTTTTTCTTATCAAGTGACCATCTACTTGGTTAAGTTAAGTGTTTTTATACGTTATGTTGCACGATTTACTTCATATGCTTCTTACTCTTTGTTCCAATGCTCATAAATGGCGCGGGTTTGGTCCCCCCCTACTGGGAGTTCTCTTATGGTTTCTCTTCACTTATAACTTCTATTAATCATTTATTTAATTACGCATCCTTTTTATGATTGGTAAATGGTCAATTTAGGATTTGTTTATGTTATGATAATGCGAATTATTGTTGTTACTCGTATTTGTGACCGGAGTGTGACGATTTACATTGTGTGACTACTCGACATTCCTTATTTGTTTGCCCTCGGACATTGGGTCACGATTAGGTGCCATTGTTTCCGAGTTGGGCTATCTTCCTTCCGCCTCTTCGGACTTTGGGGTACGGCTAGGTACCATTGTTCCGATTTGGGGTTACTCGACCTTGGGGCACGGCTAGGTGTCATGGATCGAGTCTTGGATACGATTTGGGATTGTATGTCGAATCGGGTGTCGTCCATCCCGAGAGTCCGCCGATTTAGACTAGGACCGTATTATGATCGTCGTCCTACCAGGAGGTTGGAGTCTAGGGGTTTGTCTTGTTTTGAGTCAATCCTTTGTAAATGTCTTGCTTGTTACGGTCATTGGCGTGTTCTTATATACGAGAGTGCACGTCTTCTATGATTGTTTGTGAGAGTCTTGGTCCTATCGGATACTAGTGGTGAGATGCAAGCCCCTAGTTGCGATATGATCGCCGGGATCGATGTTCCCATCCGTTCTTATGGTGAGATGTAAGCCATAAGTATGAATGTGACATTAGTAGCCACGTCTCGTGCTATGGTTGTTAAGAGGTTTTCAAGTAATGGCTATTGGTTTCCATCCATGTATTTTCTATTCAATTGATCCGTTGTTTACCTTCTTCATATGATTCGATGCCTAATCTCATATCCATGTTTTGGTTACCTTGAATGCATGTTTAATATAATGTACCATGCCTATCTCATTAAGAATGCAATGTGCCTATCTCATTAAGAATGCAATGTGCCTATCCCATTATGATTATCGTTTATATTCCCTTGTTCATATTATTCAAGTATGATGCATGATCAATATGTTTAATTAAGTTCTTGCTTATGTGCATTTTGACATATTGTGGCTGGGAGAACCCTGAGTTACTCCCCACCGATCGTGGCGTTCATGTTTACATGAATGACAGGTTTGTGATGCATATTATGGGGAAGACGTGTGAGCTAGCGAGAACGTTGAACCTTGGACCTTAGTTATAGTTTGCTTAGACTCACCTATCGTTAGACTTGTGTTTATTCGTGGGATATCTTTTCCCCAACGCACTTCGTTTTTAATTGTAAAACTTATTCATTTTACTTTTCATTTTCGTTTGATCACTTATGGTGAATTTCACACTTTAAACTTTAAAGGTTTTAAAAATCCCTTATTTTCCGCTTAGATTTAATAGTTCTTTTGATGCCTCATCGAGGGGTGTCACAGATTGGTATCGAGCATATGTTGCTCCCGACGCACACACGTGTACCCCGAATTTAAATTGAACTTGACCTCAAATACTAAATGAGAGATGGGTAGAATTAAGGACCTAAGTTGGTAGTCTCTTTGTGCATGCTATTTGTTAGGTGCTAACATGGTTGACTCTTTTGGTGTCTTGCGAAGATGGTACGACCAACCAAGGTGGAGAATACTATCATGGAAGCTCTTACTCTAATTCTTCGGAATCAACGAAATGCTAATGCTCAAGTTAATCATCGCTCTAACCGTCGTGGCAAGAGGCCATTTGTGCCCTCATCCTCGTCGTCTTCTAGCAAGGAGAGGTTGGCGCCGAGAGTCCAAGGACAAAGAGTACTGACCATGGAGGACAAGAGCCAATAGTGCAAGAGCCAAAAGGACAAGTCCCTACATCTACTAATAGGCTTAGGGAGAACCGCAAGTGCTTCAAGTGTGGGCAAGCTTATCACCCCGGGATTGGATGCTATGATATGCCCTTGAAGTGTTACCATTGCAAGAAGCCCAGACATCTCTTCAAGAATTGCCCCGAGAAGAAGACTACCCCTCCTCCTCTCCCTCATGCTCCGGAAGCCGAGCCAAGAAGAGTCATTCTTGTCGAGAATCAAGTCGGAACCGCCGTTCCTCCCGACACCGTTATGGGTGTGTTTTCTATCCTTGATCCACCTTTCCTTACTTTTATCCCGCGATGCTCATCCTCCCTTTCTAAACTCCCTTTTGCTTTACCTTGGAAGCTAGTTTGGTACCCACCCGACCTATCCTTCGTTTTTGTTTCTTCTTCCATCACATCTTGCTTGTGGATTTCTTTCTCTTGAAGGTTGTCTTTACCGTCTTGAAGATACCTCCCTCTCTTCGAATGCCTTGTCATATTCCCTTGTCTTTGTGCTTCTATACCTTTCGCAACTCTTATCCCATATCTTGGGAGTTGTCTTTGTACCTTTTCTTCTCATAAGACCCCTCATGTACACCTTCATCTTGGCTTTATGGAATGTTAACTTTGGTCGAATAATTTAACTTTTGTGGAGTTTGTTTGTGTTTGACCCTTGACCCTAGTTTTGAGAGATTGTGACGTTAGAAAGGCTTAGGTAGTGTGATGAGACGTGCTTAGTGATTCTTATACCTAGGTCCTTGATAAAGTGAGTATATTTGATTGGTGGAATTCCTTGTGTAAGTGTGAGTTGTATATGTTACTTAGGCTATGGAACTTGGCTTTGTTGTCTACGCTTGGGATTTGAAAGCTTAGTAGGTTGAGCGTTGTTACCTTAGGAGTAATCATGGAGTAAGGCTCATGATATGAGCTTGGAAGAAAACCCATTTTTTAGATGTTAATGATCCCGTATAGATTGGGGATGTGATTCGATATTAGTTGTCCCTTGAGAATTTTGTGGAGGAGTCTTTGTTAATTCGTTCTTTGGTTTTTAAAAAACATCGAGGTTGTGTCGAGAACTTGAGATAAAGAGATGTTGTTATACTTGAGTGGTAGACTTACTTTAGGGAGATCCTAATATGTGATAGGATAGGTGAACAATGAATCTAACCAATTTATCAACCCTTAAGCGAGCGTTTATTTTTACCTTGATCAGTCATAGAGGTGTAATCCTTTAAGAGAGACTTGCATATACGGAATGAGATGAATTGCCTTGACCCTCATTTTGGAATTTGGTCGTTTTGCTATGATGGTACAATATCCTAATAGGCGTGACCTTGTTAGAGAGAACCTTAAGTCTTAGAAAGCGTATGGTTTAAGCCTTCAAAATCCCCCTTCGTACCTTTAATCATCTTCCTTCCCTTCGTTCATACCTTGATTAGATTTAATTCTTAAGTATAAAAGTTTACTTGTATTTTCCTTGCCTTGAATACCACCCTAATTCTAATATCTCTTACTGGTGTTAACTAGTTACCTTTATTATTGACTCCTTTGATCTCACACCTTGTCATGTTCTTGTATCCCTTTAAAATTTCCTATCATTTCTTGACCTAGTTATTGCTCTTGTTTCTTTAGTGGAGTGATGGCATTGTTGGCTACGTTGTAGAGTGAGGGAGATGCTCTTTGAGGATTCTTTGTGAACCTTGATTTCGTCAAAATTGGATTAATGTAACTCGAGTTGAGTTGGGTAGGAAAAATTGTATGACAAACCTATTTAATTTTGGTTGGTGGTCTTTATGATTTGGGGAATGTGATCATCTATGCTTGTGAATTCGGGTGTGAATAAGATTTTGGTTTGGAGTGTTAGAAAGTATAAAGACCTTGAGATTTTGACCTTTGATTAAGGATTTTACCATAGTGAGAACTCCTAGTAGTCGATAGTTGGTTATGTGTGTAACTCTGTTAGTAGTTTTGATCTTTTGTGGAAATCGTTTATAGATGACTTATATTTGAGGGTTATGGAATCACAATTGTGGTGGAGTGACTTGACCCACGGGATAGCATAGGAGTAAAGTGTGCAAGTATCTTGAGGAAATTCTTGGGAGTTATGTGGTCATGAGTTACCGTTCAGGATGACTTTGTTGTTTGAGATTTGACTTTCTGGCGTTTCCTTGTTGTTTAAATTCCTTCCCCCCTTAAGCATGAGCATTTCCGTTCATACCTCTCTTCTTCGCTTCATCATGCTCCTCCTTTAAATTTGATACTCGTAACTTGTGAAATTCAATCTTTGATATCCTCGTAGACTCGATTTCAACACTTCTCCTAGGAAGTTCATCATAGCCCTTTTGTTGGTTAAGTCCGAACCTCTTAGCGTACCTTGTTTTCATGATATCTAAGTTCTCTTCATTTCGTACTATTTCTAAACATTTCAAGCTACCACTTTTGATCCATTGTTAAAAGTTTATGTTACTCTTACAAAACTATACCTATTTTAAAGGTTTAAAAATGGAAATTTGATTTAGTTCTCCTTTTGTTCTATGAGTAGGACTTCTTTTTATTGTTTTTTTTTAATTGCTAAACCCGAGCTACTTTTAACTTTGCTCAATTTCTAACTAGCTTTGATCTACTTATGATTTCGTTGTCAAGAATTTAATATTATATTTTCAGGAATTTGACTTCCTTTTGAATTTAGAAATGAAACCTCTATTTCTATTTTGACCTCTGCAAAAGAAAATTTGAGTGAATTGCCTTTTCTTTTGATTTTGACGTCGATCGGATGTTAGAACTCGTTATTTGAAACGTTTAATAACTTGTTCTACGCTTGTCGACGAGTTACTTTTGTCTTAGATTTGTCTTTGACTTGGAAAGTTAGCGTTCTTGTGTGCACGACAAGAACAATTTCGTTCCATGAATGAGACTTATACTTTTGAAAACTCTTCATTAATGTTTTTGAAAGTATTTTGATTTTCGATTTATACAAATGTTTTGCTTTTGACCATATCTTTGATTTGGAATGTGATATTCTTGAATACGTAACAAGAACACTTCCGTTCCTTTGATGAGAAGTTGGTCCTGTTGGAAAATTTTATTTGGAACTTCTAAAAGAATTTTAATTCTTACAAGCAAGTAACCTTTTAATGTTTTGGTTACCGATTTTAAAAGTTCAGTTTTACTTTTTATAACCTTCTTTTCTACCTTCAAGTTTCGAGGGCGAAACTTTTTAAAAGATGGGATGATTTGTAACACCGCGAATTTTCCACTTTGACATTTATAATTTAATTAACCGTTCTATTGTCTTATTTATATTTTTAATTATTTAATTTAATTAATTACATTATTAAACATGATTTTTATAAATATTATATTTTTAAAGCTTAAGTTATACAAAATAAATATTTTGGTCGGATAATAATGATAATAATAATAATATTTCCCGTCTTGAGTTGTAGTGGGCTTGAGACGTAATTTCTAGTGCATATCGACTCAATCTTGCATGTTGGGCCTAGTATGACTAATGGGCTCACATACTACTCTTTCCTCCTCATAAATATCATGAAGGAAACCCTAGAACACACCTCCCTCCTCAATTTTTCAGCATTCATCTTCACCAACCACCACCATTTTTATACATTTCTCTTACAAATCTTCAAAACTCCATAACTTGCTCAATTCTTGTCCAAATCAAGTGATTTTCGCGCCTATCTCTTCCTCTAATCGCCCTCCATCTTTCTAGGTAAGAAAGAGTCCGACTTTCCTCCTTATAAAGAGCTGTCGAACCATTTTACACTTGGTAACCTTTTTCTAGTTTCGATTCTTAGTCTTATTTTGTGTTTTCTTATGTTTAGGAGAAAGTTTAGTTGACCCGGAAGTGGATTCTTGAAAGGTAGACGATTCTATTGTGGATTAAAGAGCTAAAAGGTAACGGTGATGGGTTACTCGACATTATGTCAATTTAATGTGTTTATATGTTCTGGTTTATTCTTGTGTTTGTTAAAGTATGAATCTTTACATGTTTCACATGTTCATTGTTAGATAAATTGGTTTGTGAAACCGTCTTATGGTTGTTTGAGGAATTTCTAGTCTTTTGTCACATGTTTGTTCAATTGGATTAAATGGGTTGTTTACATATGCTAATTAGAGAAAAATCCGTCTTAATCATGCTTAGTTGACATGTTTAATTGTGTCATGAGATTATTTATTGGATTAATATTGTAAATGATGAAGTTGGTAGTATGGTTGTTTTGAAATATGTCTTAAATGGTGAATTAGTATGTGGGTATGTTGAGATCTAAGCTTTTGAGTGAAAAATATGGAATCTTTATGTTGAGTTTACCTTATTAAGTCTTATTCATGAACATGGAGTAATTTATGAATGTTGTATGTTGTGGATTCTTGTTTTTAATTGTATAATTGTTACTTGGAGGTTGATTATGTGTCCAACAATGATGTTGAAGCAACTTTGGGTAAAATTGGTGGTGTGTTGGTTGAATTCCTTCATTATAATGGTGTTATTTAAATTCCGGTGCAAATGAGCCGAAGCTCATCCTTGACAATTTTCGGAAAGTGACATTTTAAATGTTTGTAAAGTTTGAGCTTGACTCATTGTGGACAACATTCATTTTAAGGTTGTTTTCTTATCAAGTGACCATCTACTTGGTTAAGTTAAGTGTTTTTATACGTTATGTTGCACGATTTACTTCATATGCTTCTTACTCTTTGTTCCAATGCTCATAAATGGCGCGGGTTTGGTCCCCACCCTACTGGGAGTTCTCTTATGGTTTCTCTTCACTTATAACTTCTATTAATCATTTATTTAATTACGCATCCTTCTTATGATTGGTAAATGGTCAATTTAGGATTTGTTTATGTTATGATAATGCGAATTATTGTTGTTACTCGTATTTGTGACCGGAGTGTGACGATTTACATTGTGTGACTACTCGACATTCCTTATTTGTTTGCCCTCGGACATTGGGTCACGATTAGGTGCCATTGTTTCCGAGTTGGGCTATCTTCCTTCCGCCTCTTCGGACTTTGGGGTACGGCTAGGTACCATTGTTCCGATTTGGGGTTACTCGACCTTGGGGCACGGCTAGGTGTCATGGATCGAGTCTTGGATACGATTTGGGATTGTATGTCGAATCGGGTGTCGTCCATCCCGAGAGTCCGCCGATTTAGACTAGGACCGTATTATGATCGTCGTCCTACCAGGAGGTTGGAGTCTAGGGGTTTGTCTTGTTTTGAGTCAATCCTTTGTAAATGTCTTGCTTGTTACGGTCATTGGCGTGTTCTTATATACGAGAGTGCACGTCTTCTATGATTGTTTGTGAGAGTCTTGGTCCTATCGGATACTAGTGGTGAGATGCAAGCCCCTAGTTGCGATATGATCGCCGGGATCGATGTTCCCATCCGTTCTTATGGTGAGATGCAAGCCATAAGTATGAATGTGACATTAGTAGCCACGTCCTGTGCTATGGTTGTTAAGAGGTTTTCAAGTAATGGCTATTGGTTTCCATCCATGTATTTTCTATTCAATTGATCCGTTGTTTACCTTCTTCATATGATTCGATGCCTAATCTCATATCCATGTTTTGGTTACCTTGAATGCATGTTTAATATAATGTACCATGCCTATCTCATTAAGAATGCAATGTGCCTATCTCATTAAGAATGCAATGTGCCTATCCCATTATGATTATCGTTTATATTCCCTTGTTCATATTATTCAAGTATGATGCATGATCAATATGTTTAATTAAGTTCTTGCTTATGTGCATTTTGACATATTGTGGCTGGGAGAACCCTGAGTTACTCCCCACTGACTGTGGCGTTCATGTTTACATGAATGACAGGTTTGTGATGCATATTATGGGGAAGACGTGTGAGCTAGCGAGAACGTTGAACCTTGGACCTTAGTTATAGTTTGCTTAGACTCACCTATCGTTAGACTTGTGTTTATTCGTGGGATATCTTTTCCCCAACGCACTTCGTTTTTAATTGTAAAACTTATTCATTTTACTTTTCATTTTCGTTTGATCACTTATGGTGAATTTCACACTTTAAACTTTAAAGGTTTTAAAAATCCCTTATTTTCCGCTTAGATTTAATAGTTCTTTTGATGCCTCATCGAGGGGTGTCACACATAAAATGTAAATATCAAGACCTTATAACCAATTTTTTTTGCTAAGTTAATTACCCCGTTGCAACGCACGGGCATACAAACTAGTAAAGTATGAAAGACAAGAAAAATTGAGTATTTGTTAATGTAGTGTTTTTTTGATGTTTTTTGATAAATTTTGGTGGTGAGTGGAAAGCTGAGGTGGCGGGTGAAAAGTATAGAGTAAAAATTGGTGAAAATTTCATCATTGCGGATGGTCTTAAAGGTGGGTTGAGTTGTAAATAATGAAAAGTAACAAGGGTAGTATAGTCATTATGTAAGAAAAAAAATTACAAAAAAGGGACAATGTGACAGTTATCGGGAATAGGAGGGAGTAGTTGTTATACGGGGAATAGCTAGTTGCTACCCTAAGAATGTCTTCACGCAAAATCGATCTTAGCTTTATTGGAGGATGGTCAAGTATAGTAGAATTTAAATCGGAATTTACTCCTCTATTGGCGAGTCAATCTGCAGCACAGTTTGATTCTCGACAACTGTGTTCTAGCTTGGCCGAGTTGTTCAACTCCTTAATGAGGTATTTGCATCTCTTCACGACCGATTTAAGGTTATTGTTGACCAATTGCTCGCCCCCGCTGGCGGATGGAAATCGCAAAAAAATTAGTTCAAATTTCCGAAAAAATTCCGAGTTCCCCTTATACCATTATCTGTTTGCCTCCGCTGAAAATTTTCACCCCTATTAGATTCATTTCCTGGCTCTGTCACTGTCCCCTTCATTTTCATTTTAATACAACAGGTTGTTCAAATATTAGGCATTATAATCTTTGAAACAATTCATGCATGTTGTGCTCAAATCATATGATAGACATTCTTATTAAACCACTTGAATAACATAACATTACTTTTACTATTTGAATACTCTTTTGAGTTCTTACTAGTATTGGTACCCGGCTTCGCCCGGGCTACCTCTACTTACCATTAATTTTTTTCATTAAATAATATTACTTAAAGTTCCATAATCATAAATTTATCATCAATATATTTTTCTATGGCATATTCTAAAATTACGATGAAATAAATTTTGAGACATATTCATTACTCCTGCTATTAATATTTTACTCTTATTAATGAAATAATAGTAATAACATTTCACTACTTGCCCGTAATCATTGTTACTTTCACTACTCCCGCCGTAATTATTGTTATTGTCACTACTGCCGCATTAATATTGATAATTTTACTACTCCCGCCGTAATTATTGTTACTTTCACTATTGCCGCATTAATATTGATTATTTCACTACTCCCGTTGTTTCTGCCACTTTCACTAATCTCCCTGATAATATTGTTACTTTTACTATTCAAATGAGTGTTTATTATCATATTACTATATCCAATGTTATTGCAATTCTTTTCTTTACTGACGAAATTACTTTTACTACTTAGGCATGCAATTTTAAGAAATTACTTTTATAACCTACTTATTATATTTTTGTATGTTAAATAATTAACATATATATACATCTAATAAACTATAAAGTTTAATAAAATTGCATAGATTTTAAATTTAATATATAATTTTATGATGATAATAATTAACATCATAAGTGTACATGTTTATACTAATTAATTATTTTATTTTAAGGAAATTGACCATCTTCTAGTCTTCTATAAATATTTAGGAAAATTACCATGCATCTTCTTTCTTTTAGTCTCCTTGAAATTGACCATCTTAATTAATTATTTTATTTTAAGGAAATTGATCTTCTTAATTAATTATTTTATTTCAAGAAAATTGACCTTGTTTTAGTCTTTTACAAATGTTTAGGAAAATTATCAACCTTCTATATAATTTAATTTTAACCTAAACTATATAATATTTGCATTGAAATCCCTTAATCGGGTCCATCACACGGTCCTAGTGATTTAAAACTATATAGTATAATTAATTTGTATAACTTTCTTCTACCTCTACTTATTATTAAATTTTTTTTTATTAAATAAAATTATTTAAAGTTACATAACCCATAAATTTATCATTAATATATTTTTCTACGACATATCCTAAAATTACGATTAAATAAATTTTGAGACAAATTCACTACTCCCACTATTAATATTTTACTCTTATTAATGAAATAATAGTAATATCATTTCACTACTTGCCCGTAATCATTGTTACTTTCACTACTCCCGCCGTAGTTATTGTTACTATCACTACTGTCGCGTTAATATTGATAATTTCACTACTCTTGCATTAATTATTTTTACTTTCGCTATTGCCGCATTAATATTGATTATTTCACTACTCCCGTTGCTGTTTCCACCACTTTCACTAATCTCGCTGATAATATTGTTACTTTTACTATTCAAATGAGTGATTACTATCATATAACTATATCCAATGTTACTACAATTCTTTTCTTTACTGACGAAATTACTTTTATTACTTAGGCATGCAATTTTAAGAGGATTATATATTTATAAATATATTACATATATGCATTAAATCAAATCGAAAGAATTATACAATATTATATATTACGGAACCTAAATTAAAATATTTATAACCTACTTATATTATATTTTTGTATGTTAAATAATTAACATATCTATACATCTAATAAACTATAAAGTTTAATAAAATTTTCACCCCTATTAGATTCATTTCCTGGCTCTGTCACTGTCCCCTTCATTTTCATTTTAATACAACAGGTTGTTCAAATATTAGGCATTATAATCTTTGAAACAATTCATGCATGTTGTGCTCAAATCATATGATAGACATTCTTATTAAACCACTTGAATAACATAACATTACTTTTACTATTTGAATACTCTTTTGAGTTCTTATGAAACTAAACAATGTAGTATACTATCTATCTTCAATATCTCATCTCATTTCACACCAATTCCCCAATGGCTTCCCTCAATGGCGAGATGAGAGGGGTTCAACATGGTTTTTGTTGGTCTGTTTTTAGCATTACGTTAAGAAGTTGAGACCAAATAAAAGTGGTTAATTCAACAAGATAATCTCAAATTTAAATTACTTTCCAAATTGTTACAGAACGAGGAACAATTATTTCATGATCTAGCAGTGAAATATAATACGAGTACATGTATATCTAATTATCTATGACTAATAATATTGCCATGTCAAAATAGGATTACTGAAAATCCTAGGGGGAAACGAAAAATTGATTCAACTAAATCGAGAAACAAACAAGAAGTTACATTTCATAGCAAGAGACCCAGAAGAACCAGTAATGTGTTTTCCTCCACAAATCACAAAGCGCCTTTTCAACCTACCATCTATAACCTTATTCCTCCCTCTCAAGCTTTGTTCTAAGCAACGGCGATCCAAGGAGTATTTACATAGAAGCCAAATCATATATCATGTGCGTCACAGAGAACCAACATCTATAAAACTATATTAAAAGGGTAACCTTAAAAGGCCACGTAGACAAAGCCACATAGGCGAAGAAAAACCATGCGTGCATTACGAATGTCACATCTATAAATCTATATAATCTATACTATATAGTTAAAAGACAGCTTAATACATTTAAATTTTTGCCATGTAAGATTATCATAATTAAATTCTATTAATTTATATTGTTAATATTAAGGCTACTTTAATAAATTTATTAAAATTCATTATAAGTTTTAGTAATATTTTTTTTGTGTGGAAACCATAAGATCATGATTTAAATTATAAAAATAAATTAAGAATTTAGTCTCATCATTTAAATCATTCAATTTTTTCATCTAACTCCTCCTTAACCATAAATATAGTAGCTAAAAGGTCTTATATAGTAAATAAAAAATCTAATAATTTGGATTATAAAGCTACTAATATCTACAAATTTATAAATATAATTAAAAGGAAAACCAAAATATCTATCATCATCAATATGTCATATTTTAATTATATAGTTAAAAGGCAACTTAATACATTTAATTTTTTGCCATGTAGGATTATCATAATTAAATTCTATTAATTTATATTGTTAATATTAAGGCTACTTTAATAATTTTATTAAAACTCATTATAAGGTTTAGTAATATTTATTTTTGTGTGGAAACCATAAGATCATGATTTAAATTATAAAAATAAATTAAAAATTTACTCTCATCATTTAAATCATTCAATTTGTTCATCTAACTGCTTCTTAACCATAAAGATAGTAGTTAAAAGGTCTGATATGTAGTAAATAAAAAATCTAATAATTTGGATTATAAAGCTACTAATATCTACACATTTATAAATATAATTAAAAGGAAAACCAAAATATCTATCATCATCAATATGTCATATTTTAATTACATATACAAGATAACTTTTTAAACGACTTTCATGCAAAGTTGGAGTTTGTAAGAAAAAAAAAATTAATAATAATAATAATAATAATGCAAACCTTTTACATACCATTTCTCATTTTCTCATATTTATGTTTATATTAAACTTCATAATAATGAAAAATGGATGCTCAAAAGTCATGAACTTGATCTTTATTTATACCTATATTAAATTTGATAATAATGAAAAAATAATATTTAATAGCCATAAAACGCATCCTCAATTGTTTATATATTTTTTATGGAAGGCAAAATTTGTAAGGAAAAAAAATTCTTATCTCTATCGTTAGTAGAATGGTATGTGTCACCGATATTATTAACTAGTTTTTTTGTTTTTTTATTGGAAGTTTCATTGGGCTATGAAGTGTTCATCACATTTTCAATTTCGTGTATGTGTTTGTTTTGTTCTCATTTAGGTGCTATCAAGATTATTTATTGTGTTAAGCTCTTCCAAGGTAAATATACTTACATCTCTACGATTTGATTATCATTCCCTCTTTTTTCCATTACTTAAGGTGAAACTAAGTTAATAACGATAATATTGCATAAAACAAATTCCACTATTATTGTGTTACTTTTTTTAATATGTATGATTTATTGAAGAAAGAAGATTATAAAGAGAAGTGAAATACTAAGATTGCTTAAACAACTATATTTTACATACTAACTAAAGATTGGTGACATCAACGTGGAATCGTGGATGATTAATAATTTTTTGAGTATTTATTATATATATTTTGAAATATATGGCTAAAAGGTGGAAAATTTGAGGGGATGACATAACATTTTTTGTATAATATTGTTTAATAGGTGAAGTATTCGGCAATAATGATCCAATTGTTGTTCAAGTTGTTGCTGCTTTAAAAATTTTAGTTCCCCAATTTATTGTTGTATTAGCTTCAATTTTATAGGGGTATGAAATGTTAGTTTTGTCATAACATTTCTAATTGTGTGTTTTATGTTATTTTCAGAATTGTTGATGAAATTTTGATATCTAATTTGTGAGGGTGCTCTATCTTTGGGAATCTTTGTTTGATAATATAGTTTTGTTTAATTTGATTATATGAATACTTATATTATTAATTCATTTTAGCTTGCATTGAGTTACTTTAGTTTTGATAGGGGTATCTTAGTATATTTAATGTATGAAATTTTAATTTCTGATAAACTGTTGTATAAAAGACTAATTGAATTTATACAACCCTTAAAACATGAAAACCGTAAATTGAATTTATCGTAGTATGTTATTGTATTAAATCACTAAAGTATTACACTAGAAACAGAACAACCCGTGAATTTCACGGGTCACAAAACTAGTTAGTACTCCGTATGTTTTAAAACGCCATAATCAAGCCAATTTCCAGAAAATTCAATAAATGCACAAATTGAGGTCTCGAGAAAAGAGAAAAAAGAAAAAGGAATAAAAGAAGGGAAAGATTACAATTAAGACGGTGGATTTTGGTACGCTGATTGCACCTTTTTCTCTAACACAGACACATATTTATCAAGCATTGAGATTACAGCTTCAAATTCCGTCACTTGCTGATCTATCGCATCAATCTGGTGAACATACTCATCAAACCCACCACTCTTCTGTTTCAGTTGCTCCACAAAGACTCTCAAGCCTGAAGCAACATCACCATAACTATTGTACTCTTCTGCCACTCTAAGATTCATTTTTTCCAATAGTTCGAGGAGATTGTTCGTCCCCTGAAACATGTGGCACATTGCAAGTTAGATTTGAGTGTTTTACATCACAACACAAAATATGCAGAACCAGCATCACCAATACCTTTCACCGTGTACGCAAACCAACACGCATGTGCATGTGCACACTGCACGCACACAATGTTCATTTCAATCCTATACTCAATAACCCTTTGTTTGTTTGTCAATTACCATTACAGCAACCACTTAAAAAGAGTAATCAATAAACTGTTGAATATCTCCAAAATTAGCTCCATGATCGAAAACACATTCTCAATCACTTTGTCCAACAATTTTTTTTTTTAAAAAAAATGACATTCTAATTGTTTGGTTGAAGCAGGGAGTTTTATTAGTTCTTACTATATCCCAAGGCCCAAGGAAGTTTCCATGCTTCAAAATTGTAGAGAGAAAAATTCCTAAAAAACGAACAAACTAGGAAAAAGCTAGCAAAAGTAAAGAACAAAAAAAAAATCAAAGAAAAAGAGTCAAATAGTGTATGTTTTAGCAAAAGTAACATTTATAATATATTCCTCATGAACTTATTGCAAATTCTATTCAACTCACTAACGCAGGTAAGGAACTTATATTTTTGGCAATCATGGTTATGGAAGAGAAGTCCATATTTCCAATGGAGCCAAAGATTCATTACTCTTTGGTTCTGGATTATGATGGAATAAAGCAAAATGACTCACTAAAGTGGCTGCGCTTCTTTCTCTTGTGAAGTAGCGGTCCTTCGATGGAGTTCTCGACGCAATTTTCATCTTGGGTCATTCGGAAACAACCTCTTTGTGTTGCTAACACAAGGGTAAGGCTGCGTACATCCGACCCCCCTTACCCCGCAATTTGCGGGAGCCATTGAGGCACTGGGGTAATGTTGTTGTTGTTGTATGGTTATGGAAGAGAAAACATGACATCAATTAGTTGATACATTTTGGCAGAGTAGTTAAAGAAGCTCCCCGCTATCAATAGTGAAACTTTCAATAAATTGACACGTCTTTTGTGATTGGCAATCATACCATCAACGCCCTTTTAATTTCTAGACCTTTTAGCGATTTATTGAGCCGACAACTAAATACTGTTTTAGTAGCGATCTCATGAATGGAAAGAAAGTATGACATCATAGGACACCCAAATTCCAAAGAGAATTATTTCCTAGTTCCGTCAAAGCGAAACTTCTTGAGACTCTTGAGACTGCGATTGTTTCATTTGAATCCATCACACTTGAATTATTCCAGATAACTGATTTGCCCCCACTAATGCAACGCGCCACGATACAACTCAATGTCACCCTTGCCTAAATTTGCACACTATGCTATCCTTTCTCGTCAGAAAAATTTGCCAACTATGGTTGACAAACTCTTCAATATTCGTCTAATTAGGTTTACGTCAGTGATCACTAATCAACCAGCAAAAGTAGGTTTACATATAAATCATACAAACAAACTTAATTAACATCAACAATCCTAGCAAATTATAATAATTCCATTAAAACCTAGTGGCTCATGAATGATAATGGAAATTAGGTCTAGAGACTCTAAACTAGTGAAAAAAAACAAAGATACATTGATAATTAAGATTTTGATGAAACCTAATTCACAAAAATAAATTACTCCAGATTTACGATTGAAACAGGGAAAGCAGGAAAAACCTTAAGCTCAGACGTAATCATTGAGGAAACGCCATTGAAAAGATGATTGAGTGCATCTGCTAGTTCGTCAGTATGATGCTGGTTTTGTTTCCCGATTTGATCTTCAGTTTCCGCCATTGTTGTTAGGTTGATCGACAGGTCGTTGTTAGGTTGATCGGCAGGTCATTAATTTGCTGTTGTTGATTATCACGACTATGTTAGTTTGGAACAACTCATAATACTTGACTTCTGTGCTTCGTGTATATCATGTGTTCAGTCAAGCCTCAATCCTTGTTTTGGTTTTTTCTAGTTTGTATCATGTATATAAAGTCTGGAAACTTCATGGGGCTTTGGGATATTGTAAGAGCTAATAAAACACCCTACTTGGACCAAACAACCACTATCTCTAATACTTTTTTTTTAGATGTCAACAAATACGAAGTATTTTTTTTAGAATGGAAGAAAGACATGAATCTGTATAGGAGACGCAATGCTGCGTGAAATAATTTTACAGTCACATTATTTTTTTAAAACAAAGATTTTCGATTATGGGCTGCATCCCCTATTCCCCTCCACCCCCACATCCATCTACCCTACCATTTTGCTGAGGCCTGCCAACAATACTTCTCTGATGGATAATACCCTTTGATGCAAATAAATCATTACAGTGGGTTTGAAAGAATTCAGTTCCATTATCTGATCTTATAATTTTAACCTTGGTATTAAATTGAGTTTCAACCAAACTAAGAAAATTGCTTATCAATTGAGGCACTTGTGTTTTCTGCTGAATCAAAAAAGTCCAGGTGCTTCTGGAATAGTCATCTAGTATGGTTAAGAATGACTGGGCACCAGTCCTATCAGACTGTTTATATGGTCCCCATAAATCCATATGAACAAGATCAAAACATTTAACAGCATGGGAAATACTTCTATTAAAAGGCAAAGAGTGATGCTTAGCCAAAATACATGTTTCACAGAACATTTTATTAACATTGTGCATAGTAACAGGATCAAATTTTGCTCAAAAAACGAAGTTTGCCAATTACTCTTTTTTCTTTAAGAGAGTAAAAAATTCTTCTTTTTTTCTTCAGTACACAAAAATTATCTAACTAGACATCAGAGTGTTTAACTACATGCCTGCATATCGTAAGACATCCTCACTTCAACATAAAGCTCAACCGTACTGTCACGAATGCTTATATTCTCCAAACAATTTCAATCCTGATTGATCAGGTTCAATAGACTGTATCTTGTGAGACACCAGAAAAGAATCTAATCGTAGTTGACCAATATTGAACGTCATAATTGGTCATAAGATCATCCAGAGATAATTGAGGCAGGCAATAAGCAAAAAGCGCAAATAAGGACAACTTCTCACTTTCCGAATACATGACTGAGAAACCCCTATAACACCTAGTTTTATGTCATGACAATCCTGACAGTCCCCCATCCCCTTATATTCCACTCCCTCCGTTCCAATCAATAGTTATCATTGTTTATTTCAAACAATGATAACTATTGACTGGAACGGAGGGAGTACTACCATTTCATTGGACGATAAACGGACGCCACTTAAAGTTATCCGCTTAAAAAGCTGACCTAATTGCAATTAAGTTAAATCAAAAGAAGTAAGTGACAATTAAGAGGAATCTCAGGCACAATGAATTTATGAAATTAGAGAGGTAAAGAATTGTACCGAATAATGATGGGCGGAAGAGTGGAATAGGAGTGATGAATTAACAATTGACGCCCTATTACAATCCTGCAATTAACATTTAACACGCTAAAAATTGATCATCTTAAACATCCTAACAATTAATTGAAACAAAACCTTAACAATTATAATTATACTTACAATCGAATAGCATGGTGGTGGTCGGTGGGTGCTGGAAATGCCGCCTGTGAGAAGCTGCTGTGAGTGATACGGCGGTGAGCCGGCTAGGGTGTGATTGTGGGAGTCGAATTTGGTGAGGAATTTGTTGAGATCCTGTGAATGGTAGCGACAAGCCGGGAAGTATAGGTGAGGAATTTCATTTTTTTATTATTTTACGTGTTACCCTCCTTCTTTCACTTTTCCCAAGTGTATCCCTAAGTAAGGTATAATACTAACACAAATTCTTACTATAGACGGACATTATCCGTCTATACGTATAGACGGATATCATTTCACCTCACAAAATACCCATTTGCCATAAAGTGGGGGAGCACATGGGGGTGCCCCACCTTGTCCCCCCTACCCATTTTATTAGAGGTCTTTACCCGTCTGTTCGCCCCACCCGTCTATACCAAGACCTATTGTAATACTAATTGTACCTCAAGTGCTTAAGTTCAATTAGTTATTCTCATTTGTAATTTAACTAGCCTAAATCGTTAATCTTGTTGGGGTATGTGTCCTCAACAATTGTGCGATCACATGTTTAAATCTCAAATTAAGAATACGTAAGGGATGATTCATTTGTATAGTCAACTGATCAACATTAATCAGTAATGATTGGCTAACTAGAGTTTGACATTACTGTCGTTCGACGATGCTGATCAGTTGATCCCTTAAGGTCACACCTAAAGGACAATTCCCTTAATAGACAAGTTGATTAATTGTATGACGATACAAGTTAATCAATTCCTTAAAATTGAACTATTCAATTGTGAGATAGAATATTTATATCTTATTATAATTGGATTAAATAAGATTTATTTTTAGCAATTGAAATATTTTATTACTAAAATTGATTATTGTTTGTGAAACAATTGAGATAAGAATAAATGGTTAATTATAATTACAATATGTTGTGAATTATAATTATATGACCCATTTTATTTATGTGATCAAGAATCACTAGTCGATTTGTTGTATGTAATTTAATTAATTTATAAAATGATATTTATTTGATAAATATGTATTAAATTAATTAATAACATGTAACATACTACATGTAACATATTGTGTGACAAGTGACAAATTGACAAAATAAAATGGAGGTCCATTTTACACAAATGACCGAAATATGGAGGGAGTAGTAGTGGATTGTGGGTGATATTATTTTATATGATAAAATCATGGATACTCCTTACTAGCCTTACACCTACTCTAATTAGTCTTACACATCCTATTTCTTGTGAAGACCAAAAGTAAAAGTAAGATGTCATTTTTGGCCATATGCTACTCGGCCCCTTCCTCCTCTATATGAGAATTTGTTCTAATTTTTACATTTATTCATCTTACATGTATACTTTGCTCATCTCTCTCACAATCTCTCTAATCTTGTTTTAGAAAATACAATATAAGATTACTAGAGTAGTAATAAGTATATTATTAGAATAAATTTAAGGATACTACTATATTAATCTAGTTAATTAATATAATAGTTTAAGGAATTTGTCTTGAGTGCAATCAAAGGAGAATCTCTACATTGGGATTTTGGAGGATCATCCACCATATTTAAGCTCAAGAACAAATAAGGAAGGTGACTTTATTTGTGCCCTATTTTCGAGCCATATAACAATGTAAGGGACATTATTTTTCTTATTTAATCTCTTATTTAGTTATACATGCACTAGATCTAAAGAACTAATAATTAAAATGTTAATTTGTTCACTATTAGAAGAGTCTAATAATAGATATAAGAACCTAACAACTAGTTTTAAATCCCGTGAAAAATCACGGGATTTGTTCAATAATCATTTCATTATTTACTTTCGAGACTTTAACTTTATTTGTTCGCATCTCATATTTAGGTACTCCGTAACAATTACCGTGCTTTCGCTAGTTGTTGAACTAATAATAAACAATTCATCGGGGTTATAACTTAAGAGCGTTTTTAATGCAATTTTCCAAGGAGTTAACTTTATAATCTATTTCTAGCTCTTTAAATCCATTTTATTACTTGTAACATTAACTCTTTATATTTATTAACTATATATAGAAAATACCATGAAGAACTCTCCAACACATTTTTGGATCTCATCCATCCGTTTTATCATTTATTTTATCAGCTAAAAGTAAAAGTCTATTAAGATGCTTTTATAATTTAGGAGCAACTAAAGTTGACATTAATAATATCGAAGTGGCATTATCTCTTCCCATATATAATAAACTAAATACGGAGTAATCATTATAGCTTTACATAAGAAAGATCCTCTTATCCAGTTATCCTCCAAACAAATTGCCTTTGTTAGGATTGCTAATACTCTCTTAGATCCTTATTGACACAATACACCAAGCTTGTGGTGATAGATTTCAAATTTGTTCTAGTACTCTACTGAACAACTATAAGTCTAAATCTTAAAACTAATCGGCAATGTTTTCAATTGATTGTTCATTATTGATAAGAAATACGGGGTATTTTACCGTATATAATCAAATGTAGACTTTTTAGAAATACTAGTTGGTTGCACCGTGCGCGTTGCGCACGGTACCCCAAGATAGTTTTGCATGTATAATATATTCGACTTGATAAATATATTATGAAAAAATCTTTTTGAAGTCTGGACAGCGGACATTGTCAGTTTCGATTGACTCTGTATACCCTTTTAGGGCCGATTATATTGAAAGTATTTTCCGAAAGTCTATATGAGATAAGAAGCGTATAGGCTTAGAAATCATAATAGCATAAACATATGCTAGAGTACTACAAATTGCAATGTATACAGTTAAACAAAGAAACCGTATTGATTACCTTTTACACAATTTTTAACGGTGTATATTGATATTAATCTAGATTACAACTTTTTCCATTTATTTTACATGTTCTACTTTACTTTTCATTGTCCCCTAAAGAAGGTTGAGACAGCAAGTTAATTGATCGTATACATGCAAAATCTTCACCCTCAACCTCGTCCTCCTGTTTCTATCTCTTTATTCTCTCTAACGCCGCCGCATCCTAAGCCACCTCCCCCTCTTCAAAACTCGTGGTTCTCCTTCTTCCTCCTCTCTAACTTTTGTGTTCCTCGATTTTCTTTTTATATATTCTCTATTTTCTCTCATTTTCCACTTGCTCTTATACTACTTCTCTCATTTTCCTCGTACTCCTCCTCCATATCTTCACTTCTCCTCCCTATTTCGATATCCTCTTATCGTTGGCATCCCCTCTCTCTCTCTCTCTCTCTCTCTCTCTCTCTCTCTCTCTCTCTCTCTCTCTCTCTCTCTCTCTCTCTCTCTCTCTAACGTTGTCGTCTCCTTATGTTCCTCCATCTTATCATCCTCCTTCTCCTATTTCTTATTCGTCTTCTCCCTTATATTTTTGTGGCTCCCATTTTTTCTCGTACCACGCCTTCATATTTTCCCCTTTTTCCTCCCAATCTTGCCTATTTTTCCTTCCTTTTATGGTTCACGTCCTGCCATTTCCCTCTCCTTACCTGCTATTTTTCCCCTTATTCTCTTTCTCGACCTTTATCCTTTTCCCCTTATTCTCCCCCTCTTTTGTTCTCTTTAACGTTACCGCCTCATTATTCTCATCATCCTCCCTCTTTTCATCCTTATTGTCCCATTTTCTATTCCTCCCCCCTTTCTATTTTCATGTTGAATTATTTAATAAATTTTATTTTTTAAGTAGAGTTTTGTTATAATTTTTCATAATCTCATTATAATCATTTCTCTTCCTAATATTACTACTCTTCCTCATCCCTTTTCTCCTCTTACTACTCGTCATTTCCCTCTTACCCCCTTCTACTCCTCTTCCTATTTCCCCTACCTTTCCCTCTCTCTTGTCGTCTTTATTTCTCCATTTTCTCTCTGACATCCTCCCGACCTCAACCACCTCCTTCTCCCCCCTCTATCTCCTTCACTCTCTCTCATAACATTTTTCATGCAAATTTGTTAAGTGGGATACTATGTTGGTGAATCAATTGCTTTAAATTTGACATTCAAGATCAATAACCTTAGGTGGACGTGGAGAATTGGAGATGTCCTAATACCCGATGTTCTTTTAGAGTGACGTACAATCAATCCAAGATTAAAAATTAATGTCAATCATATAGATATTAAAGGAGAAAATACTTGTAGGTATCATAGACCCACCTTCTTTATCCTCCATATATTTGTGGTAGTTTCTTTTCCAGTGTCTAACACCGTCACAATAGAAATATGGTTGATCGAGGTTGGCACCTCGTACGGGTTGACTTTGCTTTTGCTTTTGCCTTGTATCAACACCATATCCTTACCAACCTCCTTCTTAAACTACATCATATCCTAAAAATCAATAGGATAATGGGAATTGATAATGTAAAATACAGATTGAATAGAGAATTAGTAGTAGTAAGGAATGGGGAAATGATAAAGGGGAAATGGGTGTTGGAGAGGGAAGAAGGAACCTCCTCCTCCTCCTTTTTCCTAGCTTCCTCTACCCCATCTTTCTCTGTTTCTCCCTCTTTTCTCTCCAAACGCCGTCGTATCTTAAACCACCTTCTCCTCGTCAACCTTGTGGACCTTCTTCTTCCTTTTCCCTTTCCTCATCTCATATACATTTTATGTTCCCTTATCCTCCTCTTATATATCCTCCATTTTCCCTCCTCTTCCACTTGCTTTCGTATTACTCCGCTCAGTTTTACTCCTCCATATCTTCCCATTTCTCCTCCCCCTCCCTTCATCTTTCCCTTTCTTCTTATCGTTCACTTTCTTCTACTTCTCTCTTATCGTTTAATTCTACATTTTAATCATCTATTTTCCTATTACAACTTCTACTCCTCTTTCTCATTCTACTCGCTCTTCCCTTCCCTTCCCACTCCTGTTTCTCCAATTCTTTTCCCTCTCATTATTTATTATTTCTCTCTCTCCATTTTCTCTTCAACTTTTTTACGTCCCCAAACACCTCATTTCCTCCTCCATTTTCTACTCATACTATTCGACCTTCTCCTCTTAGCCTTCTTATTTCTCCTCCTCCTCTTTCGTCCATTTTATCTCCCTATCCCTCTCCCTTTTCTCTCCAACGTCGTCAGATCCTAAACCACCTCCCCCTTTTATCCTCGTGGCCCTTCACCGTAACTTCCCTCTTCTTTCCCACGATATTTTAATCGTTAATGTTTCATTTGCATGTTAGCGTATCTTTATTAGGTTCTGCTGTCTCTACATGTTGCGTGTCGATCATAATGAAACTTTTATTGTCATATTGTTTTGGTGATTGAATCAATTGCAAACTAAATTGCAACCATTTGTAAATAATTCGTATTTAACTTGCCAAGAGAATATGGATATCAGACTATAACTACACATTTTGCGTAGATTTTTTTTTTTTTTTTTTTTTTTGCGGCTGTAAAATTATATTTGCTTAGATGGTTAATGTTAGAAAATGACTAATTCCTCTTACTTTTCTCCTACACGCCATCTTATTTTCCTTACCCTTACTCGTCCCTTATGCCTCCTTTTCATTCCCATTACTCGTCCCTTACGCCTTATTCTTCTCTTCTCCTCTCCTCTCACCCTTCCTTCTTCTTCATCTTCCCCTTCCCCTTCCGGGTTCCGGTACTATTTCCCCTTACCTTACCTTCTTGCTTTGGTTAAAAACAATTAAATTGTAATTAGCTCTTGTATGTAAAAAAAAACATGTAAAAATCGCATGAAAGTTTTAGAAAAATTACGAAATACCTTACTTTGAATCGTGTAAAAAGGTTAATAGATTCTATGTATTAGCATATACATTAACAGTAGCATTTGCTTTTATTTGCTCCTTCCCCTTCTCCTTTCCTTTCCCATTTCTTTTCCAGATGCCTCCGTCCTCTTCCTTCCTCTTCCTCTTCCTCTTTCCCTCCCCCCTTTTCGTTTCCCTTTCCTCATTAACATCAGACTATTACTTTTATTCTCTTGTTTTGCGTCTTGCATGTAAATACAAAGCGTCTTGCTTGTGACGGACAATATCCGTCACAAGCTGAATACCTCTCACAATAAAGCAAATGGGTTGGCAAGTGAGAGGGAAAATGGAGCACCCATGTATATTGTCACTTGCATCTTGTGAGAGGGGCACTATCCGTCTTCATCTTGTGACGGATAATGCCCATCTTCAATGAGATTTTGTGATGTAAATATACCTTTGGAGATCTAAACCCTTTTTTGCTTCATTGCCTAGTACCACGGGATGGTCATAAAGTTTCTCAATAACTTAAGACCGAACCAAATTACTCCGTAGGATGTAAGAGAATGCAATCAGTATACATGTTTTTCCTATCGGCTCTCATTTATATTTTTTATTGCATACAACTTGGCACAACCATTTTCGAGGTTCTCATTAGCTCATTTGCACATATTTCTATCAAAGCTGAATCAAAAAAATATTCACCAAAACCTTAGTATTTCACTTACTGGATCACATCATTGAATCTCATGAGACAACCAACACAAAAAAGTGTGATCGTTTATAATAATGGTAAAATCCAACCACCATAAGAACCATAAATACTATTCAATTTCAGGTCCTCACCTAAAAGACTACAAGCATGTCAAATTAGAAGTTGCTTATCTGTTCTTTTTACATTCAAAAGTTAGCAACCATCATTTCCACACAACTCCTCATTTACAGAGTCCACTCTAACAATCCGTAACTGCTTACAATTTTTTTTGTTTTATCAGTGAACCCAAATGGCCGGAAAAAAGTTGATCTTCTTATCTTGAAAAAACATGAAGCCTCAAAGCCATATCCACATGACATCAAGAAATGAAAACCTGCAAAAAGATAAAAGAGGCGAACTGAAGACTGAAGAGAGTGCTCCCATGAGCTGACATTTAGCAGATCCTCAAATTCAATTATGCTAGACACAAACAAGGCACTCCAGATTTCAGAAATATCTTCATTAAATTTCTCAATAGGAAACCCGGTTAGTTTCGCAGGTACAATTTCTTGTTTCTATAGAGACAAGCAGACCATCCTCACGATAGCAGTCCTACTCCAACAAAAATAGAATAAGATGTTACTCAAATGTCATTCGATGGAATGAAACCAATTTTAAACAAAGCAAAAACTAATCCTAGCCTAGATGGAAATAAAAAGTAAATTCTATTAATGCTCTCTTTACCTGGAGGAATCGTGGGTAATGTACACTACACTATTTTCGATCCTCGAGTTTAGCAGTAAACAAAATTTTTCCTCTTTTCCCTCGGAACCTTCCAATACTCTTCCAGTGTCATCTTCTATTTTCAAACTAAAGATATTTTGTAACTTCTGAAACTGGAAAGGTCCTTGTGCTGAAAAGGAAATTCGGAATTTACGAGATCTAATGGTTCCAATTAAAACTCACTTATTGATCATTAAAAGTGAACTATTAACATTTTTACATTTAGGGTGTGTTTGGATTGAGGGATTTAGAGGAAAAAAAAAGAGAGGGAGAGTAGAGAATTCAAAATCCCTTGTTTGGATAGCAAATAAGGGTGGAGGGAAATGGAGGCCGGGAGAGGGATTTAGCGAGATCCATTTTCCCTCGTAGAAGGCAAATCAAATGCTCTATACAATAGGAAAGATTTGTAGTAAAATTGTATCCAAAACACCCACCTCCTATTCTCCCTCCCAATCCAAACAAAACCTAAGGGCTTCTTTGGATACCAAAATTGGAGGGAAAGGGAGGGAAGGGGGAAGGAGAGAAACAAAATCCCTTATTTTGATAACAATTGGTGTATGAGGGATTTATTTTCTCTCCTCCAAGGCAAACCAAAAAAGGGAAGTGTGTATGTCCCTAGCTAGCCAATAAGACATATTGCCAAACTTAAGAATTAAACTCTCATTACGAAAGAAAAGGGGAAGTGTCTATGTCCCTGGCTTCTGTTCCAGAAATGCCCATGAAAAGACCAATAACAGCCTAAAGTACAAAGTAACAACATTTAATGCACTAAAAAACTTAGATGCTACTCCATTATGGTAATCAGGAATCAATTGTGTGTGTGTGTGTGTAAAATTTAGTTTAGGACCAAAAAAAGTTCTCGTAAAGAGCAGGAGTGTCATTAGTACCATCACTGGTGATATCCACGACTTGCCCCTCCTTTTATAGAGCGTGCACAAGCAACAACTTCTCGTTCGGAAATGACCCTCCCATAACCTGTAGGCAACCAAACACCGATGTTAGATTTGTTGATAGCCATGAGAATTTTTAAGCATTCATGACCCTCACCCCAACTAACTTAAAGGAAAGGATTTGGCTTAATTATGAAGAAAATTCTTTAAGAATTTAAATAGTTGGCTTTCGTTAAGCACATGTGTCGGGAGCGGACCTAAGACAAAAAAAAAAATCAAAACCTTTTCCTTCTGATACTTATAATTTAGATAGCGTAGGAAGTATGCCCGAAGGATAGAGCTGTTTACTTTGATCAGAAGTCATCCTCAGTTACCTAAGTTCACTTGTCATCCATTGAGCTTCCGCTTGTAGCCCTTCTCCCTTCCCCCTCTCCTTCCTCCTCCCTCTCTCTTCTCCTTCAACAACATCACATGTCCAGAAAGAATCAAACCTGCGGAGTTGACCTCTAGAAAAAATGAAGATTAAATGAGGAGAAGGCTAGCGGTCATCCCAGCAGAGGATACCTGTGGAAAGTTGCATTATTTAAGATACCCGTGTCGGAGAGTCAGGGTAACACAGCTGTCAGTACAAACCATTTGACTTGCTTTGACTTTAAAAATTAACCTTCTAACTAAAAAAAATATGAGCAATATGAAATTCAAGTTCATCATCTAAGCTAGCTAGCATTAACACCTCCACATTCAACTAAAACGAATACGACAATAACCACCACTAAATGTTTAAAATCCAAGTTCATTTACTTTCCGAAATCAACAAACTTCCATGAGATACAAGTATACAACTAAATTTATAAACAAACACAACTCGACTATCCCACAAAGAAAATCCTCTCAGGATAAAATTCAAAACTAAGTAAATTCAGTTCACTGAATCAAAATGCAGCAACTATATTAAAAGCTAACATACTACCTTCACCCTATAAATGGCAAAAGATCATATCCCTATAAATGTAGACATATATAATAGCAAAAGAAAGATAAGATCATATTGCACATTTGAATATGCTACTCTACGATTAAAGGCACGTAAAACTGATCTGCACGAAAAGGTAATTGCATTTCAACTAAATTCACCCTATAAATGCTTGCTCTCTTATATAGTTGGTCGCGGTGACATCTTGAAACAACAAATGCAACCGCATGTTTAGTTTAGAACAAAACTTTACCTTTGACTCATTTTTTTCCAAGGTAAATGATATTGCTCTCTTGTTAAAACTTTGTTCAGTACATGGCTATTTGTCTCTAAGTACTTGATATTGCTCTCTTGTTAAAAGGTAAATAGTTTAGTTACAATAGAATCACCAACTATTTTGTTGAGCAATAGGTCTTGGTATAGATGGGTGGGGCGAACAGACGGGTAAAGACCTCTAATAAAATGGGTAGGGGAACAAGGTGGGGCACCTCCCATGTGCTTCCCACTTTATCCCAAATGGGTATTTTGTGAGGTAAAATGGTATCCGTCTATACGTATAGACGGATAGTGTCCGTCTATAATGAGAATTTGTGTTTGTTGAGTTTGAGCACATACAGCTGCACCCCACCGGGATTTAAAAGAAACAATGGCAATTGGTATGATAGTTTTTGTGTCCTTTAGAATTATCTGGCGCTCCATACTTGACTGAAGATAGGAAGTGCAAATGTATCAAAAACTCATACATGAATAAACCAATTATAGACATTTTCCATAAAACCAACCAGATTACTCTTGAAACAGTAATTCGCATACATTCACAAAAAGGTATTTGGAAAAAAGAAATCACAGTCAAGAATTAGTAGTAAGTCAATAAGTCACCATATTGTTCATGTACTTTAACTGTTCGCTGTAGAAATCAATAGCATCAACTCTTCTACCCCAAAGGCCAAGACATCCTATCTGAACAAGAACATGGACAAACCCGTCATTATAAATCAAGATCACTTGCTATGGAATGGCAGTCGTTATGTAGAAATTCAATCAAAGTAAAAGATGAGTATAAGAAAAGAGGAAGATCAAAGTAAAAGTTACCAACAGCAGCAACAAACAACAATGTTAAAATTGTTTCTAGCTCCTTTTTCCCTCTTTTCAGGTTGCTACGTGAATCATAAGTAAAACTCGAGAAATAAAGTAACGTATCCTAAATGAACCAAAAACGTTAAAAATTGACAGAAAATTGATCTGGGCTTTGAAGATCGTCATCACTCACTCCGAATTATTCCAAACACCGTAGCTTAAGGAACCCAAAACGTAACCCTAAATGTAAACGATGATGGAGATTAAAGGAATGATAAAGCGAAGGAATGAAATTAGCTTCAAAGACAAGGCTGCTCAGTAAACTCTAAACGTAAACTAATCATAAATAAGCTACATAATCATCCGTTGCAAACCTACATACTAAAAAAAACTCAATAAATAGTAACGTTCTCGCAAGTAAATCACCAGATCTTTAAAAATCTTGGAACTTTACAATAGATCCGAAACATTATGATTATTAAAATCAAGATTAAAATCGAGATGAATTAAGATAAGCAAAATCCATAATCAAACAATAAACCGATGATAATAATACTAACAAACATTAATGGAAACCAAAATTACCTTTTGATTGGACACCTTCGATTAATCTTTTGGGTAGAAGCAGCCAAGCATGTATGGAGAAGGAACGAGAACAGGGAAAGATAAGGAAGGAGGAATGAATGGTTGTGATTCTTGTGAATGAGTACAGAGAAAGGATGAAAAGAGAAAACAAGGTGTGACACTGTGGCCTGAGATTGCACAACTACTATAAGGCTGAATGAATAGATAGGGATGAATGAATAACTCAGGCCCAAATCCGTGAGTTTCAAAACCCGCACAAAACAGCCAGCCCAACCCATTTTTGTGACACTATTCATTGTAGAAGTTACTATTCATCGATGAATAGTAACATGGGTGATACACTTTTTTGATAAGGTGTAAGATTAGCAGTAATCTAACAATTATCGATGATGTAAATGAATGTTGACCGGGTTATGCAAGATGGATTTATTTTTTCTCCAAATGTGCTCTGAAAAGACAAACTTGTCGCTTCCCCACTGTAAAGTCGTAATGGTTTTGGTCACAGTTTCGATGTCATTGTAGTTATAGTAAAAGTGACTAATATCGCCGCAAAATGTGATTGGTAAATTAAAAATGTTGTTTCGGTAACATTTAAAAGCTTGATTACTTTAACGGACTACTGTGGAAGAAATACTACTCCGTCACTTTTCTTTAAATATTCCCATTTTTTTTTTTGGGGTTCAAAGTTGAAAACATTTTTTTTTTGAGGGAACAAAGTGTAACGCCCCGTAAACAACAGGAGTACAAAATGGTATATTTTATTAATAGCAGCGGAAATTACAGAGCGTTACCGCCGTATTTCCCCATACAGAGAAATACAAGGCTTACATTGTTCTTTAGTACAACCAAATAACTAGTAACAAGTCATATTGATAAGATTATATTATTATGATACATTATTCTTATTCTATTTTTTTTTTGTGTCAACCTCATTCATGCCCTTCCCTGTTTCCTGTACCTGAAAAAGATTAATAAAATAAAGGGTCAACCAACCACAAGTTGAGTATATTTCCCATCACCTCCAACTCAAATTAATATAATTCGTGTCATTATTATTGAACAGGGCCACATTACGGAGCCGAGACTCCCTTAGGCTATGCCCTCCTCCGTGTACACAGAATAACCATCTTTTCCTCTTTTTCTCTTTCTCTTTTTCCTTTTTCTCTGTTTCTTTCTTTTTGTCCGGATATAACGGGGCGAAGCCAATTGCCGAGCCTCCTGCCGAGCCCACTTCGGAGCTCACATCCATGTACACGGGATAAAATAATAATGTGGTCCGGTCCCTTCCAATAATAATGTCCCAGATGATACATTGGCCAAATGTATATCTTAGCACTGGTATTTTAACATTAACATTATTATGTGAGCATTATAACGTTATTTATTGACACAAATAGTACCACAGTTATACGTAAACCACATTACGTAAATTTTACAGGTATAACCTAACTTTATCACCAAAAACAATAATTCACGTACAATATAATATCAGTTAAGTAAATATTACGATAACATACTTACTTATTACATTAACTTAAGATGAAAGGGTAGGAAATATACCTCTTATAATTGTTCACTACTCCGAATACTTGTCCTTATGCTCCAACTATAGCTAACTAATTGGTTTTAGTTTTTGTGTGCCTGATTTCCCCTCGTCCTTCACGTCCTTTTTATAGTATAACTAAGTCGGTTACAATAGTAACCTATCAGTTAGCTATACTTCTACTTGTTTATCCCCCATCCAAGTACAACCTACAATTCCCCTACATGTTTACGTGGTGTGCATGGCAACCATGCATGCTACCCCACCTTTTTTTATTTCAATTTTTACATGTGTAGAAAACTAGTAAAATATCTTAGATATTTTACTTTACGGGTTATTTTCTTTTAGATAGGTCTAGTAAAAATTTTACTGGTGAAATTATTATTAAGTTGGACTCCACTCGAACTATTTTACTTTTATTCTAGGGTCTTACCTATGCTAGGTTACTATGCCTTTCGAATTTTATTTGGTCAATATCTCCCTCTAGGATGAACCCCTTTCATTTGTGTACCTTTTCGACTTTACTTGATAAAAATCCTTTCCTCTTTCAACGAATAACTTACTTAATTTTATTAAATAATATAATTTTATTCGGGGTATCACATTCTACCCCTCTTAAAATAAGTTTCGTCCTCGAAACTTGGCTTATTACCTTATTGGAACAAATAAGGATATCAACTTTGCATTTCATGTTCTGTTTTCTAAGTCGCCTCTATGTCATCGTTATATGATCACAAAACTTTTAGCAATTCTTAAACCAGGTTGAAATCAAACAAGACGAACAAAATACAGAAGTGCGCATATTTTGTGATGCTGGAAGAATTCTTCGACCCCTTTTAGTTGTTGAAAATCTAAGGAAGTTTAAGTTATTGATAGGGGATGAATTTTCTTTTCAAACCCTTCGGGGCAAGGGAATGCTTGAATTAATTGGGGTTGAGGAAGAAGAGGATTGTCATACTGCATGGGAGATCAAGTATCTCTTTATAGGTGATAAAGGAAAAGGCCTTGAGAAGTACACTCACTGTGAGCTTGACATGTCATTTTTATTAAGTGTAAGCTGCGGAGCCATTCCATTTGCTAACCACGATCATGCTCGAAGGGTTCTTTACCAACCTTTACTAGTGGGATAACTTTGTTACGGAGAGCCTTTTCCTTATGCTCTGAATTGAAATTTGAATCGGTTTCTTTTCGTATGCTAGATCCTCTCTAACTTGCACCAAGGATATGTTAATGATGTGACTAGGCTCGGGACTATACTTCCTTAAGAGTGACACGTGAAAAACATCTTGGATTCTAAAAAGTTCTATTGGAAGGGATAGTCTATAGACAATACTTCCAACTCTATCAACTATCTCAAATGGTCCTATGTACATCTGTTTCCCGAATCTAATAACGTTTTTTTTTCCCTTATATGATTTTCACTTTGTTTGAGGTTTCCTGGTTTGATCCAATGACCCTCAATTCATCAATATCACATCAATATATTAGGGGATCTACATTTTCTCTCATATAAAGCCTTGAAAGCATCTATTCCAATGCTAGAACGATAATCATTATTGAATGAAAATTCTATCAAAGGTAAATATTGTTCCCAAGATCCCTAAATTTCTAGAACATATGCTCTCAACAATTCCTCTAAAGTTTGAATTGCTCTCTGTGTTTGTATAGTGGTTTGTGGGTGAAAAGTATTGCTATAGTTCAAATGAGTACCAATGGCATTTTGGAAACTTTACCAAAATTTCGCTGAGAAGTTTGTGTCACGATCCGATACGATGGTTTTGGAAATTCCGCATAATCTTGCAATCTCTTTTATATATCTCTTTGTTAACTATTCAGAGTTCCACGTGGTTTCTGTTGTGAAAAAGCATGTACTTTTGGTTAGTCGATCTAAGTCGTCCATATCTCATTCATTCCTTTTGGTATCAAAGACAACATTGTCACAAAGTTCACTCCTATCAACTCCCATTTCTATGATGGAATGTCTAAAGGCTGTAAAAGTCATCCTTGCCTTTGACATTCAATTTTCGTTTGCTAGCGGGTTAGAAATTTTGCAACGAATTCTAGCGCCTCGTATTTTCCTATGACCCCATCACATATGTTAAATGTTTTTATACATATAACTCCCGTAAGAGGTGTACTAATATAGGGTACATGTGTATTATTTTCTCCTTCTTTCAAAATTTCCACTATTAGGTACACTCGTTGCTCTAACAATCATAAAACCCGTCATCATACATAATAAGTCAAACTATTTTATTTTCTAATCCCTTATCTTTTTAAATCTTCTAAACATACAAAAGGAGTTAACTAAATCTAATTTCCTCTATCATCATATTGAATCCCGAATTATCTAACTAGGGGTAGGTACACTATAAAAACAGATTATCACTAATCGCCTCTACTACCAAATATGTCCTACAAATGGGGTATTGAATTCCTATACCATGAGAAACTTCGATTATTTTACCTCATCTCATTAAAACCTCCATCATTTCTCTTCTATCTTGATAAAAACCCAATAGCCTTTTCTAGTTTGTCCAAGAATCAACCAACTTCTGGTTAAAGGCGTCACTGTATAGCTTAGCTTCTATGCCTAGGAATAGGCGCACTGAATATTAAGTTCAAACCAACTTCTTCTGCATTGTCCTAATTTATACATTATCACTTTATAGAACTTAATTTATTGACTGTATAAATAGACTGTCTACTTATTTACGGTTCCACCGACACTTACTGTTCACTGACGCAATAGTAGCCACTGATGCTACAGTAGTACAGTTAGAGGTGGCAATCGGGTCAGTCGGGTCAGGTTTGGGTCGGGTCACGTCGGGTCGGGTCATATCGGGTTCGGGTCATATCGGGTCAGCATACCCTTTCGGGTCGAGTCGGGTCGGGTTCGGGTCGTTATCGGGTCGGGTCATTTCGGGTCGAATGAAGTCTCGGGTCGGGTCGGGTTTGGGTCGGGTCATTATCGGGTCCGGTAACTTAATCGCATTACTATAATTTTTTACCATTAAATTTATTTTTTAACCTATTATTTGGTTTAATTAATTCATTACTACGTAAAACATATCAATCTAAACACAAAATCACTTTCATTTTGATCAAACTTAAGCTTAATAATTATCGGGTCATCAACATAATCGGGTCAGTATCGGGTCGGGTCAATATCGGGTCGGGTCTGGGTCGAGTTCGGGTCACTCATAATCGGGTCGTGTCGGGTTACGGGTCGTCATCGGGTCGGGTCGGGTCGGTTTCGGGTCACAGTATTTTCGGGTTCGAGTCGGGTCGGGTTTGCTCGGGTTCGGGTCGGGTCACTCGGGTCGGATCAGACTTGCCAGCTCTAAGTACAGTACCCACCGACACTTTTTTTTTTAATATTATTTTTTTTTTCTATAAAAACCACAAAAATTAACCATTTTATCCACCCACTTCATTTACTTCTTATCCATAATCTCATAAAAATCTTCTTTGTAAATTATGGATAAATTATCCGGTAATTCATCCAATAAATCACTCGATATCTCTTCCGACGAGCTTTATAATTCCGTTACAAAGTCCCTTAATGAAGTGAAGACACTCATTAGCTTGCTAATGATACTAATATGTGTATTAGTAGCGGTATTTGCAATAATTATAGTTTATATTACGAAATAAATAATTATTGCTTGTAATCCTCTCTTGATATTATTAATCATGTTATTAATTTACGTGTTTTGTTTATTTTTAGAAGTTTGATTATCGCCTTAACAACTTGTCAAATAAACTACACATATTAATCATGTTTAAAAAGTTAAAAATAGGGTAACCTTTTTTTTTTTTTTTTTTTTTTTTTTTTTTTTTTTTTTGCTTTTATTAGAAATCGAACCTCAGACTTCTTAAACGATCAGAGATTCTCGGACCACTTAGGCTCCATTCCCAAGTTGACATCTTAACTACAAAATATTACGATATTGTCTTATGCTAATACTGTTTCAACACCGATACTTTAAAACAGTAAATGACCATCTCATCTCAATTGGGCTCTTTCAATTTGGGCTTCATGAAATGTTCAAATGTCCCCCAATTAAAACATCATAACTCTAATCCTCAATATCCCACTAATCATCAATTATTACTTAGTAATCCACATTAATTATGTTCAATACACCTTCACTCACGTCTGCTATTCGATCTATAGATCCATGAAATAATTAATGTAATCACCTGATATCATGATCTTATCATTTTATCACAAATTTCACTATCACCAGCATATTACCTAATTACTACCAACAACTTCCAAATTTCATCCCCAAAATCACAGTCATTCTCAAAACACAAATTAAAACATGAAAATATTTTTATCCTTTTCTTTTACCTCTAAGTAACCCAATGTCAATCTCATTAGCATAATCCAAACGACATAAGTACAACTCTATTAACTATAAATCTCTTAATAATATCATCCAAGTCCTCAATCCACAATATTTTCAAAACTCTAATAAGACTTTGTGATGCTCACTAATGACCTCCAAAGACATTAATCCAATATTTTCCATAATTGAAATAAATATTCACTTAACATTTACAAATCCCTAAAACTTTATATCTTCAAACCTCCATTTTTTTTTTCTAACATACTCAATATATTGGCTTGAAACCACAATATTCCGATCCAAACTTTAAAAACTCCTTGTGTCTACCATATAAATGCTTCTGAAATTCGAACTCCATAAATGTACTTACATTGAGTCCATCACACTCGATTCCTTTTTGTATTTTCTCTCTTTTCCTATATGCCTCCAACGCTAAGCTTGTCCAATCAAATAAAGATCGCATTATTCACTTCCTTTCTATACTCCTAACTCATGCCTCTCATTCCTCCACAAAGTTAGGCACAAATTTCTTCTTCCATAACAAATACGACAAACTTTGTTTTTCCTTTACAAGTCAGGATTTCGAAATTGTGACAGTCACTTAACTCAGTTTATCTATATCCTACATATATCACGCCTTCTTAGTTCATATAAACTACAAAAACCATCATTTTCTCGAACTCGTTCGGACATAATATTTCACCATTCCTTTATTGAAAAACATCGACATTTGCTACGTCGTTGTCGTTAAGTGAATCAAGTGCACTCTACTTTGGACTATATCCATTAATGTCGGGCACTAAAATAAATTCATCATACCTCTATAATATTGTATTTTTCATGGTTAGGGACTTTAAATGATTTAAGTATAGTATCTCTATTTCACTCTACATTTATGGAATTAGACTATATTTCTCACGCATCCTCTAATGTCTCTAACCTTGGGACATGACAGTAAAACTGAACCTAGTAGTTCTTTATACTTTTTTTTTTCTTATGTAACCTATGATCTTAAAAGTGTGCACATATATAGAAAGATATGTCCCCAAAGACCGTATAAATAGTGCACTAACGATAAATACTAAAAGGACACAAACAATATCCTTAAGTCAAATAAAGTCTTCTTCACATAAGTTAACAAGCAAATAAATAAGATAAAATCCTATAAGCTACCCATGATTCCTAGGACGTCTACCCATCTCTCTCTCAATTTATGTTTTTTTTTTTGTATCCATATATATTATTAATTAATTTTTTTTTCATTCTTTAGCCTAAGCTCTGATACCACTTTTGTAACGCCCCGTAAACAACAGGAGTACAAAATGGTATATTTTATTAATAGCAGCGGAAATTACAGAGCGTTACCGCCGTATTTCCCCATACAGAGAAATACAAGGCTTACATTATTCTTTAGTACAACCAAATAACTAGTAACAAGTCATATTGATAAGATTATATTATTATGATACATTATTCTTATTCTATTTTTTTTTTGCGTCAACCTCATTCATGCCCTTCCCTGTTTCATGTACCTGAAAAAGATTAATAAAATAAAGGGTCAACCAACCACAGGTTGAGTATATTTCCCATCACCTCCAACTCAAATTAATATAATTTGGGTCATTATTATTGAACAGGGCCACATTACGGAGCCGAGACTCCCTTAGGCTATGCCCTCCTCCGTGTACACAGAATAACCATCTTTTCCTCTTTTTCTCTCTCTCTTTTTCCTTTTTCTCCTTTTCTTTCTTTTTATCCGGATATAACGGGGCGAAGCCAATTGCCGAGCCCCCTGCCGAGCCCACTTCGGAGCTCACATCCATGTACACGGGATAAAATAATAATGTGGTCCGGTCCCTTCCAATAATAATGTCCCAGATGATACATTGGCCAAATGTATATTTTAGCACTGGTATTTTAACATTAACATTATTATGTGAGCATTATAACGTTATTTATTGACACAAATAGTACCACAGTTATACGTAAACCACATTACGTAAATTTTACAGGTATAACCTAACTTTATCACCAAAAACAATAATTCACGTACAATATAATATCAGTTAAGTAAATATGACGATAACATACTTACTTATTACATTAACTTAAGATGAAGGGGTAGGAAATATACCTCTTATAATTGTTCACTACTCCGAATACTTGTCCTTATGCTCCAACTATAGCTAACTAATTGGTTTTTGTTTTTGTGTGTCTGGTTTCCCCTCGTCCTTCACGTCCTTTTTATAGTAAAACTAAGTCGGTTACAATAATAACCTATCAGTTAGCTATACTTCTACGTGTTTATCCCCCCATCCAAGTACAACCTACAATTCCACTACATGTTTACGTGGTGTGCATGGCAACCATGCATGCTACCCCACCTTTTTTTATTTCAATTTTTACATGTGTAGAAAACTAGTAAAATATCTTAGATATTTTACTTTACGGGTTATTTTCTTTTAGATAGGTCTAGTAAAAATTTTACTGGTGAAATTATTATTAAGTTGGACTCCACTCGAACTATTTTACTTTTATTCTAGGGTCTTACCTATACTAGGTTACTATGCCTTTCGAATTTTATTTGGTCAATATCTCCCTCTAGGATGAACCCCTTTCATTTGTGTACCTTTTCGACTTTACTTGATAAAAATTCTTTCCTCTTTCAACGAATAACTTACTTAATTTTATTAAATAATATAATTTTATTCGGGGTATCACACAAAGTTGAAAACATTAATGATAAGTTAGTGGAAATTTTTTAAAATGTTAACACATGAACCAAAAATTTTATATTTTCTGAAAATATTATTTTCAACAAATAAATTTAAATATATATATATATATATATATATATATATATATATATATATATATATATATATATATATATATATATATATATATATATATAGAGCAAGGTTCAAATGAGTCCCTCATATTATTTGAGTCTCTAAGTCCTTACTAGAGCCCTTGGATCATCCAAGATGAAGGGTTAAGATTGGAAGCAAAAAAATACACTTAACACTAATTTATCACTTTATCTCTACTCACACTAATTAATCACTAACACAAATTAACTAAACACAAAATCACTATATATATTTTTTTTCCACTCATCAACTTCTCTCTCATCTCACACATTTCACTCCTCTCTTCTCTCAAAAACCCAAATAAATCAAAATCCAAATAATTCAAAAAATCCAAATATATCAAAACCCAAAAACCCAAATAAATCACTCACTACTCTCTTTCTCACTCACCATCACCGCCCACCGCCGCCACTTTCACCACCACCACATGACCACCGTCGCCAACCACCACGGTTTTTTAATTTCGTTTTTTTTTTTTTTTTTTTTTTTTTAGATTTGTTGTTATTATGAAGTACATTAAATTTTGTTTGTGTCGCTTTTTTTTGTGATGGTCGAAGGAATGGTGGTGGTTGTGCCGGTTTTTTTTTATCAAAATTATTCTTAGAATTTGTTCCCTTTTTAGTAGATCTACACATGATTACGATTATGAGAAAGATTTAAAATTTTATATCTAGTTTTTAAAATGAAATTGCGATTTAAATTATAAATCTATTAAAAAAAAATTAGATCTAGTTTCCTAAATGATTTAAAGTACACTTTTGAAAAAAAATTTGTATTATTTCGTTTTTTTGGCAAAAGAAAGAGTCGTGATTGTTATTGTTGGTTGTTGAGTTGGTGTAGTTGTTGGCGACGGCAAAGGTTGTTGGTGGACTGAAATTACACTCATATAGGATTAAAGTTACACTTTCAATGAACTAAAGTTACACTCTTAATATATTAAAATTATACTATGAATATGGATCAAAGTTACACTTTTATTGGACTAAAGTTACACTTTAATAGACTAAAGTTTTAGTTTTAATAAACTAAAATTACACTTGTAAGAGAATAAAGTTACACTTTTAAGTTTCAATGGACTAAAATTACACTTTAATAGACTAAAATTACACTTGTAAGAGACTAAAATTACACTCATAAAAGACTTCTTGTAGATTAACCACTTATTTCCCTTTCCTCACCACAATCAGTCACCCAGAAATACATACCAGGCATGCATTTTGTTCCTTAAGTCTGTTGAGGGGACAATATAATCCTACATGGTTTGTTTCAAAAGCCACATAATTTTGTCTTTATTCTTCTGGTAATTTATTGTAGATTAATTGACTTATAAGTGTAACTGTATTCTTTTGAAAGTATAACTTTAATCTTTTAAGAGTGTAATTTTAGTCTTTTGAGAGTTAAATTTAGTCCACTAAAAGTGTAATCTTTAGTCCATATTAAGTGTAACCTTAGTCCATTAAGAAGAGGCTGTAACTTTAGTACATATTAAAATTATAGCTTTAGTCCATTGAGAGTATAACTTTAGTCATTGAGAGTGTAACTTTAATAAAGATAAGTGTAACTTTAGTAGAGAAAACTATAACTTTAAGAAATGTAACTTTAATAGAAATATGTGTAACTTTAATAGACAATATGTGTAACTTTAGTCTCAACCAAGATCTAAAGTAAAAAAAAAAAAAAATTAGATTTACAAAAAAAACACAGATTTAAAAAATTAACCCAATAAAAAAACAAGACCTAAAATAATAAAAAGTACCATAATAGAGCAAATTGTAATTTTAATAGAATAACGTGTAACTTTAATACAATACGAGTGTAACTTTAATACAATACGAGTGTAACTTTAAAAGAACTAAAAAAACGAACTAAAAAAAACTAGATCTGAAACCAAAAATTTTGAATACAAAATCCGAAAAAAAATATATAACAAGACCATTTTTTACAAGACGACATTTGAATACATATAAAACAAGATGATATTTAAAAAAAAAAAAAAAGAAAAAAAAATTGAGAAATGCAGAACCGCACCACAGCAACAAGTTATACCATTTTTTAAGAGTATTCAAAAAGATGTCAGGCCATTAGATCTTTTACAAACACCAACTTGTATTAATTTTTTTAGATATGAACGTACTTTTTGAGATTTTATCAGATGAGTGTTGACAATTCAGATCTGAGTGTCGTGTAAGTGTAACCATTTCAAAAAAAAATTAAAAATAAAAATAAAAATAAGTATAACCAACATTCAGATCTGAGACAATCAAGGCTTATGAGACGGCCGTGCCATCAATTCATATCTGAGACGAGAGGAGGTAGCAACGCAAGGCGGTAGCAGCGTTAAGGTGTTGGTGGTCGGTGTTGTGGTGGCCGACGGAGGAGATGCGTGAGGGTGAGGAGGGAGAGGTTGTATGGTGGTGTTGTGGGTGGTGACGGCTGTTTATGGGTGGTGTTGTGTGGGCTCAGATCTGGATGGTGGTGAATGATGGTGGTGACGGTGTTGGTGTAGGCGGCTGTCGTGAGTGGCAGCCGTCAGGTGGTGAGTCGTGGGGTGATAGGTAAGCAGTGGTGGGTCGTTGGGTGGTATTGGTGTCGTGTGGGGTCGTCGTGTGGTGGTGGATGTGGGTGGTAGTGGGTGTGGGTCGGTGAGTTAGGAGGAGAGTTTTTTTTTTTTGGGTTTTATTTTTTAGGAGTTTGGATGAGTGAGTTGGTGAGTTAGGAGGAAAATGGTTGGGATGAGAGAGAAGGGAGAGGATAAAAGGTATATGTAGTAAATTAGTGTATAATGAGGTGTGTTAGTGATTAATTGGTTTAGGATGAGAGAGAGTGTTAAATTAGATTATTAATCATCTTTTTGGGCTTTAATCTCAGCCCTCTATCTTGAAGATCTAAAGGTCCATAAAGAGACTTATGGACTCATATATAGAAGGAGGACTCTAGTGATCTCAATACTATATATATATATATATATATATATATATATATATATATATATATATATATATATATATATATATATATATAAACGGTCGAAGTATCGTCTTTTAGAGTACAAAAAATCAAACACAAAATAGGAGGGAGTATATGAATATCAACTTTTAAAGCAAACACAAAATAGTAGTTAATTTATACCACTAAATAACATGTATGTCTAACATGTTTTCACTTTAAAACATAAATTGACTTGCTCCAATGCTCCACATTCTTAAATTAGTTAAGATACAGAGTACTTGGAAATAGCAATAATTTCATATCATATCTGAATTGTTGTTATAAACTAAGAAGTAACAATTAGTTAGCGTATGATATATAGAGTACGTAAAAGTTTGCAGGATATTTCTTAGAAGAAGAAGTTTTTAAATGGATCCAAATGACGCCACTAAAATTGCATAGGGTAAGAAGTTGTTTTTATTGGATCCAAATAACGCCATTAAAATTGCATAGGGTAAGAAGTTGTTGTTAATGGATCCAAATAACGCCATTAAAATTGCTTAGGGCATGAATCCATTGCTGTAAGTTGAAGCGCATGTTGGAAACTTCTTGTTGTGCTAATTTTCGGTCATATTATCGGGCTGATAGCTAAAAACATCACAAAATAAAATTAGGTTAGTATGGCATATGTCAACAAATAATTTTGAATACAATTCAAAAATAAAATCAAGCACATTATATCCGTTATCTCACTAAAACCAATTCAAGTAGCCAATAAAAATTAAGATGCTATTTTATCAAAAAAAAAAAAAAAAAAATAAGTTGCTAGCACGACTCAAATGAAATCGAGGGTACCTTTCTTGAATTTAACGTTTGTACACGTTTTTTCTCATGGCAGATTTCTACAGAAAATCTAATATTTATAGGTGTTTTTGAGGAGAAGAGTCATTTATGGTAAAGGATGAATTATGAGCATTCATGACAAAGAAGCGTTTCGAAAAGAAGATGAATAGAGAGAAAATTTATGTTAAAGTTTATCTCTCTATCTTCTATCATTAATCATTAATTAATTCACTATAATCATCGGTTTTTGCTCAACTTCAAGCAATTTTAACCGCACGTGGCATTCGTAATCAAACGTGTCATTTCATAATCCTACGTGGCTTTGTCTACGTGGCGTTTATGAGTTATTTTAGCCTAAGATTTTAATAGTATTTTATAGATTGGTATCAGAGCATAGGATGTTGCATGCATAATCGGTTTGGTTTTTCCGAGTTAAATGTAACTTAATTCAAACTAGAAATTTGTGATTTATTAGAGTAAGTCACGAAATCATGATGCATGTTATATATTCTGGTCCTAAAATATTTTTAGGTCATTTTTATAATTTATGGTAATTTATTGCTCATTTCAATGATTTTTAGTGATTTTATTACATTTTTATGACTAAAATGGAAATTAAAATGCTAAAAATAGTTAAACTAAGTTTCTGACCTTGAAATTTTTACATGACCTCACATGCATATTTTACTTATTGTATGTAAAATTTCGTATTAATGTGATTAATATCGCATGATTTATGATTTTCATGAGATAAAAATGGATTAAATGGAGGTAAAATGGTTAAATATAGTTAAACTTCGAATCGGGCCATGAAATTTTAATATGTTGTCACATGCATGTTTTACTCACTGTGTGTAAAATTTGAAATAAACTTGATTCATTTAGCATGATTTATGAATTTTTAGTGTAAAAATGACATAAATATATATATATATATATATATATATATATATATATATATATATATATATATATATATATATATATATATATATATATACATAAAAGAGAGTTTTTTTGAGCGATTCTAGAGCGTCCACATCATCAAAAATTAATTTAGGAAAGTTTCATAAATAATATTTTCCACATAAAAAATAAAGTGGAGAATCTTTTAATTATTATAATATCTATATTTCCTATTTTATATTCATGAGAAGTTTCTAATTTTTATATAAAAACTTTGACATTCCATTTGGCAAAAAAATGTCGTTATAAAAATTATGAAGATACTATAATCAGATTCGTGGTAAAAAATGATTTCATTAGAGTATAGATTTTATATGATTTGCACATATTAAAGATGATGTACTTCTTAGTATGTTATATGTCCCACATTGAAAAACAATTAGTGTGGTGATTATAATACGTATAAATTATAGAATTGTCCCATATCGAAAGATTAACATAAGGTGGGTGATCCTATGATTATAACTAGGAGTCATCATTGGAACATATATACCAACCAAAAACCTTTTGAGTCTCTTAAGAATTATTTTGGAGAGCTCTTAAGAGTTTATATCATTATATTCACAGTATGATATATATATTTTCTATATTATGTATTATATTCAAGTGATGTTTATAATCTTTATATAAAAACTTATACATCTCATTTGTCAAAAAAGTATTATAAAAAAAATTATGAAAATTATATTATAATAGATTCTTGGTAAAATAAATGCTAGCATTAGAATATAGTACAGAGTATCATATTATTTGCATATATTTTTAATTATGATAAAAAATTAAAAACAAACGTACGAATATTAATAAATAGTACTACCTCCATTCAAAACCAAATACAACATTTTCATTTACACACTTGCCAAGGCACAAATTACAACGTAAATATCTTCAAGTTTACAATATAAAAGATTTAAAAATTTGATATTCTCATTGAACTTTATAGGTGAATCAAATAAGATCTCACGTGACCATATTTTATCTTACATATTGCAAGGAATCGTAAAGATTATATTCGTTCATGAATAGTGTAAAAAAAGGAATGTTGTATTTGGCTTGAATCGAGGGAGTATAGTGTTTGCTCATTATTATTAACCCGTGTTAGATGTCGAATTATGTGCGAAAAAGATGGTATATTTCTAAGTATGTTATTTGTCCCACATTGAAAAATATGTTGGTGTAGTGAATATATTACGTATAAATAATAAAATTGTCCCACATCAAAAGTTTAACATAAGGTGGTGATCATATGATTATAAATAGAATGCATTCATAGAACCTAAATACTAACCCAAAACCTTTCGAGTCTCTTAAACATTGTCTTGAAGATCTCTTAAGAGTTTATATCATTATCTCCACGGTATGATATATATATATATATATATATATATATATATATTTTATGTCCAAGGGATGTTTATAATTTTATATAAAAACTTATACATCTCATTTAGCAAAAAAGTAACATATTTTTTTTTTGAAAAATTATATAATTAGATTCGTGGCAAATAAATGCTAGCATTAGAATATAATATCATATTATTTGCACATATTTTAATTATGATAAAAAATTAAAAAAAATGTACTATAGGAATATTAATAAATAGTATAGTATTTGCTTACTATTATTAATCTGGGTTAGATGTCGAATTAGGTGCGAAAAAGACAGTGTATTTCTAAGTATATTGTTTGTCTCACATTGAAAAATAATGTAGGTGTGGTAAATATACTATATATAAATAGTTGAATTGTCCCACATTAGAAGATTATCATGAGGTAAGGTATCACATGATTATAAAGAGGAGTCATATTTGAAACTTAGGGGTATCAACCCAAAATCTTTTGAATCGCTTAAATATTATCCTAGGGAGTTCTTATAAGAGTTTGTATTAACGACAAACCTTTGTTACAACAATATCATACAAATATTAATCACGTAGATACTTATAAAAGAGATTATATATTACTATATTAGTGATATTATAATGTTTATTTTAAGACAATCGATAATATAATAACTTTATTTAAGACAAAATCATAATTAAAAAATAAAATGGGTGCTAAATATACGTAAATTGGTTATTAATGTGTCAGATATAATGATAATCTCTGCACTAAAATAAAAAATTTATGAATTATAATACAATCAAGTGTTGTATAAAAAGATCTTGAATTCACAAACAAATCAATAATGAGCTTTTTACTTTGATAAATAATAGAATTAAATCTTTTTTTTAAATATAGGTAATTATTACGCCTCATTACATTTGAGTAACTAAAACACATCATAATTTTTAACCATTAATCAAAATCGCACAAGAAAAGGAAAATATTTTGCATTTGTTAATACATTTTATTGCTTCGTCAATTACATCTTAAAAGCCGTGTTAGGAAAAAAATCTAATTTAAATCATATCATTTGTACATATTTTAATTATGATAATAAATGGAAAAAAACGTACGAATATAAATAGATAGTATAGTATTTTCTCATTATTAAATCGGGTTGGATATCGAAATAGGTGCAAAAAAAAAAAAAAAAATAGAATAAGAATAATGTATCAAAAATAATAGAATTGTCTCACATCGAAAAATTAACATAAGATGTGGTAGTCTTATGATTATAAATATGAGGCACCCTTGGAACTTAGGTACAACATCTTTTGTGTCTCTTAAATAAGATGCTTTGACTTTTGATCATATCTAAATAAATGATTAGACATAAGATGTAAATATTAAGACCTTATAACCATTTTTTGTTACTAAGTTAATTACCCCGTTGCAACGCACGGGCATCAAAACTAGTAGTGACTATTTTAGCATAAATAGCTAAAACGAATTGCATGGCATGAGAAAATTATTTTAGGTTGTATTTATATCCCACTGATCATATCTAAAGTTGTAAAATTGATTGGATTAATTTTTGTATACTTTAGATGTTTTATTTGATAAAACTGATAAATCGCAACTATATTTTTCTCAAAATAAATTCGAAAATTTTAACCATTATTTTTGACATTATGAGTGTCATGGAAATATTCCAGAATGTTCAAAAATTTAAAATTTAAATTTTGAAATTATTGTAATTTAATTTGGATTTATTTCATAAATGTTAGGGAAAATTGATAATCATTACCAAACTTTAACAGTCTTTTTCATAATCACTACCAAGATAAAAAAAAGTTCCATAATCACTACCCTAAAGTCATTTCCGACTTAAAAACAATACCAGTTTGCATTTTCCTTCAAATTTAACAAAAAAGTGACCAGTTTACCCCTTACTTCTACATAACTCTTCAACTCTTCAACTCATCCAAACTCTTCAACTCCATTTTTCATTTCATACGACAAATCCATCTACTCCTCTTATCTCTTACTAAACCCTAAAAATTTCCCCCTTTTTTGAAATTATTGATTCAATCTTTCTGCTTTCTCGTGTTCTTCAATAAATCCGTGTTTGTTATTGAGCTGTTCGTCTATCGCAGGTAAAATTTCAAATCTTCTACTGTAATTATTGTTCTTTAGGTGATGTTATTACAATTTTATTTTGATTTCTTGTTTTATTGTTACTAATCATCTACTTTAATAATTTCATGTTTGTTTTTGAATTAGTTGTTGGTTTTGATGTTGAAATTCTTAGTTTAATTCAAATTTTGTGTTTGTTTTTAAATCAGTTGTTGATTTGGATGTTCAGTTCCCATTTTAATACCCATTTCATGTTTGTATTTTACCCAGTTGTTGCTTTTGATGCTGATTTCTTATTTTAATCACACTTTAATCAATTGTTTTATGTAGAATGGATGACGTGACACCTTTTAGAATGAACATTAGGCTCCATTTTGGGGGTGGTTTTAAATATGCGAATCGCAAAACTCAGTATGTTAATGGTGAGACTAATGTTATACCTGAGGTTTATTCAAATCAAATGAGTTATAGGTTTTTGTATGACATAGCCAGAAAGGTAGTTGGCAAAAACTATGTTCCTATAATATATTATAGGAGTTTGGGAAGAATCTTACAAATGGAAGGGTAGTAATTGTTAGGGATGAGGATATGGTTGAGGTAATAAAGTCAAGGGATAAATTGAATAGGCTAGATTTGTATATGAAGACCTTCCCTGACTTTATTCCAAATGTGGTCCCAAAGAATCCTTCTTTAAAGACACAAAATGCATCCAGTTCACATGCTTCCCCTTTACCCAAAAATCCACCCCCAGATTCCAAAAGTCAAGTAAAGATAAAGTCTTATCCATCTCTAACTACAAGAAAAAGTAGTAGAAATCACCCTAATATTAGCAACAGCCAAGCCATAACCATTATTAGTCCTCCTATATCTCCTAAATCTCCTGCTCCTAAAACTAACACTGCCACACCTATAAGAGAAAGTCCAAGAAATCATCTCCCCAGTCCTCATATTGTCATTGATAAGGTAGTTAAGGCTAAGAGAAAACTCCAACCAAGGAGAAGGGCAAACAAGGGGAATAGTGAGTAAGTGGAAATAGCTAAGGGCAAGTCAGTTGAAGAAGAGAAGATTCAGGGAGTTGAAAAGGGAAGAGGAAGCCAATTGATAAGGAGAATACTGAAGTGGTTATCAAGGGAAAGGAGAAGAGTCAGGATGTTGACAAGGGCAAGGAGAGGGCTCAGGCAGTTGACAAGGGTAAGGGAAAGAGGAAGTCAGTTGCCAAAGTAAACCAACTTGATAAGCTTCAGTGAGAGCATGATTTTGAGGTAAATGATGTGGACTCTGAAGATGACCATTTTGTTGTCGATTTCAATTTGGGGGAAGAATATTGAAGGGCAGCTGATATATTTCTAGCAGCTGAAGAGGGGTCATTTATTAAGAAAGTTGACAAGTCCCTGTCACTTTTTAGGGTGGTTAGAGGTTTTGAGGATGTGGATCCAGTAGTTGGAAATGAAAAGTATGTTGATGATGATGATGATGATTTGAGGAGTTTGGATGGATCTGAGGATGAAGGGAGGGTATTATAGTCAATGTTTAACCCTGAGGTTGGCTTCAAGAAACCAGTTTCTTTAGAAGTAGGCTTAAATTTTCCTAACAAGCACTCATTGAAGAAGGCTCTCCAACATCATGCCATTGAAAATAGGTATGAATTTTATTATGAGCACAATGGCAACAAAAGGTTAACAACATACTGTAGACACAAGTGTTTGTGTAAGTGGAACAAAAAAAGGACCAATTTTGGTAAGTGTATTTGTAAGTCTACTAGAAAGTGCACCTACACTATTTATGCAATTCCAATGGGGAATGATGGGGTCTGGCAGCTTAGAACTGTTGACTTGAGGCATAAATGTGTATTCAAGGGGGTTAATAACAAGGTTAGCTCAGAATATTTGGCTGAAAGGTACCTGGAAAATTGGAGGTTTGACCCAAACATGAAGATCCATAAATGGCAAAAACAGATTAAGAGGGATTTAGGTGTTGATGTAAAATATGGGATGTGTTGGTTGGCTAGAGCAAGGGCTAAGTTAACTATTTATGGGGACTGCTCTGCATAATATGGGAGGGTATGGGACTATGTGTCAGCAATCTGCAAGTTCATTGAAGGATCAACTGCTATTGTTGTGGTTGACAACATTGAAAGACCGACTCCTTATTTTCAGAGGATGTTTATATGTTTGAAACAAGTCAAGGAAGGGTTCTTAAGTGGATGCAGACCTATTATAGGGGTGGATGGTGTTGGAGCTTGTGTCCTCCACAATTAGTGTGATAACAGTTATAAATCTCTTATAGGTTCACAAGGGTATACTTTGTATTTTATCAGTTGATTAACGATTACCTAATAACGGTTGGCTTGCTGGAAAGTTTGACGTTATTATCATAATGATGGAGGTGATCAACTGGTCCCTAAAAGTCACACCTAAAGGATGTGTTTGAGAGATGTGATTATAGAAATGTAAACACATTGATGCCTAATATGACTAAAAGGTTAGTCCATGTATTTGACTAAACAGTTAGTCAATGTGTTGATGAGACGATTATTTAATCTAATTAAATAATATTAGCTGAGACGAACTAACTGTCAATTCGTAAATTGAATATAATATGTTATATTTAATTAATGTATATAATGTTAGCTTGAACAAATTAAGATGTTAATTCGTAATTAAATGTAATCGGTTATATTTAATTAGCTAATTATAAATATGCGATATTTATAATTAAAGTATATATTATACGAGATTGTCATAATAAATTATTACAGACCAAAGTATTAATAAATCGATTTTAATTTGTTGTGTGTAGACTTATTAATACGGAATAAAATAAATGACAATTTATAAATAATACACTTTATATACATTTTGTAAACTACCAAAATAAGAAGATTTAATCTCCTTATTTGGTAGGTGAAAAACCGAAAATAAGAAGATAATTCCTCTTATTTTTTTCGGTTGGTCAAGGAGCAAAAAGAGGAAGAAAAATATCCTCCTTTTATTACTCCCTCTACACGGTTTTAAGAGAGGAGAGAGGATCATTTTTCATTATTCTTTTAACCTAATTTTTGACCTAGCATTCTCTCATCAAACAAAACACAAAAACTCTAAAAATTAATCATCAATTTTGGGGATCTCATTCTAGCAATTTGAGGGGCATTTCTCGGAGCATCTTGGGTGCAACGATTAGACGAATATCATTTTGATATTGTTCTTAGGCCGAATTTGCTAGGACCAAAGGTTGATTTTTCATCTTTTCTATTTTGTTTATGCTATTTCATTTATGACTCGTATTCATAATTATAATTTCGTTATAATCCGTAATTTCTTAAAGGAAGTATACCGATATTTCCTACAAGTGGTATCAGAGCCAAGGCCACGAAATTATTTTTGTATGAATTTCATAAATGGATTTAAACAATTTGAAGAATCGAAAAAAAAAATTCAGCCGTGAAGAAATTTTTTTTGCCGTATGAAAATTTTTTTTTGCCGAAAAGTTTTTCTGTTTTTTGTTGATTTGTTCCATTTTGATTTATTAATATTGTTGTTTTATTTGTTAAAATGATAATATGATGAATTTGTAGATGTTTTGATTTAATGAGGATTAAATTAAAATGTAATTGGAAATCATTTTGATTGTTGATGATTTGTTTTTTTGCTATATAGTTTTGGCATAAAAGATTAATTTAATCATGTTCAAATCAATTGTGATGAATCAATATCCGGATAATCGATTTAATCATGATTTAGATATTCATTTTAGAGGTTAAATTGGATTATCTAGTTTGAATATATTTTTGAATTAAAAGATCATGTTTATGCCAATCTTGTTATAATAGCAACATTAAACAATTTGTTCATCTTAATTTTTTTTTTTGATAAAAAGGGGCTGGTTTTTTTTCTCCCAGCCGAAAGCTTTACAAAGAAAAAAAAAAACTGATTTTTTTTTTGTTTTAGGGCTAAAAGTCGAGAAAAGAAAAAAAGGGGGAAGGTTGGTTTGTTTTAGGGCAAAATGCCGAATGGAATAAAAAAAATAAAAAAAATCTGTTTTTCCTTCCCTGTTTTGCCGTGAGCAGCAATAATAATTTTTTTTTTGTTTCGGTTTTTAAGGAATTGCCGAGAAGAACAAAAATATTTTCTGTTTTTTTTTGTTTTATTTTTGGCCAATATTGATTATACATTAAATTAATAATGTATGATTAATTGTTGTGAAGAAGTTCACAATTTTTAGATACCTAATTATTTTAAATAAGTTTAAAATAATGTTGGATTAAATTCATATTACAAGATTAATGTGAATTAAGATTAAAATTATTGTGAGTAATTGAGGATGTAATAACCCGAATATTTTAATTCCTACAAATTTTATTTAATAATTGATATCTTTATGAGTTTTATAATAAATATCAAAAAAAAAAAAGTAACTCCTGTTAAAAGTTGGAAAACAAATCTTTTAATAATTTTTATGGGAAGATATTTTCTTCTAAGCTTTCCTTTTCCTAAATTCCTAAAGGGACCGTATAAGTATATTTGTTTATACGTGTTCATCATCTTCAACATCTATATTTCTATCTTCACGTTGTATGGACGTTCGAGCCATTACCATTCATTCCCTTACTGGTAGCGTCTTCGTCGAGCCTTGTGTTTGCGCTTTTAAATTGTGATGATCCATTATTGCTCGTCTTTGGATCGTATTTAAGGTAACACAATTCTACCGATCCTATTATAATTATTATTATTCGAGGTTATATGATTATATGTGATTGAGATGAATTTATATGTGATATTTGTTTATACTGTAAAGTTGCTTGTATGGTTATCATATTATATTTAGTAAATACATATTTTTCTATTTTAATGGTGATATTGGGTGAGAGAAGTATGATCGGTGCGGATAATAGTTGCGGTACCAAGTAGGCAGATTATTTGCATTCGGATGATGCCCCTTGAATAGAATATTACATGGGATGATTAATATGTTGAATAGTTGAGAAGTTTATGAGAATGGAGTTAGCGTATTTTGTTCTATTGTCAAATTGTGGGCAACTGATTGTTGATTAGATTATATAACACCAGTAGATGATGTTGAGCTATGATACGTAACTGATGAAATTGCTATTAGCAATATCGTTGGATCATGCTATCTTATAGAGAGGAGCACTTGGCTTTTATTTGGTTATCGAGGATTGCGCTTACGTTGATATTTATTAGTATTGTGTTTAATTTGTCGTATTCTTAGTTAGTTAATTTAATTCCCGAGTTATTAAAATATTTAGAGATGGGTTTTGAGTCGGGTTTGTTAAAATGGAAAAGCTGCTATATCGGGAAAGTTTCCATTTAAGAAAACTTTCCATTTAAAGAAGTTTCTATTTTTAGTAACTTTCTATTTTGGGAACGGGAATAGTTTAAGTAATTGTTTATCATTTATTTATCTTTCAGAGGGCGAATTTGTTGTGGAATATTACTGAGCACCCGACTATTTGACTGCAAAGATCGAGGTAGGGGAATACACGATTGAGTTCTTACGATTATAAAGAGTTGGCATGTTCGGTGATTATATGACATATCCGATTATCTTATTTATCTTGTTGAGCATTATTGTTTCATACGTTTCATACATTGCATTTGCATCGGAGTTGGAGTTGGAGGAGATGAGATTATTTCGATTAAGGCCCGGGGCGGGTTCGCGAGAACTTGCCCTGGTGTCCTCGGCCATTTAGTGGTATATCGACGACGGTCGATTGATATAGTCTGCCGGGGATCGGTATGGTCTGGGCGTTCGGGATGTGTGTGATGGAGTTGAGATTGGAGGATCATATCATTGCATTCTTTATTATATCGTATTACCTACTCAACCTCGCGGTTGACCCTGTGTATTCGTGTACGCTTGTGATGATCCATTTCTTGGGGAGCAGATTTGAGTTGTTGAGACATATGGAGTCGGGGGGGAGAGAGCATGGATCACCCGACTTAGAGCTAGCCCACTTTTATTTCAGTTTAGCTATCGACTTTATTTTCGGTTTTGGGACATGTTCCATTTGAGTTTTAAACATTTATAACTTTCAATTTAAAGTCTCGTTTATTTTTCCTTTGTTATCTCTTGCCTCGGGTTTCGAGATGGTAACACCCTTCTTTATCCGAGGAGTCCTAGTCCAGGCCCTTAAATAAATGGGGGTGTTACAAAGTGGTATCGGAGCGAACGATCCTCAGGCCTAAAAACAAATGAACAAAAATAATGAACATAGGAAGAGTCAAATAAAATGAACCCCAGGCTAGTAATCGTTAGGAGCCCCAGGATTGGAATGAGTTAGGGGCCCCCTCAAACCAAGCCACTGGCCCTTTCAGTCTAACTTGGTAACCCTTGAGTGATGCAGAGAGTGGGTAGTAACAAAATAAAGGATCAGACCTTGCCTATATTATACTAACAGTTTTGCAGGAGCGGAATGAGGTAAGTAATGATGTGATACATGGTTAAACATGAGCAATGAAAGAATATGGTTGATATTGGCATGCTGACTTATTTGAATAATTGAGTGTAATTTTAGTGTATGGATGACATGAGTTGTGAATTATGAATTATATGATGATATGCATGCGGCTTTCGATCCCGAACCCTTAGGTAGAGATATAATATAATGATATGTTTAATGAGTTGATCATAGAGGCACCATAAGCTATAGCTACCTAAGAGGTTAGATGTAGGAGGGATATGACCATGATTGACTGGAATGGTTAGGAGAGCCAACCAGGCTATGTTGTTACAGGATGAAGAATCAAGTTAAGTCCTATGTGTAAAGCTAGTAGACCGAAACGGGTGTCGTGTCCGTTGATAATTGTTTTTTGTTATTCTAAGTGTGTATATACTTCTTGTTGAATGTCTTATTCTTTGCAAGAGTTTCTTGTTTTGCTTACTAGGCAAATGTGATCGAATTTTGAGATTTATGATTGTTATTATTTTACTAATTGCCTTAGCAATCCATGTCTAGTGGTATGTGGAATGTGTTGCCCTAAGCCATGAATGTTATATAGTTGTGTGTTGAAAATTTCATGCCAATTTTTACGTCTAATTATATACATTTAATTTAGTTATAAGGTTAGTATTCAATAAGTGACACCTTAGTGATTTCTAGGATATATTTTTGTATTTAAATAAGTTATGATTGTTACGATGAGAAACTAATGCATTGTCTATACATACATGATTATTGAGTTATTTAGTTGATTTTATTTTCGGTTTCGCAATCTTTACCGTTTTCTAGATGACAATTACATGTATATGGTGCAACGTGATTTCTATGCCTCAAATGATATGTAACATGTGTTGGAGGAAGAATGGTTGTGTGATAATGTGAAGTAATTTAAAGGAACCAAAAATTTTAATAAATTCCAGAATGTTACCTTGTTTGTACAGGCTGCCATTTAAAATGTGTCCTCTATATGATGGTGAAAATTTTATGTGTGATAACATTCTGATTTAGCTTTTCAATGCTTTTAGTTTCATGCTAATATGAATTATATTTTGAGAGAAATAAATATTTTAGTTGACGGTGGTCGATTGATTATTCGCACACGATTCTGTTTCGACCCATGGTTTTGAAAAAAAGAAACCATTTAAAACGTGTTTATTGTTTATGCATAATTCCAACTCCACTGTTTAGAATATTCATTCACGTTTTCAAAATGATAAGCCACGTAAAATCTTAACGAGTCGTTATTTAATAGTGATTTTTGCAAGTTGCCCAACTTTCTGTCTAATTGCTGTAAAGTTTTTGTTCCGACCAACTGAGTTGTAAAATTTGTTATAAATAAATTCCTTAAGCTTTGCAATTGATTCTCTTTCCTATGATTAGTTAGTTCATTATATTTCCTAAAAACGATAATAGCTCGCTAAATAGCTAAGCGGTTATTTAATTATGATTTTTGAAAGTTGTTGCATGATGTTTGATTGTTGAAATTGTAAGTTATGTGAGTTTCATATAAAAGTTTAATCAAATATGAATTATGTGATGTAACCATGTAATACTCTGATATGAATTCTGTAGCATAAACGGTAGGCATATGATATGAGTATGAACCTTGTTATATGATAATATAATCTTATTTGTTTCGGTGAGTTTTATGTAAAGTAGTCTCAATTATACAAACGCTATTACATTGCTTGAATTTTGCCTAGTGTCTTTCTCTAAACCTGATTTGCAGAAATATGGATTTTACTTCTATGATATGATTACTGATATGGAATATTTTAATTCGTCAAGTATGAACTATGAGTTAGTTGATTGTCTACATTGATGTAAATGTGTTAATTTGGTGTCAAAGCATCCAAGTATTTGTTACCTTGATTTTGTGTAATGCGTAGCATGAAATTGACAAGTGTGTTTTGTTGCTTGAAAAGTCGGATGCTAGTTGCCAGTATAGAGTAATTAGCTTATCAGATGATTTGTGCCTATTGTTTCAGTAATCTTCTTGAACATTGGATGTGGAATTTTATAATGGGGTTACGAGGACGTAACCATGTTTTAAGGAGGATAGGATTATAAAATCTTGATGGTTTACGATCTGGCTAAGTGGTATGTTATGATTGGCTGACTGAGAATTGGCTGACTGAGAATTGGCTGACTGGGAATTTACCATGCATGGAGTCTGCTGTTTAAAATTGTTATTATTCGGTCAATGTTGTGGTTCTTTAAGTGCCACATACTTCTGTCGTATGTTCAACTTTGGGGACTTTGGGGACAAAGTTTCTTAAGGGGGATAGAATATAACACTTCGCGTTTTAGAGCCTATGTATACGTACTACTTGTGTTTGTCTTATGCTTGTGGATGTTTGGTTATCGTTACGGGGTGGCGAACTTCGGGACGAAGTTCATTTTAAGGGGGGAAGATTGTAATAACCCGAATATTTTTATTTAATAATTGATATCTTTATGAGTTTTATAATAAATATAAAAAAAAGTAACTCCTGTTAAAAGTTGGAAAACAAATCTTTTAATAATTTTTATGGGAAGATATTTTCTTCTAAGCTTTCCTTTTCCTAAATTCCTAAAGGGACCGTATAAGTATAAAACTAGGTTTATGTAGTGCCTTGTTAATTGTCTTGAACTTTCCTTATTATTTTCTCAGGCGGCTGACCCATTCCTCTACCTTCAATCCACTTAAATTTTTGATACAAATTCATCCTATTTGTTTATACGTGTTCATCATCTTCAACATCTATATTTCTATCTTCATGTTGTATGGACGTTCGAGCCATTACCATTCATTCCCTTACTGGTAGCGTCTTCGTCGAGCCTTATGTTTGCGCTTTTAAATTGTGATGATCCATTATTGCTCGTCTTTGGATCGTATTTAAGGTAACACGATTCTACCGATCCTATTATAATTATTATTATTCGAGGTTATATGATTATATGTGATTGAGATGAATTTATATGTGATATTTGTTTATACTATAAAGTTGCTTGTATGGTTATCATATTATATTTAGTAAATACATATTTTTCTATTTTAATGGTGATATTGGGTGAGAGAAGTATGATCAGTGCGGATAATAGTTGCGGTACCAAGTAGGCAGATTATTTGCATTCGGATGATGCCCCTTGAATAGAATATTACATGGGATGATTAATATGTTGAATAGTTGAGAAGTTTATGAGAATGGAGTTAGCGTATTTTGTTCTATTGTCAAATTGTGGGCAACTGATTGTTGATTAGATTATATAACACCAGTAGATGATGTTGAGCTATGGTACGTAACTGATGGAATTGCTATTAGCAATATCATTGGATCATGCTATCTTATAGAGAGGAGCACTTGGCTTTTATTTGGTTATCGAGGATTGCGCTTACGTTGATATTTATTAGTATTGTGTTTAATTTGTCGTATTCTTAGTTAGTTAATTTAATTCCCGAGTTATTAAAATATTTAGAGATGGGTTTTGAGTCGCGTTTGTTAAAATGGAAAAGCTGCTATATCGGGAAAGTTTCCATTTAAGAAAACTTTCCATTTAAAGAAGTTTCTATTTTTAGCAACTTTCTATTTTGGGAACGGGAATAGTTTAAGTAATTGTTTATCATTTATTTATCTTTCAGAGGGCGAATTTGTTGTGGAATATTACTGAGCACCCGACTATTTGACCGCAAAGATCGAGGTAGGGGAATACACTGATTGAGTTCTTACGATTATAAAGAGTTGGCATGTTCGGTGATTATATGACATATCTGATTATCTTATTTATCTTGTTGAGCATTATTGTTTCATACATTTCATACATTGCATTTGCATCGAAGTTTGAGTTGGAGGAGATGAGATTATTGCGATTAAGGCCTGTGCGGGTTTCGCAGAACTTGCCCTGGTGTCCTCGGCCATTTAGCCGGTATATCGACGACGGTCGATTGATATAGTCTGCCGGGGATCGGTATGGCTGGGCGTTCCGGGGATGTGTGTGATGGAGTTGAGATTGGAGGATCATATCATTGCATTCTTTATTATATCGTATTACCTACTCAACCTCGCGGTTGACCCTGTGTATTCGTGTACGCCTGTGATGATCCATTTACTGGGGAGCAGATTGACAGGTTGTTGAGACATATGGAGCTGGCGGGGGAGAGAGCATGGATCACCTGACTTAGAGCTAGCCCACTTTTATTTCAGTTTAGCTATCAAACTTTATTTTCAGTTTTGGGACATGTTCCATTTGAGTTGTAAACATTTATAACTTTCAATTTAAAGTACTGTTTATTTTTCCTTTATTATCTACTGCCTCGGGTTTCCGAGATGGTAACACCCTTCTTTATCTGAGGAGTCCTAGGCCAGGCCCTTAAATAAATGAGGGTGTTACAGAGGAATTGTCACATAATTTGATCAATTAAAAAGGTGGTTTGGATAAATTAATCAACATAATTAAGGAATTATGTCTTGAATGTTTAATTTTATAGTTGATGCATTTTTTATTTAGTTGAATGAATCGTTGAATGGTTTTATTTTCGTATTTTTGCAATCGGTTGTAATTTGTAATATCTAGTGTGGCCTTAGTTAAATTATGTTTTCGTAATGATGGAAACATAATTTTTAATGTAATTTGAGATCTCGTATCTCCTTTTGGTTTTCTTTAAGTTTTATGGTTTTGAAATTAGAATGTAAATAGGTTTATTATGTAATTTTTAAATTGTAATTTTGAGAAGACTAAAGATGGAGATTGGATTGCTCACTCCCGCTACATGAACCAAGATGGAACATCAAGACAAGCTTCTCGGGTCCAAGGATGGATTCCAAAGTTGTATTTATGTTCATTTTGGTAGATAGGTCACACTAGAAATTTATTTTTGTTTTACGTTTTACCATTCTTATTGCTTTTCATTCACATGAAAGTTAGTGCCTCATATCCCGCCTAAACAAAACCACCTACAAAAATGCATGAAAATTGACTCATATAAGTTGAATGTTAGTTTTCATAGACATACAGATGTCACACATTTTTAAGCCATCACCTTAGTTTATTCATTCACGCATGCTAGATATTAGTTCACTTAAAATGTTTTAAAATAAAGTTGATGGGATCTTCCTCTAAAACTAAAATTGAGACTAGTCTTTATAAGGGCAAACAGCTATGAATCCCTTCTTCGTCGGTAGGCATATAGGACCTTACTCTCCATATGACCCCTTCTACATTGGGTAAGTAGTTTGTGTTGACTTAGTTTACCTCAAAATTATAATCCGAAGAGTTTCTCGTGATTATGATGGACTAAAAATAGAATTTACAGAAATTTATCGACCAAGAATTCTAACAGTAGAATTGGCCAAAAGGTTGGCTTATCAATTTACAGATAATTGAGTCTTGGAATCATTTATATAATTCTTGAGGGAGGTCAATTGTATAAATGCTTGAGTCTTCGCGTAAGATGATTGCATTAGACTTAAATCATAACGATGAGAATGCTTATTATATTTTTCTTCTTTTCGCAAAGATAGAATACGTTTTATTTTGATAATAATGTTACAACAAATGGTTGGAAATAACGAAATCCCAATGCCAAGTGCCACACTTGGACGCGAGTCTGGGAAAGCTTTCATGGACCACATGAATCAGTTCACACGTCCGAAAAATGACGGGTCCAACTTTATGGACCGGGAGGCATCATTGCGGAATCTTCGCCATTGCGACGGTAAGCTCAAGTACTTAACTGAGCCAATACCGGTAAACCCAGGCCCCAATGCATGAGTTAACGAGTCACTTGCTTATAGTGACTTCGTCATGGAAGCGGGTGCGATAAAGAACGTACTTATCTTTGCAATGGAAACCAATTTGCAAAGACGCTTCATTGCCCAAGGTACAAACAAGATTTTCACCACGCTCACTAATGAGTTCTCAAAAGCACCGAGAATCGTTAATTATGAGCATACCTGTCGCTTCTTTGATGCGAAACTCCAGAAGGGCCAACCGGTTAGCCCACACATTCTTAACATGATTGAGAATGTCGAGAAATTGGAGGCACTTGATTGCAAAATCAGTGAGAGCATAGTCATTGACCGTATGCTTCATTCACTTCATGATGGTTTTGCCCTTTTCAGGGCAAATTACTACATGAATGACATGAAAAAAAGTCCTCATGAGCTACACTTACTTCTCGTACAGACCGAGAAGGATATGAAATTGAGTGGGAGCATGAAGCAAGATGTTCTCATGATTTCCAACAAGAATAAGGGTAAGGGCAAAGCTCCCGGCGACCTAACTGTAGTTAAGCCAAAGTTTAAGAAGCCAGGAAACGGTAAGAGTGGGCCTGGTGAGACTAGTGGCTCACAAGGCAAGGCAAAGAGCAAGGGCGGTGACATTGAGTGCCACCATTGTCACAAGACTGGACATTAGAGGAGGAACTGTCCCGTGTATCGTGAGGACATAAAAGCAGGCCGCGTCACTCCTGTTGATATGTCATCTTATATTCATATGATTGAGATTAACCATGCAAGTTTTGGAACTTGGGTACTTGATACTGGTTGTGGTTCTCATCTGTGTAATCATTTGCAGGGCCTAAAAAACATCACACCTCTCGGAAAGGGTGATGTGGACCTGCGAGTCGGGAATGGAGCTAGAGTTGCTGCAGTCTCAAAGGGAACATACGTAATCCAACTCCCTAGTGGTTTTGAGTTATATTTATATAACTGTTACTATATACCCAGTTTGTCTAAGAACATTATTTCTGTTTCCGTACTTGATAAAGACGGTTTTTCATTTTCAATAAAAGGATAATAGCTGTATTTTCTCTTTTAATGAAATGATTTATGGCAAAGCAGTTTCCATGAATGGAATTTACATCTTAGATCAAACTACAGATATATTACACGTGAATAATAAGAAATTAAAGGTTGGTGACAAAGATCAAACCTATCTATGGCATTGTCGAATGGGACACATAAATGAAAAACGTGTAAAGAAACTCGTCGAGAATGGGACTATTCCCGCATTCGATTTTTCTACATTTGGCACGTGTGAATCATGTCTTATCGGCAAAATGACTCGAATTTACTTCAAAGGTGTTGGAATGCGCGCTAGTGACCTATTAGGACTCATACATACTGATGTATGTGGACCAATATCAATTACCGCTAGAGATGGCTATAGATATTTTATCACTTTCACGGACTATTTGAGTAGATACGGATATGTCTACTTAATGAAGCATAAAAGTGAATCCTTTGAGAAATTCAAGGAATACCAGAATAAGGTTGAGAACCAACTGGGAAGAAAGGTTAAAGCACTCTGTTCAGATCGGGGTGGCGAATATCTTTCAAATGAGTTTGATCAACATCTTAAAGACTGTGGAATCGTTTTACAGTTAACTCCACCTGGAACACCTCAATTAAATGGTGTGTCCGAACGGAGAAATCGAACACTACTTGATATGGTTCGATCCATGATGAGTCACACGGTAGTACCTGATTCATTATGGGGTTTTGCTCTTTTGTCAGCTGCTCTTATACTTAACCAAAATCCGACTAAAGCTGTCGACAAGACTCCATATGAAATATGGAAGGGAACGGTACCTAACTTGTCCTTTATTCGGGTTTGGGGCTGTGAGGCTTATGTCAAGTGGAGACACGAGGATAAGCTCGGCCCGCGATCGGTCAAGACATACTTTATTGGTTATCCAAAAGGAATGTTTGGTCACTACTACTATTCGCCTACTGAACATCGAGTTTTTGTTGCGGCTAGTGCGACGTTCTTAGAGAAAGAATTTATCGAGAACAAGACAAGTAATAGAACCTTCGAGGTGTCGGAGATTTCAGAACCAACAAACGAGGAACAGATGGAGGAAGTTGTTCCTCCAACTGATGATACGGTTAATATTCCTCAGGAACCTAGGAGGTCGGGTAGAGTTTCTAATCCTCCAGACAGATACATTGGTATGGTCGAGGAGAATGACGTTTTGCTCCTACAGAGTAATGAACCGCTACCTATAAAGGTGCCATGACCTATTCCGACTCAAAGCTATGGCTTGAAGCCATGCAATCCGAGATGGACTCCATGTATGAGAATGACGTATGGGATCTAGTTGATTTACCTAATAAGGTAAAACCTCTACAGTGCAAATGGTTTTACAAAATAAAGCGTTCTATAGATGGGCAACCAGATACCTATAAGGCACGACTAGTGGCAAAAGGTTTCACTCAAGTGCACGGTTTGTATTATGATGAAATTTTTGCACCCGTAGTTATGCTGCGTTCCATTCGGATTAGCTTAGCGATTGTCGCTTTTCATGACTATGAAATTTGGAAAATGGATATGAAAACCGCCTTCTTAAACGGTTATTTGGAGGAAGAGTTGTACATGGTGCAACTCGAAGGTTTCATAGATCCTGAAAATCTTAAGAAAGTGTGCAAGCTTAAGCGTTCCATTTATGGACTTAAGCAAGCTTCTCGGAGTTAGAATCATCGTTTCGACCAGGTGATAAAAGAGTATGGTTTCACTCGATCGGTCGAGGAACCATGCTTATATATCAAGTCGAGTGGGAGCAAGATTGTTTTCTTGATATTGTATGTCGATGACTTACTCTTGATTGGGAATGACATTCCTCTCTTATCTTCGGTTAAAGGATGGTTGAAGAACCATTTCCAGATGAAGGATCTGGGTGAGGCACAACGCATATTGGGAATCCGTATCTATCGAGATAGATCACGACGGACGTTATCACTGAGTCAGGAGTCTTATTTGGATAAGATTCTTGAAAGGTTCAGCATGACCAACTCCAAGAAGGGGAACCTTCCAATGACGTCCTGGATGCAGTTGAGCAAGTCTCAGTCACCCACGACGCCTGAAGGGATTGAGCGCATGAGTCGTGTTCCTTATGCATCAGCCATAGGATCAATCATGTATGCCATGATATGCACACGTCCAGACGTGGCATATGCATTGAGTATGACGAGTCGGTACCAAAAGAATCCAGGTGAAACACACTGGATAGCTGTTAAAAACATCCTTAAGTATCTACGGAGGACTAAGGATAGGGTATTGACTTATGGAGGAGATACTAAGCTATGCGCAATCGGTTACGCAGATGCTAGCTTCCAAACAGATCGAGATGATTCAAAATCTCAGTCCGGGTTCGTCGTCACTCTTAATGGTTGATACCGTCGCAGAGTACCAAAGATAAATTTATAGTCCAACTACTACTATAGCTAGTGGCAGTCAGGGTCGAACCACAGAGAGGCGATGCAATTAATAGTTGTCTAATTCTAGTCTAAGTAACAAATGTGTGGGGGTTTGTTTTGAATAGTTCTATAACTAAAGTAAATAAATGAGCAGTAGATAAAAATAGATGGAAGCAAATATTAAAGGGATGCTAAGATGGTCGGTTCACTGTAGTTTCGATGGCGGCAATTCTAGGTAAACTGTCTTAAACATGTTAGACGGGAAAATAAAAAGTCCTCTCAGTCCAATTTAACAGGTAGCAACCTTTCGGCCTAAGCTACGGGTCCCTAATCTCACTAATACTAACTTTCGTTCTTGATTAATGAAACTCAAAATCTAAATTAACTTATCTCTCGATCTTATTAATTTAGTCGTCTTAATTAAGTAGTCTATTTTCCTCCCCATCTTTCGATCTTGTTGGGTCGGTCAATTCCTAAGCATTCAACTAGTCGCGTGCACTCGATTCGTCAAATATAGCAATTAAATTAATTAAGTCGAAGCAAATCTAACACGCTCTGGTCGATCGACCATGTATGTTAGTCGATTGACCGGAGCCCGACAGCAGGTCACCTACGTCAAAGCCGTCTAACCTACAGATCCCCTACATCTTAGCACGAAGGATTTAGCTACTCATGATAGTGATAATAACAGCAATAAAATTAACTAATAAAGCAAATGAACTCATACTTAAATTAACTAAATAAATAACTATCATGAAACGATAATTTGGCTTTGGGAAATCTAAAATAGCAATTCTAACTACGGAGGAATTAAAGCAACAACCTGAACAAAGGAACAGAAGAATACCGTAAAGAAGAATTGAACAACGAAGACCAAAACCAAATGCGGAAAGTAAACTTTATTGACGAAAGTTATTCTAAACTAATAAAAGTTCAATCTTTTTGTGATGAACCCTAATTATTTCCCAAAAATTCGATGATCCTCTTCTGAAACCTAAAGTTACGTTATATAGATAGTCTTACGTAACTTTATTCCTAAACCTAATTACATTGGACTTTCTAATTCTCGTTCTTTTAATTCACGCCAAAATCACGGTTTGGTCGATCGACCACAGGGACCAGTCGATCGACTGAACCTCGCTGATCAGTAGCCTGATAATCGTACTCTGGTCGATCGACCAAGAGCACCAGTCTATCGACCAGTTCAACAGGTACTTGGCTCCAAAAGCTTCACAAATTCGTCTTTCGGGCCTCGATACGCGCACCAAGTTTGCTTCCCGAGTCTTTACTCCATGTCAAATGCAATGCTAAGTACTCGGGGACGGATTTGGCTCATTTCCCGCTGGATTCTTCACATTTCTGCAACATTACACAAAAACACGAAAGTAGACGGAAATAGGGAAAATAGTAGCATAAACTACATAATTGAGCTATGAAATGCGTGTAAAATAGGGTGTAAAACATCATATAAATGATACGCATCAAACTTCCCCAAACCAAACTCTTGCTTGTCCCCAAGCAAGAACTAGACTCGAACCTAGGACCTAATGGAACGAGTTCAATCTCAGAGCGAAATGCAACTATAAAGCCTAAACCAATTTAATGCTAAAAACTAACAATCAATTAGCAATATGAATCATGCAAACGAGTTATGTAGTCGTCAAAAACTGCTGAACCATCAACTATAGAGACTTATCATTATGGACTCTCACAGGTCGATCATATCACACATAAGCACAGGTGAAAATATGTAAAAGATAGAAAGAAGTAATTTTATAATGACTCTCACCTAACTACGACCTATAAGAACATGCCTGCAGTCTAATATGAAAATAATCTCTACAACCGTACATATGCATTCCAACCAAACAAATGACCATGACACATGCCGAGGTAAATATGGATATGTGAGGTATGGGCAGGAAGGGGCTAAGACAAATTTGGATAAAAACAGAGTTAAAAGCCAAGCTAGTAACTAAGGAAACCAAATTAATAATTCATTCCAACTTCTTGCTCAAGATTAAACGATAAAGCGGTGCTAATTATTAGCACAAATCTCACAATCTCCAATAATAACTGTAATTCCCCAAATGATAATGATAAAACATGGGAATAAAATCACCATCTACTCAAAACTTCAACCATGTGATTTTTTCTTGTCTCGATACTGCAGCAGGCAGTCGATCGACCAAGTGGGACGGTCGATCGACTGATTCTTTTTTTTTTTTTTTTTCGAATTCTTGTTTTCTTTTTCTTTTCCTTCTTTTTTTTTCTTTTCTCTTTCTTTTCTTTCCCTTCAATCATTTCACCAACATTCTCATAAAGAGCAATATAGCTAAAATGATAAGAACACATTCCCAAAGACTAATACTACTAGCTTGACAAAGGCAGGCTGAATATAAGATGCAGTTAAAGGGACAAAAGGCTAATTTTGGCTATGTGAAGCTTATGGGCAAAATGAGAAAAGGGGACCTCTACCACATGTGTCAACAAACCACAAACCGAATGCATACAGGTATTAAGCAGATTAAGTTCATATTTATGCAAATTGATGTAACATGTCTCATAAGGAGTACTACTCACATTCCTAGATAAACCGGTCATGAATGACACCAGTTATGAGCTCTAAACCTCAGAAATAAAAGTAGTTTGCCATAAATCTAAGTCAAGTTTAAAGTTCAGCAAGAAATTTAACGAAAACTCGTAGACTATGCATATATGATTCTACTAATAACATGTCAATTAGCAAGGCTTAGGCATAAACAGATGCAAATGCAATGTCATCACTGAAACACTACCGTTCCGACTCAACCTATATGCTAAAATAAACGTGCAATTTTTTTTTTAATTTTGAAATTTTGAATTTTTTTGAATTTTTGCATATATATAGGAAATGAAATAACAAATGCAAACTGAAGTGCAATAAACGTGAAACAGAAATGCAATAAAACATGTGAATGCAATGGAATCAGTCATATACAAAGGATTTTGTTCATGAGGCATATACAAAGGAGAAGTACATGGCAGCCTATAAACACCCTATACCTCCAATGCCTGGAATCAGTCAATGGGAAAGGGTGGATATGGTTGAACCCTTACCACCTTCTTATAGAAAATTGCCAGGAAGACCAAGTTTAAAAAAGCGAAGAAAAGAGGCTGGTGAGAAAGGTAGTACAGACCAACAACAGAAACAAGGGTTACAAAAGAGGTGTGGAAAATGTGGAGAAATAGGGCACAATGTCAAAACGTGCAAGAATCCTGCTAGGGCTCCAATGAAGCAGAACAGACCCACATCAGAGTGGACTAATCTGGTAAGGACTGTAGCTGACAAAAGAAAGGCAAAGAGACTGCATGATGCTGAGGTACTTCAATTTGTAGCTTCTGGAAGTCAAACTCAACCAAGTCAGGAGTCAACTGCACCACAACCTCCCAACACCAGAAACTCTCATAAGCAGGGACAACAGGCAGATTTAAGGGCATAAATGAAGCGTAGAAGGGCACTAGCGTTTAATGACAAGTAGACAAAAAGACTTTGATGTATTAAGTTGCTGTTGTATGTGTTTTAAGCAGGATGTTTTATGTGTATTAAGCTACCAGTTCTTTTTACTTTGTTGTCAAGACTTTGAACTATCTTGTCTTTGATGAATGAAAATTATGAATTTGCTTTCCATGGAGAATTTGTTGTGTAATTAAAGCATGTGTGTTAAACCAAGCAAGCCGAATTTTCATTGATATGGCAAATGCTTAATTTTCTTACAAATGATAATGGCAATTGACAAACAAGGCCTAAATTGCCAGCCTAAAGTACATTGAGATACACAAAAAACAACACATGCATGACAAATATGAGAGCATAAAAAGCCTTTCTCAATAAACTAGAACCACTACTCTCATAAGCAGGGAAGAACACATCCCTTTCAAGCTCCATAATCTTCGACCTAAGCAATGAATTTTCTGCTTTGAGCTTCTCGTTGTTCTCCTTCAAATGATCATTTTCAGACTTGAGCAAATTTTTATCACTAGCCAAAAGTTGCTTATCCAACATAACATGATTAGTAGCATTCCTTTGCCATTCACTTTGATCAAAATCTAACCATTGCCAAAAATCACAATGACGAAATTGGCAAGTCATGAACCTTCTACCTGGGTTTTCCCTTGTCCATGACTTCATGACAACACATGGGACATGTCAATGGCACTTAATTGCAGTCCGCATTTGGCCTTCCATTTCCTATTTCAGACGCAAACATTATTGATAAATACAAATCAAGAAACAGAGAAAAGAAGAAAGAAAAAGAAATGAAGAAAAAAGATGAAGAAGGAAAATAAATTGAAGGAGGAAGCATACATACCTAAAGTATAAACAAGAACAACAAGAAGAAATGAAGGGGAAGGGGAAGAAGAGCAGCTTATAATTAACAAGGGGAAGGGTAAAGTTGGAATGAAATAAAAGATTTTAGGCGGGAATTTTAAATTTCAAGAATTAAATGACGTTTTCAGGCAAACTGGTATTGATTTTAAGTCGGAGATGACTATAGGGTAGTGATTATGAAACTTTTTTTTTATCTTGGTAGTGATTATGAAAAAGACTGTTAAAGTTGGTAGTGATTATCAATTTTCCCTAAATGTTATGATTTTAAGGTCAAAAAAATGAGCATAAAATTAAATCAAGTTGAATTATTGTCAAAAATTGAGTGATGACTAATTTTTGAGACCTAAGTATGTTAGGATAATTAACTTGAGCTTAAATTTGATTTAAGTATTGATTTGTGATTTTAATTAGTTATTATCACGCATTTCTATAAAACCGGGTTATATAATCGATATAAGTTAAATAGGGTGATTTGATACTTAATTTGGCATGATAGACACATATTATAATGCTGCATATTTCAATTGTTGAATGTCTTTTTATTTATATAATTTTGAATTATGTAATTTTATCTTAGTATGGCCTTAGTTTTAATCGATATTACCCGTAATGAAAGGGAACATTGATTCGGTTGTAATTTAATGTGATCTCGTATCACTTTTATTTTTTACTAGTTTTTCATATTACAAATGTATAATAGGAATAGCTTTGTATTTTATTATTATTTGTAATTCCGGATTTTCTTCAAGACGGTACCATTCGGAAAGGTGTTCCGACAAAGACGGTGTTCTTGGGAGGCGTGCCACTTGAAGATTCAAGGGACCAAAGGAGTTTGTTTCCGAATATGTAATAGATTATTTGATTTTCTATTTTAGGAAGGCCATACTAGGAATTTAATATTTTGCTTTGCATTTCTTCTAATATGTTGCATGCATTGCAAATCGTCATAATAACACATGCATATCATATCGAGTCATCAACCGTGTCAATTATAATTATCGTAGTTCACCGCTTTAGTTCACTTAAAACGTGATAGGTAATAAATTGACAAGACCTCTCACTAAATAATAATTGAGAATTAGCCTTACCAAATAGTAGATACCATGAGTCCCAATTTCATAAGGAAGTAGGCTCGGCTCACCGGGGTGCTAAACTTGTTACGTTGGGTAAGTGGGTAATAAAATGTTATTACATCGAAATTTGGAGTGAGCTCAACGAAAGTATTCGTAACCGTAGTTGCATGTGTTCCGGGCTAAAGATAAATATTAAAGTAATTTTATCGACCGAGAGTTCTAGAAGTAGAATCGATTAAAGAGTTAATCCACCGAGTTATATTGATAAGGGATGAATCGACTCACCGTGCTCAAATTGATATGAATTTGGATCTCGGGATCATTTATAATAGTTGGGTAGAGGTCATTATATAAATGCTTAAAACTTGTTTAAAACGTTTACAAGTATTTTTAAAACGATAGATGTTTATTAATTCCGTTACTTCCTATTTTACAGTCAAAATTGTTTTCTCAATTGCAATGGCAACTCCAATTTCATCCGCAACCACCAACTCGAACACTCTCACCAATGTTTCATGGCTCCGATCCTTCATGGATCGTTGTAAATTAGAAATGAATGGGTCCAACTTCGCTGATTGGGACGCTCAACTTCGCTTGGCCGCGGAGGGTGACGACAAGCTTCGTTACCTTACCGAGGCCTCTCCCGCCGCACCTAACGCTAGGTCTACCCCCGCCGCTAGGCAAGCTTATGAGGTTTACCAAAAGGAGTCGGCTGTGATAAAAAATGTGTTGATCTTCTTAATGGAGGCCGAACTCCAAAGAAGTGCTATAAAGATTAGCACCGCCTATGAGATCTATACGAAGCTTGTGACCATGTTTTCACGAGCTCCGAGGATCATTCAATATGAAGCGGCATCCACATTCTTTGATCTCAACATTAAGGAGGGCCAAAAAGTTAGCCCTCATGTGCTCAAGTTGATGGAGCATGTTGAGACCCAAAAAATACATAAGGTAGAGATTCCCGAGGAACTCGTCATTGACCGAATTCTTCACTCCTTAAACAAGGTTAAGGCATATGTTCAATTCAGGGTGAATTTTAATATGCAAAACTTGAAAGTTTCCCTTGATGAATTGCACAAAATGCTTGTGCAAGCCGAGAGGGACATGGGGTTAAGTGTTAGCACCACCAAGGATGTGCTCAACATTAATCAAAAGAGCAAAGGGAATTTCAAGAAAGGTGGCAATAAGGGAAAGAAGAAAACTCCCTACAAGAACAAGGTAAAGGCTTGTGAAGCTAGCTCCTCTAAGCCCAAGAAGGGTGCCCCGTCCGAGGACAAATGTCACTATTGTAATGGCGTTGGGCATTGGAAGAGGAATTGTTCAAAGTACCTTGGCGATATCAAAGCTGGAAAAATTGTTCCAGTAGGTAAATAACTATCCCTATCTTTTATGTTTCGATCTCAACTTTGGTATTTTGATACAAGTTGTGATGATTACCCTTTTTATTGTAATTAGGGCATCCTAGCAAGGACAAAGGCAAAGAAATACAATCCTAGAAGATCTTGAGGGAAGCTAGATGTAGCCGCCCATGGTGCTAGATCTATGGAAGCTTGGCTTTATTTTGCTTTGTCTTTATTTTCAAGTTGTATTTTGAGATTTTAGAACTATTTTGATTTCCTCATTCGACTTGGAAATGTGGTTATTTCCTTAAAACAATGGTTGTATTTTGGATATTGGTGACTTGGTTTGCAACCCAAGTCACTCACTTTATCGTATCGTTTGTTCTAAAATTTATCATCATACACTACTTGCATCGAGAAACATAAGATTATCAACTTAAATTGATCAAATAAACAATTATAATGATTAGATCATTATATGTCCATAAGCTATGAATTCGATTCTCCTTATGCCATTGTTACTAAAAGTAACAACTTACTTATGTAAGATCAATTATAAGGTTATGTTGAGCTATTGAACTCACATATTAGGGAATTTGCAATCCAAAACGGATACATTATTCTAAACGGATGGTCAACCAAGAGATACCTAAAATAGAGATTCTATTTAACAAATCACATGGATTAGGCTCGCATATTACATGAATCAAACTGTCATGATAGAGCTCGTCTTTTTATGTGCTAACACATCAGTCTAGACAAACTTCCAATTACTTCACCATATATGTTTGTAACTCACAAAACTATCTCTTAAGAAGATAGATGTATTTCTAAGAGATAGAGTGGGAGTAGATCGTAACAAACATGTCTTATAGTTAATGTGTTACTCTTTGAAAGTAATGGAACTATAATCTATTAAGATAGAGTGGGAGTATTGCTTAGTGGGAGTATAGCACACATGTCTTATTGTTAAAATGTTGCTTTTCGAAAGTAATGGTATTATGACCTTGTCCCAAATCGACCTTGTTACATACGAGCCATAACATTACAATCTAAAAATTGTTACTCAAGAGTAGATTTACTTTAAGGCGATGGTATCCTTAAAGTGAATAGAGCTTTAGAGTACCTAAGATCATAGATTGACATGAAGATGTTAATCAAGATAAATTATGTTAGGAATCACCACATTTCATTTTGAAAAAATGGCAAATGATATTAAAAATTCGCTTTTCTAAAATGGGAATTTAGAGAAGGATGTGTATGTAATACAAAACCTTAGATAAAGATCAAAGAATCCTAACATATTATGCATAGCTTACTTAAGCAATCCTAGAATGATCTTAAGTAAGCATCAAAGGATTATACTTTTCGTTAATGTGATAATTGAGAATGGTTTCATTCACATTGTTGATGAATCATATTTGTACATGAAGTTGAGTGGGAGCAAGAATAATTTTCCCATGTCTTATATGTTGATAACATATTACTTATTGAGAATAATGTAGCAATGCTCTCTTCTGTGAAAGAGTGATTGGGAGACTAGAAAAAGGTGCGATATATTTTAGATTTTTGAATCTATGTGAGAGAATATTGGCATAGAGTCGAGAGCCTTATGATGATAATATCTTTCATATCTGTTAAACATCAACAAGGTTGAGTAGGTTATTCATGTTGATGAAAGTGGAATTGCTATGATAGAGTCATAGTCATTCACTGAACCTAATAAGTTGTTGATTACATGAAACCGATTTCTAATGTTTCCGCCATTAGAATGATCATGTATGCCATTAAATGCACACGCCGTGATGAAGCATATGCTTGGAGCATAATCAGTCAAAAACAAGTTAATTCATAAGATGGTCTTGTGAAAGCCTTAAAGAACATCCTTTAAGATTCTTGAAGTGAATTAAGGATTCGTTCATATGTTTGGATGATATACTGAGTTGTGTGTTGATGGGTTGCACAAACCTCAGTTTCCAAACAGAAAAGGATTTGTCGAAATCCTAGGCCGTTTTTATTGACTTAGGATTAAGAGACTAGAGAAGTGTTTTAGTTTCGTACATTGCAAATTCTACAAAAGGAATCTAAGTAAATTGTGATAAGATGGTCAGCATAGGGAATAAGAGTGAATCCCCCTACAAATGACTTTATCACAAGTTATATGATAACAGTGGGAGCATCTTTCAAGCTAAAGAACCCAACTCTAGTAAGAAAACTAGACATATACTTAGATAAATTCATGTTATTAGAAATAACATTGAATAGAAGGAAATAACAATTAATAAAGTTGGAATATATGGATATATGGTACATCCTCTTCCCAAGCTTTTATTGCATTTCAACTAGTGTAAAAGGTACACTATAGATTATAAGATATGAAGTAGTAACAGTGTATTGACTATTCATATATGATAATCGCATTTATCGTTTGAGTTTCTTTAAACTCATCTATTACTTTGTTAAATCCAAATGGGTTGTTGAGACAAATTGAACCCCATTAAAGTGAACTGGATTAACATAAGTATTCGCCCCTAGTTACTTATAGAAGGTGACATCTCAAGGTGACTAGAGTGTGATGCGATTGATGGCAAGTTCAAGTGCCATAGAGTCATTTGGGATGACTAGTCGATCACATAGGCAGACTGTATGGGACACTCTGTCGGGCAGTAACCGCTTATAGAGTTTTGGTAATTCATAAAGCCTGGTCGTGGCAAGAGCTACTATAGTATTCTTATGAGTCAATTCTTTTGACTAGAGAATATTCGCCCAAGTTGGCACAAATTTCTGAATGGCTTTGATTTATACTCTACGACTGTCGTAACTGAAGTCAAATGAGTACATTTTGGGTTATGATGAACTGTGGCCATACGTAGGGAATAGTGCGATAGGAATTGTCCACCCCCTTGTCAGGGTTATTTGAAATCTCAAGGCCACTCGAGGAGTAGTGAACTGAAAATGCGTGGCCACGCTTGGAAGGTATCTACGGTAGATAATTCCGGTCAGACAGTTACTCCCCAGATCGAGGAAACCACTCAAGATATGATCAAATGCAAGTACGACCTGCGAGACACCTTGCATTGAGTGGGAAATTGTAATAGGACAAGATAATTGGTGACGCACACTTGTCTCGAATAAGTGGGAGATTGTTGGAGTATGTGTCCTCAACAATAGTGCGATCACATGTTTAAATCTCAAATTAAGAATACGTAAGGGATGGTTCATTTGTATAGTCAACTGATCAACATTAATCAGTAATGATTGGCTAACTAGAGTTTGACATTACTGTCGTTCGACGGTGGTGATCAGTTGATCCCTTAAGGTCACACCTAAAGGACAATTCCCTTAATAGGCAAGTTGATTAATTGCATGACGATACAAGTTAATCAATTCCTTAAAATTGAACAATTCAATTGTGAGAGAGAATATTTGTGGACAAGGCCCTCGGGAACTGCGTCCGAGGGATCCACACCCGGCATAATCGACTCGAGGTTCTTTCGAATCGAATTAAGACCAATTAGAGTCGCCACCAAGTTTTTTGGGAACTTGGAACCGTTCAAGTCAACTTTACACCTTTCATCGAAAAGCATAAAGCCAATCGACTACGAGTGACTAAAGATAAAGACTTGTACCCTATATCACTCGATTTGAATGACTCTCGTAATCCAATGGTATTTAGACGGATCCACAAACCATAGATCTTGAGTAAGGGGTGAGGGTACGTGTTGGGAAGCCCATAAGGACACCCAACCCCGCCCGTCGATAACGGCCTCTACTAAGTCAAGTGTTGGATTTCAAACAAGGTCATAGCTACTGCGATGTATGATGTGCAAAACGTTGTTTTAACCCTATCATGTGACAACAATTTCTATGTCGTTTTAGATGCAACTAAACTAACTTTGTCAAAGTTGTAATTTAGCATGTGGGTTGATTAGTCTAACAATATACAAACAAAGCAAACAAGGCTTAAGGGGGAATGGGGGAGCCGTTGGGATCTACCTATTACAAACCAGGCATTTCATGCCGACGCGACGATAAATAAATTACAACTCGATCTAATTACAATTGCTACAAACAAAACAAAACACGACGCAAAACACACGGCCAATTGGCCTTGAAAACCGTGCACATGAGGGTGGCCCACGGCTCACATGACCCACGGTCCTTGGGTCACTCCTCGTAATGCGTGCTCGCGCTTAATCTCATCGAATTAGACATATGGCTACGCACCAAAGCATGCATTAGCATAAACCGGGCCATGTTGCTTTAAACAACATGCGGTTTACTACGCTCCTACAAGCATTGGGGAACAACCGTCTAACCAAACAAGACTAAGGTTTTCATAAAAGGTTTTGACTCAAAAAAGGAGAACTAATTACAAACAAATTACAAAACGTGACTCAAAGAAACATAAATTAATTACAAGTGACAAAATAAAGTAAAGAACGAACGATGCGAAAACAAACGAAATAGGAAGGGCCAAACACACGGCCAACCACGGCTCAACCACGGCCCAACCAACGACTAAGACAAAGCCAACCTAGCTCCTAAGTTAGATTTATTGGTTAGATCGAATGATTGCGAAAAGAGATCGAAAACAAGTTAGAAAACGAGTTAAAAACGATGTTGATTGATTGTCGCATGAGGGTGCATTCTATACGGCCTAAAGGGTCTAATTAGATCAAATTCGCTAATTAATTTAACTCATCGAGTGTCAATAAGAAGGTGCTAATCACGCACTCTTATACTAGCGAGAAATTAAGTGAAAGAGAGAGATGCATTCAATTAATTACAGAATCGTCGATTGATTTTATAACTTACGTCGAAGCCACCTATCGTGTCTAATTAGATTATTAAATTAAATTAATGTTATCTAAATATGTCGTAGGTTAACAATCAGAGGTTAAACTAACATACAACGGGTCCTAGGGTCCATCGATTTGGCCGAAACAAAAGGGGGTCGAAAACGAAGAACAAAGTTAGATAATTGTTTTATTTATGCCCTACTTTGAACACGAGGATATGTAAATGAGACGGGGGTGTACGACCGACAGATGTAGCGGTTTCTTTTCCCATCTCAAGTCAACGCGGGTGTTCATAGTGGTACTTTAACTCATACTCGGACTAACTAGTTTCATAGTTAAATTAAAACAAACGATAAACAAACGAAAAAAACAAACAAAAAAACAAGCTATAAAAAAAGCATAAAAAACGAAATAAAAAAGGAAAGAGAAGGGGATTTGATGCACCCTCAACCTACATGTATCGTTGACACCGTCTTGGGTCGTAATCGAAGGTAGGTTTTATCTCGAGAGGCCGTCGTCGACGAAGAACAAAGCACACGCGCGTTTTGGAAAGTTTCTGGACAGCGATTTTAAAACAGTGATATCTCCCTCGTTTCACGACGAAAATTCGATTCGAAAGATGTTTTGGAAACTATAAAGAGAGGAGAACAGGGATCTTAAAGCAACCCCTGCTCGTTTTGGGTTATTGGGCACGAAAAACGAGCACAAACAGAACTGGACAGACAAGAAGAAACCGCGAAAACAGAGTGTTATTTCACTCTGTTTTTCGAGGAATTTCGTGTACTCTCAAGGGCAATTTGGCTCGTAATTCTTTATCTAATGTGTAGATGGATGTTATATGGTTAATTAGGAACAAGAAACTCGAATTTTTATGGTGATTTGATGGAGGAACGAAAGGGTTTTCGAAGGAGACACACAAACAGTTTCAGTTTGTGTGTCGGTTTTGTTTAGGGTTTTTGGAGGATGTTTAGGGTTTGTTTCTGAGGTTTAAAGCTTCTATATGATGGTAGGATGTATGGAGAACTTAGAGGAATGAATGTATGGTGAAGGGGTGGTATTTATAAGGGTTTAAAATAGGTTAAAAGGGAGGAGGAAGCAGTCGGGCTCAATCCCGTATGGCTGCTGTCCATGGGTTTTTGTGAGGGTTTGAGGGGGGTTTTCTTGGTGATTAAGTTAGGATAATATGGGTAGGATACTAGGGTATGGGTTAGGGTTAATGGGTACGGGTTTTGGTAGTGTTTGGAGCGGGTTTGGGCTCGGGAATTGGCTCGCAAAAACAGGGGGCTCGGTTTATGCGTGGGCTGCTTGTGAGGGGTTTGGGACGAGAATTTGGGCTGCTTGTGAGGGGGTTCGAACATGGGTTGATGGGTATTGGTCTAGGTGGGTTAGTGTACTCGAGATTCGTGCCAATTCGCAAAGGAAACGGGCTTAAAAACCGAGCTAAAATCGAGCTTAAAACACACGGTTAAAAACGAGTTTTCTTCGCTTTTCAAATCGATTTTTCAAATCAATTAATAAATTGAAATAAATGACTTTTCAAATCAAATATACTCATAAAATGATTTTTCAAATCAAATACTTATTTTATTTTCAATAAAATAAACTTGGAAAAATAAATTCAAAATAAGATAAATTAAATTGAAATTACTTTAAAAAAACAACCTTTAATTTAAATATCATTTAAATTAATAGAATGAATTCACTAAAAAAAAACATTAATTTAAATATCATTTGAATTAATAAATTACTTCATCGACGACGCCCATTCTACCTCGTAAAACGAGCCCAAATAATGACAATGACAACTAAAGAATACATGTGTCCTATCATCATCGGGTGTTTGTCGGGTTCTCTATAAATTCCAATATCGACGGATACGGGTATCTCTGAGCCCCCACTTTGACCGAGGCTTGGACAAGGCGAAAGTCAAAGTATACCCCAGGTCCCTTTCGACCTGAGGATTCTTCGGGTCGTTTATAGTCCATTAGACTTGCGTATATAAGCTCGCCAGCCATAAGAAGAGATCATACCTGAAACTTCGTTGGGGATTGACTCTTGCTTCTGTTGTGTCATAAATATCATCGTCGGTCATCGACCCATAAATTGCATAAATGGTGGGTTGAGCCTTATCCTTAGGCGCCTACGTATCCGTTTCTGACGGAATCAAACCCGCGTCGTAGTTCGGCAAATCGCGACACATGCCCAAAGTTTATCATCTGTTTGGCGTATGTCCAAAATTCATCATCTGCTGACATTGGCCCAAAATTTATCATCTGCTGGCGCTTGTCCGAATGGGACGGGACTTTCCGAGGAGGTTGCCGCCGCTTTCATCATTTGCTTTCAGCTACGGAATTCTTCCATTTCATACTCTTGAATTGAATTCTTGGTGGATGTCATCCTTTTCATCTTGACAATGGTCTCTGAAGCCAACGGCTTCAGAGCCCCCAGTTTGCAATGGCTCTAAAGTCGAAGACTTTAGAGTCCCCAGTTGAAGCATATCCTGCTACATTTGAAACACAAAAACGCACTTGCAATAATTATCACATAAGCACATCTGGATCATCGATCTTGAAATTGGATCATTTGAAATACCGGGTCATCAACCCGAAAATTGAATTTGAAGTTTTTTGAATGATTGGGTCATCGACCCGAATTTTGAATTTGAAACTTTTTGGTATGTTGGGGGTCGTCGACCCAGAAAATTGAAATTGAGTTGTTTTGAATTTTGAAGGATTGGATCATCGACCCGGAAAGATTCTACTACTTGGATCATCTATCCACAATTTGCAAAAAAGTTTTTGAAAGTTTTTGAAATTTCGGAATCTTGATGGGTGAGCACGAAATACGACTCAGACACGCTATATGACCCGTAAATAACGTGGGCGTAGCCCGCTACCGTAAAACAAAAAAGAAAATAAAACCGTAAGTGTGCACGGGCTTTAATTCAAATATGGACTTGTCGAGGGTAGAAATGTAAATCGGCCGTTCCGGCGCTCCCAAAACGCGATAGATGTGCGGAAACCCGATGTATCATGCCAAAGACTGGTGTGAGCTGGGGCGGGCCTAAGAGGCGCGCGACCCAAGGCCCACACGGCTAAAAAAAAAACGGCACCCTAGGAGTGTCATCCTAGGTGCTTCCTTCCCTTATACTTTCTATATATATAAAGAAGAGCTGCACTGCCAAATTTATTCTGCCTTTTCCCCAAACTGGTGCAAATAACATAAATCATTATGAATAATTTAGTGAGTGCTATGCGAGCATGGGAGACCGACTTTACTAGCGCAGAGAGACAAGAATTGAAGACCGTTCACTTGGCGCAATTACTTCCCTTACGCCAGATCCCTCTTCAACCTGCGCTGTTGGAACACTGCCTCAGTGTCACGGTCCGCTACTTTTGCCGGACCGTGGCGCGCACCCTTGCCCGTCTCAAGGCAAGATGCAAGCACAAGGATCTTCGTACTAGTGAGGGATCGCCCACTAGCACGATACTCGGGTCTCGGGTCGGTGTGTGTCGGGAATCCTAGTCACGATTATCAAGTCCGACACACGAAAGCAATAAAAGTAAGCAATACGATTATTGAAAGCAAGCAACAAGCAACAACAAGCTTTTGGATGAGAAGCGGTTTTTCATTGACTAGCACCTCTCAAAGAGGGAAATTTGATAGTTTGGTCCTGGTAGCAGGATACATTGAATTTACAAGTTTAGTTCAGAATAGCGATATACCTATTTATGGAAACCTATTCTAAAACTACTAAGAAAATACTTACTACAAATGTACAAGGGAAATGAAAATACATAAGCATAAATAAATCTAAGGGTTCAAGTGTGCGGATCGTCACACTCTCCCCCACCTAATCTGTTGCCGCCCTCGGCAACACAAAAAATCTTGAATGGTGCTTCAGTGAGACATCCTCGGTGAGCTCTGACCGTCCATGCAGTGTTGGGGATTGGCTTGTTCCACTCGGCTTGAATGTGCGCTTCGTCCCAAACAATGACTGGCCTCTTCGTCCCTTCAAGGATAGGCTTGAGTTCCTTGACATAGAAGCTGCCGAACATCATGTTCTCCAAGTCCACCACGGGCTCCTTGTCTCTCGGGAACGCCCACTTTGCCGCTGCTTGGAAAGTGCTCTCTCGGGCTTTCTCCAATCGGCTCCAACGGACCTTCACTTTTTCTCTCCTCACTTCAAAGACTGCATTCAAGGGAATGTGAGATCTCCAGGACGCCGAATCAGCATTTCGGCGCGGCCCCCTGATGGTACGAGGCCTTCTCTCTTGGGTCGACTGACCCGTAAACCAGGACGTCGACTCAACACATCGACGCGGCCCCCTGATGGTACGAGGCCTACTTCTTTGGGCATCTCGGCCCTCATTGTCTACTCCTCGGTGAGGGGGTAGACTCTTCTTTCGTCCCCCAGGCCACTTAGCATCGTAGTTAGCCTGGGTCTTGTTCGCCCTCGGCTCTACCGAACCTTTAGGCATTCTCCAAGGTCGCATCCCTTGTTTCGGCGTCGGTATCACCCTCATAGCCGAAATTCGATGCTGCCCCTTGTCTTCGTCGCTGTCTACCGTCTTCACTACGATAGACCCCATTAGTAGCATCGATCCGTCACTCGGTTTCAATACCACCAATGCTTTCTGAAAGAACTGCATCCCGAGTACTAACTTGAAGTCATCCAGCGGAACGGTGGTGAAGTCGAGCTCCCCTGCCCACTCACCCACTTGGACCGCGACCTTCTTAGCCACTCCTTGGACGCGTCTCATTTTCCCATTGACCGGCTTCAGGCAGTTGTTAGCATCCCGCAAAACAAGCCCCAACCGATCAGCTTCTTCTTTCGTAACAAAGTTGTGGGAGGCACCCGAGTCGATCAAAGCTCGTGCGTGCTTCCCATTCACCATCATGTCCACGTACATGAGCCCGTCGGATTTCTTGGCGGAGGAAGCTTCGTACTTCCCCATCGCGCTGATCCTCTGAAGTGAGCCCATCCGTGGTTGGTCTTCACCATCACTCGAGTCTTCGTTACACTCTTGGTGATAGTCGGCCAACGCCCCATCAAGACGCTCTTGAGCCCCTTTCGGCATCTTCTTGAACATGGCATTGAACTCCGCTTGGTTCGGACAATCGGCCATCTTGTGAGGACCCTTGCACACAAAACACGCAAACGGTCTCTTCGTTGTGGAAGCAGTAGAGTTTCCCCCCTTCGAAGACGAGCTTGAGGGCGAGTGCGTAGTGCTCGCCGATTGGGCTTGACTTCCTTGTGAGCGGAACCGACTGTTCCCAACTGAAATGGCGCTGTTTTGTGGCCTTTGTCCATTGTACCCACTCGTGACGCACCGAGTATTCCCGTTGGTGCCACCACTCTTGGTGCCTCTCGCTCTCCGTGAAAGTCGAGTAGGCGCTCCGCAGCCGATATGGCCGAAGACAGCGTTTTGGGATTACGCCTCATGACCTCTTGTTGTGCCCACCTCTTCAACCCGTCAATGAACTCGAATGTCCTATCCGTCTCGGACATTTCGCTAATCTCGAGCATGCACGCTGAGAATTCCCTCACATATTCCCGGATTGATTTGGTGTGCTTGATTTCCTTCAACTTCTTCCGAGCAACAAACTCCGTGTTCTCGGGGTAGAAGTGATCCTTCAAGATCCTCTTGAAGTCGGCCCACGATGTCACCGTAATCGTGCCCGCATCAATTTCCTTGTACCTAGCCCTCCACCACATCTTGGCATCGTCGACTAGATACATGCTGGCCGTGACAACTTCCGCGTCTTCGTCGAGCCCACTTACTCGGAAGTATTGCTCCATATCGAAGATAAAGTTATCCACCGCTTTCGAATCCCTCGCCCCATCGTAGGCACGAGGTGGGGGTGCCTTCACCTTATGGCTCCCCATAGATTTCCCGTCATTGCCTACCGCTTTCACGAGCGTGGCACAAGTGTTCTCTAACATCTCGACCTTTCGGTGCAGATGATTGATCTCTTCCTCCCGATCGTCGGGGATCGCACCACTGATCGCTTGGATGCGAATGTCCATCCCGTCTACCTTCGTCTCAAGGTCACAAACCGTCTTTTGCAACTCCTCGAGGCTCGCGGCCATCCGCATCACGATGTCCTCGAGTTTGGGAAGCTTGACATCGATTGCGTCCTCTAAGGCATCCACTCGGTCCTCGATTGTTTCGCCCATTTTCTCGATCTCGATGAACAAATGCGGCTTGCAGACGCCCGTCCGAAGACCGGGCTCTGATACCAAATGTCACGGTCCGCTACTTTTGCCGGACCGTGGCGCGCACCCTTGCCCGTCTCAAGGCAAGATGCAAGCACAAGGATCTTCGTACTAGTGAGGGATCGCCCACTAGCACGATACTCGGGTCTCGGGTCGGTGTGTGTCGGGAATCCTAGTCACGATTATCAAGTCCGACACACGAAAGCAATAAAAGTAAGCAATACGATTATTGAAAGCAAGCAACAAGCAACAACAAGCTTTTGGATGAGAAGCGGTTTTTCATTGACTAGCACCTCTCAAAGAGGGAAATTTGATAGTTTGGTCCTGGTAGCAGGATACATTGAATTTACAAGTTTAGTTCAGAATAGCGATATACCTATTTATGGAAACCTATTCTAAAACTACTAAGAAAATACTTACTACAAATGTACAAGGGAAATGAAAATACATAAGCATAAATAAATCTAAGGGTTCAAGTGTGCGGATCGTCACACTCAGCTACTGGGATCCTTACAACCATGTCTTTGATTTTCCTGAGGGGGAGATCTGCCCTCTACCCGAAGAGTTTTCTGCCCTTGGAGGATGGGATGCTGAGGCCATACCGGCTATACCTAAATTTCATTCAGGGTGGCGTGGAACATATCTAGACTGCCTTGGCCTTTCCAGGACGGAGTCTGAAGGGATAGTTACTGGTGACGAAGTCAACCTTTTTGCTATACATCGGAGATTTTGTATCTTGCGAGACAAGACTTCCTTTGCCGCGTCTTTGCCGCAGGCCTTTGGATTGATCATGCTACACCTTTATGTCTTCGAAGGTAGGATGAACAAGACCACTTGTGTAGGACAAGCGAAGCTTTTGTCTATTGTGTCTCAGATGGAGACGGGACATAACCCTTCCTGGATTATTCTTGCTGAAACCCTTCGAGGTTTAGATGCTAAGAAAATGAACCCTGGTGCCGATTGGTCGGGATGCTCCCGTCTGTTGCAGGTAATAAGATTTATCCTCTTGATTTCGCATCCTTAATTGATTTTCTTTTTTTTTTTTTTTACCACAATTCTTGTGTTATTGCCACGATTTTGTCACGATTTTGCTGCATTTTGCCACGATTTTGCTGTATTCTGCCACGATTGTGCTATATTCTGTCACAATTTTGCTGTATTCTGCCACAATTTTGCTGTATTCTGCCACGATTCTCGTCACAAATCCGTTTTTCCTCTTTTTCTTCTCTTTTTTTTTTTTTTTTTTTTTCTTTCTTTTTTTTTTTTTTTTTTTTTTTTTTTTTTTTTTTTTTTTTTTTTTTGTCTTTTTTCTTTTTTCTTTTTTCTCCTCGTCTTTTCTTTTTTTCTTTTCTTTCTTTTTTCGTCTTTTCATTTTTCTTTTTTTTTCAGGTGTGGCTTTGCGAGAGATTTTGGCTCTTCGCCCCGCCGCGTGAGCCCAGCTCGTATCTCGCTCGTATGCTGACTATGCGTGCCAAGCGGTATGAAGACGAGCGTCAAAATGACCTTGCCTATTGGCGAAACAAAGCGACAGAGGGGAAGGTCGCCCTCTATCTTTGGATCATGCCTTGGCTTCGCCTCAAATCCTTTACTATCCTTAGGAAGATGACAAAACCGGACGTTTGCAACTACCGGGTTTAGAGAGGTCTATCCACATTTACCCGACCGCGTCTGCGCGTCGGATGGGCCATGACAAATGATTCCCAAGTGCGAGGCTGTTCTGGGACGAGCAAGAGAGCTGAATTCCTCTATATGTGATGATTGGCTCAAGAGGTGGCACCAAAGGCGTCTTTGGTATGTATCTGCGCGCCCTCAGACTACCTGGGTATCCCCATCTTACACTAAATGGCTTAAGGAGAAGACCGAATCAGGTAAGGATTTGTGTCGGAAGGATGAGCTTGTCGACATCAAATATTATGACAAAAGCAAAAACAGCCGCGACTTCTTTGTTAACGATTTTTCGTCCGCATCCGGACCGAAACTAAGACCGAGAAGACTCCTAAGACTGACTCACAGGCGACAGGTGTGTGGAATCGGTTGGGTTCAAGGGTGCACTCGGGCTCAGCCTTAGAAGGGAGGCTTGGTCCTCGCTTGAGTGTAAAAGATAGGCTGGGCCCTCGGGAGGAAATGACGATCCCTCCTAAGAAGCGCGCTAGATTAACGCAACTACCCCTCCTTTGCGGGAGCCTCGGTCAAGTGACCCAAAAGGCAAAGGGAAAAAGAAGATGTAGGAGCCTTCGACTCCAATTTATTATTTAAATACTACTACTTATTATTTGTTGCTTGCCGTGTTGTTTTTTTTTTTTGATGTTGTAATGGGCATCGCCCGATTTTAATAAGACTTACTATTTATTAAAATTCCCAGTTCCTGCGTAAAATTTCATTTTATTCAAAGAAGGGTCGGTTGTACTCTTTTAAAGAGCTGCCTACGTATCTGTTATCAACAGAATCAAACCGAGCTCGTAGTTCCACAAAACAATTGCGTTACAACTATCAGTTTATAACGCACAAAAAGCAGCGAAGCAAAAAGTGCCGCGGCCTAGACTCGCTCACGAGCACTGCAATTCAAAATTTTATTTTACGACATTGAGAATGAGTTCTACGGATAGTATTTCTTCAGTTGATCCAAATTTGTCGGATTTGCGAAGTCGTTTCCATCTAGATCTGTCAGTCTGACTGCGCCTCCCGATAATATTTTCTTTACCAGGTAAGGACCGGCCCAATTCGGCTTGAATTTTCCCCTCGGGTCGATTGGTAGTAAAGCGCGCACAGACTTTAGGACCAAATCTCCATCTTTTATTCCTCGAGGTTTCACCTTTTTGTTAAATGCCCTTTGTATCCTTTTCTGATAGAGTTGAACATGGTGTAATGCATTTAACCGTCGCTCGTCGAGCATAACCAAGGAATCATACCTGGCTTGCAGCCAGTCAGCTTCAGGGACCTGACTTTCTAACAGGATCCTTAAAGAAGGTACCTCTAATTCGATAGGCTGAACTGCTTCCATCCCATATGTTAAATAGAACGGAGTTGCTCCAGTGGCTGTGCGAATAGACGTTCTGTATCCCCACAGTGCGAACGATATCTTTTCTGGCCACTCGCGATAATTGTCGGTCATCTTTCTGAGAATCACAGTGATTGTCTTGTTGGCGGCTTCCACTGCCCCATTCGTTTGAGGTCGATACGGTGACGACTTGTGGTGTTTGATTTTATACTTTTCAAGTATTACGGCAGTTTCAGCCTGGAAGTGAGTGCCATGGTCGCTAATGAGCTCATGTGGCACCCCGTATCTGCAAATGATTTCATTCTGAATGAACTTTGCTACTTGCTTTGCTTGTAGAACTTTGTATGACTTCACTTCTACCCACTTCGTGAAGTAATCGATGGCGACTAACATGAAGCAATGCCCACCTGTTCCAGATGGGTTGACCTTTCCAATAATGTCGATTCCCCATGTTGAGAAAGGCCATGGTGATGTCAAAGTATATAACAGTGATGGCGGCACATGCTGTATGTTTGCGAAGATTTGGCAATTATGGCAATGTTTGACATATTGGCGACAATCTGTCTCCATCGTGGTCCAATAATACCCTAATCTCATGATTTTACGAACCAGCATATGGGCATTCATGTGTGGGCCACACTCTCCGTCATGGACTTCTTCCATGACTCTTTTCGCAGTTGGTGAGTCGATGCATCGCAGAAGGACATTTTGCGCGGTCTTCTTGTACAATTGTCCGTCATTGGTTCTAACGAACTGAGCGGCTAGCATTCGAATAGCGCGCTTTCCGCGGTTATCCATGTCGGGTGGATACTCTCCTGATTCTTTAAATTTCAGAATAGCATGATACCAAGGTTCGGCCTCGGTTTCTTCTGTGTCTCCGATTACATTAACATAGGCGGGTGATGATCTTCGTTCAACACATATCGGCATAGTATCCATATGATCAGGTATGTTGATCAGAGCAGCTAGCTTTGATAGTGCATCCGCAAACTGGTTTTCATCTCTGGGGAGGTGCACGTACTTGACATCGGCGAACAACTTTTCTAGTTCTTCGATTTTTGCTTGGTACGGAGCCAAGCTATCACTTCGGGTTTTCCACGTCCCGGCCACTTGGTTGATCACTAATGACGAGTCCCCATGTACTACAAGCTTTTTGATACCTAACTCGAGAGCACTGTGCAAACCGAGTAGGCATGCTTCATATTCAGCCGCGTTATTAGTGACGTTAAAGTCCAACTTGATCGAAATAGGAACATGTTCACCTTCTGGCGAAATGAGTAGAACTCCTATCCCGTATCCCCTATAGTTCGATGCTCCATCGAAATAGAGGTCCCACGTATCATTGTCTATGTGAACGATATCTTCGTCGGGAAACGACCACGTATCCAGAACCTCAGTTTCTTCTATCGGGTTATCTGCTAGGAAGTCTGCAACGGCCCTTCCCTTTATCACTTTTAACGGTACATATTTCAGGTCGAACTCGGAAAGCATTAGAGTCCACCTTGACACCCTGCCGTTCAGAACCGGTTTTTCAAACAAGTATTTGATTGGGTCCATCTTCGAGTGGATGCGGACATCGTGGATCGAGCATGTAGTGCCGTAACTTCTTTGTCGCCCATACTAAAGCCAAACATGTCTTTTCGAGTGGAGTATACTTGATTTCATACTCCAAGAACTTTTTACTAATGTAGTAAATCGCTCTCTCCTCTTTATCGACTATCTCTGCCAAAGATTGCCCCCCATTGCGTATCCGAATCGTAAGATACAACAAAAGTGGTAACCCAGCCGTTGGTGGGCTAAGCACGGGAGGAGAAGACAGTATTTCTTTGATCTTATCGAACGCAGCTTGACAGTGATCATCCCATACGACGTGTTCTCCGACCTTCAATTTCTTAAAAATTGGCTCGCATATCATAGTTAGCCTTGCCACGAACCGACTTATGTATTGGATTCTTCCCAGGAAACCTCGAATTTCTTTCTCGGTTCTCGGGTGAGGCATTTCCATTATGGCCTTTATTTTTGATGGGTCCACCTCGATGCCACGGTGGCTAACGATGTGACCCAACAGTTTGCCGGATGTGACTCCGAATGCGCATTTTTGTGGATTCAACCTCATGTTATACTTGCGCAATCGTTCGAAGAATTTGCGTAGTGTACCAAGGTGGCCATCACGCTCCTTTGACTTGACAATCATGTCGTCGACATAGACCTCGACCTCCTTGTGCATCAAATCATGTAACAATGTTGTCGCGGTCCTCTGGTATGTAGCCCCTGCGTTTATCAACCCAAAAGGCATTCTTTGTGTAGCAATAGGTTCCCATTGCGTTCGAACGCAGATCTTATGCATATCTTCTTTCGCCATCTTGATCTGATTATAACCGGCGTACCCATCCATAAAGGATAGTAACGCGTGCTTTGCCGTGTTGTCAACTAGGATGTCGATGTGAGGTAATGGGAAATCGTCCTTCGGACTTGCCTTGTTTAAATCCCGGAAGTCCACACAAACCCGAACTTTACCATCTTTCTTGGGCATCGAACGACGTTAGCCACCCGGTCGAGTATTCGACACCTTGATGAACCCAGCTTTGAGTTGCTTGTCGATTTCTTCTTTGACTTTCAAAGACCAATCTGTGTGCATTTTGCGTAGCTTCTGCTTGACTGGCTTATACCCCGGCTTGATTGGGATCCTGTGCTCAGCAATTTCCCTATCAATGCCTGGCATGTCTTTGTAGGACCATGCGAAAACATCTTTGAACTCATGGAACAAATCAATGAACCCCTGTCTTTCGGTGGGACTTAAAGTAGTTCCTATTTTAAGCTCCTGTGGTTCTAAGGTTGTACCTACATTGATAGTTTCGGTATCTTCGATGATTGAAGTTTTCTGTTCGTATTCTTCCAACCCTTTTATCAACTATAGAGGTGGTTCCACTTCTTCTTCTTCTTCTTCTTCGACCAACTTCTCATCCTCGACCTCAGTCTCAATGTCATTATTAAAACAATCATTTTCAAAGTTTGAATTGTAATGTAAGTAAGACAAGTCGTAAGCAAACTGGTTCATATTATTATTGATTTGAAATTGCGCGAAATGCGCTAACATTTGAGCCAACTGGTCAGAGCTCAGTGGCGAGATAGGGGTATTCGGGACAGGCCCCGGAATACCACCATTAGGAAAAGGTGCATAGGAAGGGAAAGCTAGGGGAGGGGTATTTTCAACACCTGACTCCTTAGACTCAATCTTAGGACCTAACTCAGACTCAGACTCAGACTCTGACTCAGACTCAGAATCGGTAACATCATCTGGCTTGAACATCTCTCCTTCTCCCGTTGTCAACTTGAAAAGAAGTCCTTTGTTGTCAGTCCATTTGATTGTTTTCCGCCATCCCGTGTTGGTCCTAAGAGGATCCACATCGGTGATGAGGGTAGATGGGTCAAATCGCTCGCTCCTCAGGATCATGCTTACCAAATATTCGTTTGGTATTGGTGATTTCTTCTCTTCACCGAAAAGGAGACCCATGGCATTCTCGTCACTTATTGGATCCGGTTTGGTTTCTATTGGCATCACGGTCAGAATGTCTTCAGGGATGTAGTAGCAATCTTGGAATACTTCGATTCCTGGGACCATGATGTTCTTCTTTGGGTCGAAGATAGGTTCGGGGAAGTCCATGCAAGGGAGCTCTTCCCCAGCTTTCACGAAGTGACCGTTTAGAGTTAGGTGATACGGTCCCATTTTAATATCTCGATCTTCGATCGTCCTTCCCCTCTTTTCCCGCAGATCTTTCTCAGTGGGCTCATATCCAAGCCCGAAGGTTACTCCCTTGGCTACGGGTGGTTTCAATTTGAAAGCCTCCTCCCTTCTAGGATATAAAGAGAAACCGAAGTACTTCCCAGTTTTGAGAATCACCTCGCAGACATGACTTCCCGTATATCGATCCATATTTTCTGCTTCGGAGTTCAGCTCGATCATATTGACAATCTCGAAACCACATGCGTCATTGGCAGTTTCGACCCTTACTTCGAAAGTAATGTCTCCTCCCCGCCACGATAATTGGCGTGGCGTCAATGGTGATTTGTTTTGCCATTGAGTGGAACCTTGATTTTTCGATGCAGCGTTGATGTTACGGCCCTTGCAGCGTGAATCCAGGGCCTTCCCAACAATAAGTTGAAGGATGAGCAAATGTCAATTACTTGGCAATTTATTTTCTTTTCCACTTGCCCAGTCTGTACTACCAGGTCGACAAGTCCACTCACTCGACGCACAGTGCCATCGAATGCCCGGACGTCTGCGTGTAGTGGGGATGAAGTCATTCTTCTCCAAACCCGAATATGCGCCGTTTTCGGAGGGAGTACGTTGACAGCCGATCCGTCATCAACCAAGGTCATAGGGATATGCTTGTTGAGGCACACAGTAACAATATAGAGGGCCAGGTTATGTCGAGGCCCGAACGGTGGCAGATCTTCGTCGGAGAATGTCACACCGTTGGTAATCTGAGGCCGATTCTGGGCGATGTGAGTGACCATGTCCGCAGGAGTAGTACTTGACGACACGGTCATGTTCATCAAAGCTTGTAACAAAGCTTGACGATGCTCGAAAGAGCTCAGGATAAGTTGCCAGATAGATACGTCGGCTTTAGTCTTTTGGAGTTGCTTGATGAGGGAAGCCTCGGAGGTCGACCCTTCACCAAGAACTTCGACCACCGCCGGCTCCTTTTGAGGTGCCTTACTCGGGGTATCCTTAGCTTTCTCCACACGATAGGGGCGCCGGATCTAGTCAAATGGTTTGACTCTAGGGCATCTTGCCTCACCTTTAAGATTTCTTCTTGGGTGTGAGGAATTGTTGCACCTTTGACGAGGTAAACATCATCCTCATCATCAGCCCAAACGCCATTGATTTCATTGCCGCTTCGGAGAATGTAAGGAGTACAATCGACAACAAAATCCCCGAATGTAATCTCGTTTCTCGAGCTTGGTAGGAATTCGGAGCAATCTACGAATATTCTTCCGACGAAAACCCCTTTTAGACGGCATGGGCGAATTAAGTGAGAGTAATCGACACTATCTTCGGTAGAGACAAAGTTAGTGTGGTCGCCAAACGGATTGGTGACGTTGTTGGGCTTTATGGCCGGGATTGGGAGCGTTCCGTTCTCAATCATATCTTGAATTTCGTGCTTTAGTCTAAAGCACCTTTCAGTATCGTGTCCCTTCTCTTGATGAAAGGCACAGTAGGCATTTGGTTTGTACCATTTGCCTTGTTGTTGACAGTGGATCCGGAGTTGGACCAATGGGCTTCAACTTTCCTTGGGCCATGAGCCTTTGGAGAGCATAGGCGTAAGTGCACCCGATATCGGTGAATACCCTCGGAGCTTGGCGCGGAGGCCTTTTTGACTGTCCATCTAAGAGATTGACAGTTTCAACAAAGTGGGCCGGCTGGGCGCTTTTGCTTTAGATGACGAAGCCCCTTGGTACCCCTTTGGCTTCTCGGCCAAAGAATTCGGACATCGTCCTCCACCTTTATCCCGATCCTTATCAATTCTTTGAAAGAACCAAAATTCTGGTATTTCAGAGCATTACGGTAAACAGGTCGTAAATTCTTCACGAACTTATCTACCATTTCAACTTCATCAGGCTTCTTAGCTAACTTCACGCTTTCAGCGCGCCATCTTGCGAGGAATTCAGTAAAGCCCTCTTTTTCCTTTTGTGTCATAACCTCCAAAGTTCTTATGTTGGTTTGAATCTCAACATTGTCAGCATAGTGCTTACAGAACTCCACCGTAATATCTTCGAACGTGGGGAAGTTCTTGAGGTCAAGATTGTAGAACCAAGCCTTTGGGTGTTCTCCCAGAGATTGGGCAAAAATTTCAGAGAGCATGTCAGCAGGTACTTCCTTCAGTGCTAAGTACCCCTTATAGGCCTTAACATGGTGGACTGGATCTTCTGTGCCCTTAAACTTCGGGATATCAGTGAGTACCATGTTCGTGGGCAACTTACCTTGCACTGGGGCATAGGCCCTAGCATTCTCATAGTGGATGTTCTTCCCCTGGGAGAGCTTCAAATGGTCTTCGATGAACTTGAACCGTTTCTCCAGATCAGTCAGTGGTGGAGAGGGTGGAGGTGAATCTTCACTCAGCTTAGATTCGATTGCATCCATGCGAGTCATCATGAGGTTCACGGCCTCAGTAAGCTTGTTAACAGCATCTTCCATTGCTTGACGTCGGGTTTTTGGCGGCCTTTCTACAAGAAAACCCCGTACTGAGTCAATATTTAAAGTAAGAGCCCTGCACACTTAAGGACACGACCTCAACTTGACTCAAACAAAGACTCGACTTGAGATTGACTAACCAAAGGTTCGACTCACGGTTGGATTTAGACATCGGTTCACTTTAGACTCGACAAAACGACATGACTCAAACTGTCATAACTCGATTCTAAACTGGACTTGGTGTGACTAAACCCGTGATTGGGCTAACATAGCCTAAGGGTTCGTGTGAAACGTCCATAAGGGCCTAGCTTGGACGTTTTTTGTGGACTATTCTAGACCAAAAGGTCGACCAACATGACTCGAAGCCCAAGAGGTGAGCTTGGGTGACCCAACTAGGTCGTGTTCTAGACTCTTGAAATGAAAAAACGTCTAGCCTAACATGGCCAGGACCCGGACACGACTCGACGCATTTCATGCTTGGTTGTGGTTCGAGAAACATTTTGGATTGATTTTGAAAAATGAAGGATTGATTTGAAAATGAGATTTGAAATGGGCAGCATGCCGGCTATAAAAGCTCATTTTGGGCCGAAATTTCTAGTCCTATTTGGGCAGCATTCCGCGTTTTGAAAATCATGCTAGGTTCGAAAGTAAGTTGTTCAAAAGTTCGGTTTTGAAAAGGACTTGGAATTTTCGAAAAAAAGGACTCGGGAAAACACATTGCACATTGTCATTCTCACGTTATAAGGATGTATGCTCCTAGACATCTCTAAGTCTCGGCAAGTCTTCTATAAGAAGGTTTATGCCCTCCATCCTTTTGCGGTCTAATAGAGCGAGGTGTCTTAAGGTAAAGTACCTAGAAGATCGTCCCCACTCCCAAGAACCACGCGAGGCGAAGTGGAAGCGAGCAATGTGCAGCTTCCTGGCATAGTGGGACGTCGCCCCCCACGCATCACGAAGAAACGCTGGGACGGCCCGGGCAAGTCCTTAAGGGTTTATGCATGAATCGTAGCACTATGAGTAATGTTTTACTTTCCAACACTTTCTTTTCAAGTTTCACCTCGGAGGAAAAGACCCTAGAAACACAATGTAACTAGTCCTCTTTTCCCAGTGAGTCGCCAAGCGTGGACAAGGCCCTCGGGAACTACGTCCGAGGGATCCACACCCGGCATAATCGACTCGAGGTTCTTTCGAATCGAATTAAGACCAATTAGAGTCGCCACCAAGTTTTTTGGGAACTTGGAACCGTTCAAGTCAACTTTACACCTTTCATCGAAAAGCATAAAGCCAATCGACTACGAGTGACTAAAGATAAAGACTTGTACCCTATATCACTCGATTTGAATGACTCTCGTAATCCAATGGTATTTAGACGGATCCACAAACCATAGATCTTGAGTAAGGGGTGAGGGTACGTGTTGGGAAGCCCATAAGGACACCCAACCCCGCCCGTCGATAACGGCCTCTACTAAGTCAAGTGTTGGATTTCAAACAAGGTCATAGCTACTGCGATGTATGATGTGCAAAACGTTGTTTTAACCCTATCATGTGACAACAATTTCTATGTCGTTTTAGATGCAACTAAACTAACTTTGTCAAAGTTGTAATTTAGCATGTGGGTTGATTAGTCTAACAATATACAAACAAAGCAAACAAGGCTTAAGGGGGAATGGGGGAGCCGTTGGGATCTACCTATTACAAACCAGGCATTTCATGCCGACGCGGCGATAAATAAATTACAACTCGATCTAATTACAATTGCTACAAACAAAACAAAACACGACGCAAAACACACGGCCAATTGGCCTTGAAAACCGTGCACATGAGGGTGGCCCACGGCTCACATGACCCACGGTCCTTGGGTCACTCCTCGTAATGCGTGCTCGCGCTTAATCTCATCGAATTAGACATATGGCTACGCACCAAAGCATGCATTAGCATAAACCGGGCCATGTTGCTTTAAACAACATGCGGTTTACTACGCTCCTACAAGCATTGGGGAACAACCGTCTAACCAAACAAGACTAAGGTTTTCATAAAAGGTTTTGACTCAAAAAAGGAGAACTAATTACAAACAAATTACAAAACGTGACTCAAAGAAACATAAATTAATTACAAGTGACAAAATAAAGTAAAGAACGAACGATGCGAAAACAAACGAAATAGGAAGGGCCAAACACACGGCCAACCACGGCTCAACCACGGCCCAACCAACGACTAAGACAAAGCCAACCTAGCTCCTAAGTTAGATTTATTGGTTAGATCGAATGATTGCGAAAAGAGATCGAAAACAAGTTAGAAAACGAGTTAAAAACGATGTTGATTGATTGTCGCATGAGGGTGCATTCTATACGGCCTAAAGGGTCTAATTAGATCAAATTTGCTAATTAATTTAACTCATCGAGTGTCAATAAGAAGGTGCTAATCACGCACTCTTATACTAGCGAGAAATTAAGTGAAAGAGAGAGATGCATTCAATTAATTACAGAATCGTCGATTGATTTTATAACTTACGTCGAAGCCACCTATCGTGTCTAATTAGATTATTAAATTAAATTAATGTTATCTAAATATGTCGTAGGTTAACAATCAGAGGTTAAACTAACATACAACGGGTCCTAGGGTCCATCGATTTGGCCGAAACAAAAGGGGGTCGAAAACGAAGAACAAAGTTAGATAATTGTTTTATTTATGCCCTACTTTGAACACGAGGATATGTAAATGAGACGGGGGTGTACGACCGACAGATGTAGCGGTTTCTTTTCCCATCTCAAGTCAACGCGGGTGTTCATAGTGGTACTTTAACTCATACTCGGACTAACTAGTTTCATAGTTAAATTAAAACAAACGATAAACAAACGAAAAAAACAAACAAAAAAACAAGCTATAAAAAAAGCATAAAAAACGAAATAAAAAAGGAAAGAGAAGGGGATTTGATGCACCCTCAACCTACATGTATCGTTGACACCGTCTTGGGTCGTAATCGAAGGTAGGTTTTATCTCGAGAGGCCGTCGTCGACGAAGAACAAAGCACACGCGCGTTTTGGAAAGTTTCTGGACAGCGATTTTAAAACAGTGATATCTCCCTCGTTTCACGACGAAAATTCGATTCGAAAGATGTTTTGGAAACTATAAAGAGAGGAGAACAGGGATCTTAAAGCAACCCCTGCTCGTTTTGGGTTATTGGGCACGAAAAACGAGCACAAACAGAACTGGACAGACAAGAAGAAACGCGCAAAAAGCAGTGTTATTTCACTGCTTTTTCGAGGAATTTCGTGTACTCTCAAGGGCAATTTGGCTCGTAATTCTTTATCTAATGTGTAGATGGATGTTATATGGTTAATTAGGAACAAGAAACTCGAATTTTTATGGTGATTTGATGGAGGAACGAAAGGGTTTTCGAAGGAGACACACAAACAGTTTCAGTTTGTGTGTCGGTTTTGTTTAGGGTTTTTGGAGGATGTTTAGGGTTTGTTTCTGAGGTTTAAAGCTTCTATATGATGGTAGGATGTATGGAGAACTTAAAGGAATGAATGTATGGTGAAGGGGTGGTATTTATAAGGGTTTAAAATAGGTTAAAAGGGAGGAGGAAGCAGTCGGGCTCAATCCCGTATGGCTGCTGTCCATGGGTTTTTGTGAGGGTTTGAGGGGGGTTTTCTTGGTGATTAAGTTAGGATAATATGGGTAGGATACTAGGGTATGGGTTAGGGTTAATGGGTATGGGTTTTGGTAGTGTTTGGAGCGGGTTTGGGCTCGGGAATTGGCTCGCAAAAACAGGGGGCTCGGTTTATGCGTGGGCTGCTTGTGAGGGGTTTGGGACGAGAATTTGGGCTGCTTGTGAGGGGGTTCGAACATGGGTTGATGGGTATTGGTCTAGGTGGGTTAGTGTACTCGAGATTCGTGCCAATTCGCAAAGGAAACGGGCTTAAAAACCGAGCTAAAATCGAGCTTAAAACACACGGTTAAAAACGAGTTTTCTTCGCTTTTCAAATCGATTTTTCAAATCAATTAATAAATTGAAATAAATGACTTTTCAAATCAAATATACTCATAAAATGATTTTTCAAATCAAATACTTATTTTATTTTCAATAAAATAAACTTGGAAAAATAAATTCAAAATAAGATAAATTAAATTGAAATTACTTTAAAAAAACAACCTTTAATTTAAATATCATTTAAATTAATAGAATGAATTCACTAAAAAAAAACATTAATTTAAATATCATTTGAATTAATAAATTACTTCATCGACGACGCCCATTCTACCTCGTAAAACGAGCCCAAATAATGACAATGACAACTAAAGAATACATGTGTCCTATCATCATCGGGTGTTTGTCGGGTTCTCTATAAATTCCAATATCGACGGATACGGGTATCTACAATATTTATATCTTATTATAATTGGATTAAATAAGATTTATTTTTAGCAATTGAAATATTTTATTACTAAAATTGATTATTGTTTGTGAAACAATTGAGATAAGAATGAATGGTTAATTATAATTACAATATGTTGTGAATTATAATTATATGACCCATTTTATTTATGTGATCAAGAATCACTAGTCGATTTGTTGAATGTAATTTAATTAATTTATAAAATGATATTTATTTGATAAATATGCATTAAATTAATTAATAACATGTAACATACTACATGTAACATATTGTGTGACAAGTGACAAATTGATAAAATAAAATGGAGGTCCATTTTACACAAATGACCGAAATATGGAGGGAGTAGTAGTGGATTGTGGGTGATATTATTTTATATGATAAAATCATGGTTATTCCTTACTAGCCTTACACCTACTCTAATTAGTCTTACACATCCTATTTCTTGTGAAGACCAAAAGCAAAAGTAAGATGTCATTTTTGGCCATATGCTACCCGGCCCCTTCCTCCTCTATATGAGAATTTGTTATCATTTTTACATTCATTCATCTTACATGTATACTTTGCTCATCTCTCTCACAATCTCTCTAAACTTGTTTTAGAAAATACAATAAATTATTCATCATAAATTCTAATCACAATATAAGATTACTAGAGCAGTAATAAGTATATTATTAGAATAAATTTAAGGATACTACTATATTAATCTAGTTAATTAATATAATAGTTTAAGGAATTTGTCTTGGGTGCAATCAAAGGAGAATCTCTACATTGGGATTTTGGAGGATCATCCACCATATTTAAGCTCAAGAATAAATAAGGAAGGTGACCTTATTTGTACCCTAATTTCGAGCCATATAACAATGTAAGGGACATTGTTTTTCTTATTTAATCTCTTATTTAGTTATGCATGCACTAGATCTAAAAAACTAATAATTAAAATGTTAATTTGTTCACTATTAGAAGAGTCTAATAATAGGTATATGAACCTAACAAATCTATCTATAAAACATTATTAAAAGGCTAGCCTAAAAAAGCCACGTAGACAATGCCACATGAGATGAAAAAAGCCACGTATGCAATAAAAAATGTGACTTGGCAAACTAATATGACATCTATAAAACATTATTAAAAGGCTAGCCTAAAAAAGCCACGTAGACAATGCCACATGAGATGAAAAAAGCCACGTACCAATAAAAATGTGACTTGGCAAACTAATATGACATGGATTATCAATTTATTATTATATTGCATCAATTTAATTCACTTATTTCCTTTAAAAATCCATCCATATTCCATTAGCTTTAAACTTAATTAACTAAAAAAAAACTACAATAAAAAAATACGCATTAAATATAAGTTAATAATTTCAAGATATTTCATATGGAGTAGTATTATATGTATTCGAAATAAAAAAACCGAATACATGAAATTAAGAACGAAGAAGAATAAATGAAGTTGAAAAAAAAATTGTATCTATACAATATAGTTAAAAGGCTACTTAAAACATTTAATTTTAATCCACATGTCGATTTTTTATTGGTAAATACTAATTCATCTATATTGATTACTTTTCTTTTGAGAGGAAAAGATCATTTCATTAATAAAAAGTCATACGACATCTACAATATATGTCAAAATCGACCGGATACAAATCGATTAAAACCAAATAAACTACAAACTCAACCAAATGAAGATCTCTAAACTTGATGGGCTCATGTACCGCTTCTGAACATCCTCTAACATCTCGCCTCATACGGGTTTTCACAAGAGGGTCTTCGAATCTTCTAAAGCTTGGACGAGAATCGAGTTCATCTGACCAAAATGATTGTGACCAACAATATGACAATATTTGTAATGCCACATAACGCACCATTATAACACTGATCTTCCGCATCCTTTGAACCAATAGGGATTGGTAAACTCTCATACAGAGAGAACAAACCCACCAAAAGATGGGGACAAACCTCTCACAACAGGAGGGAACAACTACTCGGAAAATAAAACAAACAAATCACAAAGTAAAATGCATAAACGATAGAAAATAAAACGTCAATAACATGAAATAAAAAGATGCAACACCCACCGCCTTCATCCCAACCAGCACCATCGTCAAAACCAACACTACCCAACCAAAATCACTCCTAAAACGATTAAGACCAGTCAAGCCCATAAGACCACTCAGATCCAAGGAGCACGACCAACCCATGAGACCCAACAGGACGACCCTCGGAACCACCGGACCAAGCAAAAACCAAGCACAGAAAACGAAGGAGGCAGTCCGATGCTGGCCCACTAGGGACGACAATTCGACGAGGGAAGACTCCATTTAAAAAACAGTGAGCATAGAGGAGGGATAGATCGCCGGAGATAGGTTAAGGGGAGGCTTTATCTCCGGCGAAAAGGCAGGCAGGGAAGGGAGGCGAAGGGAGGAAAGAAGAAGGCGGCGGAAACCAAAACAAGATTTTTTTTGGAAGTTTTTTCTAGAGAGAAGGAGGAAGTTCATCTATATTGGTTACTTTATTATTTATTTATACAATATTATAAAAGTCTAGATTATGTATTAAAAAGTTATCTTTAAAACTGTCGCATGCTTATAAGTACAAAAAAATTAAAAAAATATTAATTGCAAACGCAAAAAATAAATTAATACAAACACTTTATTTTCCTCTCATAAATTTGGTTATTAATCTACTTATTTATTTAACCTTTAACTTCTCATATTTAATAGGATGGTTTTTTGATTTTCTCTCACCATCATTATAATTTGTAGTTATCATAATTTTTTTGATCTCCCTTTTAATTCACAAAATCGTTCCTCTTCCCTCGAATAATTTGTTGAAATTAATCAATAATTAATAACAAAAAGTTTCCTTTATAACTATTATAACAATCCTAATTTTCATTTTTATTCAAAAAGTTGGTAGGTAAAGTATACATACATAGATAATTAAATGAATTCTTTCGCTTTTTATCCTTATTATGTTTTAAATTTATTAATAGTAAGAATATTATTTAGTTATTGTTTTTGTGTTTGTATTGAAATTGCAGGAATATAACATACTCAATTATCAATAACATTGCATGAAATCTATACTATCTAATTAAAAGGGTAGCTTAGAACATTCAATTTCATTTCACATGACATTTTCACATCCCATTAATTCTTATTCATTTTTGACATGCATGGAATAATAATTGAATTTATAAAACTATAATCTATAATTAAAAAGTAAGCCAAACTATCTACCATTATCTGAATGTCATATTTTAAATTTCATAAGATAATTTCTAAACCACTCTTATGCAAAGTGGATTTTGTAAAAAAAAAAAATATGAATAATAATAAAGAAAATCTTTTACATTCCATTTCTCATTTGCTCCATACTTATGTCTATATTAAATTTCATAATAATGAGAAAAATTTATAACTCAATAATCTAGATATAAAATATATAAATGTAATTAAAAAGCAAGCAAAACTAACTATCATCATTTACATGTCATATTTTAATTACATAATAAGACAACATCTTAAATCAATCTCCTGTAAAATGGATCTTGTAAAAAAATAAATAATAATAATAATAATAATAATAATAATAATAATAATAATAAAGCAAAACTTATACATTCCATTTCTCTTTATTCTTTATTAATGTTTATATTAAATTTTATAATAATGAAAAATGATGCTCAAAAGTAGTGAACCTTGATTCATATTTATACCTATATTAATTTTGATAATAATGAAAAAAGGATGCTCAAAAGTCATAAAACGCATCCTCAATTCTTTATTTATTTTTGATGGAAGACAAAATTTATAAGCCAAAATTTTTCTTGTCTCTATCGTCAGTAGAACTAAATGTATCACTAAACTTTTCTATCATTCTATTAACATCAAGCCAAGTATTAACTATTAACTAATTTATTTACTTTTTATGTAAGTTCCATTGGGTTATGAAATGTTCATCACATTTTCAATTTAATCATTTGTGTTTGTTTTGTTCTCATTTAGGGGCTATCAAGATTTGTGGTGTTGAGATATTCAAAGGTAATATACTTACATCTCTACGACTTCATTCCATTCCCTTTTTCTTTCACTATTTAAGACAAAACTTAAGTTAACAACGATAATATTGCATAAAACAAATTTCACTATTTTGTTGGTTAATTCAGACTAATTACTGAGTTACTTTTTTTATTATAGGGTCGATTCGTTGGAAAAATAAGACTACACGGAGAAGTAAAATACTAGGATAGCTTAAATAACTATATATTGGAGACTAACTACAAGATTGACGACATCAACGTGAATGAATAATAGTTTTTTTTTCTCGTTTTTTTTTATTCAAATGTATATTTTATTTTGTTATTTGTTTTTTTTTTCATCATTTTACCTTCGAAAAAATAGCAATATTCACCTACTTTGGCTTATTTAATTCATCGACTTTGATCTTTATGTTAACATGTAAATGCCCGTAATCTTAGTACGCAATCAATGATGACTTATTCATAAGGTGAGCTTACTATAAGTTTTGATATTTTATAAAATTTCAATTACTAAAAACACTAGAAATATCACACTCAAAACAAAACATCCAGTGAATTTCACGGGCCACAAAACTAGTTCTTAGCGTTAAGTGTCAACTTGGCAGCATGGAATTGTCAATATGCTTTTTTTTTTCTTTTATTTCTTCTAAATTTTCCCCCCATTTTTTTTCAATGTTTCCCTCCATTATTTCCCTTATATAATCCACTCATCCTTCTACAAATATTACTATACAACCAGTTGTATAATAAGCATTGTACAACCATATACATTAATCCGAGCTTATGTGCAATTTTATTGAGTTTTGTAAAAGTTATTGTTTTTATGTTTAAGTGTGTGAGTTCAAAAACTTTAAAGCATAGCTCAGATTCTTTTTAACAAAGCTCGAAAACTTTAGTACACAGCTCGGATTATACACCATACAACCGTATACAACTGGTTGTATAATCTACTAATTGCTCATCCTTCAATCTTACTCTCTCTTATTCTTTATATTCTTCCACAATTGTTTTTGGGTAAAATTTAGTGGAAGGATGATATGTGGATGTAAATGAAAATAAGAGAGAGAATGTGGGGTCATAAAATATTATAACCACAAAAGATAGATAAAGAAAAAAAGTGGAAGATCTTTGTGAATTTGCCGTTTTAGGAAATATGGGAGATGTTAAAGAATAGGAGGGAATATTTCTTCAATCCTCCAATATTCTTCCCCCTCATTTATTTTTCTCTTATTTTCCTTTAATTATTCATCTCATGTCTTCTTCATCTAGCAATTGGAGAAGGAATGACCCAATTGGAGAAGGAATGACCCAATTGAAGAGTATGAATTTCAAAACCAAATATTTCATTATGCAATGTCTTCTTTTCTTTTAATTATTCATCTCATGTCTTCTTCATCTAGCAATTGGAGAAGGAATAACCCAACTGGAGTAGGAATGACCCAATTGAAGAGTATGAATTTCAACCAAATATTTCATTATGCAATGTCTTCTTTTCCTTTAATTATTCATCTCATGTCTTCTTCATCTAGCAATTGGAGAATGAATGACCCAATTGAACAACTTGAATTTCGAAACCAAATAAAGGAGGGTGAAGAATATTGGAGGATTAAAGGGATGAGTGATTGATTATATAGGGGAAGTAATAGAGGACAGATATGGAGGGAAACATTGAAAAAAATAAGGGGAAAGTTTAGAGGAAATAAAAGGGAAAAAAAAATCATGTTAGCAATTCCATGCTGCCATGTTGGCACTTAGCGTCAAGAATTGACGGTTTAGGCTAGTTAAGTCACAGACGGGAATAACTAATTGAACTTAGGGGTACAAATAGTATTATGTCATACGCAGAGGTATAGTTGGGAAAAGTGAAAATCCAAGAGGCACATTTATTTTTTAAAAAAGTTAAGATGGAGAGAAAAATAATTACAATTGTTACTCAGATGGTGAGATAGTTTTTTTTTTTTTTGTGGACCATCCATTCGGTTTAATCCGGAACCGAGTCGGATAAGATCACTAGGGCGGTAAAGCTGTCCCTCATGAGTTTTAACACTGTTGCATTCTAAGGGCTCGAACACGATACCTCTGAATCAGTTAGAACAACACCTTACCAGTTGATCTAAGTGCTCATGGAGTCATGGGTTAAGATGATGAGATAGTAATAACTTTGATAAACTCACTTTCTTAATTTGTGATGAGTTAGAGGTTAATGGAAGTCAATTTGAGTTAAATATTAAGATGATGGGGAGTATATCCTAGTGTTAGAGCCTAAAGATATAAGTTGTTATCCTTAAATAGTGATAAAATTTGAAAATTATGCGGGTTAGCGTTTATCAATCAAATGCCTCTTCGATGGACTTAATATATCGAGCTGATACTCATTCAGCAACCCAATAAGTTATAAGTTATTTACAAAATATGTTAAATCACAAGTAATAGAAGGTGAAATGACTCCCTGGAAAGTGTGTCGTTGGTCGCTAATAATATTAACCAAGATCAATAGGCTTGAGAATTCAATTAAGACGAGTATGAGAATGGTGAGGATGAGGTAATGATTGAGTGTGGGTGATGATGATGGTGATTGGTGAGGACCTTGTTACCTCCTATGCTCCTTCACTCGAGTTTAATAGATCCTAGCTTTTGATATGGAGTTGTTAATAGTTGGTGTGGTAAAGTTGATGTTCCTTGCCACAACAGTGGTTATTTTTGTGTTGGACGAAGGTTTAACAATAAATTAGTATTGTTACAATATGTCCGTCAATATCATTTTAAAAGGAATCAAATATCCAAGATGACAGAGTCAAAACTGCACATTGTGACTTACAAATGCTCGTTGATTGGAATTGGACTTTAAGAGCCTCTCAAAAAGATGTTACCAATGATGCACCATGTCTTGATCATCTACATTTTATGCAATGTTTTTATCGTGGAACACCTTAGGACAATAGTCGAAGCAGATTAAGGAGTGAAAATATCTCCACTTATTGGCAACATTCCTACTCAATTTAACTTCACACCCTCTTATATGAAAACATGGCATGCTAAACAAAGAGTTTTATATGAAAACATCGCATGTGCATGAAGTTAGAATGTTTGGGAAAAAAATTTCTTAAACCAAAGAGCGAATGAATAACAACCACTACTATAAATACAGACAATTACAACGGCCCTTTAATAACGCTTATTCACGAAAATCACCATAAGACGTTGTAGAATGGATGGCGCGAATTTTACCAAACTTAATTACAACGGTTCTATGTTGTTAACCGTTGTTATTAGTTTTAACAACGGGTCATACTTTAAAAACCGTTGTTAATATAAAAACTAATAACAACGGTTGAATCTGTAATATATTTTAATCGTTGTTAATAATTTGGCGCAAAATTAGTGAAAAGTAATTACAACGGTTTTTTTAGAACCCGTTGTTATTAGGTTGTAACAACGGTTGTAGACTGAATACCCGTTGTTATTAATGTTATGCAAATCTTAAGAACAATAGATTTCTTTATTCTGCTATACGCTATAAAACACAAACACAAGCTAATACTGCTACTATACACTAATATCATCCTCCATTCCTCCCTGATCGTCTCTCTGTCTTCATCTCCGTCTCTATTGTCACCGTCTTCTCTCCCTCATCGTGTTTATCAATCAGGTATATATGTTTCTTAGCAACGCTTATAGATATAGGATTGTATGTTCAATTTCCTGGCCTATGAATGTCGATTATTTTTGAATTTGTGAATTTTTTGGGTTATTATCTAATTTGTTGATAATTTAGCTTAATTGCTTTCCTGAATTTCGTTTATTTGTTTGTCTATTATTGGATTTTTCTTAATTAATTGCCTATATTACGAATGTAGAAAAATGACTCAAACTTGGATGATTGATGCAAATATGAGTGACCGCAACTATAAGGATGGTTTAGCTGAATTTTATGAAGTCGTTTCGAACAATTTCAAAGGTTCTTCTAGTATTGCATGTCCTTGTGAAAGATGTGGTAATATTAGGTATATGGCTTTTCCGGACGTTAAAATACACCTAGAAAAGTGTAGATTTAGTCGATCCTATACACGTTGGATTTTTCATGGGGAACCATTAGAGGACGAGAATAGCTTTGAAGAAGATGATGTTGAGGTACACGAAAGGCCAACTGATGATCCCGAGTTTGCCGAGTTTTTTGAGTTGGAAGAGTTGGAAGCAGAGAAGTTGAATGTTGGGTCTATAGATAATGAAAAGAATGATGATGAGTCGAATGCTTTTGAAGATGTAGGTGATGACACTATTAATTGGGATGACCTTAACAACATGTATGAGAAGTTGTGTGAGTCTGAAGCACCTCTGTATCCTGGTTGTAAGTTCACAAAAATGTCGGCTGTGGTGAAGTTGTATAATATCAAGGGGGCAAATGGGGTGAGTGACACGTGTTTCACTAGTTTTGTAGCCTTGATAAAGGAGTTGCTTCCAGATGGTAATGTTCTACCTGTTAAGACATATGAGGCGAAAAAACTAATAAGAGGAGTGGGAATGAAATATGAGAAAATACATGCATGTCCAAATGATTGCATATTGTATCGGAATATCAAAACTTAACCAATTGCCCTAAATGTTTAGAGTGGCGTTATAAGGATAAGGAAGGGATCCCGGCTAAGGTGTTGTGGTATTTTCCAGTGATACCAAGATTCATAAGGATTTATGCGAATCCCGATGATTCAAAAATGTTAACTTAGCATGAAACAGGAAGAATAAATGATGGAAAGCTAAGACACCCGGTAAATGGTATGCAATGGAAATCGTTCGACGCTAAGTATTCTGAGTTCGGCAATGAACCTAGAAACTTACGTCTAGCGCTGTCCACTGATGGAATGAACCCACACGGAAACATGAGTAGCCAACATAGTACTTGGCCAGTAGTGTTGGCTATTTATAACTTACCTCCATATGTGTGCATGAAAAGAAAGTATTTGATGTTGTCGTTGTTAATTTTCGGCCCTAAACAACCTGGAAATGATATAGATGTCTGTTTGGAACCTCTTCTAGATGATTTGCGAATGTTGTGGGATAGTGGGATAGAAGTATTTGATGCATATAAGAACGAAACTTTCAATTTGAGAGCGATGTTATTGTGTACAATATCTGACTATCCGGCTTATGGCGACCTTTCTGGGCACACAGTTCATGGGAAAGAGGCTTGTCCATTGTGTGGGGAGGATATCGAGTCTGAATACTTGAAGTCTTCTCGTAAGTATGTGTATATGGGAAATAGAAGGTTCTTGTATCATGACCATTGTTATCGCAAGATGCAGAAATCATTTAATGGAAGACAAGAACTTCGTCAACCTCCTAGAATTTTGAGTGGGCATGAATTTTATCAGAAAGTAAAGCATATTGAGATAGATTATGGGAAGAAGAGCGGCTCTAAATTGTCTACTCGTGGGTATAATAAAAGATCCATATTTTTTGATAAACTTCCATATTAGCCTGACCTAGAGGTCAGGCATTGCCTCGATTTCATGCACATTGAGAAAAATGTCTGTGATAATATTATCAATACCCTTCTGAATGTTCCCGGTAAAACAAAGGATAACGCCGCAGCTAGGGAAGATATGAAAATGATGGGTATTAGGCTAGAGTTGGCACCACAGACGAGAGGTAATTTTACATTTTTACCGCCAGCAGCTTATACCTTTTCACGAAATGAGAAAAAAGAGTTATGTGCATGCTTGAATGGAATTAAAGTGCCACATGGTTATTCGTAGAACATCAAAAGCCTAGTGTCGATGTAAGACCTAAAACTCACCGGGTTAAAGTCACATGAATGCCACACTTTGATGCAACAATTACTACCTGTGGCTATTCGTTTCATTTTATCTGAAAAGGTAAGATATGCTATAACTAGATTCTGTCTCTTCTTCCAGTCCATATGTGAGAAAGTCATCGATCCCGATGACGCGGATTCATTGTAGGACCTCGTTGTAACCTCTCTTTGTCAGTTGGAAATGTATTTTCCACCCTCTTTCTTCACTATCATGATTCATCTGACCATTCACTTGGTTAGGGAGATTTTGTACCTTGGGCCCGTGTACTTGAGTTACCAGTATCCTTTCGAAAGATTGATGAAAGTCTACAAGGACTATACATCTAATCGGTATCGTCCGGAAAGTTGTATTGTTGAACGCGCTATTTTAGACGAAGCTCTTTCATATTGTTACGCTCATCTCTTCCCTGAGGATTTTATTGGCGTTCCTAAGAATAGTCATAGTGACTGGATGACCGGAAAAGGTATTAGGGGCCGGGTTGAAAAAATTGTGACACGTGAAATGTTGCATTTAGCACATACGTATGTGCTAAACAACGAAGATGAGGTGCAACCTTATATTCAACAACACAAAGATGAGCTCAAATACGATCACCCAAACAAGACCGAGAAGTGGATTGCAAAGGAGCATACGAAGACGTTTGCAAAGTGGTTTAGGAATATTGTCTTAGAGTGTACGAATCAAACTGGTGATGACATCTCTCCTAGGTTACTACGTCTTGGTTTAGGTCCAAATTCTAGGGTCACCTTTTACAGCAATTTTGCCATTAATGGATATACTTTTTACACCCGCGAGCAAGATGAGTTGAGCACAATTCAAAATAGTAGTGTGAGTTCTGAATTTGAGGCAATGCACTTTGCTACTTCAAAAGATAAAAAGCCTATTTGGGGAAAATGTCTTTATTATGGTGTTATTCAAGAAATATTAGTACTAGATTACATTAATTTCACAATGCCTTTGTTTCGATGTAACTGGGTTGATAACAACATCCATTGTGTCCGAAAGGATAAGATGGGATTTACGCTGGTTAATCTGGGTAAGGTTGGCAATAATAAGGATGATCCTTTCATAATGGCATCCCAAGCTAAACAAGTGTTCTATGTCACCGATCCTATGGATAAGAAGTGATCTGTTGTACCGTCTATAAGGAGTAGTCCATCCGATAATGGTGATAATGATCAGGATGTCGTTTTCGAGGGAATGGATCACTCTACCACTGTATCTTATTTCGACGATGTTGACACTGATCATTAGGACACTGAAAGCATCTATATGCGTGATGGCCATGGTGAAGGTATTTGGGTTAACGAAGAAACTATGACATCCAAGAAATGTCCCCGATCCTGAGATGGTCCATAATGTAAGTTATTACTTCCTCCGTTCTCATATGATCTACCCACTGTATCTTACAATGAAATAGTAGCTTTTATTTTTATTTTTATTTTTTAAATATATATATCTTCCTTTTAGTTTTTATTTTTTTTATTTTTTAAATAACTATCTCCACTGAACAGATTAGTAGAAGGAACTGCATATTTAATACAAACGTACTGGAAATCTTACAAGACCATAGGGTTACACATTATCTTTATTTAAGTTGCCTTTTCATACAGGCCCACAACACTGCTTATGATAGGCGGATACAGACACACACAGTTTGACACTCAACAAATAACACACGACGTTGCTTGGAAGTTTCAGCCTTAGACACAGACACATTTTGTAGGGGTTTTAGGGGTACATTGCTTGGAAAACAGCTACAACCTGGTTGTAGACATCGACACTTTATGACCTGGCCGACTGATGCCCATCAATGATGGTCGCATACGGCACTTGGACATAGTCCACGATATTCTTCAAAAGCTCAGCATCCGAGTCTGTGGCTACCCAGAGGTATGGTTCGAGTGTTGACCTATTCGGAGCATTCCAGTCGTTCCTGCCATGGCCTCTGAGTTGAAACATCATGTCAAGCTTAAATGTTGATTCTGCATGTACATGTGATGTTCCAAACTGAATGAGTAGACTCCCTTTGAATCCCCATGGCCCCCATTGTGGCTTAACTTTGCTGACCGAGTATCCCAGCTCAATAAGCTTATTCCTCAAAGGATTAAAGGGCTTGGCAGCAAATTTTCTATTATCTATATCTATGTGGCCTGGGGCATTCATCAGGACACAGTGATATGGACGACCAATATTTTGAGTCATTTCCAGACCAGTAATTTGATGGTTTAATTTATTTGTGAGTTGTGGGGAGCTAATGGGATGCCTCTTTTCTGAGTTTATAGCAAGTTTGATATGTGTTGTATGTCTTTACCTTTTGGTAGCTTTAAAAAGCCAATAGAACCAATGGTCATTGTTAAAGATTTCCAAATTTTCATGGCATGGTAAATTCTGTAGATATGCAGTATGCATGCATGCTGGTGTTGTCTTATTTTCTTGATCTTATTATTAGATGTGGATGCTGTTGTTGAAATTGCTGAATAATGTTGCAGTATATAGTGCTTCTGCTATTACAGTATGTATTGTTACAGGTTTGGACTGTAATGGAATTACAGTAATATTTTTTTTAAAAAAAGGGTTCAACAATAACAACGGTTATATTTAAATTATCCGTTGTTAATACTTTCAACAATGGTTATATTTACGTTACCCGTTGTTATTACTATCAATAACGGTTATAGTTACATTACCCGTTGCTATTGTTTTCAACAACGGGTGTAGTACCTCTACCCGTTGTCAATGATTTTTTAGACATATTTCATTTTGGCGCAAATTTAGTGAAAATATATTACAACGGGTATATGTTAACCGTTGTAATAAAGTTATGACAACGGTTGACTTTTATTGACCCGTTGTTATTAACATATAACAACGGTTTTGTTTTGAGGACCCGTTGTCAATAGTTTGTCTTCATAAAAAACTAATTTACAAACACATACAACATACCACACAAACACACACAACATCAGTTCAACCGTTGGTATCCTGAGTTTATTATTCTCTCTCCCCCGCTTTCTACATTCTCGTTGCCGGCCGTCGCCCAGTTTCCGATGCCCAGATTCCATTGCCTTCCCTTATAATCCTGCTCGTTCTCTTTATCATCATCATCATCATCATCAGGTATGTTCACTTTAATTTTGTGTTTCATCATTAGGGTTTTAAAACGATCATCTTTTTTGTTTTTCATGCATCTGTTTGTTTTTCGTCTTCTTTGTTATCTTTATCATCCCGCATCATCTACTTCATTCCTCTTATTAGGGTTTAGGATTTTAGAAGCTCAAACTGTTGTTTTAAATTTTCATTCCTCTTTAGGGTTTTAGATAATACTCTGCACGACGTTGTTAAGTTGTTCATTTACTATTTCATTCATATTTGGGTTTTAGGATTATCATGGGTGAAAAAAGAAAAAGAAGTCAAAAGAATAATAAGCGTGGGGATGATAATAAGCCTGGTGAGAGGGTGCTACGAAGTGCCTTGCAGCCCTTGCAGCTATAGCCGCTAAAGAGCCGCTTAAAATAACATGGAGCTCGAAGGGTTTCCCTACTGGTCCAAATGCGGGTTTTTTATCCAGTTGGATTGGATGTTGCACAAGACAGTTTGTGCCTATCCATTTAGATGATGTTAGAAATTTGAATCCAAAATTAGCGGAGTTATACTTGGCTCGTATAAAGGAAGCCTTTGATATTGCCGATGAATGCCATGATAAGTTTTTAATGCAGAAGGCATGGGGTGTCCTAAGGCAGTGGAAGTGTGACGTTGCTAGGGATTGGTTGTATGTGGACAAGGCAACGGGGGAGATGCGTAAGAGCCCACCGACAAACAAGTGTCCCACCATCAGTCAGGAACAATGGGATCTTTTCAAAGCGATGAGAACTAGTGAGAAGTTTCAGGTTAAATATCCTCGCCTTTTAACGATTTACCTGTCATTTTTTAATTAATGAGTTCTTTATATAATCTTTTTATTATCTCATCTACTTGCGCTTTTATATAATTTGAAGGCCGTTAGCAGAAGAAATCGTGCTAACATTTCATGCAAGAAGGGGAAATGATGTGGTTCTCGAGGCGATTCTGATTGATAGAAAGATGACCTCGTAAGTAGCATGCATTCCCCTGTGAGATTTGATTTTTTTAATCACACTTGGACTTGATACACATTTACATGTATAACTGTTACCATGTTAATGTGTAGGTGACAAAGGGAGTGACCGACTTGGATCAGCATATAACTTATAAAGAAGGGCACACGCTTAAAGGATCCCGGTCGCGTGACAAATATGATGAGGAAGTGTTGGCCAACATAGTAAGCATTATTTTATTAAGACGAGTTCATTACTAACTTTATTATTTTAGTCACAAATATAATTTGAAGTTTATTTAATATATTATAGGACAAGGTATTGAAGGAGGTAGAAGAAGGGAAATTCACTCCCAATAGTCATGATGAAGTTCTTACTAGAGCGATCGGCCGACCCGAACATCCAGGTCGATTGAGGGGCGTCCCGTTACAGATTGGAGTAACCAAATATTATGGGACAACTGCCCCGAAAAAGAAGAAAAGGAAGACTAAGGCTGAGAAGGCTGACACGGTACCATTTATTCTATTATTTTCATTTAAGTTCAATTCAAATGTTATTGATGGGATACAAATTGCTGAAACATTACATTCTTGGCACGCAGGTTCAGTTATTGGCATCCGTACTACTAAAGATGAATGCTGGAGGCAAGCCTTCCGAAGAAGAAGTGAAGATGATGAAGGATGTCATTAAAGGGGGTAATAAGGTACAGCAGATTAGTCAAGAGGCCGAGAACACTACTACCTTGTCAATACATGAGAAGGAAGTATCGATCAACGAGATTCAGAAAGATCAGGTACCTAATGCTTCTGAAGTTGTAACAACTAAAGCTGATCAGGTACCTAATACTTCCTTATTTTTCTTTTCTTTTTTTTGGGTAAGATCAGGGGGTGTGTTCCCTGCCAGCTCTAATGCTATAACTTCTGACATCGTGCCATTGGTTAATTTTATTAGGTAAATAATGAGTCTAAAAAGGAGATGCAACTTGAGAAGACGGATGATGGAAAACAGCAGTATACATCCCCTTTAAGTCAGTTCACTGTTTTCAGTAAGGTATGCATGAAGTGTTTAATTAGTTAAATTTATATGAATTCTATTAAATTTTGAGATATAATAATGTATGTGTATTTTTCAGGCCGTAAACAGGAGGGTAGTTATTCTTGCTGACCCTAAATTTGAGAAACCAATTGTGCGTGTTGGCCGGGCTCTCGTAGAAGTGCCCACCAAATCTGCAGCGGAAACTGTAGTGATTGTTCATGGCAAAAAACTTTTGCCGAATCATAGAAAAGTGGAGATAACTGAAATCTTTCCAGTCCATGAAAACTTTCAACTGCCCGTCCCAGTTCGTGACGACATTACCATTCTGGGAGATGCGGTTGGAAGTTTCATCCAATGGCCTGAATCTTACATCTTCCTGGCTCGTTCGTCTCCGCCTCAGCCGAAAGCAGTTGGGGTTAGAAAAAATACCTTTATATGTTAAATTTTTAATTGCTGAATGTTTTTATATGTTAAATTTATATGTTATTTTTTTTGTAGGGAACAAAAAAGCCGGCTAAGGCGGATAAGCCTAAGTCCACAGATATGCCAACTACCTCGTCGAGACAACAACTTGATGAGGTATTTAATTAACTTCTCCATTTTTTTGAAAACCTCCCTTTATTTATATTTTTTCTGTATTTCTAAAAAGCATGGAATTTTTTTGTAGAGAACAAAAAAGCCGGCTAAGGCGGATAAGCCTAAGTCCCCAGACATGCCAACTACCTCGTGCAGACAACAACTTGATGAGGTATTTAATTAACTTCTTCATTTTTTTTAAATACCTCCCTTTATTTATATTTTTTCTGTATTTCTAAAAAGCATGAAAATTTTGTGTAGGGGACAAAAAAGACGGATAAGCCTAAGTCCCCAGTCATGCCTGCTACTACTATCCATCATTGAAAGAGCAGGTTGATGAGGTATTTAGTTAAGTACTCTTTTATTTTTATTACTCCAACTAGCTAGCTAGGATATGTTACATTTGAATTTTTTATTATTTTAATTATCTACATGTGTAGGCTGGTGGAGGAAGCACAAAATCAGAGAAGCATTATTTCCCCGAACTGAAAGATGTTAGGAGTTTAAACTCCACAAAATATTCTGGAAAGGATTACATGCTAAAAGTAAGAACGGTGACGATGAGGAAACTGCATTCAGAGGCTAGCAATCTCATAGCAAACGAGCAATTGATAATTATTCCGCTCGAGGAGCATATTGTAGGGGTTGAGCGGAAGCAATTATGTCATGGGAGATGCTAGCCATTTGGGTTGGCCTAGACGAGATTGATGTCCAACACCTATTTGTTTGGATGAAGTAAGTTTCTTAATAAATCATTTCATATTCTAATATTCTGACTACTAGATAGTGTTTTAAATACTGAAATTAATACCGTAATAATGTAGGATATTGAAATTGAGAGTGATCCCCGAGAACAAGATTCCATGTGATCAATACGGATTCCTGTGCCCCTATGTTTTATCTATGCATATCACGATTTTTTCGTTCAAAGCTCGGGTAGATTATATTGCTCAGCAATTGGCGACAACCAAGAAGCTGGTTTTTGCCCCTTATAATGAAAACGGGTAATAAACAAATTAATATAACGTTTCCCCCTACAATTGCATTTTCATAACTAATATATGTACTTGTTAATAATGATGATGTCTCTTGATGTAGGACTCATTGAGCGCTAGCAGCCATCATGCCGACGAAGAAGAAAGTTTTTTGGTTGGACTCTTTGCATGGACAACCAAGCGAGACTTTTAAGGGCTTGATCATTAAGTAAGTTTATAATACTGATTTATTTATAATAACATTAAGTTTCAATTTTTATTTATAGCAAAAAGCTCATTTTTGCCCCTAAAAAAATGAGTTTCTGCCTCCTTTTTTTTTTATAAAAAAAAGGGTCTTTGACAAGAAAAGAGCTAACGAGCAGGATCAACCCACGAAAGATTCTGATGATGGCCTTACTTTTATTGCGATAACAGGGGTACGTGCTCAAATACAATACCTTAAGTGCAAAAATATGTGTTTAGTACTAATACAATACCTAAAGTTCAAGATTCTGATGTGAGCCTTCTCTCGTCTCTTTGTTTTTATGTAATAATAGGTCCCTCGCCAGCCGGATAGCATACAATGTGGATACTACGTTTGTCGGTTCATGTTGGAGATTATTATGTGAAGATATATCCTTATTCCATAAAAGGTTAGTAATTTAATAATGTGTTTATTACTTTTTTTTAAATTAGAGCTGATGTTGTCTTGCTTGATGCTATACCATGATGTTGCTATGCTGATTGATGTATGTTGTTACAATAATGTCTTGTCTTTGTTTTTTCCGCAGTATGTAATAGATGCGCCACAAGACCTTCAGCAGTACAAATGGCAACATATAGACGAGGTAAGAGACATGTTGGGCAAATACGTCTTAGAACATAGCAATGCTGAAGGCTAAATGCATGATACTCAGAGCTTAGATCAGCTTAGTAAATTTTTTGTTGAAGTTAGGGAATGATCTTAGTCCATGTAAAGTTAACTCCTTGTAAGTGTGTGTGTATATATATATATATATATATATATATATATATATATATATATATATATATATATATATATATATATATGTGATGCTGTTGTGGTTGAATTAAATCTATTGAGTTCTGATGAACCCAGCTGTTATTTAGGCTGGTGCTGATATATGGTACTGCTGATATATGCAGGTTTTTGAATGGCATGAAACAAATTTAATTTTTAAAAAAATTAAGAGTTCGTAATAAAAACGGTTACTAAAACAAAAACCGTTGTAAATACCGTTCACAAATACCCGCCATAATATTCAACAACAGGTTTTAAAATAAGAACCGTTGTAAATACCTTTCACAAATACCCGCGCATAATATTCAACAACAAGTTTTAAACGAAGAACCGTTGTTACTACCCCTTTCAACAACGGTTATTTAGCGTATAACCGTTGTTAAAAGTCTTCACAATTTTGGTGGGAAAGATACAACAACGGTTATTTATATGATAACCATTGTTATATTATTCCCACCAAATTTTTGAAACACTTTCCACAATGGCTTACTCGCAACAACAATGGCTTTTAACCGTGGTGAATACTTTCGACAACGGTTTTAGTAAATAACAAAACCGTTGTAAATACCTTTTACAACGACCGCTTTAACAACGTCCGCTTTTTGTTTTTACAACGGTTTTTACCCGTTGTTATAGCCTGTATCTGTAGTAGTGAACTAGTTACTTAATAATGATAATGTGGCCTCATTCCATGTAAATACTTCGATATAGGCTTAACTTTTGTAATTATTTTGCTTTAGAACAACATTTAAGAACAAAAAAACAGCAACTCTCCTATAAGACCATCTTATAGTATAGGACTGGCCTAAAAGGAGATAATCCCAAAGAAAATAATTAAATTTATTTTAATGACCTGGCATTTTATGATGAAAACTAACATATCTAAATATGCAATTTATCAATACAAAATTTTAGGTTATCAAAAAAATATTTTTTTTACAACTTTATTAACTAATTTATTTGGGTTTTAGTTATTGGGCTAGTCTTATGGATAAAGCGGTCTTACACAATTCAAAAACCAACTAGAACTCTTGCCTCGACCCCCTCCCTCGGACCTAACCTTTCGTGGTAGAGCGCCACCAATCGGCGACGACCACCTCTCCGCCACAACTCAACCTTTGAATTTTGAAAGGATATCTGCTCTCTAGTCTCTACCCTTCCACGAAAAATGGGTTTCAGCCATTTACTCAAGATGATAGACGCTTAACCAGAATCAAACTCAATCTCCATTGTCACAGTCGCCGCCGTGAGGCCCATGACCCATCCCGCCACCCCACTACTACAGATACAGGGGATAACAACGGTTAATAACCGTTGTTATAGAAAAAAGTGGGCGTTGTTGTTTGATCCGTTGTTAAAAGTTTTCACAATGGTTACGTTTTCTGATAAAAACCGTTGTCAAAAGTTTTAACAACGGTTTATAACCGTTTTGCCTCGACCCCCTCCCTCGGACCTAACCTTTCGTGGTAGAGCGCCACCAATCGGCGACGACCACCTCTCCGCCACAACTCAACCTTTGAATTTTGAAAGGATATCTGCTCTCTAGTCTCTACCCTTCCACGAAAAATGGGTTTCAGCCATTTACTCAAGATGATAGACGCTTAACCAGAATCAAACTCAATCTCCATTGTCACAGTCGCCGCCGTGAGGCCCATGACCCATCCCGCCACCCCACTACTACAGATACAGGGGATAACAACGGTTAATAACCGTTGTTATAGAAAAAAGTGGGCGTTGTTGTTTGATCCGTTGTTAAAAGTTTTCACAATGGTTACGTTTTCTGATAAAAACCGTTGTCAAAAGTTTTAACAACGGTTTATAACCGTTTTTAAAAGAAGTCATTGTATTGAATAATATTTTGGTGGGAAAGTAATAACAACGGTTTTATATCATTAAACCGTTGTTGTAAGTATTTTAACAATGGTTTATACCCGTTGTTGTTACAAACTACCCATTGTGAAAAGAGTGAGTGGGAAGGTAATAACAACGGTTGTATGTAATACACTCGTTGTTGATAGAGTGCGCGCGTTTAATAGTTTACTGCAGGGAAAGTAATAACAACGGTTTTGTTAATATTAATCGTTGTTATTGTTATTTTTTTTTATAAAAAAATTACAATTTCATTGCATTTCTTTCCAAAACCTGCATCAAGAAGTTACAGCAGCTGCAACAACAAATAACCACATCAGCAGCATATAACAACATCAACTATATGTTATCCAAACTAGCATACCTAGATTAAATCAACAGTTTCAACTAAATAGAAATTTCGACGAACTAGTAAGGGTGATGCAATTTCTTTCGCTGCTTGATGTGTCAGGGTTGGCAAATCCCACAACATCTCATTTACTTGTTTGTTTTGAATATCATTGAGTGAATTAAGATGGGCGCGCTGCAATACATTTTTTCTTTGGTGAACATGCATGATAAATCTCGCTGCCTCATTATCCGTCATAAAGCACTTGCATCTTTGGGAAATTAGTCTACTATTCCTATGCATTATCCTCACGCCATTGACATCACTGCCGCGTAAAGTTTGGAGGTACGCCAACAGAACACGAGGTGAATTCGAATAAAAAAGAAACAGCTCAGCCCAAGATTTACTTACCGTGGCCATGTTTGCCCTATCCGAACAACTATCAAGAAGGTGGAAGAATTTTGAACTGAGATTTGGATAAGTTAAAACATCATATTGGGATTGGTTCCAGCTGCAATTGAACTCGACTTCTTTATGTTGACCAAACCAACCAAGAGCATTATCTGTTTTTGCTTTGACATAATCTTCATGGAAGAGTTCTCTATATACATCCAGATTATTGACTACCCAGCCTTTGCACCAATTTTCCATATTTCATGTATGCATAATGGTAGAAATGAGATTTGGATCAGTTATTACATCCACTCCTACACACAAAATACAGTAAGTGACATTTTTCTGTATGCATATTGCCATTGTTTTATGAAGTTTAGATTTTATTTACATGCTAAGTAGGTAACATCTTACTTAATGGCAATTAAATAACTTAATTACATAATAGAAAATTTTCACAATGACAATAAGAGTTTCAAACTCAAAGAAGAATTTGCTAATTTAACAATCGAATTTACAAACTACTATAAACTGTAGAAAAGTTATGTCGGCTAAATGTCAACAATTTCCGAGCATAAAACTCATCAACAACAACAATTTTTTTTTTTTTGGGAAAAAGTAAGCCTTTCATTGAAATACTTACTCATATAACCATCTCAGGATCGGTGACGTTTTTTGGGTGGCAAAGTTTCTTCGTTAGCCCAAATACCTTCACCATGATCATCACGCATATAGATGCTTGGAGTGTTATCATCGTCAACATTTGATATCTTACGGTGATTCAGTCCCTCAAATACGACATCCTGATCATCATCATCACCACTATCGGGTGCACCCCGTCTACTCCTTATAGTACAACAGACCACTTCTTATCCATAGGATCGGTGACATAAAACACTTGTTTAGCTTATGATGCCATTATGAACGGATCATCCTTATTTCCAACCTTATCAAGATTCACCAACGTAAATCCCATTATATCCTTTCGAACACCATTGTTGTTATCTACCCACTTACATCGGAATACATGTATTTTTAAATCAATGTAATCTAATTCCAATATTTCTTGAATTACACCATAATATTGCATTTTTCCCCAAATAGGATGTTTATCTTTTGAACTAGCAAAGTACATCGCCTCAAATTCAGAACAAACAACACTATTTTGCATTGTGCTCAACTCATCTTGCTCGCGGGTGTAAAAAGTATATCCATTAATGGCAAAACCACTATAAAAGGTTGCTCTCGCATTTGGACCTAAGCCGAGACGTGGTAACCTAGGAGATATTCCATCACCATACTGATTCTTATAATCTAAAACAATATTCCTAAACCACTCTCCAAATCTCTTGTTATGCTCGTTTGAAATCCACATCTCGCTCTTGGTTGGATAAACGTCTTTGTGCTCATCTTGGTGCTACTGAATATAAGGTTGCACCTCATCCTCGTTGTGAAGCACGTACGTACTTGCTAAATGCAACATGTCACAATTTTTTTCAACACGATCCCTAATGCGTTTTCCCGCCATCTAGTCACTATGGCAATTCTTAGGAACTCCAATTAACTCGTCACTGGAGAGGTGCGCGTAGCAATATGCAAGAGCTTTATCGATAATAGCGCACTCAGCAAATACAACCTTTTTGCCGATACCGATTAGATGTGTAGTCCTTGTACACTTTCATCAATCTTTCGAAAGGATACTGGTATCTCAAGTACACGGGGCCAAGATACAAAATCTCCCTAACTAAGTGAACAATCAGGTGTACTGACACGGCTGTCGCAACCCTATCAAAAATAAACCAACCGGCTCTAACTAATATAGCAGAGGTAAGTCGGGTATCGTACTCCACAGGGAGGCGGTCACTATCTACTCATTATTCAGTCTGTCTACGGTCACAAAATGGGGGGTTTTGATTTGGTTGTTTTGACTAAACTAATGTACTGAAATAAAAGGCAATAAAAGAGACAACAATAAAAATAGCAAGGATGAAATAAGATGTAATCAAATAAAGAAAAAGATGCCAGGATGTCGGTTCACTATGATATCACACAAATCAGCTAAAGGTAAGGTCAGTCGGTCTGATGTGAGAAGAGTAGTGGAAAGGTCCTTTCGGTCCGCTATCCGCCCTAGATTCTTCCTAAATAGCTTCCACTCTGATTAGGGTAGTCTATTGTTCATAGCAGGTCTGTTCATTCCAATCTTCTGATCCAGGTCTGAATTTAACCAGTTTAATTACTTTAGTTGCGTGCACTCAACCTAATAATTACTATTAAATTGCTATAAAATAATTCTCACAACAAGAATCTCCTAAACTAATTATCGCGTCATTGCTTTACTATCATGGCTCCCCTAATCCTAGCACTAAGGGAATTAGCTACTCATGACGATAAATAACACAACAACAATTAATAAATCTATAGCAAACATGGTAAAAAGATGATTAAAGAGAAACCGCATAAACTTAATAACAATATTAATAAGAACAGAAATTAAAGAACAAGAATTAAATGTTGCAAAGGAATTAACTTGAATAAAAGAGAGTAAAGACAGTAAAGAGAAATTACAAAAGTTCAGATCCGGAAAATAGAAAGGCAAAGCTACGTTGACAAGAGTACTTGAGTTCAGAAACTAATGACAGATTAAAGGTTGATAATTTCATCCTCTAAACCAAATTACGTCTTTCCTTTATATAGGAAAGATATTTTATTCCTAAACACTTAACTTAAAATAAATAAGATAATAAGTTCACGCAAGAAAAATTCCGCGTTGTTATAACAAACTGGTCGATCGAGTACTTTGAAACTCCTGGATCGACCATCTTCCAGGCAAAACCTATCGATCGAGTACTAAAACTACTCGATCAAGGAACACCATTATGCCACCTCTCTATCGAGCACAACAGGGTCTCGATCGAGGACTATTCACCATCCACAAGCTCTCGATCGAGCACATTAGCCAGCCAAACATCTCGATCGAGTCAACTGCCACTGAAATAGGCCAAAGGACGTATGGTTTATCTTCCAAGGCAACTTCACACATCCCAAGACAATAGCATTCTCGCTCCAATTCTTCTATCTCCTAAATGCGAGCTAAAAGGACATCAAAAGGCTCAATTCTGCTTCTTTCAGGTCCATTCCTGTAATTAAAGCCAAACGAACCAAAGTAGACTATTCGGGGCATTTTTTACACTAAAACTACGGAAATTACATGGAAATGCGTGCAAATAAGACTTAAAAAGATTATATAAAATGCACGCATCAAATCTCCCCAAACCAAACCTTTGCTTGTCCCCAAGCAAATTGTATGCAACAAACTAATGGAATGGAATAAAACTCAGAGCTATCTACAAATCGTCTACTTAAACCAATTTAATGCAAACAAACTAACACTTATAGCAAAAACTGTCAAATGCAAACGAGTTGTAATATGTTTATAATAAAGTGGGAGGTGCAGTAAAATTAGTCGGTAAAGCCGGTTGAGAGACAGATGGTGTGTGTGTAGGCATGGGCATGGGCGCGGACGCGGGTGTGTGCCCAGCCTGTGTAGGTCGAGACCCCTCTCCGACTTCCCTAACAGCGGGGGAAGTCCTCTTCCGCTTCCTAGAAGCGGAAGGAGTGAAGTCAAGGAGGTAAGAAGGTGGAGGTGGTGGTAGTCTACCCGTCACAGTAGTCAAAGGTGAAAGAGTAGGTAGAGAGGGTGAAGGTAAAGTCACGGACGGGGAAGTGCCTATCTTCCACCTCCTATGGTCAGCTGCCAGCCAGTTCATAGAAGGCATGACTGAAATGTCGATGACATTATCCTTATCTAAATAAGGAAGACCACGGGGAAATTCTGGGAAAAGGCGGCGGGCGACTCACTAACCCACCACAAGTTATCGTCCCCGATACTTTTGACCCGACAATGTTAAAATGCTGAGCTGTCAAGTTAGCAATGTTAAAAACAAATGGGGCACCGCTATCAATGTTCAGATACCCGTCTAAAATGGACAGCTCGGTATAATTAACATTTTTAGGCTGATGACGACCAAAAATGGTCTCTCCTAGCAGACGGAGAAAGTAACGGGCTGGGGGTAAGTAGACGTGAGCACCACGTCGCTGACCGTAGGGAGTGTGCGCATGTGAAGTCCATATATGAGGCATGAGCTTCCTAGGAGACTCGATCAAACCGTCACTAACTATTCCTAACTGATACCGTCGTTTAGTACCAAAAGTAAATACCTAAAATAACTAACAGAAGCTAGTGGAAGTAGGGTCGATCTCCACAGAGAGATGGGAAAATGTGTGCTAAACTAAGTCCGTCTGAGTAACTATTTCTTGGGGGTTTTAAAGGTTTATTCTAATCTACGGAGATTAAAAGAGGAATGAAGTAAAAAGAGAAATACAGTAGAAAGAAACAGCTAGGACAATCGGTTCACCATGATTCTCAAGGAGTTGAGTCTAGGGTCTTAGGTCAATGCAAATTCGATCTGCAGGGTAGTGAAAAGGTCCTTCCGGTCCGCTATTCACCCTAAAACATTAATAACTTAGCTTCCGCCCTCATTAGAATACTCTAATGTTCACTGCAGGTCTTACCACTTCTAATCTTCCGATCTAGGTCAAGGTTTACCAGAGTTAATCATCTAATTGCGTCGACTCAAGCAGACAAGTATAATTAATTGCAGTGATTAACAACACAGATCTAATTCACACTAAACCCTAATCACCTTTCATGATCTCCTTAATATCATGGTTCCCCTTTGTCCTAGTAAGGGAATTTAGCTATGCATAATTATTGAACAAACAACAACATTACATAAACTGTAAGAATTAAACATAATTAATAAACTAAGAAGAGAATAAGAAAAGCAGGGAATTTAAAGGAATGAGAACAATAAAACAAAAGTAATTAATTAAGAGTAGAGAATATCGATTACAAGGGAAGAGCAATAGAGAATTAGGTTTTCAAGTGTAAAGTTCTAAGAGAGAGTAGGCGAGAGAGAAATCGAAGAAGAGAAGAAGAGAGAGAGAGTCCTAATGAGTGTCGTCCTTCTTATTTATTCCTAATTACCCAAAAAGGAAATCTCGAGAATAACTCAGAATCCGCATAAAAGACCAAAGCTCTCGATCGTGTGAAATGAAACCATTCGATCGAGGATGAAACTCGGCAAACCGTTTGATCGAGTAAACAGGGTGGTCGACCGAAGACTTCAAAAGACGGCCATCTCAATCGAGTAAAGGCAGAACTCGATCGAGGAATTCCAAGAGAATAATGCATTCGATCGACCATTTTAAGTAGCCAAATGGGTCGATCGAGCTATATCAGCACGAGTGGACTTCTTGAACACCTTTCGAAGCCATTCACGAATCTCCAAGTGATAAATTCCAAGCTCTGATCCCTCCTTTTCCAAAATGCATGAGATTGGGACAGATTCAGGCTCAATTTTGCTCATTTCTAGTTCATACCTGCAATTAATACAAAACAAACCAAAGTAGACTATTCGGGGGAATTTGTAGCTAGATGCCACGTAAATAACATAGAAATGCGTGTGAATATGAGGTAAAAACCTTATATAAAATACACGCATTAAATCTCCCCAAACCAAACCTTTGCTTGTCTCCAAGCAAACTATGAATACAACTAAAGACAACTAATGGAATAGGACCAACTCATCAGCTACAAATTGTCCACCCAAACCAATTTAATGCAACGACTAACAAAGTGACAATAAGCAAGTGAACCAAGTGGTGTTAGTCCAGTGGTAGCCGGGTTAAACCTTAAAGCTTGCAGAAATGCAGGAGTTGAGAGGTCCCGGGTTTGACTACCAGTTGGGGCGATGATCACTTGGCCACTGCAGCCCCCGAAGGGGGTGGCTTACATGGTCCATGTGGTGGTGCGGGAATGCATGGGCCCGGGGGGGACTCAACCCCCTCGTCATAAAAAAAAGACAATAAGCAAGTGCAAACGAATTAAATCAATGTTAAACTATCGATCCGTCGACCTTGCAAGACTCAAATATATCGGACTCTAATGGGTCACTCATCACACCAACCGTACATATGAATTCCAACCAATCAGGACCGAGACATACGCCGAGGACTTACATATAATGTGAAGTGAGGTTATTGGGTAAAAAGGGGCAAAATAAATTTGGATAAGTGGAGATAAAGTCAAGCCAGTACAACCATAACCAAATAAGAGAATCATCCCACTTCACTACTCAAAATAAAATGTAGAATTGTGCCATTGTGGCAAAACATCACTCACATCAACGAAGGACTCCCTATAAGAAGTAATGATAAGCATGGGAGTACTATTCAACGATCTCATTCGCATATGTATTTTTCTTTTTCGTTCTTTCTTTCATCATATTTATTTTTCAATTCATTTCTTCAGTTCATACCACCAACTTCAACTCTTTCAAAGCGAGCCAAATAGACAAGGGTAACAACATACCCGCGAAAACCACTGGAACTAGCTTGACAGGGCAGGCTAAGCTTGGATGTAGTTAAGGGGTCAGAAGGCAAATTTGGCTATTGTGAAGTTTATGGGTAGTAATGAAAGAAGGGATTGTAAGTTACCTCTCCACGTGTGTCACCACCACAAACTGAATGCATACAGGTACCAAGAAAAGAGCGTCATGCACGTGCAAATTGATGTTACATGCCTTATAGAGAGTACTACTGTAATACTCCGTATTTATAAGTCTTGGGGTACTCTATCGAGTAGCCCTTACTCTGTCGAGTAAGGGTAAGTTGCGAGATAAAATAGTTTCTGACCTGTTGGGTACTCGATCGAGTAGCTGGGGTACTCGATCGAGTAAGGGGGTACTCGATCGAGTACCTTGGGTACTCGATCGAGTGTCCGGTTTTACGGGGAGTTTTCTCGGGTTTTGTTAATTATGCGATTAAGGTATTTAAGCTTCGTCGACATTGTTTTAAATCACTTTTACAAAACCTAAAACCCTGTTTAAGAGAGAAAGCAACCAGTTCATCTTCCTAATCGCATCCTTAGCAATTCCGGAGTTCGAGACGGTCGGTTCGTGTCGTTGTTTGTATCGTTGAGTTCCCTGCGTCGAGGGTAAGCTTTTAATATAATTTTTATAATGTTTTGTTAAGTTTGGTTAAACCCTAATTTAGAGATTGGGGGTTTTGTGTGTAGTTTGTGATGTGTAGCCTCTATGTGTTATATGATAGGAGGAGGGTTCGTAGAAGAGACTTTTTGATACAAATTTGTTGATACCGTCGATGTTGTGCTTTCAGGTAGGATTTCCTACTCAGTATTAGTCCCATAATGGGATGATTGTTGATGTGTTGAGATTGATTATTTGATATAGTAATTGTATTGTGACGGCTGTGATTGTGATTGTGATTGGTTGTCTATGGTTCTCGAGATGCGTTCTCGGCTGAGTGGAGTCACTTGCGGGAGTGGCTTCACGCCCTAGTTTCGCCCTTCGTGGAACCCGCCACGGAAGGGGATGTGCACATTAATGGGACAGGGTTATCGCTCGGTATGATGAGCGGGGCTTAGGTGGGAACGGCTACGGTCCCCCACTGGCAGGGCTGGTCCAGTGGACAGTCAATGATTGAGATAATTGGAATTGGTTGGTTGTGTGTGTGACAGTTAAGCTGTCTGTTTATCTTATTGTTGATATATGTATTGAATTGTGTGATTAGTACTGACCCCGTTTAAATGTTTTAAAAACTGTGGTGATCCATTCGGGGCGGTGAGCGAGTTATTGAGCAGTGTGATATGACGCGTATGGGATAGCCGGGATGAGTCATCACGTGGCTGTTAGAAGTCTTCATTTGTGTCGACGAAGTCTAGTAGCTTTGATAGTTTAGCTGTAGACCGTATGAGAAGCTTGTAATTCCTTTTATTAGTTTTGGTTATAACATGTAATCGCTTAATCTATAATTACTTTAAAAGTACGTTTCTTTATTGTCTTATGATATTCAGTACCTCGGGCAACCGAGATGGTAGTATCCTTATACCTGAGTGGTCCTGGTAAGGCACTTGGAGTATGGGGGTGTTACAACTACTCACATCCTATATGAAACTGGTCATGAATGTCACCAGTTTATCAAGCTCTAAACCTTAGAATGTATATGTAGCTTGCCAATAAATGAGTCAAGTCTATTCGTTCAGATAAGTTTAAACCAAAAACTTGTATATTATGCTTATCACCATGCCAACAAAATGTTAAGAATATGCAAGGCAGGGGTAAAAGACTTAAAGTAGCATAAAATTTCAACGTTCCGACTCAACCTAAATGTAAAAGTAAACGTGATTTTTATGAATTTTATACGATTTTTGTGAGATTTTTGTAATTAAAGTAACAATGCATGCGGAAATAGATGAACGGGCAAACTGAAATGCAACAAAACAACATGCAGACACAGATATGGATGCATACCTCCCCAAACCAAACCGTACAATGCCCTCATTGTACCAAAAACAGGGAAAGGAATGCAAACTGAAGGGAATAGAAGAATGGGACTCGGAAAACTTACAATATAGGTGTGAAGTAGGGACCTCCCAAAACCGACCATGATCATGGGAGGTCGCAAATACCCCATTAACGTTGCAGCATGTGAGATATATCAGCAGGACTCGATCGAAAGGGCAGAAGAGCTCGATCGAGTAGAATAGGTGTCAGAAGTTCTAGATCGAAGAGGAGAGGCGCTCGATCGAAAAGGCTGATTTGGCAGGCACTCGATCGAGAAGAGTAGGTGTTCGATAGAGGAGAATGATCAGCAAAAACGTTCGATCGAGTAAAAGGAAGCTCTCGATCGAATAGTTCGCGTGTGAGGCCTATAAAACGCAACAAAGAAACTACGAAACTAACAACACAACTCAAATGTTCAGCGATTGTTTGTAAAACTAGAAGCTAAGTACACAAAACACTTCAAAAATTTTAAACAAAATAACAACAAAAACAGGCCGGGTTTCCTCCCGGATAGCGCAGATTTAAGAGGTCCCGCACGACCTTTTGACTTCAATTATCTGGTTCATCAGGATTGTCGAAGTAGAGAACTTCAACTCTGACATCCACGTCATTTGCATCATGGTAATGCTTCACATATTGCCCAGTGACTTTAAACCTGTTGCCCTCAGAACTTTCAATTCAACGGACCCAAATTTGGTAACACCAGTCACCGTATAAGGGCCACTCCACCTGGACTTCAGCTTACCAGGAAACAAGCGCAGTCGGGCATTAAACAGCAACACCTTCTGCCCGACATGGAATTCTCTAGGTATGATCCGTTTGTTGTGCCATCTCTTCGTTTTCTCTTTATAAATGCGCGAGCTATCATAGGCATTTAGCCTAAACTCTTCCAGCTCATCTAGCTGCAATAAACAATTATGACCGCATAACTTAGGATCATATTTCAAGTCACGAATAGCCCACCAAGCCTAATACTCTAACTTAATAGGTAAATGACAGGACTTCCCATAAACCAACCGATATGGTCCTATAAGCCCATAATGTGTCATCCAATTTAAGACTCCAATCCTTCCGTGATTTAGAAACTACCTTAGCCAAAAGCACTTTTAGTTCCCTATTAGAGACCTCAACCTGCCCACTAGTTTGGGGATGGTACCCAAAACCACGACGATGTTGAACACCGAATTTAGACAATATAGAATTGAGTTTCTTTTCCTTAAAGTGCATTCCCCCATCACTAATGACAACCCTAGGGACACCAAATCGAGGAAAAATAATCTTTTTGAACATCTTAATCACAGTCTTGGCATCACAATTAGGTGAAGCAATCGCTTCCACCCATTTAGACACATAATCTACTGCTACCAAAATATACCTGTTACCTTTACTAGATGGGAATGGTCCTTGGAAATCAATGCCCCAGACATAAAAAACCTCGACCTATAGAATTCCATTTTGTGGCATCTCTTGTCTCTTAGATATATTCCCAAAGCGTTGGCAAGTATCACAAGCTGAAACAAACACTTTAGCATCGGCAAATAAAGTAGGCCAGTAAAAATCAGATTGAAGTACCTTAGCCACGGTACGGGACGGACCGTGGTGACCAACATAAGAGGATGAATAACAGCCTTATAAGATTGCTTTGGTCTACCACTGTTGAATACACCGTCTGTAGAGACCGTCTGCACACTCCTTAAATAAATAAGGATCATCCCAAAAGTACCGCTTAGCATTATAAAGAAAACGCTTCTTCTGCTGATAAGAAAGGTCGGGTGGCAGCTCGCCACTGACAACATAGTTAGATATATCTGCATACCATGTATCATGGTTAGTGCTAGACAAAATAGAAAATAAGGAATCATCGGGGAAAAGAATCATCAATAGGTAAGGAATCCTCTCCCTCCTGCTGCGATAATCGCGACAGATGATCAGCTACCACATTCTCTGCACCCTTCTTATCTTTGATCTGCAGATCAAATTCCTGGAGAAGAAGTATCCATCTCAAGCTCTCAGCAATCGTGATTTAGCTTCCTTCTTAGCAAGAAGGTGTCTCAACGCTGCATGGTCAGTAAAAACAGTGACTTCTGACCTTATCAAATAGGAACGAAATTTCTCCAGCGCATAAACCACAGCTAACAACTCCTTTTTAGTGGTGGTGTACTTCACTTGAGCCTTATCCAGAGTTTGGCTTGCATAATAGATTGCACTCAAAGCTTTGTCTTTCCGCTGGCCTAACACCGCTCTTAGTGCATAGTCACTAGCGTCGCACATAATTTCAAACGGCAAATCCCAGTTAGGAGGCTGAATAATCGGTGCTGAAATCAAGGCCTGCTTTAACTTGTTAAAAGCAGAAAGACACTCGTTAGTAAATACAAAGGGGGCATCCTTAAGCAACAGCTGTGTAAGTGGTTTAGCAATTTTTGAAAAAACCTTAATGAACCGGCGATAAAAGCCAGCATGACCAAGGAAACTCCTCATTCCTTTAACATTAACAGGAGGAGGTACTTGCTGAATCACTTGCACCTTTGCTTTATCAACCTTAATACCCCTATTAGAAACCAAGTGCCCTAAGACAACTCCCTCGTTGACCATAAAGTGGCACTTCTACCAGTTAAGCACAAGGTTAACCTCAATGCAGCGCTGCAACACTTTATCAAGGTTAGACAGACAATTAGCAAAATCACTTCCATAGATGCTAAAATCGTCCATAAAGACTTCCATAATAGACTCTATATACTCAGAAAATATCCCCATCATGCACCTTTGAAAGGTGGCAGGGGCATTACACAAGCCAAAAGGCATCCTGCGATAAGCGAAAACACCATGAGGACAAGTAAAAGTAGTCTTTTCCTGATCATCCGGGTAAATAGGGATCTGAAAGAATCCTGAGTATCCATCCAAATAACAGAAAAACTTATGAGAAGCTATCCTTTCTACCATCTGATCGATGAAAGGAAGAGGAAAGTGATCTTTCTTCGTGGCGGCATTTAGCTGTCTGTAGTCTATGCACATCCGCCAACCAGTTACTACTCTAGTAGGTATCAATTCGTTTTTATCATTCTTGACCACAGTAGTTCCTTCTTTCTTAGGAACCACCTGAACTGGACTCACCCACTTAGAATGGCCAACAGAATAAATAATACCTGCATCGAGCAGCTTTATTACCTCAGCCATCACAACATCCTGCATCTTCTGATTCAACCTGCGCTGACCCTGTCTGCGAGGCTTATGATCTTCCTCTAGCTCGATTCAGTGCATACAAATATCAGGACTGATGCCCTTGATGTCATCTAATGAATAACCCATTGCCTGCCTATTTTTCTTAAGAACAGCTAACAAAGCGGTCAGCTGATCATCATCCAATTTAGCACTAACAATGACTGGATATTGCTCTGTATCATCTAAAAATGCATATTTAAGATGAGAAGGAAGAGGCTTATGGTCAGGTACTTTTACCTCTATAGCGCAGAGAGTATTTATCATTTGTTCCACTCTCTCTCCTTCAGCGTCGGTGAGTTCACGCTCATCTATTGCAGCTTCAAGCAAATCCAACACGGCGTCATTGTTCTCTGGGTTATCTTCACACTCATCTAACAACATCAAAGCTTCTAGTGGATCCTTAATCAAGGAATCCGACCAGAACTCATAAACAGACTCGTCAACAATATCAACTGAATAGCAAGTATCCTCTATCAATGGGCGAGCAAGTGTACCAGGTAAACTGAAAGTGATTGCATCATCCCCTACTACAAGAGTCAAACGTCCTTGTTTGACATCAATAATGGCCCCATATGTACATAAGAATGGTTTTTCTAGTATAATTGGGGTCCGGGTATCCTCAGCTATGTCTAAAACAATGAAGTTCACTGGTATAAAGAACTTGCCTACTTTAACAGGCCCGTCTTCTAGGATACCTAAGGGTCGTCTAACAGATCTATCAGCCATCTGTAAGGTGATATTAGTCAATTTAAGGGGACCCATATTAAGTTTCTTGCAGACAGAGTAAGGCATGACACTGACACTGGCTCCTAAATCACAAAGAGCCTTATCTATCACTTCGTTTCCTATAGTACAGGTAATAGAGAAACTACCCGAGTCTTTCATTTTAGGTGGAGCTTTATTGAGAAGTAAATTACTAGACTCTTCCATAAATGCAACAGTCTTGAATTCACTAAGCTCTCTCTTACGAGTCAAAATATCTTTCATAAATTTTGTGTAAGTAGGTACCTAGGTAATTAGTTTAGTAAAAGGGACGGTTACCTGAAGGTTCTTGACTACATCCACAAATTTACCGTACTGTCACTCGATCTTAGCATCTTCCAGACGTCCCGGATAAGGAACTCTGGTAACAATAAGTGGGTTTGCGACTTTCTCTTTACCTTTGTCAGAACGTGGCATCTACGCAGTAGGGGAAGATGACACAGCAGTGGGAATAAGCTTTGAAATAGAATATCCGCAGGTATAAATACTCGATCGAGCACTTTTTCTACTCGATCGAGCGTTTTCTTCAGGCAAGTTACTCGATCGAGGATTGCATTCCTCTCGATCGAGAACAACAAATTTGGCACCATTCGATCGAAGGTCAGGATCACTTGATCGAACGTTTTTAGTGGACAAGTTACTCGATTGAGCACCACAATATCCTCGATCGAGAGTATCTGAACAAGCATTGTCCAATCGAATGCTTGGAATGTTCGATCGAGTAGTTTCGGAGGGCAGATCATTCGATCGAGAAGAATAATCATTCGATCGAATGATTTGGCGATGCTCAGCAGGGGCATCTTCGATTAATTCCTCCAAGGCGATTTCCGGAATTTCATCAGCAATTATATCTTCATTTTTTGGCATTTTCGGTCCATCATAGGTAAGACCACTTCGGATATTTATTGCATTGATCGGATCACATGGAGGTGGGTGATTCACTTGACTTTGCTCGGATGTAAGTTGCGCGACTTGGTCTTGCAACTTTTCTATAGAGTTGTCAACTATGTCCGACTTTCTTTCAAGTTTAAGTGCTAAAGACAGCACCAAGGACTTCAACTCCGCAAATTCTACAATTGTAGAAGGTGAATCGACTTGTTGTGGCATCGGATTAGGAGGATTAGAGGTACTTGGCATGGTCAAGGCTTCATAAAGTTTAGAGAATGGAACTCCTTGCTTCAATTGTTGGTAAGCACAGACTCGCTCTATATCTGCCATGCAAGTAATAAGATCGTGTCCTTCTTACCGCATCTACCACAAACTACCTCTTGCTCAATCATAGCATGGACTTGCTCATGTGCACCCGAAGCTTGTAAAATCTCCATATTGTCAAGCCTTCCACTAAGACTTCCCACTTCAGCCACTAAAAAGTCATTTGCCCATCTACCTCCTCTGGGATTCCCATATTCAGCTACATGAATGGCCATTTCTTCGATAAGATGCCACCCCTTGTCATCTTCAACATTTTTCTGGAATCTCCCTTTGGCTGCATTATCCAACACAGCTCTGATCATCATACAACCCATTATAAAATTGTGTACATAAGAACCATCGTTGGAAACCATGATGAGGCACAGAGCGAACCTGTGACACCCCCATACTCCAAGTGCCTTACCAGACCACTTAAGGTATGAGAACGTCATCATCTCGGTTACCCGAGACAATGATACTCAAATAGACAATAATGAAACGTATTTAAATGATAATAAATTTTTAAGTCATACAACGAAGCTCCAAAACTGTTTAAAAGAATACAACTGTTCTCAAAAACCAAAAGACCAAAACTACTAGTTGAAACATAGCGGAAGACTCTAAGACCGGTGGTGACTCCATCCCAGCTATCCCTCGCATAAGCCATCATACCTGCTTAACAGCTGCTCACAATCCCCGAATAGATCACCACAGTTTTTAAAACAATTAACGGGGTCAGTATTGATTACATAAATCAATAGCTACAAAGAAACAGTAACACAAACAGCTCAATCAGCTCAAACCAATCTCCACAACTCCGTCTCCAACCTCACACATCTGACTACACACTAAAGTGTGTAGCCCTCCCAGAGTACCCATCCCAATAAGTACTCCTCGCCGCCAGTGGGGGACCGCAGCCGTTCCCACCTAAGCCCCGCTCATCTCCATCGAGCGATAAACCCAAGTTCATTAATGTGCACATCCCTTCTGTGGCGGGTTCCACAGAAGGCGAATCAAGGGCGTGAAGCCACTCCCGCAAGTGACTCCACTCAGCCAAGGACTCACCCCGAAGATCACAGACAGTTATACAACGATAATCACATTTCACTACCAACAATCACCAAATCAGAATCCAATGCCAATACGATATACAACAACAACAACAACAATTACCAACAACACTTATATAATCAATACTGAGTTGGGAAACCCTACCTGGAAAGCAAACACCACAGACGGTCTAGCAGGTAATCAGAATCTCTCCTCAATGAATCCTCCTCCTATAACATACATACATACAATTACTACCACAACCATACAAATCACCCAAACCCAAAACCCCCAATATTACCCAATTAGGGTTTAACTAATCTTAACGAAACATTATAAAAATTATATAGAAAGCTTACCCTCGACACAACGATCACAAGGGCGTAAAGAACGAGACGATCTGACACTCCTAACCTTGGGGATTTGATAACAATGCAAAGAACACAACTTACGTAACTTCTTTTCTTCTCAAAAAGGTTTTTAGAATGATAAAAGAGTTTAGGGAAAAGTGACGAATCCTTTTTATATTAATCTCTCATTATTAACAAAACCCGTCAAACTCAGCCCGTAATACCGACTTACTCGATCGAGTAAGTGACTTACTCGATCGAGTGACCCTTACTCGATCGAGTGTTTCACTTACTCGATCGAGTACCCTACAGGCAGTCTACTATTTTGTATAAAAAGCTACTTACTCGACAGAGTAAGCCCCACTCTATAGAGTAACCAAAGACACATAAAACCGTAGTATTACAGTCTTCCCTCCTTAAAAAGAACTTCGTCCCCGAAGTTCATCCCATAACCAAAAACAAAACACACTAACACTACTTCGACATAACAACATAACCAAAACTCAAAACAAAACCCAAAACACATCTCTCAAAACAATATTCAACCCGACACAAGATAACTACTAACTATACTAAACCAACAGAAAACATACAAAAACTCTATGCGACCATCTTCTACCCCCCTCCCCCCAAAAGAAACATGGTTACGTCCCCGTAACCACACATACCTGATCAAAAAGAGATGGATACCTCTCCCTCATAGCCTTCTCTGCCTCCCAAGTAGCCTCCTCGACCTCATGGTTAGACCAAAGAACCCTAAGCAACACTGTTTCCCCATGTCTAGTTTTCCTAACCTTGCGATCAAGAATCTGTTTAGGCACCTCAAGATAAGACAAAGACTCATCCAACTCGATGTTCTCTACCTCTAACACATGTGATGGATCACTCACATACATCCGCAGCTGAGACACATGAAACACATTATGCACTCTATCCAAAACAGCTGGTAAAGTTAACCGGTAACCAACCTCACCCACACAATCCAAAATATCATATGGTCCGAATCTCATGACCCCACGCATAGGAGACACTTTCAAAAGAACCTTGTCCCCAACCTGAAACTCTATGTCACGACGATGTAAATCTACATAACTCTTTTGTCGATCCTGGGCCGCTTTCATCTTCTGTCTGATCAGCTTAACCTGTTCAACCATCTCCTGTACCATCTCTGGCCCTAAAACCACTGCCTCAGCTCTATCATCCCAGCAAATCGGACTCCTACATCTCCTCCCATATAAAGCCTCAAACGGTGCCATGCCTATACTCCTGTGATAGCTGTTGTTATAAGAAAACTCAATCAAATCTAACCTCTGCTCCCAGCTACCACCAAAATCCATAACACAAGCTCGCAACATATCCTCTAAAGTCTTGATGGTCCTCTCTGTCTGGCCATCTGTCGCAGGATGAAATGCAGTACTCATCTTCAAGGTAGTTCCCATCATTTCCTGCAACTCTTTCCAAAACCGTGATATGAACCTCGCATCTCTATCGGACACTATATCCTTAGTCACTCCATGCAACCGAACCACATGCTTTCTGTAAGCCAAAGCTAACTGTATCTTGGTCCAATTATCTTTCATCGGCACAAAGTGAGCTGACTTGGTTAAACGGTCAACTATAACCCATATCATGTTATTACCCTGTTGACTCCTCGGCAAACCCACTATAAAATCTATATAAATGGACTCTCACTTCCACTCAGGTACCTCAAGAGACAGAATCTTACCTTGTGGTCGTCGCTGCTCTCCTTTAACTCTCTGTCATGTCAAACAACGAGCCACAAACTCAGCTGTTTCCTTCTTCATCCCAGGCCACCAGAAAGTCTTTTTAAAATCTTTATATAACTTATCACCGCCTGGATGTACCGAATATGGTGTGCAATGAGCCTCTGTCATGATCATCTTCCTCAATTCCTCATCATTAGGAACACACCATCTCCCATCGAATCTCACACTACCATTTGTATGAATAGAGAATCTAGACACCGTCCCTTTCTCTTCTCCAGCTCTCCACTCCTCAATCTTGGGATCCAAAGCCTGTTTCCTACGAATATAATCATAAAGGTCTGGCTCCACTGTCAAGTCCCCTCTAGCATCCCCTCTTTGTATCATATGTATCCCCATCTTCCCCACCTCATCTCTCAATCTCATCAAAGACATAGCTGTGCAAAGAGAATGCACACTCTTCCTGCTTAAGGCATCTGCAACCACATTAGCTTTCCCTTCATGGTATATAATATCCATGTCATAATCCCCAATCAGCTTCATCCACCTCCTCTATCTCATGTTCAACTCCTTTTGATTGAAGATGTACTTGAGACTCTTATGATTTGAAAACACCTTAAAGGTCGCCCCGTAAAGGCAGTGTCTCCAAATCTTGAGAGCAAACACAACCGCACCCAACTCTGGATCATGTGTCGGATAGTTCTCCTCATAAGGCTTCAATTGCCTAGAAGCATAGGCAATCACTTTTCCGTTCTGCATCAACACACAACCTAACCCATTCTTTGAAGCATCTGTATACACCTCAAAGTTCTCACTCCCTCCAGGTAATGCTAAGATTAGAGTTGTGGTTAAACGCTCCTTTAATGTTTGGAACGCCGTCTCACAACTTTCATCCCAACGGAACCTGTTCTCTTTCCTCATTATCAAAGTTGTCATAGGTCTGGCTATCTTGGAAAAATCTTTCACGAACCGTCGATAGTACCCTGCCAAACCCAAGAAACTCCTGATCTCTGCCACATTCTTCGGTGCTTCCCACCAAGTAACTGCCTCTATCTTTGCAGGATCCACAGCAACACCTTTCTTTGAAATCACATGCCCCAGAAAAGCAACCTCCTCTAACCAGAACTCACACTTAGACAACTTTTCATACAGTTGATTGTCTCGCAAAGTCTGCAACACTATCCTCAGATGCTCCTCCTTAGTCTTAGAAAAGACTAAGATATCATCGATAAAGACCACAACAAACCGATCCAAGAACTGACTGAAGACCCGGTTCATCAAATCCATAAACACTGCAGGTGCATTAGACAACCCAAACGGCATCACGACATACTCAAAGTGACCGTACCTCGATGTAAAAGCTGTCTTCGGTATGTCCTCTTCCCGAATCTTCACCTGATGGTAACCCGACCTCAAATCGATCTTAGAAAAGACCGTTGCACCGTTCAACTGATCAAACAAATCATCTATCCTCGGCAAAGGATACTTGTTCTTCACTGTAACTCTGTTCAGCTCCTTATAATCGATGCATAACCTCAAACTCCCATATTTCTTTTTCACAAACAAGACTGGTGCTCCCTATGGTGATACACTAGGTCTAATGTATCCCTTCTCAATCAGATCATCCAACTGTTTCTTCAGCTCCAACTAACTCCTTAGGACCCATACGGTACGATGCCTTAGAGATTGGCCCCGTCCCCGGTTTCAACTCAACACTGAAATCTATCTCCCTCTTTGGTGGCAACCCCGATATCTCATCTGGAAAGACATCTGGAAACTCTCCCACCACTGGTATCTGCTCAACTGTCGGACTCTCCATACTATGGTCTCTTACATGGCATAAGATAAACGGACACCCCTTCCTCAGATAGGACTTCAAGGTCGCTGCTGCAATCAACTTAACCTTGGGTTTGACAACAAACCCACGATAAGACACACTAATCCCCTATGGACCTCTCAAAGAAATCCTCTTTTGATGATAGTCTATCTTAGCCTTGTACTTACCCAACCAGTCCATACCAACTATCATCTCAAAACCCTCCAAAGGAAACACTAGAAGTCCACTGGTAGTTCAACCTGCCCAACTATCATAGACACCCCTCTATACAACTGCCCACAAGATACAGACTCACCCGACGGTATAAAAACTTCCTCTTTTACAGACTCATACTCACTCAAACCCAACAGCTTAGCATGACTCGATGATACAAACGACTGTGACGCTCCCGAATAAAACAAAACAAAGGTAAAGACTCCATTAACAAGAAAAGTACCGGTGATAACGTGAGCATCATCCTCAGCTGCTTTCTTCTCTATCATAAACAGTTTACCACTGGTCTTCTGTCCACCTCCCTAGACAGTACTAGCTGAGGTAGACGGCTTGGCAGCCGACCCCTAGTTGTTGTTGTTGTTCGTCGCCGGTTTCTGATATGAATTACCGCCATTGCGGTTAGCCCCACCATTGTTGTTACTCTGACCACCCCGGTTATTCCACGACCCAGTCGGCCTGTTACTAGCATAACTCTGAGACGGACCCTGAGAGAAACACCCATGTAACGGTCTCTGGAAACCCCCACTCATGGCACTGGTGCACTCATGCCTCTTGTGGCCCATACCGCCACAGTTAAAACAAGTCATACCCCAACTGCTACTACCACCACCACGGCCACGCCCGTAAGAAGCTCTAGCACTAAACCCCGAACCTGAAGAGTACGCTCTCGCCTGGTTATGGCCGCCCTTCTTGTAACTAGACTGACCACCACCCTCACTCTCAGCCTTCCTCTTCTCAGAAGCTCTCTCACGTCTCTTCTTGGCCATCTCAACTAACCTCTCAGCCCTCCCAGCACGCTCCTACACCTCCTTAACATCCGTAAGGGCTCCTACTGGTAACTTCTCCATGATCTTGGGTGTCAACCCCTTCTCAAATATCAACACCAAGTTCTCTTGGCTCAACCCCATGTCCTCAACATACCTAGATTTCTCGTTGAACTTATGATAGTAATCATCAACTGTCATATCAGAAGTCATCTTAAAATCATCAAACTCCTCCCTCAGCTTACTACGCACATGCTCTGGCATAAACTCTCGCCTCATAGCTCTCTTAAACTCATCCCATGGTATCGCAGGTAACCCCTGTTTCACATACAAGTCCAAAGCACTCACCTTAACCTTGTCCCACCACTCACCAGCTGCTTCCCTCAAGTAGAACGCAGCTTGTTCAACTCGAAGCTCCTCTGGGCAATGAACCAGATTAAGTATGTTCTCAATCTCTCTATGCCAATTATCCAGCAGAATTGGCGCCCCAGTCCCCTTGTACTCCTTAGGATTGAACCTTGCTATATGTATACTGATCTTTGAGTGATCAGGCGCTGCCTCTTTATCTTTCCCCACCTTCTTCAAAGCCTCAGTGAGAGCATCTTGGTGCTCCAAAATCTTAACAATCTCATCAATACTCATATTTTCTGCCCTGGCATACAACGTTGTTCTCTTTGGCGGCATCTTTGAAACTATATAAGAAAAGGTAAACATGAACACACATCCCATATCTCAAAACAAGAAAACCACATGTACAGCACTTACTCGATCGAGCCTCATCGCCCACTCGATCGAGTTGAGGTCACTCAATCGAGTTGCCCACTTACTCGATCGAGTGTCTCGACTCCAGAACCTGACCAGAAAGCTCTCTAAAATGTACTCGATCGAGCCAACCACCCACTCGATCGAGTTAACCCCACTCGATCGAGTGCCCTATCCTACTCGATCGAGTGCCCAAAAACAGACTTCTCCCCAGAAACGGAAAACTACCTACCCGATCGAGTTACCCCTACTCGATCGAGTCACTCACCTACTCGATCGAGTGCCCCCCACTCGATCGAGTCATGCAGACTCGTATAGTACCCGCATGTTCAAACTCACACTTCCCGCTATCTATACTTTTATGCAAAACGGCAAACCAAAAGCATATATATACATGTCTCTTTATATACTCAACCAACAGTTACTTCCCTTCCATGTTTCTAATATGTCATGTTATAAATCAATTATCATGCCATTCATATATTCAACCAACAACATAAATAATTATATCATCATCTTCCATCACTATACATCTCCCATCCTCCACATACATGCATCCACCAATTCATACCACACATTACTATATAAACACACATCACAAGATAAACACATAGCGATCCCGACTCACATCCCATGGTGACCGGTTCAAAATTGTAGGGCGAGTTCGTGACTTTTGGACGTCTCCCAAGCCTTTGCATTAGCTCCTATAACTCCTACCCGGGTTCATTTTAGTTTGACTCACTAGGTTCATTAGATTCATTAGTTACAGGTTTCAAGATGGTCGGCTCTGATACCACTTTGTGACACCCCCATATTCCAAGTGCCTTACCAGGACCACTTAAGGTATGAGAACGTCACCATCTCCGTTACCCGAGGCAATGATACTCAAATAGACAATAACGAAACGTATTTAAATGATAATAATGTTTTAAGTCATACAACGAAGCTCCAAAACTGTTTAAAAGACTACAACTGTTCTCAAAAACCAAAAGACCAAAACTACTAGTTCAAACACAGCGGAAGACTCTAAGACCGGTGGTGACTCCATCCCATCTATCCCTCGCATAAGCCATCATACCTGCTCAACAACTGCTCACCATCCCCGAATGGATCACCATAGTTTTTAAAACAATTAACGGGGTCAGTACTGATTACATAAAACAATAGCCACAAAGAAACAGTAACACAAACAGCTCAATCAGCTCAAACCAATCTCCACAACTCCATCTCCAACTCCACACATCTGACTACACACTAAAAGTGTGTAGTCCTGCCAGAGTACCCATTGCAACAAGTACTCCTCGCCGCCAGTGGGGGACCGCAGTCGTTCCCACCTAAGCCCCGCTCATCTCCATCGAGCGATAAACCCAAGTTCATTAATGTGCACATCCCTTCTGTGGCGGGTTCCACAGAAGGCGAATCAAGGGCGTGAAGCCACTCCCGCAAGTGACTCCACTCAGCCAGGGACGCACCCCGAAGATCACAGACAGTTATACAACGATAATCACATTTCACTACCAACAATCACCAAATCAGAATCTAATGCGAATACGATATACAACAACAACAATTACCAACAACACTTATGTAATCAATACTGAGTAGGGAAACCCTACCTGGAAAGCAAACACCACAGACGGTCTAGCAGCTAATCAGAGTCTCTCCTCAACGAATCCTCCTCCTATAACATACATACATATAATTACTACCACAGCCATACAAATCACCCAAAACCCCCAAGATTACCCAATTAGGGTTTAACCAATCTTAACGAAACATTATAAAAATTATATAGAAAGCTTACCCTCTATACAATGATCACAACGGCGTAAAGAACGAGTCGATCCGACACTCCTAACCTTGGGGATTTTTTAACAATGCGAAGAACACAACTTACGTAACTTCTTTTCTTCTCAAAAAGATTTTTATAATGATAAAAGAGTTTAGGGAAAAGTGACGAATCCTTTTTATATTAATCTCGCATTATTAACAAAACCCGTCAAACTCAGCCCGTAATACCGACTTACTCGATCGAGTAAGTGACTTACTCGATCGAGTGACCCTTACTCGATCGAGTGTCTCAGTTACTCGATCGAGTACCCTACAGGCAGTCTACTATTTTGCGTAAAAAGCTACTTACTCGATAGAGTAAGCCCCACTCGATAGAGTACCCAAAGACACATAAAACTGTAGTATTATAGAACCAACTTCTTGAACCTAGTCCAAGCTTCATTCAAATCTTCAGTGGCCAATTCTGTGAAAGTAGTGATTTGGCTTCTCAGTGCATTGGTGCGCTGTGGTGGGAAATACCGTCTGTAAAAGGCTAAAGCTAGGGAATTCCAGTCAGTAATGCCAGCAGCTTCCCTATTCAAGTCTCTCAACCATTCTCGGGCGTCATCAATCAAAGAAAAAGGGAAAAGAACCCCCTTGACTCTATCTTGTGTCACCCCAGCAGATAAATGAATAGTAGAACAGTACTCCGTAAACAACTCTATATGCTTACATGGATCCTCGCCAGGTACCCCCTTGAAGAGATTTCTCCCAACTATCTGTATATAGGATGGATGAATCCCAAAGGTGCCTGCATCTATAATAGGAAGCAAGATCCCTTTAGACAAACAATCCACCGTAGGTTCTGAATGACAAGCGATGTTCGGCATTCTAGCAAATAGAGTTGAAAGAACAGCAGGTATGACAATGTCCTCTTCTAGAACATATTTCCTATAACACTATTAAAGCACTAAAAAAATATGAGACCAGTCTCAAAGAATGAATTTCTTGAGACGAGAGACAGACTTAAAATAAAACAACAAGATTACGCCACCTCTCAGGCAACGGCACCAAAATTTGATACCCTCTTTTAGTACCAAAAATAAATACCTAAAACAACTAACAAAAGCTAGTGGAAGTAGGGTCGATCTCCACAGGGAGATGGGAAAATGTATGCTAAACTAAGTCCGTCTTAGTAACTATTTCTGGGGGGTTTTAAAGGTTTATTCAAATCTACGGAGATTAAAAGAGGAATGAAGTAAAAAGAGAAATACAGTAGAAAGAAACGGCTAGGACAATCGGTTCACCATGATTCTCAAGGAGTTGAGTCTAGGGTCTTAGGTCAATGCAAATTCGATCTGCAGGGTAGTGAAAAGGTCTTTTCGGTCCGCTATTCGCCCTAAAACATTAATAACTTAGCTTCCACCCTCATTAGAATACTCTAATGTTCACTGCAGATCTTACCCCTTCTAATCTTCCGATCTAGGTCAAGGTGTACCAGAGTTAATCATCTAATTGCGTCGACTCAAGCAGACAAGTATAATTAATTGCAATGATTAACAACACGGATCTAATTCACACTAAACCCTAATCACCTTTCATGATCTCCTTAATATCATGGTTCCCCTTTGTCCTAGTAAGGGAATTTAGCTATTCATAATTATTGAACAAACAACAATAATACATAAACTATAAGAATTAAACATAATTAATAAACTAAGAAGAGAATAAGAAAAGCAGGGAATTTAAAGGAATGAGAACAATAAAACAAAATTAATTAATTAAGAGTAGAGAATACCGATTACAAGGGAAGAGCAATAGAGAATTAGGTTTTCAAGTGTAAACTTCTAAGAGAGAGTAGGGGAGAGAGAAATCGAAGAAGAGAAGAAGAGAGAGAGTCCTAATGACTGTCGTCCTTCTTATTTATTTCTAATTACCCAAAAAGGAAATATCGAAAATAACTCAGAATCCGCATAAAAGACCAAAGCTCTCGATCGAGTGAAATGAAACCACTCGATCGATGATGAAACTCGGCAAACCGTTCGATCGAGTAAACAGGGTGCTCGATCGAAGACTTCAAAAGACGGCCATCTCGATCGAGTAAAGGCAGAACTCGATCGAGGAATTCCAAGAGAATAAAGCATTCGATCGACCATTTTAAGTAGCCAAATGGGTCGATCGAGCTATATCAGCACGATTGGACTTCTTGAACACCTTTCGAAGCCATTCACGAATCTCCAAATGACAAATTCCATGCTCTGATCCCTCCTTTTCCAAAATGCATGAGATTGGGACAGATTCAGGCTCAATTTCGCTCCTTTCCAGTTCATACCTGCAATTAATACAAGACAAACCAAAGTAGACTATTTGGGGGCATTTGTAGCTAGATGCCACGTAAATAACATAAAAATGCGTGTGAATATAAGGTAAAAACCTTATATAAAATATACGCATCACTAACCTGTCCCCAAACCCAACTAAAGTCCAAGTAAATGTAGTGTTAAACAGACGGAAGGTGATGCACTTGCTCCCATGGTCAATCGCATAGGCCGCAGGGTGAAACGCAAAAGAGCTGAAAAATTCTAAGGTCAGTTGTCGATAGGTAAGCTCTTTTAAGGTGGTCAATCCCGACATTCCCGTCCCGTTGAGCAGCTCAAGAACGACCTCTAAAATTCCCAATTTCTCTAAGGAAGGTCGACACAGAAAACGAGTCGAAGTTATGTTACATTCCATCAAATGTAGAAAGCGAGTGCGGTGGGACGGGGATTTAAAACGTACCTGCGGAAACTCAGGCAGAGCTTCCGTAGAAGTGTCAGCAGCGTGCCTAGCAGCGGCACTTAAAGCAGCAGCACGGAACCCCGTGCCCATCCCAGAACGCGAACCAGAAGCAGCTACAACAGTAGTAACTGTGGCAGTAACATGGGCAGCAGTCGTGACTGTAGCGGGTGTCGACACAGCAAGGGTCGACACCGTAGTAGTGGTAGCAGCAGCAGTAGCCACCGCAGCAACGATGCTGGTTGTGAACCCCTACGATTATTAAAAAAAAAACACATAACTAGCAGCGGAAAATACGTAAATTTTTAAAACTTCGAGGCATGACCGCGGAGTTCACTGAAGACATTAATTTTTACAAAATAAATATATATTACGAATAAAAATATACGAGGGATCTCGGATCCCTCCAAATTTCCAAAAATGCAATAACGAACGATAATTAAAAAGGTATGTCGTTGCCTCAACAACGCTCGCTAGCCACTCCTCTTGTAACCCCCAGCATATAACACTCGACCTATCACCTGAAATTCATAAAATGAATGCAACAGTAAGTGGTGAGTAACTCAAGTGTCCTCCTAGACATATTAGGATGTAATAACACAAGTACAAAACAAAATATATCCGTTTATCAATCATACGAGATAGTAAAAATAAATAAATTATGTGATAACGGAATGAAAACAACCACAACGTATCCCACTTTACTACGACCAAAAATGACATCGCAGAAAATGAAGCACGGTAAAAACCCATGACCAAAGACGACACAGTGGACCGGTCCCAATGTACTAATGCCAATCAACCATTAAAGAAACACAACCACGATCTCCCGGTAAGGCCACGATCATATACGTCCTTAGCTTAAGCCGATATTGAACCCCTGGAGGTTTGCCACCAACTCTCGAGATTAGAACAGATACCCAATTCAACGTTTGAGATAAAACCCGCAAACCCAAGACTCGATGCTTGGCACCTAACCGTACCAGGGTCGAGTAACCTCGTACCCAATACCCAGCACATAACCGTACCAAGGTCCGAATACGAGACGATCGTGATAAGACCCGATACCTGGAACCTAACAGTACCAGGGTCAAGTAACCTTGTAACCGGCACTTAGCACATAACCGTACCGAGATCCGAATACGAAATCAAAACAAATGGGGTGATTAGCACTAGAACGAAACACAAAGACCCAATTTACTTCCATAACAAACATGGATTAATCATACAATCCAAGGGCGGAAACATGCACATAATACAGAAATGGGAACAACAAGCTTAAATATAAAAATATCTCCCTATATTGGCCGAACAATCCATTTTGCATTCCGTACATGCTCCAAGATAATTAAAGTACATATAAAACCTATAATGCTTATCGTCTCACCTGCAACAAAATACAAATATAGCAAGGCAAGTCCACACAACAATATATAACTCCCGTTTACCAAATTAAAATTGACAAGTAAATGCATCCAAAACTATCTCTACGTGTGAGTATACAATGTCTTAAATATACAACTCACTAACTAGCATCCCAAATGATTTCTACGTGTTAGTATATAGCGTCTTAAATATACAACTCACTAATTAGAATCTTAAATGATCCCTACGGGTCAGTATACGTCATCTCAATCATCTCTCCATATCAGTATACACAGTCTTAAATATACAACTCAGTAACTAGTATCCCAAATGATCCCTAAGGGTCAGTATACACCGTCTCAATCTTCTCCTCATATCAATATACACCGTCTTAAATATAAAACTCACTTAAATATACAAATCACGCACTAAATAGAATCCCCAAATGATCCATATGGGTCAGTATACACCGTCTCAATCATCTCCCCATATAAGTATACACCGTCTTAAACATACAAGGGGCTAAATAGCATCCAAAAAGGTCCTTATATATCATTATATACCATCACAACTATAAAACAAACTAACCAGCATTCAAAATGAACATATTTTAAAAGTAATATCGAGTAACTCGTTATCGTTACCTTTTTCCGAGCGAACTCATCTATGCTGTAAAAATCTTCTACCAGACCGTTTATCTCAGCACAACGGATTGACAGTAATGATGAGAGGAGTACTATGGAACGAAGATCGTTGAAAACGGATGAAAAACGAATCGACATATCCAATTTTTAGGACAAATATTGAAACAAAGAACAAAAGAAGGAAAATGAGCGAAGAAGAAGAAAAGAGATGGGGAGATGTGATATTTTTGAGGGAGCAGCCTGCTAGCTAGCTATTTATTATACGTACGTTTCTTCATCGTTAAAAAATCTAGTGAGTGAAAATAAAAATAAGCTCGGCTAGTTAACAAAAATAATACGAAATCGGCTCGAATGAGAATTATTAGCAATTTTAATTAAATTAGCGGATTTTAACGAAATTTGCTAATTTAGTGAAATAAACTCAAAATGACTAACTGGATGACTTTTTCCCAAATCCATCTTGATGAGTCCACTAAGAACTGGCTTTCATAAAGGACTTATAAAAGAAACGGAAACCGTTATATGATGTAATTAAATCCAAAATAACAATTAAAAGAATTTTTTTACAAGTTAATAATATACGGGTTGTTACAATCACCCCACCTTCAAAAACTTTCGCCCTCGAAACTTGAAACAGAAACAGCAAAAACAAAATTTGAGGACGCTATAAGATTATTCGGTTACGAACAAAAGATAAAAAATACAGAGTTGGTTTTGATAGTAATCTTTAGAACATGTTTTAAGGATTAATAAATATTTACATATTCCACACCGGAACGTAAGAGTTCCGCCGCGGACAAGAACAATAACTGTCCAATGCAAAGACCAACTGAAACAAAAATTAAAATCCAAATTCTTTCAGATACGTATCAGTAAGAGTAAAACTCGATATTAGACGTCTCCAATACCAAGTCAAAGCATCATACTTCATGCAAAACAAGTAAAATTCGTATAAAATCTCACATTCATAGTAAAAGATTTCAATTGGTAAACCCAGTTTACAAAAAGTAAGTAAAATGTTTGGTAAAGTGCAAAGATAAATTGAAATTTTCACTTTAAAGGAAACGAGTTCTCAAAATTTTAATAATTAACGAAAAACAGTATAACTGAATCACTGGAAAGAGAAAAGGTTAAAAAACAATGAACAGCTCGATGGGTTAGGTTGTTGAGAAAAGTGTGCACAAGACGTGCAATTGACTCCGAGAGAACTATGGAGGTTGAATTTCCCATACGAAATGAAGGACTGTTAAAAAGAAATGAAGAAAATGAGGAATTCTTTCCTTAACAGAGATTACCTACTATCCAGAGTTTCACCCAAGTATAAAAAATAACCAAAATGACAGAAAGCAAAAGTCAACAACTTACTGATAACTCGATGATTTCGAGGCAAAAGGAAAAATACAGCAAAACAAGGTAACAGTGATGAACGAATTAGTGGAACTGGTAAGTGTCACACATGAGAGATGATATAGGATATCCAAGACCAAAATCCATAAACTGAAAAGGAATGCTACTCACAAATCTAATAATACTCACTCGTTTTTTTTTTTTTTTTTTTACTCACAAATCCATAATTTATGCAAACGGCCAATACTACGCTACGTCCACCAATTCACATTCTAATCTCAATATCACTATGAGATGTCTAACTCAAACATTGGTTGTTAATTAATCACCCGAATTGATCACCATGAAAATTCTACAACACATTATGTCCAGACAAATCTCGAAATGTTGTATTCCAATTCATCTCCATGTAAATCCAATTGAATTGTCGCATTATATTCAATCAAAACAGTATTATATCCTCGCAAACCTCAACGTCACATCAAAGGTCTAATCTCGTAAACTCGACATTGTCCAAAATATATACCTCCACGGCCATTTTATACCTTATTACTCAACTCATACCTGGTCGAATTCCAATATCCTTTTTGTATTCAACTCACTATCATGCATCAAAGCACAAGAATTAAGACATCCTTACTCACACCATTTATACCTATCCAAGTGGGAGATGTCAGTCGATCCTAGCATGGTCTCTTGTTTATAAACCTTTACTCACGGAAATTCTAAGTCACCTAAGGGAAGAGAAGTTGACATCTAAATTATCCAACTGGTAAGGTTCGGTAAAAATTGGTTCCATAAGAATTCACGAGGGAGGACTAATCTGATATCCCACACTCTCAAGGATTTTCCTCAAAGCTTTCAAAATCAAATTCTAGTCACTAGCCAAAACTTAAAAGTCGATCACGAAGGTCACTACTAACCCAAAAGATCAGTGTCTAGGTTGTCTAGGCTCGCTAACACACCATACCTTAATTTCAACCAATGTCTCCAAATCGAGGGTCCAACTATATCTCTTTCTCCCTAAAGATCCTATGCCAACCATCTAAAAACTTTTATCCAAAGTCAACTAGGCTCTCGGTAAAATTACCAAGATAGCTCACAAATCATCGGTTTCACTACCTTATCCTACATAGAGGGTCAATCACATAATCCTAGGGTTAATCTCAAATTCAAGTATATCTCTCAAGTTCAAGTCAAACCAAAACGTGCTCAATCTAAATAAGAGAATATCACAACTCAAGGGTTGTCTAATCACACTTCACCAGTTCTTCACCAGGAAAGGATAAGGTATTCACGAAGAAAGTGGCAATAAAAGAATTATTAAGATAATACAAATGTGCAACCCCGATCAAGGAAAAACTAGGAACGGATAGAGGTTCGGGACGAGGGGAGACTTAGTCCAAACCAAGATAACGCACAAAGACAGGGACGATCGATGACGTGATATAGGATAATAAGCACGAAAACGGAGTATGATGAAAAGAATAACTTAGAATATCAAGAAAGGTTTAAATTTGACTATCAAAAGAAAGTTCTCGAAGAGACATGTGACTGATGACGCTAGAAGCAAATGATGTCTGGATAAGGAAGAGACCTAGTCAACTTAAATATGAACGACTGTGTTACTAAAACATTCCATTAATAGTTTTCCAAAGGGATACACGCTTATTTACCCACACTGGACCTAAAACCATAAAATTAGTTAAAGGATTATCCTACTAATCTCAGTCAACTTAACTTTCCTCGGGATGGTTCACTAGTTCCACAATCTCCAAACACCATTCACCTATACTATTAAAACTTGCCCAAAAATTGTACCATTCCATAAGTCAAAGGCAATGTTTCTACAAGGTAGGGTTGAGAGAAAAATAAGACACGAAGGATAAGTCATAAAGATGATTCCTAACGAAAAATATCTTTGACACGAAACAAGGAATAATACCCTTCACTTTACAAATCCACAAGCCAAATATCATGGAAACTATACCTTTGAACTTAATATGGTTTCACCCTAAACACGGCTATATCCATCGAAGATCAAGTCCACCCACCAGAGTGCACAACCTATGAAAAAACCTAGGTTCAAATATTCCCAAAATACTTCCCACAAAACTCTTTAAACGCAACCCAAAATTGAAGTAATCAATCCATCTATAAGTTAAGGTAAGGGAAGGTACATAAAAGTATAGAAGAAAGGAGAACAAACCAGGGAAAATAAGTCAGAAGGAAAAATTTTCAACATCGAGTTCAAATATCCTTGACAAGAAGGAATAATATTAGCATCCCTCACAAAGAAACGGAATGTAACGAAGAAAATGCATCAATATTAAAAGAATAAAACCGCGAGCACCAAGATCGGTGAGAATATACGAGAAATAGAAGCGCCCTTCAGCCGGTCGCATAAACCGTTTATACTCTACAACGACCGCTTCCTCTTTTTCTTGAAAAGACATCATCTACTAGTGAATTCCAAGATGTATAAACCCTTTTTCCATAATCAACAAACATATTAGTACTTAACAAGTAGCAAACACACGCGGACTACCAAATTTGGATCCTTATTTTTACCCACTCTCACCTATTCTAGGTCAGTTTCATTGGGGTTACACAAATGTGCGTCGGGAGCGTTATGCTCTGATACCAACTGTGAACCCCTGCGATTATTAAAAAAAAATTAACACATAACTAGCAGCGGAAAATACGTAAATTTTTAAAACTTCGAGGCATGACCGCGGAGTTCACTGAAAACATTTATTTTTACAAAATAAATATATATTACGAATAAAAATATACGAAGGATCTCGGATCCCTCCAAATTACCAAAAATGCAATAACGAACGATAATTAAAAAGGTATATCGTTGCCTCGAAGACTCTCGCTAGCCACTCCTCTTGTAACCCCCAGCATATAACACTCGACCTATCACCGGACATTCATAAAATGAATACAACAGTCAGTGGGGAGTAACTCAAGTGTCCTCCTAGCCATATTAGGATGTAATAACACATGTACAACACAAAATATATCCGTTTATCAATCATACGAGATAGGAAATATAAATAGATCATGTGATAACGGAATGAAAACAACCACAACGTATCCCACTTTACTACGACCAAAAACGACATCGTAGAAAATGAAGCACGGTAAAAACCCACGACCAAAGACGACACAGTGGACCGGTCCCAATGTACTAATGCCAATCAACCATTAAAGAAACACAACCACGATCTCCCGGTAAGGCCACGGTCATATACGTCCTTAGCTTAAGCCGATATTGAAACCCTGGAGGTTTGCCAACGACTCTCGAGATCAGAACAGATACCCAATTCAACGATTGTGATACAACCCGCAAACCCAAGACTCGATGCCTGGCACCTAACCGTACCAGGGTCGAGTAACCTTGTACCCAATACCCAACACATAACCGTACCAAGGTCCGAATACGAGACGATCGTGATAAGACCCGATGTCTGGCACCTAACCGTACCAGGGTCAAATAACCTAGTAGCTGACACTCAGCACATAACCGTACCGAGATCCGAATACGAGATCAAAACAAATGGGTTAATTAGCACTAGAACGACACACAAAGACCCAATTTACTTCCATAACAAACATGGATTAATCATACAATCCAAGGGCGGAAACATGCACATAATACAGGAATGGGAACAACAAGCATAAATATAAAAATATCTCTCTGTATTGGCCGAACAATCCATTTTGCATTCCGTGCCTGTTCCAAGATAATTAAAGTACATATACAACCTATAATGCTTACCGTCTCACCTTCAACAAAATACAAATATAGCAAGGCAAGTCCACACAACAATATATAACTCCCGTTTACCAAATTAAATTTGACAAGTAAATGCATCCAAAACTATCTCTACGTGTGAGTATACAATGTCCTAAATATACAACTCACTAACTAGCATCCCAAATGATTTCTACATGTTAGTATATACCGTCTTAAATATACAACTCACTAATTAGAATCTTAAATGATCCCTACGGGTCAGTATATGCCGTCTCAATCATCTCCCCATATCAGTATACACAGTCTTAAATATATAACTCACTAACTAGCATCCCAAATGATCCCTAAGGGTCATTATACACCGTCTCAATCTTCTCCTCATATCAATATACACCGTCTTAAATATACAAATCACGCACTAACTAGCATCCCCAAATGATCCATTTGGGTCAGTATACATCGTCTCAATCATCTCCCCATATAAGTATACACCGTGTTAAACATACAAGGGGCTAAATATCATCCAAAAAGGTCCTTATATATCATTATATACCATCACAACTATAAAACAAACTAACCAGCATTCAAAATAAACATATTTTACAAGTAATATCGAGTAACTCGTTATCGTTACCTTTTTCCGAGCGAACTCCTCTATACTGTAAAAATCTTCTACCAGACCGTTTATCTCAGCACAACGGATTGAAAGTAATGATGAGAGGAGTACTATGGAACGAAAATTGTTGAAAACGAATCGATATATCCAATTTTTGGGACAAAGATTGAAACAAAGAACAAAAGACGGAAAATGAACGAAGAAGAAGAAAAGAGATAGGGGATGTGATATTTTTGAGGGAGCAGCCTACTAGCTATCTATTTATTATACGTACGTTTCTTCATCGTTAAGAAATCTAGCTAGTTTTTTAAATCGTCTCGAGTTAAATTAAACCGATTTTAGTAAAAGTTTCAGAAATGAACTGAAATACAAATTAATAAATTTAGTGAGTGAAAATAAAAATAAGCTCGGCTAGTTAACAAAAATAATACGAAATCGGCTCGAATGAGAATTATTAGCGATTTTAATTAAATTAGCGGATTTTAACGAAATTTGCTAGTTTAGCGAAAAAAACTCAAAATGACTAACTGGATGACTCTTTCCCAAATCCATCTTGATGAGTCCACTAAGAACTGGCTTTCATAAAGGACTTATAAAAGAAACGAAAACTGTTATATGACGTAATTAAATCCAAAATAACAATTAAAAGAATTTTTTTACAAGTTAATAATATACGGGGTGTTACAATCACCCCACCTTCAAAAACTTCCGCCCTCGAAACTTGAAACAGAAACAGCAAAAACAAAATTTGAGGACGCTATATGATTATTCGGTTACGAACAAAATATAAAAAATACAGAGTTGGTTTTGATAGTAATCTTTAAAACATGTTTTAAGGATTAATAAATATTTACATATTCCACACCGGACAAGAACAATAACTGTCCAATGCAAAGACCAACTGGAACAGAAATTAAAATCCAAATTCTTTCAGATACGTATCAGTAAGAGCAAAACTCGATATTAGACGTCTCCAATACCAAGTCAAAGCATCATACTTCATGCAAAACAAGTAAAATTCGTATAAAATCTCACATTCATAGTAAAAGATTTCAATTGGTAAACCCAGTTTACAAAAAGTAAGTAAAATGTTTGGTAAAGTGCAAATATAAATTAAAATTTTCAATTTAAAGGAAACGAGTTCTCAAAATTTTAATAATTAACGAAAAACAGTATAACTGAATCACTGGAAAGAGAAAAGGTTAACAAACAATGAACAGCTCGATGGGTTAGGTTATTGAGAAAAGTGTGCACAAGACGTGTAATTGACTCCGAGAGAACTATGGAGGTTGAATTTCCCGTACGAAATGATGGATTGTTAAAAAGAAATGAAGAAAATTAGGAATTCTTTCCTTAACAGATATTACCTACTATCCAGAGTTTCACCTAAGTATAAGAAATAACCAAAATGACAGAAAGCAAAAGTCAACAACTTACTGATAACTCGATGATTTCGAGGCAAAGGGAAAAGTACAATAAAACAAGGTAACAGTGATGAACGAATTAGTGGAACTGGTAAGTGTCACACATAAGAGATGATATAGAATATCCAAGACCAAAATCCATAAATTGAAAAGGAATGCTACTCACAAATCTAATAATACTCACTCGTTTTTTTTTTTTTTTTTTTTTTGTACTCACAAATCCATAATTTATGCAAACGGTCAATACTACGCTACGTCCACCAATTCACATTCTAATCTCAATATCACTATGAGATGTCTAACTCAAACATTGGTTGTTAATTAATCACCCGAATTGATCACCATGAAAATTCTACAACACATTCTGTCCAGACAAATCTCGAAATGTTGTATTCCAATTCATCTCCATGTAAATCCAATTGAATTGTCGCATTATATTCAAACAAAACATTATTATATCCTCGCAAACCTCAACGTCACATCAAAGGTCTAATCTCGTAAACTCGACATTGTCCAAAATATATACCTCCACTGCCATTTTATACCTTATTACTCAACTCATACCTGGTCGAATTCCAATATCCTTTTTGTATTCAACTCACTATCATGCATCAAAGCACAAGAATTAAGACATCCTTACCCACACCATTTATACCTATCCAAGTGGGAAATGTCAGTCGATCCTAGCATGGTCTCTTGTTTATAAACCTTTACTCACGGAAATTCTAAGTCACCTAAGGGAAGAGAAGTTGACATCTAAATTATCCAACTGGTAAGGTTCGGTAAAAATTGGTTCCATAAGAATTCACGAAGGAGGACTAGTCTGATATCCCACACTCTCAAGGATTTTCCTCAAAGCTTTCAAAATCAAATTCTAGTCACTAGCCAAACCTTAAAAGTCGATCACGAAGGTCACTACTAACCCAAAAGATCAGTGTCTAGGTTGTCTAGGCTAGCTAACACACCATACCTTAATTTCAACCAATGTCTCCAAATCGAGGGTCCAACTATATCTCTTTCTCCCTAAAGATCCTATGCCAACCATCTAAAAACTCTTATCCAAAGTCAACTAGGCTCTCGGTAAAATTACCAAGGTAGCTCACAAATCATCGGTTTCACTACCTTATCCTACATAGAGGGTCAATCACATAAGCCTAGGGTTAATCTCAAATTCAAGTATATCTCTCAAGTTCAAGTCAAACCAAAATGTGCTCAATCCAAATAAGAGAATATCACAACTCAAGGGTTGTCTAATCACACTTCACCAGCTCTTCACCAGGAAAGGATAAGGTATTCACGAAGAAAGTGGCAATAAAAGAATTATTAAGATAATACCAAATGTGCAACCCCGATCAAGGAAATACTAGGAACGGATAGAGGTTCAGGACGAGGGGAGACTAAGTCCAAACCAAGATAACGCACAAAGACAGGGACGATCGATGACGTGATATAGGATCATAAGCACGAAAAGGGAGTATGATGAAAAGAATAACTTAGAATATCAACAAAGGTTTAAATTTGACTATCAAAAGAAAGTTCTCGAAGAGACATGTGACTGATGACGCTAGAAGCAAATGATGTCTGGACAAGGAAGAGAACTAGTCAACTTAAATATGAACGACCGTGTTACTAAAACATTCCATTAATATTTTTCCAAAGGGATACACACTTATTTACCCACACTGGACCTAAAACAATAAAATTAGTTAAAGGATTATCCTACTAATCTCAGTCAACTTAACTTTCCTCGGAATGGTTCACTAGTTCCACAATCTCCAAAACACCATTCACCTATACTTTTAAAACTTACCCAAAAATTGTACCATTCCATAAGTCAAAGGCAATGTTTCTACAAGGTAGGGTTGAGATAAAAATAAGACACGAAGGATAAGTCATAAAGATGATTCCTAACGAAAAATATCTTTGACACGAAACAAGGAATAATACCCTTCACTTTACAAATCCACAATCCAAATATCATGGAAACTATACCTTTGAACTTAATATGGTTTCACCCTAAACACGGCTATATCCATCGAAGATCAAGTCCACCCACCAGAGTGCACAACGTATGAAAAGATCTAGGTTCAAATACTCCCAAAATACTTCCCACAAAACTCTTTAAACGCAACCCAAAATTGAAGTAATCAATCCATCTATAAGTTAAGGTAAGGAAAGGTACATAAAAGTATAGAAGAAAGGAGAACAAACCAGGGAAAATAATTCAGAAGGAAAGATTTTCAACATCGAGTTCAAATATCCTTGACAAGAAGGAATAATATTAGCATCCCTCACAAAGAAACGGAATGTAACGAAGAAAATGCATCAATATTAAAAGAATAAAACAGCGAGCACCAAGATCGGTGAGAATATACGAGAAATAGAAGCGCCCTTCAGCCGGTCGCATAAACCGTTTATACTCTACAACGATCGCTTCCTCTTTTTCTTGAAACGACATCATCTACTAGTGAATTCCAAGATGTATAAACCCTTTTTCCACAATCAACAAACATATTAGTACTTAATAAGTAGCAAACACACGCGGACTACCAAATTTGGATCCTTATTTTTACCCACTCTCACCTATTCTAGGTCCGTTTCATTGGGGTTACACAAATGTGCGTCGGGAGCGTTATGCTCTGATACCAACTGTTAACCCCTGCGATTATTAAAAAAAAAATAAACACATAACTAGCAGCGGAAAATACGTAAATTTTTAAAACTTCGAGGCATGACCGCGGAGTTCACTGAAAACATTTTTTTTACAAAATAAATATATATTACGAATAAAAATATACGAGGGATCTCATATCCCTCCAAATTTCCAAAAATGCAATAACGAACAATAATTAAAAAGGTATATCGTTGCCTCGACAACTTTCGCTAGCCACTCCTCTTGTAACCTCCAGCATATAACACTCGACCTATCACCTGGCTTTCATAAAATGAATGCAAGAGTCAGTGGGGAGTAACTCAAGTTTCCTCCTAGCCATATTAGGATGAAATAACACAAGTACAACACAAAATATATCCGTTTATCAATCATACGAGATAGGAAATATAAATAAATCATGTGATAACGGAATGAAAACAACCACAACGTATCCCACTTTACTACGACAAAAAACGACATCGTAGCAAATGAAGCACGGTAAAAATCCACGACCAAAGACGACACAGTGGACCGGTCCCAATGTACTAATGCCAATCAACCATTAAAGAAACACAACCACGATCTCCCGGTAAGGCCACGTTCATATACGTCCTTAGCTTAAGACGATATTGAACCCCTGGAGGTTTGCCACCGACTCTCGAGATCAGAACATATACCCGATTCAACGATTGTGATACAACCCGCAAACCCAAGACTCGATGCCTGGCACCTAACCCTACCAGGGTCGAGTAACCTCGTACCCAATACCTAGTACATAACCGTACCAAGGTCCGAATATGAGACGATCGAGATAAGACCCGATGCCTGGCACCTACCCGTACCAGGGTCAAGTAACCTTGTAACCGACACTCAGCACATAAACGTACCGAGATCCGAATACAAGATCAAAACAAATGGGTTTATTAGCACTAGAACGACACACAAAGACCCAATTTACTTCCATAACAAACATGGATTATTCATACAATCCAAGGGTGGAAACATGCACATAATTCAGGAATGGGAACAACAAGCATAAATATAAAAATATCTCCCTGTATTGGCCGAACAATCCATTTTGCATTCCGTACCTGTTCCAAGATAATTAAAGTACATATACTGTAAATTTTTATAGTCTAAAATAACATGTTCTAATCTCATAATGAACATGTATAAACTGAATGCGGAAGCGACAAAAGAGATCGATTACTTACCTCCAGCCATTGCTTGAAATATTTGATCCGTCTTAATAAATAATCCAATTCCTTATGCCCCAAATCTGACTTGGCTTCCAAACCCTCAGCCTCACAATTTAGATGGTGTATTTTCTTAATGAGGTAGACTTGGTGAACCTTAATCAGAATAAATATGTTTCCCTTATATAGACTCTTGCCATCAAAGAGTCAATTGAACAGTTTCCTAAATTGTGAGTGGTAACTTATGGGAGACAATAGTGGAAACAAAATCCTAGGTAAATTCCACCATACAATAGACCATCTTAATTTCCATAAAATAACTTAATTAAATATTAATATAATACTTATTTGATTTATGGAAATATCTTACATTCTCCCACTTGATCCATTTAACAAGAGACGCAACATATGGATCATGGCGACGAATTCTCTTAGAGCAAGAATTAATCTTCCAAGTATCACAATATATCAAGTCACTCACACCACACACATTTAACTTAATGAGTAAACCCCATGTTTACTCGAGGTTCAAACAAAATGATATTTCTCAACATAACTTTAATAAATATGCGCATATAAATCCAAAAGAGAAAATATCCAACTTAATAAAATTTTCTTACAAAAACTTAATGAATGTACTACATAATGGAACCAAGTCCCATTCTCACTACATGTGTAACACCCCCATACTCCAAGTGCCTTACCAGGACCACTTAAGGCATGGAAATGCTACCATCTCGGTTACCCGAGGCAATGATTATCATAAGACAATAAAGAAACATATTTAAATAATAATTAACGTTTAAAGTGATTACATGCCAAAAACCAAAACTGATAAAGAGATACAAGTTCTCCAAAACTATCTACTATCAAAAGACTATAAAACTATCAAACACAATGGAAGACTTCTAAACTGCATCGTGGTGACTCCTCCCAGTTATCCCATACGCATCAGCTCATACCTGCTCAATAACTGCTCACCACCCCCGAATGGATCACCATAGTTTTTAAAACATTTAACGGGGTCAGTACTAATCACACAATTCAATATATCAACAATAAGATAAACAGACAGCTTAACCGTCACACACACACACAACCACACCAATCCCAACAATCTCAATCACCGACCGTCCTTTGGACCCCCGCCGATGGGGACCGCAGCCTGTTCCCACCTAAGCCCCGCTCATCATACCGAGCGATAACCCTGTCCCATTAATGTGCACATCCCCTTCCGTGGCGGGTTCCACGAAGGGCGAAACTAGGGCGTGAAGTCACTCCCGCAAGTGACCCCACTCAGCCGAGAACGCATCTCGAGAACCATAGACAACCAATCACAACCACAATCACAATCACAATCATCATATCAAACAACTAACTACAACACATCACCAATATCCCATTATGGGACTAATACTGAGTAGGAAATCCTACCTGGAATGCAACACAAATATCAGACGATCTAGCAGCTGTCTCAAAACCTTTCCTCTACGAACCCTTCTCCTATACACATAATCACATAATCACTACCAACACAACAAATCATAAAAACCCCCAATCCCAAAATTAGGGTTTAAACAAAGTCAACCAAACGCTATAAAATTGGTATGTAGGACTTACCCTTGACGCAAGGAACACTATGATGCAAAGAACAATGAAATCCGATACCTCTAGCTCCGGGATTTGTCAACAATGCGATTAGGATGATGAATGAACTTGCTTTCTCTCTTTAACAGTAAATTAGGTTTTTGTAAAAGTGTTTAGAATGATGACGGAAAGATTATATATCTTAATCGCATAATTAACAAAACCCGAGAAAAACTCCCCGTAAACCGGCTACTCGATCGAGTATCTAAGGTACTCGATCGAGTACCCCCTTACTCGATCGAGTATCCTAGTTACTCGATCGAGTACCCAACAGGTCAGAAACTTTTCTAAAACGCAACTTACCCTTACTCGACAGAGTAAGGCCTACTCGATAGAGTACCCCAAGACTTATAAATACGGAGTATTACAGTCTTCCCTCCTTAAAAAGAACTTCGTCCCCGAAGTTCAACCCATACATAAAAACAACCATACTAACTCGACCAAACATAAAACATGAACTTTTAACACCCACTCCACCAATTATGTTTACTTCCCTAACATGACTCACGATATCGTATCCACCACATATATATCTCTCACGACACCAACTCCATACATAACCAACTACCATCCTCTAATGCTGCTAGCTCCATAATATCATCCACTATCAAATCCAAAATCAAGACACTCATAGACATCAAACGGAATGTTACATTCTACCACCCTTAAAAGGAACTTCGTCCTCGAAGTTTACTCACACTCATAATCTCATCATCCAACTGTCAACACTATCGAAGTATTCTCGCATTCCTAACATCAAACTACTACAAGCACGTCCGTGACCTTTTAACACTATCAACCACAACATATACAAATCCATATCTTATGCTACACCAACACTCTACTTCCAAATATACTACCATATGAACAACCATCAAAATCTCTTTTATCGCATCCTACTCCTCTTAAGATAAATGTTACGTCCTCGTAACCTACTAATACTATATCCTTAGTTATATCTTCTCATTATTCTCATCATCATCACATGTCATAGATAACCACCTATACTCTAAACACTCGCCATGCATGTATCCAAGGCTCTCTTACTTAAACAATTCTCATACTTCAATTCACTCGTCACACCACCTAACCTATACCTCAAAATCTTTATCTTAACCCAAAACTTCAACTTTTCCACATTACCGCAACGTGACATACTTCTCTATATAAACTATATGAAACTCCCACCATCAAAAGCATAACTCACAATCCACACTTGTTACGTGCACTCATTCCAGATCCTCAAGTTCTTTCTTTCATTACCGCAAAACTCATACACAACTTAACATGACACTAATTCCCAATACCCTACACTCACTGTCTCAACAAACGATTATGAACCACCTGCATCTTTCGGGTCATTACCACACATGTTCTACGACTCACTTGCCATTACCATGTCTACTGAAACCTTAACTAGAACAAGATCATAATTATTGTAACAACCTCTCACAACCGTGTCCCATTAACAGAATGTCACTATACTATAACAACAACGAAAACATATACAACTCTATTTCATATCATACTCTACCCTCATTCCCAACTTAACCTGGTAAGAAACATCAATAACAAAACAACTGTCTATCTTTACAAACTGAAACTCACAGGAAGCAACATCAAACAAAACAACAATCTATGTATAACTAGTATGTACTTTCGAAACTCGAATCATAATCATCCCGCCTACTCCACCACAACCGGTGACGGCATCACAACACCGCCACCAACAGCCACACCGTAGTGCGAAAATACCCGCATCACAACACTATGTACCGTGCCCGGATCACCACCCGAGGCACCACAACCACACCGATAGACATCACAACTGCATACGATTCCCATAAACACTGACTGAGCATAACTTCTCAGACAAGAAAAACTTACTCAAATCCACTTTATTAAATCACCACGCAACATATTATATGGATAAACAGATAAGCATCTCATGAACATCATCTCTACCATTTCACGGAATACACATGTGTTATTAATACACATAAAATTATAACTAGCCATGTCAAATTAATCAAATTATTACCTTTTTGGATATCATTCAATTAAATTACCGTGTCCAACATATATATTACAGAACATTCATAAAACAACTTTATAATTATCACACCATACCACTTCTTATGAGGTCAGAACCTCACACAAACATTTACACATATCATAGACCCGTAATCACAACCAACTAGTCAATCCCGACCACGTAAGTTACCACTCAACAAAGGTTACCTGTCGCCCGAGTTTAACTCATATGCCCCTCATAACATATTCCCCCGTTCGCACAACCATCACTTCCTGCCAAATATAACCATACCTTTACTATTCAACTATTAGCATCCGCCTCATCTAACCACATCTTATACCCTCTCACAATCATACACAACAATCAGGTCCCTACCAAATCAACCTCTTTAGAATTGCTACCTTTGTAATATACCATCACCCTTAACCACTAGTGACAACACCACAATACCACCACTGCTCGTATATCAAACCTCTTACACTCATATCAAAATAACACGGTTCTTCTCCTATCTTTGGTTATCATTCCAAATAACGAACATCAAACCCATCCACAAAATTACCTCAACATTATTCCCAATACTATCTTATTTGTGTTGTCATTCAACTCTCCACCAAATACCTCGTATCGTGCCAATACTCCACCAACTTCTTGCTCCCTTAATTCCTCGAAACTCATTATCAATCATGTTGTCCTGAAACTCCTATATAACCTTTAGCTAACATCCTCGTGACGCTATCACACATTTCAATGATTCCTTACCTTTATATCACATGACTCCGGTGAATATTTTCCTCAGTTTACTTTTATCCTTCTTTTCTCTTTACACTCAATAATACCAATTAATAGTTCAACTCCTTATTCCTTCTAGCTAACTCTTTAGAAATCCAGTTACCCCTTCGTTGCTCCAAAACTCAAATTCCATTATTTTCTACCGACATCATCTCACTCTTTCTTACCATGGATCTTCTCTTATTATGCTATCACTCACACTTGCCACTAATCTATCCATAAAATCCACGTTCATTCTCCCTTTTTACATCTCTAGAAATCAAAATTCTCTTTTTATACCGTTAATTGCCCAAGGAAATCACACATTAGCTTCGTCTCTCGGTGACACAAATTTCCAAACTCAGTCACTATCTGCAAATCCACGTCGCGACATATCCCATTAAGTTCACTATATACCACTCGTCTCAATTCCTCTAAAACGACCTTTCATTACATATATTCTTACTCAACACTATTTCTAACCATCTCCCTCCATAATCCGTTATACATCTCAAGTTGCTACTATCCACATCCTTTCTTTCAATACTTTCATTCTCACGTTCCTTAAACTTGCATCATCCCTTGCCCACATTCACTTACATTTTCATTACTCAACATACAAACATGTCACTCATCTCGTCTCACAAAACATGCTCTATGCCTCAATTAAGTCTTACCAATCCCAACACATATAAATCATGTCCTCCCCCCCGAACTCATACTCATCATAGGTGCCACTCTTTACAGCACAAAATTGGGTAACTTACGCGTCAAGACCAACATACATGTAAAACAATGCATAAAGAAGCAAAATAACGCCTTTGAATTAAACATAATATGCAACGAAGTCAAAAGATAAGCATATGACCCAAAATAGGGGTCACTAGATCGAGTACAGGCCACTCGATCGAGTAAGGGACTTACTCGATCGAGTAGGTGAAGATCAGAAGCACGTAAAACAAATTACCAGTGACACTCGATCGAGTAACTGACGTACTCGATCGAGTACCCCACTACTCGATCGAGTACCAAGGCTACTCGATCGAGTACCTACGCATTTCTCAGCACTGTCCAGTTTTCGCAAAACAGCCATAACTCACTCATTTCTTGGTCGCTTTGGGCGTGTGACCTATCGTTAGAATCGTAAAAGAACAAGCTATCACCTCCAATTGGAATCACATTAAAATCATTTACGCATCTCAAGTTATAACAGTTTAAAGACAACTTTCTGTAATCGACGACATAACTATTCGATTTTCTCTTTCAAACAACTTAAACATCAACAAAGCGAATAAAAGCGACTCAATACTTGTAAAACCACTATCCCTAACCACATGTTACGACCTACAAAAAGCCAAACAATAACATTTATCATGCACATAATTCATTTAACTTGCCAATCATGGCTTCCCACATGCTTTTATTCTATCACTTTTCGTAAACAAAATCACAAATACATGACATCAAGTCCCCTATTCACATGTTACTAGCATAATAAAATTATAAAATAACTTTCATTATATAACATGCTTAATCATAAATCATATTATCATACAACGATTATTCATCTTTTTCCACTAATTCATCCATCATGCCACATATTTATCCACCACATTCGTTCAACATATTCACCCAACACATGTTCAATTCACACTCCCAACCTTCTGTACTTTTACTCAACACGACAACAACAACATGTATACTTACACATCGCTTTATATATATATATAGACAAAACACTTTTCCTTACACAATTATAACATGCCAAATTACATGTATCAATCATTATACTTTCATGCTTTACAATAAACCAACATACAATTCACGTCATCATCATCAATTCATGCAACATACTACTACATAGATACACACAGCACACAATATGCACATAACGATCCCGACACATATCCCATGGTGACCGGTTCAAAATTGTAGGGCGAGTTCGCGACTTTAGGACGTCTCCCAAGTCTTTGCATTAGCTCCTACAACCTTTACCCCGGGTTCATTTTAATTGACCCCCTATATTCATTGGATTTATTGGTTACAGGTTTCAGGATCGTCACTCTGATACCATTTGTAACACCCCCATACTCCAAGTGCCTTACCAGGACCACTTAAGGCATGGAAATGCTACCATCTCGGTTACCCGAGGCAATGATTATCATAAGACAATAAAGAAACATATTTAAATAATAATTAACGTTTAAAGTGATTACATGCCAAAAACCAAAACTGATAAAGAGAAACAAGTTCTCCAAAACTATCTACTATCAAAAGACTATAAAACTATCAAACACAAATGGAAGACTTCTAAACCGCATCGTGGTGACTCCTCCCGATTATCCCATACGCATCGGCTCATACCGCTCAATAATCGCTCACCACCCCCGAATGGATCACCACAGTTTTTAAAACATTTAACGGGTCGATACTAATCACACAATTCAATATATCAACAATAAGATAAACAGACACCTTAACCGTCACACACACACACAACCACACCAATCCCAACAATCTCAATCACCGACCGTCCACTGGACCTACCCGCCGATGGGGGACCGCAGCCGTTCCCACCTAAGCCCCGCTCATCATACCGAGCGATAACCCTGTCCCATTAATGTGCACATCCCCTTCCGTGGCGGGTTCCACGAAGGGCGAAACTAGGGCGTGAAGTCACTCCCGCAAGTGACCCCACTCAGCCGAGAACGCATCTCGAGAACCATAGACAACCAATCACAACCACAATCACAATCACAATCATCATATCAAACAACTAACTACAACACATCACCAATATCCCATTATGGGACTAATACCGAGTAGAAATCCTACCGGAATGCAACACAAATATCGACGATCTAGAAATTTTGCCTCAAAACCTTTTCTCTACGAACCCTTCTCCTATACACATAATCACATAATCACTACCAACACAACAAATCATAAAAACCCCCAATCCCAAAATTAGGGTTTAAACAAAGTCAACCAAACGCTATAAAATTGGTATGTAGGACTTACCCTTGACGCAAGGAACACTATGATGCAAAGAACAATGAAATCCGATACCTCTAGCTCCGGGATTTGTCAACAATGCGATTAGGATGATGAATGAACTTGCTTTCTCTCTTTAACAGTAAATTAGGTTTTTGTAAAAGTGTTTAGAATGATGACGGAAAGATTATATATCTTAATCGCATAATTAACAAAACCCGAGAAAAACTCCCCGTAAACCGGCTACTCGATCGAGTATCTAAGGTACTCGATCGAGTACCCCCTTACTCGATCGAGTATCCTAGTTACTCGATCGAGTACCCAACAGGTCAGAAACTTTTCTAAAACGCAACTTACCCTTACTCGACAGAGTAAGGCCTACTCGATAGAGTACCCCAAGACTTATAAATACGGAGTATTACAACATGATCCTTGAAAGTCTTAATTGGCGTGCCTTTAGTCAAGGGATCTGCAATCATCAACTCTGTGCTAATGTGTTCAATGATCACTATCTTTTCCTGAACACGCTCCTTTATGGCTAGATACTTTATGTCGATGTGTTTACTTCGACTTTCACTTTTATTATTCTTAGCCACAAACACAGCAGCTGAATTATCACAATACATTCTTAGCGGTCTACAAATAGAGTCAATAACTCTAAGCCCAAATATGAAACTTTTTAACCAAACACCATGTGAGGTAGCCTCAAAACAAGATACGAACTCAGCCTCCATAGTAGAAGTAGCCGTCAAGATTTGCTTCACACTCCTCTATGACACAACTCCATCAGCTAGCATAAACACATATCCTGATATGGATTTACGTGAATCTATGCAACCAGCGTAGTCGGAGTTGGAGTAACCTACTACTTCAAGATTCTCAATCCGTCTAAACATAAGCATGTAATCCTTAGTACCTTGAAGGTATCTCAACACTTTCTTTGCAGCCTTCCAGTGATCAAGACCTGGGTTACTCTGATATATTCCTAACACTCCAACCGCATATGCAATGTCAGGTCTGATACAGACCTGAGCATACATAATGCTACCAATAGCTGAAGCATATGGAATATTCTTCATTTGTTCTCTTTCAATGTAATTCCTAGGGCACTGGTCCAAGTAGAATCGGTCACCTTTCACAATTGGTACTACACTCGGTGAACATCTTTCATCCTAAATCTTTCAAGTACTTTATTGATATAGGCCTCTTGAGACAACCCCAAAATGCCTCGAGATCTATCTCTATGGATCTTAATGCCAATGACATAAGATGCCTCACCCATATCCTTCATATCAAAATTACTTGAAAGGAATTGTTTCACCTCATGCAGCAACCCTTTATCATTGGTTTCTAGCAAAATATCATCCACATACAACACTAGAAAACAAACTTTACTCCCACTGACCTTAAGATATATACATTGATCCATTATATTTTCTTCGAAACCGAATGAAGAAATAACTTCGTGGAATTTCTTATACCATTGGCGGGAAGCTTGTTTTAAACCGTATATGGATTTATTTAGCTTACAAACCAAATGCTCACAATCTTTACAGAAGAATCCTTCAGGTTGTTTCATATAAACCTCTTCCTCTAAATCACCATTGAGAAATGCTATTTTCACATCCATCTGATGTAACTCGTAATCAAAATGAGCTACTAATGCCATGACAATTCGAAAAGGATCTTTCTTTGATACAAGAGAAAAAGTCTCCGTGTAGTCGATTCCTTCCCTTTGAGTGAATCATTTAGCAACGAGTCTTGCCTTATGTCTCTCGATGTTTCCAAGTGAATCTCTTTTAGTCTTATAGACCCACTTGCACCCAATGGGTTTTACACCATCAGGCAATACAACGAGATCCCAAACTCCATTAGATGCCATAGAATTCATCTCATCTTTCATAGCATTCATCCATAAGTTATAATCTGTAGAACTTACGGCTTGTGAAAATGACATAGGATCATTATCAGCTCCAATATTATAATCCAATTCTTGTAGATATACTTCATAATCATCAGGAATAGCCGATCTCCTTTCACGAATAGATCTTCTTAATGGAAGTTGTTCATCCTCATGGTGAACCTCTTCCTCATTATGATCTACCATATTTTGATCGGCATTTTGTGGAATTTCTATCACTGGTTGTGTAACACTCGATTGAACTTGAGGAGTATGAATGACAACCAATATGCCACTTGAATCAGAAGGTGGAACTTCATGATGATCCCTCTCCAGGACATTGTCCTGAATTAGGTCACTTCCACTAATCAAGTCATTCTCAAGAAATTTAGCATTTCTTGATTCCACAATCCTTGTACTATGAGATGGACAATAAAACCTATAACCCTTAGACTTTTCGGCATATCCAATGAAATACCCACTAATAGTCCTTGGATCAAGTTTCTTTTCTTGTGGATTATACACTCTCACTTCAGACGGGCATCCCCAAATGCGTATATGCCTCAAACTCAGTTTCCATCCTTTAAATAACTCAAAAGGTGTCTTAGACACAGCCTTGGAAGGAACCCGATTTAATATATACGCTGCCATCTTAAGAGCATCAATCCACAAAAATGAAGGAAGTTTAACAGTACTTCTCACACAACGCACCATCTCAATTAATGTCCTATTTCTTCTTTCTACTACACCATTCTGGTCTGGAGAACCAGGCATAGTATATTGGGCAACAATCCCATGCTCTTGAAGAAATTTAGCAAATGGACCAGGTGCTTGTCCGTTCTCAGTGTATCTACCATAGTATTCACCACCTCTATCAGATCTCACAATCTTAATGCGCTTACCGCATAGGTTCTCTACTTCAGCCTTAAACAATTTGAAGGCATCAAAAGCTTCATCCTTAGAATGAAGTAAGTAAAGATACATATAACGTGAGTAATCATCAATAAAAGTGATAAAATATTTTGGATCATTAGCGTTCATGTCCGGACAACAAATATCCGTATTTATGATTTCTAATAGGCTGGAACTTCTCTTTGCACCTTTCTTAGACATGTTAGTTTGCTTACCCTTAATGCAACTAACACAAGTATCAAAATCAGTAAAGTCTAAAGTATCAAGTACTTCATTATTTACTAATCTTTTTACCCTCTCAATGGAGATATGTCCCAATCTCCGGTGCCAAAAAATAGAGGAATTCTCATTCATAATACAACGTTTTAAACTAGCATTGACATGCATAGAATTATGAGTAATATTATTTTGCAGTTCAAGACGGTATAAATTATTAGACAAAATACCATAACCAATAATTTCAGAATTTCTGAGAATACTGAATCCAGAGTCTGAAAAATTAAAGGTAAAACCCAAAGGTACAAGTCTTGATACTGAAATCAAATTTCTAGAGAAATTCGGAACATAAAATGTCTTTTCCAAATGCAAAATAAAACAACTACTTAATATTAAACTGCATGTCCCAATGGCCTCCACATGTGAACTAATCTGGTTTCCTGAATAGATTGAAAGTTCACTGCCCACTGGCTTCTTTAGGTTTGTCATACCCTGCAAGGTATTCGAAACATGGATTGTAGTTCCAGAATCAATCCACCATGTATTATGATTAACATTAACCATATTAGATTCATAACAAACAAACGCATGAAAATTACCTTTATTCTTTAGCCAAGCCTTAAACTTAATGCAGTCTACCTTCATGTGTCCCTTCTTTTTACAAAAGAAACACGTAGACTCCTTCTTAATGGCCGGCTCAGCTGAAATCTTTCCCTTTCCCTTATATTTAGTGTGACCCTTTTGCCGCTTTGAAGAAGAAGCAACAGTAAGGTTCACCTTCCTCCATTAACAATCTTCCCTCCTCTTGAACACACATGGCCATAAGTTCATTAATTGACCATTTATCCTTATGTGTGTTGTAAGAGATCTTAAAAAGAGCATATTTTGGAGGAAGAGTGCATAAAATGAAGTGCACAAGGAAAGTGTCAGACATGGTAACTTCCAAAGTCTTAAGTTGGGCTGCAATATCCTTCATACGCATGATATAATCACGCACACCTTTAGTCTCGGTGAGCCTCAAAGATGAAAACTGCATTATTAAGGTACTAGCAAGAGCTTTATCAGAAGTTGCAAACTGCTCATCGACTGCCTTAATTAGATCTTTAAATTTAGTATCTTTGATCGATTGTAACCACGAATACTAGCACACATTCTGGTCTTTATGAACATAATGGAGAGACGATTAGATTTCTCCCACTTTTCATAAAGATCAATTGCTTCTTTAGTGCTTTCTTTAGTTACTTTAGGTGGTTTGTCTTTCCGAATAGCATAATCAATATCTAACCATCCCAACTGCAGTAGCATTCTCTCTTTCCATACCTTATAGTTATCACCATTCAATTCAGGAATGTCAAATTTGACATCAGTAGAACTCCCAGGTAAAATTACTGCAAATTTAATAAATAACATGCCTATTACCAAAGTTGAGACTTTAAACTTAATCATGCTTTACCAATGTAAATCATGCTCAAATATGAATCCAGAGACATAAAACTTGCATGTGGGCTAAAGCTCTACTCAATTATATACATATAAATTTTTAACTTTACGACAATACTATCAAATCATATACATCTCTTAACTCCTGTGGGTAGATTAAGAAACAAGATTCAATATATCATCCTAATTAGTCATACAAATACATACAACAAGATTCATGTGGGTAAGTCTCATTATATTACATACAACTAATCACAAATAATGTTTAGTTCCACATGTGATTCCAAAATAAAATTTCAATTAATTAGAGATGCTGTGGCTATTCTCACTAATAAATTTTGAATCTACTTGACATTAAACTTTAAACTTTAATCTATATACTCAACTTAATGTATATAGGAAAAATATATGACCAGAAATGTCAATAGGCCAAACTCCATACGGACACGCATAGAAAATAACTCCGTATATGACAGTAACCAAACAATATGGAGTAATAAAGCTAATAATCATAGCGAGGAAAAACGGAGCACATGGAAAAACAAAACCATGAAAGTATGCATGACTTATGGACAAAAGGGCACTACAACCAACAAGTTCATCTCCAAAGTTAACATATGCATAACAAGAAATCAAAGTGAAACCACGAGGTATTGATGGCAAGATAATGACGACTAGCCGAGGGATTCAAAGACAATCAATTGAATGTTTAATTTATGCACTCCCAAATTAGGACCCAATAATCAAGTCAATATACCTATTATATACTCGCATGTCGCATAAATTAAAAATTCTAACAAGGCAAATTCATAGAATACGGAATATTTCACGCGACAATGAATATTTTAATTAAGCAAGGCAGAGGCGATTATTGGCTCTGATACCAACTGTAAATTTTTATAGTCTAAAATAACATGTTCTAATCTCATAATGAACATGTATAAACTGAATGCGGAAGCGACAAAAGAGATCGATTACTTACCTCCAGCCATTGCTTGAAATATTTGATCCGTCTTAATAAATAACCCAATTCCTTATGCCCCAAATCTGACTTGGCTTCCAAACCCTCAGCCTCACAATTTAGATGGTGTATTTTCTTAATGAGGTAGACTTGGTGAACCTTAATCAGAATAAATATGTTCCCCTTATATAGACTCTTGCCATCAAAGAGTCAGCTGAACAGTTTCCTAAATTGTGAGTGGTAACTTATGGGAGATAATAGTGGAAAAAAAATCCTAGATAAATTCCACCATACAATGGACCATCTTAATTTCCATAAAAATAACTTAATTAAATATTAATATAATACTTATTTGATTTATGGAAATATCTTACATATACAATCTATAATGCTTACCGTCTCACCTGCAACAAAATACAAATATAGCAAGGCAAGTCCACACAACAATATATAACTCCCGTTTACCAAATTAAAATTGACAAGTAAATGCATCCAAAACTATCTCTACGTGTGAGTATACAATGTCTTAAATATACAACTCACTAACTAGCATCCCAAATGATTTCTACGTGTTAGTATATATCGTCTTAAATATACAACTCACTAATTAGAATCTTAAATGATCCTTACGGGTCACTATACGTCATCTCAATCATCTCCCCATATCAGTATACATAGTCATAAATATATAACTCACTAACTAGCATCCCAAATGATCCCTAAGGGTCAGTATACACCGTCTCAATCTTCTCCTCATATCAATATACACCGTCTTAAATATACAAATCACTTACTCGCATCCCCAAATGATCCATATGGGTCAGTATACACCGTCTCAATCATCTCCCCATATAAGTATATACCGTCTTAAACATACAAGGGGATAAATAGCATCCAAAAAGGTCCTTATATATCATTATATACCATTACAACTATAAAACAAACTAACCATCATTCAAAATAAACATATTTTACAAGTAATATCGAGTAACTCGTTATCGTTACCTTTTTCCGAGCGAACTCCTCTATACTGTAAAAATCTTCTACCAGACCGTTTATCTCAGCACATCGGATTGACAGTAATGATGACAGGAGTACTGTTGAACAAAAATCGTTGAAAACGGATGAAAAACGAATCGACATATCCAATTTTTGGGACAAAGATTGAAACAAAGAACAAAAGAAGGAAAATGAACGAAGAAGAAAAGAGATGGGGGAGATGTGATATTTTTTAGGGAGCAGCCTGCTAGCTAGCTATTTGTTATACATACGTTTCTTAATCGTTAAGAAATCTAGCTAGATTTTAAAATCGTCTCGAGTTAAATTAAACCGATTTTAGTAAAAGTTTCAGAAATGAACTGAAATATAAATTAATAAATTTAATGAGTGAAAATAAAAATAAGCTCGGCTAGTTAACAAAAATAATACGAAATCGGCTCGAATGAGAATTATTAGCGATTTTAATTAAATTAGCGGATTTTAACCAAATTTGCTAATTTAGCGAAATAAACTCAAAATGACTAACTGGATGACTTTTTCCCAAATCCATCTTGATGAGTCCACTAAGAACTTGCTTAATAAAGGACTCATAAAAGAAACAGAAACCGTTATATGACGTAATTAAATCCAAAATAACAATTAAAAGAATTTTTTTACAAGTTATTAATAATATACGGGGTGTTACAATGGTGACAGGGACAGTGGCGGCAGCAGGGGCCACTGTCTGAGACGGGGTCAAGGTCGACGCAGAGGTTGTCGACATGGCTTTTTCGACACCGGATCTTTACTGCTATCCATAACTACAATAAAACCAAGTTCTAATTCAAATTCAATCAACAAAATCGATTTTCCCCAAATCAATTTTTTCAAACCCTAATTTCTACAAACTAAGGTAAAAATTGCAATTTAAACAATAAAGAAGGGGAAGGAACTTACTTCAATGAATACCCAACCTGAAAATCAATTAAAAACCAAAGCTAATCAAATTAATCGAATCAAATCGATTTCCGCAAACCCTAATGTTGAAAATCCCCCAAATTAAGCGGAGTTTTGTGAAGTAAATATGGGGCAAATGGTTTAATTGATGAGTTAAGAATATTTTGGTAATTTAATTGGTAAAATTTGGGGAAGAAATTTAGATTTGAGGTTAGGGAATAAAGTGTCGAAGGGATTTTGGGTAAAATTGGGGAAGAACATAAATTAGCAAATGAAATAGAATGAGGAAAGGAATACTCCCTCGTGTAATAACAGCTGAAACTACTCGATCGAGTGGTTTTAGATTGATCGATCGAGAGCTTTTTCCCTTGATTTGCTCGATCGAGAGCTCTGAGTACTCGATCGAGAACCCCCAAAATTGGCTTGCTCGATCGAGAGGTAGAAACCACTCGATCGAGGACTTTTGCTTAGCCATTTGCTCGATCGATCACATAAAGTGTTCGATCGAGTGCTTTCCTCTTTGCACGCTTCCCAATGATCAGCATCTTCTCAAAACCTGCATAATAAGCAAAAATACTTCCCGCAAAAATACCACAATAACAGTACGCAGTCTATATTCGGTCTTAAGCAAATTAAATCTATATAATCTAGTACTATAATCTATAACTAATAAGCAATTAAATGTCTAACGGAAATTCAAAATTACAAAATGTTAACGGGATAGCGTCCCGTTTCATCCTCTGAAACAATTAAATAGCCCGAAACTGGGCTTCTGACTCGACGAGGTCCCTTCAGCATTGGTAACCTCCATCTTTGGTCTCCAAACAACTGAGCTATTGGAAGGAGAATGACATTTCTCGTAATCTGCATCCTTCCGCTTTCCTTTGTCAGGCTTTTTCTTCCCATGGCCCTTTTGATCTGTAGCGTCATCAATGCTAGGTTCCAACTGCAATGCACCAAGTCGGCACCAGGATCTCCAGTGTCCATTCCGCTAGGTCCTGCAGAAGCAAAAACAATAGAATGGTCCTCCATTTCGCTCCGAGACTGGGGCAGAGTTGTCATAACAGCAGGTTATGACTCAATAATAGTACTCGAAAGATCCTTGTCGGAGTCTATAGAGGGAATAGCATTGCAGGGCATGACTTGCATGAGCGCCCTACGAACACTGGACTGGTGAAAGTCAAATCCTCCCCACCCACATGAAAGGTTAAAGTCTTAGACCCGACATCTATTATTGCATGAGCAGTATGCAAAAATGTACTTCCCAAAATGATGGGAGTGTATGAATCTTCGGGTATCTCAAAGTCTACGAAGTCAACGGAAATAAAGAATTTCCCGGTCTTAACAAGAACGTCCTCTAGAACTCCTAATGGCCGTGATAATGAACGATTGGCCATCTGTACAGTCATGTTGGTGCATTGAAATTTCGTCAAACCAAGTCTCTTTGCGAGAGACAGAGGTAAGACGCTTACACTAGCTCCTAAGTCACACAACGCATTATCAATTAAATAAGTTCCAATATGACAGGGAATCAAAAAACTACCCGGGTCAGCCAATTTCGGTGGAGTCTTATTCTGAAGAAGTCCGGAGCACTCCTCAGTCAAAGCCACCGTCTCAGTCTCATCTACATTCCTCTTACGTAAAAGTATTTCTTTCATGAATTTCGAGTAAGAGGGTATCTGGGTTAGTAACTCGACAAACGGAATGTTGACTTTAAGACTTTTCAAAAGATCGACAAATCTGCCGAATTGTTGTTTCGCTTTCGTCCTCCATAGCCACCCTAGAAATAGAACCTGGGGTCCATAGGGATTATCCTTCTTTGCAGAATTATCGTCCAAATTAGATTTAAACAACAATTTATCATCATCAGCATCAATATTGCTCGATCGAGTAACATTACCACTCGATCGAGAACTTTTCTCATCATTTTTACTCGATCGAGTACTTTGAGTTGCTCGATCGAGAGACCTCTTTTCTGCACTGCTCGATCGACCACATTTTTCTCCTCGATTGAGCACATCTTCAGTAAATTCACTCGATCGACCATCAGAAACCAGTCGATCGAGGACATCTCGTGAATTAATCACTTCTTCGTCAAAAGACGTTTGTTCATGAATAGCAACTTCAACTCCCGGGTCTGGCATTTTGGGTCCCTTATAAGAAAGACCACTCCTTAAACTGATCAAGTTTACCGTCTCATGTGGTTTCTTGTCAGGTTGTGACGGTAATTGGCCCGGTTGTCTTGAAGATTGCTTAGTAGCAAATTGAGCTAACTGGGACTCAAGCAATTTAAAAGAGGCGTCTCTTGTTAATATAAGAGCCTCCTTGCCTGAATTGTTGAAAAGCAAAGACTTGCTCTTTCTCAGCTAAATACGCAACTGTACTATGTCCCTCAGTACCACATCTCTCATATGAGACGGTCTCTTGTCTAGACAACAAATAAACCGTCTATTGATTTCCCCCAGCCTGCAATTCCAGCTTATCAAATCTGGCATTCATGGCTTCCAGTTGAGCCACAAGTGCACTATTATCTATAGAAACTGTTCTAAGTCCACTCCTTGGGTTCCCATATTCAGCACAATGGGTAGCCATCTCTTCTATAATATGCCAGCCCTTATCGTCATCAATGTTCTTCTGAAATCTTCCATTGGTTGCAGCATCAAAAATAGCACAGTGATCATCATACAACCCATTGTAGAACTCGTTGCACAAAAACCACTGGCCAAACCCGTGATGTGGGACAGATCTAACCAGCTTCTTAAACCTGCACCATGCTTCATACAAGTTCTCAGTCGGATTTTGTTTAAAACTTGTAATCTGCCCTCGCAATGCATTAGTTCTCTGTGGAGGGTAGTATCTCTTGTAAAAAGCAAGGGCCAAGGTTTCCCAATCGGTAATCCCAGCTGCAGTCTTGTCCAAGTCAGTCAACCACTCTCGGGCTCCATCAGTAAGATAAAAAGGAAACAAGACTTCCTTAATCTTCTCTTGAGTCACTCCCTTAGTAGCAGGGATAGTAGAACAATAATCTATGAAGACTTCCATATGCTTCCTCGGATCCTCACCAGCTACTCCCCTAAGCAGGTTTCTCTCCACCAGATTAATATAGAAGGGACGAATATCGAATGTAATCCCCTCATCAGTTTCAAGCTTGAAACCTTTAGGAATAGAATCAGCTGTCGGCTCAGAATGACTATCAATGTTAGGCATCTTCGCAGATTTAATAAAGGTTGCAGAAATAGGAGTGTCTTCCTATAAAGACCGATCTTCTGCAAATGTAAAGTTTTCAAGAACAGGTTCAAGAGTACTCAAGCCTTCCTCTTGACGAATCTCTCTCAATAAGTTCTGTCTACGGCGAAAAGTCCTCTCTGGTTCAGGATCAGCTGGTACTAACTCTGACCTGTTGGACCTGGGTATAAACAAAACTAAGAGAAAAGATTTGCCTCAAGGAATTGAAAATCCATTGAGACTAAAATAAACAAGTAAATAAAATAGTTGCCTCCCCGGCAACGGCGCCAAAATTTGACACGGTTGTCGCAACCCTATCAAAAATAAACCAACCGGCTCTAACTAATATAGCAGAGGTAAGTCGGGTATCGTACCCCACAGGGAGGCGGTCACTATCTACTCGTTATTCAGTCTGTCTACGGTCACAAAATGGGGGGTTTTGATTTGGTTGTTTTGACTAAACTAATGTACTGAAATAAAAGGCAATAAAAGAGACAACAATAAAAATAGCAAGGATGAAATAAGATGTAATCAAATAAAGAAAAATATGCCAGGATGTCGGTTCACCATGATATTACGCAAATCAGTTAAAGGCAAGGTCAGTCGGTCTGATGTGAGAAGGGTAGTGGAAAGGTCCTTTCGGTCCGCTATCCGCCCTAGATTCTTCCTAAATAGCTTCCACTCTAATTAGGATAGTCTATTATTCATAGCAGGTCTGTTCATTCCAATCTTCCGATCTAGGTCTGAATTTAACCAGTTTAATTACTTTAGTTGCGTGCACTCAACCTAATAATTACTATTAAATTGCTACTCCCTACGTACCACACCAAAGGTAACACTTACTATAAACGGACGTACCACACCAAAGATAACATTCATTATTTGGCCCACAACATTACCAAATTATCCTTATACTCATTTGGTATTTACACAAAATGCCATTACATACCCCACCTACCAACCCACAATTACATACCGCACCTTTTTCCCTCTTTACCCTTACTTTTTCCACATTTTCTTAAATACTCCATTTTTCCCGCCGTTACCTTTGGTGTGGTACAGAGGGAGTATAAAATAATTCTCACAACAAGAACCTCCTAAACTAATTATCGCGTCATTGCTTTAGTATCATGGCTCCCCTAATCCTAGCACTAAGGGCATTAGCTACTCATGACGATAAATAAAACAACAACAATTAATAAATCTATAGCAAACATGGTAAAAAGATGATTAAAGAGAAACCGCATAAACTTAATAACAATACTAATAAGAACAGAAATTAAAGAACAAGAATTAAATGTTGCAAAGGAATTAACTTGAATAAAAGAGAGTAAAGAGAGTAAAGAGAGATTACAAAAGTTCAGATCCGGAAAATAGAAAGGCAAAGCTACGTTGACAAGAGTACTTGAGTTCATAAACTAATGACAGATTAAAGGTTGATAATTTTCATCCTCTAAACCTAATTACGTCTTTCCTTTATATAGGAAAGATATTTTATTCCTAAACACGTAACTTAAAATAAATAAGATAATAAGTTCACGCGAGAAAAATCCCGCGTTCAGATAACAAACTGGTCGATCGAGTACTTTGAAACTCCTCGATCGACCATCTTCCAGGCAAAACCTCTCGATTGAGTACTAAGACTACTCGATCGAGGAACACCATTATGCCACCTCTCGATCGAGCACAGCAGGGTCTCGATCGAGGACTGTTCACCATCCACAAGCTCTCGATCGAGCACATTAGCCAGCCAAACATCTCGATCGAGTCAACTGCCACTGAAATAGGCCAAAGGACGTATGATTTATCTTCCAAGGCGACTTCACGCATCCCAAGATAGTAGCATCCTCGCTCCAATTCTTCTATCTCCTAAATGCGAGCTAAAAGGACATCAGAAGGCTCAATTCTGCTTCTTCAGGTCCATTCCTGCAATTAAAGCCAAACGAACCAAAGTAGACTATTCGGGGCATTTTGTACCCTAAAACTACGGAAATTACATGGGAATGCGTGCAAATAAGGTTTAAAAAGACTATATAAAATGCACGCATCAAATCTCCCCAAACCAAACCTTTGCTTGTCCCCAAGCAAATTGTATGCAACAAACTAATGGAATAGAATAAAACTCATAGCTATCTACAAATCGTCTACTTAAACCAATTTAATGCAAACAAACTAACACTTATAGCAAAAACTATCAAATGCAAACGAGTTGTAAGATGTTTATAATAAAGCTGTATGACCGGACCGAACCGGTTGGACCATAATTATTTTACATACCCTCTTTTTCAAATTCCGGTCCAAAAAACCGGACCGGTTGGACCGGAATGGACCGGATTAAATATGCGTATACTTGTTTTTTTATATAATATTTTTTTAAAAAAACTAAAAAATATAATAATTCCGGTTTTCTGGTCCGGACCGGAAAATTTCGGTCCAAGACCGGACCAGACCAGAAACCGGAATCTTTAAAAATGTTGGACCGGAAACCGGATCGGAATTTTTAATTCCGGTTTTGGTCCGGACCGGTCCATTTTTCCGGTGCGGACCGGATTATGCCCACCCCTAACTAGTAACTACACATGTCTTTAATTAAGGGTGTTGATTTTCGAAGTACAGATTTTACTCATCATAATACACTTTTGACATTGTACCCCTCTCATTTCCACCCTAGTGTACTATATCCACGAAAAAGAGTAAATAAAAAAACCACGAAATAAAAATGAACAGTACACACCAAAACACCATCTACCTCACCCTAAAGTACAGTTACCACCATACGTACACAGCCACTCCGACCGGCTGCCGAACAGCCACGACAAGCCACCGTCCATTTCCCCTCCGTCAGACGATTTGGCCGTCAGTCATGCAACCCGTTCTCTCTCTACTTGTGCACAACACCACCTACAACATCCTCCGCCGCCGGCCATGTCGCCGAAACCTCACTGTTCCCCTCTCATCGTCGGCGATTAGTGTACCCCTCCCTGAGCAATCTGTCCCCTTCTTTTTTCCCGACCCTTTTCCCCTAACCCACGAGCCACCACTGCCACGACACCACTCACAACAACGCCCTCCGCCTTCATTGTCCTTTCTCTGTCGCCCGTCACCAACGTCGTCATCCCACCACCGTCAAACAACCAAAGGCCATTGAACAATAATTTATCATAATCACAAACCCTAAATTAAAAAAAAAAATCAAAACATAAAAGCAGATTATTAATTTGATTCATAATTATGTCATACATATATGTTCGAGATTTAAATTATCATTCATTATTCTATAAATTTGTTCATTTTGACATGACATAGGGTTAAGGCTCTGTTTGGCAAAACTACCTAAAAAGGTAGCTGGAATATGAAAAGGTAGTTCAAAACTGAAAAGCTAACTGAAACCTAAAAGGTAACCGATAAGGTAGCTGAAAAGGAGGAGCTGATAAGTTAAGTGATTATATAAAAATGTGTTTGGCAAACTAGCTAAAAAGGTAGCTGATTTTGGTAAAATGACGTAAAAGGATATGAAAATGATTTAATATTATAGAATAAAAGAGTACAAAATGGAAAATAAGTCATTTTAGATACCTCATTTCTCAAATGCTACCTGAGGTAACATTTCATTTCAGGTACCTTATTTGACCAAATAAGCTACTTGCCAAATACTTGTAAAAAAATCAGGTACCTGAAATTTTGGTCAAATAAGCTACCTGAAGTGTCGTGCCAAACGGAGCCTAAAAATAGAGAGAACTAGAGTGAAATGTTTTTTTCTCGAGGGGTATGCAAATGGAAATTATTTGGTAAAATGTACTAAAATGAGTGAAAAACGTACTGCGAAATTAAATTACGTTTCTTAATCAAGAATTTTTACTCCCTCCTATTCTAAATAACTCTTCTTATTTCCTTTTTCGTCTATTCACAATACTCTCCCTATTTCCTTATTTGGCAAACTTTTATACTTATTTTAATCACCCAACCCCATAACAATACCCCCAATACTCATACTTTATCTTATTTTAATCATCTTACCCCACAACAATACTTATTTTAATCACCTTATCCACAACAATACTTATTTGAGTAAATTAACAATTACTCTCTTATATAAACCACTTTTCTAAAATAACTCCCTTATAAAAACTTTTTAATAATTTACTCCCATAAAATGTTCTCAAGTCAAAAATTACACCCATTTGCATTTTCAGGTAAAAAATCTTTTTTTATGACCGTTTTGCCCCTGCGTAAATTCATTATCTTCTTCCCCTTCGTTATCTTTTTCCCCCTTTGTCAACAACAACTTTCAGGTGAGCAGAAGGTGTTCGACGACGACGACAACAACAACAAATCCCAACCCTCAAATCTGCAAAAACCCTTCCAAATGGAGCAGATCTAGCTGCAACATGCAATGGGGTGTTTTTTCCTAGATCCGAAACATAGTAATTAATAAGACTTTCACTTTCATCAGCGTCACTGGCTTCTCCATAAAAAATTGCAGCAATTCAAACCCATTATCCCCAAATCTCCTCTCCGAATTCGTCGACAACTTCGTCGATTTCACCGTCAGCGGCAGCATTTCCTCCCTAACCCTAACCCCAATCCTAATCCCTCAATTCAAACCCATTATCCACCACAAGACCATCTAATCGCCATTGAAGACATCCATGGCAATCTCGAGAAATGCAAGCAATCGTTCCGTCTCGCTGGCGTCATCGCCGCCGCCGACAATTGGTCTGGTACAACCTCCACTATCGTACAAGTGGATCTGCGATTATATTGATCAGTTATTGGAAATATGGAAAACTAGAAGAAAATAATCGTCAATTCCTATTACAATTTCCAATTTTTTTTCATTGTTGATATGCCATTATGTGTTTTGTTTTTGGTGGATTGCTATTTGATGAATTTGTTGTAATGGGTTGCTACTTGCTAGTGATTTTGATGTAGTGACAATTCATGGAATACATACGGAATATGTCAGGAAAGAATTAAAGTGAAGAGGGTCAGAGCGAGAGAAAACAGGATACAGTAGGGGTATTTTGGTCATAAATTTAGACCTTAAAACTGAAAATTTGAAAACTGGCGGAATATGTCACCGGAAAGACGAAATGGGTGCAACTTTTGACCTGAGAACATTTTATGAGAGTAAATTATTAAAAAGTTTACATATGGGAGTTATTTTAGAAAAGTGGTTTATATAAGGGAGTAATTGTTAATTTACTCTACTTATTTTAATCACATAATACCTTCCCTCTCTCCAATTACTTTCTCACACAAATACTTTACCATATAATACTCTCTTTCTTAATTCTTGTGCCTCCTTGAATAGCGAAGATTATTTAGAATAGATGGGAGTATTTGGTTATTCCTCAAAAAAAAAAAAAAAAAAAAAAAGAATTTTTATTTGTTTATAGCCGAAAAAACTGCGCCCAAATTTCGTTCCCTTTTTTTTTTTTTTTTGTTCACAATCACCTTCTTCCCAGGCAATAATTATTCCGCTATGGATCCTCCAGTGACGCCGTCATCCGACACGGCCGTTACAACCACCCAACAACTTAACGACACCCTATCATCTATACCGCTGCCGTCGATGCTTCCGCCACCGCCAAACCCTACAACCCCCGCCGACCTTCCTCCTCCTCCTCCTTCCGACTCCATTAATGGCGGAATTAAGGAGACTAACTTAGAAAACAAGAGTGATAACACCACCACCACCACCACCACCACTACTACCACAACCAACAATGGAGTTCCCTACCAAATTCCGCCATGGAGTCAACCTCCGTCGCATCCTTTCTTCTTCGAGGTTCTCAAGGACGGCTCCATTGTTGATCAGCTTGACCTGTATATTTCTCTTTCTAATTAGTTTGGCTAATTAGTTCGAATTACTACTGTTTTAGATTGATTAATTAGATTTGTTTGTTTAAATATGAGCAGGACGAAGAAAGGAGCCTACATGTTTGGTAGGATTGATCTTTGCGATTTTGTACTTGAGCATCCTACTATTTCTCGCTTCCATGCTGGTATTTTCATCTTTTTGTCTTTTCTGTTATTTTACGGATCGTTTATGGTTTTAGTTGGACTGTGTGAATGTTTGTATGAATCATTGGCGCAGTAGATATAATCACGACAGTGTATTGATTTTCTTAGTGTGTAATGATCCCAAGGACGGTACAATATAGGGGGTAGGAGATTCGCACCTGGGAGTGACTCAGACCTATTGTCAAAAATACTAACTTGAGTTAACTACTAGGCTGACTACTACCAATTTGATTGCATCGAGAAGTAGGGTATTAATTGTTCGAACTTGTTGAGGCGTTTCCTACTTTGTGTTTTGGGTAGTATACTCGTTTATTTTTCTGCGGCAGTAGAATTAATTTGAGGAAAGGGAAGGTTTATTGTGCATTTTAGGATTATTGTGGAGTTTCATTGAAGCTACTCGTTTAGGATTATAAGGAAGCAAAATTCGGAGGGGAGGTGATGAAAATTAGGCTCCGATGTAGGGCGATTTCAGGGGTAGCGTGTCGTTCTCCATCTTGTAGGCTTGTAGCTTATTAGCAGTGTTATTTTCTCATCTAGATAGTTCATTCACGTGGTTGTGATTCTCCCCATGGGAAACAACATACAACCTTCTCTGTAAAATAAAAGGAATATATGATTAATGATACGTTTAAAAGGACACTATAATCACCTTGAGCATGTTTTTGATTGAGGTGTTCATTGTAGGACTACAATGTTCAATTGTTCATAGGGCCATCATATTGCTACATGTGCTATCTATAACTCGTGTTTCTCCATTTCGTTTCTGCTATATCAGTTATCCAGTTCAATGCAAGTGGAAATGCCTATCTGTATGATCTTGGAAGTACTCATGGCACGTTTATAAACAAAAAACAGGTATTCATTTGTTCTACATGTTCCTTAGGCTAAAGATGTCTCTTTTTGGCTGAGTAGCTAAGTTTTCTTTGTTAAACTTCACATGAAAATAATTTTTATCTGCCTGGGCTTGGTTAAAATTTTTAAAGCTATGCGGTTAGTGTACTAAGGAAAATTTCTTATTGATGTGCTTTGTGTAGGTAAAAGCAAAAGTTTATGTGGATTTGCATGTTGGTGACGTCATCCGGTTTGGCCAGTGAGTATCTTATTGTGATGTCTTTGCTACTTTTAAGTTGTTGCCTGTTGCATTACTCTATCACTGATCTTGTTTTATTCTTGTATATACTGTAGCATCTCGTATTTCGTTTTATGCTACCAACAGTGTGTACATGAACATGTATTTTCTCAATTCATGTTTTGTTTACGTTAACATAGTTTATACTAATTTTGGCTCTTGTATTCACAGTTCATCTCGGCTTTATATATTCCAAGGTCCAGAAGATTTAATGCTGCCTGTAAGACATTAATACTGTCTTTTGCTTTCAATTTTGTATCCTTTGGTCCTTTCCTCAAATAGTCTATTTGTGAACATATGTGCGGAGTATCATGATCTATAGGCTACCGTTTTTCGGGACAAATTTCTTTCACCTTTATCGAGTTTGGGCGCATATTTTACCTTTTCACTCTGTCTTTTTCTAGGAAGCTGAACTGAAAGGTAGTAGTTATGCTAAAGACCGCGAGGCTTCGCTCCGCAGGGCACGAGAGGGTGCTGCTCTTGCTGATGGTATTTCCTGGGGAATGGGAGAGGATGCAATTGAAGAAGACGAGGTTTGTCAAAGAATCTATCTGTTTTTGAACTAGGAAATGATATTTATGTGTGCTCCATCATAAAGCCCGATTGATTTCTTGAACAAAACTGCCATATCATCATCAAGAGGTAGACTTTTGTAGTTGGCAATATCTCATCTTTTGATTGGATCCATTTCTGATGACGATGCACTAGTAACCACGCATGTTCTTCTTTCTCCTCTGAAATCCTCTCTCGTGTTCCAAAACCTTAAAAGTTATCCATGAATTTTTGTCTCATTTCTCTCAAAGATTAATAAACGTCTAAGTTTGATAATTTGGAACTTGAAGTTTGATCGAACTTCTCTCTAGTTTTATTAGATATAGATAGGAATTTTGTCCAGGCTTCTAGGGTTATAGGGAATTTTCATCAGATTTGCAGAACAGAAGTTCAACTGTCCTCTTTCCTTAATTTTTTCTTTTGATGAACTCGGTGAAGATGCTTCTTTGTTGAGAGCTGCATTCTAGTTTTGGTTTTGTGAATGTCGGTTTCTATATAGGAAAACTGAAAGTGGACTTTCTGTCTTAGCGTGAATCATTGAGCTTGGACATATCAATACAACTTGATATACCACGTCAATGTTAATCTATTTTAATTATTACGTCACTTTCTCTAATTTTTCCGAGTTTGATAAAACAACACTTTGGATTTTAAATTCTAATTTGTTTATCTCATGATTCCCAAATTCCATTTTTAGTATTGAAAATTGGTAACGGAAATTCCTAAGTTTGCCGTGCAATGAAAATGATTTTAGATTCCACGTTTTCAATTTCCAGATTTCGAACTGATACTTTGAAATGGTATGCATATTGGTTCCCAAACACCATCCAAGATTAAAGGACAACTGAAAGAATCTTGATTTTGCAAAATCGAAGGGTTTTAGGATGCTGGTGAATCTTTTACTTCTATCTGTAATAGTGGTCTCACACATGCCTCTTGCTCTTAGCAGCATCTCATGCTGTTCTGCTTCTGTATGGCTTTAATAGTTTTGCCTGTCTCTTGCTTCAAAAACTTATAGGATGATCCTGATGAGTTGACATGGCAAACCTTTAAAGGAGAGCTCACTGAAAAACAACAGAAGACCAGAGAGAAAGTTTTAAAAAGAATGGAGAAGGTAATTGTGTTTTTCTGTTTTTTTTCCTGTACAACTGAAGAGTGTAGCGATACACGCGGGGTACTAACCCATAAGAAAATCTAAATCTCCTTGAGCTGGGGGCTTATACTTCAGCTCCTGTGCCTGATTCTATTTTGTGATAAACATGGTTAAAAGAGAAATAGAAGGGATTTATTTTCCTAATAGTCCTGGTTTATCTATAGATTGCACATATGAAGAAAGAGATATCTGCAATCCGTGCCAAAGATATATCCCAAGGAGGGTTGACTCAAGGACAGCAAACTCAGATTGCTCGAAATGAGCTTAGGATCTCTCAGGTATGGATTTCAACATTATGCTATGCTTCTGAAAATGCTTCATGGTTGTTGCTTTCTTTGTTTCTTTTAAGTTTTGATCTGCAAAACATGGTGTTAGACTGTTAGTCAAGCCCTACCGAACAGGTCCCCCGAATTTTTGGAGCCTAATTCTGTTGTAAGCGTTATATTTTATTTGTATGAAGACGCATAAAGAGAGGTCGTCTTGTAAATGGTGTAGTGCTTGTTACATGAAATCCCAAAGTAGTTGTCCGCGTTCGATTTCTTTCGCTGAGCATTTCCCTTCTTTTTTCAATTACGTGGCCTCCACTATCTTGTTTCCTGTTTTTACCCCTAGGCTCTAGCGATATCTTTAGCTTCAAATGGACTAATATGGAGCCTGATTTATTTTCCTTTTCAATTTACATCTCATTCTTGTATACTGTTAATATTTTTATCCTTTCTTTATATATCAAAAGTTTTTATTTATTACACATCTTTTTAACTTGGAAGTTCTTTGTTACCATGTTAATATTTTACAATGGCATTCAAATAGCAATATCCTCATTACTTTTTTTTTGTCTTTATTTGGCTTTGATATTTTCAAATTGGAACATTCATTTCTACAAATATATCTATAGTTAAAATGAAACTTTCATAGAAGTTGTTTATATTAAAACATTATTTTCATATTAGTTACGTATAAGAAAGATAACTATTTTATACAATGGGAAAATATTCGTAAAAGTTGATATCATTGATTGTTGAAGTTACTAGGACAGTAGGACAATAAATGAAAAGAAATGAGCAGTTTATTATCTATTAAATAAACCATCTTGGCCTTAAGTTGATGGTTTAAAAATAAAGTAATTTTTTTACATGTAAAAAGTGAAAGCAAAAAACAACCTTTAACCGCCAAAAAAAGAACATCCCTCAATTTTTAAAATGAACTTTTGTATTATATTACTCAAGGTCGCAACAAAAATAGTGGCACAAGGCCTTCCAAAACTCCCGGACGACCCTAATCAGAGGCCTTATTATAAATCTCGCACGGGGCCAAATCTCTGGTCAGGGATGGCCCTGGTGTTAATTTCTCCTCTTGGGAACTAATTTCATTATTCGTTACACAGATATTTGAGGAGCTTGAGAGTTTGGAAGAAACGTTAAATGATAGTATACGTGAAAGCGTAGGTGCACGTGGTAAGAGGTCATCTCGCAGTAAACAAAAGGGATTAATTGAGGACGAGGATGAGATTTTAAGGTATTTCATATTTACAATTAGTCTTGCGGTTGTTACTCCACTCTAGGTAGTTTCTTTTTTTGCTAGATTTACTTAAAGTTGTTGCTTTGAGTTGTATAATGATGAATCAATGGTTGACCATTTTCTTTATATGATCTGTACAGCGATGATGACGAGTTCTATGATAGAACAAGGAAGAAACCAGTCAGTAAATCTGCTAATACAGAGTCAGTGGAAACAGCTGATTCTCTTCTGGACAAGAAAGAGGCGCTGACGAAAGAAATGGAAGAGAAAAGAAGACTGATTTCTGAAGAGAAGAATAAATTGTCTGAGCCTGTGGCCGAACAAAATGCTGGAGATGTACTCGATGCATTTATGTCTGGCCTTTCTTCTCAACTTGGTAAGTCTTTCTTCGTCATATCTCATCAGTAATTAATTGCCACTGTAACAACTAAAAACAAGATTGTACCACTGTCTACCGATTACTGGCTAGTTTTTGTAATCTCTATAGGATGAGAAAATGGGATGTGTGTAAAATGAAAATATAGTGAAAATGAGCAATAAGTTATGTGTTGCTATAATCACACGATGACATCCTTATGGGGTATGGAGTACCCTGGAGATTCTGGGATACTGTGTCTACGTTGTGTTGCTTGACACAGCTTCATGAACAAAAAGACTATGTCTGAAAAACTCTCAGAATGCACCTTTTTTCATCGTGGAAGTCATCGTTTTAGTGCTAATATGCCAGCTTTCTCTATTCAATATCTTCAATAAGAGCCCAATACATGTGGTTAAAAACTTAAAATTATGGTTTAGTTTTCCTCATGAAGTTTTGATTGTCTGCATGCATTTTCCAGTTGCTGACAAGACTGTGCAACTTGAGAAGGATTTGTCTTCGCTCCAAACGGAATTGGATAGGATAGTCTACTTGTTGAAGATTGCTGACCCTACCGGAGAAACAGTTAAAAAGCGGGCCATTCTGGTCAAGGAGCTAACATGCAAGGAACCTGCATCAAGTACTCCTGTTATTAAGAAGCCTGATAATTCCAAGGTCGCAAAGAATAATGTCAATCGACCCGAGAAGCCAGTCAATTCTGGTGCAAATCAAGTAGCTCCAAAAGCGATTTCAAAAACTAGCGACTCTGCAAAATCCAGCAGTGATACTATTGATTCAACAGAAAACAAACCTAGTACTTATAGTGCTATTAAACCCCAGTGGCTGGGGGCAGTGGAAAACCGAGAACCGAAAAAGAGCCAACTAGTGAAACCAGTGGACGTTAGCGAGAGTGATGAGTTTGTTGATTATAAAGACAGGCAAAAGATTCTGGAATCAAATGATTCTCAGGCGGGAACGAATCTAGAGACTGAGATTGAGAGTGCTGCTCCAGGTCTTATTGTGAGGAAAAAGAAGCCTGTTGAAATTCCTGAGAATCAGATGTCAGAATCAGCTGCCAACTCTGCAGATATAATGGTAGAAGATGCAGTTGCTTTGTTGTTAAAACATAAACGTGGACTGTATGCTGCTGATGAGGAAACAGATTTTGAGAATAATGACAAAATAGATGAGAAGCCCCCGGGACAAGAAAATAAACGGCCTAAAAGAGTGCTTGGTCCTGAAAAACCTGCATTTTTAAAGGCGAAAGACGATGCAACATGGATTCCCCCTAAAGGCAAGACTTCTATCTATAGTTTCCTTTGGTGAAGTTCTACTTTTGATTAGACCTGCAAAATTGACCTTACCTGAAATGGCTCGGCCTGATCGGATGTAACAAAGTAACTATTATCCGGCCCTAAATTCTAAATCGACTTGGTCTGACCCCTAATCCGAGCGTATACCTGAACCCAAACCTGACTGTTCTGAACCAAACCGATCTGAATGACCCCATTTGATAGGTACAGTTTTGATGAATGATTATTGTGCTGATTCGCTGTTGTAATGCATGTGCAGGACAATCAGGCGATGGGCGGACATCATTGAATGATCGCTTAGGTTACTAAGTGGAGTCGGCATGTTGTTAATCAGGTGGCTAGTTCAAAACTTGAAAGTCTCGAGCATCCAGTGATTAGACTACTGAGCATCTTTGTGCCTTTTATGTTTATATATATATACCTACGAGCTCTTGAAGTCGAGATCTGCTCTAGTAACAGAGTAGATGACAAGTTATCTGAATAGCATCAAATTGGTATATCTGGCAATTGCCTTATGTGCAATATGGATGATTTTCGTCTGCGGAACATGAAGCACTCAGTAAATCAAACTAAACTCGCTGCTAATCGTCAGAGGCTATGGTTTGCAATTTCCTTCAGGTAGGGAAATGTGCCTTGCCATGTTTGTCAGGGAGCCGGACGCCTTACATTCACATTTCTGAGCTTCAGGGCCGATATATGTAGCCACCCTCTGTAAAATATCTTTAAATTTTTGTCATCCAAATATAATTTACTTCGTAGTTTTTTTTTTTTTTTTTGATTTTCTAATACTGGGTGACGTAAAAAGGAATGTTGACAGTGTCAAGATTCAAGAATACAAATTAGTAGAAGTTGACAGCCACAGTGACGACTGACAAGGTGACAATGACTAAGATGATGTGGTACCATTAGTTGAACTATTCACGAATGGAACACATATCTACGGAATTACCTATAGTCGCCTTACAACAAATAAATTTATAATTAACATAGAATTTGAGTAGGAATTTGATTTCATGTTCTCATTCGATAAGACATCTTTGGCTTTGACAAAATTTCTTAGTTTTATCTGGATATTTTTTAAAACTATGCATTCTCATTTTAGACGTTCTTAGTTTTATCGGATATTTTTAAAACTACACAAGTTCTCACTTTAGACGGACACTATTTGTCTAAAGCTGTAGACGGATAGTGTACCTTTCACAAAATGAGAGTGAATAGTGCAAGTGGGTGGGAAATGGATAGTTGGATACCTCCCCTTCTCTCACACTTGCATTTTGTGAGATGGCCACTGTCCGACGGATAATGCCCGTCTACAGCTTTAGATGGATAATGCCCGTCTACAATGAGACGGATTGTTAAAACTAAGGAGAATTGGAAACAAGTAAATAAGAAAGTCGATGAATTTACATATATTAAAATCGATGAATTTACAAATATTATGACAGGTGCATGGCGAAAAGTACCTCAATCTATCCAGAATGATGAATCATATGAATATAGTGACGGAGCCAGGATTTGAACTTAGGGTAGGCGAAAAATTTTAGGGGGCGAACGACTAATTTCATAAGGTAGACTCAAAAAAAATTAACTAAAAGTTTCGAAAATTTCATCTGACAGGGGGGCGACCGGCCCCTACTAACCCCCTTAACTCCACCACTGTATGAATGGTTGATTAGTTTTTAACATTCCAAAAATAAGTTTGCATCAATCGCATTGAGGTGAATTCAAGTTAAGGTGGTAAAGTTTACATTAGTCGTATTAAGTCGATTTTAAGTTGATGACATAAAGGAATGAAAACTTACTGACATATATTCAATCTCTTTTACTACGAGTTCGTTTCCTAAGACTTAAAATGTAAGTATGTAACACGTCAAAAAAAAGGAAAAACTGAAACCAACATGTTGCCAACAAGGCCAATTTAAACATTACCAGTGTTATCTTAATTTATGCGTAAAGTTCTATTCATACAGTGTATCGATTTCAATACTTTGAATGAGATTCCGAACAATCCCTAATTCGTTATGAATATATACTTTTGGTCATTATACTAAAAAAAATACACCTAAAACACGCATTATAGCACGACCCTAATATCCAAACAAGTTAAACATAATCACAATTATTCTATCCAAAATTAACCGAGCTATTTCTTACCATGTCAAAAAAAAAAAAAAAAAAAAAAAAAATAACCGCGCGATGTTATCATTACATCTGCAGAAAAGGGTAAAAAATGCAAATGCATTGGTAGCATCTTTCATTTCCAAAAGGTAAAAAAATAAAATAAAAACAGCGTACTTGGGTACATACATCTGATTCTCAACTTTTGGTGAAAAATCCCCACTTTTTCTCCCCATCTTTCTCCTCTCAATCCACCAGATATTTCTTCTCAAGGTCAGTTTATTTACTGTTTACCATCTTTTTTCATTTTCTGTACAACTTTAGCTTCTTCACCATTTTTTCTTTCTATGAATGTTTCATCAAATATACCTTGTGATCGTTATGTTTTTAGTGTTTGTCGGTGATCCTAATTAATGGGCAGATTCCAATTTCCCGTTTCTTCCCCAAAATCATGTCTTTTGTATATGCACTTCATCATTTTTTGTAGGGTGTCTGTGATTTGTTATTTATTATGATGATAGGTGTTAAGGGTAGTTATGATTCTGGTTAATTAATGGAGATGTGAGGCAAATATCTAATGATAATATCAAATTAAGTACTCATTTTCACGTTAATTATTGTTGTGAGGATTTTGTCTTGATTTTCTTCTTCTTCCAGGTAATTTGCTTCATTTCTTAGGTTTTTTGGTTGTAATTTTTGGTTGAAATAAATCTGCTTTGGTTGGTGTTTGCTGAAATGAAATGAATTTTGGGAGATTTATTCGACGGAGTTTAGGATAGTTGTCAATTATACATGAAAATAGTTTGAGTTATTACTCCATAGGAAATATTTCATGTTCCTAATATACATTCCTTGTACTCATTTCGTTTCCATACGTTTGATTAAAATACTCCTCACATACATCGATCAAGCGTTTGAAAATGAAATGAACGAAGGGAGTACTTCTTATATGTTAACAAAATTCAGATTGCCTTATTGCATCTTGACACCTGTTGCAAGTGTATGAACTGTGAACCTCTCTTGTTATATTGGTCGGTGTTGTATCAAGTAATTATTCAGATCTTTTGTTGTTCTCCCATTATGTGGAAGAGTTATCTTGATCCCCATTCTCTCCTATCCTGTTATCGCCTCAGTTGATCTTCCGCTCATCGGAAGACGGCTACCAGAATTTTTATTTTATTTTTTCTTTGGATAACAAAATGATCTTATATACTTCAGTTAGCTATATATGAAGCTGTGTAGCATTTTCACTACCATGTTAAAATTCTAGAACAAATAGTTCAGGACTTTAGGCACTATTGAAACTATGTTATATGCTTAATTGTCAAGGACAACGCAAATGAATTCTTAGCACTGGAGTCATATAGGGATTAAGACGGTGCATGTACTTATGTTCTGAATACGACAGTTTTCTTCTCCCCCAAACTAGACTCCTAGTCTTGTTTGACTCACCATTTGGTATTGTTTTTTAGTAGGCTGTGTGGACAAGCAAGGCACAGTTGGGATGGAATCAGATTCTCTTCATGATACAACTGTGTCAATTGTGGATGGTGATCCTGGCGGTAGCATTGAAGCTTCGCGAAATGACGGTGTAATATTGGAGGAAATATCACCTAACAAAGAGGTGATGCGAGAAATTGGGAATGATCTTATTAGGCTTGGAATGGATTTAGCTTGTTGTTCAGAGAAGCTGGTGAACATGAACTTACTAATGATGCACGTGGCAGCGAAAGAGAGTGATTTTGAAGCCTTTACTTTAGAAAAGGATAATAAATTGGATAGTTCTGCTGTGGCAGCGCTAGAGTTTGATATCTTATCTGGATTTTTTGATCTAGAGGTCAAAGAGATGAATAACTTCATTGGTAATTTAAAAATAAAGTTCAAGAATTCCTGCGATGCTATTTCTTCATATAAGCATCTGGAAGCAGGTTTGTTGAAATTGGAGGAGAAGCTGCTTGATGCTGAAAAATCACTGAAGCAATCGGAAGAACAGGTCCAAGAACTGATGATACAATCAGCCAAGTTCCAGAGAATTGTTTTGAGGGCCAACAGAGGGGAAACCTGTAAGTGATTCTACCGTTCTATAATTTGCTCTATTTTGTTTTCCAATCTTGTTTCCGAACCTAGTTTTCTTTGTATTTTCCTTGGAGATGATGGAGCCAATGATTTTGTATTATGATGCACATAACGTAAAACCTATTGCGAGTCTTTTTATTGTAATGTAGCAGTAATTCGATTACGCAATTTTAAGAGAGGGGTAAAGTCATGTACATGCAACCTCCTCTTTATCCCGCCATTTACATGAACCTTTGAGTCACTGTGAAAATATTGTCTTTGAAGTTTGAACCTTAGTTTTCTCTATGCTTTGCAATGGAGATTGAGTTTTCCAGGCTGTCAACCTCATCTCTAATTGTAATTAGTTGTGTGAAAATTTTTAAGGACACAAATGTTATCTTGTGAAATTAAAGGCTTATTAATTATAATCTTACAAAAAATAATCCGGGTTGGTTTTGGACAGCTGATGAAGACAGGGACATGGGTGTTGAAGAGAATGGGGAATTTTTTAACTCATCAACAAAGCTTCAGATGCAGACTCCTGAACAGCAGCGACATATATTGAAGCTGCTCGAGAAATCTATGGCAAGAGAACTTGGTCTGGAAAATCAACTAACAGAATGTATGCAAACTATTGACAAGATGAATCGTAAGCTGTATTATTCACAACGAGAACTTTTGTCTGTAGAAGATGAAACGGCGGTTGTCTATGCACGGTTCTTAGAGGCTGATAATGCTTCAGCTGTGTTGATGGGAATTTCAAAGGAACTGATTGGTCAACTTCAATCATGTCAACTTAATATTAATAGTGCATTGTGCCGAGAAAGTGAGTTAAACACCAAGCTTCAAAATTGCATGCAAACCATTCAGAAATTGGAAAAGGAAGAGGCTATTTCACAGGAGCTTGCAGAGAAAAACAGTTTGGAGGCCATGGTTTTGAAGGAGAAGTTGAACTCTCTAGAAGAGCAGCTAAAAACCTCAGAATTGGCACTTTCGAATGGACATGGTAACTTGCAAGTCGAAGTCAAGGCGCTGGAAGAGAAAGTTGCTATTTCCGAAAGCAGGGCTGAGAAGGCAGAGGCCGACAGCAAGCTACTATCAATAACTAACAAAGAACTCATTGAGGAAATGGATCTTCTTAAACACAGTGGTGTCTCACGTGAAAAGATTGATTTGCTAGAAGAGCAACTTAGGGAGAAGGATATTCAGCTCCAACAAGCAATGGTATCAATAGAATCCAGCCAGGAGGAAAAAAGTTCGGAGGCTATGGTTTTGAAGGAGAAGTTGAACTCTCTAGAAGAGCAGCTAAAAACATCAGAGTTGGCACTTCTGAATGGAAGTGTATCTTTGAATCAGGGTAACATGCAGCACGAAGTCAAAGCGCTGGAAGAGAAAGTTGTTATTGCTGAAAGCAGGGCTGAGAAGGCAGAGGCCGAGAGCAAGCTACTGTCAATAACTAACAAAGAACTCATGGAGGAAATAGATCTTTTAAAACGCAGTGCAATCTCATGTGAAAAGATTGATGCGCTAGAAGAGCAACTTAAGGAGAAGGATTGTCAACTCCAACAAGCAATGGTATCAATAGAAGCAAGCCAGGAGAAACAAAGCATGTATTATACTTCAATACAAGACATGGAGATTGTTATTGAAAAACTGAAGACAAATTTGTCGTCTGCTGAATCTCGGGCAGATATGGCAGAATCTGAGTGTATTTTACTAGTAGAAGCTAATAAAGAGCTCAACATGGAGTTGGATCTTGTGAAAGTCAATAGTATCCCTAATGAGAAAGTTGTTTCACTTGAAAATAAGTTACAAGATACTGATATCCAGCTCCAACAGGCAGCTGCATCTGTGGAAGCTAGCCAAGAGAAGCAAAGTATGTTAGTTTCTTCTATAAATGACATGGAGATATTGATTGAGAAAATGAAGTCAAAAGTCTTAAAAGCCGATGCTCGGGCTGACAGTGCTGAAGACAAGTGCATCATTTTATCTGAAAGCCATGCAGAGCTCAATGAAGAGCTAAATTTTCTACGAGGTAAAGTGGAACGCTTGGAGGCAACTTTGCAACAAACTGAAGAAAAAAAGCTGGCAGCTGCAAAGGATATAAATATCCGAACTAAAGTGATAACAGATTTGGTCATGCAGTTGGCTCTAGAGAGAGAACAGCTCCAGAAGCAGGTTTAATATTCATTACTTTGTAGTTTTGATGCCTTGAGTGCTGAAATTGATGAGCATGTCACACTCTTCTTTCTACTACTGCTTACCTGTTATGTTTTCTGTATGAATTTATATTTGAGGTTTTGGATTTCTGTTTTTTTTGTTGTCTTCTGTCACTTGATAGCACGAAATAAAATTTGGATTTTACCCGGTTATGCAGACACATCCTGAATTCTTACTTTTATTTCTTAAACCTTGCCAAAAAACTATTATTCCATATGCTGCCTGTCTGTGATTCCTTAGCAAACGAGCTTTCATTTTCATTACTGTACTTTTTTGTGGTGTTAATGTATTCTTTCTGAGAGGGTGTTAATAATATCTCAACTTTATGGGCTAGAAGTTGCTGCTTCATTTTTAATTGTATTTATTATTGTTGTTTTTTTTAATTGTTTTTCTCGTTCAGACTTTTGTTGTTTTTTTCTAATTGTTTTTCTCGTTCAGAGTTTAGAATCTACCATTTGGTACTAGTAACTGCATGTTTAATGAAGCATAGTTAAAAAGATGGCCGCGTTTACATGTCAAAGCAGTCTGTAAACATAAGTTACTAATTCTATAAAGTTACAAAAGAACATATTTTCTGGTTTTCCTCAATGAAGTTTCTTAGCCCATCTGTTTTAATTGCAGATATCTTGGTTAACGGAGGACAATAGAGCTTGGAAAGACAAATTGAAGATGGCAAGTAAACTTTCACGTGGCTCTATGAATCATGTCACTAGAGAACCTGAAGAAGAAGATCTCTTTTCGGCCAATCATGCACGTTCTTTTGATAGTGGAATTGGAGAAAGCGATATACCTAGTACAGCAGAGGTAAGTAGCAGTTAATAGTGTAGTACAATTTCATTTGTAGCTCCTGCAATTTCACAAAAGAATATGTTTGATATGTTTTTCGGTTTTAATTTTTTTTTTCCGGTAATAGAGCTTGCAAGATTCTATGGATAAAGCTTAAGGGTATAAATTCTTTCTGGAGTGCATCATCCTTGTTAAATAACTCTTTGTGCATACCCTCCCGTGTACGGCTGAACCACCGATGTCCTTGTTGTAAAACCATTATTACCCGTGGCAGAAAAAAATACAGTGTAATATTGTAAAGAGATGAACTCCATCTGACCAACACTGGAGGTTGTGCAATCAACCCATAGAGCTATCTCACTTGAGAGTAATGTTACTCGCATTCTGTTAGAGATATTTGATACGGATGTGTGTGTATAATATAAAAACTTCGCTTGTCCAAGTGTCATAATATGAAAACTTCGCTTGTTAAGTGTCATATTCCTATATTTGATTGTTGAATGTGTGCTATTGATTTCTGTCTCGTAGATTTATTCTTTGGTTCTATCTTTAGGTACATAAATCTGCAGTGGATGTATTAGATGGCGAATCAAACTCGGAGTTAGAGGATTCAAAATCCAAGCTTGAGACAGTTAGGACAATAGATGCTGGACGGCTTACTCTGAGACACGTATTACCAGCGATTTTCATAGCTTTCGCTGCAGTTCTGGCAACTTGTTTTCTTTCACCAGAAAACTGTCCATTCTGATGAAACTAGGATTGAAATTTGTAGTTGGGTATCCATAGTTTTCAGTACTTTCCTAGATAATGTTTCAGATAGAATACATGTAGAACACTATGAGCCTGTAGAGATTCTCATCTTTTTGTTGTAGTAAAATTTTGATCTTGTCCAGGCTTAAAAAATGCTAATTTACCCCTTTTGCTCCTTAATTTTTCATAGGCTCGTCTATACAGAAATTGTCGTCTGTAAAACGTTTCGGTGGTAAGACATATTGGTGCGCTTCTTTCTATTGTGAAATAGCTCTCGTTCAATGTAATTATCGAATCAATTTTCGGTTTGGGTCATCTGAAACAAGTAGTTTGTGTACATGGCACTGGCTTTTCATGCATGGAAGGTATCACAATGTGTGAAAGTCAGACATTAACAGTCAGCACTGACCAATAATTAATTCATAGGAAAACTATAAGTCCTGTTTACTTTCTATTTATTTTTGTCAGTCAATTTTATGGTTTTAGCTTCCCTAATCAGCAATCTTTGACCCAATATAAATATTTGATAACTTCCCAAATAACATGACATGCGCCTTCAAATTATCGAGTACTATAATAAATTTCCTTTTTTTCTTTCTCGATTTTTCTAAAATGTGTCCTAAGGGCACATGTTAAGGAAACTTAAATGGTACATTTTAGAAAAAACCGCTTTGTTTATTACATGGGAAGACGTACAATAAATCATTTCCCCGTTTGTATATAAATGGGACACAAACAATCCATGAAACCCAAGCTAACAACTTCATTTCCCACTTCTTAGATCATACTCTCTCTAAATACTAAACACTAATAGCCATGATGGCTCAAAAATGTAAGCTGATGATCCTTGTGGTTTGTATAGTCCTTGTCCTATCTCTTACCGTCTCCGGTAGCACCCTTCGTGGCGGTGCCCGTCTTCTCGGCACTAACCCAATTACTGGGCCGCCAAGCACCATCCCACACCCACCATAAGATTACTTACTCATGAATGATGACCCGAGAACATTTGGAGACCTTCACTTTTGTTATTGTTCCATGTTTTACAATGTATAATAGTAATAAATAATAAATAAATAAACAAATAAATATGGAGCTTTTTATTGGAGAAATTGTGTTCCTTTTATCCTCCTAAAGTCGAGAGTGCAACATTTGTGTACTGTGTTGTGAATAATGTGAGTGCTGTAAAATTTGTTTCTGTTTCAATTGTCAAATTATCACTTCTGCGTTTTCTTTGATTGTTCCCAATTTTATTTTTATTTTTATTTTTGTCCGTTATAAATGAGAATTTCTGTTTTTATTGTTTATGTTGGTGCCAAGGCCTCGCTTTTCTTTAGTTTTCGATCACTATATATATGACTCACTTATTTTCACTCTTATTTCGCTACTTTTCAAAAGTCGATCTTCCATAGTTCAAAGTAAACTTTTAAGGCTTTGTGTAACGCTGTTTTATTTTACGAAGAAGTTACAATTTTCTCATGTAAGGTTCCATTTCCATTTTCAATGAAGCCAAAGGCTAACCAGCTATCCTTAATTTAATTTTAGATTAGAGAAAGTCGATAAAGACTTACAACCTTCTTCACTCACTCATGAAGTTCAATTATTATACGAGCATCTCTGAAAAACAATTATTAAAACTTTCACAAGATATAAAAATTCAACTTGTTGGTATTGGACAATAAATTGGCTTGTCATGCAGTTGAAGAAATCACAATATGTGGAACTCATTCATTAACAGTCAACATTGAGCATAGCTTCTTATCAGAATATCAGTGATGTTTACTTTACCCGTCAGTCTCCTATAAGACGAAGGTATCTGTCTTAATACTAAAACAGATCAAATATCACCGCACTTGGGCATAAGGGACAAACCTTTGCTTTTTTTTATATACGTTCTGCTTTTGTCTTATATACATTATTGATCCTGTTAAGCCACTTAATGCTGATATGCCCGTTTTAAACAAAATTTGTGTTACTTAACTAGACAAAATCTTATAAACAAGCTTTCCTTTACATGTCTAGTTTTATATAGCCATTATCAACTATAAAAGGATCTCACAATTAATCTAAATAAATCAAAAGAACACAGGTACTCCTTCCGTCATAATCATTTGTTCACTTTTGATTAAAATACGTCTCATATTAATGAGTATAAGACGTAAACAAATGAAAGACCAAAAGAGTAACATTCAGAAACAAATGTACTAGACTTGCACCATCCTAATAATATCTTGATTACTTAAGCAATCTCAGAATAACCCTTAGAAGTACTCAAAGACCTATAAATCTCAAGAACAATCCTAGCTTCAAACTCATCAAAATTCTTGTACTTAACTCGAACATTTCTAGCTTGTGAGATCTTCTTCTTCCCAAACTCACTACCTCCATTAATCTTCCCCGTGTCGCCGGCCATCCTTAACATCATGTTTATATACCCATTCTTGAATTTCTGCCATAAATTCTTTGGTGACACAAATACTTTCTTTAAACTAGCTAATTTAGCACTTTTTTTAATCCTCCAAAACCTAGTCTTTTTGTTTGTAACTTTGTTGCCTCTTATTTGTATTACAGGCATGTTTCTCTTTGTTTGAGCAGCCCCATCTAAGAGATTGTAGCCTCTCTTTTTCCAGTAGTTTTTGCCATTAAATGGTTTCGAAATACTCTCCATTTTATGCGACTAATTGCGCGCTTCTTCAGACAAAAAAAAAAAATAGTATAGGATATAGGAAAATGTAATAATGAGAGGCAAAAAAAATAAAAGATGTTGAATTTGTGTAATACTATAATGCAAGGTGATGAGGTTATGGAGTATATAAAGGCTAGAAAATGGGACTATTATTTATGGTCAATGTGATGTTATGAGCATGTTTTTTTGTAAGCTTGTAATTATTGAAGTATTGATTTATATTATTAATTATTAAAGTTGATGTTCTAGATAGTGAGTCAAAAGATGTATATTATGTCAACAAAGGTGGTTTGAAGACTTCAATGAATACTTGCTAGTTTTGTTGGAATTGAAAGAGTAATTGTCAAATAATATTGGCTATAAGCTAATTTTGGATGTTATGGTGGCAAATTCTATTCTAATTCTGTTATTTTAGTCCAAGTCAAATGTAATACAAAGGTGTTATTATAAAAGTCTTGGTATTGGTAAGGTTCAAAGTTACATTATTAGTATCCATTATACATCATATAAAATGTATTGCACCAAAAAAAAAAAATCATATCAAATGTATTGCACCAAAAAAAAAAAAAATACATCATATAAATATATTTGGAGAAAAAGGATTGTACATCAGATGTACTACCTCACACTTAATGAGTTTTTGTGTGTGTGTTTTTTTTTTGAGTTCTATAGTATTTATAAATTACATTTTAGTTTTATGACGACAAAAATCAAATTTTTCTGAGTTTATATGTAATTTTTTTGAGTTATAATATAACTTTTTGAGATTAATGTTTAAGTAAATGAACTCAAAAACTTTATAATAAAACTCAAAAAATTTAAATTAAAACTCAAAAACTTTATCTTAATCCTCAAAAACTATATCATCTGATGAACTACATCAGATGTATAATCCACTTACTGATATATTTGCTCAAATAAGGTAAACAATGCATACCAATATACAATATTATCGTACAACGTACACTCAACAAATAAGAAGTCTTAATTTTTATTCTGCTTGGAGTTTACTTTATTATTTGTGGATAATTTTGTGAATTCTAATATTATAATATTAGAGTAGGTCTTGCTTAAGACGGGTCGAATCTTGAAACGGGTAGTTACACTCACAAAATAAATATGGGGGACAAGGTGGGGCACCCCCATGTGCCTCCCACTATCCTCTATTTGGGCATTTTGTCTCACAAAATGGTATCCGTCTACAACTTAAGACGGATAGTGCCGGTCTTAAGTAAAAATTTGTGTATTATAATTGGGTAGAGTGTATGATAATGCATTGATCTGATACATCTGATGTACACTAAAATTTCTCTTAAACAAGTGTATTGAGTCCCATAATCCCAGTATGTTGAATTTATCAAATGGTTTGATGGCGAAAGTGATAATTATTCTCTTTAATTTTGCTAAATTGTAAAATTAAGTCCCTAAGTCTGGAACGTAATAATTGACCCCTCTACTTTAACCAAAAATGAAATTAAACCCTTTTATTATTTTTTTCAACATTAATAATACTCCGTATAACTAAATTATTTTATTCTTAAGTTCACCATACACATACAAATAATTCCTACTCTCATTCTTATTTTTCTTTCCATTTCACTTTTTGGGTTCAAAGTTGAAAAACTTTGACCGAAAATAAATACAAAAATAATCAATATTGACACATATAATGAAAATATTTATATTTATTATAAAAAATGTCATTCCAAAAATATAATTCTCGACAAAAACGAAGAACGTTTACACCTTGAAAAACGCGGTCAAACTAATGTTTTGGAGACCATGTAAAAGTAAATGAGAAGAAAACAGTAAAGGGGAGGGAGTATAATTTTACAATTTTTTAGACATTACAACAATTTTAAGATTTCTTTTTTTAAAAATTTGCCAGTTATAATACAACTCCTATACATTTAAAAACTTTTTTTTTGGGCGTAGTGTGAGTAAATCTTTAGTAAGATCATCAAATAACAAATAGTTGCTTACATCAAAGAATATTTTTCGGCTTGTAGGCAACTTCAATGGTATGATTTTTGGACCTGCTTGCAATTTACATAAATTACCTAGTTACAACATAATCATTGAGAAAGAAAAAGTATGGTATGCTTGAAAACTAATGTAGCTTAAACAAGCTACATGCTTGAAATTAAATGATTTGAATAATATAGTGTAAAAATTGAATAAAATTAAAGTTAAAATAGTAATTTAACTTGTAGGACCCATACAAGCTACAATTTATTGTAATTTACCACTAAACGACTTTGTAGCCGGAAAGCAAGGTTGATCGAAATGATGAGGTGAAATCGAAGCTACAAAGGGTTGTAGGCTTGTAGCTATTCATTGGAGTTGCTGTATACATGTCATATCATACTCCTAGCTTACTCAACCAAAATTTAGTATTTCTATCAATAGGGTATCCGATTTTGTATCTAATCTGCCATCTGAATATGGTTCTTTGAATATGGTTGTTGGTTTTTGAAGTAAAACTCTCAAGACTCGGATTTTGACTGAAACTGACTCGATTTGGACAGTGAAAGGAACTGTTTAATTGTGATAAAAGCGACTAAAAACCAAACGAAACCTCGAGGAGGATGCAATCGAACGGTCGATGAATCATTTTTATAACCACGGTTTCCTGAACTCTACAATCGAATAGAGTAAAAAACGTGATTGGGATATGACTTAATCCAAGCACTAAGCCACTAGACTAAGCCTAAAGATAATTTCAAGCACTAAGCAAAGAAAATACCCGACTCTAAGCACTAAGCAATAGAGGATTTCCCAGCACTAAGCAAAGGAGATTAGTAGAAATCAATGTTTCTAACTTGTGTTTTTCATTCATCAAATCTGATTTTTACACTAAGGAATGCCTTTCTTTTATAGGCCAAGCTAAGCAATCCTATCCATCCATCCAACCTAGCATCTAACGGTCCAAAAGACCCTAGAAAACCGGTTTCAAAAGGTGGCCCTAAGCCTTACACAAAGTTCTTACACAAGTTAAAAATCTTAAAAGAAAAGCAAGAAAATAAACTAATAAGGACAATGATTAATTAAACATGGAGTAAACACTTTTGGAAGCTTCAATAGGGTCCGGCCAAGTCTATGCAAGAGTAGTAGAGCAACAAAAGGAGCCTTGTGGATGTCTTGGTTAAATTAGGAAGGGTGAAAGGGACTTGAAAGCGACCCTTGTACTTGCCATTGTAAACCGTGTAGCCATAGGTCCACCGGTTTTGTTCTTTGCCTTTCTCTATGATTATCACCTTCCCAAGATATAAGCTCTTGGACAAAAATACTCTAAACTCCTCATGGAAGATTTCTAGGCCGGAAAAGGACCCATGTGCTTAGACGGATTCCGATTTGGACCCCATTTCGGATAAGGGACCAAAACCGGGCACGAGCATGCCTAAGGTGACTCGTTTTGCTTCAATCTCCCCGTCTTGAAAAAGATTTGTCCTCAAATCCTCGGCATCTTCATCACTAAGATCTTCACAATAAGGACTTAAAATCCCAACATCAAATGTGACATGAGTTCCAAAGAGATTAACCTTGTATTTGTTGGGTCCAATTTGATTGACGATTTTGAATGGACCTTCTTCATGGACCATGGACTTGTTCTTCCCATGCTTGAGGACCCTCCCCTTGCACGGACGAATCCAAACACGATCTCCAACTATGAATTTTATGACTTGCTTGGAGTTCATGGACCCTTCCTTGTTGGCCTTGAATTGAACATGACGAACGAACCTTTGTTCAACCCGTTCCTTGACTCCATTTCCTTGCTTATTTGGGTGAACACTCTCCTTGACTGTTCTGATCATACCGCCCGTGCCATTGGCCTTGTGCTCAACTTCAATTAAACTTGGAGCAGAGTGTACGGAATAGTCACAAAACTCACAATGCACACCATCATGGACAATTATGGTTTGGACATTGTTAAGGATCCCCTTTTAAACCCGTTTCTTGACCCTATTTCCTTGATCGCTCAAGTAGGCACTTGACTTGTCCTTGATTTCATTCCCAATTGGACTAGTGGTGGGAGAGACGGGATGATGAACTTGCACCCTACCAATGGTACTTTCGGCTCCAATCTTGACAAAGAGCTCATCTTGGACTTGATCATTGGTATTACTCCACTTGGATTCCTCTTGTACATTTGAACACTCCCCTGGTTTGTCTTTGAACTTATGGACACCATAGTCGAACCAAGGATTTTTAGGGACCTCGGCCTTCGTTCTTATATTAGCAATTGGAGGAACATTTTTACGGACCTCGACCCTTGTTCGAACCGTATTAGTGAACGGCTCATCTTGTTCCATGGACATATGCTCGACATTAGGTGGATCATCTTGAAAGAACTTGTTCAAATTTTGAACCATGCTAGGGAATGTTTCGTCTTGTTCCTTGGATACACCCTCGGCAAGGTGAACATGAACACCTTTCTCATTGTTCTTTTCGGGGACCATTTCGGCCTCCTTGATTAGCATCACTTCTTTGTAAGGCTCAAGCATGGAGGGTGGTGGAAGAGGTGCTAGAGTGATCTTCCTCTTGTCAAACTCAAAGGAGTAAGTGTTATCCTTTCCATGATGCACCGCACCCTTATCAAACTCCCAAGGTCTACCAAGTAGGAGATGGCAAGCATCCATAGGTAGAACATCACAAAGAACCTTATCAACATAATTTTTGCCAATGGAGAAGGACACTAGGCATTGTTTGTCAACCTTCAATTCGGCCCCCTTGTCAAGCCACCTCAATTTGTAAGGACATGGATGGTTTTGGGTGGTTAAGGAAAGCTTCTCAACAAGGACACTAGAGGCCACATTAGTACAACTACCTCCATCAATGATTAGGTTGCAAACTTTCCCTCCAATGGTACACCTAGACCTAAAAAGTTGTTGTCTTTGATCCATTTCCAATGGTTGAGCGCTCAACACTCTCCAAGTGACTAGACTCATCCCGGAATCCGGCAATACTAACTCCTCATCCTTAGTCTCTTCGGTTTCCTCATCCTCATCACACACAAGAATTTCATCCTCTCCCCAATGAACCACTTCAAAGCTACTAAGGGCTCTTTGAGTTGGACACTCTTTGGCAAAGTGACCATAGCCTTGACATTTGAAACATTTTTTAAGGGGTAAGGTCTTTCTTTGTGAGGTTTCAATGCCTTTTCCTTTGTCAAGTGTGGGTTCACGGTTGGGGTGTGGGTTTCTTTGGGTTTGGTTTCGGCATAGGTAGTCTTGGTGGTTGTTTTGGTCGGCAATTTTGAGTTGGAGGGTTTCCCCTTGCCCAATTTTTCTACCCTTAAAGCCAAGTTCACGGCTTCATTAAAAGACCACAATGGTTGCATTCAGACTCTATTAGCAATTTTATCATCCAACCCTTCAACAAATCTAACAATTTTTTGTTCCGGTTTCTCATTGATTTCACATTTCAAAGTGAGTTGTTCAAAATCCCTAATGTAAGACTCAAGTGGTTGTTGATCTTGTTTTAGTTGAGTAAGTTTAATGAATATGTCTTGAGTATACTCTTTGGGAATAAACTTGTCACTAAGCTTCTTTTTCAACTTTGACCAAGATTTTATGGGTTCTTTACCATCCCTCTTCCTTCGATTTTTCATGTTTTCATACCAAAGAGATGCATAACCTTTAAACTTTAAAATAGCAACCTTGAAAGACTTAGCATCCGAGTATGATTTAAATTCAAAGACTCTTTCAATTTACCTAAACCAATCTAGTAAGTCATCGGGATTTAAACTACCATGAAAGTCCGGAATTTCTACCTTTAGGTCTTTAGGATGCTCTTCATGCTCGGCCTCAATAAAAGAACCCTCTTCATCCGAGTGCAAGTCCTCCTCTTCATGGTCGGCTTCTTGGTTTCTTGTTCCAAACCCTCGGCCACGCCCTCTACCACGGCGAGGTGGATGTCTTCCTCGGTCCCTTGGTGGTGTTGGAATGTTAGCCATGATAGCATTGAAGGAGACTATCATTAGGTCGCATTTCTCGGAGAGTTGTGTTACTTGAGTCTCAATTCCAAGTAGTCTTTATTCACTCATGGTTGTTTTTGTATTTTTGGATGTGGTTAAGGTTTATGGTGAACTTACAAGAAAAGCTTCTTCCCAAGACTAACACAACAATGGAATTGTGTTAAACCTTTGCTCTGATAACCAATTTGAAGTAAAACTCTCAAGACTCGGATTTTGACTGAAACTGACTCAATTTGGACACTGAAAGGAATTGTTTAATTGTGATAAAAGCGACTAAAAACCAAACAGAAACTCCGAGGATCGCAACGCAAGTCAAATGCTTAACTGTTTATACCCACGGTTTCCTGAACTCTACAATCGAATAGAGTAAAAGACGTGATTGGGATATGACTTAATCCAAGCACTAAGCCACTAGAATAAGCCTAAGGATAATTTCAAGCACTAAGCAAAGAAAATACCCGACTCTAAGCACTAACCAATAGAGGATTTCCCAGCACTAAGCAAAGGAGATTAGTAGAAATCAATGTTTCTAACTTGTGTTTTTCATTCATCAAATCTGATTTTTACACTAAGGAATGCCTTGCTTTTATAGGCCAAGCTAAGCAATCCTATCCATCCATCCAACCTAGCATCTAACGGTCCAAAAGACCCTAGAAAACCGGTTTCAAAAGGTGGCCCTAAGCCTTACACAAAGTTCTTACACAAGTTAAAAATCTTAAAAGAAAAGCAAGAAAGTAAACTAATAAGGACAATGATTAATTAAACATGGAGTAAACTCTTTTGGAAGCTTCAATGGGGTCCGACCAAGTCTATGCAAGAGTAGTAGAACAACAAAAGGAGCCTTGTGGATGTCTTGGTTAAATTAGGAAGGGTGAAAGGGACTTGGAAGCGACCCTTGTACTTGCCATTGCAAACCGTGTAGCCATAGATCCACCGGTTTTGTTCTTTGCCTTTCTCTATGATTATCACCTTCCCAAGATATAAGCTCTTGGACAAAAATACTCTAAACTCCTCATGGAAGATTTCTAGGCCGGAAAAGGACCCATGTGCTTAGACGGATTCCGATTTGGACCCCATTTCGGATAAGGGACCAAAACCGGGCACGAGCATGCCTAAGGTGACTCGTTTTGCTTCAGTTTTACATTGATACGAGTATTATTTATGGTGATTTCTGATTTCTCGTATTTGGTTTTGGGGATGTATCTTGTTATTTTAGTTTTTGGTTTTAATTATTGTTTCTTTTTAAAGTATCGTTATGTAATTGTTGTTTCTTAAACTCTTTACTTAGCTTTGATGAAGTCCTTTATGTTTTGGACCGTTCCCCTTTTGGATCTTATATCTTTTTGTTGTTTTGGAAAAAAAAAGAACACGCATGTGATGTATTACATCAGATCTCTTTTAGCAATTGACCTTGTGTGTAGTTTTTCTAAGTTTTTAATGTTTATAGGCTACATTTTTATTTTTTGATGGCGAAACTGAAAATTAACTGAATTTATATATATAGTCTTGAGTTATATTGTAATTGTTTTAGCTTATGTTTAACTGTTTAAGTGAACGAGCTTAGAAATTTTATAGTAAAACTTATCATCTTTAAAATAAAACTCGAAAACTTTATTATAAAACTTGTAGATACCTCATTTCTGCACCTCCCGCCAAACACTCGGTGATGATTGGGCCGCATGTTTGGCACGCGGAACGATTTATGACAGTCCGTAAGTTCATCGACAAGTGATAGCTCAAATACTCGAGTCAACCCCTTGGTCGTCATCTACGCACCGATACGGTCGTTTTTGACCGTAATTAGAGTTCATTTGGAGTCCGGGTAAAAAACCGCTTCATTTTCTAAAAACCGTTTAAATGCCGAGTCGGAATATTCCGGAATGTTCTAGAATTCTCTGGATATTTATTCCTATTTTAAAATTAATATTTTAAGTAAATATCTACCGTATATTGTGTTTTATGGAATAAGTAAGTGTAAATCTACCGAAATTCCATAATAAAACGTGGAAATCTTTCTTGTTGAGGAGGAAACTTCTGGGGAAATGACGCAGCAGGTGCTGCGCCTCTTCCAAGGGCCGCAATGGTTGTTGCGCCTCTTCTCCAGCCTTCTTTTCGCGCTTTTCTGAATATTTCCGTGATTTGTTTCCAAATCCGTGTCATTCCTAAACTCTTCCATATGTTTAGTATAAATAGAGGTCTTCGGCCTCCATATTTGGCACGCGAGTGTTCCGCCCCTTATCTCTCTCTCTCTTTGCATTCTAGACTACGTTATTGCATTTCGACGCCTACGTGCTTGATCAATCGACTACGTAAGCTCAGATCATTCTGAGTCCCAGTCACGTTGCATAGACCGACCAATTTGACCAACTCCACCTTTAATCAACCTAATCAATTTACTAAATCCTCTAACGAGGGCACTTTCCACGCATATTCGAGTCGATCAATCACTAAATCGATAACTTTAGTCAATCTCGTTTCGTCAAATATGTAAGTCGGAGGGTGTAAATCCTATTTTATTATTGTACTTTTATTTCATATCAATTATGTTGGAAAATGTGTCCTCAACAATAGTGCCATCACATGATTTAATATCATAATTAAATCTCATATAAAGAGTACGTAAGGGATGATTCAATTATATAGTCAACTGATCAACATTAATCGGTAACGATTGGCTTGCTAGAGTTTGACGTTACTGTCGTGAGACGGTGGTGGTCAGTTGATCCCTTAAGGTCACACCTAAAGGATTATGCCCTTATCTGTAAAGTTGATTAATGGTATGACGATACGAGTTAATAAATTCCTTAAAAGTGAACAATTTACTTGTGAGAGAGAATATTGATATCTTATTGTAATGAGATTAAATAAGATTTATTTTAGTAATAAAAATGCTTTATTACTAAAATTGCTTATTGTTTGAGAAACAATAGAGATAAGAATGAATGGTTAATTATAATTACAAGATATTGTGAATTATAATTATATGACCTATTTTATTTATGTGATCAAGTATAACTAGTCAATTTGTTGGATGTAATTTAATTAAGGGTTTTTTTTGTCAAACACCACCTTTAAAAAAAAATTTCTTCCAAACACCACCTTAAAAAAAAAAGTTTGTAAAACACAACCTTTGATAAATTTTTTGTTGTCAAACACGACTTCTTGGCTGAAGGACTTAACATTTTGCAATGGGGTAACTTTCAATCGATGTTTGGGACAGCAAACGATGTCGGTTTGATATGTTCTTGGACTCGTTGGAAAGGTGGAAATACAAGCTTTCCATGGGTAATCAACACGGTGGTCAAAAGGTGGCTTTATGTGGGGTCTATTGTTGTGTAAAGTAAGGCTAGTCGAAGAGATTAGCGGGTGGTCGATGATTGTTAGTGGGTCTTTTAAAGAGGTTATGATGCTTTGTTTGGTCTGAAATTTGGTATGTAGGTAGCGGGGAGTGCAAGGTAGGTCTTAGTTGTGTTGTTTGTGGTGGTTGTTGGTTACAAGTGGTGGTTCAAGGGGAGTTAATTTGAAGGTAAAAAACATTCAAAAGAATGTTAAAGTAGGATTTTTTTGTTGGTCAATTCAGTCACCTTAAACCATCGCTTAAAACAAACAACCACAAAAAACAACACAACTACGGCCTACCTTATACTCCCCGCTACCTACATACCAAATTTTAGACCAAACAAAACAACATAACCTCTTTAAAAGACCCACTAAAAATCCTCGACCACCCGCTAATCTCTCCGACCAGCCTTACTTTATACATCAATAGACCCCACATAAGGCCACCTTTGCCCATCGTATTGATAACTCCTGGAAAGCTTGTATTTCCACCTTTCCAACGAGTCTAAAAACGCCTCAAACCGACATCATTTGCTATCTCAAACATCGACTGAAAGTTACCCCATTGCAAAATGTTAAGTCCTTCGGCCAAAAGGTCGTGTTTGACAACAAAAAAGTAATTAAAGGTTGTGTTTTACAAACTTTTTTTTTTAAGGTGGTGTTTGGAAGATTTTTTTTAAAGGTTGTGTTTGACAAAAAACCCTTTAATTAATTCATAAAATGATATTTATTTGATAAATATGCATTAAATTAATTAATAACATGTAAAATACTACATTTGACATGTTGTGTGACAAATGACAAATTGACAAAATAAAATGGTAGTCCATTTTATGGTACATGGACCGAATGGAGGGAGTAGTGTGGTGTGAGGTTGAATTATTTTATGAGAAATAATAATAGGCTTTGCTTTTGTAGCCTTACACCTATCCTACTTTGTCTTACATACCTACACATTGTGAAGACAAAAAGTGAAAGACAAAAGATGCCTTCCTTGGCTCCTCCCCATCGGTTGCATGCATCATATATGAGAACTTTTTGTTCTCATTTGATTGTTAATTCATTTCATACTCTTCTACATGCATACCTCTCTCATACCTTGTTTATCTTTCTCTAAAACTAGAGAAATGATGATTAAATTTGTTCATTCACATTACTAATATTATTAATGTAATATATGAGTATTAGTAATCAATTTTAAGGTAAACTATTAAACAAATATCTAGCACATATTATTTAGTAGAGATAAGGGATAATCTTGGGTACAATCAAGAGGAGTGGCTTCTATACTTGAAGTCTTTGGAGGATCATCCTATTACTAATTATAGCTCAAGAACAAGTGAAGGTAGGAGACCTTACTTGTGCCCATAAACCGAAATTTACAATGTAAGGGACATTGTTTTCTTATAAATCTCTTATTTTGTTATGCATGCACTAGATCTAAAGAACAAATAATTAAGAAGTTAATTAGTTAATTATTAGATGAGTCTAATAAGAGGTAAATAAACCTAACAAGTGGTATCAGAGCATAAGGATGTTGTATGCATTATCGGTTATTGTTTTTCCGAGTTAAAAAGTTAACATATAAAACTAAAAATTTGTGATTTATAAGTATAAGCCACAAAATTATCATGCATGTTATATATTCTGGTCCTAAAATATTTTTAGGTCATTTTCATGATTTATGGAAATTTATTGCTTATTTTAATGATTTTTAGTCATTTTATTACATTTTTATGATTAAAATGAGAATTAAAATGCTAAAAATAGTTAAACTAAGTCTATGACCTTGAAACTTTTATATGACCTCACATGCATATTTTACAAGTTGTGTGTAAGATATCGTATTAATTGGATTAATATTGCATGATTTATGATTTTTATGAGATAAAAATGGATTAAAAGAGGTTAAATGGTTAAAAATAGTTAGATTTTGAATTAGGCCATGAGATTTTAATATGTTGTCACATGCATGATTTACACAGTGTATGTAAATTTCGAGATGAAATGATCTCATTTTTCATGATTTATGAATTTTTAGAGTAAAAATGGCATAAATAGTGACTATTTTAGCATAAATAGCTAAAATGAATTGCATGACATGAGAAAAATATTTTAGGTTGCATATATATCCCACTTATCAGATCTAAAGTTTTAAAATTAATGTGAGTAATTTTTGGATACTTTAGATGTTTTATGAGATAAAACCGATAAAATGCAACTATATTTTCTCAAAATTAATTCGAAAATTTTAACCATGATTTTTGACATTATGAGTGTCATGGAATTATTCCAGAATGTTCAAAAATTTAAGATTTAAATTTTAAAATTTTTATAATTTAATTTGGATTTATTTCATAAATATTATGTTTTTAAGGTAAAAAATGAGCATAAAATTAAATCAAGTCGAATTATAGTCAAAAATTGAGTGATGACTAATTTTTGAGTCCTAAAAAGTGTTAGGATAATTAACTTGAGCTTAGATGTGATTTAAGTGTTAATTAGTGATTTTAAAAGGTTATTATCACGCATTTCTATAAAACCAGATTATATGTACGACATAAGTTAAATAGGGCGATTTGGCACATCATTTGGCATGATAGGTACATATTATAATGCTGCATATTTCAATTGTTGAATGTCTTTTATTTATATAATTTTGAATTATGTAATTTTATCTTAGTATGGCCTTAGTTTTAATCGATATTACCCGTAATGAAAGGGAATGTTGATTCGATTGTATATTAATGTGATCTCGTATCACTTTTATTTTATTTTTATTAGTTTTTCCATTTTACAAATGTATAATAGGAATAGCTTTGTATTTTTATTATTATTTGTAATTATGGAGTATCTTCAAAGACGGTGCCATTCGGAAAGGTGATCCGACGAAGACGGTGTTCTTGGGAAGCGTGCCATTTGAAGATTCAAGGGACCAAAGGTGTTGGTTTCCGAATATGTAATAGATTATTTGATTTTCTATTTTTAGGAAGGCCATACTAGGAATTTTATTATTATTGCTTTGCATTTCTTTTAATATGTTACATGCATTGCCAAATCGCCATAACTACACATGCATATCATATCGAGTCATCGACCGTGTCAATTATAATTATCGTAGTTCACCGCTTTAGTTCACTTAAAACGTGATAGATAATAAATTGACAAGACCTCTCACATATAATAATTGAGAATTAGCCTTGCCAAATAGTAGAAACCCATGAAGTACCAATTTCATAAGAGAGTTGAGCCGACTTTACCGTAATACAAACCTTGTTACATTGGCGAAGTGGGGTAGTAAAATGTTATTACATCGAAATTTGGATTGAGCTCAACGGAAGTATTCGTGACCGTAGTCGCATGTGTTCCGGTCTAAAGATGAAAATTAGAATAATTTTTATCGACCGAGAGTTCTAAAAGTAGAATCGATTAAGAGGTTAATCCACCGAGTTATATAATAAGGGATGACTCGGCTTACCGTACCCGTATTAATATGAATTTGGATCTCGGAATTATTTATGTTAGTTGGGTGGAGGTCACTACATAGATGCAATAATTGTTTACAAATATACGAGTATTATTAAAAACGATAAATGTTAATTATTTCCTTCATTTCCGTTTTTGTAGTTAATTATACGCAATGAATTCATCTAATACTCCTACACCAATCACCGTTGATACATGGCTCCAATCATTTGATGAAAAATGCTCCGAGTATGACAATGATACGATTAGAGAATTACGCGTTGGCATTGGTCAGGATGAAATTTTTGCTTCTTTACCACCTCCACTCCACCCACTCCAATGTTATTGCTCACCACCTTGGAAAGAAAATCTTGTGAAGAAAAACTTACAAAACCCAAGGCATCCTTGTTTGAAGAAATAAAGAGAAATGTTAAATTCAGTAGGAGTTCTAGCAAGAGTGTCCTTGCAAATGAAAGGAGTATTGGTATTTATAAAGGGAAGGCAAAAATGGGCGAAAAACCCAAACCTGATTATGAATTGAAAATGGATAGTGGGACTACCAAAACCAAGACCAAGAAGGGTGCCAAATCCTATGAGGAATGTCATTATTGTAATGTCATAGGCCATTGGTGTAATACCCAAGATATTCAAGGACTCGGTTGACCGACTTTGTTGACCAGGACAAACAGTAGGGATGAATGGGTGAGGGATCAGGCTTATAACATGAGCTTTATAGGATGACTTACTCGACCTAGCAGAGGCTACTCGGCCGAGTATCTTCAATACTCGGCCGAGTATCTTCAATACTCGACCGAGTAGAGCCTACTCGGCCGAGTACTCTGGTACTCGACCGAGTATGGCTGATGTTGACGCGTTAATATAAAACGCAAGTTCGCGAGATCTATTTCATTTCCCATTTTCTTGACGGTTCCTCTTTCTCTAACCCTAGCCTGCCTCCCTCTCCTATCACCCATTTCTACACACTCTCATGAGTATAGGCTAAACCTTCACCAAGGGAAGGACGAGATTCGCTTAGGAAGGATGGTGTGCGTGGTTGTCGTCTGTGCCGCCGTCGAGGCGTGTGGTAGGTAAGTTTCTACCTTGTGCTTCTTTTGGGTAGTTCTTTGAGGATAGTTGTGTAATAGGAATGGTTATCATTGTAGGATGCATGGCTGTTATGGATGTCTTCCATGGTTGTGTCGAGGTAGGGTTTCCCTACTCAGTTTACTGTTCATTGTTAAGACATGGTTGTTTTGTGAATATTGTTATCTGCTGATCATCGGAGTATGAGTGTTGTGGTGACGGTGTTGGTGTGGAGATGTTGTGACGGCTGTGATTTTGTGTGATTGTGATTGTGGTGGAGTCACTTGCGGGAGTGGCTTCACACCCTAGTTCGCCTCCGTGGAACCCGCCACGGGAGGGGATGTGCACATTAAGGGACAGAGATTGTTAGTCGCTCTTTGATGAGCTGGACTAGGTGGGAGGGGCTGCGGTCACCCACTGGCGGCGAGGGTTACCTGTTGTGATGGGTAATCTGGCAGGGCTACACACTTCGGTGTGTAGTCGGTTACTGTGCGAGATCGGGAGACTGGGTTTGAGGATGATCAGCTGGTTACATTGTTTACCTATTTTACATTTGATTAGTTGGTACTGACCCCGTGTTGCTTTGTGGTATCTGCGGTGATCCATTCGGGGATGGTGAGCAGTTGGCTTAACAGGTACTGGTGATTGTGGCTGCTAGGATTGGAGGGATCGAGTCCTCACGCTACCAGTCTAGAAGTGCTGTGTCACTAGTGTTGTAGTTTTATCTCTGGTATAAAGAGTTTGTATTGAGTCGTATTGTATAAGGTACATTAAATTTTATAAATGTTCTTTTATTGTCTAATTTGATCTACTTCCTCGGGTAACCGAGATGGTGACACCGTCATACACTGGAATGGTCCTTGGTAAGGCGTTTTGGTGTGCGGGGGTGTTACAAAGTGGTATCAGAGACGACGATTTTGGAACCTGAACCAATGAACCTAATGAATGTAGGGTGTCAACTAAAATGAACCTGGTGTATGTGTGTTGGGAGCCCCAGCCGATGCTAGATTTTGGGTGAGAAGGCGCCCTCATTTCAAAATCATGGCCCCATCGAACTTAAGCCAGACACGGGAAAAAGGGGTAGCTAGTAAGAGTCGTTGACTACTTAGTGATGGTTGTTGTGTGCATCTATGTTTATGATAATGTGTGTCAAGGTGTGTGTGGAAAAGTTTAGAGTGGGTGGTGGAATTGTTGCGATGTGCGACCAGAGGTAAGCTAATCAATTCGTTTAACGATGATTACGTTGTGTGTTGATTGCTGCCTCGTAAATGTTGGTTAAGGGTAAGTATATTATGATTAGCGGAACGTGTAATAATGTAATACATAAGTTAAACCTTGCGGTTACTGTGGTTAAATAGTTACATGTGAATTGTTCTTTAGTAAAAGTAAGGTATGTAGGTAGAAGTAACGACAAGTTGATGATGTATGTGCAAAAGAATTCGTGTTGGTGTGCGTTAATGTGGTAGAATTAAGCTCTAATAGTGACGAGCCGGTTGCACGGAACTCCGAACGATGTTATTTGTTTTGCAGGAACAATGAAAAATATGATTTCGTCTACACATTTTGGAAACTCGATCGAGTAGGTAACTGTACTCGACCGAGTAGATCATACCCGGCCGAGTATAAAGCTGCTCGACCGAGTGTCTGTTTGGTGAAAATTAAAATCGCTACTGACCTTGAAAACTCGACCGAGCAAGAAGTATACTCGACCGAGTAGTCGACACTCGGCCAAGTATGCCCGACACTCGACCGAGTATTGATTTATCGGGACTTAAGTGGGTTATACAAAAACCCTATTTCGTTTCTTTCTTTCTTATTTCCGCCTCCCATCTTCACATATCCTTCTCTCTAAAATTCCATATTCCTCCTCCCTCAAGCTTTTGGGTAAACTATTGGTGTTCAACTTGTTCTTGCTTGCCCCAAATCAGTTTAAGGTAAAGTTTTAACCTAATTTCTTCCTTTGTTTTCAAGCTTATGGTGTGATTTTATTATTTTTTTCTCGAAATTTCTTTATGGGTTACTGAAATTGAGTCTTATTCATGCTATACTTTTGATTGAATTGTATACAAACCGCGATTATACCGTTAATTGAGCAATTTCTTGAGTTAAGTTGGATTTTTGCGTTTTACGGTTTGATAAAATCGTCATACCTTGCTCTTGGCTTAATTATCAAACTATCTTAAGCCTATTGATGTTGGAAAAAGATGTTTTGAGTGAAGAAGTGATGTTTGAGTAAAATATTTAGTGAGTTGCCAAGAAATTGTCTTAAAATTTGTCTCAAAAATTTTCATACAAGCAAAAACAGTCCGTCTTTTGAATCTTTGTTAAAGACTTGTCTTTTGCAGCATGGTGAAAACCAGAGGCCTACCCAACAAAATAACTCGTGCTAATGTCCAGCTTGAGACGGGTCAGTCAAGCAGTGAACCCGTAGTTCCACCGGTGGAGGCACATCCATCGGTATTTTTCTCTGATTTCAAACAACGTAAGGCTTTTGTGGCCCTTATGCGTCGTCCTTTCCGTCCCACCCGCTGTGTTAATCCTGGTATCCTTGAGACTTTAGGGATCAAAGAGGACATATTTCACATCTTTCAGATTCTGGGTATGGAGGGGTTATATCACCTGAGGAAGAAATATTATCCCCACCTGACCTTGGAGTTTATGAGCTCCTATATTTATGACAAGAAGGGAAAGACCGTCTCTTTTCGCCTCATGAATGAGGATCATGAGCTTACCCTAGACGAGTTTGCCGACCATTTGGGTCTAGAGGCCGAGGGGGAAGGGTACCTTAGTGATGTGGCCAAGAACAACAATGCCCCTCTTTAACTTCCATATTTGACTGGCAGACCTGCCCCTAGTGCTAGTGCCATGTTGATCAATGATGTGCAACATGTTTCCCTTCGTATGTTTCTGAAGATGCTGACCTGTTTGCTGTACTCGAGAGATGACGTGAGCAAGAAAAATTCTCACTAGGTCATGTTGCTTATGTCTTACCTTAACTTACATCGCCAGAAACCGTTCTATTATAGTGCTCCAGGGTTAGTGTGCTCTAGTCTTGAGCGCATGGCACAGTCCAACACCCGACACATTGCTTACGGGGCCATAGTGACCCGCCTAGCTCAGCGCTTAACAGATTTTGAGGCCCCACCTCCTGAGGGGGATGCGTATGTAGAGATTGTGCCTACCATGGACGCTCAGTACTGGCGTCAGAATAGATGGTTGAGGAAGATGGATGACGGGTCTTATGCCTGGAGGGTGAGAGGATCTATGTGGATGGTGCTTCTAGACCCAACCCATCTCCCTGTTGTTGACCATTTAGCTGAGTGGGAGCCTTGTGCCATTCCTAGGCCTGAGCCCCAGACCTACCTGATTGACCCAAGGATTCTCTTGGACCTACCTGAGCCTGTCACCGTGCCTGAGGGATAGCAGCAGGCACCTCCCCTACCTCGAGAGCGCCGTGGGGTGAGGCAGTCTAGGGTAGACCCGGTTGTACCCACGCCCTCTTACTTTGCCCCTGACTTCCACCCTTACCAGTACTCGCCCTACCCCATAGTGCATGACCCCAGGATGCAGCCGAGTGAGTTAGCTGAGCGGATCTCCACTACTTTGGTGCTTCGCAACATGCATGAGATGGCCCAAAACCAGGGCATAGGGACAGAGCTAGCACAACCGGTTTGGTGGAGAGGACCTGGAGTGGACTCAGGAGTTTTCCATAGCTATGGCGTTGATCCCAGTTACTGGCGGCCACCAGAGAAGACAGAGTTTGGCTCCTCGCGGGACCTTGGGAAGCCAACCCCGGCAGCCAGCTAGGAGGGGATTACTCAGCAGCAATAGGCTTTCCAGGAGCGGGGAGTTCAGGTGCAGGTACTTCTGGTGCAGGTGGTGACGATGACATGGAGGAGGGTCATGGTTATTGATCTTGTGTGGTTTTATTGCTTGGTTTAGTTTCTTTGGTGTTGGATTTACTTTCTTTTATGTTGGATGTTTATTTATGGATTTAGCACTTACCGTTGGATGACTGTACTCGGCCATAAGGCCGTTATTTACTTTAGCTTATCATGTGAAGATGTGTTGGATTTCGTTGTGTTTGGTGCTATTGTAGGGAATTTATTTGCAGGATGAGTCATGAAAGCATCGCCTGAATTGCGTCAAAATGCTCACTGCCAAATGTAGCTCGACCGAGTATAGACACTACTCGACTGAGTAGAGCTTACTCGGCCGAGTACCCATACATACTCGACCGAGTAGAGCTCACTCGACCGAGTAGATACTCATACTCGGCCGAGTGTTACTATTACAGGGACGTTAGGTATTTGATAGTCGTGTATTGTAAAGTTTATGTTAACATCGGTATGATTTGGGGGTGCTTCATTGTAACACCCCGGTTTATGAAGGAGCCTTTGGCAAGACATTCCCTAATAAACCGAACTGTTACCATCTCGGTTTCCCGAGGTAGTGAATAACAAATTAAACTCCAAGGCAATTTATTTAACATTTTAACTTAACTATTACAAATTCTCCTTTTAAATTATATTACAAGAACTGACGTAAATAAAAGTGAAGTCTTCTAGATGATGAACTAGCCACTAGGTCATCGATCCGATGTCTCACGCCCATCCAGCTCCCGTCCTATCTCATAAACCTGTCAAGTCTGCTCCCCATAAAACGGTTCATCACAGGTGTTCACGAATACACGGTGAACCACGAGGTTGAGTAGGAAAACAATAAATAAAGTAAATATGATATGCATGATACTCCGCCACCTCCATCTCCACCTCAACTCATCACACACAACCCCCAAGCACGCCTAGCCATACCGATCCCGGTAGACTATATATATCGACCGTAGTCGATCGCCGCTTCGCGCACGGAGGACACAGGGCAAGTCCTGCAGAACCACCTGGGCCTTATCACAACATCACATCATATCTCATCATCGTCACCACCACACCATCCTCCAACTCCAATGCATATGCTATGCTCAACAGTAATCAATGCAACATGATATGTATATCAATGAATGAAATCATGCCAGCTATCCAAAATAATGAAATAACATAGTCAACATGAACAGTTCAGTCCACTGCACTCCAGTATATGAAACATAACATAATCACAACCACGAACAAGTCAACGATTACAGCTTGGTCACATGGAACACAACAATCAACACAATTTAACAACAATGGTAAGTCAAGTGTATTTCCCTACCTCAGAACTGCAGTCAAATAGTCGGAAGCTCAGTGATAATCCACAATAATTCGCCCTCTTTTCTGCCGCCACAGCCGCCACCAGGGTTGCCGCCGGACGACGACAACCACCCCTAGATCTTCCCTGCTGCGCCGCCAACACTCACACTCACTCTCCCTCTCTCGATTTGCGTGAAGGCTGAGTTATGGGCCGCTGAAAAGAGGTGGACGGTTGAGGGAATAGGGTTTAGAAATGTTAGGGTAAAATTAGGTTAAATGGTAAATGGGTCATGGGTAAGCTTGATTGGGTAAGTGGGTAAATGTTATGGGTCCGCGTGGTTGGTAAAAGAATTAGTTACGTGATCTCATTCAGTTAAACCCGTCTTGACAAGCTTACGCATAACTCGATTCTACGATATCAATACGACCAGACAATTACTCAACTCGATAAACAATATAAAATACGGGGTATTACAGTCCTCCCCCCTTAAAATGAACTTCGTCCCGAAGTTCGCTCAACTACCAAACAAACTTTCTAGTACAAGGATTCACGAACTCAAGCAGGTGGAACGGAATGTTACATTCTACCCTCCTAAAAAGAAAGTTACGTCCCGGAACTTACTTCATGCAACCCTATCACCACTCATGAACTCATGCAACTATCAGAGCACCATAACGACGGCAGTTTAATTACACAACATAGAGGACTCATTTGTGTGGGTACCACGCAACGAAACATCAGCTTGGTCAAAACTACGATCTACCACTTGATCAAAACCACAATCTATAAACAAGTGGAACATAAACATTAAGATTTTACAATCCTACCCAACTAAAAAAAACATGGTTACGTCCTCGTAACCTCTTCTCAACTTTCATATTCCTATGTAACAAAACACTGTCAACAACATGTAACAGAAAAGAACACATGATAAAAGATTGCGCAGAAACATTAAAGTCGAAAACAAGGTTTTATTATGGGATTAACTGATTGTCAACAAGTAACACTTGTTACTTAGCTCATGCTTGACTTAAAACACAACATCAAACTAAAAGAACAATAAGAAGGAGCCAAAGGTTTACACGGTTTCATAATGAGACCGGTCATGGTGTTACTAGCCCTAACCTAACGGTCCTTAGGTTGTGCTTCCTCTGATTCTGGTGACTTCTATGTCATTCCCTTCCTGGTTCACCTCTTCCCCGAAGTCCGGCATGGGTGGTTCAGTCGTACTTTCGGCATCCGATACATTAGCGTAAAATTCATATCTCAGGTCACCCGCTATAAAGTCAAAGGTATGCTCGGGCGGGTATCTGGCCCCGCCGCGAGAATTGGGGTCACGGAATAGCCTCATGCAATGGGTGGTCAACTCTCTCATATAAAATCGTTTCTTGTCTTTTAGTATGCCGAGTCGGGATAGAATCGATAAGGGTATACGCCTTAATCGAGTATTAGTTAAGTACTCGGGGTGACCATTTTGGCCATACATGTCCATGGCAAAGACAAAGTCTCTCACAATGTTCATTAAAGTCATCGTCAAGTGACATGTGAGTCTTCTTGCGGGTGTACATTGTAGGGATCCATCCTACAAAATGGAAAGTTAACAAATGAGGACACAAGGGTGTTAAGACAAAGGATTCATCCTCGAGGTTTAAGTGTGCGAAAGCTATATAACAAGTTTTCGGGGTAACTGTTGTAATACCAGGGTTTTGGTCAACTCAGGATCATCATAGTTCGCATTATCTACCAGGGAACAACCACTTTAGGAATATCAACCGCAAGAATACACGTAAACCAGCATACAATCTAACATTGACTCCACCAAATTCCTCTCCCAAGTCAAAACCATTACCAATTACGGACAATTGACCCGCCCTTCCACTAATAAATCACTAGGAGTATTAAAACATGCGGTACATAAGCACTACTTAACACCTTGAAACCATAGAGAACATAACACGTAATCAAAATCTTTTGACTCATCAGACATACAACACGAATTAGCCAATTTGTTTGATATAAATTCTGAAACATACTCGCTAATAAAAGTAACAACATATGATCCCTGACAACATTAATTCCAAATCACACATGTGTTTGACATTTTAGTAACCATATCGTTCAACTGTGTCCAGCAACTTAGTACAACTCATTTCCAGTAAAACAAACGATATCGCATAAAGGGTTTAAACATACATTTGCCATCATGTACTTTGTAGAATTCTAGCTATGGTAAAAGATTAGCAACTTGGACAACTTCTCTGATTTGCACGACTTAAATAATTAGGCGCTCGTAGGCTCAATTAAATGCAACTATAACGACTATCATTAAAACCAATGCATATCATGTGAATCATCAAAAGGTTATCCTATTATAATTGTCAACATAGTTATCATCACAATCTTTATTTTAATATAATTGGTAGTAACGACTCGAGAATATAAATATGCCAATTGTCGTGTTATATCAAACAGTTTCCTTTATATCACACTCATGCAATGGCAGGAATCACTTTAGTATTTTACGACATTGTAATAACGAACATATTCAATAACAAAAATAACAACACTGTTTATTATCATGTTACAGGTTTAGGTTCAACCGAAATAATTTAATGCAATGAAAGCAATAGGTATTACTATAGGCACACAGACTCCCATAAAGGACCTTAGGACTCAGATGACATCCTACATGTGGTAATATTTAGACATAACCATTACTACCATTCATGTGTAAACATTTAGACCTAATTATTATAATTATTCATGCGTGTATATTAGAACAGTCAATTAACTTTTAACACCATCAACTTACCAAGATATGACAATATAGTTTTATATTTATATATATACCCGACCACTATGCAAATAAGATGCACACCCAGAGACATTACATCATGCCAAATGTATACAAAGTATGCAAACAACTGGACTCGTATAAACATTTCACCCTCGATTAAGAATCAAATTAAGCTATCCGATTTTACTCATGCTATCATGCCAACAATGTTATCAACTAAGTTTTAATTTTATCACTTGTTAAGATATATGACTACTGAACATGCGTGCTACTATCATCATATAAAACATTATAATTTCACCTTACTAAGGCTCATGAATTAATCAAACAACTGTGTGAAAACTTAGCATAGAACGCACATTTTACAGGTCATGATTCACGTTGTAACTTTCCAAAATCACAAATAAATAACCGTCCAACGAATACTTGAGTTAGATTATTTTTCATAACATACAGAGAGTTAATAATTTGTGATAAAAAGAATGAGGTCGAAAGTTCAAGAATTCAATTTTTAAAGAATTTTACAACTCAGTTGGTCCAAACAAGTATGTGACAGCAATTGGTCCGAAACTTGGGTCAATTCGCAAAGCTTACCTCTTAATATAGAGACATCAAGAATTTTCGTGGCTTATCAATTTGAAAACGTATGCGAAACCTCTAGTCGATGGAGTTGGAATTATGCAAAAATCATTTACACAAATTAAATGAGGATTTTTACAAAATCGTCGGTCAACACATCACTGCACAGGAACTTCCCAACTACAGCCCACTAAAACATTTATTACTCTTAATCCGTATACCCTATAAGCATGAAACCAACGCCAAAAGAACACTAACTCACGAGGCTATTTCTCATAAAATTTTCATCCGTAGAAAATTAACAGAAAAGAAATGACAGCAAGATCAATTACAGAGTAAAAATCAAACAAAACGGATTTCAACACTAAATCATTCATTTTCCATGTTCCAAGCTCTTACAATCATACTATCGGTACTAACTTATCCTCACTTAAATCTCACACTTTTGTATTTACGTAAACATCTATCCCATATAAGTCCCTTCGCATCCCGACCTACCCCTTACATCTAATCACGATTGCTTCGTCTAGAAACAAGCAATTCAATAGAGTTTCTAATTACTATCACAATACTATACTAGCATGGCTTCGGGATCACATAACCGTATATCACTAGACATAATAGCACTATCAACACGTCATTCACATCCATCCAGATAAATATTATCAATTCGCAATTATTTTCACGCTCACGATTACCACAAACCAACACTTCATTGATTATTAAACTGACACGAAAATTTATTCTCATCTCCGCGACATCATATGGTCGCGTCATCATTTATACAAAACACTTACTGTAACGTTGTCCGGCAGAATGGGTAGAATATATGGGTCTCAAGGTATACATCAACTCGCTTATATCCAAGGTTTTCCTTCTAACTACCCCATTCACTCATTTCTCTTGGGTTGCCTGGTTCAAAACTGAGAGGGCAAAAGAGCACGCATTAAGGGCGCCTTCTTAACCGCACTGTGAGCTCCTAGCATTTTTATTCCTGGGGTTCATTTTATTTAGACACATCCTACGTTCATTAGGTTCATTGGTTTAGGCCTGAGGATCGTTCGCTCTGATACCACTTTGTAACACCCCGGTTTATGAAGGAGCCTTTGGCAAGACATTCCCTAATAAACCGAACTGTTACCATCTCGGTTTCCCGAGGTAGTGAATAACAAATTAAACTCCAAGGCAATTTATTTAACATTTTAACTTAACTATTACAAATTCTCCTTTTAAATTATATTACAAGAACTGACGTAAATAAAAGTGAAGTCTTCTAGATGATGAACTAGCCACTAGGTCATCTGATCCAGTGTCTCACGCCCATCCAGCTCCCGTCCTATCTCATAAACCTGTCAAGTCTGCTCCCCATAAAACGGTTCATCACAGGTGTTCACGAATACACAGGGTCAACCACGAGGTTGAGTAGGGAAAACAATAAAACAGTAAATATGATATGCATGATACTCCGTCACCTCCATCTCCACCTCAACTCATCACACACAACCCCAAGACGCCCACCATACCGATCCCCGGTAGACTATATATATCGACCGTAGTCGATCCGCCCGCTCGCGAGCGGAGGACACCAGGGCAAGTCTGAGAACCAGCCTGGGCCTTATCACAACATCACATCATATCTCATCATCGTCACCACCACACCATCCTCCAACTCCAATGCATATGCTATGCTCAACGAAAAGAATCAATGCAACATGATATGTATATCAATGAATGAAATCATGCCAAACTATCCAAAATAATGAAATAACATAGTCAACATGAACAGTTCAGTCCTTTGCACTCAAAGATATGAAACATAACATAATCACAACCACGAACAAGTCAACGATTACAGCTTGGTCACATGGAACACAACAATCAACACAATTTAACAACAATGGTAAGTCAAGTGTATTTCCCTACCTCAGAACTGCAGTCAAATAGTCGGAAGCTCAGTGATAATCCACAATAATTCGCCCTCTTTTCTGCCGCCACAGCCGCCACCAGGGTTGCCGCCGGACGACGACAACCACCCCTAGATCTTCCCTGCTGCGCCGCCAACACTCACACTCACTCTCCCTCTCTCGATTTGCGTGAAGGCTGAGTTATGGGCCGCTGAAAAGAGGTGGACGGTTGAGGGAATAGGGTTTAGAAATGTTAGGGTAAAATTAGGTTAAATGGTAAATGGGTCATGGGTAAGCTTGATTGGGTAAGTGGGTAAATGTTATGGGTCCGCGTGGTTGGTAAAAGAATTAGTTACGTGATCTCATTCAGTTAAACCCGTCTTGACAAGCTTACGCATAACTCGATTCTACGATATCAATACGACCAGACAATTACTCAACTCGATAAACAATATAAAATACGGGGTATTACATTCATAGTACCGTTTAGTAAAATCGATTGTCCAAATATGGGCTATAATCACGTCAAAGGTATACAGTTGCTTGGATCGCATATTATTTTATGAATGTGTAGTTTTATAGCAGTGATTGATATCATGGAACTTAAATTGTTCAGGTGATACATGAATCTTAAATAGTGTGGACATGTAATACAATATCCAGACGATGTTTAGCTGTCACCAGTTTGATACGTGTATATGTTTGGTTGCTCGTCGTTATGTTACAATGATAGCAAGTTCAACTGGATGAGTGAAACTGGCGGTCGGTATATGATTAAAATGATTGCCATATTACTTTGTTGTTATGGGTCACAAATGGGTAATGTCGTCGGTTAAGTTCTATAGCATGAGTTTAAGACATTACAGTCTGTGGGTAATGTCGTGGTTAGTATGTACGTTTTAATTGTGTATGTGGGATGTAATTAGTAGTGAACTTCTGGGACGAAGTTCCTTTAAGGGGGGGAGAGTAATGTCGCGCGGTAACAAACATTTAAATGTTTAATTATGCGTAATTATGCCTATAATACTGGAGGTCACATGTATGTATGTATGTATGTATGTATGTATGTATGTATGTATGTATGTATGTATGTATGTATGTATGTATGTATGTATGTATGTATGTATGTATGTATGTATGTATGTATGTATGTATGTATGTATGTATGTATGTATGTATGTATGTATGTATTCGGGATTACATTCATGTTACAGGTTAGTTACACTTACTGTATTGTTGCTAGTCGTCGTGTTGCTGTGTAGTCGCGCATGGTCGTTAGTTGTTGTGTTGCTCTTAACAAGAGGGGGTACTTATGAATTCATTATTTTTCCGTAACTTTTGTGTGTGATGGTTGATGGCCGGTATTATTTGGAAGAATAGTTGTGTTGGATGATTGTTGTTTGAATAATGTGGTGTGGCATTAATGTCAGGATGGTTTAAGTTCGTACGTGATCCGGTTGATGTCGTCACTCATCCAATCAAACACATTTATAATACTCAACAAACAACTAGTTAGTGGTAAGTCGAGGTCGATCCATGGGACGGTGGGCTTTGGGTTCTAAGTCTATCTATCTCAATTTATGCTAGTGTCACAATTGATGGGGTTTGTAGTTGTGTCTAGACTAATGCAAGCAATAAAGTAGAACGAGCAATAAAAGGAAAGATGTAAACAATTGATTAAAAGTGCTAGGATATCATGGGGTCATGTGGGATTCATGGTGTTGATCATACAAACATGTTTACAAGGTTGCAAGCAATTAATGTTGTGGAGGAACCGAGTTGGGTTATATCTTACGGTTCTTAGGAAGAGTTGGGTCCCGGAGCCGAATCGATTAGATTGTACAACACCTACAAGTCGACTTACTTTCCTCCTAATTAACTTCTATGCATGGTCTAACAAGACTCGAGTTGGTTTATATCTTACGAGTCAAGTTGAGTAGATAAGAGATGGTAAAAATGCAAGGATTCATAGGCTTAGCATTTCATCAAACATAACATGTGCATAAAGTTGACATCACAACAAGCAAGCAATTTAATCATGTGAACATATTAGATTAAGCATGAATCAATCCCCATGTTTGTTTCCCTTAATTACCCACTAATCTTAGCTAAGAGACTACTCACTCATTATCAAGTTTAACATGCTAACAAGGTTGTCAATCATATTAACAAGGTAAAACATGATGAACAAGTAAGAAAGATTAACAATAATTAAAACAAGGATTAAGAGAGTTATACCTATGGAGATTCCAAAATAATAATGCAAAGAATAATAGAAGAAATTGATGATTGATGGAAGGTTGTCAATCTCCCAATAATAACCCAATAATCTTCAATTACCCAATAATAAACTTGAATAATAAACTTGAACAATAATTATGGAAAGATTAATGTGTAATTTGTGAAAAGATTAAAGAGTAATCTATTCTAATCTACTCCTAATCTAATCTAAGGAAGGATTTTTCTAGCTAAAAAGGATCCCCTTGATTATTTACAAGTGGGGTATTTATAGTAGAAATTAGGTGGATGCATTAGGGTTAACTAAGGGCTAAACTAGTAATTACACTTTTTAAATGGAGCAGGGAGGAGCCGGTATTTCTTGAAGGAAGGGCGTCTTTCTCTGAGGCTTGAAGAAGACGAAAATGCGCTGGGCTGGAATCCGAGCGTCTTTGGGAGAATCCGAGCGGATTGGTGAAGAGGAAAACGGGCGGATTGGGGAGAAGACGCACGGGTTCCGTGTATTGTGGACGGCCGGATTCCAGAGAATCCGCTCGGGTTGGTCTTCAGTTTACGTTTTCTTTTCTATTCTTCCCTTTCCTTCACTTCCATTTTATTCTTGTAGGCTTGGTCTTTAGTTCTTGCTTCCTCCTCATACTGATCCATCAAATGTCGTCAAATAGCTTCCGAATATGCACGAAAGACGGGAATTTCCGCCTTATTCTCTTCTTTCCTACAAAACATATAGAATGCGATAGAAAAGCAAATAGGAAGGTTTTGACGGATAAAATGGCCAAAGAATGCTATAATAGTATGCAAAATGGGCTCAATTAGGGGACTAAATATGCGCAAATAATGGTCACATCAAATATTCCCAAACCGAACCTTTACTCGTCCCGAGTAAAGAGGTGACAAAAACTAGACCTTTATTTAAACTAACCTAATAATATAGCCGATATGAGACAATTAGCGGGTCTCACTCCGCCCCTTCAACTCACAACAAGACAACCATGAGGTAGGATGCCTTCTTGCAAGGCAAGGTGGGTCTTGCCAAAATGACGACACATCCAATCATTAAGCACACAAAATCAAGTAATGGATGCATCTACAAAAGAATAGCCACTTTCCTCATCTAAGTGGCGGAAATTATCTACAAGGGAAGCAATTCAAGGGTACACACTCCTTCATAGATACAATTTCTTCAAACTACTAAGCCTAGAAGGATACCAATAAATCACCTCCAAGTTGTGTCAAGCTAGGGTACCTTTGTCCTCAATCGTTAAATGCTTTTGTCAAGAGTAGACTCCTTATGGCATTAGAAACACTGGAGGATCGCGGAATTCCCTCTCTTGCCTAGACAAGAAGAAGGGTCGTCCCCTCTCTACCATGCACAAAAATGGATAAGATGGAAAAGAGATCGATAGTATTTGAGTTTCATTTTGGGAGTTTGCTTTCATTGTTGTTTCCCCCCCCCCCCCCCCCCAATTTCTTGTGGCATATAACATTTGAGAACGCTTTCTTTTTGCCATTTCTTTTTGATTTTTGGCATTTCAACACTTGACAACTTTCAACTTTTCTTTGCATTTTTTTTGAACATTTTCAAAGTCACCCCATATGTAGTGAGGGTGGCTTATATTTGAAGCTTTAGGAGTTCTATTTTTGCTCCTCTTTTCATTTGATGCATTTTTTGCAAACTTTCTTTCACTTTTCATTTCATTGAACTCAAATTGATTTCTTTTTGTGCCCATTCCCTTTGATGACAAAAATGTGGTAGAACATGGATGATGGATGGATGGATGGATGCATGGTTTCAAGGGTCACCTTGGAATAAACGGTAGCCAAGGAGTTATCACACCACAAGGTACTCTTGACTAGGCCTTAATCCATGGGTCAAGGGATACTAGCATGACACATCCTAGGGTGTTTTACAAGTATTCTAACAAGCAAAGTCTTAAGAATAAAAAGCATCTACTAGGGCCTATATACACTAGTCAAGCTTCCCAAGTAGACGGTTTCGCAAAATTTTTTCTAACATGCAAACTACATGCTATGATGCAACTAACATATATACATCCTAATGCAAATGATTCTACCAACTAATATGCCATATAAACTAAATGCAAGTCCTAAGTTCACATTATTTTTACCGCATCAATCAAAATAAAGCCACATAGTCATTAACATAAAGAGGAAAAAGGAGATTGGAAAGATCATACCATGCGGTCTTCAATATCCTCATGTCTCGGATGTGGCGTAGTCAATCAATGTGAAAAAGGATGAACAAACACAATATATACAAAACAATATATACAAGTCTACACTACAAAGGAAATGAACTTGTTTTTGGATTTTTCAATTTTTCAAATTTTTATGGTTTTTGTTTTTATGAAATTAAAAGACATATTTTTGTGATTTTTCTAAATTTTTCAATTTTTATGCATTTTTGGAATATAAATTCCCATCCCTCACTTTATTTTGGACATTGTCCTCAATGTACATGTAAGAGTAGGAATGAAAAGGAAATACATGTTTTTGGATTTTTGATTTTTTTGAAATAAAGTACAAATGCAATGATATGGTATGAATGAATGCATGCTCTAACTAGATGCAATTCTATATGACATATATAACAAATGAATGCAATCTAAACTATATTATATAATGCATGATTTCTAGTAAATTATGGTCACCTATGATCAAACCTCCCCAAACCGATTTAAACAATATTTCTATTGTAGAAATGAATAGGATTGGTCATTAGTGATTATGCATGAATTCTAATCTATATGCAACTATCTATATGAATCATGTTACAATGCAATTTATACTATATGGACTATTTATTCAAATGCAATATGGAATATAATACAAATGCATGCAAAAGCTACACTAAATGCAATGTATATACAAAAGAGAGGGGGAAATATGGGTATCACACAAATGGAGGTGGTGAGGTAGGCCTCTTTCACTCGTCATCCTCATCTTGATCATAGCCATAACGATGAGAACTCCCGGCTTGATCATACCCGCTTGCTTGACCCCAATACCCTCCTTGGTCAAATTCTCCTCCTTGCCCCGAGTACCCTCCACCTTGGCTAGAATGCCCTCCATTGCCGCGACCCCAAGCTTGGTTCTCTTGATTAGGGAACAAGAGCTCCGGTTGTGCCCAAGAGGGCAAAGGGCCATTAGGGTCAACATACCCTTGTTGAGCCATGTTATAGTATTGGGGGTAGAGGGCCAAGTAGTTGTCTTCCCTCCCTTCATGCACTCCAAGGTCCACTCTATTCATGAGTGCCATCAAATCATTAATACCCGGGTTATTGGGGATTGCCGGCCTAAATTCGGTATACGGAGTAGGGTATGGCGGGATAGGTACATAGGAAGGCGGGCGAATAGGCCTTCCCGGTCCTCCACGAGGTATTTGGCGGTGCGGTTCTTCCCTTTTAGGGGGATTATCAAGAATTTGGATATCAAGGAGGTAGCTTGGTGGAGGGGAGTATGGGCTCAATCTTGGGTCAATGCCCGGGATCTTCCATCCTTCAAGGATCATCGAAGTGCATCATTTGGTGTGCCACTCTACACTCCCATCTCGAGTGTAGTTACACCATCGGTGACTGTGGAAGATGGTGTGTTCATCAATCAAAGTCCTCCCCTCAAGAGGAACATAAGTTCCTCGGGCATTGAACCCGGGACAAAGGTGGTGGGCCAAAATGGTAATTAGACCTCCCATCACGAAGGTCTTGAGTTGGGTGGTCCCTTGAGCAAAATCATGGAACCTAGTAAGTATCTCAAGTGGCGTATTAAAGTTATAACGCCTCACCGCTCGAACATTCAAATAGGACTCAAGAAAAGTTAAGTCGATGAGAGTACACCTATCTTGTTCGTACCTCCCATTGATGCAACCGGCTACAAAGCGCTCGGTGAATCGAATCACCGGATGTTGGATGGCAAAGGTATAGCAACGCTTTATATGGGTAAAATTCCTCCCGGAGATAGCCTTCCAAAGAAGGTCCACACCAAAATTATCGGGCTTTTCGGTATAGTTGGTGGGTACTTCAAGACCGAAAACATAGGCGAATTCCTCAAGCGAAACACAATGGTCTAGGTTGCATAACCTAAACTCCATGCCCACATTGGTATGGGTATTAGTCACAATGCGAAGGCTACTCAAGAATTCAAGGGTGAGACTAAGGTAAGTCTCTTCATGGGCATGGAAAAGTTTCCCAATGCCAAGGCCATTAAAGAACATCTCGGTAGGGTACCTTATCTTAAGGATTTCCAACACCCTAGTATCTACAAATTGAGTGGGTTCGTACTTATTACCTAGTAGCTTGACAAATTTTTCGCGGTGGTCATCGGATTCAAAGAGCACCTCTTGAAAGTGGTCGAGTTGTTCAATTCCTCCCCTTATTAAGGGTTGGGAGCTCCTTGGTAGCACTATCTCTCGCGGCGTTGAAGAGGTTGATCCCTTGCGCTTCTTCCCGAATGATTTAACCAATTTCTTAGCCTTTCCCATGGTGTTCATCAATGGTGCCATTTTGGTGTGGGTGATGGGAGTGATTTTGAGGATGGGAGGGTGATTTTGAGGGTTGAGATGAGTGTTTTAGGGTTTGATAAGGTGAGGAAATGAGGGAGAAAGGGGGTGATTATATAGAAGAAAGAGGGGATCCGAACGGATAAGGGTGGGTCAAACCCGTTTTATTCGAGAGAACAGGGCAATTCGAGCGGATTTCCATCGGGACGGGCGGATTGTGAGAGAATAAGACGGGCGTCTTCGCTTGAATCCGCACGGATTTTAACACAGCAGTTTTCCTTGGCCGAGAGGTGGGAAAAGTCGGGCGTTTTGCGTCTGGGACGTGCGTCTTGGTCGGGATGAGCGTCTTGCGCGGAATCCGCACGTATTCTGGCGCAGCACAAAAATCTTGTTCCTGGGTGACATACGGGACGGGCGTCCCGTGAAGAAGACGGACGTATTGTCCAAGAAGGACGGTTTTGATCGAATCCGCACGGATTCTTCTACAGCTTTAATTATTCCTTTGCCGTGGGCCCTGGTCGGGCGTCTTGCTCCCGATCCGGGCGTCTTCTGCTCCTTTCCTTCTTTTTCTTTCTTTTTCGTGAAATAATACACCCTTTTCACTGATTTTCTCTTTTTCCTTATCTTTTTCTGAAATTTGCTCATGAAACATGTAAGATGACTCTCTCTCTCTCCACTCTCATGCAAGAAATTAAATGCAAATGCAATAATGTACAATTTTATACAAAGTAAAGGGTCCAAGTAATATCTTACAAGTGGTGGTTTGAGATAGGACTCCACCAAACTAGTTCAAATTGTAGAAATCCTTGTCCATAGAGCTCAAGTCTCTTAATAAAAGATCAAAAGCTTGCGAACAAGCTCCAAATAAGCACAAGTATGGGTTGCTCAATTTGTATATGAAATTTGGCCAAGGGAGCTTGTAGAATGTTCTTCCCTTTGCTTTGTCCTTAGCATTAGAGCTTTCCCGATGCTTCAAATAGATAAGCCCATGATTCTTGTCAATACTAGGCATGAAGTGTGGCTCATTTTCATCCGTAGACTTCCACTTACCAACTTCTTCTTCGATTTTGGTGATGATGATAGCATTTTGATTTTTCAATCCTTCCAAGGTAGAAGGAGAATTTTCATAACACTGATGATCGGATACCTTGGGAGTTGAGATTGTGGGTGCCAAATCTTCACAAGTAGCCTCACGAGCAATTTTCTCTTTGAGCTTTTTCATCAAGTAGCTCTTGTACGAAACTTTGGCCTTTTGAAGAAGGTTTATCATATCCTCTTTAATGATCATTGGCACCATGATAGGTGTCAAGTGATCTTCATGAGGAATAAAGGAAGGACGTCCTTCTTCATGATAGGGTATCTCAAATGTCTCAAGGATAGGCTCTTCAAGCAAGGTGATATTATGAGTCCATCCGTTAGGTTCATCATCATCGTTGCTATCTTCATATGAATCATAAATGGGGGCTTCATGCAACTTTTTCTCTAACAACCCAATATTCACATTAAAGGACACACCCTCATACTCACAAAGGTTAAGAGTATTTGGTTTACTCAACCTCATGTCTTCCTTATCAAATAACACACTTTCATACTCACAAGAGCTCAAGGAAATTGGCTCTTCCCACTTCACATCTTCTTCATCAAAGGTCATTGCCTCAAATTCACATTCATGTTCGATGCTCATAGAATGGTGGGGAGTGGTTGCTTGGGATTCTTTTAATTGGGCAATTTGAATCTCCAATTCTTCTCTTTGGACTACAATGTCTTGAAGAACATCATCCCTTCTTTGGCTCTCTTCTAGCATTTGTTTGAAGAAGTTTTGTTGATCTCCCATCATTTGGAGAATCACTCTTTGGATGGGTTCATTTTCTTGTTGTGGGTAGGCGTGAGAGTGGTGATTTTGGCGGGAAAGGTTGGGGTAGTAGTTAGGATTTTCATTGTACGAATAATAAGGTAGGTTTGTGTTGACTTGCTCCTCAAACTCCCCATACCCATAGTCATACTCAAAGAATCTACCACATACTCCATGACACATGTCTTGAGTCATCATAACTAAGACAAGGAGATAACTACAAGCATGGAAACTACACGAAAACGGTAAGAACAATCCTTTAGGAACAAGTTCCTCAAGGTGAAAGCAAAATCAAAATAGACAAACAAGTAAGAACTTAATCACATAGCACCGTCCCCGGCAACGGCGCCATTTTGATCCGGTTGATGTCGTCACTCATCTAATCAAACACATTTATAATACTCAACAAACAACTAGTTAGTGGTAAGTCGAGGTCGATCCATGGGACGGTGTGCTTTGGGTTCTAAGTCTATCTATCTCAATTTATGCTAGTGTCACAATTGATGGGTTTGTAGTTGTGTCTAGACTAATGCAAGCAATAAAGTAGAACGAGAAATAAAAGGAAAGATGTAAACAATTGATTAAAAGTGCTAGGATATCATGGGGTCATGTGGGATTCATGGTGTTGATCATACAAACATGTTTACAAGGTTGCAAGCAATTAATGTTGTGGAGGAACCGAGTTGGGTTATATCTTACGGTTCTTAGGAAGAGTTGGGTCCCGGAGCCGAATCGATTAGATTGTACAACACCTACAAGTCGACTTACTTTCCTCCTAATTAACTTCTATGCATGGTCTAACAAGACTCGAGTTGGTTTATATCTTACGAGTCAAGTTGAGTAGATAAGAGATGGTAAAAATGCAAGGATTCATAGGCTTAGCATTTCATCAAACATAACATGTGCATAAAGTTGACATCACAACAAGCAAGCAATTTAATCATGTGAACATATTAGATTAAGCATGAATCAATCCCCATGTTTGTTTCCCTTAATTACCCACTAATCCTAGCTAAGAGACTACTCACTCATTATCAAGTTTAACATGCTAACAAGGTTGTCAATCATATTAACAAGGTAAAACATGATGAACAAGTAAGAAAGATTAACAATAATTAAAACAAGGATTAAGAGAGTTATACCTATGGAGATTCCAAAATAATAATGCAAAGAATAATAGAAGAAATTGATGATTGATGGAAGGTTGTCAATCTCCCAATAATAACCCAATAATCTTCAATTACCCAATAATAAACTTGAATAATAAACTTGAACAATAATTATGGAAAGATTAATGTGTAATTTGTGAAAAGATTAAAGAGTAATCTATTCTAATCTACTCCTAATCTAATCTAAGGAAGGATTTTTCTAGCTAAAAAGGATCCCCTTGATTATTTATAAGTGGGGTATTTATAGTAGAAATTAAGGTGGATGCATTAGGGTTAACTAAGGGCTAAACTAGTAATTACACTTTTTAAATGGAGCAGGGAGGAGCCGGTATTTCTTGAAGGAAGGGCGTCTTTCTCTGAGGCTTGAAGAAGACGAAAATGCGCTGGGCTGGAATCCGAGCGTCTTTGGGAGAATCCGGGCGGATTGGTGAAGAGGAAAACGGGCGGATTGGGGAGAAGACGCACGGGTTCCGTGTATTGTGGACGGCCGGATTTCAGAGAATCCGCTCGGGTTGGTCTTCAGTTTACGTTTTCTTTTCTATTCTTCCCTTTCCTTCACTTCCATTTTATTCTTGTAGGCTTGGTCTTTAGTTCTTGCTTCCTCCTCATACTGATCCATTAAATGTCGTCAAATAGCTTCCGAATATGCACGAAAGACGGGAATTTCCGCCTTATTCTCTTCTTTCCTACAAAACATATAGAATGCGATAGAAAAGCAAATAGGAAGGTTTTGACGGATAAAATGGCCAAAGAATGCTATAATAGTATGCAAAATGGGCTCAATTAGGGGACTAAATGTGCGCAAATAATGGTCACATCAGTACGCCTTATGTAGGTGGTTAGTGCGTAACCTTGAGGGGAGTGGCGTTTGGGCTGAACTTCGGGGACGAAGTTCTTTTAAGGGGGGAAGACTGTAATACCTAGGATATTCAAGGACTCGGTTGACCGACTCTGTTTACCAGGACAAACAGTAAGGATGAATGGGTGAGGGATCAGGCTTATAACATGAGCTTTATAGGATGACTTACTCGACCTAGCAGAGGCTACTCGGCCGAGTATCTTCAATACTCGACCGAGTAGAGCCTACTCGACCGAGTATGGCTGCTGTTGACGCGTTAATATAAAACGCAAGTTCGCGAGACCTATTTCATTTCCCATTTTCTCGACGGTTCCTCTTTCTCTAACCCTAGCCTACCTCCCTCTCCTATCACCCATTTCTACACACTCTCATGAGTATAGGCTAAACCTTCACCAAGGGAAGGACGGAATTCGCTTAGGAAGGATGGTGTGCGTGGTTGTCGTCTGTGCCGCCGTCGAGGCGTGTGGTAGGTAAGTTTCTGCCTTGTGCTTCTTTTGGGTAGTTCTTTGAGGATAGTTGTGTAATAGGAATGGTTATCGTTGTAGGATGCGTACTGGAGTCTTGCTTGGCTGTTATGGATGTCTTCCATGGTTGTATCGAGGTAGGGTTTCCCTACTCAGTTTACTGTTCATTGTTAAGACATGGTTTTTTTGTGAATATTGTTACCTGCTGATCATTGGAGTATGAGTGTTGTGGTGACGGTGTTGGTGTGGAGATGTTGTGACGGCTGTGATGTTGTGTGATTGTGATTGTGGTGGAGTCACTTGCGGGAGTGGTTTCACACCCTAGTTCGCCTCCGTGGAACCCGCCACGGGAGGGGATGTGCACATTAAGGGACTGGGATTGTTAGTCGCTCGTTGATGAGCTGGACTAGGTGGGAGGGGCTGCGGTCACCCACTGGCGGCGAGGGTTACCTGTTGCGATGGGTAATCTGGCAGGGCTACACACTTCGGTGTGTAGTCGGTTACTGTGCGAGATCGGGAGACTGGGTTTGAGGATGATCAGCTGGTTACATTGTTTACCTGTTTTATATTTGATTAGTCGGTACTGACCCCGTGTTGCTTTGTGGTATCTGCGGTGATCCATTCGGGGATGGTGAGCAGTTGGCTTAACAGGTACTGGTGATTGTGGCTGCTAGGATTGGAGGGATCGAGTCCTCACGCTACCTGTCTAGAAGTGCTGTGTCATGAGTGTTGTAGTTTTATCTCTGGTATAAAGAGTTTGTATTGAGTCGTATTGTATAAGGTACATTAAATTTTATAAATGTTCTTTTATTGTCTAATTTGATCTACTTCCTCGGGAAACCGAGATGGTGACACCGTCATACACTGGAATGGTCCTTGGTAAGACGTTTTGGTGTGCGGGGGTGTTACAATTGGAGGCGAAATTGCCCCAAGTATTTGGAAGATATCAAAGTTGGGCTTGTTACTCCAAGTGGGACTCGGAAATGTGGAAAAGCTAAACAAGAGTAATATGAATCTCCGACAAGGAAATGGAGCTAGGGTAGCCGCCACTTCAAGCGGGACTTATGTACTTGTTTTAGCTAATAACTTTGAATTGTAATTTACATAATTGTTATTATGTACCCACTTAGTCTAAAACATTATTTCCATTTCTATGTGAGACATGAAAGAATTTATATTTTGCCATCAAAGACAATTGTTGTATTTTGTTAAAAAATTGACATGGCTGTGAACCATGTCACTTATCTTAATGATATACATGTTTTAGACACTTCCAACTCAAGCAATGATATCTACATAATACGATCTAAAAGACTCATAACTAGTAATCCAAATGATTTGTACATTTGACTTTTTCAATTAGGTTACATAAATAAGAATCGCATTAAAGGCTAGTGTCGACTGGATTTAATGAACCATTTGATTTTCAATCATATGGAATATGCGAATCTTGTCTCCTTTGCAATATGATTTGTACTTCCTTTAGTGGTAAAGGGACATGAGCAAGTGATTTGTTGGGACTAATACATGCCGATGTATGTGTTCTAGTGAACATCGCCACAAGGAGAATTTATGACTACTTCGTCACTTTTACCGATGATTTAAATAGATATGGGTATATTTACTTAATCAAATATATAGTGAAGCATTTGAGAAATTTGAGAAATTTCTAAATGGTGTAGAGAACCAATTGAAAAAAAGACTAAAGCATTACGATCTGATCGTAGTGGTAAAGATCTAAGTAATAAATTTGATTTATTAAAGATGGATTATGACCTAGTGTCACTACCCATAAGATCAAACTAATATGAGTTGGTTTGAGTTATTAAACTCAATTTTGGGAATTTGCAATCCAAAACGGACAAGTAATTCTAAACGGATGGTCAACCAGGAAATACCTAAAATAGAGAGCCTATTTAACATATGACATGGATCAGACCCGCATATGACATGAATCAAACTGCCATGATAGGGATGGGCTTTTGTGAGCTAATGCATAGTCTAGAAAAACTCCTAGTACTCCACTATATATATGTTTGTGTCTTACAAAGCTATCTGTTTAGAAGATAGAGCTATTTCTAAGAGATAGAGTGGGAGTAGACGAGATCGTCACAAACATGTTTTATAGTTAATGTGTTACTTTGTGAAAGTAATTGAACTAGAATCTATAAAGATAGAGTGGGAGTATAGTTCAGTGGGAGTTTAGCGCACATGTCTTGTTATTAAACTATTGCTTTGCGAAAGTAATGGTATTGTCCTAAATCAACTTTGTTACATACAAGCCATAGCACTAAAATCCAAAGATTGTTATTCAAAAAGTAGATTTACTTAAAGGCGAGGGTCTCCTTAAAGTGAATAGAGCTTTAGAGTAAACAAGAGCATAGATCGACATGAAGATGTTGATCAAAATAAATTATGTTAGGAATTTCCGCATTTCATTTGATGATGAATGGCAAATGAAATTTATATTCGCTTTTCTAAAATGGGAATTTAGAGAAGGAAGTCTTTGAAACACAAAACCTTAGATATGAAGATCTAAGAATCCTAACATATTATGCGTAGCTATCTTAAGTGATCACAAGATGGTCTTAAGCTAGCATTAAAGGATTATACTTTTCGTTCATGTGATAATAGTGAGTGGTTTCATTCACATGATTGAAGAATCATGATTATACATGAAGTTAAGTGGGAGCTATAATTGTTTCTCCATGTCTTATATGTTGATAACATATTACTTATTGAGAATAACGTACCAATGCTCTCTTCTGTGAAAGAGTCATTGGGAGATTAGGAAAGGGTGCGATGTATTCTAAGATTTCTGAATCTGTGTGAGAGAATATTGGCATGAGGTTAAGAGTCTTATGATGATAATATCTTTCGTATCTGTTGTAACATCAACAAGGTTGAATGAGTTATTCATGTTGATGGAAGTGGAATTACTATGATGGAGTCATAGTCGTTCACTGAATCAATTAAGTTGTTGATTACATGAAATCGATTGCTAATGTTTCCGCCATTAGAATGATCATGTATGCCAACAGACGCGCATGCCATGGTGTAATATATGCTAAAAGCATAATAAGTCAATAAAAGGGATAATTCCCATGATATGGCTTGTGAAAGCCTTAAAGAGCATCCTTGAGATTCTAGAGAAGGATTAAGGATTTGTTCATATGTTTGGATGATGAACTAAGTTATGTGTTGAAGGGTTGGACAAACTTTAGTTTCCAAATCAAAAAGGATTTGTTTAAATCCTAGGATGACTTATTGACTAAGAAGTAAGAAACTAGAAAAGTGTCTTAGTTTCACGCATTGCAAATTCTACAAAAGGAATCTAAGTAAATTGTGGTAAAATGGTCAATGTAGGGATTAAGGGTAAATCCCTCTGCAAATGACTTTATCACAAGTTATGCGATAATAGTAGGAGCATCTTTCAAGTTAAAGAGCCCAAGTCTAGTAAGACGACTAGACAAATGCTTAGAGAAAAATTCAAGTTATTAGAGATAACATTGAATAGAAGGAAATAGCAATTGAAAAAGTTGTAATATATCCACTTGCCAAGCTTTTATTGCATTTTAACTAGTGTTATTAATATACTAAAGATTATAGGATATGAAGTAGTAATAGTGTATTGACTATTCATATGTGATAATCGCATTTATCGTTAGAGTTTTATTAAACTCACCTGTTACCTTGTTGTATCCGAATGGGTTGTAGAGACAAATTGAATCCCATTAAAGTGAACTGGATTGACATGGTATTCGCCCGTAGTTACTTATATGAGGTGACGTCTCGAAGTGACTAGAGTGTGATGCGATTGATGGCAAGTTCAAGTGCCATAGAGTCATATGGGATGACTAGTCGATCACATAGGCAGACTGTATGAGACACTCTGTCGGGCAGTGACCGCTTATAGAGTTCTGGTAATTCAAAAGCCTGGTCGTGGCAAGAGCTAATATAGTATTCTTATGAGTCAATTCTTTTGACTAAAGACTATTCGCCCAAGTTGGCACAAATTTCAGATTGGCTTTGATTTATACTCTACGATTTCATAAATGAGGTCAAACTGGGTATATTTTGGGTTATGATGAACTGTGGCTGAACAAAGGGAATAGTGCGATAGGAATTGTCCACCCCTTGTTAGGGTTGTTTGAAATCTCAAGGCCACTCGAGGAGTAGTTAACTGGAAATGCGTGGCCACGCTCGGAAGGTATCTATGGTAGATAATTCCGGTCAGACAGTTACTCTCCAAGATCGAGGAAACCACTCAAGATATGATCAAATGTAAGTACGACCTGCAAGACACCTTGCATTGAGTGGGAGATTGTAATAGGACAAGAGAATTGGTGACGCACACTTGTCTCGGACAAGTGGGAGATTGTTGGAAAATGTGTCCTCAACAATAGTGCGATCACATGATTTAATATCATAATTAAATCTCATATAAAGAATATATAAGAGATGATTCAATTATATAGTCAACTGATCAACATTAATCGGTAACGATTGGTTTGCTAGAGTTTGACGTTACTGTCGTGGGACGGTGGTGGTCAGTTGATCCCTTAAGGTCACACTTAAAGGATGATGTCCTTATCTGTAAAGTTGATTAATTGTATGACGATACGAGTTAATAAATTCCTTAAAAGTGAACAATTTACTTGTGAGAGAGAATATTGATATCTTATTGTAATGGGATTAAATAAGATTTATTTTAGTAATAAAAATGCTTTATTACTAAAATTGCTTATTGTTTGAGAAACAATAGAGATAAGAATGAATGGTTAATTATAATTACAAGATGTTGTGAATTATAATTATATGTCCCATTTTATTTATGTGATCAAGTATCACTAGTCAATTTGTTGGATGTAATTTAATTAGTTCATAAAATGATATTTATGTGATAAATATGCATTAAATTAATTAATAACATGTAAAATACTACATGTGACATGTTGTGTGACAAATGACAAATTGACAAAATAAAATGGTAGTCCATTTTATGGTACATGGACCGAATGGAGGGAGTAGTGTGGTGTGAGGTTGAATTATTTTATGAGAAATAATAATAGGCTTTGCTTTTGTAGCCTTACATCTATATCCTACTTTGTCTTACATACCTACACATTGTGAAGACAAGAAGTGAAAGGCAAAAGATGCCTTCCTTGGCTCCTTCCCACCGGTTGCATGCATCATATATGAGAACTTTTTATTCTCATTTGGTTGTTAATTCATTTCATACTCTTCTACATGCATACCTCTCTCATACCTTGTTTATCGTTCTCTAAAACTAGAGAAATGATGATTAAATTTGTCATTCATATTACTAATATTATTAATGTAATATATGAGTATTGGTAATCAATTTTAAGGTAAACTACTAAACAAATATCTATCACATATTATTTAGTAGAGATAAGGGATAATCTTGGGTACAATCAAGAGGAGTGGCTTCTATACTTGAAGTCTTTGGAGGATCATCCTATTACTCATCATAGCTCAAGAACAAGTGAAGGTAGGAGACCTTACTTGTGCCCATAAACCGAAATTTACAATGTAAGGGACATTGTTTTCTTATAAATCTCTTATTTTGTTATGCATGCACTAGATCTAAAGAACAAATAATTAAGAAGTTAATTAGTTCATTATTAGAGGAGTCTAATAAGAGGTAAATAAACCCACAAATTAATGTAGATCTATATCAAAAGCACGTTCGAAAACCGATTTAAAATCCATCTTTTAAAACCGTTTTTACAAAACAGCAGAGGTCAGACGTCGAGAAGAAACGCAGCAGCAGCTGCGCCTCTTTGAAGGATCGCAGCTCTGTTGCACCTCTTCCAGAGGTTGCTTGCTGCTCCTGCTCTTCTTCTTCTTCCTCGACTTCCTGCAAGTTTCGCTTTTTCTTATTTCTTTCGTTTTTCTTCGTTTTCTTTGTTGTTTCAGTATATAAATCATGTTTTTAACAATTCCTTTTAATTACAATGTTTAATTCATCTTTAATCTCGAGTAATTCAATGCTTGCGGATTTTCGCCGTTTTAATTTTAATCGATTCTTCGGGGTTTCGACCTGTTCATGTCGAGGTTCCGGAATCCTAATTTGATACATGAGTTTTCTTTCGAGTCTTATTTGTCCAATTTCATTCTAATCTAATCTCAAGTTTTGCTTCTTTTGTATTTCCGACACGAGTTAATCATAATCATAATCATAATCATGTAAACTGCTGTAATTTCTCGTTTTAATTCGTTTTATGACTTGCCCAGATACATGTAATTGGTTAAAACACTTCAACTCGAATCTAATATCGATAATCCATCCTAAATCTACCAACGAACAATAAAAATGTTGCGGTTCTGACTTCACGGCCAGAGCCCAGCTCTAGAACAGACGCATGAAGTTCCGCGCCTCTTTCAGAGGACGCAGCAAATGATGCGCCTGTTCTGGGTTGGTTTCTGTCTCTGAACTCTTTCTCGCTTTGATGCAGCTCCTAATTACGGTTTAAATCAAATATTATTCGTACTATCACCTCTAGTCTGACGTATTTTCATGTTTTAATTCCAATTTTAGTTTCTCTTTTATTTTCTTCTTCATCCCGTCTTTTAGCGTGCTTTTGACATAGATCAAATAAACCTTATAAAGCTTGTAATTTCATTTATGTTAATTCATTTATCATTATTATTATACATGATTTAATTTTATGACATTCACATGTATTGAATATAACATCTACTTCGACCACATTGTTTGTTAAAACACGTGTTAACCGACATAGTCTAATTTCACATGTTAGGATTAATCTATGTTTGTTGCATTGCATGCATTACATCGACGACATATCAAATATGAACAATTTCCCTAATCATTAGTAGAGGCCGCTATCGAGGCGGGCGGGATTAGGTGTTCGAATTAAAGAGTTTCCTAATACGTACCCTCACCCCTTACTCCAGCTATCTCTGGACATCCGTGTCCATTGACATCTCGAGAGTCATTCTAGACATGGAATTCTAAGGTTAACGAGTTCTTAGTGTTCATGTCATTACTTTGTGTCTTGACATGACATGCGGTATTCGAACGGTTTCCAATTTTTCCACAATAAATTGTTGGCGACTCCACAAATGCAGGCTTATTCAACCTTTCATCGGTTTCAATGCCTCACAAATTGGTAACGGCCTATGACGTGCTTTGGCAAACCAAAGTTCCGTGGGAGAAGTGCCGCCGCCTCGAAATCAACGTGCGGGTGCGCGCGGCGCGCCGCGGATGGCCCATGTCCAAAAAACTCTAAACTACATAACCGGTTGTATAACCTATGAAATGGTTGTTTTGGGTATAACTCGAGATTTTGATAACTTAGAAGTACAAGTGGAGTCTTTAGAAGTCATTATTGTAGTAATTGCTTTTGTTGTTATATTATAAATATAAAGGTTTCGTTATAGCTCTTCTTTGGAGTTTTGTATTTTAGCCAAAAATTAGGGGGGGGGGGTTAATTTAACAACGCCTTAATTGTATTAAATATCCGCCGACACCATCATCGTTGGTGACCATATAACAATATTCAATTTCTTCCAAGGCCTCATTCGACTTCTTTATCAAACCGTTCATAAAACCTGTCATGCAAACCCTAACTTACTAATACAATGAGCCTATGAGAGAGAAATCTTATAATCCTCCTAATTTTTCAGCAATGGCTAAACGTAAGAAAGGTAATTCTAAGATCAGAATTCAAATAATAATTCACCTAATAAAAATACCAAAAATACTTCCCTTATATAAAATCATAATAATAATTCATCAAGTAATAATTCACATCAAATTAGTACTACGCTAAATAATATACAATTGAATGAACAGGAAAATTTGGAAATCGGTTCCACAAGTCGTTCAATCACTGATACGAATGAGATTAACCGTGCCTATGAGATTCATTCCTTTGATCTGCGTCAAGAAATGAATTCTATTACTGAGGAACAAGACGAATCAGAGGAGGATTGGGAGCAGGTTAATCGTTCTCCGCACCAGAAATCACCTTCTGTATCTGATAAGGTAATTCTCAAATTAGATATTGAAGATGTTCAAACGGAAATTTATTACTGGACCAACGTAATCTACTGTTATGTATTAGGCGCTAACCTTCATGGTTATGCGTTTGGGAGGTTTTCTTCGCAGGGTATGGAAATTTCATGAAATTGATACTGTTGTTAGTAAGCAAACAGTACTGAGGTCTGGACATGTATTCTTCGATAACAAACCCTTGGTTGTTAAAGATTGGTCACCTGATGCCAAGATGATTAAGTCTGAGATAGAGGTTGTACCTATCTGGATTAGGTTCTATGGTTTGGAGCTTAAATTTTGGGGTTTAGCTTTGAATAAGATCGCTAGTCTGGTAGGTAAACCAGTTAGGCTTGATACTGCTACCCAAACAAAGTCATATCTGGGTTTTGCTAGAATTATGGTTGAGGTGAGCATGGGTCAAGATTTTCCTGATATTATTGAGTTTCTGGATGAGAAGAATGTTTTATATAAGCAGATAGTACACTATGAATGGAAGCCAGTGAAGTGCTCTTAATGTTCAGGTATGGGACATATTGCTAATGTCTGTAGGAAGAAAAAAGAAGTGGTTCAAGCAAGGGGAAAGGTTAGGATGGAATGGAAACTTAAACCTACCCAAGCCCCTCCTGCACCTGAACCTGTGGAGAACCCACTTCCTACAATTGATCCTACAATAATAGTTACCCCTATGCTGTTTAATGGATGTATCTTGAACACTATTACTCCTGCCAGAATCATTACAAAGTTGTTGAGGCATGGGCCTGACAAATCTCAAGGACAAGGAAAGGGTAGATCATTTATGAATATAGTAATTCTGAGTCTAGGAAGGAGTAATGGACCTGTTATTGGGGTAAGGAGGAATATGCTCTTTGTTGAAAATGACTAGCATAACTTTTTGGAATGTTAGAGGAATAAACAAGCCTAATAAGCAAGGGGATGTTAGACGTCTCTTACATTTAAATAATATTGGCTTGTGTGGTTTGTTAGAAACTAGAGTCAGGTTAAATAACATTGATAAGGTGAAAAGTGGATTGAATAATAACTGGCAGCTTATTCACAATAATGATATTAAGGAATGTGGCAGAATTTGGATCATTTGGGATGAGAGTATCTATAAAGTGGAGTTGATTTCTAAGGATCCTCAGGTTATTCATGTGAGAGTGACTTATCTTATTAAGAATTTCTCTTGGATTCTATCTGTGGTCTATGGTTTCAACAAAAGTCATGAAAGAATTGGTCCATGGCAATCTTTGACTACTATTGGCAGTTGTTTGAGAGATCCTTGACTAGTTATTGGGGACTTCAATAATGTGCTGTTTATGGATGAAAGAATAGGATCTGTTATCACAAATGCTAAGGTCAAGGGTTTTCAGGAGTGTGTTGACAATATGGGTCCTTGGACTTGGCTTCTTCTGGAGCATTCTTTACCTGGAATAACAAGCAAGAAAAGGTGGCAAGAGTTTACAGTAGAATAGACAGGATTATGGCAAATGATCTGTGGATATTAGATGGGCCTGAGGGTAGAATTTCATTTTTTACCTGAGGGGATGTATGATCACAGTCCTTGTATGATGGATATGTGGCAGGATACTCCTAAAATAAAGGCAAGATTTCATTACTTTAATATGTGGGGTAAATATGAAGAGTTCATAAGTGTGGTAAAAGCTAGTTGGGATATTAACATTAAGGGTTTCACTATGTTTCAAGTTGTTAAGAAATTTAAACATCTGAAGAATCCTCTGAAGCAGTTGAATATAATGAATTTTGGGAATATTGAGACTGCTACTCACATTGCAGAAGTACTTCTTCATGATATTCAAAAGAAAATTCATGCTGCACCTGATGACTTTGCTTAGTGCTTCAGGAAGAGGAAAGACAAGTGTTTTGTATGGATTTTGCGTAGGGCGAAATCAGGTCAGGGTAGGTCTAGGCAGGGTTAACTAGCTCGGATCAATCTGTGGCACTACTACAAATCCAGGCAACTACAACGCCCCTTCAACAACGATTATTCACGAAAATCACAATAGACGTTGTAGAATGTATGGGGCGAATTTTACTAAAATGAATTACAACGGGTATGGTTGTAAAACCGTTGTTATAAGTTTTAACAACGGGTTACACATGCACAACCGTTGTTAATAATTTGGCGCAAAATTGACGCAAAGTTAGTGAAAATTTCACAACGGTTACTTTTGGAACCCGTTGTTAAAAATTATTTTACAACGGTTGTTGATTTACAGCCGTTGTTAAAACTTATTTGACAACGGTTGTTCTTTATAACCGTTGTCAATACCTTCCATACTATAAACCACACAAACACAAGTCTGCTACAGCCACAAAACACAAACCTTAATACACAAACACAAACCCAGTAGACAAACACAAACACAAACACAAACACAAAACACACTTTCTCATCGTCTCTTTCTCTCTTTCTCATCGTCTCTTTATCTTCTCGCCGTCACTGTTGATTTCATCGTCTAATTATCAGGTAAATCTCGCTGTCACTGTTGGTTTCATCGTCTTTCATCGTCATTATTTTCTTTTTCTAATTATTTCATTTGCATGTGTATGTGTTAGTTTCTAATCTCGCCGTCACTATTGTTATTTCTTTAAGTATTATTCGCTTAATTCGTCTTTCATCGTTATTATTCGCTTAATTAACAAAGATGAAGCAAGATGATAGAGAGGAATGCCGATAAACATAATTAATATATATATATATATATATATATATATATATATATATATATATATATATATATATATATATATATATATATATATAAAATAAATACATAAATTAAAAAAAAATTACATTAATAAAAATGCAATTCTTATATTTTCATAGAGGGTCTTACTCTCCTCTATGATATCCGTCCTCTCCTCCTTGGCTATTTGGTGGTTCCAAACAGCAGTTGCTATATCGTCATATAGCCGCAATCGCGCCGCTTTGCTCCGTCAAGCCATCTTCTTTGGCGTCCTTGAGAATGGATCGAGCATCCGCAAGGTAGCTCCTGAAACTTTCCTCAATGTGGAGCAACCGGCGGATGAAACTGTTGTTGTTCTCGATCATAGTAAGAGTCTTAAGGATGATATCATTCATTTTGTTGGAGTTTGGAGTTTGTTTTGAAAGATTAAGTAGGGTTAATTTATTTGGAGTTTGTTTTAGCAGTTAGGGTTTGGAGATGTATATAGTGAGATAATGGAAATGTTAGTTGAGATAATGCATGTATTTATACTAAGCAATGTGTGGGTTGAGTTGTTTTTTAATTAATATATATGTTAGGAAGTTGTGCCATAATCATCATCATTTCTCTCAATGCTGCTTCAAATCTTATTACTAACCCTTCTCATTCCATATTGTCCGTTCATATGCACAGTGATGGCAGTAATAATGCATGCATCGGAATTATAACGGGCCATAATTATGCATGCATCTAGTAATATTTAATTTTTTTTTTTATTTTTTAAGAATATACAACAACGGTTATTTATTAAAAAACCGTTGTCTTTAGTTATAACAACGGTTTTGTATATTACAACCGTTGTTATAACTTTCCCACCAAAATTGAGTCACACTTTCCACAACGGGTTTTTATACTTAAAACCGTTGTTAATAGTTTTAACAACGGTTTCCTTAAGAAAACCAACCGTTGTTAAAACCTTTTACAACGGACGCTTTAACAACGTCCGCTTTTTTATATAACAACGGTTTTTAACCGTTGTTATAGCCTGTATATGTAGTAGTGTGGGTAAGTATGACAGGGTATGAAACTAGAAGAATAAAGTAAGGTAAATGAACAACAATAAGACAAAGAATTTTGTACGTGGAAAACCCCTAAATGGAAAAAAACCACGGGCACCAAGCCTGGAGAGGATTTCACTATAATAATGAATATTTAGCACAATTGATCGTAATTAGCTTAAGTGTTTGTAAGAGAATGTCGTATGCTTGTATATGTCTTGTCTTCCTCAAATGATTTCCGAGTGCTCCTTATATAGCAATCTTTGAACAATTTGAATAATCTCGTCATTAATGCCAAATATTCTGTCTTAATTACCCGAAATAATGCTCATTATTTCGCCCTTAATTGTCGTCTTTAATTGCTGAATCTTTCCAATTAATGCTCTAATTATCGCGCATATATTCTTCTATAATATGACTTCTTGGTCAAATATCGTCCTGATATTTTGACCGTTGTCCTCTCCATGACATGGCGCCTGTCTTCATGTGTCTTGGTAGCTTGACGTCCTGACACCCTGATGGTCAGGTCGAGGTAGTATATCTTCCAGGGATGTCAACGGATTTCCAGGCCTAACAATTGCCCCTTTTCTCCTTATCTTCGCTGGGTCAGGCCAGAAATAAGGAGATAACTTCTAACTTTGGTAAACTGCTCAACGGTTGAATTATGGCTGATTGGTTTTCGAACGGCTAGTCGGATTTTGTTTAATGACGCGTGTTACAATTACTGCAACTCCCTTAATAATTATCTTTGCAAGTTGCGGTTGAAACCCTAATTTCACCGAGTATAAATACCCTTTCACTTCATTGATTTGATCTTCACCAAAATCCACTTCCTTCTAATTTAATCTTCTTTTTCGAGTTCTCTTAATTCCTCGATTTAATTTTTACTAATTCTTCAATAATCTTCCAACAATGGCCACAAAAAAGAAATCTTCCAGGGGAGTGATGTCTCCTGGAACTCCATTCGTTCAGAACCCTGAAGAAACTACCTTTGAAAATCTCCCTTTATCTTCTGCTGCTCAACCTCCTGTGGTTGAAAAACCGACTGACTCTCCTCTCGAGATGATTTTAATTTTCCATGGTGCATTTGAATTCAAACCCACAAAAGCTTTGAAAGATGATCAGTCTCTTTCAAATCGTCTAAAACCTGAATTTGAAAAGGTGCTGAAGGATAAAGGAATTATTCCTGTTGATTCTGAAGTCAGGATTCCTGAAAACTCTCCTGTCAGGGCTGATTGGGCATGTCCTGGTTGGTTCTGTATTCATGACTGGGCTTTCAGGGCTGGTTGCAAGCTTCCTTTCTCTCCACTTATGGTGGATGTCATCAAAGAAATTGGTGTGCCTTCTTATTAGCTGATGCCTATGGTGTGGAAAGTAGTCTGCTCTGTTGAATATCTCTTCAAAAAACATAATATCTCTTTTTCTCTTGAAGACTTGAAAGCTTGTTATGCTGTCAAAACCAATAGTCCTGGCCGCATAAGTTTCAAAGTCAGGCCTTCTACTACTCCTGTTCTCAGCAATCTGGATAGCGGCCATGACAAGAACTGGGCTGCTGGGTATATGTTTATCAGGACCAATTCTCTGGGCCCTGATCTAGCGTATTTAAACTATGATGCTTGTGTTGGTGGTGAGTGCTGATGCGTGTCATTTATATGATGTTTTTCACCACATTTTACACGCATTTCAGAGCTCAATTGAATAGTTTATGCTACTATTTCCCTTGTTTCGTGTATTTCTTCCCTTTCTTGTGATTTTGTAGGAATATGAAGATTTTAGTGGAAAATAAGCCGAATCCGTCCCTAAGTACTTAGCATTGCATTTGACATGGAGTATTGTCTCGAGGAATGAGCTTGGTGCGCGTTTCAAGGCCTAAAGATAGCAAAAGCAAGGGTGCGCACGAATTTAACAAGCAAAGAAGCATCTCACGATATTACAGCCTCGTTCAGATGGCTTTATCTCGAGTTCTATAGCAGATAATCGAGTGATTCTAATTGGAGGTGAAAGCTTATCCTCTTAGCTTTCCAACGCCGTGTAGAACGCCTAATTTGACCAAGTAACGAAGAAATGGCAGATGTTTTAAGATCGGTACGCGCTGCAGGAATCGTCAGAATGCAATTCTGTACAACACCTTTGGTCGATCGACTGGCCTCAGTGGTCGATCAATCACCACGCGAGCTGATGCGCAAATTAAAAGATCGAGAATTAGAAAGCCCAATGTATTCTTAGGTTTAGGAATAAGAGTGCGTGATATTCCCATATAACTAACCTATGTTTTCAGAATAATCATCAGTTTTTAGAGGAGAGACATTAGGTCTCGAGTTTAGCATAGTTTACATTCAAATACTTTAATTTCTCAATAAAGTTCTTCTTTGCATCCGGGTTTGTTCCTCCTGCTTTCTTTATTTATGGTAATTCTTGCTCTGAATTTTATTCTTTCTTCGTAGTATAGAATTGTTAGTTAGAATCCCTAAGCCCTAATTTCTCTTTATGCGATTTTACTGTCTATTTAATTTAATTATGAATTCGGTTATTTGCATCTTTAGTTTTGTTTTCATTATTATCGTTGTTATGTCTAGCTAAATCAACCCCGCTAAGATGTAGGGGATCTATGGCGTAGATGGCATTAGAATAGGTGACCTCGCATTAGGGCTTGGTCGATCGACTGTCTTAACCAGTCGGTCGACTGAGCCGGTTGGTTGATCGACTGGGGTAGCTGGTCGATCGACTGACTTCGCGTCTGGTTTTGCCTTGTTTGTTTCGTTAAGTGCTTTATCTTTCAATGAGACCGAGATGAGACTTGATAGATGCTTAGACTTGACCATCCCGTAGATCGAGAGATAGGAATGGACAATAATTAACGAATTAAAACGACTAAATTGCTAAGATCGAGAGATAACGTGATTTAGTTTGCATTAGGAATCATTAATCAAGAACGAGAGTTAGTATTAATAGACCGAGAGGTAGCTACTATTTAACATGGACCGAGAGGACTTGTTTTCCCCATCCTTTGCGACCGTATTTCGAGACTTACCTAGACTTATGTGCCATCGAAGCTGTAGTGAACCGACGGTCTTAGCATTTCTTTTATCATTGTTTATCGTCCTTATTTACTTTTGCTTGTTTATTTAGTTTATGTTATTAGATTTAGTTATAATTTACATCAAAACCCCCCTCGTTGTTACCGTTAGATTAAAATTAGAAACAACTATTATCTCCCTACCTCCCTGCGGATCGACCCTTACTACCGCTTGCTAGTTGTAGTTTGGAAAATTATAAATATTATTTTTGGTACTCACTTCGACAGGTATCAAATTTTGGCGCCGTTGCCGGGGAGGCAGCGCTAGTTTTAGTTGTTTTTCATTTTAGTCTGTTTTTCGCCTCAAGGGAAGACTGAGTACCTTGAGGCAGTTCTTATCTTCTTCTTTAGTGTTGTTTATTTGCAGTACTTCAGGAGAGTCCACTTATGTTCCATTCTCTGGAGCAGCAGGTGCTGTTTTGTGGGAGATGCGGTGGAGTGGGACACACATCTGAAGCATGCGGGCACCCTAAGGAGAAGATGTTTGCTTTTCATCAACTTCAGCTCGACAATTCGTATAACTTCACCGTATCAACCATATGAGCCTCCTTATGAAGCCCCACCACCATCCACTCCGTCACAGCAAGAGTTGAAAAACAAAGTTGCAGAGTTGACGAGTCTAGTGCAGATGCTTATGGTGGAGGTACAGAAAAGCAATGCGGCGAATCAGGCCTTAATCACGAAGCTGATATCCCAAATTGCTACATTAGACAAGAATGCAGCTGAGATACCGAGTCAATTCCACTCTCTGAATCAGCGTATTGAGACTGTACATGCAATGACGCTGAGGAGCGGGTCCGCTCTCGATGGACCTAAGAAAGCTGCTGGAAAAGGAAAGAAGAAAAAGAGTGAGAAAAAGACGGACATCAGCGATTCCGGTCGATCGACCACTCCGCGATCCTCAGTGACACCTTCTGATCTCTCTGTTCATTCTGGAAAAGAAGAAATCAGTCGATCGACCGACCACACTGGTCGATCGACCGATGATGCTGCTGATAATGAGCAAATTCGTCCTTCAATGCCAGATAACTTGAGGGATTTCTTGTTTCGGGATGAGACGACTCCGAAATTTTTGAGGCAAGACCCAAATGCTAATGGGTCAGTTCCGGTTCCAAGGTATGACCCTACGACGGTCAATGGTTCATTCCTGAGACGGTCTGAAGAAGGGTCAAGTTACAACAAAGACAAAGTAGTGGATTTTCAGCCTAAGTCCACTGATGCCGGTATGAGAGACCTAGAGAAGAGGGCAAAGCTACTTCTGACAGCTCCTTATCCGGAAAGACTAGTGCCAACCAAAGATGAGGTAACATTCGATAAATTCAAAGATGTCATGCGTAGTATTAACGTGCAAATTCCTTTCTTAGAACTAGTTAATCAAATACCTGCATATATGAAGTTTATGAGACAATTGCTAGCTAAGAAGAGGTCTTTGAATGTTGTGGAGTCAGTGCATTTAACTGAAGAGTCTAGTTCGTACTTAACTCACACTGCTACTCATAAAATGTCTGACCCAGGTAGTTTCTCTGTCCCCTGCAATATTGGTACCTTCTCAATCGAGAAGGCATTATGTGATTTAGGGGCTAGTGTCAGTGTTATGCCTTTGAGTCTAGCTAAGAAGTTGGGATTGACTAGATTTGCCATTACTGACATGACTGTGCAAATGGCTGACCGTTCTGCAGTTCAGCCAGTAGGGGTCTTAGAGAATGTGCCTGTTCAAATTGAAAAATTCTTTTTTCCTGTTGACTTTGTTGTTTTAGATATTCCTGAAGATGTCAACACCCCAATTATTTTTGGAAGACCGTTTTTGCACACTGCTGGTGCAATAATTGATGTAGGAGAAAGAACTTTGAGATTTAAGGTAGGGAAGCACTCTATTATGTTTGCCCAGTCCCCTAGGAAGAAAGACCCCATGTGGCCCATGACCTGTAATATGATTTCTGAAAAGAAATCTTATTTTGTGCTTTCTGACATTCCCACTTCTTTACCTATACCTATTCCTGTTATGACACCTCCGCCCCAGATTGGGAGCAATATGGAGGACAATTCTCTTGTTTTGAATGTTGCAGGAACCAGTTTGGGGAAGGAAGAGACGCTCAATGCTCCAGCTGTGAAGGAGCCCATTGTTCAGAGAGGCGGTTTGGGATGTCTGAGCTATGGCACTGACGAGGAGCCAGATGAGGAGCCCAAGAAGAAGGAGCCAGTCAAGATTTCGGAGTCAGATCTTGAGTGTGAGGAGCTAGAAGATGATGGCCATGCTTGGGAAGATGCTAGAGATGACCCATTGAGTATTCCAGTCGGAGTAGAGTGAAGTCCAGCTTCTGAGATGAGCACTGCGGAAGCTACTTCATGTAGGCAGAAGCCTTGGTCGGAGATTTTTCGCAGTTTCCGTTGATCTATTTTATTGCTTTTAGACTATTTATCGTTTTTCGTGTGCGCGAGACTTCGCTCTTTAATTTGGTTTGCTTAGGATTTAAAGACCTTTAAACTGTTACTTTGGGTTTTGCGCAATTTTGGGCGCGGTATTTTGTGCGTTTGCAGGTTTATAGACCATATTAGCTCAAGTTCTCGAGCTAATTCGAAGAAATCAGAAAGTTACAGCGAGTTTTCCAGTCGATCGACTGACCCTTATGGTCGATCGACCGAGCCGCTGATTCAGGAGCTTGTTTCGACACATTGGTCGATCGATCGAGTAATATGGTCGATCGACCGAGGATCTTCTTTTGCACTGTTCACGATCACTCCCCTATTTGTGTTTGGTCGATTTGCGGAATTAACGGAGTTTTCTACTCCACTTTATTTCCCGTCATATATCTGATTTCTTCCATTTTCTTAATTTTGCACATAATTATCGTCCCAATTTTGCTTTCTTGGTTTTATGCGTGGTATTTTTGTCTTTTCAGGTACCTATTAGTAGCATGCTTTGCCTCTCACGAAACCTCCTAGCTCATTTGGTTTGGGGAGGTTTCCTTTTCGCGCTTTAAAGTCTTGTGAGTTCCCGATTTCCACTTCATGTCTTGTTTGTTTAATTTAACGCAAATTCCCGTTTCTCTTTTTATTTCATTACATGATTTTGCACAATGGGGACATTGTGCGATTTGGTTTGGGGAAGGGTTTTTGCGTCGCATTTCATTTGCTTGCATTCATGTTTACATTATTGCCTTGCATTGTTTATCTCTTTACATATATACCAAAATACGAAAAAAATTGAAAAATTTCAAAAATTCCAACAAAAAATGCATGTTTATTTTAGCATGTAGGTCGAGTCGGAACGGTAGTATTTCAATGATGACATTGCATTTGCATCTGTTTTTGCCTATGCCTTGCTAATTGACATGTTATTAGTAGAATCATATGCATAGTCTACGAGCTTTCGTTAAATTTCTTGCTGAACTTGATAACTTGACTTTGATTTTTGGCAAACTACATCATATTCTGAGATTTAGAGCCTTATAACTGGTGACATTCATGACCAGTTTATCTAGGATTGTGATTAGTACTCCTTATGAGACATGTTACATAAATGTGCATAAATATGAACTTAATCTGCTTAATACTTGTATGCATTCGGTTTGTGGTTTGTTGACACATGTGGTAGAGGTTTCCCTTTATTCATTTTACCCATGAGCCCCTCATAGCCAAATTTAGCCTTTTGTCCCTTAACTACATCCTATTTTTAGCTTGCCTTTGTCAAGCTAGTAGTCTTAGTTACCGGGAATTTGTTTATTGCGGTTTGGTTATATGCTCTCATTGAGATGATGTTGGAAAAAGAATGAAGGAGGAAAAAGAATTGAAAAATGAAAGAAAGAAAAAAAAAGAAAAAAAAAGAAGAAAAAATGATTCGAAAAAGAAAAAAAGTGTGCTGTACTAAAGAGGGTGGTCGATCGACTGCTTCCTTTGGTCGATCGACTGCAGCCCGAGAAAAAGAAGGAAAAAATCACATGTTTCAATTATTATGATTTGGTGATTTTCACCCCCATGTTATCATCTATATTCTTTGGGGAGTTGACTTTTATGGAAGTTGCGAGATTTGTGCTTGATAATTAGCACCCGGTTTTATTGTTGATTTTGAGCAAGAAGTTGGATGTTGTCATATGGTTTTGTTTAGGTACTAGCTTGATCACCTATACCCCCACATTTCCATAAATGTTTTGCCTCTTCTTACCCATTACCTCACATATCCATATTTACCTCGGCATGTGTCATGGTCATCTGTTTGGTTGGAATGCATATGTACGGTTGTAGAGATTGCAGGCATGTTCTTATAGGTCGCAGTTAGGTGAGAGTCTTTACAAAACCAATTCTTTCTATATTTACATTATTCACCTGTGCTTGTTTGAGTGATATGAGCGACCCGTGAGAGTCCAATTTGATGAGTCTCTACAGTTGACGGTTCATCAGTTTTTAACGACATTATAACTCGTTTGCATGATTCACATTGCTAATTGATTGTTGGTTATTGCATTAAATTGGTTTAGGCTTGACAGTTTGCATTTCGCTCTGAGATTGAACTCGTTCCATTAGGTTCTAAGATCGAGTCTAGTTCTTGCTTGGGGACAAGCAAGGGTTTGGTTTGGGGAAGTTTGATGCGTGTCATTTATATGATGTTTTGCACCTCATTTTACACGCATTTCAGAGCTCAATTGAATAGTTTATGCTACTATTTCCCTTGTTTCGTGTATTTCTTCCCTTTCTTGTGATTTTGTAGGAATATGAAGATTTCAGTGGAAAATAAGCCGAATCCGTCCCTAAGTACTTAGCATTGCATTTGACATGGAGTATTGACTCGAGAAATGAGCTTGGTGCGCGTTTCAAGGCCTAAAGATAGCAAAAGCAAGGGTGCGCACGAATTTAACAAGCAAAGAAGCATCTCACGATATTACAGCCTCGATCAGATGGCTTTATCTCGAGTTCTAGAGAAGATAATCGAGTGATTCCAATTAGAGGTGATATTTTATCCTCTTAGCTTTCCAACGCCGCGTAGAACGCCTGATTTGACCAAGTAACGAAGAAATGGCAGCTGTTTTAAGATCGGTACGCGCTGCAGAATCGTCGAACGCATTTCAGACAAAGACCTTTGGTCGATCGACTGGCCTCAGTGGTCGATCGACCACCACGCGAGCTGATGCGCAAATTAAAAGATCGAGAATTAGAAAGCCCAATGTATTCTTAGGTTTAGGAATAAGAGTGCGTGATATTCCTATATAACTAACCTATGTTTTCAGAATAATCATCAGTTTTTAGAGGAGAGACATTAGGTCTCGAGTTTAGCATAGTTTACATTCAAATACTTTAATTTCTCAATAAAGTTCTTCTTTGCATCCGGGTTTGTTCCTCCTGCTTTCTTTATTTATGGTAATTCTTGCTCTGAATTTTGTTCTTTCTTCGTAGTATAGAATTGTTAGTTAGAATCCCTAAGCCCTAATTTCTCTTTATGCGATTTTACTGTCTATTTAATTTAATTATGAATTCGGTTATTTGCATCTTTAGTTTTGTTTTCATTATTATCGTTGTTATGTCTAGCTAAATCAACCCCGCTAAGATGTAGGGGATCTATGGCGTAGATGGTATTAGAATAGGTGACCTCGCATTAGGGATTGGTCGATCGACTGGCTTAACCAGTCGGTCGACTGAGCCGGTTGGTCGATCGATTGGGGTAGCTGGTCGATCGACTGACTTCGCGTCTGGTTTTGCCTTGTTTGTTTCGTTAAGTGCTTTATCTTTCAATGAGACCGAGAGGAGACTTGATAGATGCTTAGACTTGACCATACCGTAGATCGAGAGATAGGAATGGACAATAATTAACGAATTAAAACGACTAAATTGCTAAGATCGAGAGATAACGTGATTTAGTTTGCATTAGGAATCATTAATCAAGAACGAGAGTTAGTATTAATGAGACTTAGGGATTAGTAGCATAGGCCGAGAGGTAGCTACTATTTAACATGGACCGAGAGGACTTGTTTTCCCCATCCTTTGCGACCGTATTTCGAGACTTACTTAGACTTATGTGCCATCGAAGCTATAGTGAACCGACCGTCTTAGCATTTCTTTTATCATTGTTTATCGTCCTTATTTACTTTTGCTTGTTTATTTAGTTTATGTTATTAGATTTAGTTATAATTTACATCAAAACCCCCCTCGTTGTTACCGTTAGATTAAAATTAGAAACAACTATTATCTCCCTACCTCCCTGCGGATCGACCCTTACTACCGCTTGCTAGTTGTAGTTTGGAAAATTATAAATATTATTTTTGGTACTCACTTCGACAGGTATCAAGTGCCCTGGCTTTTCCTTTTATCCTGCATGTTTATTCGTTAGTTTTTTTTAAAATAAATAAATTAAATTGAATTATACCTCCTTTGTGCGTAGTTGATGATTGGATTACTGAAATTGAGTATCCTACTGCAAATATTTCCGCTTTTCTTGCTATTCCTCCAATGGAAAGGACATGGCCTCTTTGTTGTGGGGCTGGTCATCTCCCTCGTTGCCTGAAGACTGATGGTGCTGCTAGGGTACCAAAGCCTTCGAAGGTCGCCAGTGCTTCTACCTCAGGCAGTAAGTCAATTTTGTTCCCTCTTTTCTTTTTACTTTGGCTTTTTCATGATAGCCTGTTTTTATTGCTAATATAGTATCTCGTGTTATAACAACTAGGTCATCTGCTCGCTTTGCCAGATTTGGTATGGCTGACCTTTCCGCCAGGCTGGCCAAGGTCAAGGAGGAGAGTTCCCAGGGAGGCGGTGATGCTGAGCCTGTCATTGATTTAACTGAATTGCCTGCTTCTCCCAAGGTTTCTGCTACTCCTGTTATTCCTGCTGAAACAAGTTCAGCAGTCCAGAAGATTAAAATGGAGGAAGTTGATCTGTCTGCCCCAGTCAGGGAAGTGCGAGCTAGGGTAGATAATGTGGAGGCTGCCAAGGTTAAGATTAGGGACTATGCTGCTTCCAAGTCAGATGTTATGCTCACCCTTGATCCTATTGAGACTGCTACCCAGGTAGTTGCTTCAGTAGATCACTCTGTCAGCCTTTTAGCAAGTGCCTTGGCTGGTGTTAGGGAGGTATGCTATTTTTATTATTATGTATATTTCGTAATATGTGTATTTTATTTAGAAGTTTTTATTATTATGACATAATATTTATACTATTCTTGTTTTTGTTCAGGGTGCTGCGTCCTGTCTCCACAATGCTTATCAGGCTACTTCTCTGGTAGCCAGGATTGACCTTATGAGATCAGATTATGATAAGCTGAAGTCTGAATTGGACTTTGTTCGGGCTGACCTAGCTGCAAGGGCTGCTGATTTGGCGAAGGTGCAGGCTGAGAGGGATGCTGCCAAGGCTGAGGCAGGCTCAAGCAAACAACTTCTGCAGGAGGCGCTGGACAGGAACGAGGAGCTTACCCTGGAGAGGGATGATTTAGAGTTCAAGCTTGATGATGCCTCCCTGTATTTTTATATTAAGGGAAAAGTGGCTGCTATGTCAGAGCCTGTGGAGGTCAAGGCAAACTGGAACCCTTAAGCTGAGATGGCATTTGCTGCTTCTAAGTATCCTGACCTGCATAATATGGGAAATGAACAGGAGGTCGATTCTCCAGGGGAGCAGGATGTCGATGCTGAGGCTGATCAGGCCAAGAGTGGAAGTGCTGATGCTGTCTCCAAAGGGGAGCAGTAATTTTTTAAAATTTCTTTTGATGGTATTGGCCCATCCAGGGGGGATGTCCCTGGACGAACAATTTTATTTTCTTTGTTTCTGTGTAGGTCAGGGAGACTATCCCTCGCCTTAATGAATATTTTGGTGTCTTTGCTCCAGGGGGTAAGGGCTTTATTAATATGATAGTAATGGCTTTCCTTGGCTTTTTTGCTTATTTCCTGATGTTTTGTTTGCTTTTGATTTTTTTGAGTCTGTGAACTTTGTCTTTCCAATCCTGTAAACCTGTCAAAATCTTTGCTTTGTTAATCTGTAAAATTTTTTTGAACTTGTCTTGTGATTCAAACCATCGTAAGTAATTCAACCATGTATGGTTTTTGCCATAGTGGTTGAAGGGGTGGGAAAACCGGCCTGACAGGAGGGCATATGTCCCCTGCCTGACTGGAGGGTTTTGTACTCGGCCTGACAGGAGGGCTTTTTAGACTGATGGTCGGGATAAAACACCCTTGCACCGTCTTGCTACGTCCAGCCGGTTGTAAATGTATGCAGTAAACCTAGTCAGGTCAGGCAATTATTTCATGCCTGATTGGTCCTGACATTTACTGTATCCGGTGATGGTTACCAACTCGTTAGGCACAGTTAAGTGCAAAATTTTTTCTTTAAAAAATAATGTACAGTAGAGTAGCCCTCAATCCTGAATATTTATGCATATAAACTTTTATCATGTATAATTGTTCAGGATTCAAAAAATAAGAGAAATTGGGTTAGTTACATATATAGACATGGATTGGACATAGAGCATATGAAACACGTAATTTTTCAGATAGCACGTCAGGTTGAGTCACTGATAGTAAAGGTATAGTTTTTTACCTGATTTTGGCCTGATATAGGTTTTATACATGGAACAATTTCAAATGTGTTACATTCCAAGATCTTGGGATCATTTCTCCTTCTAGTATTTGGAGCCTGTATGCTCCTTGTCCAACGATTGAATCAATTAAGTAAGGGCCTTCCCATATAGGGGCAAGCTTGCCTGCTGATTTTTCTTTTTTGTTTGGGAAAACTTTTCGTAGGACAAGGTCCCCTTCCCTGAAGACTCTGATTTTAACATTTTTGTTGTAAGTCCTGGCTACTGCTTGTTGGTATGATGCCATCCTGATTTTGGCAGCATCTCTTAGTTCTTCTGTTAGGATCAGGTTGTCTTGCATCAAGTCTCTGTTTGCTTCAACGTTGTTCAGGCTATATCTTGATGTTGACACCCGAACTTCTGCAGGGATGACAGCTTCGCAGCCATACACCATATAATAGGGTGTTTGGCATGTTGATGTCTTTGGGGTTGTCCTATCTGCCCATAGTACTAATAGAAGTTCCTCAGCCCATCTGCCTCGTCTTCTCTTCAGTTTCTTCTTTAGGCAGCTTATGACCACCTTGTTTCTGGATTCAGCCTGACCATTAGCTTTTGAATATCCAGGGGTTGATGTTACCAGGTTGATATTCCATTCTTAGCAAAATGCTTTAGTCTTTTTTTCCCATAAATTGGGTTCCGTTGTCACACACTATTTCTGATAGGACTCCATATCTGCAGATAATATTTGTCCTGATGAAAGATATTACTTATTTTTCGGTTACGTGCCTGAAAGAGTCGGCTTCAATCCATTTGGAGAAGTAATCAGTCATAGCCAACATGAATACTTTCTGTCCTGGACCTACGGGCAGCTTTCCTACAATATCCATGCCCCACTTCATGAATGGCCAGGGTGCGGAAATTGAGTGAAGAAGCTCAGATGGCTGATGTATTATTGGTGCATGCAGGCTTCACATTTTGAAGAGTATTCCAGGCAGTCAGCCCTCGTGTTGGCCAGTAGTAGCCTGTTCTGAGTACTTTACTTGCCAGGCTTTTTCCTCCCTTATGGTTACCACAGAGTCCATCGTGTATTTCTTGAAGTACTTGCTTAGCTTCGTCAGGCTCTAAACATCTCAAGTATGGTCTAACCTGTGATCTCTTAAATAAAGTGTTATTGATAATAGCATAAGTTGAAGCTCGGATTTTAAAAGCCCTTGCTTCATGTCTTCCCTGAGGTAGTATTCCTCGAAGAAACCAATCATAATAGGGTTTGGTCCAAGAATTACTATCCTGATCGACAGGGTTGACTTGTTCAGTCTTGCTGATAGTCGGCTCTAATAAATGAACAATTGGTATTTTATCGAAAACTGCAGGGGTAAAATTTGAACCTAGGTTGGCCAAAGCATCAGCCTGCGTATTCAGGTCTCTTGGTATTTGGTCTATATCAAATAAAGCAAATTTAGCGGTAAGGTTTTTTGTATATTCTAAATACAAAATCATTATTGCATCCTTGGCCGTATAAATTACCTTTATTTGATTAGCAATCAAAAGTGAATCAGTTCTTACCTTTAGGTTCCGAACATCGAGGTCTAGACATACCCTTAAGCATGCTATTAGAGCTTCATATTCTGCTTCATTGTTGGTAGCTTTGAACTCACAGCTTACAGCCTGAGCTATCATGTCTCCCTGTGGCGATTTAAGCACTAATCCTAACCCTGTCCCCCTGGCATTGGATGCCCCATCTATGAATAAGGTCCATTCTTGGTCCGTGGTCTTATCTTCTAATTGGTTAACTTGTTTTTTGAGGTCAGGTTCTAGGTTAGGGCTGAAGTCAGCCACAAAGTCTGCTAAGGCCTGTGATTTAATTGCTGTTCTGGGTTCAAAGGAAATATCATATGTACTAAGCTGAACTGACCATTTGGCCATCCTTCCTGACAATTCAGGGCTTACGCAGGACAGATTTTATGGGTAAGTTGGTCCTGACTATGATGGGGTGACATTCAAAGTAAAGACGTAATTTAGCACATGACATAATTAAAGCTAAAACATATTTTTCAAGTAATCCATACCTCATCTCGGCATCAAGCAGGCTCTTACTTACATAATTGACATAACAGGATGTTGTTGGCCTTCCTGTTCTTTTACCAAGACTGCGTTGACTGCTGTGTCAGTGACGGATAAGTATACTGACAAAGGTTCCCCCTTCTCTGGTTTAGCTAGTAAGGGTGGAGATGATATATACGATTTTAAGTCTTGAAAGGCTGCTTCATGTTCATCCGTCCAATGGAACTGTTTATTTTTTCTAAGCAGGTTGTAAAATGTTTTACACCTTTCAGAGGATCTTGATATGAACCGGTTCAGGGCAGCCACTCGGCCTGTCAACTTCTGAATATCTTTGACAGACTTGGGTGACTGAAGTTCCAGGATAGCTTTTGTCTGTTCTGGGCTGGCTTCTATGCCTCTTTTTGTAACCATATAACCAAGAAACTTACCTGCAGAGACTCCAAAGTGGCACTTTGCAGGATTGAGCTTCATGTTGTATTTTTCCAATATTTGGAATGCTACTTCCAGATGCTTCACATGATCTTGTGCGTTCTTGGATTTTACTACCATGTCGTCTTTGTAGACTTCCATGATATCACCTATCTGATATTTGAACATCATGTTGACCAGGCGCTGGTACGTTGGCCCTGCATTCTTCAGGCCGAAAGACATGGCTGTGTAACAGTCTATGTCTCGGTCTGTAATGAATGCAGTACTCTCTTGGTCAGCAGGGTGTATTTTTATTTGATTGAATCCACTGGAGGCATCCATGAATGTCAGCATCTCATGTCCTGCTGTTGCATCTACCATAATATCAATATGAGATAGGGGAAAAAGGGTCCTTAGGGCAAGCCTTGTTTAGGTCTGTGTAATCTACACAAACTCTCCATTTTCCATTGTTTTTCTGCACAACAACCACGTTAGCCAGCCACTCATGGTACATTACTTCCCTGATCATTCTCATATCCAGGAGTTTTTCCACTTCCTCGTCGATTATTGCATTTCTTTCAGGTGCAAATTTTCGTCTTTTCTATTGTACAGGCTTAAAAGATTGATCAACGCTAAGCTTATGTGTAATTATGTCAGCACTAATTCCAGTCATATCAAAATGAGACCAAGCAAACCATGATGATTTATTTTTAAGGAATTTTACCAGTTTTGGCCTGACGTAGTTTGGGGCGTCAGATCCTATCAGAATATACCTGTCAGGGTACTCAGGGTCTAGGATTACCTGATCTGTTTCCATTTTGGGAGGTGCTACATAAGTACTCCTGAAAGGGTACGGTAATTGTTATGCGAGGGACTTACCTGCCTGGGAAGGTTTCAAGGCTGTTGTATAACATTCTTGGGCTGTTTTGTGATCTCCTTTGATTGTGGCTATGCCCCAATTCCCTGGTATTTTGATACATTGGTGATAGGTTGATGGCACAGCCTTGACATTATGAATCCAGGGTCTGCCCAGAATTGCGTTGTAGGATGACAAGCAATCCAAGACTCAAAATTTCTCATAGGATGAGACTCCTTCAACGTAGGTTGGAAGATGGATTTCTCCTAATGTGCTTCTGGTCTCTCCACTGAACCCTACCAAAATGATGGATTTTTTGGTGATTTGATCTTCATTGATTTTCATAGCTTTTGGCACGTCAAGCATGATCAAGTTCACTGTGCTGTCTCCATCTACTAGGATCCTTCTTACTGCTTCGGTTCCAATCTGCATAGAAATTACCAGGCCGTCATGGTGAACATCAAGGATGCCTACCAGGTCACAATCATTGAAAGTGATTGTTGGGAGCTGGTCCGGTTTGCAGGGTGATGTAGTCCTTAGCGTCCTGGCAATCTTTTTTGCTGCCGAACTGGTCAGGCTGCAAATTTCTGATCCACTAGATATGAATTTTACTTCATAGATTGGGGGTGGTGGAGGAAGACTGCGATCCTGTTTGTGCTCCTGGTTCTCTTTGCCCTAGTCTGCATTCCTGCCTTTCGTCTTGATCAGGTCTTTTAGATATACGGATTTTAGCAGGTAAGCCACTTATTTCCTCAAGGTAAAGCAATCATCCGTCGTGTGTCCAACGTCCATGTGGAATTCACACCATTTGGAGTTGTCTCTTCTTGGGTTAGGATTTTCTACCTTCCTGGGCCATCTGACTACTGGTCCCATGTTATCAAGCCTTTAGATCAATCCTGCAATATCAACACTAAAGTTATGCTCAGAAATAGGCGGAAAAACTTTAGCCTTACCTTGATGCTCATGTGCCAGGTTAACTTCTGAATGGTCCGGCCTGGAGTATGGAGTAGGTCTGTAATTTTTTCCTTTGTTGCTTTTCCTATGGCTCTTATCATAGTCCTTTGGTCCACTGGATGATCCGACTTTGTAGCTCTTGTCTTCTTCCAGCCTGATAAAAGCAAGGGTTTTGGCCTGGACATCTTCGAAGGTATGGCAGGGATACTTAGTGAGCTTATTGTACAAGTCACTATGAGGTAGTAACCCCTACCTGAATGCCTCCACTGCTGTTCCAACGTCACACCTGGGAATAGACACTTTCTCTTTGTTGAACCTGGCGAGGAATGTCCTGAGAGTTTCCTCGAGCTTCTGTGTAATTCTGTATAGATCACTGGATCGTTTCTCCAACTCCCTGCTACTTGCAAACTGCTGGTTGAAGTTGTTGATCAGGTTGGCAAAAGAATGGATGCTCCTAGTCGGCAGGTTGATGTACCATTGTAAAGCAGGTCCGGTCAGGGTCGTTCCAAATCCTTTACACATGCAAACTTGCCTGAACTCGCTGGGAATGGATGCGGCCAACATTTTTTGTTTATAGAGAGCCACATGATTCTGTGGATCCGTAGTTCCATCATAGATCTTCATAGATGGAATCACAAACTTTTTTGGCAAGTCCACTTTTGCTATTTCGTCTATAAAAGGCGAGTCAGCATAGCTGTCAAGGGCAACTTATTCTAAGCTAGCAGGGACTCCAGGTATCTTATCGAATTTTTCATTTAGCTTCTTGATTTCCTGGACTACTGCTATCATAATGGTTGCTGCAGATTTATCAGGTTTTTCATTGTTGTTGTTTGGCTCATCATCGCCATCAACATTGATGAATTTGGAGTTACTCGGGCTCCCAAAACTGGAGAAATCAATGTTTTTGATAATCGATGCGAATGGCGTTCCTGGCTGGAATCTAGATCCTGCTCCCTGGGTTTTTTCCAATTTTTATTTCAGAGCTGGCTCAGATTCTCTTAGCTGAAGGATTTCAGCCTCAGTTTGGGGTACTTTTTCTTTCAAGCTTTCCAACTCAGCTATTCGTTGGAGAGCTGCATTCAATTGTTCTTCGATGGTAGGCTGGGCCATTTTTGTAAGTTATTTGGATTTTTGTCAGATAAGGAAAAATGATTTTAAAGAGCTAGATGCCCCCACGGTGGGCGCCAATTGTTTTGTATAGATTTTGCGCAGAGCGGAATCAGGTCAGGGTAGGTCTAGGCAGGGTTAACTAGCTTGGATCAATCTGTGGGTAAGTATGACAGGGTATGAAACTAGAAGAATAAAGTAAGGTAAATGAACAACAATAAGATAAAGAATTTTGTACGTGGAAAACCCTTAAATGGGAAAAAACCACGGGCACCAAGTCATGAGAGGATTTCACTATAATATTGAATATTTAGCACAATTGATCGTAATTAGCTCATGTGTTTGTAAGAGAATGTCGTATGCTTGTATATGTCTTGTCTTCCTCAAATGATTTCCGAGTGCTCCTTATATAGCAATGCTGAACGGCTGAATAATCTCGTCATTAATGCCAAATATTATGTCTTAATTACCCGAAATAATGCTCATTATTTTGCCCTTAATTGCCGTCTTTAATTGCTGAATCTTTCCAATTAATGCTCTAATTATCGCGCATATATTCTTCTATAATATGACTTCTTGGTCAAATATCGTCCTGATATTTTGACCGTTATCCTCTCCATGGCCTGGCGCCTGTCTTCATGTGTCTTGGTAGCTTGACGTCCTGACACCCTGATGGTCAGGTCGAGGTAGTATATCTTCCAGGGATGTCAGCGGATTTCTAGGCCTAACAACAAGCTTCCAAGTCTTATGCTAAGTTGAAGGAGGCTATGAGGAGCTTCATGGCCCAAAAACCTAAACTGCAATGGTTGAATAATGGGGATGATAACACCCACTATTTTTATTGCTCTATCAAAGCTATGACAAGAATTAATAAAGTATTGAGGATTAAAGATATGAAGGGTGAAATTTGTGACACAAATGCCATTATTTAGCCAGCATTCCTTGATTACTACATTTCTCTTGTAGGTAGTGACAGGCCAGTGATCCCAGTATGCAATGGGGTCATGGCACAAGGGACTTTGGTTCCTGAGGGCCAGACTACTGCCATGATTAGAGTTATAACTGATGCTGAAATAAAAAAAATGCTCTCTTCTCCATTCCACCTGACAGCCTCTGGCCCAGATGGCTACACAATTCAGTTCTTCAAAGATGCCTATGAGGTAGTTGAACCTGATATCATCAAAGCTGTTAAGGATTTCTTTGTGAATGGTAAGATCCTTAAGCAAATCAATGCCACTGTTATTACTCTCATCCCTAAGAAGGATATGCCTGAAACTGTCGTGGATTTTAGACCCATTGCTTGCTGCAATGTGATCTATAAATGTATCACCAAGATAATATGCTCCAGATTGAATGAAGTCCTGGGCAGAACCATCAGCCACAACCAAAGTGCTTTTCTCAAAGGGAGGGATATAGTTAACAATGTCCTTATTTGTCAGGATATAGTGAGGTTCTACAATAGAAAATGTTGTTCCCCTAGGGCTCTAATGAAGATTGACCTTAGTAAGGCCTATGACACTATAGAATGGAATTTTATTGAAGGTGTTATTCTGGGTTTGCAGTTCCCAGAAAGAATGTGTGGACAAGGCCCTCGGGAACTGCGTCCGCGGGATCCACACTAGGCATTATCGACTCGAGGTTCTTTCGAATCGAATTAAGACAAATTAGAGTCGCCACCAAGTTTTTTGGGAACTTGGAACCGTTCAAGTCAACTTTACACCTTTCGTCGAAAAGCATAAAGCCAAACGACTACGAGTGATTAAAGATAAAGACTTGTACCCTATATCACTCGATTTGAATGACTCTCGTAATCCAATGGTATTTAGACGGATCCACAAACCATAGATCTTGAGTAAGGGGTGAGGGTACGTGTTAGGAAGCCCATAAGGACACCTAACCCCTCCCGTCAATAACGGCCTCTACTAAGTCAAGTGTCGGATTTCAAACAAGGTCATAGCTACTACGATATATGATATGCAAACATCGTTTTCAAAACCCTAACATGTGAAGTTTCTATGTCGATTTAGATGCAACTAAACTAACTTTGTCAAAGTTGTAATTTAGCATGTGGGTTGATTGATCTAACAACATATAAATGGAACAAACAAGGCTTAGTGGGAATGGGGGAGCCGTTGGGATCTATCCTATTACAACCCAGGCATTTCATGCCGACACAACGAGAAATTAAAGATACAACTCGATCTAAAATACAACGCTATACACACGACGCAATACACGGCCATTCGGCCTAGGAAACCATGCACAAAGGGGTGGCCCACGGCTTACATGACTCACGGCCTTGGGTCACTCCTCGTAATGTGTGCTTTCACTTAATCTCATCGAATTAGACATAAGGCCACGCACCAAAGCATGCATTAGCATAAATCGGGCCATGTTGCTTTAAACAACATGCGATTTACTACGCTCTTACATGCATTAGGGCACAACCATCTAACCAAACAAGACTAAGGTTTTTGAAAGAGCTTTTGGACTCGATAAGAGAAAACTAACTTGAAAATTACAAACAAACTACCAAACACGACTCGATAAACAAAGTAATTACAAGATACGAAATAACGAGATAAAGATGAGAAAACAACGAGAAAAGGGACTACAAGGACACGGCCAAACACGGCCTACACGATCTAGCATACCCTAATCCTTAGTTTAGATTCATTAGGTTAGATAGATGATTGCGAAACGGGATAGGAAACAAGTTAGAAAACGAGTTAGAAATAACGTTGATTGATTGGAAGGATGTCGCGCAAAGGTGTATTCTACACGGCCTAAGGGGTCAAATTAGGTCAAGTTCGCTAATTAAATTAACTCATCGAGTGTTAATAAGAAGGTGCTAATCACGCACTCTTATACTAGCGAGAAATTATGTGAAAGAGAGAGATGTATTCAATTAAGTTACAGAATTGTTAATTGGTTTTAAAAGCTATGTCGATGTACCTTAAAGTGTCTAATTAGGTTATTAAACTGATCTAATATCATCTAAACGAGTTATATGTTAACAATCAGAGGTCATATTAACATGTAAATGGTCCAGGGATAGGTCGAATCACACGAGAGAAGAGAGGGGTCAAAAGCGAAGAGCGAAGTCAGAATTCGTTTTATTAATGCCCTACCTTGAACACGAGGATATGTAAATGAGACGGGGGTGTACGACCGACTGATGTAGCGGTTTCTTTCCCATCTCAAGTCAATGCGGGTGTTCATGGTGGTACTTTAACTCATACTCGGACTAAACTAGTTTCATAGTTAATAAGAACAATCGATAAACAAAACGATAAACAAACAAAAATGAACTATAAAAAAACAAACATAAAAAAACGAAATAAAAGGGAGAAAGAGGAGGATTTGATGCACCCTCAACCTACATGTATCGTTGACACCGTCTTGGGTCGTAATCGATCGTAGATTTTATCTCGAGAGGCCGTCGTCGACGAAGAAACAAAGCAAACAACAAGTTTTTTGCAAATCTGGACAACGACTTTCAAACAGCGATTTCTCTCTCGTTTCACGGTGAAAATTCGATTTAAAGATGTTTTGAAAACTAGAAAGAGAGGAGAACAGAGATCTTAAAACAATCCCTGCTCATTTTGAGTTATTTGGCACGAAAAATGAGCACAAACAGAACTGGACAGACAGGAAAAGCCGCGAAAATAGAGTGTATAACACTCTGTTTTTCGAGGGAATTCGTGTACTCTCAAGGGCAATTTGGCTCGTAAATCTTTGTCTAACGTGTAGATGGATGTTGTATGGTTAATTTGGAACAAGAAGCTTGAATTTTGATGGAGGTTTGAAGGGAGAACGAATGGTTTCAAAGAGGACACACAAACTGATTCTCTGTTTGTAAGTCGGTTTTGTCTAGGGTTTTGAGAGGCAATTAGGGTTTGTTTCTGGAGTTTAAAGCTTGTGAATGATGGTTGTATGTATGGAGAACTTAGAGTCATGATGGTATGGTGAAGGGGGGGGGGGGGGGGGGTATTTATAAGGAGTTAAGGTAGGGTTTTTAGAGGGGAGAGGCAGACGGGCTCATTTGCGCATAGCTGCTGTCCAGCAGCTTTTGTGAGGGTTTGAGAGGTTTTGTGAGGGGTTTTCTTGGTGGTTAAGCTAGGGAAGTATAGGTAGGATACTAGGGTATGGTTTAGGGTTAATGGGCACGGGTTTTGCAGGTGTTTGGAACGGGTTTTGGACTCGGGTTTGAGCTGAACGAAAACAGGGGCTGTTTGTGTCGTGTTGTTTGGGGCCTGTTTTGGATGGGATTTGGGCCGTGGTAAAGGGGGTTTGAACTGGGGTTGGATGGGTAGAGGCCTAGCTTGGTTAGTGTACTCGAGATTTGTGCCAACTCGTAAAGAAAACGGGCTCAAAAACCGAGCTATAATCGAGCTCCAAAACACGTGTCTAAAACGAGTTTTTTTCGATTTTTAAATCGATTTTTCAAATCGATTAACACATTGTAGACACCTCGTTTCTGCACCCCTCGCCAACCACCCGGTGATGATTGGGCCGCATGTTTGGTACGCGGAACGATTTGTGACAGTTCGTAAGTTTATCGTCAAGTGATTGCTCAAATATTAATGTCGACCTCTTAGTTGTCAATCTACGCGCCGATACGGTCGTTTTGGCAGTAATTAGAGTACATTCGGAGTCCGGGTCAAAAACCGTCTCCATTTTCTGATAACTGTTAAATCCCGAGTCGGAATATTCTGGAATGTTCCGGATATTTTTATTCCATATTTTATAAATTTTATCTTTTGGCAAATAATATCCCGTAATATTCATAAGATAATCGAATTATTTCCGTCCTACCATAACTCAAACGCGGAAATCTTTCTTCACAGAGGAAACCTCCCTGGGAATAGACAAGTCTTTGCCGCGCCTCTTCCAAGAGACGCAGTGGTCGCGCGCCTTTTCCCAGTGCCCTTCTTTGCATGTCTTACGTATCTTTTTCATATCTTTCCGAGATTCACTTCCAAAGAGTCTCCGAAACCCTAATTCCTTCACGTGATTAGTATAAATAGGAGCCTTCGTTCCTCATATTTCTCACGCGAGTGTCCGCCCTTCTCTTCTCCCTTTGCATTCTAGACTTTGTTCTTACTTATTGGCGCCTACGTGCTTGAACTTTCGACCACGTAAGCTCGGATCTTTCCGGGTACCAGCCTCTCCGTTGCATGACCGACCAATTTGACCAACTACACTCAATCAACTTAATTTAATCAATCGTTTTCCTCTTACGAGGGCACTCTCTTTGCATTCGCGTCGAGCATCACTAATCGATATCTTAGTCCTTCTCGTTTCGTCAACATGTAAGTCTGAGGGTGTATTATCCTTATTTATTTATTGTATTTTACCTTTTCGTATCATCAATTGTAAGGTTTACGTCGAAAATACCGTTAAAATCAATTTCTAAAACCCTTTGTTAAAACCTGTTTTGCGGATTTCCAGTAGATAACCGTCGAGAAAGGACGCAGCAACTGCTGCGCCTCTTCGAAGGAGCGCAGTTCCTGCTGCGCCTCTTCGTGAGGCTGCCGCAGTTCCTGCTTTTTTTCTTCTTCGTTTGTCTTCTGTAATTCGTATTCAAATCTTTCTTTTGCTTGTTCGCTTGTTAATTCTTCGTCGTAGTATCATATAAATTCCATGTATATTATAATCATCATTCATTCACATGTTTAATTCATCAAATCCGACTTAAATCCCTAATAATCAATATTTGCGGGTTTTCGTCATTGAATTCAATTCCGGGTTGTAGAGATTCAATTCGTTCATATTGGGTTTCTGGAATTCGTCCTTGATATAGTTTAATCTGTCTTTTGTCGTATTCATCGCATGTTCGTCATTAATCCGTTGTATCTAATGTTAGTTAATTGATTTCAATAGAGGACTCATTAATTTTTTTCACTTCTATCATTATTTCATCATGTAATTAATTCGTTTGCATCCGTCTCATTCGTGTTTTACTGTTTTTATGACCTATTCATGTGTTAAATAACTTGTTAATCACTTCTATCCGAGTACATAATTTAATCAATCATTATATTCACCAATTAATATTAACGGCTTGCAATTACGGCTTCACAGCCAGAACTGAGCCAAGGAACAGACGCAGCGTCTGCTGCGCCTATTCCAAGGGACGCAGCTCTGCTGCGCCTGTTCTTGGCTGAGTTCTGTCCCTGAACTCCGTTTCTGCTTTGACTTAGTTTAATTAGACTACGTATTAACTAACTATTACCCGTAATATCACGCTAATTCCTGTTCGTTAATTTATTCTTTTATTCCTTTTTATCAAATTATCCGTTTTAAAGGTATTTTCGACATAAATCGCCTAATCCGTTGTAATTAATGTAATTTCCATTTTTGTAATTTATTGTATTTCTTTTATTGTTTGTATGTTTTCACATGTAAATCAATATTAACTCCAATTTCGACCCAATTGTATGCTAATTAATTGTCCACCGACTTAGTCTAATCTTCACATGCTAGGATCAAAACTTGGATGTTGCATTGCATGCATATAGCCGACGATATATCAAGTACGAATAAACTTCCCTAATCATTAGTAGAGGCCGCTATCGAGGCGGGCGGGATTAGGTGTTCGATCAAAAGAGCTTCCTAATACGTACCCTCACCCCTTACTCCAGATCTCCGTGAGCACCCGTGTTCATTGGCATCCACGAGAGTCATTCTAGACATAGAATGCTAAGGGTAACGATTGCTTAGTATTCATGTCTCTACTTTGTGTCTTGACATGACACGAGGTATTCGAACGGTTCCAATTTCCCATAAAAATTGGTGGCGACTCCATACAAAATGCAAACGCTTGTTTTCGACCTTCACCAAGCGCCCCCGTGGGCGGCCCGCTGTCCACGTTTGGCGACTCACTGGGATTATACACTTACGTGTAGCAAGGGTGAAACTCGAACAAGGTTAGGGAATAAGTTTGTACAAGACAATTGTCGGTTTTCATAACTCGGTCTTCCTAGACCGTTTAATTCGGCCTTCCTAGGCCCAACCCAACCTATTCGACCAATCGTCCCGTCTAAACGGTCCTAATTCTTATTTGGGCCTAAGGATGGATAGCGATTGACGTCATCCATACCATGATGCTTACTCTTGTTTGTATCAAGGGCCTTCACTACTTGAGGAAATGGACTAGGAATCGGCCTTACTCTTGTTTGGCACGAGCCTCTCCACAGACTTCGGGTTTGATGGTTCGGTATGGCAACCCACCCTTTAAACCAAAACCCTTTTAAATGCACTCAGCATCCCGTTATAATACTTGTACATTACATGATCACCACTTTCTAAACAAAACCACGACGATTTTTCAAAAATCAAAAATAAAAATTTCGAAAAGGCCATTTGATTTGGCGCAAAACCAGTCCAAACTCTGTCCATATGTCGAGTCAAACGTCGGGCCTAAAACCCATTTCAAAAAAAACAAAAAAAAAAGGAAAAAAAAAACAAAAAAAAAACAAAAAAACAAAACAAAAAACAAAAAAAAACCAAAAACATGTTTTAATCAAAAGATTTTCAAATCGTGTAAATTTAAGTATGTAAATTCAATTGGGCTAAGTTAGAGTCAAAGTTCAAACCGACTATGTCCTAGTCGGAACTCTGTCAAGTCATAAACCCGCTTTCCTTTACATTTTTGGGTCTTCGAGTCAAGTCCTAAGGCGTCATGCCGTCATTTTGGACTCCCTACCCCCATTCAGTTAGGATCTAAACACTCGAGTCACACGTTCCGAGGCTCAATACACGAGTCTCAATGGGCCTCATATTTGAGTCTAAACTACAACAGTCTTCTTAACACCTATAACAAACCTAGAGTCCAAAATCAATCCCGTCAATCAAGTCAACCACATAAACGTCACTCCGTCAAAGTCAACACTCGAGTCTAAAGGTCAAGGTCAAACACCGTGAATCCAAACACGAAAAGTCGCTCACGACATTTCATGAATTCACAAGTCAAGTCTAGATTTGTCATCTTATCCCTTCCTTTGTTGTTTGCTCTAGTATGCGTGATCCCATGTCAAATCAAGTTGTAATGCGCATCGTTTTCTTCTCGGTAGGGATTCTGCAATTTCCAATGAAAGTGTTCAAGAACGTTTATCTGTCGATGTCAAGGGACTAAGTGCTGCAATCATTAAGCTTCAGGCCACCATCAAAGACTTGAGCGCTCGTGTCATCAATATGGAAGACAAGATAGACATGATGAAACCTTTACCATCCTCTCATACCCCAAGGCCAAGTAATAGCTTCAACATAACTCACCCATCTAAGAAGGCCAATGAAGACAAGGGAGTTAACCTCTTGGAAACTCCACCCAGAAGGCCGGGACGAGCTCATAGGGAATTCCATGACCTCGGAACCACATATGAAGTAGCTCTACAAAGACTGATTTCCCAAGGAAAACTTCATCCAATTGGCCCAACCCCAGACCCCAAAAAGATATTCCCTAGATGGAAGGGCGATTCATATTGTCAGTATCATCGAGGTAGGGGACACGATACGGAGGAATGCTTTTGTCTAAAGCATATTATTCAGGATATGATCGAAGATGGCAAGCTTCCTGTGCCACCTTCCACCAAGAAATCCAAGAAGACCGACCCTCTTGGGTCCAATATCATTAAACGTGATGAAAAATCCTTCCTGGATTGCTCTCACCTCCTCGCTCCACATGGTAGTGAAGAACTAAATGTCCTCGAAGACGAAGATATCCAAAATGGAATGCTCATGCTTTCCATGGCCTTCGACAACAAATTCTCTAAAATAGAGGGAGCTATTGATAGCATAAACTCTCGGCTTTCTAACATAGAAAACCAGTTCGCCGAAATGGATAAGAAGCTTGATGCCCAACCTCTCAAAATGAAAAGTGTCCAGACAAACCCTCAACTTGACAGTCCTAAGGAGAAAGCAACAAATGGACAACCTATTCTTAGTTCTTCTCATCCGGGAATCAAAATCAATAAAGGCATCCTCATGGACCCTTCATCAAAGAAACCTAACAACCCTGTAAGGTCATCCACAAAGGCTTCCGAAAGTAAGGGCACACCTCCTAGGAAATTTACCAACATTGGTATTACATACACCGATGCCTTTCAGAGACTCATGGAACAACGAATGTTGAAGCCTATAGAACCTACACCCGAACCAGAAAGGAAATCCAAATTCTGGGACGAGAACTCATACTGCGAATACCATAGAGGCAAAGGGCATGATACAGAGAAATGTTACAAATTAAAAAACGTCATTCAGGATATGATCGAAGACGGGAAGTTGTCCCTCTCAAACTTTAGCCCACAAGGTAACTTAGGCAATCCTCATGGATATCCCAATTATCAAGAAAATCTTCTTGACTATTATCCTTTCAGTGTTCCCAATGATGAGGACGAGGTGCTCAAATGGGTGAATGCTCAAAGCCGGATGTCGAAGCCAGTTGCTGGAAGAGAAAATGTTCAAGCATGGGCTGATGATTACGAGTCTGGGTCTAAGATCGCGTCAAAGTCCGGGTCCGAGTCCGAGTCTTAGGCTTTCCGTCTCATATTTGTTCTAGTATCTTTCTCCATTTTCATTCCTAGTGACAATCTGGGGGCTATCCCATGAGTCACGTGTCTTCTCATATCTATGTTAAATACATTTATTATCCATTTCAATAAAAGCACACTTTTCAATCCACATATTCTATCATATCTCTTCCTTTACCCTTTTTCTGTGACAACAAGAATTGGTTTGAGACATTTTTTTAAATGAACAACAACAACAACACATGACAGTCGATGTGAGTGCACTTCTATGATGTTCCATTCAAAGTTGTAGAGGACCCGAAACTCCGTGTTCTTTTCTTACCTATTCCATGTCTGGCAATAGAAACCACAATATACCCCAGTTTAGGACGAGCATATCTCAAGAGATTCTAGGACGAATCCAGACCGTCTCCCTTGTTAACGATCCATGACGAAAGGCAAGCCCATTCCTCACAATAAACAACCTGTGTTACTAAAAGACCAACCCGTTTCACACCAAAGGTGCTAGTCTAACCCAAATCCATGGTAACAAGAAAATCCAAGACGATACAAGCCATGATCAAAGACAAAGGCTCAATCAAGAGAAGTGACCAAGATCAATATTCCTAGGCCGCAGTTATGTGCGTAATCCAAGACAAATGAGTCAAAAGAAAAAGCTCGATCAAGCAAGTCAATATCAAAAGTCAATGTTATCCTCAAAAAACCGAATCAAGAATCTAAGCAAGAAGCCGAGATATATTCTAGACCAAGAATCTGTGCCTAAATCAAGAACAAGGCTGAAATCAAGCGGCAAAAGAGATCAAATGCCAAGTCAACAACCAATCCGAAAGTAGGAGATGTTGATGGTCAGCTAGCACCCTCACTTAGCCTTTCACACATCACACACCCTAAGTCCTTCTCGAGACCATTACGGGGAGATAGTTAGGAATTTTGAGAATCCTCTTAAGCTCGTCAAGTATACCCATCCTTTAGGGCCAAGACATGGAAACTTGAACCCACATCATTTTAACCTACCCTTTATGTGCTCGGGCTACATCAAGCCAAGAGACCCCATTTCCAAGCCACATTACGAGCCGTAACTCCATAAAGCCTTAACACCACAAAATAAAAACTCCAGAGATTTGCTCATCAAAGCCTCTTATTACCGAGCTCCACATTCCAAATATCCAATCTAGTTTCACCTTGACCCAGGCACGGAGTCTTCAATACTTTGCAACCCAGAATGGGACATACCCATATCATCCTTAGGGTCCACTAAGTGTGCTCACATGACAAGGAATTTTTTTTTTTACAAACTTAGTTACACCTCTTTGATCTATGATCAGAGGGAGTTATCTCAAATCGATTCTTCGAGTCACCAAAGGAATATTAGCCTTGTGACCCATGCACTTTAAGGTCCTAACAACATAACTTAGGCACACACTTGAACTACGAGCATGGTTTGATTTCACCTCTTCAGGTGGATACGTAGGCAGTCTTTTCTTACACAAGAAGGATACAACCACAACACCCAAATAAAATTAACCAAACCTCAGAAATACGATCTGGTTTGATTTCACTTCACGTGAATACGTAGGCAATCCTCAAGGACACAACCATCCTCACTTCCAACTTTCAATCACCTCAATTATCAACCATCCCAGTTTTCAACCTTCCAACCTCAATTAACATCCCTTCCACAAACAACACCTCTATACTGGGGGATCCTTATTGTCGCCCAGTCTCTTTTTTTACTAAATTCCAGAGTCATATTCTCATCCTGGAGGCTTCTCTTCCGAGATACCACCCTTCCTTTATTCCTCTCTTATTTTAAGCCAAGTTAGTACTCGGTCCGGACAATGATAAGGGTCTTAGATCGATTCTCCGATTTATCGTGCCTCAAGAGGGGTCTCTTTTACAGCAAACGGTGGTGAACGAAGTTCTAGTAGACAGATGATCCAGGGCTCATGCCTTGCCTTTATATGCCTTCATCATTCTTGCAATTCTTCTACCTTTGGGACCGATACGCATTGTCACCCATATTTGGCTAGGGGTTGTGCATGCTTAAACAAAGTCTGCCAAAGTCATCCTTGTGTCGCGTCAAATCTAAGTTGGTGTCGCGTCAGTCCAAGCTAAGTCTATATTTTCACGTCCGCATAAGGTCTACGCCGCGTCAGTCACGTGTCTAAAGCCCATTGAATATGCATAACGCATTACAAACGACAAACTTCTTTGAGCAAGTTTTAAACGACTTTTATAAAGAAACAACTTTTGCAAAACCTATGTATTTCCTCATTCGAGGTCCATGTGATAATTGCTTACGTGCATATATTAGATTGCATTCTTGTGTGGCTACTAACCATGCAGGTAAGTATTAGAAGCAGCACTTTACCAAGACCTTGCTTGTCACAACGAGCGAGTATTTCCCGGCAGGTGTTTCGACACGCCTTCATTATATTTCCCCAAGCGAGAGTAAGCGGATAGACAATCTCTCTCAAGACATAGAAATAAATTCCCGATTATGTTCCCCAACGAGAGTTCACGACCGACAGTCACTTCCTCTCGAGACATGGAGATCAGCATCAACCCCAAGACTTATCGAAGTTTGTTTGAAGACGACCCAAGCAGATTTCTCCCAGCAGTTCCTACTTGCGTCCTGCTACCCTTGACATTTTTGTTTCCTCATAGAGTTCGGCAAAGGTGTCGTTCTCCGAAAGTTCCCAAACCAATGCCTCCTTCCTTAGGTTCGAAAACCCAAAGTAGGATTCTTACCCCTAGATTCTTAGATCCCAAAATGGCCTCCTTTAGGTTCATAAACCTTTAAGATCCCATACCAAACGTCCTTAGGTTCATAAACCCATAAATCCTTTTGGAGTTCTCGTACCCCTCAGAAAGCTTAAGTGCATGCGTTCAAAACAAGAATTAGTAACACAGTAAGTTCCTAAACTTAACCCTAGGATCCCAAATCCTCTTAGGTTCACAAGCCTTTAAGTTCCCATACAAGCCTTTCCTTTCCTTTTAGGTTCATACACCCAACTCTTTAGGTAACCCTTTTCAGGATAAACTCTTCAGATCTTTCAGAAACTTACCTTAATCTTTCAGACAACCCTTTAGATAACCTTTCAGGATAATCCTTCCTTCAACCTTATCCCTTCAGATAACCTTCCTATATTCAGATAACCTTCAGATACCCTTCATATAACTTCTTAGATATCCCTTTCAGGATAATCCTTCCTTCAGCCTTATCCCTTCAAGATAATCTTTCATATGTTGATCCTTTCAGTAACCTTCAAATAACCCCTTTTCAGTTAAGTCCCCTTTCAATCTTTCAGAGAATTATCCTTCAGCCTTACCTTTAGAGAGAGTTGTCCTTCAGTGAGAGACAGCCTTCAGAGTTAGCCTTCAGAAGTGTTAAGAAGTTTCTTCATAATCCCTGTGACCCCTAATGCCTTCAGACACCAAGTTATCTTCAGACCAAAGAGTTTTGCCGAAGCGTCTTCAGTCCCGTTTCACCCAGGGGTATCTCAGGTATGGTCTCTTCTTATGGCTAGCGAGCTTCCTTACGTAGTCTAATGGACTTTAAACGACCCTCCCCGATAGTCGACAGACTCTAAAATGTTCCCGACGACAGGTCCTTGGTTCAGACCCCTTGAGCCGCCTCGCGTCGCCATAGTCGTCAGGTTGTAATCTTCGATTGACTTGATGGCTATACTTTGAATTTCGCCTTGTCCAAGCCTCAGTCAAAGTGGGGGCTCTGTAGACACCTCGTTTCTGCACCCCTCGCCAACCACCCGGTGATGATTGGGCCGCATGTTTGGTACGCGGAACGATTTGTGACAGTTCGTAAGTTTATCGTCAAGTGATTGCTCAAATATTAATGTCGACCTCTTAGTTGTCAATCTACGCGCCGATACGGTCGTTTTGGCAGTAATTAGAGTACATTCGGAGTCCGGGTCAAAAACCGTCTCCATTTTCTGATAACTGTTAAATCCCGAGTCGGAATATTCTGGAATGTTCCGGATATTTCTATTCCATATTTTATAAATTTTATCTTTTGGCAAATAATATCCCGTAATATTCATAAGATAATCGAATTATTTCCGTCCTACCATAACTCAAACGCGGAAATCTTTCTTCAGCAGGAGGAAACCTCCTGGGAATAGACGCAGCAGGTGCTGCGCCTCTTCCAAGAGACGCAGTGGCTGCTGCGCCTTTTCCCAGGCCCTTCTTTGCATGTCTTACGTATCTTTTTCATATCTTTCCGAGATTCACTTCCAAAGAGTCTCTGAAACCCTAATTCCTTCACGTGATTAGTATAAATAGGAGCCTTCGTTCCTCATATTTCTCACGCGAGTGTCCGCCCTTCTCTTCTCCCTTTGCATTCTAGACTTTGTTCTTACTTATTGGCGCCTACGTGCTTGAACTTTCGACCACGTAAGCTCGGATCTTTCCGGGTACCAGCCTCTCCGTTGCATGACCGACCAATTTGACCAACTACACTCAATCAACTTAATTTAATCAATCGTTTTCCTCTTACGAGGGCACTCTCTTTGCATTCGCGTCGAGCATCACTAATCGATATCTTAGTCCTTCTCGTTTCGTCAACATGTAAGTCTGAGGGTGTATAATCCTTATTTATTTATTGTATTTTACCTTTTCGTATCATCAATTGTAAGGTTTACGTCGAAAATACCGTTAAAATCAATTTCTAAAACCCTTTGTTAAAACCTGTTTTGCGGATTTCCGAGAGATAACCGTCGAGAAAGGACGCAAAGAATCGCCGCGCCTCTTCGAAGGAGCGAGCGCAGCGATTCTGCTGCGCCTCTTCGTGAGGCTGCCGCAGTTCCTGCTTCCTTTCTTATTCGTTTGTCTTCTGTAATTCGTATTCAAATCTTTCTTTTGCTTGTTCGCTTGTTAATTCTTCGTCGTAGTATCATATAAATTCCATGTATATTATAATCATCATTCATTCACATGTTTAATTCATCAAATCCGACTTAAATCCCTAATAATCAATATTTGCGGGTTTTCGTCATTGAATTCAATTCCGGGTTGTAGAGATTCAATTCGTTCATATTGGGTTTCTGGAATTCGTCCTTGATATAGTTTAATCTGTCTTTTGTCGTATTCATCGCATGTTCGTCATTAATCCGTTGTATCTAATGTTAGTTAATTGATTTCAATAGAGGACTCATTAATTTTTTTCACTTCTATCATTATTTCATCATGTAATTAATTCGTTTGCATCCGTCTCATTCGTGTTTTACTGTTTTTATGACCTATTCATGTGTTAAATAACTTGTTAATCACTTCTATCCGAGTACATAATTTAATCAATCATTATATTCACCAATTAACATTAACGGCTTGCAATTACGGCTTCACAGCCAGAACTGAGCCAAGGAACAGACGCAGCGTCTGCTGCGCCTATTCCAAGGGACGCAGCTCTGCTGCGCCTGTTCTTGGCTGAGTTCTGTCCCTGAACTCCGTTTCTGCTTTGACTTAGTTTAATTAGACTACGTATTAACTAACTATTACCCGTAATATCACGCTAATTCCTGTTCGTTAATTTATTCTTTTATTCCTTTTTATCAAATTATCCGTTTTAAAGGTATTTTCAACATAAATCGCCTAATCCGTTGTAATTAATGTAATTTCCATTTTTGTAATTTATTGTATTTCTTTTATTGTTTGTATGTTTTCACATGTAAATCAATATTAACTCCAATTTCGACCCAATTGTATGCTAATTAATTGTCCACCGACTTAGTCTAATCTTCACATGCTAGGATCAAAATTTGGATGTTGCATTGCATGCATATAGCCGACGATATATCAAGTACGAATAAACTTCCCTAATCATTAGTAGAGGCCGCTATCGAGGCGGGCGGGATTAGGTGTTCGATCAAAAGAGCTTCCTAATACGTACCCTCACCCCTTACTCCAGATCTCCGTGAGCACCCGTGTTCATTGGCATCCACGAGAGTCATTCTAGACATAGAATGCTAAGGGTAACGATTGCTTAGTATTCATGTCTCTACTTTGTGTCTTGACATGACACGAGGTATTCGAACGGTTCCAATTTCCCATAAAAATTGGTGGCGACTCCATACAAAATGCAAACGCTTGTTTTCGACCTTCACCAAGCACCCCCGTGGGCGGCCCGCTGTCCACACACATTAAAATAAATGACTTTCAAATCAAATATACTCATAAAATGATTTTTCCAATCAAATATTTATTTTATTTTCAATAAAATAAACTTGGGAAAATAAATTCAAAATAAAATAAAATGAATTTGAATTCACCTAAAAAAAGCTTTAATTTAAATATCATTTAAATTAATAAAATACTCCGTCGACAACGCTCATTCTACATCGTAAAACGAACCCAAATAATGACAATGATAACTAATAAATACATGTGTCCTATCATCCTCGGGTGTTTGTCGGGTTCTCTATAAATTCCAATATCGACGGATACGGGTATCTACAGAGCCCCCACTTTGACTGAGGCTTGGACAAGGCGAAAGTCAAAGTATACCCCAGGTCCCTTTCGACCTGAGGATTCTGCGGGTCGTTTATAGTCCATTAGACTTGCGTATATAAGCTCGCCAGCCATAAGAAGAGATCATACCTGAAACTTCGTTGGGGATTGACTCTTGCTTCTGTTGCGTCAAATTGTCATTGTTGGTCGTCGACCCATAAAGTTGCATATATGATGGATTGAGCCTTATCCTTAGGCGCCTACGTATCCGTTTCTGACGGAATCAAACCCGCGTCGTAGTTCGGCAACTGCTGACACATGCCCAAAGTTTATCATCTGCTGGCGTATGTCCAAAATTTATCATCTGCTGACATTTGCCCAAAATTTATCATCTGCTGGCGCTTGTCCGAATGGGACGGGACTTTGCAAGGAGGTTGCCGCTGCTTTCATCATTTGCTTTCAGCTACGGAATTCTTCCATTTCATACTCTTGTATTGAATTGAATTCTTGGTGGATGTCATCCTTTACATCTTGATAATGGTCTCGGAAGCCAACGGCTTCGAGCCCCGATTTGTAATGGCTCTAAAGTCGAAGACTTTAGAGCCCCCAGTTGAAGCATATCCTGCTATATTTGAAACACAAAAACGTACTAGCAATAATCATCACATAAGCACATTTGGATCATCGATCTTAAAAATTAGATCATTTGAAAGATTGGGTCATCGACCCGAAAATTGAATTTGAAAATTTTGAATAATTGGGTCATCGACCCGAATTTTGAATTTGACATCACTTGGAATGTTGGGTCATCGACCCGAAATTTGAGTTTGAAAGACTGGGTCATCGACCCGAAATTTGAACATGTTGAAAATTTTGAATAATTGGGCTATCGACCCAAATTTTGAATTTGAAATGAATCACTTGGATGTTGGGTCGTCGACCCAAAATTTGATTTTGAACTTTGAGATTTGAACCTTGACTTGGATCATCTATCCATAATGCGCAAAAAGTGTTTGAAATTTTGAAATTTTGAAATATCTGGCATTTTGAAATCGAACCTTGATGGGTGAGCATGAAATACGACTTAGACACTCTGTATGACTCGTAAACCACGTGGGCGTAGCCTGCTACCGTAAAACAAAAAGGAAAATAAAACCCTAAGTGTGCACGGGTTTTAATTCAATTATTAAGTTGTTGGGGGTAGAAATGTAAATTGGTCATTCCGGCGCACCAAAAGATGGCAAATGGGAATCACAAGGTCGTCGAACTTGGGACGGAGATATCGTATGGCATGGGCGAGCTCCCGAGGGCACATGGGAATCAAGATCACTTGGCATTGACCAGGTGGAATAAACTCACAGAGCAACAACGTTGGCTTCGCCCAGACACTAAACACAGAACACTTAGACATCACACATCACTCTTGTTGGGAACATTCTGCCACTCTTCTCCTCGCCTCCTTTCTTTTCAGCGAGTATTCATCATTTCTTGCCACCGCCTTCCTTCTTTTCAGCGGGCTTTTACTATTTTTCTTCCACGCCTTCTTTCTTTTCAGCGGGTTTTTCATATTTTCTGTTCCCAACACAAACCTACATCTATATGACTCGGCATCTTTGCCTAAACCGTTCGATAAAGCTCATTCTGAGACTTGATACTATTCATCTGAACCTATATCCTTATCCTAGCGTACATCGGGTACTAAGACCAACTCAAACAAAGGTGGCTACATTTGGACTTGGTTAAGACCCGTAAGAAACCGACAAGATGACAACTTGGATGATGGGTGGATTGAATCCCTTGTTCAGAAGAACTGCCTACGTATTCGCGTGGAGCAAAATCAAATCCGACGTAGTTCGATCAAGGTGCATAAACGTGGCATTTTGATTGTGTGTACACACTCGAAGGTTTCACCTAAGGTATCATGTCGTATCCCATTCTAGCCTGCAAGGTACCGTTGTATCCCGTGTCTAGGGTTGGTACAAAAGGTTGTGATTCTTTGGGATGTGGAGCTTGGTAAAAAAAAGGTTCGCAAGGTAAACCATCATTCTGAAGGTTCGTTTTGTGGTGCTAAGGCTAAGGGCTATGGCTTATGATGTGGTTGGAAATGGTGTCTCGGGTTTGATGAAACCCGAGTGCAAATGGGTTGGAAAATGATGTGGGTTCAAATTTCCATGTCTGGACCCTAAAGGCTAGGTATAACAACACAAGCGGAATGATTCTCAAAATTCCCGACTATCCCCTTGTAACTGTCTCAGGAAGGACTTAGGGGTAAAGAGGTTACTACTTAAGCTTTTGGGCTTCGCCCATTGAACTTCAACTATGGGTACTTGACTTGACTTCTGGCCTATGTAACTTCGACATTCAACCAAAAGCATTCTGCAATAACTTCAACATCTTTTTTTTTTCTTTTTTTCTTTTTTTTCTTTTTCTTTCATCACTTTTCTTTTTTCATTTTTCTTCTCCTTCATCCTTTTTTTTTCATCTTTTCATTCTTTTTCATCTTTTTTCTCTCTTTGAAAATGATTTTCTATTCATTCTCTTAGTCATAAATGGATACACCTTGAAAACTGGGCTTCGCCAACTAATTTGGGTCAGAATTAACAAATCCTTGTTACAACGGGTTGGTCTCTTCTCTCTTCGAGAAGGGATGATTTTATGGGGAAAAGGCTTGCCTTCCATCATCGATAGGGGAAACACGGAGCTAGTCCGGGTTCATCATAGAATCATCAAAAAGCTTGTCACAAACATTGGTTCAGATGGATGTTTTCTACCGCCAGACATGGAATAGGTAAAGGAATCAAACACAGGATCCTAGTGTACCTTACATTTTGAAACGAGACATATTTCCACCCCAGGGATGCCTTTGAGTGTGTTGTGCATTTTTATCATGCTTTCGGAATGATTGAGGATTGGAAAAAAGACATATTTGGAAATAAAACTGCAACATTTTATTGGAACGACAAATGCTTAACAGATTCGAAGGAACGATTCCTAGGACACACCCTAGGTCATCGCGGGACAAACGACTCAACTTTAAGAAAAGAAAGTCCTAGACTCGACTCGACTAAGAAAGAAAACAGATCCCGACTCATAAATTTTCAAATCTGGTCTTGAGCTTTCCTTGTTCAATTTGTCGTCGCCTTAGATGCTCGGTTCTAGTCCTTGATCCCTTTGATGGTCTGCCTCCATCCTGAGGTAATCCTCTGAGGATCTACGCCAATGATGAAGGTTGGTGAATCGAATTGTATTTTATTAACTTCGTTAACGAGAGGAGTACATTCTAGAGCAAGACTCCCAACTTGAATTTCATTCTTCGGGCTTGGCAAAAATTTAGAGCAATCCACAAATATTTTATGGATAAGATGGGAATAATCGACACTGTCTTGGACAGAAACAAAGTTGGCGTGATCGCCAAATGGATTGGTGATGTTATTGGGTTTAACAGTTGGGATCGGGAGTGTTCCATTCTCGATCATGTCTTGAATTTCGTGCTTCAGTCGATAGCACCTTTCAGTATCATGGCCTTTCCCTTGATGAAAGGCACAGTAGGCATTTGGTTTATACCATTTACCTTGTTGATCAGCGGGAGGGTCCGGAGTTGGACCAATAGGCTTCAGCTTTCCTTGGGCTATGAGCCTTTGGAGAGCGTATGTATAAGTGCATCCGATATCGGTGAATGCCCTAGGTGTTTGGCGCTGCGACTTCTTCGATTGCCCTTCTAAGAGATTGATGGCTTCATCAATATGGGCCGTTGCTGGGGCCTTGCCCTTAGACGATGAGGCCCCTTGGTACCCTTTCGGCTTTTCAGCCTCTGCCCTTATGACATCATCTTCTACCTTTATCCCAATTCTTATCAATTCTTTGAAAGAGCCAAAATTCTGGTATTTCAGAGCATTGCGGTAAATAGGTCGTAGATTCTTTACGAACTTATCTACCATTTCAACTTCGTCAGGCTTCTTGGCTAATTTCACGCTTTCAGCGCGCCATCTTGCAAGGAATTCAGTAAAGCCTTCTTTGTCTTTCTGTGTCATCACCTCCAATGTTCTTATGTTGGTTTGAATCTCGACATTATCTGCATAGTGCTTACAAAACTCCACCGTGATATCTTCGAAAGTAGGGAAGTTCTTAAGGTCCAGATTGTAGAACCATGCCTTCGGGTGTTCATCCAGGGATTGGGCGAAAATTTCAGAGAGCATGTCAGCAGGTACTCCCTTCAGTGCTAAGTACCCCTTATAGGCCTTAACATGGTGGACTGGATCTTCTGTGCCCTTAAACTTTGGGATATCAGTGAGTACCATGTTTGTGGGCAACTTATCCGAATGGGGCATAGGCCCTAGCATTTTCATAGTGGATGTTCTTCCCCGGGAGAGCTGAGACGGTCTTCAATGAATTTGAACCGTTTCTCCAGATCAGTCAGAGGTGGGGTAGATGAAGAGGAATATTCACCCAGCTTAGATTCGATTGCATCCATTCTGGTCATCATGAGGTTCACGGCCTCAGTGAGTTTGTTAACAGCATCTTCCATTGCTTGACGTCGGGTTTTTGGCGGCCTTTCTACAAGAAAACCCCGAACCGAGTCAATATTTAAAAGTAAGAGCCCCTGCACACTTAAGGACACGACACCAACTTGACTCAAGCAAAGACTCGACTTAAGACTGATTAACCAAAAGGTTCGACTCACGGTTGGATTTAGACCTCGATTCATTTTAGACTCGACAAGATGACATGACTCAAGCTGTCATAGCTCGATTCTAAACTGGACTCGGTGTGACTAAACCCGTGATTGGACTAACATAACCCATAGGTTTAAGTGAAACGCCCTAATTGGCCTAGCTTGGACGTTTCTGTGGACTATCCTAGACCAATTGGTCGACCAACATGACTCGAATCCCAAGAGGTGAGCTTGGGTGACCCAACAGGGTCGTGTTCTAGATACTTAGAACGAAACACGCCTAGCCAAACACGGCCAGGACCCGGACACGACTCGATGCATTTCATGCTTGGTTAAGGTTCGAGAAATATTTTGGATTGAATTTGAAAAAAAAAAAAACGAATTATCGATTTGAAAATGAGATTTAAAATGGGCAGCATGCCGGCTATAAAAGCTCATTTTTGGCCGAAAATTCTGGTCCTACTTGGGCAGCATTCCGCGTTTTGAAAATCATGCTATTTTGACAGTAAGTTGTTCAAAAGTTCGTTTTTGAAATGGACATGGAAAATTTTGAAAAGACTCGGGAAATTCATTTCGCACATTGTCATTCTCATGTTATAAGGATGTATGCTCCTAGACATCTCTAAGTCTCGGCAAGTCTTCTACAAGAAGGTCTATGCCCTCCATCCTTTTTGGGTCTTATAGAGCAAGGGCCTTTAGGTAGAGTACCTAGAAGAGCATCCCCACCATCAAGAACCACGACGAGGAGGAGCGGAAGCAAGCAATGTGCAAGTTCCTGGCATAATGGGACGTCGCCCCCCACGCATCACAAAGAAACGCTGGGACGGCCCGGGAAAGTCCTTAAGGGTTTATGCATGAATCGTAGCACTATGAGTAATGTTTTACTTTCCAATACTTTCTTTTCAAGTTTCACCTCGGAGGAAAAGACCCTAGAAACAAAGTGTAACTAGTCCTCTTTTCCCCAGCGGAGTCGCCAAACTGTGGACAAGGCCCTCGGGAACTGCGTCCGCGGGATCCACACTAGGCATTATCGACTCGAGGTTCTTTCGAATCGGGCCATGTTGCTTTAAACAACATGCGATTTACTACGCTCTTACATGCATTAGGGCACAACCATCTAACCAAACAAGACTAAGGTTTTTGAAAGAGGTTTTGGACTCGATAAGAGAAAACTAACTTGAAAATTACAAACAAACTACCAAACACGACTCGATAAACAAAGTAATTACAAGATACGAAATAACGAGATAAAGATGAGAAAACAACGAGAAAAGGGACTACAAGGACACGGCCAAACACGGCCTACACGATCTAGCATACCCTAATCCTTAGGTTAGATTCATTAGGTTAGATAGATGATTGCGAAACGGGATAGGAAACAAGTTAGAAAACGAGTTAGAAACAACGTTGATCGATTGGAAGGATGTCGCGCAAAGGTGTATTCTACACGGCCTAAGGGGTCAAATTAGGTCAAGTTCGCTAATTAAATTAACTCATCGAGTGTTAATAAGAAGGTGCTAATCACGCACTCTTATACTAGCGAGAAATTATGTGAAAGAGAGAGATGTATTCAATTAAGTTACAGAATTGTTAATTGGTTTTAAAAGCTATGTCGATGTACCCTAAAGTGTCTAATTAGGTTATTAAACTGATCTAATATCATCTAAACGAGTTATATGTTAACAATCAGAGGTCATATTTGTTGGAATATGTGTCCTCCGACAATAATGCGATCACGACTGTTGATCATGATGATCACATGTTTAAATCTCATTATAAAGAATACAATTGGGAAGTAATATTGTTACTGTCAACTGGTCAACATATATCGGTAATGATTGGCTGACTAGAGTTTGACATTACGTCGATGCGACGGTGGTGATCAGTTGACCCCTAGGTCTAGGTCATACCTATAGGGCAACACTCTTAATTGATTATTTAATTAATCGTATAATGTTGCGAGTTAATTAAATTACTTGAAAATTGACGGACGATTTTGGAAGTAAAATTTACGTATCAAATTGAAATGTGATTAAATGAAATACGATCTGAGTAATTAAATTGTATAATTACTCGGATGAAATAAATTGTTTAATGTAACAATTAAATTTGAATGAATTGTTATAAATACAATCTGTTGTGATTTATAAATGGTAAAATATTTTGGCACAAGTAATTATGAAATTACTAAGTCGATTTTTGTATGTGACGTATTTTTATTAATACGTTGATTTTTAATATGTTAAAAATTACATAACAAATTTATGTCACATATGACATGTGACATATTGACAATTGACAAAAATAAAATGGATTACTTGTTATCCAAATGTGCCGAAATTAGGGGATGTAATGGGTTAATATTGTGTTTGATTAAGATAATGGCAACACAATGATTACCTATTATTTAGCCATGCAAGCCTATTGTGTATTGTAAAGAACAACACTTGCATGCATTGGCTACCCAAAAAGCCCCCCTCCACCCGGTTTTTGATGAGAAAACCATCATTGGTTTTTCATCCAATTTTACCTAATATTACACTAAAATGTGTTAGTGATTAATTTCATTCATTCAATCATCCAAAATTAGTATTCTAGAGAGATAAAAAACTCTCTACTTCTCCCTCCAAAATACCGAAATATATAAGTGTTTTATAAATATTTTGGTTCAATTTTCTACCTAATTAATATTATACTAGTATTTATAATATTAATTTGTATTAAGAGATAGCCTTGGGTATAAAGCTTAGGGAGAGATCCTATACTTGGATCTTTGTTCTTCCATAAGGAAAAGCTCAAGAACAAGAGAGAAAGGTGATCTCTCTTGTGCCCATTAAACCGAAATCATCAAAGTAAGGACATGATTTCTCCTCTATTTTATTATTGTTTGCATGCATAAAATCCACATTTAATTTTATGACAAATTAATTTCGACATATATGAGTATGTTAGTATGTATATGAATCTACATTTCCTTCAATTGGTATCAGAGCCACGGTTGTTTGCATGCAAATTGGTTAAAAGTTTTTCCGAGTTATAAGAATAACAAATAAAACTTGTAAAATTTGTGTTATTATGATATATCACGAAATTAAACCATGCATGTTAATATTTCTGGTCCTAAAAAGTTTTAGGATATTTTGGTTAATTTTTCGGATTTTTATTGTTCATAATTTACAATAATGGCATTTAAATGTGATTTTATGAGTAAAAATGTCATTTTTGGTCTAAAATTAGCTATACTTCGAATTTTCCATTGATTTTTGGATATGTTGTCACATATATTATTTTGAGATAACCTGTAAATTTTCATAATTTTTGGACTTGTTATGCTCGAAAAATGAATTTTTCATTATTAAATTCGGATTTAGGTGAAAAATAGGTTAATATGAGTTAAATTTCGAATCTGGTCATAGAAAATTAATATGTTGTCACATGCAATTTTACAAGATGTGTGTAAAATAATTGGCTATAAAGAAGTCTTTTTGCATGATTTATGGATTTTTGAAGAAAAATAGCATAAATAGTGACATTATTAGTCGAAAATTAATAAAACATAATCTATGACTTAGGAAAAACGTCTAATGTTGCATTTTATTATATTTTTCAGATCTAAAATTGAAAAGTTAGTGAAAATAATTTTTCCATGTTTTTATGATTATTTTATTAAAAATCGATAAACCGCAACATTGTTTTTCCGGTAAATTTTCAAAATTTTTAACCTAAGATTTTGAACATTATGAGTGTCATGGAAATTTTCCAGAATGTTCATGAGTTTAAAATTTCAAATTTTGAATTTATTTGAAATTTTGTGATTTATTTGAAGTTTAATAGCTTATTTTTGTAATTTTTGGTCCATTTATGAACAATTTTATAAAATATGGGTTAATTATGGTCAAATTATTAGTGAAGACTAAATTTTGAGTCCTAAGAGGTTAGGGTAATTAACTTATGCATAAATATGAGTTTATGCATTTTTGTGATTATAAAATGTTGAAATCACGCAAACCGCAAAAAAACCGAGTAATATGCGATATTGGCTAATTAAAAGGCGATTTAGCATAAAATTGAGCATGTTCTTACATATTATAATGCTGCATTTTCTTTATGATTGTCATAATTTTAATTTATGTAATTTTTGAATTATGTAATTTTACTTAGTATGGCCTTAGATTTTAATTGGTATTTCCGAAATGTATGGGAATATCGATTCGGTTGTAATTTTTATTGTGATCTCGTATCACCGTTTTGTAATTTAATAGATTTATTTTATTTTAGTTACAAATGTATAATAGGAAATTATGTAATTTATTATGTAATTTTATTCATTCGGAGTTCCCAAAGACGGATTTCTTCAAGAATGACGATACATAAAGACGGTGTTACCTCGAGATGCGTGCCACAACCGAAGTTCAAGGGACCAATGGAGTTGGTTTCCGAATATGTAATAGTTAAATAGTTTTTCTATTTTAGGAAAGGCCATACTAGGATTTATTTATCTTTATGCTTGCATTTTATTTTATGTCACATGCATCGCTAAATCGCCATAACTAAAACATGCATTTTTATCTTATCGAGTTTACCGACCGTGTCAATTCAAATTATCGTAGTTCACCGCTTTAGTTCACTTAAAACGTGATAGATAATAAATTGGCATGACCTCTCGCTAAAACAATTAATTGAGACATAGCCTTACCAAATAGTAGAAACCATGAAAACCTATTTCGCGAGGGAGTGCACTCGGCTACCCCGGGTACAAACCTTGTTACGTAGGGGAAGTGGGTGATGAATGTTAATCCACCGAATTCATGTTGATAAGGGATGTATCGGCTACCCCGTGCCCAAGTTGATGTGGGTTTGGATAATGGACACATTTATTCGAAATTTGGATTGAACTCAACAAAAGTAATTGATAAGGGTTGCATCGGCTACCCCGTGCCCTTGTTGATGTGTTTTGGGCTATAGATAAACATTAGAGTAATTTTATCGACCAAGAGTTCTAAAAGTAGAATCGATTAAAAGGTTAATCCACCGAGTTATATTGATAAAGGTTGCATCGGCTACCCCGTGCCTAAGTCGATATGAATTTGGGTCTTGGAATCATTTATCTAGTTGGGTAGAGGTCACTAGAAAAATGCTTAAAACTTGTTTAAATCATACATTTTTACGAGTATTATTAAAACGACAATTGTTTTATTCCTTATATTTTGTTTTGTAGACCACTTCTTTTTCATAACAAATGGCAACACCAACACCAACTCCTAATGCTACACCTCTCGCTAGTTCATCTTGGCTCCGATCCTTTATGGATCGATGTAAACTTGAAAAGAATGGGTCAAATTTCTCCGAATGGGATGCCCAACTCAAATTAGCCGCCGAAGGTGACGACAAGCTTCGTTACCTTACCGAGGCCTCTCCACCCGAACCTTCCACTAGGTCCACCGCGGCCACTAGGGAAGCATATGAGGCTTACCAAAAGGAGTCCGCCGCAATGAAAAATGTCTTAATATTTGCGATGGAGGCGGACCTCCAAAGGAGAGCCTTTAAAATGGGCAATGCTAATGAGATTTACTCCAAACTTGTGACCATGTTTTCACAAACTCCGCGGATCGTCCAATATGAGGCGGCCGCGGCATTCTTTGATCTCGACTTCAAAGAAGGCCAAAAGGTTAGCCCTCATGTGCTCAAACTCATGGAGCTTGTCGAGACCTTGAAAATTCAAAAGGTTGAAATCCCCAAAGAACTCATCGTAGATAGGATTCTACACTCCTTGTCCAAAGTCAAGGCATATGTGCAATTCCGGGTGAATTTCAACATGCAAGACAAGGATGTGTCTCTTGAGGAGTTGCACAAGTTACTTGTGCAAGCCGAGAGGGACATGGGGTTAAATGTGAACCCTCCCAAGGATGTGCTTAACATAAGCACTAAGAGTAAGGGGAAATTCAAGAAGAGTGGAAGGAAGGGTAAAAAGCAAGCTCCCTCATTCACCAAAGCTAAGTCTTGTGAAGCTAGCACATCCAAAGTCAAGAAGGGTCCTCTTGATAAATGCCATTATTGTAATGGCATGGGTCATTGGAAAAGAAATTGTTCCAAATACCTTGGTGATATCAAAGCTGGAAAGATCACTCCAGTAGGTAAATGACTAACCTTCTTTTATGTTTCTAATTCAACTATGGTATTATGATGCAAAGTTGTGATAATGTATCTCCCTTTTTATTGTAAATAGGGCCTCCACCAAGCAAAGACAAAGGAAAGGAAAAGCAAGCATAAGAAACCATGGAGAAGCTAAGGATAGCTTTTATGGAGCTTTGCTTTTCATTGTCTTATTTAAAGTTATGTTTTGGATTTTAGAACTTTAAGTTTCCGTGTTCGACATGGAAAAGTATTTTGGATAATGGTTTGTATTTTGGATGATGGTGACTTGGTTTGCAACCCAAGTCACCCGTTTTATCATTTATCCTTTATGTTCTAAATTTTCATCTTTAAATGCTTGCTCTTAGGAACATAAGATTATTCACTTAAAGTGATCTAATAGACAAATATAATGACGGGTTTCATTATATGTCCACATGCTTAAGGCTTGTGTATGATCATTTATGAAGCGATTTTGAGTCTATGAACTCTCTTAAAGGAATGTCAATCACCAAGAACACATATGAAATCAATAACTATTAGTCTATCTATGAGATAGTTCTCCTTATACTTCAACATCATTAATTTGTGTCTCATATGCTATCTTTGAATGTTTAGTGTATTTATTCTAAAGATAGAGTGGGAGAAAAATGAGGACACAACACACAAGGCAAGATAAAATTGTGTACTTGTGTAAATGAAGATCTACGCAAGAGAAAATGATTTGAATGAAGGTATATCTATTTACATAGTATGCCGAATAGATGAGATCTATGGTCTCAAGTTAATTCTATATGACTAAAGAGACCAAGTGTAGTTAACATAAGAGTATATTCTCAAGATAACTACACGAGGAGACCAAAAGAAAGTTTTGGAAGAAAATGACTAATGTAAAGTCTAAACAAGTTTTTGACTAAGTTTATGAAGCATTTGACCAATAGTTTCAACCTTGAGATTTACTTAAGAGCCTAAATGAATCATAGTAACATACTAGTTATGATCGAGTTGCAAAGATTGATATACCGATGTCTTCAATGGCCAAAGTTTTAACCATGCAAATGTCATTACTTAACCTCACTATGAAATGGTTAAACCTCCTTCCAAAAGGGTATTTGCGAAGGACGTATTCTAGATATTGTTTATACTTGAATAATGACATTGCTACACATCATTATGACATGAGTGTGTTGGAGATTTAAAATCTCTTTCCGTAAGGTTAAGATGAGACCACTTCAAAATAGGTATTTTGAAAGGATATGATGGGAACATATATGGTTTTATCCTAATAACTTGGCAATACAATTTATATTCAATTCTTGATAAATTTCGATTAAGAAGTCAATTTCGAAATGTGCAGAATTGAGTGGGAGTTAAGAAATTCTCATGTGAAGACATGGAATTTAGTGGGAGCTATCATCCTTTGAATGTTTACAACTCATCACTCATTAAAGAATGACGAGCTAATACCTTCTTTCATAAAGAAGCATTTGAGTTTTCAATTCTGGATGAAAATGGACAATGATGAATCCAACTACATCAAGGGATGTTGGATTAGTATTAAGAGATACACATCGTATCAACATTCACATAGGTTATTCATGTAGATGAAAATGGAATTGCCATTAGCAGTCATGGTCGTTCATTGAACCTATGAACAGTTGATCTCATGATTATTAGTAACTAATGTTTCCGCCATTAGAATAATCATGTACATGTCCAATTATGAATCATATGCATAAGAGCATGATGATGGATGGTAAGCCATAATAGAAACGTCATGTATTCTCAAGAAGAATCCGATGAACGATTTCGGTGCTTGACGGAATGTTCCATTGTGTGTTAAGAGGTTACACATATTGTAGAAAATCCGAGCACATATAAGGATTTATGAGAATCCCAAATCTTTCAAGCCTAGAAAGAGAAATGAGAAGTTTTTGGAAAGATGCTTGGTTGAATAAGAGGTTATTCAAGATAATCTTTCCTGGTTAAGCTAGGACTTGTGAGAAGTACTAAGCTAATAATCTTGACAAATTGTTACAAGATTCTACAAAACATATACCTAGTGCATTGTGTGTGGATGGAATACTTGATCAGTACAGGTTATATTATTCATCACAAATTCGTTCGTTATGTGATAATCGATAAGAACGTTCTTTCAAGTTAAAGAACCGAAACCGTGTACCGTGAGGACATAAAAGCAGGCCGCGTCACTCCTGTTGGTATGTCATCTTATATTCATATGATTGAGATAACCATGCAAGTTTCGGAACCTGGGTACTTGATACTGATTGTGGTTCTCATCTGTGTAATCATTTGCAGGGCCTAAAAAATATCACACCCCTCGCAAAGGGTGATGTGGACCTGCGAGTCAGGAATGGAGCAAGAGTTGCTGCAGTCTCAATGGGAACATACGTAATCCAGCTCCCGAGTGGTTTTGAGTTATATTTATATAACTGTTACTATGTACCCAGTTTATCTAAGAATATTATTTCTGTTTCCGTACTTGATAAAGACGGTTTTTCATTTTCAATAAAGGACAATAACTGTATTTCTCTTTTAATGAAATGGTTTCTGGCAAAGCAGTTTCCATGAATGGAATTTATATCTTAGATCAAACCACAAATATATTACATGTGAATAATAAGAAATTAAAGGTTGGTGACAAAGATCAAACTTATCTATGGCATTGTCGAATGGGACACATAAATGAAAAACGTGTAAAGAAACTCATTGAGAGTGGGACTATCTCCACATTTAATTTCTCATCTTTTGGCACGTGTGAATCATGTCTTATCGGCAAAATGACTCGAATTTCCTTCAAATGTGTTGGAATGCGCGCTAATGACCTATTAGGACTCATACATACTGATGTATGTGGAACTATGTCAATCACCGTAAGAAACGGCTATAGATATTTTATCACTTTCACGGATGATTTGAGTAGATACGGATATGTCTACTTAATGAAGCATAAAAGTGAGTCATTTGAAAAATTCAAGGAATACCAGAATAAGGTTGAGAACCAACTGGGAAGAAAGGTTAAAGCACTCCGTTCAGATCGTGGTGGCGAATATCTTTCAAATGAGTTTGATCAACACCTTAAAGACTGTGGAATAGTTTTACAGTTAACTCCACCTGGAACACCTCAATTAAATGGTGTGTCCGAACGGAGAAATCGAACACTACTTGATATGGTTCGATCCATGATGAGTCACACGGTAGTACCTGATTCATTATAGGGTTTTTCTCTTTTTTCAGCTGCTCTTATACTTAACCGAAGTCCGTCTAAAGCTGTCGACAAGACTCCGTATGAAATATGGAAGGGAACGGTCCCTAAGTTGTCCTTTATTCGAGTTTGGGGCTGCGAGGCTTATGTCAAGTGGAGACACGCGGATAAGCTCGGCCCGCGATCGGTCAAGACATACTTTATTGGTTATCCAAAAAAAAATGTTTGGTCATTACTTCTATTCGCCTACCGAACATCGAGTTTTTGTTGCGTCTAGTGCAAAGTTCTTAGAGAAAGAATTTCTCGAGAACAAGTCAAGTAATAGAACCTTCGAGCTGTCGGAGATTTAAGAACCAACAACCGAGGAACATATGGAGGAAGATGTTCCTTCAACTAATGATACGGTTAACATTCCTCAGGAACCTAGGAGGTCGGGTAGAGTCTCTAATCCTCCAGACAGATACATTGGTATGGTCGAGGAAAATGACGTTATGCTCCTAGAGAGTAATGAACCCGCTACCTATAAAGGTGCCATGACCTGTTATGACTCTAAGCTATGGCTTGAAGCCATGCGATCCGAGATGGACTCCATGTATGAGAATGACGTATGGGATCTTGTTGATTTACCTAACAAGGTACGACCTCTTCAGTGCAAATGGCTTTACAAAATAAAGCATTCTGTAGAAGGGCAACCAGATACCTATAAGGCACTACTAGTGGCAAAAGGTTTCACTCAAGTGCACGGATTGCATTATGATGAAATTTTTGCACCCGTAGTTATGCTGCATTCCATTCGGATAATCTTAGCGATTGCCGCTTTTCATGACTATGAAATTTGGCAGATGGATGTGAAAACCGCCTTCTTAAACGGTTATTTGGAGGAGGAATTGTACATGGTACAATCCGAAGGTTTCTTAGATCCTGAAAATCCTAAGAAAGTGTGCAAGCTTAAACGTTCCATTTATGGACTTAAGCAAGTTTCTCGGAGTTAGAATCATCGTTTCGACCAGGTGATAAAAGAGTATGGTTTCACTCGATCGGTCGAGGAACCATGCTTATATGTCAAGTCGAGTGGGAGCAAGATTGTTTTCTTGATATTGTATGTCGATGACATACTCTTTATTGGGAATGACATTCCTCTCTTATCTTCGGTAAAAGGATGGTTGAAGAACCATTTCCAGATGAAATATCTTGGTGAGGCACAACGCATATTGGGAATCCGTATCTATCGAGATAGATCACGACGGATGTTATCACTGAGTCAGGAGTCTTATTTAGATAAGATTCTTGAAAGGTTCAGCATGACTAACTCCAAGAAGGGGAACCTTCCAATGACTTCTGGGATGCATTTGAGCAAGTCTCAGTCACCCAAGACACTTGAAGGGGTTGAACGCATGAGTCGCATTCCTTATGCATCAGCCATAGGATTAATCATGTATGCCATGATATGCACACGTCCAGACGTGGCATATGCATTGAGTATGACGAGTCGGTACCAAGGCAATCCAGGTGAAACACACTGGATGGCTGTTAAAAACATCCTTAAGTACCTACGGAGAACTAAGGATTGGGCATTGACGTATGGAGGAGATACTAAACTATGTGCAATCGGTTACGCAGATGCTATCTTCCAAACAGATCGAGATGATTCGAAATCTCAGTCTGGATTTGTCTTTACTCTTAATGGTGCTGCGGTCAGCTGGAAGAGTTCCAAATAGGGAGTTGTAGCAGATTCTACTACTAAATCCGAGTACTATGCCGCTTCAGAAGCAGCAAAGGAAGCTATATCGATGCGTCAATTCTTACAAGGACTAACCATAGTTCCTAGTTCGAATGACCCAATCACCATCTATTGTGACAATAGAGGTGCCATTTTCCAGGCCAAGGAGCCTAAGTCTAGAAACAAGTCTAGACATGTACATCGGAAGGCTCACCTGATCCGTGATTACGTGGAGCAAGAGGAGATAGTGATTGACAAGATTGCTTCGGATGACAACATCGCGGATCCTCTCACTAAACCATTGAAATATGATAAGCATGAAGGGCACGTTATTTCCATGGGAATTAAACGTGTTCCTGAGTTGTACTAGTTGCTTATGGATTCGATACATTTTCTTTTTTCATATGCTATTTATAACTTCATCGTATTATTTCATATTTTGTTTTTCATGTGGATTGTACGACAACATTGAACGCCACAAAGTGAACTGAATTACATTATATTTGTTTTGGTCCGTAATCGCCTACATGAGCTGATAACTCTGGCTATTATTTTGTGAAGTTGATTGATGGTGGGTTCAACGAGCCATAAGTCAAACGGTTGGCTGATCGATCATAGATGCGAGTTATAACGATACCTCGTAGGACATTGTGACAACGTAATGGAGTCCTAAATGTTTAAAAACATTCGGTGTCAGGTCGTGGATTGGACGTCCATTGTGTTCCTAGAGTCGATTCTTTTGACTATCGACTATCTCTTGAGATTAAGGCAGTTTTTGGGTGACTTTGGTTACTTTCTCATGGTCGACCGTAACAGCAGGCTAAGCAGATTTTTACTGGGTCATTTCATACTGTGCTTATATCTACAGGATTCGAGTTGAAGAAAATATCCAACCTTTATCAGGTTTAGTCATTTCTCAGGGCCACTCGAGGAGTTGTAACTGAAATGCATGGCCATGCTCGAATGATGATTCGTTTATCAGTTAAGTTACTCTCTAGTCGGGAAAACCACTCTTAATATTGATCACTTATAAAATACGACCTTTGTGAATACTGATTTTGCAAATTGTTTTACATTGAGTGAGAGAAATTAAAGATATGAGAATCGGTTATCGCACATACACTTGTGAGGACAAGTGGGAGATTGTTGGAGCTAGTGTCCTCCACAGTTAGTGTGATAACGTGTATAAATCTCTTATAGGTTCACAAGGTATACTTAGTATTTTATCAGTTGATTAACATTTACTAATAACGGTTGTCTTGCTAGAAGTTTGACGTTATTATCATTCTAATGGCGGTGATCAACTGGTCCCTAAAAGTCACACTTAAAAGAAAAACTGATAACACTATATTTTACCCATTTTCGGCCCATATTTTATCTCTTATTTGATCAATTAAATAACTCGATTAAGTTTTATTTAATCGTTTTAGAATAAAATAGAATATTAATTACGTTATGTTAATTTAAGCTACTTTTTGGAATTTTGGAATTTGTTCTCGTATTTTTGTTATATAAGTACCTAGTTACTTAAAAACAAGTAAATGAGACAGGTTGAGACGAACTTAAATATTGGATATTGTGTAAGAAAAGTCAAAGTGGCCTTTTAACTTTACCAAAATCACACACTACTTGCTCCCTTGTCCCTGCTTCTTCGTATTCCTGCATTTCCATTCAACAAAGGTAATTTTCAATTAAATCATCATGGCCCACCATAAATACCATCTACCATTAACCCATCCTCATTCACCTTATAGATTGCCATCATCATTCATTTACATCATCAACACAGCTTCCATCATCCACAATTGACCCATCATCATTGTCACCTTCTTCGTCAGAAAAACCCGACATCGGCATTCGTCTACCGCAACCCAGTTTCAACTGTTGGAAGTGTTGCTTCAAAAGAAGCTCTTATTATCCCACATTGGTTGAATAATCATTGGGATTGTTGGAATGAAGTGTTGGAATTCTATGTGGTTTTTGCAAAATTTCCAAGTCTGATAGTTCAGTCTTCTATGCTGACTATTGCGGTTTTCCCATTCGGATTACTCAGTCTTCTAAACCGAGTGTTGCCTTCTCCATGCTAATTGTGCGGTTTTCCAAAAAACAATTTACAAGACGATATTTAATACGCCTCTAAAATCCTTCCTTATGTACCTATAAATACTACCTATTTTGTCATTCCAAAAACACACAACACATTCTCCCATCTACTCCTTCTCTAATATATTTCATTCATAGCTGATTTTGGCAACGTTCTGTTAGTAATTCTCAATCTGAGTCTTTGTCGTACACCTTAGACTCGGAAGTCGTGTAACCCTTGTTGGAGCTAGTGTCCTCCACAGTTAGTGTGATAACGTGTATAAATCTCTTATAGGTTCATAAGGTATACTTAGTATTTTATCAGTTGATTAACGTTTACTAATAACGGTTGACTTGCTAGAAGTTTGACGTTATTATCATTCTGATGGCGGTGATCAACTGGTCCCTAAAACTCACACCTAAAGGATGTGTTTGAGAGATATGATTATATGAAAATATAATCACATTGATGCCTTATATGACTAAAAGGTTAGTCCATGTATTTGACTAAAAGGTTAGTTAATGTGATGATGAGTCGATTATTTAATACAATTAAATAATATCAGCTGAGACGAATTAATTACTAATTCGTAAATTGAATATAAACTGTTATATTTAATTAATGTATATAATGTTATCTTAAACGAATTAAGATGTTAATTCGTAATTAAACATAAACAGTTATATTTAATTAGCAAATTATAAATATGCGATATTTATAGTTAATGTATATATTATACGAAATTGTCATAATAAATGTTGACAGACCGGTATTAATAAATCGACTACAAATTATTATGTGTGGACTTATTAATACATGACGACATAAATGACAATTGATAATTATACACATTTTATACAATTTGATAACAACCTAAAAATAAGAAGATTTTTCTCCTTATTTTTGGTTGGTTACATGGTTTTGAAAAAAAAAAAGAAAAGATCTTCCCCCTCTTTTCTTTCCTCTTGGACGGTTAAAAGGAGATAAGGGGAGGATCATTTCTTCACTTGTTTTTGACCTAAAAAAAACTCTCATCACAAAACTCTAAAAATATCATTTAGAAATTAGGGTTCTTTTTCTAGCAAAAAGGGGCATTTTCTCGGAGCATCTTGGGTGCAACGATTAGGAGAATATCGATCTCGATGTTTGTTCTTAGGCCAAATTGCTAGGACCGAAGGTTAATTCTAATCTCTTTTCTTTTGTTTATGCAATTCGTTTATGACTCGTAATTTCATATTTCATAATTTTGTTATAATCCGAAATTTTCTTGATGAAATATACCGATATTTCCCACAACCCTGAGAAGTTGGTTGCTAAGAGGCCGTGTGTATCGAGCGGGGCAAATTCAACTTTAGGGCAGTGATTCTATCACGCCACGACATCTTTCTCTTCAATTTCTGTAAGTTTATCTGTTCATTGTTCGTCTAATAGTCATACCGCCTACAGTCTAAAGTTGAATTTTAAAAAAAATTCTTGCTCGTTAAATTTTTATTTAAGGTGATATGGCTATGTCTATTTTTGTTGATTCGTCACCAAAATTGAATTTTTTTTTTCTTTCTGGTACGACAATCAGTAGCAATCAGTAGCTATATACATTTTTTTGTTGCAATTTTAATAGTGACAAATTGGCGTATATATACTGATGTCACTTAGTGCTTGGGCTTGTGGTCTTGTAACTCATACATATGGAGTTGTTATTTTATCTTTTTTTAACAACTAAAGAGATCATATGAATGAGCTTGTCCTTATGTTAATACCACTTATGATTTATTTTATGAAAAAATCAGGTTGCATTGGTTGCTAATACGGAATACTTATTTAATGAAACATGTATGCATAGTAGAATTACCAGCTTGTTTCCTTTTATTTCACATCCTGTCTTCTAGTCTTTGGTTTTGGGGGTATGGAGTTTTTACGCGGTCAATTATAAAATGGTTATTATTTTGTTGTTATGTCGAACAAATACATGGTTACAATAAATTTTTATATATAGCATGTGTAATGTTACGACCGAGAATATTTTAGATAATTTAATTATTTTACGACAATTTTCGTCGCTACTACCTTGCAAATGATTTTATCTTGCTTATAGTAAATTGGAAGGTGAAAATGAAGTAATTTTGTATGGTCGTATACTTTTTAGATACCTGAATACTCATATTAGCGAAAAGTGAACAGTCAGTATCAAGTTTAATGGACATTAAGTGGTTCATATGAGATGAATACAATGCGTTGATAAGCCGAGTGATTATAAGTTCATTAATTTATTTATTTATTAATTTATTTTATTTTTAAAAAAATGGGATTTTTTTTTTGTGAGGAAATTATTTTGTATTAATTTGTAATGAGTTATTTTTATCCTGACCTTTAATAAGTTGTGACTGTTTGGGATAAGAGCATGCTTATTATATGAGGAGCATTTAATAGTTTCTTTATTGTATAATATGATTGATTAGATCAATGTATTCGTGACGTTTGTGTTTATTGTGTTGAGTTATGTTATCACTTATGTATGACGTGACAACATGTGGGGGAAGTAGTATAATTCGAGCAAATATTGAAAGTTGTGTTTTCTCTCTAAGTTATGAAAAATGTTTCCCTTTTGTACTTGGAAATATATGGAGTGTGTTAAAGGAAAATATTGTATGTTTGTGCAATACAAAACTGATCTAAAATAATTTGTTATGAATAGTAGGTTATGACAAAGTATAATTTGGCATCTTGGTTTATGATGTTAATAAGTTCCTATACGACAATATTGATGTTTGATGACATGTTTCAGAAAGGGTGATTTTTGTTTATCATCTTATGTCATCTTGAATGTTAGCCTTGAGCATATAATATCGACCATTATCGCTTAGTTAAGACTTTGAGTAAGTTGTGGATTGTGGGGGCGTCTAGTGAAGGTATGACTACCATAGACTCTGTCGCATTTTATTTGAGTTTCAGTGTTAGAAGTGATGATAATGGCAATTACATGGGATTGATTGATAGTTGTGAATACTCTGATATTGGGATTGTATAAACTTGTTTCTCCGTTTATGAAATTTATGAATGGTTGGTTGGCAATAAATGTGTTCGAGTAATTACTTGTATTTGGTTTAAGTGCTTATATTAAACCAAGAAAAAGGTAAAAGACGCATGAACTGTATATATTGTAGACAAGAATAATTAGGCAACTAATTATTCTCCTAGTATTTTGCTAACAAATCAATTGTGTATATCTTTAGCTTAATTATCTCCTTATTTGTAGAGCTACCTTAACCCCTTTCCCACTCTAGCTATGCATATATATAGCCTTGTACTACAACATTTGTAATTATCCTTTTATATAATATAATTCATATAATTTACATGGTATCAGGAAGGTTCAATCCTACCTCCTAAAAACCCTAAAAACAAATCCCGCCCTCCACCCTCTTCCTCGCCTTGATCGATAATGCCAGGCTCCACAATCCCAAATCCCAACGACCCAAAAAATACATTCATCATCCTTAATGTGCATTCCATCGTCAAATTTGATGGTTCTAACTATCGTCAATGGCGTATTCAAATTGAAACGCTATTCGATGGTTACGGACTAGCCTCTTTCATCGATGGAACTGCACCTCCACCAAAAATAGTGGCTGCTACCGCTGATAAACCTACCTCCTCTTCTAACCTTGCGTTCGACTCATGGTATCGGCAAGACAAGTTGCTATTCTCCGCCGTGGCTAGCACCCTTACCTCCGATGTTTCTCCTCTTCTCAACCGCCTCACCACGACTCGGAAAGCCTGGGATGTACTCGCTGCATCTTACGCTCGCCCTTCTCGTGGCCACATAAAACAACTTCGCCATAAATTAAAACATACTACCAAAGGCTCTTCCTCTATCATTGATTACATGAATCGTATCAAAACCACAGTCGATGATTTAGCCCTTTTAGGCACTGTCCTGTCCAATGAAGATGTTACTGATCAAGTTCTTGAAGGACTTGACGCTAATTACCAATCCGTTATTGACGCTGTCAATAATTGTAACACCCCTATCTCATTCCCTGAACTTCTCGAAAAGTTAATTAATCGAGAATTAACCATTGCCCAAACCACTCCTCGTCCCACTGCCTCCCTTGATTTTCCCGCTGTCGCCCATCCCACCTATACCCGTCACACCACTGCATACACTCGTCCCAACCATTCCGCTGCCCCCTCCACTAACACTCAACCTCCTGTGTCGAACCAAAACCCTCGTAACCCATTTAAAGGCAAATGTCAATGGTGTCACACTCAAGGTCATACCCTTGCCTACTGTCCCATTTTGAAAGGCATGTACTCTGAAATTAAAGTCCCTCCCTATACCCGTACACCCACCTCCTCTGCTCAGGCCAATCCCACGGTTCTTACACAGCAAATCCCCTCCCCGTGGCTCTTAGATAGTGGCGCGTCGCATCATGTTACCTCGGACCTCGACAATTTGGCGCTTCACCAACCTTACGATGGTACCGATGAAATAGTCATAGGCGATGGCTCGGGTCTTCAAATTCTTCATACTAGTTCCACTTCCCTCTCTTACTTTAAACTCCATAATATTTTTCATGTTCCTTCTATGCACAAGAATATTATCTCGGTCTCAAAATTCTGTTTCGATAATAATGTCACAATTGATTTTTGTTCTTCTTCTTTTGTTGTGAAGGATCTTAAAAGTGGAGCTGTCTTGCACACGGGACCAGCAAAGGATGGATTCTATTATTGGCCAGTGTCGTCTCCGCCGCAAGCCCCGCAAGCCCACGCCACTAGCCTTGCTACGTCTGATTTGCACCATAGATTTGGCCATCCCCATTTTTCAATTTTAAAGCATATTGTTTCCTGTTATGATTCAAAAACTATTATATCCCATAAAGATTGTTCGTCTTGTCATTTATATAAGAGTCATAAATTACCGTTCAAAACTTCATCGCTTAAATCCACATCACCACTCGAGATTATTTTTAGCGACCTATGGTCATCACCAGTTAATTCTATTAATAACTTTAAATATTACGTCATATTCGTTGATCATTTCACAAAATCTACGTGGCTATTTCCTCTAAATAAAAAGTCCGACACACTCCACATTTTTAACATTTAAGTCCCTTGTTGAGAAACAATTTTCTCGACCCATATTAATTTTTTATTCCGACAATGGAGGAGAATTTGAGAAATTAAAACCCGACCTTGCTAAATTTGGAATTCAACATCTCACTTCTCCCCCTCACACCCCGGAACACAATGGCTTTGCGGAACGACGACACCGGCACATCGTAGACACCGGCCTTGCTCTTCTCGCGCACGCCTCCATGCCTCTTCCGTATTGGTCATATGGTTTTCAAATAGCTACATATCTAATAAATAGAATGCCCACACCAACTCTCAACAATGTATCACCCTATTTCCGTCTTTTTCATCAACATCCCAAATATGCCAATTTCCATAACTTTGGTAGCCTTTGTTTCCCTTGGCTACGTCCATACACCCATCACAAACTTGAAGCCCGGTCTCTCGCCTGTGTTTTCATCGGTTACTCACCGTCCCAACACTCCTACCTTTGTCTTGACCCGTCTACAAATCGGGTATATAGTTCTCGACATGTCCGATTTGTCGACACCACTTACCCATTTGCCAGTAACCCCACTTCCGCTGCTCCCCTCCCCACGTCCCTTGAATGGTGCAACATAACCATTCCCCTCCTCTCCCCTTCCCCGCAACCACCTCCTGCCACACCTACACCACCTGTCGAACCCACTACCCCTACCCCAGCCTCACCCTCCTCTACACCCAACTCCCATGTTATCACACAACCCGTGTCCCCAACCAACTCCCCTGTCACGTCCCCTGATGCTTCACCCTCGCCCTCACCACCACCACCACCACCGCCACCGCCCCCTCCTCACTCCCACGGCACCAGAGCTTCTCACAACATCTTCAAACCAATCGACAAACTCAATTTGACCGCTCAACTTCGCTCCCCTGAACCAACCACCGCCAAACAGGCCCTGCTTGATCCCACCTGGCGTTCTGCCATGGAAACGCAGTTCAACGCCCTCCAAAACAACCAAACCTGGTAACTTGTTCCCCCTTCACCCTCCCAAAATATTGTCGGGTGTAAATGGGTTTTCCGAACCAAATATAAACCCGATGGCACCATTGACAAACATAAGGCCCGTCTCGTTGCCAAAGGCTTTCACCAACGCCCTGGACTCGATTATTCGGAAACCTTTAGCCCCGTAGTCAAACCTGTCACGGCCTGTTTGCTTCTTAGTCTTGTCGTTACCAATGGGTGGTCGCTCCGTCAACTCGACATTAATGATGTCTTTCTCCAAGGTAGCCTAACCGATACCGTCTACATGGCTCAACCACAAGGTTTTGTTGACCCGGACAAACCAACTCATGTGTGTAAATTACGCAAGGCTCTATACGGATTGCAACAGGCCCTACGAGCCTGGTATAATGAATTGCGCTCGTATATGCTCAACGCTGGTTTCACAAACTCCATCTGTGACACCTCGCTATTTATTCTTCCTGGCACTAACCCGCTATACATTCTTGTGTATGTTGATGATATCATTGTTACAGGTGCTTGCTCATCTACAGTTGCTTCCTTCATCGCTGCACTCTCGGCCAGATTTTCCCTCAAAGATCTCGGTCCCCTTTCATACTTTCTAGGTGTTGAAGTGCAACCGTGTTCGCGAGGCCTATTTCTCAATCAACAAAAATATACACTTGATTTATTAGCCCGTGCCAAGATGTCTGATGCTAAGTCTGCCACGACTCCAATGGATACCTCGACTACTCTCAGTCTTGGTGACGGACCAGCCTATAATGACCCTACGCAGTATCGAACTTTGGTTGGCGGTCTTCAATACTTGTCGCTCACCAGACCAGATATTGCTTATGCCGTAAACAAGCTCTCTCAATTTATGCACTCTCCTACGGTTTGTCACTGGGCTGCTCTAAAGCGACTTTTGTGCTATCTTGTTGGTACACCTGCCCATGGTATATCTATTTTTCGGAATTCACCGGTGAATCTTCACGCCTATTCGGACTCCACTTGGGGTGGTAACCCCAATGATCTCACCTCGACGGCTGCTTATGTCGTGTACTTGGGCCGTAACATTATTTCTTGGAGTTCCAAAAAGCAACGAACAGTGGCTCGCTCCTCAACAGAAGCCGAGTATCGATCAGTGGCAAATGCGACTGCAGAACTCATTTGGCTTACTAATTTGCTCAATGAATTACGTGTACCAGTCACTCTTGCTCCGGTTGTGTATTGCGATAATATTGGCGCCACTAGCTTTAGTGCCAATCCTGTTTTCCATTCCCGTATGAAACATCTCGCTCTTGACTATCATTTTGTTCGGGAAAAAGTGCAAGTTGGTTCCTTGTGTGTTGTACCGATTGCCAACGATGACCAACTTGCTGATGCTCTCACAAAGCCCTTACATCGTCCGCGCTTTCAAATGCTCATGTCCAAGATCGGACTTACCCCAAGGCCGTCCATCTTGCGGGGGGGATGTAGACAAGAATAATTAGGCAACTAATTATTCTCCTAGTATTTTGCTAACAAATCAATTGTGTATATCTTTAGCTTATTTATCTCCTTATTTGTAGAGCTACCTTAACCCCTTTCCCACTCTAGCTATGCATATATATAGCCTTGTACTACAACATTTGTAATTATCCTTTTATATAATACAATTCATATAATTTACATATATTTGGTTATGTTTTACCGATGTTTCTTTACCGGAAGTTGGTAATAATTGGAACACTAATGTATGAGACATTAATTGTAACACCCCCATACTCCAAGTGCCTTACCAGGACCACTCAGGTATGAAGACATTACCATCTCGGTTACCCGAGGCAATGATAATCAAATAAACAATGAAGAAACAACGTTTAAATATAAATACTTAGCGAAGAGTTACAATTCTCAAAACCAAACCAAATGTGTAATACATGTCCTCAAACTGACTGTTCTAACTGAAATGTAAATAACTAATAAGCTATAGCGGAAGACTCCTATCATCATGTCGTGGCAATCCCAGCTATCCCAGTACTCATCTCAATACTCGCTCAATATCTCGCTCACCATCCCCGAATGGATCACCGCAGTTTACAAAACAACACCGGGGTCAGTACTAATCACACAATTCAATATGTACTAACAATAAGATAAAGAGAAACTTTAATCGTCACACACACACAATCACGCCAAATCCAATCATCTCAATCACCGATCGTCCCTTTGGACCAGCCCGCCAGCGATGGGGGACCGCAGCCGTACCCACCAAATCCCCGCTCCACATAGTGAGCGATAACCCTGTCCATGAATGTGCACATCCCTTCTGTGGCGGGTTCCACAGAAGGCGAAACTAGGGCGTGAAGCCACTCCCGCAAGTGACCCCACTCAGCCGAGGCCACGCCTCGCGAACCACGGACAACGATCACAACCACAATCACAATACAATTACTATATCAAACAACCAAACACAACACATCAACCAATATCCCATTATGGGACTAATACTGAGTAGAAAATCCTACCTGGTAAGCACACAATCAGACGGTCTCTCTTGCCGAGTCAAAAAGCTTCCTCTATGAAACCTCCTCCTATCATACGACATATAAATGCTACCGAATCATATACTATACAAAAACCCCCAAATCCCTTAATTAGGGTTTAACCAAAATAAAGGAAATACAATAAAAAGGGTACATATATCTTACCCTCGACGCAAGGAACTCAACGGTATAACCAACGCTAAGAACTGACCTTCCAAACTCCGGGGATTGCTAATTATGCGATTAGGATGAAGAACTTGCTTGCTTTCTCTCTTAAACAGTAATTTAGGTTTTGCAAAGTTGATTTAGAATAATGACGATAAAGCTTATATACCTTAATCGCATAATTAACAAAACCCGAGAAAACTCCCCGTAAAACCGGACACTCGATCGAGTACCCGAGGTACTCGATCGAGTACCCCCTTACTCGATCGAGTACCCTAGTTACTCGATCGAGTACCCAACAGGTCAGAAACTTTTCTAAAACGCCACTTAACCTTACTCGACAGAGTAAGGTCTACTCGATAGAGTACCCCAAGACTTATAAATACGGAGTATTACAGTCTTCCCTCCTTAAAAGGAACTTCGTCCCCGAAGTTCAAACCACTACTAAACAAAGGTACTCCCATACATTCCCGACTCAACAACCAAAACAAAATTCAACATAAAACGTGTTACTAACCCAACTCATCCCGACACACATACCGACACAACATGCAAAAAGGGTATGAAACTCTTAAAAACCGTTCGCGATCATCTCCTACCCCCTAAAAGAAACAAGGTTACGTCCCCGTAACTATACATACCTGATCAAAAAGGAAAGGGTAACGCTCTTTCATAGCCTCCTCTGGCTCCCATGTAGCTTCCTCAGTCTCGTGGTTAGACCAAAGGATCTTGAGCAGAACTGTCTCACCACTCCTAGTCTTTCTAACCTTTCGGTCTAGAATCTACTTAGGCACCTCAAGATATGATAAGGACTCATCTAGCTCTAAGTTCTCGGCCTCTAACACATGTGACGGATCACTCACATACTTCCGCAGCTGCGATACATGAAACATATTATGCACTCTCTCTAATGCAGCTGGTAAAGCCAGACGATATGCAACTTCCCCAACTCGCTCTACGATCTCATAAGGCCCGATAAACTTCTGCCTTAACTTGCCTTTCTTACCAAATCTCATAACCCCACGCATAGGAGACACTTTCAAAAGAACCTTGTCCCCCACTTGAAACTCTATGTCCCTGCGATGTAGATCTGCATAACTCTTTTGCCTATCCTGAGCTGCCCTCATCCGTTCCCTGATCATCTTAATCTGTTCCACCATCTCATGCACCATCTCTGGTCCTAAAACCACTGCCTCAGCACCATCGTCCCAGCAAATTGGACTCCTACTTCTCCTCCCATACAAAGCCTCAAATGGTGCCATACCAATACTAGTGTGATAGCTGTTATTATAAGAAAATTCTATCAAGTCCAACCTCTGTTCCAAGCTACCACCAAAGTCCACCACACAAGCTCGCAACATATCCTCAAGAGTCTTGATTGTTCTCTCAGTCTGTCCGTCTGTCGCAGGATGAAATGCTGTACTCATCTTCAAGGTTATTCCCAACGATTCCTGCAACTCCTTCCAGAACCTCGATATAAACCTCGCATCTCTGTCAGACACTATGTCCTTAGGGACTCCATGTAACTTAAGCACGTTCTTTCGATAGGCCATAGCCAATTGTGCCTTAGTCCATGTATCTTTCATTGGAACAAAGTGAGCTGACTTGGTTAGTCGATCCACTATTACCCAAATCATGTTGTTACCTTGTTGACTCTTTGGTAAACCCACAATGAAATCCATGGAAATGGATTCCCACTTCCACTCAGGTACCTCTAAAGACTGAATCTTCCCTTGTGGTCTTCGCTGTTCCCCTTTTACTCTCTGGCATGTCAAACAACGGGACACAAACTCAACTGTCTCTTTCTTCATCCCAGGCCACCAAAACGTTTTCTTCAAATCCTTGTACAGTTTTTCACCACCCGGATGTACTGAGTATGGTGTACAATGCGCCTCTGTCATGATAGTATTTTTCAACTCTTCATCATTGGGGACACACCACCTACCATCGAACCTCAAACTACCATCTGCATGAATAGAAAATCGGGACGCTGTCCCTTTTTCTACCCCAGCTCTCCACTCCACCATCTTGGGATCCAACGCCTGTTTACCTCGAATGTCATCATAAAACTCAAGATGTATTGTCATATCACCCATGGCGTCTCCTTTCTGCATCATATGTATCCCAAACCTCGCTACCTCATCTCTCAGCCTCATCAAAGATAGAGCTGTACACAGCGAATGTACACTCTTCCTACTCAAAGCATCAGCAACAACATTGGCCTTCCCTTCATGGTAGATGATTTCCATGTCATAATTGCCAATCAACTCCATCCACCTCCTCTGTCTCATGTTCAACTCCTTTTGAGTGAAAATGTACTTGAGACTCTTGTGATCAGAAAATACCTTAAAGATTGCTCCATAAAGGTAATGTCTCCAAATCTTGAGAGCAAACACCACCGCACCCAACTCCAGATCATGAGTAGGGTAGTTCTCCTCATAAGGCTTCAATTGCCTAGAAGCATAGGCAATCACTTTACCGTTCTGCATCAACACACATCCCAACCCATTCTTTGAGGCATCTGTATAAACCTCAAAGTTCTCGATCCTTCAGCAATGCTAAAACAGAGCTGTGGTCAAACGCTCCTTTAATGTTTGGAACGCCGTCTCACAACTCTCATCCCAACGAAACCTGTTCTCTTTCCTCATCAACGCTGTCATAGGTCTAGCTATCTTGGAAAAATCTTTCACGAACCGTCTGTAGTATCCAGCTAAACCCAAGAAACTTCTAACCTCAGCAACATTCTTCGGTGCTTCCTACTTTGTCACTGCCTCAATCTTCGCCGGATCCACAGCTACCCCATCTTTAGAGATCACATGCCCCAGAAAAGCGACTTTCTCTAACCAGAACTCACACTTGGATAGCTTAGCATACAACTCATGGTCCCTCAAAGTTTGCAACACGATCCTTAGATGCTCCTCATATTCCTCCTTAGTCTTAGAATAGACTAAGATATCATCGATAAACACCACTACAAACTTATCCAAAAACGGTCTAAAGATCCTATTCATCAAATCCATAAACACTGTCGGTGCATTAGACAACCCAAACGGCATCACCACATACTCATAATGACCATACCTTGACGTGAAAGCCGTCTTTGGTATGTCCACCTCTCTAATCTTCACCTGATGGTACCCCGACCTCAAATCAATCTTAAAAAAGACTGATGCGCCACTCAACTGATCAAACAGGTCATCTATCCTTGGCAAAGGATTCTTGTTCTTCACCGTCACTCGGTTCAGCTCCCTGTAATCTATGCACAACCTCAAACTCCCATCTTTCTTCTTCACGAAAAGAACTGGTGCTCCCCACGGCGATACACTAGGTCTAATGTATCCCTTCTCTATCAGATCATTCAACTGCTTTCTAAGCTCCTCCATCTCTTTAGGACCCATGCGGTACGGTGCCTTGGAGATTGGCCCCGTCCCTGGTTTCAACTCTACTGTGAAATTTATCTCTCTTCCCGGCGCCAACCCCGGAATCTCCTCTGGGAACACATCCTCGAACTCTCCCACCACTGGTATCTGATCAACGGTCGGACCCTCTATCCGGTCATCTCTCACATGGCACAATATCAAAGGACATCCTTTCCTCAGATATGACTTCAAAGTAACAGCTGCAATCAACTTAACTTTGGGTTTGACTAGAAACCCACGATAAGACACACTAACGCCCTTAGGACCTCTTAAAGACACTTTATTTTGATGACAGTCTATCTTAGCTTTATACTTTCCTAACCAATCCATCCCGACTATCATCTCAAAACCGTCAAAAGGAAACTCTAGCAAGTCTACAGGTAGATCAACTTGCCCAACTATCATAGATACATCTCTAAACAACCTCCCACATGATACAGACTCACCCGAAGGTATAAAAACTTGCTCACTAACAGACTCATATACCCTCAAACCCAACCGCTTAACATGACTCGAAGATACAAGCGACTGAGAAGCCCCAGAATCAAACAAAACAAAGGTATGAACACCATTAACAAGAAAAGTACCGGTGATAACGTGATCATCCTCCTCAGCTGCTTTCTTCTCCATCATGAATAACTTTCCATCGGTCTTGTCCACCTCCCCGGACAAGATCTTGGCCGAGGTGGTCGGCTTAGAACCCGACCCTTGATTGTTGTTGTTGTTCGTCGGTGGTTTCTGATAAGAATTACCGCCGTTGCGGTTGCCTCCACTCGGTAACTCGACTTCCCGGTTTGGCCATGATCCAGCCCGATCCGTTGCTCGCGTAACTCTGCGCAGGTCTCGGAAAGATCCGGTGCACTTGTGCACTCATGTCTCTTGTGGCCTACACCACCACAGCTATAGCAGTCACACCCCAATCGCCACTAACACTTCCCGACCGCGCCCAAAGGAAGCCCCAAAGATCGAACCCACGACCCTTAAGAAAACCCTTAGGATCGATTGTGGTTGCCTTTCTTGTGATTAGATTGGCCACCACCCTCGCTCTCAGACTTCCTCTTTTCACCACCTGACCTCTCCTGAGCCATCTCCACCAACCTCTCAGCTCTCCCAGCCCTCTCATAGGCTTCCTTAACATCAGTAAGGACTCCTACGGGTAACTTATCCATAATCTTAGGGGTCAACCCTCTCTCAAACCTCAGTGCCAAATTCTCTTCACTCAAACCCATATCCTCAAAGATACCTAGACTTATCATTGAATGCTGTAGTACTCGGCCACAGACATCTCAGCGGTCATCTTAAAACTGTCAAACTCTTCTCTCAACTTACTCATCACATGCTCCGGTACAAACTCCTTCCTCACAGCCCTACGAAACTCCTCCCAATGTATAGCAGGTAAGCCTTGGTTTGTATATATCTCCTTAGCACTCACTTTCACTGTATCCCACCACTTGCCAGCTGCCTCCCTCAGATAGAACGCAGCCTGTTCCACTCTCATCTCATCAGGACAGTGAACCAAATCTAATATGTTCTCCATCTCTCTAAGCCAACTATCGAGAAGGTTAGGCTCCCCAACTCCCTTATACTCTTTCGGGTTAAACCTCGCTATATAGAGGCTGATTTTAGAGTGATCAACCTCCTTATCCTTATCCTTATCTTTCCCCACAGTCTTTAAAGCCTCTGTGAGAGCATCCTGATGCTCCAACATCTTAACGATGTCATCTATGTTCATAAGCTCAGCTCTCGCATACAAAGCGGTCTTCTTGGGCGGCATCTTGAAACTATATATAAGAAAGGGTAAACATAAACACACGTACTAAACCTCAAAACACGAAAACACGCTGCCCAGAACCTACTCGATCGAGTTCCCAAACACACTCGATCGAGTAACGGGCTACTCGATCGAGTGCCTAACATACTCGATCGAGTACCCAAACATCAGACCCCAACAGACCTTCTGATCTCTAACATACTCGACCGAGTAGCTAGGCTACTCGATCGAGTGACCCCCTACTCGATCGAGTACCCCTAGTTACTCGATCGAGTACCCAGAAACACGATTCTGGACTCAAAATCATCAAAAACCCACCCGATCGAGTCAGTCCCACTCGATCGAGTCACGCTAACTCAGATACGCTACCCGCATGCTATATCATATGCTAACATGCTAAAACTTTATATAACCACATATTATATCATAACTAAGCATATAATGCTACGCATTCTTTAAATACGATCTCTGAGGATCATTATATCATGCTATTAAATGCCACCTTATAAACATCCAACATGTTATCACTCCAACAACAAGTCTACATATATCATTAATCTTTCTTTCACATCCTCAACCTTCTATTTCAAACATCCAACAATTAACACACTTCATCACATTCTTACACAAGCTAACCAAACAACACATATGACCTTGACATACACCCCCATGTGACCTAGGTTCAAAATTGTAGGGCAAGTTCGCGACTTTAGGACGTCTCCCAAGCCTTTGCATTAGCTCCTACAACTTTTACCCGGGTTCATTTTAATTGACTCCCTATGTTCATTAGGTTCATTGGTTACAGGTTTCGGGATCGTCGCTCTGATACCATTTGTAACACCCCATACTCCAAGTGCCTTACCAGGACCACTCGGGTATGAAGACATTACCATCTCGGTTACCCGAGGCAATGATAATCAAATAAACAATGAAGAAACAACGTTTAAATATAAATACTTAGCGAAGAGTTACAATTCTCAAAACCAAACCAAATGTGTAATACATGTCCTCAAACCGACGTTCTAATCGAAATGTAAATAACTAATAAGCTACGGCGGAAGACTCTATCATCATGTCGTGGCAATCCCGGCTATCCCAGTACTCATCTCAATACCTGCTCAATATCTGCTCACCATCCCGGAATGGATCACCGCAGGTTTACAAAACAACACCGGGGTCGGTACTAATCACACAATTCAATATGTACTAACAATAAGATAAAGCAGACGACTTAATCGTCACACACACAATCACGCCAAATCAATCATCTCAATCACCGATCGTCCCTTTGGACCCATTACGCGCGATGGGGACCGCAGCCGTACCCACCAAATCCCCGCTCCACATAGTGAGCGATAACCCTGTCCATTAATGTGCACATCCTTCTGTGGCGGGTTCCACAGAGGCGAAACTAGGGCGTGAAGCCACTCCCGCAAGTGACCCCACTCGGCCGAGGCCACGCCTCGCGAACCACGAACAACGATCACAACCACAATCACAATACAATTACTATATCAAACAACCAAACACAACACATCAACCAATATCCCATTATGGGACTAATCGAGTAGAAATCCTACCGGTAAGCACACAATCGACGGTCTCTCTTCACGAGTCAAAAAGCTTCCTCTATGAAACCTCCTCCTATCATACGACATATAAATGCTACCGAATCATATACTATACAAAAACCCCCAAATCCCTTAATTAGGGTTTAACCAAAATAAAGGAAATACAATAAAAAGAGTACATAGATCTTACCCTCGACGCAAGGAACTCAACGGTATAACCAACGCTAAGAACTGACCTTCCAAACTCCGGGGATTGCTAATTATGCGATTAGGATGAAGAACTTGCTTGCTTTCTCTCTTAAACAGTAATTTAGGTTTTGCAAAAGTGATTTAGAATAATGACGATAAAGCTTATATACCTTAATCGCATAATTAACAAAACCCGAGAAAACTCCCCGTAAAACCGGACACTCGATCGAGTACCCGAGGTACTCGATCGAGTACCCCCTTACTCGATCGAGTACCCTAGTTACTCGATCGAGTACCCAACAGGTCAGAAACTTTTCTAAAACGCCACTTAACCTTACTCGACAGAGTAAGGTCTACTCGATAGAGTACCCCAAGACTTATAAATACGGAGTATTACATTAATTAAGATGCATACATGGGTTTATACATGACAAAGTGAATTTGGTAGAAAGGTTGTTACATTTATACATATGATGTTTGTATGCGTTATGAGAGATATGATATAGCTCATGTCGTTGTTATAGGTGATGGACACCATGCTTTTTTTTTTTTTTTTTTTTTTGTAAGCTAATCCATAAAAACAATTGTATCTTTGGGAATGAGTTTGCAATTTAATTGAACGTCGAATAATTATGATATTTATTTGACTTTGGAAAACTGTGTCTTTTATAACGCTATATCATGCAAGTTATAGATGCATAGTTGCATTGTTGAATATGTAATGGAGTATGAATATATTGTGAAGAATTTGCAGGATAAAAAGCTGAATGGCTAAGTGGTTGTATTCCTTTGTGGTAATATTTTGACTCCATTAATTGTCATGCATCATAATCTGAAGCATCAGGTTTTTTGGCAGTTTATTAAAAGTGATGGATAATCTGATCGGATAATGTGTTCAGAAAGGTTATGAATTGTAAGTGGATTTTGAGATCTCTTACACAATGTGATATCATGATAGTACGTACGTAAATTGTGAAGAGGATATTGAGATCGGATAATTCACTTGGTACCCTTAAAGTTTGCCACTTTGCACAAAATACCCAAATTTTTGATCCGGAAAACTTAAAGAGGCCAAAACTCGTGTTAACGAACTCAGAAAGTGAAATTTTTTATTTTCAAATCGATCATCTTTCCGAGAACTATGATTTGATAAAACATTTTGACGAGCTTGGAACTCGTGACCAAGAGATATGATCACTCAAAGTTTGTTCGCTCGGAAAAACTTTGACGCACAATAACTCCTAGCAACGGATCCAAATGCGACAATTTTTTTTTCCAAATTGTAGTTCTCGGAAAGATAAGCGATTTGGAAAAAAACGTCACTTTATGAACTCGTAAACACGAGTTATGACCTCTTTAAATTTTTCGGATCAGAAATTTGGGTATTTCGTGCAAAAGTGACAAACTTCAAGGCTACCGCGTGAATTATCCGTATTGAGATCCTCCTACCAATGGCCATGGTAGATGTTGGTGTAGGTGGCACCACGAGGAATGGGTTTAAAGCCTATTGGGAGTGAATCGTGACGGGGCTCCCCCACTTGGGTTTAGCAAGTTCAATGGGTCAAACGAAGTCACGAGGATCTCATGTTGTAATACTACTACCATTCCTTTTTTTTTTAATAAAAGTGATGTAGTATTCTTTCTATATATTGAGCTATTTCTGTCATGTGAGGAAGGTTGAGCTAAGCTCTTAATAAGTCCATAGTCCTTGTTTAAGGATGGTTTGTGACAGTCAAGCCTGATGGACTTACCTATGTGAATGTGGGGGAAATGCCCTACCCCTATGAGGTCTTTAGGCTTTAGGACCTCTAGAGCGTTCACGAGATCCCAGGCATGTGAGGGGCACCTTTTATGACATTTCGCGAGGACGAACACAGATTCGAATGCAGATTTGTGCGCAGTTATCCGTTACAAACCATCGTGGAGAGTCCAATGCTGAGAGCAACTCGATACGGCTGTAGCAGGTAATTGTATGCACTGGGTAACAATTAAATTCCTCAGGAACATTGTCATCTTAAGACTTACGTTCCGTTGCCTTAATCAGCTATATTTCTTCTTCTTCTTTTGAATCATGTGGGGGATTGTTGGAAGTGTTGCTTCAAAAGAAGCTCTTATTATCCCACATTGGTTGAATAATCATTGAGATTGTTGGAATGAAGTGTTGGAATTCTATGTGGTTTTTGCAAAATTTCCAAGTCTGATAGTTCAGTCTTCTATGCTGACTATTGCGGTTTTCCCATTCGGATTACTCAGTCTTCTAAACTGAGTGTTGCCTTCTCCATGCTAATTGTGCGGTCTTCCAAAAAATAATTTACAAGACGATATTTAATACGCCTCTAAAATCCTTCCTTATGTACCTATAAATACTACCTATTTTGTCATTCCAAAAACACACAACACATTCTCCCATCTACTCTTTCTCAATCTACTCCTTCTTTAATATATTTCATTCATAGCTGATTTTGGCAACGTTCTATTAGTAATTCTCAATCTGAGTCGTTGTCGTACACCTTAAACTCGGAAGTCGTGTAACCCTAAGAAGTTGGTTGCTAAGAGGCCGTGTGTATCGAGCGGGGCAAATTCAACTTTAGGGCAGTGATTCTATCACGCCACGACATCTTTCTCTTTAATTTTTGTAAGTTTATATGTTCATTGTTCGTCTAATAGTCATACCGCCTACATCAACCACCACCACCTGCTGCTCCTTCCGCTCCGCTCACAGTCTCGCACAACCCGAGCCTAACTACTCCGTCACCATCAGCTCTTAATTCCATCCCGTCGCGGTACCGAGCTCAAATCATCACGGTCAAGACGCCACATATGACCCACCGTGCTCTACCACCACAGTCAGTCGAGCACCCCACCTGCAACACCGCTAACCACCTCATCAACCAAGCAGCAGCCATGGAGCCCAGAACCAATCACCACAATCGAGCCTGCCACTGCCGAGCATCGCCTCTGTTGTACAACAACAACGAGCAACATCAATTAGACCTCCACTTTCGATCTAACGCTGGAATTGAGCAATCATAGATCTGAAATTACCTTTGAAAAGAAACCCGAGTTGAATTTGCAGTCGATGCTTTTAAGGAAGAAGGAAGCAAAAAGGGGAGTCAATTATGCAACCATCGAGCCTAGAAATCAATGCAGCCGAGGGGTGTAATGTTACCCGGTCGAGCGAACTTATGCCCGGTCGGGCGAAATCACTGTTACTGACGGGTGTAATGTTGCCCGGTCGGGTACAATTTTTAAGGGTGGTGTTTTGGTCTTGGGAAGAGGACAAAAAGGAAATCTGAAAAATAAAGGGGGCTTTTGCTTTTGTTTTTGAGGGGTGTGTGTGTGTGTCGTGTGACACAATTAGAGGTGGCAATCGGGTCACTCGGGTTGGTTATAGGTCGGGTCAAAGCGGGTCGGGTCATGCCGGGTTAGGGTTATGTCGGGTCAGTGACGGGTTCGAGTCGGTTCGGTTCATGTCGGGTCATCTTCAGGTCGGGTCATCAACGGGTGGGAAGTCGGGTCGGGTCAATGTCGGGTCAGGTTATCGGGATATATTTTATCTTATATATTTAGTTTTAGATGGTAATTTTATGTTTAAATAATGGGTATGTGTATTAATTGTTGTTTTAAGTGAAAATAATTAAGATGAATGTCAATTTGGTGTTATTTAAACCATTATTAAACTAGATTATTATCGGGTTGAGAAAATATCGGGTCACGAGTCGGGTCGGGTCAGTTCAGGTCGGGTTCGGGTTGGAAAAAATAAGGCTGCTATCGGTTATTGGGTCGGTTCGGTTCACCCAATTTTCGGGTTATATCGGGTCGCGTATCGGGCTGGTCGGGCCGGGTTCCTCGGGTCGGGCCAGCTTTTGCCAGCTCTAGACACAATTGAGGGGAGGCAATTTCTCATTTGTGACGGACACTATCCGTCACAAGCTTGTGACGGACACTATCCGTCACAAGCTTGTGACGGATAGTGGCCCTCTTACACAATTGCAAGTGAGAGGACAAGTGGGACAAATATGGAGCGCTCCACTCGCCCTCCCACTTGCATATTGTGAGAGGGTCACTATCCTTCACAAGCAAGACGCTTTGGGGGGAGGCAATGAGATGCTTATTAATATTAATATTAATATTATTATTATTATTATTATTATTATTATTATTATTATTATAATTATTATTATTATTATTATTATTATTATTATTATTATTATTATTATTATTATTATTAGTTGTTGTATTGGTGGTATTATTAGACTAGTATAAAAGAGACATTACATTAGGCTTTTAACCTGACCTGACCTTAGTTTATTCTACCCACCCAATTAGATTAGAATAATTAGTCTCTCATACTCTCTCAAGAACATGAACCCTATATTAGATTATTTTCTCTCTTAATTTCTCCGGAATCAAAGTTGTAATCTTTCTTTCATATTAATTTAATTTCTCTTTAGTTTATTCAAGTTCTACAATTCTCAATAGTTTACATTTAGATTAGTGGGTTGCAATTTGAAGGAGGAAGAGATTCATCCTTATTATTCCAATCCAAGTTTCCATCTTTATTTGTTGTTGGTATAATTCTTCTTCTTAATTCTTTCCTTTATGTTCATTTGTTTACATTTACTTTCTCTTAAGTTTTATATCAATTGTTTGCATTTGAATCTCTCTTATTAGTTGTTTGAACCTTTAATTAGTAGTGTCAAAGTTTATTCCTTTTTGCATTAATCTTTTTCCATCTTAGTTTAATTTGTCTCTTCTCATAGTTTTGTTGATTTATTGCATGTTTAATTGTAGTATTCAAATTCATATCATGTCTATGGTTAAAGAATCTATCTTTATTAATTATTTTGTCGTAATAACCATGATTAGTGAGTAGTCCTTTTACTAGGACTCGATTATCCCCGACATGAGTTTCCTACTTGGTTAAGACCCATTTAATTGGTCATTTTAGGTGGTGGTAAAGGAGAATTAAGAGGATTAATTTGTGTTATTGATTTGTGTTATTAACTTGTTGGAGTTCTCTTCTTGTCCTTGACCCTTGACCATTGGTGAAAATCAATTAGGTGGAGGATGGTGTGATTTTAGCTTGTCTTTCGTTAACCTTGGTTGAGATCGAAAGGGAGAACCTTGGGAGAACACCCCTAATTTTGTGTTTGAAATCGACCCTCGAGAGAGGGAGTGGGATGACTCGGATTTGAGACGCGAGCTTAATGAACCTAACTCTAGTTTAAACCACCCTTGAGATAATGCATGATTTTGTTGGGAGTTGAAACTCGGAATTAGGTACCCGACCTTCGTACCGGAGAAGGGGGTTGGAAGAGTTTACTAGTGTCTACTCACGAGACCGAAAGGGAGGTGTTTGGCGACCTAGAGCCGTCATCCTCTTTAACACTACCTAATCGACCACTTAGAGGGAATTTAAACTTGTAGGAGCAATTGTCGGAGGAGAAGTCGGGTCCTAGGCCTTCCTTAATCTTGATTACATCATTTTCATTCAATTGCTTAATTTCCATTTTTAGTTCATTTGCATTTTATTTTATTTAGTTTAGTTGATTAGTTTAAAAACCCCATCTCATTTATTGTCGACTTAGCTAAACAAGAGACTAAAAACGATTAATAATCTCCCATGCTCCTCGTGGATTCGACCCTCAATTTGTACGACGAAAACCCGTGTACTTGCGAGGTTAAGATTTGAACCATCAAAAACCTAAGGTAAGTTGGTGGCTTGTGGTCTGGAATAGGATAACTGTCACCAAGCATTTCTTTATCCTATGGTTATATGCTCTTAACAGATTATCCACTAGAGACAGACTTGCTGCTCATAGGATATGCACGGAGACTGTCAGTTTGCTATACCAGCAAGCAAATGATAGCAAAGATCACCTCTTCTTTCACTGTGATTTTAGCAGACAATGCCTAGTACAGGTCAGACTTGGCTAGGTTTTAATCTGGGTGCTAAGGAACCTGTAACATGGTGCCAAACCTGGAGATGTGCCTCTGTAACACCCCTTCATAGCAAGGTACCTTACCAAGGACTACCCTAGCATGAAAGGTTATTACCATCTTGGTTGCCCGAGGTAAGTATATATCAAAAGTAACAATCCACAAACACATCTAATAAAGTATAAAGAGTTAGTGATTACATTATCTCAGACCAACTCAAAATAAAAGTACAAGGTCTCAAAACAAATGAAATCTAAGACATCTAAACTCATAACAGCGGAAGCTAGACTTGACATGATGACTCCCAATGACAGTCCCATAGCTAACATTTGCATTACCTGTCACAATCTGCTCACCATCCCCGAATGGATCAACGCAGGTTTTACAAACAAAAACACGGGGTCAGTACTACTCAATCAATATAAGACAACAAATAATACAACCAGCTGATCATCCTCCATCCCCGGTCTCCCGATCTCACACAGTAACCGACTACACACCGAAGTGTGTAGCCCTGCCAGATTACCCATCGCAACAGGTAATCCTCGCCGCCAATGGGTGACCGCAGCCCATCCCCACCTAGTCCAGCTCATCAACGAGCGACTAAAAATCCCTGTCCCTTAATGTGCACATCCCCTCCCGTGACGGGTTCCACGGAGGGCGAACTAGGGTGTGAAGCCACTCCCGCAAGTGACTCCACCACAATCACACACATACAGAATCACAGCTGTCACAATACCACAACCGTCACAACACAACCACATCAGCACCATCACCACAACACCCATCCTCCGATGATCAGCAGATAAAAACAATTATAAAACATATGCAATCTCAATCAATTAACAATACTGAGTAGGGAAAACCCTACCTTTTCGCAATCTGCTTACGCTGCAATCAACCATACAAATGCATAACAATTACCACATCGTCACCTACAACAACAATCATATAATTCCAATCACTAACTGCAAAACCCTATTTCCCCCAATTCATGAATAAAGACAAACCCTAGAATTAATCATCAACAACATAGGGATAAAGACTTACCGGCGAAAGAATGAAAGATTGAATGCGATAGCTACGATGTCTACACACACAAAGGAGATATTTGGGAGTGATTAGAGTGTCGTAGGTTTGATTAGGTTTGCAAATGACATTTTAGAAACTGATTATCGAATATATAATCCCTAATTACTCCCGAATCAAACCGCTGAAATATTATTCGCCAGACCGGATACTCGACCGAGTATAGAGTATACTCGGCCGAGTATCCTCTACTCGGTCGAGTATTAATCATACTCGGCCGAGTATTCCTCGGCAGTAGCCAAACAGACTACACAAGCTACACTACTCGGCCGAGTAGGCTCTACTCAGTCGAGTACAAGCCTAAGAAATCCGTAGTATTACAGTCTTCCCTCCTTAAAAATAACTTCGTCCCCGAAGTTCCAACCCAACCTATAAAACATGGACCCCTAACACTAACTCCACCAACCACTCTTCCTTCCACAACATGGCTCACGATATCGTCTCAACTATAGCATAGCCTCCCAATACTAACTCCCTAATACTATTGGATACCCACAACCTAAATGTTGCCAACTCTATCTTAGTTCATAACGCTCACTAACATCCTCAATTACCGAGACAATCCAACGGACAAGATCAACCATCGAAACGGAATGTTACATTCTACCACCCTTAAAACGAACTTCGTCCTCGAAGTTTACTCACACACATAAACATCCTCACACAATCCGTTACTCTCACTCATAAACATCATACTACTACGAGCACTGCCATTACCTGTAATAAAATCGACAATCACACAAATCCATCCTTATTCTGCACCAACACTCAAACTTCCAATTGCAACCTGTATGACCATCAAACTCTCTTGTCGCATCCTACTCCTCTTAAGATAAATGTTACATCCTCGTAACTCACTACTACTAGGTCATTTGCTAAGCCTCCCATAATCCTCATTACTACTGCATGACAACGATAACCCACTATAACCTCAACACCTACAACCATTCCTATATCCAGGACTCTCTTTCTTTAACAGTTCTCGTGCCTCCAATTATTCTGCATTCCCATAACATATATCATAAAATCCTCACTATAACCACTACTCCATCTCTTCTACATTACCACAACACGACATACTTCTATATACATATACACTCATCTCCACAATCTTATCTCACAATCCTCAAGTGTTACACATACTTACATTAGCTTCTCAAGTTCATCTTCTTTATTACCACTACTCCCTTAACTTGACATGATACTAAGTCCCAAAACTCGTACTCTTTGTCCCCAATAAAAGGTGCTAAACCACATGTAGTTCCAGTTCAATACCACACATGCTCCACAAACTCTTGCTACAACTATGTCCACCAATGCCTCATCTAAAACAAGATCAAAAATACTCCAACAACCTCTCACTACTGAGTCCCATTAACATAATATTACTATATCATGACAACAACAAAACCATACCCAACTCTCTTTCATATCCCACTCTACCTCCAATCCGAAGCCGAAAATGATAAGAAACATTAACAAACAAAACAACACTCGATATGCCAACACCGACACTAACAGCAAACAACAGTAAACAAACAACATTATGTGACAACATGAAAATACCCGTATCACCACACGGATTACCGTGCACAATGCACAAAACCACATCGATAGCCATCACAACTTTTACAATCTCATAACACTGACTCAGCATAACTTCCTTGAGCACAAGACTTTATTAAAACTGCTCTACCAGATCACGACGCAGCATATTAGACGAGATCACAAATACCAACCTTATGAATGTTATCCATACCATGACTCTTGAGGCTGGAACCTCACACAATTACTCACAGATATTATGCATACACATATAAGTATAACATATGATGTGGAACACACATATAACGTCTCATAACTATCACACCACACCATTACTCGTGAGGCCAGGACCTCACACAAAGTTTTACACACCTCATGGACCCATAATCGAATCTAGCTAGCCAATCCTGAGCACGTAAGTTATCACTTGACAATGAATACCTCTCATCCGAAATTAACTCAGGTGCCTTTCATAACATATCCTCTCATACACACAATTATCACCCCTCCGGCAAATGTAGCCATAACATCAGTACCCAACTTCGAGCGAACACCTCATATATCCACATCTTATACTCCCTCACAACCAAACATACTAATCACCTCCACAAAATCAATCTCATTAGAACAACTAACTTCCCTAAAGTAACATCATCCTCAACCACTAGTGACAATACTATGACACCAACATCCTTCATGTGACCACTCTCTTACTATCACCTCTTCATATAACACTCCGTTTCCTCTCTTTGGTTATCATCCCAAATAACGAACATCCAATCCATCAACAAAATCTACCTCAACATTATTCCCAATTCTATCCTTTATCATATCGTTACCTAACTCTCCATCAAAGTCTTATATCGTGCAAACACTCTACAAGCTTCTCATTCAATTAATACCTCGAAACTCACGGCTAACATGTCGTCCTACTCTCTTATATAACCATTAACTCACACCCTCTAGTGAGACTATCGTACATTTCCATAATTTCCTACCTTCATGCTCCTTAACTCTGGTCAATATTCTCTCAACTTACTTCCATCCTTATTTCCCCCTTTTTACTCATTAATACCAATTAATAATTCATCTCCTTTCTCTTTCTACCTAACTCTTTAGTAATTTGTTTATTTTTCAATAGCTCTACAACTCTAATTCCCTTAATTCATATCAATATCTTATCATTCTTCTTATCATTTATCCTCTCTTATCTTTCTTCTCACTTCCCTTGTCACCATCAAGTCTACACACTAACAGTTACTCTTCAATTAGTCGTATCTCCCTTTCGTATCTCTAGAAGACCAAAAATTTACCTCATACCGTTAATTTCCCAAAGAATTACACACTAGGCTCACCCCTTGATATTCCAAATTCCCAAATCAACCATTGTCTACTCATCGCGACATAACTTGACCTCACTATACACTATTCGTTTCCATCTCTCTATAGCGACCTTTTATCGCATATATCCTTAAGCAACTCAATCCAAACCGTCTCCCTCCATAAATCCTTACACAACCCAATACGCCACTATTCGTATCCCTCATCTCAATCTTTCATTCTCACGTTTCTTTACACTTACATCACCCTTGCCCATATGCACTTACTTTTATATTACTCAACCCACGACTATATCACTCATCATATCTCACAAAACATGCTCCTTGTCTCGATTAGCTCATCAATCTACTATTTTCTTATTCCACTATCCCTCACAACCGCATATAACTCATGTCCTTTATATCCAACACCTATCCCTCATACGCCGACATCCTCCCTATCATAGCATTTGGTAACTTACGTATCAAGACCGTCACATATATAAAACAATGCGTTAAGACTCAAAATATACGTGTGCACATACCCCACGACTCAAAAAAAATATAAGAACATAGCCACCGACTTAAAAATTAAGGTGAAAATATAGCCACCGACTCAAAATAGCCGCCCACTGAGGTACTCGGTCGAGTACATGGCATACTAGGTCGAGTACAGGACACTCGGTCGGGTAACTATATTACTCGGCCAAGTTTTCGACTCCAGAAGCGAACGTAATAATCACAGAGGATTACTCGGTCGAGTACCAACACAATTCTCAGCATCGTCCAGTTTTCGTAAAACAGTCATATCTCACTCGTTACTTGGTCGTTTTGGGCATTTGACCTATCGTTAGAATCGTAAGAAGACAAGCTATCACCTCCAATTGGAATTACAGCAATATCATTTCTAGAACTCAACTTATGACAGTTTTAAGACAACCCTTCCATAATCGATCATCATACAAATCCAATTTCCTAAATCAAAACAATTTGAACATGCATAAGGCAACAACAACAACTCATTACTTCAAGAAACCAGTACACAAGTGAACTCTTATCATACGTTCATGTATATAGACACCTGCCCGTAACCATATTCTACTACCAACAATCAAGCATTAACATCATCATGTTCATATGCACATGTACCACTACCATACTTCATGCTCAAGATTGTATTAAACAGGTAACATGATCACATTCTTCATGCTCAATATCAATCAGATACAAATTCACAATTCACCTTTCACCTTTCATATTTTACCATGTTCCAAAACATAACATGCCAACATATTCATGCTCAAAGTTTAACATCAACAATCCTTGATGCATCTTTCAACAACTATCACATTCCACTTCTTTCACCATTTCATCCAACCATGCACAAGATTCAAAGTATAGATATCAAACTCACATGACTCAAGCATACAACAGTTTCCCCCCATGTGACCGGCTTGAGATTGTAAGGGCCTTAATGCGACTTCGGGATGTCTCCCAAGTCTTTGCGGTAGCTCCAAACAACTCTCCCCGGGTTCATTTTATTTAGACTCCCTAAGTCCATTGGGTTCATTTGTTTTAGGTGCCGGAATCGTCGGCTCTGATACCACTTTGTAACACCCCCTCATACCAAGGACTACCCTAGCATGAAAGGCTGTTACCATCTCGGTTGCCCGAGGTAAGTATATATCAAAAGTAACAATCCACAAACACATCTATTAAAGTATAAAGAGTTAGCGATTACATTATCTCAGACCAACTCAAAATAAAAGTACAAGGTCTCAAAACAAATGAAATCTAAGACATCTAAACTCATAACAGCGGAAGCTAGACTTGACGTGATGACTCCCAATGACTGTCCCATAGCTAACATCTGCATTACCTGTCACAATCTGCTCACCATCCCCGAATGGATCACCGCAGGTTTTACAAAGAACAACACGGGGTCAGTACTACTCAATCAATATAAGACAACAAACAATACAACCAGCTGATCATCCTTCATCCCCGGTCTCCGATCTCACACAAGAATCGACTACACACCGAAGTGTGTAGCCCTGCCAGATTACCCATCGCAACAGGTAATCCTCGCCGCCAGTGGGTGACCGCAGCCCATCCCCGCCTAGTCCAGCTCATCAACGAGCGACTAAAAATCCCTGTCCCTTAATGTGCACATCCCCTCCCGTGACGGGTTCCACGGAGGGCGAACTAAGGTGTGAAGCCACTCCCGCAAGTGACTCCACCACAATCACACACATACAACATCACAGCTGTCACAACACCACAACCGTCACAACACAACCACATCAGCACCGTCACCACAACACCCATCCTCCGATGATCAGCAGATAACAACAATTATAAAACATATGCAATCTCAATCAATTAACAATACCGAGTAGGGAAAACCCTACCTTTTCGCAATCCGCTTACGCTGCAATCAACCATACAAATGCATAACAATTACCACATCGTCACCTACAACAACAATCATATAATTCCAATCACTAACTGCAAAATCCCATTTCCCCCAATTCATGAATAAAGACAAACCCTAGAATTAATCATCAACAACATAGGGATAAAGACTTACCGGCGAAAGAATGAAAGATTGAATGCGATAGCTACGATGTCTACACACACAGAGGAGAGATTTGGGAGTGATTAGAGTGTCGTAGGTTTGATTAGGTTTGCAAATGACATTTTAGAAACTGAATATCGAATATATAATCCCTAATTACTCCCGAATCAAACCGCTGAAATATTATTCGCCAGACCGGATACTCGACCGTGTATAGAGTATACTCGGCCGAGTATCCTCTACTCGGTCGAGTATTAATCATACTCGGCCGAGTATTCCTCGGCAGTAGCCAAACAGACTACACAACCTACACTACTCGGCCGAGTAGGCTCTACTCGGTTGAGTACAAGCCTAAGAAATCCGTAGTATTACAGCCTCTCTTTTCAAGAAACAAAATTGTTTTTACTGGGATAGCTAGTCTCATTTATCACATCTGGTTAGCTCGTAATAGTTGCAGAATACAAGGTGTAGTGCCTGTTCCTTCTACTGTGCTCGGTAGAATTAAAGGTGATGTTATTGGTAGAGCGCACAGTAGGATTACCACATGTAAAACGAGAGTTGATTGTAACTAGCTTAATAGTGTAGGTATACACTGTTAACTGGAACACGTGAGGATGGTAGGATCCTTGTATGGTGACGTAATTGATTCATGTTTATTAATATCAATTTCACATTCCACCAAAAAACTAATACAATGAGCCTCAATATACATGATCCATAACGAGATTAACAATTACGATTCTATTATAATCCTCATAAATATACTAATTAATTACAAAATTAATAAAAAGATAACGGTTTTATATTACTTTCGTCTTTGATTCGTTGATTTTTGTGGCGGAATTGAAATGGTAATGCGGAAATAACAATGTTTGCAAAGCGGTTTTTTTTGTTGTTTTGTGAGCAATTTTTTTTAATTATTTTTGAAATATTGTGGTTTATGTTGGAGATGATAAAGTAAGGGGCAAATTAAGTTCATTACAATTTGCTGACATTATTTAGTAATTTGTCAACGTCGAATAGGAGCTTGGAATAAAAATCCAATCCAGATTATCGAATATAATAAGGCTCTGTTTGGTAAAAACGAGCTAAAAAGGTGCATGAAACCTGAAAAGTTAACTGATAAAGTAACTGAAAATTAGGAGGTGATTAGCTGACTAATTATATAAAAAAATATTTGTCAAACTAACTGAAAAGGTAACATATTTTGGTGAAATGATGTAAAAGGATATAATAATTACTTCCTCCAAGTTTTTTCAATCTTACCTATTTCCCTTTCGAGACTATTTTTCTATCTTCCCATTTCCTTTTTTTTGATACACTTTTATTAATTCTTTATTCACCCTCTATCCTAAAAAATCAACAACTTTCACTACTTTATTCATTTTTCATTCTTTATTATTTTCTCTCTCCACAACTCACACTACTCTATCCATTTTTTTTTTCCTTATTTTTGGTGCAAAAAGCAAAGGGGAAGAACTCAAAACACTGGGAGTATTTTGAAGGGGTTAAAAGGTAATTTAACTTTAAATCAGGTAACTGAAATAAACTACTTGTCAAACATTGCCAAAAAAATAAGTTACTTGTCAAACATTGCCAAAAGAATGAGGTATTGAAATTTTTATCTAAAATTTTTGACAAAAAGTTACTTTAGTCAAAACAGATACTTATAAAGACATGTCAAACAGAGCCTAAATCTCTTGTTTTGTAATTAAATGGGAAGCACAAATTCTCATTTGTGACGGGTATGTCCGTCGCAAGCTTGCGACGGGTCAACTTGATTCATGTGGGGTAGATAAGACAAAAGTAGAATGCATAGGGAGTAACAATCTGTTTTGTCTTATCTAACCACATGGGTATTACTTGACCCGTCGCAAGTTTGGGACGGATATGTCCGTAACAAGAGAGACTTGTTGAATGGGAAGACGCCGTACAAGAAAGTGAAGAAACCCACTTCCACGCCTCCACGGTTCTACCTTTCTATATAACGGGGACATGATCCAACAAACCCACTTCCCAACTTTTTAACTCAAGCACTAATTATAATGGCCATGATGGCCCTAAAAAATGCAAGCTGATGATCCTTGTGGCTTTTATAGTCCTTGTCCTATCTTTTACCGTCCCTGCCGGCACCCTTCGTGGCGGCGCCCGTCTTCTCGGCACTAACCCAATCACTGGGCCGCCAAGCACCAACCCACACCCACCATAAAATTACTTATTACTCGTGAATGATGACCCAACATTTGGAGACCTTCACTTGTGTTATTGTTCTACACTTCTACCATGTACTCTGTATAATACTACCTAATAAATAAACAAATAAATACAGAAGTTTTAATTTGAAAGTGTGTTCCTTTTGTGTTTTGTCCTTAAAAGTCCCGGAGAGCGTAACATGTGTGTAGGGTAAGATGTAAGTGCTGTAGAATTTGTTTCAATTTCTACTGTCAATAATCAGTTATGTATTTTTTCTGTTTGTTACCAATTTTATTTTGAATGTTTATGTTGGAGCCAAAGCCTCGCAATTCTCTAGTTTAAAGATTACTAAATAATTCACGCAAGTAAATGCGCTTCTTCTTCTTGTGATATTTATAGAAGTAATACAATGCATCCTTCATTCATTGTCGAGTAAAGCAGTCATTTGTGTTGTTAATACAGATTACAAAAGTAGTAAGAGTGTGTACTTTTAAATTTTCCATGCTTTTTTTATTGACGGTACCCTTAAGACACTCCGGTAATGTTAGTTGTTGGTGTTCTCTAACATCTCAGGCCACAAGTTAAACTCCTATGCAACACTTCTCTTGAATTCATGACTATCAATATCTAACAATTGAGAAATCAACTTAATTAACCGGTCAGCTGCCGCAGTGTGGCACCAAATTAAACATCTTTTTTCCAAAAGTTTTTTCATGCTTCGATATGTTGTCGATGAAATAATAAGCTTATAAGGTTTTGTGTAATGCTCTCCCATCGCCATCCCCCGAAGAATTTACAATCTTCTTACACAAGCAAGATTATGTTTCCATTTTCAGTGAAGTCAAAGACTAACGGTCTTCCGTTTTAGATTAGAGAAAGTCGATCAAGACTTACTGCCTTCTTCAGTCATCCGTGAAGTTAAATTATTATTATACGAGCATCTCTGAAAAACAATTATTAAAACTTTCACAAGATAAAAAAATTCAAATTGTTGGTAGTGGACAAGAAATTGGCTTGTCATGCAGTTGAAGATAACACAATGTGTGGAAGTCAGACATTAACAGTCAACACTGAGCAATTCAATGAACATTAATTTACTAAAATACAGTGAGTGGCACTGAAACTCGGTATCACCCGGTGACGCTATCTCATTTTCCAAATTGTATTGGTTAATTATCATTAGTGATCCAAAACTAGATAAATGGATCAAACATAGAATACTTAAAACCGGAAATTATCAACTTGAGATTAATTTAAGGGTAATGCTAAATACAACCCAGTGGGTTGTATTTAAGCATTAAATACCTTCTAATTTAGGTATTAATTTAGGAATTAAGAACTAAATTACACATTAACCAATACAATCAATGTATATATTAAGAATTTATTTCCTCTTTTGGTTTGTATTTATCATTAACCTCAAAGACGTAAGAGAAACATACAACTTGACCTTTGTATATAAAGAGAGACAACCCTACAAACCGAAGAGCACCTCATTCATTTTCCACTTCCTGACTCCCATAATACCCAACACTTCTCTAAGTAAAAATAGTGATGATGGCTCGGAAATGCAAGCTCATGATTCTCGTGGCCATGATAATCCTGCTCCTCTCTCTTACAGTTTCTGGCGCTAGCTTTCGTGGCAGTCGTCGCCTTTTCGGCTCTCACCCAATTACTGGGCCAAGCACCATGCCTAAACCCCCATAGAATTGCTTAATAAGGAGTATATATAAATATTATGAGAAGCATGTATGGTTCTCAAGTATGACCTATTATCCTTAAACTTATAGAGTGTGTTCCTGTTATCCTTCTGAAGTTCGAGTCTTGTATATATTGTTTCTAGTTTCTACAACAGTCTAATAATCAATCATATTATGCAATTTCTTTACTTGTTCCTCAAGTTCTCAGCTGACAATCAAGAAGAAAATGGCAAATGACACAAAAGTCACAAACTTGCTCTGTATTTAATCAAGTAGGGGGACTTAGCAATAATGCAACATCTCATGAGTTCATGACTAGGGATGGCAATGGACCGTATCCGGATAGGATCCGATTGGATCTAAATCCATATCCACCACATCAACATTGGATCCATATCCGACCCATATCCGGCGGATCCAAAATTTTCAGATCCATATCCAGATCCATTTTCAAATAAGTGGATCCATATCCAACCCATATCCACGGGGTCTGAAAAATTAGGATCCATATCCTACCCATTAGGGTCCGGATCCGCGGATCTGGATAAGGTCCAGGATCCGTTGCCATCTCTAACTTACAACTTGTGTACTGTGTTTGTGTAATGTTAATAGGCATGACAATGGACCGGATCTGAGTAGGGTCCGATAGGATCCATATCCATATCTGCCACACCAACGTTGGATCCATATTCGACCCATATTCGGTGGATCCAAATTTTCCAGATCCATATCCAGATCCATTTTCAAATAAGTGGATTCATATCCAACCCATATCCACGGGGTCCAAAAAATTAGGATCCATATCCTACCCATCAGGATCCGGATCCGCAAATCTGAATAGGGTCCAGGATACGTTGCCATGTCTATTCATGACTATCAATGAATAAACACTAAAAAAAAAAAGAATTCATGAATATCAACAGAAACATCTATAAGAATAGTGAAAGGATTGTATTGATGTTTTTAATGAATTACACTGATACAAGCATTGCATTATATAGTAGATTACAAAACTAAGTATGGTAAATAAAGGGAGCCTATACAATTATCTTTGCTATATTTACAATGTGAGAATTATTTGATTGCTTGATTATAGGGTGTAATTGATTGATTAGAGGATTGTGTGATATCTTCTTTATTTGATAATATTGTAGGAATATTGTTAATACGCCCCCTCATGATGGACTGTGGTGAAAGAAGGCCAATCTTGTCTCGTAGTTCATGGAATCGAAGTTTGTGAAGGGGTTTGGTAAGAGCATCTGCGAGTTGGTCCTTGCCTGCTATGTGTTGGATACGGATATGGCCGAGATGAAGTTGTTCGCGGACAAAGTGGAATGATAAAGCCATGTGTTTCATTCTTGAGTGAAATACTGGATTTCGAGCATAAAGTGTGGCGGACATATTGTCACAGTATAAGGCAGGCGGTTTGGTGATGGTAATACCAAGTTCGGTGAGCAAGTTACGAAGCCATAATGTCTCAGTGGTAACAGCGGCTAGTGCTCGATATTCAGCTTCAGTTGTAGAGAGTGCTAGGCCACGCTGCTTTTTGGAGGACCAAGCGATTGGATTGCGACCGAGGTAAATGAGGTAGCCAGTAGTGGAAATGTATGTATCTTTGTCGCCTGCAAAATCTGCATCACAGAAGGCATGGAGACAGAGAGGTGAGTTTCGATGAAGTTGAAGACCGTGGGTAGGGGTCCCTTGAAGATAACGAAGAAGTCGTTTCAAGGCTGTCCAATGAGTCAGAGTAGGATGGTGTAGAAATTGTGCTAGACGGTTGACTGTAAACGCAATGTCAGGACGAGTAAGAGAGAGATATTGTAGGCTTCATACTATTGCACGATAGTCAGCTTGATCGTGAACGGGTTTATGGTCTTCTCGAACAAGGTGAGTGTCAGTAGCAATGGGTGTAGTGTTTGGTTTTGCTTCCGACATTTTGTATTTGGTTAATAGGTCATGTATGTATTTTGATTGGTTGAGATGTAATCCGAGATTATTTGGTGTGACTTCAATTCCAAGAAAGTATGAGAGCGGTCCGAGGTCTTTTAGTGAGAAGCGTTTAGCTAGAGTCATTATGAATTGTTGTAATTGATTGTAATTTGGGCCAGTAATAATGATATCGTCAACATAAACTAGCATGTAAATGCATTTATTTTCGGTTTTGAGCAAGAATAGTGATGAATCGGAGATGGATTGCTTGAATCCATAGGTGATAAGATATGATTTTAACTCGGTGTACCAAGCTCGAGGAGCTAGCTTGTTTTAAGCCATAAATCGCTTTGTTCAACTTGCACACAAACTCGGGGTAAGATGTATCAACAAAGCCTTGTGGTTGGGCCATATAGACATCGTCAGTCAACGTGCCTTGTAAGAAGGCATTGTTGATATCAAGTTGTCGTAATGGCCAATTATGGGTTACAGCGAGTGAGAGAATTAGACGGACTGTCGTTGGTTTTATGACGGGGCTAAATGTTTCATTGTAGTCGATCTCGGGTCTTTGATGAAAACCTTTTGCGACTAATCGTGCTTTGTATTATTTCAGGGACCCATTGGGGTTGTATTTGATTCGATAAACCCATTTACATCCAATGATATTGTGAGACGGTTGTCGAGGGACTAATGTCCACGTTTTATTATGGGTAAGGGCTTGAAATTCGACCTCCATGGCTTGACGCCATTAAGGTAGAATAAGCGCTTGTTTGACGGTTTTGGGAAGCGAAGTACTACTATTAGTTGTTTGAGCGAGATTAGCATATTTAGGATTGAGTTTCCTAATGTTGTTAGCGAGTCTAGTGGTGATGCGATTGCTGGGTTCGGGTTTGGATGTGGTCTAGACTGTCGTGGGGTTAGAGTCACTTGTGGAGGTTGATTGGGTGGATGGAGATTGGGTCGTGGTAGTGGTAGTGGTGGGATTAGTGGTTTCGTGATTAGAGGTGGGTGGTCGTCTAGTATAGGTGTTAGTTATGGGGTGGCGGGATTGTCGAGCTACAAGGGTAGGTGACGGGTTGGGTGTGTCAAGAGGGTTGGCAACGATGAGATGACATCAATCATCTGGGTTGGAATGTGTAGATGAAGGTGGCGTTGTTTGAAGTAGGCAAATTCGATGAATTTGACATGTCTCGATATGTAAATGCGATTTGTTTTGGGATCAAGACAATGAAAAGCACTTTGGGTCGATGAGTACCCAACAAAGATGCAAGGCACGGATCGATAGTCAAGTTTATGCTTGGTGTAAGGTCTTAGCCATGGGTAACAGAGGCAACCAAAATTGTGTAATTTGGTATAGTCGGGATGATTATTATGTAATTTAAAGAATGGTGTATGGTCATTGAGGGTTTTAGTCGGCATACGATTTATAAGGTACGTGGCCGTACTAAATGCAAATGGCCATAGTTTTGTAGGTAGACCGGCATGAGACAAGAGGGCGAGGCCCGTTTCAACAATGTGACGGTGTCGTCTTTCGGCATACACATTGTGTTCCGGGGTGTGTGATGGAAAGGTAAAGTGACTGATGCCGTTGTCGAGTAATGCGGGATTTAATTTTTGAAATTCTCCACCATTATCGGAAAAAAATTGTCTAATTGGTTTATTAAAATATTTTTCAACAAGTGATTTAAAACGTAAAAAGACTTGTGTGGTTTCAGACTTTTGTCGTAACGGAAATAGCCAAGTATATTTGCTAAAATGATCGACAAAGACTACGTAATGTTTGTAATTTTCCCGAGATAATATTGAGCTTGTCCATAGCTCAGAATAGATTAATTGAAGAGGTTCATTGGTTTTAAACATCGACATTGCAAAAGGCAGTTTCTTGTTTTTGCTGAGATTGCACGATTCACAGTAATCAAATTCATGGAATTGAAGCAATTTTATTAATGGTTTTCATTACATCAAAGGTAGGATGCCCTAGTCTATGATGCCATGAGAGGTGAGTTGAGCTTTTCGTGGTGAGATAGGCAGTCGGCTGGTCTTTGCTCAACTCGTAAATTCCGTCTTTAGCCTTGCCCTGGAGGAGCGTCGCACCCGTCGAGATTTCCTTTACAATAAAAGAAGAAGATGAGAAAATTACATATGCATTATTATCATGACAGAGTTTCGAGATAGACAATATATTGCGCGATATTTTCGGTACATGTAAAACATTATTAAACTTAAGATTAGAGAATTTGAATGAACCTATATTAGCAATCTCGAGATTGGAGCCATCGCCAATGGTGAGATCGTCAGGACCGAAATAAGGCGAGTGAAGGGCAAGGGTGTCAAGGTCATGCGTGACATGGTGAGAAGCTCAACTGTCTAGCAAATAGTTGGTGTTGGGGTTCGTGTTGCCAGTGGTAGCCGTGTGTGCTTGTGGTGGGTTTTGAGGGTGTCAGGTTGGTGGTGTCGGGAAGGTGATGTTGGGAAAAAGTTTGCGAAAGAAAGGGCAGTTGGCGATAACATGTCCAACCTGTCGACACCAATCACCATTGGCAGCGCCCTTTAAAGGGGCGAGGGTTTGGGTTGGTGGATGATGAAGACGAGTGGGACTGGTGGTTGTATGATTGGGTTTGATTGGTGTAGTTGGGTCGATTGTTGCCGCGAGAATTATTGTTTTGGCGGTAGGACATATTGGCAGTAGGTTGAAAAAGGTCGGGTGTTGGTTGTTGTTTTAGAAGGAGTTCATGTTGGAGCAATTTTTCATGTAACAGTTCGAAGGAAATCGGGTTATCGCGTGCACAGACCGTGTCCATGACTTGTTTAAAAAGGTTGTAGTCGAGGCCTCTTAAGACTTTCGACACGAGGTCATCGGGGTCGATGGTTTTGCCAAGCAAGGCAAGTTGGTCGATGCAAATCTTAAAGGTATTCATATAATCAGTTATTGACTGATCAGTGGTTTTAACAATGGAATCGAGACGATCTTTGAGTTGTAGCACATGAGCGCGAGATGGGTTTGCGTATGTGCTAGCCAAGATGTCCCATGCTTCTTTGGAAGTGGTGGCTCGGACTATGAGTGCTTGAACCGTGGCACTTAGGGTACCCATTAGGGCACCAAGGATCAAGCCATCTTGCTTGAGCCACGAGAGGTAAGCGGGATTGGGTTTGTCTTGTTTGTCATCACCGGAAATAGTTGGTGATGGTGTTGGGTTGGTACCGTCGAGAAAGCCAAGGAGGCTATACCCGAACAATATGTTCATCAATTGAAATTGCCAAGATATGTCATTTAGCGATGTCAGTTTCACGCAATGGTTGAGATTGAGTGAGATCAGTGGGGGTGGTGTTGTCGTGTGGGTTTGGGATCGTGTTTTCTGTGGTGGCCATTGAGGTGGTGGGTGTCGTAATGGTGGCAGGGAAGGGTTGATGCAGGGTGTGTTTGAAGGTTTTGAAGGTTGTGGTGTTGCGTGGTGAAAGCGGATTGGTTGTGGATTTCTTGTGGCGTCGTGATACCATATAAGAATAGTGAAAGGATTGTATTGATGTTTTTAATGAATTACACTGATACAAGCATTGCATTATATAGTAGATTACAAAACTAAGTATAGTAAATAAAGGGAGCCTATACAATTATCTTTGTTATATTTACAATGTGAAAGAATTATTTGATTGCTTGATTATCAGGCCCGGCTCGGATGGGTGTACAACCCGCTCGGCGCACAGGGCCCCAAATTTTGGGGCCCGTTTCAGTTGCAATAAGAAATTAAATAGTTGTACATAAGCATTATGCATGTAGATGGCGCAGTGATAATTCAACCAATTTGTGCAGCGTAGACCCGCGTTCGACTCCCCAATTAAGCATTTTTTTTATTAAATTTTCTAGCTACAGGGCCCACTGAAGTTTTTAACTTTTTATCCACTGCAATTATATTTGACTTTGTGGTAACTTGGGGCCCATTTTACAATCTCGCACAAGGCCACTAAAATCCCAGAGACGGCCCTGTTGATTATAGGGTGTAATTGATTGATTAGAGGATTGTGTGATATCTTCTTTATTTGATAATATTGTAGGAATATTGTTAATAACATCTAACAGTTGAGAAATAGAGTTAATAACCGGGACCGTTACACCAAGTCGACGTAGTAACTTACATTCAAATATTCAATCCCGTTTTATTCATTTTCAGCACTACTTCCATAGCAAACTTTAAAGGTTTTATGTCGAATTTATTACGTACTTGATTTGATTCCCCGTCTTATTGAAGAAAGTTTCACAAAGAGTAAATTATCAATTACACCCACGTCAAATACACATTTTTACATTTACTCCCACGTCAAATTTTTTTATTAAATTACACCCAAGTTAATAGCTCAGTTTACAAATTGCACCCAATATCGGAATCCGGCCACTTTTCCGTCAAAATTCAATTTTTTTTAAAAAAAATTGATTTTAGGACGATTTTGCCCTTCCTTCCTCCTTCTTCTTCTATGAACCCACCTTGTTTTTTCTCCTCATTCTCATCCATTCTTCTATATCTTTCTCCCTCATCTTCCCCAATTTAATTTAAAGACCTCCCCCTCCTCAAGGTAAGTCTCCCATTGTTTAATGCCAAGCAATTTATAAACATTACAAATAATGTCGGTTAATGCCAGACCATTATAAAACCTTAAATTAGCAATCAATTCGAAAGTGCAATTGACCGGCGGAATGGAATTAGGAAGTGCAATTGAAGTCGACTTTTGTCTACGTACAACAACTAAAGATGGAGATGTCACTGAACTATGGCATAAGAGGTATGGCCATCTCGAATACAAAGGCCTGAAAACACTACAACCGAAAGAAATGGTGAGAGGGCTATCCGAGATCGACGAAATCACAACTGTGTGTAACTGTGTACCGACTGTTTGAAAGGAAAACAACATTGCGTCTCTTTTCCTAAGAGAAGTACCTGGAGAGCATGCATCTCAGAAACTCGAGCTTGTTCATGCCGATATATGTGGACCGATTACTCCAATTTCAAATAGTACTATGGTGGTGTGCGAGCCATGTCAACTACTAATTGGAGGTTCAACCATGGTGATGTAGAGGGAGCAACGAAAATACAAAATGATGGTGGTTACTGAGAAAATGAAAAGGAAGCATAAAGAAGATAGAATAGATGCAGGGGCAAAATCGTCATTTTTTAATTTTTTCACCTGAAAATGGCCTTGGGTGCAAATTATAACCGGAGCTATTAATTTGGGTGTAATTTAAAAAAAAAATTGACGTGGGAGTAAATGTAAAAATGTGTATTTGGCGTGGGTGTAATTGATAATTTACTCTTTCACAAATAACAAAAAACAACTGATGAAAGTCCAAATTCCAACATTTCAATGTCTACGGAAGATAAATATTCGCTATTATTGATTTGAAACAGTGTTCGAAATAAACGACTCACTAAAACAATTTTGGATGCAATTTTCATTATGGATTAGCTAAAAAGAGTCTCTTGTAACATTAATATGTGGGTAAGTTTGCATGCAGCTTACAATGTGAGTACTAACCTGGACTTTGTATTCAATCACAACGTAACCAGTTTTCCTTGCCATTCCTCATCTGTGATCTCCGAAACTTCGTGAATATAGAAAGTCCGTACGAAGTCAATAGTCCGACCTAGTGCAATAGTAAAAAAACACTATCAAAATCAAAAATAGGCAGGGAGACTTGGAGGAATTATTGTTTCCACTACATCAAGTCAATGATCTATTATTGTAATGAGTTACCTTAAGAATTAAGTACAACACTTACATATGCAAACGCGTTACATATGATCTCATCTTTTGTAGCTATATGTATCCACTTGGAGCCTTTAAGTAGTGGTTTATCTTGACTTCCCTTCCATGCACATCTTAAGTGATCATCTGCCTAATCCCTAACTTCAGCTGGAATACTAGTAGACCTGTTAAACAGGTCAGTTGATCGAGTTTGTGTCGAGGTCGGTTTGGCAGAGTCATTTTGGATGTAATTTTGAAAACAGGTTACTCGAGCTGGATAATTTCATATCACTACCGGTTGTTTATTTTTGAACTGGTTCAATTTGCGTCGGGTCGGGTCTTATAACTAGTCTTACTACTATGTGGCTTAGTCAAAGTCAACACTTGCCTTAAGTCCATGATCCACGACCCTACCTAATCAGCTCACATGAATAATGACTTTCAAGAGATCCGGAAATCTCAGGAAATAGTACAGTATTTGGTAAGCTATTTTGTACAGTATTCCCTAAAAAATTTAAGTGCATACTTCAAAAGCAAGATGCCTAAGAAAGTAAGAAGATTATATAAAAAAAATGCCTAAGAACATAAAAACAAATACTCCCTCCAATTCTATGTATTCTTCCCTTTGTTTGTGGGCACGAGAATTAAGGAGAAGAATAAAATAAGAATAAAAAGTTGAGTGGGGTTTGGTAGTAGGAGAGAGGGATGAATAATTATGAGTTAAATAAGAAATGGTGGGGCCAAAATATTAAGGAAAGTAATAAAATACCCGATTTGTAAATATCGTCGACGTTTTAGTAAATATCGTCGACGTTTTCATTCCAAAAGACGATAATGCCCTTTGCATAATTACACTATTTTCTCTCTCTAAACAATTTTCTCTCAAATTCTACTAAAAACCAACTACATTTCGATCTCTCATTGCATTAAACCAATTAAAAGATGTTAGAAATTAACGCACATCGACTAGAAAACTTAAATAAATTCAAAAATTCGGCAAATAAACGTATTAAACACGTTTTTTTTTTTTTTTTTAAAATGAACTAGTTCATGGACTAAATGTTGAGATTCAACAATCGACCATGGACCAAACGTTGAAAACCAACGTTTGCCATGGTCCGAACGTGGAAAACCAACGTTGGCCGTGGTCCAAACGTGGGAAACCAACATTGGCCGTGGTCCAAACGTTGGAATCCCACGTTTGGCCACGGAGAATTTTTTTTTTGGACCATGGCAAACGTGGAAATCCATGGTTTGGTCCATGGCAAACGTTGATTTCCACCGTTTGGACCATGGTCTGAACGTTGGTTTCCAACTTTTGGCCATGGTTCATCTTTCGGGGGACAATTTTCAGAATTACGCAAATAATTCAAAAATTCGCTACTACTAAGTTAATACGTCAAGTAATTCAACTATCGAATAGATTAAACGATGCGCAAAAAAAATTTGAAAATTAAGCAAATATTGAATTGATTAAGTTGTTTACGTAACGGAAATAGCGTTTACTGTTAAGCGTTTAATGTATAAGAAAATAAAAACAAATGCAATCCATGTGACCTCATCAACTAAATCCCAGCACTAAGTTATCTCTATCCAAGATAAAGATTCCTTTCCCTTGATGTCAAAACTACAGAGTAGTGAAAAAGGAATAGGAAAGTGATAGAGATTGAAAGAAAAAAGGGCACATAAATTATTCTATGTGCAAAATAGTGAGGAATGTTGCCGACCTAAAAGAGAAGGTAGATAGTATTTCTTTTCAGGTAAAAAGTAAAAAGAAACTAACTTTTTAACCTATATATTTTCTGAAAATAGGGTAATTTGTACATGCTATTTTTGTTAGCACCAAGTATACCCATAGTATATCGTGTATATTAGTATATGTGATAGCTTGGAGACCATGGACAAGAAACTAATATTTTTTTCTTAATACGCTCTGACTCCAGAAAATATAACCTCATGCAATCATGCCAAATTCCAAATTGTTCCTGCATGGAATTGAGCTAAAAACCGAGGCCCTGAACTGTTCATTCGTGTTTTAACCAATTAAACCAACCCACTGAACCTCTCTTCTATATAATGGTCTTCCCCCATTGAATTTTATTACTCCTCATATCTTAGTAACAACAAAAGAGAAACAACTACGTCAACCAGTCCACTAGAATAACACTATAACAGTAAAAAAAAATACAGAGAAAAATGAACAGCAGATTGTGGATATTACTTACCATCTTTGTGATCCTCCTTTCTGGTATGGTTTCTGATGCCGGTGCCCGTGGTATGCCCCGAATGCTCGGTAGACTGCCGCGACCTTATCCAAGCACAATGCCTAAACCACCCGAGTGCTGCTGATGACCCCTTTTATTTCTGTTCATTTGACCTAATAGTTATGGGGTTCATGTGTCTAGTGTGATTTTTATTGTTTGCTGTATAATTTACTACATGGGAGGGATAACCTTCATCATCTTCTTGTACCCATCCCTTCCTCTAAAATAAAGTAGTAAGTCAAAACCGGCAACAGAATCATGCATTGTCAAATGTTCAGACCAAGTAATGCTATATATATTGGAGTTTCAAGCTTGATATTCTCATAAATTTTCTGTTGTTCGTTAGCGTGACCACCGTTGCATGCATATAGTAAAACCATTATCGCTATTATGAAATGATGAATATGACACGAGGTGTTACCATTGTGTGCACAACACAGTCTCATATAAGATTTTCTAGTTCGTAATATATACAGTTCTTTTCTATGGTTTCTCCTATAACGTCTGAATTTTACTGGTAGTACACTAGTAGTCCTACACAAGAAAAGGGCACCATATGTTAAGTTCATGTAATTTTATGACTAGCATGATGTCAACTTGATACTGTACAGTAACGGAAAACATAAGTACTCGTATAATTTTAGAAGGCAGATGGTCATTAATTTATGATTATGGTCTGGGGATGTAGTACCTGAACCATAAATGCTAAGCCTGAACCGATAATCACTTTTCCAATCTAAATGGCAGAAAAAAGAGGGTTTATATAACAAAAATGCCTCAAATGAAATGTAATATAAATATAAATTTCTCATATTTCCAAGATCACCACAAAATCAAAAAAGGAGGATTCTACCAAGAAAACTACAGGAGGTGGGTCTAATACACTAACCTGACAAAATAGCATCCCAGAGTTCCAGTAGTTTGGTAGCAGTTTCAATTCCAAACATGGTTTTAGAATTCGTGCCAGGAAAAGGCTCGTTCAGCGAATTCCGACTAACTCTTGCACTGACATTTGACTGCTGCCGAGATAGACCAAATTGACAGCATCACAGGGTTTGACATTCCACGGCATATTGTGGCAGACGTTTATGTCTCCGAAGCTGCCAGTGATCGATGACCCGATGTATAGGCACAAATAAGAACATCATCCTACCTCTGTTTTCAAAGAAATATCACTTTCCAGTATATATTCACTCAAACTCATCTCATTGTAAATTAAACGTAACTCCTCTCTAATAGCTTCATGATTTGGATGAGCCTTTTCATTAGCTAAGAATGTGTGTGTATCTCCTTTCACCTCTATCCAACTACAACCGGGCTCTTTCTTTACCTTATATTTCCTCATTGCCTTCCGCAACCTGGAAACCTGGTCCCACATCCCAGCATCAGCATATATATTTGCGAGAAGAATGTAGACGAAAGAATCTTGAGGATCCAATTTCAGGATGACATCAGCCGCTTTTTCTGCCACATCCAAGTCCTCTTACATTTCCATACATCTTGCAAACACTTACCAAAGTTCTCCAAATAACATGATCAGCCTCAAATGGCATGTCTTCAATAAGTTTTAAGGCATTTCGAATCTGCCCCGACTTCCCTAAAATATCCACCATGCACGAATAATGCTCCAGTTGAGGATCTAGTCCATAGCTGCACATTGAGCAGAAATAGGCCCAACCTTTTTCGACAAGACCCATGTGACCACAAGCTCTGAGAACCGCCACAAATGTTGCATGATTTGGCTTCACCTTTTCCCTTTTCATGTCTTCAAAGACCTTTAGAGCCTCTTCTGCAAAACCATGGTAAGCATACCCACATATCATTGCGTTCCAGGTCACAAAATCCCTTTCTAGTGCTCTTTCAAATATTTGCTGAGAATCTAGCATTAAGCCACACTTTGAGTACATGTGCACAAGAGTGCTCACAATATAAGCATCTCCTTGCAATTGATACTTGATGATTTGAGCATGAATTTGTTTTCCCAATCCAACTGTTGCTATGTTAGCACACGCGTCGAGAACTGTAGCATACGTAAAATTATCAGGTTCAGTGCCCATCTCCAACATCCGAGAAAAAAAACTCTGTGCTTCCTCATTCTGATCTTGTGATAAAAATCCCGATATAATGGCATTCCATGACACCATATTTTGTTCCTCCAGTCTATAATGAAGCTTCATAGCCTCATCGATTTAATGAGTCATACAAACGATTATAGTTGTATTGGAATCGAGTTGATTTTTATGTCTTACAATTCCTAGGGAGACTTAGGTCTCGGAGTCGAGTTGATTTATAGCTTACGACACCTACAACGACTTGGATCTCCCTATTCAACTATATGCATACTCTAACAATCCTTGAGTTGATTTATGTCTTACAAGTCTTGTTGAAAAGATTAGAGAATCATGCTAGGTTGTCAATCAAGCATTTCATCAAACACAACATGTGCATAAGTTGAAAACACAACATGTGCATAAGTTGAAAACACAACATACAATTATTCATATGAACTTATTAAGCATAGATCTAACCCATGATTACTCCCCTAATCCCCCCTAACCCTAACTAGAAGACTACTCACACATCATCATGGTAATCATGTCATCAATGATGTCAAACATCTTAACAAGCATAAACATGATAGTTGATTAAAGCAATCAACAAAAGATTTAAGTAAAGGATTAAGTAAAGAGTAAAAGAATTATATCAACTTAAGATTAACAAACGAAATGGAAGAGTAATAGAAGAAAGTTTTGATTAATGATGAAGAGTTGTCAATTCTCCAATACAAAACCCAAGTAATCTTCAATTACCAAGCTAGATCTAAGATTGTTTGAGCAATAATTAAGGAAAGATCAAGATGTAATTAAGCTAATTAAAGTAGTCTAAAATAATCTAAACTATCATAATCTCTAGTTCTAATTACACGAGGTATTTATATTAAGTACAAGCTTTAAGGTTAACTAAGGCTTAAATGACGATTAGGCCCCTTAAGAAAGTCCTTTGCCTTGCTAGAGCTAGGTCTGGTCGCACGACCTCCCACTTTCGAGGTCAATCCTGTCAGTTGGCTCGTGCGAGTAGGGTACGGGCTCGCCCTAGCTCCAGTTAAGCTCGCCCGAGCTCACTCCCTTTTCTCTCTTGCTTTGGTTTGGCTTGGCTGCCCCTTAGCTCGTGGGTGCTGGCCTGGACTCGTGGGGATTCCTCTCTATTGCCCGGAAACTTGCTTTATTGAGTAAGGCCTTTAGTCTCGGTCTCCTCTTTGATGCTTAACAGTAAACGCTGAGCAATTCAATGAGTATTAGTTTACCAAAATACCCTGGGTAGTATTGATCCCGGTACCACCCGGTAACGCTATCTCATTTTCCTAATTGTAATGGTTAGTTATTAGTAGTCAAGATCTAATAACCATAATCAAATTTGTTTATTGGTTAGTCAATTAAATGGTATCAGCTTCCCCTAATCAGGTCTCTCTAACCCTACGTAATGACCAGTAGTCCAGTACCACTGCTGATGACTTTGAAATAGCTTGATTACCATTTTTGCAATATCATATTTCATCTTATTGTCTTTTTTTCATAATCATAATCAAATAAGTAAAAGAGAGAAGAAGAGAAGTTCATGGAAGAAAATGAAATAGAATTTTTGGAAAACATTATCGTCGAAACAGTCGTCAACAATTCCACCTTTGTCGCCTCTTCAAACTGGCATAGTTTCGAAATAATTTCAAGTTTATTTATTCTAAGGAGTCGTTTGGTTCATGAAGGCATTAGATTTTCCTAGGAAATGCTAATTCATAAGAATTAAGTTCCTACATTGAATTCATGTGATTTGAGAAAACTTGTTTGGTTATCAATGTAGGAATCTAATTCCACCGGAACTTTCAATTACCTAGGGGGGGCTAGGTAAGCCAATTCCCCCATTATGTAGGCATTGGAAGTTCCTAGGAAGTTAGAATTCCTCCATTTTACAAAAAATATGTCAACCAAACAAGTCTTGATTTTTCAATTCATGGGATTTCCTAATGCCTACGTTTTATCGAGGCAACCAAAACGACTCCTAATTTTAAACTCCAATCATCCGAAAAAAACAAATTATCACGATTAACCATTTGCAATAGACACTCTTCATTCCCCTTCATAACTGACTTCACTACCCTTCCTCAAGCATCACCCGAGTACCAATATGACTCAGTCCTTAATTGACGCTTCCTGGCCAAGCCATAGACCATACTTGTTTTTTCAATCCAACTTTTGTTTCACTAGTGTTTCTATTTATTTGGTTTCCCGCACCTCCATAGTAAAATTAGGACTATTTTTTATTTTTGGTGAAAGAAGCAGGTGACGGAAGAGGGCTGCTGGTGACGGAAGATGGTTATTGGTGGTCATTAGTGATCCAAAATTCAAACTTAGAATACTTAAAACCGGAAATTATCAACTTGAGATTAATTTAATCTCTCATTGACGCAAAGACGTAAGAGAAACAACTTGACCTTTGTATATAACGGGAGACAACCCTACAAACCCAAGAGCACCTTATTTATTTTCCACTTCCTGACTCCCATAATACCCAACACTTCTCTAAGTAAAAATAGTGATGATGGCTCAGAAATGCAAGCTCATCATCCTTGTGGCCATGATAATCCTGCTCCTCTCTCTTACAGCCTCTGGTGCGCTTTCGTGGCAGTCGTCGCCTTCTCGGCTCTCATCCAATTACTGGGCCAAGCATCATGCCCAAACCACCATAGAATTACTTAATGTACTCCATATAAGAGAGAGTGAATATATTAGAAGCATGTATGGTTTTCAAGTATGAACTATTTCTTGGCTTTACGTATCCTAAAACTTATAGTGTGTGTTCCTGTTATCCTCCTGAAATTTGAGTCTTGTACATATTGTTTCAGCTACAACAGTCTAAAAATCATATTTTGCAATTTCCTTACTTGTTCCTCAAGTTCTCCGGCTACATGTTAACTGACAATCAAGTAAGAAAGTGGCAAACAACACAAACATGCTGTGTATTTAATGAAGTAGGAGGACTTGGCAATCCACCGATGCGACATGAATACATGTTGTATCATGAGTTCATGACTGTCAATGAATGAACGAACCTAACCATGGCAAAAACACTTAAAAAAAATTCATGAATATCAACAGAACATCTAAGAGTTGAGAAACAGAGTTAATGATCGGGGCCGTTACACTAAGTCGAATTAGTAACTTACATTCAAATATACAATCTCGTTTTATTCACTTTCAAAACTACTTTCATAGCAAACTTTAAAGGTTTTAGGGCGAGTTTATTACTTGGTTTGATTCCCCATCTTATTGAAGAAGTTTCACAAATAACAAAAGGCAACTGATGAAAGTCCAAATTCCAACATTTCAATACTAACTATTATTGATTTGAATTCATATTCGAAGTAAATGACTCACTAAAACAATTCCTGATGCAATTTTCATTATGGATTATCTAAAAAGAGTTTCTTGTAACATTAATACGAAGTATCACGAGTATGGGTGAGTTTGCATACAACTTACAATGTGAGTACTAACCTGGACTTTGTATTCAATCACAACGTAACCAGGTTTCCTTGCCATTCCTCATCTGTGATCTCCGAAACTTCGTGGACGTAGAAAGTCCGTACGAAGTCAATAGTTCAACCTAGATCAATAGGAAAAAAGAGTATCAAAATCAAAAATAGGTTGGAAGTCTTGGACGTATTATTGTTTCCACTACATCAAGTCAATGGTCTATTATTGTAACGAGTTACCTTAAGAATTAAGTACAACACTTACATATGCAAACGCGTTATTTATGATCTCATCTTTTGTAACTATATGTATCCACTTGGAACCTTTAATTAGTGGCTTATCTTGACTTCCGTTCCATGTACATCTGAAGTGATCATCTGCGTAACTTGTTTAACAAGTCAGTTGATCGAGTTTGTGTCGAGGTCAGTTTGGCAGAGCCATTTCAGACGTGTCAGAAACTTTGGTAATTTTGAAAACAAGTTACTCGAGCTGGATAATTTCAGATACGAAATAATGAATCGCTACAGGTTGTTTATTTTTGAGCTGGTTCAGTTTGTGTTGGCTCTAATAACCAGTCTTATTACTACGATGCTGTTTAGTCAAAGTCAACACTTGCCTTGAGTCCATGATCCACGACCCTACCTAATCAGCTCTCATGAATAATGACTTTCAAAGTTTCAAGAGATCCGGAAGGCTCGGGAAATATTTGGTAAGCTATTTTGTACGGTTTTCCCTAAAAAATTCAAGTGCATGCTTCAAATGCAAGATGCCTAAGAAAGTGAGAAGATTATATATAAAAAAATGCCTAAGAAGATAAAAAACAAATGCATACTTCATAAGCTTAATGTGTAAGAAAATAAAAACAAATGAAATCCATGTGATCTCATCTACTTAATCCCAGCACAAGTTATCTCTATCCAAGATATAGATTCCTTTCCCTTGATGTCAACTACAGAGTCGTGAAGAAGGAATAGGAAAGTGACCGCGATTGAAAAAAAAACACAAAAATTATCGTACATACACAGAGGAATGTTACCGACCTTCTTCTAACTTTCTCTGACCTTCTCGAATATCGGCTTATAACAATAGTCGTTCTTCGTCAAACAAGTGGGTAAAATAAATATTTTAAATTTTAATCGTATATTAGAGGAGCAGGTTAGAGAAAAGATCCAAAGAATACGGTAGATAGCATTCCTCCAAACGTTAAAAAGAAACCAACTTTTTAACATATATATTTTCTAGGCGATGGGGGTAATTATTACCTGCTACTTTTGTTAGTACTAAGTATACCCATAGTATATCGTGTATATGTGATAACTTGCTGACCATGACCACTAAATTAACCATATTTTTTTGTTATTACGCTCTGACTCTGAAAGATATGAGTATATAACCTCATGCAATCATGCCAAATGCCAAATTGTTCCTACATGGGTTTCAGCTAAAAACCGAGGCCCTGAACTGTTCGTTCGTGTTTTAACCAAATAAACCAACCCATTAAAGCTCTCTCCTATATATTGATCTGCAAACCCATTGAATTTTATTACTTCTCATATCTTAGTATCAAGTTATCAACAAAAGAGAAACAACTTCCAGTCCACTAGAATAACAGTAAAGAAAATACAGAGAAAAATGAACAACAGATTGCGGATATTACTTACCATCTTTATGATCCTCCTTTCTTGTATGGTTTCTGATGCTGGGCACCGTGGTCAACCTCGTATGCTCGGTAGACGTCCACGACCTGATCCAAGCACAATACCTAAACCACCCAAGTGATTCTGATGACACTTTTATTTCTGTTCATTTGACCTAATAGTTATGGCGTTGATGTGTGTAGTGTGATTTTTTTTTCTTTTTTGCTGTATAATTTACTACATGGGGAGGGATGACCTTCATCTTCTTGTACCCATCCCTTCCTCGAAAATAAAGTCGTAAGTCAAAACCAGCTAAAGAATATTGTCAAATGTTCAGACCAAGTAATGTTATTATATATATATTGGAGTTTCAAGCTTGATATTCTCATAAATTTTCTGTTTTTCGTTAGCGTGAGCACCATTGCATTCATATAATAAGACCATTATCGCTATTATGAAATGATGAATATGACACGAGGTGTGACAATTGTGTGCACAACACAGTCTCATATAAGATTTTCTAGTTCGTAATATATACAGTTCTTTTCTATGGTTTCTCCTATAACGTCTGAATTTTACTGGTAGTAGACTAGTAGTCCTACACAAGAAAATGACACCGTATGTTAAGGGGTTCATGTAATTTTATGACTAGCATGATGTCAACTTGATACTGTACAGTAATGGAAAACATAAGTATAAATTTAAAAAGATGGTCATTAATTTATGATTTAAGTCCGGGGATCTAGAAAACGAACTATAAATACTAAGCCCGAACCGAAAATTAATCACTTTTCCAATCTAAATGGCAGGAAAAAGAGGGTTTATATAACAAAACTAACAAAAATCCCTCAAATGAAATGTAATACTCAAATGGCAGTATAAATTTCCTATATTTCCAAGATCACCACAAAATAAAAAAGGGGGACTCTACCAAGAAAACTACAGGAGGTGGTCTAATGCACTAACCTGACAAAATTGCATCCCAGAGCTCCGGTAGTTTGGTAGCAGTTTCAATTCCAGACATGTTTTTAGAATTCGTGCCGGGAAAAGGATCTTCAGTGAATTCCTACTAACCCTTGCACTGACATTTGACTGCTGCCAAGATAGACCAAATTGACGGCGTCACAGGGTTTGACGTTCCACGGCATATTGTGGCAGACATTTATTTCTCCAAAGCTGCCAGTGATCGATGACCCGATGCATAGGCACAACGAATGCACAAATAAGAACATCATCCTATATTCCTATCTCTGTATTCAAAGAAATATCACTTTCCAGTATATATTCACTCAAACTCATCTCATTGTAAATTAAACGTAACTCCTCTCTAATAGCTTCATGATTTGGATGAGCCTTTTCATTAGCTAAGAATGTGTGTGTATCTCCTTTCACCTCTATCCAACTACAACCGGGCTCTTTCTTTACCTTATATTTCCTCATTGCCTTCCGCAACCTGGAAACCTGGTCCCACATCCCAGCATCAGCATATATATTTGCGAGAAGAATGTAGACGGAAGAATCTTGAGGATCCAATTTCAGGATGACATCAGCCGCTTTTTCTGCCACATCCAAGTCTTCTACATTTCCATACATCTTGCAAACACTTAGCAAAGTTCTCCAAATAACATGATCAGCCTCAAATGGCATGTCTTCAATAAGTTTTAGGGCATTTCGAATCTGCCCTGACTTCCCTAAAATATCCACCATGCACGAATAATGCTCCAGTTGAGGATCTAGTCCATAGCTGCACATTGAGCAGAAATAGGCCCAACCTTTTTCAACAAGACCCATGTGACCACAAGCTCTGAGAACCGCCACAAATGTTGCATGATTTGGCTTCACCTTCTCTCTTTTCATGTCTTCGAAAACCTTTAGAGCCTCTTCTGCAAAACCATGGTAAGCATATCCACATATCATCGCGTTCCAGGTCACAAAATCCCTTTCTAGTGCTCTTTCAAATATTTGCTGAGAATCTAGCATTAAGCCACACTTTGAGTACATGTCTACAAGAGTGCTCACAATATAAGCATCTCCCTGCAATTGATACTTGATGATTTGAGCATGAATTTGTTTCCCCAATCCAACTGTTGCTATGTTAGCACACGCGTCGAGAACTGTAGCATACGTAAAATTATCAGGTTCAGTGCCCATTTCCAACATCCGAGAAAAAATTCTCTGTGCTTCCTCATTCTGATCTTGTGATAAAAATCCCGATATAATGGCATTCCATGACACCATATTTTGTTCCTCCAGTCTATAATGAAGCTTCATAGCCTCATCAATCTTACCATACTTGCAATACATATCAACTATAGTACTTCCTACAAATGGGTGGAAACCCATTCCTGATTTGATGACTCTTCCATGAACCTCTATGCCACGTGTAATATGTTGTTTACTGGTACACGCTTTCAAAACACTGCCATATGTGAACTCGTCAGGTTCAATCCCAGAATCCAGCATTGAAGAAAATAGGCGTAGAGTTTCCTCTCCAAGCCCATTCTGCTCATAAGCTGCAATTATCGCATTCCAAGACACTGCATCCCGCCTCGTCATCTCATCAAAAACACCTTGAGCTCCAATAACATCTCCACATTTTCCATACATGTCCAAAATAGCATTCGCTACACAAACATTGAATCTAAAATTATACTTCATGACTAAACCATGCAGTTGACAACCTGCTGAAAGATTTTTGGTCATAGCACATCCACTAAAGGCACCGGACAAAGTAACCTCATCGGGCAAAAGGCCGGATGCCCTCATATGTTGGAATACTAGCAATGCTTCAGAGCCTTGATTGCTTTGTACATAACCCACTAACATGGCATTGTAGGACTGTATGGTCCGACGTGAGATTGACATAAATACCTTCCTAGATTCCACTAATCTCTGACATTTTGCATACATATCCAAGGTAGCAGTCGCCACAATGATATCTTTACCAAAGTTTGTCTTCAAAGCATGAGCGTGCAGTTGACAGCCTACTTTAATTGCAGATAGCCCGGCACAGGACCTAAATACGCTAGCATAGGTAGATTGACTGACTCCCACTCCTTGTCTTTGCATCTCCTTAAACAACTCCAACCCATCAAAAAACTGATTATTCTGAACAAAACCGGCAATTATAGCGCTCCAACAAACCCAATTCTTTTCAGGCATCTCAAAGAAAAACCTCAAGGATTCATCCAAATACTTACATTTTGCATACATGTCAACTAAAGCACTTCCTGATACCATGTCAACACTAAAACCCGATTTCACTGCACGCCCATGAATCTGTACACCCAATTTATAATTCTCAATTACTGAACAACACTTCAGAACTACAGCTAACGTAGCATGATCAAAGCAAACTCCCTCTTTCACAATCTCCAAGAATATACCCACACATTTCCGATGATCCCCACTCCGCAAGTAACTCGATATCAAAGTGTTCCACGACACCACATCTCTCTCGGGCATGGAATCAAATAAAATCTGCGCAATATCAATCTTCCCTTCTCCAGAATAACCAAAGATCATGGAATTCCAGGATATTGTATCTCGTTGAGGCATAAAGTCGAACACTTTATGTGCGTATCCTATACGCGAACATTTTATATACATTTGAATCAAACAATTGGCAACGAAGACGGTGGGCCGAAACCCAGAAACAATCATCTGGGAATGGGCTTGTTTGCCCGGATTTAAAGCTCTTTGATGAGTGCATTCTTGAAAAATGTGGGAAAAAGTTTTCTTCTTGGTGGGTGTTACTAGTTTATGTTCAGCTGTATAAATTTGGCGCATAAACATAGATTTGAATACATTATCAAAGGAGATTTTGGGAAGGAAAGGACTGAGAAATTTGGCGATTGTTAAAGGAGAGATCAACAATATAGGAACAGATTTTCTGGAGGAAAGGACTGAGAAACTTGGCGCCATTAGATAATGACAATCATGCGGTTCGTTAGTTGGCCGTTTGGCAATCTGGTCACTGGTTATGGTTAGGGTTAGGGTTAGGGGTTTGATTCTTACTCTTACTCAGTAAGAGACTGCGACTTATCGCGTTCATTTTTAAAAAAAAAAAAAAAAATATTTTAAATTTAAATAATAATAATGAAATTAGTCAATTAATTAATTTGAATCAAAACATGTCATTTTATCTAGGCTAATTTGATAACTTATACCTTGAATAATCCGTTTTTTCAAATCTTATACCTAAAATAACTTTCTTTAAAATCTTATACCTGATATAACATTTTCTTTTATACTTGATACCAAATTAGACTTCCGGTGAGAAAAACTGCCTGAGTCCGGTGGAATTCAAAATTTGGACATAAAATGTTGTTTTTTATTCCAATATTTTTATATAGCACCCATCTACTTTTTACCTCTTTTATTTCATCATTTATTATTCTCTATCATCTAATTATTCCCAAATCCATCTCTTTCAATTTCATCTTTTCATCAACACTACAACGTATTAAGGTAAATTTTTTTACTCTATATTCATTTATTTTTGTTCTAGATTGATTAATTTTAAAAGTGTGTCAACTCAGAGTGTTGGGTTAGAACCCTAAATTAATTCGGGTTTATATCAATTTGGGGGAAATTTGATATTTGCAGATATGTCAACTCGGAGTGTTGGGTTAGAGTCTTCGAGCAGAGTACGAAGGTGTGGATGTGGTGTTCCTTTGGCTCTTGTAACATCTTGGACGCAAGACAACCCAGGAAGACGATTTTGGGGTTGCAAATTCTACAACACAGTAACTGATTTTCGTGGTTGTGGTTATTTCGGTTGGTATGATGAATCCCAAAATGATTGGCAGAAAAATGTTATCAACCAATTGTTAATGGAGAAGAAAATATTGCAGCTTGAGAACAATATCTTAAAAACGGAGACTACACATATGAAGGAACAAATGAAGAATTTGAGGGATGATATTGAGATGTTGAAGGAGAATAGGAAGTGGGTTAACAATCAGGCATCATCTAGCAACAAGATGTTGAGAAGCAGTGTTTGGAGGATCTTATTTGTTTGCCTTTTGGTTGTTGTAGTCACTTATTTTAGTAGTAGCTATTAGGTGTTGTTTAGCTGCTGTTTAGGTGTTATTTAGTTGTTGTTTGTACTCTTAAAGTCTTAATAGCTCAATTTATGAGCCGATTTTCTATATCTTGTATTTCCCGAATGGTTATTCAAGTATTAATACAAGTAAGTGTTGAAATTGTATGTCTAAAACATGTTGCCATTACAAGAGCCAACTTTTTGCTGCAACCAAATTACTTGCTGAATGGTAAACTTGTTCATAACACCACAAAGGCATGTCAACAGAATGCATTACATTAGCCTAAAAACTGATAAATTGGTCCAAAACATAAAACATAACTTGTCCAAACACAATACATAACTTGTCCTAACAATTGAAGAACTAATTATCTAGGACATTAACACTAGCTTGACTTTCTTGGATTATTGAAGTAGCCATTTCAGAAGTCATTTCCTTGTGTGCTTTCCTTCTTGCAATATTTTCTCTTACCTTCTTCGACCATTCAGATTTGCTTTTGGCTCTTGCAACCATAGGTTGTTGTTGATGCTCAGGTTGAGTTTGATTCGTTTCCCTGCTTAAAGTTGGATTTTTGCAAGTCTTGGTGTTATGACCAAGTACACCACAGTTACCACATGCTCTTTGCCTCTTTGGCCTCTTCACAGACTTGCTTGTTCCTTCTCCAGCTTCTTTCTTCCTCTTCTTGTGACTTGGTCTTCCAGGAAATTTTCTATGAGGAGGTGGCAGTGGCTCATCTAGGCCAACTCTATCCCATTGGTTCACACCAGGCATAGGGGTGATGGACTGTCCATAAGCCCTCAAATAAGTGGCTCTAGAATAAACTTCATCAACATACATTTTTGAATTCCCTCTATTCTTGATAATGCAAGCTATTGCATGAATGCAAGGGAGGCCAGTCAACTGCCAATGGTTGCAGGTGCAACTCTTTTCCTTCAACTTGACAGCATGTTGTTCCCCTCTATAATCAACCTCATACTCATAATTCAAATCTTCTAATACTGTTCCAAACCTTGCCTCATTCTCAGCCCATTTCAAATAGTTCTCCACATAAGGCAATTGGGTACCCTTCCAACTTTTCAAACCCTCTCTTTTCTCAGAATGTCTTTTCATTACATACCTTCGTATCCATTCCATATGAGTTAAAATTGGTTTGTCTCTAGCATCTTTTAAAACTGAATTGAAGGTCTCACAAATGTTGTTCAACAACAAGTTGGACTTACAATTGAGACTGAAAGCATGTCTAGACCAGGTTTGAGGGGGGATTGCTGCCAAGTATGCATGAGCAGGTTTTGAGAGAAACTTCATACCTTCCATGTGTTTGTTAAATTCAGCCTTTGTTGTACACCTTGCTGCACTCCAAAATGAATCTTTTAAAAGTTGGCCTGTGAATTGCAACTTGAAGTTGGCCCATATATGCCTTACACAATATCTCACTTCAGCTTTTGGGGTAATCACCTTCAGTGCATCCACCAATCCCTACAATCAAATGTTAAAACATCATAAACAGACAACTAAAATGGAATAGACTGAATAAAAGACAATGAAAAGATTATATATGTTTGTTATACCTTCTGCCTGTCTGACATAAAAGTGAGGCCTTCACCATCTTCCTTCCCCAAATCCTCAACTAATAACTTTAAGAACCAAGACCAAGTAGAACCATTTTCTACTTCCACAACAGCCCAGGCAATGGGATAAATGTTGTTATTTCCATCCTTACCAATCGCTACCAAGCACATACCGGGTATGCTCCTTTTAAATGACACCCATCCACTCCAACTAATGGTCTCGCATCCCGCTAAAAAACCATCTTTCACACCTTAAAACATAAATACATCCTCGAAAGATAGGAGGGGTCTTTCAATGTTATCCACCATAACAATTGCAGTGGATCCTGGATTATACTTCCTCACAGCAGCCACATAGTCCCACACTCTAAAGCATCTGATCAGCCCCATCACCAAAGATCATCAGTTTGGCTCTTGCCCTTGCCAGCCAACATAATCCATACTTTACTTCAATACCTAAATCTCTATATATTTGCTTTTGAAAAGCAGATAATTTCCAAGTTGGGTCACCCCTCCATGTTTCAAGATATCTTTCTGCCAAGTACTCAGATGTAATTTTTCTTGTATACCCAGTGAATTCACATGAATGTCTCAAATCCATTGTTGTTATTTCCCAGTATGTATCCCCCTCTTTTAAAGTGGCATATATCTTGAAAGGACACCAAGACTTTTTTGGACACTTACACCCTACAATCTTGCACCTCACCTTATCTAACTCACACTTACACCTATGTCTGCAATATACACTTAGTCTATCCCTGGCACTATGCAAGTAATAGAAGTCATACTTATTTTCAATTGCATGATGTACTAAGGCCTTTCTTAAAAAATTTGCATCTGGAAACAACAAACCAACAGAAAGTGATACCTTTTTTTTGAAATCAATATCAGGGTTGAAAGTGGGTCTGTTATCAGCTTCATCATCACTGCCTTGAAGGCTTCTTAACTCATCTGAGTTAACATCATCTTCATCACCCCATTGCACATTCTTTTCAAAATTTAACCCCTTTTCTACTGTCTGCAAAATGGAATCACCTTCTACTCCTTCAAACAAATCATCCTGCTGCAACTCTTCTTCACCAATACCAAACTTCACCTCATCTTCTAAATCTGATAACTCATCATCATCATCGACTTCAAACCGCTTCTTCCCGAGTCTAGATCTTGGTCAACAACTTTGGATCTACCTTTATTCAGACAATTTCCCTTACCAACCTTGCCCTTCTTTTCAACTTTGGATCTACCTTTATTCTGACATTTTCCCTTACCAACCTTGCCCTTCTTTTCAACCTCTAACTTGCATTTAAAAGCAGCCTTTCCCGTACCCTTATCCAAACCTTTCACAAATGTTTCCTCATGTTCTGACTTCCCCTTAACAACAGCTTTTCCCTGAACCTTACTTTTTTTTCTCAAATCACTTTCCCTTGATTCATCCTGCCTCCCATCAACTTCTTTAACAACATTAAAATCCTCAGTAACTATCTTCCCCTTCCCTTTATCAGCCCTTCTACAAGCTAGCTTTGGAAATCTTTGGGGAGGATTTTGTGGTGGGAGTTTGGTGTGTGAGAAATCAATTGTAAGTGGAATAAATGGAGTAACTACAATGTCAGGGTCAGGGTCAACATTTAATATGGAAGGTTGATTTTTAACTGATAATTTTCTAGGGCTTCTTCTCAATGGGGCATCAGTAGTGGGCTTCTTCTTTGCTGGACTTCTTTTGGTAAGCCCATAGTTTTCAATCTGCTTAGTAGGGTCCATCTCAAAAGCTACTTCTTCTGTGGTCACATACAAATCAATTACATTGTCCTTATCTCTTGATTTTTTCACCTCACCCACTTCCTGCCAAGTCTTTATTAAGGTTCTGCTACTACTTAAATCCCCCCCATACTTCTTATACCACACAAATGGTACCCCATCTGTACCAATCAAATTATATGCAGCTTTAAAGATGAAGCCATATGTTAAGCGATTAATCGAAATACCACCATTAATCTGCGTACTACCTCCAACATATTCGGTTTACCATTCGAGTATAAATTTACCCCCAAAGAACATTCTAACAGTAAGAAGCATCTCCATCCTACAAACCCATTAAATAGCAGAAATTCAAGTGGATTTCAGAAAACAATACGAATTTAAGAAGATTACAGCATAAAAGACAAGTAAATCCTAAGTGTATACACTAGTACAACCTAACAACTTTAAATATGAAAAGGGTAAGAAAAAAGCACAAATAAAGACCTTAATTAAGTAAGGTTATGAAGAATACAGTACAAAACATCAAAAAAACCTTAACTATGAAGACAAGTTTAGGGAATAGAGCTTTACATACCTGAACAATGGGTTAGAATTGACTGGAGATAGGCACGATGACTTTGATTGCTTGTTTGTAGATGGTGATGCGATTAATTTGGGGCTTTTGATGTGATTAATTTAATTTGGGGGTTTTTAGATTTATAGGGTTTTTAATCGATAATTTTAAAGGTTGAATGGAATAATAAGGGGTGAAGAGGGTAAATGAACACACATCCTTTAATAAGGGCAAAACAGTCAGTAAGCAATTTTTCTCACCGGAAGTCTAATTTGGTATCAAGTATAAAAGAAAATGTTATATCAGGTATAAGATTTTAAAGAAAGTTATTTTAGGTATAAGATTTGAAAAAACGGATTATTCAAGGTATAAGTTATCAAATTAGCCTTTTATCTATTAATTTGAGCAAGTTCACTTTGGTTGGTATTAGACACAATGGGCTAGCGGGGTCAACACAAGAAGGTAGTTTACAACTACTCCTTACTATATTTGTCTAACCTAGAATTAAACCAGATTAATTTTGGGGGACCATAAATATTTTTCTTGTTTTATCGAATTACTAATTGTTCGTGCTGTTTTTTTAAAATTAGTTAAAGCTTGTACAATTTCTCAAAGTAGTTAGCCATTGAGTAACTAGTTGGTTATCAAGCTATAAACATGTATCTATCGTATTTCTACCCCATCTCAATTGTAAGACCGTCATATCCAAGAGTTTTTAATACGACGAGGTATATGGGTTATTGTCCATAGGAGTATGGGACCATGGCCCAAAGCTAGTAGACTATAGTAGAACAATCCGTCTTGTCACAGCCCCCTCCCACTTGATCTCTTACTTGCTTCTTGTGAAAGGTCTTGTGACGGAACGGAACAGTGGAATACTTCCGTCACAAATTAAAATTTGTGATAGTAGAATTAGAAGAGTGTTGCACACAATTACCCAATTACGCTACTAGTCAATAAACATTGAACACAAATACAAAATGCCTTAAACTTGTGTCCAAGCCAATCAATTTCTCTCACAATCAATAACAAACCAACACACAAAAATCAACTACTACTTGTATATTTTTCTCAAAAAATGTCACATTTTTCCAACCTTGTCTGCAACGCACCGGAGCTCCGGCATACCGTAAACCCAATAACCCGTTTACCCGGCACCACACCTCACTCTCCAATCTCCCTCTCCGACTCCGAACCCGAACCCGACTTCGACATCGATGTCGAAGACGGCACTCATACTTTCGAACCCCTCTTTTCTGCTTTTCCAGAGGATAATCATCACCATCATCATCATCCCTATCATCAGCATGACGTCACCTTCAAAGGTGCTGATTTGGGTTCTTATTTCGGGTCGAGCCGGCTTGACCCGCAAAGGCGCGGACTTTTCAACGGAGGTGGATCTGAGGTTAATTTGGAATTAGGGTTAGGGTTTGGTTTGGGGAGCTCTTCTCAAACCAATTATGAAGAAACGCGTCGTTTTGAGGGTTCGCGTGTTGTTAATTTAGACTCTGATACAGAATCTGATGATGGGAATCTCCCGGATTATGATTTTGATAATAATAATAATAATAATCAAGGGTTTGGTGGGGTCAGTGATTTTGATCGTCCCCCCTTTTGTTGGGATTATCTAGGGTTTAATAATCGAAATGTTAATGAAGAAAATGATGGAGGAATTGATGATGATTTCTTGTATAATGGAAGTGCTGTTGATGAAGGTGATAATGTGGACGCCGGGGTGTCTACCTTGTTTGATGCTTACCAAGAGAGGGAGGAGCAAAGGGAGATTGTAATCGAGTCGGATGACGACAATTTGGGCGGGGAGGATGCTGTTTTGGAGTTAGATTGGGACACCCATTTTGCTCTCAATAGTTTTTATAGCGAAGTTTACGATATGGACTTCACTGTGGATATGTATGAGGCTATACTTGGTGAAATAGAGGAAGGTATGAATGATTGGAGAGGGAGTCCTCCCGCTTCTAAGGCGGTAATTGAGAGTCTCCCTGCTATTAAGCTGTTGTTGAAAGATGGTGGTTTGAAGGAGAATGAGGTGGTTTGCACGATTTGTAGGGACGAGGTTTCAGGTGAGGAAGTGGAAGTGGTGAGGCAGCTGCCTTGCTTGCATTATTATCATGGGGATTGTATTTTGCCGTGGCTGCAAATTCGTAATACTTGTCCTATTTGTCGATATGAGTTGCCAACCGATGATGCTGAGTATGAATTGAGAAAGAGGGAGCGAAATGGGGAGAATGTTGATGATGTTATTGTTGATGAGCTGAGTCTTGACTCACAGGTCAGCTATGTTTTCCATGCGTTTCTTTGATTATTAAATATCGCGCATTTTATCATGATCAATGTTAGTGGTTCATAAGAGCTGCAACTGCTTCTATTAATCCCATTTGTCAAGTTTTTAGATGTTAGTAACTCGGACATTTAAATGTAAATGTTAATGTAAATGGAATATGGAAAAGTGATTTGCTAGTTTATTTTGATGCAAATTCAGGAAGCTGTAGTCCTAACTCGTAAGAGGCAGATGTTGCAAGCTGTACAGTACTAATATATAAGTTGATGATTATTATGCTTTCCAGTATCAATTAATAATGTTGGTGTCTTCACTGTCTTGTGCTTAGTTTGAAAAGGCGCACCTCGAGTGCTCCCAAGACCCGCCTTGGATGAGGCACTATCCAAAGCCTTGGGGCACTTTAGGTGCGCCTTTTAGACAAGGCTCACTTAGTGAGGTTCATTAGCATGTCTAAATTTTTAGATATGCCTTTTCTTTATACCATTATTGCGAAACTAAGGTCTTGTGCACTTCAATGTTTTTGGATAATTATCCTTGTTAATTGTTATGTACTCCGTAGCTAACAATTATGTAGCATCATGAAAGAAAACTTTTGTTGTGTAATCTACATTGTGTTGGTGATATACTTGCTACATTCTGCTAATTTACCTTGATCAGTTGCATAACGATTCATTGTTGTCACTAAAGCTGCAAAATCGCCAATGTATGTATATATGATATTTTTACGGCTAATGTCTAGCTCCCACGAGATGTGTTTAGCGTTCTTCTGCGTTGATTTGTTTGGGCCTCTCCAAAAAGTGATGTAGTTACATTTGCTAAGCAGTGTGTTTGAGGATGAAGATTCTAAGAAAAAGTGTTGCTCATGACAGAGTGTTGAAGTGTCCGACACTGCTAATTTTTCTTAACAGGTTCCTTGTTTTTGGCCTGAGGGTCATAGCTTGTCTAAGAACGTGCGATATGCAATCAAAGTGGAGTGTCGAACTAAGATAGGATTCTAGTGGACAAATATGAGTGCATAAATTCCTACTAGTTGTTGTTGACTGATGCTGTTTGTTGGTTGTTGAGGGGTGTGACGAATAGGGACGGTCTCGTTGTCTTCGGTTTCACTTGTTCTCGTTCCCGGGAGCTTGTTGAGCCTAGATTCTGTTTAGCTTGCTGATGTGGGTTAACTCTTTCCGTGCTTTTATTCATAATAATAGAGGATGAGGTCAACCTTTTTTGGTCTCTTGTTTAAATGATACGAAATGGACTTCCACCATGGAAGTCAGTGCATGAATATGATAAATCGTTGAAGAGCCTAAGTCCTGGATTTCGAACCTTGGCTATTCAACTGTAATGTCAAGTAAAAAAGGATTTGGTTGGAGTTTGAGGTGATTGTGAATATGCAAGAAAGGGTTGATGCATTAATCATTACCCCATTTGCTTTGATTGCTATGACAAGCTTTTGTTCGAGTTAAACTGCGTGCTTGCTGAAGCTGATTGATTACTTATGGTTCGACTGTGTGTGGATAAAAGTGCGTGCTTAGAAGGAATATCTTGAGTTGTCTCTTCCTTTATATGGAGACAGACATGTTGTTCTCTTAGCTGATCTTTTTGTCAAACAACTCCATTAACCTTGGGTTGCCCAATTGTATGCGATCATGTGATGCATAGATTTCAAGCAAACGGAACGATGCAAATATGCTCTCTTTTAAGTGGTAAAATAATACTCTTATCTTTACTCGATATGGCTCTCATTGAGTATATCGAGTATTATTTTACCCTCACCTCATCATTCGTTGATTGAAATTGTGATCGTTAGATCGTTCAAGCCTAAGGGTAAAATCCAGACCTCCAGACCGGTAAAACAAAATGGAGAAAGGAGGAAATGGAGAGGATTTTAATTGATGAATATCATGTCTTGGCTGTATGGTTGAAAAATTAATTGAATGAAGGTTTAGAGTTAGGGCGCTTTAGCTGTTTGTTTAGCAGATCTGGGATATTGCGTTGATTAACTCGAGACCACTTGTATAAGGCTTTTTATTATTTTTGTTGTTGTTAGACATCCTCATACTCTATCACCTTAGCTTTCCACTATCTTTTTATTTTTTATACTCTCATACTCCTTCAAATAATACACTTCATATCCCCAAACTCATTTAAGACTTGAAATCATAAACTTGAAATGTAATTAAAACATAAACATATCTCTTGAACATCGTTACTAGCTTGATCGTTGTTACTGTCATTAGTCGATATCGAAAATTATGTAAATTAAATTACGATTTTTCCCCAAAAAACGTCTTTTTTTGTTTTAGAAAGATTTGAGAGAGAGAAAGAAACAAGGGGGAGTTAATAGGAATGTTGGAAAGTTGTTGTGGTAATAATCGACGATAATTAGTAAAAGTGTCGACGATATTTAACACACCACTTTATCTTTGGATCCCGGTCTGTTTTGATTTGTTCTTGGGCTTTAACGTCTGTATTTAGAGTTTGGGCCTAGGTTGCTGCCTTGCTGGCGTATTGTTTCGTTACCATAAAATATACTCCCTCCATTCAACTCTACTTTGCAAGTATTCCTTTTTCGTCCATTCAACTCCACTTTACATGTTTCTTTATTTGGCTAAGAAAATGATCATTCTATCCTTATTTAAAATATATATTTACAATTTAAAAAAAATCTATATTTACAAAAAATGTCATCTATACCCCCACAGGGCCCATATTAATCCACCATAAAACCCACCTTTATATTTTTTAAATATTTTTAATCTCTCTATTCTTTTTCCCTATGTACTTTTAATATTTTTATGAGTTTTTTTAAAGTTTATTTTTTGTATATTTAAGTGGATGAGTTTAGATACTTTACATTATAACTCAGATTCTTTAAAACAAAACTCGAAAACTTTAGTATAGAGCTCTGATTTTATATCATATAACTGGTAGTATACTTTACTAATTGTTTGATGGTGGACTCCCGATTCAACTATTTTGGTGTCCATAACATCTACCTTCACTCACAGTCTCACACCAAGGCCAAGTTAATAACATTTGGAATGAAAAGAATTGAAATAAAGATTTTATGTTTTCTTTTTGACATTTGATTCATTTTTGGATTGTATATATAAAGGGTAAACATTTAAATTTATGGTGGAGGAGGGTACAGTGTTTCAGGTGTTGCGTGGAGTTATAAACCATTTGGTATTTGACTTTTTTTAACTCCGACCAAATATCAGAATGGATTAATTCTTGTCCAATTTATTTCAAAATCGTAGGAATTATTTCGATTAATTATTTGTGAAATGTTAAGAAAGTGACGTGACTATATAAGTCTTTTTTTAGACTAGCACTAACTATCTCTTGTAATGGATACGCCCCAAAAGAAGGCTCTATACTTTCACATTGATTGGCTACTAATTTCATACTCCCTCTTATTTGTTTACCTTTGATTTTAAGAGGGGAAGAAACCATTTATAGGTGGTGATACTACAGGTGGTGATAGTACATGTTACCCACATATTAATGTATTATTATACACTCTTTTATTAAAACAATTATATTTTTTTTAATTTATATAGAAGAATTATTAAATAGAATTTTTACTTTAGTAAAAAGTTACTCGTATATCCAATGTCTCTATCCCGTTATTGGTTTGCCTATGCCTCTATGGTTATATGAGGCATTAACAAATTACCAATAACTCTATATAATAAGACAATATACATGATACAGAAAATGACATTTTATCTAGTAAAGAAACAACGATCAAGATTGTCATGATGCGTTTATTTGTGAGGTTAAGGATGAGAAGATTTACCAAAACACATTCTTTATGATGACAAGAATCCTTGGTTAGATGGTGAAGAAACCTACATTTATAGGACATCAATGTCTATGAAATATTGATTGGGTGTTTGTGACACAAAAATAAATAAATGTGATATTGGATATGTTTGAAAGAGTTACATGCCTACATAATGGCTTACCTAGTTATTTTTGTGCCTATCAAATGTGCCTTTTTTTTTGTGCCTATACAGCTATACCCTTTTTAACGGGGTTAAAGTACATTTTCGCAACGATCCGGTAAACATGACAAACGTCTTAATATAACTAAATAAAAAATTTAGATTGACTTTGATCCCTAAATTCTAACATTGATAAACTAGCTCGTACTATCTCAAAATAATTGAAACCTTCTTTGGTAGGAATATTAGATATTTATATGCTCTAATTGTATTGCGAGCCTTCAGCCAAAATGAATGAGTCGACATTATTTTAAGCCTTGTATACATACATTGCAAATGCATTAATCTAGTTATTCTTATTTTGATTAGAAAAACAGATAACATAAGATAACAACTAGTCTCGTATGAAATTAAAATATTCACAGTGAGATAAGAGTATGTGTCTATTAGAGCGTTAAAGTGAAATGTGACGAGTAATATGAAAAATGATAAATATGGTTTTTTTTTTCTTTTAAGACCACCTCCGTAATTTTTACATTATTTTATGTTCATTATTAACCGAGTACATGATATATGATTTATTTGCACCAATTTTCCTTCTTCTTTCATGCATTCCGACTCCTATTGAGTCGGTTTTGTGCGCCTTACCTTGTATTTTGTGCCTGATACCCGTATCTAGGATTTTGTGCCCCTCTTGCAGGATTTGAGGCGGTTATAAAGGAATCGGGGCAAGAAAGGCGGTTCGATGATTAGGCATGAGGAAGAGAAGGGAGAAATGCTGAAGCAGCAGGCCGGCAGCCGGTCCACCGGCAGGGAACACTACCCGTGAGAAGAGAAAGAAACAAAGCTGAGGAAGAGTTCTCTGCCGGCAGGCCGGCAACCGGCCCACCGGCAGGGAACACACGCCCAAACTTAGCCAAAATTTGAGGAAGTTTTGGAGCTAAAATCACAAGAGCTCGCTACCGGCAGGGGTAGCCGGCACACGCTCCCCCTTATGAAGAAGAAGCACTCTCTGCCGGCAACCGGCAGCCGATCCACCAGCAGAGAGATCCCCAAGTCACAATTTTGCCAGATTTTGAAGATGACGCTGCCGGTTGGGATAGCCGGTGCGCCGGCACAGGACAACAAGCTACGAAATTTGGGCTTTTATTCCTTCCTTTCTCTAATCCAATGGAATAGTATAAATACCCCCTCCCTAATCAATTGTAAGGACAATATGTAATACCCGCCCTTTTAGGGACCCTTTGACCATCATTGACTGTCCTTGGGAGCGGGAGTAATCTTAGGAAAGTATGCCAAAACCATCTTGGGGTGCGTGTTAAGGGTGGTACTCGATAGAGCAGAGGCTACTCGATCGAGTAGCTAGGTTACTCGATCGAGTAGGGGGCTACTCGATCGAGTATGTTGGGTACTCGATCGAGTCTTAGGGTTTTCGCCGAGGGTTTTATATCGCGTTTTGTTAAATCCGCAAATCACTTTCGCCACTTTCCTCCTATCTTTCAGTCGCCTCTTTCCCTTCCCTTCACCTCAAAACCTCCATGGAAACCTTTGTGAAGATTCTTGTGCCTTAGGAGAGCGCCTCTTGAATCGGGTAGCGGTCTTTTGCTGAGTTTCTCCCTAATAGGTATGTCATAGTCATCATCCGTGCCTTTGTCTCTATAGTTAGGGTTTGCTTGTTAGTAATAGATATTTATATGCTGGTTATAGGCTTTGCTTGGTGGTTGGATATGTTATCCGTCGCGTGGATTGGTTGCGGTTGCTTAAAGGTAGGTTCGCCTACTCAGTTTCTGTAGATGGTCTAGTGTGTCGGATATTGTGGCTGTGTTGTGTTTGGTTGTTTGCTATAGTTATTGTATTGTGATGGTTGTGATCGTTGTTGACGGTTCTCGAGATGCGTTCTCGGCTGAGTGGGGTCACTTGCGGGAGTGGCTTCACGCCCTAGTTTCGCCCTTCGTGGAACCCGCCACGGAAGGGGATGTGCACATTAATGGACAGGGTTATCGCTCGATTTGATGAGCGGGGATTTGGTGGGTACGGCAGCTGCGGTCCCCCATGGCGGTCTGGTCCAGTGGACGATCGATCGATGTGAGTTGGTTGGATTGTTGTGAATGTGGTTGGGACAACTGGTATTATTTGTATTGTTGATTTCAGTTGCAGTTGTCTTATCTTATCTCAGTACTGACCTTGTGTGGTTGTTTGTTTGTTATGTGTCTGCCGTGATCCCTTATGGTGAGCAGTCGGTCTTAGCAGGTGTTGATGTTGTTGATAGCCGGAGTCCAGGCGGGGATGAGTCTTCACGAGATTTGATAGTCATAGCCAGTAGTCTCTGAGTTGTGTATTTTCTATAGTTTGTTGGTTTAAATCACTTGTAATACAATATTAAAGTTCTTTTATTGACGTCTGATTATTACTGTCCTCGGGCAACCGAGATGGTAACGCCCTTATATCCTAAGGAAGGCCTAGTTAAGGCTCCTCTGAATATGGGGGTGTTACACAATACCCTAGATTTGAGAATCCTCTAAGTTTATGCAATATTTATTAAGCATGTACTAATCTTTCCTTAGTTACTCCTTAATTACATACTAAATTAATATAGATCTACTTAGTTTCAATTGTTTACATTTGGTTATTAGGTTGTATTTTGGAGATATTGAAGAATCTCCTCCTTAATTCAATCAAAGCATCAATCTTTCCTTATTGTTGGTATAATTCTCTTCTTATTTACTTTATTTAAATCAATAGTTTACATTTCAATTCCTTATTTTCATTGTTATATTCTACACCATGCTTTCCATTGTGTTTAGTTGTCTTTCTTAAATTGTTTGCATTTACTCTTTGATTATGTGTGAGTAGTGACCCCCTAGGGTTTAGGGGGATTCTACGTGGGATTAGAATGGAATAATTGGGTGATGAATATGTGGGTTGTGGGTAAGTTGTTTAGTCCTCCTATACATGCATATAGGGTGTTTGATGATTTGCATGAGTGAAAAAAGTTCATGTATTTCTTCACTATTTGCTTAAGTCCTTTGTCTATGAAAGTTTATGGCGGATTTTGATAGCATGATTAGGAGAGGATTGTATGCTTGATGATAGTAAGGTGTCATCCTTAGGAAGGCCTAGACTTTGTGCCAATTTCCTAGACTAAACCTTACCCTTGACCCCTTTGTTCACCCATGTTCATTTCACCCCACTTAGACGAACCTGAAGACCCTAGACTTTAAATCGATTGTTTACACCTCTTGCTTATTACCCATTTTAGTCTATTATTAGTTAAGAATCAATCTCCCTCTATTTCCCGACTAGACTAGACTCGCATTAAATTAAATATACACCCCTCCATCCTTGTGGTTCGACCCCGATTAATACTACTTTTTAATTGGGTTTATAAATATTGTTGATGATAAGAGTTGACGGCTATATATATTAAATTCATCTTAATCATCAAACGGCGTCGTTGCCGGGGATGGCGTTAGGTTGTATTTAGTTTATTAGGAGTCTTAGCTATAGTTTTAGCTCAATTGTTTGTTTGCTTGAGTAGTTGTGTGTTCCTGTGTAGAGTGCGTGATTTTTGTCTTTGCCTAGTGTGTAAAAACACTAGGAGACTAACAGTTCACCGAGTTGCATGCCTAGGAGAAATCACCAAGCCTTGCTTTTCAACTCCGACCCCGAGAGGCTCCTCCGGACCTTAAGGAATAGGACCCTAGCAAGAGTTCGAAATTCTCCTCCAACAACTTTTGACCAAGCAACTTCACCCACCCATCACACTAGTGAAACACCAACCTTTCTCCAACCAACCAACACGATTGAGATCCCTATATAAAATCCCTTTCACAACTTTCCACTTCCAAGTCCACCTCAATCACCACCCCCTCAAATACCAAACCCACCACCACCAATGGCTCTACGAGATCACAATCGCCCCAACCACAATGATTCTTGCAATCCAATTAATTTTGGCACCTTGGCTCCCAACAACTTCGAGATGCACCCCGTCCAAGTGGGGTTGATTGAAAAAGATTTGTTCGGGGGGGCACATTGAAGAAGATGCTCATGCTCATCTATGAAAGTTCAAGAGGAAGGTTTCTATGATGAAGAAAAACGGGGTATCCGAAGATACTTTGAGGATGATGTTGTTCCCGTTCTCCTTAACGGGTAAGGCGGACCGTTGGTTGAACATTCACCCTCCGGACACCTTCACCACATGGGATGCCTTGGCCAAGGCATTCATGGCAAAGTATTATCCCTCATCGAAGACCCCCATTCTACGAAACGAAATTCATACCTTTCAACAAGACGAGGGAGAGTCTTTGGGTGAGGCATAAGATAGGTACCAAGATCTCATTGCGAGTTGCCCTCACCACGGGATTCCCGAGTGGTACGTCACCCAAACATTCTTCCAAACTTTGCTACCTAGAACCAAGGAAATGGTGAATGCCTCCGCGGGAGGAGGATTCGATCATTTGAATGATGAGGAAGGGACGACGTTGATCAAGAAAATGGTGGACTCGGAGGCCAACTATGGATCTAGAGGAAATATGCTTAGAAGGAATGGCAAATATCCCAAGGAGAACTCCTCTAGTTCTAGTGTCGAGACAAATGCTAAGCTCGACCTCCTCACAAAAAAACTTGAAAAACTACAAAGAAACCAAGTTCACCAAGCCACCACCTCACATCGTCCACCCATGGAGGAAGCGGCTCAAGCTTCAAGTTGCGAGCTTTGTGGAGGGAGTGGTCACACTTTTGACATATGTGACAACAACTACAATGGAGGGTATGAGGAAAATGTCCAGGATGTCAACGCTTTTCAAAGCTATAACAACAATACAAGACCACCGCGACCACCCTACAACAATCCCAATGTCTATAACCCAAACACCAACTTCTATTATCCGGGTTTGAGAAATCACCCCAACTTTAGCTACAAGAGTACCAATGTTCAAAACCCACAACATCTTCAACCCCAAGTCCCAAATAATCCACCCGGGTTCTCTCAACCTAGAGGTGGATATCAAAATCCAAGAAAGACCAACCAAAACTTTGGGAACCAACCTCAAGATTTTGGAGGCAATCAAAACAACCAAGGGTTTTATCAAGGGAACCAAGTGAATCAAGCTAATCAAGGATTTGGGCAAGGGTATGCTCAAGGGTTTCAAGATCAAAGTCAAGGACCTAACTTCAACCACAATGGCCCTAGAGGAAATTACCAAGGCGGACAAGGTACCAACACTCGGAATGACTATGGGTTTCCTTTGCCCATAGCCAACCAACCTTATCAAGAACCACAAGGTTACCCCTCTCAAAATGAACTTATGAAGTTGATAAAGAACATGCAAATGCAATGATACGTGCATATTGTATAGTCTTTTTAGCCTATTTTAGCACGTATTTCCATGCATTTTTGTACTGTTTACATAGTATTATGCCCCGAATTGGCTACTTTGGTTCGTCTTTTCCGTTTTGTAGAAATGAACGCGAAAGTAGTGGAATCGTATCATTTTTCGTCCTTTTTGCATGCATTTTGAGGAGACGGGATTTTCCAGAGTGAGATACTGCATTGGAATGCGTGAAAGCACGGTTTACGAGGCAGTCGAGTACGAGATTGGGCTGATTTGAAGGAAGAAGGCTCGATCGAGTGATTTTATTACTCGATCGAGTGGTTTTTATAGCCATGGTTGATCGATCGAGTAGTTATTTACTCGATCAAGAAGTGCTTAAAAGAGAGGTTACTCGATCGAGTAACTATTCTACTCGATCGAGTAGATTTTCTAGAGTTTTGCTCGATCGAGTGGATTTATTCTATCGATCGAGTGGTTTAGGCATTCGTGGGGTTTAATTAGCCCGTGAACGTGTTTTAGTTGTTGGATTTAGTTTGTTTTCTATTTAAACTTTCGTTAACTAGGTCATTAGTACCTGATCATCTTTTATCTTATCATTCATCAGTTTTTAGCTTTTCACAGTAAACACATTACGTTGCTTTTCCCTTTTCTCTGTAACTTTGCTTTCGGGATTATTTCGCTCGGATTTTGTCGTTCTTTACGCCGGATTCTCACGATTGTAATTTCTTCCTCCTTTCTTAATAATAATCTTTATTTCATTCGCTTTAATTCTTTGGTTTACTTCTTCAATTTCTGCCCTAATTTACTTTTATGCAATTTAATTATCGTTTTAATATGTTGAATGCTGGTCATTTATCTACTGTTAGTTTTGATAGTATAAATAGCGATATGAGTAGCTAAACTTGTTTCATGTTGGGATTAGGGGATCTACGGTAGAAATGTGACGATGTAGTGAGTAGGTTAGATGAATTAATTGTGAGATTCTGTCACCATAGCAATTTAACTGTATTTTACCGACTTAGTTGAGTGCACACTTCTGAGTCACCCTTTAATCTGGCTAAATTTAATCCTGGATCGGAACATTGGACTAAATAGGTCTGCTATGAATAGTAGACTACCCTGACGAGGACGTAAGTTAAGTTAGTGGAAGTTTAGGGTAGAAAGTGGACCGGAAGGACCTTTCCATATCCGTCTCGCATTAATTTGTCTAAGTTGTTTACAGTTGAGTCACTGGAATACCGTAGTGAACCGAAATCCTGACATGTCCCTTCTCTATTTGATAGTTTAATTCTATTTTTCTGCCTTTACTGCTCTTGTCTCTACTTCTCTTTCCTTTAAACCTTTTAGTTTAGAAAACCAATTTAAACAACCGCCCCCATTTGTGACCAAATAGACGGACTTCTACAGATATCTTGCCTCCCTGAGGAGATCGACCTGACTTCCCTAACTATATAGTTAGTTTAGTTAGTTTATTTTTGATAGGTACACGACAGACGTATCAAATTTTGGCGCCGTTGCCGGGGAGGCAATTGCCCTATCTGTCTTTGTTTCGTTGATTTTATCCGTCTCAGGGAATTTTTATTCCTTGAGGCAGTTCTTATTTATTTTCTTTCAGTGTTGTTTATGCCCAGGTCAGACAGGTTTCAGTTAGTTTCAGCTAATTTAGAGTCAGAGAGACTATTCAGGCATAGACTCCATCTGCAGAGAAAGTCACGAAAGGAAGACTTGAGTACTTTCAAGCCAGAGCTTCATCATTTTCTTTTCGCAGAAGACCAGTCTTTAGAAGAAGACATTCCTATTTCTGCCAATCAACCAGCAAAGATGCCGAACATTGCTAGTCACTCGGAGCCTAAAGCATCGTATATTCCTAAAGGTTTCAATCTCCAGACTGAGGATGGGAATAAATTTGACATCCATCCTTCCTATATAAATCTGGTGGAGAGAAATCTCTATAGAGGTGCGGCAGGTGAAGACCCGAGGAAGCATATGGAGGTCTTTACGAACTACTGTTCTACTATCCCCGCCACAAAGGGGGTAACTCAAGACAAGATTAAGGAAGTTCTGTTTCCTTTTTCTTTGACTGATGCAGCCAGGGAGTGGCTGACTGATTTGGACCGTACGACCGTGGGGTTACTGTAATACTCCGTATTTATAAGTCTTGGGGTACTCTATCGAGTAGGCCTTACTCTGTCGAGTAAGGGTAAGTTGCGTTTTAGAAAAGTTTCTGACCTGTTGGGTACTCGATCGAGTAACTAGGGTACTCGATCGAGTAAGGGGGTACTCGATCGAGTACCTCAGGTACTCGATCGAGTGTCCGGTTTTACGGGGAGTTTTCTCGGGTTTTGTTAATTATGCGATTAAGGTATATAAGCTTTGTCGTCATTATTCTAAATCACTTTTGCAAAACCTAAATTACTGTTTAAGAGAGAAAGCAAGCAAGTTCTTCATCCTAATCGCATTATTAGCAATCTCCGGAGTTTGGAAGGTCAGTTCTTAGCGTTGGTTATACCGTTTAGTTCCTTGCGTCAAGGGTAAGATCTGTGTACCCTTTTTATTGTCTTTCCTTTGATTTGGTTAAACCCTAATATAGGGATTTGGGGGTTTTTGAGTAGTTTGTAATTGGGTAGCATTTATGTGTTGTATGATAGGAGGAGGTTTCATAGAGGAGTCTTTTTGATACGGCCAGAGAGACCGTCGACGAGTGTGCTTTCGGGTAGGATTTCCTACTCAGTATTAGTCCCATAATGGGATATTGGTTGATGTGTTGTGATTGATTGTTGGATATAGTAATTGTATTGTGATTGTGGTTGTGATCGTTGTCTATGGTTCGCGAGGCGTGGCCTCGGCTGAGTGAGGTCACTTGCGGGAGTGGCTTCACGCCCTAGTTTCGCCTTCTGTGGAACCCGCCACAGAAGGGATGTGCACATTAATGGACAGGGTTATCGCTCACTATGTGGAGCGGGGATTTGGTGGGTACGGCTGCGGTCCCCCCAGCGTGGTGGTCCGGTGGACGATCGGTGATTGAGATGATTGGATTTGGCGTGATTGTGTGTGTATGATTGATTAAGTCGTCTGTTTATCTTATTGTTAATATATATTGAGTTGTGTGATTAGTACTGACCCCGGTGTTGTTTTGTAAACCTGCGGTGATCCATTCGGGGATGGTGAGCAGATATTAAGCAGGTATGAGATGAGAACTGGGATAGCTGGGATGGCCATGACATGATGATAGGAGTCTTCCGCTGTAGCTTATTAGTTTATTTACATTTCAGCTAGAACAGTCAGTTTGAGAACATGTATTACACATTTGGTTTGGTTTTGAGAATTGTAACTCTTCGCTAAGTATTTATATTTAAACTTTGTTTCTTCATTGTTTATTTGATTATCATTGCCTCGGGTAACCGAGATGGTAATGTCTTCATACCTGAGTGGTCCTGGTAAGGCACTTGGAGTATGGGGGTGTTACAAATGGTATCAGAGAGACGATCCTGAAACCTGTAACCAATGAACCTAATGAACATAGGGAGTCAATTAAAATGAACCCGGGGTAAAAGTTGTAGGAGCTAATGCAAAGGCTTGGGAGACGTCCTAAAGTCGCGAACTTGCCCTACAATTTTGAACCGGTCACATGGGGGGTGTATGTCAAGGTCGTATGTGTTGTTTGGTTTGCTTGTGTAAGAATGTGATGAAGTGTGTGTAGTTGTTGGATGTTTGAGGTAGAAGGTTGAGAATGTGAAAGAAAGATTAATGATATATGTAGACTTGTTGTTGGAGTGATAACATGTTGGATGTTTATAAGGTGGCATTTAATAACATGATATAATGATCTCGTAGATCGTAGGAAAGGATGCGTAGCATTATATGCTTAGTTATGATATAATATGTGGTTTTATAAAGTTTTTAGCATGTTAGCATATGATATAGCATGCGGGTAGCGTTTCTGAGTTAGCATGACTCGATCGAGTGGGACTGACTCGATCGGGTGGGTTTTTGACGATTTTGAGTCCAGAATCGTGTTTTTGGGCACTCGATCGAGTACCTCGGGCACTCGATCGAGTAGGGGGTCACTCGATCGAGTAGCCTAGCTACTCGGTCGAGTTTGTTAGAGATCAGAAGGTCTGTTAGGGGTCTGATGTTGGGGCACTCGATCGAGTATGGTGGGCACTCGATCGAGTAGCCTGTTACTCGATCGAGTGTGTTTGGGAACTCGATCGAGTAGGGGTCTGGGCAGCGTGTTTTCTCGTTTTGAGGTTTTGGCGCGTATGTTTATATCCACCCCTTTTTCTATGATAGTTTCAAGATGCCGCCCAAGAAGACTGCTTTGTATGCAAGAGCTGAGCTTATGAACATAGATGACATCGTTAAGATGTTGGAGCATCAGGATGCTCTCACTGAGGCTTTAAAGACTGTGGGGAAAGATAAAGATAAGGATAAGGATAAGGAGAAGGAGGTTGATCATTCTAAAATCAGCCTCTATATAGCGAGGTTTAACCCGAAAGAGTATAAGGGAGTTGGGGAGCCTAACCTTCTCGATAGTTGGCTTAGAGAGATGGAGAACATACTAGATTTGGTTCACTTGTCCCGATGAGATGAGAGTGGAACAGCTGCGTTCTATCCGAGGGAGGCGGTGGCAAGTGGTGGGATACGGTGAAAGTGAGTGCTAAGGAGATATATACAAACCAAGGCTTACCTGCTATACCTTGGGAGGAGTTTCGTAGGGCTGTGAGAAAGGAGTTTGTACCGGAGCATGTGAGGAGTAAGTTGAGAGAAGAGTTTGACAGTTTTAAGATGACCGCTGAGATGTCTGTGGCCGAGTACTACAGGCAGTTCAATGATAAGTCTAGGTATGCGGAGGATATGGGTTTAAGCGAGGAGAATTTGGCATTGAGGTTTGAGAGAGGGTTGACCCCTAAGATTATGGATAAGTTACCCGTGGGAGTCCCTTGCGATGTTAAGGAAGCTTATGAGAGGGCCGGGAGAGCGAGAGGTTGGTGGAGATGGCTCGGGAGAGGTTAGGTGGTGAGAAAAGGAAGTCTGAGAGCGAGGGTGGTGGCCAATCTAATCGCAAGAAAGGCAACCACAATCAGTCTAAGGGGTTTTCTTCCGGGTCGGGGTTGATCTTTGGGGCTTCCTTTGGGCGTGGCCGTGGAAGTGTTAGTGGTAGTTGGGGAGTGACTGCTATAGCATTTGTGGTGGTGTAGGCCACAAGAGACATGAGTGCACAAGTGCAGGATCTTTCCGGAGACTGCGCGAGCTACGCGAGCAACAGACCGGCCTGGATCATGGCCAAACCGGGAAGTCGAGTTACCAGAGTGGAGGCAACCGCAACGGCGGTAATTCTTATCGGAAACCACCAACGAACAACAACAACAATCAAGGGTCGGGTGCTAAGCCGACCACATCAGCCAAGATCTTGTCCGGGGAGGTGGACAGAAGACCAGTGGAAAGTTATTCATGATGGAGAAGAAAGCAGCTGAGGAAGATGCGCACGTTATCACCGGTACATTCCTTGTTAATGGTATTCATACCTTTGTTTTGTTTGATTCGGGGGCTTCTCAGTCGTTTGTATCTTCGAGTCATGTTAAGCGGTTGGGTTTGAGGGTATATGAGTCTGTTAGTGAGCAAGTTTTTATACCTTCGGGTGAGTCTGTATCATGTGGGAGGTTGTTTAGAGATGTATCTATGATAGTTGGGCAAGTTGATCTACCTGTAGACTTGCTAGAGTTTCCTTTTGACGGTTTTGTGATGATAGTCGGGATGGATTGGTTAGGAAAGTATAAAGCTACGATAGACTGTCATCAAAAGAAAGTGTCTTTAAGAGGTCCTAAGGGTGTTAGTGTGTCTTATCGTGGGTTTCTAGTCAAACCCAAAGTTAAGTTGATTGCACCTGTCACCTTGAAGTCTTATCTGAGGAAGGGATGTCCTTTGATCTTGTGCCATGTGAGAGATGACCGGATGGAGAGTCCGACAGTTGATGAGATACCAGTGGTGGGAGAGTTTGCCGATGTTTTTCCTGACGAGATTCCGGGGTTGCCACCAAAGAGGGAGATAGATTTTACAGTAGAGTTGAAACCAGGGACGGGGCCAATCTCTAAGGCACCGTACCGCATGGGTCCTAAGAAGATGGAGGAGCTTAGAAAGCAGTTGGATGATTTGATAGAGAAGGGATACATTAGACCTAGTGTATCGCCGTGGGGAGCACCAGTTCTTTTTGTAAAGAAGAAAGATGGGAGTCTGAGGTTGTGCATAGACTACAGAGAGCTGAACCGAGTGACGGTGAAGAACAAGTATCCTTTGCCAAGGATAGATGACCTGTTTGATCAGTTGAGTGGTGCATCAGTCTTTTCTAAGATTGATTTGAGGTCGGGGTACCATCAGGTGAAGATTAGAGAGGTGGACATACCAAAGACAGCTTTTACGTCGAGGTATGGCCATTATGAGTATGTGGTGATGCCGTTTGGGTTGTCTAATGCACCGACAATGTTTATGGATTTGATGAATAGGATCTTTAGACCGTTTTTGGATAAGTTTGTAGTGGTGTTTATCGACGATATCTTAGTCTACTCCAAGACTAAGGAGGAGCATGAGAAGCATCTAAGGATTGTGTTGCAAACTTTGAGGGACCATGAGTTGTATGCTAAGCTATCCAAGTGCGAGTTCTGGTTAGAGAAAGTTGCTTTTCTGGGGCATGTGATCTCTAAGGAGGGGGTAGCTGTGGATCCGGCAAAGATAGAAGCAGTGACAAAGTGGGAAGCACCAAAGAATGTTGCTGAGGTTAGGAGTTTCTTGGGTTTAGCTGGATACTACAGACGGTTCGTGAAAGATTTCTCCAAGATAGCTAGACCTATGACAACGTTGATGAGGAAAGAGAACAGGTTTCGTTGGGATGAGAGTTGTGAGACGGCGTTCCAAACATTAAAGGAGCGTTTGACCACAGCTCCTGTCTTAGCATTGCCTGAAGGGATCGAGAACTTTGAGGTTTATACAGATGCCTCGAAGAATGGGTTAGGATGTGTGTTGATGCAAAACGGTAAAGTGATTGCCTATGCTTCTAGGCAATTGAAGCCTTATGAGGAAAACTACCCTACTCATGATCTGGAGTTGGGTGCGGTGGTGTTTGCTCTCAAGATTTGAAGACATTACCTTTATGGAGCAATCTTTAAGGTATTTTCTGATCACAAGAGTCTCAAGTACATTTTCACTCAAAATGAGTTGAAGATGAGACAGAGGAGGTGGATGGAGTTGATTGGCGATTATGACATGGAAATCATCTACCATGAAGGGAAAGCCAATGTTGTTGTTGATGCTTTGAGTAGGAAGAGTGTACATTCTCTGTGTACAACTCTATCTTTGATGAGGCTGAGAGATGAGGTAGGGAGGTTTGGGATACATATGATGCAGAAAGGAGACGCCATGGGTGATATGACAGTACATCTTGAGTTTTATGATGACATTCGAGGTAAACAGGCGTTGGATCCTAAGATAGTGGAGTGGAGAGCTGGAGTAGAGAAAGGGACAGTGTTCCGATTTTCTATTCATACAGATGGTTGTTTGAGGTTCGATGGTAGGTGGTGTGTTCCTAATGATGAGGAGTTGAAAAAGACTATCATGACAGAGGCGCATTGTACACCATACTCAGTACATCCGGGTGGTGACAAACTGTACAAGGATTTGAAGAAAACGTTTTGGTGGCCTGGGATGAAGAAAGAGACAGCAGAGTTTGTGTCCCGTTGTTTGACATGCCAGAGAGTTAAAGGGGAACAGCGACGACCACAAGGGAAGATTCAGTCTTTAGAGGTACCTGAGTGGAAGTGGGAATCCATTTCCATGGATTTCATTGTGGGTTTGCCAAAGAGTCAACAAGGTAACAACATGATTTGGGTAATAGTGGATCGACTGACCAAGTCAGCTCACTTTGTTCCAATGAAAGATACATGGACTTGTTGGGAAATGTGTCCTCAACAATAGTGCGATCACATGATTTAAATATCATTATTAAATCTCATTTTAAGAATACATGTGGGATGTAATATTTTACAGTCAACTGGTCCACACATATCGGTAATGATTGGTGACTAGAGTTTGACATTCGTCGTGCGGACGGTGGTGATCTGTTGATCCCCTTAGGTCATACCTATAGGGAAATACTCTTAATTGATTATTTAATTAATCGTATACCGATACGAGTTAATTAAATTGCTTAAAATTGACGGATGATTTTGTGAGTATAATTTACGTATCTTATTGTAAATATGATTAAATGAGACACGGTCTAAGTAATCGAATTGTTTTATTACTTAGATGAAATCATTGTTTACAGAAACAATTGAAACGGAATGAATAAATTATTATAAATACAGAATGTTGTAATTTATAATTTGAAAACATTTTTGGTACGAGTAATTACGAATTACTAGTCGATTTTGTAAATGACATATTTTATGAATATGTTGATTTTTAATAAGTTAAAAATACATTACATTGTGACATGTCATGTAACATGTTACATGTGACAAATTGACAAATGACAAAATAAAATGGACCATTCATTTTATAATGAAAGTGCCAAAATTATGGAGGGAGTTAGTGGAGAAATTGTGTTAATTGTTTAAGTGGAAAACACAATGATGAAAGCTAACAAGTAGCCATACAAACCTAAGCTTTTGAGAAGAGCAAAAATAAAAGGCATTGGGCATACTACCCAAGGCCAATTTTCGGCCAACCATAGAAGAAAAGAAAAGAAAAGAGTTTTTCTTTTCAATTCATTAATTCATTCTTTTCATCTTATTTTTCTAGTGTAAGAAAATCTATCAAAAACTCTCTACAATTTATGATAATTCTAGAGAAATAAAGTCACAAAATTACTATCTCTTGAACCGAAATTCCAAGAGTAAAATCAATGTTTTGTGTCAATTTTAAGTAGACTAATCTTAATACTAGATCATATTATTTTAGTCTTTAAGATGTATTCCTTGGGTATTCACATTTGGGAGAGGTTCTAATTTGGACCTTTTGTTCATCCATTTAAGGGAAAGCTCAAGAACTAACAAATAGGTGAATTTGTTAGTGCCCATAAAACCAAATTTCATTTGGTGAGAAATTGATTTTCTTATCTCCTTTTATTAAAGTTTGCATGCATAAGATTCATTTATTAATTTTATGACAAATTAAATTCAAAACATATATGAATATGTTGAGTATATAGATCTACTTTTCCAACAATCGGTATCAGAGCCATGGTTGTTTGCATGCAAATCGGTTAAAAGTTTTTCCGAGTTATAAAGATTAACATATAAAACTTGTATAATTTGTGTTATTATGATATATCACAAAATTAATTTTTGCATGTTAAAGTTTCTGATCCTAAAATGTATTTAGGATATTTTGGTTAATTTATGGATTTTATTGTTCATTTTATATAATATTGGCATTAAAATGTGATTTTTATGATAAAAATGTCATTTTTGGACGAAAATTATCTAAGCTTCGAATTTTCCCGTGGTTTTTGGATATGTTTTCACATATATTAGTATTAGATGATCTGGAAATTTTCATAATTTTATGAGTTCTTATGCTCGAAAAATGGATTTTTCATGATAAAAATCGGATTTAGATGAAAAATAGGTTAATATGAGAAATATTTCGAATCTGGTCATAGAAATTTAGTATGTTGTCACATGCAACTTTACAAGATGTGTGTAAAATAATAGGCTATAATGAAGTCTTCATGCATGATTTATGGATTTTTGATGAAAAATAGCATAAATAGTGACTTAATTAGTGAAAAATTGCTAAAACATACTTCATGACTAAGGAAAAATGTCACATGTTTCATTTTATTATCTTTTTCAGATCTAAAATTGAAAAGTTGATGAATATAATTTTTCTCATGTTTTTATGATTTTTATTGATAAATCCGATAAACCGCAACATTGTTTTTCCCGATAACTTTCGAAATTTTTAACCTAAGTTTTTGAACATTATGAGTGTCATGGTATTTTTCCAGAATGTTCATGAGTTTAAATTTCAAATTTCAAATTTCAAATTTATTTGAAATTTTAGTGATTTATTTGAAGTTTATAGCATTTTATTGTAATTTTGAGTCCTTTTATGAACAATATTAAGTAATATGAGTTAATTATGGTCAAATAGTTAGTGGAGACTAATTTTGAGTCCTAAGAAGTTAGGGTAATTAACTTGTGCATAAATATGAATTTATGTAATTTTTGTGATTATAAAATGTTGAATCACGCAAATCCGTAAAAACCGAGTAATATACGATATTGGCTAATTAAAAGCGATTTAGCATAAAATTGGGCATGTTCATACATATTTTAATGCTGCATTTTATTTATGATTGTCATAATTTTATTTTATGTAATTTTTGAATTATGTAATTTTTACTTAGTATGGCCTTAGTTTTTAATTGGTATTGCCCGAAATGTATGGGAATATCTATTCGGTTGTAATTTTATTGTGATCTCGTATCACCGCCTTGTAATTTAATAGATTTATTTTATTATAGTTACAAATGTATAATAGGAAATTATGTAATTTATTATATAATTTTATTCATTTCGGAGTTCCCAAAGACGGATTTCTTCAAGAAGGCGATACATAAAGACGGTGTTACCTCGAGATGCGTGCCACAACCGAAGTTCAAGGGACCAATGGAGTTGGTTTCCGAATATGTAATAGTTAATTAGATTTTCTATTTTAGGAAGGCCATACTAGGATTTTATTTAATTTATGCTTTGCATTTTATTTATATGTTGCATGCATCGCTAAATCGCCATAACTAAAACATGCATCATCTTTTAATCGAGTATATCGACCGTGTCAATTATAATTATCGTAGTTCACCGCTTTAGTTCACTTAAAACGTGATAGATAATAAATTGACATGACCTCTCGCTAAAATAAACAATTGAGACATAGCCTTACCAAAGAGTAGAAACCATGAAAACCTATTTCGTGAGGGAGTGAACTCGGCCACACCGGGGTACAAACCTTGTTACGTAGGGGAAGTGGGTGATAAATGTCTATCCACCGAATTCATGTTGATAAGGGATGTATCGGCCACACCGTGCCCAAGTTGATGTGGATTTGGATCATGGACACATTTATTCGAAATTTGGGTTGAACTCAACAAAAGTTTTTGATAAGGGATGTATCGGCCACACCGTGCCCTTGTCGGATGTGTTTTGGGTTAAAGATAAATGTTAATGTAATTTTATCGACCAAGAGTTCTAAGAGTAGAATCGATTAAAGATTTAATCCACCGAGTTATATTGATAAGGGATGTATCGGCCACACCGTGCCCAAGTTAATATGAATTTGGATCTTGGAATCATTTATCATAGTTGGGTAGAGGTCACTATGTAAATGCTATACTTGTTTTTCCAAGTATTAATAAAACGATAAATGTTAAGTTTTCCATTATTTCGTTATTATATTGTTCTATTTCTTTACCACAATTCATATACGATATCATTTCGATTTTTGATCAAAACTCCATTAAAACATCGTAACTAAAGACAAAATTTGAATTTTCTTCTAAAGACCTCGAAAGAACCATTGCTAAGGATCTCTTGTAAAGAGTATAGATTAAAGTTATTCATTATCAAACAGGTTTTGGATTCTTGACTAACACATCTACTTACAATGGATTGTTATTCATATACTTAATTGAATTAAGTACCTTGAAGCGATAAATTATTTTGGTAATTAGATTTGTCAGAATTCGTAATTGACCAAAATAACGCAACCACTTCAATGAAAGTTTTAAGACTAAAACGAACAAATGAAGAGTAATCTTCATGAATTCAATTTTGCTTCTCAAAGCAAAGACTCATTGAAATAAGTGGGAGCATTCTCTTAAACCGTTAAGATGAGGACGAGGTTCAAGAAGTAAAGATTATAATGGAATTGATACAAAGGTAATGTTAAAGGTAAAGTTGTTGAGAATGACGATACTAAACCTATCAATCCCGACCGATAAGCTTCCATTGTCTTAAATGTTGGACACGAGAAAGGAGACTACCCCAAATTATTGAAGAATCAATAAGTTAGTTGTGGGACATCTAATGAGACCTTCTTCTTTAAATGTTTATTTGATTGACACAAAATTTTGCTAGTACTACTTCGTCAATATTGGAAACCGGTGGTGGTTTTCATCATTATGTTTGATACATAGGATGATTAGAATATGACGACTAGCAACAATGAAGTTGAGAGATAGAGTCATTGTGTACTAAATCTAGTTTTCGGGTTTGGAGTTGTACTTAATTGTGACTATTAAGTACATAAACTCTAAATAAGAATATAAACTTGTTAAGATACAAAAGAGGTTTCACTTTTTTGACCCTATACACCACGATTTGATGTATGGCTAGCCCATTATCAAAGTGATTATATTCTAAACCAAACTAGAATGATATATCATGAAGATGATGCAAGACTCAAATTGGTAACCCAAGATTAAACCTTAAATTCTAGAATGATTAACGCAAAGAGTTATCGAGTACTCTTGAAACCATTCGATTGTTAATGGAATATGCGTATCTTGTATTCAAAGCAAGATGTCCCGTGCCTTTTGGTTGAAAAGGAGATCGAGGTTGTAAATCATCGATCCAAAATAGGTTGATCATTTTCTTTTACCAACGATTTAAGTTGACGCTAATATGTTCACTTAATAAGGTAAATAGAAAAATCTTTGAAGAATTTCAAAGAGTTCAAGGAATCACGATTTAGTCGTGATGGGATTATCAAAGTGAAGACTTTGATATAAGCCAAAAGAAATGTGATATAGTATCACAAGTTAATATCTCTTAGCACGCATTATGGGATAATGTGTGGTTGGATAAGAAATCAAACGCTATTCGATATGGTTTGGACTTCGATCAAGTTACTTTGAGTTACTTGATCCTTTTGGGGATTTTATCATTTTGTCTAGATTATTTTTCCACTAAATATAAAACGATTCATATGAGATATGAAATGGTAGGGTACCATGTTTGTAAGTTTTCACAAGAAACAAATGCTCATTTTTCCCTTTCAATTATCACGAGTACGACGGGTTTGCGGCTCGTGAAGCTGTCTTTCTAAAATACAAGTTTATTTCTAGAAGACAGAATGGGAGAAATTATTCAAGAGAGCCACAAAGAATTTTATGTCGCAAGAAACTGGTCTTTCTTGGCTACATGAGACGTTTTGTGTAAGATATTGTTTCTTTAAAACCTAGGAGGTTAAATTCGTCACTTGTTAAAAATGATGAATTCATGCTACTTTTAAGAAAGTAAAGAGCTTATAACTTACAAAAGAAATTGTTTGATTCAAGTTGATTACTTCTAGAAAGTAATGAAAATATGACTTACATAAGAGTGTTTAAGTCACAACTCAATACAAGGCTTAGAGCCATGAAAATCCGAAATAAAAGGGCTTAATTAGTGACAAAGGGTTTTGCACTAATTAAGAGAGATTTCATAGCAAGATTGGTTGCAAAGGGTTTTGCACTAATTGAAATGCTTAAATCTATTTGGATCTTCTTAGGGATTGTGTTTCATTATTATGAAATACATAGCGAGTGAATCTAAAACCCACTTCTTCATTTAGAAGGAATGTATTCAATACATGTCTGGAGTTTTATAGATTCTTGCAATCCTAAGATAATATGAAACTTAAGAGAGAATCTTAAGTAGGACATCAATGAGTTAGAATCAACATTTTGATCATGTGATAAAACTTTTCTCGATAAGTCGAGAAGTTGTGTTTATACATGAAGTTTAGTGGGAGTTACGAAAAAGTTAATTAGTCTTATATGTGAATGACATATTGATCATTGCGAATGATGTAAGACTTTTGGAGTATTATAATACATCTTTAATATCCGGATTTATGAAGATAAATGCACATGATATTAGCGTCAATAAGAAGTCTTACGTTGATAAGATTCATGACTAGTTCAATTAAATTGAACATATTTGATTGATTACATTTGCTTCCGCTGCCGGATCAATTAAATAAGTAATGATGTGTAACACTTCATATACTTTGAGTATGATGAATTGTTGTCAAAATCGAATTTAAGTAATCTTTACCAAGTAAGCCATAAATATTACCCTTAAGTGCTTGCAGAAGCATTAAGGCTATGATGCAAAGTGTTTATGATGCAATTTTGTGTAAGGGTGTTACACAAGTGACAATTGACAATTGAGATTGCGCATGGTTTCCGACAAAACCATAATCAAAACACATTAGGATGGTTAAGATACCATTGTGGCAATGTTAATTAAGAAGTAGATTTTCTAGAATCGTTCTAGGCAATAAAGAACAATGAGAGATATTTATAACGGAAATTGAGTACACTTGCAATCATGAGATGTGCAAGAAGGATGAGTCCACTTTGTGTGAAAACAGTGGGAGCTATTCTTAGGCTAGAGGGCCTATGTCTTGATTGGATCTCGACACGTACTCATAAAGTTTTGTAATGCAAATGTATACATTACAAAGGAAAACGAGTATGTAGTAAGGTTGAGTAAGGTACAAGAAATTGATAAAACCTACTAACCAAAGCCTTCTCAAAGGCTAAACATGATGAGTCATGTCATTTCAATTGAATTGAAATGAACAACTACGTACAAGATCAAATTAGATTATAGAACATGAAATAGTAATCAGGCATTGACTATTCATATGTGATAATCGCATTTGTCGTTCGAGTTTTACTTTAAAACTCTTTTATACTTTGTTACATCCAAACGGGTTGTAGAGACAACGTTGAACCCCGTTAAAGTGAACCCGGATTAACATAGCATTAGCCCATAGTCGCTTGTATGAGGTGACGTCTCGAAGTGACTAGAGTGTGATGCGATTGATGGCAAGTTCAAGTGCCATAGAGTCATGTGAGATGACTAGTCGATCACATAGGAAGACTGTTAGGAACACTTTGTCGGGCCTTATGACCGCTTATAGAGTTCTGGCAATTTATATAGCCTGGTCGTGGCGAGAGCTGCTATAGTATTCTAATGAGTCGATTCTTTTGACTAAAGACTGTTCGCCTAAGATGGCACGTTTTGATTAACTTTGATTTGTGTTACTACGACCTTCGTAAATGGGGTCAAATGGGCATATTTTGGGTTATGATGGCTGTGGCTAGTCGAAGGGAATAAGTGCGATAGGAATTGTCCACCCCCTTGTCAGGGTTAAAACAATATCTCAGGGCCACTCGAGGAGTAATAAACTGGAAATGCGTGGCCACGCTCGGAAGGTATCTATGATAGATAAATCCGGTCAATCAGTTATTCTCTAGATCGAGGAAACCACTCTCGATATTATCACTTACAAGTACGACCCGAAAGACACCTTGCATTGAGTGGGAGATAGTAATAGGACAAGAGAATTGGTGACGCACACTTGTCGAGGACAAGTGGGAGATTGTTGGGAAATGTGTCCTCAACAATAGTGCGATCACATGATTTAAATATCATTATTAAATCTCATTTTAAGAAAACATGTGGGATGTAATATTTTACAGTCAACTGGTCCACACATATCGGTAATGATTGGCTGACTAGAGTTTGACATTACTGTTGTGCGACGGTGGTGATCTGTTGATCCCCTTAGGTCATACCTATAGGGAAATACTCTTAATTGATTATTTAATTAATCGTATACCGATACGAGTTAATTAAATTGCTTAAAATTGACGGATGATTTTGTGAGTATAATTTACGTATCTTATTGTAAATATGATTAAATGAGACACGGTCTAAGTAATCGAATTGTTTTATTACTTAGATGAAATCATTGTTTACAGAAACAATTGAAACGGAATGAATAAATTATTATAAATACAGAATGTTGTAATTTATAATTTGAAAACATTTTTGGTACGAGTAATTACGAATTACTAGTCGATTTTGTAAATGACATATTTTATGAGTATGTTGATTTTTAATAAGTTAAAAATACATTACATTGTGACATGTCATGTAACATGTTACATGTGACAAATTGACAAATGACAAAATAAAATGGACCATCCATTTTATAATGAAAGTGCCAAAATTATGGAGGGAGTTAGTGGAGAAATTGTGTTAATTGTTTAAGTGGAAAACACAATGATGAAAGCTAACAAGTAGCCATGCAAACCTAAGCTTTTGAGAAGAGCAAAAATAAAAGGCATTGGGCATACTACCCAAGGCCAATTTTCGGCCAACCATAGAAGAAAAGAAAAGAGTTTTTCTTTTCAATTCATTAATTCATTCTTTTCATCTTATTTTTCTAGTGTAAGAAAATCTATCAAAAACTCTCTACAATTTATGATAATTCTAGAGAAATAAAGTCACAAAATTACTATCTCTTGAACCGAAATTCCAAGAGTATAATCAATGTTTTGTGTCAATTTTAAGTAGACTAATCTTAATACTAGATCATATTATTTTAGTCTTTAAGATGTATTCCTTGGGTATTCACATTTGGGAGAGGTTCTAATTTGGACCTTTTGTTCATCCATTTAAGGGAAAGCTCAAGAACTAACAAATAGGTGAATTTGTTAGTGCCCATAAAACCAAATTTCATTTGGTGAGAAATTGATTTTCTTATCTCCTTTTATTAAAGTTTGCATGCATAAGATTCATTTATTAATTTTATGACAAATTAAATTCAAAACATATATGAATATGTTGAGTATATAGATCTACTTTTCCAACAGGACTAAGGCACAATTGGCTATGGCCTATCGAAAGAACGTGCTTAAGTTACATGGAGTCCCTAAGGACATAGTGTCTGACAGAGATGCGAGGTTTATATCGAGGTTTTGGAAGGAGTTGCAGGAATCGTTGGGAACAACTTTGAAGATGAGTACAGCATTTCATCCTGCGACAGATTTGGACAGATGAGAGAGAACAATCAAGACTCTTGAGGATATGTTGCGAGCTTGTGTGATGGACTTTGGTGGTAGCTGGGAACACAGGTTGGACTTGATAGAATTTTCTTATAATAACAGCTATCACACTAGTATTGGTATAGCACCGTTTGAGGCTTTGTATGGGAGGAGATGTAGGAGTACAATCTGTTGGGACGATAGCGCTGAGGCAGTGGTTTTAGGACCAGAGATGGTGCATGAGATGGTGGAACAGATTAAGATGATCAGGGAACGGATGAGGGCAGCTCAGGATAGACAAAAGAGTTATGCAGATCTACATCGCAGGGACATAGAGTTTCAAGTGGGGGACAAGGTTCTTTTGAAAGTGTCTCCTATGCGTGGGGTTATGAGATTTGGGAAGAAAGGCAAGTTAAGTCAGAAGTTTATCGGGCCTTATGAGATCTTAGAGCGAGTTGGGGAAGTTGCATATCGTCCGGCTTTACCAATTGCATTAGAGAGAGTGCATAATGTGTTTCATGTATCGCAGCTGCTGAAGTATGTGAGTGACCCGTCACATGTGTTAGAGGCAGAGAGCTTAGAGCTAGATGAGTCCTTATCATATCTTGAGGTGCCTAAGCAGATTCTAGACCGAAAGGTTAGAAAGACTAGGAGTGGTGAGACAGTTCTGCTCAAGATCCTTTGGTCTAACCACGAGACCGAAGAAGCTACATGGGAGCCAGAGGAGGCTATGAAAGAGCATTACCCTTTCCTTTTTGATCAGGTATGTATGGTTACGGGGAAGTAACCTTGTTTCTTTTAGGGGGGTAGGAGATGATCGCGACGAGTTTTTAAGAGTTTCATACCCTTTTTGCATGTTGTGTCGGTATGTGTGTCGGGATGAGTTGGGTTAGTAACATGTTTGATGTTGAATTTTGTTTTGGTTGTTGAGTCGGGAATGTTATGGCAGTACCTTTGTTTAGTAGTGGTCTGAACTTCGGGGACGAAGTTCCTTTTAAGGAGGGAGGACTGTAATACTCCGTATTTATAAGTCTTGGGGTACTCTATCGAGTAGGCCTTACTCTGTCGAGTAAGGGTAAGTTGCGTTTTAGAAAAGTTTCTGACCTGTTGGGTACTCGATCGAGTAACTAGGGTACTCGATCGAGTAAGGGAGTACTCGATCGAGTACCTCAGGTACTCGATCGAGTGTCCGGTTTTACGGGGAGTTTTCTCGGGTTTTGTTAATTATGCGATTAAGGTATATAAGCTTTGTCGTCATTATTCTAAATCACTTTTGCAAAACCTAAATTACTGTTTAAGAGAGAAAGCAAGCAAGTTCTTCATCCTAATCACATTATTAGCAATCCCCGGAGTTTGGAAGGTCAGTTCTTAGCGTTGGTTATACCGTTGAGTTCCTTGCGTCAAGGGTAAGATCTGTGTACCCTTTTTTATTGTCTTTCCTTTGATTTGGTTAAACCCTAATATAGGGATTTGGGGGTTTTTGAGTAGTTTGTAATTGGGTAGCATTTATGTGTTGTATGATAGGAGGAGGTTTCATAGAGGAGGCTTTTTGATACAAAGAAGAGAGACCGTCCGACGAGTGTGCTTTCCGGGTAGGATTTCTACTCAGTATTAGTCCCATAATGGGATATTGGTTGATGTGTTGTGATTGATTGTTGGATATAGTAATTGTATTGTGATTGTGGTTGTGATCGTTGTCTATGGTTCGCGAGGCGTGGCCTCGGCTGAGTGAGGTCACTTGCGGGAGTGGCTTCACGCCCTAGTTTCGCCTTATGTGGAACCCGCCACAGAAGAGATGTGCACATTAATGGACAGGGTTATCGCTCACTATGTGGAGCGGGGATTTGGTGGGTACGGCTGCGGTCCCCCCCTTTGTGGTGGGTCCAAGTGGACGATCGGTGATTGAGATGATTGGATTTGGCGTGATTGTGTGTGTATGACGGTTAAGTTTGTCTGTTTATCTTATTGTTAATATATATTGAGTTGTGTGATTAGTACGACCCGGTGTTGTTTTGTAAACTGCGGTGATCCATTCGGGGATGGTGAGCAGATATTAGCGGTATGAGATGAGAACGGGATAGCTGGGATGGCGAGGACATGATGATAGGAGTCTTCCATTTGTAGCTTATTAGTTTATTTACATTTCAGCTAGAACAGTCAGTTTGAGAACATGTATTACACATTTGGTTTGGTTTTGAGAATTGTAACTCTTCGCTAAGTATTTATATTTAAACGTTGTTTCTTAATTGTTTATTTGATTATCATTGCCTCGGGTAACCGAGATGGTAATGTCTTCATACCTGAGTGGTCCTGGTAAGGCACTTGGAGTATGGGGGTGTTACAGTTACAAACTGGGAGACCCTTTCTTTTACTTTTTATAAGAGATATTTCTATCCACAGCGCACCAATCAGCTGAGGGCAAAGATTACGAGTTTCAAGCAGGCACCTGATGAGACTCTCTATGAAGCGTGGTCCCGTTTTAAGAAGTTGGTGTGGTCTCTTCCTCACCATGGTTTTGACCCGTGGTTTTTTTCCAACCAGTTCTACAATGGGCTGTACGATGATCACAGAGTCATACTTGATGCGTCATCTAATGGGAGATTCCCGAGAATACGGACGATGATAAGGAATGGGCCCTTATTGAAGAGATGGTGAACCACAGTGCTGAATATGGAAACCCGAGGGATGGTATTAGAACAGTTCATGCAGTCGATAACCAAGTTGTGGCTCAGCTGGAAGCCATGAATGCTAGATTTGATAAGTTGGAGTTACATTCTGCTGGGGAGCCTCAGACAGTCCATATGCTTACTAGAGGGGAGACTGCCACATGTGAGAGGTGTGGTAGCAACGACGGCCATAGTGCTGTTGGTTGTCTTACAGAGAAGGAACAGGCCATTGCCTTTCAACAATATAGGCAAGGAGGGGGTTCCTATTATAACAACCAAGGGGCAGTCCATCCCAATTTGAGGTGGACAAGTCAAAATGTGCTCAATCCTACCCCTCCTCCGCACCAGCAGCAGTCATATGTCCCTCTACATAAGACTCAACAAGGCTTTCAGAAGCCTCCTTCCTTTTCTACACCTAATCAAGGTGCCTCGTCTTCTGGTGGGGTAAGTGAGATAGGTGAGTTGAAGACGATGTTGCAGTCTTTGACAAAGCAGTGGACGTTAAGCGACCAACAAAAAGATGCTTCTATCAAGGCACTTGAAACTCAAGTTGACCAGTTAGCCGCGAACCAGTCCACAAGGAAACCGGGTCATTTACCGTCACAAGCTGACAAAAATCCACATGAGACGGTAAATTTAATTAATTTGAGAAGCGGTCGTTCATATAAGGGACCGGAAGTGTTGAAATCAGACCCGAGGAAGGAAAACATAGCTGATAAACAGTGTTCTGCCAAAGGAAATGAGCTGACGGCTAAGAAAGTACTCGATCGACTAGTTTCTGGAGGTCGATCAAGTAGATTTGCTGAAGAAAGTGCTCGATCGAGTGGAATTTTTACTCGATCGAGTGAACAGGAAAAGGCAACTGCTCGATCGAGTAAAATTTCTACTCGATCGAGTGACTCTGTTGAAGAAACTACTCGATCGAATGGGAATTTTAGTCGATCGAGTAGTATGGATAATGGACAGCTTGATCGAGAGCCTGCTAGTGCTCGATCGAGTGAGAAATCGCCTGAAAGACCTTGTTCGAGAGGAAACAAGCGTCCAAAGGATATGGAGCTTGATCTGGCTGACACGTTGGAAGAGAGAAACAAGGGACTCGAGATACCCATCACGGTTCCCTTCCCGAGGCGTCTGCGAAGTACTAAAGCTAATCAATAATTCGGCAAATTTGCCGAGATCCTGAAAAGCTTGCAGGTCACTGTACCATTCGCCGAACGGCTGACACAGGTACCCTCTTACCTTAAATTTATGAAAGAAATTTTAAAACGTAAGAGGCACATTAGTGATAATGAGACGGTAGCCTTGACTAAGGTAGGGACGGCCCTAGTTCAGAATAAGTTACCTCCCAAACAGTCAGACCCGGGTAGTTTCTCAATTGCGTGTCATATTGGTACCCATTTGATTGATAACGCGTTTTGCGATCTAGGCGCTAGCGTGAGTGTCTTACCATTGTCTCTGGCTAAGAGACTTGGTTTGACAAAGTTTAATTGCACCAACATGACTGTTCAGATGGCCAACCGTAGCATATCACGACCACTAGGTGTAATAGAAGACATACCTGTTAAGATCGGAGGTTCTTTATTCCCGTTGACTTCGTTGTACTTGACATCCCCGAAGATGCACATACCCCTATTATTTTAGGGAGACCATTTTTATCTACTGCCCGTGCAGTAATAGACGTCGAGGGCAAGACATTGACTTTTCAGGTTGGGGACGAGGAGCTGATATTCCATCAGTCTAAGTTCCGGAGGGCTCCCATGCAAGCTCAGCCTTGCAATGCCCTCTCTTCTATTGACCCTATTATTGACACTCCAAATGAAAATTTGGAGCATTGTGCTGCTATTGTGACCCCTCCGCCTCAGGTTGAGAGCAAAAAGGAGGAAAGTTCGTTTGTTTTCCTTGCTGCAAGTACAGATGAAAATAATGAAGGAGCTGTCAAAGGGCATTGTCCAATTAATATCAGTCAAAGTGGGAGTGGTAGTGTTAAAGCCGGTGAGAAAGGAGCAAGGGTGAGAAAAGTTCGCGCATATGTGGATGTGAACTATTCTCCTCCTAATGATTCAAGTTCAAGCTCATGGAAACTGAAGAGGACGATCAATGTTGCTGAGGTGACGTCCTCCAGTCAGGATCCCTCCGAGGGGCTACTGAATTGCTTTGGGAAGTGAGCGGGGAAATGCCCCGTGTACCAACTTGTATAGACAATTTTTGAATTTCCTTTGAATTTCTTTTAATACTTTTAATTAGGACAATAAGAATTTAGACAATTTTTAGCGTAGATAGAGACAATAGACTGTTACTTTGCGTATTTGGTATTTTGGGATATTTTTGCAAGTGTTTTTATGCAGGTTTGGGAAATTTTACGCAAATTTATAGGAAGAATGACGAATTCAAGAGCTTACACGAGAAAAAGAGCTCGATCGAGTACTTTTTGTACTCGATCGAGTGGATTCTGTTCGATTGAGTAATGCCATATCAGTCGATCGAGTAAAGCAGAAATGGGGAGTTCTCGATCGAGTAAATTTCTACTCGATCGAGTAGATGGATCCATAAAGTCCTCGATCGAGCAGTTCTAAACCACTCAATCGAGTGAAATCGCAAGAGACGCAAGGAGTTTTTCCTTAACTTCCTTCTTTTTGGTTCTTATTTCATTTTACCCCCAATATTTCGACCTCCCTTCCTATTTTGCGATAAAAAAACCCCCGAATCCCTCATTTTTCTTGCCCTTTTGCCAAATCCGTCACCTACATTGTGCTTATTGTTGATTAATCGTCATTTGCCCTCTGTTTTCCCTTTGATTCACGCCCATTTACACGGTCTATTGAGGGAATTAGGGTTCCGCGGTTTTCGTTCAAAAAATCGTCTAATTTGCTTATTTCTTGTCAATTAATTGTTCTTTGTAGGATCTCTAGCATCAAGTAAGTAATTCCTACACCTCATTGCATTTTGATTTCATTTATTTTGCCTTTTATGAAGTGAATAGGAACCTAGGGTTTCGATTTCCTGTTTTGGGTCGAAATTATCGACTATAATTTTGATTCAATGCTTAGTCTTGCTTACTTGATGCTCATTCCCGTCTCCTCACTGTTTTTTTACATGTTTAATTCGAACTTTGCGCAAAATTTACGTTTAGGGGTCTTTACAGTCGAAATTTTCGACTGAAACCTGCTTTTCAAATGTCACCTGGTTTTGCTGCTGTCTTTTGCTCAATTTATCCACATTGTTGCGTAAATTGTTGCTGCTGTAATTTGGTATCATCACCTATCGCTGTTTACATGCTTTTGTTCGAATTTTTTTTAGGAAAATTGGGAATTTATGGGCTGTAGTCGAATTTTTCGACTGATTGGGAATTGTCATGCTGTTTTCATGCTATTTAGCCGCTGTTTTCTTATCAATTCCCCTGCCCTATTTATTCAGGATGGATTCTAGTTCGATGCCTTCGTCGAGCTCTTCTGCTAATCCGTCTTTGTCTCTGTCTGAGACGGTAGTCCCTGCTGTTACTACCATCTCCGCACCGGCCAACACTCTTGTGTTCTTAGTTTCCGCACGAGTCTTGTTTTTACGTCGGCCTAGCACTTCGCTTTGCTAGCTTTGTTTCATTTGCTACCCTAGTCACAGCCACCACCACTGCTAGCACTGCTGCTAGTCTTTCTTCCTCAGTGGTGGTCACAGCAGTCACAGCCTCTACTCCAGCCACGGTGAGCACACCTGTGGCGGACTCACCTGCAGTTGTAGCTGCCTTTAGAGCGGCCCTAGTTCCTCGCACCGTCACTGGACGGGCTTATACTTCGGGTTCTAGAGGCCGGGGCCAAGGTCGTGGCCGTTCCCGTTCTACGCCAGCTCCTAGCACTTCCACTTCAGCTGCTCCTTCTGGCACGGTCACTGTCCGAGGGGACAACTCCCTCGACTCTCACCCCGACTACCCGCATGTAATTTTCATTAACGGTGTACATCGTAAGAGGTTTTATAACCTCTTTGGCTGTGAGTTTGTACCTTCCCAATTTTTAGATAAACCGGCACTTGAGAGACTCGGCATCTACGAGTCAGTTTGTGAGCTTTTACGGGGCACGGGGATGGCCGAACTCATTACTATGAGTGGCCGTACCTTTCTGGAGCTAAGTTTTGAGTTCCTCAGCTCCTTCACCTTCTCCTCCGAGGCACACGACGCTGCCCCCACTAGTTCTTCTGTGTCTTTCCGGTTGTTCAACCCGATTTTTTCGATGACTTTGGGGGAGTTTGGTAGCAGACTTGGTCTTTCCTCTACGGGCGACGCTACCGTCCCTAGGAGGGTCATTCGTCAGCTTTGGCGGACCTTGGCCCAGACCACCTATCCCGAGCGAAAGCTCGCACAGGTCCACCATCCCCCTGCCCGTTACTTTCTTAGATTGATGGGGAGCACCATCTTTGGCCGAAAGGATCCAAACAACATCAACAACAACGAGCTCTCCATCTTAGGCGGTTACCTGAACATTGACTGCAAGGGTCCTTTTACCCTCAACATTGCCTATCTGACCACCCAGTACTTCCAGGCCCAGGGGGCGAAGGTCACAGGATCTATTGCCTGCGGTGGCATAGCCACCATTCTTGCCCGTTCCCTTTTCCTCGTCTAGCCTCGTGATTTACAGTACCTCGAGGCAGAGAGGTATCCGAGTCTGGATGCCATGCATTCTCAGCATTGGCTGACCACAGACTACCAGACATGGAAGATAGACGGTTCCTTGTTTGTGGACCTACCTGGTGACACTCTCCCTCGTCTAGCCCCTTTGCCTACTGTCGCTAGGGGCGACCGACTGCCACCTCTACCTGATTATCACCTTCCACTCCGACCACCTCCCACTTTACCCGCCGCCAAGAAGCGGCGTAGACTTGACACCGGAGAGGGGTCCACACCTTCTGGGAGTGTCCAGCCTTCCACGGCTACTCCCATCCCGACTCCTACTTCTACTCCCGCGCCCGCCGACCAGACACAGGCACAGCCGGTCCTACCGGCTAATTTTGTACCTCCACCACCCTTTGAGGCGTCCTCGGTCATGGACCAAGGGCGTCGTGACGGTTTGTTAGTTGAGATTGCAGAGAGACAGGCTCGTATGAAGTGGGACATAGCTTTGACTTTGTTTCCTCTATACGAGTACCACTTGAGTCGACACCGTCCGATCCCAGAGGGTTGGCCACACCCTTCCTTTTACCGGTACCCAGCTGAGGGGTACCCGGAGTCTGCTGAGGAGGAGGAGGAGGACGAGGACTCGGAGGTGGCAGTGAAGAGAGCTCAAGCTGAGTAGAGGAGGAGGAGAGAGCAGGAGGTCGACCCGGACTACAGAGTGAGGGTGGAGGACGTGCGCGACAGCGACGAGGAGGCTGATGAGTAGCTACTGGTCTACTCACTTCCCCAGTTTTATGGCTGGTTTGGGGAGGTTCGTGCTTTGTATGTACATCTTACTCTTTTATTTTTGTCTCCTATTTTATTTTATTGCTTTTTATTCTTTATTGGTTGTATATTCCCGTTCCCCTATATATATCTGCTGGTGTATGCTGGAGGACAACGAGGGCGTTGTCCGTTTTGGTTTGGGGAGGGTATTGCATCCTTTTGAGTCTGCATTTGCATTTGTTTTGCATTCACGTTTATTTATTTCAGCTTGCATTGTTTGTTTATTTCATTAAAAAATAAAAAAAACCAAAAAAATTAGAATAGTTCAAAAATTAAAAAATATTCACGTTTATTTTTGCATATAGGTTGAGTCGGAACGGTAGATTCCCGTGATGAAACTGCACTATAACTTGTCATTTTTACTTGAGCCTTGCACTTCTGTTGATAGTTATCAGCTTTGTCATACGCATAGTCTACGAGTTTCTGTTCAAATATAGCCGACTGTTTAGACTTGACCTGATAAATTGGCAAACTACTCTATAATTTCTGAGTTTTAGAGCCCATAACTGGTGACATTCATGACCAGTTCATTAGGAATTGAGAGTAGTACTCCTTGCATAGCATGTTCATCGTTTTTGCACTTTTATGACATTCAATTTCTTGTCAAATGCACACATTCGGGTTTGTGGTTGGTGTCACATGCAGTGAGGTGCTTGCAAATTTCCCCTTTTCCTTATATTTTTCACCCATTTAGCTCCACTTAAGCCAAAACTTGCCTTTTTGACCCATTAGCTACATCCCAAACTGAGCCTGCCTAGTCAAGCTAGTTTAATATGTCCTTTTGTGGTATGATTTTCCGTCTGCATTTTGGCCCGTATCTTTTTGTATGGAGTTGGTGTAAAAAGAAGGAAGGAAAAAAAAAGAATTGAAAAAAAAGAAGAAAAGAAAACGTGAAAAAGAAAGAAAAAAAAATCACGTTGTACAGTGAAGAAAAGAAGTTTGAAAAAGTTTTATTTATATCATTTGATTCATTTAGACGGTGTTAAAAAGGAAAGTTTGTGACCGTCTAACTCCTCCATTCTTATTCCATATTTTTGAGGAGATTGTGTATGAGTTTAGTGAGCTATGTGCCAAATGAATGGCACTTGTACTCTATTTTTCAGTCAGTTGAGATTCGAATGGTTTATTATGGTCCTGTTAGGAACTAGCTTGACGCTTTTAACTCCACATTACCATAACTTGTTTTGCCTTTTCTCGCCTGAACCTCACTATTCCCATATTATTTGTAAGCCCTCGGCTGTGACGGACATTATTGGTTGGAGTGTGTGCATTAGTACTTGAATTGTCTTTCATTTTTGTTGCATGCATGCTATGTAGGTCGCAGATAGGTGAGTGACTGTCTTTCCTTCTCTCTTTTACATATAACATTCACCCTTTGCTTCATGAGAGAAGAGTGACCACGAGAGAGTCCGATTTTGTTGGTCTTGCAAGGTCGATAGGTTGGCTATATTTCTGAACAGCTTATAACTCGTTTGCGTATTGACAGCTTAGCTATAACTGTTAGTTTTTGTTGCATTAAATTGGTTCAAGTAGACAAGTTAAGCTAGCTCTGAGTTATCATTTCCGTTCCATTAGTTGCATTTTAGTTTACTCGAGGACGAGTAAAGGTTCATTTTCGGGAGATTTGATACGTGCATATTGTATAGTCTTTTTAGCCTATTTTAACACGTATTTCCATGCATTTTTATACTGTTTACATAGTATTATGCCCCGAATTGGCTACTTTGGTTCGTTTTGTAGAAATGAACGCGAAAGTAGTGGAATCGTACCATTTTTCGTCCTTTTTGCATGCATTTTGAGGAGACGGGATTTTCCAGAGTGAGATACTGCATTGGAATACGTGAAGGCACGGTTTACGAGGCAGTCAGGTACGAGATTGGGCTGATTTGAAGGAAGAAGGCTCGATCGAGTGGTTTTATTACTCGATCGAGTGGTTTTTATAGCCATGGTTGATCGATCGAGTAGTTATTTACTCGATTAAGAAGTGCTTAAAAGAGAGGTTACTCGATCGAGTAACTATTCTACTCGATCGAGTAGATTTTCTGGAGTTTTGCTCGATCGAGTGGATTTATTCTACTCGATCGAGTGGTTTAGGCTTTCGTGGGCTTTAATTAGCCCGTGAACGTGTTTTAGTTGTTGGATTTAGTTTGTTTTCTATTTAAACTTTCGTTAACTAGGTCATTAGTACCTTATCATCTTTTATCTTATCATTCATCAGTTTTTAGCTTTTCACAGTAAACACATTACGTTGTTTTTCCCTTTTCTCTGTAACTTTGCTTTCGGGATTATTTCGCTCGGATTTTGTCGTTCTTTACGCCGGATTCTCACGATTGTAATCTCTTCCTCCTTTCTTAATAATAATCTTTATTTCATTCGCTATAATTCTTTGGTTTACTTCATTCAATTTCTGCCCTAATTTACTTTTATGCAATTTAATTATCGTTTTAATATGTTGAATGCTGGTCATTTATCTGCTGTTAGTTTTGATAGTATAAATAGCAATATGAGTAGCTAAACTTGTTTCATGTTGGGATTAGGGGATCTACGGTAGAAATGTGACGATGTAGTGAGTAGGTTAGATGAATTAATTGTGAGATTCTGTCACCATAGCAATTTGACTGTATTTTACCGACTTAGTTGAGTGCACGCTTCTGAGTCACCCTTTAATCAGGCTAAATTTAATCCTGGATCGGAATATTGGACTAAATAGGCCTGCTATGAACAGTTGACTACCCTGACGATGACGGAAGTTAAGTTAGTGGAAGTTTTGGGTAGAAAGTGGACCGGAAGGACCTTTCCATATCCGTCTCGCATTAATTTGTCTAAGTTTTTTAAAGTTGAGTCACTGGACTACCGTAGGGAACCGAAATCCTGACATGTCCCTTCTCTATTTGATAGTTTAATTCTATTTTTCTGCCTTTACTGCTCTTGTCTCTTCTTCTCTTTCCTTTAAACCTTTTAGTTTAGAAAACCAATTTAAACAACCCCCCTCCCCCCCCCCTCATTTGTGACCAAATAGACGGACTTCTACAGATATCTTGCCTCCCTGAGGAGATCGACCCGACTTCCCTAGCTATATAGTTAGTTTATTTTTTATAGGTACACGACATACGTATCAAAATTTGACAGGGCAGTCGTATACCTATCAAAAATAACCAACTGGCTCTAACTAATATAGCTAGGGAAGTCGGGTCGATCTCCACAGGGAGATGGAAAAATGTCAGCTTTGTCTAAGTTCGTCACGGTAACCAAATTGGGGGTTTTAATTGGGTTGTTGTTCTAAACTAATGAGAATGAGAGAGAGAAAAAGCAGAGAAAAAGGATTAAACAGATAAGGAAAGCAGCTAAGACAGACGGTTCACCATGATCATTCAGTCAAGTAATCTAAGTCTCAGGTCAATGCAAGTATAGTCTGAGGAGCAGTGAATATCTCCTTCCGGTCTCAATTCACCCTAAAGCACATATAGCTTAGCTTCCGCCCTCATTACAGTGCCCTAATGTTCGCTACGAGTCTCACCCTTTCCAACCTTCCGGTCCAGGTCAAGGTTTACTATGATAAAAATGTCTAATTGCGTCGACTCAATTAGACAGATACAATTAACTGCAGCGATTAACAACAAAGACTACACAAGCATTAACCAAATATGGCAACTACTATTCCTTCATAATCATGGATCCCTTAGCCTTAGCAAGAGGGAATTAGCTATGCATCACCATTGAATTAACAACAATAACATATAAATGATAGGAATTAAACATGATAATAAAAATAAGATGGAAACAAATAAGCAATTGCAAAATAAAGGAAGAGGGGAAATAAAAGCACTAATTGTGTTAAGAATAAGAACAAGAATTAAAAGAGAATAATAATACCGAATACAAGTTCGAATCCGAATAGCAAAAGGGTAGAAGGAAGGTAAAAAAATGAAGAAGCAGTAGAAGTTTTTCCAGTCAAAAGTGAATGAGGAAGATTTACGCAGTCTACTGTATTTAGTAGTATGCGAAAATCCTCCTCTAAACCTAATCCATTGCTTAATTACAAAAGCCCATACGAAAATAGGCGGAAAAACTCTATTACAGGCAAAACCACTCGATCGAGTGGAAATGAACCACTCGATCGAGTAACTAAGCGTCAAACCCTTCGATCGATTGGAAATAAACCACTCGATCGAGTAACTCCTTGTATTGCCTACTTGATTGAATACTGGGACTGCTCGATCGTGTAACCTTCAGTATATAAAGCATTCGATCGACTAGAAAAGTAGTCGATCGAGCTATCTTGGTATGTTTAGGCACTAGACACCTTCCAAAACCTGCTCACGCGTCTTCAAAGTGATAGATTCCAAGCTCCGGCTCCTTGTTCTCCATAAATGCATGCAAATGGGACGAGTTTAGGCTCGATTTATCTCTTCTTTGGTTTATTCCTGCAATTTACATAAAACGAACCAAAGTAGAATATTCGGGGGCATTTGTAGCTAGATGCCACGTAAATAGTACAGAAATGCGTGTAAAAATGAGGTAAAAACCTTATATAAAATACACGCATCAAATCTCCCCAAACCAAACCTTTGCTTGTCCCCAAGCAAACTATGAATGCAACTAAGAAAAAACAGTGGAACGGGACCAATGCATCAGCTACAAATCACCCACCAAAACCAGTTTAATGCAACAACTAACAAAGTGGCAAATGATAAGTGCAAACGAATTAAATCAATGTTTCAAACTTACTGAACCGTCGACCTTGCAAGACTCAAAAGTATCGGACTCTCACGGGTCGCTCGTCACTCAAATGTAGGCACGAGGTGAGTATATATGTGAAAGATAGAAAGAGGTAAAGACACTCACCTAACTCGACCTATAAGAACATGCATGCAGTTAACATGAATAAAGTCTCTACAACCGTACACACACATTCCAACCATACTAATGACCAAGACACATGCCGAGAACTTACAATTGGGTAAGTGAGGTAATGGGTAAGAAGGGGCTAAGATGAATTTGGATATGTGGGGTTAATAGCCAGGCTAGCAACAACGAATCCAAATATTGAACTGCATCACAACCTCGTACTCAATATAACAAATCAAAACGGTGCAAATTCAATGCACTCAACTCACAATACACCAAAAACTTGTCAACTCCCCATAAAATATAAGTAAAACATGGGAGTGAAAATCATTATACAATTTCTCAATTCTCCGCACATGATTTTTCTTTCTTTTTTCTTTTTCATATTTCTATTTTTTTTTCATTCTTTTCATTTTTTTTCATTTTCATCCATCATTTTTTCTTTCATTCCCTTTAATTCTTCCACCATCTTCTGAATTCAGATAAAAGTAACCAAACTACAGTAAGCATTCCAAACAGCTACTCATTACTAGCTCGGCTAGGGTAGGAAAAATTATAGTATGTAGCTAAAAGGACAAAAGGGCAATTTGGCTATGTTGGGCTCATGTGTAGAATGAAATAAAGGGGAACCGCCTCTCCTAACATGTGTCACCATCCACAGACCGAATGCATACATGTATTAAGAAGACTAGACTCATGCTTATGCAAATTAATATTACATGCTTTACAGAGAGTACTACTCACATCCTAAATGAAACCGATCATGAATGTCACCAGTTTATAAAGCTCTAACCTCAGAATGTAATGTAGCTTGCCGATATGTGAGTCAAGTCTATTCGTTCAGATAAGAGAGAAACAAAAACTCGTAGATCATGCACATAATCATGCCAACTATATGTCAAGAAAATGCAAGGCTAAGGTAAGGATTCAATGTAGCGTCAAAGTTCAAACGTTCCGACTCAAATTAAACGTGAACTTTTTTGAAATTTATGTTATTTTTGAATTAAAAACGACAATGCATGCGAAAATAAATAAACGTGCAAACGAAAATGCAAGAAAACATGCAGACACAGATATGGATGCATACCTCCCCAAACCAAACCGTACAATGCCCTCATTGTACCAAAAATAGGGAAAGAAATGCAAACTAAGGAGAGAAGGATAAGTGGAGTCGGAAGACTTACAAAACGTCATGAAGAGGGACCTCCCCAAACCGACCATGAACATGGGAGGTCAAAGGAAGTAAAGCAGTAGCTCAACAGACGAAAAGTAGCAGTTGGAAGACGAAACTACTCGATCGAGTGATTTGGAATAGCTCGATCGAGTGATTTGGTATCAGAAGGACTCGATCGAGCAAAATTATTACTCGATCGAGTGGACGTGATTATGCAGCTTGTCGATCGAGTACTTTAACTACTCGATCGAGCGAATATCATCTCAAAAGTGCTCGATCGAGTAGAAAAACTACTCGATCGAGCAACTTAACCTGCAAAACACGCATAAAAAGCAAGGAGAGTACATAGGGTGCACAAAACAACGTCTAAAGTTCAACAAAAGGCTAAAGGCAAAGAAATAGTTCAACAAAAATACAACAAAACAGTCCGGGTTGCCTCCTGGAGAGCGCAGGTTTAAGAGGTCCCGCACGACCTTTCTGGCATCAATTAACTGGCGCGTCAAGCTCGTCGAAGTACAGAACTTCAACACGATTATCTGCTTCATTTGCCTCGTGATAATGCTTCACATATTGCCCATTCACCTTGGACTGATTTCCCTCGGGACCTTCTAGCTCAACGGATCCATATCTAGTAACAACTGTCACCGTATAAGGACCACTCCACCTGGACTTCAGCTTGCCAGGAAATAATCGCAGTCGGGCATTAAACAACATCACCTTTTGCCCAACATGAAACTCCCGAGGTAGAATTCTTTTGTCATGCCATCTCTTCGTCTTTTCTTTATAAATGCGTGAGCTATCATAGGCATTAAGCCTAAATTCTTCCAACTCATCTAGCTGCAAAAGACGATTCTGACCACACAACTTAGGATCAAAGTTAAGCTCACGAATTGACCACCAAGCCTTACATTCCAACTCAACAGGTAAGTGACATAATTTCCCATAAACTAACCTATAAGGTGATGCACCAATTGGTGTCTTAAAGGCAGTTCTGTAGGCCCATAATGTGTCTTCTAATTTAAGACTCCAGTCCTTCTGTGATTTAGAAACTACCTTAGATAAGATCTCTTTCAACTCGCGATTACAGACCTCAACCTGACCACTAGTTTGGGGATGATACCCCAAACCACGCCGGTGTTGGACACCAACTTTAGACAGAATGGAAGTTAGTTTCTTTTCTTTAAAGTGCATTCCCCCATCACTAATGACGACCCTAGGGACACCAAATCGGGGAAATATGACCTTTTTAAACATTTTTGTCACGGACTTGGCATCATAATGAGGTGAGGCAATTGCCTCAACCCATTTCGACACATAATCTACAGCCACTAAAATGTACCTGTTACCTTTACTAGACGGGAACGGTCCTTGGAAATCAATGCCCCAGACATCGAAAACCTCAACCTCTAAGATACCATTTTGTGGCATCTCATGTCTCTTTGAAATGTTCCCCGATCGTTGGCGAGGCATCACAAGTGAAACAAAAGACTTAAAGCATCAAGAAACAAAGAAGGCCAAGAAAAGATCAAGAAGTACCTTAGCCACGGTGCGCGATGGACCGTGGTGACCACCATAGGAAGAGGAGTGACAGCCTTCCAGGACTACTTTGGTCTCCCACTATGGAATACACCATCTGTAGAGACCGTCTGCACATTCCTTAAATAAATAAGGATCGTCCCAAAAATACTGCTTAGCGTTATACAGAAAACGCTTCCTCTGCTGATGAGAAAGGTCAGGCGGCAGCTTGCCACTGACAACGTAGTTAGCTATATCTGCATACCAAGGCTCTTGGTTAACAATAGACGATAATACAACAAATAAAGTATCGTCAGGGAAAGAGTCATCAATAGGTAAAGAATCTTCCCCTTCTTGTCGCGTCAGTCGCGACAGATGATCAGCTACAACGTTCTCAGCTCCTTTCTTATCTTTAATCTGCAAATCAAACTCCTGGAGAAGGAGTATCCATATCAATAACCATGGTTTAGCCTCCTTCTTAGCAAGGAGATGCCTCAAAGCTGCATGGTCAGTAAAAACAGTAACTTCTGACCCAATCCAATAAGAACGAAATTTCTCTAAGGCATAAACTACAGCTAGCAGCTCTTTTTCAGTGGTAGTGTACTTCACTTGAGCCTCATCCAGAGTTCGGCTCGCATAGTAGATTGCGTTTAAAGCTTTGTCTTTCTGTTGGCCTAGCACCGCTCCTAGTGCATAGTCACTGGCATCACACATTATCTCAAACGGCAAGTCCCAGTCAGGAGGCTGTATGATCGGCGCAGAGACTAAAGCCTGCTTTAACCTGTGAAAAGCAGAAAGCCACTCATCAGTAAACACAAAAGAGACATCCTTAAGTAGCAGCTGTGTAAGTGGTTTAGCAATTTTCGAGAAATCCTTGATAAACCGGCGATAGAAGTCGGCGTGGCCAAGGAAACTCCTCACCCCCTTAACATTAACAGGAGGTGGTAATTGCTGAATCACTTCCACCTTTGCTTTATCAACCTCTATTCCCCTATCAGAAACTAAGTGGTCTAAGACAACTCCCTCGTTGACCATGAAATAGCACTTCTCCCAGTTAAGCACGAGATTAAACTCAATGCAGCGCTGCAACACTTTATCAAAGTTAGACAGACAGTTAGAAAAATCACTTCCATAAACACTGAAATCGTCCATGAAAACTTCCATAATATACTCAATATACTCTGAAAATATCCTCATCATGCACGTTTGGAAGGTGGCAGGGGCATTACATAAACCAAAAGGCATCATGCGGTAAGCAAACACGCCTTGAGGACAAGTAAATGTAGTCTTAGCTTGATCGTCTGGGTGGATAGGGATCTGAAAGAACCCTGAATACCCGTCTAAATAGCAGAAAAACTTATGAGAAGCTAACCTTTCTACCATTTGATCAATAAAGGGAAGGGGAAAGTGATCTTTCTTGGTGGCGGCATTCAGCTGTCTGTAATCTATACACATCCGCCAACCAGTCACTACTCGAGTGGGTATTAACTCATTCTTATCATTCTTAACCACAGTAGTCCCTCCTTTCTTCGGGACCACCTGCACTAGACTTACCCATTTAGAATGACCAACAGAATAGATAATACCTGCGTCGAGCAGCTTCATCACCTCGGCCATCACAACATCTTGCATCTTCTCGGTTGGTGGCGCCGACCCCTGTCTCGCAAGGTTTGTGATCTTCCTCCAGCTCTATCCTGTGCATACAAATATCGGGACTAATCCCCTTGATATCGTCCAAAGAATAACCCAAAGCTTTCCTGTTTTTCTTAAGCACATCTAACAAAGAAGTCAGCTGATCATTATCAAGCTTAGCACTAACGATGACTGGATATTGCTCAGTATCATCTAAGAAAGCATATTTTAGATGAGAGGGAAGAGGCTTACACTCCGGTACCTTTACCTCAGTGGAGCAAAGGGTACTGATCATCTGTTCCACTTGCTCTCCCTCAGCGTCGGTGAGTTCACGCTCATCTAAATCATCTATAAGCAAATCCATAACAGCATCATCGTCATTTGGGTTATCTGTTATCTGCACACTCATCCAAAAGCATAAGAGCTTCTAGTGGGTCCTTCATAAAAGAACCCGACCAGAAGTTATAAATAGACACGTCAATAATATCAACCGAATAACAACTATCCTCTATCATTGGCCGAGCCAAAGTGCAAAGGCAAAGCTAAAAGTGATCGCGTCATCCCCTACCGCAAGAGTCAAACGCCCTTGGTTGACATCAATATGTTGGGAAATGTGTCCTCAACAATAGTGCGATCACATGATTTAAATATCATTATTAAATCTCATTTTAAGAATACATGTGGGATGTAATATTTTACTGTCAACTGGTCAACATATATCGGTAATGATTGGCTGACTAGAGTTTGACATTACTGTCGTGCGACGGTGGTGATCAGTTGACCCCCTAGGTCATACCTATAGGGCAATACTCTTAATTGATCATTTAATTAATCGTATAATGTTACGAGTTAATTAAATTACCTGAAAAATTGACGGACGATTTTGGAAGTAAAATTTACGTATCAAATTGAAATGTGATTAAATGAGATACGGTCTGAGTAATCGAATTGTATCATTACTCGGATGAAATTATTGTTTAAAGAAACGATTGGATTTGAATGAATTATTATAAATGCGATTTATAAACGGTAAAATATTTTGGTACAAGTAATTATGAATTACTAAGTCGATTTTTGTATATGACGTATTTTTATTAATACGTTGATTTTTATATGATAAAAATACATAACAAATTTATGTCACATATGACATGTGACATATTGACAATTGACAAAAATAAAATGGAATCCATTTTATCCATTTGGACCGAAATATTGGACTTAATTAACATATTCTTATAATGTTAATTAGTGTAGTGGAAGATGTAATCATTCTTTTTACACTAGGCATGCATACCTAGTGCTTCTTGTGGAAGAGCACCTAGCCCATGTATTGGCCTTCCTCTTCCTCCCAACCGGTTTTCATCTAGAAAAGAACAAGGGTTCTTTTTCTTATTCTATTATCATTTACCATATGTATGTGTGGGTGATAATATTATTCATTCACTTCACAAAATTATTTTTCTAGTGAGATAAAAATAATTCTCTTCCTCTCCTCTTCTCCTACCCGGTTTTAGGAGCCAAAACCAAACAATTTTTGGTTCAATTTTTCACAAGATTAATATTATACTAGCTCAAATAATATTAATTAGATTAAGAGTTAGCTTTGGGTATTATTCCTAAGGAGAGATCCTATACTTGGATCTTGTTCTTCCATTAAAGGAAAGCTCAAGAACAAAAGAAAAGGAGATTTCTTTTGTGCCCATTTGAACCGAAATTTCAATGTAAGGATATTATTTCTTCCTTATTTGCTTTATTGTTTGCATGCATAAGACCTTTATTAATTTTATGACAAATTAGTTTTAACATATATGATTATGTTAGTATGTATATAGATCTACATTTCCTTCAATCGGTATCAAGAGCCACGGTTGTTTGCATGCAAATCGGTTAAAAGTTTTTCCGAGTTATAAGAATAACAAATAAAACTTGTAAAATTTGTGTTATTATGAGATATCACGAAATTAATCCATGCATGTTAATATTTCTGGTCCTAAAATGTTTTAGGATATTTTGGTTAATTTTACGGATTTTTATTGTTCATATAATACAATAATGGCATTTAAATATGATTTTATGAGTAAAAATGTCATTTTCGGTCTAAAATTAGCTATACTTCGAATTTTCCATTGATTTTTGGATATGTTGTCACATATATTATTTTGTGATAACCTGAAAATTTTCATAATTTTTGGACTTGTTATGCTCGAAAAATGAATTTTTCATTATTAAATTCGGATTTAGGTGAAAAATAGGTTAATATGAGTTAAATTTCGAATCTGGTCATAGAAAATTAATATTTTGTCGCATGCAATTTTACAAGATGTGTGTAAAATAATTGGCTATAAAGAAGTCTTTTTGCATGATTTATGGATTTTTGAAGAAAAATAGCATAAATAGTGACATTATTAGTGAAAAATTAATATAACATAATCTATGACTTAGGAAAAAGGTCTAATGTTGCTTTTTATTATCTTTTTCAGTTCTAAAATTGAAAAGTTAATGAATATAATTTTTCCATGTTTTTATGATTATTTTTGTTAAAATCGATAAACCGCAACATTGTTTTTCCGGAAAATTTTCGAAATTTTTAACCTAAGATTTTGAACATTATGAGTGTCATGGTAATTTTCCAGAATGTTCATGAGTTTAAATTTCAAATTTCGAATTTATTTGAAATTTTGTGATTTATTTGAAGTTTATAGCTTATTTTTGTAATTTTTGGTCCATTTATGAACAATTTTATAAAATATGGGTTAATTATGGTCAAATTATTAGTGAAGACTAAATTTTGAGTCCTAAGAGGTTAGGGTAATTAACTTATGCATAAATATGAGTTTATGTATTTTTGTGATTATAAAAATGTTAAAATCACGCAAATCCGTAAAAACCGAGTAATATACGATATTGGCTAATTAAAGGCGATTTAACATAAAATTGAGCATGTTCATACATATTATAATGCTGCATTTTTCTTTATGATTGTCATAATTTTAATTTATGTAATTTTGAATTATGTAATTTTTACTTAGTATGGCCTTAGATTTTAATTGATATTGCCCGAAATGTATGGGAATATCAATTCGGTTGTAATTTTATTCTGATCTTGTATCACCGTTTTGTAATTTAATAGATTTATTTTATTTTAGTTACAAATGTATAATAGGAAATTATGTAATTTATTATGTAATTTTATTCATTCCGGAGTTCCCAAAGACGGATTTCTTCAAGAATGACGATACATAAAGACGGTGTTACCTCGAGATGCGTGTCACAACCGAAGTTCAAGGGACCAATGGAGTTGGTTTCCGAAATGTAATAGTTAAATAGTTTTTCTATTTTAGGAAAGGCCATACTAGGATTTATTTACTTTTATGCTTCCATTTTATTTAATGTCACATGCATTGCTAAATCGCCATAACTAAAACATGCATCCTATTTTATCGAGTTCATCGACCGTGTCAATTAAAATTATCGTAGTTCACCGCTTTAGTTCACTTAAAACGCGATAGATAATAAATTGACATGACCTCTCGCTAAAACAATCAATTGAGACATAGCCTTACCAAATAGTAGAAACCATGAAAACCTATTTCGCGAGGGAGTGCGCTCGGCCCCACCGGGGTACAAACCTTGTTACGTAGAGGAAGTGGGTGATAAATGTCTATCCACCGAATTCATGTTGATAAGGGATGTATCGGCCACACCGTGCCCAAGTTAATGTGGGTTTGGATCATGGACACATTTATTCGAAATTTGGATTGAACTCAACAAAAGTTTTTGATAAGGGATGTATCGGCCCCACCGTGCCCTTGTCGAATGTGTTTTGGGCTAAATATAAATGTTAATGTAATATTATCGACCAAGAGTTCTAAAATTAGAATCGATTAAACGTTAATCCACCGAGTTATATTGATAAAGGATGTATCGGCCCCACCGTGCCTAAGTCAATATGAATTTGGGTCTTGGAATCATTTATCATAGTTGGGTAGAGGTCACTATGTAAATGCTATACTTGTTTTTCAAGTATTAATAAAACGATAAATGTTAAGTTTTCCACTATTCCGTTTTTTATATTGTTCTATTTCTTTACCACAATTCATATACGATATCATTTCGATTTTGATAACGAATCTCCATTAAAACATCGTAACTAAAGACAAAATTTGAATTGCTTCTAAAACCTCAAACGAACCATTGCTAAGGATCTCTTGTAAAGAGTATAGATTAAAGTTATTCATTATCAAACAGGTTTTTGATTCTTGACTAACACTTCTACTTACAATGGACTATGTTTCATATGCTTAATTGAATTAAGTACCTTGAAGCGATAAATTGTTTTGGTGATTAGATTTTCAGAATTTGTAATTGACCAAAATAACGCAACCACTTCAATGAAAGTTTTAAGACTAAAACGAACAAATGAAGAGTAATCTTCATGAATTCAATTTTGCTTCTCAAAGCAAAGACTCATTGAAATGAGTGGGAGCATTCTCTTAAACCGTTAAGATGAGGACGAGGTTCAAGAAGTAAAGATAATAATGGAATTGATAAAAGGTAATGTTAAAAGTAAAGTCATTGAGGAATGACGATACTAAACCTATCAATCCCGACCAATAAGGTTTCCATTGTCTTAAATGTTGGACACAAGAAAGGAAACTGCCCCAAATTATTGAAGTATCAACAAGTTAGTTGTGGGACATCTAATTGAACCTTCTTCTTTAATTGTTTATTTGATTAAACATAAAATTTTGCTAGTACTACTACTTCGTCAATATTAGAAACCAATGGAGGTTTTCATCATTGTACTTGATACATAGGATGATTAGAATATGACGACTAGCAACAATAATGTCGAGAGATAGAGTAATTGTGTACTCAATCTAGTTTTTGGATTTAAAGTTGTACTTAATTATGACTATTAAGTGCATAAACTCTAAATAAGAATATAAACTTGTTAAGATACAAAAGAGGTTTTCACCTTTGTGACCCTTTACACCATGATTTGATGTATGGCTAGCCCATCATCAAGGTGATTATATTCTAAACCAAACTAGAATGATATATCATGAAGATGATGTAAGACTCAAATTGGTAACCCAAGATTAAACCTTAAATTTTTGAATGATGAACGCAAAGAGTTATCGAGTACTCTTGAAACCATTAGATTGTTAATGGTATATGCGTATCTTGTATTCAAAGCAAGATGTCTCGTGCCTTTTGGTTGAAAAGGAGATCGAGGTTGTAAATCATCGATCCAAAATAGGTTGATCATTTTCTTTTACCAACGATTTAAGTTGACGCTAATGTGTTAACTTAATAAGGTAAATAGAAAATATTTAAAGAAGTTTAAAGAGTTAAAGAAATCACGATTTAGTCGTGATGGGATTATCAAAGTGAAGACTTTGATATAAGCCAAAGGAAATGTGATATAGTATCACAAGTTAATCTCTCTTAGCACGCATTATGGAATAATGTGTGATTAGATAAGAAATCAAACGTTATTCGATATGGTTTGGATTTCAATCAAGTTACTTTGAGTTACTTGATCCTTTTGGGGATTTTATCTTTTTTATCTAAATTATTTTCCACTAAATCATATGAGATATGAAATGGTAATGTACCATGTTTGTAAGTTTTCACAAGAAACAAATGCTCATTTTTCCCTTGCAATTATCACGAGCACGACGGGTTTGCGGCTCATGAAGCTGTCTTTCTAAAATACAAGTTTATTTCTAGAAGACAGAGTGGGAGAAATTATTCAAGAGCCACAAAGAATGTTATGTCGCAAGAAACTGGTCTTTCTTGGCTACATGAGACGTTTTGTGTAAGACATTGTTTCTTCAAAACCTAGGAGGTTAAATTCGTCACTTGTTAAAAATGATGAATTCATGCTACTTTTAAGAAAGTAAAGAGCTTATAACTTACAAATGAAATTGGTTGATTCAAGTTGATTACTTCTAGAAATTCTAGAAAGTAATGAACATATGACTTACATAAGAGTGTTTAAGTCACAACTCAATACAAGGCTTAGAGCCATGAAAATCTGAAACAAAAGGGCTTGATTAGTGACAAAGGGTTTTGCACTAATAAAGAGATATTTCAAAGCAAGATTAGTTGCAAAGGGTTTTGCACTAATTGAAATGATTAAGTCTATTTGGATCTTCTTAGGGATTGTGTTTCATTATGAGGATATGCATACAGCAAGTGAATCTAAAACCCACTTCTTCAATAGAAGGAATGTATTCAATACATGTCATGAGTTTTAGTAGATTCTTGCAATCCTAAGATAATGTGAAACTTAAGAGAGGGTCTTAAGTAGGACATCAATGAGTTAGAATCAACATTTTGATCATGTGATAAAACATTTCTCGATAAGTCGAGAAGTTGTGTTTATACATGAAGTTTAGTGGGAGTTACGGAAATTTTAATTAGTCCGATATGTGGATGACATATTGATCATTGAGAATGATTTAAGACTTTTGGAGTATTATAATACATCTTGAATATCCGGATTTATGAAGATAAATCCACATGATATTAGCGTCAGTAAGAAGTCTTAAGTTGATAAGATTCATGACTAGTTCAATTGAATTGAACATATTTGATTGATTCCATTTGCTTCCGCTGCCGGATCAATTAAATGAGTAATGATGTATAACACTTCATATACTTTGAGTATGATGAATTGTTTTCAAAATCAAATTTAAGTAATCTTTACCAAGTAAGCCATAAAGATTACCCTTAAGTGCTTGCAGAAGCATTAAGGAAGTGAAGTAAAGCAAAGTGTTTATGATGCAATTTTGTGTAAGGGTGTTACACAAGTGACAATTGACAATTGAGATTGCGCATGGTTTCCGACAAAACCATAATCAAAACACATTAGGATGGTTAAGATACCATTGTGGCAATGTTAATTAAGAAGTAGATTTTCTAGAATCGTTCTAGGCAATAAAGAACAATGAGAGATATTTATAACGGAAATTGAGTACACTTGCGATCATGAGATGCGCAAGAAAGATGAGTCCCGCATTTGTCGTGAAAACAAAGTGGGAGCTATTCTTAGGCTAGAGGGCCTATGTCTTGATTGGATCTCGACACGTACTCAGGAAGTTTTGTAATGCAAATATATACATTACAAAGGAAAACGAGTATGTAGTAAGGTTGAGTAAGGTACAAGAAGTTGATAAAACCTACTAACCAAAGCCTTCTCAAAGGCTAAACATGATGAGTCATGTCATTTCAATTGAATTGAAATGAACAACTACGTACAAGATCAAATTAGATTATAGAATATGAAATAGTAATCAGGCATTGACTATTCATATGTGATAATCACATTTGTCGTTCGAGTTTTACTTTAAAACTCTTTTATTATACTTTGTTACATCCAAACGGGTTGTAGAGACAATTGAACCCCGTTAAAGTGAACACGGATTAGCATTGTATTCGCCCATAGTCATTTGTATGAGGTGACGTCTCGAAGTGACTAGAGTGTGATGCGATTGATGGCAAGTTCATGTGCCATACAGTCATGTGAGATGACTAGTCGATCACATAGGCAGACTGTTTGGAACACTTTGTCGGGCCTTATGACCGCTTATAGAGTTCTGGCAAATTTATATAGCCTGGTCGTGGCGAGAGCTGCTATAGTATTCTAATGAGTCGATTCTTTTGACTAAAGACTGTTCGCCTAAGATGGCACAGTTTCAGATTAACTTTGATTTGTGTTACTACGACCTTCGTAAATGGGGTCAAATGGGCATATTTTGGGTTATGATGGCTGTGGCTAGTCGAAGGGAATAAGTGCGATAGGAATTGTCCACCCCCTTGTCAGGGTTAAAACAATATCTCAGGGCCACTCGAGGAGTAATAAACTGGAAATGCGTGGCCACGCTCGGAAGGTTTGTGATCTTCCTCCAGCTCTATCCTGTGCATACAAATATCGGGACTAATCCCCTTGATATCGTCCAAAGAATAACCCAAAGCTTTGCTGTTTTTCTTAAGCACATCTAACAAAGAAGTCAGCTGATCATTATCAAGCTTAGCACTAACGATGACTGGATATTGCTCAGTATCATCTAAGAAAGCATATTTTAGATGAGAGGGAAGAGGCTTACGCTCCGGTACCTTTACCTCAGTGGAGCAAAGGGTACTGATCATCTGTTCCACTTGCTCTCCCTCAGCGTCGGTGAGTTCACGCTCATCTAAATCATCTATAAGCAAATCCATAACAGCATCATCGTCATTTGGGTTATCTGTTATCTGCACACTCATCCAAAAGCATAAGAGCTTCTAGTGGGTCCTTCATAAAAGAACCCGACCAGAAGTTATAAATAGACACGTCAATAATATCAACCGAATAACAACTATCCTCTATCATTGGCCGAGCCAAAGTGCTAGGCAGGCTAAAAGTGATCGCGTCATCCCCTACTGCAAGAGTCAAACGCCCTTGGTTGACATCAATATGTTGGGAAATGTGTCCTCAACAATAGTGCGATCACATGATTTAAATATCATTATTAAATCTCATTTTAAGAATACATGTGGGATGTAATATTTTACTGTCAATTGGTCAACATATATCGGTAATGATTGGCTGACTAGAGTTTGACATTACTGTCGTGTGACGGTGGTGATCAGTTGACCCCCTAGGTCATTCCTATAGGGCAATACTCTTAATTGATCATTTAATTAATCGTATAATGTTACGAGTTAATTAAATTACCTGAAAAATTGACGGACGATTTTGGAAGTAAAATTTACGTATCAAATTGAAATGTGATTAAATGAGATACGGTCTGAGTAATCGAATTGTATCATTACTCGGATGAAATTATTGTTTAAAGAAACGATTGGATTTGAATGAATTATTATAAATGCGATTTATAAACGGTAAAATATTTTGGTACAAGTAATTATGAATTACTAAGTCGATTTTTGTATATGACGTATTTTTATTAATACGTTGATTTTTATATGATAAAAATACATAACAAATTTATGTCACATATGACATGTGACATATTGACAATTGACAAAAATAAAATGGATTCCATTTTATCCATTTGGACCGAAATATTGGACTTAATTAACATATTCTTATAATGTTAATTAGTGTAGTGGAAGATGTAATCATTATTTTTACACTAGGCATGCATACCTAGTGCTTCTTGTGGAAGAGCACCTAGCCCATGCATTGGCCTTCCTCTTCCTCCCAACCGATTTTCATCTAGAAAAGAACAAGGGTTCTTTTTCTTATTCTATTATCATTTACCATATGTATGTGTGGGTGATAATATTATTCATTCACTTCACAAAATTATTTTTCTAGTGAGATAAAAATAATTCTCTTCCTCTCCTCTTCTCCTACCCGGTTTTAGGAGCCAAAACCAAACAATTTTTGGTTCAATTTTTCACAAGATTAATATTATACTAGCTCAAATAATATTAATTAGATTAAGAGTTAGCTTTGGGTATTATTCCTAAGGAGAGATCCTATACTTGGATCTTGTTCTTCCATTAAAGGAAAGCTCAAGAACAAAAGAAAAGGAGATTTCTTTTGTGCCCATTTGAACCGAAATTTCAATGTAAGGATATTATTTCTTCCTTATTTGCTTTATTGTTTGCATGCATAAGACCTTTATTAATATTTATGACAAATTAGTTTTAACATATATGAGTATGTTAGTATGTATATAGATCTACATTTTCTTCACAATAATGGCCCCAGCTGCACAAAGGAACGGTCTTCCTAAGATAATTGGGGTCCGGGTGTCCTCAGCTATGTCTAAAACAATGAAATCGACTGGTATAAAGAACTTGCCTATTTTCACAGGCACGTCCTCCAAGACACCCAAGGGTCTCCTAACAGATCTATCAACCATCTGTAAGGCAATGTTAGTCAATTTAAGATGACCCATATTCAATTTCTTGCACACAGATAGGGGCATGACGCTGACGCTGGCTCCTAAATCACAAAGAGCCTTATCAATAACTAAATTGCCTATAACACAGCTAATAGAGAAGCTACTTGGGTCTTTCATTTTAGGCGGAGCCTTATTTAAAAGTAAATTACTAGACTCTTCCATAAATGAAACCGTCTCGAACTCACTTAGCTCTCTCTTACGCGTCACAATATCTTTCATAAATTTAGCGTAAGTAGGTACCTGGGTAACGAGTTTGGTAAAAGGGACAGTTACCTGGAAGTTCTTCACAACGTCCACAAACTTACCGTACTGTCGCTCGACCTTCGCGTCTATCAGACGACTTGGAAAGGGTACTCTGGTAGCAATGAGTGAACCCGCGACTTTCTCTTTACCTTTATCAGTGCGTGACGTCTCCACAGCAGGGGAAGATGACACGGTGGCAGAATTAGATATCAAAATAGGATCTCCGCTGCTTCTGGTACTCGATCGAGTACTTTCCTCACTCGATCGAGTGGTTTCATGTTGGAGTTTACTCGATCGACCATTTTCTTCACTCGATCGAGTGATCTCTTTTTCAGGCTTGCTCGATCGATCACTTTGTTCACTCGATTGAGTGATTTCTCCAACTATTTCATTCGATCGAGTAGGAATATCACTCGATCGAGCATCTTTATATTTAGCACTACTCGATCGACCACAATTATCATTCGATCGAGTGATGGGATGGATTATTTCACTCGATCGAGTGTCTGGACAACACGCAGCAAGGATTTCGTCCAAAAACTCATCCAAATCATCTTCCGGGATATTATCAGCTGTCAAAACCCCGTCTTCTAGTACTTTTGGCCCCTCATGAGTAAGGCCACCTTGGAGATTCGTAGCATTAACCGGATCACATGTCGGTAGAAGGTTAGCTTGGTCTTTCGCGAGTGTTAACTGCGCGACTTGTTCTCTTAATTCCACAATAAAAGTTTCATTCTTGCTACATTTCTCCCCAATCTGTTGTGTTAAGTTCAACATCAAGGATTTCAGTTCGGCAATTTCCTTGTTTGTAGAAGGAGAGACCGGCTGCGGTGCCGGCGTAGAAAGAGTAGAAACATTATTCATTTCCTCGTATAATTGAGAAAAAGGGACCCCTTGCTTGTATTGCTGATAAGTAAGGACGCGCTCTATACTTGCCAGACAATCAATAGGGTCATGCCCTTCCATGCCACATCTACCACATATCTCCACATGCTCAGTAATTGAACAAACCTGTGCGCTCTCACTCACAGCCTCCGTAATCTCCACATTACCTAGACTTTTGCTAGGAATTTCCACTGCAGCTGTTACCACCTCGTTAACTTCCTCACTACCTCAGGTATTTCCATATTCTGCAACATGGATAGCCATCTCTTCAATAAGACGCCACCCTTGATCGTCTTCCATATTTTTAGTGAATCTCCCCTTAGCTACACTATCAAGAATAGCTCTTTGGTTTCGATATAGTCCGTTGTAAAACTGAGTACAAAGAAACCAACGCTTGAAACCGTGGTGGGGCACAGAACGGACGAGCTTCTTGAACCTCACCCATGCCCCATCCAAATCTTCAGTAGGCAATTGCTCAAAAGAAGTAATCTGAGCTCTCAAGGCATTGGTGCGCTGCGGTGGGAAATATCGCCTGTAAAAGGCCAAAGCAAGAGAACTCCAGTCGGTTACACCAGCTGCCTCCCTATCTAGATCCCTCAACCATTCCCGGGCATCATTAGCTAAAGAAAAGGGAAAAAGAGTTCCCTTCACTTTGTCCTGTGTCACCCAAAGAAGAAGAGGAATGGTAGAGCAATACTGAAATTGACTCTATATGCATGCATGGATCTTCTTCGGGTACCCCCTAAAGAGATTTCTCTCGACTCATTTGTATGTAAGATGGGTGGATTCCAAAGGTTCCCGACTCAGTAGTGGGTAATAGGAAACCTTTTGGAAGCGAATCCACATTAGGCTCTGAATGGCTGGCTATATTAGGCATCCCGACAAATAGAATTTACAAAGCAAAGCAGGTGCGACGATGTTCTCTTATAGAACAGATAACCTGCAAAACTAATCAAAAACTTCGCAAAAATGAGATCAGTCTCAAGGAATAAATTCCTTGAGATGAGGGACAAACTTAAATAAAGCAACAAAATTGCACCACCTTCCCGGCAACGGCGCCAAAATTTGATACGTCTGTCGTGTACCTATCAAAAATAAACTAACTAAACTAACTATATAGCTAGGGAAGTTAGGTCGATCTCCTCAGGGAGGCAAGATAGCTGTAGAAGTCCGTCTATTTGGTCACAAATGGGGGTTGTTTAAATTGGTTTTCTAAACTAAAAGGTTTAAAGGAAAGAGAAACAGAGACAAGAGCAGTAAAGGCAGAAAAATAGAATTAAACTATCAAATAGAGAAGGGACATCTCAGGATTTTAGTTCACTACGGTAGTCCAGTGACTCAACTGTAAACAACTTAGATAAATTAATGCGAGACGTATATGGAAAGGTTCTTCCGGTCTACTTTCTACCCTAAACTTCCACTAACTTAACTTCCGTCCTCGTCAGGGTAGTCTACTGTTCATAGCAGGCCTATTTAGTCCAATCTTCCGATCCAGGATTAAATTTAGCCAGATTAAAGGGTGACTCAGAAGCGTGCACTCAACTAAGTCAGTAAAATACAGTTAAATTTCTATAGTGACAGAATCTCACAATTAATTCATCTAACCTACTCACTACATCGTCACATTTCTACCGTAGATCCCCTAATCCCAACATGAAACAAGTTTAGCTACTCATATCGCTATTTATACTATCAAAACTAATAGCAGATAAATGACCAGCATTCAACATATTAAAACGATAATTAAATTGCATAAAAGTAAATTAGGGCAGAAATTGAATGAAGTAAACCAAAGAATTAAAGCGAATGAAATAAAGATTATTATTAAGAAAGGAGGAAGAGATTACAATCGTGAGAATCCGGCGTAAAGAACGACAAAATTCGAGCGAAATAATCCTGAAAGCAAAGTTACAGAGAAAAGGGAAAAGCAACGTAATGTGTTTACTGTGAAAAGCTAAAAACTGATGAATGATAAGATAAAAGATGATAAGGTACTAATGACCTAGTTAACGAAAGTTTAAATAGAAAACAAACTAAATCCAACAACTAAAACACGTTCACGGGCTAATTAAAGCCCACGAAAGCCTAAACCACTCGATCGAGTAGGATAAATCCACTCGATCGAGCAAAACTTCAGAAAATCTACTCGATCGAGTAGAATAGTTACTCGATCGAGTAACCTCTCTTTTAAGCACTTCTTGATCGAGTAAATAACTACTCGATCGATCAACCATGGCTATAAAAACCACTCGTTCGAGTAATAAAACCACTCGATCGAGCCTTCTTCCTTCAAATCAGCCCAATCTCGTACCTGATTGCCTCGTAAACCGTGCCTTCACACATTCCAATGCAGTATCTCACTCTGGAAAATCCCGTCTCCTCAAAATGCATGTAAAAAGGACAAAAAATGGTATGATTCCACTACTTTCGCGTTCATTTCTACAAAACGGACAAAACGAACCAAAGTAGTCAATTCGGGGAATAATACTATGTAAACAGTACAAAAATACATGGAAATACGTGCTAAAATAGGCTAAAAAGACTATACAATATGCACGTATCATGCAACATAGCCAAGACATGGCTAATTTCATGAAGGCTACTCAACAAGAAAATGCTAATCAACGATTTGCTTACCAAAAGGAAATGAGGGAATTGGAGGCCCGGTTGGCTTCTCATGCTCTTGCTAACCCTCAAAGGCCGCCCGGTGGTTTGTTAGCCCAAGGGCAAAGCTCCAAGGATGCCTCAACTATCCACCAAGCTCATGCGGTAGTTTTGAGAAGCAGGATAGAGCTTGAAGATCCCTACAAGCACCTTGAGGTAGAAGTTGACTCGGATCCCAAGAGGAAGCGCGTGGAAATGAATGGTGGAAGGGAAAGCCCACCAATGACACCATCGGCTCGTATGAGTGAAGCCAAGAAAGGGAAGATAACATGTGGAGAACCTTCAAGTGAGAAAACATAAGTGGAGAGGGATATCGATGGTTTGGTTGAGGATTTATCTTATGAAGAAGAAAAAGGTGAAGATGCTACCGAGGAAGTTGTCCTACAACCCTCTACTAAGGTAACAAAGAATGCAAATCCCCCAAAGGTATCTCTAAATTCTCAACTTGTTTCTCATATTCCATATCCTTCAAGAGCCATAAAGAGTAGGGAAAACTTCAAGTATGCCAAGTTTTGTGACATGCTTGAGAAACTTGAAGTCACCCTACCCTTTACGGAAGTGATTTTGAACATGCCAACTTACTCAAAATTTTTGAAAGATATTTTGACTAAGAAGAGAGTCTTGGGCGACCAAGAGATAGTGGTAATGGAAGAGGCATGTAGTGCTCATATCCTAAATAAGATGCCCACTAAACTTGGTGACCGGGGAAGCTTTTTAATCCCATGTGTAGTTGGTGGAGTTCCTATATCAAGAGCTCTTTGTGACTTGGGAGCAAGTGTGAGTGTCATTCCTTTAAAAGTTGCAAAGAAAATTGACATTCATAGTCTTGCTCCTACTACCATGACTCTCCAATTGACGGATAGGTCCGTTAAGCGCCCTTTGGGGGTGCTTGAAGAAGTACCCGTCAAGGTTGGAAAGCTTTTGATCCCGGCTGATTTTGTTGTCCTTGACATCCCGGAGGATAGCCATACTCCCATCATCCTAGGTAGGCCGTTTTTGGCTATCGGAGGAGTGCTTATTGATGTGAAGAATGTGAGGCTAACCTTCCGGATTGAGGGCAACAATGTCGAATTTAACCTCCCACATTTGATGAAAGGACCCAAAGTTGAAATGTTAAGCACTATTAAAGTGATTGATGAGGTAGTTCATGAAGTGACCCAAGAAGAGGCGGAGATGGAAGAGGTCTTCCAAATCTCCCTACATGACGAAGCAATGAAAGAAGATCATGATGTGGCTGACGAGCTTTTGAAGAAGGTGAAGGGCCTTCTCCCTCCAAAGGTACAACTCAAGCCTTTGCCTCCCTCACTCAAGTATGCTTTCCTTGGTGAGGGGGAGTCCTACCACGTGATCATAAATGCTAACCTAAGTGAATCAGAAGAAATGAAACTTTTACAAATTTTGAGAACCCGCCAAGGTTCACTTGGGTATAGCAGTGATGACATCAAGGGGCTAAGCCCGAGTTTGTGCATGCATAGGATTGTCTTAGAGGAGGGGAGTCAACCCAAGGTTGATGGTCTTAGGAGGATAAACCCTAAAATGGCCAAGGTCATTAAAAATGAAGTTTTGAAATTACTTGAGGCCGGGATTATCTATCAAATAACAGATAGCAAGTGGGTGAGCCCGGTTTACGTGGTACCCAAAAAGGGAGGGATGACCATGGTTGATCAAGATGACGGGACTCATCTACCTACTAGGCCGGTGACGGGGTGGCGAATGTGTATTGACTATAGGAAACTTAATGCCACCACCCTTAAAGACCATTTCCCAATCCCCTTTATAGACCAAATGCTCGAGAGGCTTGCGGGACATGCGTATTATTACTTTCTAGATGGTTACTCCGGGTTCTTCCAAATCCCCATTCACCCGGAGGACCAAGAAAAAACAACCTTCACATGTCCCATAAGTGTTTACGCATATCGTAGAATGTCATTCGGGCTTTGCAATGCGCCCGACACCTTCCAAAGGTGCATGATGGCAATCTTTTCGGACTTTTTAGAGAAAAGCATGGAGGTTTTCATGGACGATTTTAGCGTCCATGGGGACTCATTTGATCATGGTTTAGTCAATTTGACTAATGTGTTCAAGAGATGTGAGGAGCACAACCTTGTCCTAAATTGGGAAAAATGCCATTTCATGGTAGAGGAGGGGGTTGTACTCAGTCACATTGTCTCTAGAAGGGGTATTGAGGTTGATGGTGCTAAGGTTGCCGTGATAGAAAACTTGTCACCTCCTTCCAATGTGAAGGGAGTGAGGAGTTTTCTAGGCCACGCCGGATTCTATAGGCGTTTCATTAAGGACTTTTCAAAAATAGCAAAGCCATTAACTTCATTACTCCTCAAAGATGCCCCTTTTGTATTTGATGAATCTTATCTTGAGGCTTTCCATAGGTTGAAGGAAGCATTGGTCACGGCTCCAATAATTCGGGCCCCGGATTGGAACCTCCCTTTCAAGATCATGTGCGACGCATCGGACTTCGCGGTAGGTGCGGTCCTTGGGCAAGTGGTTGACAAGAGACATCATGTCATCTATTACACAAGCAAGACAATTGACCAAACACAATGTAACTATTCAACAACCGAAAAGGAGATGTTGGCAATCGTGCATGCCATTGAAAAGTTCTAGCAATACTTGGTTGGGTCCAAAGTGGTGGTGTACACCGATCACACCACTTTGAGACAATTGATGGTGAAAAACTATGCAAAACCGAGACTCTTGAGGTGGATCCTATTACTTTAAGAATTCGATTTGGAGATCAAGAACAAGACCGGCTCGGAAAATGTTGTTGCCGACCACCTATCAAGATTGACCATTGAAGACCATGGAATTCAAGACAATAGTGCACCAATTAATGAATGGCTAAAGGAAGATAGCCTAATGGAAGTTAGCTCCAAGACTCCTTGGTTTGCGGATCTTGCAAATTACCTTGTGAGTGGTTTCATACCGGATGAGATGGAACCAAGAGAAAGGAGGAAGTTGAGGCATGATGCCAAACGATATTTTTGGAATGATCCCCACTTGTTTCGTAAGTGTGGGGATGGAATGTTCCGGAGGTGCGTTTCTAGAGAGGAGGGCTTGGAGATTGTTGACCGGGTTCACAATTCCGCTTATGGAGGACACTTAGTCACTTCAAGAACAATTGTCAAGATTCTCCAAGGCGGATTTTATTGGCCCTCCATGTTTAAGGACATCCACTACTTGGTGAAATCGTGTGATGCATGCCAAAGGGTTGGGAATATTGGAAAGAGGAGTGAGATGCCCCTCACCAACATATTGAAGATTGAGCTATTTGATTGTTGGGGCATAGACTTTATGGGACCATTTCCCAACTCTTGTGGAAATGAATACATATTGGTAGCGGTGGACTACGTGTCCAAATGGATTGAAGCGGTAGCCTCTCCTACCAATGATAGCAAGGTTGTCATGAAACTTTTTAAAGGAACAATTTTTCAAGGGTTCTGGACCCCGAGAGTGGTTATAAGTGATGGTGGATCCCATTTCCTCAAGAGCATTACTAGAGTCACATGGAGTGCGGCATAAGACCGCACTTGCCTACCACCTTCAAACTAGTGGGCAAGTGGAGATTTCTAACCGCCAAATCAAAGCTACCTTGGAAAAGGTGACTATTAAGAGCCGGAAAGATTGGTCCCAAAAGCTCCCGGATGTGTTATGGGCATTGAGAACGGCGTACAAGACACCTCTTGGTATAACACCCTACACACTTGTGTATGGCAAAGCATGTCATTTGCCCGTTGAGCTAGAACACAAGGCTTGGTGGGCTCTCAAGGAGATGAATTTTGACTTTGATGCCGCCGGAGAGGTTCGATTTCTCCATATGAATGAGCTTGAAGAATTGAGGTTGGAGGCTAATGAGAGCCCCAAAATTTACAAGGACCAAACGAAGAAATGGCACAATGCCAAGATCATGAAGAAAGATATAAATGTGGAAGACCTTGTTCTCCTTTTCAATTCAAAAGTTAAGGTGTTCCCTGACAAGTTTAGATCAAGGTGGTCGGGACCCTTCAAGGTGACGAACATATTTCCTTACGGTGCCTTTGAGCTTTGGAGTGAGGAATGTGGAACCTTCAAAGTCAATGGGCAACGAATCAAATGCTACTATGAAGGAGATGACAAAGGTACGATCGAAGTGCTCTACCTCGGGGAACCCCTTCTCGAGGAGGAGACAAGTTGAAATTTTTGAGCAATGATTTGGTTTGGTGGATTTCCACAACAACCACAATTTGTACATAGCATGCATGTAGTTAGAAATTGAGACGGTTTGGAAATGTCATTCTTGGAAAAATTTGGATTGCGAAGCGGAGCCCTTAGCCTTACCCAAAATCCCGACATGAGGCGTCGGTTTGAAAGCTGAAAACTCGAAAAATGGGTAAGTGAAGGAGTCGGGAATTGATTTGATAAGCCAAAGGAAGAAAACAAGCTGAAAATGAAGCACAATGACCCTGTGCCGGTGGACCGGCAGCCGGTGCCCTCCACCGGCAGCGAGCTGAAAGATTTCTGAAGAAAAAATGAGATTTTGAGCTGAGGAGATGTCCCTGCCGGTAGGCCGGCTGCCGGCCCACCGGCAGGGAGATCCACCATGAAGGGAAATGACGAAAATTTGAAGGAAGAGAGTCCTCTGCCGGCAGGCCGGCAGCCGGCTCACCGGCAGAGGACCCAACTATTTGAGAAAACTGAAGGAAAAGTGAAAGAGGAGTATCCTCTGCCGGCAGCCGGCCCACCGGCAGAGAAACCCATCACGAGGAGAAAAAGGAGAAAAAGCAAGGAGAGGAATTTCCTGCCGGCAGGCCGGCAGCCGGCCCACCGGCAAGGGATACGCTAAAGATCAAAATTGATGAGTGGGGGTACTCTCTGCCGGTGGACCGGCAATCGGTGCCATCCATCGGCAACGAGTTGAAAAAATTCTTAAGGAAAATCGATTTTTTTGAGAAAAAGGGCTGTATTCTCTCCCGGCTGCCGGTTCGCCCACCGACAGAGACACACAAATTCAGCATTAATCTAACCCGGGTGCTCCCTTCTTCCTCATTCTTTTCCTATTCTTTCTTCTCTCTTATTCCTCCTTTTTCCTCTCGTACTCCATAAAATCCCCTCAAACCTCCATCAAATCACCACCAACTTTCACCAAACCTTCATCCACCATCAACCCATCACTCCTCCTTCACTTTTACTCTTCCATCAACCAAAAACATGGCTAACAAGAGGACTAGGGTAGAGATGGCTTTGGCTCAACAAAGGCTAGTTGAGGCGACGACTTCCGACACCAACCCGGATCCCGACTTTCCGAATGTGGTGGTTGACACTCAAGCACAGAAAGGTAAATTTATTTTGTTTAAGAATCACCCCCTTACTCCGACTAGGTTCATTTGTCGCCCTGCAATGAGAAATTTGGGAATGGATACGGAGACCTTTGAGTTTTTTAAGGGTGTTGGGATGAAAGGGATGTATGACTTGCATGAGGAAACCTACCCCCATCTCACTTGGGAGTTCCTTAGTAGTTTTCGCCTTGACAAACATCGGTAAACACAAATAGTTGCCCAAATACATTTCCGACTAATGAACCGCGACCACTCCATGACCCTTGCTAGGCTATGTCGAATTTTTGGTTTAACAAATTCCCCCAACCACAAGCCACCAGAGAATATGCACTTTTCTAGGGTTTGGAAGGCCATCTCAGGGCTAGATGATCAAAATAGAGTGAAAAGACCGGAAACTGCTTGCCATAATGCCCCTATGAGAATATGGCACCGATTCATGGGGGGTTTGGTTTTTGCAACTCATGAACCGTGGGTGTTCCGTGTTATTGAGCTAGAAATTTTGGGCTCTTACTTGCTCACGACCCCAACCCCCTACGAGATAAATGTGGGTCATCATTTGGCCCTTTACTTCAGCTAACTTGCAAAATCTCTGGGGCAAAAAGTCCCCCTTCATGTGGGTGGCCTCATCACCCGAATTGCCAAATGTCTTGACAACCTGGTGGATTTGTCCACCTTGCGTTGGATTCATGGCAAAACCTATATCACGAAGGATTGGTTGACCAAGAAACTTGAGTGGATAAAAACCAATCCTTTCGACGGGATTGACTATTGGCAAGTTTAAAAGAAAAATTCAATTCCGATTCCCAATGCATCCAAATTTAAAACTAAACCCGGTGAAGACTCTTACCTCCTTGAGATTGAGGCGGAGGCCGATGAATCCCAACCTCCCCCAGTCCACATAATTGTCTATGGGAGGGACAACCGGGCGAAGACCCCATCTAGTCTCAAATACTCCATGCCCAACCCATCCTTCCGACCACCGACCTTCCAACCTCAACCATGGGGTGGCAACTTTGGTAAGGGCTCCTCTAGCCAACCTCCTTCACCGGCCCCACTCCACGCCGACTTGATCACTTTCATGAATGATATGCGATTGGGTATGCAAAACGCCGCTAGTGAGAGGCGCGGTATAGAACAACGGTTGGACCGGATATACTATGACCAATCGGTGGATCAATTTCCGGTCTACGATGACTATATGAGGAGGAACTACGAGCACACATCCCACCTCCACCCTTCTTATTACCTCGAGCCGGATGGTGGGTACCACAGCAAGGGGACGTTTGTTTATGCCGACATCAATCTTCGGCCAGATTACTTCGCTGCCCCGGTTCTTCCCCCTCCCACTTCTCAAGGGGAGGGGCAAGATGCGCAATGGTTTGGAGGTGCACCCTCCATTTTTGGGAATCCCGACGTTGGGAGCGGTTCGGGAGCGGGTACGGAGGTCTACATCGACTCTTCAACGGGATTTGGCGACCCCTTCGCCCCTATGAACACCGATGATTTCCTTAGGGAGTCCGAGTTCAGCACCGGAGAAGATGATGAGGACAACTAGTCCTAGGAGGCCTCGTCCTTGGCCTACCTTTGCTCCCTTTCCAATCAAAAGCCAAGTATGATCCCCTAAATCCAAACCTTTTAATTCATATTTCCATTTTGTAAGCATTTAGTTAGTTGTATGATATGTAGAATAGAATCATGTAGTTGCATTCTGTGATACCCCGAATAAAATTATATTATTTAATAAAATTAAGTAAGTTATTCGTTGAAAGAGGAAAGAATTTTTATCAATGTGGAGTCGAGAGAGTACATAAAATGAAATGGATCCCACTCGGAGGGAGATATTGACCCAATAAAATTCGAAAGACATAGTAACCTAGTACAAGTAAGACCCTAGAATAAGAATAAAATAGTTCGATTGGAGTCCGACTTAATAATAACTTTACCCGCAGAATTTTACTAGACCTATTTCAAAGGAAGTAACCCGTAAAGAGAAATATCTAGATATTTTACGAATTTAATATATTCTAATTAATTTCGACATGTGACAATATGTAAATAAACAAAACAAAAAAAAAAACAAAAAAATTGTTATGGTGACTAACTCACCACGTGTAATCCTAGGGGGAGGGGTTGACATTTTTGGTTGTAAACAACCCCACGTACAAATGTAGGGAGATGTAGCCAAGGGTGCTAAACCGACATAAGAAAACTATAAATAGGCAATGATACATGCTCATTTGAGAGACACAAAGAAAAAATGGAGTTTAGTAGATTACGAGTACTACGTAGTTCAAAGATAGTATGGTAGTAAGTAGTAACTAGCAAACAGTTGGTGAGGTGATGCATGTATAAGGTATATTTCCTACCCCTTCGTCTTAAGTTAATATAATGAGTAAGTATATTATCGTTATAATTACTCAACTGATATTATTATGTACGTGAATTATTGTTTATGTGATAAAATTATGTTATATTTGTATATTTTACGTAATGTGGTTTACGTGAGATATGACTGTGATACTATTTGTGTTAATAATTAACGTTATAATGCTCACATGATAATGTTAATGTTAAAATACCATTGCTAAGATGTACATTTGACCAATGTATCATCTGGGACATTATTATTGGAAGGGACCGGACCACATTATTATTTTATCCCGTGTACATGGATGTGAGCTCTGAAGTGGGCTCGACAGGGGGCTCGGCAATTGGCTCCGCCCCGTTATATCCGGATAAAAAGAAAGAAAGAAAAAGAGAAAACAAAAAAAGAAAAAGAAAAAAAGAGAAAAAGATGGTTATCCTGTGTACACGGAGGAGGGCATAGCCTAAGGGAGTCTCGGCTCCGTAATGTGGCCCTGTTCAATAATAATGACCCGAATTATATTAATTTGAGTTGGAGGTTATGGGAAATATACTCAACCGGTGGTTGGTTGACCCTTTATTTTATTAATCTTTTTCAGGTACAGGAAACAGGGAAGGGCATGAGTGAGGTTGACGCAAGAAAATAGAATAAGGATAATGTATCATAATAAGATAGACCTATCAATAAAACTTGTTACTGGTTATTTGGTTGTACTAAAGAATAATGTAAGCCTTGTATTTCTCTGTATGGGGAAATACGGCGGTAACGCTCTGTAATTTCCGCTACTATTAATAAAATATACCATTTTGTACTCCTGTTGTTTACGGGGCGTTACAAAAGTGGTATCAGAGCTTAGGCTAAAGAATGAAAAAAAAAATTATTTAATAAATTATATGGATAAAAAAAAAATTGACCGAGAGATGGGTAGACGTCCTAGGAATCATGGGTAGCTTATAGGATTTTATCTTGTTTATTTGCTTGTTAACTTATGTGATTACCTTATTTGACTTTATGATATTTTTTGTGTCCTTTTAGTATTTATCGTTAGTGCACTATTTGATACGGTCCTTGCCGACATATCATTCTATATATGTGCACACTTTTAAGATCATAACTTGCCTTATAATAAAAAGAAAAAGTATAAAGAACTACTAGGTTCAATCTTACTATCATGTCACAAGGTCAGAGACAGTAGAGGATGCGTAAGAAACATAGTCTAATTCCATAAATACAGAGTGAAATAGAGGTACTATACCTTAGTCATTTGGACTCCCGAACCATGAAAAATACAATATTATAGAGGTATAATAAATTTATTTTGTGCCCAACATTAATGGATATAGTCCAAAGTAGAGTGCACTAGATTCATTTAACGGCAGCGACATAGCAAATGTTGATGTTTTTCAATAGAGGAATGGTGAAGTACTATGTCCGAGCGAGTTCGAGAAGATGATGGTTTTTGCAGTTTATGTTAACTAGGAAGGTGTGATATATGTAGAATATAGATAAACTAAGTTAAGTGCCTATCATGATTTTCGAAATCTTGACTGGTAAAACAAAAGAAAAGGGTTTGTCGTATTTGTAATGGAAGAAGAAGGTTGTGCCAAACTTTGTGGAGGAATGAGTTAGGAGTATAGAAAGGAAGTGAATAATGCGATCTTTATTTGATTGGGCAAGCTTACCATTGGAGGCATATAGGAAAAGAGAGAAAATACAAAAAAGGAATCGAGTGTGATGGAGTTAATGTAAGTACATTTATGGAGTTTGAATTTTAGAAGCATTTATATGGTAGACGCAAGAAGGAAAAATTTTAAAGTTTGGATTAGAAATATTGTGGTTTTGTTCCTATATATTGAGGATGTTACGAAAAAAAATATTTGGAGATTTGAAGATATATTTAGGGGCTTGTAAATGTTAAGTGAATACTTATTTCAGTTATGGAGAATGTTGGATTAATATCTTCGGAGGTCATTAGTGAGCATCATAAAGTCTTATTAGAGTTTTGAAGATATTGTGGATTGAGGACTTGGATGATACTATTAAGGGATTTATGGCTAATAGAGTTGTACTTAAGTCGTTTGGATTACTCTAATGAGATTGACTTTGGGTTACTTAGGGACAAAAGAAAAGGATAAAAATATTTTCTGTTTTAATTTGTATTTTGAGAATGACTGTGATTTTGGGGATTGAAATTTGAAAGTTGTTGGTTGTTGATGAGAATCGGGTAATATCTTTGGTGATGGTGAAATTTGGATTATAGAGTTTTGCTTCAAAGAAAGTACTAGATTAGTGAATGCACTTTTTGTAAGTTACTTGTGATTAAGATGATAAGATCGTGATACCATGTGATTACATTAATTATTTCATGGATCTATAGATCGCATAGTAGGCATGAGTGAATGTATCTTGTGGAATTAGTGGTTTATTAGGGAGTATTAATGTGGGATTATTAAGGAATTGTGAATTAATGGAATATTAAGGATTAGAGTTATAATGTTTTAATTGGGGAATATTTGGGTATTTCATGAAGCCCAAATTGAAAGAGCCCAGTTAAGATTAGACGGCCATTTACTGTTTTGAAGTATCGGTATTGAAATAGTAATTAGCATAAGACAATATCGTAATATTTTGTAGTTGAGATGTCAACTTGGGAATGGAGCCTAAGTGGTCCGAGAGTCTCTGATCGTTTAAGACGTCTGAGGTTCGATTTCTAATAAAAGCCAAAAAAAAAAGGTTACCCTATTTTTTTTAACTTTTTAAACATGATTAATATGTGTAGTTTATTTGACAAGTTGTTAAGGCGATAATTAAACTTCTAAAAATAAACAAAACACGTAGATGAATAACATGATTGATAAGATCAAAGAGAGGAAAAGCAGTAATTATTCATTTCGTAATATAAACTATAATTATTGCAAATACCGCTACTAATACACATATTAGTATCATTAGCAAGCTAATGAGTGTCTTCACTTCATTAAGGGACTTTGTAACGGAATTATAAAGCTCGTCGGAAGAGATATCGGGTGATTTATTGGATGAATTACCGGATGATTTATCCATAATTTAGAGAGAAGATTTTTATGAGATTATGGATAAGAAGTAAATGAAGTGGGTGGATAAAATGGTTAATTTTTGTGGTTTTATAGAGAAAAAAAAAATTAAAAAAAGAAAAAAAAAAGTGTCGGTGGGTACTGTACTACTGTAGCGTCAGTGGGTACTGTTGCGTCAGTGAACAGTAAATGTCGGTGGAACCATAAATAAGTAGACAGTCCATTTATACAGTCAATAAAATAAGTTATTTAGAGTGATAAGGTATAAAGGAAGAGGGAGAGGAAATTGGTTTGAACTTAATATTAAGTACGCCTATTCTTAGGCATAGAAGCTAAGCTATAAAGTGACGCTTCTACAAATAAGTACGTAGTGGCTAGGACAAACTAGGAAAGGCTAATGGATTTTCATCTAAATAAAAGAAAAAGGGAGGTTCACATGAGACAAGGTAAAAAGTCGAAGTTTCTCATGGATTGTAATATAGATATTCAATAACTCCTTTGTAAGACATATGTGGTTGTAGAGGCACTTAGTGGTAAATGTTTTATTGTTTACCTACCCACAGTTAGGCAATTTGGGATTCAAAATAATAATAAAAGGAATTAGATATGGACAACGAGTATTGTATGTTTAGAAGATTTAAAAAGATACAGAATTAGAAAAAAATAGTTTTGACTTATTATGTATGATGACGGGTTTTATGATTGTGAGAGCAGTGAGTGTACCTAATAGTGGAAATTTTGAAAGAAGGAGAAAATAATACACATGTACCCTATATTAGTACACCTCTTAAGGGAGTTATATGTATAAAAACATTTAACATATGTGATGGGGTCATAGGGAAATACGAGGCGCTAGAATTCGTTGCAAAATTTCTAACCCGCCAGCAAGCGAAAATTGAATGTCAAAGGCAAATATGACTTTTACAGCCTTTAGACATTCCATCATAGAAATGGGAGTTGATAGGAGTGAACTTTGTGACAATGTTGCCTTTGATACCAAAAGGAATGCATGAGATATGGATGACTTAGATCGACTAACAAAAAGTACACGCTTTTTCACAACCGAAACCACGTGGAACTCTGAATAGTTAACAAAGAGATATATAAAAGATATTGCAAGATTATGCGGAATTTCCAAAACCATCGTATCGGATCGTGACATAAACTTCTTAGCGAAATTTTGGTAAAGTTTCCAAAATGCCATTGGTACTTATTTGAACTATAGCAATACTTTTCACCCACAAACCAATATACAAACACAGAGAGCAATTCAAACTTTAGAGGAATTGTTGGGAGCATGTGTTCTAGAAATTCAGGGGTCTTGGGAACAATATTTACCCTTGATAGAATTTTCATACAATAATGATTATCGTTCTAGCATTGGAATGGATACTTTCAAGGCTTTATATGAGAGAAAATGTAGATCCCCTAATATATTGATGTGATATTGATGAATTGAGGGTCATTGGATCAAACCAGGGAACCTCAGACAAAGTGAAAATCATACAAGGGAAAATGGGAATTGTTCAAAGTAGTGAGCTATCCTTAAAGACGACAAGTGGTATTTCAAGTAGGTGATTCAATTTTTCTTAAGGTAATCACCTAAAAAAAAAAAAAAAAAAAAAAACGTTATTAGATTCGGGAAACAGAGGAAACAGAGGTACATAGGACCATTTGAGATAATTGATAGAGCTAGAAATCTTGTCTATAGACTATCCCTTCCAATAGAACTTTTTAGAATCCAAGATGTTTTTCACGTGTCACTCTTAAGGAAGTATAGTCCCGAGCCTAGTCACATCATTAACATATCCTTGGTGCAAGTTAGAGAGGATCTAACATACGAAAAGAAACCGATTCAAATTTCAATTCAGATCATAAGGAAAAGGCTCTCCGTAACAAAGTTATTCCACTAGTAAAGGTTGGTAAATAACCCTTCGAGCATGATCGTGGTTAGCAAATGGAATGGTTCCACAGCTTACCCTTAATAAAAATGACATGTCAAGCTCACAGTGAGTGTACTTCTCAAGGCCTTTTCCTCTATCACCCATAAAGAGATACTTAATCTCTCATGCAGTGAGACAGTCCTCTTCTTCCTCAACACCAATTAATTCAAGTATTCCCTTGCCCCGAAGAGTTTGAAAAGAAAATCCATCCCCTCTCAATAACTTAAACTTCCTTAGATTTTCAACAACTAAAAGGGGTAGAAGAATTCTTCCAGCATCACAAAATATGCGCACTTCTGTATTTTGTTCGTCTTGTTTGATTTCAACCTGGTTTAAGAATTGCTAAAAGTTTTGTGATCATATAGCGATGACACAGAGGCGACCTGGAAAACAGAACAGGAAATGCGAAGTTGATATCCTTATTTGTTCCAATAAGGTAATAATCCAAGTTTCGAGGACGAAACTTATTTTAAGGGGGGTAGAATGTGATACCCCGAATAAAATTATATTATTTAATAAAATTAAGTAAGTTATTCGTTGAAAGAGGAAAGAATTTTTATCAATGTGGAGTCGAGAGAGTACATAAAATGAAATGGATCCCACTCGGAGGGAGATATTGACCCAATAAAATTCGAAAGACATAGTAACCTAGTACAAGTAAGACCCTAGAATAAGAATAAAATAGTTCGATTGGAGTCCGACTTAATAATAACTTTACCCGCAGAATTTTACTAGACCTATTTCAAAGGAAGTAACCCGTAAAGAGAAATATCTAGATATTTTACGAATTTAATATATTCTAATTAATTTCGACATGTGACAATATGTAAATAAACAAAACAAAACAAAAAACAAAAAAATTGTTATGGTGACTAACTCACCACGTGTAATCCTAGGGGGAGGGGTTGACATTTTTGGTTGTAAACAACCCCACGTACAAATGTAGGGAGATGTAGCCAAGGGTGCTAAAACGACATAAGAAAACTATAAATAGGCAATGATACATGCTCATTTGAGAGACACAAAGAAAAAATGGAGTTTAGTAGATTACGAGTACTACGTAGTTCAAAGATAGTATGGTAGTAAGTAGTAACTAGCAAACAGTTGGTGAGGTGATGCATGTATAAGGTATATTTCCTACCCCTTCGTCTTAAGTTAATATAATGAGTAAGTATATTATCGTTATAATTACTCAACTGATATTATTATGTACGTGAATTATTGTTTATGTGATAAAATTATGTTATATTTGTATATTTTACGTAATGTGGTTTACGTGAGATATGACTGTGATACTATTTGTGTTAATAATTAACGTTATAATGCTCACATGATAATGTTAATGTTAAAATACCATTGCTAAGATGTACATTTGACCAATGTATCATCTGGGACATTATTATTGGAAGGGACCGGACCACATTATTATTTTATCCCGTGTACATGGATGTGAGCTCTGAAGTGGGCTCGGCAGGGGGCTCGGCAATTGGCTCCGCCCCGTTATATCCGGATAAAAAGAAAGAAAGAAAAAGAGAAAAAAAAAGAAAAAGAAAAAAAGAGAAAAAGATGGTTATCCTGTGTACACGGAGGAGGGCATAGCCTAAGGGAGTCTCGGCTCCGTAATGTGGCCCTGTTCAATAATAATGACCCGAATTATATTAATTTGAGTTGGAGGTTATGGGAAATATACTCAACCGGTGGTTGGTTGACCCTTTATTTTATTAATCTTTTTCAGGTACAGGAAACAGGGAAGGGCATGAGTGAGGTTGACGCAAGAAAATAGAATAAGGATAATGTATCATAATAAGATAGACCTATCAATAAAACTTGTTACAGGTTATTTGGTTGTACTAAAGAATAATGTAAGCCTTGTATTTCTTTGTATGGGGAAATACGGCGGTAACGCTCTGTAATTTCCGCTACTATTAATAAAATATACCATTTTGTACTCCTGTTGTTTACGGGGCGTTACACATTCATTTAAGCTTGCATTAGATTTCAATTTTGTAAAATATTGTCACATATAGGAATTGCATTCATTTAGCATAGTTTGCATTGTTATTTCAATATTGCATATAGCCTAGTTCATGCATTGCATCCCCATTTAAAAACACAAAAAATCGAAAATGAGAAAATTTCACAAAAACACGCATCTTAATTTCCGAATCTCCTCCATACACTATGTATATAAATAAGTGTGGGGAGGAAATTCTATTATTCAAAAAAATACAAAAACATGTCTTTTATTTTCAAAAAAAAAATCAACAAAACACAAAAACACGTTCTTTCTTTTCATTACTTTTGCCTCCCACCCACACTTCCCCCGTCACCGGGTATTGTATATAGCAAGTGTGGGGAGGAGGCAAAAAAAAACAACAAAAACATGTTATTTAATTTTGAGAAAACCCCAAAATACAAAAACAAGTTCTTTATTTTGAAACAAATTAACAAAAATATAAAAACAATGTTATTTCCTTTTCCATTTCCTCCTTATATTTCGTTCCATTGAGGACGATGTAAATCTTAAGTGTGGGGAGGGAAATATCTACTTTTTATATATTTGTAAATAATGTACATTTGTTAATAATTTGTAAATTTGACAAAATTTCAAAAAAATCCAAAAAAATAGAAAAACCTTCGAAAAATCACAAAAATATTGCATTGTATATATATGTTTGTTTGTTGGCTAACCTTTGGCATAGGCATTGACCATTTGAGGCAAAAAGGAGCTAGAAGACCGCTTGGTAAACTCGTTCTAATCTCTTACTCCTTTACTGTTCTTTCTTTATATATCTCGTATATTTGAAGGAGGATGAGATTTTGTGCCTTGGATGTTCCTTTGGGGAACTTTTGGATTGTTGGTGTTGATATGCTGCTAGGTTTAGTCAAAATTGTTGCATGTCTCCTTTATGTCATTTCCATTTCTTGCATGCATTGTCACATGTATATATATGTCGTGTTTCCATCTTGTTGCACTTAGTTTGTATATAATGTTGTGTTTGAAATGTGGTCAAGGGAGGGAAGCATATACCCCAAGGACAAGTCAAGTCCCAATCGTGTCTTCCCCCTCCCCGTGGCTTGCACCCGTGTCAATAGGTTAGCCGTGAAAAATTTGAGACCCGACTAACGAGTCTAGGCTGCCCTGTGAGACCATTGACCGTAGGCTAGACCTAAGTCTCGACCTAGCTACTCATATGTGAGGATTGGAGCCTCCTAGGGTTGGTACATTCATACCCAACCCTCATTTAGGATTGTGAGTAGGTCTCCTCGCAGGACGTGTTATGTCTAGACGCATAAGTGTGTCATTCCGTCCTTAGACCATGATTTTCATTTCATTTTTGTGCACAGGTTATGGAGTAAAATTTGTTTTCACAAGCATATGAACCTCACATAGCCAAATAGCCTTGTTTTGTCCCTTCCATTATCTTCCTTTTTGATTCACCCCCTTTGAGCCTTAGCCTTTCCATTTGGCAAACCCACTAAAATAGCTACATTCCACATCCACCCTTCCTTGATCAAGAATTGGTCGGTTTTGTAGTAGTGTTTTAGGAGGTGATTTGGGTCATAGTGGTAGATAGTGTATATATCCACTTGGGTCGAAATTTGGTATGCATTTGGCATTGTATATAAATAAGAGGTCTTGAAAAAAAGAAATGAAAAACGAAATAGAAGAGTGAAAAAGTTTTGAAAAATCCAAAAAGAGCTAGTTGTGTTCTATATATATGTGTTAAGAAAAGAAAAAGACAAGCAACACCCCTCCTCATCATTTAAAGGGGTAGAAAAAGCCGTTGCTAGAATAAGGGGCAATTTGATGTTTTTCCAAAGTGAGTCGGGTTTGTTGAAATAAGAGGAGTATTTTCAAATTTTTCCAATTTGAGTTGTGTGACACCCTCACTTATCGCGGAAAAGTAAACACGTAATTCTACAGAAAAACTGACAGGATATGTTTGTAATAGGTTCAATTGGGTAAAAACCTGTAATTTTTAAAACCTGAACCTGTTATAAAGATATCCAAAAGGGAAGGTGTCAAACATGCAAGGTCCAAAATAAATCTCAAGAATGAAACATCGCTAAAGTCGCGAAAAGAAAGTTATACAAACCAAATATGAGAAAGGGAGACATATGTCCCTAAAATGTATGTGACATAAAAAGGGTTTAAGGGTCACAATGAAATAAAACCAGCCTAGGTCCCAAGGTTACTTTGCTCGCTAGCTCGTCCATGTACCCCATATATGCATCACCTACCTGTCATTCGCATTTTATACAAATACGAAAGCCACAGTCAGTGGGGAGTAACTCCGAGTTCTCCCAGCCACGAAATGTCATAATTAATATAACATGTAAACATAAGAATATGAATATGAATAACACATAGCCTTAGCATATGGATGCTAGACAATCGTGCTTATCATGTGAACAACAGTATAACAATATATAGTCCTAGCATGTGAAAACTAGACCGACTCATACTACACTATCATGTGAATCACATAACATCCAGGAATCCAAACTCTATCAACCATAGCCGGCTTGCATCTCACCTTCTATGATTCATAGAATCACCATACAAGAAAGGGCAATATATCAAAGACAGGCATAAGTTCTTAGTACGGTCAATAGTCACTTTGTAACTCGAGTCTATACCACGAGGTAGGGAAGGTAATCGAACCGGTATCTTGGCTCAGCGGTTACTATTAAGAAAACATGGCCAAGAGACAACACAACCCTAGCCTAAAATCACTTGAGACCTAGACATGCGGATACACACCACCGCACCCAAGACCCACAACTTTTTTTAAAACAAAGTGAAGTGAGTACCCTAAGGACACCACCGAAGGGTTGGCTAGTACTTAAGCTGACCCCATACTATCAAAATAAGTACCTGAGGTCATGCCCCAACTTGGATATAAATCCACTAGTCAGGAACACAAAGGCTATCAAGCAGTGAACATATACTCGTCAGAGACTATAAAGACCTATCTATGATGAAGGCCGAAGTACTCACCTAGGACCTAGTCCCAGCTAGTCCCAGCTTGAATACTTTAGCCCACACCACACAAGACAAATAGGACACCCACTTAACCATAAGAGGGCAAAGAGTCCAACTTACCAACATAAATGCTAACATTCTATCATGTGAAAGGCTATATAAATGTCTATTCACCAGACAATCCAACAATATCCTCAATATCAACAATAATCCAAATTCCAGCTAACCGTTAATCTCATAATTCATGAGAACAAGCTAAAATGGCAACAAGACAAGAAGACCGAAGTATAAGGCAACCAATTCATCCAACAACCAACATGTGAAATGATAATTACAACTATTAAGGCATCAACATAAAACATCCAAAAACAACCAATCTCACCTCAAAGACAAACCCTCGACCCGAGTCCCGCGACGGGTCATCGGTCAAATCGAGGTCGATTTGGTTTAAACCTAGTTTGACCAAACTCGTTCGGTCAATAACTGCCCCACTCGAGTCTTGGCCTACTTTGGCCCAAATTACAAATTTTATCGCTATTTCCAATTTCTATCATGTGAAAAATGAAAGTAAAACATTATCAATCACCTAAACACTTAACAAACAACAAGCACCACATTTACTACTAATGTGACATTAACTCGTCGAGTAACTCGGAATAGTTACCTTAAGCTAGGAAAGAGACAAGCAATAAACTTGAGAAAGCTTCTAAAACCCAAAATTACTCTTCATCTTCAACCACATATGAGTCACCTAAAATAATTATGTGAAGGGACGATATTAACGAATTATCGTTATATAAAATATGAGACGGAAATTAATTTAAATCAAAACATGTAAATCATATTCATTAGCTACTGTCTTATGTTCATAAACCATTATGACCCTCCCTTTTGACAGGCATACCAAGAAAATTGTCACAACTTTTACGCCCTAGAAACAGTCCCATAAAGCACCATTTTATCCGTCCCAAAACTGAGCCCAAACCAGCCTGTCACGGCTCCCAAAACCGAGGCCAAAACAGCCCACACGGCCTCCATTTCGATTTGTCCCAAAAAGTGGAAAAGGCCGCACAAAAACTGGTACCAAAACAGAGTTCAATCAATCCTAAACCAGTCCTAAACCGAGTCAAAACAGTCCCAAAAATGTCCCAAAGTACTTGCAAAGCGGACTCAAAAATGATCCTAATTTTCGCACAATACCACAACTAAACAAGATCCCAAAACTTCCCAAAACGATCTCTACATGTCAGTATACACCGTCTCAAATATACCACTTACTAGCTAGCATCCCAAATGATCCCTAGAGGTCAGTATACACCGTCTCAATCATCTCCACATATCAGTATACACCGTCTCAACTATACAACTGACTAATTAACATCCATAATGATCCCTATATATAATTATACACCGTCTCAACTATAAAACAGACTAACTAGCTTTCAAAATACACATATTTAACAAGTAATACTGAGTAACCTATCATTATTACCTTTTTCCGATTGAACTAATCATTTATGACTAACAAATATTCTACCAGACCGTCTATTTTAGTACATACAACCGTCTTATAATAAACAAAGCTAAAAATATAAATTGGGTTTGTAAAAATACATAACGAAAATGAATTTTACTTACAACGGATTGACGGAAACGACGAGAGGAGCGCTATGGAACAAAAATAGTTGAAAACGGATGACAAACGGAGCATCAATATCAATTTAAAACCTGATAAAAATTAGAAGCGCACGAAAAGAAAAAAAAAGAAGGAAGAAGAAGAAAAAACAGCGATGCGTTGTTTATAAATGAGACAAAGACCTGCTAGCCTGCTATTTATTATACGTACGTTTCTTCATCGTTAAGAAACTTCGATCGTTATTAAAACCGTTTCGAGTTAAATTTAACCGGTTTAAGCAAAAGTTTCAGTAATAAAACGGAATCAATAATAAATAAATTTAATGAGTGAAAATAAAATAAACTCAGCTAGTTAACGTAAATAATACAATATCAGCTTGAATCGGAATTATTAGCGATTTTTACAAAACTAACGGATATTAATAAAAATTGCTAATTTAGTGAAATAAGCTCAAAATAGCTAATTGGACGGTTTTGTTCCCAAAATCCATCTCGGGTTCACTTAAAACAACTTTCATAAGGACTCGTAAAGAAACGGAAATTATTAAATAAATAAACTCGAACTAATTTCAATAAACTCGAACTAACTTTAAATAAACTTATTAATGATTATTAAAATTAACGTATCGAATTATGATGAAATTAATTAATTAGCTAAGCATATATATATAAATCGTTAAATGATGTAATTAAATTCAAAATAGCAATTAAAAGAATTTTATCCATCTTAATAAAATACGGGGTGTTACAAGTTGGGTTTATGCACTTTTTGCATAGTGTTGGTTTTCAATTCTATGTTAGGGCATAGACGTGTTATTTGAAGGTCAAGTTATTTATATTGGGGTGCACAAACGTGCGTCGGGAGCAAATATGCTCTGATACCAACTGTGACACCCTCACTTATCGCGGAAAAGTAAACACGTAATTCTACAGAAAAAGTGACAGGATATGTTTGTAATAGGTTTAATTGGGTAAAAACCTGTAATTTTTAAAACCTGAACCTGTTATAAAGATATCCAAAAGGGAAGGTGTCAAACATGCAAGGTCCAAAATAAATCTCAAGAATGAAACATCGCTAAAGTCGCGAAAAGAAAGTTATACAAACCAAATATGAGAAAGGGAGACATATGTCCCTAAAATGTATGTGACATAAAAAGGGTTTAAGGGTCACAATGAAATAAAACCAGCCTAGGTCCCAAGGTTACTTTGCTCGCTAGCTCGTCCATGTACCCCATATATGCATCACCTACCTGTCATTCGCATTTTATACAAATACGAAAGCCACAGTCAGTGGGGAGTAACTCCGAGTTCTCCCAGCCACGAAATGTCATAATTAATATAACATGTAAACATAAGAATATGAATATGAATAACACATAGCCTTAGCATATGGATGCTAGACAATCGTGCTTATCATGTGAACAACAGTATAACAATACATAGTCCTAGCATGTGAAAACTAGACCGACTCATACTACACTATCATGTGAATCACATAACATCCAGGAATCCAAACTCTATCAACCATAGCCGGCTTGCATCTCACCTTCTATGATTCATAGAATCACCATACAAGAAAGGGCAATATATCAAAGACAGGCATAAGTTCTTAGTACGGTCAATAGTCACTTTGTAACTCGAGTCTATACCACGAGGTAGGGAAGGTAATCGAACCGGTATCTTGGCTCAGCGGTTACTATTAAGAAAACATGGCCAAGAGACAACACAACCCTAGCCTAAAATCTGCGCAGACCTAGACATGCGGATACACACCACCGCACCCAAGACCCACAACTTTTTTTAAAACAAAGTGAAGTGAGTACCCTAAGGACACTGTAACACCCCCATACTCCAAGTGCCTTACCAGGACCACTCAGGTATAAGGATACTACCATCTCGGTTGCCCGAGGTACTGAATATCATAAGACAATAAAGAAACGTACTTTCAAAATAATTATAGATTATGCGATTACATGTTATAACCAAAACTAATAAAAGGGATTACAAGGTTCTCATACGGTCTACAGCTAAAACTATCAAAGCTACTAGATTTCGTCTGACACAGCGGAAGACTTCTAACTACCACGTGATGACTCATCCCAGCTATCCCATACGCGTCATATCACACCTGCTCAATAACTGCTCACCACCCCCGAATGGATCACCACAGTTTTTAAAACATTTAAACGGGGTCAGTACTAATCACACGATTCAATACATATATCAACAATAAGATAAAAGACAATTTGAACCGCACACACACACACACACATCCAACCAACCGTCTCAATCATCGATCCTTTCCACCGGACCAGCCCGCCGAGTGGGGGACGCGGCCGTTCCCACCTAAGCCCCGCTCATCGTACGAGCGATAACCCTGTCCATTAATGTTCACATCCCCTTCCGTGGCGGGTTCCACGAAGGGCGAAACTAGGGCGTGAGATCACTCCCGCAAGTGACCCCACTCAGCCGAGAACGCATCTCGAGAACCATCACAAACACAACCACAATCACAATCACAATTACAATTACAATTACAATCATCATATCAATCAACTAACTACAGCACATCACCAATATCCCATCATGGGACTAATACTGAGTAGGAAATCCTACCTGGAAAGCACAACACGCAGACGGTATCTACAGCTGTATCAAAACGGCTCCTCTACGAATTCTCCTCCTATCATACATGACACATAAAGACTACCATTCAATTACTACTCATAAAAACCCCCAATTGCTAAATTAGGGTTTCACCAATCTTATCAAAACATAATATAAATTATACTAAAAGCTTACCCTTGAAGCAAGGAATCCAACGACGCGAACTACGATACAAACCGACCGTCTGAACTCCGGGAATTGTCAAGAACGCGATTAGGAAGAAGAACAAGTTGCTTTCTCTCTTAAACAGGTTTTAGGTTTTGTGAAAAGTGATTTAGAACAAAGACGAATAAGTTTAAATACCTCAATCGCGTAATTAACAAAACCCGAGAAAACTCCCCGTAAAACCGGACACTCGATCGAGTACCCAAGGCTACTCGATCGAGTACCCCCTTACTCGATCGAGTACCCCAGCTACTCGATCGAGTACCCAACAGGTCAGAAACTATTTTATCTCGCAACTTACCCTTACTCGACAGAGTAAGGGCTACTCGATAGAGTACCCCAAGACTTATAAATACGGAGTATTACAGTCTTCCCTCCTTAAAAGGAACTTCGTCCCCGAAGTTCAACCCATACATAAAAACAACCATACTGACTCGACCAAGACACAACAACTTAGCTAAGGACTCAAGAACTCGACCGAACATAGAACATGAACTCTTAACACCCACTCCACCAACTATGTTTACTTCCACAACATGACTCACTATATCGTATTTACCGCATATATATCTCTCACGACACCAACTCCATACATAACCAACTACCATCCTCTAAGGCTGCTAGCTTCATAATATCGTCAACTATCAAATCCAATACCAAGACACTCATAGACATCAAACGGGATGTTACATTCTACCACCCTTAAAAGGAACTTCGTCCTCGAAGTTTACTCACACTCATAACTCATCATCCAACTGTCAATACTAGCGAAATATTCTCACACTCCTAAACATCACGCTACTACAAGCACGGTCATGACCTTTAATAAAATCACCCACAACACGAATCGATCTTTAATTCTACATCAAGACTCAACTTCCGAATATATTACCATATGAACAATCATCAAACTCTCTTTTATCGCATCCTACTCCTCTTAAGATAAATGTTACGTCCTCGTAACTCACCAATACTAAACCATATCTATATCTCATTACCCCCTGTACCACCACATGTCAAAGATAACCGTCTAAAAACCAAACACTCACCATTCTTATTCCCAAGACTCCCTTACATAAACATTTCCCATTCCTCAACTCATTCGGCATAACACCTAACCTATCCATAAACTCGTAGCAAATCACCATACTCACTCTTCATTATTACTGCCAAACAACATACCTCTCTATGTAAGGCACTTATCTCCCAGAAGCATAACTCACGATCCGCACTCGTTACGTACACGCACACTAGATCCTCAAGTTCTTTCTTTCATTACCGCAAAATTCATACACCACTTAACATGACGCTAATTTCCCCAACACCCTACACTCACTGTCTCAACAAAAGATTATGAACTACCTGCCGCTTTCAGATCATTACAACACATGTTCCACGAATCATTTTCCATTATCATGTCCACTAAAGCCTTATTTAGAACAAGATCAAAATTACTGTAACAACCTCTCTCAACCGTGTCCCATCAATGGAACATCACTATAGTATGACAACAACGAAAACATATATGACTCTATTTCATATCATACTCTACCCTCATTCAAAGACTTAATCTGGTAAAGAAAACATCAATAAACAAGACAACTGTCTATCAGCACAAACTGAAACTCGCAGGGAGCAACATCAAACAAAACAACAATCTATGCATAACTGGTATGTACTTTCGAAACCCGAATCATAATCATCCCGCCTACTCCACCACAACCGGTGACGGCATTCCAACACCGCCACCAACAGCCACACCGTAGTGCGAAAATACCCGCATCACAACACTATGTACCGTGCCCGGATCACCACCCGAGGCACCACAACCACACCGATAGACATCACAACTGCATACAATTCCCATAAATACTGACTTAGGATAACTCCTCAGACAAGAAAAACTTACTTAAATCCACTTTATTAAATCACCACGCAACATATTATATGAATAAACAGATAAGCATCTCATGAACATCATCTCTACCATTTCACGGAATACACATGTGTTATTAATACACATAAAATTATAACTAGCCATGTCAAATTAATCAAATTATAGCCCTTTGGATCTCATTCAATTAAATTACCGTGTCCAACATATATATATTACAGAACATTCATAAAACAATTTTATAATTATCACACCATACCACTTCTTGTGAGGTCAGAACCTCACACAAACATTTACACATATCATAGACCCGTAATCACAACCAACTAGTCAATCCTGACCACGTAAGTCTCCACTCGAAAAAGGTTACCTGTCGCCCGAGTTTAACTCATATGCCCCTCATAACATATTCCCCCATTCGCACGACCATCACTTCCTACCAAATATAATCACACCTTCACTATTCAACTAATAGCGTCCGCCTCATCTAACCACATCTTATACCCTCTCACAATCACACACAACAATCAGGTCCCTACCAAATCAACCTCTTTAGAATTGCTACCTTTTTAATATTCCATCACTCTTAGCCATTAGTGATAACACCACAATGCCACCGCTGCTCGTATATCAAATCTCTTACACTCCTCTCAAAATAATGTGGTTTTTCTACTATTTTTGGTTAACATTGCAAATAACGAACATCAAACCCATCCACAAAATTACCTCAACATTATTCCCAATGCTATCTTATTTGTATTGTCATCCAACTCTCCACCAAATATCTCGTATCGTGCCAATACTCCACCAATTTCTTACTCCCTTAATTCCTCGAAACTCATTACCAATCATGTTGCCCTGAAACTCCTATATAACCTTTAGCTAACATCCTCGTGATACCATCACATATTTCGATGATTTCTTATCTTTATATCACATAGCTCCGGTGAACATTTTCCTCAGCTTACTTTTATCCTTTTGTCCTCCTTACACTCAATAATACCAATTAATAGTTCAACTCCTTATTCCTTCTAGCTAACTCTTTAGGAATCTGGTTACCCCTTCGTTGCTCCAAAACTTAATTCCATTATTTTCTACCGACATCATCTCACTCTCTCTTACCATGGATCTTCTCTTATTATGCTATCACTCATACTTGCCACTAATCTATCCATAGAACCAACGTTTAATGTTCAAACAATTGCATCTCCCTTTTACATCCCTAGAAATCAGAATTTATTTAATACCGTTAATTACCCACGGAATTCACACAGTGGTTTCATCTTTTAATAAACCAAACCTCCCAAACTCACTCACTGTCTACAAATACACCTCGCGACATGTCTCCACAAAGTTCACTATATATTATTCTTCTCAACCCCTTTAAACGAACTTCCACTACATAAATCCATAACCCACACGACTCCTAACCATTCCCCTCCATAACTCTTTACACATCTCAAGCTGCCACTATCCACATTCTTACTTTCAATCTTTTCATTCTCACGTTCATTATACTCACATCATCCCTTGCCTATATTCACTTATTTTTACATTACTCAACACACAAACATATCACTCATCCCGTCTCGCAAAATGTGCGCCATGCCTCAATAAACTATACCAATCTTCCTTTTCTTTTTCCACCATCTATCATAATCACATATAATTCATGTCCTCCCCACCGAACTCATACTCATCATAGTGCCACTCTTTACATCCAAAAGATTGGGTAACTTACGCTTCAGGACCAACACATACGTAAAACAATGCATAAAGAAATAATACAACACCTTTGAATTATACATAATATGCAACGAATGTCAAAAGACAAACATATGACCCGAAACACGCATATGACCTGCACAGACCCCACTCGATCGAGTACCTGAACCTACTCGATCGAGTTGAGGCTACTCGATCGAGTGCCAAACATGCTCGATCGAGTGCCCCGACTCGTAACCCAAACAGATCTTCGATCTTCGACTTACTCGACCGAGTAGCCCGGCTACTCGATCGAGTGACCCCATACTCGATCGAGTGCCCGAGGTACTCGATCGAGTGCCCAAAAACACGATGCTGGTCAAAATAACGACAAGTACCCACTCGACCGAATCAACCCACCCGATCGAGTCATGCAGACTCGTGAATACTACCCGAATGTTATCTCACATACCCTAACGTACTATGCATTCATTATTATTTCAACATTATGATTACAACTACGCATTCAAATCTGCGCGACTCCTCATACAATTAACAAAATAATCTACTTCGTGTTATCAAGTGCCACGTTATAATCAACCATCATGCTTTTCATCCAATTCGTTATATAAAACACATATCATTGAACCTCTTATTCTTCATGTTACTACTTACCAAAGGCCAAGCATTACCATCTATCATGCTCATATAACATTCAACTTTTAATCATGTATTACCCGCATGTTTTAAATTTTCATAACTTTTCATAACACAAACCACACCCATACACTACAATTCCTATTTACAGGTTGCTAATACAACAACATTACGAATCCACTTCATATCATAAACACTTCCAAAATCAAGAAATTCATATCCTTACGAAATTACCACTTCATCTTTTCCAATCAATTCATCTAGTTCAATTACATACTTCATCTAACAAGCGCATATGATACAATAGTAGACAATTATACGAACTTAATATATAGCTTTACGCAAACAAAACTACGAGAACAAATCTTATCACACCCCCTAACCACATGTTTTCGTCCTGCAACATCATTATTATCACACATCGTCATATACGAACTACTTTCCTTTCCTGCCACATCATTCATCATTCTCATATACCCTTCCAATGATTCCAACCAACATGTCAACCAACTATCATGCAACATGCTTTCAACAAACCATATACAAAGACAATTAACATACACGTCGCACATATACACACGGACTCCACGTTCCCATACCATGTGACTGGTTTAAGTATCATGGGGCCAAGATTTTGAAGTGAGGGCGCCTACTCACCCAAAACCTAGCATCAGCCGGGGCTCCCATTACACATACACCAGGTTCATTTTATTAGACTCCCTATGTTCATTATGTTCATTTGTTACAGGTTCCAAAATCGTCGCTCTGATACCATTTGTAACACCCCCATACTCCAAGTGCCTTACCAGGACCACTCAGGTATAAGGATACTACCATCTCGGTTGCCCGAGGTACTGAATATCATAAGACAATAAAGAAACGTACTTTTAAAGTAATTATAGATTATGCGATTACATGTTATAACCAAAACTAATAAAAGGGATTACAAGGTTCTCATACGGTCTACAGCTAAAACTATCAAAGCTACTAGATTTCGTCGACACAAACGGAAGACTTCTAACCGCCACGTGATGACTCATCCCGGCTATCCCATACGCGTCATATCACACCGCTCAATAATCGCTCACCACCCCGAATGGATCACCACGTTTTTAAAACATTTAAACGGGGTCGTACTAATCACACGATTCAATACATATATCAACAATAAGATAAACAGACAATTTGAACCGCCACACACACACACACACATCCAACCAACCGTCTCAATCATCGATCGTCCCTTTGGACCGCCACCCGCCAGTGGGGGACCGCAGCCGTTCCCACCTAAGCCCCGCTCATCGTACGAGCGATAACCCTGTCCATTAATGTGCACATCCCCTTCCGTGGCGGGTTCCACGAAGGGCGAAACTAGGGCGTGAGATCACTCCCGCAAGTGACCCCACTCAGCCGAGAACGCATCTCGAGAACCATCACAAACACAACCACAATCACAATCACAATTACAATTACAATCATCATATCAATCAACTAACTACAAAGACATCACCAATATCCCATCATGGGACTAATACCGAGTAGGAAATCCTACCGGAAAGCACAACACGCAGACGGTATCTACAATTTGTATCAAACGGCTGCTCTACGAATTCTCCTCCTATCATACATGACACATAAAGACTACCATTCAATTACTACTCATAAAAACCCCCAATTGCTAAATTAGGGTTTCACCAATCTTATCAAAACATAATATAAATTATACTAAAAGCTTACCCTTGAAGCAAGGAATCCAACGACGCGAACTACGATACAAACCGACCGTCGAACTCCGGAATTGTCAAGAACGCGATTAGGAAGAAGAACAAGTTGCTTTCTCTCTTAAACGGGTTTTAGGTTTTGTAAAAAGTGATTTAGAACAAAGACGAATAAGTTTAAATACCTCAATCGCGTAATTAACAAAACCCGAGAAAACTCCCCAAAAACCTAGGACACTCGATCGAGTACCCAAGGCTACTCGATCGAGTACCCCCTTACTCGATCGAGTACCCCAGCTACTCGATCGAGTACCCAACAGGTCAGAAACTATTTTATCTCGCAACTTACCCTTACTCGACAGAGTAAGGGCTACTCGATAGAGTACCCCAAGACTTATAAATACGGAGTATTACAGACACCACCGAAGGGTTGGCTAGTACTTAAGCTGACCCCATACTATCAAAATAAGTACCTGAGGTCATGCCCCAACTTGGATATAAATCCACTAGTCAGGAACACAAAGGCTATCAAGCAGTGAACATATACTCGTCAGAGACTATAAAGACCTATCTATGATGAAGGCCGAAGTACTCACCTAGGACCTAGTCCCAGCTAGTCCCAGCTTGAATACTTTAGCCCACACCACACAAGACAAATAGGACACCCACTTAACCATAAGAGGGCAAAGAGTCCAACTTACCAACATAAATGCTAACATTCTATCATGTGAAAGGCTATATAAATGTCTATTCAGCAGACAATCCAACAATATCCTCAATATCAACAATAATCCAAATTCCAGCTAACCGTTAATCTCATAATTCATGAGAACAAGCTAAAATGGCAACAAGACAAGAAGACCGAAGTATAAGGCAACCAATTCATCCAACAACCAACATGTGAAATGATAATTACAACTATTAAGGCATCAACATAAAACATCCAAAAACAACCAATCTCACCTCAAAGACAAACCCTCGACCCGAGTCCCGCGACGGGTCATCGGTCAAATCGAGGCTGACTGGTTTAAACCTAGTTTGACCAAACTCGTTGGTCAATCGGCCACTCGAGTCTTGGCCTACTTTGGCCCAAATTACAAATTTTATCGCTATTTCCAATTTCTATCATGTGAAAAATGAAAGTAAAACATTATCAATCACCTAAACACTTAACAAACAACAAGCACCACATTTACTACTAATGTGACATTAACTCGTCGAGTAACTCGGAATAGTTACCTTAAGCTAGCAAAGAGACAAGCAATAAACTTGAGAAAGCTTCTAAAACCCAAAATTACTCTTCATCTTCAACCACATATGAGTCACTTAAAATAATTATGTGAAGGGACGATATTAACGAATTATCGTTATATAAAATATGAGACGGAAATTAATTTAAATCAAAACATGTAAATCATATTCATTAGCTACTGTCTTATGTTCATAAACCATTATGACCCTCCCTTTTGACAGGCATACCAAGAAAATTGTCACAACTTTTACGCCCTAGAAACAGTCCCATAAAGCACCATTTTATCCGTCCCAAAACTGAGCCCAAACCAGCCTGTCACGGCTCCCAAAACCGAGGCCAAAACAGCCCACACGGCCTCCATTTCGACTGTCCCAAAACAATGGAAGGTCGCACAAAACGGTACCAAAACAGAGTTCAATCAATCCTAAACCAGTCCTAAACCGAGTCAAAACAGTCCCAAAAATGTCCCAAAGTACCTGCAAAGCGGACTCAAAAACAGTCCTAATTTACTGCACAATACCACAACTAAACAAGATCCCAAAACTTCCCAAAACGATCTCTACATGTCAGTATACACCGTCTCAAATATACCACTTACTAGCTAGCATCCCAAATGATCCCTAGAGGTCAGTATACACCGTCTCAATCATCTCCACATATCAGTATACACCGTCACAACTATACAACTGACTAATTAACATCCATAATGATCCCTATATATAATTATACACCGTCTCAACTATAAAACAGACTAACTAGCTTTCAAAATACACATATTTAACAAGTAATACTGAGTAACCTATCATTATTACCTTTTTCCGATTGAACTAATCATTTATGACTAACAAATATTCTACCAGACCGTCTATTTTAGTACATACAACCGTCTTATAATAAACAAAGCTAAAAATATAAATTGGGTTTGTAAAAATACATAACGAAAATGAATTTTACTTACAACGGATTGACGGAAACGACGAGAGGAGCGCTATGGAACAAAAATAGTTGAAAACGGATGACAAACGGAGCATCAGTATCAATTTAAAACCTGATAAAAATTAGAACTGCACGAAAAGAAGAAAAAAAGAAGGAAGAAGAAGAAAAAAAGCGTCGTTGTTTATAAATGAGACAGCAGCCTGCTAGCCTGCTATTTATTATACGTACGTTTCTTCATCGTTAAGAAACTTCGATCGTTATTAAAACCGTTTCGAGTTAAATTTAACCGGTTTAAGCAAAAGTTTCAGTAATAAAACGGAATCAATAATAAATAAATTTAATGAGTGAAAATAAAATAAACTCAGCTAGTTAACGTAAATAATACAATATCAGCTTGAATCGGAATTATTAGCGATTTTTACAAAACTAACGGATATTAATAAAAATTGCTAATTTAGTGAAATAAGCTCAAAATAGCTAATTGGACGGTTTTGTTCCCAAAATCCATCTCGGGTTCACTTAAAACAACTTTCATAAGGACTCGTAAAGAAACGGAAATTATTAAATAAATAAACTCGAACTAATTTCAATAAACTCGAACTAACTTTAAATAAACTTATTAATGATTATTAAAATTAACGTATCGAATTATGATGAAATTAATTAATTAGCTAAGCATATATATATAAATCGTTAAATGATGTAATTAAATTCAAAATAGCAATTAAAAGAATTTTATCCATCTTAATAAAATACGGGGTGTTACAAGTTGGGTTTATGCACTTTTTGCATAGTGTTGGTTTTCAATTCTATGTTAGGGCATAGACGTGTCTCATGTGTTGCAATAAGAAGTGGGATGTGATGTGTCGACAATTCTTGATTTGAACACCACATGTCCTAACGGTGCTTGCACCAATCCCGTTTCGCCCTACTCCCTAGCCCCGGTACAACCTTCATTTCATGATTTGTGCATTGTTACATTTTGCATCTCATTTGGACATAGGACGGTCTTACATATTAGATTGCGGGCACTTTCTCACGAGTCGGAGTAGGAGAGTGTTTTGGTTACTTTTTGTACAAAAAACACCCGGAATTCTAATGAGAGACGAGTGAAAACCGTGAGGATGTCGTTGACTTAGGTCCTCTCAGTCATGGGTCTTTTGGTTGAATCTTGTGTTGACCTTGTAATTCTCAGAGGTCTAGTCCTTCTTTTCCCTTTCCCGCTCTAGAATCCGTTTCTTGAGCTTTATCGGGCACATTAGGGTTGACTAGGCCGCACCTAGAGGGTTGACACCTCCATTGAGACTCTGAGACGGTATTTTCCCACCGAGACCATGTTTTTGAGCTGAAATTCGGCCACTTAGATGAGGAAGTGCGCCATTTTTGCTAGATGCATTCTATTATTTGCTTTTTGTGCTTACATGTTGGATGCATCGCATTTTTCTTGAAAGACCTCACTTGCCTCATGAGTCGTGCTTTACCTCATAAGCACAACTACGTGAGTTGAAAAGGCGTAGAGTGCGCTAATACTCGATCGGCTTATATAGTAGAATACTTGAGTGATGCTTATATCGTGCACGCACTCTTGATACTTACCATAGTAGTGTCTTGCATATTGATTTTGGATTTACTCGAGGACGAGTAAAGTTCAAGTGTGAGGAGGTTTGATATCTGATTTATTTGCACCAATTTCCCTTCTTCTTTCATGCATTCCGACTCCTATTGAGTCGGTTTTTTGCGCCTTACCTTGCATTTTGTGCCTGAAACCCGTATCTAAGATTTTGTGCCCCTCTTGCAAGATTTGAGCGGTTATAAAGGAATCGGGGCAAGAAAGGCGGTTCGATGATTAGGAATGAGGAAGAGAAGGGAGAAATGTTGAAGCAGTGTTCTCTGCCGGCAGCCGGTCCACCGGCAGGGAACACTACCTGTGAGAAGAGAAAGGAAGAAAGCTGAGGAAGAGTTCTCTGCCGGCAGGCCGGCAACCGGCCCACCGACAGGGAACACACGCCCATACTTAAAAATTTGAGGAAGGTTTGGAGCTAAAATCACAAGAGCTCCCTGCCGGCAGGGGTAGCCGGCAGCCGGTGAGCCGGCACACGCTCCCCCTTATGAAGAAGAAGCCAAGAAGAAGCACTCTCGGCCGGCAGCCGGTCCACCGGCAGAGAGATCCCCAAGTCACAATTTTGCCAGATTTTGAAGATGACGCTGCCGGTTGGGATAGCCGGCAGCCGGTGCGCCGGCACAGGACAACAAGCTGCGAAATTTGGGCTTCTATTCTTTCCTTTCTCTAATCCAATGGAATAGTATAAATATTCCCTCCCTAATCAATTGTAAGGACAATACCCTAGATTTGAGAATCCTCTGAGTTTATGCAATATTTATTAAGCAAGTACTAATCTTTCCTTAATTACTCCTTAATTACATACTAAATTAATATAGATCTACTTAGTTTCAATTGTTTACATTTGGTTATTGGGTTGTATTTTGGAGATATTGAAGAATCTCTTCCTTAATTCAATCAAAGTATCAATATTTCCTTATTGTTGGTATAATTCTCTTCTTATTTACTTTGTTTAAATCAATAGTTTACATTTCAATTCTTTATTTTCATTGTTATATTCTACACCATGCTTTCCATTGTGTTTAGTTGTCTTTCTCAAATTGTTTGCATTTACTCTTTGATTATGTGTGAGTAGTGACCCCCTAGGGTTTAGGGGGATTCTAAGTGGGATTAGAATGGAATAATTGAGTGATGAATATGTGGGTTGTGGGTAAGTTGTTTAGTCCTCCTATACATGCATATAAGGTGTTTGATGATTTGCATGAGTGAAAGTTCATGTCTTTCTTCACTATTTGCTTAAGTCCTTTGTCTATGAAAGTTTATGGGGGATTTTGATAGCATGATTAGGAGAGGATTTTATGTTTGATGATAGTTAGATGTCATCCTTAGGAAGGCCTAGACTTTGTGTCAATTTCCTAGACTAAACCTTACCCTTGACCCCTTTGTTCACCCATGTTCATTTCACCCCACTTAGACGAACCCGAAGACCCTAGACTTTAAATCGATTGTTTACACCTCTTGCTTATTACCCATTTTAGTCTATTATTAGTTTAGAATCAATCTCCCTCTATTTCCCGACTAGAATAGACTCGCATTAAATTAAATATACACCCCTCCATCCTCGTGGTTCGACCCCCATTAATTCTACTTTTTAATTGGGTTTATAAATATTGTTGATGATAAGAGTTGATGGCTATATATATTAAATTCATCTTACTCATCACTACATCTGTTATTTTAAATCCATTTCACGTTTACAACCATCTTAAAAAGGAATTTGTATTTTTTTTTGGGTGTATACCATCCGGTTTACTTTGAATTCGAGTCAGGTAGGACCATTCAGGCGGTGAAGATATCTCTCATAAATTTTAACATTACTGTATTCCAAACACTCAAACCCAAGACATTTAATTAAGTTAAAAAAACCTTTTAACCCTTGATCTAAGTCCTTTGTTGGACGGATAAACGAAGCTCGCTTTACCCTCTACGGCGGATGGTGTGGGGGTGGGGTGACGGTTCTATCTGCGAGAGTAAGGTCTTTTTTATCGTCGGAAGTGCTAATTCATGTGTCTCTTTGTGAGTCATGGTGGATGATGGCTGGAAATCGGCGGTAGATGTGGGAATTGGGTAAGTGGTGTGTGCGGAGAATGGTGATATAGTATATGAGCATGGTATCAAAATTAGAGCAAAATCACCCTTGCAGGCTGAAACTCTGGGTCTTAGAGAAGTCTTGCAGTATACATTTGGAAGTGTCATCGGATTGTCTCCAGCTAATATCTCAAGTCCGGGAAATCGAGGTGGCGCATCATCTTACGCAGGAAATCCTACATAACATGCTGCTCTTATTTCCAGTTTTCCATTGCTTAGCATTTAGTTATATTCTTAGGCCTTTTAATAAAGTTGTGCATTGTCTAACGCAATGAGTTATGATTAGTTAGGAAAATTTTCTTTATTGCTGCCAAAAAAAATAAAATAAAAAGTTTAAAAATCATCATCATTATTTAAGTTTAAAAATCATCATCATTATTTTTTTTTTTTTTTGACAATAATGAACTTCATTTATTACGTAAAAAAGAACATAGAAATTCAGCCAGTTGCCAAGCTAACTGACCAGTGAACATACAGACGAAGGAAACTACGAATTGTGCCCAAAGAGTGGCGCAATTCGATTGGTACTGTCTTTGAGGAGGCCAGAACAGAAGTTAATTTTTTTGAAGTAACTTTGAAAGCAACGGAAGGTTGCGAAGCTGAGTGAGCTCTATACATAAAGCGAAGTAGGCCTTGTGTTGATGCTGCAAAAACCGTGGGTGCACGCACATGTTGAACAACAGGAGTGCCAGAGAGCGTATCCAAAGAAGAGATGATGTAATGATCCTGATGAGATGCCCTGCAAACAAGAATAAAGTAAGTCACCGCAGAGACAGGCAGAGCACAGTCTAATCTCGGTAAAGACAGTTTGGAGGCGGCCGCAGAATACGAAGACCAAAGTATGGTCAGCTGAGAATGAGATGCAAGAAGGTAGTCAGAGAGATTTAAAATCTGAAGCGGATTGACACTGCAATTGTCAAAGACTACCGAGTTGCGAGTCATCCAAATGGCCTTAATAATACATAAGAAGCGAAGTAGGCACTTATCTGCAGAATCCGTGACCCTGTGAAAATAGGTAATAAAATCAGCAATCCAGCGTTGCAAAGAAACAGCAGGATTAGCTACAGAATTAATGCCAAGAGCCGACGACAGCCAAACATGCCTAGAAACAGTACAAGAGCGAAAAAGATGATCTAAAGACTCCGATTGTGAGTTGCAGAAAACACAACAAGTACTAACCTGGATGCCTCTAACAGAGAGATTTTCTAAAGAGGGAAGGATATTATGTACTATACGCCAAACAAGGAGAGGGAACTTAGGAGAACAACGAAAACCCCAGAGAACTTTCCAAGGAAAGGCAGAGTAAAATGAGGGAGAGCAGGAAAGGGATGTCTGTGACAACAGAAAATCATATCCTGAGCGGACAGTGTAGACTCCATTTTCCGTGTATTTCCAGTATAGGAAATCATCTATATCAATATGAGGGGGTTCCATAGCAAGAATAGCCATGGCACACGGAGACTGAAACCAACGATAAACAGAGAAAGGATTCCAATTACCCGAAGCATTGAGCAAATCACAAAGAGTTGGTGTTTCGGCTGCAGAAAATAATCTCGCTGAGGGGGTGTGGCCGTTCACCCACGGGCTGGTAAACAGGTCAACAGCTGCACCGTTACCAATTTTCCAAGAAAAGCCAGGAGAAAAAGCAGTAGCCGCACGACATAACCCAGACTATAAAAACGAAGGATGAGAGACCTTTGATTTAGAAGCAGGAATAGGTAGATCCTTCCGGTACTTGGGAGTCATAAAATTTGATAATAAACCAGATGGATGATGATGTATTCGCCAGAAATTCTTTATAAGGGATGCCTGACTTAGCAAAGAGACGGATTTCAAACCGAGGCCACCACTTTCAAGAGGAAGCTGCAGAGAGTCTCGAGAGAGCCAATGAATAGATTTATGACGAACATCCTTGCGCCACCAGAAAGCCGCAATCAGAGAATCAAGCTTCTTACAAATTCCAAGCGGAAAAGGAATAGAAGTCATCAGAAACTGTAGAGAGCCCAAAATAATAGAGTTGATAATAATCAGCCTACAAGGCTGGCTGAGGTGGAGAGAGGACCAAGCAATAATACGAGATGTCAGCTTATCCAACAAAGGATGAAAAGCTAAGGACCTCTTAGAAGGAAGATCTACTGGGACACCCAAATAATTCCCAAAGCAATCAGATGTTCGAATTTTCAGAATGGATGCCATATGGGACTTGAAATCAGTCAGAGCATTAGGACTGAATTTAATAAAAGACTTATCCAAATTTATCATCTGTCCCGATGCGAGTTCGAAGGCCCGAAACAAATCCCTGAGAGTCTCAACCGAAGATGGATTTGCTTTGGTCATAAATTTGACACTTTTCAAATTAGGATTGGTGGTTTTTGAAAAACTTCACTCGCCACTTATATGTACGAGCTTTAGTTATAAACAGAACTTGTGATTAATTATTACTTTATTAAGCATGCATTAATTAATCATAAGTTGATGCAAACAAATAAAACTTCTTTTAAGATTTATCCAATCTCTATTTAGAAGTTAAAAGTCTCCCTCGATGTCTTAATTAAACCGTGTAATGTTAGCCACCGGAATAATTTATATTTTCTTAGTGGATGAGACTTAAACTAGTTCAAAGTCGTCTTAAACATTAAATAATGCTTTCTTACATCAATTATATATCCAACCAAGAGATAGATTAAGATTATAATTACCGATAACTCATATGGATAATTGGCTATCGTAGTACCACCTCACTCGTCTTAACCTATAATTATTGTATTACATGACTAATTAAGCAATCATGATCATAACCAAAAACATGAAAGTGACAATAGCACTATAATTTAATCAAGACATGGAATTGATGATTAAGATAGGTAGATGTATGTTGTCTCATTACATTTTACAGACTACTTAATACAAATGGAACATCAGATAACGATTTTCTTGTTAGTTTCTTATTACTATATCAAATCTTTGGTGGAACCCCAACTTACCTCTTCCTCCATTAGCAAATGGTTAATTCAAAAGTAATATGGAGTTATATCATCAAATGTACATGTATTGGGTGTTTATTCGTTTTAGGCACTACTCTTTTACATAAAAGTTTAGATTAAAGGATAGGCATTACCCAGTTCAATATTAGGTTAAATTATCGGCTTCTTAAATTTGAGAGTTTACACGGGTGTTTACAAATTGCCTATCAACAAGGTTACATTTTAACACAATGAAAATCGAAACTTTGACCTTAAAGTGAAAAGGTGGACTATTTACCAATTGGGGTCAGCCCTTGTTAATTCGGTTACCTTTACTTAAATCTCTTTAAAACCATAATTAAATAATTTACTAGCGAACAATGAAATAGAGAAATACTATAAAACTAAAACATGTACACAAGATCTCATGAAAGACCTTTAGACATAATATCAAATAACCATTCCATTAAAGATAAGGTTGTGACCTTTTATAAACTTAATTCATTTCATTCTATCAATTTCATTCAACTTCATTTTCTTAACCAAATAATCGAGTGCCCTGTTCTTGTCGGCTGATAGGAACTGAGCTGAACTAAACCGAACTTAATGAATCTGAATAGAGGTGAGTTGAAATTAAGCCAGAAAGAGCATGACCTAAGTTAGACCAATTGGTTGAAATACATTTGAGTATTTATGCGCGTTATTGTCTCGCGTAATATTGCTAATGATGATCCTTTTAGTTCGTTATCTCATCCATTAATTATTTTTCAATCAAAATAGATCTTTTCATTGGTAAACCATTTTATATGTACTCTTCTTACAAGTAAAAGTAACCTTTTTTTTTTTAATTTTAAAAAAGAAAGCAATATCAAATACGAGTACTACAAGAGTATAAAGGAGTAGCTCAAAAACTTATCTTGGATTAATAATTGTTGACGTATGAGTCTTTGAGTTGCACATAATTAGTGGATTAGCCTAAATATTGAAAGTACGCAAGTGCACGGAATTGAAATTATTATTAATCAAACTTGTTATTTTAAGTGGATGAGAAAAGTTGAGCAGAGTTCCACTAAACATCATTCTTATTGGATTTCTGGAAAGGGTTGAATTACTTTCCTTCTAGTAAAGTATACACAAAGCCCCACTTCAATCCCTATGTTATAACTTCACAATTCACAAATTGATTACGCTTAAAGATACGCTAACGATATTATTCAATCACCTTGTCTTGCTTAAGACGATATTGTTCTTTTTAAACTTAAAATGGATTAAATATTATTTTATATGGATATGTGGAACAAATTTTTTACTTTTTGTAATGCATTTGTGTGTGTCTTATTCAATCAATATAAATATATTTATTCTGTCTTAAACTTAACAAGGATGATGTCTGTCTTAAACAAGAATTTGTATTATAATAAAGTTTATATATACTTTTTCCGGTTTGACCAAACTCTATAAAGCATGTTAACCCCAATTTGATCCACACAAACTCTTGTATGGAGAATAAAATGGTTTTTTTTAGACAAGTGTGAGTATAAAATAGTTTAATAGAAGAATTTATATAAAACTACACTACAACAAATCCCTTGCTTTTTCGACGCTTTTTTAGGCTATTCTCGACGCTTAAAAACGTCACCATTTTATTTCTCGACGCTTTTATAAGCGTGGTTTTTTTGGGTGTCAGGATTTTATGACGCTTTTTAGCGTCAACCTTGTCGTCGCTTTATTGTGTCACAAGCAGTGACACTTTTTAGCGTCAGAGTTTCCCTACACTTATTTGCGTCCAAAATTAGAAATTTCCCGACGCTTTTTCCATCACTAGACATTCACTACGACTACTTTTTTTGTCTCTAGGATTGAATTAAATCGTAACTAAGATCCAATATCCCATCAAAATTTTATTATTGATAAAAGAAATAGCCGAGTATGGGTACAAACTAGATGAACATTTATAAGAGTTCAATATCAGGATTACAGTATATTAAACTATTAAACTATTAGCCTAGTTACACTCTTCCGACTCTAATCTCCACTTCAAGAACTTCCCCCGTCCAACTATGTAACAATAATAGATAGAAAAACGGCATATTTTCTCAAAAATAGACTCGATCAGTGCTTCACTTGAAACCTTCCACTAATCACCAACAAAACTTTGTCGTCAAGAGAGTGCATTTGAAGCCAATTCCACCTTGAGATGGTCTTCCGGATGTTCAACTTCTATGCATCCCGAACTTTTATGCATCCCGATCTGAGTTGATAGACACAATCAGTTAGTTAAGTACTACACATTGCTACTGAACATGTCTAAATCTAGGACATTAGCTAGCTAGAAACCAAAATTTCCACATGATATAATTATTTTGATTGACGTCTAAAGTGCAGTTTGTACCATGAAACATACTCAACTGCTTTCAATCTTAGAACCCAACATCAAAATGAGAGAGGCATATGCTCGTGCAAAACCTGTCAGAAAAATTAACCAATTAAAGTCCATTTCGATGACTAGCCAATGCACAAGTGAATTCATACCACAAGTATTAATATCCGAATTATAATAAGTTATAGTAAACCCATTAAAAAATTCAGCCAACTTCACCAAATCGAACACAACAAGTAGCGATTGAATTTACCGAATGTACAATGCATCGAGTTCAAAGTTTAAATTTTTTTTCTCGCCTAGTAATGAAATTCAACACATAAAAAGGAGGATAATTGAAATTTGTCAAAAACTAACTCAGACAAAGACAACCTAATTTGTAGTATGAGAGAAAAGAAAAATAAACGGATCGAATGTAATAAAAAATAAAAGATTGATGAAAACGTAGATTGTGAATTCCAGAGATGGTAAACATACCGCATTCAATGTAAAAATCAACAGATTGAATCTAGGTTTTACTTCCTCTAAGATGAATAGGCATCAACAACAATAGATATTTATAAGCACAACACGAAAAAGAAATAAAAGCTAATACCTTTGTGCCAATCATTTGTTTCCTTTTATTAAAATACCTTTCACAAGGAATGCAACTTTTGTTGAGTGTCAGAATTCTAGAGAAAAAAGAGGCTTATAACTCGGACAAACGACGCAAGGGGAATGAAAAGTTTGACTGTTTTCTAAAGTTTGTGAATTTCTCTCAAAGCCCACAGTTCCCAAACTCAAAACGATGAGGTTTCTTGATGCGAAACAGACAAATTTTTAATAGTTCACCATAAGCTAATAATTGAACGAGAAATTACAATACCTTTGCCATCAAAAGCATATACAAATCATTTGACCTCTTTTCCACTTTCCAAGATCAAACTTGACTGAAAATGTAGGAATAAAACCAATAATCAAAGCAATTTAAACAACAAAATACAAAAGAATGTTGCGGTATCATTTAATGGGAGCAGAACATGCAGAAACTGTGATTAAACACCAACTATCATGGGCATTCCTTAGTACTGACACATTATCAATCATAATACGATTAATAGTTCAGGAAAATTGAAGGAACTTAGCATCTCTTCCCATCCTATTTCACAGCACCACTAACCAAACAAATAAGCTGTTCTTGCAATTATCCGTATCTGAGTTTCAACGATAGAAAACTAATAGTACCCATAAGGCATAAACCAATATGAGCAAAAATTTGAACGCCGTCCTGGGGATGGATCTTGAACTTTCAAGTTCTAACAAAGAAATCAAGAAAGACTCACGGGGGAAGTTAGGGAAAAACACTACCAAAAGAAATTCAACGGATATCCAATTTGAATGTATAAATCCAAAACCATGAATGATAGATTAAAATACTTAACTCTTTACCCGATTTACAAACAAAAATTGCGTATAAATCGCGTAAATACAATAAATTTGACCTTGGAAACAAAAAAATGGTACCTTAAGTAGAAGAGATTAACTAGTCGATAAATAATCTTTATAATCTGTGATGGGTATTTAATCAAAGGTAAATAAATGATTGGAATGGAGGTGGTAGCTCAGAAACTTTTAGATTGCAAAAATCGTAGAACTAGTCGGTAAATTTTGAAACTCTAAGGGGGTGTTTGGATAGCAAACTGGGAGGGAAAGGGAGGGAGGGGGATAGAGGGAAGGGAAAGGGAAGGAAGGGAAGGGAAGGGGAGGGGGGATGAAGGGGGATTGTTTGGATAGCAAAAATAAGACAAGGGAAGGAAAGAGGGAGGAAGAAATCCTTGTATTGTATTTATGAAATATTTTACGTGAGACTTGTGTTAAATTTCAATGTATTGGAGCCTTGGAGGACAGTGAGGGTGAAGCTAATTACAGTGGATAGACAATTTCAGTCCAAATAAAGTTTTCCTTCCAAATCTTGCCAATGATGGAAAGATTCTAGTTTGGTCTAAAGGAGGGAAATTAAATCCTCTCATTTCCCTCCCCTCCCATTTCCTTCCTTCCATATATTGTAACCAAATAAAGGAAATTGAATCCCTCTCTTTCCCTTCCCTCCCCTCCCTTTCCATCCATTTCCCTCAATCCAAACACACCCTAAGTGTGTGTAACAAGACAGTAAGGAGCAAAGTTGGGATGACAATGCTATAAAGTTTACCACTAGCACAATGACCTAACTGGATGAAAAAACTACAGTAAGGACCAAAGTTAGGAGATAAATGCTACTCAAATCCAAAGCATAGAACAAAGGTTATCTAATTGTGGGAAAGATCCATCTAAAAGTTTGATAATTCTTTTCTCATATTTATATTTGTAGCTCTTATATTTAATTCTTATTTTCCTCCATAACAGACCATCAAACGTTAGGAACACAAGTCTCAATCAGTTCATTGATGATCCTCTTAACACTCGCATATCGGCTCAATATCAAAGTCAATTTTCCCTTCATATTTCCAAAATCCCAAACCTAAGTGTGGGTATAAAAAATAGAAGTTTTCAACAAAGACCACCAAAGCAAAAGTACACATTCGGTTTATCATATTTTAACACAATTAAAAATAGAATCAGCCCATATTTACAAATATGATGAACCCATTCAGAGCTAAAACATAAATACCACAAAAATTATTATGAGAATGAGCAGAGTTTTCAATTACCTGAAGTCCTGATATCCAATTTTTGAGCAAAATCAAAGTCTATCAATGCGACGCCCCAAATCTGAAGAAATTCAACAAATATCTGAGTTGAATGTCTAAATCCAAAAATAGGAAAGATAGATTCAAACAATTAACACTTTGCCAATTTCAGACAATAATCACATATAAATCTAGAACAAAAAAAAATTGACCTTGAAAACCAAAATATCGGTACCTTGAAAATGAGAGTTGAAAGATCAGTATTGTATTCGCTATGTCGAGATGAGAGAAACAGCTGGTGTACAGGATGATGATGAAAAATGGCCGATGTAGAGAATGGTGATGATAGTAGTCAATGAGTTGAAGTTAGGGTTTTCTAATTAAGAGCGGAAAACTAAACAGTAGTACTATTTGGACGAAAAATAGGGTAATGGCGGTTAATGAAATTTTCATTTTTAGTTTCCCCGTTCAAATTTTCATTTGAGTTGCGGTGGGCCTTAATTAACTATGAGTATTTTTCATATCGACGTAATAAGGTGTCAATAAGCGCTCGACATTTAGAAAAGCGTCGACCTCAAAGCGTAGAGAAAACAAGGGATGTGTTGTAGTGCTACTGAGGAGGGGTGCTACCAATCTTCTCTTTCCGACCTTCTCTCCAACCTTCTCCCTTCGCCCTCTCACAACTAATTAAATTAATATATATCGGGTGGGGTCATAAGACAAGTAGAAGAAGCAAAATAAACGATATTTTAATCGGTTGTGAGAGGAGAAGGTAGAAGAGAAGGTTAAAAGGAGAAGGTAGATAGTATTTCTCAAAACTACTTATTAGTTAATCTTAATGCCCTTTTTCAAAATAAGTTATAAGTAAACTACCATTCTTTTTGTAATAGTATATATAACTTTCATTTATCGTTTAAAAAAAAATCTAGTTTTGTTCAAATTGGGGGTTTAGAGTTGATTTTATGAAATAATTAGGATTGAAACGTTTGTTGTTTATGATCATATCATACAAACTATCCCGTATCCAACAAAAACAAAATTATAGTAGTACTTTATATATTTGTCATACTAATTTGTTTACTGTTTAGGTGATTTTTACCAAACTGGTTGTTTCGGGTCAATGCGGTCTTACTCGTTGGTTGCTTGATTGATTGTTTGTATGTCGGTATTTAAATAAGTAAATAATGTACGTAATGTAAATTGACACGTAAGATTTGGTGACGCGGAAAACCCAATATGGGAACAACCGCGGGAGGGACGGTACCCTGCCAAATATCGCACTAGCTTTGAATGAGAGGATGAATATAATTGGGACGTAATGTAAATCTTGCTAGCGCGAGGTATTGTGTTTTCGAGATCTTGAATGTCCTCCTTTGATTGCTTCCTTGGCTATTTATAGGGTAAGAACCCTAGATGTATCCTACCTTGATTATGGAAAGGAATACAACTTCCATAATAACTCTTGCCATAACATACGTTCTCCCTTCATTCTCCCTGATCTCCATGACTTCTCCCTGAACCCTTTCCTAAATACGGACGCCTTCCCAGTGGGCCCCATCTCCCTTCATACGCATCTTGGCCCACCTATCCTTCCTCCACTCGTGGACTCTACTTCCACCATACCTCCCTTCAAGGCCCATTTTATTAACAACTTTACTAAGTGGGCTTTTCCTATTATGCAAAATTTAGCCCAAACAATTTGCCCCAAAATTCTTGTGAAGTACGCTTCGAGGTGTCGAACAAGGAATTTACGTAATCGACTGCTAAAACCCTAAGCCGTCATTTGCACTTCTTTTCATGCAAACTCATCATCATTGCCGCCCACCTCCTCTTTTCTCGCACCATACTCCCTCTCTCTTCCTTTATAACCCCAACTCCCCCCTTCACTTCTGATCCCAAAAATCATTTTCCCATAAAAGCTCTCCCTCTCCCACCTTTCTCGCCGGCTCCACTGATCTTACTTCCGTCGTCTTCTTTACCAGGTATTTTTCCCTTCCTTTTCTTCTTGATTCCCCTTTTCCTTTTTCCACCATGGGCAAAACTCGACATTCATCTTCAACCTCCACACTCTCTGACCGAAACCCAGACCCGGTTTTTCCCTCCCGGGGCCTTTTCACCCATCCCCATGACTGTGACTCTGCCCTGACCCATGCTGACATCCCTTTGATTAAGGGTTTACTTGGTCTTGGTGACGGGGTGGATATCGCCATTCCTGAACCCGGTCAAAAAGTTGATGCCATCCATCCAGGGTGGGTTTGCCTTTATTTATACCCATTTAGATATGGTCTCGGCTTCCCTTTTCCAAAACTCGTCCAAGATTTCATCTTTACAAACAACTTTGCTATGGCACAAATTTCTGCCACTATCTGGAGGGTTCTTCTCTACTCTTTGGCCGCTTGTCAAAATACTGGCAACTCTATCTCTCTGGGCGATCTGGCCCATATGTATGATATCAGGTCCCTGGGTAGGGGCCAATTCTCACTCCGGAGTTCTGACGAGGCTCCCTTCAGGCATGTATCAAAATCTCGGGATGAGAAATGGTTTGAGGACTTCTTCTTTGTGAGGAAGGCTTCTATCCAGCCGCCTGCCGACTATATCTTCGAGAAATGGGTCATAACTTCGAGTAAGTAGCCTCTTTGTCACCTGATTTGTTTATCCTGCTGCTTACTAGCTTACTTCATCGCCCTTGTGCAGGTCCCTGCTACCTAACTCGTATTGGCACCCAGATCCCTGCCCGCAACTAGTTATTCTGCATTCCTCAGCTAGAGAGGAAGTTTCCTGACCTGCTTCCTGGATTTTTGCCTGCATCTTCCTCCAACCCCCTCTAATCAGCTCACAGCATGTCTTCTGGTAAGCCACCTATAGTCGTTTCCGCTTGCGTGCAACTTTACTGACTGCTCCTGAAATGATGGCTGCTTGCAGGTTCAAAAGGTGACCCTTTGGAAGCTATCCTCTAAAGCGCAAAAAAAAAAGAGATCCGCTGCCAGCCCCGACGTGGCATCTGCCTCCAAGAGGAGTGCTCTCGCTACTTCCTTCCAGACACCCCCTACTCACTCCAGCTCTGTTAGACCTAAACCCTTGGAGGTCGACCCACTGTCTCGTCATCCCCCAACTCCTCCTACCAGCCCACGTGCTTCTGCCAGTGGCGGCATCATTGCCCACTTCCCAGAGGGCTTCGGGAATGTTGATAAAGTGTCATACTGGCCTGAGATTGACCAGCTGCTGTTTCCTTCTCTAGTCGATGCCTTTTCGGAGTTTGCCCCTGAGGAGATGGCATAGAATGACGTGCACAATGCTTTCATGGTGAGTGTTCTCCGTCTTCCACCTGTTCTAAATCTTTCACCCTCAATTCCTTGCTAACTTTAATTTCTTTTGCCTCAGACCTTCCAGTCTGCCCTCTATAACAGGAAGATGATCAACATAGTGCAGACCACCAGTCGTGCCACTAGCGCCAAGAATAGGGAGCTGACTGCGTCTATTGCTGATTTAGAGAAGCAGCGTGCTGACTTGAGGGGAAGGGTGGCTGAGCTAAAGGCAGATCTGGCTGGCGCAAAGAGGAAGCTGAAGGAGGGAGCTGATCAGCTGGCTCGTACTCAAGAGGTTTGCACCACATTTTCTGACTCCTTGAAACGCTCTGAGGAGAGGATCAGCGAGTTGATCACCCTGGCCACAAATATTGTCGCCTATGATACCTGGCGGGGAAAGATCAGCGGAATGCGTGCTGCCCTTGAGGAGCCTCCAACTCTGTAAGCTATTGAAGAAGAAGAGAGGAAGTTGGAAACCTTGTACTCTGTGCAACCTGACTTGAGCGTTCTGATACCTGAGGTTGGCGAGGTGAATTCTCCTGCACTGGCTGAGCAGGCTGCTACTGGAGACGCAGGGTTGCCCCAGGATGCTGCTGACGGAGCTCAGGAAGCTATGGCAGCTGAGGGTGCACAAGATGGTCCGGTACCTGAAACAGATGGTCAGCGGGAGGAGGCAGATGAGATGCCAGATGTGGAGGTCATTAATGTGACCGAAAATTAAGAAGTTTCTTTTTTTATCAATGAACTTTTGGCAGTCTGTCCCTGTGGTGGCAGACTTGTAATATTTTACTTTCTCTGGTAGCTCGCCATAGTGGCGATTAAACTCTGGGGCCGTACTTTTGGCCATGTTTTTGAATGCCCCTTGCCCTTGTTTGGCAAGTTTAGACTTATATCTTGGGTGTTTATCTTTTAGATTTCCTTAGATTAGGAGTTTGCCGTGTCAGCTTGCTGGCTGATTTAGGCGAGTCCTGTCACCTCGAGGAGGCTGACTTCCAGACTCAGCTAGCTGTCTTTCCAGTCTGTTGACTGACTTAGGCGTATGCCACAATGTAAGGAGGGGTGAACATGTCAACCTGAGAGGTTGATTTAGACCAGTCGTGTCAGCCTGAAGAGGCTGATTTAGACTCAGCTAGCTGTCGTGTTAGTCTGATGACTGATTTAGGCGTATGCCGCAGTTTTGGACTACTTAACCTTGTTCATGACGCAAGGTGTGTTCTTCATGTTTAAAGCCAACAGGGGCGTAATTTAGGCAAGTTTATCGTCGTTCTAGGACCAATAGGACGCTGTAGGATTCTGGTAGCTCAGAGATCCCTACGTTCCATATACGTATGCATGCATGCTGGGGCTCTGATTAATTGCGATTAGTGCGAGCTACGTTCAGGGGGTGGTATCAGGGGTAGCTGGGTAAGCGTGTTTAGCTGTCAACCAGGCTCCCTTTCGTATGTTCCACAGTCCGCCTGGTGAGGGTGCTCCTAGTGGAGAAAGTAGGTTAGGCATGTTCGAGTGCCATGTGCCTTGTCACCCCGCGTTGGCAGTTGACGGTCCTGCTAGATACACTTTCAACGTACCATAGACATTAGGATTCAGAGTGATGTACTTAGAGAAGCCTGAAAACAGAAAAGTCTATTAGAATGATGTGAAGTATCTGACGCCATCTCATGGGATACCAGAGCAATTGTGGTTGTAATACTCCGTATTTATATGTCTTGGGGGTACTCTATCGAGTAGCCCTTACTCTGTCGAGTATGGGCAAGTTGCGGAATAAAATAGTTTCTGACCTGTTGGGTACTCGATCGAGTAGTTGGGGCACTCGATCGAGTAGGGGGGTACTCGATCGAGTGCCTTGGGTACTCGATCGAGTGTCCGGTTTTACGGGGGAGTTTTCTCGGGTTTTGTTAATTACGCGATTAAGGTATTTAAACATATTCGTCATTGTTTTAAATCACTTTTTACAAAACCTAAAACCTGTTTAAGAGAGAAAGCAACTAGTTCTTCTTCCTAATCGCATTCTTAGCAATTCCTGAGTTGAGACGGTCGGTTCTTGTCGTTATTCGTATCGTTGAGTTCCTTGCGTCGAGGGTAAGCTTTTAATATAATTTTTATAGTGTTTTGTTAAGTTTGGTTAAACCCTAATTTAGAGATTGGGAGTTTTGTGTGTAGTATGTGATGTGTAGTCTCTATGTGTTATATGATAGGAGGAGGGTTCGTAGAAGAGGCTTTTTGATACTGTTTGTAGATACCGTCTCGCTTGTTGTGCTTTCCGGTAGGATTTCCTACTCGTATTAGTCCCATAATGGGATATTGGTGATGTCTTTGTAGTTAGTTGCTTGATATGATGATTGTGATTGTGATTGTGATTGTGATTGTGGTTGTGTTTGTTGATGGTTCTCGAGATGCGTTCTCGGCTGAGTGGGGTCACTTGCGGGAGTGATCTCACGCCCTAGTTTCGCCCTTCGTGGAACCCGCCATGAAAGGGGATGTGCACATTAATGGGACAGGGTTATCGCTCGGTATGATGAGCGGGGCTTAGGTGGGAACGGTGCGGTCCCCCCATCGGGTGGTCGGGTCCCGGTGGACGGTCGGTATTGAGATGATGGGGATTGATTGGTGGTGTGTGTGTGTGTGTGTGTGACAGTTCATTTTGTCTGTTTGTCTTATTATTGATATATATATATATATATAAGTTGTGTGATTAGTCTCGACCCGTTTAAATGTTTTAAAAATGTGGTGATCCATTCGGGGTGGTGAGCGGTTGCTTGGTAGGTATATCTTGGATACGCGTGGGATCTAGCTGGGGATGGATTCATCACATATCGTAGTCTTTAGTCTTCCAGCGTGTTTATTAGAACAGTTCCTTTCGGTTTGGTTTATAGTTTGAGGACAGTTGTATTTTGCTTACGATTGGTTTTGTAGTGTAATCACTTAAACTTATTTAATAAAGTATGTTTCTTCATTGTCTTATGATTATCATGCCTCGGCTAACCGAGATGGTGACATCCTCATACCTGAGTGGTCCTGGTAAGGCACTTGGAGTATGGGGGTGTTACAAATGGTATCAGAGCGACGATCCTGAAACCTGTAACCAATGAATCTAATGAATCTAGGGAGTCAATTAAAATGAACCCGGGTAAAGGTTGTAGGAGCTAATGCAAAGACTTGGGAGACGTCCTAAAGTCGCGAACTCGCCCTACAATTTTGAACCGGTCACCATGGGATATGTGTCGGGATCGTTATGTGCTTATTGTGTCTTTGTGTGTATTTATGTAGTAGTATGTTGTATGAATTGATGGATGAAAGATGATAATGACGTGAATTGTATGTTGGTTGATTGTAAAGCATGAAAGTATAATTATTGATACATGTAATTTGACATGTTATAATTACGCAAGGAAAAGTGTTTTGTCTATATATATATATAAAGCGATGTGTAAGTATACATGTTGTTGTTGTCGTGTTGAGTAAAAGTACAGAAGGTTAGGAGTATGAATTGAACATGTGCTGGGTGAATATGTTGAACGTATATGGTGGATAAATATGTGGTATGATGGATGAATTAGTGGAAAAGATGAATCATCGTGGTAGTAACATTTGAATAGGGGACTTGATGTCATGTATTTGTGATTTTGTTTACGAAAAGTTATAGAATAAAAGCATGTGGGTAGTGCATGATGAATGTTGTTGCGTTGTTTTCGAAAATAATAATAATATGTGATTGGGGCTACTGGTTTCATGAGTATTGGGTTGTTTTCGTTTAACTTGGTTGTTGTTTAAGTTGTTTGGAAGTAAAAATCAAATAATTATGTCGTCTGATTACAGCAAAGTTGTCTTTAAACTGTTATAACTTGAGATGCGTAAATGATTTTAATGTGATTCCAATTGGAGGTGATAGCTTGTTCTTTTACGATTCTAACGATAGGTCACACGTCCAAAACGACCAAGAAATGAGTGAGTTATGACTGTTTTACTTAAAACTGGACAAAGTCTTTGAGAATTGGGGTACTCGATCGAGTAACTAGGATACTCGATCGAGTAAGGGGGCACTCGATCGAGTACCTTAGCTACTCGATCGAGTAGCCCTGGTGATTTGTTTTACGTGCTTCTGATCTTCACCTACTCGATCGAGTAAGTCCCTTACTCGATCGAGTGGCCTGTACTCGATCTAGTGACCCCTATTTTGGGTCATATGTTTATCTTTTGTCTTCGTTGCATATTATGTTTAATTCAAAGGCGTTATTTTGCTTCTTTATGCATTGTTTTACATGTATGTTGGTCTTGACGCGTAAGTTACCCAATTTTGTGGTGTAAAGAGTGGCACCTATGATGAGTATGAGTTCGGTGGGGAGGACATGATTTATATGTGTTGGGATTAGTAAGACTTAATTGAGGCATAGAGCATGTTGTGTGAGACGAGATGAGTGACATGATTGTATGTTGAGTAATGAAAATGTAAGTGAATGTGGGCAAGGCATGATGTAAGTTTAAGGAACGTGAGAATGAAAAGATTGAAAGAAAGGATGTGGATAGTAGCAACCTGAGATGTATAATAAATTATGGAGGGAGATGGTTAGAAATAGTGTTGAGTAAGAACATATGTAATGAAAGGTCGTTTGGAAATAGTGGTATATAGCGAACTTAATGGGACATGTCGCGACGTGGATTTGCAGGTAGTGACTGAGTTTGGAAATTTGTGTTATCGAGAGACGAAACTACTGTGTGATTTCCTTGGGTAATTAACGGTATTAAATGAATTATGATTTCTAGAGATGTAAAAAGGGAGATGCAATTGTTTGAACATTAAACGTTGATTCTATGGATAGATTAGTGGCAAGTGTGAGTGATAGCATAATAAGAGAAGGTCCATGGTAAGAAAGAGTGGGATGATGTCGGTAGAAAGTAATGGAATTTGAGTTTTGGAGCAACAAAGGGGTAACTGGATTTCTAAAGAGTTAGCTAGAAGGAATAAGGAGTTGAACTATTAATTGGTATTATTGAGTGTAAAGAGAAAAGAAGGATAAAAGTAAGCTGAGGAAAATATTCACCGGAGTTATGTGATATAAAGGTAAGGAATCATCGAAATGTGTGATATTATCATGAGGATGTTAGTTAATGGTTATATGGGAGCTTCAGGACAACATGTTTAATAATGAGTTTCGTGAAATTAAGGAAAGTAAGAAGTTAGTAGAATATCTGCATGATATGAGATTTTGGTGGAAAAATGGATGATGATTCAATTAAGGAAAATATTGGGAAGAATGTTGAGGTAATTTTGTTCACGGATTCGATGTTCGTTGTTTGGGATGTTAACCAAAGATAGAAAAGAAATCATGATGTTTAGAGATGAGTGAAGAGGTTTGATGTCCAGGACAAAGTGGTAGTGTTATGGTCTTTGACTAGTGGTTAAGGTTAAGGGTATATTAGAAAAGTGGCAATTCTAAAGAGGCTGATTTTGTAAAGACGGAATTGATAAAAGTATGGTTGTCAGGAAGTATAAGACATAGTCTTAGGAGGTGGTTTCTCATAATGAGTGTTATCTGTATGGTTATGTATGGCGAAGGTCTTGGTGATGCGAATGGAAGAATGTGATGAGGGGCATGCGAGTTAAGCTCGGACAACAGGTAACCTTTGTTGAGTGGTAACTTACGTGGTCGGGATTGACTAGTTGGTTGTGATTACGGGTCTATGATATGTGTAAATGTTTGTGTGAGGTTCGGACCTCACAAGAAGTGGTATGGTGTGATAATTATAAAGTTTTTTTATGAATGTTACGTAATATATATGTTGGACACGGTAGTTTAATTGAATGATATCCAAAAAGGTAATAATTTGATTAATTTGACATGGCTAGTTATAATTTTATGTGTATTAATAACACATGTGTATTCCGTGAAATGGTAGAGATGATGTTCATGAGATGCTTATCTGTTTAATTCATATAATATGTTGCGTTGTGATTGAGTAAAGTGGATTTGAGTAAGTTTTCTTGTCCAAAAGGTTATTTCCGAGTCAGTATTTATGGAATTGTATGTAGTTGTGATGTCTATCGATGTGGTTGTGGTGCCTCCGGTGGTGATCCGGGCACGGTATTTAGTATTGTGATGCGGGTATTTTCGCATTGTGGTGTGGTGTTGGTGGCGTTGTTGTGATGCCGTCACCGGTTGTGGTGGAGTAGGCGGGATGATTATGATACGAGTTTTCGAAAGTGCATACCAGTTATACATAGATTGTTGTTTTGTTTGCTGTTGTTCTTTGTGAGTTTTGGTTGAACATGTAGACAGTTGTCTTGCTTATTGATGTTTTCTTTACCAGGTTAAGTTAAGAATGAGGTAGAGTATGATATGAAATAGAGTTGAATATGTTTTCGTTGTTGTCATGGTATAGTGATGTTCTATTGATGGGACACGGTTGTGAGAGGTTGTTACAGTAATTTTGATCTTGTTCTAGATAAGGCTTTAGTAGACATGGTAATGGAAAATGATTCGTGGAACATGTGTTGTAATGATCGAAAGCGGCAGTAGTTCATAATCTTTTGTTGGGACGGTGAGTGTAGGGTGTTGGGGGAATTAGTGTCATATTAAGTTATGTATGAGTTTTGCGGTAATGAAGGAAAGAACTTGAGGATCTAGTGTGAGTATAAGTAACGAGTGTGGATCGGGAGTTATGCTTCTGGAAGATAAGTGCTTTACATAGCGAGGTATGTTGGTTGCAGTGATAATGGAGAGTTAGTATGGTGATTTTGCTACGAGCCTTATGGTATAGGTTAGGGGTGTACAGATTGATTTGAAGTATGAGAACTGTTGAAGTAAGAGAGCCTTGAGAAATAGGAGTGATTATGGAAATGAGGTTATAGGCAGTTATCTTTGACATATGGTGGTGATGAGGATAATGAGATAATATAGCTAAGGGTTTAGTATTAGTGAGTTACGAGGACGTAACATTTGTCTTAAGAGGAGTAGGATGCAATAAAAGAGAGTTTCATGGTGGTGCATGCGGTAAGATAATTGGAAGTAGAGTGTTAGCGTAGCGTAAAGGAGGGATTTGTTTTGTGGACAATACTTATAAAAGGCCATGGCCGTGCTTGTAGTAGTGTGATGCTTCAGAGTGTGGGAATATTTTATATAATGTTGACAGTTGGAGGATGATGTTATGAGTCTGAGTAAACTTCGAGGACGAAGTTCCTTTTAAGGGTGGTAGAATGTAACATTCCGTTTGATGTCTAGGAGTGTCTTGATTTTGGATTTGATAGTGGATGATATTATGGAGCTAGCAGTGTTAGTGGATGGTGGTTGGTTATGTATGAAGTTGGTGTCGTGAGAGATATATATGTGGTGGATACGATATCGTGAGTCATGTTAAGGAAGTAAACATAGTTGGTGGAGTGGGTGTTAAGAGTTCATGTTTTATGTTTGGTGGAGTTTTTGAGTTCTTAGTTATGTTGTTGTGTCTTGGTCGAGTTAGTATGGTTATTTTTAGAGTATGGGTTGAACTTCGGGGACGAAGTTCTTTTTAAGGAGGGAAGACTGTAATACTCCGTATTTATATGTCTTGGGGGTACTCTATCGAGTAGCCCTTACTCTGTCGAGTATGGGCAAGTTGCGGAATAAAATAGTTTCTGACCTGTTGGGTACTCGATCGAGTAGCTGGGGCACTCGATCGAGTAGGGGGGTACTCGATCGAGTGCCTTGGGTACTCGATCGAGTGTCCGGTTTTACGGGGGAGTTTTCTCGGGTTTTGTTAATTACGCGATTAAGGTATTTAAACATATTCGTCATTGTTTTAAATCACTTTTTACAAAACCTAAAACCTGTTTAAGAGAGAAAGCAACTAGTTCTTCTTCCTAATCGCATTCTTAGCAATTCCCGGAGTTCAGACGGTCGGTTCTTGTCGTTATTCGTATCGTTGAGTTCCTTGCGTCGAGGGTAAGCTTTTAATATAATTTTTATAGTGTTTTGTTAAGTTTGGTTAAACCCTAATTTAGAGATTGGGGGTTTTGTGTGTAGTATGTGATGTGTAGTCTCTATGTGTTATATGATAGGAGGAGGGTTCGTAGAAGAGGCTTTTTGATACAGCTGTAGATACCGTCTGCTTGTTGTGCTTTCCAGGTAGGATTTCCTACTCAGTATTAGTCCCATAATGGGATATTGGTGATGTGCTGTAGTTAGTTGCTTGATATGATGATTGTGATTGTGATTGTGATTGTTGTTGTGTTTGTTGATGGTTCTCGAGATGCGTTCTCGGCTGAGTGGGGTCACTTGCGGGAGTGATCTCACGCCCTAGTTTCGCCCTTCGTGGAACCCGCCATGAAAGGGGATGTGCACATTAATGGGACAGGGTTATCGCTCGGTATGATGAGCGGGGCTTAGGTGGGAACGGCTGCGGTCCCCCATCGGCGGGTGTATGGGTCCAGTGGACGGTCGATGATTGAGATGATGGAGATTGATTGGTGGTGTGTGTGTGTGTGTGTGACAATTCAGCTGTCTGTTTGTCTTATTATTGATATATATATATATAAGTTGTGTGATTAGTACTGACCCCGTTTAAATGTTTTAAAATCGTGGTGATCCATTCGGGGTGGTGAGCGATTGCCAAGCGGTATATCTTGGATACGCGTGGGATCTAGGGGGGATGGAGTCATCACATATCGTAGTCTTTAGTCTTCCGTGTGTTTATTAGAACAGTTCCTTTCAGTTGGTTTATAGTTTGAGGACAGTTGTATTTTGCTTACAGTTGGTTTTGTAATGTAATCACTTAAACTTATTTAATAAAGTATGTTTCTTCATTGTCTTATGATTATCATGCCTCGGCTAACCGAGATGGTGACATCCTCATACCTGAGTGGTCCTGGTAAGGCACTTGGAGTATGGGGGTGTTACAGTGGTCCCAGGACGCTGTCAGACCACACTATCCAATTGTAATTTAAAATTTGAAAGAGTTAGAGACATCAGAAATGGGAATGAAATTGGTAGTATGCCTACTACCGGACTTTCTTTTATTTTAAAATAATTTAGCTTTTCATAGTACATTACCCTGTAGGCTAAAATCTACTTATTATTAAAAGTAATATCTCTTCAGGTGAAGTATGTTCCATGAGCGTTGTATGATTTGACCGTCCATAGTCATCAGTTTGTATGCGCCATGGCCAACAACTCCTTCTACCTGGTATGGTCCTTCCCATTTGTAGGCGAATTTGCCTGCCTTTCGATTTTTAGTGTTCTGGAACACTTTATGGAGAACCAGGTCTCCTACCTCCAGGAGCCTGACATTCACATTCTTGTTGTAACTTCTGGCCACTGACTGTTTGTAGGCAGCTAAACGTATTTTTACACTTGCTCGCAGCTCCTCTACTGTGTCCAGGCTCCTAACCATCTCAGCATTGTTCAGTTCCCCTGTCATACATTCATACCTGTGAGTGGGGACCAGAACCTCTGACTGCTTTCGCACCAAACACCAGGCTGAAGGGTGTTTGGCATGTTGCTATCTTTGGCGTCGTTCTATCTGACCATAACACCAGTGGCAATTCATCTGCCCACTTTCCTCCTAACTCATGTAACCTCCTTCTCAGATTATCCATGATAATTTTGTTGCTGGACTCAGCTTGCCCGTTAGACTTTGGAGTCCTGGGTGCTGATTTCTTCAGGGTGATGTTCCACCTGGCACAGTATCCCTCAGCATCGTTGGATATGAATTGTGAGCCATTGTCACATATGATCTCTGACGGGATACCAAACCTGCAGATGATATTTCGTTTTATGAAAGAAATGACTTGTTTGTCCTTCACTTCTGTGAATGCTTCTGCCTCTATCCACTTGGAGAAGTAATCTATCATTGCCACATCCATATTCTGTTCCACGTGGCTCTTGGTAGGAGGGCTACTATGTTCATGCCCCATGTCATGAACGGCCAGGGAGAAATGATAGGGTGCAAGGGCTCTGCTGGCTAATGGATCATTGGTGCTGAGCGCTGGCAGGCGTCACACTTACGTGCATATTCTGCTGCATCTGCCCTCATTGTAGGCCAGAAGTATCCTTGTCTGAGAGCTTTATTTGACAGACTTCTGCCCCCTGCATGGTTTCCACATTCACCACTGTGGAGAGCATGTAACACGGTTTGTGCTTCCTCCTTGTCCAGGCATCGTAAGTAGAGACCTGCCAGTGACTTCCTGAAGAGTGTATTATCAATTAGTGTAAATCTAGAGGCCTTCACTCTGGAAGCTCTTACTTGCTTTTTGTCATCTGACAGCTTGCTATGTCGTAGCCAGTTTAGGTAGGGTGTGCGCCAATCCCAGTTATCTGCATGTATAGATGGTTGGTCAGGCGGCTAGTTGGCTGGCTGGGAGCCTTCCCCGGCCTCCGTAGCTGTCTGAACTCCCACTTCGTCCTGATGGTCCTCCAGTTCTCCCCTGTCTATTTTATCTGTCTTCTGGATAGAAGGTTCTAACATATGTGCGATAGGAATGCTGGATAGTTCTGTTGGCTTGAACGTTGCCCCCAGAGTTGCTAAGACATCTGCTTCCGCATTCTGATCCCTGGGAATCTGCTTGAGCTTGCAAGTTTTGAATTTCTGTTTTAGCTCTTTTTCTACCTTTAAGTATGCAATCATCTTTGAATCTCTGGCTATAAACTCGTCATTTACGTGGTTGACTATTAGCAGAGAGTCGTTGGATATGTGCAGGTGCTTGACTCCTAATTCCAGAGTTAGCTGCATTCCTAGTATCAAAGCCTCGTATTGTGTTTCATCATTAGTTGCCTTGAATTCACATCTTAACACTTGTGCTATCAGATCCCCCTGTGGTGACCGCAGGATTAACCCTACACCTGCCCCCCTTTGATTGGAGGCTCCGTCGATGTGCATCTGCCAGATCTCCTTGTTCCTGTTCCCTTCCAGGGTTAGGATCTCCTCGTCCGCCAGATTTTGGATGGCTGGACTGAAGTCTGAGACAAAGTCTGCTAATGCTTGCGATTTGATTGCTGTTCTGGGGTCATACTGGATATCATACCCACTAAGGTGTACAGACCATTTTGACATTCTGCCTGATAGTTCAGGTCTTCTCATGACAGACTTCGGTGGGTAGTTGGTCACAACATGTATGGTGTGGGACTCAAAATAGGGGCGCAACTTGTAAGATGCTACTACCAGGGCTAGTACTAGTTTTTCGAGAGATGTGTACCTAGTTTCTACCGGCAACAGAGATTTGCTTACATAATATACTGGCCTTTGTTCCTTCTCCTGCTCTCTGACTAGAACGGCACTTACAGCCACCTCTGTGACGGCTAGGTAGAGAAACAAGTGGTTCTCCCGGTTCCGGCTTTGACAACGGCGGTGGGTTCTTTGAGGTAGTGCTTGACTCTACGAATGCTTGCTCGTGGTCCGCGGTCCACTCAAACTTCTGGCTCTTTCTTAGTATGTCGTAGAACAGCCTACACTTATATGAGGACCTTGAGATCAACCTGCTCAGGGCTGCTACCTTTCCAGTTAGTCTTTGAACGTCCTTAGGCTTTTCAGGTGACTCCAATTGCAAAACGGCCCTGATCTGATCGACGCTAACTTCTATCTCTCTTTGAGTTACAATGTAGCCTAAGAATTTTCCAGAGGATACCCCGAAGGTACATTTAGATGGATTTAGCTTCATTTTGTATTCCCTCAGGGTGCTGAATGTTTCTGCCAGATGTTGCATATGATTTTTGGCTTTCTCTGATTTCACCACCATATCATCGATATATACATCCATAGTTCTTCCTATCTGCTCTATAAACATGCGGTTGACCAGCCTTTGATATGTGGAACCTGCATTCTTTAGGTCGAATGGCATGACGTTATAACAATATATTCCTCTTTCAGACATAAATGCCGTCTTCTCTTGATCTGCAGGATCCATCTTGATTTGGTTGTAGCCACTCCATGCGTCCAGAAACGTTAGCATCTCATGTCCGGCTGTTGCATCCACCATTGCATCGATATGAGGTACTGGGAAGGGATCTTTAGGACATGCTTTGTTGAGGTCGGTGAAGTCCATGCATACTCTCCATTTTCCATTCTTTTTAGGCACCACCACCACGTTGGACAACCACTCTGGATACTTTACCTCTCTTATTTTCTTTGTTGCCAGAAGGCTATCTACCTCTTGATTAATTACTTTATTTCTTTCTGCTGCAAACTTCTTTCTTCTCTGCTGGATGGGTTTGCACTTTGGGTCCACACTAAGCTTATGTGTTATGATGGACGGATCTATTCCTATCATGTCGTCGTGTGACCATGCGAAATAGTCCATGTTATCTTGCAGGAATTTGACTAGTTGTTGTCTCAAGCTTCCTGTGCATCCAGCTCCAATTAGCACAGTTCTCTCTGGGTGCAGCTTGTCCAGGTTAATTTGATCTAGTTCTTCCACTGGGGGCTCGATGTACTCATCCTGGACAGGCTGCTCCTATAATTGCTATGCTGGAGGGCTGGCAGTGCACTTTAATGCCTTCTTGTAGCAGCCTCTAGCTTCCTCCTGATCTCCTCGTATTGTCTCTACTCCCCATGGCGTGGGGAACTTTATACACTGATGGTACGTTGAAGGGACTGCTTTCATCTGGTGTAGCCACAGCCTTCCCAGGATGACATTGTAAGTAGAGGGTCCGTCTATGACCAGATACCGGATCTGCTTGTTAACTCCTCCCACATAGGTTGGGATGACTATCTCGCCCAATGAGTTGGCTGTTTCTCCGCTGAAGCCTACCATCGGGATAGTTTTCTTCTGTAAATCCTTCTCGCTGAATCCCATGTTTTCTATAGTCTTCAGCATGATCAGGTTGACCGAACTGCCTGTATCTACCAAAACCTTTCTAACTGTGCAGTTAGCCATTGACAGGGTGATTATGAGTGCATCATGATGTTCCCGCTCGTCATATGTATCTCCTTCATCAAAGGTAACAGCTGGTAGATCACTGTGAGAAATTCTGCAAGATCTTGCTGGTCTATCTCCTTTGGTGCTGAGTACGTTAGCACGCTTAGATCTGAGCCGCCTGTTATCACATTTATGATTTTGGTGCATGTGGGTGGAGTTGCAGGCTTTATGGAGCCTACCTTATCCTGCTGCTTGCCCCCTCGTGGTAATAAGTGGCTCAGCTCACCTTGCTCATATAGGCGCTTGATCTCTCTTCGCAGTGTGTAGCAGTCTTCAGTGTTATGCCCGATGTCACGATGGAATTCGCACTTCTTTTTGCTATCTTTCCGCCATCCCTGTCCTTCTACTGGTGGTTTGGGCCACCTTACTCCATCTCTCATCTCCCTAAGTGCCTTCAGAATTCCTTCGATGCCTATAGTGAATCCAAACTCTGCCAGAGTAGGGAGTTGCTGATTTTCATCAATTCTGTTGACTCCCCTTCCATATGGCCTATACCTCTCGTCCCTTTTACTTGTAGATTGTTTTCTTTCTGACTTTTCTATGGCTGAGGTGCTGGAGACGCTTGGTGTATTAGGCGGGCTGGCTCTGGCTAGAATGTCTTCCTCCAATCTGATTGCGGCTGCTGCCTTTTCTTGTACCGCTTCAAAGCTATCACAAGGGTGCATAGTTAGCTGCTTGTACAGATCAGAGTCATGGTGGAGGCCTCTCCTGAAAGCTTCTACTGCCGTTGAAACATCACATTCTCGTACTGCCACCTTCTCATTGTTGAATCTAGTACTGTATTCTTCAATGGTTTCTCCTTCCCCTTGGACGATTCTGTATAGATCTCCTGCATGCTTTTGCGGCTTCCCGCTGCTTGCAAACTGCTGGGTGAACGCGTTTACCAATTCAACAAATGTGGATATCGACCTGTTGGGTAGACTTACAAACCATCGAAATGTCGGCCCCGTTAAGGTGGATCCAAATCCTTTACACATGCAAGCCTCCTTGACCTGCCCTACGGCCGTTACAGTCATCATCTTCTGCTTGTACTGGCTTATTTGGTCAAAGGGATCTACTGTGTCGTCGAAGAGAGGCATATTTGGATTTGTGAATCCCTTTGGCATAGCTGTGATGGATATGGCGTCCATGAATGGTGAGTCGGCATAACTGTCAGGTGCTGCTTTCTCAAGTGGGGGTGGCAGTCCTGGAACCCTGCTTAGCATCTCTCTTAACTCCAAATACTGCTGATTCGTTATGCTGCCTGAATCTGAGGTCCGTCTGTCAGTTGCCTGCTGATTCAATGTGCTGCCTCCTGACCCAAACTCTTGAAGGTTCTCATGCGTTCCGGCAGCTAGAGGGGTTGAGGTTACGATTGTCCTCTGCTGCCAGATCACTTGCTGGTTCATCGCGGATCCTGCTCCAGGTGTCTGGCCGATTGCTACGAAATTGCTGACAGAGGTGCCACCTGCTCGTGGCTCCATGTGGCTGGCTGGCGGCCAGTTATCCGGTGTGAGATATCCTAACCCTTGTGGAGTTATTCTTCCGTCTGACGGTACTGTAGCTAGATCCAATCTTGTTTCTAGTTCGGCGGGTATCTGTCAAAGCGAATTTCTGCTGCCAGATGCACCCTGTGTCAGGTCCACTACCGGAGATCTCCCTTCACTTGCCCTGCTCGCTAGGGTGACAGATTGCTGCTTTAGGACATCTATCTGCGCCCAAAGCTCTCTGTCTCTCTTCCTTGCTTCGGCTTTCTTCTCGTCTTCTCCCATGTTTTCCATGGCCTTCTGAAGGTTCTCTACGCCAGCGAGCAAGATTTGTGTTGGACTGGGTGGTGGGGTGAGGCCTGAGCTTGTTGTTCCCTTATCTGATCTAGCTTGGGTTGTGACAGCAAGGGTTTTGTGAGGCAAAGAGGTTTTTGCTGTTGGTGTGATTCTTGAGGTATGTCCGGGAGCCTGCGTTGCCACTGTTGATGTCGGGTTTTGAGTAGAGTTTGGTGGTAGCGACGGTTGACTGCTCCCTGGCATAGCTTCTGATACTTGCTTATCCACTGTGTACTTAGATTATCAACGATTGACGACCACAATGCCCCACGGTGGGCGCCAAACTGTTTAGGTGATTTTTACCAAACTGGTTGTTTCGGGTCAATGCGGTCTTACTCGTTGGTTGCTTGATTGATTGTTTGTATGTCGGTATTTAAATAAGTAAATAATGTACGTAATGTAAATTGACACGTAAGATTTGGTGACGCGGAAAACCCAATGTGGGAACAACCGCGGGAGGGACGGTACCCTGCCAAATATCGCACTAGCTTTGAATGAGAGGATGAATATAATTGGGACGTAATGTAAATCTTGCTAGCGCGAGGTATTGTGTTTTCGAGATCTTGAATGTCCTCCTTTGATTGCTTCCTTGGCTATTTATAGGGTAAGAACCCTAGATGTATCCTACCTTGATTATGGAAAGGAATACAACTTCCATAATAACTCTTGCCATAACATACGTTCTCCCTTCATTCTCCCTGATCTCCCTGACTTCCCCCTGAACCCTTTCCTAAATACGGACGCCTTCCCAGTGGGCCCCATCTCCCTTCATACGCATCTTGGCCCATCTATCCTTCCTCCACCCGTGGACTCTACTTCCACCATACCTCCATTCAAGGCCCATTCTCTTAACAACTTTACTAAGTAGGCTTTTACTATTATGTAAAATTTAGCCCAAACATTTACCTTTGATTAAAATACCCCTTTCAAAAAATAAACAAAAAAAAGGGGGGCAAACAAATGATATGAACAAAGGGGTAATAGAAAGTATATGTTCCAATTACGAATATGTTACTCCATATATATAAAGCGTCGGTAACTTATAGATGTTAAGTTCTAATATTGTATAATGAATGAATGTCTTGCTACCTTCGTCTCAACCATTTATTTTTCTACTTTATTTTATTTTAGGATATTTTAGCTAATTTTTTGTGTTATTCTATTTTGATAATGCTTAGGGTAGTTTGATCATGCTTATATTTTTTCAAGTAATCCAATAGCAATCATAAATGATCTCATTCTCTTTTATGGTCTTTATACGTTGAGAGAAAAATAAACAAATTACAAGAGCTAGTATAACATACTCTATACTATGACTCTGTTCCACAAGACATTTCAGTTAGCCTCTTCTTTTTCTAACCACGGTAACTTTTTTTTACCAAAACTTCAGCCAATTTATTTTTATGCAAGTATTCGGTAGCTGAAATGAAATAGTATCTAGGATACAATGTGAGAAATAAGCTAGCTTGTTTGCCCATAATATCTTATTTTACCAATACCAGTTTATTCTTTATGCTAGTTTGCCGAATCTTGTTAATATAATCAGCTACTGTTTGAGTTTCTAGTTTTCAGATTCTTTCTCGGCTACCTTTTCATCAATCAACTAGTTTTTTAGTTTTTAACTAACTTTTTAGGTTTCAGTCTATGTTTTTCTACTAGTCTACTCCATAATCCATATAAGATGCTACATTTATAATTAATTGAGCACGAATTTATGACCTAATCCTTAACTATGCCCACTAAGGAATCGCCCTATGATCCAACAAGCCCAACCTCGAATCTGAATGCTTAAGCTCAGATAGAAGTTGACCGCCCAGTCGGCCTAGTACTTCACCGGACATCTGATCGGCCCTAGGCGAGACAGAATGAGGACCCCGGGAAGAACGTTGCCAACTCGGACCTTGGCGTCGAGACGCCAGCCAGGGAGAGGCTTACGTAAAAGCTGTCACGTAAGCACCTCGAGTCCTCACCATTCACCCTATAAATAGGGGTTACGATTCACAAGACAAGGTATCCAATTCTAACCTAATGTCCCACTCTATAAAGCTTTCAATCACTAGAGCAGGCGACCTAAGGTAACTTCTCACGAGGGACCAGGTCGACCAAAAGTGACCTAAAGCGAATCTGGCTTAGGTATTGAAGAGGCTTTCCTCGGAATCCCGAGGCTATTTTTGTTCGTGTTTTCATTAAGGGGTAAGCATAGACAAGGGAATCGTTCCACGAAACGACTCAAGTCCACAGAAGTCGTAGCCAAACACGCTTGATGTCATTTAGAACCCTTATTCAATCATTAAGTCTCACGTGTATTTGTAATCAACATTGAGTGCATTTCTACCCAAGACAATACGAATTGCAATGTGAAAGAAAAAAAATGTTAATATGATAATAGTCTCACACGACGTCTAGCAACGATTGAAACCATGCAATCACTATCTTCTAGGATAGTAAATGTAAAAATTAAATTATAGATATGGACTCTAAACATAAGCGGAGTTAAGTGGGGCCTAGCAGAAGTGTTCGAAATTTTTGAACTTTTAGTTAGAATTTTAAAATAAATTTGAGTTACTTTATTCTATTATACTCGTTCAGCCATTAGTAACAAAAATCCCGATTCTACTACTAGACTATAAAGACTCGCAAATTCTTATTTGCGACAGGTACTATTCGTCTCCAATTAGAGACGGGCCAAATGTGACCATTTTATAAGAAAATGTGACCATTTTTTCATAGGTAACATTTTATGAACAGTTTATGAGTGGTTACATTTTATCAAAAAGTGGTTACATTTGGCCGTCTCTTATTTGTGACCGTCACAAGGGAGACTTATTGATAAAGACTATTGTTAGGTTGTGAAAAAGAACACCCCTCCAATGCTACCTCGTACATTACTCGTACATTATTCGTAAGAGACTAAGGTTTTATTCTTTTGGACTTAATTTTTGTAAAAAAAAATTTACCTGAATCTATATATGATTAAAACTTTTCTAAACTGAATTTATAAGAGCTGAAATTTTCTGAATAGAGCTTACAGGAGCTGAACTTTTCTGAATAGAACTTACAAGAGCTGAACCTTTATAAATTGAACTTATGAGAGCCGAACTTATAGAAAAATAGGTATGAATTGAACCGAACTTTTCTGATTTGAACTTATAGAAGCTGAACTAAAATTATAGGAGCTAAACTTTTCTAAACTTGACTAAACTAAACTTAAAAAGAGTTACAAACAGGGCTTAAGAGGCGACTTCAATCAAATTTTAAAGATAGTCTAAGACTTAATTATTGATTGTCAGGACTATGGATACAGTACAACTATATTATGCTCTAACTACACCATGGGCCATTTGGTTAACCAAAAATGATATCAAGTTCCGACAAAAGAGGGTTAATCTGGACCAAATACTAAATCGGAGTAAGGAGCTTGTATTTAGGCGATTTTTATCGAGTTAGTTGTTTTAGGTCAATGTGGTTTTACTCGTTGGTTGCTTGATTGATCGTTTGTACTTGATATTTAAATAAGGAAATTAAGCACGAAATATAAATTGACACGTAAGATTTGGTGACGCGGAAAACCCGATGTGGGAACAACCGCGGGAGGGACGGTACCCTGCCAAATATTGCACTAGCTTTGAATGAGAGCATGAATACAATTGAGATGGAATGTAAAGTTAGCTAGCACGAGGTATTGTGCGTGTGAGATCTTGAATGTCCTTCTTTGATGGCTTCCTTGGCTATTTATAGGGTAAGATACCTAGGTGTATCCTACCACGTTTATGGAAAGGAATATAACTTTCATAATAACTCTTTCCATAACACGCCATCTCCCTCCATTCTCCCTGATCTCCCTGACTTCTCCCTGAACTCTTTCCTAAACACGGACGTTCTTTTCAGTGGGCCTCGCCTTCCCTTCCACGCTTCCTGGCCCATCTGACCTTCCTTCACCCGCGGACTCCCCTTTCATGGTTCCTCCCTTCATGGCCCATTTCCTTAATTATTTACTAAGTGGGCTCTACCTATTATGTAAATTTTAGCCCAAACAGTTTGCCCCCAATTTCTTGTGAGGTACGCTTCGAGGTGTCGAACAAGGAATTTACGTAGTTGATTTTTAAAACCCTAAGCCGTCATTTCGCACACTTTCCTGCACACTCATCATTACTCGCCGCCCACCTCCTCATTTCTCGCGCCCTTCTCTCTCTCTCTTCCTTTATAATCTCAACTCCCTCCTCACTTCATTTATTCACTTCATCATTTCCTTCAAAAAACCCCCCTACTTATTCCTACCTTTTTCTTTCGTCTTCCCCGCCGTTTTTCTTGTGCTCCCACCGCCGTTCACTTCACCAGGTACTCCTTCCCTCTTCTCCTTTCTTCTTTCTTTTTTTCCTTTCCCTTCCAATTATGGGAAAAACTCGACAAGCTTCTTCGTCCTCCACCCCAACTGACCGTAATCCTGATCCCGTCTTCCCTTCCCGGAATATTTTCATTCATCCCCACGATTGTAACTCTGCTCTGACTCCCGCCAACATTCCTTTAATCAAGGGTATGCTCGGTCTTGGTGATGGGGTGGACATAGCCATCCCTGAACCGGGTCAGAAAGCCGATGTCATCCGTCCAGGGTGGGTTTGTCTCTATCTATACCCATTTAGATATGGCCTCCGTTTCCCCTATCCAAAACTTGTCCAAGACTTCATCTTTACCAACAACTTTGCTATGGCACAAATTTCTGCCACCGTTTGGAGGGTTCTCCTCTACTCTTTAGCTGCCTCCCAGAGTATTAGCAACTCTATCTCCCTGGGCGATCTGGTCCACATGTATGATATCAGGTCCCTGGGAAGAGGCCAGTTCTCCCTCCGGGGTTCTGGTGAGACTCCCTTCAAGCATGTGTCGAAGTCCGGGGACAAAAAATGGTTTGAGGACTTCTTCTATGTGAAGAAGGCTTCCATTCAGCCGCTTGCCGACTACATCTTCGAGAAATGGGTTATTACTTCGTGTAAGTAGCTTTCCTGACGCCTGATTTGTTCATCTCAATGCTTACTGGCTTACTCTGTCGCTTTTGTGCAGGTCCCTGCTACCTGACCAGCATTGGTGCCCCGATTCCTGCTCGCAACAAACTATTCTACATTCCTCTGACTGAGAGGAAGTTCCCTGATATGCTACCCAGATACTCACCCGCTTCCTCCTCCAACCCCCTACAATCAGCTCACAGCATGTCTTCTGGTAAGCTGCCTAAAGCCATCCTTACTTGCATGCAATCTTGCTGACTGTCTAATTCTTTCTGACGCCTGAAGTGATGACCGCTCGCAGGTTCAAAGGCTGACCCTTTGGAGGCTATGCTCCAGAGTGCTAAAAGAAAAAGGTCTGCTGTGAGTCCTGACGTGGCGTCTGCTTCCAAGAGGAGCGCCCTTGCTGCCTCTTTCCAGTCACCTCCTACTCACTCCAGCTCTGCTCGGACTGAACCTCTAGAGGTCAGCCCATTGTCTCGTCATCCTCCTACTCATCCTGCCAGCCCTCGTGCTTCCGCTAGCGGTGGCATCATCGCCCATTTCCCGGATGGTTTTGGAAATGTTAACAAGGTACCATACTGGCCTGAGACTGACCAGCTACTCTTCCCCTCCCTAGTGGATGCCTTCTCGGAGTTTGGGCCTAAGGGGATGGCTGAAAATGATGTGCATAATGCTTTTATGGTAAGTGTCCTCTTTCTTCCGCCTGTTCCAAGTCACTTATCTTTAATTCCCGCTAATTTCGACTTTCCTTGCCTCCAGGCCTTCCAATCTGCTCTCTACAACAGGAAGTTGATCAACATAGTGCATACCACCAGCCGTGCTACTAGCGCTAAGAATAGGGAGCTGACTGGGTCCATCGCTGATCTGGAAAGGCAACGTGCTGATTTGAAGGGACGGGTGGCTGAGCTGAAGGCAGATCTAGTTGGCACAAAGAAGAAGCTGAAGGAAGGACCTGATCAGCTAGCTCGCACCTAGAAGGTCTGCAACACATTCTCTGACTCCTTGAAGCGTTCTGAGGAGAGGATCGGTGAGCTGATCACCCTGGCCACAAATATCGTTGCCTATGCTACCTGGCGGGGAAAGATCACCGGGATGCATGCTGCCCTTGAGGAGCCTCCAACTCTGCAAGCTATTGAAGAAGAATAAAAGCAGTTGGAGACCCTGTACCCGGTTCGACCTGATCTGAATATCATGATGCCCGAAGTCGGCGAAGTGAACTCTCCTGAATTGGCTGAGCAGGCTGCTGATGTGGATGCAGAGTTGTCCCAGGATGCTATTGTTGCTGGGGCTCAGAAATCTGTGGTAGCTGAGGGTGTGCAAGTTGGTCCTGTACCAGAAACAGATGGTCAGCAGGAGGAGGCAGAAGAGATGCCAGATGTGGAGGTCATTAATGTGACCGAAAATTAAGACGTTTTTTTTCAGTGAACTCTTGGTTGGTAGTCTGACCCTTCGTTGGCAGACTTGTAATATTTTTAAACATCTTTTCTGGTGGCTCGCCGTGGTGGCGATTAAAATTTGGGGCCGCACTTTTGGCCGAATTTCAGAATGCCCCTTGCCCTAGTTTGGCAAGTTTTAATTACATCTTGTGTGTTAGGTTTTAATTTTCTTAGCTCAGGTAGTTGTCGTGTCAGCCTACTGGATGATTTAGGCGAGTCATGTCATCCTGAGAAGGCTGACTCAGACTCAGCTAGCTGCCGTATCAGTCTGCTGACTGATTTAGGCATGTGCCGCATTGTAGGGAGGGGTGCCCGTGTCAACCTTAGAGGCTGATTTAGACCAGTCGTGTCAGCCTGAAAAGGCTGATTTAAACTCAGCTAGCTGCCATGTCAGTCTGATGACTGATTTAGGCGTATGCCGCAATTTTGACTACTTAACCCAATTCATGATGCAAGGTGTGTTCATCATGTTTTAGAGCCAACAAGGGCGTAATTTAGGCAAGTTCATCGTCATTCTAGGACCAATGGGACGTTGCAGGATTCTGGTAGCTCAAAGATCCCTACGTTCCATATATGTGTGCATGCATGTTGGGGCCCTGATTAATTGCGATTAGTGCGACCTACGTCCAGGGGGTGGTATCAAGGGTAGCTGGGTAAGCGTTTCAGCTGTCAACCAGGCTCCCTTTCGTATGTTCCACAGTCCGCCTGGTGAGGGTGCTCCTAGTGGAGAAAGTAGGTTAGGCATGTGGGAGTGCCATGTGCCTTATCACCTCGCGTTGGCAGTTGACAGTCCTGCTAGATACACTTTCAACGTACCATAGACATTAGGATCCAGAGTGACGCACTTAGAGAAGCCTGAAAACAGAAAAGTCTATCAGGGTGATGTGAAGTACCTGACGCCATCTCATGGGGTACCAGAGCAATTGTGGTCCCAGTAAGCTTTCAGACCACACCACTCCAATAGTAGTTTAAAAATTGAAAGAAAAAAAGGTATCGGAAAAGGACATGAAATTGGTAGTATGCCTACTACCGGACTTTTTCTTTTTTATTTTGAATACTTTTTCTTTTTTATTTTGAAATAATTTGGCTTTTCATAGTACATTACTCTGTAGGCTAAAATCTACTTATTATTAAAAGTAATATCTCTTCAGGTGAAGTATGTTTCCTGGGCGTTGTATGATTTGATCGTCCATTTTCATCAATCTGTATGCACCATGGCCAACAACTCCTTCTACCTGGTATGGTCCTTCCCATTTGTAAGCGAATTTGCCTGCCTTTCGATTTTTAGTGTTCTGAAACACTTCACGGAGAACCAGGTCTCCTACCTCCAGGAGCCTGACTTTCACATTCTTGTTGTAACTCCTGGCAACTGACTGCTTGTAGGCAGCTAGACGTATCTTTGCACTTGCTCGCAGCTCATCTACTGTGTCCAGGCTCCTGACCATCTCTGCGTTGTTCAGTTCCCCTGTCATACATCCATACCTGTGGGTGGGAACTAGAACTTCTGATGGAATGACTGCTTCCGCACCAAACACCAGGCTGAAGGGTGTTTGGCCTGTTGCTATCTTTGTTGTCATTCTGTCTGACCATAACACTAGTGGCAATTCATCTACCCACTTTCCTCCTAACTCCTGTAACCTCCTTCTCAGATCGTCCATGATAATTTTATTGCTGGACTCAGCTTGCCCGTTAGACTTTGGAGTCCTGGGTGCTGATTTTTTCAGGGTGATGTTTCATCTGGCACAGTATCCCTCAGCATCGTTGGAGATGAATTGTGAGCCATTGTCACATATGATCTCTGATGGGATGTCAAACCTGCAGATGATATTGCGTTTTATGAAAGAGATGACCTGTTTGTCCTTCACTTATGCGAATGCTTCTTCTTCTATCCACTTGGAGAAGTAATCTGTCATCGCCAGCATCCATATTTTGTTCCTTGTGGCTCTAGGTAGGGGGCCTACTATGTTCATTCCCCATATCATAAATGGCCAGGGAGAAATGATAGGGTGTAAGGGCTCTACTGGCTGATGGATCATTGGTGCTGAACGCTGGCAGGCGTCACACTTACGGGCGTATTCTGCTGCATCTGCCCTCATTGTGGGCCAGAAGTAGCCTTGTCTGAGAGCTTTGTTTGACAGACTTCTGCCCTCTGCATGGTTTCCATATTCACCACTGTGGAGAGCATGTAACACGGTCTGTGCTTCCTGCTTGTCCAGGCATCGTAAGTAGGGATCTGCCACTGATTTCCTGAAGAGTATATCATCAATCAGTATAAATCTGGAGGCTTTCCTTTTGAAGCCTCTTACTTCCTTCTTGTCGTCCGGCAGCTTGTTATGACACAACCAGTCTAGGTAGGGCGTCCGCCAGTCCCAGTCATCTGCCTGTGTAGCTGACTGATCAGGCGGCTGGTCAGTTGGTTGGCAGTCTCCCTCGGCCTCCGTAGCTGTCTGAACTCCCAATTTGTCTTGCTGATCCTCCAATTCTCCTCTGTTTATTTCGTCTGCCTTCTGGATAGAAGGCTCCAGCATGTGTGCGATGGAATGCTGGATAGTTCTGTTGGTTTGAATGTTGACCCCAGAGTTGCTAAGGCATCTGCTTCTACATTCTGATCTCTAAGAATTTGCTTGAGCTTGCAGGTTTTGAATTTCTGGTTTAACTCCTTTGCTACCTTTAAATATGCGACCATTTTTGAGTCTCTGGCTATAAACTCGTCATTCACATGGTTAACTATTAGCAAAGAGTCGCTAGATATGTGTAGGTTTCTGACTCCCAACTCCAGGGCTAGCTGCATTCCCAGTATCAAAGCCTCGTATTCTGTTTCGTTATTAGTTGCCTTGAATTCACACCTTACTGCATGTGCTATCAAATCCCCCTGTGGTGACCGTAGGATTAACCCTACACCTGCCCCCCTATGGTTAGAGGCTCCATCGATGTGCATTTGTCAGACCTCTGCCTCCCTGCTCCCTTCTAAGGTCAGGATCTCTTTATCTGCCAGATTTTGGATGGTTGGACTGAAGTCTGAAATGAAGTCTGCTAGTGCTTGTGATTTGATTGCTGTCCTAGGGTCATATTGGATATCATACCCACTAAGGTGTACAGACCATTTTGACATTCTGCCTGACAGCTCGGGTTTTCTCATGACGGATTTCAGCGGGTAATTGGTCACAACATGTATGGTATGAGACTCAAAATAGGGGTGCAGCGTATAAGATGCTACTACCAGGGCTAGTACTAACTTTTCAAGAGATGTGTACCTGGTCTCTGCTGGCAGCAGAGATTTACTTACATAATAGACTGGCCTTTGTTCCTTCTCCTACTGTCTGACTAAAATGGCACTTACTGCTACCTCTGTGACGGCTAGGTAGAGGAACAGCAGTTCTCCTGGTTCTGGCTTTAACAGTAGTGGTGGGTTGCTGAGATAGTGTTTCAGCTCCCTGAATGCTTGCTCGTGGTCTGCGGTCCATTCAAACTTTTGGCTCTTTCTTAGTATGTCGTAGAATAGGCTGCACTTGTCCGAGGACCTTGAGATGAATCTGCTTAAAGCTGCTACTTTGCCAGCTAATCTCTGAACGTCCTTTGGTTTTTTAGGTGACTCCAATTGCAACACAACCTTGATCTGTTCGATGCTGGCTTTTATCCCTCTCTGGGTTACAATGTAGCCTAAGAATTTACCAGAAGATACTTGAAGAGTCTATCACACCCGAAATACTCGAGAGGGGAGGTGTTTAGGTATTTTTACCCAAGTCGATTAATTAGGGTCAATGTAGTCTTACTCGTTGGTTGGTTATATGATCGTTCGTAAGTCAATAAGTAAATAGAAAAATAAAGCGCGTAATGTAAATTGACACGTAAGATTTGGTGACGCGGAAAACCCCATGTGGGAACAACCACGGGAGGGACGGTACCCTGCCAAGTATTGCACTATATGAATAGGAGAATGATTACAATTGTGGCACAAATCTAATCCTGCTGGCCCTAGGCGTCAGGCCTGCAAGATCCTGGATGAACGTATATTTGAGTATAATATGTCGAGGTGTGATCTTGAATGTGGATGTGTGAATACGGGTGTGTTGAATGTCCTTCTTGATTTGCTTTCTTGGCTATTTATAGGGTAAGAACCCTAGATATGTCCTACTTCGAATATGGAAAGGGAATATAATTTCCATAAGAACGCTTTCCATACTTGGCCGCCTTTCCCAATTCTCCCTGATCTCCCTAACTTCTCCCTAACTCCTATTTCCTTAATCCGGACGCCTTCTATGATGGGCTCCTGATCTCCCTTGAACCCGTTCCCCCTTTCTCCATCCGCGGGCTTCCTTCCTTCTTATCACTCCTTTCACAGCTTTTATTTTATTAAGTGGGCCTCCTTTGTTGTGCTAATTTTAGCCCAAACAGTTTACCCCAAATTTCTTGTGAAGTACGCTTCTAGATATCGAGCAAGGAATTTACGTCACCGAATGCTAAAAACCCTAAGCCGTCTTTTACACTCCTTCCCATGCAATCCATCATATCAGCCGCCCTACTCCTCTTTTCTCGCACCCAACTCCCTATCTCCTCTTTATAACTCCAACCTCCACCTTCCACTTTTCATTAATCATTTCAAAAAAAAAAAGAAATACTCTTCTCTCTTAAACCCTTAACCTTCCTTCTTTTTATCCTTCGCCGGCTTCACTGTTCCTCTTCCCCGTCTTCTTCATCAGGTAATCCATCCTCTTTTCTTCTTTTAATTTTCGCTTTCTCCCTCCACCATGGGCAAAACTCGACAATCCTCCACACTTTCTGACCGTAATCTCGACCCCACTTTTCCTTCTCGGAGACTTTTTAAGCACCCCCACGACTGTGACTCTGCCTTGACTGCGGCCGATATTCCCACGATCAAGAATCTGCTTGGTCTTGGTGATGGGGTGGACATTGCCATTCCTGAACCGGGACAAAAAGTCGACGCCCTCCGCCCAGGGTGGGTTAGTTTTTACTTGTACCCATTTAGATTCGGCCTCCGTTTTCCTTTTCCTAAACTCGTTCAAGACTTCATCTTCACCAACAACTTTGCCATGGCACAAATTTCTGCTGCCATTTGGAGAGTTCTTCTCTATTCTCTTGCCGCCGGTCAGAATACTGGTAAATCTGTCACTCTGGGCGACCTAGCCCATATGTACAACATCAGATCCCTGGGCAGGGGTCAATTCTCATTCCGAGGACGTGGAGAGGCTCCCTTCAGACGTGTCAAAATCCCGTGATGAGAAATGGTTTGAGGACTTCTTCTACGTGAGGAAGGAATCCATCCAGCCTCCTGCTGATTATATGTTCGAGAAATGGGTTCTAACTTCGAGTAAGTAGCCTTCCTGTCACCTGATTTATTTTATCTCGCTGCTTACTAGCTTACTTCATCGTCTTTTTGCAGGCCCCTGTGACCTTACCTGTATTGGTGCCAAGATCCCTGCCTGCAGCAAACTGTTCAGCATCTCTGAATCTGAGAAAAAGTTCCCAGACCTGCTTTCTGGTTTTTCACCTGCTTCCTCCTCCAATCCTCCTCAGTCGGCTCACAGTATGTCCTCTGGTAAGGCTTATACAGCCGTTTTAATTTGCATGTTGTTTCTGCTGATGTTTTAAGCATTCTGTCGTCTGAGACTGTATATGCTTGCAGGTTCAAAAGTTGATCAATTGGAAATCATCCTCCAAAGTGCCAAAAGAAAGAGACCTTCTGCCAGCCCTGATGTGGCCTCTGCCTCCAAGAGGAGTGCTCCTGCTGCCTCCTTCCAGACTCCTCCCACAGTTTCCAGTTCTGCTGCACGTGAGCCCTTGGAGGTCGACCCGTTATCTTGCCATCCGCCTACTCCTCCTTCCAGTCCTCGCGCTTCGTCCAGCGGAGGCATTATTGCTCATTTCCCAGAGGTCTTTGGGAATGTGGACAAGGTGCTGTACTGGCCGGAGATTGACCAACTGCTCTTCCCTCTTGTTGAGGAGACGTTTTCAGAGTTCTCCCCAGAGGAGATGACTGAGAATGACGTGCACAATGCCTTCATGGTAAATATTCTTCGTCCTCTACCTGTTTGTCTTCTCTTGTTTAGATTTTATCTTTCAACTTTCTTGCTGACTTCTGATTTTTCCTGCCCCAGACCCTCCAGTCTGCACTCTATAATAGGAAAATGATCAACATAGTGCAGACCACTAGCCGTGCTACCAGCGTCAAGAACCAGGAGCTGAAGGGGACTATTGCTGATCTGGCGCAGCAGCGAGCTGATATGAAGGAGCGAGTGGTGGAGCTGAAGACTGAGCTTGCTGTCACCAAGAAGAAGCTGAAGGAGGGGGTTGATCAGCTGGCCCGCACTCAGGCGGTGTGCAACACTTTTTCTGACTCCCTCAAGCGCTCTGATGAGAAGATCAGTGAGCTGATCTCCCTGGCCACCAATGTTGTTGCCTATGCTACCTGGCGGGGAAAGATCAGCGGGATGCGTGCTGCCCTCGTGGAGGCTCCTACCCAGCAGGCTATAGAGGAAGAGGAGAAGCAGTTGGAGATGCTCTACCCCACTCAACCTGATCTGAGTGTGCTGATGCCTGAAGTTGGGGAGGTGAGGTCTCCTGCACTGGCTGAGCAAGCTGCTAGGGATGGAGCTGGAATATCCCAGGGTGCTGCTGACGGAGCTCAGGAAGCTATGGCGGCTGAGGATGTGCAAGCTGGTGCGGTACCTGAAACGGGAGGTCAGCAGGCAGAGGAGATGCCAGAGGTGGAGGTCATTAATGTGACCGATAATTGAGTATTTTTATGTTTTGATGAACTTTTTGGCAGTCTGGCCCAGAGGTGGCAGACTTTGTAAGTTTTGAAAACTTCTTTCTGTGGTTGCTCCACCAAGGTGGCGGTTAAACTTGGGGCCGTATCTTGGCCATGTTTTGAAATGCCCCTTGTCATAGTTTGGCAAGGTTTTAATTTTACATATCATATGCTTGTTACTTATTTTCCTTGTTTTTAGGAAGTTTGTCGTGTCAGCCTGCTTGACTGATTTAGGCAAGCCCCGTCAACCTGAAAAGGCTGACTTTCTGACTCAGCTAGCTCTCGTGTCAGCCTGACGACTGATTTAGGCATATGCCGCAATGTAAGGAGGAGTGGCCGTGTCAACCTAGGAGGCTTATTTAGACCAGCCTAGTCAGCCTGAATAGGCCGATTCAGACTAAGCTAGCTGCCATGTCAGCCGGATGGCTGATTTAGGCGTATGCCGCAGTTTTGGACTACTTAACCTTGTTCATGACGCAAGGTGTGTTCATCACGTTTAAAGCCAACAGGGGCGTCATTGAGGCAAGTTTATCGTCATTCTAGGACCGATGGGACGCTGCAGGATTCTGGTAGCGCAGATATACCTACGTTCCATGTTCGTGTGCATGCGTGCTGGGGCCCTGATTAATTGCGATTAGTGCGAGCAACGTCCAAGGGGTGGTATCAGGGGTAGCTGGATAAGCGTATTCAGCTATCAACCAGGCTCCCTTTCGTATGTTCCACAGCCCGCCTGGTGAGGGTGTTCCTTGTGGAGAAAATAGGTTAGGCATGTTGAAGTGTCGTGTGCCTTGTCACCCCGCGTTGGCAGTTGACAGTCTGTTAGACATCCTTTCAAAGTACCATAGACACTAGGATTCAGAGTGATGTACTTAGAGAAGCCTGAAATAAGAAAATCTATTAAAATGATGTGAAGTACCTGTCGCCATCTCATGGTGTACCAGAGCAATTGTGGTCCCAGGACGCTGCCAGACCACACCATCTAATAGTAGTTTAAAGTTTTAAAAATAACTAGAGACACCAGAAATAAAAGTGAAATTGGCAGTATGCCTACTACCGGATTTTTATTATAACTTTAAAAAGTGATTTGGCTTTTCATAGTACATTATTCTGAAAGCTAAAGTCTACTTATTATTAAAAGTAATATCTCTTCAGGTGAAATATGTTCCGTGGGCGTTGTATGGTTTGACCGTCCATAGTCATCAGTCTATATGCACCATGGCCAATAACTCCTTCTACCTGGTATGGTCCTTCCCATTTGTAGGCGAATTTGCCTGCTTTTCGATTCTTGGTGTTTTGAAACACTTCTCGGAGGACCAGGTCTTCTACCTCCAGGAGCCTGACTTTCACATTCTTGTTATAACTCCTGGCCTCTAACTGTTTGTAGGCAGCCAAACGGATTTTTGCGCTTGCTCGCAGCTCGTCAATTGTGTCCAGGCTTCTGATCATCTCTGTATTGTTCAGTTCCCCTGTCATATTTTCATACCTGTGAGTGGGAACTAGAACTTCTGACGGAATGACTGCTTCTGCGCCAAACACCAGGCTGAAGGGTGTTTGACCTGTTGTTATCTTTGGTATCGTTCTGTCTGACCATAACACTAGTGGCAATTCATCTGCCCACTTTTCTCCTAACTCCTATAACCTTCTTCTCAGATTGTCCATAATGATTTTGTTCTTTGGATTGACTTTCCGTTGGACTTGAGTCCTAGGTGCTTGACTTTTTAAGGTGATGTTCCACCTGACACAGTATCCCTCGGTATCGTTGGAGATGAATTGTGAGCCATTGTCACATATGATTTCTGATGGGATACCAAACCTGCAAATGATGTTTCGTTTTATAAACGAAATGACCTGTTTATCTTTTACCTCTGTGAATGCTTCTGCCTCTATCCACTTGGAGAATTAATTTGTCATTGCTAGCATCCAGGTTCTGTTTCCTGTGGCCTGTGGTAGAGGGCCTACTATATCCATGCCCCATGCCATGAATGGCCAGGGGAAATGATAGGGTGCAGGGGCTCTGCTGGCTGATGAATCATTGGTGATGAGCGCTGGCAGGCGTCACATTTACGTGCGTACTCTGCTGCATCTGCCTTCATTGTAGGCCAATAGTATCCCTGTCTGAGGGCTTTATTTGCCAGACTCCTGCCCCCTGCATGGTTTCCACATTCGCCACTGTGGAGAGCATGTAACACAGTCTGTGCTTCTTCTTTGTCCAGACATCGTAGGTAGGGGCCTGCTAGCAATTTTCTGAATAATATATCATCAATAAGTATGAATCTGGAGGCCTTCACTCTGAAAGCTCTCACTTCCTTCTTGTCATCTGGTAGCTTGTTATGGCGTAGCCAGTCTAGGTAAGGTGTGCGCCAGTCGCCTGCTTGTTCGGCTGTTTGGTCAGGCGTCTGCATGTTTGGCTGTGAGGTCTCACCTTTCTCTGTAACTGCCTGGACTTCTTTCTCGCTCTGTGGGTCCTCCAGTTCACCTTTATCTATTTCATCTGCCTTCTGGATGGAAGGCTCCAGCATGTGTGCTATTGGAATGTTGGATAGTTCTGTTGGTTTAAATGTTGGCCCAGGGTTGCCAGGGCGTCTGCTTCCACATTCTGATCTCTGGGGATCTGTTTAAGCTTGCAAGTTTTGAATTTCTGTTTTAACTCCCTTGCTACTTTTAGGTATGCAATCATCTTCGAATCTCTGGCAATAAACTCATCATTCACGTGGTTGACTATTAATAGAGAGTCACTGGATATAAGCAGGTGCCTGACCCCTAACTCCAAAGCTAGCTTCATTCCTAATATCAAGGCCTCGTACTTTGTTTCGTTGTTGGTCGCCCTGAATTCACATCTTTCTGCTTGCGCTATCAGGTCTCCCTGTGGTGATCGCAGGATTAATCCCACGCCTGCCCCCCTTTGGTTGGAGGCTCCGTCAATATGCATCTGCCAGACTTCTGTCTCCTTCCTTCCTTCTAAGGTGAGGATCTCCGTATCTGCCAGATTATGGATGGTTGGGCTGAAGTCTGACACGAAGTCGGCCAGTGCTTGCGATTTGATTGCTGTTCTGGGATCATATTGGATATCATACCCACTGAGGTGTACAGACCATTTTGACATTCTGCCTGATAGTTCAGGCTTCTTCATGATAGATTTTAGCGGGTAGTTGGTCACGACATGTATGATGTGGGCCTCAAAATAGAGGCGCATTTTGCGAGATGCTACTACCAATGCTAGTACTAACTTTTCAAGAGATGTGTACCTGGTCTCTGCCGGCGGAAGAGACTTGCTCACGTAGTATACTGGCTTCTGCTCTTTTTCTTGCTCTCTGACCAGGACAGCACTCACTGCCACTTCTGTGACGGCTAGGTATAGGAATAATGGTTCTCCTGGCTTTGGTTTCGATAGCAGCGGCGGGCTGCTGAGGTAGTGCTTCAGCTCTCTGAAGGCTTGCTTGTGCTCAGAGGTCCATTCGAATTTCTGGCTTTTCCTTAGTACGTCGTAAAACAGCCTGCATTTATCTGAAGATCTTGAAATGAACCTGTTTAGGGCTGTTACCTTTCCAGCTAGTCTTTGAACATCCTTAGGCTTCTCAGGTGACTCCAGCTGCAAGACGGCTTTGATCTGCTCGATGCTGGCCTATATTCAGTGAAGGTTTACTATATAGCCTAAGAATTTGCCAGAAGATACTTCGAAGGTGCACTTAGATGGATTTAGCTTCATTTTGTATTCTCTGAGGGTCTTTGAATATTTTCGCCGAGATGCCGCATATGATCTTTGGCCTTTTCGATTTCCCCACCATGTCATCAATATACACCTCCATTGTTCTTCCTATCTGTTCTTTGAACATTCGGTTAACTTGACCTTTGATATGTGGAGCTGCGTTCTTTAGGCCGAATGGCATGACGTTGTAGTAATATATTCCTCTTTCAGACATAAATGTCGTCTTCTCTTGATCTGCAGGATCCATCTTGATCTGATTGTATCCACTCCATGCGTCCAGGAATGTTAACATCTCATGTCCAGCTGTCGCATCTACCATTGCGTCAATATGAGGCAGTGGGAAGGGATCTTTAGGGCATGCTTTGTTGAGATCGGTGAAGTCCACACATACTCTCCACTTCCCATTCTTCTTAGGCACCACCACTACGTTAGACAGCCACTCTGGATACTTTACTTCTCTTATTTTCTTCACGCCCAGACTATCTACCTCCTGGTTGATCACCTTATTTCTCTCCGCTGCAAACTTTCTTCTTTCTCTTTGGATGGGTTTACTCTTTGGGTCCACACTAAGCTTATGTGTTATGATGGACGGATCTATTCCTATCATGTCATCGTGTGACCATGCAAAACAATCCATGTTATCCTGTAAGAACTTGACTAGTTGTTGTCTTAAGTTTCCTGTGCATCTTGCTCCAATGAGCACGGTTCGTTCTGGGTGCAGCTTGTCCAGGTTGATTTGATCCAGCTTTTCTGCTGGGGGTTCGATGTATTCGTCTGGATAGGTCATCAGTAATTGCTATGCGGGAGGGCTGACAGTGCACTTGAGTGCCTTCTTATAGCAGCCTCTAGCTTCCTCCTGATCTCCTCTTATTGTTTCTACTCCCCATGGTGTGGGGAATTTTATACACTGGTGGTATGTTGAGGGGACTGATTTCATCTGGTGCAACCATGGTCTTCCCAAGATGACGTTGTAGGTGGAGGGGCCGTCTATAACCAGGTACCTGACTTGCTTGTTGACTCCTCCCACATAGGTTGGGATGACTATCTCGCCTAGTGAGCTGGCTGTTTCTCCACTAAAGCTTACTAGCGGAATAGTCTTCTTATGCAAATCCTTCTCGTTGAATCCCATATTTTCTATAGTTTTCAGCATGATTAGGTTGACCGAGCTTCCTGTATCTACCAAGATCTTTCTAACTGTGCAATTGGCCATCGATAAGGTGATAATAAGTGCGTCATGATGTTCTCGCTCGTCGTATGTATCTCCTTCATCAAACCGACCATTTGGCAGTCATGTGTGAAATTCTCGCAAGAATTGGTGGCATGTCTCCTTTGATCACGGTGGCACGTCTTTTAGTCGCCGAGTATGTCGATCCGCTTAAGTCCGAGCACTTTGTTATCACGTTTATGATTTTGGTGCATGTGGGTGGGTCTGCCGGCTTAGCGGAGCCTACTTTATCTTGCTGCTTGCCCCCATGTGGTAATAGGTGGCTCAGCTTTCCTTGTTCGTACAGGCGCTTGATCTCTCTTCGTAATGTGCAGCAATCCTCAGTGTTGTGCCCAATATCACGATGGAACTCACACTTCTTCTTGCTATCCTTTCTCCAAGCTTGCTCTCCCACTGGTGGGTTGGGCCACCTAACTCCATCTCCCATCTCCCTGAGTGCCTTTAAGATTCCTCCGATACCTGTAGTGAATCCATACTCTTCTAGAGTGGGGAGTAGCTAATTTTCCTCGATTCTGTTGACTCCCCTGCCATATGGTCTGTATCTCTCATCCTTCTTGCTGGTGGTTTGCTTTCTTCCTAATTTCTCCACGGCTGAAGTACTAGAAATACTTGGCGTGCTTAGTAAGCTGGCTAGGATATCTTCCTCCAATCTGATTGCGGCAGCTGTCTTCTCCTGTACCGCCTTGAAACTATGGCATGGATGCATGGTTAGCTGCTTATATAGGTCGGAGTCGTGGTGGAGGCCTCTTCTAAAGGCTTCTACTGTTGTTGATATATCACACTCTCGTACTGCTACCTTCTCATTGTTGAACCTGGTATTGTATTCTCCAATGCTCTCTCCTGCCCCCTGGACGATTCTGTACAGATCTCCTGCATGCTTCTGTGGTTTTCTGCTGCTTGCGAACTGCTGAGTAAATGCGTTTACCAATTCAGCAAATGTGGATATCGACCTGTTGGGCAGGCTCACAAACCATCGAAGTGTTGGTCCTGCTAGGGTGGACCCGAACCCTTTGCACATGCAAGCCTCCTTGACTTGCCCTACAGCTGTTACTGTCATCATCTTCTGCTTGTACTGGCTTATATGATCAAAAGGATCTGCCGTGCCATCGAAGAGAGGCATATTTGGATTTGTGAATCCCTTTGGCATTGCTGTGATGGATATGGTGTCCACGAATGGTGAGTCGGCATAGCTGTCAAGGGCTGCTTTCTCGAGTGGGGGTGGCAACCACGGGACCCGCTCGTATTTCTTTTAACTCAAATCTTGCTAATTTGTTATCTTTTCTGAAACGGGGTCCGCATGTGTCGGCCCTTTCTTTGGTTTAATATATTGCCCCGATCCGAGCTCTTGATGGTTTCGATGTGTTCATTTCTGCTAGAGGAGTTGTTGTAACGATTGTCCCCTTTGCCGATCCATTTGTTGGTTTGACCGGATCCTGGTCAAGCGCGATCGATCGATCGTTGGGGGGCCGCGAGCGGGAGGATGCCACCTGCTCGTACTTCCATACAGCTAGCTGCAGGCCAGTTATCTGGTGTGAGGTATCCCAGCCCTTGTGGAGTTATCCTTCCATCTGATGGTATCATGGACAGATCCAATCTTGTTATTAATTCAGCCAGTACCTGTCGAAGTGAATTCCTGATGCCTGATGCCTGATGCCCCCTGCGTTAGATCTACTAGTGTAGGCCTTCCCACGTCTATCCTGCTTGCTGGGGTGACAGACTGCTGTTTCAGAATGTCTATCTGTGCCCAGAGTTCTATGTCCCTCCTTCTTGCTTCAATTTCAGCTTTCCTCTTGTCTTCTCTCATGTTTTCCATAGTTTTCTGAAGATTTTCCACGCCGGCAAGCAAGATTTGTGTGGGACTAGGTGGCGGAGGGAGGCCTTAACTTGCTGTTCCTTTATCTGATCTGGTTTGGGCCGCGACAGCAGGAGCCTTAGGAGGTAAATAGGTTTTTGTTGTCGGTATAATTCTTGAGGTGTGTCCGGGAGCCTGCGTGGCCACTGCTGATGTTGGATTTTGAGTAGGTGGTGGTGGTGGCGTTGGTTGCCTGCTCCCTGACACGGCTTTAGATGCTTGCTTATCCATTGTGTATCTAGAATATCAACGATTGACGACCACAATGCCCCACGGTGGGCGCTAAACTGTTTAGGTATTTTTACCCAAGTCGATTAATTAGGGTCAATGTAGTCTTACTCGTTGGTTGGTTGTATGATCGTTCGTATGTCAATAAGTAAATAAAAAAATAAAGCGCGTAATGTAAATTGACACGTAAGATTTGGTGACGCGGAAAACCCAATGTGGGAACAACCGCGGGAGGGACGGTACCCTGCCAAGTATTGCACTATATGAATAGGAGGATGATTACAATTGTGGCACAAAGCTAATCCTGTTGGCCCTAGGCGTCAGGCCTGCAAGATCCTGGATGAACGTATATTTGAGTATAATATGTCGAGGTGTGATCTTGAATGTGGATGTGTGAATACGGGTGTGTTGAATGTCCTTCTTGATTTGCTTTCTTGGCTATTTATAGGGTAAAAACCCTAGATATGTCCTACTTCGAATATGGAAACAGAATATAATTTCCATAAGAACTCTTTCCATACTTGGCCGCCTTTTCCAATTCTCCCTGATCTCCCTAACTTCTTCCTAACTCTTATTTCCTTAATCCGGACGCCTTCTATGATGGGCTCCTGATCTCCCTTGAGCTCGTTCCCCCTTTCTCCATCCGCGGGCTTCCTTCCTCCTTATTACTCCTTCCACAGCTTTTATTTTATTAAGTGGGCCTCCTTTGTTGTGCTAATTTTAGCCCAAACAGGGGGTGAATTGAGTATTTAAAAATTATGCCTACTTTTTATTTTATATCAAGGTAATTAATTACTTAAATTTTATTGATTAAACTTTAACTAATTAACTAAATGATTATGAACGTAATGAAATGACTGAAATGAAAACTGCAAGGATACACGATATTTGAAGTGGTTCAGCTTCACACGTCGAAGCCTACGTCCACTATTCTCGATTAATAATTTTAGTACCTTACTCCGGATTACAAAATTATCAACCCAACTCGTATAGTTAACTCTAACTATAACTCAATTTGAATATCACTAGATATTCGATTTTGACTATCTTAAGTTACTAAGAAAGCACTTGATTGTTCTTCTAAGTGTTCACACAATTGAACGAGTAAGAAACAATATGAAGTACTATTATCTTATGACGTAATCTTAAGAAAGATAAGCAAATTAAAGAGCACGACTTTTCGCAATACTTTCAAAAGCAAAACAATAAAACAATTAAGAATTAAACTCAAATATGTTTTCAAGGATAGTTTTATTTCGAAAAGCTTAACTTAAATAAGGAATGATCATGTGTATTTATAGTAGAAGAGAGAACTAGGGTTTGCACGAAACCCTAGGATGCCGTGAGATAGGTGGCATGCTTTGTAAGAGATAAATTTCTATCTCTTTCCAAATTCAATCCAAGATATTATAGTTTAGGTAAATAAGATAAAAGTGAATCTTATTTGTTTTCTAAAACTATATCTTTAAGATGTTTAGATTAGTAAACAAATCAAATCATATATTATTAAGATAGGAAAATATCTTATATAAATATAAGCTAGATTTGATTAGATAGATTACTTATACAAAACAACTTACACAACCCATCGGTTTACAGCCCACGGCCGAAACCCTAGGCCCGTGTCCATCTTAGATGAAAAACTCTCTTCTTGGATTAGGGTTAGGTTAAATAGACTAGCAAACCCTAGGTAGCATGACGACCCATAAGTCGTTTTACTAACCAATAGAGAAATGCAAATTATTAATTATAACAACCCATAATTCATCTCTACTATATACACAAATGATTTCGAAATATGTTTAAAGAATTTTATCCTTTGAAAAATGATTTTAAAACTATTAAAATCGTGCTATTAAAATGCTACCTAAAGTTATAGTAGAAACAGCTATAACTTTAAGTTTGGTAAGTAAAGTTATAGGTGAAATAGCTATAACTTTACCTTCCCAATATTCTTATCTTAAGCTACCGTCATTAGACGAAGACCTATACTAGCTAATCTTCCTGGAGATCTTCAGTGATAGGATCTTCTCTTTATCTTGACCAAAAGCTCTTCATCTTGAGCTTTGTTAAAGACTTGATCTAGCCTTTTGCTTGAGTTGATCATCATACTTGAAACTTGTTACAGTTACTATGACGCTTTAAGAATCTTAAATGTTATAGCTCAAGCTGCTATAACATTACTTGAATGAGGCCTCACAAATCTTCAATGTTATAGCTAAGAATGCTATAACATTACTTGCTAAACTTGTAAACCTAAGTTAATCTAACAAAGACTAAACAAACGATTACGAGCAAGAGTTTATATAAAACGAAGCACACACTTGTCATTATCAAAACTTAATCATATATCTATATGGTCCAACAAATTCCCCCTTTTTGATGATGACAAATCTCTTACAATTTGTGACTAAGTGTAATTCCCCCTCAACATAATACTATAAAAGTCATAGACAGTTGAACGCAAGAACAACCACTTATATACAAAGTATAGCATCTAAGGACCTTAAGAGATTAAAGGTTCCGACTAGGAGCAAGCTTAGGCAAATACTTAAGTCACGAGAATTTCCGTCCCCCTCTTGACATCATCGAAAAGACGAGAAAAGACATAAAATAACTAGAATAATATAAGTCGAGACAAGTATTAAACATGCAAAGAAAGATTATAAAACGAGAAAATAAACTACATAAGCATGTCACATATAAAATAAGTGTACTACAAACCAAGATAGTCCAATTGCCAATTGGGCCGAATAAGAAACAAGTTATTAAGCCAGATAGGCCGAATGAGAGGCAAGCCAAAATGGGCCGAATTAGACAATTATTAAAAATATAAAGTCTAATAAAAGAAAAGCAAGGAAAATAAGGGTAGTCACGTTTCACGACATTGGGGTTCACATAACCGGGACGAGTCCTAAACTCAAGAGAGTCAAGACGATCAAAGCATGAATGGACATGGTTAGCTTGTGCCGTGAGACACCTCTCAAAATTAAGCACTTTCAACGACAAGGCTTTAGTAGCCTCGTAAACAACCCGCATATCCTCATGCATAGCCTTCCCTTCACGCCATATTGCCCCACCTTGACTAGCTAAGTTAGGCAATGATCCAGAATGACGAACATACTCTTTGGCCGCCCTAGCCGCATCCTTAGCCATAGCATCAACCCGAGCTTCTAACCCATGCAAATAAGACAAGACTTCGCCAAGATCCGAACCCTTCGAACCCGAAGCCCCATTCTTGTCTTGTCCCAAACCCGAGACCAACTCCGCAACCATCTTATTTTGTGCATCCATTTTCTCACAAATACTTGTCATAAACGATTCCAATTTTTGTTCAACAACCGATACCACATCCGACGATTTCTCCACCACATTCCCTTTTGCCAAAAACACCAAATCGGGTCCAATGGCACCCATCTTCATCAATTTAAGATGAGTGTCACACATCTCATCTTTCACCTTTACACCATAGCTAGAAGTCCCAATTACCCCCTTTTTGTTCCAAAAGCCGAGAGACCCACATACCATACGACAAATCCAAAGTTGTATAAAACTTTTCCTCAGTGACGCAAATACTTGTTTGAATGGTTTTATGAAACACGAGACGAGGAAGACTAACTTTGGACCCTTCAAGCCACTTAGACATCAACACCATCTCATAACTCGATAATTTATCACGACCACCCCTCCTTGGAACAACCGTGTTCCAAAGGAAATTAAGAAAGAATTTCAATTTTGGAGTAAACGACCCCGCAAGCATATTACTTGACCTCGTAGCATCAACATCAAACGACTTCTTAATTTTAAGCTTTTCTTCCTCCGTCACATCTCCCCATTCCGCACTCGTATTTATTTCGATCCCATCACCAGGGACCGAAAACAGAGTACAAAAATCGGCAAGGGAGATTTTGACTTCGGAATCATTCACCACCGCATGCAACACGTTATTTTTTACGGAGACGGAAGAGTAAAATTGGATTACCTCAATAGGATAAACCGGACCAACAAAGGAAAAACTTTCTTCCATTCTTGAAAATTCAAGAAATCCTTAAAGAATTGTAAAACTTCGATTTTTCCATACCATTTGTCTGAGTAGGAACGACCACCATGAATACCGTACCGCATAACATAGTTGACACGGGTTCTCTCGTCCACGGTGAGTCGAAGCTTATCAAGCCCCATTGATGTTGCATTCGGCATATACTCTCGAAACATTGCCCTTTGATGACCTTCTTGAGTAGCTACAACCTCGGTTTCTTCCACCGAATCTTCAAATCCTACGGCCTTCTTTTTTCCTTTATTTAACTTTCGTCTTTTCCCTTCTAAGTTAGGATCAACCCGGTTATGATCGGGGTTAGTTGGTTTTAGGTTTGATGAAGGTGAGGGAGTTTTGAGAGGGACATAGATTTTGTTGCATGGTGATTTGGAGGACCCGGTCCGAGTTGTGGACCGAGTTGAGGGCGAGTGGAAGCGAGTTGAGGGAGGAGTCATAATGATGATTGGATTTTGGAGGTTGAGTGTGTAGAAAAGTCTAAAGGTAAATCTTTGGGTGTTGTGTGTGATTGTGACGGTAGGAGGTGGGTATTTATGGGAGTAATAATTCAATTATGGTAAAAGAGTTTAAGGGAAATAGGAAAGGTGGAGGTGGCGTGTGGAAGTAGGTAAAGGTTTCCCCTTTTTTTATTGTTTACTTACCATAAGATAAAACAAGTGGTTAGGGTAAATTGTTTAAAACATATGATAAGATATGGTAAGATATGGCAAGAGATATAAAGTTGTGGAGAATTTCGGTTAAGGCAAGAAACTGGAAGCAATTTGTTACGACTTTTGGTTCGTAATAAAACTTAAGATATACATGACTAGAAAATGGAATATTCTCATAATATAATATAACATTTGACATAAATAAACTTGCAACGAAAAATACGGACACAGTCATACAATCTCGTCAAATCTAGTCAGTCATATGAAGAATAAAATATTTGTGACAAGTTTAGTTGCCACCAATTAAACCAATTTCCAACCGTAAAATCTCAAAACGTTCTCTAGCCAATGCTTTGGTAAAAATGTCAGCCCATTGTTTTTCTGTACTACAAAATTCCAGTCTTATGTTGCCCTTATCTACATGATCACGTAGAAAATGGTGTCTAATGTCTATATGCTTAGTTCGTGAGTGCTGTGCAGGGTTCTTAGATATAATTATGGCACTCGTGTTATCACATAAAATAGGTATACACCCAACATTAACACCGTAATCACATAGTTGTTGCTTAAGCCAGAAAAGTTGAGAACATACCAATCCAGCAGCAATGTATTCGGCTTCAGCTGTAGATAACGCAATGGAATTTTGCTTCTTTGACCCCCACGTGATAATACACGGTCCAACAAACATGGCTATGCCGGAAGTACTTTTTCTGTCAAGTGAATAACCTGCATAATCTGCATCTGAATATCCTATGAGATCGAAATTACACTCAAGAGGATACCACAGATATAATTTAGATGTACCGATTAAATACTTCAAGATTCTCTTAACTGCAATCATATGCGATTGTTTAGGGCACGATTGGAACCGAGCACATACGCATATACTAAACATAATATCCGGACTACTTGCAGTTAAATAAAGAAGTGAACCAATCATACCTCGATAAGTCGTCTCATCGACGGACTTACCGTTTTCATCCAAAGTCAACTTCTTCTCAGTACCCATAGAAGTTGGCATAGAATTAGAATTTTCTATACCGAATTTCTTGATTAGCTCCTTGATGTATTTTTGTTGGTGTATCATAATCCCTTCAGGAATTTGTTGGATTTGGAGTCCAAGGAAGAACTTCAGTTCTCCCATCATGCTCATCTCGAATTCTGAGGTCATTAAATCTGAAAATTACTTACATAAACGATTATTAGTTGAACCAAAAATAATATCGTCAACGTATATTTGTACAACTAATATATCGGAATCCTCAGTTTTCAGGAATAGGGTTTTATCGACAGATCCTCTTTTAAAACCACTTTCAAGAAGATATTTTGACAATCTGTCGTACCACGATCTCAGAGCTTGTTTCAAACCATACAGGGCTTTATCTAATTTGAAAACATGGTCTTGAAACTTGCTGTCGAGAAATCCCGGGGGTTGTTCAACAAAAACCTCCTCATTCAAATAACCGTTAAGAAAAGCTGTCTTAACGTCCATTTGAAAACGTTTAATTCCTTTATGAGCAGCAAATGCTATTAATAATCTAATAGCCTCAAGTCTGGCTACAGGAGCGAAGGTCTCATCATAGTCAATTCCTTCTTGTTGATTATAGCCTTGTACAACCAATCTAACTTTATTTCGTGCAATCACTCCTGTATCGTCCAGCTTGTTCCTAAAAACCCATCTCGTACCAATAACTGTTCGGTCTTTAGGTCTTGGAACCAAATGCCACACTTTGTTCCGTTCGAACTGTTGAAGCTCTTCTTGCATAGCAACGATCCAATCTGGTTTGGCAAGTGCTTCTTTGATATTTGTTGGCTCAATGGTTGAAAGAAAGGAGTAGAATGAGCAGAAGTTGTTAAGTCTTCTACGAGTTCGAACGCCTTCATTCAAACTTCCTAGGATGGTTTCCATTGGATGGGAATCCTTATATTTCCATTTCTTTGAAACAGGAGGCACATCTTCATCTGAACTAGTTTCATCATCTTCGAATGATCGGGGTTCAGGCCTTGTTCCCCCTGAATCCAAGCCTGGGGTTATAACAGAATCAGTTATAATATTGGACTTAGTTCGTTGATTTGGAGTTGAAGTTATAGCTTCATCAGTTATAACTTTATTCTCTAAATTCTTAGATTGAGAAGAGGTTTTAGTATCATCAACTAAACTCTCAGTTCTCTTTCCTTTATCATTCGAAGGGCTTCTTTGTTCATCATTTGTGCCCTCAATTTCTTTATCTTCCTCATCCAATTCTGGAAGTTCATCCTTGGATAGTCGGAAATCAGGTCCGTTCAAATCTTCTTCCTCATCATGTTCAGCTTTGTCAAACATATTATTCTCATCAAAAGCAATATGAACACTTTCTTTGATGCATAAGGTTCTTTTATTGAAAACCTTATATGCTTTACTATGATTAGAATAACCGACAAACACCGCTTCGTCACTTCTGGGATCGAATTTGCTTAATCTATTTTTGCCATTATTATGGACAAAACATTTACTCCCGAAGCAACGTAGATGTGATATGTTAGGTTTACGTCCCCTAAGAATCTCATAAGGAGTCTTCTTGAGAATGGGTCTAATCAAAGCTCGATTATGAACATAGCATGCAGTACTAATAGCTTCAGCCCAGAAATTTCGAGGTAGGCCACTACACAATAACATCGTATGTGCCATATCCTCCAATGTTCTGTTCATACGTTCAACAACACCGTTTTGTTGTGGGGTTCGTGGTGCCGAGAAGTTATGCCCAACACCATTCTCCCTACAATATTCTATAAAAGCTTGGTTATCAAATTCGGTGCCATGATCCGTACGAATGGAAACTAATTTTGATTTGTACTTATTTTGGGCAAGATTCATTAGAACTGTAAATTATTCGAAAGTTTCATCCTTTGAATTGAGAAATATAGGCCAAACATATCTAGAGTAATCATCAACTAGGACGAAGACATACCTGGATCCACCTCTACTTCTTACCTTCATTGGGCCACAAAGATCCATATGCACGAGTTCTAGTGGTTCATTGGTACTTACCATTCTCTTGGGTTTGAATGATGATCTCACGTGTTTGTAACGAGCACAAGAATCACATAAGGTTTCTTGATCAAACTTGATTGAAGGAAGTCCTTCAACCAAATCCCATTTCTTTAGTTTATTCAACGTTGTTGAATTTATGTGAGCCAATCTTTTGTGCCAAAGGCATGGATCATCTGTTGTTACTTTCATGCATGTGAATGAATTAGTAGGAATATTATTTAGGTCAATCATATAAACATTCCTTCTACGGTGTCCTTCAAGCACAACACTACTTGTTCCTTCAATTATTATTCGACAAGAGTCTGAATGAAAGACAACTTTATTTCCTTTGTCGCATAATTTAGAGATACTTAGTAAATTGTGTTTGAGACCACTAACAAGATAAACATCACTAATAGCATGAGAAGAGGATATTCCAACTTTACCAACACCGATGATCTTACCCTTCTTGTTATCACCAAATGTGACCTTACCTCCATCGAAAGGTTCAAGTGAAAGAAATAAATTTACATCTTCAGTCATGTACCTTGAGCATCCACTATCAAGGTACCATAAGTTATTTTCTTTCATCACAACCTGCAAAATAATTAGATACAGTTTTTAGGTACCCAAGCTAGGTTGGGTCCTTTGACGTTAGTCACTCTAAAAACTAGATCTTTTCTAACCCAAACCCTTTTTATAACTTTTCGTTTTGGAGGCGAATGGGTTTGTTTAGGAGCCGTCTTAGGCTTAGTTGTGGGTTCCTTGTGTCGTGGTCTTTCAGGTTGTTTTGAAGGAGCTTTGGTTTTGATGGGCTCTTTAGGTTTAGGTGCTTGTTTTGATTTTGTAGCCTTTTTTAAATCAAAACTCATATCGTAGAACCAACGATGATCATTGTTGCGTTCTCCACTTGTACTTGGTTCTGATGGGTTACAATCATTATCCTCGAAAATAGTGTCGGATGCTTTAACAAAGTTGATTCCTTTTCTTAAAACCTGAGCATATTTGACACAATTTTCTTAGATATGTCCAGTATGACCACAGTAATTGCAAATCAAATATTCCGGTAAATTTGTATATTTTCTCCTTCTGAAATCTCGTTCGGAAGGGGTTGATTTGCATTTAGAGTGATCTTTACGACCATAGCATTCATGTCCTAATCCCATTTTCATGTTATTATCTGATTGCTCAGTTAGGAAATTTAGGACACGTGTGCTACCTTCCCATTTCTCATGAACTTTTCTAGCATGCAAAAGTAATTCCTTTAGGGACTCTATTTCTTTGTTGCATTTGGAATGGTCTGACTCTACGACTTTGGGAGGATGCGTCTCTCCATAGTTGTCACGAAAGTTCTGGAATCTATCATTAAGAACTCGTACTGTCTCGGTATGCGTTCTTTTAGTATTCGAAAGAACAGTCTTAGATTCCTTTAATTGTTGAGTTAGAGATTCGATCTCCTTCTTTTGATCTGAGATCACGACCTCTCTAGCCGTAGCCTTGGTCTCAAGAAGCTCTTTGACTTTCCTCAATTCCAATGTTATAGTTTCACTAGCTATAACTTTGGCTTGAAGATGCTTAGTGTTGAGTTTCAGGTCTGAGGTTATAGCTTCATTAGCTATAACTTTAGACTCAAGAGCCTTTTTCTCAGCATTTGTCGTATCTGAAGTTGTAGCCATATTAGCTGTAACTTTAGATTTGAGCTTTTTGGCCTTTGCTTTAAGGAGATGATTCTCTTCAGCAATATCGAGAATTTGTTCTTTCAAATCTTTCAATTCCATCTCCTGTTCGTGACACTTATCAAGAGATTGCTCAAAATATTCAATTAAAGCATTCTTAGGCAATTTCTTAACACTTTTCTTAAGTTCAAGATAACTTACCTCTTCTTCTTCTTCTTCTTCTGAATCGGAGTCTCCTAGGAAGCAGCAGTAGGAGTCCATGCTATCTTTATCATTGTCTGAGAAGAGGTTGAGACTAATGTTGCTCAGACATAAGTTAGCAACTTCTTCTTCTTCTGATGCTTCGTCGTCCTCTGGGTCGAGATCTCCCCAGCAAGATGCCATCATCACTTGCTTGAATTCCTTCTTGGTCTTCTCACGTTTTGCTTTGTCTTTAATGTTCTCCCATGTGGGACAATCCTTAATCATATGACTGGATTCACCACACTTGAAGCATCCTCTATTAGCAAACGTATTCTTTGACTCGGAAGTTTTCTTATTAGAGAACTTGTTGTTCTTGTTGTTGAAAGATTTTGCTTGCTTATTCTTGATGATGCGTTTGTTAAATCGTTTAGCAAACAAGACCGTTTCGTCCTCTATTTCAGCATCTTCTTCTTCCTTAGCATAAGCTTGTAAAGCCATGCTTTTAGTGTTACTGGCCTCGGCCTCATCGTCTTCCAGGACGAGTTCATGCGCCATAAGAGCACCAATAAGTTCTGCATAAGGAAGAGAAGTAAGATCTCTGACTTCTTCCATGACCGTGACCTTAGGACGCCATTTCTTGGTTAGACTCCTAAGTACTTCTCTAGCAATATCCTTGGAGTTAAAAGTTTTACCAAGATTTTTGAGCTCATTGACTATAGTAGAAAATCGTGCTGACATGCTATCAAGTGATTCATTCCTTTCCATACTAAAAAGTTCATATTTTTGAACCAGCAAGTCAATGCGATATTTCCTTACAGCCTACGTTCCTTCATAGGCCAATTCAAGACCATCCCATATTTCCTTGGCCGAAGTGCAAGAAGAAAAACGATCGAATTCAGTCGATGTCATGCCGTTTTGTAACAGGCTTATCGCTTTCGAGTTTTTCTCAGCCTTCTTGTAATCAGCCTCAACATAGTCTTCTTCCTTTTTCTCATAGGTAGTGCCTTCTGAATATGCGACCGAAATTTTATGTGGTCCGTTCTTTATAATCGTCCAGCACTCCCAATAATGTCCTTTTATGTAGTGTGTCATCATGTTTTTCCAAAGTCCATAATTCTTCCCATCAAAGACGAGACACTTAAGATACTTGGAATCCATTTCACACGTGTAAGGCAGCGGAATAAAAATAAAATAAAAAGATAGAAAGATAGACGGATCTAGCCTCTTTGCGGTTAGGCAATCAAGAGCACGAGGCTCTGATACCAATTGAAGAGTCTATCACACCCGAAATACTCGAGAGGGGGGGGGTGAATTGAGTATTTAAAAATTATGCCTACTTTTTATTTTATATCAAGGCAATTAATTACTTAAACTTTATTGATTAAACTTTAACTAATTAACTAAATGATTATGAACGTAATGAAATGACTGAATTGAAAACTGCAAGGACACACGATATTTGAAGTGGTTCAGCTTCACACGTCGAAGCCTACGTCCACTATTCTCGATTAATAATTTTAGTACCTTACTCCGGATTACAAAATTATCAACCCAACTCGTATAGTTAACTCTAACTATAACTCAATTTGAATATCACTAGATATTCGATTTTGACTATCTTAAGTTACTAAGAAAGCACTTGATTGTTCTTCTAAGTGTTCACACAATTGAACGAGTAAGAAACAATATGAAGTACTATTATCTTATGACGTAATCTTAAGAAAGATAAACAAATTAAAGAGCACGACTTTTCGCAATACTTTCAAAAGCAAAACAATAAAACAATTAAGAATTAAACTCAAATATGGTTTCAAGGATTGTTTTATTTCGAAAAGCTTAACTTAAATAAGGAATGATCATGTGTATTTATAGTAGAAGAGAGAACTAGGGCTTGCACGAAACCCTAGAATGCCGTGAGATAGGTGGCATGCTTTGCAAGAGATAAATTTCTATCTCTTTCCAAATTCAATCCAAGATATTATAGTTTAGGTAAATAAGATAAAAGTGAATCTTATTTGTTTTCTAAAACTATATCTTTAAGATGTTTAGATAAGTAAACAAATCAAATCATATATTATTAAGATAGGAAAATATCTTATATAAATATAAGCTAGATTTGATTAGATAGATTACTTATACAAAACAACTTACACAACCCATCGGTTTACAGCCCACGGCCGAAACCCTAGGCCCGTGTCCATCTTAGATGAAAAACTCTCTTCTTGGATTAGGGTTAGGTTAAATAGACTAGCAAACCCTAGGTAATATGACGACCCATAAGTCGTTTTACTAACCAATAGAGAAATGCAAGTTATCAATTATAACAACCCATAATTCATCTCTACTATATACACAAATGATTTCGAAATATGTTTAAAGAATTTTATCCTCTGAAAAATGATTTTAAAACTATTAAAATCGTGTTATTAAAATGCTACCTAAAGTTATAGTAGAAACAGCTATAACTTTAAGTTTGGTAAGTAAAGTTATAGGTGAAATAGCTACAACTTTACCTTCCCAATATTCTTATCTTAAGATACCGCATTAGACAAAGACCTATACTAGCTAATCTTCCTGGAGATCTTCAGTGATAGGATCTTCTCTTTATCTTAACCAAAAGCTCTTCATCTTGAGCTTTATTAAAGACTTGATATAGCCTTTTGCTTGAGTTGATCATCATACTTGAAACTTGTTACAGTTACTATGACGCTTTAAGAATCTTCAATGTTATAGCTCAAGCTGCTATAACATTACTTGAATGATGCCTCACAAATCTTCAATGTTATAGCTAAGAATGTTATAACATTACTTGCTAAACTTGTAAACCTAAGTTAATCTAACAAAGACTAAACAAACGATTACGAGCAAGAGTTTATATAAAACGAAGCACACACTTGTCATTATTAAAACTTAATCATATATCTATATGGTCCAACAATACTCCAAAGGTGCACTTAGATGGATTTAGCTTCATCTCGTACTCCCTCGGGGTGTTGAATGTCTCTGCCAGGTGCCGCATGTGATCTGTAGCTTTTTCTGATTTCACCACCATATCATCAATATATACCTCCATAGTTCTTCCTATCTGCTCTTTGAACATGCGGTTGACCAGTCTCTAATATGTGGAACCTGCATTCTTTAGGCCGAATGGCATGACAGTGTAACAATATATCCCTCTTTCAGACATGAACGCTGTCTTTTCTTGATCTGCATGATCCATTTTGATTTGATTGTAACCACTCCATGCGTCCAGGAATGTCAGCATTTTATGTCCTGCTGTTGCATCCACCATTGCATCAATATGAGGTAGCAGGAAGGGATCTTTAGGGCATGCCTTATTGAGATTAGTGAAGTCCACGCATACTCTCCATTTTCCATTCTTCTTAGGCACCACCACCACGTTGGATAACCACTCTGGATACTTTACTTCTCTTATCTTCTTTGCTGCCAGACGGCTGTCTACCTCCTAATTAATTACCTTATTCCGCTCAGCTGCAAACTTTCTTCGCCTCTACTGGATGGGTTTACATTTTGGGTCCACACTGAGTTTATGTGTTATGATGGATGGGTTTATTCCTAGCATGTCGTCATGTGACCACGCAAAGCAATCCATGTTAGCCTGTAGAAATTCGATTAGTTGCTGCCTCAGATTTCCTGTGCATCCAGCTCCAATTAGCACGGTCCTCTCTGGGTGCAGCTTGTCCAGGTTGATCTTATCTAGTTCCTTAGCTGGGGGCTCAATGTATTCGTCCTGGACAGGCTGCTTCTGTAATTGTTATGTTGGAGGGCTGGCGGTGCACTTTAGTGCTTTCTTGTAGCAGCCTCTAACTTCCTCCTGACCTCCTCGTATTGTTTCTACCCCCATGAAGTGGGGAATTTTATGCATTGATGATATGTTGAGGGACTGCTTTCATTTGGTGCAGCCACAGTCTTCCCAGGATGACATTGTAGGTGGAGGGTCCGTCTATGACCAGGTATCTGATCTGCTTGTTGACCCCTCCCACATAGGTTGGGATGACTATTTCGCCTAGTGAGTTGGCTGTCTCCCCACTAAATCCTACCAGTGGGATGGTTTTCTTCTGTAAATCTTTCTCACTAAACCCCATGTTTTCTATGGTTTTCAGCATGATCAGGTTGACTGAGCTGCCTGTATCTACCAGGACCTTTTTTACTGTACAGTTAGCCATTGACAGGGTGATAATGAGTGCATCGTGATGTTCCCGTTCGTCACATATATCTCCTTCATCAAAGGCAACAGCAGGTAAATCACTATGAGAAATTCTGCAGGAATTTGCTGGCCTATCTCCCTTAGTCTCAGTGGCATGCATTTTAGCTGCTGAGTATGTCAACCCACTTAGATTTGAGCCGCCTGTTATCACGTTTATTATCTTGGTGCATGTGGGTGGAGTTGCAGGCTTCGCGGAGCCTACCTTATCCTGCTGCTTGCCCCCACGTGGTAGTTAATAGGTGGCTCAGTTCTCCTTGCTCATACAGACACTTGATCTCCCTTCGCAGTGTGTAGCAGTCTTCAGTGTTATGCCCAATGTCACGATGGAACTCACACTTCTTCTTGCTATCTTTTCGCCATGCCTGTCCTTCTACTTGTGGCTTGGGCCACCTTACTCCATCTCCCATCTCTCTGAATGCTTTCAGTATTCCACTGATGCCCGTAGTGAATCCGTACTCTGCCAGAGTAGGGAGTTGCTGATTTTCTTCGATCCTGTTAACTCCCCTTCCATATGGCCTGTATCTTTCATCCCTCTTACTAGTAGATCGCTTTCTTCTTCTGATTTCTCTCCGGGGTGAGGTCTTTGGATACGCTTGGTGTATTAGGCGGTGGCTCGGCTAGGATGTCTTCCTCCAACTCGATTGCGGCACGCTTTTATGTACTGCGTTGTAAAAAGCTATGACAAGGCTGCATAGTTAGCTGCTTGTACAGGTCGGAGTCATGGTGGAGGCCTCTCCTGAAAGCTTTTACTGCTGTTGAAACATCACACTCCCGAACTGCCACCTTCTCGTTGTTGAATCTGGTGTTGTATTCCCCAATGGTTTCTCCTACTCCTTGGCCGATTCGGTACAAGTCTCCTGCATGTTTTTGTGGCTTCCAGCTGCTTGCAAATTGCAGGGTGAATGCATTTACCAATTCAGCAAATGTGGAGATCGACCTATTGGACAGGCTTACAAACTTTCGAAGTGCTGGCCCCGTCAATGTGGATCCAAACCCCTTGCACATACAAGCCTCCTTACTTGCCCTACAGCTGTCACTGTCATCATCTTCTACTTGTACTGGCTCATATGGTCAAAGGGATCTGTCGTGCCATCAAAGAGAGGCATGTTTGGATTTGTGAATCTCTTTAGCATGGCTGTAACGGATATGGCGTCCACAAATGGTGAGTCGGCATAACTGTCAGGTGTCGCCTTCTCAAGTGGAGGTGGTAATCCTGGGACCCTGCTTAGCATCTCCCTTAACTCCAAATATTGTTGGTTAGTTATGCTTCCTGAGTCTGGGGCTCGCCTGTTAGCTACCTGCTGATTCAGTGCGCTGCTTCCTGGTCCAAAATCTTGAAGGTTCTGATGTGTCGTGGCAGATAATGGGGTTGAAGTCACGAGTGTTCCCTGCTGCCAGTTCTCCTGCGGGCTGCCCGTGGACCCTATACTAGGTGTCTGATTGGTTGCTATGAGATTACCCACAGGAAGGCTACCTGGCCGTGCTTCCACATGGTTGGCTGGCTGCCAGCTATCTGGAGTGAGGTATCCCAACCCTCGCGGGGTTATCCTTTCTTCTGATGACACTGTTGTTAGATCCAGCCTTGTCACAAGCTCAGCTGGTATCTGTCGAAGCGGATTCCTGCTGCTTGATGCCCCCTGCGTTAGATCTACTAATGGAGCCCTACCTTCACCCTCTTTGCTTGCTGATGTGATAGACTGCTGCTTCAGAATGTCTATCTGCGCCCAAAGTTCCCTGTCTCTTTTCCTTGCTTCAGTTTCAGCTTTCATCTGGTCTTCTCGCATATTTTCCATGGCCCTTTGAAGGTTTTCTACGCCAGTGAGCAAGATTTGCGTTGGACTGGGTGGTGGGGTGAGGCTTGAGCTTGTTGTATTTTTGTCTGATCTGGCTCGGGCTGCGGCAGCAGGGGTTTTGGGAGGTAAAGAAGTTTTTGTCGTAGATGTAATTCTTGAGGTGTGCCCAGGAGCCTGAGTTGACACTGTTGATGTAGGGTTTTGAGCAGAGTTTGATGGCAATGATGGTTGACTGCTCCCTGACACAGCTTCTGATAGTTTCTTATCCATCGCGTATTTGCATTATCAACGATTGACGACCACAATGCCCCACGGTGGGCGCCAAACTGTTTAGGTGATTTTTACCGAGTTAGTTGTTTTAGGTCAATGTGGTCTTACTCGTTGGTTGCTTGGTTGATCGTTTGTACTTGATATTTAAATAAGGAAATTAAGCACGAAATATAAATTGACACGTAAGATTTGGTGACGCGGAAAACCCAATCTGGGAACAACCGCGGGAGGGACGGTACCCTGCCAAATATTGCACTAGCTTTGAATGAGAGGATGAATACAATTGAGATGGAATGTAAAGTTAGCTAGCACGAGATATTGTGCGTGTGAGATCTTGAATGTCCTTCTTTGATGGCTTCCTTGGCTATTTATAGGGTAAGAACCCTAGGTGTATCCTACCACGTTTATGGAAAGGAATATAACTTCCATAATAACTCTTTCCATAACACGCCATCTCCCTCCATTCTCCCTGATCTCCTTGACTTCTCCATGTCTTCTCCCTGAACTCTTTCCTAAACACGGACGTTCTTTCCAGTGGGCCTCGCCTTCCCTTGCACGCTTCCTGGCCCATCTGACCTTCCTTCACCCGCGGACTCCCCTTTCATGGTTCCTCCCTTCATGGCCCATTTCCTTAATTATTTACTAAGTGGGCTCTACCTATTATGTAAATTTTAGCCCAAACAACTTGTACACCAATAATTCCTCTTATTTAGCAATGAAAGGATAACAAAGCAACTATCAAATAGCATGTCTACAAATAGTGAAAACCATCAAATATAAGTTGCAGCAATCCATGGTAAGCAATATGGAATTTTTGGAATTGCTTTATTTTCTGAGGATACTAAAGAGTTACAAGGAAGAATAATTAGATTGTCTTCGATCATTCATGCGCTATCAATAGCATTACTTTTAGCTATGCAATGGGCGTTAGAACACAATTACGCGGAAGTTATCTTTCTCATTCTTTCTCAACAACTGGTTCAAGTTCTTAGGCCCTGTTCTTTTGATGAAACTAATCGATCGAATCGAATCGAACTTATAGGATCGAAATCAATCAAGTGAATCGAACTTATAGGATCGAATCGAATCGAACTTATAGAATCGAATCGAATCGAACTTATAGGATCGAATCGAACTTATAAGATCTCGAATCGAATCGAATCGAACTTATAGGATTTGAAGTGAACTTAAATTAAGTGAGGTATAAGATCGAATCGAACTTATAGGATCGAATCGAATCAATCGAACTTATAGGATCGAATCAACTTATAAGATCGAATCGAATCTGAACTTATAGGATTTGAACCGAATCGAACTTATAGGATCGAATCGAATCGAATCAACTTATAGGATCTGAACTAAACTTAAATTAAGTGACTTTAAGTCCAAAAGAACATGGTCTTAGTCCTAACACCAAAATTCTGGTACACATTTGCAATACTATAGATAAAATTAAAGGATATAGCTATAGGTTTAGTAACTGTTGTTATCAATTCAGTATATTGAAGTTACTATGTAAATGTACCGGGTAAGTTGAGTATCTTTTGTGATAAGCACAAATTGAAACACAAAATCTCTAGCTACAACGTTATTAAGGAACAAGAAAGCTAACGTTATTAAGGAACAAGAAAGGTAGCTAAAAGTATTGGTATAGCAATAGCCACCCCTCTAAAATGCCATGAAGTAGTAGATTTTGGCATTGTTAGGCAACGATTATATAATTAAAGTGGGACGAGTGAGCATGTCATGACATAAAGAAGTCTATATATTTGAGGTAGCCTAAGTGGGCTGCACTCATTTTACAAAGCATTTCTACCACCATTTTCCATCATAACCTTACTTGATTGTTACTGTATCTTTGAGATGACACCCATTTTAACTCAGGTGACTCTGTGGGCCGCACATACTACTCCCCACCACCTAGTTCATGTTACAACCACTTTTTCGTCTCCTCTATGAAGCGCTTCCTTTAAGATATTGAATATTATAAATGATAATTTGATAACTTATAATTAGTATGAAGCCATTTTTTAAATTTTATATTCGAGATAATTTCTCCAAAATTTACACCTAACTTTCTAATTTCCTTCACACGTAATAGTACAAAAATCCACCTTCGATAAGAAAAATAATTTGCCAATTTCAATTTTTAATTATAAAATATGATGTTTGCTAAATTTGTAGTTTGCTAAATTTGCCCCCAATCAATTTTACCTAATAATATATGTTTCAACCTCCAAAAACCCACCATCACAACCAGCACCAATATCATTGACCATCACCATCCAATGTCATCACCACAACCATCACCATCTAACACAATACCACCATCACCGCCCAATGCCACCACCTTCTAACGCCACCACCACCAACATCGCACAACACCACCAGATCTAACACCACCAAAACCGACCCACCACCCAATAACACCAACACTACCACAAGCACTGCATAACACCAACACACTACCACCACCATAAGCACCGCTCAACACATCCAGATATAGCGAGAAAAATAATTTGTGGAATTCAATTTTTAATCATAAAACATATTGTTTGCTAAATTTACCTCTAGTCAACTTTACCTAAAAATGTTTTAACCTCCAATACCCCACCATCACCCCCAACATCAACATCAACCATCTCCACTCGACACTAGCACCACCACCATCACCACCCAATGCCATCACCATCTAACAACACCATCATCACCTCCTTCTAAAACACAATAGTATTACTCCCTTCGTTCCGATCATTTGTTTACTTGTTCCATATTTTGGTGTCTCACTAATATGTTTACAGCTAGTCTTGCTATAGACGGATATATCCGTCTATAGCTAAAGATGGGTCAAATAGCTTGAAAGTGGTGACATTTTTTGCCCCCACCACCCCACTTGTTGTTTGTCCTATTAGGAATGTGGTATTGTATTTGACCCGTCTTTAGTTGTAGACGGATATGTGCTGTCTATAATGAGATTTTGTGATTTGTTTATTACCGTCCTATGTTGGAAATGTTCTTAAATGGCAATTTGATCATTAACATAGCACAATGTCCACTTGTCATTCAATGACAACCACCACAAATGGTCCTTTTTCCTCTCCTCGGTTTTTGTGCCAAAACAATCAAAACTAAAAGTAACAAATGACTGGGACAAGAGTAGGTTTTACACGTTACTAGTTGAGTTAATTAGATGAAGGCTATGTTCTTTTAGGCTGATTTTTTTTTTTTTTTTATGACAGCCACTTTTAGGCTGAATTGGACTAAATTAAACTTAACCAAATTGAACGGAGTTGAGATAAACTAAACTAAAATGATTTAAACTGAATGTAACTAAATTGAATAAAGTTGAACTTAGAATTGAACTTAACTAAATGTAGTTAAACTATAAAGCCAAGCTGAATAGAATTGTGCTGAATTGAAAGAAACTAAATTGATTGGAGCTAATTGAGCTAAAATTAAGTTAAAAAAAATACAGTAAGACTTAAGCAACTTATGTACAATTTGTTTATATCTCTATTTGACTTAGCAAGTCCTAAACACCCCCACACATTAGACCACATAATATATACTTGGCTAGCTAGGTAGGACCAATTTAAAATAAATTTGCTACTCTTATCTTAACAATTCGATTTAGCATTAAACATGGAAGGATCATTTACGACAAAATTCTCACGAATAACCCGCAGTTTTAAAGTTCAGACTTACCACAATAATCTAATGAGTCTCACGTAGTCTTGCTAATGAACTGAAATAACCTCAAACAATCCTATGAAAGAAAATTAATCTAAAGTTTCTAACCTCCCCGCAATTTTCCGAAGCACGCCTTATTTGATGCCAAACAAGATAGTATATTTAAAAACGGAACACTTGCGCTCAATTCATCTATAAACTTGTACATTTGCACCAAAACCGCACTCTTTTTAACTCATTATTCATCTATAAACTAAGCTGGTGACGCGTTATCATTAATATGACTAACCTTTTTTTCCCTTACAAGTACCTTTATTTTGCTTTGCTTTGCTTTATGTAGTGTGTATGTTTAGGTATGAAGTAGCCCCTCCCAAATGGCAACCGACTACTAGAAAGAAGAAAGAAAGAAAAAGAGGAATTACCCTCCAAGTAAGAAGTAGCCCCGGTATTTTAGGGCAGTGTCCTTTAATGGTACAACGTCAGTCGCTTCAGTTTCCAAAATTGTCCCCATCATTGAAAGTCTGTATTAATATGTGAGGGAATGGCAAAGCAAATTAAGGGTATTTTTTTATCTTTTTCTTTTTTAAATTTAAAGGAGTTGGATAAGATATGCATGCCCACTTAAACAATTGAGACTCATTTTAACTGGCTGCCAACCTCAATCATTGTTTACTATATTTTCAGAGATTGCTTGACGCAATTTCATAAGGGGAAATGACTTAAATCAACTTTTAATGTTCCCATATTATGTAGTCTACTTAAGTACATCACTCATCAATCTTGTTTCCATTTGTCTCTTAATCATCAAATTAGTGTACAACAATGCCTACTCTCTTTGCTGAGTGTTTCCACAAAGAGGAATACGACTGGTCAAAAAGTTTACTCAATTCTCATGAATAGGATATTGACCTCTAACATCATAGTTAAGAGATGCGATGAGAAACCACCATACAAAACCCACCTAGTTTGAAATTACTGCTCTTATTGGCATCGTCATTGGCATGATGAAGCAATTTGCCGCTTAGTGAAGCAATTTACTTGGAATGACAAAGACAAGCAGAGAGAAATAAGGGTGGTTTTTGCATAGAACGATCAATGATGTAATTTGCAAGCAATTTCGATAAAATATCTAGCACTAATCACGATTACATATATCAAATTCAGCTAAATATAGGTGCTTTAAAACATTGGTCCTAACTTAATTCGAGATATAAATACTTTCTATCATAAACATCATCATGCCGCCCTCGTCAACTAAATTATCCAGCATCTTAGATACCAGGAGGATATGGTTAGAGGTGATGGAACCCCTCTTCAAGAAGGATGGTGCTCATTCATATACGTATTTTACTTAATTATGGACGTACATGAGCATAATACCCCTTATGTTTTACTGAATTCATTTTAATACCATTCTACTCTCTTCTTCATTTATTTTTATCGTACTCTAACATAAAGCATCCAACCACCACCCGTTCGCCACCATCCGCTACCCTCACCGCCGGCTCCCTTGCGCCACCGGCCCACCGGCCATCAATCGAACTCACAGATCCGCTATCAATTCATCGTGACTCTTAATTTTTTCCAAAATTGAAAATGTGCGGTATCTATCATTTTTGCAGGAAATTCCTCATACTCATCCGACTCTGAGTCCTGGAATAAAAATAAAGAAATAATAAAAATTATTAAAATAAATACAAAATATTAGTAAAAAAAAATTGTACGTGAAACATGGAGAGTAACCAACATGTGCTAACTATTCAGAGTAACATGGGATTTCAGCGTAAGTAGCGATGGTGGTATGATGTTCATGCACAGCACAACAATTGTGAACTGAGTTGGTTTCGCGGTTGTATGCGAGTTTAATTACTTGATCGATACAAACCCTAATTTAATTAGTGTAAACAAACCCTAATATAGTTAATAAAATTAAGAAGTAGAATTATTACCTGATCGATACGAGAATTAGTATCCATAATTGTGTAATTTGACGGAATAATTTTATTGATTTGATTAATTTTATGAGGGAGAAAATTAGGGAGAGTTAGAGAGAGAAGTAAAGAGAATTAGGTAAAGGGCATACTATGGAAAAATAATGAAAAAAGTCCATGAAATAGTAAAACCCGTCCATGAATAAGCAACTACGCTTCAAGAATGGTCAAGAGATACTCGCGAAAAGATTGCAAATAAATTCCGGGATTTTAGTATGTTTTTTTTTTTTGGCAGCTGGGATCTTAGTATGTTGGAATTCAAGTTCTCACTTAAAGTAAAATTTAGAAAATTGAATCTAATTAATCCAGGCAGGGTTGTGAACTCCACGTAAAACATTACGGCATTACCCTAGTAATTCAAGGGCGCTCCTAGACCTGGCAAAAGGCCGGATGCAGGGTTTGACAGAAGTCGAGTTAGATCATTTCACGTTCGGTTCATTTTCAAGTATGTTATTATCAAGGTATTTATGTATAATGACAATTTGCAACAAAAAAACATTCAGATGTGGTCATAATGATCAAACTATTTGTATTACGGGTCAAGCGCAGGTCTTCGGTTTGAGTGTCGTCGAGTCGAGCATGGAATGGGTCATTTTAGCTATGTATGTCATTTGCGTGAAATAGATAATTTTTATGTGATTCTAAATTCAATTAGTCAGGTGGGTCATGGCCACATATATCTGATTGCCTGCCTTGTCATTTGTCGGGTAAAATTGATCCTACTAATTTGGAAAATAAGCCGTCCAAACTAACTTATACCTAAAATGACTCGAAAAAAACATCACAAATTCTCATTATAGACGGACACTATTGAAAAAACATACTCTAAGTAGACCATAGCTCAAATATGAACCAACATGGTATTCAATACATCTTAAATGACTTGACCCAAACTTACACGACCCGGACCCAGACCCAGACCCAGTTGTTTGTTCACTCCAACCTTACCATGTGTTAACAAGATAAAGTGACAACTTCTTAATGAGTCGTAATAAAAATCGTGCCAAGAGCTGACTAAATATCATTAATTCAAAACAAAAAGCACATTCGATTAATGAGTAATTAACTTAATCTTAAACAAGAACTAACCCTAACCACATAAAAATTAGTACCACATACTAAAATTACACAAATTCTCATTTAAGACTAACATTATTCGTCTTAAGCTTAAGACGAGTTAAATACATATCAAATCACATGGAAAGTTACTTAGGAAATGCCAAAAGTTTCGTCTTTATTATCACCATGTGGTACTTTTTGACTTGTTTTAAGATTTAAGACGGATACTCCGTCTTAAGCAATATATGAGCAAGGGCCCGCCTGTTGACAGTCATAAACAGTCAAAACTCAAAAAAGAATTACAGGGAGATCTGCAGAGCTTATCTTTTACAGAGGGAAATAGATTTGTTGTCGAGCCCCTTGTGCTTTTATAAAACGATCACTTGGTTTAGAGAAAGAGGGCGTGTGGCTTGGTGATACTTATAAGCCAAAAGCATAATCTCTATAAAGTTATAGGCTCTTATTACATTGCCTTGCTTTAACTGACCAGGGAACCTGAAGAAAGCTACTTGCCATATTTCATTCAGATCGATCGTTATCACTTCATTATTACTTGTTGAATCTCTTGGCCTCTACAACCACAATGTGATATCACCAACTTATTTGTAGCCGAATTACGACAAACCCATTACAGAGAGGCATGACCATACACGATAGTGACGAAAGATGAGCATGAACATGACCCAATAGTCAATTTGAGTTAAACCCGTTCTTAGCTAACCGTTCTGATTTTCTTCAAGTCTACAACTATTTATCCGAAAATTTCAAAACCAGGGATCCAGGTGAGTAAACAAACAGAAGGAAGCAAAGTCTAAAAAGTTAGGTATGTCATACGGAGTAAGAGTTTGCAGCAATGCATCAGTGAATCGGTATTCAGTACACTGAACACAAGGACATAGATACGCAAAAGCATTTATGACAAGCTGTATTCGACAACAGTGTTCAACATTTGGTACTTATGACATACTATATCCATGTGAGAAATGGATCTGAAAAAAAGGCAAAATAGATGGAAGGATGCAAGAAGACAGCAGAAGAAAGTTTAGTCCACATCTGTTTGATTATTTTGTTGACAATCTATTCCACTTAACCTGGGCCAACCTAAAGTAGAGAAAGACTTATCTCCATAGGATTCTACTTCAGGTAATATTTTTATAGTGGAGATTTTTTATATTTCGAAAAAGCATAACTGCAAGTCTCTTCACACCAGCTAATGAGCAAAGATTTTTGATCAAACTTCAATTCTGCTTTGCGGTTAGGGTAAATACTTAATTTGTCCATGTGGGCTTGTCGTATTGAAAACTCTCCTCAAATATCACATTTTGAATCAACTTGATCGTAGTTTAGGTGTACTTACAGATTCAGCTTAATAATCAAAAGCCTCACCTGAAATCTAATGCGCACTGTGTTGTACCACTAAATTTAGCTTTTGATTATGCACTTTCATGAACTCATTAATTTATCAGCATAGGACATTATCAGGAAATTCCGCTATTAGTCTCTGAGAAACGGAAGCAAAAATACGTTGGATACCACATCAAATTTACTCCAGAGACAACTAACTCAATGTGAATATTCTCGAGTGAGGATTGACACACCTTATATTCACCGGGTACTGTTTAGATGTCGAAGCCAATATGATTCAGCTTAGCCACCACCTTGAAATCACACTCCGCTTTTCAACATTGTACTGTACCTATCAATAAACAACCCATATACTGTAAGAGAACTCAAAAAATCATAATTCTTATTTCTAAGCAGGGTAACAGGGTCTCTGTTTTATATGACGCTGATACTTCAGACGTTCATTATGAGGCAATATTATGAATTGGAGTCTCTGGAGACATGAGGCTATAAATATTCAGTAACACATAATATAGTGGCACGCAGAGCAAACCTTACTTGGTATATACCATAATGTCATAGATAGTTCTATTTTTAGCATGAAAGATAGAATGATATTCTCTCTTAGACAGGAGTGGTGACAGTATCAGCAGAGGATGAGTTACTCAGGCAGATGCTTGAATAAAATACCCAATATAAAAACGACAGAGGGATTATACTATATGAAGATTTGCCAATATCTGGTGACCCATGACTCAGCAAGTCCTTAAAATATTCTGAGATTACAATAAGCTTTCCATCCTTAAGATTACTCCCCTTTCTATATTATGACATAAGACACTACTGTTCCTCACGTTTAGACAAAGAAGTGGGTAAAACTGGCTCTTGGACATGAATGGGCATAATTGGTCACCAAAACTCCACCTTCTCAGATTGGCTTCACGGCCCCATTCGGCCATTAGGGGTGTTTTCTTTCTTTATCCATTAGAAATTACATTATTTAACTCTTAATTAAGCAACCCGCTATCTCTTTCTTATGTAAGCACTTTACTTCTTTTCATATAATAATCATTAACTAACAATAATCCGGCAGCAGCCAATACCATTCAGCAACTGAACAGCCAAATACGTCACTGGGCGTGTGCTCATATAATCCATTTGAAGAATAATAAAGTAAAATTTTTAGTGGTAGTAAGTTCTAAAACAAACAAACAGGAATGAGATTTACACGTTGATAAGTGTAATCCACATGATTTTTCTTAAATTTAACTTTACTACTGTTACTCATGCCCACTACCATCTTTTCCATCCTATATAAGACCTAGTTGCCCACTCGCTTCCCCGCCTCATATTTTGCATTCGAGTTAAGACATACCCTCTTCTCTCTTAAACCTACCCTATTCATTATCATTTCTTTCACAAAGACCTCCTATTCCTGGATAACCAGTTCACTAATACTTACAAATTCAAACCATGCAGTCTAATGAAGTTGCAGGATATCAATATCTAGTTCCTTCAAACCAAAGTCAATACCCCTACTTTCCTGGCATGACTGAAACTAACACATTACCGCTTCAAATGAACAAGTATGGTAATCTGTTATATAACCTCAAAATTGGTCCCCAACCTCAAGAATTCACTCCGTACCCACCATGCTTTAGTAGCAACTCAACTTCTGATGAGGCTGATGAGCAACAGGTTAGTATCATCAACGAGAGGAAACAAAGAAGGATGATATCTAACAGGGAATCTGCTCGCAGATCTCGCATGCGCAAGCAGAGACACCTGGATGAACTATGGTCCCAGGTTGTCCTGCTAAGAAACGAGAACCACCAACTTATAGACAAGTTGAACCATGTTACTGAGTCCCATGATCGTGCCCTTCAAGAGAATATTCAGCTCAAAGAAGAAACATCTGAGCTACGACAGATGCTTGCTGACATGCAACTAAGTAGCCCTTACTCTACCCTCAGAGACTTTGAGGAGGTTGCTAATGCAGCATACCTAAGAGATGAATCATCAAATTAGCATAACTCAACACTCCAAAGGCTCAATTTCTGTTGTATAACTATCCTTTCCCCTTACTTTGTAATGCCGTTATGTCTTTCAACTGGGGGTGTGGGTTGGTCATTTAGTCAGTCTGCATCCTATTTAAGCTATTTTTTTCCTTTTGAGAAAAACACTTGCAGGCAAATAACGTTATCTTGAGTATTCCTGCCAGGCTCTCTCTGTCATTCATAAAATGTAATGGAGGTGCTTATGAAATCTCTAATTATTTCTTTTTTGCTTTGTTAAACAATACCTGAATTTTACCTTTTTCTCCCTCAGTTGAACAATACTTATCCGAATAGGTAAGGTGCCCTCTATTATAATATCACGCGCTATGCTTACCCTTCATCAGTACGATCATGAAACCACAAGCGCGAATATAGGAGAATAAAGAGAATAACAAATAATCGAAATGCGCCAGGGGCAAAGAAAAAAAATAAGTTATGAAGTGGGAAGTGGGTAGTGAGTAGTGACCAATAAGTGAATAAAGAATAACATGCAGAAAAACAACATATATGTCACTATGTATACGTAAGCGATGCTTGAACAAGAAATAGACATACAGTTTGGTGGGGTTTCTATTTCTCCATAATGCAAGAACTACTATAACAGGAAAAACATTTGAACAAAGTTCAGAAGAAAGATGATTAACGTCGATGCACATGTACTTGCAAAAGCTTGGAAAATCATTTACACCTTTTATGTTTTTATTTCTCTCTTTTATTGAGTTCAGTGGTTCACCACTTCATCCTCTCAATCAAGACAACGTAACAAAACATGCATACATCCAAAGACATTTCAACGTCCAAAACCGAAAGAATGGTAGAATCAAGATGAATCTTTATGCAACATGAGTACTGAAACCTTTTTTTTTTTTTTTGCTTTTGCATACTCTCCAAGTAAAATACACTCTTTCAAACTTTGATGTGTGACGTGTGTGTCATCATTTCTCATACATTCCAATTTGACTTACCAAGAGAACTATGTTTATATTACTAGTTTTAAGTAAAGAATATGCTAGTGTATGTGAGAACATATTGGTCATGGCATCTTTTAACCATCAAAGTCATATGGGGAAAAAAAGAATGGATTGGAGGGAGTATTCTACCAGCTCCAGGATGCTCAAGGACATAAGCATTAGGCCATCATTAGAGAAATGATTTCAAATAGGTCGTGCAATGGATCAGAGTACCAGCTCCATGATGTTTAAGGACATAAGCATTTAGGCCATAATTAGAGTAATGAAAGGTTGGTAATTTTACATCCCATAAACAGTACAGTAGCGGAATTTCTAAGAACATAGGAAGATCCACTTCAGGAATTCAGCGGATCAGCATCACATAGAACACTGTTTTTCTAATTCTCTTTTAGTTAATCCCAAAATTTGACTGGTTCCACCAGGTGAAGAGTTTTAAATATGGAATGTCAAACCACAAATGCTAGTAACGACATACTAAGAAAAATTCATAGGAAAAGTAGCATGTGAATCATAACTCTTATTTTACAGCTTCTGGAGACAACATAACTCACTACATCTTCAAAAATGTCATCAAGCAAAAGATGAACTTGTACATCTATGTTAATACAGAAATAACATATACTCCTAATGTTGAATCTAACCAAATTGCAGCTGATACAATCAAGAAAATCTAACCCTATTGCCACTTTGCCTATGCTACTCTCCAATTAATGCACTTTGAGCCCACGTAGACATGTAATTTCATCACTGGCAAATCAGAAACACTCTGTAACAAGTAAAATTGACCAATATTTATAACAATATACATGGGCTACTCGCTAAAGAAAGGTAGGGAGAATAAAAAAATAACTACCAACTTCAATATCCATAGCTATGGTAAAAACTAGGAAATTACAGCAAATCGGTATCATGAGTCATGAGATACGTATTCATCACCTGAAGTAGTTTAGGTTACACATCAGTAGACAGAGAAAAAGAAACAATCAAGCTAACAAACTACTACGAGTGGTTTGAGTCTACGGCAAAAGTCATCAGACTCACCACGCTTATACAATTCCCCCCACTTGAACTGTGACTGCTGAGCTGAGAGAAAAGAGAGTGCAGCAGTAGATGTGCTTAGCAACAGATTAGGACCGTAAAGTACATTTATACCCTTCAAATAAAATTTAAGCCATGCCTCTAATATCAAGCTAACCACTCTGAAAGGACATGGCAATACTCCCAGCTGAGTTGATAAACTTCTCAATTGGCAAAAGGTTATAAGATTACATGAAGCTAGATGCACCTAAACGATTAAGCGCTAGGCGCTAGACAAATAAACCCAACACAAGGAATGCAGTTTTCAAAATAACTTTTGTGAAGCAATAATCCATTTATAGATGTTTGAGGAGGGCTAACATGTAAAGAAGTAAGAGGTAGTGATATTAGGGCAAAATAACTAGATGAAAAAATACGAAAATTTGAAGGCAGTGGCCTGAGTAGCTGGCAGGCCATACGCCTACAACACCTTATGTGAAAGGTGCACCCAATTACTCAAGTACCCGAGGAGTTTTGGGTAGTGCTTGGGTAAACCTTTTGCCTATAGGCGCATCGAAGGCACACTACTGTTTAAATGAGAGACTGATGTTAGTTTCATTTCACCATTTGACTTATGAGCAACCTCGTCATTGTTTTTCTCGTCTTCCAAACATTCATGCCTTTTGAGGAGATGTACATGGTTAGGCGTTGCTTACTTATCTACCTAATTACATCAGTATGTGTATGGTTATAATTTTAATGAAGAGCAAATTGCCTATTCGTATCACGAATTTCAGTCAGTCGTATTACAATTCTGGTAACAGTAGGCAGGAAGATCGCGGTGAAAAAGAGTAGTTAGTTCACTAAGAAAAATCTACACTTTCTAGTTCTTTCAATACACTCTGCAACTGCAATTCTGCAACAATCAGGAGTTTCATTTTCAAAATCAAAAATTCACAACAAAACACTCGTCAATGAATCAAGTACTGAAAACAGAAATTGCAAGAGCTTAATATAGCAACAAAATCGGAAACAATTAATAATCAAGAAATTGAACCTAGCTCAAATCAATCGGAACATTGAAACTTAAAAGTGAATACATCATTACTGATCAATTACGAAAATGCAGCATGTTACCAAACTAGGTACGCATTATAATTGAACAAATACGGAAAAAAGAAATACTTGAGTGATTGAAGTACATAAAATGGAATTAAAATTAAAATTGATATGAAATTGTTTACCTGCTGGTGAACGGGAAGGCGGAGAGTGAGTTAGTAATCCAAAAACTGGCGAGCTCAAACGAAGAAGCGAATGAAATAGCATTCGACCTTGTTGTTCTGCAACTTTCGTATCAGTTAGTTTCTTTCTTGGCGCTGCCGCTACAAATTTGGGAAACTTGAGGACGAAAAAAATGACAAACGCCCCAGAAATGGGCTTAAATTGGCCACTTAACTGCTCTCTAAGGCCTACTAACTTAGCAAATCACGCCGTTGGCCCAAATACTTTATTTTTGGGTCAACCGGGGTCTATCATCGAATTGCTTCATTTTCATGGACAAACATCGAATCGCTTACCTCATGGTTAAGGGATTCGGTGGACAAAATTGTTAAACATCATCAACAAAATTGATACTCTAATACCAAAGTTTGTGATGCTCTTGTGCTAGACATCATTGACAAAATTGATGCTCTAATGCCAAGGGCAGTGATTCTCTAATACCAAGTGCTAAACATACTTTTGTGATGCTCTAGTACTAAGTGCTAAACATTGTCGGCAACATCGATTCTCATTTTCTTTTCAAATTTTTTTAATTTTATTATTTTTTACTTTCTCTTTTATTTTTCCTTTTTAATTAAAAATTAGTGTCGATCCCGCGCGAATGCGCGGTTTTTAGATATGAATATTAAAGAAAATATCAATTATACATATGTTATTTAACTCAATTTTAAATTTTAATCGTAAAATTTATTATTATTAATGTTTTGTATTAATCGGTGGAAAAGGAAAGTTTTAGTATATTCCAGTTGTAAAAATATTATAATGAAATCTCAATTAAAGATATGATATAATAAAAGCTCAATTACAAATAGATATAATGAAAGCCTAATTATAGCCAAATTCATTTAGGCGGGAAATTTGAGAGATCTCTTATTCTTTTAATATAAGGGAGATTAAATAAAACATTATTTCACCAATTTAAAAATTTGTAATTCATCTACCCAAATATTAAGTGTGTGTTTGGTTTTACTTTTCAAGGTGTTTTTGGACTTAAAACACTTTTTCGCCAAACATATCATAAATTTAAAAACTAATAGTAGATTCTCAAAAGCTCGAATATCATGTTTTTTCACATAAAAATAGAAGCATCAATTTGATGTTTCTGTTTCTTGAAAACTACTTTTGAAAAATTAAACTTAAAAAATAGAAACTCATTTTAACCAAACTAGGTCAAACATGCACTTAAATTGGAGACAATGGTGCATCTTGAAACAGATAACACGGGGTCCAAGACTTACAGACTAAATCTCGTAGAGAAATACATTCACTTAATCACCAAGGCACTAAGCCAAAGGGGGCCGAATGCTAATTTATTCAGTGACATATACCTAAAGTTAAATTGTTAGGCGGCTATGACCAAGTGCGGGCTGAGCGCGCGAACTGGGCCTCCAAATTTTTGGGCCTTGTGTTCGTATAAAGTATGAAAACATTAGTCATATATACATAATAATCTCTATGTATATTAACAAAAGTGTGATAGCACATTGGTGAATACATGTTTCAATTGCCCAAGCCACCCGAGTTCGAGCCTTGTCATAACCATTTTTATTTATTTTCTCAAATTTTGAGGGCCTCCGTTTTCGTTTTGCACGGGGCCTCCGAATTATTCGAGACGCCCACTAAGGTCTTCCACTGATTGGAGGTGGCCGCATATGGTAACTCGCTATGTACTTGACCCACAAATCAAAACCTTTTTTTTATCACGTTTTAGCTTCAATAATGAGCATGCACAACTCCTCAACGAACACATTTTGTTAACCGTATTTATGAATCTGGCTCACGCCAATCAAAAGAGGAGAAAATCCACTCACAAGTCCAACTTATGAAGTTGTGAGTAATATTGGCATTGGAAGGACCAACCATCGGCCCTTAAAAGGTTCTAGTAACGAGCCATTATCGAACAACGACTATTACTCACAAGTCCAACTTGTGAGGGGCGTTTGGTTCACACAAAAAAGGTATGAGATATGGGTTTGGAATGAGTCAAACCCATAGCAAGTGTTTGTTTCGCAAATTTGGGAGTTTCATACCCATACCTCAAACCCATGAGGTATGGGTTTCTCATACCCAAGGAGAGGGGTGGTTATAAGATTGATACCCATGGGTATCAAATTAAAAAGGGGTTGATTTATATCAACGACGTTTTAGTAAATATCGACGACGTTTTAAAAAAAAAAGACGATAACTGCCTTTCCACTTATCCAACACTTTCTCTCTCTAAAAAATTTCCTCTCAAATTCAACTAAAAATCAAGTAAATTAAAAAAAAACCAACAACAACAACAATTAACAACACGACGGACTCCGAATCACCGGTACTTAAACAACTTAATCGCTTCATTATTTGGTTAATTTTTTATTTTATTTTTTGCGCACCGGTAAATTTATTCGATAATTGATTTACGTCACGTATTAACTAGTAATAGCAAACATTGCGATTTTTCTGCGTAAATCTGAAATTTGTACCCCAAGGATGAACCATGGACCAAACTTTGAGATCTAACGTTCAGCCATGGACCAAACGTTGGAAACCAACGTTTGCCATGGTCGAAACGTGGGAAATCAACGTTGGCCATGATCCAAACGTTGGAATCCCATGTTTGGCCATGGAGAATTTTTATTTTTTTAAAAAAAAAAAAAATCACCATGGCCAAACGTGGGATTCCAACGTTTGGACCATGGCGAAATGACCAAACCCAACGTTTGTCCATGGGCAAACGGCCAAAACCATCGTTTCTTCATGGCCAAACGTCCAAAATTCACGTTTCATCATGGATGAAACAACCAATTCCCACGTTTCATCCATGGTGTCCCCTTCCCCATTTTTTTCGACTCAAAACAACAACATTATTCGACATATAATTGACCAACAACTATACAATTACAACTAATTAGCAAAAGATTGACAACAAAAACAACAATACAATTAAAATAATACAAACAACAATCTATCTTTCAAAACTAATTCAATAAAGTTTAATAAAACCTAAAATAATCAAAACAAATTCAATTAACTAGCCAAATCGAAGCATATAATCAATTAAAACTAACAAATAAAGTCATATAATCTATTAACAATAACAATAAACGATTTAATTTCAATTACAAAGCTAATTAAAAAAAAATGAACCAGATATGAACAGTAGCGATGGTGGCCGTAAACGGCAGTGGCGGTAAACGGCAGTGGCGGCGTGGTGGTAGGAGGTGATGGTGTTTGATGTTGGGAATATCTGGGGATTTTTGGACTTAGGGAGAAAAGAAGAGAGTTAGTGAGTTGTGAAGGACAAAATTGTCTCTCGGAATGAAAACGTCGTCGATATTTACGAATCGGGATTAAAATGAACAAAAATATGAAAAAAAAAAAAAAAAAAAAAATTATAGCATATTATAAATCCAACTTTTTATATACTTAATTGATTAAATAATCATTTTCATGATTTTATAATATTGAAAATTATTATTTACGATATTTTAATTTACGCATTTTAACCTTAATTAAGGTTCAAACCCATACCACTCAAAAATGAAACAAAACATAAGGTATAAGGAATCCTATTCATTAAAAGAACAACCACAGTGCTGAGTTGTCAGCACGTGGTTGTTCCGTTGACTTTTCAAAGCAATATTTATCTTCCCTACTTTTATGAACCACTAACTCTTCCTTATTTAATTACACAGTATGTAATGTGCAATGCACAATGGTCGATTAACTACAAATACAATACAATTAATTCAATGGTCGATGAATGTGAACTACAATTAATGTAATTACAGCAGCAGTGTAAAATTTTTAATTCAAATAATAAAAATTACAGTAGCGTGATTAAATATTAATACAAATTACAAATTCATAACCATTCACACTAAATACATAAATTCGAATTCCAATTTCAGCAAGTATCTTCCAAGACAATTCTCAACCGTATGATCCATAATTATAAATTTGAAAACAATTACTGTAAATACCATAATATAAATTTAATAAATTATAAATTAATAGATACTAGGCCTTAAATTTTAGTATGCAATATAATTTAAGTCTGAATAATATTCCATTAAATTCCGATAAACTCAATATAATATATAATAATAATAATAATAATAATAATAATAATAATAATAATAATAATAATAATAATAATAATAATAATAATAATAATATATTACATAATATATAATATAATAACTAGTTTTGTGGCTCGTGAATTTCACGAGATATTTTGTTTTTAGTGTGATATTTTTAGTGTTTCTAGTAATTGAGACTTTATAAAATATCAAATACCTCATAAATAATTCATGATAGATCGTGTACTAAAAATATGGGCATTGACATGTTAACATAAAGATCAAAGTAGATAAATTAAAGATGCTATTTTTTCAAAGGTAAAATGATGAAAAAAAAATCAACAAATACCAAAATAAAAAATACAGTTGAAAAAAAAAACTATTACTCATTCACGTTGATGTCGTCAATCTTACACTTAGTTTTTAATATATGGTTATTTAAGCAATCCTAATATTTTACTTCTCCATATAGTCTTATTTCTCCAATGAATCGTGTTGGAGTATTTGTCCTCCACAATAGTGCGAGATAATATTATTAAATCTTATTAAGGAATATGCATGGGATATTCATTGGCAATACTAGTCAGCTGATCAACGTATATCGGTAACGGTTGGCCAACTACGGTTTGACGTTACTGTCGTGAGACGGCGGTGTTCAGCTGATCTCTTTCGGTCACACCTAAAGGAACGAGCCCCAACACGAAAGCTAATTAATTGTATGAGATACAATTTAAATTAGTCCCTTGATAAAATGACTAAAAGATTAGTCGATTAGATTGATTTAGAGAGATATCGAGTTGTGAACTCGAGGTGAGGAAATTATTATTTAATTATGCAATAATTAAATAATAAATTATTTGAGACGGGAATTAATGATTAAGCAGTTAATTATTAAATTAGTACTAATTGACTAATGTGATTAGTATTGGTAAGTAAACTATATGTGTAGCGGTACACATATATTTACGGAGTGATTTAGACGAAATTAATTGGAAGCATTTAAACATGATACGATGTTTAAATAAAATTTACACGTATTTGTGCGACAAATATAAGAACCAAAATGGACCCGTAAATGGGATATTGGACCGTGTAAATGGAGTGTAGTGGATGATTATAGACATAATCATTTCACTTTACTTGTTGTGTCTTCCATAAGTCATCTTATGATCATTTGCATGTGAGATAAGATTGGACAAAAATAAAAACAAGTACACTCCCTCACTCCACCAACTCCCACCCGGTTTTCCTCCTCTTTATGGACCAACAATTGCTCTTTTTTTTTTACACACTACTTCATTTGTGTATTTGCATGTGAAAAGCTTGTTGGTCTTTCTCTCTAAAACCATAATTTACTAAGATGTTAGTAAACAAAATTATTACTTGTTATGAAATATTATTATATGGATGTCCATATCTTAGAATACTCTAGAATATATTGTCTTATGGAAACTTCTCCCATTGTATTGTATATATATACCCTTCATAATGGAATAAGAATACCGTTTTATCTCCCTTACTTTCTCTTGAGTTTCTCTCTCTAATTCTTCATACTCTATATTTCACAACACGTTATCAGCACGAGTCTTAACCGTCTGATCAAAAAGGATTTTAATGTTAATCTGTTCATCTATTAAGATCTAATAATCCGTGTGTTGAGGGGAATGAGAGTATGATGGTGTCGGCTTTGATGGGTGATATTCCGGGGACTTGGAATGGAGCTTTGATCGATAGCATGTTCTTTCTGTTCGAAGGGGAGAGAATCAAGAACATAAGGCTTAGCGAGAACATGGGCCATGACGTGTGGTTTTGGAGTGCGGAGAAAGATGGGATTTTCACTGTTCGGTCTGCTTATCGACTCTTGGCGGGTGGATCTGAGTTCTTGGAGGTGGGAGGGGCGTCTAGTTGGGAGAGGGAGAAGTGGCTATGGAGCAGGCTCTGGAAAATCCCGGTATGGCCTAGAGTGAAACTCTTCTTTTGGCAGCTGTGCAGCGAAGCATTGGCGACAAGAGCAAACATTGCCACTCGAGTTCGAGGTGAGTCTTCTTTCTGTTCTCTTTGTAATTCTTCCATTGAGTCTAGTATCCATCTGTTTAGGGATTGTGTGGTTGCTCAACGGGTGTGGGAGGGGATTGATCTTCTTAGTGGGGAAGAGGCGTGCGAAGGGAGCACTAGGGATTGGGTGGAAGCAAGGTGGAGGGACTTTGGCGCGCGGGAGTGTGGGTGGTTCATGGTAGGATGTTGGGCTTTGTGGGAACACCGAAACAATGTTGTTTTTAATGCTAAGGAGGTCGACCCTTTCGGTGTGGTGAAGAGGATACGGGACGTGATGGATGAGATTGAGGGTGGGGGCTTTGTGCGCAGCAGGTAGTGGGGTGATGGGATGGTGGAGGGCACAGCGGGGAAGCAGATGGGGTGGAGTGTGCCGAAGGATGGCTTCGTTAAAATCAACACGGATGCGGGAGTTCGAGAGGGGGAAGGCGTGTCTTTGGGTGTGGTATGTCGCGATGGAGGGGGGAAGGTGTTATGGGGTCTGTCGATCGTCAAGGAACAAACGTGGGAGGTTCATGTGGCGGAGGCGGTAGCGGTTTTGGAAGCGGTTCGAGAAGCAGGGAGGAGAGGGCATGCTAAAATCATCGTCGAAAGTGATTGTATCCAAGTTGTGAATGCTCTTCGGAAGCCGGTTGCTGGCAGAAGCATCTTTTCGCTAGTTTTAGACGACATTCTTGCTTTATGTAATTCTTTTACTGCTATTGTTTGGTCGTACATTAGGCGTAGTTGTAATGGGGTGGCGCATGCTTTAGCTCATCCTTTTCCTAGAGTGGTTGGTCGAGTCGTGTGGTCAGAGGCCTTGCCTTTGGTTGCGAACGAACTTGTTTTTGCTGATTTATCGTTAATGCAGTAGAACCTCAGGGGTTCATTTCAAAAAAAAAAAAAATAATCAGGAGGTTCATATCACATATTATTCTATTATTTAGCTTTATTCAGATCTGATAATCAGGAGGTTCATATCAGAACTTATTCAATTATTTACGCAATTCAGGTACGCTTTCGCAATTGTTATTTACTAGTAATATTAATTGATACGGAGTAGAAAGTTAAAGAATTATTGTGAGTTGGACTAAAATTGAAAAAAGGCTTCGTTTTAATGCATATTGTAGACTAAAACAAGGTCATCATATTATTACACGTATCATAAGTTGATGATGATAGGTTAGTTAAACTTGCAGAGTTGCAGGTGGTGGTCTTTCGTAATGTTGTCCATCGCAAAATTGTTTTTATACGCGTTTTCTAGGTTCTCAAACGAATTTGTGTTTTTCTTATGTGTATAATAATTTCGGTCACATGACTGTCTATTTTGTTTATCATATTTACGGATATACCTAATCATTCTAAATCGCTGTTAGTCATTATTTAATGAATAACAGACCCTAAACGACCAAACATACAATCTCAAAGACCGATTTAGTATCTCAAGTAAGCTATATTGTTATACACAATAAGTACGTTAATGTTTGACGTTTATATTCTATCCTTTAACATAAATTATGCAAAGTATCATTAGTACCTAATCTTGTCAACATGTATTTACCGACTCAACACTCTTTCCAAAATTCTTTGTCAGTACGTTAATGCGACACAAAGTGTATCGAGATTAAAATTAGCGGAACATGAATTTTTCTATATTGACTCCATTGTGTCATTGAACTTGGTGTTTATTTAACTTACTATGATGCAAAATTTACATTATTTTGTTATTCAATTTCATGCAAAGTCTATTTGCATTCGAAGGAAATCTACTTCTACAAATAAACAATTGTCTGGTTATTATTTTCAATAGTAGCATTGTAGTATTTCGACAATCAGATGGTACTGAATGTCATCTCACCATTACCACTTATTTAATAAAAAGTTGTTTATCTATGTTTTATGAGGTAATGTTTTACGGAGTATGTTGTAATCTCTTAAGATTTTTTTTTTCTATTCGATAAGGTGTACACACTTTGAACCTGAAACTGTATACATGTGGTAACAAGTTCAGAGGTATAATTTTTGGGCCCGAAGTTCCAAAGATTTATTTTATAAAGATGAGCAGATATGTCCACGTAATGACTTTGATCTGAAGTTCAAAGTTTTAAAAGGTGTATAATAATTTAACACTGTCTCATCAGTACAATATATTATATTGTATAAGTGTAAGTGGCCAGAAGTTCACTTGTAAATGCTAGTGGCCAGAAATCCACGTCTATGAGAATATAAACCGCTGTTGAGTTTAAAGCGGTCTTTATGAAAGGCAAATTCATTTGCGACATGATTCTTGTTCACCTGAAATTGAACAGTATAATGAGATATGAAATTTGATCCATTCTTTGAAGTGAATGTGACATCTCATAAAGACTATGTCTGTAACACAAATCAAGAATATGGCGTTATGATAAGCCTAACGTTGCGGCCTTAATTGAGCCTAATAATATGGCATTTGATGAGCCAAATAAAGAAGCCTTAATTGAGCTTAATGATGTGGCCTTATTGAGCCAAATTTGTTCATTGAAAGAAATGAAAATATCTCATGAAAATGAATATTTCATGAAAGGTCATATGAAAATACTCAAAGAGTAATATATTCCTTATTGGAATATTGACGAGTCTTGCCTACATATATGAGACACATATTGTGTCATATGTCACATCATTTATCCGATTGGATAAAGTATTACTAACCATAAGATTAGCGTGATGAATATAGTCAACAAAAATATGGCATGTGATAAGTGAAATTATTAAGATACATCCAATTTTGATTAAAGTTTGCCGTGTATTTTTGGTAAACTAAGAAAGTTGACATGAAATGATTCAGATGTGACAAAATAAAGCCATCCGGGTTCTTACTATACCCGTTTTGATAAACCTTTTTATCTTCAAGAAAAGATAAGTGCTGAAATTCTCTCGTGTAGAAATTTTATTAAACGCAAGACACTACACTACGATTGAGTATATATGATGTTGGAGATCTAAACTACTCGATATTGAATAAAGAACTTAAATGTTCGTGTATGGATTGATAGTATATTGTGTGACTTGTAGTCACATAATGATTTTTCTGAGTAGTTCCCGTGATTAAAAATCACATTCTGATTTTTATATAAAATCGTTGATCTCTTAAATCGGGCATTGTAAATCAGCACATTAAAAATCCAACTGCATTACACATTTATTCCAGAAATATTTTGTTTTTGTACAAAAATGCCCATATAAATTCTCATCGATGATATGAGAAATTGAGATCTAAGGTGGTTATGATAAATATTTAGACTATACATTGGTTATAGTTTTTACCACCTTAGGGGGAGAAAAGTGAGTTAAAGCTGGTAAAAACAAAATTGATCCCATACTGAACCAAAAGTTCAGAGAAGGTTATACGTTAAATTCATTGAGTAGAGGTTTTTGAATTTGCTATAACCATATGTTTTACCAGAATAACACAAGTATATACACTTGAAGTGTATTATAATAAAAGTCAATATGAATTGACGGTTCCAATGAATGTGAAATAGCAAGTTTAAACAGTTAGTATGACATATAATTGCTATATTTGAAGTGTCTCTGAAGTGACACGATATCTGAAGGATAATAGATGGCTTAAATGAATATAATGGTACCACATACATATTCAAATTCAGATATCATTAAACAGTACTGATATCATCAAGAAGTGATGAAATTATATCGATATATTTATGGAACCTACATACATTTATTTGCGCGCGATATTTTATGGACTTTATAATGGGGATCGTAAATTTAATTAAGTCTATTTTGGTTGTCGACATATAATCAATGATTATAAATGAGCTCATGGACTAGAAATCCAATTATTGACCTGAAGTCAATCCAAATTATGAATGGGAAGAAAACTGATCAGTTTGCATTTTGAGTCATCATCATGTGCATATAGAGAGTAAGTTCATCATTCCATCTTAGTTTTAATATATACATTATTATTGCATTGTTTTTAGAATATCTTATTTAGAACTTAGTTTCATATCATATGCATGCACATGTTTCATAATATAATTTGAATGGATAATGTTGGAAATGAGAAATATATTATGATCTACTCCTTTGAGGATAACTCCTTGTAGGAGCCTCTTATAAATGATCACCAATTGTTAATGGTTGATCAATTGAGTTACTGAAAACTCTTGATGAAATATATAAACCTCTACAATACGATTGAAAGATATCGTGATTAGTTCAAAATGGAACATCAAAACTCCTATAGAGTTTATTTGAAAAGTTATTGTCTCAACTTGATGTTTGAGCATATTGGAATTTAAATTTGAATGAGTTTTTGCTAAACATGTAAAATTAGTTTATGGTCCAGAAGTACCATAATGTTTAGAATAATGTAGTGAAAATCTACAATAAAAAATGTCAATCCATACATATACGGTTTATTTAGCACAGAAAATCGTTCAAAGGTATTAGATGAATTATTCAATAATGATCGGGATTGATTCTCTTGAATACAATGAATTCACGAAGGAAAGCTACACTCTTTTTCCCTTCGACTAGGTTTTTTTGTCTCAATGGGTTTTTCCTAGCAAGGTTTTAATGAGGTAGCACTATAAGCGCATTATTACGCTATAGTGATCATGTCATCGTGATTGTTAATATGACAATTGTTTTAGACATATAATGTTATGTCGTTTATTGAGGAGAAACTATATCATCATTGCGAAAGTATTAATTGAAATGAAGATCCAAGAGATAATGAAATGATTATATCCAGACTGAAATCTCAAAGAAATATGATATCGAAGCGGTCATGGATTTCTATTGAGTGAAGATTCAAGTTTATCAACCACAATGGGTACTACTTCAACGATCATCAAGAAGCAATGTCAAAGCATGGATCATTTTTAAGATACATCAAGTTATGTAATCATCAGGGGGAGTAAACACGTGCTGTACTCTTTTTCCTTATCTATGGTTTTGTCCCACTGGGTTTTCCACAGAAAGGTTTTAACGAGTCAGTTATTATTATGCGTGTTTGAAGATTATTGTACTCTTTTCCTTTCTAGCGTTTTCCCATGGGGTTTTTCTAGTAAGGTTTTTAACGAGACGTCTTCTTCAATAATGGACATCCAAGGGGGAGTGTTATGAAATATTATTATATGGATGTCCATATCTTAGAATACTCTAGAATATATTGTCTTATGGAAACTTCTCCCATTGTATTGTATATATATACCTTTCATAATGGAATAAGAATACAGTTTTGTCTCCTTTACTTTCTCTTGAGTTTCTCTCTCTAATTCTTCATACTCTATATTTCACAACATTACTAAGATTGTTAGTAATATTTACATATTATCAAGGGTAATCTTATTAATATCTAGTTAATATTAGTAAGGTTGTTGGGTAAGTTCTTGGGTGCTTAAGAAAGGAGATGTTCTATTTTGGACACTTGAAGATGGAGGATCTTGCCATTTATTTTAAGCTCAGGAACAACCAAGATGGGTGATCTTGGTTGTGCCCAAATACTACCATTTCTCAATGTAAGGAAAATTATTTTCCTCTTCTTTTATATTAATATGCTTTTATATTGCATGCATGTTACATAGATCACATAAACTCAAGTTATGAGATAATTTGACATTTAATTAGAGTGTCTAATTAGGATCTATGATCTTTCAAGTGGTATCAGAACTTAGGCTTGTAATTTGCATGTTGATTTTAAGCATATTAATAAATTATGAGATAATTTATAAAAACTCAAAAATTGTGTTAGAAGAGGTTTTAGCATGAAATTTTTGGGGCATGCACACCTACTGATCTCAAAAGATTTGTGGTAAAGTTTGGTGATTTATGAAGTTATTTTGCTATTTTTAATGATTTTTGGTAAAAAAAACCGAGTCAAAATGTCGTATTTTAGTTATAAATTGACTAAAAATAGTTAAAAGATGATTCGGGTCATGTAATTTTTATGGTGTTTCATTCATATTTTCTACTGATTGTATGCAAAAGTTTGAAGGTTGGTTTGAAATTTTTGCATGTTTATTGATTTTATGAGATAAAAGTCGATAAAAGTGAAATAAATTAATCATAATTTCGAAAAAATTGATTATGCCCTTGATAAATATATGTACATTTTAAAATGTTATTTAAAAGTTAAAAGTGAAATTTAAAATGTGATTTCACCTTGCTTTGATGTTTATTTGTTTTAGTGGTTAAAAACCGATAAATATCGATCTTTTTCTTCATAAATTGTATCCGGATTTTTGTTGCAATTTTTATGACATTTTAGTGTTATTGGGAGTGTTCTAGAATACTCAAAATTTTTGTTTTAATTTTTTGGGTAATTTTTCAATTATTTTGGATTTTTACTTAAAAATTATGATTTTACCGATTAAATTAACAAAATATCACCAAATCAAACTAATTATTCATCATAAAATTAGTGAGGACTAATTTTGAGGTCCAAAATAGTTTGGACAATTAGTTTGGATTTAAATGAGATTTAAGAGTTGATTATTGATTTTTACAAGTTAAAAATCGATTAAATCCACAAAACCGAGATGGATACCAACGATTGATAGATAAGGCGATTTTGGCATCATTTTACAGTAATTTTAAGCATATTTATTTAAGTTGAATGAATTATTGTCATTTATTTAAAATATTTATCTTGTTGTACCTAGTATGGCATAGTTTATTTTAATCGTTATTACCCGAAATGAAGGGGAATAGCGATTTGTTTGTAAATTAAATACGATCTCGTATCGTCGGTTTGTAATTAATTAATAGTTTTATTTATTTTTTAGTTAATGTATAATAGGAATAGCTATGTAATTCAATTGTAATAGTTATTCTTACCGGCATTTCCAAAAGACGGATTTACATCGAGACAGAGTCTATTTTTGGAAAGGTGTTCCAAATCCCACAAGAAGGAGCCAATTTTGGAAGATGTTCCCATGAAGAGGCAAGGGACCAAGGAGTTGGTTTCCGATATGTAATAAACTAGTTTTTATTTACTAGGAGGCCATACTAGGATTTTTTTACATATGCTTGCTTGTTTTTATTTTCGCGGTTGTCAATTCACGTCATTTACATTCACCGACTTAGTTCACTTATAGGGAGTTTATGACTAATGACAAGATCTCTCACATAACTAAAATTGAGATTAGCCTTACCAATTAGTAACACCTATGAATCCATTGTTCATTAGAGCCACGCTCGCCCAAGCGGGGTGTTCTCTTTTTACCTCGGGTAAGTAGGGTGGTAAACGGTTATCACGCGCCAAAGTTGGTTGGACTCAAAGGGGTATAAGACGGTCTTGTATTCCGGGGCTAGTAGATGGGTTTGTTGAAACCCGTCGACCAAGAGTTCTCATGGTAGAATTAGTCAAGCGTTGACTTACCGAATTTACACAATTATGGGATGTTTCGCCCAAGCGATGCTCATTTTTGTTTAATATTTGGGTCTTGGAATCATTTATATAATTTAGTGGGAGATCATTATATAAATGTTAAAACTTGTTAAAGATGTTTCACAAGTAAAATTAAAACATTGAATGTTAATTTTTCCTACTTTTCGTTCTTTTTCATTAATGTATTTACTATGACATCGCGCACTTCATCCTCCTTTCATCCTCTATTTATTATTATACTCGTTTCGTTCTTTCATAGGAAGCGGTTTCTTTGAAGGAATTCGGTAGCAATGATTGGTAACATAATTTACTAATTCACCTACATAAGCTTACAACAATTATTGCGATTATTATACAACTTAACATCCATACATATTTAAAAAGGGGTTTTCATGTTGCAAACTCTTATTACAAGTTTAAAAGGGAGTCACATTTTATCAAGAGAGTCTTGATTTTGGAAGTGACACCTCCGTCATGAAGATGACATATTAGTTTTAATTACTCAAGAGTAATTCAAAATTTTGCGAAAAGAGTTTTCGAAAACACAAAGAATACTCCAATATGATACCGTCAAATGGCTCAATTCGAGAAAGGTCAAATCGATTGTTTATGCGCTAAAGAGTTTAGGCATATGATGACAATTGAACGGTTAGGTAGTCCAATTTCGCAAGAAGTTGAGATTTGCCACATGTTGCACTCACTTTATAGTAATTCACTCTTACTAAGTGTATAAAATATCACAAATGACTTGAAGAGAGGTCTTCATAAGATTTATTTTTGCTTGTTGAAGCAAAGAGGAATGTGAAAGTGAGTGGGAGTTAAGAAGAAGTAACCCTAGATGTATGCGATAGGACAAAGTTGAAGGAGACATCTACTCAAAGGATAGGGTAGTTCCACTATCTTTGTATGAGATACCAAGGATGGATCATTTCTTTGTAAAGAAGTTTACATGAATTGATAAAACATAAGACGTCTAGCATAGGACATTTTTGTATCGAAATGGTGCTAGAGTAGCAATGATTTCGATAGGGACAAATGTACCTAAATTTGGTTTTAAAAGAATGTAATCATCTATGTTTATACATAGAAGGCATCACTCATGTGATTTAAAACAAAAGGTTGTACCTACTCCTATGATAACTTGGTGGTTGGTTTAGACCACTCAAGTTAGAGGAATTTTACATTCTTCACGAAAACTAAATATTATACTATCTTGTAGATTTTAAAGTCTCTAATTCAGTGAACCCAAATTGATCAAAACTCAAGTAAATTCGTTTAAACGAATAAACGATAAGCACATCGAACAACCATTTGATTGAGAATCTTATGGTGTGTGTGCATAAATTATGTTTTCTTTTGCAGAAAAGAAACACAATAGTGAGGTGATTGACCATATACATACGGATGTGTAAGGCCGATAGTTGGTTATAGATATACTTCGTTAATTTTACCGTAATGTTAAGTAGATATGAAAACCTCGTATCTATTTAATAAGACATAAAAGTGATTTTTGAAACGTGTTATATTTTCAAAATGAAGTAGTAAACCAAAAGCACGACAAGATCATAATGTTGATCGAAAATTTCAAAGTAATGACTTTGAAGATCAAATGGGTAATATCAAGTAATGACCTTGATAATCACTAAGAAGATTGTGAACCATAGAATATGGTATAGTCAAGAAGATAAACCAAACTTTATGAGATATAGTTTGAGGTTTTTCGCAATTTTGTAAGCAATTTTCTCACTAAAAGTTTAAAACCCGACTATAATAGCCTTAATGACTCCATATGAGATATGGGTAGGGAGGGTCCCTAACTTGTCATTATTATACATTTGGGACCATAAATGTTTATGTTCGAAAACCAATTTATGTATTTGTGAGGGTTAACCAAAATTGAACCACTTGGTTTTTACTCCTCCAAAACGAGAACAAAGTGTTTGTGGCTCGTAATGTTGTCTTTCTAGAAAGATTTTCATTTTATGGAAGACAGAGTGGGAGAAATTTTGAACTTACGGAAGTCCAAGACCCACAAACTGAGTACAATGCAAGAAGACGTTCTTTATTGAGGCTCAGTGGTGAGTACAATGCAAGAAGACGTTGTTTATTGTGGCTCAGTGGTAATAAGGAGATAACTTTGCGATAATATTGCGTTACTTTTCAAACGTAACGAATCTTAAACCCTTATCAAAGGCTTTTCTATAGCATGAACTCTATGTGATAGCGTGTCACCATGCAATTTGAATTGGTCTCCTTACACAAGATATGATAAGGAAGAAAACACGAGATGTTTTCGAGACTTGATTTAAGGTGAATAATTTGGTAGGTTACCTTGATCTTGTCATAAAGGTTACATAAGATGTTTAAAATTTGGGTTGGTTATAGAGAGTTTGTGACAACCCAAATGCCTTTATTAATTCGTATGTTCTTAGCAATATAGCCTCTCATGAGGATGAGATTCGGCAAAAGAATAACGAAACTTTCTCCGTCGGAGAAGTTTTGTTGATCTTGTCAATGCTAAGAAGCCTGGCATGCTTGAAAGATCCCTTTTGTGATCTATATACGTCATAGAGTTGGAACTTTGGGTTCAATCATGTAGTTTATCAAAATGGTATTACTCGAGTGTCGAGGTACTATGTGATACATGGAGTTTAGTGGGAGCTAAAGTGAGTTTCTTAGTCTAAATATGTGCTTGACATATTAGTGACTAGAAATGTAGCTAAGGTGATATTTCTTAGTCTAAATATGTGTTTGACATATTAGTGACTTGAAATATTCTCGGGTGAATATTTGAGATTAGCATGGCGCATCATAAATATCCGGATCTAATGAGATAAATCTCCATGGATATTAGCATTATAGTCAAGAGACTTATGTGATAAGATTCTTGACTCGTTCAAGTTGTTGAACAATAAATATGATCTCTTGTCCTTCCGCTGCAGGATCTATTAGATATGCTAAAAGCTTCTCTCGTCGGGACTTATCATGTTGAGAATATGAGAAGTCATTACCAATCATTTTCTAGTGAGTGTCACTAGATGATTATCAAGAGCATCCTTGAGTACTTGAGAAGCACTGAGGATTTACTCTTGACTGGAGGAATTAATGAATTTCGTGTAAAAGGGTTACACGATTACATTCCTATTCTTATAAGATGTTATGAGCCTCGTTAAGGAATGGTTAGCATATAAGAGTGCTATGTGCATAAAGAATAATATGTATAAGAAGTTATACATATATGTATAAGAAGTCATACATGTATAAAGCAGATATGTATGAGGAGTCATAAATAAAAGATGTCATATGAAGGATGTGTATGTATAAGTGTTATACGTACAAATCATGAACGAAAGCTAATTGCATTACAGCATCCGATGTTGTAAAAGAGATAATTGATATCCAGATTTTAATGGAACTAGAGTAGTTCTGTTAGCCGAATATCGTCCCCCGAGAGACTGTGAAAACAGTGGGAGTGTTTGACTGGCTTTAGAACCAGAGTCTAAAACTTGTTTAAATATGTACTTAGAAAGGCTCTATGTGATGAAAATATTGCATAGAACAAAGGAAAATAGCAATGGAAATTAGAGTGATGCAACTGTTGCTAATCCTCTAACCAAAGCCGTAGGCATAAGGTAGACATGATGGTTATGTCATCTCAATGTGATTGAAGAGTATACCTTAATTGCTAAAGATCGTTATGTAAATATTGTATAGCGTATTAATATTTACGTAAGTCATGTTCGCATTCATTGTATGAGTCTCTTTAAGAACTCAATTATTCAGTTTGACTGAAAACAAGAATACCTTGTTTATCCGAATTGGTTGTGGAGACAATGTTGAACCCCAATTCAAGTGAATAGGATGAACATTGTATTAGCCCCTAGTCACTTAAAAGAGGTGACGTCTTGGAGTGACTAGATTGTAAGACGATTGATGGTAGGTTCAACACCATAAGGTCATAAGGATGACTAGTCATTTACATAGGCAGACTGTGGGACACTTTGCCGGGCAGTGACATTTATAGAGTCCCTTAGATCTATTACAGATGCCTGGTCGTGGTAGGGACTTCTATGATATTCCTATGAGTCGATTCTTTAAACTGGAGACTATTATCTGAGTATGTACAGTTTTCGAGTGACTTTGGTTTTTGTCCTAGGTCATGCCGTGAAAGGGGGCCAAAGGACATCTACTGGGTCATGGTGATCTGTATTGTGCAATAGGATAGATAGGGCAGACAGGAATTGTCCACCCACGTTGGGTTTAAACATCTCAAGGCCACTCGAAAAGTTATGACTACAAATGCGTGGCGACGCTCGGAAGTAATCTGTGAGAGATTTTTCCGGTCATGTAGTCACACTCCCGATCGAGAAAACCACTCACGATATGTTCATGTGCAAGTGCGACCTGAAAGACGCCTTGCATTGAGTGGGAGATTGTTGTTAAAACGGATAAGAGAATCGGTAACACACCCTTGTAGAGTACAAGCAGGATATTGTTGGGATAAGGACTTATCCACAATTGTGTGTTATAATCATCGCACAACTTGTCTCGGACAAGTGGGAGATTGTTGGAGTATTTGTCCTCCACAATAGTGCGAGATAATATTATTAAATCTCATTAAGGAATATGCATGGGATATAGGGCTGTTCACCGGTCCAGAACCGGACCGGACCGGACCGGACCACTTCGACCCGAAGACCGGAACTCTATAAAAGTGAGAACCGAAGACCGGACCTGCTATTAATGGACCAGACCCGGACCGACCTTGTATAACCGGTCCTGGACCGGAACCGAACCGGATGGACCGGATGTGTAAATGGCGTTGTTTTCACTTTTCCCTATGATATAGGCTTGTATTCCTGTACCTTGTAAACTTAATGGCCACTGTCCATGTAGCTTTCTTAATTAAGCTCCAAGACTTTGAAAAAAAGTAGTGCTTGTGTGCTTATCAAATTACATAAATTTAAGATGTAAATAACAATTCAAAATATAAAAACAATGATAATCCAAGTATCCAACTAAATTTCAAAAGTTATTGAATGTCGATTATCCAGTTCCTCAATTCTTCGGTCTAGTACTCTAGTTCCTCAATTCTTCAGTCTAGTACTCTAGTTCCTCAATTCTTCAAAGAATAACAATATCCGGGTGATCTTCATCAACTATTGTTGTATTCTCCAAATCTACACAATTTAAATATATGAAAATAATAAGTCTACCTTTTATCAATACTTAGAGAATTAGGAAATATGAAACAAAGATTGGGATTAAAACCTTTTTCAAGTCGTTCCAGATCTTGTAACTTCTCCTCTATATCAAGTCCGCTCTCTTTTCTTGGGAGAATCCAGTCTTGTGTACATATGAGTGCTTCTACAATCTTAAAATAACATAACGATGTATCATATTTATGAATAAATTTAATATCATCACTAAGAATAGTAGAAAACAGTAAATAAAATACTAAGTAAAGAAATTACCTTAGGTGTCAAAGAGCTCCTAAATGCACTAAGATGTCGGCGGCCAGCACTAAATGTAGATTCCGAAGCTACTGTAGATATAGGTACGGCTAAAACATCTCGAGCCAACCGTGCTAAAATAGGATATCGATGACCATTTAATTTCCACCATGTCAAGACGTGACAATTTAACTCATGCTCACCTAATACCTCATTTAAATATCTATCAAACTCGGATTTTGCATACCCTCCATCAGACCGCGTCCTTCGAACTTGATTTTCTATGGCTTTCTTGAAGTCTAATGATTCATCTTCTCCAAACACAGAATCCTCTACATGTGTAGAGTGATCAGTTTGAGAAGACTCAGAAGCATACAACCTCATGTACTCTTCAAATAAGGCACTCGCTTTACGATACACTTGGTTAGTGAGTTCTTCATCTTCAGGTGAACCATAAACACGATTAAACATAAATTTCAAACCTACTAACTTAACTTTCGGATCAAGAATAGCCCCCATATATATTAAAACATTCATCTTCTCAAAATCCCCCCAATACTTATCAAACTTTTCTTTCATAGCAACAGCCATAAGTTTAATGTTCTCATCTTTGCTTTTGTTCCACTTATTCAATTGAGCAAGTGCGCGAGCAATGTAAAAGACACTTGAATCACTAGTCACGTACAAAGAACCAGAAACTTTATCAGTCAAGAGCTTAAACTCCCTCAAGAATAGTACCAAAGTATCAGCAACAGTCCAATCAGAATCTGTTGGTGCACCAGAATGCCCAATTTGACTTTCAATGGGGTTTCCAAATTCATCCTCATCATCTAATTCAGGTTCAAGTTCATCACGCACAGGATTAATTGGAACGTTTACTTCACCAAAAACTTCTTTGTAATTCAAAGCAGTTTCCAACATAGTGAAGGTAGAGTTCCATCTTGTTCGTACATCAAGAGAGAGTTGCAACTCACATTTTGTATACTTACTAGCAACGTCTTTAAAAAATTGCACTCTAGCAGGAGAACTATTAACAAATTTCACAGCATATCTAACTTTACTAATAGACTTCTTGTTCTGCTTTAATCCGTCCCACACAATAAGGTTAATAATATGTGCCATGCATCTAACATGCATATAATTTCCTTTAGAAAACTACATTATGCTTCTTTTGATAAAGTTTCTTCAATTCACTACACGCAACATCATTCGAACTTGCATTATCAACTGTGACGGTGAAAACTTTATCTTCCAAGCCCCAAGATTTAAAGCAGCTATCAAGACTTGCAGCAATATCTTTACCCTTATGACTATGAATTTGACAAAAAGCAATAATTTTCTTATGTAGCTTCCAATCATTTTCAATAAAATGGGCTGTTAAGCACATATAGTTGATTTTCTGAATACTGGTCCATGTATCAGTTGTGAAAGATACCCTCTGAGATGAAACCTTAAACAGCTCTTTGAGTTTATTTTTTTCAGACAAATAGAGCTTACTACAATCTCGAGCAATAGTCATACGGGATGGAATTTTAAAACTAGGACAAGTGACAAACATAAGTCTCTGAAAACCAGGTTTTTCGACAAAACGAAAGGGTAGTTCATCAATGACTATCATATAAACTATAGCCTCTCTAACCTCATTAACATTCAAAGTCCAAGCCTTCAATTTCCCTTCTCCGCCATGAGCTCCCTTATCAAAAACTAACTCAGTTTGCTTAGTTTTAGAGTTGTTTACAGGAGCATTAGGATTAGCAGGACAAGAAAGCCAATGATTTTTTATATTTTTTGAGCCATTCTTATTTCCATCAGATGCAAAATTTTTATTTTCACAATAAAGGCATTCTGACCTGCGCATACCGTTCTCAATATACTCCCTGAAATGAACCCAATATCCAGCTCGTCTTTTGACAGTGATATACTCTCGTCCGGGAACTAAAGGCAGGGGAGGTAGCAAAGGCGTTACCGGTTTGTTAGCATTAACATTCTCCATCTCCTCCACATTATTATCAGCTATTGCCGGCCCTTCTGATTCGGAAAGTCGCCTCTTTTTGGATGATGAGGTCGTCATCTAATGATGAAAGAAAATAAACTATTATGAGTTGCAATAGTACCAACAAACCAGTTAAGATACCAATCATGCTATCTCTATGAAATATAAATGAAATAGATCATGCTATCATCAGTGATCAGTTATTATATATGAACTATAATAGACGAACAAAAATACGACGAAATAAAACATATAAAAAGCTAAGAAAGTACCTGGTTATCTAAGGAAGAAGGGACTCTGAGTTTGTACTCTCTTACTCTTGTATTTCAGTTTGCATGCAATAGATTTCAGAAAATTTTGAATTGGGGTAGAGATTGATCGATTAATCCTTAATTCTTGAAGGTTAAAGCAAAGTAGCAAGTTAACAACGAGGAAGAGCCGAAGAGGTATATGCATCTAAATAGACAAAGACGACCGGATACTCTACACAGCTAAATGAATGAGGGATTTATGGAATTGAAAAGATGGAAAGAATTAAAGATTTGAGAGAATTTAGGTTAAAATCTCTTAATTATGGATTGAAAATAATGAATAATCCTATTTCCAAAAAACTAGCCTAATAAATTTGGCAACTTGAAGAGTCACAAACACAAAGAGTCGTTGACTCGTTGTATACTAAAATTCTAGAATATTCCCTTTCATTGTTTCAGAATTGCAAAAACATGACACCTCCCTATTCCAGTCTTCCGGTCTTTGGCCGGGTTTCTCCGGGTTTAGACCGGTTTGGACCGGAGACCGGTTCAATGAATTTTAAGCACCCGGAGACCGGACCGGAGGGTTAACGGTCCGGTCCGGTCCGGTCCGGTTATCCGGTTCAGACCACTTTTTGTGCAGCCCTAATGGGATATTCATTGGCAATACTAGTCAGCTGATCAACGTATATCGGTAACGGTTGGTCAACTAGGGTTTGACGTTACTGTCGTGAGACTGCGGTGTTCAGCTGATCCCTTTCGGTCACACCTAAAGGAACGAGCCCCAACACGAAAGCTAATTAATTGTATGAGATACAATTTAAATTAGTCCCTTGATAAAATGACTAAAAGATTAGTCGATTAGATTGATTTAGAGAGATATCGAGTTGTGAACTCGAGGTGAGGAAATTATTATTTAATTATGCAATAATTAAATAATAAATTATTTGAGACGGGAATTAATGATTAAGCAGTTAATTATTAAATTAGTATTAATTGACTAATGTGATTAGTATTGGTAAGTAAACTATATATGTAGCGGTACACATATATTTACGGAGTGATTTAGACGAAATTAATTGGAAGCATTTAAACATGATACGATGTTTAAATAAAATTTACACGTATTTGTGCGACAAATATAAGAACCAAAATGGACCCGTAAATGGGATATTGGACCGTGTAAATAGAGTGTAGTGGATGATTATAGACATAATCATTTCACTTTACTTGTTGTTTCTTCCATAAGTCATCTTATGATCATTTGCATGTGAGATAAGATTGGACAAAAATAAAAACAAGTACACTCCCTCACTCCACCAACTCCCACCCGGTTTTCCTCCTCTTTATGGACCAACAATTGCTCATTTTTTTACACACTACTTCATTTTGTGTATTTGCATGTGAAAAGCTTGTTGGTCTTTCTCTCTAAAACCATAATTTACTAAGATGTTAGTAAACAAAATTATTACTAAGATTGTTAGTAATATTTACATATTATCAAGGGTAATCTTATTAATATCTAGTTAATATTAGTAAGGTTGTTGGGTAAGTTCTTGGGTGCTTAAGAAAGGAGGTGTTCTATTTTGGACACTTGAAGATGGAGGATCTTGCCATTTATTTTAAGCTCAAGAACAACCAAGATGAGTGATCTTGGTTGTGCCCAAATACTACCATTTCTCAATGTAAGGAAAATTATTTTCCTCTTCTTTTATATTAATATGCTTTTATATTGCATACATGTTACATAGATCACATAAACTCAAGTTATGAGATAATTTGACATTTAATTAGAGTATCTAATTAGAATCTATGATCTTTCAAATCGTCCCTATAAAAAAGTAACTCAGTAATCAGCGCGAATTAACCAACAAAACAGTGGAATTTGTATCGTTATTAACTTAAACTTCCTCTTAAATAGAGAAAGAAAGAGAGAATATGAATGAAGTCTTGGAGATGTAAGTATGTTAACCTTTGAATAGGTCAACACCACAAATCTTTTTTTTTTTGAGAAGAACACCACAAATCTTGGTAGACCCTAAATGAGAACAAAACAAATACATACGATGAAGTTGAAACATTTGATCAAAACTTCATACTAATGGAACTTGCACTAAAAAGAAATAAATTAGTTAATAATCTAAAACCTTAATACATTTATCTTAATTGGAATAGAATCATAGGAAGATTAGTGACACATTTAGTTCTACGAACAATAGGGATGAGAAAATTTTGGTTTATAAATTTTGTCTTCCAACAAAAATATATAAACAATTGAGGATGCATTTATGACTTTTGAGCATCATTTTTTCATTATTATCAAATTTTATATAAGTATAAATATGAATCAAGGTTCATGACTTTTGAGTTTTGAGCATCATTTTTTCATTATTATGAAATTTAATATAAACATAAATAAGGAGTAAGGAGAAATGGAATGTATAAGATTTGCTTGATTACTAATAATTATAATTTTTTTTTTTTTACAAAATCTACTTTATAGAAGAGTGGTTTAAGATATTACGTATGTGATTAAATATGACATATAGATCATGGTAGATAGTTTGACTTGCCTTTTAATTAGATTTATATATTATATATTTTTTATTTAGATTATAGAGTTATAGATTTTTCTCAGTATTATGAAGTCTAATATAGACATAAATATGGTGTAAGGAGAAATGGAATGTATAAGGTTTGCTTTATTATTATTATAATAATATTTTTTACACAATCTACTTTGCATGAGAATGGTTTAGAAATTATCTTCCGAAATTAAAATATGACATGCAGAATAATAATGGTAGATAGTATCGCTTGCTTTTTAATTATCTTATGAAATTAAAGTTAAATAAATAGGTAGATTAATAACCAATTTTATGAGAGGAAAATAAAGAGTTTATATTAGTTTTTTAGTGATTGCAACTACTAGTTTTATTTTTTATTTTTTTGGTACTTATAAGCATGTGACAATTTTAGAGATAATTAACTTTTTAATACATAGTTTTGCCTTTTTATAATATTGTATAAAAATAAATAATTAAGTAATTAATATAGATGAATTAGTATTAACCTCTATAAAAATGCCATGTGAATTAAAATTAAATGTTTTAAGTAGCCTTTTAATTATATTGTATAAATAGATTTTACCTCAGTTACGTGCCTTTTGTATTTCTTCCCTCTTCAGATTACCCACGTGATGCTTTGTCTTATCTGCATTCACATACATTTTATGATGCTTTAAAATTCATATAAAAAATATATTGACCAAAAGGTAAAACATCAACATGGCAAAAACTTCACAAACGAATCAATATTGTCACATGTAAATCATTGAAATTAAACCAAATGGAAAACACGAATTTAAATATAAATCAAAGGTTTTATAAAACCAATAACATAACAAATTAAAGTATACTTTATTGGACATAACAACAACAATACTCAATAATAATACTCAATATACTCTCTATTAATCAAATAAATAAATTAAACCATAAAATATAATCCACAACTTAGAAACTTATGGGCAAATGAGCAATAGATTTTAAATAAATATTGTGAATAGAAACTATCATAGGTATTATAGGTTTTATAGCCATCACACAACCATAGACTCCCATATTTTAATTTTATTTTTAATTTATTTTGTGGTATTATTAAATTACATAATTGATTGCTGAGCAACTCAAGAGGTGAATTAAATAGGAAAAAATGTTAATGAAAATTATGGGTATTAAGTAGTATAAAGAAATCTAATCAATTTATTAACATATTATATTACAAAAATTAATTAGATAGGAAGAAATTTTAATTAATTTGGTGGGTGTTAAGTATTATGAAGAGTTTTAATCAACTTATTATAATGTTTAATTAAAAAAATGAATTAAATTGGAAAAAGTGTTAATAAAAATGGTGAGTGCATGTTAAGTAATATGAAAAGTTTTAATTTATTAACATGTTTTATTACCAAAATTTCAATTAAAATCTCAATTTTAATTATAAATTATGACATTTATTAACATGTTTTTATTACAAAAGTTCAATTAAAATGTCAATATTGACTATAAGTTATGAAATTTTGATGTAAATTTGTAAGAGTTGCATAAATTAAATTAATTTATAGAAAAATGAATTAAATCTATAAAATAAGACAATTACGTGGCAATGAGTTTTGATGCTCACATTTACGTGGTATTTTTGGATCCTGCGTGGCTTTGTCTACGTGGCATTTATTAGTCATTTTAGGGTAGCTTTTTAATTATATTTTATGGATAAAATAAATGTCCCCTCAGATCTGGATAGAAAGCCAATCATCATCGGGGTAAAAAACTTGGAGCAAAAAATACGGCAACTACTATCAAACAACAACCCGCTTTTGAATTGTAGCAATGACAGACTACCCGGTATTCTCTACTACTACAAGTAAAAGTTTATGGCCCAATATCGTCATACAAAGAATTAGACACAAATCGGAGTATGCAAATTAGTTTAACTCCAATTTAGAAACAGAATGGACCCAAATCCAACTATGGGTAACAGACTAAAATATAACCCCATAAAATATGAGTGATCCATTACCAATGAACCCTAATCAACCCTTCACGTTTTAGGCAGTTGAACACATGAATCCACAACTCCTAAAACTGCCTCCATAACTCTTCACCACTTTCTTTTCAACCAACGTTTATACATAATTTTATATATTATAGATATTATATTCTTCATTTCATCTGCCAAAACAACAAAAACGTGAAATTTGTCAAAAAAAAAGAAGGGAAAATACAATGGCAACAGTTATGGTACCAACAAGAGTGAAAACGATGGAAGCATACAGAAAGACATATGAAGTCACGGTTCGAGTTCTTAGAAAATGGATTCGGGATTCGGATGAAAAAGATGTTACAAAAAGAACATTGTATGGAATGGAGTCCATTTGTATCGACAATGAGGTAAATTTCTTTTGCAATTCCAATATTTTCGTTTCCACAATATAATATGACTACACTCCTTAAAGTTAACAAATTTATATTGTATAGGGTGAGTTAATTCAAGCAACTGTAGCAAACACACTTGTGCGGATTTTCAAACCACTTATGCATGAAGGAAAAATTTACACCATTTCGAAGTTTCTGACGGAAAAAAATCTAGGCAAAGATAGAGCAACATTTCACAAATGCAGGATTGCAATGCAATTTACAACAAGAGTGAAAGAAGTTGATGGCCACACAATACCATCTCAAGCATTTACATTCGTAAGCATCGAAGATATTATTCATGGAAATGTGAAAATGAATACTACATAGGTGAACAACACTACTTTTTTATTTATGTCATCAAAAAAATTACTCTAACAAGAATAACAAATGTTTATTTTCATGTGAAGATGTTATCGGTGTTTTAACTCAATTTCACGAGTTTGAAGAAATTAAGGGATACAAGAAATTGTGCATTGACCTAATGGACGAACAGTGAGTTTTTATACCATAATTCACTTTTTTAATCTTATAATCTTTAATTATTTAATCATTTCTCACTATTTAAATTACAAACATTTGAAAGGAAAAGGAGAATAAAGCTAACGGTTTGGGAACGATACTTTCCCGAGATAGATAGCATAATTAGCATATGCAATTTTCACGGTTGTTCACATGTCAAATAATATATTGCACGAAAATAACTTAAATAATAAGAAGCACAAGTACAAGATTTCATATCCGAATTATTAATGTTGGTAAACAAAGATGTGGTACTGAAAGCAGTAATGTAATTGAACTTATAAGTATTTCTAAAACTATGAACATAATTTTAATATGATATATTACCAAAACTGACAGTATTCATCTTTTCTTTTTCTCTCAATTTCCAATATAAATGATGTTAGTCATATAAGTAAGAGTATCACGGATCGATTTACGACTTGAGTTTGCACGAGTTGCATGGTTTTAAGATGAGATTTAATGACCAGTTCACATTTGACAAGGAGACCACGAATTACAAGCAGTTTATATTTTTCCATGATTTCAGAAACTGACAACAGTTACCGTTACTTACTAATTTTGTTGAAAAAATAAATAATGCAGTAACATGATATTTAAGATTAAAACTGACCACTACTGCCAAAACAGACAGCAGTTAATAAGATAAATATAAAATAGTCTACCTATTTAAGTTTTGACTGAAAATGTTAGTGGACAAAACTGATTGCAGTTACAAAACAGCTATATAAACTGAAGCATCACAGCTAAACATAATTTATAGATGCTAAAAATTCAACTACAAATTTGTTATTTACCCAATTTCAATGTTCATTATATATTCGTGTTACTCAATGCCTAAAACAGAAATCATCACCAAACAAAATTAAGGTAGAACAAGGTTTAATAGGATGGAAAACAATGCAAGTTCGAGTTCAAACAATAAATGTAAAAGGCAGACAAGAAGAAGCAGTAGTACAGGTAATTTATTCCCGATTGTTGTTTAACATTGTCAATATTAATGAAAGACGAGATAAGGTACTCATCTGTATTGAGAAGAAAATACTAGCTTTAGAAAATGGATCCAATTCATTTGGTTTATATAAAAACCTGTACAACAACAATGTTTATTGTTATAAACTCCTCTCTATAATAATACTGATATAAAAGCAGTAGTGTTGAAAGCATAAAATAAAAATTTGGAATGTTTTAGAAAATACAACGATAATAAAGGCATAGCTTCTGACAGACAGTCATCTTTGCCAGTTCAATCTGATTGTTATATGTATTATTAAAATTGGGTTGTATTGGGTGGAAAATTAAGCTGACCCGTATCTGAGAACAAAGAAACCAGGAAAAGAATCAACACACGTAAATCTGATACTTAGCTTTATTGGGTTGTATTAGGGCGGGATGCATACAATGGCTGTCGAAAGATCACTGCACACGGATGTATATTGTTAGAAAATTTTCATTATACGATTATTTTACCAAGCCTCAAAACATGTAAAAAATAAGAAACAAAAAATTTGTAGGAGTTCATCAGAAAAATAAATAAGAGGGTACCTGAGATAAGTAGGAGTTCTGCTAATATCAGCATTCAGATAATTTTTTGAAGACAAATAATCAGCCTATAAAATACATAAAAAAACATATTAAACCAATATTTAAAAAAAATTATGTAGCGAAATAAATTGTAAAGCATTAATGTAATACTACGTATTTATGAGTCTCTGGGTACTCTATCGAGTAGGCCTTACTCTGTCGAGTAAGGTGAGTTGCAGTTTAAAATAGTTTCTGACCTGTTGGGTACTCGATCGAGTAACGTGGATACTCGATCGAGTAAGGGGGGCACTCGATCGAGTACCTTAGCTACTCGATCGAGTAGCCGGTTTACGGGAGATGATTTCTCGGGTTTTGTTAATAATGCGATTAGAGTATATATTACTTCCGTCATTGTTCTTTAAACACTTTTTAAAACCTAATCACTGTGAGAAGAGAAATCAAACTACGTCATTCGCTTTAATCGCATTGTTGGCAAATCCCGGAGCTTGGAAGGTCGGATTTTATCTTTCTTGATACCTTTGTGATCCTTGCGTCGAGGGTAAGACCTACGTACCGTTTTTATAATGTTTCCTTAAAGTTAGTTAAACCCTAATTTGGGGATTTTGGGGTTTTGTTGTTTGTATGATTGGTAGTGATTATATGTTTGCATGTTAGGAGGAGGATTCGTAGAGGAAGCATTTTGATATCAGCTGTGAGATCGTCTGATTGTGTTGTGCTTTCCAGGTAGGGTTTCCCTACTCAGTATTAGTCCCATAATGCATTGTTGGTGTTGTGTAATTACTGATTATTATCGTATTGGTTTTATGACGGTTGTTGATTGATTGTTGTTGATGGTTGTGATTGTTTGTCTCTGGTTCTCGAGATGCGTTCTCGGCTGAGTGGAGTCACTTGCGGGAGTGGCTTCATGCCCTAGTTTCGCCCTTCGTGGAACCCGCCACGGAAGGGGATGTGCACATTAATGGGACAGGGTTATCGCTCGGTATGATGAGCGGGGATTTGGTGGGTACGGCTGTGGTCCCCCCACGCGTGGTGGTCCGAGTGGACAATCGGTGACGAAGATTGATTGGTGTGGGTGATTGTGTGTATTTGAGTGTGTTGTTTCTTATCTTGTTGATTATATAAATTGTGTGATTAGTCTCGACCCCGATTAATGTTTTAAAAGCGTGGTGATCCATTCGGGGATGGTGAGCGATTATTGAGCGGTATGAGTCGAGTTCTTTGGGATATTTGGGATGTGCCACGATCTGATGATAGAAGTCTTCCGTTGTAGCTAATAGTTTAATAAACATTTCAGTTAGCTGATTAGACAGTTGGTTTGAAACATGTATTCGTATTTTGGTTTTGGTTTTGAGATTGTAACCTTTCGCTAAAGTATTTATATTTAAATGTTGTTTCATTATTGTTTATTTGAATATCATTGTCTCGGGTAACCGAGATGGTAGCATCCTTATACCTGGGTGGTCCTAGTAAGGCACTTGGAGTAAAGAAAGTGGGAAAGGACAAGGAGGTTGATCACTCTAAGATCAGTCTCTACATAGCGAGGTTCAACCCAAAAGAGTACAAAGGGACCGGGGAACCAAATCTTCTTGACAACTGGCATCGTAAGATGGAGAATATACTAGACCTGGTTCACTGTCCTGATGAGATGAGAGTAGAGCAAGTTGCGTTCTACCTGAAGGAAGCAGCTGGCGAGTGGTGGGATAAGGTGAAGGTGAGTGCTAGGGAGATGTATGCGAATCAGGGCTTACCTGCTATACCTTGGGAAGAGTTTCGGAGGGCTATGAGGAAAGAGTTTGTACCGGAACATGTGAGGAGTAAGCTGAGAGAGGAGTTTGATGGGTTTAAGATGACATCTGACATGTCTGTGGCTGAGTACTACAAGCAGTTCAATGAAAAATCTAGGTATGCTGAGGATGTGGGTTTGAGTGAGAAGAACCTGTCGCTGAGGTTTGAGAGGGGGTTGACCCCTAAGATCATGGATAAGCTACCTGTAGGAGTCCTTACTGGTGTTAAGGAAGCTTATGAGAAGGCTGGGAGAACTGAGAGGTTAGTGGAGATGGCTTAGGAGAGAGTGGGCGTTGAGAAAAGAAAGGCGGAGAGTGAGGGTGGAGGCCAATCTAGTCACAGGAAAGGCAACCACAATCAAGCTAAAGGGTTTTCTACTGGGTCAGGGTTCAGTGTTGGGGCTTCCTTTGGGCGTGGCCGTGTGAGTGGTAGTGGTAGTTGGGGGATGACCTGCTATAGTTGTGGCGGTGTAGGCCACAAGAGACATGAGTGTACGAGCATGCCTAGAGCTTTTCAGGGATCGGCTCGGGGGAGCTATTCTCAGGGACCCGCACAGAGTTATGCGAGCAATAGACCGTCTGGGTTATGGTCTAACCGGGGAAGTCAGAGCTATCAGGGTGGAGGTAACCGCAATGGCGGTAATTCTTATCAGAAACCAGCTACGAACAACAATAACAACCAGGGGTCGGGTGCTAAGCCGACCACATCACCAAGATCTTGTCCGGGAGGTGGACAGAAGACCAGTGGAAAGTTGTTCATGATGGACAAGAAAGCAGCTGAGGAGGATGCACATGTTATCACTAGTACTTTTCTTGTTAACGGTGTTCATACCTTTGTTTTGTTTGATTCGGGGGCGTCTCAGTCGTTTGTATCTTCGAGTCATGTTAAACGGTTGAGTTTGAGGGTATATGAGTCTGTAAGTGAGAAAGTTTTTATACCTTCGGGTGAATCTGTATCATGTGGGAGGTTGTTTAGAGATGTGTCTATGATAGTTGGGCAAGTTGATCTACCTGTAGACTTGCTAGAGTTTCCTTTTGACGGTTTTGAGATGATAGTCAGGATGGATTGGTTGGGAAAGTATAAAGCTAAGATAGACTGTCATCAAAAGAAAGTGTCTTTGAGAGGGCCTAAGAGTGTTTGTGTGTCTTATCGGGGGTTTCTAGTCAAACCCAAAGTTAAGTTGATTGCAGCTGTCACCTTGAAGTCTTATCTGAGGAAGGGATGTCCTTTGATCTTGTGCCACGTGAGAGATGACCGCATAGAGAGTTCGACAGTTGATTAGATACCAGTGGTGGGAGAGTTTGCAGATGTTTTTCCAGAGGAGATTCCGGGGTTGCCACCGAAGAGAGAGATAGATTTCACCGTTGAGTTGGAACCGGGGACGGGGCTAATCTCTAAGGCACCGTACCGGATGGGTCCTAAAGAGATGGAGGAGCTCAGGAAACAGTTAGATGATCTGATAGAGAAGGGATACATTAGACCTAGTGTATCGCCGTGGGGAGCACCAATTCTTTTCGTGAAGAAGAAAGATGGGAGTTTGAGGTTGTGCATAGATTACAGAGAGCTGAACCGAGTGACAGTGAAGAACAAGTATCCTTTGCCAAGGATAGATGACCTGTTTGATCAGTTGAGTGGTGCATCAGTCTTTTCTAAGATTGATTTAAGGTCGGGGTACCATCAGGTGAAGATTAGAGAGGTGGACATACCGAAGACAGCTTTCACGTCGAGGTATGGCCATTATGAGTACGTGGTGATGCCGTTTGGGTTATCTAATGCACCGGCTGTGTTTATGGACTTGATGAACAGAATCTTCAGACAGTTTTTGGACAAGTTTGTGGTGGTGTTTATCGATGACATCTTAGTCTACTCTAAGACTAAGGAGGAGCATGAGGAGCATCTGAGGATTGTGTTGCAGACTTTGAGGGAGCATGAGTTGTATGCTAAGCTGTCCAAGTGTGAGTTCTGGTTAGAGAAAGTTGCTTTTCTGGGGCATGTGATCTCTAAGGAGGGAGTAGCTGTGGATCCGGCGAAGATTGAGGCAGTGACAAAGTGGGAAGCACCAAACAATGTTGCTGAGATCAGGATTTTCTTGGGTTTAGCTGAATACTACAGACGGTTCGTGAAAGATTTCTCCAAGATAGCTAGATCTATGACAGCTTTGATGAGGAAAGAGAACAGGTTTCATTGGGATGAGAGTTGTGAGACGGCGTTCCAAACATTAAAGGAGCGTTTGACCACAGCTACTATCTTAGCATTGCCTGAAAGGATCGAGAACTTTGAGGTTTATACAGATGCCTCAAAGAATGGGTTGGGATGTGTGTTGATGTAGAACGGTCAGGTGATTGCCTATGCTTCTAGGCAATTGAAGCCGTATGAGGAGAACTACCCTACACATGATCTGGAGTTGGGTGCAGTGGTGTTTGCTCTCAAGATTTGGAGACATTACCTTTATTGGGCGACCTTTAAGGTATTTTCGGATCACAAGAGTCTCAAGTACATCTTCACTCAAAAGGAGTTGAACATGAGACAGAGGAGATGGATGGAGCTGATTGGCGATTATGACATGGATATTATCTACCATGAAGGGAAAGCCAATGTTGTTGCAGATGCTTTGAGTAGGAAGAGTGTACACTCCCTGTATACAGCTCTATCTTTGATGAGGTTGAGAGATGAGGTGGGGAAGTTTGGGATACATATGATGCAGAGAGGGGATGCTGTGGGAGATTTGACATTACAACCTGATCTTTATGATTATATTCGAGGTAAACAGGCTTTAGATCCTAAGATGGTTGAGTGGAAAGCTGGAGTAGAGAAAGGGACAGTGTCCCGATTCTCTATTCATACAGATAGTTTGAGGTTCGATGGTAGGTGGTGTGTCCCTAATGATGAGGAGCTGAAAAAGACAATCATGACAGAGGCACATTGTACACCGTATTCAGTACATCCAGGTGGTGACAAGCTATACAAGGATTTGAAGAACATGTTTTGGTGGCCTGGGATGAAGAAAGAAACAGTTGAGTTTGTGGCCCGTTGTTTGACATGCCAGAGAGTTAAAGGGGAACAGCGACGACCACAAGGTAAGATTCAGTCTTTAGAGGTACCTGAGTGGAAGTGGGAATCCATTTCTATGGATTTTATCGTGGGTTTGCCAAAGAGTCAACAGGGTAACAACATGATATGGGTGATAGTGGATCGACTGACCAAGTCAGCTCACTTTGTACCAATGAAAGATACATGGACTAAAGCACAATTAGCTATGGCTTATCGAAACAATGTGCTAAAGTTACATGGAGTCCCTAAGGACATACTGTCTGACAGAGATGCGAGATTTATCTCAAGGTTTTGGAAAGAGTTGAAGGAATCTTTGGGAACAACTTTGAAGATGAGCACAGCTTTTCATTCTGCGACAGACGGTCAGACTGAGAGAACAATCAAAACTTTTGAGGATATGTTACGAGCTTGTGTGATGGACTTTGGTGGTAGCTGGGAATAGATGTTGGATTTGATAGAAATTTCTTACAACAACAGCTATCACACTAGTATTGGCATGGCACCGTTTGAGGCTTTATATGGGAGGAGATGTAGGAGTCCGATTTGTTGGGACGACAGTGCTGAGGCAGTGGTTCTAGGACCAGAGATGGTACATGAGATGGTTGAACTGATAAAGATGATCAGGGAACGGATGAGAGCAGCTCAGGATAGGCAAAAGAGTTATGCAGATCTACATCACCGAGATATAGAGTTTCAGGCTGGGTATAAGGTTCTTCTGAAAGTGTCTCCTATGCTTGGGGTTATGAGATTTGGGAAGAAAGGCAAGCTGAGTCAGAAGTTCATCGCGCCTTATGAGATCTTAGAGCGAGTTGGGGAGGTTGCATATCGTCTGGCTTTACCAGCTGCGTTAGAGAGAGTGCATAATGTGTTTCATGTAACGCAGCTGCGGAAGTATGTGAGTGACCCATCACATGTGTTAGAGGCAGAGAGCTTAGAGCTAGATGAGTCCTTATCATATCTTGAGGTACCTAAGCAGATTCTTGACCGGAAGGTTAGGAAGACTAGGAGCGGTGAGACAGTTTTGCTTAAGATCCTTTGGTCTAACCACGAGATTGAGGAAGCTACATGGGAGGCAGAGGATGCCATGAGAGAGCGTTACCCTTTCCTTTTTGATCAGGTATGTATGGTTACGGGGACGTAACCTTGTTTCTTTTAGGGGGGTAGGAGATGATCGTAAAGAGTTTTTAAGAGTTTTTATACCCTTTTTATGTTATGTCGGTATAGTTGTCGTTGAGTCGGGTTGAATTTGGGTTAGTAACATGTTTTATGTTGAGTTTGCTTTGGTTGTTGAGTCGGGAGTGTCGTAGGGTGAGTCTTTGTTTTGTTGTGGTTTGAACTTCGGGGACGAAGTTCTTTTTAAGGAGGGAAGACTGTAATACTACGTATTTATGAGTCTCTGGGTACTCTATCGAGTAGGCCTTACTCTGTCGAGTAAGGGTGAGTTGCAGTTTAAAATAGTTTCTGACCTATTGGGTACTCGATCGAGTAACGTGGATACTCGATCGAGTAAGAGGGGCACTCGATCGAGTACCTTAGCTACTCGATCGAGTAGCCGGTTTACGGAGGATGATTTCTCGGGTTTTGTTAATAATGCGATTAGAGTATATAGTACTTCCGTCATTGTTCTTTAAACACTTTTTAAAACCTAATCACTGTGAGAAGAGAAATCAAACTACGTCATTCGCTTTAATCGCATTGTTGGCAAATCCCGGAGCTTGGAAGGTCGGATTTTATCTTTTTTGATACCTTTATGATCCTTGCGTCGAGGGTAAGACCTACGTACCGTTTTTATAATGTTTCCTTAAAGTTTGTTAAACCCTAATTTGGGGATTTGGGGGTTTTGTTGTTTGTATGATTGGTAGTGATTATATGTTTGCATGTTAGGAGGAGGATTCGTAGAGGAAGCGTTTTGATATCAGCTGGGAGATCGTCTGATTGTGTTGTGCTTTCCAGGTAGGGTTTCCCTACTCAGTATTAGTCCCATAATGCATTGTTGGTGTTGTGTAATTGCTGATTATTATCGTATTGGTTTTATGACGGTTGTTGATTGATTGTTGTTGATGGTTGTGATTGTTTGTCTCTGGTTCTCGAGATGCGTTCTCGGCTGAGTGGAGTCACTTGCGGGAGTGGCTTCACGCCCTAGTTTCGCCCTTCGTGAAACCCGCCACGGAAGGGGATGTGCACATTAATGGGATAGGGTTATCGCTCGGTATGATGAGCGGGGATTTGGTGGGTACGACTGCGGTCCCCCATCGCGGTAGTCCAGTGGACGATCGGTGACGGAGATTTATTGGTGTGGGTGATTGTGTGTATTTTTTGAGTGTGTTGTTTCTTTGTCTTGTTGATTATATAAATTGTGTGATTAGTCGACCCCGGTTAATATTTTAAAACTGTGGTGATCCATTCGGGGATGGTGAGCAGTTATTGAGCAGTATGAGTCGAGTTTCTTTGGGATAGCATTTGGGATGTGCCACGATCGATGATAGAAGTCTTCATTCGTAGCTAATAGTTTAATAAACATTTCAGTTAGCTGATTAGACAGTTGGTTTGAAACATGTATTCGTATTTTGGTTTTGGTTTTGAGATTGTAACCTTTCGCTAAAGTATTTATATTTAAATGTTATTTCATTATTGTTTATTTGATTATCATTGCCTCGGGTAACCGAGATGGTAGCATCCTTATACCTGGGTGGTCCTGGTAAGGCACTTGGAGTATGGGGGTGTTACAATTAACATCGACAGTGTCCGTATAAATTGGGGAAAACAAACATGAATAATGCAATAATAATAATCTGATTATGGTTTCAGTAAAATACAATTTCCAAAAGATTTAAAATTTTCGGCTCAGAAAAAAAAAACGGCTAAAATCAAATGGGATTTACACCCTTATTAACAAATAAGCAACTTTGACTTCTTTCTCTAAGTAATAAAATTGGGTTATCAGCCTTCAACATAGATCAACTATTTCACAATTTTGAAACGCAGAGAGAGAAAAATTGATTACATAGATTGTTGACCATCTATGTTGATTTATAGTCAGCTCACAGTAGAAGCAAAATTGATTTTTAGAAAACCATACTCGAAAAATTGACTTCTTACTCTATTTAATCAGGTCGCAGTAGAAGCAAAGGTAAACAATTGATTTTTAGCAAACCATTCAATTAAATACTTAACATATTAGACGATCCCACCGTTGCAAGTGTTGACACTAATGATGTTAAAAAAATAGAATCACCTTCATAATGGGATGTAGTATTTGATGATACTTGAATTCGACAAGAGCATTGCTTCGTCTCAGCCTGTTCAAAATAACATTTTTCATTTATACTAGAATAATTAAACAAAAAAAACATAAAAAATGTAAAACAATTAACCAGAATAATTAATTATCTATTTACCAAAAGAACTCGACTAAGGAGAGGAAAGCAGCTACCGGAGACGGACGACAACGGTCCCGACCTTACCAGAACCCAATGTGTATAAGTTAACTTTTGAAACCTACGTTTACAAACTTTCTGATCAGTGAAAAATATAATTACAAAATAAGAGTTTATATTCAATAGATCTAACAGTTTAAGATGAAATGAACATGAAAACCAAAGTAACAATCTATAAAAACTTTACTTTCTCAAAAAAAAAAAGGGTGACATACTTGAATAAATACCCAAAAAAAATAAAGAAACCCATTTGTTTCGTGATGAATACATATGCAATACTCCAAAAAATGAGTACTTTTTCTATGAAATCAAATGGATTAACACCCTTATTAACAAATCAGTAACTTTGAGCACTTAAAAATGAAAAAATTGAAAAATAAATCGCCTCAGATTTAATACTCATTAGATCTAATACTTTAACATCAAATGAACTTGAAAACAAAAGTAACAGTCTAGAAAAAATTTACTGTCTCAAAAAATGATCGAAATACTTGATTTATAACCGAAAAAATTAATGAAAATCACATTTTTAGAGATTAATACATATGCATTACTCCAAAAAATGAGTACTTTTTCTATTTAATCAAATGAATTAACACCATTATTAACAAATAAGGAATTTTAAGCAGTTAAAAACGAAAAATTTGAAACAAATCGCCTTAGATCCGGCGACTTTGTTATATTAAACATTGTTAGTATAAGAACTATTAAATATTCGATGCTAACCTCAATAAAATCAGCCTATAACAATGATCCGACAAGGGAAATGATGATCGGAATGTTAGAGGAGGACGAAAAGAGTTGTTTATAGGAGAGGAGTATAGTGAGAGCAGCGGCGATGAGAGCTTAGAGGGAGATAGTGAGTGAATGAATGAAATGTGTAATAATTTTAGGGTTTGAGAGAGTAGTATAGTGAGAGCGGCGGTGAGAGCATAGAGTGAGTGAGTGAACTGTGGGTAATAGCTTAGGGTTTTCTATTATCACTTTATTTATAGGTTGACCGGATACACAAATAGGATTATACATCTAGTTGTACCATAAACATTGTACAATCAAGGTATAAGAATCCGAACTTATATGTATTTTTTCTGAGCTAATTCAAAGTTAATGTTTTTAATGTGTAAATGGTTTAGCTCAAAACTTTCTAATAAAACTCATATTCTTTAGGGTTATTTCATAACAATAATCCATCATATTGGTGGTCTGCAATAATCAATCCATCCTATCAAAAATCCCAATTAAATCCAATCTAAGCACCATACCTTCTAATAACGAACCAACTGATATTTTTTGAAGTTTATATTGGAATATTTGATAGTTTTTGGACAACCTAGCTGGTATATGTGAAGTTTATGTGTAATATTTTCAAGTGATGAATCAAGAACTTTGTTTATTTGATCCACATAAACATCATAAAATATCAGCTGGTTCGTTATTAGAAAGTATGGTGTTTATGTTGGATTTAATTAGGATTATTGATAGGATGGAGTGATTATTGCAGACCACCAATATGATGGATTATTGTTATGAAATAACCCTATTCTTTAACATAAAGTTCGGATACTTTATCACAAAGCTCAGATTCTACACCGTACAACATATACATCTAATTGTATAGTTCATGAATTGGACCGGATAGGTTTACTTCATTGGTTTTGGGCCGTAATTTTTGTTGTTAAAGAGTCCGTCTATTTGGGTCAAACTACGCCTGAAGCTTTGGGCCGTATATTAGTTAATTTGTGGGTCATTTATTTGGGTCCATTGTTTTTCTCATTCATTTGGGTCCGTACATGTAGCTAATAACAATCGGTCGGACCCTGTATCTAATTCAACAACGCAAGATTCAAGATACAGTAATCGTGTTCCATTGTCCGATATCACTAATGGTAATTTCTTTTACCTTAATCGTATATTACTTTTGTTATTTAGTGGCACAATTTCAAATAATATGCATTAATTTTCATTTGTATTTTTGTACATTTAGTTCAATATGATTTATTACTTTTCAATAATAAATGGTAATTTTCTAAGTAATTTTATCATATATGTTATTTTCTAAGTAATTTTCTAAGTAATTTTACCATATATGTAATTTTCTATAGTTATGCTTCTTCGAAACATCGACCAATCTCGCGGATTGTGCAACGACACTCGACTGATAGTGACAGATTTGGGATCACGTGTGATTAGAGCAACAGTTTTATCGGGTAGTCATAAGGGCGATAAAGTGCATATTGCCCATATTACACTTACTCCATCTAATTCCAGTAAGTTCCCGGTACAGTTTGACAGAACACAATTCCCTGTTGCGGTGTGTTTTGTAATGACAATAAATAAGAGCCAAGGACAGTCACTAGCACATGTTGGGCTTTATCTTCCAAGGTCGGTTTTTACGCACGGTCAGCTCAATGTCGCTATTTCAAGAGTCACAAGCAAAAAAGGATTGAAGATTCTGATTTGCGATAATGATAAACCCGTGTCCAATAGAACAAATAACGTAGTGTATAAAGAAGTTTTTGAGAAGCTATAGTTCAATTAACTTATGATTGTACCCCGTAACAGCTTTTTGTTGTACTTATTTCTTTCCAATTTGTCTACTTTTGTTAAGTCTTATAATTTTGAGACTTTTTTTTTTTCTGTATTTCTAGAATTCCGATATTAATACTACTATGAAAGAGCATCCCTTATTAACAACTATAGAATTTGACAAACATTATTTTGAGAATAATAATGTGTGTTGTATTACTCAATTAGTTGAGAATATATACAACCTAAGAGGTAATTGCTAGGTTAACCAGAAGATTGATATTTCCTATTTTACATAAATATGCTCCTAATTATGTGCTAACCATATCACTAATTATGTGCTAACAAGATTACTTAGCCAAAACCGTATGTACACGCAATATTCGGAGAATATTCCCAATACCCCCCCTCAAGTTGGAGCATGGGAGTCGAAAATGCCCAACTTGTCGAGCAAAACCGTGAACCGTGGACGACCCAGAGCCTTCGTGAGAATATCAGCCAATTGAGATTGAGTGTGAATATAACATGGTAACACCACACCATTACGAATATGAGTACGAATAAAATGACAGTCAATCTCGATATGCTTTGTACGTTCATGATAGACCGGATTGTTGGCAATGTGCATGGCACTTTGATTATCGCAATGTAGTCGAAGTGGCTGCTGAAAGCGAATACCAATCCCTGCCAGCAGCCCTGTTAACCATAGGATTTCGCATGTGGCGGCAGTCATGGCTCGATATTCGGCTTCAGTAGAAGACAAGGAAACCGTGGCTTGCTTTTTCGTTTTCCAAGAGATAGGAGTGCCACCCAAACAAACGAAATAAGCAGTAATGGATCGTCGAGTGATCGGACAACTAGCATAGGCCGCATCACAGTAGGCCTCGAGTTTGAGAGCCGAATCAGCACGGAAAACAACACCTTGACCCGGATGTCTTTTCAAGTATCGGACAACACGCAATGCGGCTTCCCATTGAGTAGTGGTCGGCTTTTGCATGAATTGAGACAGAATATGGACCGAATAGGATATATCGGGTCTAGTAAGAGTCAAGTAAATAAGCTTACCAACCAAACGCCTATACCGCGCACCATCTTCAAGAGGACCGTCTTTGGAAAGAGCCAACTGATGTTTTTCATCCATGGGAACACTCGCAGGTTTACAACCAAGAAGACCCGTCTCAAATAATAAATCGAGAGTATATTTCCGTTGACAAAAAAAAGACCCTTCGAGCTATGAGCAACCTCAAGATCCAAAAAATACTTCAACTTTCCCAAATATTTCATATGAAAGCATTTGTGCAAATATGACTTGAATTTAGAAATAGCTTCACTATTATTACCAGCAATTACTAAATCATCCACATAAACGAGAATATGAATTTCAACCCCATTTTTGCGGAAAGTAAACAAAGAATTATCGGAAGCGCTCATAATAAAACCGTAAGAAGATAACGCTGTAGCGAGTTTAGCATACCAACACCTCGGAGCTTGACGGAAGCCGTATAGCGACTTGCGAAGACGACAAACTTTACCTTCAAACCCTTTACTAAAGCCAGGCGGCATGCGCATGTATACTTCTTCCGACAAGTCACCGTGAAGAAAAACATTATGCACATCCATTTGATGGAGTTCCATTTCTTAATGGCGGCTACGGCTAAAAAAGTGCGCACAGTGACCATCTTAACCGTTGGAGCAAATGTCTCAGTAAAATCAATATCTGCTTCTTGATGGTTACCGAGCACGACGAGCCGAGCTTTAAATCGTTCCACAGTACCGTCAGAATTGTGTTTAATTTTAAACACCCACATACACCCGATAGCAACCTTCCCGGATGGTAGATCACTAATCGTCCAAGTATTGTTCTTTTCAAGCGTATTAATCTCCTCGGTCATTGCCTTTTTCCAACGAGCACCCGTTGCTTGTTTAAATGATTTGGGCTCGATATCTCGAGTTAAGGCTGCAAGAAAATGACGGTGTGGACGCGAAAATTTATCATAATTCACAAAATGAGTGAGAGGATAAGGACTACCTGAGACGGAATTGGCGGAGGGTGACTCTTCCAAGGACGTGTTAATGCAATCCCAACTGACATAGTCTTTGTGATTCTTATTTGGAAATGTGTCTCGCTTTCCACGCCCCAAAACTTCATCACGAGAATTGTCACTGCCTATCTCAGTACTCGGAATTATAACCTCGACATTATCAGACCGGGCATCACTGTTTTCGACAAGATCAGAAGCAGAACCACTGTTGTTTTCGCTAGTTCTGTTCGTAGCCAAAACTGTGTCAGACCCATTGTTGTTCTCGCCATTTTTGACCCCCTCAACAGAAGTAGAACTACTCGCACCCCCCCCCCCTTGTTTTGTGCAGGCCCCGCAACCAGACCAGAAGCGGAGTCATCATCAGGAATAGACGAATCCGTTTCAGCAACAACCTCATCATGGGAAATCGACTGTGCTTGAGGCGAAAATGGAAACACACTCTCAACAAACTTGACATCACGGGACTGAAAATATGTGCCTGTCTCAAGATAAAAAAGATGTCAACCCTTCTTTCCGAAAGGATAACCAAGAAACACACACCTCCTACTATAACTATCAAACTTATCGGTCGGATGTAAATTTTTAGCATAAGCCAAGCATCCAAAAACACGAAGTAAATTCAAATTAGCCGGTTTACCAAAGAGAAGCTCGAATGGCGTTTTCCCTTCTAAAGCACGAGACGGTGTCCTATTGATTAGATGTGCGGCAGTTAAGACACATTCACCCCAAAAATCAGTCGGTAAAGAACTTTAAAATCGTAATGCACGTGTTACATTAAGAATATGGCGGTGCTTGCGTTCAACCCGAGCGTTTTGTTGAGGGGTTTTGACCATAGAAGTCTCAAAAATCATACCGTGCTCATGAAAATAAGGAATTAAAGGTTTAAATTTCGTCCCATTATCACTCCTTATTCTCTTAATAGTGGCATTAAATTGACAGAGAATTAAAGCAGAAAATTCTTTCATGAGTCGAGTCACTTCATCTTTTGTTTTCATTAAAAACACCCATACACTTCATGAATAATCATCAACAAGAGTAAGAAAATAACGCGACCCACAAGATTGATTCGGATCAAACGAACCCCAAACATCACAATGTAAAAGCTCAAATAAATGTTCGGCTTTATTGGTACTCAAAAGAAAAACGGACCGAGTTTGCTTAGCCCGAAAACAAATATCACAATGCGTATTATTATCCAAATAAAGCTTAAAATTCCAAAAAGACGAAAGACACTCCATTGCCTTTAGAGATGGATGACCTAACCGTTTGTGCCAAAGATCGACATTCCCCGCGTCGGCGATTGCATTAACACGACTTGGTACGTCCATAGGCAGATAGTAGAGTCCATCGGCGAGAACACCCTCACCAATCCTCGTCTTCAATGTAGGGTCCTGAATCACACAAATTGAATTAGTGAATTGGATACATAATTTTTGGGAAATAAGCAACTGTGAGACGGACAATAAATTGCATGTAAAATACGGAACATAAAGCACATTAAATAACACAAGTTATCATTAATGCGTGCATTGCCTCGATGAGTAGCTTTCAAACGAGCCCCATTTGGAAGTCCCACTGCAAGAGGAGTAATAGGAACATACTCATCTAATAGATTTAAACTACCGCAAACATGGGTCGAAGCACCTGTATCGACGATCCAAGAGACAGTGCGCTTACCATGAAGACGGATGTGGTTTGCATCAACCGTGGGCTCACCGAATACCACATTGGTTTGAGCAGACGTCGACCCACCCGCCGAACCACCGGAGGCACTGGAACGCGGCTCTCGACCCTCGGGATAACCATATTTCTCCCAGCAATTCGGTTCACTGTGACCCGGTTTCTTGCAGTGAGAGCATTTGAGACGTGTCTTCCCCTGTTTTGCACCTTGTACAGCGAAAGCCATGGCTGCTGAAGAGCGATCCTGAGTTACTTGTCGCACTTCCTCCTCCTGCACAATCCGGGAATAAACAGAGTCCAAGGACGGCATGTGAGTAATATCCAAAACAGTGGACCGCACCGTAGCATACACCGGAAGCAAACCCATTAAAAATTGACGAGTTTGCCTTGTCTCCCGACGTTCGCGCAATTTAACAGAGATATTGCACTTGCAACCGGAACAGTCACATGTGGGAAGAGCATCGTAGTCATTGACATCGTCCCAAAGCTTTTTCAATCGACCGTAAAACTCCATGACAGTCTCTTCATCCTTTTGCTTGCACTCCGAAATCTCCGACTCCAAATGATAAATCTTAATGCCATTACCACGAGAAAAACGGGTACGAATATCGTCCCATAATTCCACAGCCGTGTCCCGGTAAGAAATAGACGGACGAATCGCAGGATCAATCGTATTGAAAATCCAAGCAATCACCGTGCAATTGGCCGTAGTCCAATCATCGATATCTACAGAGTCAGCCGCAGGCTTTTTGAGAGAACCATCGACAAATCCGAGCTTCCTTTTCGCCCCCAAACCATTGCGAAAACCCTTGGACCATTCCGCATAATTAGAGCCTTTCAGCACGACATGAGTAATTTTGGCTGAAACTCCATCGGAATTGGAAAGAGCGTAGACGGGTTTGGTGATATGTGGCGTAGAAGGAGACTGAACAAGATCGCCTGACATTTTAGGGTTCGGTTTTCTTGAAACCTAAACCTGATACCATATAGAATTTGACAAACGTTATTTTGAGAATAATAATGTGTGTTGTATTACTCAATCAGTTGAGAATATATACAACCTAAGGGGTAATTACTAGGTTAACCAGAAGATTGCTATTTCCTATTTTACAGAAATATGCTCCTAATTAATACTCAAATTAAATACGAAATAAAAAAAACTTTTTCCTCCTCCTTCTCTCTAAAAAACTCTAGCCTCCATCAATTAAATCTGGGGCTTCCATCGATCATTGATTGATGGTAAGCCCCTCAAATAGTTTTATTTATCAATTACTAGTATGAAATATTATGAATTAATCAATAAAAGTCTCCCTTTTGGTGAGATCTGTTTTTCCGTCTCTATTTTCAGAGTTTTTTCAGTCCTTGTCTTTCTAGGGTTTAATATTATTATTGGAATTATAGATAAGAGCGGTTTGTTGATGATTCATCATACGACTCTACAATGGATATGCGTTATTCGTCAGCGATCTATGGTGCCAGTAGCAGGTAAATTTTCTCCATCAATGAATCAAACGAAGGATCCCCTTAAAAGCTACATGAAGAGAGCGATACAAGGACGAGCCGAATTGTCATATCATGTTTTGAGATCCGTAGTTTTACAGGAGAAATTTGTCCTTTGGTTTCTATTAGAATTGTTTTCGATTATACCTATCTTTGTTTTATTAATGAATTGATCTTTTCCTTCAAAAAAAAAAAAAAGAAATATGCTCCTAATTATGTGCTAACCATATCACTAATTATGTGCTAACAATATTACTTAGCCAAAACCGTATGTACACGCAATATTCGGAGAATATTCCCAATAACAACCCTACTTCTCAACCCTAAACGACAACCCCGTGCAATTTACACGGGCATAAAACTAGTTAAGTTCCAAACTCATACCACCCGAGTATGATTCCTGATTCTAAACTCATATCCGTGCACGAAACAAACATCCCTGAGTAATATTGGTATTCGAAGACCAACTTGCGAGTAATAAGTTTTGGTTCGATAGTGGCTCGTTTGTAGGATCTTCAAGCTAGAACATAGGGAGGGCAATCGTGCTAACGACTAACGGAGTACAATCACCAATTAAACGCCTGCTGTTCTTGGTCACTCGCCTACTGAACTTGGTAGTATCCTCATTCCTCCGAGAGATTTTTTACGGAGAGCAATACCTCGTATATCGTAGGTAGTTTTATTATCTGGGCTTTGCCCCTCTATTATACCAATAAAAAAAAGGTCGGGTATTCGGAGCTGAATGTCCAGTTCACTTTTACAAACTGATTCTGTCACTCGTACCGGATCAGGTCGGGTATTCGGAGCTTAATGTCACTCGTACTGAATCTTTCTACCAATATGTTTGCTCCTCTCTTTTTCTTGGCTCTTACCTCTTTACCTCTCCTGCCCAGTGCCCACCCCTCTTCCCATTTTCCTGTAAGTTTTATTTACCATCTGTAAAGTTTAATTTTTTGCTGTCTTTTTTTGGGTTAAATTCGTATTAAAGAAGTTAAATAAAACTAGATGGTGCGTGGGTTTTAGATTTTGGTAGTATTTGTTTACCTGTTTCTTGCTACTTTGTGTGTGATTCGTAGTTTGTTTAGTCTTGGTAATAGTTGATTCAAGCAGGCAGCTTTTTATGTTATGTGGATTGAGAATCATGGCTGAAACGGAGGTATTGTGGACGATAAGGAGGGCCGGCCATTCGGCCAATGTCAAATGTTAGAGTTGAGGCCTGACATGATTAAGAAATGAATTAATTTAGTTAAAGAGAGGAGTATATATTTTCTAATTCTTACTATGACTATTGCGTGGAACGGTGGAAGTAAGCCGAGTTTGGGGGAATAAACGATTTAATCATTTCGTATTGGATTTTGAATAAGAAAATGAGAATCGGGAAAATGGCTTCCCCCCCACCCCACCCAAATTGACTATTTTTTAATGGTGTTCCAACTTTTAGGCTCTTCCAGTTTTGGTTCCCGGTTCTGAGAGCCTACTTGAATGCCCTACAGGGCTGCGTCTGGGATAAGTCATACTCCTTTGTCCTAAGCATTTGTTTACTGTTTTTTTTTTTTTTTTTAATTCTTTGTGAGGAGTACCTTAGTCAAAGTTAGACAGATGATTGATACGGAGTGTGTAAGTTCCAATTCCCGTCCCTTTGTTTTGTACCGACCTTACACGTTTTCTTGACGTCCCAAAATAAAAAAGGATTATGCTTGTAACATTGCTGTGCTGGATTTACTGTCAGAATGTTTTTCTTGTAAACAAGGGTTTCGACTTGAATGATTAATAGTTAGTTAGTTACGACTGAGGTGAGCTAGTTTGTTGCTTTAGCTATATGTGGGAAAATTCTGGCCTCACTTTGCAATAGCCAATAGTTATTCTGCAAAGTTATAGTATTCGTGGATGAAAGCCTGTGTGAATTTGTTTAATAGTTAAGGTGAGAGGATGACAATTCTTGATTAGTTGTTGTCTTTATCTGATTGCAATTGTTCATTTATGGTGTAAGCATTACGCAAGAGTTGATGCCATATCTGATACAATCAAAATAATCATGGAAGTAACTAAATAAGCACCTGGTCTTTCCTAATAGGCTCAATGTTTGTGACAGGACATCCCAACAACGGGAAATGCATATAATACATAGGACGTTTTTAGCTCTGAAGTCGGATCCATCGAAAACCAGGCTTGATTTGACTCACAAACAAGCCCATGATGACATTACGGTTGTAAATGGCAATGCTTCATATGCACGAAAGTTGAAACTTGACAATTTACGGCAGATGAATCTATACGAGGACTTGGCACAGAATTTTACAGATTTGGTGTGGCAGCTTTATTCGAGGCAGATGGTGCTGTTGATGAGGAAGTGTTGAGGCAATTTGAGAAGTGAAGGACAAAGTGAAGGGGGCAAAGTTAATTTTTGCAGAAGCTAAAGAATCATATGATAATCAGCTAAAGATTCAGAAACTAAAGGACACGATATTTGCAGTTTATAAAAAGTTTGTTAAAGCACAAAAGAATGGCGCTATTGCGAGTCACAGTGCTGCAAAATCTGTTCCTAAAAGTCTGCATTGTAGCTATGAGGCTTGTTGGGGAGAGGATCGCTCACCCAGAGAAGTATAAGGATGAGAGCCTAAGCCTGAGATTGGCGATCCTACACTTTATCACTATGTCGTATTCTCCGAAAATATCATTGCTGTATCAGTGATTGTTAACTCAGTCATGAAGAATGCTAAAGAACTATGTTTTCCATGTGGTGACAGATAGAAAGATTGTTGTAGCGATGAAAGTTTGGTTTGTGATGAGATCTGTTAAAGAAGGGGCTGCCATAGAAACTTTTGATTTTTTGAATCCATCATATGCTCCATTGCTTAGACAGATTGAATCAGCGAAGTCAAGAACTCTTGCTGTGGAGAATCGCACTGAGAATACTACTAGAGATGACAACTCGAAATTTAACAACCCTCAGTTCTTGTTGATGCTGAGTCACTTGAGGTTTTATCTGCCCAAGATGTATCCTAACCTGCACTGTGTTTTACTTTTGGAAGATGATGTTGTCGCGCAGAAGGATTTGACCGATTTGTGGAACATTGACCTAGCGGGGAAGGTCAATGGGGCTGTTGACACCTGTTTTGGTTCCTTTCTTAGGTACTCGCACTATTTGAACTTTTCTCATCTTCTCATCAGGGAGAACATTAACCCTAAGGCGTGTGCTCGGGCCTCGGGCTTATGGGATGAATATATTTGACCCGGATGCGTGGAAGAATGAAAAGTGCACAGAGCTGTATCATAATTGGCAGAACTTGGTGAGCTCATTGTTTATAAATTGCAAATTTTCTGTGTAAGACCGTTGTATAGGCAAAACGATCCACTTACATATTTCCAACACTCATTTATGCTCGCTACTAACCATGTATGTTGATTATTTTGAATCCATTTCATATAATTGTACTCCCTCCATACACCAATGATCTTTCCACTTCTGTAATATACGTGAGGAGGTTTGAAGTGGGAAAATCATTAGTGTGTGGAGGGAGTATTAATTATGGAGATTTGTTGTCGTCTTCTTTTTAAAGTATTCTCTCCGTCCCATTTATTTTCTCTAAGGGTGTGTTTGGATTGAGGGATTTGAGGGGAAAGGAAAGGGAGGGAGAGTAAGGGATTTAAAATCTTTAGATAGCAAATGAGGGTGGAGGGATCCATTTTCCCTCCTCCAAGACAAATCAAAATCCCTCCACAATAGGCAAAATTTGGAGGGAAATTGTATCCAAACACCCACATCCCATTCCCCTTCCCCTTCCCTCCCGTTCCCTCCACTTTTGTTATCCAAACACACCCTAAGGGTGTGTTTGGATAGCAAAAGTGGAGGGAAAGGGAGGGGAGAGGAAAAGAGGGAAGGGAAAGGGAGAGAAGGGAAGGGGAGGGAGAATGGGGTGTGGGTGTTTGGATATAATTTCCCTCCAAATCTTGGCTATTGTGGAGAGATTTTGATAAGGCTTGGTGGAGGGAAATTTGATCCCTCCAAATCTCTCCCCCTCCATTTCCCTCCACCCTCATTTGCTATCCAAATGAGGGATTTTAAATCCCCTACTCTCACTCCCTCTCTTTTCCTTTCAAATCACTCAATCCAAACACACCCTAAAGGTCAACAAAAGTCAACTTGGACCATTAATTTCTCTAAGTTTATGTAGTTATGTAACTGAAAATTTACCACGTTTAGTTTATCAAGACAATTACATTCAGATTATCATTTTAAAGAATTTGAAGCTATGGAGTATTATATTATATAGTATTGTTTAGAAAATGTATGTCAAACGTCAAATGGTTTAGCCATCAAAGTTAGATGGGAAACAAAAGTGGGAGTGAGGTAATGCTATGCTAATTTACAATATTAAGCCCATCAGTGATTCATTCTTGTTTGCAGTTACAATCTTATTCCAGAATGAAGATCATACATTGTGGCAGTCAGGAACACTTCCTGCTGGTCTGGTTACGTTCTACTAAACGACAAAGTCGTTGGAAAAATCATGGCATGTAATTGGGCTTGGTTACAATCCAAGTGTGAACATGGATGAGATTAGAAGTGCTGCAGCTATTCATTTCAGTGGAAGCATGAAGCCCATGGCTTGACATTGCTATGAATCAATATAAGGAGCTCTGGAACAAGTATGTCGACAAGACATGGAGTTTGTGCAGATGTGCAATTTTGGCCTCTAGATGGTTTACTTCTTCTCATTGCCGCAATGAGGTAATCAGTAAGTGTTCTATATAGTGAATGATTCTTCTGAGTTAATTTACGAGTGAGTTGTACCCCAGTTTCGTGTCTGACTTGTAACTGCTACAATGAAGAGAAGTTTACTTGTGATAACTTGATTGTTTTTTTGTGCATATACTGTTTTCGTTACATATCATGAGCGAAAAAAGTGCATAATGAGACACACACTTTGAAGAGTTCACATGGAGAATGATTGTGTCTGTAGATAGGTGTCTTAATTCAGTACTCCGTAATATATAGGCAACTTTGATGTGTGACAAAATGTGCTCTTCCAAATTCAATCTTTACCTGCTGTTGTATTTGCTTTTAAGTTTTAATTTGTTTTTTTTTGGCACAAATATTATTAGTAAAATTGTTCCAGTTTTCTAAATTTGAGCTTGGAGACCAAAATTCTTTTAGTCCTTGTTCTTTTGGACTTAATTTTACTTCACTTTCGCCGAGTCCAATTCAGTCCCTATAAGCAAAGATAAGTTCAGGTCATTTTTTTTCTTGTTTTTCACTTCAGTTTGGTCTTGTCGTGTCCGGTTCTTTTAGTTCATCAGTCCGGTTCAGATACTTGGAAAAGGGATATTGTTGGACCTTTAGTCCTTATTAATTGTTTTGATAATGACAGTAATGATTTGTATGTGGACTTAATATATAAACATATGCGTGTAATTGTGTGCTTAAGTTTTAATTTAGAAAGGAACAATTACAATGACGCAAGCTTGAAGTTTGGACCAAGGAGGTACAACTTCAAATACATTTGATCGATGCATTCAAGCAAGATCAAGATTGGACATCAACCACGAGACTCAAGATGAGAGACTTGTGAAGAGACGATTCGTTTACTTAAGATCTACTGAAGATTAGATAGTATAGGTCGTCATCCGGTAATGGTTTTACTTTGTTTGATTTAAAGGTTAATGAAGTTATGACCTAATAGACATAACTTCATTGCTAGACAAAAATGATGCGTTAATTTTTGGAAAATATATTTTTAATGGTTTATAAAAATAAGAGAGTATTTATTTGGTTGGAATTAATTAATTAGAATTTAAGTTAAATAAACTATTGGTTTGTAATACGATATTTATATCGTCATGCAGCCTAGGGCTTTAACTAAATTCTATCTCGATTTGTTGCGGGCTTTAGAAGCAAGAAAGGACCGAAGGAGGCCTTGGGCCGGCCGAACCCTAGGGAGGCCGAAACCCTAGGTGGCCGAAAACCCTAGGAGGCCAAATCCTTCTTCCTTCTCTTCTTACTTGTTCATCAAGTCATTTGTTTCCAGAACATTCCTATGCCCTAGTTCCAGAATATTCCAAACCCTAATTTACTCTACTATAAATACTCTCATTCATTCAACATTAATTGTTAACACACACATCTACAAATTTCAAAGAGAGAAAAATATTTTAAGCAAAAATCATTTGAGCTTTAATTCTTATTTTCATATTTGCTTATACAAAAATCACGCATCAAATTTGTCAATCACTCGAAGAAAAATCGTTATAGGATATTAAATACACAAGGATAGTATACTCACTCGCATAACGTGAGATTAGTATTTGTCGTTGTATTTTTCTTATTAACGTAAGAGCAACCTAGAGTATTTAGCGATACTCAATCTGAGTTATAATCATATAGTTGATTATACGAGTGGATTGGTAATTTTTGTAATCCGGAGAAAGGTACTAAAAATTATTAATCGAGAATAGTGGACGTAGGTTTCGACTTGTGGCGAACCACTTCAAAAATCTGTGTGTCTTTCTTTCTCTCTCTCTTTATTATTGTTATTTCGATTTTGTACTTATTATTAATAATTTAATTAGTTGATTTTAATCAATAAAATCAAATAATTAATTTATATCATATATTTCGAAAAAGCGGTCATCGTTTTTAATACTCAATTCACCCCCCTCTTTCGTATTCGATCAATAGACTCCACAATTGGTATCAGAGCCTCGTGCTCTTGATAGCCTAACAACTAGAGTTGATCGTTTTTTTTGTAGTCTATTTATCGCCTTTTCCATTTGCATTTATTTTTTATCAAATGGATTCCAAACACCTAAAGTGTCCTATATTCAATGGGAAGAACTATGGTTTATGGAAAAATATGATGACCCACTTCATTAAGGGAAACGACTGGGAGTGTTGGTTGATTATCAAGAATGGTCCGAATAAGATCTTACTTGCAACCAGTAATGGCACTACCGTCGAAAAGAAAGAAGAAGACTATATTGAGGCGGATTATAAAAAGGCTGAGAAGAATTCAAAAGCAATAAGTTTATTGCAAAACGGTATGATTGCCACTGAATTCGATCGTTTCTCAACCAGTTCATCTGCCAAGGAAATATGGGATGGTCTAGAATTAGCCTATGAGGGAACCACTGTTGTCAAAAAGCAACGTATGACATTACTAATGCGAAAATACGAGCTGTTTGCCATGGAGCAAAACGAGTCAGTTGATAGCATGTCCTCTCGCTTTTCTAGCATCATCAATGAGCTAAAGAATTTAGGAAAAACTTTTGACTCCGAGGAAATTGCTAGAAAAATACTCAGAAGTATGTCTCGCAGATGGAGACATAAAGTATCTGTTATAGAAGAATGTAAGGACCTAACTTCATTATCCTATCAGGAGCTACTCGGAACCTTAATGGCTCACGAGATTACTCTTAATCAGGATGAGGAGGAAGTTGGCACAAGCAAAAAGATGGCCTTACAAGCTGAGTCTAGCAAGATTAATGATTCTTCAGATATTGAAGATGAAACTGTATTGTTTGTTAAACGTCTTAGGAAAAAGCCCTTCTTTCAAAATCAAAACAAGACAAATAACAAATCAAAGCAAACTCCCAAGAAAACGTTTGAGTCAAAAGGGTCTTTCTCTAACCCCGGATGCTTCAAGTGTGGTGATATTGATCACATGATCAAAGATTGCCCTACATGGAAGAATATTAAAGACAAAAATCAACGTGACAAAACAAAGAAGGAGTTCAAGCAAGTCTTGATGGCTTATTGTTGGGGAGACTTGGACTTTGAAGATGGCGAATCCGAAGATGAAGAAGAAAAGCGCCAACGTTTGTCTAAGTAACGTCGGTCTTGACCTATTCTCCGAAAGCGACAATGAAAGCAATGCTTCAAATCTTTGAGAAGTGTCTTGTTGGAAATTGATTGATTGAGGAGGATGAAGAGGTAAGTTTTCTTGAACTTAAAAAGCAAGTTAAGAAACTTTCTAAGGATAATTTAATTAAGTATTTTGAGCAATCCCTTGATCATTGTCATGAATAAAGTCTAGAGTTAAAAGACCTTAAGGAACAGATTTTAGATATTCTTTGAGGAGAACCAACTTCAAAGCCAACGCCAAAAAGCTCAAATCTAAAGTTATGGTCATTTGCTCCGGCTATAACTTCGGACATGACAAATCTTTGAGAAGAACGCTCTTGAATCAAAAGTTAAGGCTAGTGATGCCATAACTTCGAGCTCAAACTTAACATTAAGAATCTTCAAGCTAAAGTTACGGCTAGTGATGCCATAACTTCGGAGCTTAAACTCAACAATAAGCATCTTCAAGCTAAAGTTACTGACTAGTGATGCTATAACCTCTGAAAGTGAAGAAAGTCAATGAGATTTTAAAAGATGAGCTTAATGGCAAAGATAGTGTGGTTTAGAACACAAGAGAGAAATTGTATTTCTCTCTAAGCAATTGGATGAAACTAGTAATAGCATGTCCAAACTTAAGGAACAACATGAAATTGAGAAACGTATCTTAAATGAACGTTTTGATAAATTTCGTGATAACTTTGAGAAAGGTAGCTCTTCCAAGGATTCAAATGAAGATCATTCAAAATGCGAAAAAGAAATTGAGTCCTTGAAAGAATTACTTTTACATGCTCGAAAGGTTCATGATAAATGGGAAGGAAGCACAAAGGTTTTAAACTTCCTTACTGAACAATCCGATAACAACATGAAGATGGGACTTGGTCATGAATGCTATAGTCGTAGAGACCATGATAAATGCAAATCAAATCCTTCTGAAAATGATTTCAGAAAAAGAAAATACGTTAATCTTCCAGAATACTTGATTTGCAATTACTGTGGCTCTACTGGACATATTCAAGTCAATTGTGTCAAACTTGCTTGGGATAAGAAAAAGAATGTTGAAACTGTTAAGACTTGTGATTTCATAGTTGATGGGGCATATTCTGCACCGCTGACCAAGTCAACATATTGAGCAAGGTCAAAGATATCCACAGCAAGTCAACGGCTTAGGCAGCCTAGCCGATGCAGCCCATCGGCCTGTCAGCCTGGGTCTCGGCATGGCAACTTGCCAGCCGGGGCACATACCCGCGTACTCACATCCAAGACCCCTCGGCGGTGAGTCAACAGGGCCCGCCGGCCTGCCATAGGTCCCTCGGCCGAGGGGTAGATCAGTCTTTCCACCTGCTAGCCACTTGGCCACTTGGCCACTACGTGACAAAAGGTGAAAGTCTATAAATACTCCTCAACCTTCATTGAGGAAAGGATCCACAACTTAACCTAAGAAACACTATTCATCTGGTATTATCTTCCTTATCTCTCTACAATATACATTCAGCCAAGTAACAACTTATCCCTTAAGTTTACTGACTTGAGCGTCGGAGTGAGCACGCTTGGCACAAAGCCAAGCCCTCAGTTCGTTCATTGTTGCAGGAGAGGCCGAAAGGAACGATAAAGACAAGAAGGATTCAACTCAAGACATTATTCTACAAGCAACGGGTGGTAACGAATATCTGCTCTGGGATTACACCCGGAACAATTGGCGCCGTCTGTGGGGATACGCTACTAGAAGCTAGTCACATTCATTCCCAAAAAAAAAAACAACAAAAACCCACCCAAAAAGCTAAGAAGATGTCGAAACAACAAGACGCAGTCGTGACCGACGAAACCGCATTCTACCAAGATGATACCTTCAACAATTTCGAGTCGTGCGGCCCTCCACCCGCGGAGTAATCCAACCGGAGTTCGGGATGCCAATAATACCGGACACGCCGCTGCCAGCCAACCAGGTCACTATCATGGGACATGTGGTTGACATAGCAAAACTGAAAATGGTCCTGGACCTAATTAGTAATACGCCTGCTCACACTGTCACGCCGACAAGAGCGGCGGAAACCGTCCAGGAGACCAGGGCCCAAAATGTGACTCCGAGAAAGTTGAACGAAGCACTAGGAGAAGCTGACCCAGTCAAGTCGCCGGGGGAGCCCAAAGTGGGCGTGGTAGACCTAAGTCCTTCCCGCGCTCATGGGAGGACAGCGTCCCCGCAGCACGAACGAGGCTTACCCCAAAGGAGCAGAGGAGTCCGACTCGGCAGAGTTGGAGAAGAAGTCCGAGTCGAAGAAGGAGTCCTTCCCGCTACGAGGAGAGGAGCCGGATTAGGAATGCGAGGAGCCGATCGCCGCGTGTCGTTCGACACGTGGTCGACGACCCCTCTCAACGCCTACGTCCTAGAAGTCCGGGTGCCAACCAAGCTCAAGTTGCCACCCCTATCATACAAAGGAGATAGTGATCCAGCCGACCACGCCGAGGCTTTCGAGTCTTACATGTCGGTATGGGAGCGGCCGATGAGGTCAGTGCCGAGTTTTCCCAAAGAACTTTGCATGGGATGGCTCAAAGTTGGTACAAAGGGATTCCCGACGGCTCGGTATACTATTACGCCGACCTAAGAGACGCCTTTCTAGCCCAAAGACTCTTGCAACAAGAGAAGAGCCGTGGAGACATCGGACCTCCTAACTATCAAACAGGAGGGGGCGAGTCTCTACGAAGCTATGTGAAGAGGTTCGATGGAAAGGTCCAGCAGATTCGAGAAATTAATCCCGAATTGGCGGCCTTCGCGGCGATGAAGGGCCTCCCGAGGGGAGACTTAAAAATGAGCTCATCAAGTGCGGAGGCCGAGCTTGGATGCGCCGGGAGGATGGCCGACCGGACCATCAAGGTAGAAGACTATCACAAAACTGGGTAGGCCCCGGCGAGGCCGAGCACTCGACAAGAAGAGCCACCGGGAGGACAACCCGGATGAAAGACGCCGTGACCACAACGGGTCACGGTCCGATGAAAGACGCCGTGACAACAACGGGTCACGGTCGATGAAAAGACGCCGTGAGAATAATAGGTCACGGTCGGACAAATCCGCCCAGAAACGGGACTCGACGGGCGCCGGGTGGGGTTCGGGAACGTACCACCAGAGGCGGTATAATGATAAAACCCCTCTCGTCGTATCGGCCGCCGAGGTCTTCGCCCTGAGCAAAAACGAGGGCCGAAGTGGGAGAGACCCCCAAGCCAAAAAGTGACGGTGACACGAGCCTGTGAGTACCACGGCCACACCGGCCATTTAACCAACGATCGGCATCCGAAGAATGCCATTGAAGAGCCGATCCGGAAGGGGAGCCTCGGCAAGTACGTTGCCAAAGGCCAAAAGACCGACGCCGACAGTTCAGGTAAGAAATCCGTCTTCGAACGGATAGGAGTGATCCATGTTGTCATCGGGGCAACGAGAACGGAGGGTCCGCCCATGGGCACAAACGGCACCTGAACGAGCTATATCAGGCCATCAACTTTGTGCCCAACACACGGCGATCCTCGCTTCCAACATCCCCGATATAACCATTGGAAGGAAGGACTACGAAGGAGTCATCGCTCCTCACAAACGACACACTTGTAGTCAATTTGGACATATCCAACCACCTGGTCAAGAGGTGCCCGATTGACACAGGCGCGTACACGAACATCATGTTCAGGGAGTGCTTCCTCGGCCTCTACCGAAAGTCAAGGACTTGAGCCCCCGCACCAACCCACTATACGACTTCTCGGGGCGGCACTGGTACCACCGGGATCAATCGGACTCCGGTGACGTTCGGCGAAAAGAATGCGGCTAAGAATGTCCTAGCCGAGTTCGTGGTCATCGACGGCTCGTCCGCCTACAACGTTCTCATAGGCCGAGTCACCCCGAGTGAGGCCGACGCGGTGATGTCCATCGGGTCCTAACACCGATGTATGTCTCGGACGGGGAAGCGCATAAGCTCGTCTCCAAAGACGTGACGAGGTGGTCAACGTCCGGATAGCCGCCGCAGAGGATGCAACATGCAATCCCTCAAAGTGGCAAAGAAATCGGAGAAAGGGAAAAGTCTATCCTTACAACAGGAGGGCGACCTCATGGATGTAACTAGCGGCTGACTAGGACGGTGTGCCTTTGATAGGCCATTAGGACGCCGGTAATCTCGGGAATACTCTATGTAGCGGCGGAGGTGTCCAAAACAGCTGTGGGCACCCCGACGCATGTTTTTACCTAATGAAAAATCGTCCAAGTCTTCCATCAAAATGTTAATTTTCCCCCTAGTCACTAGGAAGCAGCAGACGCCGACACACACTGTCATACCGACAAGAGCGGTAGTCTTTATCGAAGCGAGATGTCGGCTCACTTTGTCATACCGACAAGAGCGGCGATCTCCATGAAGAAATAGGCGCCGTCGCAGTCACCCCAAGTAGTAGACGCCACGGCGGTCACCCCAAGAGGTTTGACGCCGTCGCAGTCACTCCAAGTGGTAGACGCCACTAGCGATCTCCATGAAGAAATAGGCGCCGTCGCGATCATCCCAAGTAGTAGACGCCACGGCGATCACCCCAAGAGGTTTGACGCCGTCGCATCACTCCAAGTGGTAGACGCCACTAGCGATCTCCATGAAGAAATAGGCGCCGTCGCAGTCATCCCAAGTAGTAGACGCCACGGCAGTCACCCCAAGAGGTTTGACGCCGTCGCAGTCACTCCAAGTGGTAGACGCCACGGCAGTCTCCATGAAGAAATAGGCGCCGTCGCAGTCACCCCAAGTAGTAGACGCCACGGCAGTCACCCCAAGAGGTTTGACGCCGTCGCAGTCACTCCAAGTGGTAGACGCCACGGAAGTCTCCATGAAGAAATAGGCGCTGTCGCAGTCACCCCAAGTAGTAGACGCCATGGCAGTCACCCCAAGAGGTTTGACGCCGTCGCTGTCACTCCAAGTGGTAGACGTCACGGCAGTCAATAACAAGAAGCGAATCTTTGGCTCACACAAATCACACACCGACAAGAGCGGCAATCACCACCAGGAAGCAGACACCTCGATGGTAACGACCACCGCAGGTGATACTCGCAAAGCGTTCAAAATGCCTCAGAAGCGTTAACACGATTGAGATACGCACTCTAGACCGCCTCGGCCAAGCCGAGGCGGAAACAAAAGGGACACTCAATTAATAACGTAAGGAGACAACCCAGACGAAGACATAGACGCTAAAGTACAATTGAGACGCTCAAATACTAGCGCAAGAAAAAGAAGTGAGGTAAAAACCTCGGCCAGGCCGGAGGCAGAAGAAACGAACTCTTATTAAAAATGCTCAACGAATTACAAGAAATTACAAGGATAAGCCAAAAGACAAAAGGTTACAGGTATCATCTCCCTATGTCTGTTGTTGCTCGCCATCAGCAGCGGTAGCAGCACCTTCTTCGATGGGCAACCCAGCAGTTCCCTTAGCAGCCCCAGCTTCAGCAGCCTCAGCCTTAGCCTCGGCAGCCTCAGCTGCCCTTGCCCACTCGGCTTCCTCCTTGGCCGCCTTAGCCTTCTCAGCAAGAGCTGCTGCCTCCTCGGCCGCCTCTTGCTCTATCTTCACCCTCACCGCCTCCTTGGCCTTCTCCTCCACGACCTTCTCCTTAGCTTCGAGCTTGTCGTCAAACAGCTCGTCGAATTTGCTCCACGGAAAGGAACCTTCAAGAGGGAAAAGCTCCTCAATTACTTCCCTGGCGGGCGCCGGCGGATCCGGGTCGGAGCACGGGTCGGGGAGCATTTTGGTTTGGAGCATCTCAATGTCGTCCTCCTTTTGCCCGATGATGGCCTCCTTGCTCCGAATCACCTTCCCCGGATCTCGAAACCGTTCCTAAATTCATTCCTCTCTTGGAAATAGAGGTCGGCGTGCCTCGAACGAGGTCACACTTCGCCAAAGCTTTTCAACTTCGGCGCGCAGCAGTCTCGACCTTGGCTCTCTCAAAGAAGGACCTCCTTTTCGGCGTCCTCCCCGAGCTTTCTCTCGCCCAAGAGCGCCTCCTCGGCCTCCCCCCTAAGCCTCTGCTCATTGAGAAGATCCAGCTTCGCCTTCGCGGCCACCTTCTTAGTGGCATTAAGCTCAAAAGCGGATTGAGCCACGGCCTTCTCCTGCTCCATGATACGAGCACCGGTCAGCTCGTTCCACCTCGCCAGTCTCTTGATCAACCTCGCGCTTTCCGCTACAAGCTGAGAGGGGGAAGCCTTCTGGGATGAAGAGCCAGTGGCGACGTTTCGATCACCGACTGCGGTCGGGAAAGGGAAACCTTACGGGATGAAGAGTCAATGGCGACGTTCGATCACCGACTGCGCGGGGTTCTCCTCCACTTGCTGCTCAACAAGAGCGGCGGCCGACAATGGCTGATCTACCAAAAAAAAAAAAAAAAAAAAGAGCATCAGTATCAACATACATAGGCATGCCGAAGAGCTGTCATCGGCGGCGCCTAATGAACCAAGCTAAGTCGAGCCACGGGATAGATCAATACCGTGCTTGGCCTTCTTGGCCGAAGGGCGCATTTCCTCGTCGCCAGCGGGAGCAACGCGGCGGTAAAGGGTCTCCGCTTTCTTTTTACGGACAAGGGGCGACCCCCTCCTCATCGGAGTCATCCCCATTGGAGATATAAACGATCTCCACCGTCTCCTTCTGAACAGGGGGGATGGAAGGCGGAGCCGATGTCGACGCCATCACCGCCGAAGGATTTGTTTTTCGCGTGTGGCGCGGCATGTTGCTTACAACCTTCGCACCGGGCCTCCACCACATTCAAACTTTTCAAATTTCTTTGGTCCATAAGATCATTCGGCGACGTCCTACGGTCATGGGTCAGAGCCTTGGGATGCAAGTTAGCAACGGTTTTGTCTTTGTGCAGCCCCATTCTCCGGAGGATATCCTCAGACAAATCCGGTCCAAAGTAGTCTGCGAAAGAAATAAAAGCAAGAATTAAGTAGAAGAAATAAATCGAGGTTCGAAGAACAGGGAACATTAATGGCGATGGGCCTCATACCGACCCCACTCACCCCGTGCTAGGTAGGTATGAGGCCGACATGGCAGAGCGGCTAATCTGAAGAATGATCGCGTTGGGGAATCCATTTTTTCGGCACCCCACCCTTGTCCGCTTAAAAAGCCTCATCGCCGACTTCTCATCCTCTTTAAGAAGGACCTTGGCATCCATCTTGAGCTTCTTCCGCCGACCCATCCGTCATGCTCCGCCTTAGTCTCACACCGCAAATTCACCTGGTCTTTGAAAGGAGAGGGGCGGCGGATAGTCATCCAAGCACCTTAACATACACCCACCGATCTCTCCAGTCTTTGCAAGAAGTAAGTTTGTCAACAGAGACAACCTTTCTCCGTGTGCACACTGTACCAACCGACGCGCCGAGAGATTGATTGGTGGAGATAATGAAGCGGCGGAATAAATTCACCGTCGGGGCCTCCCCTTGAAGAGACAAAGCCACACAAAGCCGACTATCGTCCTCATGGCCAACGGATGCAGTTGGGCCACAGCGACGTTCATAGCTTTAATGATGGCCATGACGTACTCATTCAGCGGAAATCGAAGCCCGTACTCCAAGTGTCGCATGTATACGCCGGTATGGCCCGGCGGAGGGCAACAGACGGCCTGACCCTCCTCAGGGATAACAATCTTGTATCCCCTGCCAAAGAAGAAATGGCCCTCGAAAAACTTCTCACCGGAACAACTAGCCAACTTATGGGTCCAAGCTCGGTCAACGCGTACCTTACAAACGTCACCGTGATCCATAACGTACTGCCTCCCCTCTTTGGGACGAGCCTTTTAAGCATCATCACCAAAATCGTCTGCGTCATCATCGACATCAGAGTCATCCTCCCATTCCTCCAAAATCCGAGGATCGACTTCAGGAGAAGGAGACCTAGGGCCCCCAGGCCTTATCAGGAGGGCGTCCAACTTCTCCTCCTCATCAAGACGCGACGGGGAACCCCCCGACGCCGGTTTACTAGGCCCGGCATCAGCAGAAGACATGTTTACAATAAAAACTTACAAAGTTAAGAAATTGGGAGGTTTGTTTGTTTACCTTGAAGAAAAACACTCGCCGGAGTAACAACTCTGAGAAATAGAAGACAAAGAAGCCTTTGAAAGTTTAGAGAGAAGAAAATTTTGGGAGAATGAAATTGGTGACCAATTTCACGGAATAACTGCCCTATTTATAGGGAAAAACCCATAAAGAAGGACCAATCAATGAAATGACCCATGAAGCGTCAACCAATCGGCGTGCGTAGACACGTGTCGGACATGCAACCACGGGATGTCAATCGTTGCAACGATCGAACGTCAATCAATGCAACGAGTGACCAAGCGTCTTCAACACGCCCATTCGTATCTCTCCGCCTATCCACCTTCCTCAACAAATTCCCAAGCATCGTTCTCCGCCGCCACATGATCAACCAAGCTAAGTAGCGCCGGCGGGGCAATCAAAAACAACCGGCACTCTCAACCCTGGTCTCGGCCAGCGTCACTTTCTTTTCCACATCGGATGCCCTTTACGCATCCATGCGGAGGGGGGATATGGTACGGCCTAAGAAAAGACCAGGCCGAGGTAAAAGAAGCTGCCGCAGAATAAGCCGATGCAGAAAATTTTTGTCAAATTACTTGCGCAGAATATACGCTCAAACGTACATCGGAGCCCATACCACGGCATAGACTACGCTGGGGGCAAATTGATGGGGCATATTCTGCACCGCTGACCAAGTCAACATATTGAGCAAGGTCAAAGATATCCACAAAGAAGTCAACGGCTTAGGCTAGCTTAGCCGATGAATGCATCCATCGGCTGTCACTGGGTCTCGGCATGGCAACTTGCCAGCCGGGGCACATACCCGCGTACTCACATCCAAGACCCCTCGGCGGTGAGTCAACAGGGCCCGCCGGCCTGCCATAGGTCCCTCGGCCGAGGGGTAGATCAGTCTTTCCACCTGCTAGCCACTTGGCCACTACGTGACAAAAGGTGAAAGTCTATAAATACTCCTCAACCTTCATTGAGGAAAGGATCCACAACTTAACCTAAGAAACACTATTCATCTGGTATTATCTTCCTTATCTCTCTACAATATACATTGAGCCAAGTAACAACTTATCCCTTAAGTTTACTGACTTGAGCGTCGGAGTGAGCACGCTTGGCACAAAGCCAAGCCCTCAGTTCGTTCATTGTTGCAGGAGAGGCCGAAAGGAACGATAAAGACAAGAAGGATTCAACTCAAGACATTATTCTACAAGCAACGGGTGGTAACGAATATCTGCTCTGGAATTACACCCGGAACAATAGTAGAAGATGATGTCTCTACTATAGATGAACCCAACGACAATGAAGAACGTAATAATGAGTTTAGATGAACGCAATAATGAGTTTAGATGGACTTATGAAGATGATGTCTCTACTATAGATGAACCCTAGGGAGGCCGAAACCCTAGGTGGCCGAAAACCCTAGAAGGCCAAATCCTTCTTCCTTCTCTTCTTACTTGTTCATCAAGTCATTTGTTTCCAGAACATTCCTATGCCCTAGTTCCAGAATATTCCAAACCCTAATTTTCTCTACTATAAATACTCTCATTCATTCAACATTAATTGTTGACACACACATCTACAAATTTCAAAGAGAGAAAAATATTTTAAGCAAAAATCATTTGAGCTTTAATTCTTATTTTCATATTTGCTTATACAAAAATCACGCATCAAATTTGTCAATCACTCGAAGAAAAATCGTTATAGGATATTAAATACACAAGAATAGTATACTCACTCGCATAACGTGAGATTAGTATTTGTCGTTGTATTTTTCTTATTAACGTAAGAGCAACCTAGAGTATTTAGCGATACTCAATCTGAGTTATAATCATATAGTTGATTATACGAGTGGATTGGTAATTTTTGTAATCCGGAGAAAGGTACTAAAAATTATTAATCGAGAATAGTGGACGTAGGTTTCGACTTGTGAAACTGAACCACTTCAAAATCCTGTGTGTCTTTCTTTCTCTCTCTCTTTATTATTGTTATTTCGATTTTGTACTTATTATTAATAATTTAATTAGTTGATTTTAATCAATAAAATCAAGTAATTAATTTATATCATATATTTCGAAAAAGCGGTCATCGTTTTTAATACTCAATTCACCCCCCCTCCTCTTTCGTATTCGATCAATAGACTCCACAGATATGTTATTTGTGACTGCTCTGTAGTCGTAGATGGTAGATGTGATGGGCCTTCAGTACTAAATACTTGGAAAAGCGATATTTTATTTGGGTTAACTAGTGATGGACATTGCTATCAAATTTAGTCAATAGTTTCTGGAAAAGATGGAAAACCGAGTGTTTTGCTTCCAACTTACCTTGAAAAGCCGGACAACACTTCAAGCTGGTTTAGAACGTTGTCGAGGAGACCTGAGATTTTGGATTCAAAAGCCGAAATTTGTTGAGTCTGTGGATTACTGTGATCTTGGTTGTGATGCACAGCTAGTTTTCCTGAATTTTTCTGACATCGGATGAGTTTCAGCAGAAAAGCTAGGCTAGTAATCTAGTACGTTTGGAACAAAGCGAGGATGGATTTCAACTTTTTATCAGAGTATTCTCAGGGTAAACTAGGGGACTAATACTAAAACTATAGAGTTATGTGCCGTAGGTGCTCAAGGCTCAGTGAGGTTGACTGACTAAGGCGCTAGCCAAAACGCCTCGATGTGCCGTAGGTGCTCTTACAGGCAAGGTACAATCAGCTAGGCACACTAATATGCTATGTCAATATTTGTTTCTTCTAATTCTTTTATCTTATGCTACTCTTTGACACATAATCCTTAATGTTTTCTCATTTACAAAACTGTTTGCCTCGTGTCTATAAGGCGTGTGTCTTTCCCTCGCCCTTGCGTTCTATTGTCTCGTCTCAGTGTGCCTCACACCTTAGTTTCTGAGAGTTCCTATTGTCAACATTCTGTAAGTTAGTGATGTGTGACGACATAAAGAACATAAATGTTTATGCTTGTAGTTAAATATGTTTGCTGATATTTTATATGTGTAGTGATGTAGTGATGATGTCATTGAAGTGGATTAGTTCTTCAGGACCTTTACTAGTTATGTTGCTTATATTCTGTATGCAAGTTGGAAGAGCTCAATAATATCAGAGTCCATGGGTTGGTTTACCAAGCCTACAATTTGTTATAAAATTTGTTCTCGCACATATTTGTCGCAAAAGTTCGGGTAAGATCATCTCGGATAATAGGGTATTTTAAAGTTTGGAGCAAGCTTGATAGACCCTTAAATTGTCCTGTTATAAAGCCGTCTTGCCAGAATCTAATAGAAGGTACAATTAATTTTTGTTGTTTTAGATGGACGGAAGATCATAAAGTCGTGGTTTATGAACTACAGGCAATGATATAGTATTGCCACGACCATAGTCGGAAGCAATACCCGCCACATTTGTGGCGTGATTGCGAAGATGACAACATTACACTGACAGTAGCACGAGGAGGGAGGAATCTGATCCATGGCTTACATCAGTTAACACTAATAGCATTGTTTGTCAGAAGTGATTGTACAAAGGTAGGCTGTATGTCCCACAAAAGTGAGCATTTCCTGGTGATTTAACAACTAGAGCATAAACTGTTGCATGAGTTGTTGTAATAACTGTGCATAAAAGAGTATGAGAATATGCTCTTGCATTTATCCTTCAAGTACAGCAGGAATAATCTGTCATCAAATACGAAAAAACTCGAGGCCGTCTATCCTGAGCATTTGTTGAACTTTTTTGTTATGCTGACACTTGCAAAAGGGCTTTTTTAGTTTTTAATTCTCTATAAAGGAACGGCTTCAATTGCACACAACTATTAGTACTACTTTACACATTATCAACATTTTGTGTAGGTTATGATGGTGATCCAGTAATGACTTGCTTTTATAAAACTTATCCCAATTTTGTTGTTACGTCTAAACTCTAATACTCTAATGTGAGACGCTTTTATGTATAACTAAAACTTTTTAGTGATGCGTAGAATGTTAAAGGTCTTCAATATATGTACTTCGTACGTCTTATACAAGTGTTTGTATTTCTTTTATAAGAGTATGTCATTTTACCTTAGACTCTGTTCTTTTCGGTTGTACGTAATTTAATGGAGCTGCCCTGAACGTAATTTAATGGAGCTGAACTGAACTGAACGGAATGAAGATGAGTTGAACTAAACGAACTGAAATTAAATTCAAAAGAACAGGGCCTTACACTTTATATAGGAAAAGGCTTTGTGTTATTATATATAGGAAAAAAAACTTTACAGATCTGTAGCCCTTTGTAATATAAATGAATTTCAGGGGAATGGTCGAGGGGGACATGGAAAATCTTTTCTTTAGATAACAAATTAAATTAGGCAAATGAAAAAGAGGAAATGAAATGATTTTCCCTTATTGCAAGATAATCAAAAGTCTTGTGACACAAAAGGCCTGTTCTTTTCGGTCGAAAGACGTTGAACTGTATTGAATATAGCTAAGTTGAACTAAATAAAACTGAGCTGAACTGAGTAAATGAGATGAACTGAATAAAGCTGAATTCAACTAAATATAACTAAGTTGAACGAGCTGAGTTGAACTGAAATGAGCTCAAATAAAATCAGGAAAAACAGAGCCTAAGATGTTAAAGAAAATAGCACACCTAATTTACTCTACTGTATCCTCACCCTAATCCCCTTCAAAACTTTCCTCTCCCCCTACTAATAGAATATATAGGATATACACATAAATGATATGACATTAAATTCTAGATAAAGGCGTGAGAAATCTACTAAATCGTTAGGTTCTAAGAATACAAATTGGCACAAAAATAAAGACACTAAGTTAACTAACACTATATAGGAATACTGCTTTTAATCCTCTAATAGATGATGTGATTTCGTGTTTACTTCTATTTCAAGTTTGGTGTCATTGCGTTGTTTTTGATAAGTTTGTTCGAGTAACATCAATTCGACGCCTTGTTTTGTGAAAAGAGACAGACGAATTGGGAGAAAGTTTTGTGTATGTATTGATGATGTTAACAACCGAATACAACGATGAATAAATACACGTAAAACCCTACATGACATGAAAAACCCTATGTGACATCGGCCCATATACACGTGGCCCATATATACGAAAATACAAACACGATAATATATCGTAACACCCCTCCTCAAGTTGGAGCGTGGGGATCAACGACGCCCAACTTGGAAAGCAAATGAGTAAACTGGCGCACACCCAAAGCTTTAGTCAATAAATCCGCCACTTGATCACTCGTGTGCACATAAACGGGACGAATCATCCCACAAAGTATCGCTTCACGCACAAAATGACAATCGATCTCAATGTGCTTAGTACGTTCGTGAAATACCGGATTACGAGAAATATGTAGTGCCGCTTGATTATCACAGTGAAGCAAAGCCGGCACATCAATGGGGACAGATAAAAAATCCAAGATACCTCGTAACCATTTCACTTCACACGTGGCAACCGCCATAGCACGATATTCAGACTCAGCGGAAGAACGAGAAACGGTCGGTTGCTTTTTCGTTTTCCAAGAGACAAGGGTACCCCCAAAAAATACACAATACGCTGTTAAAGACCGCCTAGTCAGTGGACAACTAGCGTAATCAGCATCACAAAAAACTGACAACTCGAGACACGAACCAGTTCGAAACAACAAACCTTGTCCTGGACTACTTTTCACATAACGAACGACCTTCCGAGCTGCTTCCCAATGCGAAATACGAGGCTCTTTCATAAATTGTGACAAAGTGTGAACACTGTAAGCTAAATCCGGGCGCGTGTTAGTTAAGTAAATCAAACGCCAAACTAATCGTCGGTAACGCTCGGGATCGTCAAAGAAACCATCAGTGGCGTTGGCCAACTTGTGGTTTTGGTCCATGGGCACTTGATCAGGTTTGCTACCTAGTAAACCGGTTTCCGTCAAAATGTCGAGTGCATACTTCCTTTGGCAAATGAAAATACCGGAGGAGCTTCTAGCCACTTCAATACCTAGAAAATATTTCAAGGTACCTAAATCTTTCATATAAAAGCAGGAACTAAGATATTCCTTCACACGACGAATCGCCTCCACATTATTGCCACCAATCACAAGATCATCGACATACACCAAGACATATACCTCAACTCCTTTAGACCGAAATGCAAACAGAGAATAATCGGATAGACATTGTTTGAAACCATGGGCTAAAAGAGAAGAGGATAGTTTTTCAAACCAACAACGAGAAGCTTGACGGAGACCATATAAAGACTTCTTGAGACGACATACCTTTCCCGGTGAATCAACAGAATAGCCTTGTGGTAAGCGCATGTAAACTTCTTCTTCCAAGTCACCATGGAGAAAAGCATTATGTACGTCCATTTGATGCAATTCCCATTGCTTAGAAGCCGCAAGAGCAAGAAAAATACGGACCGTTACCATTTTAGCAGTCGGAGCGAATGTCTCAAAAAAATCTACTCCTTCCTCTTGTCTATTACCAAGCACCACAAGTCGTGCCTTAAATCTTTCGACCGACCCATCAGCTCGCAGTTTGACTTTGTAGACCCATTTATTACCAATGGTCGTCTTACCTTTGGGTAAATCAACGATGTCCCATGTATCATTGCGAATCAACGCTGCAATTTCAACACTCATGGCATCACACCAACGATCGTCCTTGGCAGCCTCTTTGAAGGATTTGGGCTCTATATTAGCATCGACAGCTGCAGCAAAAGCACGATGTCGAATGGAAAATTTATCACTAGAAATAAAATGTGTCAAGGAGTACGGCGTACCTGATTCAGACGAAGGGGTGTGATCATTAGAAGAGGGGCTACATTCATCGACCAACACGCGAGCACTACCAGTGACATACTCGTCTTCACTATATTTCGACCACGGTACATGCGGTCGTTTACCACGGCCATAATCAATGGCATCACTTGAAGAGGGATTGGATACATTCTCCTCCGTAGAAATGGGCTGCTCGGATTCGGATTCAGGCGAGACCTGCGGCTGCTCGTTCACAACATCCGAATCAATACCGACATCCTCCAAAATTAATTCCCCTGCTACCTCGGAATTTAAATTTTCGGCCTCAAGTTGAGGGACATGGTGTTTGTTACTCACTGTAGTATTGTCAAGGGAATATGGAAATATATTTTCATCAAAAACGACATCCCTTGAAACGAAAAATTCTTTAGTATCCAAATCGTATACTTCCCAACCCTTTTTAGCAAAAGGAAATCCAACGAGCATACATCGTCTACTACGACTCCCAAATTTGTCACCATCTTTACGTGGATGCTTCACGTAACATAAACATCCAAATGTACGCAAATTATCATAATTGGGAATTTTACCAAACAACAATTCATAAGGAGTACGCCCCTCAAGCAACAAAGATGGGGTTCTATTAATTAAATATGCTGCACTTAAAATACATTCTCCCCAAAAATCGATGGGTAAATTAGCCTGAAATCGTAAAGCTCGAGCAACATTAAGAATGTGACGATGCTTTCGCTCTACTCTTCCATTTTGTTGGGAAGTACCTACACATGTTGTCTGATGAATAATACCAAGACTAGCAAAATAATCCCTCAAACAAGTGAATTCAGTCCCATTATCGGAACGCACCACTTTCACATCGGCATTAAATTGCCTCTTTCCCATAACAACAAAATTACGTAACAATTGGGAAACTTCATTCTTGGATTTAATTAAATAAACCCAAACAGCTCGAGAATAGTCATCGACAATGGTTAAAAAATAATGACTCCCGCAAGATGAAAGAGTTCGATAATCTCCCCATAAATCAACATGAATTAACTCAAAAATGGTTTTGGCTTTATTCTCACTACTATTAAATTGTTCTCTTGTTTGTTTTGCACGCATACAAACATCGCAAACTGCATCGAAATGCTTATTATTGCTAACGAAAGGTAAAAGACTAACTACTCTTTTCGAGGGATGTCCCAGCCGTGAATGTCAAATGCGAGCATCATCAGTGAGCTTTCGTGCTGTCATAGCTCTCGGTCCACTAGCTCATCCAATCCGCAGGAATCAATAGAAAAGGCAAATCCTTATGATACACCAGATCCGGCTTGGTTATTGATAGAGTGAATAGATCTGCCATTTCTTGAAATCTCTCTTCAGATTCAAAATCGTGGTGTAATGTGTATCCCCCCTTTTTGTTTCGATCATGGAATAGATTAAATAAGTAAAAAAATGAATTTTTGTTCAAGAATGAAATCTTATCGGAACTGTCCATATCCGGTTCATCCTTCGGAACCATATCACATCCCGGATCTGGTGAAATAGGATGAATTGAGACGCTATTTTGTAAATACGTAATTATCTTGAATATATTAATCATTTCTTTATTTTCCGATCGCCTGGAAGGGGCAAAAGAAACAACAAGATGTTTCTTCAACAATTTCGGATCTCTAGTGGGCTTCTCAGTAGGATTTGAACCCAGATGAAGTTCTGAACATCTGCCAGAGAAAAAAGAACGAATGGATCTTGTAGGATTCTCAAGAAGTTCTTCGATTTCTTCCGTTTAGTCCCTCGAATTAAATATAGCCGCCCTCTTTGATCACACTCCCCAATCGTCTTCATCGACACGCGGTCCTGTATAATACACATTTTATTAGTGAAATTCACAGTGCAATCAAGTTCGAAATTTAATTGATAAATAGATATTAAATTGCAATGAAATTCGGGGACAAAAAGCACATTCGTCAATCGCAGCTCGTCATTTACCACGGCAGAACCCTTTTTTGTTGCCTTTGAAAATTTACCATTAGGCAAAGTTATCGTACAAGGATCAATATCTTGTACGTCTTTCAATATTTCAAAACAACCCGTCATATGATGCGTAGCACCGGAATCAAGCAACCAAAAAAAATCATTGTCCGTCTTACCATTCATACGCGCGTTCGAACTAGACGCCTTGGTATGATTCACAAAGGCTTCCCATTTTTCTTTGGGTACAGTCACAAATTCTTCTTGGCCCTCGGAATTTCCATCATTGACGCGAGCATTATTAGCTCCTCTTCCACCTCTACCACCGCGACTACCTCCACGGGTCCTATCCCTCCATCCTTTCGGATATCCGATAATGTCAAAGCATCTGGCGCGGGTATGACCATATTTATTGCATTTATCACAGTGTGGTCGAGTAGCATCTCCTTCTCTGTCCCTTGCTTCCTCCGTACGTCCAACGGTCCCTGATGGTTGAATTTTTGCAGCAAAACCGACTGGGTCAGCTCTGGTTTCACCATCACGAGTCCCTGTCACTCGGCTTTTCGCCTTTCCACGGACTCCCTCTTCTTGTATCAAGATAGAGTAAGCCCTATTGAGGGAGGGCAAAGGTTCCTGCAACAACAAATTTGACAAAATGGTGGAGTAATCAGCAGCGAGTCCCAGTAGGAAGTCGTGTAATTTACCTTGATCACGCTTCTTTTCAAGCTGTTTATTAATTCCACATTTACATCCGCCACAATCGCAAATTGGGTCTTTATCATACTTATCGAGTTCATCCCAAAATCGCTTAAGCTTTCCAAAATACTCGACAATTGACTCATTGTCTTCTTGTTTGCAGCCTGCAATAGATGCCTTGACACGGTGTAGTTTCGGTCCGTTCCCAATGCTAAAACGCTGCTCTATGTCATCCCATAGCGTCTTAGCTTCTTCAACATACGTAATCGACGAACCTAGACCTGGTTCAATCGTGTTGAAAATCCAATTGACAATCATGGCATTCACCATGTACCAATCCTCTAGATCGTCAGAATCATCGGCCGGCTTCTTGATGGTACCATCAATGAAACCCGTCTTCTTCTTTGAACGAAGCGCACCGCGCTCGCATCTTCACAGCCCACTCATCATAATTATCCCCTTTCAATTCTACCACAATTAACTTATCGCCGGATTTGTCGGCGGTTGAAAGGAAATAAGGACTCAGTTTCTTTGACATATCGTCGGATTCAAAATCGAAATCCGCGTGTGTATCGTCAGACTCGAGGTTAGAATCTGCGTGTGTTTCTTGATCACCACCGGTGTCTGAATGAGATGACTTATCACTCATACGATGCTAGTAACCCTAGCTTTGATTACCATGAAAAGAGACAGACGAATTGGGAGAAAGTTTTGTGTATGTATTGATGATGTTAACAACCGAATACAACGATGAATAAATACACGTAAAACCCTACATGACATGAAAAACCCTATGTGACATCGGCCCATATACACGTGGCCCATATATACGAAAATACAAACACGATAATATATCGTAACATTTTGAACGGCCTTAGTGGTTAAGATTGTTTATGTCTCTAACGTCAAATCTGAAAGTAATTTCGGAATAGTTTCTTTAAGTTTGTGTAGGTTTTTCGATTGACCAATTTTGGATCGAGTCAATTTAATTCTGAATAGATTGGAAATGATTTTATTCCGATTTAATCCAAATACAATTTTGATGAGAAATTCAAATATACATCAAATCAATTTAAACTCGGCTCTTTTTACAAATTCAGCTTAAAAAACACACACTTAATCCTTATGTAAGGTGGACGACACAAGTATATTGTAATTACTTCTTCACTAATACGAATGATGATTTTTTATGATTAACTCGTTCTGCCTAGAATTTGTATAATTGCCTTTACAATTTGGAACGCATTCAACAATAAAAAAGCGTAATTTATTTTCGCAGTATGTATTTTACTCATTTCAGTACTTTTTACCCAATTCTAGTGTTTGGTTAGAGGTTTTTGGAATGGAGTTAGATACCCAATGGATTTTAATTCCATTCTAACCCTCTCATAACCATGAGTTCACTTATGTTTCTAACTCCATTCCATCTTATTACTACCTCTATATCTATTCCAGGTCGAACCAAACACATATGAACAGGTATGAGGTTCTAACTCCATATCACTATGGTATCACAATCCATTTCATACCCTTCCAATACTTGGAACCAAACTACCCTTGGTGAGATACTCCATTTGTCGGCAATTTTTTTTTTCTTTTTTAAATTGCAAAATTTAAAGCTGCATTATCTATCGATGCTTGCAATGTTTCTATTTGCTGCAGCTTAACCACCCAAGTGGCCAAGTACCCAATACCTTTATACTGCTTTTTTCTGGTACTAAATTAAATTGCTTTTGTACTGCATGAAACTAAATAATGCATTAATAGTTCTTTAATTCTGCGGTTACTTGTGGCCTTTACTTTGGAATTTTTTGTTTTGTTTTTTTCCATTCACTCCCAACTGCGTTTTAATTGTCTTTCCTTCGTTCCGTGTCGCCGCGTCACGCTGTATTGCTCTCCATATATAGATTATCGACAAATTTGGGTGGAATTTGAGGGGGAAAAAAAAAGAGTAAACTATCAGGAATGTACTACCGAGTACTAGAAATCACCGATCTAAATCCTTATAACAAACAAAAATCCTTGATTTAGTCCCATCCCAACAAGACTCACTAAAGACCCACATATACGTCTTAAGGTTAAAATAAGTCAAATATGATAAATAAGACAAAAGTGAAATGCCTAGGGAATAATAAGCCGTTTATCGTATCTAAACTAGTGGGTTATTATTCGACCCGCCTTAATCTTAGGACGGAGATTTTCGTGTTAAATGAGAATTTGTAAATCCCATAAGAACACGGTTTGGTTAGGGATCAAAACAAGACCAGTAACCAAACCGTTTTTAATGGTTTTAAATTGTTTGGTTAATCGATTAAAATTGTTGTAAACGCTTCAGTTTTTCAGTTTTTTTTTATTCGGTTACTGCAGTTCAGTTTTTTATGAACATTTGGACACCCTATGAACTATAGATCATGAATTTTGATATCTTCAATTCTAAATTTTTAGCTAGTAAAATACGTTTTCAAAAACTACAAAACAAAACTACGTGACATCAGTGATCATTTTCCCTCATCTATGTACGAAATTTGCACTTCCGCATATAACTATAAGCAAGGGTCAATATAATTCTTTATACGAGGGACTATGGAGCATGTAACTATGTACGGATGTACCTAATTAAATGCCGTAGAAGAATAGAAAACCCCCGTGGCATTATATATGGGGGCCTTAATGCAACGTCCTTTCCTAATCAGCATGCTTTTGTAAAATTACTACTACCTCGGATCTAATTCTAATCTCAGAAGCTAATTTAGATCATTAGGCCGATTCAACCATGAGAACAAAACAAGAATTTTCGATGAATCCCTATCAATAGTTATCTTTTTTCTGGTACGAGAATTTCAAAACAAAGATAACAAATAACCGGGAAATGATAAGTATTAATAGCTACTCTAAACTCTAATTATACAGTATTAATTACTCCTAAAGAGACTAAACACGAGAGCCGCAAGTACATAATTCTAGATTATTATTATTATTATTATTAGCAGAAGCAAATTTTGCAGTAGGTGCTGCAATATAGGTAGGTACATCATCTCCGGCCATGATCACCACAATCTTAGGCTTAGTGTCAAACTCGAAGTCAACACGGTCTCGTGTCTCGGGCAATACCCAGGCACCACCAGAGTCAGGAGAGGTGGGTCGCTTTCGATAGGAACAAACGAGAATAAGCAATGCCGTAGCAATTAACCCCATAATTATAACTAGTCCACCATATAGATATGGTGTTGGAGAATTCCATCTCCATGTTACTGCCAAATTTTCAACTGTTTTTGTATTTGTTTCTATCATTTAATTTTGCTGTTACTTTGTTTGTTGAGTAATTAGTAAATGAGTAATGCAGTTGAATTTAACAGGTATTCAGGGTTCTTGTGTGTATTTATAGGCATATACAAGCCAGAGAACTTGTGAAATGTGTTCAAGGAAATTAATTTGTTTGCTGTTTTAATTTACTATTTTACCCTTTTTACAAGGAAGATTCTCTATGATGCTTCTTTGATCCTTGGTACTTTTATGAGTTTCATAGGAGAGTATGACTTTTTTACTTAAAAGAATGCAAAAGTTGATCTCTTTTGATTAGCTCTATAATATAACAAAGCGTCTTGCTTGTGACGGACAATATCCGTCACAAGCTGAAGACCTCTCACAATAAAGCAAGTGGTTTGGCAAGTGGGAGGGAAAATGGAGCACTCATACATATTGCCACTTGCTTCTTGTGAGAGGGATACTATCCGTCTTCAGCTTGTGACGGATAGTGTCTGTCTTCAATGAGATTTTGTGATAATATAAAAAGGTTTTAGAATGTACGGTGTAATTCACTAACTAATGATATAATTAATAATCTGTTACATTTTGTTTATATGTTTAGTTAATTATGCGAGAGAAAAAAAAATGTTTTGAAAATAATTTGAAAAGGGAGAAATTTTCTAGTTAATTAGTCGATTAGTATATTTTCACTAAATAGACTATACAACCAGTTGTATTGGTTGTATAGAAAAGAACCCGAGCTTTAGAATTATTTAGTCGAGTTTAGACTTATAGATTATGAGCTTTGTTTAAAAGAATCCGAGCTCCATTATAAAAATATTGAACTTAAAAAATTATAATGAAACTCAAAAATAATATATAGGAGCTCAATTAAATTTTAATTTTTGACATCAAAAAATTAAAATATAAATAAAAACATATAAGAGCTCGAAAAAAATACACATAAGCTCAACAAGATTGATTATGGTTGTACACTGCTCTTGTACAACCAGTTGTATAATAGTATTTACTGTTAAAGATCGTGTCTGAGTGCCTGACACATACTCTCTCCGTACCAGACCAAAGGTAACACTTACTATAAACGGACGTACCACACCAAAGGTAACATTCCTTATTTGGCCCACAATATTACCAAATTATCCTTATACTCATTTGATATTTACACAAAATGCCATTACATACCCCACCTACTAACCCACAATTAAACCAACAATTACATACCCCACCTATTTTTCCCTCTTTACCCTTACTTTTTCCACATTTTCTTAAATACTCCACTTTTCCCTACGTTACCTTTGGTGTGGTACGGAGGGAGTACATGACATATCCAACAATGTAAGTTCATATAGCACATTTTCACCCGAAAAGTTAGCCAGTTCGAATAGTTTTAACTCATGAACATAATGATAGTATCTTCAATCTAATTTAAGCATCAATTCTTTCACTACTATTGAAGTGTTAAACGACAAATTAAGCATAGATAACCAACATTTTAAAAATCTCTTATTTAAACTAGTGAAAGGGAAAAGTGAACAATATTAATTAATATTAATTATGGTCTTTCCGATTCGAACCAGTAAAACTCAAGCACGAACTGGAATAGGAATCCTGAAAGCACTTGTACTAAAGGATACAGATCAAAATGTTTTAATTTCGATTTCAATCCAATTTTATAATCTAAATGGACTAATGAACACCCCTTAGTTATTAGCCATTAAGCTCCATGGAATCCCATAATGTATGACATAGGCCTTGCACACTTTACGTATTGTTGTGTGTTGTCTACTCGAAAATCTTTGTAACAATATTGCCGTTTGTAATGAATGTTGCTAGTGAATAGGATTAAGTTCATGTATACACTGATACAAGCCACAAAGACCCGCTTAATTCTTATTGTTAATTGTTTGGAATGGTTTTTTGGTGTCAAATAATCAGGTGCAACTGTGTGCAAGGCCATTATAATATATGAGGGTGGAAGATTTGAACTCGTAACCTATCATCACATTATCTTCATCTTAACTACTAAGTTAAGATCTCTTTGGCATTGTTTAGAATGTTTACATCTCTTGAACAATCTTTATCACCCATTCATTCAAGAGTTCAGATTGCTGTCATATTAATTAGCTTTTTAATTATTGAATTATGAATTTTTCTTATTAAGCTTAGTATTATTCTGAGACTTGACTTTTTTGTCGGAATTGCCACGTTGGTAATGTTCGCCAAAAAATGGAGATATAAGATATCATAAACACAAACAAAATAATTAAAGATAGTAGTTTTAAAATTAAAAATGCTTAAAAAATTTCACCAAAAAAAAACCTTAAATTATTAAATAAAGTTTGTGGTGCAACCACAAACTAGTTTGTGGAGTATTGTGTTAAGTATTCCTAATTCACTCGTCTCAAATAGACTTAACAAAACAATTCTATCATAATGACTATGATCAAAATTGACTCAACTCAATCCTAAAACATAGGACCGGAATTCCGAAGGATGCTACCCAAATTGACCTATTAAAATATAACATAGCAAAAGTGACTTTACATCTAAAATAAGTAATTTGAAACAAAAGCTTTACAATCACAACCTGACCTTCAACCACCTAATCCAACTTGTATTCATTAGCTTCATATCCTTACCTAACACAAGCTACAATCGGTCTGAAATTGAATGAACACAAAATGGTACTGAAAAATTAGACTTTGTAAAACTGACTCGAATAACCCTGACTCGAAAAACCTAACCCACGCCCGAATTAAAGGCTTGAAACCCAAATTGACCCGACCCTATTTAGCTCGACCCAAATATTTATCATTGTATTGATTGTTATCCCCAAATAACTTGATAACAATCCACCCGAAAATGACTTGAACCCGAAATAACCCGCTCCAACCCGACTCGACCTGAATTCTTTCAAACCTAAATTGAAATTGAACGATCCGGACCTAATCCGATTGGATCGTTTGCAAGGCAACACTAGTTGTAGAGAATATAACACAAATTGAATAAGCAAATAAGTTAGACAATAATATTCCCACTAATGGACAAATATTATATAATAAAAACATGTAGCACCTGGGATGAGAGAGGCTCCCTCTTTACATGGTCGAGCCGTCGCGTATGCTTTTCTAACCAATCAATTTAATTTTGGAAAAAAAAAAATATTGACATTTGGTGCTTTATGTGAACAAAATGTCCTTGTTTGTGTGATGATGACTTTACACTTTACACATGTATGCTGATGCTCAATACTGTTTATGTGCCTTTTACTTTGCCTTCAAATTAATACTCCCTCAAAAAATGTTACTAGTGGAACTGATGCTCATTTCTGCCTTTATTTGTTTCTACTTGCGTAGAAGCTTCAACCCCAATTCAACCACTCCCTCTTGTAAATGTTTATCAGTGGAAATGATGTGGAATATACTTTCTAGATATTGGGATCTACCCTCTATTTTCTCTGTTTTTACTAGCTAACAAGTCAATGGTGGAGGGAGACTCGATAAGAAAAAATCGTATGAAAAACTCGGTTAAATACAAGTAGATTTTGACGTAAGAAGTTCAGTTTGAGGACAGAGGGTGGATTAGTAATCCAGTCACCTAAAAAAATTTCACTATGATTTAGTTAATAAATTAAATCAAATTCGATAAGTTTTACTAAAAAGAAAATACTCCCTCCCAGTCACTATAATGTTCTCTCTTTTCCGAAACGGATTATTCAACTAATGTTCCCCTTTCTATTTTTAGAAACTTTTACTCTTATTTTATTCATTTCTCTCTCAGATCATCAAACCCCACACAACTCTTTTACTCCTATTTTATTACTTTCTTTTATATTTTGGCCCCACAATTCTTTATTTAACTACTAATAAGAGCATCCACAATGGTAAGCTAGTTACTACTAGCTTACCTTTGCCACATAAGATTTTCAAGCTAGAATATTTTTAAGCTACAAACTACTACAATGGTAAGCTACTAGCTTACTGTGGTGGCTTAAATGCACCATATGTCAACTACCTTCCACAACACTCTTTTAATTAATACATTTACTTATTTTACCTAGAAAATAAAAATTGAAAATATTTAAGTGTTGTTTTAATTGGTACGGAGTAGATTTTTTCTTGTGGGCCCATTTGAGCTACTACATGGAGCTACTAGCTCAATTTAAGCTAGTACATGTAAATTTAAGCTAGTACATGTAAAGTGCTCCAATGGTTAAGCAAGGAGTTTGAAAACTTTTTTATTTGCAAGCAAGTCCTTTTGCTTAACCATTGGAGATGCTCTAATTCATCCCTCTCTCATATCACCAACCCCATACAACTCTTTTACTCTTATTTTAATACTTTTCCTTAAATATTGTGCTCATATCAAATGAGAACAATATAATGACCGGGAGGGAGTAATAAATAATGTTGTGATACTACATTGTACACATCGTTCAACTTTTGTTTCATAACACCAAATTAGTACCATATATTCGTTTTACAACATCATCGAACTATAATTTTATAACTAAGTTACCCTTAAATCTAGCTACTACATACTTTTGAGGATGATATTTTGTATGGCCCGGAAAAATAAGTGCATCGATTTACATACAATGAAAAGTATAATTTGTATTACTACTCCTACAAATTTTCAATATGGTTTTATAATCTTTATTCATTAGTTATGGGGATTTGGTCCAATGATAAGATGATGGCACTCATACACTATCCTAGCTTTGTTTTTCTAGAAAAAAGACATGTTCCAATTCAACTACAAATATGTGTGCCTTATCGACTAATATTATGATTTTTAGGAGTACATATGAAAATAAAAAATTACTATGTAGTAATTATAGTAGACGTAAAACTTTGTCCCAATTAAATTGTAGCTTCAATATATGTCAATGATATGAAAACTCTCACTACAAAATTAGATTGAATCAAAATTGTGCTCAACTAAAAGAGATACAATTAATTAAATAACTCTAATTGAATCAAAATTGTGCTATGGCAGCACAACATCCGATAATTTCGTAATTTTGTCCAACAAAAATGTAAAAATGGTTAGCAGAATACGCGATGCCATTCCTACCCTCGATTTCTATTGCTTGTGCAGATGTCAAGTAGCTCACCTGGTATGACATGAGTTTAAATCTAGTTCGATTATATCAAAATTGTTATTCCAGCTTCCTATACACGTAAACAAAAAAATTACACTACCTCTTTATCAACATCGGGTGATACGTTGATAGGCAACCCTATGTATGTCGGAGCGTTGTCGCCGGCCATGATGACAACAACTGCATGCAAATATAGGACCACCTTGCTCTTTGGAGAGGTCCCCTGATTTGTATGATCATGGTCATCAGAAGAGGGTTGATTATTTGTATTAGAGCAAAATAGTATTACAAGTGCTATGGCAATTAACCCTAGCATTATGGTTAACCCACCAAATAAATAAGGAATTGGTGAGTTCCATTTCATTGTGATTTCCCTAGCTAGATGACCTTGATTGTGTTGTTTTACAAGCTTCAAATTAAATTAATTATTTATAATATAATATTAGTTTATGATTGAATAATTATGATAATAATAGATTAGTGATTTGAAATTGTTATGATTATTGGAAATGATGTGGCATAATAAGTTAAGAGTTAGTGGTATAGAGACTCATTTAAGCTAAGGGTTTGTTCTTATGAGCTAAGTTAACTCCCACCAACTCATAATGCTATTCCCATATCTTTTTCTTGCCGTATATAGCAAGTTTTTGTTAGTCAAGTTACAAGTAGTTATGTTGATCACAACCTCATGATGACACATTTACTAAATTTATACAACTTGGAAGACTAATATAGAGAAGGAAGCTAAAGAGAAATTGTCATTGTTCATTGTAGGTGAAAATTGGGACGAAAGGAGTATAATTGAAGATCCTGGCTTCAAAAATGCTATGAAGTACTTCATTTTCGTTACTGAATTTTAAGAATAAGTTTTGTTAGGTTTTTAGTTGCTTCTTAATCATTCATTATTTATATTTGATTAACATCATACCCTTCCGAAAATTTAAAAAAAATCCGAGTATACAATTGGGGCAGAAGGAGTACAACCTAAATCCCCCATATAAAATGAATAAATGACAATAAAATTAAAACGAGTCAATAGTAATCTATTTCAACTGGTTTTGCCATTGTTACCCCATAAAAGGAGTTACAAGGAACATCATGATCATAGAATTGAAATATGTCACAAATTATCGATTCAATCTTTTGTCAACTTATCTAATTAGCAGAAAATTGGAAAATACAATAAAAAAGATACTACAATTAGTCAAATGACTTAAACGCCATCAAAATTATGCTACTATTAGCATCAAACCCTTTAATTCCAAGAAAATTTACACCTTTTCCCGTAAAACTACAAAAATGGTAAAAAGTAATTAAACTAACAAAATTTGTTTTGTTTCAAAAGATGCCCCTTAGGCCTTAGGCAATATTAGCCTCCTACCTTTATAAACTTAATTATACCACATCTGGTTTTTCAGCAAGAGGTAGAGTAGAATTCAGAGCTCCACCAACATGTGATGGCAATAAGTTACTAGGCATGGCTATGTAAGTCGGCTTATCGTCTCCGGCCATGATGACGACAATTTCCGGCAAATCTTCGACCGCCTTGCTTTTCGTAACCATCCCCTTTTCCGTATCATCGTGATCGGAAGAAGGTTGGTTGCTTTTTCGATACGAACAAGCTAGTATAACAAGTGAGATGGCAATTAGAGCTAACATGAGGGCTAAACCACCAAATAAATAAGGAATTGGTGAACTCCATCTCATTATTTGTATGGATGAGGTGGTTGTGTTGCTTGTTAACCCCATTTCTCTCTTTTTTTTTTTTTTTTTAGTGTGCTAAGGTTTGTGAAGAACTTTGTGTGATTTGGTACGTATTTATAGTGCGGCTCGCTCAATATTAACACATGTAAATATGTACTCCCTAATAGTAAATGTAAATAGACTATGTTATATAAATTCAGTGGGCCAATTCAGGAAACTCATATCTTCCTTTTTATTAACAATTTATTTTTTTGGTGAAATGTGTACAAAAAATATAGACTAGTCTCTTCATTTAAGGATAAATTCTCGTTTAAAACGGGCATATTCGTCTTAACCTTAACACATGTTATGTATTATATATAAGACAAAAACAGAATGCATTGAGATTAGTAAAAAAGTTTGTTCATCTATGCAGGTGGGTAATACTTGACCCGTTTTATTCTTAAGACGAATATATCTGTCTTAAGGAAGACATACTAATAATCTACTATCGTTTAAGATACTTACTTTAGATGATTTAATTAAGGACAATTAAATGATTGGGGGAGTAGAAATACTCCTTTCGTCCCTGTCATTTGTTTGCCTATTTCATTTCTTGGTATTTCAGTCAATTATTTGTCTTTCTATTTTAGGAATGTCCGACTTTGATAGGCAGTTGGATCCTCCACATTCAATTTGTTCCATTTGCTATCTAATAGTTGACTTCCTTCTCTTTCCTTAGTCTGTGCCAAAACCAAAGTCAAACAAATAACCAAGAAGGAACTAAGGAGTATAATTTACCTTATACAACGACTAATTATTCTGAATTTCTAGCGGTGTCACAATTCCCTGAAATATTATATTAATCTAATACGGAGTAGCTAGTATAATATACCCGGCGTATATTGCTATATGTATGTTACTCGGTATATTAGCATAGTAATCTTTATATGAATTGATGGTACGAACTTATTATTATCGAGTGGGGCAAAATTCAATTTTTACTTTATTTTTCATATAAAAAGCAAGATTGATTCAGGGGTTATTGTCTATGAATGATACGGAATAGTCGACTTTAATGGGGTTACAATAGGGGCTCATCTCCCACTATAATATTTCCGCCACTAAATAAACATGTAAGCACTAACAACAGTTGAATGTCTGCGATAATATGGTATTGGTTGATCTACTCTAAATCTTTGCTAATTACTTTTGTGTTGCCCACAGATAATATGCGTATTTGCTTCAATTATTTTTATTCAGCTTTAATCCATAAGAGTATTATTAGTGACGACATGAAAAGAGGATTTGTGGGTGGTTGCATTTGTTATAAGTTTGACTTATTTTTGTTATAAAAAACACGCAATCTAATTTCCGAGAAATTGATTATCATTGGATATAATTGGTGGGTGAATAAGATAATTAAAATTTGCTTTGTTAATGTGAAAAATTATTAGATAGGTCGGATGTTTATGTTATCGTACACTCTACCTCACCAATGAAATTTTTTTTTATTTCGGCATATTTAGATTATGTTTAGTTATTTACTGTATGAGCAATGTTAATTTTAATTCTTTTTAATTTTAATGATTGAGGTGTATGATAACGTGGTTGATCAGGTGGATGTAATAAGAACTTCCCACGACCATGGTTTCGATTCATCCTAAACACTTCGTATCAATAAATAAAAGGTGAAAACTCAAAATATTTTTATCTAAACTCTCAAAACTTTTAGCGCATTAGCAATAGAAATTCTTATTCTTAAAATTATCACCAAAAACTTTATTTAAGGAGTTAATCTACTAAATCATAAAGTTGGTTCTTAATTTTAAGAATTGAGTTCTAAAATAAGAACTAGGTTGTTAAGCATATGTAAATGTGATGACCAATGACCCTGACACAGAAAATGTGAAGTATCTTTAAACTTTGTCTATTTCCAAAAAAAAAAAAAAAGTTTCTCTATTGTGGATTAAAGTTTTTAAATATTGGAAATAAATAGATATGATATGATATGAGAAGAACTTTATATAGAGTTTTTCTATTACTATTGCTCTTTAGAGTACATGCCACCGTACGACCTACACTCAAACTAACGTGATGCTTATTTTTTATTTCAGATAAATTTTACTTATTATTAATGATATAAGATTATAAGGGTTGAGAATTTTAAGTTTCTCATTACTTTAAATATATGTTTCTTTTAACTCAGTTATTTATTTAATTTTTTTATTTTTAGTGAGAGATAATTTAATCAAATGTAAATAAATGATCGGAACCAAAAGGGTAATGACAAAGGGAAATTTCCACATTCATATAGCTTTATCCGTAAGAAACTAGAAACAAAGTTGACGAAAATAGGGAGGAAGTCACAAGAAGTTGACAAAATATGTTGAAGCGTGGTCGAGGCGTCGCGTTTAATTTGTTAAACAACAATATCAGCCGTCCATTAATTGGGATGTCACGATTTTCTTGTCCCAACTTTATTTATATCAATCTGGCTGTCCATCATAATGAGAGACGTAATCTAAACGCCCCTGGTTCTTCTACACCGTACATTTGAAATTTGAAACTAATGAAGTCTAAAACACGCCTTAATTAGTCCTTACTCTGTATCAATGTAATGATTAACAGGGAGATATGGTAAACATAGACGGTATATAATTTAAATCAATTTAAATGGCCTTCATACTTCTTAAGTTAATGGATTGTACATTTGTACCAATTATACATTTAAGTACAACACACAAAAAGTAATCATTTTGTGATAAATAATACGGAGTACTCCGTAACCATTTTAAGGTAAGTAGTGAATCTAGTGACCACTTTAAAAAAATGATTTTTGTAATAATAGTGAGAAAATGGCCACTTTTCAATGTAAGATGATAGGTAACTACCTAGTCTTAATGTAAGACGATTTACACCATAATTTTTGTACATATAATCTAGTGAAAATTGTAAGTTACCACCTAGCTAGTATTTCCCGTATTTTACAAATTACCACCTTGTATTTCATTTATTACTAATTACCACCTACATTATAGTGTATATATCCCAACTCACACCGTATTTCAATACTTAGTTTTTACTTATTTTCCGAGTTGATTACAAATTAAATTTACAAATTACCTCAACTACCCTTCTAATTATTCATTTGTTGAATTAACACACTTTTTAGATGTAACTAGTTTTGGAGCCCGTGAAAATCACGGGATCGTTAATAATTTATTGTTTTAATCAGCTTAAATATTATGGACTATGAATGTTTATCTTCCAACAAATATTTAGGCGTTATTTTAAGTTCTCTTTATTGATTGAATGAATTAGAGTGTTTAGACCGACAAAATAAAATCTCAAAGGTGTTTCAGGTAGACAAGTATATATATTGTGATAACACAAGAGATGATAATCGTAAACAAAAATATGGCAATGTGTATAGGTAGTATAAATGAGGAGGGAAGCCAAAAATTCATCATTTAAGAAAAAAGTGATATGCTAAATTAGTAGAACGTATCTATAGAATATAATTAAAAGGCTACCCTAAAATGAGAAATAAACGCCACCTAGACAAAGCCACGTAGGATAAAAAAAGCCACCTAGATTAAAATTTAATGTGACGTAGCATATTTAAATGTGATGTTGCATATTTTTAATGTTACGTGGCGGATTAATGTGACATGGATTATCAATTTATTATTACATGACATTAATTTAAATCATTTATCTATAAATTAATTTAATTCACTTATATCTATAATATTAAAGGATATTATCATTATTCCTAAATTAATTTTGTATATTAAATATATTGTCTTCCAAAATTTATATAACCCATACAAATTTACATCAAATTTCATAATTTATAATTAATATTGACATTTTAATTGAAATTTTTGTAATAAAACATGTTAATAAATTTCATAATTTATAATTCAAATTGAATTTTTAATTGAATTTTTTGTAATAAAACATGTTAAGGAATTAATTAAACCTCTTCATATTTCTAAACACTCACCATTTTTAACATTTTTCCTATTTAATTCATTGTTTTTAAATTTTTTGTAATAAAACCTGTCAGTAAATTAATTAAACCTCTTCATATTACTGAACACACACTATTATTACCATTTTCCTATTTTTTTTTTTTTAATTAAACATGGTAATAAATTGATTAAAACTCTTCATAATACTTAACACACCCCAAATTAATTAAAAGTTATTCCTATTTAATTAATTTTTGTAATATAATATATTAATAATTTTATTAAAACTCTTTATATTACTCAACACCCATAATTTTCATTAATATTTTGTCCTATTTATTTCATCTCTTGAGGTCCTCGGCAATAAATTATCTAATTTAATAATACTACAAAATAAATTAAAAATTAAATTAAAATATGGGAATTTATGGTTGTGTAATGACTATAAAATCTATAATACCTATAATAGCTTCTACTCACTTTATTTATTTAGAGTATGCCTATTTTTCATGAGTTACTAAGTTGTGGATTGTATTTTATGGTTTAATTTATTTATTTGATTATATTGAGTATTATTGTCGAGTATTATTATTGTTGTTGTTGTTGTTGTTGTTGTTGTTGTTGTTGTTGTTGTTGTTGTTGTTGTTGTTGTTGTTGTTGTTATTGCCGTGTCCAATAAAGTATATTTTAATTTGTTATGTTGTTGGTTTTATGAATCGTTTGATTTATATTTGAATTCATGTTTTCCAGATTGTTTAATTTAAGTGACTTACATGTGACAATGTTTTGATTCATTTGTCAAGTTTTTTCCAGGTTGATGTTTTATCTTTTGGGCAATGTATTTTTTATATAACTTTAAAGCACCATGAAACGTATGTGAATACAGATAAGGCAAACCATCAGTGTGTAATTTAAAGAGGGAAGAAATACAAAAGGCACGAAACTGAGGTAAAATTAAAGGTAAAAAAACGTAAGTTAGAAACTGATAAGTAATGGATGATTGTTGATCTCAAAATAGAAGTCTTATAATATTTCTTTTAATTTGTTATTAAACGTATATTGTGGTGTAATTTTACTATATACTTTCCCATCAAGCTATTTGAATTTGTATTTTTGTATTCACGAGTATAATCATCTCTAACATATATTTTTCTTTTTCATTTTATATGAACAATTATCAAGGCATGTAATAAAAGGAAGCGAAAGTGAACCTTCGGATAAATATTAAATAGTATGATTTCTAAATTCTACTTCGTATGTTTTTAAGTTTATGTGTTTTTTTTTTTCAAAACAGGAATAATACATAAAACTTACTCTAATAATTTCATAAAAAAAACAAAAAAAAAACTACTCTCATAATTAATGAAAAATCTTTAAAATTTCACAATTTACTTTTTGAACCACCATGACAATAATTAATCATTTTAATTATGTCATTTCCTCTTCCAATTTAAGTTTTCTCCAACTCCCACCTTTTGATTATTTTTCTATAAAATTTAATCTACTTTTTTAAGTGGTTTATGCTTTTTTAACCATTATAAGATGATCGTTGATCTCAAAATGGAGATCTTATAATATTTCTTTAAATTTGTTATTAAGCGTATATTGTTGTGTAGTTTTACTATTACGCTTTCCCGATCAACCTATTTGAATTTGTATTTTTGTATTCATGAGTATAATCACCTCTAACATATGTTTTTCTTTTTCATTTCATATGAACTATTATCAAGGCATGTACTAAAAGGAAGCGTACTAAAATGAATCGAAAGTGAACCTTCAGATAAATATTAAATAGTATGGTTTCTAAATTCTAATCCGTATATCTTTAAGTTTATGTGTTTTTTTTTTAAATCGGAACATATTATTTTATAGTCTTTAATACTATTTTTATTTTTATATAGGATCGTGGACATAAGTATAATAAGAGATGGATTAAATTCTTAAAATAGTAATAAGGAACTTAAAAAATTTTATGAACCTTTTGGAATTCAAATTTAGGGAATATATGTTTTTAGATTATTGAGCAATAGAAATGAAAATTTAATTCGTAATACATGGAGTAGATACTGACCATACCGTTGAATCGTATCTAATATTTTTATATCGATATAATAAATGTTTTTCGGATGTAAATAATATTTGAAGCATGCACGTGGTGATATGACTTCAAAGATATTTATATGGGAGGGTTGATGGAGAGGTCTGGAAATAATTTGGAGATGACTATACTGAGGTATTGAGTTTACAACCTTATAAGGCGTCATTGAAGATTTTTTCATATGGAATTTATTATATACAGATGGTTTCTTAATTTTAATATTTAAAAAACTCACTTTATTATATTGTGGAGTAAAACACACGTATATATAATGAGTCGTCTTTGTCATTGCTCCGTTGTCAAGTTTCTCAAAATTAGTAGCTACCACATTGTCACTTGCAAGATTCGATTTAAAAAAATAAACCAAAGTTGTCAAAGAAATAAAGTATAAACTAACTAATTTCTATGTATTTCAAGGCTGTATATTTTCAAATGGATCAACAACTAATTGCTCGAACAAATATTAACAATACGATAAAATATCAAAACTAAAACAGATAAACCCGTGAATTTCACGGGTCACAAACCTAGTTAATTATTAATAGGTATAAAGATGAGAGAAAACTAAAAAGTTTATTACATTTAAATTCTTTTGTCACATTAAAATTTGTCATTTTAGGTACCATTTAATTAAATTGTATAGACTTATTCATAGATGAGTGAATGAAATCATTGCCATGTAACTATAAATTGATAATCCACGTCACAAAAAAATTTTCATGTTACATTTAATTAAATTTGTCATTTTAAGTACCCCTTTAATTAGATTGTATAGATTATAGATGGGGTTTTAGGGCCGCCGCATGAAACTTCATAGTGAAAAGTATTAGAGAATATATTATCATATAAGAAAGATATTATTATGGATACCATGATAATATCCTATAGAATATTAGGAATATTCTTGGAGTACCCTCCAAGACAGTTCACTATATATTGTAACCGATTCTATCATTAATAATCACCTCATTCAGTTCATTATACTGTCTCACATGGTATCAGCCTAAAAACCGATCCTTTCAAAAACTCTTCCACTTGCTCCAAAAACGTGTTTACTCCGCCGGCCGGAGATGGTCGTCTTATACCATCTCCGGCAGGTATCTCGTTCATAAATCGGCCGTATGCACCTTTCATTAGTTAATTAATTAGTTACTTATTAGGAGTAGTATTGTTTTCTTTAATAAAGTTGATCTAGGAACCCTTCACCCTACCCATAAGGCCATAAACCCTTTTCCCCTTTCCCCTGCCAATCACAACTACCGTCATTAATACCCACTAAATCCGATACCCAACCCATCCCTTCAACCCGGCCCATGCCAAACCCTAACTACCACTACCCTTCCCCTGCACCACCCGATCTATCCCTCCATTCCTTACCCAGCTTCAGCCCTAATCTTCACACAACCCAGCCATGAAACCACCTGTCACCGGACCACCCTTCCCCGACTAGACCACACCCCACGCCCGTTACCCTTCCCCTGCAGCCGACATCAAACCCTTATTTATAATATTAGGAATACATTTCTCACCCCTCCTCCTATCGTATTTCTTGTTGTTGTGCCGTAGAGGTCGCTGATTTGACTCCGATTACGCAGCCGCTGTAATCTCATACTTGCCGTAGTCCCCAGTTGCTAAAACAACTTCTTTGCTATGTTGTTTCGACAACCGCCACCGTCCTAAAACTCGCCGCGTCTTACCCTTGCCTTCTCCCTGTCTCCTCAGGTTCGCCCCAGCAACCAACTCCGCCTCATGGGCCGGGTGATATGACTTTGCCGGCTACGGCTCGCACCGCCAACCATGACTGCCTCGGGATCGAAGTGCCTCGACGTGTGCTTTGTCTTCGGTTTAGTAGTATTGTTTTTATTTTATTTGTACGTTGAGTTTGTTTCGGCCCTCATCGTTTTGGTGTTTCACGAGTTGCTACGGCCCTCGTGCACCATGTTTTATTTTCTGTTTTTTTTAGTCGGTGTTTCACGAGCTGCTACGGCCCTCGTGCACTTTGACGTTTTAGTATTGTGTCTCACGAGTTGTTTTGGCTCTCGTGCACAGTTAGTTCGTGTCATTATGTGTGGCTTTTCCAAAGACAAGCGCAAGGTACACATCCGGTGAAAGCGTAGACAAATATCAAGTCGGCTCATCTACAACGGCGTCATCAATTATATCTTTTTTAGTCCAGTCGAAGCGTCCGTCAACTACCGTTTCGACTGAGGGGGTGTATTAGAGAATATATTATCATATAAGAAAGATATTATTATGGATACCATGATAATATCCTATAGAATATTAGGAATATTCTTGGAGTACCCTCCAAGACAGTTCACTATATAATGTAACCGATTCTATCATTAATAATCACCTCATTCAGTTCATTATACTGTCTAACAAAAAGAGTTGTATATTCAACTAATAAAAAGTTGCTTAAGGTAACATTTTTAAATTATGTGAGTATGTATCATACTCCTGCAATTTGAAAACAAAAAATAAAAAAAAATAAGATTCTAATTAATTCAATATACAATAAAGAAAAAAGTAAAAAAATATTATAGTTATCTATGTAAACTTTACATACCAATTTTTGGAATAAAATGGAAATTTTGATTGTTATATAATGGTGAGGGGAAAGTAAAAAGATCATCATTAAATAAAAGTAATAAAGTTAAATAAATAGGGTAAATTGATGACTAAAGTTATGAGAGGGAGATAAAAAGTTTGAATCAATTTTTTTTAATTTATTTTGTATGTTTGAGACTTTATATTTTTTAATTTTTTTTTACTAATAAGCATGTGACACATGATAATAAAAATGATTTTTTTATAACACATGGCTTAGTGAGATGACTTATATTAGTGAAATATTTAGTCTTCCCCTTTTATAATATTGTACTTTACATACCAATTTTTTGAATAACAGGAAAATTATGATTATTGTTATATAATGGTGAGGGGAAAGCAAAAAGATCATCATTAAGAAGATAATTAAGTTAAATAAATAGGGTAAATTGATAACCAAAGTTATGGGAGGGAGATAAAAGGTTTGCATCAATTTTTTTTTTTTTTTGTTTGCAACTTATATTTTTTAATTTTAAAAAAAATTATGAATGAGGTGAAATATAAGGTTTTGTTTGTCATGTTGAACTCAAAGCTGGTAAGAATAGAAACTATACATATATGAAAATTAAAGGGTTAAACAAATAAACAAAAATGGAAAAATAAAACAATAGGCGAAAGTAGTAACTTACAACATAACAATAAAACGTTCACATCAAAGAAGATCATGACATTAAATCCTATAAAACACAACAAAATAAAGAGGTTAGACTTAATTTACTAATAGAAATGTTAAGAAAACCATAAAAAAAATCAATACCAAGATATACACAAGAGATGTGTAATTTCACTTAAAGAGATGAAGTATATATATATGAAAAAAAATGTTATAACATTCATTAAGATTAAGAATTCAAGAGTAAGATGAAAGGTTAAAATTAGGTTACGAACTTACAATGAATGGGAGAGGAGGAAAAACAAAAGTGGAGTAAATGCATAATAAAACATCTTGAATGTGTTATTATTATTATTATTATTGGAACTTAATTAGACATGAAATATTATACTCCCTCCATACCAATCCAAAGCTAACATTGACCAAAATGGCACTATTCATGGTCGTAGGGAATTTTCGAGATTATTCTTAATCTATAAGACAAAATACAGTCATGTGAGATCTTGTTTGATTTATCGTCATGAATGCTACAAGTATATCAATTTTTTATAATTTTTAATAATGTGTAACTAACGATATTCACGTTGCAAAACGTGTCTCGACAAGTGTGAAAAAGTCAATGTTACCTTTGGATTGGTATGAAGGGAGTAGCATATTAGGAGGTTTTTGAGAGTTGTCACATGACAATTAAATACTACTTAAGTTGGTCTTTTAATGATATTTTATAGATGATTTAGCTAATCATTTAACTATACTGTATAGATAGAAATATATTTCAACGCGGACATCGGCAATCCAAATGCATTTTGGCAAAAAATTTGGGGAAGATGATATTTTGAAAATTGTATATGTAGTTGATTCATATGTGGGTGGAGTAAAAGAATAGGGATTACTAATCCGATTTTGGTTTTTTTAATGAAGGAAAAAATAGTGGATTAAAAAATAATTTATTGCTAGGTTACTTTTAGTCGATGTCTACGTAACATTTATAGTCTTAGGTGGCTTTTAGTCGATGTTTACGTGACATTTAATAGGTGTTTCAAGTAGCCTTTTAATAAAATTTTATAGATTAGAGTGACACGCGGATTAAGATGTGGCATTGCGAATGCATACGTGGCTTTTCCTTATCCTAAGTGGCATTGTCTGCGTGGCTTTTTAAGGCTAGCCTTTTAATAAGATTTTATAGATTATGTAAACCCATTCATTCCCTAATATTGCATTAAAGAACACCCCTCATCATTAGTTAATTACTCAAACGTGAGCTAATAAACCCCTAAATTGACATCATCACCAAATTTAACCAACCCTAAATTGATCGTTACTAAAATTCAACAAGCAATTTCAAGTACATCTTCTTATTTGTTAAACCTTCATTGTTGTATCTTTCGTGTGCCTTGAAGATCATCTCAACCTCTACATAATCCATGTTCATTTTAATATGATCAGATTTGAGCTTGTTGATAAATAGGAAAGCCACACTTACCACTTGCCAACATTTAAAGGAGTAAACTGACCTCCATTTGCTAACATTAGCACTATATTTTTGTTGGAGTATAAATCCACTTGTGAGTCTCACATCGGTGAAAAATAGAGAGATTGTCTATCTTATAAGGCCTAGGGGTGTTTCTCCCATTGCCAATTGGTTTTGGGAGATAAGAGCATTCTTGGACTTGTGAGTTAGACTTCTCTCCTCCACCGCGGGTAAGGCCAGACCCATCTCGTATTTATTAATTTTGAAGGGAAAAAAAAATACTAATCTTCAAATTAACCCAGAAATTTGGATTTGGCTACAACTAAAGGCGTCAACTTTGGACTTAATTTCGTCAATAAACACTACTTTTGCCATAAATCTCGAACAAATTAGGACTTTTACAAACAAATTATCATGTACAATTAAAGAATCAACCCCTAAATTAACCCAGAAAATTAACCCTAATCAATGAAATTAATACTAAACCCAAAAATTACCTTAGTTGGGAAGATGATGAACAGGAGGAAGGAAAAGTTAGCTGCCGTGGGGAGAAGATGAAGACAGGAAGGGTTGAGGCAATGAATTTCACTAATTTGAATTAAAAGAGTTGAAATATGTAAATGGGGTTTATGGAGTGAATTGGGGGTTTAGTTAAGGTAATCTTAAGTTTACTTAGTAACCGACTCGAAAAATAAGTAAAAACATGATCGGTATAGAAATATGGTGTGAGTTGGGATATATACACTATAAGGTAGGTGGTAATTAGTAATAAATGAAATAAAAGGTGGTAATTTGTAAAAAACGGAAAATACTAGGTGGTAATTTACAATTTTCACTATAATCTAGTATATGTATAAGCAGAGTTACATTTGAGTTGGTTGTATTACTTTCGAAGATAAAATTCCTTTTGCCTAATGGCCTTACTCCACCATACTAGATTTCAGAGTAAGTCTTTTGAGAGACGATTGATGTACGATAAATTTATTATGAAATCATTTTACAATTTAAAGTAAAAAGGATTCTGCAAGTAATTAAATAGATACAAATACAGGTTAAAAATAAAATGTATAGGCTTATTATGAAATTAACGTCTTTTTGAAATACGATCAACAATTAAAGAGTTATGAAAATCACATAAAGTGGTACAGAATATTATGAGTAATTTAGTGAGAAACTACTTCGGTCGAATTTTTCTCCTATATTTTTATGCTACATTTTAATGTATCTAGACTAATAGTATTCAATTTAAAACTAGTTTTGTTTTGGATTTTCAGATCTAAAATGTTTAATTTAAATTTCACTTTTAACTTATGAGATCAAGTGTGCAGTTAGGAGTTAGGACGGAATGTATAAATGCACAAAATCTCATTATAGACGGCACATATTCATTTATAACTAAAAACGAACCAAATACAATACAACATTCCTAATAAGACAAGCAATAAGTAGGGTGGTGAGGGCAAAAAATGTCACCACTTTCAAATTATTTGACCCGTCTTTAACTATAGACAGATATATTCGTTTATAGCAAGATTAGCTGATATAAATGTATGTTAACATTGTATAGAATTATGGAATTCAGTACCTCATAACTTATGTTGCAATGGTGATTAGTTTTGTACTTAATGTCCCCTAACATTAAGATACAGCCAAATGCTATAACAGTAATTTTTGTCCTTTTGATGAATCTTAAGGACAAAAGCAACAACCCTAGTCCTACTTACCAACTTTACAGACTTTATTTTAAATTTTAATATGAATTGAGTAATGGGAAGATAAATCAAACTTATAATCTTAATATTCCTATCAAAATCAAACGAATCATCCATCTTATTGGCGTTTACATTGACAAATACTTACGAGTATATCGCTTTCTAGCAACAATATTAGGTCTATCTAGTAACGGTTCGAGTTGAGTTACATTGATTGAACTATATAAAAGCCAACAAAAAATTTCCTTATCGCTCGGACTCTAAATCGAGATATCTTCTCAACTCAATAAGTTTAGGGTTATTTCATATGAATACTCTATACTATTGGTCATCTTCTCATATTACTCTGAACTACAATTTAACTCAGAATAAACTCAACTTTAAAGGTCCTTATCTTAAAATAGACTCACTTAATTTATGACCTGCTATAGCAAGTTAAGGATAACGTCTCACTAGAAATCAACCCTTTATCCAACCTAGCATCACCTAAAGGCAGAGCACCACCATGTCATCTTCTCCACAGCCAAAAACACCACCCAAATATTTCCTCTCCACTGTCTCACTACCTATCAACTATACGACTACTCCGTCGTCGCCTTAACCTCCTCCTCTTCCACCAATTCTATTTCCCTACCTCTTAAAGCAAAGTTCTAAGAAACTAAGATTAATAAAAAGGATTTATTATCCTCTATGATTAGTTGGTGACAAATAAAATTCAAAACAAGATTCGAGATCGATGATCAAATTTGGCTTGATTAGTACAACCGAGCAGCCGACATAACTCATGAAGTTGGGAACTCCGCCGTCGACCCGTCACCTTCACTTCCTTCCTCCACCGCGGGCTGCTGGAATGGTGATGCAGTGGAGGTTCGCGTCGTCATGGTATTGCGGTGGTCTTGTCGTGGGATAGCCTGAGATGCAGGGGAGACGTGGCTAGTGGCAGCGGTTGGTGGTGTTGGGTACGAGCCATGGTGGCTGCGAAATAATGATGGGCTTGGTTCATTGTGGTTTAATTTAGGGAAATTGGGTATTATTGTTTAGTGTTTTAATGGTGAACTTAAGGGAATATTAATGGTTAGTGTTTTATAATGGTGAATTTAAGCGACACATTAAGTGGCTATGGAGTTTGGAGGTAAGGGTAGGGATGAACAGGTGATGGTGGCTGATTGGTATAGGGAGGAGGTCAGAGGAAGAGGGAGGATAATTGTGGGGTCTTAATTTTTCAGTAAAAAACAGGCTGGACAGGTAGCCAGTGATTTAGAGCAGTATGAGAAGAGGGGTGTTATTGTATAGTTTATTCCGAGTTAAATTGTAGTTCAGAGTAATATGAGAAGACCACTAATAGTATGGAGTATTCCCATAAAATAATCCATAAGTTTATGGGTAAATTAAAAAGAAATAATATACTCCTTAATAATTTTAGCTTTATTACATCAATGAATCATCAAATGATGTTAAATTAATCTGAAGATACCTGTGTTCTAGGAGCTCCTATATGGGTTTAACCACAAACTCGAATTATAAATATAAAACGGGTTAACACCGTGAGACTGTCTATTTTTATTAAAAAAAAGAAAAAAAATGAAAAAGACTATTTATTTACTGCTAACAAATAAGTTATTTTGTTACTGATAAGTCCATAATTTATACTTTTTTACCCCATTATTTAGCTCCATTTTATTTGTATTATGCACTAACTTTAGTTTTAATGAGCTAATATTTGCTTTATAGTTCCATTTGTTTGTTTTGTCATGTTTTGTAGGTATATAAGCTTTTAAGAGCTTAATTCTACAACATTTGCAAGTACTAGGAGCATAAACTAAGTGGCTAAGCTAAGGAAGATAATGGACTAGCATGGATGAATTGCATGGATTATCAATGCCAAATTGATGGACCAAAATATAGATATGCAACAAAAAGCAAAAGCAAAGTCAAGCCCAAAGAAATGAAAGTCCAAATTAGAGTAAGAGGCTAAGAGCATTGGATGCTAGGAAGCTTTAGATGCTAGGAAAGTGAAGTAATACCGGGTGATTAAGGAGCATTTAAGTGCGAGCATAGAGATTCTTCAAGGAATTAATCAAGAAATTAAGGGAATTAACCCGAGTAATCACGCCCCCGATCGGGGCTGGCAACCCCGATCGGGGTTGGCTCTCTCTCGGCTTCTTACGTTTCACTTCCAAAGTCCTATATAAAGGGACTTGTATGCATCCAAGGATCATCCTATTCTTACGTCTTAACACTCTATTATAGCCTTAACCAATACTTCTCTCAATAGTTTTCATATTTAGTTTACAAATTGTTAAGCTTTCCTTAGTTTAATCTTTCAACATTTTGTTCTACATTCAAGTTATAATACAAGCATTTTCCTATTCAAGTTCACTTGATTATTTGTTCTTCTCTACAAGTTCATTTCTATTAAGGTATTTCTATTTCTAGTTTACGATTTTACATTACTATTAGTTTACGCATAGTTTATCATTAGTACTTTATTTACATTACATTAACATTATTTCTATTACATGTTATACCATTTAGTTTATATAATTCCTACAATCATGTTTAGCATTTTTTACAATATAGTTTATAATTTACACTTTAATATGAGTAGCTAAATTTCCTAGTCTAGGGGCTAGGGTCTCCATGCAAAATCAAATATATAACATGTTAAAATAGGTTGATAATAATATTGTTCAATTGTTTCTATCACATGTTTGCACTATAATGTTTAATCTTTGTTTAAGGCCTTATTCAATTGATTAAGTTTGTTCATTCATTCTAATGTCGAGAGGCACGAAATTGAATTAGAGTAAAGTATGTGTAGTAGGACGACCTAGTCATGGACGAGAGTTTCTCTAGGACCCGGTTTATGGTTGACACTAATGCCGTAAGGTGGGTGTCTCTAAACCTAAACAATTAACAATGTTTTTAATACCAAGTTTAACATAATTATATATTTACCTTTGCATGTGTGAACCGACCCTCTTAGACTCCTTTTTATTATATAATTTACATCATAATTTTTGTTAGTTACCAAACCAAACAAACAAACCCAAAACGAAATCGATCGTGATAGGAGTCTTCTTATAGCATTTCACAACGCAATTCTCGTCTCCTTGTTTTCGACCCTTATTGCTACATTCATTTGTTGTCTAGGATAATTATCTTCGCATAGGTACACGACAAGCCTATCAGTTACAAAATTGTATCATTATCTCACAATGTAAAGCCGTCTACATTCTACACAATCTTATCTTTATAAATACGGAAACATTTAAAGCATCCATATTCACCCACATTATCAAATGCAGTTTTTTTTAAACAATAAATGTAGGACCCGCAGCAAAGAATATGAAATTAATTTCTCGAAAACCACTATGTTTTGTTCGTAAATATTTACGTTTATGTTTTTTACTTAAATATAAATTATTACGGAGTAATAAATAAAGCATAATATATATCCTTATTTATCTTATGATCTTAATTTATCGGAATTATACAAAACTATAGATTATACAATCACATACAAACTATGTAAAATCATAGGTAATACATTTACATTTTCTAAAATATTACCAATATAATCTGAACAAAGTATAAAAACAAAAAACAATTATTATTGAAATTCGTTTTATTTTTTGGTTGATAAAATCTGTAGAAAACATAAAAATAAAATAAAAACGCATTCCTTGCCAAAAAATTCATAAAAAAAATTAAGACAACGAATTTAAAAATTGTAGAAATAAAATAAGAGCACAAAATTTATTCCGTCTTTAACCTGACTGGTACATTTGCAAACAATAAATCAAATGGTAAGTGTGCAAACTCTTGCAGAAAAAATAATTATAATGATATTAAAATATTAATAATCGAAATATATGCAAAAAAAAAACATTAAATAAAAAGTGAAAATTTATTAAAATAAAAAAAGTAAAAAAAATACTCATTTCTTGGTGGAAAAAGTTTTAGAAAATACATTTCAAGTCACAAAAAAAAAAAGTGAAAAAGTACTTCAAAAACAACAAACATTAAATGTAAAAGTACAATTTTTAATAAGACTGAAAGACATCACAATTATTGAAGCTTAGTGTAAAAATAACTTACAAACTATATAAACAAACTAAAATATCGTATAAAATATTACATGCAAAAAAAATAAGGATTAAAAAATCAATACTCGGAAATACTAAATCTCGGTCTTCATTCGGATAATATACAATACTAAAATCTCGATCACAATTTCATATTATTCTTCAATATTTACTTATCATGTAATTGCACGGTCATCCAAAACAGGTTATAAGATTAAAATTTGTGATTAAAATTTGACAAAAATAATTTTATGAAAAATTGATCAAAACATTGAGAGGAAGTATAGTCTTATAGCTATTAAATTGAATGATAAGATTAGAAATTTGCAGATTTTTAAATAAAACGGGTGATAGTAATCAGCGAGATGACGGAGGACTAGAGTTGATGAGGGACCAAGTAATGAAAATATGAGATGAAGTTATTATTGAGAGAGGGGGGGGGGGGGTGGCGGGCGGAAAGACTAAGATAGTGAAAGTGGATTGAATTTGGGGCAACTATTAGTGAATGAGCACTACTACAAATCCAGGCAACTACAACGCCCCTTCAACAACGATTATTCACGAAAATCACAATAGACGTTGTAGAATGTATGGCGCGAATTTTACTAAAATGAATTACAACGGGTATGGTTATAAAAACCGTTGTTATAAGTTTTAACAACGGGTTACACATGCACAACTGTTGTTAATAATTTGGCGCAAAATTGACGCAAAGTTAGTGAAAAGTAATCACAACGGTTACTTTTGGAACCCGTTGTTAAAACTTATTTGACAACGGTTGTTGATTTACAACCGTTGTTAAAACTTATTGACAACGGTTGTTCTTTATAACCGTTGTCAATACCTTCCATACTATAAACCACACAAACACAAGTCTGCTACAGCCACAAAACACAAACCTTAATACACAAACACAAACCCAGCAGACAAACACAAACACAAACACAAACACAAACACAAACACAAACACACTTTCTCATCGTCTCTTTCTCTCTTTCTCATCGTCTCTTTATCTTCTCTCGTCTTTCGTTGATTTCATCATCTAATTATCAGGTAAATCTCGCCGTCACTGTTGGTTTCATCGTCTTTCACCGTCATTATTTTCTTTTTATTTCTAATTATTTCATTTGCATGTGTATGTGTTAGTTTTTATCGACCATTATGTTATTTCTTTAAGTATTATTCGCTTAATTCGTTTTTCATCGTCATTATTCGCTTAATTAACAAAGATGAAGCAAGATGATAGAGAGGAATGCCGATAAACATAATTAATATATATATATATATATATATATATATATATATATATATATATATATATATAATAAATACATAAATAACAAAAATTACATTAATAAAAATGCAATTCTTATATTTTCATAGAGGGTCTTATTCTCCTCTATGATATCCGTCCTCTCCTCCTTGGCTATTTGGAGGTTCCGTTCAGCAGTTGTTATATCGTCATATAGCTGCAACTGCTGCTGCTCCGTCAAACCATCTTCTTTGGCGTCCTTCAGAATGGATCGAGCATCCGCAAGGTAGCTCCTGAAAATTTCCTCAATGTGGAGCAACCGGCGGATGAAACTGTTGTTGTTCTCGATCATGGTAAGAGTCTTAAGGATGATATCATTCATTTTGTTGGAGTTTGGGGTTTGTTTTGAAAGATTAAGTAGGGTTAATTTATTTGGAGTTTGTTTTAGCAGTTAGGGTTTGGAGATGTATATAGTGAGATAATGGAAATGTTAGTTGAGATAATGCATGTATTTATACTAAGCAATGTGTGGGCTGAGTTATTTTTTAATTAATATATATGTTAGGAAGTTGTGCCATAATCATCATCATATCTCTCAATGCTGCTTCAATTCTTATTACTAACCCTTCTCATTCCATATTGTCCGTTCATATGCACAGTGATGGCAGTAATAATGCATGCATCGGAATTATAACGGGCCGTAATTATGCATGCATCTAGTAATATTTAATTTTTTTTTATTTTTTAAGAATAAACAACAACGGTTATTTATTAAAAAACCGTTGTCTTTAGTTATAACAACGGTTTTGTATATTACAACCGTTGTTATAACTTTCCCCCCAAAATTGAGTCACACTTTCCACAACGGGTTTTTATACTTAAAACCGTTGTTAATAGTTTCAACAACGAGTTCCTTAAGAAACCCAACCGTTGTTAAAACCTTTTACAACGGACGCTTTAACAACGTCCGCTTTTTTATATAACAACGATTTTTAACCGTTGTTATAGCCTGTATCTGTAGTGGTGGAGGGAGTGTATGTATATGTGCAAAAAGTTGTAGGGTTTATAATATGGACGTATATGAGATGAATGAGTCAACTCTAATATTATCGTATAACATATGGATCGTAAATGTATGAGTTGACCCAAATATATGTGGGCTCTTTTTATGAGTGAAAGAATTACACAAATTTCTTAGTTAACACGGTTAATATCCGTTTTAATCTTAAGACGAGTCAAGTATAATTAGAATAAAACAAAAATAGAGTGCATAGAGAATAACATTAGATATGTCTTATATATACAAGTGAGATGGTATTTGACCCATTTTAATAATTAAATAAATGTATCCATTTTAAGGGATACTTGCTCAAAAGGTTATGTCTTTTTATTTGGTTCGGATAAATTTTAAATCATTAATTCGATTTGTGATGATTTTGTTTTATTTGATTGGTATTTAGCAGATATGGTACTAGCATTTGGGCTGATTTAGTTACGAGGATTTCATCCTTATAAAAATATAAAATTTAATACAACAATGACGTGACATTAAAATTATATACTCTGTTCGTTTCAGATTTTGCATTTGCTTAAAATTCCCCTTAGAAAGAATAAAAGAGACAAACAAAGGATTATGACAAATGGAGTAATATATTACGCATATTATAATTCAAATTTATTTTCGAAATAAGCAACAAGGAAATCTTATTTATAAATAAATATTTGAGTATTTGTAATATATTTAAACGGCTGATATTCACTATAACAAAACTCTTGAATACCTATTTATTTAGTTAAACAATTGAACAATTAATCATGTGCAGTTATATTTGCACAATTTTAAAAGTTTAACACGATATATCATTTTTATTCAATGTCATTCAAATTTTAATAAAAAATATTATGACTCATATATTCAATACATGTTTAAAAAGGCAACCCGTGCATTTCATGCACGGAACTAAAACTAGTAACTTCTAAATCACCTATAACTGTATAAATGTCTCGTGCTGACAAATACTTTTTGGGCTTGTGAAATTCAGGTAGATTATACTTTGTATATGTCTCCTCTTTATGATTGTCCCATGGGCCATGAAATTTTAAAGTTTTTAAAGTGTGTGTGTGTGGGGGGGGGGGGGGGGGGGGTGGGTGGGTGGGTTACCCCGCTCACGGCCAGAGATTTTAAAGTTTTTGATTAAAATTTTCTATTTTTTTTTTGCGTTTTCCTTATACCATTATTAGTTCATCCTCGTTAATATTTTTTGCCCCTATTGAGATCAATTCCTGACTCCGCCGCTGCAGATTTGCATGAGTTCAACCCAAAAGTCGAGAACCATAAAAATTTGCATGGAAATTTGACCAACAATTTCCAACAACAGTGATAATAAAGTGTAAATCGGAGGAAGATAATCAAATTCCACTATAAAACTTTTGCAAAAGGTAAGCGCCCCTCAAGATCATTCATACTTGAAGACTTTTAAGCAAGTAACTTAACCATTGGAGTTGATCATGTAAATTAGGTTTGTTTAAATAATTTTGAGTTAGTAGCTTTATTGAGCTACTTCCTTGAATGGACCTACAAGAGAAATTAACCACTAAGAAAAATAATTCTCCATTTTTAAAGTTTTAACTAGTTTTGGAGCCCGTGAAAATCACGGGATCGTTAATAATTTATTGTTTTAATCAGTTTAAATATTATGGACTATGAATGTTTATCTTCCAACAAATATTTAGGCGTTATTTTAAGTTCTCTTTATTGATTGAATGAATTAGAGTGTTTAGACCGACAAAATAAAATCTCAAAGGTGTTTCAGGTAGACAAGTAGATATATTGTGATAACACAAGAGATGATAATCGTAGACAAAAATATGGCAATGTGTATAGGTAGTATAAATGAGGAGGGAAGCCAAAAAATCATCATTTAAGAAAAAAGTGATATGCTAAATTAGTAGAATGTATTAATTATTAATAGGTATAAAGATGGGAGGAAACTAAAAAGTTTATTACATTTACATTCTTTTGCATTGTCACATTAAAATTTGTCATTTTAGGTACCATTTAATTAAATTGTGTAGACTTATTTATAGATGAGTGAATGAAATCATTGTCATGTAACTATAAATTGATAATCCACGTCACATTAAAATTTATGTTACATTTAATTAAATTTGTCATTTTAAGTACCCCTTTAATTAGATTGTATAGATTATAGATGGGATTTTAGGGCCGCTGCATGAAACTTCATAGTGAAAAGAGTTGTATATTCAACTAATAAAAAGTTGCTTAAGGTAATATTTTTAAATTATGTGAGTAGGTATCATCCTCCTTCAATTTGAAAACAAAAAATAATAAAAAATAAGATTCTAATTAATTCAATATTTAATAAAGAAAAAAAGTAAAAAAATATTATAGTTATCTATGTAAACTTTACATACCAATTTTTGAAATAAAATGGAAATTTTGATTGTTATATAATGGTGAGGGGAAAGCAAAAAGATCATCATTAAATAAAAGTAATAAAGTTAAATAAATAGGGTAAATTGATGACTAAAGTTATGAGAGGGAGATAAAAAGTTTGAATCAGTTTTTTTTATTTTTTTTTGTATGTTTGAGACTTTATATTTTTTAAATTTTTTTACTAATAAGCATGTGACACATGATAATAAAAAATGAATTTTTTTATGACACGTGACTTAGTGAGATGACTTAGTGAAATATTTAGTCTTGCCTTTTTATAATATTGTACTTTACATACCAATTTTTTGAATAACAGGGAAATTATGATTATTGTTATATAATGGTGAGGGGAAAGCAAAAAGATCATCATTAAGAAGATAATAAAGTTAAATAAATAGGGTAAATTGATAACCAAAGTTATGGGAGGGAGATAAAAGGTTTGCATCAATTTTATTTATTTATTTATTTATTTATTTAATTTTATTTTTGTTTGCAACTTATATTTTTTAATTTTAAAAAAAAAATTATGAATGAGGTGAAATATAAGGTTTTGTTTGTCATGTTGAACTCAAAGCTGGTAAGAATAGAAACTATACATATATGAAAATTAAAGGGTTAAACAAATAAACAAAAATGGAAAAATTAAACAATAGACGAAAGTAGTAACTTACAACATAACAATAAAGCGTTCACATCAAAGAAGATCATGACATTGAATCCTATAAAACACAACAAAATAAAGAGGTTAGACTTAATTTACTAATAGAAATGTTAAAAAAACCATAAAAAAAAATCAATACCAAGATATACACAAGAGATATGTAATTTCACTTAAAGAGATGAAGTATATATATATGAAAAAAATGCTATAACATTCATTAAGATTAAGAATTCAAGAGTAAGATGAAAGGTTGAAATTAGGTTATTGTGGACAGCGGGCCGCCCACGGGGGCGCTTGGGTTGGAGAAGAGAAACAAGCGTTTGCATTTTTGTATGGAGTCGCCACCAATTTTTATGGGAAATTGGAACCGTTCGAATACCTCGTGTCATGTCAAGACACAAAGTAAAGACATAAACACTAAGCAATCGTTACCCTTAGCATTCTATGTCCAGAATGACTCTCGCGAATGCCAATGAACACGGGTGCTCACGGAGATCTGGAGTAAGGGGTGAGGGTACGTATTAGGAAGCTCTTTTGATCGAACACCTAATCCCGCCCGCCTCGATAGCGGCCTCTACTAATGATTAGGGACATCATTTATACTCGATATATCGTCGGCTATATGCATGCAATGCAACATCCAAGTTTTAATCCTAACTTGTGAGAATTAATACTAAGTCGGTAAACACGTAATTTAGCATACAATTGGATCGAAGTAGGATTTAATGTTGATTACATGTGAAAATATACAAATGATAAAAGAAATACAATAATTATGAATTACAATAATGAAAATTACATTAATTACATCGGAATAGGCGATTTATGTCGAAAATACCTTTAAAACGGATAATTTGAGAAAAAGAATAAAAGAATAAAAGAAAGAATCAAATAAATTAACGAACGAAACAACGTGACAATACGATTAATAGTTAGTTATACGTAAACTAATTATGCTACGTCAAGGCAAAAACAGAGTTCAGGGACAGAACTCAACCAGGAACAGGCGCAGCAGAGCTGCGTCCTTTGGAATAGGTGCAGCAGACGCTGCGTCTGTTCCTTGGCTCAGTTCTGGTTGTGAAGCCGTAATTGCAAGCCGTTAATGTCGATTGGTAATTTTAACGATTAATTAAATTATTTACTCGGATGAAAGTGATTAATAGGTCATTTAACATATAAATGGGTCGTGAAAACAGTAAAACATGAATAAGACGGAATTGAACAAATTAGCATAAGATGGATTAATGATAGAAGTGAAAAAAAATATTAATGAGTGAACAAATTAAATCAATTAAGTAGGTTAGATACAATGGATTAATGACGAATATGCGATGAATATGACAAATAACAGATGAAAACTATATCAAAGACGAATTCCAGAAATCCAATATTGATGAATTGAATCTCTACAATCCGGAATTGAATTTAATGACGAAAACCCGCAAATATGAGATTATTTAGGATTTAAGTCGGATTTATGATGGATAAAACATGTTAATGATGATGATTATAATATACATGTGAATTATATGCTATGATGATGAAGAATTAACAAACAAACGAAACAAACAAAAGGATTTTGACGAATAACAGAGGACGAACGAAGAAGAAAGGAAGCCGAAACTGCGGCAGCCTCACGAAAGGCGCAGCAGGTATTGCGCTCTTTCGAAGAGGCGCAGCAGTTGCTGCGTCCTTTCTCGACGGTTATCTACTGGAAATCCGTAAAAAGAGGTTTTAAAGCATGGTTTTAGAAATCGGTTTTAATGGTATTTTCGACATAAACCTTACAATTGATGATACAAAAGGTAAATACAATAAATAAATAAGGATTATACACCCTCAGACTTACATGTTGACGAAACGAGAAGGACTAAGATATCGATTAGTGATGCTCGACGCGAATGCAAAGAAAGTGCCCTCGTAAGAGGAAAACGATTAAGTAATTAAGCTGATTGATGTGTAGTTGGTCAAATTGGTCGGTCATGCAAACGGGGAGGCTGGTACTCAGAAGGATCCGAGCTTACGTGGTCGAAAGTTCAAGCACGTAGACGCCAAAAAGTAAGAACAAAGTCTAGAATGCAAAGGGAGAAGAGAAGGGCAGACACTCGCGTGAGAAATATGAGGAGCGAAGGCTCCTATTTATACTAATCGCGTGAAGGAATTAGGGTTTCGGAGACTCTTTGGAAGTGAATCTCGGAAAGATATGAAAAAGATACGAGAAACACGCAGAAAAGGGCCTGGGAAGAGGCGCAGCAGCCACTGCGTCTCTTGGAAGAGGCGCAAAGACCGCCGCGTCTGTTTCCCAAGTGGTTTCCTCCTGCGGAAGAAAGATTTCCGTGTTTGAGTTATGGTAGGACGGAAATAATTCGGTTTTCCTTAATATCTTATGTGAATATTACGGGAAATTGTTTACTAAAAGATAAAATTTATGAAATATGGAATAGAAATATCGGAACATTCGAACATTCGACTCGGGATTTAACGGTTATCAGAAAATGGAGACGGTTTTAGGCCCGGACTCCGAATGTACTCTAATTACTGTCAAAACGACCATATCGGCACGTAGATGACAACTAAGAGGTAGACATTAATATTTGAGCAATCACTTGACGATAATCTTACGAATTGTCACAAATCGTTCCGCGTACCAAACATGCGGCCCAATCATCACTGGGTGGTTTGCGAGGGGTGCAGAAATGAGGTATCTACAGAGCCCCCACTTTGACTGAGGCTTGGACAAGGCGAAAGTTAAAGTATAGCCATCAGGTCAATCGAAGATTACAACCTGACGACTATGGCGACGCGAGGCGGCTCAAGGGGTCTGAGCCAAGGACCTGTCGTCGGGAACATTTTAGAGTCTGTCGACTATCGGGGAGGGTCGTTTAAAATCCATTAGACTACGTAAGGAGGCTCGCCAGCCATAAGAAGAGACCATACCTGAGACTTCTTCTCGAGATGCTTCTGGAGGTGCGTAGGAGCTAAGGTTAAGCATAGGAGCTAAGGGTAAGACCTAAAGGATATATAAGGATTGGTGCTAGGGTGTGGGACCCTAAAGGAAAGCATCGATGGGAAGGAGGCCTAAAGTAAGTTCAACTTAAGGGTAACCGGAGGTTGGGTATAGGAACTCTATAGGTTTGGGAACTTCTGGAGAACGACATCTTGTCGAACTCCGCGGGGAAACACGAGATATTGCGAGTAGCAGGACACAGGCGGGAGCTGCTCAGAGAAAACTGCTTGGGTAGTCTTCGAGAAACGATTACGAGTAGCAGGACACAGGCGGGAACTGCTGAGGGGAAATCTGCTTAGGTAGATGTCAATCCTCACATCTTGAGAGGGACAGTACATCCGCTTACTCTCGCTGGAGACATGATTGGGAGTTATTCTTCTTGTCATGAGAGGGAAAGTATATCCGCTTACTCTCGGTGGAGACATAATGAAGGTGTGTCGAATTCCGTGAAGGAATAAATGCTCGTTGCGACAAGCAAAAGGTCTTGGAAGGAATAAATAACGTGCGACAGTCTGCTGCTGGCTTAGAAATACGGGCTGGAACGAAAGAAAATCGTCAAACGGACCAAACGAATAAAATAGCATCGGGGAAGAGGCGCACCAAAGATGGGCCCACAAATAACGAACTCATAACGAATTTTTGAAAATTCGTATGGAGGGAACACAAGGAAGAGGCGCAGCAAGAGCTGCGTCTCTTGGAAGAGGCGCAGCGCCTGCTGCGTCTATTCCCCAAAGTGGTTTTTCTGCGTAAAAACGCGATGAATCAGAGGTTTATGTTCATTTGCTCGAAACACAAATCATACAATTTCTCTCTCAAATCTTCACCATTTCCGCCAAGGTTTGATCCAAAAGCTTGCATTAATCATGACTAATCGAGGTATGTGTCTCAATCTTGCATTAATCGTCCATATTCGTCCAATTTTGAGCCGAAAAATCTAGGGTTTATGACCCATTTGATCGAAATTTTGGGGCTTTTCCCCAAACGCATTTGCCTTGTGAAATTGACATTTAGAAATGGATAGTAGGTAGTATCAGGAACATAACCATGTATTTGTCTTGGATCTTCATCAAGTTTTGAGCCTTTGAGTGAAATTTGAGACGGTTTTACAGCTAAACCGTAAATCGCTTCGAAAATAGCCTTAGGAATGCCCATTTGCGATGAAACTTGATATTTGGGATCCTTGAATGATGGGTAAACTTTCTACCATCTCGAAATTTTGGTTTGTGACAGCTTTTTCAGGACACTTTTCTGGGGCATAATCGCCATTATAACGAAATGCTGCCGAAATTTTGACTCGAACCCGGAACTAGGCTTCAAACTAGACTTGACTTGACCCAAATTACCACATTAGTGATCGGGTAGGTGAAAATAGGGTCAAGGATGGCGAGAAATAAGCGGTTTCAGGGCTTCGAAGGCTCGAAAATCCCTTAACCAAGGCTCGTCGTCACGTGACGCGGTCTAAATTTGCTTTAATGTTGCAGGTTGTTAGAACACACTTGGTTGATGATGCCAAGTTTCATTGTTATTTAATTGTTAGCTTCTTAGTTATAATGTTTAGCATTTGAAGCACTCAATGAATTTCCAAAAATGGTTCAAGAATGATTAAGATGAAGTTATGACAAGAAATCCCTTAGCCTTAGTCAAATGTTGTAAACGATTACAAATGCTTAGTGATTGAAGAAATCAAATGGACTCTCAAAGACGGCTTAACATGATCAAGATGAAGTCAACAAGAAGTCAAGACAATGATATGATCCTAGCATTAGTCGAAAAATGTAAGAGTAAGTGTAACATTCTCATTTACGTCAAGTGGCTGCAAAACCATGCAACGATTGTAATCGCACCTTGTGGTTTTTGATACTACCGTATGGAGGAACTTTTATTCGAAAAAGTTTAAGTGTCAAAATCTTTACAAATTTCATATTCTCAAAGATTTTACATTTGAATTATCCTAGTTTGAAAATAAATCTGAAAAATCAATTTACAAATCTCACATGTTGACTCCTCTAAAGTTGTGCATCTACTTTTACATAAATGGAAAGTTGATTTAGTCAAGTACTAAAGCACTCTTCCATTTGTGGTAAGTTGTCACATGTTGAGTGTTTGGGGTTTAGTTTTCTGAAACTTTAAGTCACAAATTCACATTGATTAAACCTCTAGATTTGTGCAATTACCTTTTACAAAAATGGTAAGTTGAACTTGTCAAACTTTTAAAGCTAGAAAAGTTTTTTGCCATTTTGGTAAAGTGTCACATGTTGAGTGTTTTGGGAAGAGTTTTCTGATTTTGATCAATGACTTGTGCTCCAAGCCTATAGCCTAACACTTACCATCACTCAAAGGCTATCTATTTAATATTGGATTAATTAACCTAAGTTGTACTACTTAGATGATCAAATCCACTATAAATAGGGTGCCTTTGCTTCATTTATTTCTCAAGACTTTTATGAGCATTAATTGTTAAAACTCTTTGCAAAACATCAGTTCTTGTTCTTCAACTTATTTGCAAAATTGTTTTCTATTTTAAAAGTCTTCAAACGTTTTTCAAAAGGGCTGTAAATCTCCATGTATCAGTTCGCTGCACTGTGGCATATGAGCTTGTTCCATGATTCTTGTGTTTAGGTCTTAATTGTGATCTCCATGTTCATTAAGTGAACGATTGAGATTTAAAGATTCTGTAAACCTGTGAGATAGAACTTAAGTCTTGAAGCGGAGTAGCTTTGAGCGAGTGAAAGTCTTGAAGCGGAGTAGCTTCAAGCAAATGCAACCGGAGTAGGTTGGCGAGTTATTTTCATTGTAAGGGGTTTAGTTGTTTGAGTAAATTTCTAAACAAGCAATAAAATAACGGTTGGACGTAGGCCTCGGAGTAGAGGCTGAACCAATTTTTTAAACATCGTCTTGTTTGTTCATTTACTTTTACGTTTGTTCTCCTTATTTATATTGTTTATCTCGCAATCTGTCTGTGTCATAGTGTTCAATACTGTGTCTCAGACATGCTGATTGATTCAATCTTGTGAACTTAAAACGATTAAGTATCTCAAGTTTTCAACTTAAAAGAGATTCACTTAAGATTTTCATTGCTAATAGTATTCAACTTAAAAAGTATTCACTTAATATCCTCATTGTTAAGTTGAAGAAAAAATACTCTTTTATTCATACTTTTCTGGTCTATGCAACAGTCGACTTTACTGTGACATATACTGAGCTGAATTCGTGTGTATATACTTCTAACTCAAATAGTTCTAAGTATAAACACCTCTATCAGTTTAGTCTATTATCCTAAATTTCAAAGAAGCTTAATTCAAGCTTAAAAATTTTAATTGGACACCTAATTCACCCCCTCCCCCTCTTAGGTGTTCTCGTCCTTGACTCTTCAATTGGTATCAGAGCCTCGTGCTCTTGTTATTGGTTAATTACCAAAGAGTTGATCCTATAGTCATGGACGGGAAACATACTAAGCATCCTATCTTCATTGGGGATAACTATTCATGGTGGAAAAATCGGATGGAACACTATGTTAAGAGTAGAGCTTATGAGTGTTGGTTGATAATCCAAAAAGGGCCCCTTGCTATCACGGTTACTAGTGCTAATGGTACTAGTGCCCCAAAAAGTGATGATAAGTATGTCGAGGCTGATTATAAAAAGGTCGAGAAAAACTCAAAAGCCATGTCCATTCTTCAATATGGCATTGGTGAGCAAGAAGTAAACCGGATTTCCGGATGTACCTCTGTGACACCCTCATTTTTATCGATAAATAAACATGTAAATTCTACAGAAAAACTGACAGGATATGTTTGTAATTGGTTCGACTAGATAAAACCTGTAATTTTAAAAACTTTTCTAAACCATTCACAAACATTTCCAAATGAAGAGTGCCAAAACCCGCAAAAACTAACAAACTAATTTACATAACATCGCTAAAGTCGCGAGAATAAAGTGATACAAACCAAAGTAAAAGAGGGAGACATATGTCCCTTCAAAATATAAACACAACCATAAGTTTAAAGGTTTACTACAAAATATAACCAAACTAGGTCCAAGGTTCTTTTGCTCACTAGCTCGTCCATGTACCCCTAATACACTGTGACACCCTCATTTTTATCGATAAATAAACATGTAAATTCTACAGAAAAACTGACAGGATATGTTTGTAATTGGTTCGACTAGATAAAACCTGTAATTTTAAAAACTTTTCTAAACCATTCACAAACATTTCCAAATGAAGAGTGCCAAAACCTGCAAATACTAACAAACTAATTTACATAACATCGCTAAAGTCGCGAGAATAAAGTGATACAAACCAAAGTAAAAGAGGGAGACATATGTCCCTTCAAAATATAAACACAACCATAAGTTTAAAGGTTTACTACAAAATATAACCAAACTAGGTCCAAGGTTCTTTTGCTCGCTAGCTCGTCCATGTACCCCATCTAAACATCATCAACCTGTCAATCGCATTTTATACAAACACGAAAGCCACAATTCAGTGGGGAGTAACTTCGAGTCCTCCTAACCACGAAATGTCATATTTAATATAACATGTAAACAACATCATAAATAATTTAATTATCGAGTATTCTAACATATGAACACTAAACGGACCAATTTAAGCTATCATGTGAAACATATAACAAACGGTAATCCAAACTTTATCCGGCTTACATCTCACCTATTACAATTCATAAAATCACCATACAAGAAAGGGCAATATATCAAAGACAGGCATAAGTTCTTAGTACGGTCAATAGTCACTCTGTAACTCGAGTCTATACCACGAGGTAGGGAAGGTAATCGAACTGGTATCTTGGCTCAGAGGTTCTATCAAAACATGGCCAAGACACAACACAACCCTAGCCTAAAATCTGCGCAGACCTAGACATGCGGATACACACCACCGCACCCAAGACCCACAATTTTTTTTAAAACAAAGTGAGTAACCTAAGGAGTCCACCAAAGGGTTGGCTAGTACTTAAGCTGACCACTTACTCTCAAAATAAGTAACGAGGTCATGCCCCAACTTGGATATAATCCCACCAAGTCAGGAACACAAAGGCTATTAAGCAGTGAACATATACTCGTCAAAGACTATAAAGACCTATCTATGACAAACACAACAACCTGCAAGAAGTATTTAATACCAAATTCCATTTCAAGCAATATTAACAATATTAAAGGTTTCAGGGAATCTAAGGCCGTTTCTACAATATAAGAAACCACTCAAATCAACCAACAACACATGTGAACTAAAAACTTAATAAATGGCCTAAAACAAGAATAAGGCCGATTATCCAATTCATACAAAATTTCATCCAACCGAATTTTTACCCGCAACCCCAGCCCTGCGACAGGTACGGGTTCAATCGCGGCTGACCAATCACACAATTGACTGACATCGATTCAGTCAAAGGGACTAAAGGCTCAGTTTTCGGCATAATCATCCAAACATTGCAATTATCGCTATAAAATTCATTTCAGGCCTATTCATTACAATTTCATATCATAACCTATCCTAACATGTGCAAACTACCAATATAAGCATCAATTAATCATTCCCATTTCATTTCCATACTAATATGTAAACTTAAACTTACAAAAGACATGAATTTAACCCATATTTGCATGTGAAATAAACCACTCAATTAACATTCACAAAATCATACAAAAAGCAAAGAATGTGACATTTATTCGTCGAGTAACTCGAAATATGTTACCTTACGCTAGCAAAGAGACAAGTAATAACTTGAGAAAGCTTCTAAAACCCAAAATTACTCTTCATCTTCAACCACATATGAGGCACCTAAAATAATTATGTGAAAGGACGATATTAACGAATTATCGTTATATAAAATAAGAGACGGGATTTAAATAACTCGAATAACTCAAACTTGTCTAATAATAATAAATACTCCATTATATAATTTAACATGCCGGTTAAATAAAATATTATGAGTGACGATGAATAATTTACGTTATATGAAATTACGGAATAAAATGTGACAAAGCTCATATAATAGATAAATGAAGATATTTCATATAGTTATGAAATGAATAAACAATAAGTTCCACATTTATGATTCATGTGAAAAATATGTAAATAAATGGCAAATAAGGAATTTAAGATACATAAAACATGTGAAGAAATTCAATTTAATTAAACCGGAACAAAAATATTTCACGGATAAAAATTAACCCAACCGAGGCTACGGCCTAGCCATGACCGGCACCTGCCCAACTACGGCCTGGCCGCACACCAGCCATGGCTCAGCCACGGCCTGCAAGACCTGGCCACGACCCCTGTACAGAAGACCCAACGGCAAACAACATAGTACAGAGCACAAAAAGACGCAGCCAATCCCTACTGTCCAGCTGTCTTAGGACGGTTTCCTAGGCCAAATCAAGATGGATTTCACCCCCAATAAAAACATGTATATGCACTTGAGACAGTAGCAAGGAAGTTGATTCAATTTAATATAAAGAAACCCGTCGAAACAGCCCGCGAAAACTGCTTGACAAGGTCCATTTTCACAATTTATAAAGTTCATTTGTGACCGTCTTAAGACGAAATTTTAAGCATGGAAATGGTAGTATTCATCCAAACAAATTACTCAACATGATTACTCACTTCACCAAGAATCCAAAGGTACCAACTTTTCTTAAAACGGGTAGGTAAAACTCGAATAAAACCGACTAAAAAAAAATCGACAGTAGATGATAAATTCATATCAGTGATCTCTTATAGCAAAAATCATGTCCACCAAGCCAACCAACAACAATAACACGAGCACTTATCATACCATTAACAAAATCACCATTAACTATGCATATTCATGATCAATACTTAACCCAATTCCACTCAAACTTCTAAAACAACCTCAGTATCCTAGCACCGACAAAGTAACCCATCACAATAATCATTGCCCAGGAAAATAAAATATATAATTACCACTAATTATGAGATTAACAATTAAAATAAAACAAAATAATATTGTTTAAGCACATAAATACAATAATGCAAACAACCCCGATCAATAGTAATAATATTAGGATCGGTAGAATCGTGTTACCTTAAACGCCCCTTATTCTTTGAATAAATGGTCCACAAGGCACGAGCCTCACCCCGGGTCTTCGAATCCTTCACAAAAGGGCAAGAAAACGGAACCAAAAATGGTAGCTTGAAATATTTAGAAATTGTGCGAAATGAAAAGTAAGTTAGACATCATAGATACAAGTATGCTAAGAGTGTTCAAGCTTAACCAACAAAAGAGGTATGATGAACTTCCTAGGGATAAGAATTGAAGTCAAATTTACAAGGATGTCAAAGATAGAGTTTCACAAGATACGAGTGTCCAACTTAAAGGAGGAGCAAGATGAAGCGAGGAAAACGATTAAACTTTTATACTTAAGAATCAAATCCAACCAAGGTATGAACGAAAGGGAAATTAGACAACAAGGAAATGTCAGATACTCAAATCTCAAACAACAATGTCATCACTCCACTAAGGAAACAAAGGGTAATAACCAGGTCAGGAAATGATAGGAAATTTAAAAAGGGATATATGAACATGTCCAGATGTGAGACTAAAAGAGTCGAATCATAAATATAACTAGTTAACAACCAGTAAGAGATATTAGAATTAGGGAGGTATTCAAGACAAGGAAATAACGAGTAAATGTTCACTGCTTAATAGCCTTTGTGTTCCTGACTTGGTGGGATTATATCCAAGTTGGGGCATGACCTCGTTACTTATTTTGAGAGTAAGTGGTCAGCTTAAGTACTAGCCAACCCTTTGGTGGACTCCTTAGGGTACTCACTTTGTTTTAAAAAAAATTGTGGGTCTTGGGTGCGGTGGTGTGTATCCGCATGTCTAGGTCTGCGCAGATTTTAGGCTAGGGTTGTGTTGTGTCTTGGCCATGTTTTGATAGAACCTCTGAGCCAAGATACCGGTTCGATTACCTTCCCTACCTCGTGGTATAGACTCGAGTTACAGAGTGACTATTGACCGTACTAAGAACTTATGCCTGTCTTTGATATATTGCCCTTTCTTGTATGGTGATTTTATGAATTGTAATAGGTGAGATGTAAGCCGGTTACAATTGATAAAGTTTGGATTACCGTTTGTTATATGTTTCACATGATAGCTTAAATTGGTCAGTTTAGTGTTCATATGTTAGAATACTCGATAATTAAATTATTTATGATGTTGTTTACATGTTACATTAAATATGACATTTCGTGGTTAGGAGGACTCGAAGTTACTCCCCACTGAATTGTGGCTTTCGTGTTTGTATAAAATGCGATTGACAGGTTGATGATGTTTAGATGGGGTACATGGACGAGCTAGCGAGCAAAAGAACCTTGGACCTAGTTTGGTTATATTTTGTAGTAAACCTTTAAATTTATGGTTGTGTTTATATTTTGAAGGGACATATGTCTCCCTCTTTTACTTTGGTTTGTATCACTTTATTCTCGCGACTTTAGCGATGTTATGTAAATTAGTTTGTTAGTATTTGCAAGTTTTGGCACTCTTCATTTGGAAATGTTTGTGAATGGTTTAGAAAAGTTTTTAAAATTACAGGTTTTATCTAGTCGAACCAATTACAAACATATCCTGTCAGTTTTTCTGTAGAATTTACATGTTTATTTATCGATAAAAATGAGGGTGTCACAGTAATTTTTGGTTCGTTGTTAAAAATTTATGTTACTATTACAAAATTTTCCCTACTTGTAAAGATTTGGAAAAATGAAAATTCGATTTAATTCTCTAATTGTTCTTTGAGTATAGACTTCTTTATCATGATTTTGAGTTGCTAAACCTGAGATTTTTGTAAATTTTATCCAATTTCTATTCACTCTGATACCAACTGTGACACCCTCATTTTTATCGATAAATAAACATGTAAATTCTACAGAAAAACTGACAGGATATGTTATGTAAATTAGTTTGTTAGTATTTGCAGGTTTTGGCACTCTTCATTTGGAAATGTTTGTGAATGGTTTAGAAAAGTTTTTAAAATTACAGGTTTTATCTAGTCGAACCAATTACAAACATATCCTGTCAGTTTTTCTGTAGAATTTACATGTTTATTTATCGATAAAAATGAGGGTGTCACAACCTCGGCCAAAGAAATTTGGGACACCTTAAGCCTTGCTTATGAGGGGACGTCTCAAGTGAAAAAGCATCGTATTGAACTTCTCATGCAACAATATGAGATGTTCAATATGATGAAAGACGAGTCAATTAATAGTCTTTACTCTCGCTTTTATTGTATTGTTAATGACCTTAAGAGTCTTGGTAGAAATTTTGAATCCGAGGATATAGTCCGTAAAATCCTTCGAGATTGGGATGATTTGTTAAGATATGGATCAAGTGGTGGAAGAGGCTGAGCAACAGTTGGAGCCACTGTTGCCTGAGGATGATATCCAAAATTCAGGGGGAACTAATTGTCCTCCAACACAAGAAGATGCTAGCTCATCCAGGGGGAATGTGGATGGTGAAGAACAGCCCAACCAAATAATGAACGAATCACAATCATCCCCTTCAAATAATCCCCATGCAACAGTCCCCTCGACTGTTACACAAGAACAAACCAATTCCTCAAACCCACTTATTCCAAAAAGGAAAAATGGAAACACCAAAGCTCACCCTCTCTCAAATCTAACCAGTAATCTAAATTTTGGAATGAAAACCAAATCCTCACTTCAAAACTTTTGTGCCTTCAATGCATTCCTCTCTGAAAATGAACTTGTCAATGTCACAGTAGCACTCACTGTTACATACTGGGTGACAACCATGAAAGAGGAATTAAATCAATTCGAAAGGAATGAGGTATGACATCTTACCCCTAGGCCAATGTACTGTAATTGGTACAACATTGGTCTTTTGCAATAAGCTTGATGATTTTAGCGAAATCGTAAGGAATAAAGCTAAACTAGTGGTGCAAAGTTTTAACCAATAAGAGGGATTCGATTATGATAAGACCTTTGCACCGGTAGCTAGGCTTGAGGCCATACGTATGCTTATAACTTTTGCATCTCATGTCGACAAAAACTTTTTCAAATGAATGTAAAAAACGGCTTTCCTAAATGGATATCTTGAAGAAGAAGTTTTTGTCGAACAACCACCGGGCTTTATAAACAATGAGTTCCATAACCACGTTTTAGAACTTGTTAAAGCATTTTATGATTTAAAACAGGCTCCTAGGACCTGATATGATAGGCTTTCAAAGTTTCTGTTGGAAAATGTTGTTTACGTGGTTTGGTTGATAAGACATTGTTTATCAAGTCACAGTGTGAGGAACTGTTGCTTGTGCAAGTATATGTCAATGACATTATTTTTGGTGCAACAAATGGCGTCCTTTTTAGATACTTTTTTGGATTTAATAACTTCTGATTTTGATGATCATGATGAGAGAACTTGGATTTTTCCTTGGTTTTCAAATCAAACAAAGTGAGAAAGGTACAATGATTCATCAACAAAAGTATTTGAAGGAAATGCTAAGTAAGTTTGGGTTGACTAATGTTAAACCTCTTGCTACACCAATGATTTCTAACATCAATCCTGACAAAGACGAAAATGGTAAGAGTGTTAGTGAAATCATGTATAGAGGTATGATTGGTTCATTACTTTATTTAACCGCTAGTCGACCCGACATACAATTTAGTGTATGCTTGTGTGCCCGCTTCCAATCAAGTCCTACGGAATCACATTTCAAAGCCGTCAAAAGGATTTTTGAGTACTTGATTGGAACATAAACCTATATATTTGATATCCATCTCATTACGATCTTGATCTTGTAGGTTTTTGCGGGTAGCACGGTGAATACAAAGAACACATTGAGTATTGACATTTTCTTGGGTCCTTGCCTCATTTCATGGGCCTTCAAAAAGCAAGAAGATGTTGCACTATACACGGCTGAAAATGAATACAACAGTGCAGTACTCTGTGGCGCACAGATTCTTTAGGTATGACAACAATTGCATAACTATGGTATTATCTTCGACACAACTTCTATCTTTTGTGATAACACTAGTGCAATTAACAGCTCAAAGAATCCAATACAACATTCTAAAACTTAACATATCGACATAAGACATGATGTTTACGTGATCAAGTTGTAAAAAGGAATAATTGTCTTAGTTTTTGTAGAACGGAAACTCAATTAGCGGACATTTTTACAAAACCGTTTGAAAGAGAACAATTCGTAAAACTTCGGTTGGAAATTGGTTTATTGGGTGATATGTGATTCATATTATTTTATTTTCCATAATGATTGACTAAAGATGAAGACATACATGTGATTACCCTAATTGTTAATTAGTTTACTTCATGCAAAAATATGGTTCGAAAAATATGAATAATTATGCTTGCATTTGAATTGTTGTTGTATTGAGCCACTCAACCCACATTCAAAAATCAAACCTCTCCACCTCCCGCATGTTCCTAAAACCGTCCGAATCAACACTTCAAAAATGCCTCCAAAACCCTCATACGACCGAGACCTCAAAATCTTCAAGATTCTTATGACCCAAAGAAAACAGAAAATTCAAAGAAACAAATGACTTCTCCCATTAAATCCGCTGCCACAAATGAAATGTTGGGAAGCTCATATGTTGAATTACCCATTTCCTCTAAGAAATACAAGGTTATTTCTCCTCTCAAAGCTGATGCCACAGCATGTGTCACTGTGACACGAAAGAAAACCACAATTCTAATTGAGGAAGATGACCAGAATATTGGGGTTGAAAATGAAGATGAAATTTATGAAGATGTTGGTAATTTGAATGAAGATGGTATGTTTAATAATAGTCTTGACCTATTGCTCTTACCACATGCTACAAATAAGAAAATCTTTGAAATCCTTGATGATGACTTGGAAGAAAACTAACATGATAAGCTCATTGTCACCAAGCGTTTTCCAAAAAAAAAAAAAAAAAAAACGGGTTCAGGTTCAAAAAAAAAAAAAAAAAAAAAAAAAATGGAAGAAGAAGATTTATGCCACTGTCAAGGTGGATGTTGCATCTGATACCTAATCCGCAATCATTAATCACCAACTCTTTTCCTAATCCTTGAAACTTGGTAAGATTCTTGTAGCTATTACTCAATTGGTTAGTGAGAAAATTCGAACTTGAAATTAAGAATTTTTGGAACTTATGCAAACCTTGAGGGGGAAAGCTCCAAGAAAATTGATGATGCCTTGCTTAACCCCATTTCTAGCCCTGTTATCCATCAACATAACCCCATTTGGCTTAATATTTTCCAAATTCTTTTGCAAACCGTACTTATTTTATTTGTTGAACCTTGCCTTGTTTGTTGTTAAACTATGTCAAACTGTGTCCGTCACTATGTTTTGCCCTCCCTTGATGATGTCAAGAGGGGGAAGTAGTTTAATTATGTCTTATGTGTGACCCCTTAACTCTTAGGCTTGCGTTCACCGTAATATGTCTTGCGACCTTGGTTAGATGTTTTACTTAGACTAAGTATATTGACTCTTTCATACCTTGATCATGTTTTGTATGTTTTATGTTGAATGCTTAAAGACCGGCTAACCATAGGTTAAGGGGGAACTTCACACATTATTAAAACTTGCCATCATCAAAGGGGGAATTTGTTAGAACACACTTGGTTGATGATGCCAAGTTTCATTGTTATTTAATTGTTTGCTTCTTAGATATAATGTTTAGCATTTGAAGCACTCAATGAATTTTCAAAAATGGTTCAAGAATGATTAAGATAAAGTTATGACAAGAAATCCCTTAGCCTTAGTCAAATGTTGTAAACGATTACAAATGCTTAGTGATTGAAGCAATCAAATGGACTCTCAAAGACGGCTTAACATGATCAAGATGAAGTCAACAAGAAGTCAAGACAATGATATGATCCTAGCATTAGTCGAAAAATGTAAGAGTAAGTGTAACATTCTCATTTACGTCAAGTGGCTGCAAAACCATGCAACAGTGCACTGCACTGTGGTTTCTGATACTATCGTATGGAGGAACTTTTATTCGAAAAAGTTTAAGTGTCAAAATCTTTACAAATTTCATATTCTCAAAGATTTTACATTTGAATTATCCTAGTTTGAAAATAAATCTGAAAAATCAATTTACAAATCTCACATGTTGACTCCTCTAAAGTTGTGCATCTACTTTTACATAAATGGAAAGTTGATTTAGTCAAGTACTAAAGCACTCTTCCATTTGTGGTAAGTTGTCACATGTTGAGTGTTTGGGGTTTAGTTTTCTGAAACTGTAAGTCACAAATTCACATTGATTAAACCTCTAGATTTGTGCAATTACCTTTTACAAAAATGGTAAGTTGAACTTGTCAAACTTTTAAAGCTAGAAAAGTTTTTTGCCATTTTGGTAAAGTGTCACATGTTGAGTGTTTTGGGAAGAGTTTTCTGATTTTGATCAATGACTTGTGCTCCAAGCCTATAGCCTAACACTTACCATCACTCAAAGCTATCTATTTAATATTGGATTAATTAACCTAAGTTGTACTACTTAGATGATCAAATCCACTATAAATAGGGTGCCTTTGCTTCATTTATTTCTCAAGATTTTTATGAGCATTAATTGTTAAAACTCTTTGCAAAACATCAGTTCTTGTTCTTCAACTTATTTGCAAAATTGTTTTCTATTTTAAAAGTCTTCAAACGTTTTTCAAAAGGGCTGTAAATCTTCATGTATCAGTTCGCTGCACTGTGGCATATGAGCTTGTTCCATGATTCTCGTGTTTAGGTCTTAATTGTGATCTCCATGTTCATTAAGTGAACGATTGAGATTCAAAGATTCTGTAAACCTGTGAGATAGAACTTAAGTCTTGAAGCGTAGTAGCTTTGAGCGAGTGAAAGTCTTGAAGCGGAGTAGCTTCAAGCAAATGCAACCGGAGTAGGTTGGCGAGTTATTTTCATTGTAAGGGGTTTAGTTGTTTGAGTAAATTTCTAAACAAGCAATAAAATAACGGTTTGACGTAGGCCTCGGAGTAGAGGCTGAACCAATTTTTTAAACATCGTCTTGTTTGTTCATTTACTTTTACGTTTGTTCTCCTTATTTATATTGTTTATCTCGCAATCTGTCTGTGTCACCACTACAACAAATCATCACTTGCGCCACGAATTATGCCACGGGAACTCATAATTCGTGGCTAAATTTTGCTTAGCCACGGGAAAAACTTATTCATTATTTTGGAAAAAAATTTATGCCACGGGATAACTTTTCCCGTGGCAAAAAGTCACTTCCGCCACGAATTAGGCTACACCCGTGGCAAATAATCATTTTAGCCACGGCCTATGTCACACCCGTGGCGAAATTTTATTTAGTCACGAATTGTTCCGTGGCAAATATTATTTTAGCCACGAACAACAAACACCCGTGGCGAGTATCTTTTCCGACTTAAATCTGAATTAAATTTAATTAAATATAATAATATGAAAATACATTTGAATATAAAAATTTAGAAACACTTTGATTAATTTAATTAATATTTTTTATTGTTTTATTTAATTTAATAAGAAATTTTAAAATTTTATAAACTTATATGCAAGCAAAGAAAAGTTTATCGTCTAATTTTTTGATTTTTTACAGATCACATTAAAAAAATTGTTTTAATATATACTCTATTTATTAAAGTCGTGAATTTCTTTTACTTTTTAAATTAAACTTTATAATCTTGAATAACAATCTTAAATGATCGTATCACATTTAAAGATATAGCATATCAAATTGAATAAAAAAGTTATTTACCATCTATCTTTGAAAATCCAAAATTAATATATTGTTAAACTATTTCATTCAAAATTTTATTTCCAACTTTATTTATAGGATATTTATAGAAAAATTTGAATTTGATATAAAATTTACGGAAATTTCCCATGGTACCCTCGAACTTTGCCAGATTACGCATGGTACCCCTTATTTTAAGTTTCTACTTATGTTGCCCTTGTGTTTACCTTTTTCATTCCCATAATACTCTTTGGGGAAATTTCGTCATAACGTCTTTACTCCTATAAGTAATTTGATGAGTAATTGTGCATGTTTTGTTGTTATTGTTATATTATTTAGGTACTAAATGTTAGTTTATTAGACAAAATAAGGATTTAGGTATTATTAGATGATGAATTGATAGTGTATTAGATAACAAAAAAACGATTAAGTATATGTCTGTGTCACAGTGTTCAATACTGTGTCACAGACATGCTGATTGATTCAATCTTGTGAACTTAAAACGATTAAGTATCTCAAGTTTTCAACTTAAAAGAGATTCACTTAAGATTTTCATTGCTAAGAGTATTCAACTTAAAAAGTATTCACTTAATATCCTCATTGTTAAGTTGAAGAAAAAATACTCTATTATTCATACTTTTCTGGTCTATGCAACAGTCGACTTTACTGTGACATATACTGAGCTGAATTCGTGTGTATATACTTCTAACTCAAATAGTTCTAAGTATAAACACCTCTATCAGTTTAGTCTATTGTCCTAAATTTCAAAGAAGCTTAATTCAAGCTTAAAAATTTTAATTGGACACCTAATTCACCCCCTCCCCCTCTTAGGTGTTCTCGTCCTTGACTCTTCACAGGTGATGAGGCTTCTACTTCTGGGAGAGCTCCCATGGAGATAGACGCTGCTACTGTCAAGGAGGCTTTAGAGCAGGCCTTCACCGCTGCGGTGATGGCTGCTGGGGACGAGATTCACGAGGAGAAGGCCGTCGAGGAGGAGGAGGCCCCGAGACGGGCCAACGTCGGACGAGGAGGTCGTCAGTTGAGAGGCGCTCCTACGTGGGCTGAGACTTGGGAGAGCAGGCACCTGGTGTGGGCTGCAGAGGGTCACCTGTCTTACAGGACGGTGAAGAGTTTGGTAAATAGGAATTCGCTACTCATTACTCATCCTCTTTCATTCATTTGTTCAAATTTCTTTCAAATTTCATTCAAAACTAAAGATAGCTTTGTTTCAAATCACAATAGGAGGCCGGGAATATCAGGTCGTTCTCGGGTTACACGACAGCGATGGAGCACTACGAGCGGCTGTCGGCGGAGGAGAGGGCCATGATCGAGCGTGGAGCGTTCGGTCCTTTGGTGCAGGTCTGGAGGGACATCGCGAAGAGGAAGTTGCGGGCTAACCTTAGCCTGGTCCGCGCTTTCTTGGACCGATTCTGGGATACGACTTCCACGTTTCACATGCCTTTTGGTGAGGTGGGAGTCGCTCTGGAGGACTACGGCATGATTTCCGGTCTGCCGTGCGGGACCGAGGAGGTGGAGTGGCCGGAGACTGCCATGAGGGCGGACTCGGCCGAGGCGAGGAGATTGATCGGCTGGAACTTGTCACCGAAGGCTGTTACAGTGCCGGGTTTGATACCCAGTTCCTACGTTCGAGACTACTTTGCGGGGAAGACCCCGTCGCTGGTGACGATTGACGGGAGGGAGACAGCTGCTACTCCCTGTACAGCTGAGCAGAGGGCTCGTTTGTGGCTCTGGTGGTTTCTGTCTTCGATTTACCTCGGAGACAAGGGCGAGAGGCTGTCGACGAAGCTTCTTCCCTTCCTTTCTGACCTGAGTTCCCTAGGGCGTTGGGACTGGGTCACTGCTGGTTTCGCGGTCCTCGTCCGCTTCATGAGGGCCATGGTTCGTCCGGAGTTGATGGAGAAGGGGACTTCTCATGGTGCTGTCGGGCCTGGACTACTGCTGGAGGTATGAACCTTCCTTTAGACCAAAGCTAATTCCTTTCTTTATCAAATCACGAAAGATCGTCCTTGAGTATTTTGCTTTACAGGCGTGGGTGTACTCCTACTTCCCGGGCCTTGCGCCCAAGAGGACGGAGCCGCTGGAGAGGGCCTATCCCGTGGTGAGGGATTGGGTGATGTGCCGAACGAAGAGCAAGCGTTCTTATCACAACGTCTACCGGCGGGACGTGAACGCTCTTCAGCTAGACAGCGTGAGTATCCCACTTATATTCACTCGTGCTTTTTATATTTGCTTTTACTTGATCGTAGGAATGATCCTTGTTTTATCTTGTCACAGTGGGTGCCCAGACCTTGGGCGGAGTACGCTGGAGCGCCTCCTTTCGTGGCTGAGGTCCTTCGACCTAGGAGCCCGAGCCGACTGCTGTTGAGGACGTCGATGGGTCCTGTGTGGTACTTGGGCGAGCGCTTGGATCGTCAGTGCTCGCGGGACGTGTTGACGGTTCCCGTCGATCCTCCCAGGACGATGTTTAGGGAGCCTTCTGAGGCTGAGAGGGAGGCGGACTTGGCTGGTGCCAGTGGTGACGCCCTTCTTCTTCCTGACGAGGACTACTCGGCGTTCCTTTACGGGAGGTTGGCGTACTGGCCGGTAGTGGTGAGTATCTTTTATTTTTCCTCTTGATTTGATTTTGAGATTTATGATGAAAGATCATCGATTAATGAGAACCATTTGTCTTTGCAGGAGGTCGACGCGGCGGGCATCGAGCCCCCAGAGTGCCCCGAGACCCTCGAGTACACTGACGCGACCGGGAGGACGACGATCTCCGAGCTGCGTGACTTTGACGTAGCTGTGACGGATGCTGGCCTTGACGACTGGCAGCATCTGATTCGGAGGGTGAGCCTCTAACTTGTATAACCTTTGTGTAAGAACACATTTGATTGAGTTTGTTCAATTGTTGAGAATTTCTTTTTGAAAATGCAGGTTGCGCCGTCTCGGTTTGTGGCGTTGTGGAGGGTGGCCAACCGGCTGCGAGCTACTGCCGTCGAGGCACTTGTCGGCGGTCGAGGTCGTCAGGTATGAACCTTATGCCTAGTTCATTTTTGATTTTTGATTTTTCTGATTTTGCTTGAAACGATTGACATGAGCCAATTTATTGTTTACAGGGTAACCGTGAGCTGGAGTGAGAGTTGACCCAGTCTCGAGAGGAGACAGCTCGCTTGTTGAGGGAGCTCGAGGTTCGGGACGCCGAGATCGCCGTTCTTGTGGCGAGAGTTGCGGAGTTTAAGGGCGCCCAGCAGTAGTTTTGTGTGGCTTTTTGTCGTATTTTGCACATTTGTACATTTGGACATTGACTTTGAACATTTTTTTTGGACTTTGCTTGGGGCTCGAGCCCCCAGTTTGTACATTTCCTTTGTTTTGGTATATATACGACGGCCTGAGTGCCTTTGCTGTTGGGTTGTGTTGCTTGTATCTGCAGGTTAGTTTCGAACAAGTTTGGTAGATGACGGTTTGCGCCGTCATGCTGCCGAAATTTACATAGAAAACACGCAAGGCATACATTTATATATACATATGGCCTTAATTAGCGCAAAATGAGAGACTCAAAAGAATGCAAAAATGCAAAAATTTTGCCGAAAATGACCGGACGTTTGGGAGGGTTACCCCCTAAAAAAAAGAAATAGAAATCTATAAGTTAGAAATGTAGAAATGAAATTAAGAAATTGAAATTAATATATACATGTTGAGATTCGGTAAAATAAATGAATTGAAATGAAAATTATTTCCTAAAAATGAAATTTATTTCCTAAAATAAAAATATACAAGTGTGATAAAATGGCAGAAGTGTCGATGTTGCCTCGAAATGCGTGCCCGCGAAATTAGAAAACCTGAAACATGGTAATCTTCCCGTATTTACCAAAATAATAACCCGTAGGAATAGGAAATTATTCGTTATGGAATTAGGAAAGATCCAACGCGGAAAATCACAGAAGTGAAGCTGAGGAAGAGGCGCAGCATGAGCTGCGTCCCTTTGAAGAGGCGCAGCAGGTGATGCGCCTGTTCCCAAGGTGTTCTGTTCTGACGGATTTTTGGAAACAGAAATTAGTATAAATAGAAACGTCTATGGGGCTTTTATTCACACAAATCTTCCGTCTCTTCTTCGTCTAATTACACAAAATTCTCAAAATAAATTTTCCATCATGAATACTTTGGAGGTCCGCTTGAAGGAATGGACCAACGAATTTTCGAATATGGAGAAGCATGATATGGGTGCTTATAATTTTGGATCGTTGTTGAGTTTGAAACTCATCAAGGTTGTTAAACCGTTCTTAGATGCTTGCCTCGACTATTGGGACCCGAACTACCATGTTTTTGCGTTCCCTGGAGGCGATATTTGCCCATTTCCTGAAGAAATCGCTGCTATTGGTGGATGGGACCCCGAACATTTGCCTGCCATTCCTTCTACTTCGCAAGGGTACAAGAGCAAATTTAGAGACTTGCTTGGATTGACTAGACTTGAGGTGGACCGTCTAGTTACCTCAAAAGGCGTGAGAATGTTGGACTTCATAGATCGATTCATCAACAGGGCCGACCCCACCGTTTCTCATGTTGCTAGGCGGAGGGCATTTGGCTTTTGCTTGTTGCATGTGTATGTCTTCCAAGGGCATGTTGATGAAGACTTGAGAGGTGATCCCCGTCTTCTGGGCCTTGTTGAGCAGATGGAGCTGCGCAGGAGCCCAGCTTGCCTATGCTTAGGAGAGATTATTTTGGGCTTGGATAATAGGAAATCCAACCGCGATCTGCCGTTCTTGGGGAGTCCCGTCATTCTGCAGGTAAAAGACATCTTTTCTTCTTTTTTTCGTTTTTTTTTTTGTTTTTCGTTTCGTTTTTTTGTTTTTATTTTTGTCTTTTTTCGTTTTGATGTCTAATACCCGCTTTTTGGTAGGTTTGGCTTATGGAACGGCTCCGATTGATCGAGCCCCCAGTTCATGCACTTTCCTATCATGCTCGCTCGATTGCGATGAGGACAAGGTTGTATATGGTGGACTTCACGCGGGTTTGTGATTACTGGAAGAACAAGCTGAAGAGTGATGATGACCCATTGATTAGGTGGGTCGTACCGTGGTGGCACCTCAAGTCCGTCACTGGAGTGTCTTCTTTGGATCCCACTAGGTCCGTGCGCATTCCTGGATTGGAGTTTATGGTGTGCATCTTCCCGGAAAGGCTGATGAGACAAGTTGGGCTGAAACAGACGATCCCGAGGCTTGATACCGTTCCGCAGACTGCTATGGTGCTTACTACAGAGAGCCGAATAGAGTGGGCCATTAAATGGGCTCAAAGAAACATGTGGTTCTTGAGTTTCTCCGCCAATGCTTTATGGGTGTCGGATTCTTATCTGAGATGGAGAAAGGCTACTACTCCGGAAGAGCGCGAGAAGTTGAGGAAGCGCGAGCCCGTTGATTACAAGATGCGCGAGGTAGAGAAAGAGAAAGAGAGACATCTGACAGAGGGAGAAGAAGAAGCCGGGTTTCAAGTTGTTCATCCTTCGAAGAAACCAAAGACTACTCCTGTCGCGGAAATGGTGGTTGGCAAGAATGGAAAAGCTAGGCCTCGAGAAAGACCGTTGGTGATTAGGTCTGAAGTGGCGCAAGAGCGTCCGGCTCGAGGTCGTGACAAGAAATATGACAAGAATGACAAGGGCAAGGGGAAGATGGAGGAATAGCCCGAGTCTTTATTATTATTATTATTTGATTATTATTATTATTATTATTATTATTATTATTGTTGTAATAAAAAGGTGGGGTTTTTAGAATCCTAGCCTATTCTATTTTTTATTATGTAGCGTACTATTATTATTAGAAAATGAATGAAATAAAAAAGGTTAAATGGTTATGAAACCGTTGCGATTTTCTATTTATTATTCTTGTCGAATTTCAAATGCAATGCAAATGTCCTTCTATTTACATTTTAGATATAATAGGTTGAATCCCGTGAAGGATTGCCTACGTATTCACTTAAAAAGCGAAATCAAACCCTTGCGCGTAGTTCGAGTAAATGTAAAAGAATAATTGTTCTAAGCAAGAGCTTGTAATGAACTTTAGAAAAGAAGCATGAGCTTTTGCTTACTCTGAAGGTGCGAATTTAGTTTATTTGATGATATGAGGATGACGAATTTGTCAAAATGCAAGAGCACAGTGACATTAGCTTATTTCATCTTGGCCAGGGGCCGTTTATTTAGTGCCACAAGAGCGACACGTGGGTTTACGCGAGGCGCTTTTTTTGCTCCTATTCTAGGCATAGTACCGTTTTAGTTGGTCAAGGTTTGTTGGGTTTGAAAACTCATTCCCGTCTAGGTTTGTGATTCTAACCGCACCCCCTGGGAGTATGGATTTGACTAGAAATGGTCCGGCCCAATTAGGTTTGAATTTTCCTCTTGGATCAACAGGTAAAAGAGCTCTAACCGATTTAAGCACTAAGTCTCCTTCTTTGATGTTTCTTGGCCTAACCCTTTTGTTGAAAGCTCGTTTGATACGTGCTTGATATGTTTGGACATTATGCAAGGCGCGTAGCCTACGTTCATCCAGGAGGATGAGTTCTTCATATCTATCCCTCTTCCAATCGGCTTCCGGGATTTGACTTTCTAGTAAAATACGCAAGGATGGTATTTCTAGCTCGACTGGTTGTACAGCTTCCATGCCGTAGGTCAAATAGAAAGGAGTAGCCCCAGTGGGCGTCCTGACAGATGTACGATACCCCCATAAAGCAAAGGGTATCTTGCTTGGCCAATCCCTGCAGTTGTCAATCATTTTCTTGAGAATCGTGACAACATTCTTGTTTGCCGCCTCTACCGCGCCGTTAGTCTGTGGTCTATAGGGCGAAGAGTGGTGATGCTTAATCTCGTATTTGGCTAGCAATTGCTCGGTCTCAGCTTGGAAATGTGATCCATTATCGCTAATGATCTCATGTGGGCAACCATATCGACAGATGATGTTGTTTTGTATGAACTTTGCCACATTTTTAGCTATAACACTAGTGTAGGAAGCCGCTTCTACCCATTTGGTGAAATAGTCAATTGCTACTAGAATGAAACAGTGACCTCCTGTTCCGGCTGGGGTTATCTTCCCGATTATGTCGATTCCCGATGCAGAAAATGGCCAAGGGGATGTCATTGTATAGAGCAATGAAGGAGGGACATGTTGCACATTCCCGAAGATTTGGCAGTTGTGGCAATGTCTTACATATTTTATGCAATCGGATTCCATTGTGGTCCAATAATATCCTAAACGTGTGATTTTATTTGCCATCATGGGCCCACTCATGTGAGGACCGCATTCTCCCTCGTGGACTTCTTCCATCACCTTTCGTGCCTGTGAATGATCAAGGCAACGTAGGACTACACCAAGAGGTGTTCTTTTGTACAATTCTCCTTGCATGGGAACGTATTGGGAAGCTAGTAGGCGTATAGCACGTTGTCCCCTCTTGTCCATATCCGGTGGATATGTACCATTAAGCTTAAAATTCAGGATTGCTTGGAACCAGGGTTCCTGTGCGATTTCTTCTTCATCGGTGATTTGGTGGACATAAGCCGGCTCTGACCGTCGTTCGATGAACAAAGGCATTTCCACCATGTGATCTGGCATATTGATCAAAGATGCAAGTTTCGCAAGAGCGTCTGCAAATTGATTTTCTTCCCGAGGTAGGTGTAGGTAGGTTACGTGATCAAAGAATTGAGCGACTTGGTCTATTCTAGCCTGATAAGGTGCGAGGCTTTCGCTTCGGATTTTCCAAGATCCTGTAACTTGGTTGATGATTAGTGATGAATCCCCATGTACTCGGAGATTTTTGATGCCTAAGCTCAATGCCGCTTGTAGTCCAATGAGACAAGCTTCGTATTCTGCAGCATTGTTTGTCACCTCGAAGTCGAGTTTGACAGCAATTGGTGTATGCTCGCCTTCAGGAGAAATGAGCAACACTCCTATTCCAAATCCTCTTAAGTTCGATGCTCCATCAAAGTATAGGTCCCAGGAGTCTACATCAGTTTGGAGTATATCCTCGTCTGGAAATGACCAAGTATCTATTGCTTGTGTGTCATTGATGGGATTTTCTGCGAAGAATTCGGCGACGGCGCGACCTTTTATAACTTTCAATGGTACGTATTTGAGGTCGAATTCTGAGAGCATCAGGGTCCATCTTGCTAGACGTCCGTTGAGGACGGGTTTCTCGAAGAGGTATTTGACTGGATCCATTTTGGAGTATATTTTGACGGAGTAGCTAAGCATGTAATGGCGTAGCTTCTTCGTTGCCCACACAAGAGCGAGGCATGTCTTTTCGAGTTGTGAATATTTGCACTCGTACTCCAGGAACTTCTTACTAAGATAGTAGATAGCTCTTTCTTCACTTCCTACAGTTTGAGCCAGCATGGCACCCATGGCCGTTTCGGTTACTGTGAGATATAAACCAAGAGGTTGATCTCGTTGTGGTGGCATGAGCACTGGTGGTTTAGCCAATATCTCTTTGATTCGGTCGAATGCCTTTTGACAATCATCATCCCACATGGTGTGGTCCGTTTTCTTGAGTTTCTTGAAGATAGGCTCACAAATCATCGTAAGTTTCGATATGAATCGACTTATATACTGCACCTTTCCCAGGAATCCTCTGACTTCTTTTTCTGTTTGAGGTTTTGGCATTTCAATCAGAGCTTTGATCTTGGAAGGATCTATTTCTATACCTCGTTGGCTAACGACGTATCCCAGGAGTTTGCCGGATGTTACCCCGAATGTGCATTTCTGAGGATTGAGCCTCATGTTGTACTTCCGTAGCCTTGCGAAGAACTTGCGAAGGTTCGCGATATGTCCCTCTCTTTCTTTGGATTTGACAATCATGTCATATACGTACACCTCAACTTCTTTGTGCGTCATGTCATGTAGGAGTGTAGTTGCGGTGCGTTGATATGTAGCTCCGGCGTTGATTAATCCAAACGGCATTCCCGTATAACAATAGGTTTCCCATTGGGTGACAAATGCGGTCTTATGCATATCTTCCATGGCCATCTTGATTTGGTTATAACCCGCATACCCATCCATGAAGGGTAGTAATGCGTGGTCAGCGGTGTTGTCCACTAATATGTCGATGTGAGGTAGAGGGAAGTCATCTTTTGGACTTGCTTTGTTTAAGTCCCTAAAGTCAACGCAAACACGAATTCTCCCATCCTTTTTGGGTACGGGTACTATGTTAGCTACCCAGTCAGAATACTCGGAAACTTTGATGAACCCGGCTTTGAATTGTTTGTCAACTTCTTCCTTAATCTTTAGAGCCCATTCCGTTCTCATTCGTCGAAGCTTCTGTTTAACAGGCTTGAAACCTGGCTTAATCGGAATCCTATGTTCAGCGATATCCCTGTCGATCCCTGGCATGTCTTTGTAGGACCAAGCGAAAACATCTTTGAATTCATTTAGGTGGTCTATGAAATCGGCCCTTTCGGTAGAGCTCAAGGTAGTCCCTATCCTAAGTTCTTGGGGTTCTTGTTCGGTTCCTACATTGATGGGTTCGGTGTCCTCTATTACTGGTCCCCCTTCCCCTTCCTGTAGTATTTCTTTGGCTACGTAGGGAGGTATTTCGATCGAGTCTGGGTCTTGGTCATCCTCGTATCATCGTAAAAGATTGCACTCAAGATAACACAAAGAGTAAGCAGAACCTGATTTATTCATATTAAAATTTGAGTAGAGCTGAAACAAAGAAGCCAACTGATCCATGGTCAGTGGCGGCAAAGGAACAGTGGTTGGGGCATTTCCCGAACTACTGTGACTACTCGAGGCTAAGCTAGGAGAAACAAAGGGAGTGGGGATGACGACAGGAGTAGACTCTCTAATGACTTCTCTAGACTCCGACTCTGACTCCGACTCCGACTCCGACTCGAACTCATAGTCTTCTGGTTCTCCTTTGAACATCTCTCCTTCTCCAGTGGTGAGCTTGAAGAGTCTTCCTTGATTGTTGGTCCATTTGATTGATTTCCTCCTTCCTTTCTGCTGTCTTGCGTCGGTTTCTGTGATTAACGCGGTGGGGTTGAAGCGATCGTCTTGAAGTATCATGGTAATGATCTCATCCTGCGCGGCCCTAACGAATCGATCTTCTCCAAACAATAGGCTAACAGCTTGTTCGTCTAAGCAAGGTGCTTGACGGGTTTTGACGGTAGGAACCGTTTCTGGAGGGATAAAGTAGCAATCGTGAAACATCTCGATTCCGGCTAGCTTCCTCTCGAGATAATGCCAAGGTTCGGGAAATCCGTGAAAGAGTTCTAGACTTCCTTCTTGAACAAAGTACCCATTTAAAGTAGGTAGATAGGGTCGCATTTGGACTCCTACGTGCTTACGGTTTCGGACTTGGGCAAGCATTTCGAGAACCTCCTCTTTCGTGGGTTTGTACCCTAGTCCAAGTGGTATCCTCGTCGAGTTGCCTTCCTTGTATGGTGCAAAGGTATTCTTCCGAATAGGGTTCAAAGGCATTCCGGGGAAGTATCCCTGGTATTTGAGTATGTGGTTGACCACCAAGTTGGAGTAGGGATTATAGTATAAGGGTGCCAACTCACTTTCTATGACACTTACACTTTGGAAGCCCCCAAGTTCGTACACGGGATCTGCAAGGACTTGATTGTTCGATTGTTTTTCGATTATTGCCTTGATGGGTGACGAAGTGATCGTCACTACTTTGCCATTTAGTGGGATCTTGATCTTTTGATGAAGGGTGGATGTTACCGCTTTGGAAGCGTGAATCCAAGGCCTTCCCAGAAGTATGTTGAATGAAGCTTCAATGTCCACTTATTTGGAAGTTAACCTTTCGTTCGATTGGTCCCGTGGCTATGGTTAGGTTGACAAGTCCTACCACCTTTCGTCGTGTACCGTCGTACGCACGCACACCTTGATTGGTAGGGGTCCAATCCGACTCTTTCATGCCTAGCTTGTATGCCGTTTTGAGGGGTATGACGTTGACCGTGGAGCCATCATCTACTAAGGTCATTGGCACATTCTTCTTTAGACAAATGACAGTGATGTATAGAGCAAGGTTGTGACTAGCGCCAAAAGGTGGCAAATCTTCGTCCGAGAAAGTAATAGGATTACTTAGCTTCGGTGATTCTTGGAAGACCAAGTTGACTACATCTTCAGGAGTGGAGTTATGTGCTACATTTAGTTTGGCCAAAGCTTGCAGTAAAGCTTGGCGATGTGGGAATGAGCTTGCTACTAATTGTCAGACTGAAAGATCAGCCTTTGTCTTCTGTAATTGCTTGAGCAAATGATCAGTGGAGTCATCTTCGTTGTCATTTGGTACGATGACGTTGGTTGGACCATTTTGAGTAGTGCTTTGATATGGACGACCCGAACGAGTTAGGTGGTCCACATCTTGGTCTTCACCATTTTGGACTATTTCTTTGACTAGGGAGTTTTCAATGAGATACTCGTCCTCGTCATCGTTGGCCCAAACTCCATTGATTGCAGCTAGTTCCCTCATTCTCATGATGTCATCTTCTAGTCGTATGATTTGGTCGACTAGTTTATCAACTACGGTGACTACTTCTTGCATAGTGGCATTTTGAGAGAAGATTAGTGGCACATGTTTTTCGGGTGTTGCGTTGGGATCATGTAGAGTTGTCACCATATTTTCTAATTCCCAAACTTGCCTATCTACACTCCTTGCCCGTGTGATGAAGTCGGAAATGGTAGGGGAGATAGTGGAGCAGAACCCTTCATTCTCGATTGCATGAATTTTATTTTCGATTGAAGAAATGAGGTATGAGCAATCTAAGGTAGATTCGTCACTTGTGATCACTAGAACTCCAAGAGGATTCTAAGTGTTGTTGGGTTTACCTCCCGGTGGTATTGGCAATCGACCATCTTCAATCATGTCTTGAAGCACATTTTTCAACTTGTAGCATTTTTCTGTGTCGTGCCCCTTGCCCCTATGGTATTCACAGTATGAATTCTCGTCCCAGAACTTGTACTTCCTTTCGGGTTCGGGAGTAGGTCCAATGGGTTGGAGTTTACCTTGCTTCATTAGCCTTTTTAGGGCGTTGGAGTAAGTGTCCCCAAGGTATGTGAATTTCCTTGGTGGGGTAGTTTTCTTGGATGGCTCGAGAAGGTTAACTTCATCGGTCTTGCTAGTGGAGCCGTATGAACGACTTGTGGACCCTTGATATCCTCGGCCTACCGTTTTGGACAAGAGTCCTTTACGGATGTCATCTTCAATCCTTGTCCCTAGTACGGTTAAGTCCTTGAAGGTTTTGATGTTTTGGTATCTCAAATGATTGGCATAGATGGGCTTGAGATTATCCACAAACTTCTCCACGAGGGTAGCTTCGTCCGGGCGTTCAACTAGTTGAGTGCTAGTCTTCCTCCACCTACTTAGGAAATCAGTGAATCCTTCTTTGTCATTTTGGGTAAGCACCTCTAGAGTACGCATGTTGACTTGGATCTCGGCATTATCCGCATATTGTTTAGAGAATTCGATTGCGGCATCTTCCCAAGTAGCGACCTTCTTGTGATCTAAGGAATAGAACCATTGCCTCGGGATGGTATCAAGAGATGAAGGAAAGATCCTTAAGAACATCTCGGGTTTGATGCCTTTGATAGACATGTAATCCTTGAAGGCACGGATGTGATTCAAAGGGTTCTCATGCCCCTTGAACTTAGGGATATCCGTCATATTAAAGTTAGTTGGCAATTTGGAATTGACGGCCTCATACTTGCGATTGTTCTCCCTATAAATGTCATCACCTTTAAGGTACATCAATTGCTCCTCTAAGTATTAGAGTCTTTTCTCAGCTACAGTCATCCCCATGAGAGGATTTTCTTCCTTGGATTCGTTGTCAGAGTCACGTAGTACTTCACTTTCATGAGGAGGCAACCTTCCCTCTACGGCATAGATACGACCCTCGATGAGCTCAAGGCGGTCATAGGTTTGTTCTTGGGTAGCTTGCATTTGGGCTAGCGCGGCTAGGATTCGATCATTACCATCTTGAAGTTGGTGGAGATTTGTTTCATCACTTGATTCGGGCATGTTGAAAACTGGATAAGAGATCGGCGACGAATCAAAACACAATCGACCATTCTAACACACTTGCTAAAAGAAAGAAATGTTTTGACTCGTGAAGTGGGTGTGTGCCACTTGTGTTGAGTGAGTTTTGAAGAAAGACAAGGTTTTTGAAAGTGTGTGTCCTAGTCAACTGTAGTGTAGTTGTAGGAGTGGACTCGAAGTGAGGTTTTGAAATGGGCTTGTGGCCCGAATTTTGACACGACAAACGGACAGAGTTTTGACCGGATTTTGTGCTAATTGGAAGCCTATTTCGAAATTTTTTGTTTGAAAAAATGGGTTTTGATTTTTGAAAAATCGTCATGGTTTCGTTTAGAAATGGTGATCACGTAAGGTATACACATTTATACAAGCATTATAACGAGATGCTGAGTGCATTTAAAAGGGTTTTGGTTTAAAAGGTGGGTTGCCATACCGAACCATCAAACCCGAAGTCTGTGGAGAGGGCTCGTACCAAACAAGAGTAAGGCCGATTCCTAGTCCATTTCCTCAAGTAGTGAAGGCCCTTGATACAAACAAGAGTAAGCATCATGGTATGGATGACGTCAATCGCTATCCATCCTTAGGCCCAAATAAGAATTAGGGCCGTTTAGACGGGACGATTGGTCAAATGGGTTGGGTTGGGCCTAGGAAGGCCGAATGAAACGGTCTAGGAAGACCGAGTTATGAAAACCGACAATTGTCTTGTACAAATTATTCCCTAAACTTGTTCAAGTTTCACCCTTGGCTACACGTAAGTGTATTATCCCCAGCGGAGTCGCCAAACTGTGGATAGTGGGCCGCCCACGGGGGCGCTTGGGTTGGAAAAGAGAAACAAGCGTTTGCATTTTTGTATGGAGTCGCCACCAATTTTTATGGGAAATTGGAACCATTCGAATACCTTGTGTCATGTCAAGACACAAAGTAAAGACATGAACACTAAGCAATCGTTACCCTTAGCATTCTATGTCCAGAATGACTCTCGCGGATGCCAATGAACACGGGTGCTCACGGAGATCTGGAGTAAGGGGTGAGGGTACGTATTAGGAAGCTCTTTTGATCGAACACCTAATCCCGCCCGCCTCGATAGCGGCCTCTACTAATGATTAGGGACATCATTTATACTCGATATATCGTCGGCTATATGCATGCAATGCAACATCCAAGTTTTAATCCTAACATGTGAGAATTAATACTAAGTCGGTAAACACGTAATTTAGCATACAATTGGGTCGAAGTAGGATTTAATGTTGATAACATGTGAAAATATACAAATGATAAAAGAAATACAATAATTATGAATTACAATAATGAAAATTACATTAATTACATCGGAATAGGCGATTTATGTCGAAAATACCTTTAAAACGGATAATTTGAGAAAAAGAATAAAAGAATAAAAGAAAGAATCAAATAAATTAACGAACGAAACAGCGTGATAATACGATTAATAGTTAGTTATACGTAAACTAATTATGCTACGTCAAGGCAAAAACAGAGTTCAGGGACAGAACTCAACCAGGAACAGGCGCAGCAGAGCTGCGTCCTTTGGAATAGGCGCAGCAGACGCTGCGTCTGTTCCTTGGCTCGATTCATTTGTGAAGCAGCCGTAATTGCAAGCCGTTAATGTCGATTGGTAATTTTAACGATTAATTAAATTATTTACTCGGATGAAAGTGATTAATAGGTCATTTAACATATGAATGGGTCGTGAAAACAGTAAAACATGAATAAGACGGAATTGAACAAATTAGCATAAGATGGATTAATGATAGAAGTGAAAAAAAATATTAATGAGTGAACAAATTAAATCAATTAAGTAGGTTAGATACAATGGATTAATGACGAATATGCGATGAATATGACAAATAACAGATGAAAACTATATCAAAGACGAATTCCAGAAACCCAATATTGATGAATTGAATCTCTACAATCCGGAATTGAATTTAATGACGAAAACCCGCAAATATGAGATTATTTAGGATTTAAGTCGGATTTATGATGGATAAAACATGTTAATGGTGATGATTATAATATACATGTGAATTATATGCTATGATGATGAAGAATTAACAAACAAACGAAACAAACAAAAGGATTTTGACGAATAACAGAGGACGAACGAAGAAGAAAGGAAGCGAGGCTGGCGGCCTCACGAAGAGGCGCGGCGGCAGTGCTGCGCTCCTTCAAGAGGCGCAGCGATTCTTTGCGTCCTTTCTCGACGGTTATCTACTGGAAATCCGTAAAAAGAGGTTTTAAAGCATGGTTTTAGAAATCGGTTTTAATGGTATTTTCGACATAAACCTTACAATTGATGATACAAAAGGTAAATACAATAAATAAATAAGGATTATACACCCTCAGACTTACATGTTGACGAAACGAGAAGGACTAAGATATCGATTAGTGATGCTCGACGCGAATGCAAAGAAAGTGCCCTCGTAAGAGGAAAACGATTAAGTAATTAAGTTGATTGATGTGTAGTTGGTCAAATTGGTCGGTCATGCAAACGGGGAGGCTGGTACTCAGAAGGATCCGAGCTTACGTGGTCGAAAGTTCAAGCACGTAGACGCCAAAAAGTAAGAACAAAGGCTAGAATGTAAAGGGAGAAGAGAAGGGCGGACACTCGCGTGAGAAATATGAGGAGCGAAGGCTCCTATTTATACTAATCACGTGAAGGAATTAGGGTTTCGGAGACTCTTTGGAAGTGAATCTCGGAAAGATATGAAAAAGATACGAGAAACACGCAGAAAAGGGCCTGGGAAGAGGCGCAGCACCTGCTGCGTCTGTTCCCAAGGGGTTTCCTCCTGCGGAAGAAAGATTTCCGTGTTTGAGTTATGGTAGGACGGAAATAATTCGGTTTTCTTTAATATCTTATGTGAATATTACGGGAAATTGTTTATTAAAAGATAAAATTTATGAAATATGGAATAGAAATATCCGGAACATTCCAGAACATTCTGACTCGGGATTTAACGGTTATCAGAAAATGGAGACGGTTTTAGGCCCGGACTCCGAATGTACTCTAATTACTGTCAAAACGACCGTATCGGCACGTAGATGACAACTAAGAGGTAGACATTAATATTTGAGCAATCACTTGACGATAATCTTACGAATTGTCACAAATCATTCCGCGTACCAAACATGCGGCCCAATCATCACTGGGTGGTTTGCGAGGGGTGCAGAAATGAGGTATCTACAGTTATGAACTTACAATGAATGGGAGAGGAGGAAAAACAAAAGTGGAGTAAATGCATAATAAAACATCTTGAATGTGTTGTTATTATTATTATTATTATTATTATTATTATTATTATTATTATTATTATTATTATTATTATTATTATTATTATTATTATTATTATTATTATTATTATTAGAACTTAATTAGACATGAAATATTATACTCCATATTAGGAAGTTTTTGAGAGTTGTCACATGGCAATTAAATACTACTCAAGTTAGTCTTTTAATGGTATTTTATAGATGATTTAGCTAGTCATTTAACTATATTGTATAGATAGAAATATATTTCAACGCGGACATCGGCAATCCAAATGCATTTTGGCAAAAAAATTGGGGAAGATGATATTTTGAAAATTGTATATGTAGTTGATTCATATGTGGGTGGAGTAAAAGAATAAGGATTACTAATCCGATTTTGGTTTTTTTAAAGAAGGAAAAAAGAGTGGATTAAAAAATAATTTATTGCTAGGTGGCTTTTAGTCGATGTCTACGTAACATTTATAATCTTAGGTGGCTTTTATTCGATATTTATGTGACATTTAATAGGTGTTTCAATTAGCTTTTTAATAAAATTTATAGATTAGAGTGACACGCGGATTAAGATGTGGCATTGCAAATGCATACGTGGCTTTTCCTTATCCTACGTGACATTGTCTGCGTGGTCTTTTGAGGCTAGCCTTTTAATAAGATTTTATAGATTTTATATTGGAAATTTGGAAATTGAATAAATAAATGAGTAAATTAAAAATTACTCCCTTTTAAAATCCAGTTTTTTAAAATTACTCTCTTATATAATTTTTTTCTAAAATTACTCCCTTAAGATGCACTTTATCAAAAATTGATTCAAAACACCAACTTAAGTTACTTATTCCGTCAGTTTATGAACTTATTTCGTTTATGTCTTAGCCAATTTATACTTTGAAATGTATAACAGTGGAGAATAACTTCAAAAACAAACGGAATAAGTCATCTAAAGTAGAGTTTTGAAGTAATTTTTGATAAAATTGCATTTTAAGGAAGTAACTAGGTTTGTGACACGTGAAATTCACGGGTTTATGTGTTTTAGTTTTGATATTTTTATCGTATTGTTAATATTTGTTCGAGCAATTAGTTGTTGATCCATTTAAAAATATATAGTCTTGAAATACATAGAAATTAGTTAGTTAATATCTTATTTCTTTGACAACTTTGGTTTATTTTTTTAAATCGAATCCTTCAAGTGACAATGTGGTAACTAATAATTTTCAAAAACTTGACAACGGAGCAATAAGAAAGACGACTCATTATATATATGTGTGTTTTACTCCGCAATATAATAAAGTGAGTTTTTTAAATATTAAAAGTTGAAACCATCCATATATAATAAATTTCGTATGGAAAAATCTTCAATGACGCCTTATAAGGTTGTAAACTCAATACCTCAGTATAGTCATCTCCAAATTATTTTTAGACCTCTACATCAACCCTCCCATAGAAATATCTTTGAAGTCTTATCACCACGTTCATGCTTCAAATATTATCTACATCCGAAAAACATTTATTACATCGATAGAAAAATATTAGATACGATTCAACTGTATGGTCGGTATCTACTTCATGTATTACGAATTAAATTTTCATTTCAATTGCTCAATAATCTAAAAAACTATATTCCCTAAATCCGAATTCCAAAAGGTTCATAAAATTTTTTAAGTTCCTTATTACTATTTCAAGAATTTGATCCATCTCTTGTTATACTTATGTCCACGATCCTATATAAAAATAAAAATAGTATTAAAGACTATAAAATAATATATTCCTATTTTGAAAAAAAAAACACATAAACTTAAAAATATACGAATTAGAATTTAGAAACCATATTATTTAATACTTATCTGAAAGTTCATTTTCGCTTCCTTTTAGTACGCTTCCTTTTAGTCGATGCCTTGATAATAGTTCATATGAAATGAAAAAGAAAAATATATGTTAGAGATGATTATACTCATGAATACAAAAATAGAAATTCAAATAGGTTGATCGGGAAAGCATAGTAGTAAAATTACACAACAATATACGCTTAATAACAAATTTAAAGAAATATTATAAGATCTCCATTTTGAGATCAACGATCATCTTGTAACACGGTTAAAAAAGCATAAACAACTTAAAAAAAGTAAAGTAAATTTTATAGAAAAACAATCAAAAGGTGGGAGTTGGAGAAGACTTAAATTGGAAGAGGAAATGACATAATTAAAATGATTAAATATTGTCATGATGGTTCAAAAAGTAAATTGTGAAATTTTAAAGATTTTCCATTCAATTATTTGTACTTATTTATTTACCATTAATTATGAGATTTTTTTAAAGGAAATTGTGAGAGTAAGTTTTATGTATTATTCCTGTTTTGACAAAAAAAACACATAAACTTAAAAACATATAAAGTAGAATTTAGAAATCATACCTATTTAATATTTACCCGAAGGTTCACTTTTGTTTCCTTTTATTACATGCCTTGATCATAGTTCATATAAAATGAAAAAAAAAAAAAATTTACGTTAGAGATGATTATACTCATGAATACAAAAATACAAATTCAAATAGGTTGATCGGGAAAGTATAATAGTAAAATTACACCACAATATACGTTTAATAACAAATTAAAATAAGTATTATAAGACTTCTATTTTGAGATCAACAATCATCCATTACTTATCAGTTTCTACCTTACGTTTTTTACCTTTAATTTTACCTCAATTCCGTGCCTTTTGTATTTCTTTCCTCTTCAGATTACCCATGTGATGATTTGCCTTATCTGCATTCACATACCTTTCATGATGCTTTAAAGTTATATAAAAAATACATTGACCAAATGTAATACTACGGATTTCTTAGGCTAAGTACTCGACCGGGTAGAGCCTACTCGGCCGAGTAGTGTAGATTGTGTAGTCTGTTTGGCTACTGCCGAGAGATACTCGGCCGAGTATGATGAATACTCGACCGAGTAGAGGATACTCGGTCGAGTATACTCTATACTCGACCGAGTATCCGGTCTGGCGAGTAATATTTCAGCGGTTTGATGTGGGAGTGTTTAGGGATTATTTATTCGATAAAACAGTTTCTAAACATCATTTTGCAACCCTAATCATACTTACGACATCCTAATCTCTCCTCTGTGTGTGTGGTCATCGTAGCTTTTGCATTCAATCTTTCATTCTTCCGTCGGTAAGTCTTTATCCCTATGTCATTGATGATTAATTCTAGGGTTTGCTTTATTTATGAATTTGGGGGAAATGGGTTTGTGCAATGTGTAATTGTGTTATGTGATTATTTTTTAGGCGAGGACTTCGTAGAGGAGCCGTTCTAGTGATTGTCTCCATCGTTGCTGATTGTTGCTAAGGTAGGGTTTCCCTACTCAGTCTCTGTTTGTTGATTTAAGATGTGTTTGTATTGTAATTGTTGTTATCTGCTGATCATCGGAGTGATGGTGTTGTGGTGGTGGTTGTGATGTTGAGGTGTTGTGACGATTGTGGATGTTGTGGTGTTGTGATGATTGTGGTGAAGTCACTTGCGGGAGTGGCTTCACACCCTAGTTCGCCCTCTGTGGAACCCGTCACGGGAGGGGATGTGCACATTAAGGGACATGGATATCGCTCGTTGGTGAGCGGGGTTTAGGTGGGAATTGGCTGCGGTCCCCCACCGGCGGCGAGGATTACCTGTTGCGATGGGTAATCTGGCAGGGCTACACACTTTGGTGTGTAGTCGGTTACTGTGCGAGATAGGGAGATTGGGGTTGGAGGATGATCAACTGGTTACCTTGTGTATTTCTCTTATCTTGATTGAACAGTACTGACCCCGTTGTTGTTGTTTTGTGGAATCTGCTGTGATCCATTTGGAGATGGTGAGCAGGCTGTGACAGGTGTTGCATTCGGTGAGCTTGGGCGGTCATGGGAGAGTCATCACACCAGTTGTAGTATCACTGTCGCGAGTCTTAGCATTTGATTATGTAGTTGTTAACATTTGGATTCACCTTTGTTGGATTTTGGATTATTGTAACCATTTATATTTACAGTAATTTTAATGTGTTTGGGACCGACGCTTTTGATATATACTAACCTCGGGCAACCGAGATGGTAACATTCTTTCATGTTAGAGTGGTCCTGGTAAGGTACCTTGGTATGAGGGGGTGTTACAAAGTGGTATCAGAGCCAACGATTCCGGCACCCAAAATAAATGAACCCAATGAACTTAGGGAGTCTAAATAAAATGAACCCGGGAGAGTTGTTTGGAGCTACCGCAAGGACTCGGGAGACGTCCTGGAGTCGCAACATGGCCCTCACTAACTCAAGCCGGTCACTGGGGAATGTGTTGAGAGTTGTGTAATGCATGTGTATGTATGTTAAAGTCTTATGGTTGGAACATGTGGTAGAAGGTGAATGTGTGTGTGAAATTGGTGAAAGAGTATTGAGAATTGGTAACGAAGTGAAAAGAATTGTTATGTGAAATCTTGGGAAACAGTTTTAGCATCTAAATGATTGGCATGATACATGTTTATTATGTGGCATTCAGATTTCTATCGTAATGTGTTTGATTGTTGAGATAGAAAGCATGATAGGAGATACTGCGTACTGTTTTTGGCTCTTTTTGGCATGACTCGGCCGAGCAGGGCGGGTACTCGGCCGAGTAACCAAGCACTCGACCTAGTGTTGTTTGTTGGTTAGTGGCAATCACTACTGAAGTTTCAACTCAACCGAGTATACATAGGTATACTCGACCGAGTAGAGCATACTCGGTCGAGTGTTGTTTATACTCGATCGAGTATGAGTTTTGTGAATTTGACGTTGGCTACTGGAGTAGACTACTCGACCGAGTATCAGTGATACTCGACCGAGTAGTCCTTACTCGACCGAGTATTGTTGTGTACTCGGCCGAGTGCTTCTTTGGCGGAAGGTCACACCCATTTTGAGCCGTAGGCTTTCGTGCTTACGTTTCCTTGTTTCTTATCAGCTTAAAATGCCGCCTAAAAGAACTGCCGCGTAAATTCAAGCTTCTGAGATGACCGTTGATGAGATTGCTCGTATGATTGAGCAACAAGAGGCTCTTCTTGAGGCTCTTAATAATGTGGGGAAAGAGGTGGAGAAGCCCGCGGATGTTACTCAGCTTAGCATCATCATCGCCCGCTTCAACCCACCCACCTATGAGGGTGTTGGGGAACCTAAGTTGCTTGGAAGTGGCACCGTGAGATGGAAAGTCTCATGGAGGTGGTCAAGTGTCCGTAGGATATGATCGTTGAACAGGTAGTGTACTACCTGAGAGGTGAGGCCGCCGTGTGGTGGAAAAACGTCAAAGAGGATGCTAGAGCCTACTACCAAGCTGAGGGTTTTGGGGCTATTCCCTGGTCAAGTCTGAAAAGTGCTATGAGGGAGCAGTTTGTACCGGAGCATATCCGTCATAAGATGAGATCAGAGTTTAATTCCTTCACCATGACCGATGATATGACAGTCACCGAGTACTATCACCAGTTCCTAGAGTTGTCTCGTTATGCTGAGGACATGCAGCTGGGGCAGAGGGGTTTGGCTCTTTGTTTTGAAAGGGGTTTGTCCGGCAAGATCATGAACCGTCTACTAGCCGGAGTCCTCACTGATCTTAAGGATGTGTACCTGAGAGTTGGTCAAGCCGAGAGAATGGTAGATCTCTCAAAAGAGGTTAAAGAGAGGACTGCTGCGGACAAAAGGAAGGCTGATAGTGGAAACAACAATCAGTCGGGTAACAAGAAGAGGAACTTCAACCATGCTAAGGCTTTTTCCAGTGGGGCTGGTTTCTCTGGGGGATCTCGTGGTTGGGGAAGAGGTGGTGGTGGGAGTATGAGCGACAACACCAACCTTACATGATTCAACTGTGGTGGTGTAGGCCACAAGAGGCGAGAGTGCATGAGTGCCAAGACTGGAGTAGGCTCGGGAGCTTATCAGGGGAACTTCTCTCAAGGGCCGAGTCAGAGCTTTGCTAGCAACCGTCCGGGTGGATCATAGGGCAACCAGGGTGGACATATCAATAACGACGGTTATAACTGCAACAGTGGTGAATCTTATCAGCGCCAGAACAACAGTGTCACCCAGGATTCGACAGCCAAGGCGAGTACTTCCAATGCTTCGGTCCAAGGAGGAGGGCAGAAAAGCAGTGGAAAGCTCTTCATGATGGATAAGCAGGAAGCTGATAATGTTGCACATGTAGTGACCGGTACCTTTATTGTTCATAATGTACCGTCTTTTGTTTTGTTTGACTCGGGCGCAACACATTCTTTTGTGTCTAGGAGTCATGCTTTATCTATGGGCTTGGGAAAGTTTGAACTTGTAAAGGATGATGTGTTCATACCTTCTGGGGAGTCTGTGTCATGTGTCAAGTTGTATAGGAGAGTGTCTATGTGAGTGTCTATGTTAGTTGGAGGGGTAGATTTACCAGTAGACGTGTTAGAGTTTCCTATGGATGGGTTTGAGGTGATTGTCGGGATGGATTGGCTGGGTAAGTATGATGCCAGGATAGATTGTCGGCAAAAGAAAGTGTCTTTAAAGGGTCATAAGGGTATAAGGGCGTCTTATAAGGGGTTTGTTGTGGGACCTAAGTGTAAGTTCATAGCTGTGATGACTTTAAAGTCATGCTTGAGGAAGAAGTGCCCCTTGTTTCTTTGTCATGTGAGAGATCGCCGAGTAGAGCCGCAGACAGCTGCTGAGATACCAGTGGTGGGAGAGTTTGAGGATGTCTTTCCTGATGAGATACCGGGGTTACCACCGAAGAGAGATGTTGATTTCAACGTGGAGCTCAAACCAGGAATAGGTCCTATGTCCAAAGCACCATACTGTATGGCACCTAAAGAGTTAGCTGAGTTGAAGAAACAAATACATGAATTGTTAGGCAAGGTTTATATCCGGCCAAGTGTGTCACCTTGGGGAGCCCCAGTTCTGTTTGTAAAGAAGAAAGATGGGAGTATGAGGCTGTGCATCGACTACAGAGAGCTAAACCGTGTCACGGTGAAGAACAAGTATCCTTTGCCTAGGATTAATGACTTGTTTGATCAACTGAGTGGAGCAGGTGTGTTTTACAAGATCGATCTGAGGCCAGGTTATCACCAATTTAGGATAGCGGATGAGGATATTCCAAAGACAGCTTTCCGGTCCCGTTATGGTCATTATGAGTACGTGGTGATGCCTTTTGGTTTAACCAATGCACCAGCAGCTTTCATAGATTTGATGAATCGGATCTTTACACCGTTCTTGGATAGGTTTGTGGTTGTTTTCATCGATGACATTTTAGTCTACTCCAAGACAAAGGAAGAACATGAGGAGCACTTGAGGATGGTTTTGCAGACTCTAAGAGAGAATCAACTTTATGACAAGCTATCTAAGTGCGAGTTCTGGTTAGAAGAGGTGGATTTTCTGGGTCATGTGATATCTAAGAAGGGGGTGTCCGTGGATCCTAGCAAAATTGAGGCCGCGACCAAGTGGGAATCCTCGAAGAGTGTTGCTGAGATTCGGAGTTTCTTGGGCCTTGCTGGCTACTACAGGAGGTTCGTGAAAGACTTTTATACCATAGCACGGCCTATGACTGCTTTGATGAGGAAAGAGACCAGATTTGTTTGGGATGAGAGTTGTGAGACGGCATTCCAGATGTTAAAGGAACGTTTGACCACAACTCCTATTCTAGCTTTGCCTGAGGGATGTGAGAATTTTGAAGTATATACCGATGCTTCAAAGAATGGTCTGGGTTGTGTTTTGATGCAGGCAGGGAAGGTTATAGCTTATGCTTCAAGGCAGCCGAAGCCATATGAAGAGAATTACCCTACTCATGACTTGGAACTGGGTGCAGTTGTTTTTGCTCTTAAGATTTGGAGGCACTACCTTTACGGGGCAACCTTTAAGGTGTTTTCAGATCATAAAAGCTTAAAGTATATCTACACTCAGAAGGAGCTTAATATGCGGCAGAGACGATGGATGGAGCTGATCGGAGATTACGATATGAAGATCATCTATCACGAGGGTAAGGCTAATGTTGTTGCAGATGCTTTGAGTAGGAAGAGCGTTCATTCGCTATGTACGGCCATGTCCTTGCTGAAGTTGAGGGATGAGATGTCCCAGATGGGGATCTTTATGATAAGAAAAGGGGATACCATCAGGGATTTGACGATTGAGCCAGACCTGTATGAGAACATCAAGAGTAAGCAAGAGCTTGATCCTAAGATTCAAGAGTGGAAGCCAAGAGTGGAGAGCGGCATAGTTTCCAGGTTTTCTATCCACTTAGATGGGAGTGTTCGTTTTGATGGGAGATGGTGTGTTCCCGAGGATGCAGAGTTGACGATAGTGATCTTGACGGAGGCTCATTGTACTACTTATTCGGTTCACCCAGGTGGTGATAAGCTTTACAAAGACCTTAAGAAGACTTTCTGGTGGCCAAACATGAAGAGGGATGTAGATGAGTTCGTGGCTAGGTGTTTGACCTGCAGAGGGTCAAGGGTAAGCAGCGGAGACCACAGGGTAAGATTCAGTCTTTAGAGGTACCTGAGTGAAAGTGGGAGTCGATCTCTATGGATTTCGTTGTGGGGTTACCTAGGTCACAACAAGGTAATAACATAATCTGGATGATTGTTGATCAGTTAACGAAGTCAGCTAATTTTGTTCCTATGAAAGATACCTGGTCTAAGATGCAGTTAACCTTGGGTTATAGGAGACATGTGGATCAGTTACATGGTATACCTATGGATATAGTGTCTGATCGTGATGCAAGGTTTATATCCAAGTTTTGGCAAGAGCTACAGGAGTTGATGGGTACTACCTTAAAGATGAGCACAGCTTTTCATCCAGCAACTGATGGTCAGACGGAGAGGACTATCAAGACCTTAGAGGACATGTTGAGAGCATGTGTTATGGAGTTCGGGGGCAGCTGGGAGGACAGGCTAGATCTGATCGAGTTTTCATACAACAATAGTTATCACACGAGTATCGGGATGGAACTTTTTGAGGCTTTGTATGGTCGGAAGTGTCGAAGTCCAGTGTGTTGGGATGACAGTTCTGAGGCAGTGCTTTTAGGACCACAGCTGGTACGGGATATGGTTGAGCAGGTTCGGGTAATTCGGCAAAAGATGAGAGCAGCTCAAGATCGTCAGAAGAGTTATGCCGATTTGCACCGCAGAGACATAGAGTTCGCAGTAGGTGACAAGGTTCTTTTGAAAGTGTCACCTATGCGAGGTGTGATGAGATTTGGAAATAAAGGCAAGCTGAGTCAGAAGTTTATAGATCCTTATGAGATTTTGGACCGCATAGGCGAGGTAGCCTATAGAGTAGCTTTGCCACCGGCTTTGGATAGAGTCCACAATGTCTTTCATGTTTCACAGCTTCGGAAGTATGTGAGTGACCCGTCACATATACTTGAGGTTGAGAATATCGAGCTTGATGAGTCCTTGTCCTATGCTGAGGTTCTTAAGGAGATCCTAGATCGCAAAGTACGCAAGACAAGGAATGGTGAGACCGTCTTACTCAAGGTACTTTGGTCTAATCACAATGTGGAAGAGGCCACATGAGAACCCGAGGAGGCTATGCGAGAGCGTTTTCCTATCCTTTTTTATCAGGTAGCTGTAACCAATTATCTTTTTTTTTTTTGGGGGGGGGGGGTAGGAGATGGTCGCATGTGTGTTTTGTCTTAGTTGAGTCGGGTTAGTTGGGTCTTGTAGTGTTTTGTGTTAGTCTTTTTGTGTTGGCATGTGTGTCGGGAAGTTGTTTTGTTGTGCTTGTTGTAGGATAGTGTGTGAACTTCGGCGACGAAGTTCTTTTTAAGGGGGGAAGACTGTAATACTACGGATTTCTTAGGCTGAGTACTCGACCGAGTAGAGCCTACTCGGTCGAGTAGTGTAGATTGTGTAGTCTGTTTGGCTACTGCCGAGGGATACTCGGCCGAGTATGATGAATACTCGACCGAGTAGAGGATACTCGGCCGAGTATACTCTATACTCGATCGAGTATCCGGTCTGGCGAGTAATATTTCAGCGGTTTGATGTGGGAGTGTTTAGGGATTATTTATTCGATAAAACAGTTTTTAAACATCATTTTGAAACCCTAATCATACTTACGACATCCTAATCTCTCCTCTGTGTGTGTGGTCATCGTAGCTTTTGCATTCAATCTTTCATTCTTCCGTCGGTAAGTCTTTATCCCTATGTCATTGATGATTAATTCTAGGGTTTGCTTTATTTATGAATTTGGGGGAAATGGGATTGTGCAATGTGTAATTGTGTTATGTGATTATTGTTTAGGCGAGGACTTCGTAGAGGAGCCGTTCTAGTGACTGTCTCTATCGTTGCTGATTGTTGCTAAGGTAGGGTTTCCCTACTCGGTCTCTGTTTGTTGATTTAAGATGTGTTTGTATTGTAATTGTTGTTATCTGCTGATCATCGGAGTGATGGTGTTGTGGTGGTGGTTGTGATGTTGTGGTGTTGTGACGATTGTGGATGTTGTGGTGTTGTGATGATTGTGGTGGAGTCACTTGCGGGAGTGGCTTCACACCCTAGTTCGCCCTCCGTGGAACCCGTCACGGGAGGGGATGTGCACATTAAGGGACATGGATATCGCTCGTTGGTGAGCGGGGTTTAGGTGGGGATTGGCTGCGGTCCCCCACTGGCGGCGAGGATTACCTGTTGCGATTGGTAATCTGGCAGGGCTACACACTTTGGTGTGTAGTCGGTTACTGTGCGAGATAGGGAGATTGAGGTTGGAGGACGATCAGCTGGTTACCTTGTGTATTTGTCTTATCTTGATTGAACAGTACTGGCCCCGTTGTTGTTGTTTTGTGGAATCTGTTGTGATCCATTCGGAGATGGTGAGCAGGCTGTTGATACGTGCATTTTATATAGTCCTATTAGCCTATTTTATGCACGTATTTCTATGCTTTTATCGTGGTTTTATGCTACGAAATGCCCCGAATATGCTACTTTGGTGTATTTTGTCTTAATTGCAGGAATGGACCATAAAATAGTGAAATCAAGCCATTTACCGTCCGTTTTGCATGTATTTGGAGGAAGAGTGGATTTGGAGCGGGAATTATAGCTGTCTTGGGATGCGTGAAGCTATTTCGGGAGCTAAAAGGACAAGTCAAAGCTGAACTAACGTGATTAATGAGCTGCTGAAGTTAGTTTCCACTCGATCGAGTGCTTTTCTAGTCGATCGAGTGGTTTTAGGTCTTATAAACAGTCGATCGAGCACTTTAGTCATTCGATCGACCAGTTCAATAATAGCATTTACTCGATCGAGCTCTATTCTTGGTCGATCGAGCAGCTTTTGGCTGAGTTTGCTCGATCGAGTGGTTTTATTCCACTCGATCGAGTGGATTCGCTATGGGCTGGGCTTTTTAGCTTTAATTCCGTTAATTAGGTTTAGCAAATCCTATTTTCTTATAAATAAGAAGATTAGGACGACATTTAAACGCTCTTTTTTTTCCTCTGGAACTTGATCATACTTTGTTACTGTTACTTTGCTACTGTTACTTTCTTCCGGATCTAACTCAGTATTTCTTTCTTTCCCTTTCTTTTCTTCTTTAATTTATGCTTATGATTATTGTTCTCCCTTTATTTCTTGTTTTCTATTTCATTATGCGTAGCTAATTCCCTTTGTATGTTAGGATTAGGGAAGCCGTGGTAGTAATATGATAGGATTGACTTGATTAGATTAGTCTTGCGATAAGAATTGTATTAGGCAATTTAATTGTTATTAGGTCAAATGAATGCATGCAGGAGACCGATTTATCTAGTTAACCCCGACCTGGATCGAAAGATTGGAAGGGAAGGCTTGCTTAATTACAATAGGTAATACCTAATTAGGGCGAAAGCTAAGTTAGGAGACCCTAGGGCGGTTTAAGGACCGAAAGGTGACGACCATAGCTCTTCTTATCAATAGTTTAATCGACTCAGTTGACCCGATAGTGTAGCTGCCACGGTAGACCGACTCCTAGCATATTCCTTTCTCTTTCTGTTAATTTCTTACATTCATTTCTCTCTTGCCTTAGCTTCATTAGTTTAGTTCAACAATCAAAACCCCCATTTCTGTGACACCCTGACAGACCGAATTAAACGGATAGATAGCAATTTTGCCTCCCTGTGGAGATCGACCCTACTTGCCGCTGACTTCTGTTAGTTGTAACTTAGGTATTTATTTTTGGTACTGAAACGACGGTATCAAATTTTGGCGCCGTTGCCGGGGAGGCGACGCCTTTATCTGTTTTAATTTTGTCTGTTTTTCGCCTCAAGGGAAGACAGAGTACCTTGAGGCCGTTCTAATCTTTTTCTTCAGCGCTGTTTTGATAGGTCTACAGGTCTATTAGTCAGTTTTTAGAGAAAGATTGTCGAAGGGAAGGCTTGAGTACCTTCGACTCTTTTGACAAGATGACGTCCGTCTCTCGACTTATTGCTCAGTTTGAGCTTCAAACTGAAAGATCTACTAATTGGGAGAGGGAAAGAATCTTGGGGTTGTGGTAATCACTATATCAACACCGACACCATTCCGTCTCATGAAGAACCCGTGTCACCCAATGTTGAGAATGATTTCTATGACTCGGATGACGAATTCCTATCGTACTTCAAGAGTTTATGCGAAGATTTAAGCCCTGTATAGGTGGAATCACTCGATCGAGTGACTAACATTGGTCGATCGAGTGATTTTCCAGGAGAAAGTGCTCGATCGATTAGTAAAGCTGCTCGATCGAGTGGAATTCAGGAGGAAAGTGGTCGATCGAGCAACAATTCTGCTCGATCGACTGAAGACGAAGGGGAAACAGTTCGATCGACTAATAGACATGCTCGATCAACCCCAGAAGCTGCGGAAACTGTTAAATCGTCACCAACGCCTATTCCAAGTGACGATACAAAGGAACATACGGTCAACTCCTATTCTGTTCAAGTTCCTTATCCACAACGATTGCTGCCACACCGTAGATTTCTGGACCGCATACGAGCTTTCAATGTCGCTGCTCATTACGATGAGATGATCACTCAGGTACCTACTGACACGGCTATCGCAACCCTGTCAAAAATAAAACCTAACGGTCTCAACTAAAATGTAGCAGAGGCAGTCGAGTATCGAATCCACAGGGAGGTAATGTAATTATAGCTGTCTAATTCTAATCCTATGGTAACAATTGGGGGTTGGTTGAATTTGATCCTAAACTACGAGGTTTGAAGGGAAGAGAAATAAAATAAAGAGCAGTAAAGGCAATAAAATACGATTTAAACTATCAAGAAGAGAGGGACATGTCGGGAATTTGGTTCACTACGGTAGTCCTGTGACTCGGCTGTAAATGATTCAGACGAACTAATGTGAGACGGATGTTAAAAGGTCCTTTCGGTCCACTTTCTATCCTAAAATACCACTAACTTAACTTTCGTCCTCATTAGGGTAGTCTACTGTTTATAACAGGCCTATTTAGTCCAATATTTCGATCCAGGATTAATTTTAGCCAGATTAAAGGTTGACATAGAAGCGTGCACTCAACTAGGTCGGGAATTACAGTTAAATTGCTATAGTGACAGAGTCTCGTGATTAATTCGTCTGATTCATTCACTACATCGTCACATTTCTACCGTAGATCCCCTAATCCTAACATGAAAGAGTTTAGCTACTCATATTCTTAATTAAACTAACAGCAAATAAGGTTCCAGCAGAAAACATAATGAATAAACAATAAATTGCAATGATGGAAATTAGGGCAGAAGAGACAATAACACAAACAAGAAATTAAAACAACCAAATGATTATTATTAATAAAGGAAGAGAAGGAATTACAATCAATGCGAATCCGGCGTAAAGAACAACTGAATCCGAGCAATAATAACCCCAAAATAAAGTAGCAGTGAAGAGGAATAAAAGTAACGTAGTAAAAGTTTTCTACTGTCAAAGATAGATTCAAAGATAGAAAAAAAGATGTGTATTAACCTAATTAGCATAGGTTTAAATAGAAAAAGTAACTAAGGCTTGCGAAATAAAACATCACACGGACTGATTAAAAGGCCATAATGACGAAACCACTCGATCGAGTGGATTAAAACCACTCGATCGACCAACTCTCCAGCAAAAGTTACTCGATCGACCAAGAAGTCACTCGATCGAGTAGATGGTCCTTGTGCAGCTTAGTGATCGAGTGAAATGTTACTCGATCGACCATCAGGGCATATGAAAACCACTCGATCGAGTGTCAGAGGGTGTGAAAACCACTCGATCGAGTGACTAGACTTCATTTCAGCTCACGTCTGCGTCTAGGTGCCTCGTAATCTGTGCCATGACGCTTCCAAATGCAGTACCTCACTCTGGGACAATCCCGTCTCCTCTAAATGCATGCAAAAAGGACGAAAAGGAGTATGGTTCCACTACTTTCGCGATCATTCCTACAGAAAGGACAAAATGCACCAAAGTAGCCAATTCGGGGCAAAATACCATAAAAACAGTATAAATATGCATAGAAATACGTGCTGGAATAGGCTAAAAAGACTATACATTAGGCACGTATCACCTACTTATGCTAATTTTATTTCTCAAATTGATTGGTTTGAGAGGGATGCTAGTGAGACGATAATGAATGTAGCTATGACTGAAGAGTGTAGCACACTTCTTCGGAATGGGACCCCCCCTAATATGTCTGACCCAAGTCGTTTTCCTATTCCGTATTCTATAGGGACCCATTCGTTTGATAATGCTTTATGTGACCTCGATTCTAATGTCAACATTTTACCTTTGTCGCTGGCGTTGAAATTGAGACTGACTAAGTTTATGCGCGCTAGAACGACTATCCAGTTGGCTGATTACTCTTATGTACGGGTCAAAGGAGCTTTACATGACGTACCTGTTAGGATCGGGAATTTCTATATTCCCATGATTTCATTGTCTTAAACATACCCGAAGACCGCAATGTTCCCATTATTTTGGGACGACCATTTTTGTGCACTGCTGGCGCAATTGTTGATGTCGGGGTAGGGACACTTACCTTTCAGGTCGGAGGAGAGGACTTGGTTTTTACAAAGTCCGATGACCCTAGGGAGTCCATACCTATCATACCTTGCATTGATATTCCCCTTGTAGACTCCGTTGACATTCCGTCTGAGCCGTCTTTTGAGTCACATATTGTTGTTGTTGTTGTAACACCTCCGCCCTATTCTGGGAGCGAATTGGAGGGACATTGTTTTGTTTCTCTTCTTACAGGTCTTGACAAGTTCACAGACCCGAGAGGCGAGATGGGTGCTTCGAGTCTGGAATCCGGAACTGCCTGGATAGACGACCCAGGAGGAGGTGTTGATAAAGCTACACCGTCTAGGAAGAAGCTGCGTGATGAGACAATAGTTTGGGACCCGGATCTTTGTGGGAAGTCGTTGTTCTTACATTGCCAGCCGTGGAGGTTGTGGAGGTCGGATGTCCGCTTGACGATTCTTTGAAGCAACCGCGTCCGATCGGAGGCCTAGTAGTGGGCCAATAATCTGTCTTTGTTGGATGATAAGAAGAAGGTCGAGCGGGACTGTCATGGAAGCTAGCGCTACCCGGGAGGCAACCCGACGATTTTATTTTGCATTTTATTTAATTTCAGTTGTAATAAATGGTTTTTATACCATAAACTATTTTAGTATGCTTGTTTAGTTAGTTTGCGGGCTGTTTTTCATTTCGCTTTGCAAGAGCACGCTGAGGATCACTCGATCGAGTAGTTTTCCTACTCGATCGAGTACTTTTTCTGATGAATCCGCTCGATCGAGTAGAATTTCTACTCGATCGACCACCTGCAAAAAGAGAAACCACTCGATAGACTGCTATTCCCCCTCGATCGAGCGGTTTTGGATGCCCATTCTACTCGATCGGCCACTGTTCATCTGCTATCGAGTGTATTTGACTTGGATTAGCTTCCCGAGACTGTTTTCCGGGCCTTTTAGCAACCTGCCATATTCATGGTCGGTTTGGGGAGGTCCCTTTATTCGCATATCTTGTAAGTTTTCTGCATTTACTCTCTTTCTCTTTTAGTTTGCGTTTCCTTTCCATGTTTTGGTACAATGAGGGTATTGTACGGTTTGGTTTGGGGAGGTTATGCATCCATATCTGTGTCTGCATCTTGTCTTTAATTGCATTTATGTTATCACGTTTAATTTATGTATTGCATTGTTTTTATTTTCATATAAAATTTAAAATCTCATAAAAATTAGAAAAATTCAAAAATTCAAAAATTTCACGTTTATTTTAGCATATAGGTTGAGTCGGAACGGTAGATTTCAATGATGATATTGCTCTATAATTGTCTTTTTGCTTAAGCCTTGCAATAAACTATTATTCTTTTTAGTTTTGTCTTATGCATATCTACGAGTTAATGTTTAATATAGCTGAACGAATAGACTTGACCTGAAATTTTGGCAACCTACTTATAAATTCTAAGATTTAGAGCCTTTTAAACTGGTGTCATTTATGACCAGTTTCATGTAGGATTGTGGGTAGTTACTCCTTGCATAGCATGTTCATTAATTTGCACGTATATGAAATTCAATTGCTTTTTGCCTTCATACATTCGGGTTAGTGGTTGGTGTCACATGCAGGGAGGTGCTTACAATTTCCCTTTCTTTCATTTTTACCCATTTAACTCCACATTAGCCAAATTTGCCTGTTGACCCTTAGCTACATCCCAAATTTAGCCTGCCTTGTCAAGCTAGTTTAGATTGTTCTGCGGTATATTGTCTATTGTATCAAGTTTGGCGCATATTCTGTTTATTCGGAGTTGGTAATTTATGAAGAAAAGGAGGATATGAAAAAGACGTGAAAAAGAAAAAAAAAAAGAAGTTGAAAAAAAAAGGAATTCAAAACGTGAAAAATGGAAAAAGAAGAAAAAGAAGAAAAGAAGAAACCGAAAAAATAAGAAAAAGAAAAAAAAAAGATGTTTGATTATGAAACAGTTTCTGCTCCTATGCTTTATCTATATCTTTTGAGGAGTTAGTTCAGTTCGGTTTGGTGAGATTTTGTGCCGAATGAAGGGCATGTGCTTAAATTCATAATTGAGTTGGAAATGGATATGTTTCATATGGTTTTGTTTAGGTATTAGCTTGGCCGCCTATACCTCCACATTCCCATAAATGTTTTGCCTTTTCTTACCCATTGCCTCACTTTACCATATTTTTGTAAGCCCTCGGCTGTGACAGGACCTTGTTTGGTTGGAATGAATGTACGGTAGCTAGAATTGTCTATCATATTAGTTGCATGCATGCTTATGTGGGTCGTAGTCTAGGTGAGCGACTATTTGTCTTTCTCTCTTACATATATATGTTCACCCTTTGCTTCATGAGGGAAGAGTAACCCGTGAGAGTCCATTTTTAAAGGTCTTGCAAGGTCGACGGTTCAGCTTTATTATAAACACCCTATAACTCGTTTGCATTTGACTGTTTAGCTATAAGTGTTAGTTTGTTTGCATTAAATTGGCTTAAGTGGGCATTTGTAGCTAGCTCTGAGTTATCTTTCCCGTTCCTTTAGTTGCATTTTAGTTTACTCGAGGACGAGTAAAGGTTTGGTTTGGGGAGATTTGATACGTGCATTTTATATAGTCCTATTAGCCTATTTTATGCACGTATTTCTATGCTTTTATCGTGGTTTTATGCTACGAAATGCCCCGAATATGCTACTTTGGTGTATTTTGTCTTAATTGCAGGAATGGACCATAAAATAGTGAAATCAAGCCATTTACCGTCCGTTTAGCATGCATTTGAAGGAAGAGTGGATTTGGAGCGGGAATTATAGCTGTCTTGGGATGCGTGAAGCTATTTCGGGAGCTAAAAGGACAAGTCAAAGCTGAACTAACGTGATTAATGAGCTGCTGAAGTTAGTTTCCACTCGATCGAGTGCTTTTCTAGTCGATCGAGTGGTTTTAGGTCTTATAAACAGTCGATCGAGCACTTTAGTCATTCGATCGACCAGTTCAATAATAGCATTTACTCGATCGAGCTCTATTCTTGGTCGATCGAGCAGCTTTTGGCTGAGTTTGCTCGATCGGGTGGTTTTATTCCACTCGATCGAGTGGATTCGCTATGGGCTGGGCTTTTTAGCTTTAATTCCGTTAATTAATTTTAGCAAATCCTATTTTCTTATAAATAGGAAGATTAGGACGACATTTAAACGCTCTTTTTTTTCCTCTGGAACTTGATCATACTTTGTTACTGTTACTTTGCTACTGTTACTTTCTTCCGGATCTAACTCAGTATTTCTTTCTTTCCCTTTCTTTTCCTCTTTAATTTATGCTTATGATTATTGTTCTCCCTTTATTTCTTGTTTTCTATTTCATTATGCGTAGCTAATTCCCTTTGTATGTTAGGATTAGGGAAGCCGTGGTAGTAATATGATAGGATTGACTTGATTAGATTAGTCTTGCGATAAGAATTGTATTAGGCAATTTAATTGTTATTAGGTCAAATGAATGTATGCAGGAGACCGATTTATCTAGTTAACCCCGACCTGGATCGAAAGATTGGAAGGGAAGGCTTGCTTAATTACAATAGGTAATACCTAATTAGGGCGAAAGCTAAGTTAGGAGACCCTAGGGCGGTTTAAGGACCGAAAGGTGACGACCATAGCTCTTCTTATCAATAGTTTAATCGACTCAGTTGACCCGATAGTGTAGCTGCCACGGTAGACCGACTCCTAGCATATTCCTTTCTCTTTCTGTTAATTTTTTACATTCATTTCTCTCTTGCCTTAGCTTCATTAGTTTAGTTCAACAATCAAAACCCCCATTTCTGTGACACCCTGACAGACCGAATTAAACGGATAGATAGCAATTTTGCCTCCCTGTGGAGATCGACCCTACTTGCCGCTGACTTCTGTTAGTTGTAACTTAGGTATTTATTTTTGGTACTGAAACGACGGTATCAGCTGTGACAGGTGTTGCATTCGGTGAGTTTGGGCGGTCATGGGAGAGTCATCACACCAGTTGTAGTATCACTGTCGCGAGTCTTAGCATTTGATTATGTAGTTGTTAACATTTGGATTCACTTTTGTTGGATTTTGGATTACTGTAACCATTTATATTTACAGTACTTTTAATAAATGTGTTTGGGACAGACGCTTTTGATATATACTAACCTCGGGCAACCGAGATGGTAACATTCTTTCATGTTAGGGTGGTCCTGGTAAGGCACCTTGGTATGAGGGGGTGTTACACCAAAAGATAAAACATCAATCTGGCAAAACTTGACAAACGAATCAAAACATTGTCAAATGTAAGTCACTTAAATTAAACCAACTGGAGAACATGAATTCAAATATAAAGCAAACGATTCATAAAACCAACAAAATAACAAATTAAAATATACTTTATGGGACACAACAACAACAACAACAACAACAACAACAACAACAACAACAACAACAACAACAACAACAACAACAACAACAACAACAACAACAACAACAACAACAACAACAACAACAACAACAACAACAACAACAACAACAACAACAACAACAACAACAACAACAACAACAACAACAACAACAACAACAACAACAACAACAACAACAACAACAACAACAACAACAACAACAACAACAACAACAACAACAACAACAACAACAACAACAACAACAACAACAACAACAACAACAACAACAACAACAACAACAACAACAACAACAACAACAACAACAACAACAACAATACTCGACAATAATACTCGACAATAATACTCGACAATAATATTCAATATATTCAATATAATCAAATAAATAAATTAAATCATAAAATACAATCCACAACTTAGAAACTCATGACAAATGAGCATATTTTAAATAATTAAAGTGAATATAAACTATTATAGGTTTTGTAGGTTTTATAGTCTGTTAGAACACATTGTGTTGATGATGCCAAGTCCCCTTGTTATTTGATTGTTTGCTTTTAGTTGAATGATTAGTGATTGAAGCAATCAAATGGAATTTCAACAATGATTCAAGATGATCAAGATAATCAAGAAAGTCAAGACAATGATATTTTCTAAGCCTTAGTCGAAAAATGTAAGAGTAAGTGTAACATTCTCATTTAAGTCAAGTTATGGCAAACCCATGCAACAGTACGTTGTACTTTGGTTTCTGGTACTACCGTATGGAGGATGTCTTTCGACAAAATGTTTTTAAGTGTTAAAACTGCAAATTTTAAAACTTAAACATTTGAATTTTTAAAAGCTTTAAAACAATCTGAAATTTTTGAGTCACAAATCCACTTGAATAAACCTCTAGCTTTGTGCAAACACCTTTTACATAAATGGTAAGGAAGACTTGTCAAACTTCTAAAGTGAGAAAAGTTTTTTGCCATTTTGGTAAAAGGTCACATGTTGAGTGTAGTAGCTTAAGTTTTATGATTTCTTAAGCCCAAGCCTATAGTCTAACACTTACCATCACTCAAAACTACTATTTTTATATTGGATTTAATTTCCCTAAGTTGTACTTACATGAGATTAAATCCACTATAAATAGAGTGTCTTAGTCTCATTTATTTCTCAAGAATTTCCAAAGCATTTATTGTAAAACATTGCAAATCATTTGTGCATTTAAAGCTTTGTTCTTCAAGTGTTTGCAAAACGTTTTTCAGATTTTTAAAGTCTTCATTTGTTTTCGAAAAAAGCTGTAAAACCACCAAGTATCAGTTCGCTGTACTGTGAAATAATGAGTTTGTTCCATAATTCTCGTGTTAGATCTTAATTGTGATCTCCATGTTTATTTAGTGAACTCTTGAGATTCAAGATTCTGTAAAACCTTGAGATAGAACCCATAAACTCTTGAAGCGGAGTAGCTTTAAGTTTGAGTGCAACCGGAGTAGGTTGGCGAGTTATTTTCATTGTAAGGGGTTTAGTAAGTTTGAGCAAATTTCTAAACAAGCAATAAAATAACGGTTGGACGTAGGCCTCGGAGTAGAGGCTGAACCAATTTTTAAAATATCGTTTGTTTGTTCATTTACTTTTACGTTCTTTCACTTTGCTATTTCTCGTATGTACCAAATCAAGTTCTGTGTCACAGTCACTTATACTGTGACATAGAACTGATGTACCTTCTTGTGAACTTACATTCAATTAAGTCTCTCAAGTTTTGTACTTCAATATTCTTTACTTAAGTTAATCAATTAACCAAGTTAAGGATAAAATTTTTAAAAGGTACACCTAATTCACCCCCTCTCCTTTTTAGGTGTTTATCGTTCTTAACTCTTCAATTGGTATCAGAGCCTCGTGCTCTTGATATTGGTTAAATCCAAAGAGTTGATCCTATAGTTATGGACGATTCAAAACACACTAAGTATCCCATTTTCAAGGGAGAAAACTATGCCTGGTGGAAACATCGCATGGAGCACTATGTCAAAAGTGCGGACTATGAATGTTGGTTAATCATTCAAAAGGGTCCCCTCAAAATCGAAGTGACTAATGCTGATAACATTAGTACCTTGAAAAGTGAGGATAAGTATGTTGAGGCCGACTATAAGAAAATCGAGAAAAACTCTAAGGCCATGTCCATTCTTCAATATGTGATTGGTGACCAAGAGATTAATCGTATATCTGGATGTGCTTCGGCCAAAGAGATTTAGGACACCCTAAGCCTTACTTATGAGGGAATGTCACAAGTCAAAAACACCATATTGATCTTCTCATGCAACAGTATGAGATGTTCAATATGGAAAGAGACGAGTCAATTAATAGTTTGTCTTCACGTTTTTCATGTATTGTCAATGACCTTAAGAGTTTAGGTAGAAGCTTTCAATCCGAGGATTTAGTCCGTAAAATTCTTCGTAGCTTAACTGAAAAGTGGCAATCGAAGGTTACGGCTATTGAGGAAGCTAAGGACCTTTCATTACTCACCCTTGATGAACTTATGGGCTCACTTATGGCTCATGAGTTAACTCTCATGAAACGTTCTAGTGAAAGCTCTAAAGGGAAAGGACTCGCTCTTAATGCTCTCTCAAGTGATGAAGAGAATGAAGATGACGAGTTTGCAATGTTAACTAAAAACATTGTTGGTATGATAAATGGTCGAAACTCTCAAAGGTATAACAATAATTTTAGCAAACGTCGTTTTCCCAGGAGAAGGTCTAATTCCACTGTTGGTTGCTTTAAATGTGGTGACAAAGGTCACCAAATCAAAGAATGCCCGAAGTGTAACGATATCAAATCCAAAGAAAAACATGATTCCGCTAAACGTGAGTACAAAAACAAAGTAATGACTGCTATTTGGGGCATGTCTGATTCTGAAGAGAACGATGTCCTTGAGGATGAATTAGACGCCAAACTTTGCATCTCGTCTAGTTCCTCAAAAGGTGATTCCAAATCCTCAAAGAAAGAAGACATCAAGTGTCTTATGGCTCACTCCGCAGATTCAGACTCTGATTCAGACCATGAGGTAATTAAGCTCAAGAAAAAGGTTCGATCTTTCTCTAAAGACAAAGTTTGTCTCCTCCTAGATCAATTTATTGATAAATGTCGTGTCCAAACTAATAAGTTGGAAGCTATGCAAATTGAAATTGAGGACATAGCGGAGGAAAATGTCGTCTTAAAAGAAAGTCTAAATGAGAATGATTAACCTAGTTCCATGTTGAGTCTTGAGAAAGAAATCAAAAAGCTTCGAAAACAAAATTTGTTTTTAGCCAACAAGGTCGATGAAACGGGTGCAACAGATCCCTGCACTGTTGCATCCAGCTCTAACAAAGAAAATGTGTCGTCACTAACTCAAGAACATGACCAACTTTTGACTGACTTAGCTACTCGTAACAATGAAAAAGATGATCTTGTTAAGATTGATGAAATGTTGAATGATGAGTCCAGTCATGTCAAAAGTGCCTTAGAACGAGCTCAAAAATCAAATGATGACCTTCTTGCTCAAATTGAGATGTTAAAAAGGGCTGAACAGACTCATGCCACAGAGGTCTCTACTGTGGCATCCGAGTCAAGAAAACAAATAGATACTCTCACTAAATTAGTGTCTTCCTTGACTAAAGAACGTGACTCTCTTCTAGTTGACCTCACATTGTGTCAAAGAAATAATAAACAATTGGAACAAATTGGGATGTTACTTAGTGATGAAGCAAGACTTGCAAAACAAGCTTTCGACAATTTAGGTAAATTGAATCTTAATCATCTTGCTAAAATCGAAAATTTGACTAAAGAGCTAGATGAGGCTAAGATGTTCTAATTAAAATGGGAAGGAAGTCAGAATGTTTTGGAGTTTCTCTTGAAACAATCACATGAATATGAAAAATTTGCAAAGAAAGTTGTACTTGGTTTCAAATGCAACAGTAGCACACACTGTTGCACTCGAAACCATGATCCAAGCAAAACTGACTTCCGAAGAAGAAAGTATGCTGGTCTTCCTGAGTACATCATCTGTAACTATTGTGGCAAAACAGGTCATGAGTTTAATGGTTGTGAGAAAAGAGTCTGTGACTTAGAAAGAAACACTAAAAATGCTAAACAAGTGTGGATCAAGAAAGAGGAAGTCAAAAAGGTCATTGTCAAGAAGGAACCCAAACTTGTTTTGTTTGGGTTCCTAAACTAAATGTTTGATTTCTTATAGGCATTAGCGAGGGGCATCAGCAATTGGTACTTAGACAGTGGATGCTCTCGTCATATGACGGGAGATGAAAGCCAATTCCTCTCGCTAGAAGCCTACGATGGTGGCATGGTGACTTTTGGCGACAATAAGAAAGGTGAAATCATTGGTATTGGAAAAGTTGGTAAGTCAAAGTCATTATGCGTGGACAAAGTGTTGCTTGTCAAAGGTTTGAAACACAATCTCTTGAGGACTTCACAACTATGTGATCGAGGTAATATTGTTGAATTTCTTGCTAGTGAATGTAGGATTATCAATGGAAAAACTAGAGAACTCATACTTGAAGGTAAACGTGTCAATGTCTACATGACTAATTTATATTCATTGTCGGGTCAATCACTATCATGCATGAGCGTTCAAAAGAACGAACCTTGGCTTTGGCACAAACGACTTGGTCATGTAAATGCTAAGACACTTAACACCCTCAAGAGACTTGATCTTGTTGATGGCATTCCTAACATTAAGTTTGAGTTTAAATCACTTTGTGATGATTGTGTTAAAAGAAAACAAGTTAAATGCTCTTTTAAATCCAAAAAGGTTGTTAGCACTTCCTTACCTCTTGAACTCATTCATATTGATTTATGTGGTCCCATGCGTATTGTGAGTAGAGGTGGAAGTCGCTATATTTGTGTCATTGTAGATGACTTCACAAGATTTGTTTGGCTTCTCTTTTTAAGTTCTAAGGACCAAACATTTGATGAGTTCTTAATTTGGGTCAAAAAGGTTCAAAACAAATTTGGTTATAAACTTGTCTCATTGAGATCCGACCATGGAACCAAGTTTGAGAACTTGTCATTTGAGTCTTATTGCAATGAGAATGGTGTTAGTCATAAATATTCAGCCGCAAGAACCCCACAACAAAATGGGGTTGTGGAACGAATGAATCGAACTCTTGAAAATATGGCTAGGAACATGCTCATTAGCTCTAAAGTTCCTAAAACTTTTTGGGCCGAAGTCGTAAACACATCTTGTTATATTTACAACCGTGTCATGATTAGAAAAATCATTGAGAAAACTCCATATGAACTACTACGAGGAAGAAAACCTAATCTCTCACATTTAAAATGTTTTGGTAGTAAATGCTTTGTGCACAATAATGGAAAAGACAACCTTGGCAAATTTGATGCTCGTAGTGATGAAGGAGTTTTTGTTGGTTATTCCGATCATAGTAAAGCCTATAAGGTTTATAACAAAAGGACTATGAAAATGGAAGAAAGCGTTCATGTAATATTTGACGAATCTAGTCTTTTTGTGTCAAACACACAGGATGATGATGAGGATGATGAATATGATGATTATTTTGAGATTGGTATGACACGACATGATATGGATCAAGTGGTGGAAGAGGTGTTGAGCAACGATTGGAGCCATTTGTTGCACGAGGAGGATGTCCAAAATTCAGGGGGAACTAATCGTCCTCCAAACCCAGATGATGCTAGCTCATCCAGGGGGAACAAGGATGGTGAAGAACATCCAAATCAAATTATAAATGAACCACAATCACCTCCTTTAAACAATCCTCATGCCACACTCCCCTCTACTATTACAGACGAACAAACCGAATCCTCTAACTCACTTATTCCCAAAAAATGGAAACACCAAAGCTCACATCCTCTATCAAACCTAACCAGTGACCTAACCTCTGGAATAAAAACCAGATCATTGCTCCAAAATTTTTGTGCACACGATGCTTTCATCTCACAAATTGAACCAGACCATGTCACAGTAGCCCTGACTGATGAATGCTGGGTGATAGCAATGCAAGAGGAATTGGAGCAATTCGAAAGGAACAAGGTATGGCCTCTTGTCCCTAGGCCCTCCCAACGTACTGTAATTGGTACACGGTGGGTTTTTCGCAACAAGCTAGATGATGTTGGAGAAATCGTAAGGAATAAAGCTAGACTAGTGGTGCAAGGTTTTAACCAACAAGAAGAAATTGATTATGATGAAACCTTTGCACCGGTAGCTAGGCTTGAAGCCATACGAATGCTTGTAGCTTTTGCATCTTATCAAGGTATAAAACTTTTTTAAATGGATGTCAAAACCGCATTTTTAAATGGATACCTTGATGAAGAAGTGTTTGTTGAACAACCTCCGGGCTTTGTAAACAACGAGTTTCCCAACCACGTTTTTAAACTTGATAAAGAACTTTATGGTTTAAAACAGGCTCCTAGGGCCTGGTATGATAGGCTATCAAAGTTTCTATTGGAAAATGGTTTCTTACGTGGGTCCGTGGATAAAACGTTGTTTATCAAGTCACAAGGAGATGAACTGTTGCTTGTGCAAGTATTGTCGATGACATTATTTTTGGAGCAACTAATATTGTTCTTTATAAGTAATTTTCTGATTTAATGACTTCCGAATTTGAAATGATTATGATGGGAGAACTTGGATTTTTTCTTGGTCTTCAAATCAAACAAAATGAAAATGGAACAATGATTCATCAACAAAAGTACTTAAAAGAAATGCTAAGTAAGTTTGGGTTGACTAATTATAATCCTATCTACACCAATGGTGCCTAAAGTCAAACTTGACAAGGACGAAAATGGTAAGAGCATTAGTGAAAAGGTATATCGAGGTATGATCGATTCCTTACTCTACTTAACCGCTAGTCGACCCGACATACAATTTAGTGTGTGTGCTTGTGCCCGTTTCCATGCAAATCCTAAGGAATCACATTTCAAAGCCGTCAAACGGATTTTTAGGTATTTGATTGGAACATAAGGGCTATATCTTTGATACACAACTCACTACGAATTGATCTTGTAGGATTTTCGGATGCGGACTATGCCGGTGATACATTGGATAGGAAAAGCACTTCGGGCATTGCTACATTCCTAGGACCGTGTCTCATTTCATGGGCTTCTAAGAAGCAAAACACCGTTGCATTGTCCACGGCCGAAAGTGAATATGTGAGTGCCGCTCTATGTTGTGCACAAATTCTTTGGGTACGTCAACAGTTGCATGATTATGGCCTTATTTTCGAGACTACCCCTATATTTTGTGACAATAGTTTTTGGTGGAACTGTGAGTTTCATTAAAATAAGCATCTCATGAATAGAGATGGCCCCTCATACAAACAACCATTTGTGTTAATACTCAGACAAAAGCATTAACAGACTGAACTATGCGCATCCTAGACTTACTGAAGAAAAATACATCAAGGCGATCAGCATTACATAAGTCCTAATGTAGTACACCATAATTTATCAGACGGCTTAATACAACCTAGCAGTAAACCTTGCAGCCGTAGTTTACATTCTGCTCTTATATCCTGCATCATCTTCCTTGGGTGAACTATATAGCCATCAACCCTGCAAACATTCCTACTGTGCCACACCCTATACTGAACTACATTAATCAATGCACATATCAGTAGCCTTTGGAACCCTGATAGCTGCCTCATTCTCAAAACAACACTACCAAACAATACAACAGTGCCCTGCATACTTAGCAACTCAGCAAGCGGGCTATAACATCTTTTAGTATAAGCACACTCAGAGAACAAATGTGAGTGAGTCTCATCAGCAGCACCATAAATATAGCACAGTTGGTTAGTAGTAATGCCCATTTTAAACAACCTGCCAAGAGTTAAAAGTCTTCCTTGCTTAATCAACCAAAGGATAAAAGTGTGCTTAGGAATATTGAACTTATTCCAAATCTCAGTATACCATCAAACCCTGCCAGAAGCTGAAGGAGACAACCAATTATAGCCACTCTCAATAGTATAATCAACATCTCCCCCCAACCATTTATCATTGAGGTAACCACACAACATCTTATCCTTAACTTCACAATTTTTTCTCCAGGACCATGAACTGTAGCTAGTAGGAGTATAATTCAATATTGAAGCCCCCTTTAGGTAAATATTATCTACCTATTTAATCCACGGCAAGTCTTTTTTGGAAACTATCCACCAAACTAATTTCTCTATAGCACCTACATTCCAAATCTGACTATTAACCAGACCAAGTCCACCATACTTCCTGCTTTTACACAAGAAATTCCAGGACACCAGTGGGGCTTTTGAGTAAACATCAGTCCCCTCCCATAAAAAAATCCTACACAAGGCTCTGGTTCTATCCATAACTCCAGCAGGCAAAATGAATAATTGAGACCAATAGTTATGGATAGTAGAAAGGACAGACCTTACCAAAACAAGCCTTCCAGTATAAGAAATTTTCCTGGAATTCCAACCCCTGATCCTTGCTACCATCTTCTCAACTATTATATTGCAGTCCAGCTTAGACAACCTCTTATGGGAGATTTTAACACCAAAATACTTAAAGGGAATAGAGCCCTTTGTAAAACCAGTGTAGGCCAGGATTCTAGTAGCAGGAGAGGATTCAATACCATTAAAAATAATATCAGATTTCTCAGCACTAATCTGAAGTCCAGAGGCAGCAGAGAAACATTTGAAGACTTCCATAATTGAAACAATAGATCTCAAATACCCTTTGCAGAAAATTAAAAGGTCATCAGCAAAAATTAAATGCACCAACTTAAGCTTTTTGCAGTAAGGGGGAGATAGGATCCCCTTGCCTTAGACCTCGTCTACATTTGAAGTATCCATGAGGCTGACCATTAAGGACAATGAAATAAGTAAGAGTGGTGATACATTGCATGATTAAGGCAATGATTTGGGGGGGGGGGGAGAATGGAGGTGCTTCAACATTTGTTCAACAAAGACCCACTCAATAGAGTCATAAGCCTTCTTGTGATCAATCTTCATTATACAACGAGGAGAAACACTCTTCCTAGTATATAGCCTCACCAAATCTTGACTGATAAGAATGTTGCCTAAAATATTCCTTCCCTGAATAAAGGCAGATTGAGCAGGGTTTATAATTTTTGTGAGGCCACCAGAAATTCTAGAACATAACAGCTTGGAAATGATTTTGTAGACCAAATTGCAACAAGCAATTGGTCTAAATTGAGTGACATTCACAGGCTGATCAACCTTAGGGATTAACACCAAGTTAGTGGCATTAATTTGTCTCAACAGCTGGCCATTCTGGAAAAAATCTTGAATAGCATGAACCAACTTACTTTTAAACATCTCCCAACTCTGTTTGAAGAAGCAGCTGGTGTACCCATCAGGACCAGGGCTTTTTTCATCAGGAATAGCAAATAAGGCTTGTTTAATTTGAGTTTCTAAAGGAATAATGCACATAGCATCCTACTCATTCTCAGAAATTTGTTTCCCTTTAGTCACAATCTTTTTATAAAACCCATGAGTATCAGCATTAGTCCCCAGTAATGAGATGTAATAGTTCACAAAGGCATTAAGTATAGCCTCAGGATCATTACACACCTCTCCCTGAATATTTTCAATTTTAAAGACCTTATTCTGATACTGCCTCTGCTTAATGGCCTGATGAAACATGGCAGTGTTAGCATCACCATCCTTCACCCAAGCACACTTAGCTTTCTGCTTCAAAAACTCTTCCTTAGCTTTTTTCAGCATCAGATAGCTTTCCCTAGTTTGAGCCTCAATATACATAAAGACACAGTTAGTAGGATCCTTTTGAAGCTTCTCTTGACAATCCAGGAGCAAGTGATAAGCTAGGTCAGCATTAGTCTCAACATCAGAGAACAGACACTTATTCAAATTCTTCAAAGCAAGCTTAAGATCTTTTAAATGCTTCACAAGTTGGAACATAGGAGTTCCATCAATGATATCCCCCATCTCTGCTGCACAATCTCCTTAAACTCCTTAACATGACACCACATATTAAAAAATTTGAAGGGCTTCTTCTTAAGAACTCTGACATTCCCACACTCAAGGATACAAGGGCAATGGTCAAAGTCCCCCTCAGGCAGATAATGGGCATAATAATCAGGTTTCAAAGCAAGCTAAGCACCATTGATGAGAACTCTATCAATTCTACTAAAGACTCTAGTACTACTAGGCTGTTTATTAGTCCAAGTATAAAATGTCCCAATGGCCTTAATATCCTGCAAGTCACACATCTGAGTAGTATGTTGAAATGAGACCATTTCAGCATCTCTAACAATACTCCCAACCCTCTCATTGGAAAACATCACACAGTTAAAGTCCCCCAAAACTATCCAAGGAGCATTCATGTTCAGTCTGATTAGGGCATTCCAGAGAGGAACTCTTTGTTCTACTTTATTGAATCCATAAACATAGGTAACATAAAAGACCTTATCAGTATGCACCTCAGTCACTTTAAGGTGGATAAATTGAGCATCCATCTCAAGCACATCAAGATGCACTTTATTAGCTTTCCAAAGAACCCAAATTCTACCACCGGAATGACAACTCAAATTAGTAATGAAGGACCATCCAAAACAAAAATTATTAGCTACTTTATTTAGAGACACAGGTTTAAGCCTGGTCTCAAGGAGCCCAAATAGATCCACATCTTGTTGGTGGAGAAACCATTTAATATCTTTTTGCTTGGTTATACTATTTAGGCCCCTAACATTCCACATACCCAATTTACTCATGAGGAGGTAAAAGGGTACCTCTTCCTCCTTTATCAACCAATTGGGCACATCCAGCCATTTCAGCATTATAGTCAACTATCAGATCCCCAGGCTTAGCAATCCTAGATTCATGCCTTGTCATTTTTGAAATAAATCTAGCAGGGGTAAAGCTGAAACTGTGACTAACATGAATGGGTGTATTAGCAGGGGTAACCAAAGGATTAGATGGTGTTCCTTGAGCTAGCCTGCTACCACTAGACCTGGTACTCTCAGTGGCAACTAACACAGGAAACTCCTTAGGGTCTAGGTCCACCACAGCAGTAGGTTTTGGTCTCCAAACTTGCTTCACAGGGTTCAGAGATTTTTTAGGTTGAGCAGGTGGAGGTCTCCTCACCCCCCTCCTGCAAACCTTCTCAGTATGTCCCATACCCTTACACTTTCCACAGGTAATTGGAAGCCAGTCATATTCAATAAGAACAGTAACTTCATTACCTAACTCATCCAGGAACCTAATCTTGTCAGGGAATGTCTGATCAATCTCCACTTCAACCATTACTCTAGCAAACCCTAAGTATGTACGATTAACAGTAAGGTCATCAATACGCACATATTTACCTACCAAAGCAGCAAGTTTCTCGAGACATTTAGCACCCCAAAACTTAAGATCAAGTCCAACCAATTTAATCCAAATAGGTACTACTTTAACAGCAACTTTAGAAATTTTCACTGCAGGATCCCAAGGTCTCAGAATAACAGGTTTGCCATCAAAGAGTACCATTCCCCTAGCAAGGACTAATTTCTGATGTTCTAATGTATCAAAACGCACCACAAAAAGGCCATTGGGTAAGAATGATACCTTAGAAATCTTATAATCAATCCAAACTCGCCTGAGAAAGCCCTCCAAGACCTCCCAAGGAGGATTTGCACCCAGCACGTAACCATATACCGCAGATTTCCAGTAATCAAGCTCCTCCTGAACATCCTCTTTAGTAAGTTGCAGCATTGAGGGTTTACCTTGACCAGTCTCAGTAACAGGTGCCAATTCCTCCTTCTCAGAAGCAGTTTCCTCTACAGAATCCGAAACACAACCACTTTCATACTCCTCAGCATCATAACCAGCTTGCCGAAGAGAAGTAGCCACATCACGTTGAATCTGCGCTAATTCCTGTGTCGTAGAGTTCTCAACTAAATCAGAATTTGAATCTATATTATTATTATTATTAACATCTATGATATTATTATTATTACTAATTGTATTTTTTTTGTGTTTTTTGATTTTTATTATGTATATTAGTACTACGTTTGCGCATTGTTTGTAGAACTGTCGCCATTGCAGACATTCGCAAGAACCCTAAAAAATTAGAGAGGATTTTATCTCTCTACTTTCTCTTTTTTTTTTTGTGACAATACTAGTGTAATCAATATATCAAAGAATTCTATACAACACTCACGAACTAAACACATCGACATACGACATTATTTTTTACGTGATCAAGTTGGAAAGGGTAATATATGTCTAAGCTTTCGTAAAACGGGAAATCAAATTGCGGACATTTTTACAAAACTGTTGGAAAGAGAACAATTCGTACGACTTCGGTCGGAAATTGGTTTAATAGGTGACATATAGTTAAGTCAAAATTATTTTCACCAATGATTGACTAGAGGTTGGAATTAATGTGTTAATTAGCAAAATAAACATCATATGCATGCAAATATGAACCATGTATTTTAAATCAAGATCTTTTAGTTGCATTTAAGCTTTTTCCTTTTGCATTGAGCCACTCTCACTTTATGTCCCATCAATCACAATTAAACAATCCACCTACCCCTCATTAATCGTGCCCCTCACAAAACCACATTAAACTCCCTTTTTAACCCCACCGTACACATCATTACCCTTCATCCCAATTCACAAACAATCCATTTTATCCACTAAACAATAAAAATCCTTTTCAAACTTCTCTTTATTCTCAAAAAAAAAAAAACCGTCCAAATCAATCCCTTTATACTCAAGATGCCTCCAAAACCTCGACTGTCCAAGGAACTTGTAAACCTTAGAAACACCTTTAATCGAAAGTTCATTTCAAAACAAAAAATGGCTCCCAAAACCGCTGAAGAAACTATTCCCATCACCACCGAACCCACCAAAGCTACCACCTCTGCTACCGTTAAGCCTACTGTGACACGAAAGAAAACAACAGCAAAACAAAGCGGTGGGCGTGGCAGAGGCGATCGTGGAAGGAGACCTCCCATCTCACTTTATTTGGATCATGAAGCAGATGTTGAGTCTGATGAGGATGAAGACACCGACATGCAAGACTGTGAAGGTGTGAAATCAAAAACAAAAGGTGGCACCTCGAAAGAAAAGGAAGGGAAAATGATGAAGGCAAACAAGAAAAAGGTGAGGATTTGAATGAAATTGAGAAAGAGAAGAGGGAAGATAATGTTGAAAAGGAGAGTGAAATACAGAAAGAAAAGAGGAGTGGAGAAAAATCAGAAAAAGAGTGAGAAATCGGTGAGAAAAAAAAAAAAAAAAAAAAAAAAAAAAAAAAAAAAAAAAAGAGAATGAAGAAAAATCAGAAAAAGAAAGTGAGATAAATGAGAAAAAAGAAAAACAAAAGAGTGAAGAAAAATCAATTGAGGAAAAGAAGGATGATGGTATTGATGAAATCTTAAAAGATTTGGTGAATGAGAGAATGGTGGAAGATGTATGTGCCGGCTGTGACTGATGCAACAAAGGCATCCACTGTTGAAGAAGTGATCAATGTTGATGATTGCGATGTTGGGAAGGACGTTGATGATAGGCTTGGTCCACTTTTCTCAAAAACGTCCTCTCGGACACGATCTAAGAGAAAGATGATCGTAATATTAGGTGATGATGACGATGTGACACCGAAAGCATCCCCACCCAAATCCAAAGTCACTCAAAGAAGGAAGGGATCCGGTTCAATAACCAAGGCACCCAAACGGCCTCGGTATCATCGGGATCTGCCAAGTTTGGACACAATTAATGAAGATGAGATTATTGAGGAGAATATTCCCTTCAATACATGCATGGATCTGATTGTAGCAGCTCATGCCGATCAATTCAAAAATGATGTCCTAAATCATCTTAACTCCATTGATCTCCCCGAAGAAACATTGAAGCTGTGTCACGGTATTCTGAACTGTTGCTTTCATAGTGGCAGGCGCTACAAAATATCCTGGTATGACTCTTCACCTGCCTTTAAGTACTTCAAAGAGGCTATGGTACCTCAGGGTTGGATAAATCTGTTGGACAAGTATAGCCTTATGTACTTGTCCAAGATTATTCAATTCTATGCTACTGTCAAGGTTAATATTGCATCTGGTACCCTCTCGGCTTACATAAATCAAAAACCCTTTGTCCTCACAACCAAACAACTTGTGGCCCATTTAGAGATTAATGATATTGGGTTAACCACCTTTTGCAAAACGTGACTGGGGTGAGGTTGAGGAAGTCACATCTACCGAGGTTATGAAAGTCCTTAGACCTCATGATTAACATGGTCCTACAAATGTCTATGCCCTTGAACTCCCTGCCCCAATTCGATTTATCTTCAATCTGGTCTTTAGGAACCTTGTCCCTAGCAACAACAGTCGAGGGAGATGCTCTCTCCTCGACATGCTCCTCATTCACCATATTGTCAAACACACTCCCATTAACCTTCTTCGTCTCATGTTCCATCGCATTAATGAGATAGCTACCGAATTTCAAGACCGGAATTATGATAAGAACATAGTGGTTCCTTATGGGATATGACTTTCTCTAATTTTCGAAAAGGAAGGTTTAGTGTTTAAAGGGAGTCTAGCTGTTGAGAAGCTAAGTGATGAGATGACTCCGGGCCTCCTTTCCCAAATGAACATGGAGATCCAAAATGGGAAATTGACAAAGAAAAATCAAGGCAAAGGTGATGCCACAGTCCAAGCTTCTGTTGATCTCGGAATTGTGCTTAGTAAGTTAGATCAACTCTTAGGAATGGTTAATCTCTTGGTCAAGGAGAATGCTAAGCTACGGGATGAGGTGAGTGATCTACGTACGATGAATGAGTATCTCCTTCAACGCCTTGACAAGAAGATGCCATCCCTGTAAAATTGAAATTGCCTTTCTAACCTTCTTACTCCTTAAGCTTTTCGGCTCTTTGCTTTAAGTACTTATTTTGCAACTCTTGGATGTTTTTATCTTATACTTGAACATATTTGTGTGTGTTTTGAACTATTTTATCTATCCTTGAACATGTTTTATCCTCCCTTGATTATGTCAAGAGGGGGAAGTAGTTCAAACTATGCTTATGTGTGATCTTTTAACTCTTAGGCTAACTTTCACCGTAATTATGTCTTAGCTACCATGATTAGATGTTTTACTTTGGCCAAACATGTTGCACCCTTCGATTACCTTGATCATGTTTATGAATTATGTTTATGTTGAAATGACCAAAGACCGACTAACCATGGGCTAAGGGGGAATATCACACATGTTTGGACTTGTCATCATAAAAGGGGGAATTTGTTAGAACACATTGTGTTGATGATGCCAAGTCCCCTTATTATTTGATTGTTTGCTTTTAATTGAATGATTAGTGATTGAAGCAATCAAATGGACTTTCAACAATGATTCAAGATGATCAAGATAATCAAGAAAGTCAAGACAATGATATTTTCTAAGCCTTAGTCGAAAAATGTAAGAGTAAGTGTAACATTCTCATTTAAGTCAAGTTATGGCAAAACCATGCAACAGTACGTTGTACAGTGGTTTCTGGTACTACCGTATAGAGGATGTCTTTCGATAAAATGTTTTTAAGTGTTAAAACTTTGCAAATTTTAAACCTTAAACATTTGAATTTTCAAAAGCTTTAAAACAATCTGAAATTTTTGAGTCACAAATCCACTTGAATAAACCTCTAGATTTGTGCAAACACCTTTTACATAAATGGTAAGGAAGACTTGTCAAACTTCTAAAGTGAGAAAAGTTTTTGGCCATTTTGGTAAAAGGTCACATGTTGAGTGTAGTAGCTTAAGTTTTCTGATTTCTTAAGCCACAAGCCTATAGTCTAACACTTACCATCACTCAAAACTACTATTTTTATATTGGATTTAATTTTCCTAAGTTTTACTTACTTGAGATTAAATCCACTATAAATAGAGGGTCTTAGTCTCATTTATTTCTCAAGATTTTCCAAAGCATTTATTGTAAAACATTGCAAATCATTTGTGCATTTAAAGCTTTGTTCTTCAAGTGTTTGCAAAACGTTTTTCAGATTTTTAAAGTCTTCATTTGTTTTCGAAAAAAGTTGTAAAACCTCCAAGTATCAGTTCGTTGTACTGTGACATAATGAGTTTGTTCCATGATTCTCGTGTTATATCTTAATTGTGATCTCCATGTTCATTTAGTGAACTCTTGAGATTCAAGATTCTGTAACACCTTGAGATAGAACCCATAAACTCTTGAAATGGAGTAGCTTTAAGTTTGAGTGCAACCAGAGTAGGTTGGCGAGTTATTTTCATTGTAAAGGGTTTTGTAAGTTTGAGCAAATTTCTAAACAAGCAATAAAATAACGGTTGGACGTAGGCCTCGGAGTAGAGGCTGAACCAATTTTTAAAATGTCGTTTGTTTGTTCATTTACTTTTACGTTCTTTCACTTTTCTATTTCTCGCATGTACCTAATCAAGTTCTGTGTCACAGTCATCTATACTATGACATAGAACTGATGTACCTTCTTGTGAACTTACATTCAATTAAGTCTCTCAAGTTTTGTACTTCAATATTCTTTACTTAAGTTAATCAATTAACCAAGTTAAGGATAAAATTTTTAAAAGGTACACCTAATTCACCCTCTCCCCCTCTTAGGTGTTTATCGTTCTTAACTCTACATAGTCATTACACAGCCATAAATTCCCATATTTTAATTTAATTTTTAATTTATTTTGTGGTATTATTAAATTAGATAATTGATTGCCGAGGACCTCAAGAGATGAATTAAATAGGACAAAATATTAATGAAGATTACGGGTGTTAAGTAATATAAGGAGTTTTAATAAAATTATTAACATATTATATTACAAAAAATAATTAAATAGGAAATTTTTTTAATTAATTTGGTGTGTGTTAAGTATTATGAAGAGTTTTAATCAATTTATTACTCCCTCTGTTTTTTTTAATTGTCATTCTCACTTTTCGAGACACTCACTTATCTCTTCAATATCTCTCAAAATATATGACTAAATATGTTGAAATGTATACTCATATTAAAGCTCTATTCGTAAGGAATTTTATGGTGTAATTTTTATAACTTTTCGACCAATATATTTTTGTATAAATTGAATTCGAAGGCTCACCTCGTAAATTGAAAACGTCAATTATTTTAGAACGGAGGAAGTACCATGTTTAATTAAAAAAATTTAAATAGAAAGATTTTAATAATGGTGGGTATTCAGTAATATGAAGAGGTTTAATTAATTTAATAAAATATTTTATTACAAAAATTTTAAAAACAATGAATTAAATAGGAAAATGTTAATAATGGTGAGTGTTTAGTAATATGAAGAGGTTTAATTAATTCCTTAACATGTTTTTATTACAAAAATTTCAATTGAAAATTCAATTTTAATTATAAATTATGAAATTTATTAACATGTTTTTATTACAAAAATTTCAATTAAAATGTCAATATTAATTATAAATTATGAAATTTGATGTAAATTTGTAAAGGTTATATAAATTTTGAAAGACAATATATTTAATATACAAAATTGATTTAAGAATAATAATAATATCCTTTAATATTATAGATATAAGTGAATTAAATTAATTTATAGATAAATGATTTAAATTAATTCATGTAATAATAAATTGATAATCCATGTCACATTAATTCGCCCTGTCACATTAAAAATATGCAACATAACATTTAAATATGCCACGTCACATTAAATTTTAATCTAGGTGGCTTTTTGGATCCTACGTGGCTTTGTCTAGGTGGAGTTTATTTGTCATTTTAGAGTAACATTTTAATTATATTTTATAGATTTTAGGAAAAAATTACATAAGGGAGTAATTTTAAAAAACTGAATTTTAAAAAGTAGTAATTTTTAATTTACTCTAAGTAAATAGAGGAGTGTTTAGGGGTCCAATCAAGCTAGTACTAAGTTAGCTAAACCATTGAAGTAAATTATAGCTTGAAATTGATGTAACTTAAAAAAATGATATGGCATTGGTAAGCTAGTAGCAACTAGCTTACCATTGGAGATGCTCCACAATCCTACTAGCTTAACTTTTCACATCATCTTCTTTAGCCATAACATTTTTAAGCTACAAATTTTCTCAATGGTTAAGCTATAAGACATTAGCATTTAGCAATAGAGGTTCATCAATAGGTTTGGAAGATGACATGTCCACCGTTTTAGAGATTTGTCTACAAACCTTCTATTGTTTTGACATGAGTGTTGAGATTCATTGATAAGAGGGATTACAATATAGTATTCAAGTTTGTGGAAAGAGAATGTGAGAGGAGAAAAAGTTTAGTGGGCCATAATATGAACATTGAAAAGGTTTATTTGTTGTTGGTAGAAGGTTTGTATGTAAAAGAGTTTGTATATTAGCTTATGTCACATGAGAACAAACCTATTAGAGATTCATCTTTATTAGTACCCCAAGGGTTTGTTGCATGAATGGTCTTACATGCATTTATTTAATTGGCATATATCTCTTTGTGGGTTCATTTGAGCTCCTAGCTCCAAGAGTCAGTTGCTCAAATTAAACTAATTCATTTAGAGCTCTCCAATGGTTAAGCAACTAGTTTAAAACTTTTAGAATTTGCATATAAGTCCTTTTATTTAACCATTAAAGATGTTTCAATAAGTAAAAAAATCAAGATGAAAAATTAAATGCAAATGATAAAAGTATGTGCAATTATATGTTTTTTTTTTTGTTTCCAAAGCACTAATAATTATGGCAAAGAAGTAATTTAAACCATTTTATTGGTATAAAAAGTATGTTTCTATTTTTAAAGAACATTTATAACACCTAACTAATATAATACAACATTTTTCTCCTCTCTAAAAACCCTAGCCTCCAATCAATTAAATCTGGGGCTTTCATCGACTATTGACCGATGGTAAGCCATCCAAATAGCTTTATTTATCAATTATTAGTATGAAACTTTATGAATTAATAAATAAAAGTCTCTATTTTGATGAGATTCGTTTGTCCGTCTCTATTTCGGAGTTCCTTCGGTCCTTGTCTTTCAAGGTTTTAGTTCTATTGGAAATATAGATAAGAGCGTCTTGGTCGTTCCTCGTATGGTGAAGATGTGGAAGATCAGTGTCGTAATGGATCGTTATATGGTATTACGTATGTTGTCGATTTGTTGGTTATACTCAATTTGGTCAGATGAAATTGTCTCTCGTCAAGGCTCAAGATTCTATTATCCTCTTGTGAAAAGCTGTTTGCGGCAATATGATAGAGTATGTGCTTTGGAGCAATTCATGTTTTCAGATCTTTCTTTAAACGAGATTTTATTTTACTTGGTTCTAGAGGTGTATCCGTTCAAATTTGACACATGTTGTAGATGTCGTATGACTATTTATTAATGAATTAATCCTTTCTTTCAAAAAATAAATAAATATAATACAACATTTCTCAATGCTTTCTTAATACTTGTGAAATATCTAAAACGACTTATATTTTGAAACAATGGGAATAATTAAAATTTGGATAAAAATCCCAATGGGTTCAGGTTCAAATCTCTCTAAGAGCAACTTGGTGGGGTTTTAATGGCCTGAGTCTATGCCTTTTAGATTTCGAGCATGTCACTTTCTATGGCTTAACTAGTAGGCTAGTATTCAGAGGCGAACCTAGAGGGTAGCAAAGGGTAGCAAGTGCTACCCCAAACCCAGGAAATTTGTCGAGGAAAACGAAGGTCTGCTACCCCAAAAATTGTTGTCTTAAATGCAAGAATAAGTAAAAGAAAGGTGGTAAATAAAACATTAGTGTGTTTGTGGTGCAGTGGTTAAGGAGTTGTGTACCTACCTTGTAGACCCATGTTCAAATCCCGCTAATAATATTTACTAGGTAGTATCCCGCGCTTCGCGCGCCCTGTTTTAATATTTTATGATTATAATTGAAGAAAAATTATATAATTCATATATGACCTTTAATATTTTCGCTTATAAATAATTTTTTCTTAAAATTAATATTTTCAGGTTTAACTTCAATGTTTAAAAATAAAATACATAATAGTTTTAATTAATACAAAATAAATGATAATTAATTATGCATGATCAACGTTTTATAAATAAATTTGTGACTGGTGAAATATAATATTAATCAAAATAAAATTTATCCGAATAATACAACAATCAACAATAAGTTCTCAAATTATACCATTTCACGATACTTTATGTCTCAAATCATCAATTAATATTTATTCAAAATAATGTGAACATAATTTTATATAATTTTTAATTTTGTATTTATAACATGTGACATTTATCTATCAAACATATAGGGTTCAAACTCAACTTATTCAAATATTTTGATTGTGTCTTGCATGTGATGTGTCAAACATATCTATGAGAAATTTTCACCTTTTATTTTTTTAAACAATTATATATAATGATATTTAAGAGTTTATTACCTGTAAATATAATAGGTTGAACTTTCTCAAATATTATTTTTTGATGTTTAACTTCAAAGTATTTAAAAGATAACATAAAATATTTAACTAAAAGTAATACGGAGTATTTGGTTAGTCATAATTAATATTTTATATTTAACTTATACATATTTAATTAAATATATTAAAGAAAAATGTAACTTATTTTCTACTTTTTCATGTCGTTTATACATATTACTTAATAATCATTACTTTTGTTTTGATTATTCAAATGCACTCGCGATCACTATGTACATATACACACTCGTATACATGTTATCACACTATTGAAACCTATCAAAATCTCATATGTATTCAATTTGTCCAATATAATTTTTTTCATTCCCAGACTATAAAAACTTATCTCTTAGTAGTTTTTTTTTTTTTTTTTTTTTGGGGGGAAATGTAAACTTATCTCTTAGTAGTTTTTTTAAAGTTGTGTTTTTAATATATATAATGACTCTTCCAAATATATTTTTCTTAATGGATTTAATAGTCTAAGTTTTATAACTTTCTCAAAATGTTTTTTTACGTAAATGTAAAACACTGTGAGACACTCACTTTAATCATTTCTACATATCAAAATAAATATTTCAATAAATATAATGAAAATTATACTCAATTGAAAGCCTTTTTCACAATGAACGTAATTATTTACATTTTAGAATTTTTATCAAAATAACTTTTTAGTAAATTTAGAATCAAATTATCGTAATTATTTAATATAATTTTATAATAAAATTTATTAAACTATAATTAATATTTTGCTGAGATTTATACAACATTTGTTATGTTTGTATTTAATTTCAGCTGTAATTAATACGTGTATTTAAGGCTCGGTTGACACGTGGCGCATCCACAGCGTTTCAACCCAGTTATATATATATATATATATATATATATATATATATATATATATATATATAGTAATAAGATCAAGTGAGTCCCCCTCTTACATTTGAGTCCATAAGTCTCCATTAGAGCCTTTGGATGAGGAAGATGGAGGGTTGAGATTGGAAGCAAAAAAGAGGGGATTAAAGCTAATTAAACCACTCTCTCACTACCCACACTAATTAATCTTAATTAACCAGTAATTTAATACTCCCTCCAACTTTTTTTATATGACGTTATACCAATAAGCACACTTATTAAGGAAATTATTTACTCATTATAATGGCATTAATTAAGGGGAGTGCTATGCGTTGGAAATATTGCAAAAATCTCACTGCCTCTTCGACATCTTCATCTCCATCAAGAAACATAATACTCAGTAAGTAATTCCATGAAATTTTTGGAGCCAATTTTTTGATGAAAATTTAAACTAAGAGCCAAATTTTGAATTAACTTAAAAATTCAACCATGAGGTTCTCTATAAATTGTTTTCCCCCTTTTCAATCAATACCCAACTATAATCACCACCAAGCAAGATGGAAACTCCATTTTTTTATCTCAATCAATTACCTTGTGATGAAGATATAGACACCATGATAGATGAAGAAATAGAGGAGGCTCAAGGTGATATTCCTCTAATCATCCATTCTCATTCAACAAATAGTATAGTTCTTGATATGGGTCCGGATGACGAAGCAAGATACAGATATTGGGATCTGAACTTTGAGCAAGTCGATGAGTCCGGTGACGATACTCACCAGCAAGATGGAGGAGACGACTTTGATGAAGATGATGCTCAGACACAAGAACAGAATAATTCTACTCATACTCATAATTCTGGTATGCGTGTATAAACTTTCTTTATGGTTAGATCGTCTTACAATTATTTAGTGTAAGTTTTTCGGATGGAATTGCAAGTTTTGACATGGTCTAGTTAGAGCTCTGCCTTTTCTTTCATAATATTGCACGCATTGTATGGGTAATTATTTGATCATGGAAATTTTGTTGTCTCTGTTGTGAAGTAGTTAGCCTTGTTGAATATGGAAACTGTAGTAAGCCTATTGTTTCTAATGTGTGGTCGTACAACTACTGAGTTTCTTTCTGATATGTGGTATATTTCCTATTAAGTCTTTTGTAGTCATTCTGATTTGCATTTGACCAAGCTACTGATCTTTGTCGTATAGGTGGTGCTAGGCAGAGAAGACTCGTCTTAAGCGATGATCAAAGACTGCAAGTTTACCAAGCTCTTTTAGAAAGAAGTCATGGAGGTAAATTGAAAAGAAAAACGACTACTGAAGTCTCTAACTTATTTTTGGTTCCTATACGTACTGTGCAACGAATTTGGAAGCTTGGAAAAAATAATGGAGGCGATGTTAAAAGTAAGAAAAAAAAAGGTGTGGTCATCCAAAACTTCAAGTTGATATTAGACGTCTTACGGAAATACCTTTAAGTCAAAGAACAACAATAGCTTCATTATCGGAGGCATTGGGTGTTAGTAATACTGTTTTATATAGACTCATTAAGGAAGGTCTTATACGCCGTCATTCTAGCACCCTTAAACCCCATTTGAAAGATGTGCACAAACGAGCTCGTTTACAATTTTGTTTATCTATGTTAGACCAAACTTGTATGCCTAATGAGCCAAAATTTGTTGGTATGTACAACATTGTACATATCGATGAGAAATGGTTCTACATGACAAAGAAAAATGAAAAATATTACTTGCACTCCATGGAGGCCGATCCCTTGCGGACATGTCAAAGCAAAAATTATATTGGAAAAGTCATGTTCTTAGTTGCTATGGCCCGTCCAAGATATGATTGTGATGGAAATGAAACTTTTTCCGGTAAAAATTTTTTTTGGATCATTAGAAAGGGCATGACTTAATTTTGCTGAAAAAGTAGTATGGTGATGTATTCTTAGGTGCTTTAATCATTGCAGAAACTTTAATGTAATCATTTTCCTTATAATTTTTCCTGCAACTTCTTTCATTTCTCCATCATTTTCCTGCAACTTCTTTTATTTCTCCAGCATTGTTGATATCAACAGTACATAAAATCAGCAGACAACATTAGATACACATTGTAGCATATGGATACGTCTATAAGCACAGCAGTCTACATATAGGATCAGTACGGCTTAGTTAAGGTGCCATTTCAGACCGTCTGATCAGTACACAATGTAGCATATGGCTTAGTTAAGACCGTCTGAAATTGGTGACTGGTATAATCATTGTTAACCATCTGTGGGTTTTGATTTTATTGAATGGTGCCTTTACCTCCAAAGGTATCCAGCTCCTAGGATCAGACGGTCTATCGTTATTCTATTATGGCTCGACAAAAAGGAGAGAGATGAACCACATGGTTATCAGTCTTAAAAAAAAAGTCATTCAACGAAGAAATGCAAGGCAAGACAGCAAATTTGTAAACTGCATAGAATATATAAAATGAAACTTGGATTCCGTTTAATCCATGTTTAGTTCAATAGTCTCAAAACATATAAGTCGACAAGGTTTGATATGAAAAAACAGCATTACACGACATACAAAATCACAAGAATTAACGAGTCTTTCTTGTCACCAAAAATCGATCATCTTCATCGTCTGAATCCGGAACGATAATTTCCTCCAACTCTTCTTCAACTTTTGGCGTTTCTCCGTTGCTATTGTATAACGCCGGGATTAATGTCTTTAACATACACTCGGTGGACGGTGATTAAATGAGGATAGCGGAATATGGCATCACCGAACTTTTCTATATCCCTTATTTTTCCTCCGGGCATTATCAAGCTTTCTGCAGTTGGAATGTTTAATTGCTCACCTTCATCTTCTGAAACCGAAACGATATTTTTTTGTAATTCTTCTTCAAATTCGGGCTTCTCTCCAACCTCCGAATCTTGGATAATTACTTCATCTACCGATTTTACAGAATATGGCTGCACCAAATTCTTTTCCGCCTCTAATTTTGAAGCAGCTTCATAATCTGATTCCGGAATGATACTTACGAATGATTCTTCTTCATAATCTGGTATTACCAAGTTTTTTTTGTCTTCAACTTCATAATCTTGATTATCCATGGAAAAAATTCAGCCTCAAATTATTGAGAAAAGGATTGATAATTATTGAAAGGGAAATTAGTCATCCATTGAAAGGATAATTATATACTCCTACAAGTGAAACTTGAAGAGGTAGATACAGGGTACTTGGCTTTGGAATTGAAAACATCATGGGAAAAGGATTGAATTTAATAGCATATTAAATAAGAAGTCCAAAACGTCATATAATAGAAAAATTTTAAGAAAGGCTATAACGTCATATAAAAAAAGTTGGAGGGAGTATATATACTTTTTTCCACCCACCTACTCATCTCTCATCCTCACAATTTCCCTCTTCCACTCTCTCTCTCTCTCTCTCAAAACCTCTCAATCTCAAAACCATTAAAATTAAAAACCCAACAAAATAAAAAAAATCACCCCCTCCCTTCCCCAACCACACCGGCCACCGCCGACCTCCACGACCACCACCACCCACCTCCACAACCCTACCACGACACCCCCACACCACACACCACCACACACTAGCCCCACGGCCAACTCCCTTCACCACCCTCACCGACACCATACCCCCTCACCCTCACGCACACCACCACCACCCACCAGCCCCACACACCTTTCCACCCTCACCCTCACCCGACACAACCCCACGACCACCACCGCACTACCTGCTGCCCCACGCCAACCACCACCTTGCCGTCGGTTTAATCTGATATGTGTTTTTTTTTTTTTTTTAATTTATTAAAGATATGAAGCTTAATGGTGTTTTTGTGGAGTGTGTTAAAAAAATTCAAATTTATTTTGTGGTGTTTTGGGTTTTTTCTTTAATTATTTTGTACTTTTGTCTTTTTTTTATATGGGTTGTGGTTGTGGTGATTCAGATCTACTTCCGTTTTTTTTTTTTTTTTTTTTTTTTTTTTTTTAAAACGTCTTGTTCTCTTTTTTTGGTTAAAAAATAGTCGGAGTTATTGTTAGTTTTTTTTAGATTTGGTATTAAAAATTATGTTGTTATCTTATATTATTATAATTATCTTGTACTTTTTTTTATATGGGTTGTGGTTGTTGTGGTTGTTTTTGTTTTTCAGATCCCCTCTTTTTTTTTTTTTTCAAAATTCGTCTTTTTTTTAAAGGTACTTTTATTTTAATGTTAGATCTATAAAGATTGGTGGTGTTCGGGTGTTGTGTTAAAGTTACATGTGTAGGCGGTTGGAAATAAATATGACATTAGTTATAATTTTTAAATTTTAGAAGTAATTTTTTGAAAATAAATTTGATTTTTTCAAATTTTAAATCTCACATAATATCATTTTTTATTTTTTGTATTAAAGTTACATTTTCTCCATTAAAATTACACTTTTATTTATTAGAATTATACTTTTTTCTGTTAAAATTATACTTTTTCTGCTAGAATAACACTTTTTTCGGCTAAAATTACACTTTTTGTTGTTAGAATTACATTTTTTTCTCTTAGAATTACACTTTTTTTCATTAAAATTACACTTTTTTTCTGTTAAAATTATACTCATTTTTGCTAGAATAACACTTTTTTCGGCTAAAATTACACTTTTTGTTGTTAGAATTACACTTTTTTCTGTTAAAATTACACTTTTCTTCATTAAAATTACACTTTTTTCTGTTAAAATTATACTTTTTTCTGCTTGAATAACATTTTTCTACTAAAATTACACTTTTTGTTGTTGTTAGAATTACACTTTTTTCTGTTAAAATTACACTTTTCTCCATTAAAATTACACTTTTTGTTTTTGTTAAAATTATACTTTTTTCTGATAGAATAACAATTTTTTCGGCTAAAATTACACTTTTTCTTCTAGATTTACACTTACTACTATTGGACTAATGTTACATTCTCCATGGACTTGGTCATATTCTCATATTCTCATTGGACTAATGTTACTCTCAATGGACTAAAATTACATTCTCAGTGGACTGAAATTATACTTTTATGGACTAAAATTACACTTTTCTGGACTAAAATTACATTCTCCTTGACTAAAAATAACAATCTCATTGGACTGAAATTATACTTACTTGGACTAAAATAACACTTTTTGTCATTAAAATAACACTTGTAAAATGCTAAATTACAATAACTTGTGATAAAATGACAAAAATTCAAAATATTATTCGTTAAAATCACTCGGAAAAGATTGAAGTTAAACTTGTAAAACGCTAAATTCTCGAAAATATTCCTTAAAATTACACTTTTTGCTGTTAGAATTACACTCGTAAAATCCTAAAATGTCGAAAACTTGTCTCGAAAAAAAAACGAAAAAAAATCGAAACAGGAAAAATGTTAACAAAATTTTCATAAACTTTGAAGTATAAGATAAAATATGGTGTTAATTGTGTATAATAATGAATTAGTGAATGTATTATTAAAACTAGAGAGAGAAGTGAATTAATTAGTGTTAAGTGTATTTTTTGCTTTCAATCTCAACCTTCCACCATGCATGATCCAAGGGTTGTGGGAAGGACTTATGGACTCAAAAAAAAAAGGGACTTAGAAGAACTTGACACTATATATATATATATATATATATATATATATATATATATATATATATATATAGAGAGAGAGAGAGAGAGAGAGAGAGTCAGGTTCAGATGAGTCCACAAATTTGGTTGAGTCCATAAGTCCTATTCTTAGCCAATCATTTTTGAGTGTAACTTTACTTATGTATAAGTGTAACTTTAGCCATTTAATAATTTATAACTATATCTTACCTTTTAAGGCCAACTTATATATACAAATTTGAATTTATAAATTTAAATTTATGTAATTTTAACAAAAGTCTATGTAACTTTAGTGTCTTATGAATGTAACTTTAGTCGTTGGAGGTGTAACTTTAGTCGTCGGAGGTATAATTTTAGTCATATGGTGGTTTGTATGTTTTACGACTGTAATTTTAGCCGTTGGAGGTGTAACTTCAGTCGTCGGAAGTGTAATTTTAGTTATATGGTGGTTGTATGTAAAACTTGAAATTTATATACTTTTACAAGTGTATTTTTAGTCGTTAGAGATGTAACTTTAGTCGTCAGAAGTGTAACTTTAGTCATATGGTGGTTTGTATGTAAAACTTAGAATTTATATACTTTTTACCAAGTGTAACTTTAGTTCTTCAAGTGTGTAATTTTAGTCTTTTCAAGTGTAACTTCTGTAATTTCAAGTGTAAATTTAGTCCATATAGGTGTAACTTTATTTCTTAAAGGTTGTAACTGTAGTCCATGTCAATGTAATTTTAACCCCTACAACAATGAAACAAAAAAACGCCTACACCACCATTACTGACCACTCAACCCATGACCACTACCACCCACACCGCCTCCATGACACCACCAGCACACACCTCTGACCACTAACCATTACCCACGCCTCTAAACGCCGCCAACAACCACCTTTATTCCTCTTATCTTATATTCCCCTTCCACTGAAATCGCCAACCACACCATCACCATCGCCTGAAACCCCTAAAAAAAACAGAGGCTCCACCAACCACCACACATGCGCCACCACCACTGCAAAACCACCACCAACACAACACCTGCGACAAAAAAAAAAAACAGATTCGAAAAGAGAAGAAGGTGGGTCGTCTGTGGTGGTCCCGTGAACGGTGGTGGGTCGTCGTCTGGGAGGCTGTTGGTGGTGTCGTGAAGGAGAGAAAAAAGGAAGGGGAGTGGTGGTGCCGTGAAGGAGAGAGAAGGAGAAAGACGAGATGACTGGTGGTGAACGGTGGTGTCGTGAAGGGCGGAGAAGAGGAAGAGGAGTGGCGGCTGTGTGACGTGGTGGCAACGAGGGACTGGTGGTGGCGTGGTGGCAGCGAGGGACTGGTGGTGGCGGTTTTGGTGGAGTCAGAGGGTTTTTTTTTGTTTGTGAGATGAAGAGAGAGAGTGAGAGGTGGGAGGTGAATGAAAGAGTGAGAAGTGATTAGGGTTTGTGTTCCTTTTATATCTAGCCCATTTATTTTGTTTTAATCTTGGCCCTTCATTTGTTTGATCCAATGGCTTGGATGAGGACTCAAGGACTCAACCAAAAGAGTGGGACTTACATGATCCTCTCTCTCTCTCTCTCTCTCTCTCTCTCTCTCTCTCTCTCTCTCTCTCTCTCTCTCTCTCTCTCTCTCTCTCTCTCTCTCTCTCTCTCTCTCTCTCTCTCTCTCTATATATATATATATATATATATATATATATATATATATATATATATATATATATATATATGAAGCTTGAACCATTGTAATATTATTTAATTTCCAACATATTATTAGAACATATTAACAGTTAAAGCTTGGCAATTTGACAGTAGAATGGACAGAAAGTAGGAAAATGGAATGAGTTTAATCTTACATTGGGAAACCGTCGGCTACTCGGTTATATGTGTTGTTCGTATAAACAAGATACAGTGTAATTATCAACAACCCAAAGCAATATTGTTATGAATAATAAACATACCATTTGTTAAGAAATATATGTTTGTATGTTCTCGTTTTTTTTAATAGGAAATTATATTACAAAAATTTCCCTACCCCAACATTTTAAATCCTGGGCTCGCCCGTGCTAGTATATATAGTTTGCAGGCTTTGTACATTAATGATAACGATTGCAGATCCACACGGTCACCCGTTGTATATTAGTTGTGCATAAAATGACAGAATTCTTTTTGGGAATTTAATCAAGCCACCTTTGACCTTTCAACCTAAATATGATCACAAGAGTAAATGAATTATGAAATTTGATTTACAAAATCTGTTGATTCACCATTTTGAATGCATAAACTACCCAATGGCATATTCTAATTAATAATCTCGCCTTCTTGCACTCAAAAACTTAAAATTTATTTCCTTGAAATCATGTTAAGAGACAATTGTTTTTCCCCTTATTAGTAAAATGAATTTGCAACACTTGATTTCGATTTTGATTTTCTTAAGCCTACCCTATCAATCCTATCATCATAGAAATTATTTCTTCAATTGCCATAAAAACCATTGTATGAAAAAATGATGCATATGAAAATTTCCGTCGAGGTCCGAAATTCAGATAAGTTCAAAGATAAGCAAATAAATGAATACAAATGAATAAATTGAATATTGAACGTATGAAAGTCCCTTCATTACTCATTGATTTACAAGTACATTTCCGCCAAAATTTTGAAGACTACGTCTTCTAATATCCTATAACCCGAAACAAAACTAAATCGACAAAATAAGAATACAAGAAGTAGCCATCAAACTTGCTCAACACCGCAATTAATGGGGTGCTTATAATCAAAGGGAATGATAGGAGACGGAAGAGGCTTAGCCAAGTAAGAAGGGTACATATCTCCCGGCATAATCACGACCATCTTAACCTCGTTTTTGCACTCCAAACTTGACAATTTGGAAGATTTTTCCTCAATGTGGTTGCTAATACTAGTACGGATAGAAGAAGAAGAAGATGGAGAGTTTCTCAAAGAAAAGGCTGAAATGAGTAAAGCAATGGCGATGAGAGCGAAGACGACAATTATACAAATACAGAGGTATGGTGTGCTGGTTTTCCAACCTTCTAAACCTCCGTCTAACATAGTACTGTTGTTTTTAGTCGCATTGACAACGAAATCTGTCAACGACATTCTCGTCTTCTTCTTTTAACTCTAGAATTTATGTGTACAAAGGGAGATGAAATGAAATTACACCTAGCTAGGTTATGTTGCATTTTATAGGGGGGGTGTATTTTCGTTACTGTCAATGAATCTGCATTCCTAGCTAGCTGTTACCGTGTTGTACTATCATCAATTTTCCATATATTCTATGATTTGGGTTTTACCGATTTACACATCCGATTTACCTTAACAATTAAGCTAAAATCTCTTTAGTCGCACAAATTCTTATTTATTACGGATAATATCCGTAACAAGCTTGTAACAGGTCAAATAAAATTCACTAAGAAATTATCAAGGAGTGACTAATACGGAAAAACATTTATGACATTATTTGTCGATATTAAAGTCTGCTCGATTTTGCATGATGCGGCTAATCTACCCTTTTTCCTTATTCCTTATATGAAAAGACTTGATTAATTGGTGCATTTTATTTGTTTTCCCTTGGGCACCACGCTTTCTTACAACACAAATTCTCATTGAAGACATGACATATCCGTCACAAGCTGAAGACGGATACCATTTTACCTCACAATGTACCCACTTTTTCTCTCTCTGCAACACTATTCATGTGGTCCCCTTTCTCTACTAACCCATTTTGTTACCATTTTATCTCACAAAATATCCGTCACAAATGGTAACCCGTCACAAGGGAGACCAATTATTCTTACAACTCATTGAAGTTTCCAGATGGCCTCCTTATTTCCATTTCAATCCGAGGACAATATGGTAACTTACATCAAGTGATCTAGATACATGATTATCCTACCCCATTTTTAAGGAACAACGTCCAATAAAAATTAACCCACAAAATATTAAAATAATATTTTTCTACTCCTTAAAAATATACTCCCTCCAATTCGTTATATTGTTCCCATTTGCTTTTGGCACGATACTTAAGAAATACTATTAAAAATGAATAAAAGACATTGGTGGGGTTGATGTTAGGAGAGAGAGATGAATTAATATGAGTTAAATAATGAGTTGTGGGGCCAAAATAGTAAGAAAAGTAATAAAATAGGAGTAAAAAAGTTATGTGGGGTTTGATTATAGGAGAGAGAAATGAATAAAATAAGAGAAAAAAGTTACTAAAAAAAGAAAGGGGAACATTACCTGAATAATCCGTTTTGGGAAACAGGGAACATTATAGCGAATTGGAGGGAGTACTTTTTTAATTAAAAAAAAAAAAAAAAAAACTGATGTCGTCAAAATGTCATATTAGAGTGATATTTAATTCATATCACAATCTTAAAGGATATGTTAACCCCTCCTCAAGACTAAAATCTCACGACTTGGACTAGCCTCGTCTACACATGAGGCCCATCGCGTTTTTTTATATGGACCGCGAGATTCATTGCGCTTTTCCCAGGGTACATAAAATCTTAACAACACCTAATGACATCGTAATCCATTTCATTGCCTATAAATATGTGCCTATGAACACATTTTAAGGTATGCGAGTGTTCCCCTCCTCTTTTCTTCTTGATTTTTGTATTTTAGTCTCAATTTCTTAAGTCACAAATCCAACAATTAACCTTGGATATATGCTTCAAGATTACAAGTGTACCGTTAACACTCGACATGCATTAAATAACTTGACTTGCACTTGACCATATTACACTTAATCAAGAATCACTAAAAGTATGTATTTTGAACTTTTGAGTATTCTTTAAAAAAACAACCAAAAAAAAAGTAATCACGTAACAAAAAAACATTTCTTTATTGATTTCAGTCTTAGCATCAAAACATGTAACCTTGAAGGTGTAATAATTTCTTTATTTATAGTTTTTTTTTTCGCATCGCAATCAATGTACATGAAAAATCGATTGATTATGAACACACAGATGTGGAAATGGACCACGATTAGCCTTCCGTCCCTTCAATGTGACGTAGGTTATCACGCGTCCTCTGTTCCCTGCTTGCGGTTCATCATCTCCCTCGTGTTAATCCTCACTTTTCTTATTCTTTTTTCTTCTTATTATTTTTATTTCATTACCTTTTTATTTATTTCGTTAATTATTGATAATTTTTTTAATCTAACTTACATTTTTAATCTTATTAACCATTTAGTTGATCTATTCATTTATTCAACATATTTCATTCTAATTAAACTGAATTTATAATTAACTTTCTAAAATGACTAATAACTTGCAATTATAATCCGACTCCATTAATTATCTGGAATATCCCATAATTTCTAAGGCTGCCCTCGGTCGCGTACACCGAGTACTCGACCGAGTGGAACCTTACTTGATCGAGTGAGGGATCGAGTGGTGGCTGGTCTTTTACACCAGCTCCTGTTTTAAGTCACTCAGCCGAGTGGCTGGTGCACTCGACCGAGTGGAGGTCCGCTCGACCAAGTGCCATGTCGTTGTCCAGTTTTTCACGTAAATAGTGGTATGTGGCCTTCATCTTTAAACACTCTTTTTCGATTCCCCCCCCCCCCCATTTCTTCACTAAACCTTATCCTAACACTTCTCAAACTCCGACAAAACACTCTCAAATCCTAACCTCAAGATTTCACCATACTTTGGAAGATTTCCTCCATACTTCTTGTTCTTGTTCATTGTTTGAATTTGTAAGTACATTCTTACTCTTTTATCCTATTCTTAATTAGTAAACTCTAGTTTAATTATTAGTAGGTTGTCTTATGGGATTTAATTAGGATTTTGACTAATTAAGTGAATTAATTAATAGGTTAATTAGTATTATTGTTGTTGTAGTATGTTTTTGTGATACTTAGTTATAATATGTGTAGAAGGGGACTTTATTGAGGAGCCCTTTTAGTTTGCTTGCTTGAAGTGCATGCAGATTAGCAAGAGGTAAGATTTCCCTACTTAGCTTCGATGATATGTGTGTTTATTTGTGTATTAGCTACCATGAATTACATAATCCATGTGGTAGTTGCATGATAACATGAGTAATTGGTAATTAGGGTTTAATGCCATACTAATGTGAGGTGTATTCATGTATTGTGGTTGGGTAAGTGGATTTGGTATCATGGTATCATCTTATTGCATTATAACATGAATTGAGAGGCTTGTTATTTCATTAGTTGACTTGTTGATAAACATAGGAAGTTCTTGTCATAAGATGGTTTATTCTTATATGGTAAATCTTATTGGTTTGTGCATACTTGTTTATTGTGGATGTTGGAGGTGGTGAATGGAGGATGTTGGATTGTGATATGCGGTTGTTGAGGAGAAGTAAGACGGTTGAGAGACCGTCTTACGCTTGGGTCGCCTTTAATTTTGGAGCTTCCCACTCCAAGAGGAACATGCACGTTAATGATTCGATTTTGGAGGGAGTCGTGTGATTGAGGCACGGCATCTGGCAGGGATTCCGGTTAGCGCCCGGATCCGGTACCACTTGTGTGTCCCGAGTATCTTGGTTACGGATTGCGGTCCGGCGGTTTGGTGGCGTTGTGCGATGTCGTCACCGGGTATATTGTGGTGGAGTGGTGTAATTTGGTAAATTGCATTTTGCATCATCATTTCATTATATAAACATCTTTGTCTTTTGCATTCACGTGTTAGTAATGAATATTTGTATTATTGGAGCTAAGCAAAGTGTTTTCAAAACATTTGTGGTGAACCATGTGACGATTTTCGCTCATATGGGGAGCAGTGACTTGACAGGTTAACATGCTTGGGAGCTGTCTTCGCCGTAGTTGTCGCCACGTTTGTTGTCTAACTTTTTGACTCTTCATTAGACTCTACTTATTTCAATTTGGTTGTATAATTGGGATTGCTTTTGAATCCATTAACTTGTGACTTAATTATTTTTAACTACAACTTATCTATGCTAAACCGCTTTATTTCATTTGTTCGCTCTACAAACTCGAGAAACCAAGGCATGTGACATCCCATGAGTTAGGATGGCCTAAAGGAAGGCGTCCCGACTTATGGGGGTGTTACATTATCATTCAATTTAATTACTAATTCAACTATTATTTTTTATTATTAAATGTATTAATTTGGAGTCCATACGTAATCAAAGCATGTCCAAGCCTAGGGCGGGACTTGGATGCTCCACGTCCAGGCCCTTTTCCGTTTTTTTCCATCTTAGCTTAATTTTTGGTGCGGAGATTGATCTACGCTAATCTGTTTTACCCTAATCCGTTCTAATAATGACGATTTTATTTTAATCCACTTAAATCTACTTACTAATAAAAACAATAACAGGTTAAGGTTACTTACGTCGTCAAATTGTTGATTTTGGTGGCGAAAATGACGGAATTGAAGCAGTGATGACGGAAATATAAAAGTTTGCAAAAGTTTTTTTTTGTTGTTTTGTGAGCATTTTTTAGTGATTTTTAGAGAGAGTATTGAAAAATTCAAATAATAAGGTTTATATTGGGGTTGGATAGATAGCAATAAGTAGATTATATATCCGATATACTACCACCAGTTGTATAGTTTATGAGCATTATAATAAAATTTTTGAGTTTTGTTTTAAAATTTTTGAGTTGATTCACTTAAACATTAAGCTAAAAAAACTACAATAATATTCAAAAACATTACATACAAGCTTAGTTAAATTTGAATTTTGACAGAAAAAAAATTAAAATCTAACTTTAAAACTTTAATAAGTTCAGAAAAAATACTCAAAAACTTATGTTTGAGGTAATATATTTAGAAAAAATATATATATGCTCAAAAATAAATAAAGTCCGGGTTAATACATACGATATATGTTCCTTGGGAAGTTCATTAAATATTGTTGATGATATTTAGTAATTTATCGACGCCAAGTAGCGATTGGGTTGGGTAACTTGTTTCAAATGCAATAATAGAAACCCAACTCTTGGGTACATACCTAACATATACGGAGTATTAAAAATCCAGGCCCAACCCATTGCTCTTCATCTTTCTACTGAGAGTCGTAGGATTACCAGAACAAAAGAACATCCCCCAAACTTCCTCTTTCTTCTCCTTTGAAAAACAAAGATAGACTAAACTTTACTGTCTCAAGGTGTAGGGCTGTCTTATCAATGGCGTCGCTATGTTTATCAGCACCGATAACCGCCATTGTTGCCCTTAAACCCATACCTTCTAATCCCAATCAAATTAACCTTCGAAATTCTCTCTCTTTTTCTCCTCCTCTTGCTTTTAATCCCTTGCGTTGCTCCTCCATTTCTACTAAGCCTCGCTTTTCTTCCCTAGTTTCTATGGCTTCTTCCAGTGATAAAACTAATGTATGTGTTTTTTTTCTTATTCATTTCTTTTTAATTTTTGTTGTTTAATTTTGATTTGCTAGGGCATTGATTTATTCGCAACTTATTTGCTTAAATTTCGATATTCTTAGTGTTAATCCATTGTAGTGAATACTATATTGACATCTTTGTCTTGATTTGCTGATATTTTTAGTGAATTCAGTGATTCACCAAAGAATTACTCCCTCGGATTCTTTGGAATTGCCCCAGTTTTTAAGATTTGTGACGACTATTTTAATCAAATGGGACAATTCCTAAGGTTTGTGACGACTATTTTAGTAATGGGTTGTGCTTTCCTCACCACTGACGGTCGTCCCTCTGGCAAACCTACCCTCCGGTTGACGGTACCTGTCCCTCTGCGTCCCTTTTCTCCGGCTACCCTGGCTCCAGACTCCCCTCTCCCGCACTCCCCCCCTCCCCCCACTCCGACCTACCCATCCCCGCTGCTACTCTATATGATCAGATGGTGAAATTGACCTGAAGAATGAAGTTGTACTGATATTGGATTTAACCAAGTAATAAACCCATTTTTATTGCTTAAAGGGGAAAAATCAGCTAAATAGATGCCAATGAGAAACTCTATATCTATGTAATCCAAGCTGTTAGGATTACTCACTTCAGTACTTACATTGAAGCTGCTAGCAGTACTAGTTTTGCCAATAACCGTTCATGCGTAATGGCAATGCTTCTCTTGTTGTATTATATAAATATCCTCTGATCCCGTATACCTGTTATTTAAGATTTCTGCACATTTATTTATAGAGTGAAATCGGTGTTCATGTTACCCTTTATTCTGGTTGTTGGAAAGGTAAAATGCATTCAGTTGCGGATAATTTCTCTGCAAGTGTACAATTAGATACATCGTTTTTTAGATCGAAAACACTTCTATAGACTGACAAGTAAGCTGAATCAGGGGTGCACTTCTAGATTTGGGCCATAGCAAGCGTCTAGCATTTTGGTGGTACTGGGTTTCATTTTAGATGTATATCTGATACTTATCAGTTTACTTATCTTTGGCCTTTGGGTTGTTTTTGCTTTCACTGATATAAAGTACTGGTTGTTTATCCATTTAATTTTCAAATCGTGTAATATGAGATAGTGAAGTAAACAGTAGAACATTTTATCCCACCACCAGCGACTCACCCACCGCACTCGCACCATTCTGAACTCCGTGCACCACCCTAACCATCGCACCACCACCAACCATTTCTAATTTCATCCTATAATAAACAAATAAAACATTGATAAATTAAATAAAACCCGACAAAACATATTAATAATTAATAAACAACTAAATCACTTCACTAATCGGACAATTATGGTCCAATGTATAAGTTTTTGGGAGCAATAAGATTAAATTTTTGGGAAAAAAGGTCGATATAAGAGTGCATGAAAGGTTAATTTGCGTAGTTTTAGGAAAAAGGGTATAATATGGATTATGGAAAGTTAATGAAAAAGTGCGTGAAAAAGTAAATTCTCTATGTCTGAATGTAATTACGTTAGTAATGTGTTGTTTTATTTTGTGATATGAATATATTGAAGATGTCTTAGTGTAATGGTAATGGTTAAAACGGAGGTACTATGGGCTTTAGGTTTGAGGTCCAAAGAAAGAATGTTAGGGATATTGGTTGCAAGACTCTAACTTCCTATGATTCTTTGGATTGGGGCAATGCCAAAAGGCACATTTCAAGGAATCGGAGGGATTATAGTTTATCTTGAGTTAGGGTGTAAATTTAGGGGTGCATCCTAAATGAATTGCTAAACGAGTGAATGGTTATGAAGGAGTGAATTGGAGGTTTCACAATAGCAATTGATTTGAGGAAATTTGTTCATGCATTTGTTTACATGTTCAGATTGTCGAGAATTTCACCTAATTTACTAGAGAAACGATAAACATATTGTATTATATCTTCTGATCATTGTGTGTTGGTATATGTGATAGAATAAGGTGTATAGGGTGGAGCATACGTTGGTCTCGGTCTCTTTCTTGAGGTAATAACTTGTAAAATTCGGCGGGACCTTTCTTTTTTTGCGTTGGTCTCGGTCTCTTTCTTGACGTAATAACTTGGAAAATTTGAAGAGATTTCTTCGAACATGATAGTGTTTGAACTTTTAGTGCTTTCTGCAATCAAATGACTGGGATTTGATTAGTAAGTTGTACAATACTACTAAATTGATTCAATTCAAAGGAACCGTAGGTCTTGGAAGTGTGCACCCCTTAGTTAAAAAAAACGTGCCTTAGGTGCGCTTAGGCACGAGGCGCAAGCCAAATTGTACGCTTTTCAGGACTCCTGTGTGAAATGATGTGATTGAATTGTAGGCTTTTCAGGTTATTTTCTGTTAGCTTATTAGGCGAGAGTGAAAGTGCCTAGCCTTGATGGTTGTGGTGAGTTTGATTGTGGATGATAGCTCTCACTTTGTGAGATATAGCTTAGACTTTTGCACAGAAGTAGATTTGAATGAACTGTGGAGTTCATGTTTGTAGCCATGCTGTTTATGTGTTGCACATTGATGGCTACACTTGTATTCTATGGTCTTTTTAAGCTCTATATTCAATTCTGTTTTTTTTAAGGTTGTCAATCAAGTTTTTTTCCCTTTGTTCTTTTAACCCAAATCAAGATGTTAATTGTCCGTCACTGACTCACGAGTCTGAGATTCTGAATGGTAACTAGTGGCGAAAGATTTACTTGTTTATGAGATTAAATCATCTATAGTGGAAACTGCTGCAAATGTATTCCTGCCAGTAGAGTGCCTAAACGTCTGACTGTTTGAATGAGCTTGGCTCCCTTTTTCCTTTTTCTTTTTCCTGGTATTGATGTCTGAATTCGTGTTCTGGCCAGGAACCTCTTTGGAAATCTCTCGGAAAATCTGTTGAAAATTTTGGGAAGAAACCGTCTGTTGAAGATTTATTGAGACAGCAAATTGAGAAGCAGGAATACTATGATGAAGGTGGAGGTGGTGGAAATCCCCCTGGTGGTAGAGGAGGTGGAGGTGGTGGTGATGGTCTCGGTGGATCTGAGGAGGAAGGTTTCGGTGAAATATTAGATGAGACCATCCAAGTGATATTGGCAACCCTAGGATTCATCTTCATGGTAAGCATCACAATTTCATTGGACCATTTCTAGTTATGTCGCTAACACACTTTAGTGCTTATCGGAGCACGCATTCACATGCAGGCTTATGAATTTCACAAATTCTTGTTTCAGACGGCTATTTTTCGTGAAGCTTTAGACGGTCATATGTGACCATTTTATGGTTAAATGTAACCATAATAGTACAACCAGTGTTTCAGCTTATGATAATTTGTTTTTAAATAGTGGTTACATTTAGCTGAAAAATGGTTACAAAATCCCATCTTATTACTTCAGATCAAAATGGCCCGTTTGAAGCAAGATCAACTGTATGAATCTTTTTATTTCCATTACTCTAGGATCATATTATCACCTGCATATTTGTTCTACCTTTGTACTTTCCACTGGATTGCCATTTATGGGGAAGCTCTATAGCATATGATTGTTACCTTCTATTTAACCCTATTATCTATACATTGCCGTCTTTTTTGGTAAATTTGCAGTATGTCTACATCATCAACGGAGCAGAGATGACAAGGCTAGCTAAGGACTACCTCTCATTTTTGTTTGGAGGCCGGAAGAGTATTCGATTAACACGGGCTATGTACCAGTGGGAAAGGTTTTGGAAGAATCTGACAGCAAAGAAAGAGAGGGACCGGTTTTGGTTGGAAAAGGCCATAATCAACACCCCAACATGGTGGGATTCACCTGAAAAGTATATGCTCCTTCTAAAAGCTTTATCGCCCGCTCAACCTAGACCTGATGCCAATGAGGAGGATATGAGGGACGGATATGATTCTCAAGGCAGCGAGGAGATGGGGGATGGTTACTACTAGTTTTGAAGACTTCAATTTTCTGTATTTGTAAAAAAAAAATTCCACAATCAGCAAAATCGAATGCATGCTTTCTTGTGGATAGACGATACTCTTATTACAATTCTTGTAGCATTCTACATTTTGAACATGATTAAAAATTGAACTTAGATTACTGCAATGAGTAAAATCGTACCGCGAAAAAAAAATGCGTTTTTTTTTTCTTTTTTACCCACCGAATTAAGTCATTAACCGGCGATGCGCTAGTCATGTAAATAAAATATGGTAATGAGTACAAATTCTTGTTTCAGACGGCCATTTTAGCCTGAAATAACAAGGGATTTTCACAATGGTTGAGTCAGTGTTACGACTTATGGTAACTTATTTTCAGACATAATCACACTTGGTTGTCAAATGTCTACAAAATTTCGTCTTATTATTTTAGACTAAAATGGTCCGTCTGAAGAGAGAAGAACTCGTTAAGGAGTATGGTCCTGAATAGCCTAATTGGTACCAATGTTGTTGTACGAGTAGTATTTTGTTTTGTTTGGTAAAAGATGGCCTCCGTGTCTAACATCAGGCCCTATCACATGGTGTTCAACAGTAGCAACGCAACGCATATTGAAAATGAGGGAATTGAATTGTTGAATAATTGATGTGCTTTTGTCAGGATTCGAAAACAACCAGGAAAATTATGCACCTCAGTTGATGATATGCGTTGGCGTGAAGGGAACTACTTCCTCTTACAAACTTACATCTACCTTCTTTCTTCCTTGTTCCTAAATCCTACTAATTATTTCTTTCTTTTCATTTGCTTCATTATTTTAATCACTATTTTCTCACCTTATCTTACTCGCACCAATCTCCTTTTTTACCGCTTACTATAAATATATCTCCCAGGTATACTTCTCGATTCTTCTTTTTTTTTTTTAATGTCTGTTAATTTTAATTTTAGTTAGTTAAAACATTTTGGCGGATTACCAACTGCCTACTACTCCTATTATTTACTTGAACACTTTGTTATACTTCCTCCTTCCCGATCTTTTATTTACTTTATTTATTTATTTATTTCCGCTTCGTTGTGATAAGTATTTTAGTCAAAAGTAAAAGAATACGGAGTAATTGAGATATTATGATATCATCATCATTTTGAAATTCCAGTAATTTAGGTTGTCAAGTTTCAAGTATGTGGATTTACAAGACCTAGCCTGAATTTTGACCTAGATAAGGAAGGATTAAGAAGAACGAATTGTAAATATTACGTGTTAAGATTTGAATTAGTTCTATTTACGAGTTACGACTGAGATTTGTCCAAGATCTGCGTGTTGCGGTCTTGCGGATGTGTCATTTATCGGGGATATTATTCAGATTACTAGTGTTTCACTTAATAATACTCCCTTCGTCCCGGTCATTTGTTGTGCTTTTTCATTTTTGGGCGTCTCACATTTAATTTGGTCCACTTGTCATCTTGTAATTGACCATCTCCTCTTTCCTTGGTTTTTGTGCCAAAACCAAAGAACAACAAATGACCGGGATGGAGGGAGTATATGATGACACTCGAACGATGATCCGGAGGAATTCACTTCATTTTGGAAAAGTGTTTGAGACTAATGAGTACTTTACGTGTACTTTAGGTGGAACCGTTAATCTAATATAATGTCGTCCTCGTCTTCCCTTCAAAATATCCGCAGATTAGTTTCTTGAAAATTTAAGGTTATTAATTTGTCGCGGTAGCTGATCATATAAAACATGGTGGTCTAAATTCTCTTATATTTTGCAGAAGCGGGTTTTTGTTTGGCATGGATGTTCTTTTATACCATTCAGCACCCTATCATGTACAGTTACAGTTTGTGGAGAAAAGAACAAGTTCTAATGTACTACAATCTTCGGTAGAAAGAAGGCAGCAAGTGTTCTGTGGTATTGGTACATCTTTCAGTAAACAACATTCTGTAAAGAATGCTGATCACTCAGAAGCTTTTGGGTCTCTCAACACCAACCGAAGTCTTAAGGCTGCTCCTTTAAGAGCATTCAACGAGAGTTACAATGGTCCTGTAGTGAGAGAGGGACAAGTATTTGAGGAAATATCAAATACCGAGAACACTGTATCAAAGGTATTAATCCCTGGCCTGCCCGATGAATCAAAGGGCGAATCTGATGCTTCCATTAGTAGTTGTTATTGGGAGTGGAAACCTAAGTTAAGTGTGTATTATGAGAAAGCCGGGTGTGAGAATGTGAAGTCGCCGGCAATCCTTTTCCTCCCAGGCTTTGGTGTTGGCAGCTTTCATTATAAGAAACAACTTAGGGATTTAGGGCGTAGTTATAGAGTATACGCTTTGGATTTCCTTGGTCAAGGTAAGTCATTGCCTATTGAAGATCCTGCTCCTTGGCTCACTGAAGTAAACCTGTCTGGAGAATTGAATCCCACATGGGGTTTTGGCGATAAACCTGAACCATGGGCAGAAGAGCTTGTTTACTCTGTTGATCTGTGGAGGGACCAAGTCCAATATTTCATTGAGCAGGTAAGTGGACACTAACAACACTCTAAATCATGCACTTTATAAGTATTCGGGTGTAGACAGCCTTCTGAAGCTATCGTATTTTGTTTCATATGCTTTACTTGGTCGTTTGAGTGATGAGATAATATTAAGCCATTTGTAAATCAGGCTCGTTAGTATGCCAGTGGTGCCAGTGTTAACATGCCCGAGTCCTCAGTACCAATACAATGTTTCTATCGAAAGCTAAATATGAAAGTTTACAGAATCTTTTGGCTTTCCCTTCTTGTACCTTCGACAGCTTTTTTAACATGTCATGGTCAATAGTGATGGTTCAACTCTACCTAATTGGTTGCAGGTCATAGGGGAACCAGTGTATATAGTCGGGAACTCACTCGGTGGATACGTTGCAACATATTTTGCTGCGCACAATCCGCAATTGGTGAAGGGTGTTACACTACTTAATGCAACACCATTTTGGGGTTTTCTTCCCAATCCGACAAAATCACCTTTCATAGCGAGGATGTTTCCATGGTCTGGAACATTTCCCTTACCAGCTAATGTCCGGAAGTTAACGGAGATAGTGTAAGCTCCTTACCATAATCATCTCTCTAATAACTTAATTCCATTTTTCGTAAAATGATCATTGCTTATTGAGCTGAAACATGTTTTTCTTTTCCATTGTAGCTGGCAGAAAATGAGCGATCCTGAGAACATAGCAAATTTGTTAAGGCAGGTTTATGCTGACCATACAACAGATGTGGACGACGTTTTTTCTCAAATAGTAGAAACAACACAGCATCCTGCTGCAGCTGCAGCATTTGCCTCAATTATGTGTGCCCCGGCAGGGCAACTGTCCTTCGACGAGTCTCTATTAAGGTAGGCAATTAGTGCGGGTACAATCATAAAATTATCTTGCATGTTCCATGCTTAATTGTCAGTTCGGATTTTGGGGTTCCATGTCTGATCACTTCTTGATAATGGAATTAATTCTAGATTCGAAACCTGATCACCTTGATCTCAATAGCTACTACTTGTCATTATGTGGTTACGAAACTGTTAAAATCTTGATAACTGTGTTGCAAAGCGTTGTGCGGGTTGATATTTAACAACTTGTTCATTATGTCTTTTGAACATGCAGATGCGGAGAGAGTGCAGTTCCGATATGTCTCATGTATGGGAAGGAGGACCCATGGGTAAGGCCTCTGTGGGGGCAGCAAGTAAAGCGTCAACTTCCTGATACTCCATATTATGAAATCAGCCCTGCAGGTCATTGCCCTCATGATGAAGTTCCAGAGGTATACAATACTTTATATTGAAAGATGGATGGATTAAATTCTTTCATGAAGTTTACCTGTTAATGTTTTGAAACCCATGGAACCAACCCGCCTGCTGTGGCTGGGCGGCTTTGCAATGATAAATTATTTGCTTTTCAAAGTAAATTTTTGTCAGGACTCTCTCCTTCCTTAATCTCAGACGCTTAATCCACTGTAAATGCAGGTGATTAACTATTTACTGCGAGGCTGGATTGGAAATCTGGAGTCAAAGGGTAGTGCCACATTGCCTTTGGTTGATGATACTGAAGGAATTGGGTATGATTTCACAAAGGACGTTGAGTTTATGAAAGAGGAGTCAAAAAAGTCAGTGAGAGTTCGGTTCTTTGGCTCAAAGTTTTCACTGTGGAACCTGATATGGTCTCAGATTAAATCCAGCCTTCAGATATTAGCTATGACACGTCAATATTAAAAATGTGTCGACATTGTAAATATGTAGTAGATTCACCATATCTTGTACTTGGAACTTGAATATTGTAGTTGTATGTCTGTGTAGTAGCTGCAATTCCAGATGAACCCGATTCACATGATGTACGTCTTTTATGTGCCAATAGTTGCATCTTATACAAAAGTTTCTCCATATCCAAACCTAAATTACTTTCTTCAGACGAATAATCCAACCCAAACTACTGGTTTCGTTTTAGCTGAACGAAATGTCCAGATTGGCCTACCATCAACTATAAACAAGTCTATTATCAAAAAAAAAAAAAAATAATAATAAAAATAAGTCTCTCATTCTCTTCATCTTCGAAAAAGACTTCATCATAGCGCAATAGTTTGGTGTGGGGATGAGTAGTATTTCTCCCTTTTAAAGGTAACCTCAAGAACAACTGATATTAACAGGCAATATGCTAAAAAATTGTAGTTAGAAGTTAGAACCACCCAAGAAAGATCAGCAATCGGCGGCCTTAGATTTTTGAATGCTGTGTTACTGTTATTCATTCTTGTGTCGGTATAGACTATAGAAGAGCAGGGGCTCTTCATAGTGATGTGGTTACGGGGGGGAATGGCAGGCGGCAGATTTTAAATAATTCCACAAGCTTGGCTATTGGCTGCACCTGCACTTCAACGGATGTATCATACTATCATGTATATCATACTCAGTATGCAGAGTAAGTCGACAAGCTCGTAAGGTATGACCTGCTTCCGGTACTTCACGGACGCCCCAAAATGATACCCATCAAGCACGTAAAACTAAGGAGTCGCAATTGCAGAACTCAGATAAAAAGATCTATAGGATCCAAACTCTGCATAAATACATCCTCTGCCCTTTTCCGTCTGAGACGCCGATTCTTGTGTGATACTAGTTTTCAATAATACCCTGAATCAAAAGTTGATAGGAATGTAATGAGACAAAGCAATTTCGATGATATGGAAGTACTGCCCAATTAAAACAATACAATGAAACAGGAAGGCTAAGTACCCCCTGTTTTCAACATCCAAACTAACAAAGATCTCACAAGTTTGGACTCGAAACTTTACAAAAGTGAAAAATCAAGGACAGGTATGTCATTAGGTAGGGAAGCTTCAGAGCTGCTTCATAGAAAGTTCCTTCATGGTTGAGATGAACATAGGGAAAGTGATAAACCTATACTCAATAGAAATCACATCGCCTACCGTAGATGAACGATATGAGATCCATAGTAGTGCTGGCATTATTTTCTACTCTCTTTCTGACTCTTCGTACGTTCTATTATTCTTATCTAGCTCCATATATATCCTCTCTTCAATGCTCACCGACTACGGCAACTATTATCCAATCACCTTTTCACCTCTTTCCCATAGCCTATTTTCAATAAAGATCTACAGTAGATACACATACATAATATTTTATCTAAACCATTCGACAAGGTCCTCTAAAACACCGCAGTGTGGTGGCGATAAGGCTACAATGTGACGTATGACCAAAAAAAAGAGCAAAGTAGCACAAGTATCTGATGAAGATATAACTTCAAACAAAAGACACACAGTAGAACATTAACAAAAGGGGAGGTGGTAAACCAAGAATCTAAAATGAGGATGAAAAAACACGAGTTACCTGTCCTTCCATGGTGCCTATCCATGTATCTGCGTCAAGAAAACTGCTAAGCTATAGAAAGTATCCACGACGCTGCATTTCTGCAGCGCACTGTTGTCCAGCAGCAAATCTACCATGCTTATAAAGGCCATGACAAAGGATATCATAGGTCCATCGATTTGGTTCAATGCCTTTCTGACGCATGCGGTTGAAAAGTTGACAGGCTTTATCTATGTGATCCATGCTTAATTTTCTCAACAACATGTTATAGGTGTATAGGTCAATAGGGAAGCACTTGCTGATAATTTCTTCCAATTCTTCAACCTTTGAATCCATCATTATTTGATCAGAAAAAGCAGCAATCACCCGCCCAAGTGTTGAAGTAGCAGGTGTCTCCTTCAATACATCTCTTGACCGTCGCCATGCCCTGTACACATCTCCAGTATGCAGAGAGTAAAACAGAAGGCTATTCCCAATAAAAGATGAAATTTTACGCCCAGATTTTTCCAAGTCATTAATTGTTCTGATAGCTGCATCGAAGTTATTTTCTGAACAATACAATTTTACAAGATCCTCATAACACTGCATACTGACATTTTGTCCATTTTTTTTTGCGTCTCTTAAGATTGCTACTGCAAAATCGGCTTTACCAGCTCTACAAAGGCCAATCACCATCGAACTGTACAGTTTCCTTCCCAGACTTCTTCTTCTAGATATGTCAACAAAGAATTCCATAGCATCATCTATCCTGTCACTCTTCAATAAACACTGAAGCATAACAACGTCGGAGGCCAAATTAGGGAAAATGCCATATTTCTGCATCATCTTAAATACCTCTCTGCCAAGCTCGGGTTTTCCGCCATGACCAGCCCCATAGATGAAATAATTGTAAATATGCACATCATGTCCACTGCGAGATAACTGCAATTCCAGCAACTGCAGAAAATACTTGTCATCCTCCATTTCACATACATGACGGATTACAGACTTAAAAAGTCTACGTTCTGGTTTATGACCCTTATCTTGCATTTCGATGAGAAGTCTGATAGTAAGGTCTGCTCTGCCTGTCTTTGTAAAGCCCGTTATCAGATACGAATAGGTAGTATCACTCACGGTTTCATTCAATCTGTTGAGCTCCCCCAGTATCATGTACCCATCTTCAAACCTATCAGCTCGACAAAGGGCTCTAATGAATTTCTCATACATGGACTTGGGTGGCATGAATTTCTGATCCAAGGAAAACATGATAAGGTCCTTCATTTTATCCAGATTTCCCTCCCTACACAGTGAATCAGCAAGGATAGAAAAGGTCTTCTTGCCAGGAAAGTAACCGTGACACAATGAAGTCTTCATTGTCGTATAAGCTTCACTTACGTTGCCATCTCCACATAACGTGTTAATTATATAATTGAACACTAAGCTATTTGGAGTTAAACCTAATTCCGCGGATTCTTTATACAACTCAAGTGCGACATCCATCATTCCTGCTTTGCAAAAGAAGCACAATACGGCATTCATGGTCACATTGTCAGGTTTAATTTTACTCTCCTTCATGTCCATCAATAGATCACAAACCTCCGGAAGGCGATTCTGCCTTATAAGCTTACTAATCAGAGAATTATATCGGTAAATGCTAGGAATATACTGTTCAAGAGACTTTTTTTCATGGAAGAATCTCAAAGCTTCATCAAATTTCCCTACATTCAAAAGCTCCCTAATCCAAACACCATAAGCCGGGCTCAAAGGAACACCTCCTCTTTCCTCGAACTCATGGAGTAACTTGCCTGCACGCAAAAACCTTCTCTCCTTACAGAGACCATCCACAAGAATACTTAATAAATATCCCGTCACCACCTCTCCCCTTACCATCAAATCGCGCATATAAGCCTCTGCTTCCACAAACTGGCCTTGTTTACACATACTCTTCATCACAATGGTACTAGTGGTCTTGTTCTCGTGCCCCAAAGCTCGAAGCTGCCCCAACAACACCTTAACTGCATCAAAATAACCTCCATCGACGAGGGCATTCAAAAACACATGATACTCCACAGAATCCAAATCCAAACCATTGAAGCGCATTTTACCATACAACTGAAGTGCAACATCCAACTTTCCGGCCAGCGCATACCCGATAACAAGAATGTCATTAAACCTAGTCTTATGAAACAATTTATCCCTATTAAACGAATCTAACAAATCTTGCATCATAATATTTAGATTTGCTTTCGACAAAATCTTAAAAATTGCAACATACGTAGCACGAGAATGTCGAAAATTAGACTGTCTACCAGCCCAATCAAAGAATTTCAAGCAAGATAAAACATCATCACTTTTATACCTGATCATATCCAATACAAAGGTTTGACTCAAATTCAAACCCAAGTCAAGCTTCGTCAAATCTTCCCCATTCTTCGAGTTCAAAACATCGAAAATTCGATCAAAATTAGGGTTTTTGGAGGTCTTAAACCAATCACTAAAAGAAGAAGCAATTTCATGAGAAACTGGAGATGGGTTATCGAATTTGCGAGGAATTATAGATGGGTTTTGCGCATAAGGAATGATACTTGAAGAAGAGAATGATTGAGAGAAGAAAAGCCTTGTGATATTTGTAATGCATCTATAGGGTTGGGTGAGCATAGTTTTGGTGATAAAGATTGAATTTTTATGCATCAAATTAATTGGGAAATTGGGATTGAAGATTTGAAGTTGGGAATGGATGCATCAGATGGATTGGGGTATGTGGGATTGAATTACTGTAGTTATTATTAATTGGGGAAATTGGGATTGAAGCATTGAATGGGATTAGAAGGGTGTATGATTTTGATTGAATGAAGAAAAGGACGCTTTAATTGGGATTAAAAATGGCGGTATTGAGGTAGAGTTACATAAGCAGACGTGAAGCATGCGGGTAGAAGAAGAGGAAGACTACCACAATTACTAAAATTTACTACATGTCTACGCTACCACAATTAGAGCTCGCAAGTCTGATTCGACCCGAACCCGAGCAAATTCAATCCGTCAGAATTTGAGAATTTTATAACCCGAAACCGACCTGACCCTAACGACGACCCGTAACCCGATATGACCCGATGATCAGCGATCCGAAACCGACCAGACCCGATGACGACCTATAACCCGACATGACCCGATGATCAGTGACCTGAACCCGACCCGACCCGATATTGACCTGATTAAATTGATGAACTGACAATTATTGAGCTTAATATTGATCAAAATGAAAGTAATTTTATATTTAGATTGATATGTTTCACTTAATAATGAATTAATTAAATCAAGTAATGGTTAAAAACTAAATTTAATGGTCAAAAATTGAAGTGATGTGATAAAGTAACCGGACCCGATAATGACCCGACCCAAACCCGACCCGACTTAATAGATTATTTGACCCGAAATGACCCAACCGATAATGGCCCGACCCAAACCCGACTCGATTCGATACGTTATTTGACCGGAAGACCCGACCCGATAATGACCCGAACTCGACCTGATCCGACCTGAATGGGTTGGTTGACCTGATATGACCCAAACCTTATATGACCCGACCCGACTTGACTCGCCCAAACCCAACCCGGCTGACCTGATTGCCACCTTTAGTCCACAATTAAAAAAAAAACAAAAAATAAATAAATACCAAAGTTTTTGTGATTTGCAAATTATTTATAGTAGATAAATTATACGAAAATTTAAAAATGTATATAAACTAAACATTTAGATTAGTCTAATTAGAACATTTAGGATATTTGAAATAGTTTTCGTTTTAGGGAGTGTTTGGAAACACGGAATTGATTTCATTTTCATGATTTCAATTGTGGAAATTCAAATGTTTGAATTCAATTCCAAATCCAATTCCAAAATTGCGTTTGGGAAACCCATGGAATTGGAATTGGAATTGAACTTGGGCGAGACGGATATGGGTCGAGGTCATTGGGTGTTTTATATTTGAAAAAAATAAATATTGTCTCGGAAAATATTTATGATCGGAAAAAATATCATAAATAAAAATATTTTGATGAAATTTGCGTCAGAAAATAAAATGTAAGAACTGATGGAATTAAAATGACTACCATAAAGTAGGTATTTGAGAACCCCAAATTTTAACTAGCTTGGAATTGATAAGGATTGAGTCAATTCCAATTCCAAATTCTAGAGGTTCCCAAACACTTGAAATATCTCAATTACGGAATTTAATTCCAATTTAAGGTTCCCAAATATACCATTAAGTATTGGTCATATTAGTAAAATGAATTCAAAAATCTAAGATGAAAATTCAAAAACACACATTAATTTGATATTAGCGACGTATAACTCTGTTGTCAACTAATTTCGTGACTGGATTGAGCTTTCGTGCTTTACTCAAGTTTTACTATGACAATGAATGGATGATGCCAGATTGCCAGGTCACTTCAATGTCACATACTCGAGTTAACAATGTTGTGTTTGTCGCATGCTCGAGTCAGGTTAAGTCAACAACAGTCAGTTGATGGCTGAAATTTATGACAGGCCGTCACATATTTTGTTTGTGTGCGCGACGGATACCATGTCACAGATATCGGAAAATCAGGAAGAGGAAACAACTCTGTGTGCCTCCTCTCATTAGCCAAACACAACCATCAAACACACAAAATCACACGAAACCTGCAACACGCCATCAAACCTAACTTAATTATCAACTATAAAGCCGAAACCTGTAAAGATAGTACAAGTCAAGACAACACAAGTCAAGGAAATGAAAACCTAGACAAGTCAAAGCATAAAAAGAAAGCTTGCTCTCATCTTAAACATAGACAAAAAGGATCCAATGTTGAGCAAAAATAGAGTCATCTAGAATTGACATTTCCTGTCTTTGTCCACTGGTCTATAACTAGTGAGTACTATCTAGTGTACTTGTTTAAGTTGTATGTTGCATATATACTGCAAACTGTACTCCTTTTTGTTTAACACGATTAATGAAAATCTTACACAATATTTGCTCAGTTCTTCCTATGTCCTCTACACCCTTTAAGGCAATTAAGCTCTTCATGGTATCAGAGCCTCAAGGATGAGGGGACTGATAACCATATGAGCTGAGCATTTACCTCCACTCAACCACTTCGCATTTCCTCCTGCCTATTTATAGTGCAGACTATCAGTTGGATTCATTCACAACAAAAACTTCTCAAAGTTTTCTTTTCTCTCTTCTCATGGAAAATCCATTCTCAAACACAGAAACCTTGTCCAAAACACCTTCCTTCATGGAACCAACTGACCCCCTCTACTTACATCCGGCAGAAAGCACACATCCGTTGGTAGTGGACGCTAAACTATCAGGGATATAAAATTATTTAGAGTGGAAAAGACAGATGGAAATTGCCATCTGCTCAAAGAGAAAGGTTGGATTACTAACAGGAGTTGTCAAAAGGCCAACTTGATGATCCAGTTAGAGCAGAAGCCTGGGATACCTGCAACAATCTGCTTATTTCTGAAAGAAATGTAGATCTTTATACATACTAACATACTCATATATGTCTAATTAATTTGTCATAAAATTAAATATGGATTTTATGCATGCAAACATAAGATAAAATAGAGGAGAAATCATCCTTACATTGTGATTTCGGTTCTAATGGGCACAAAAGAAATCTCCTTTTCTTTTGTTCTTGAGCTTTCCAAATGGAAGAACAAAGATCTAAGAATAAGATCTCTCCCCAAGCTTTATACCCAAGGCTTTCTCTTAATTAGAATTAATAGTATGAGTACTAGATAATATTAATTCTTGTAGAAAAATGACCCAAAAATATTGTTTGTGCTCTTGAATATTCGGTCAAGAGTAAGGGGATTTTGGAGTTTATTTCTCTAGAATTCTCATAAATTGTAGAGAGTATTTTTCATTTTCTTACACTAGAAAAATAAGAAGCATGAATGAATGAGTAAAGTCAAGAGCTCTCTTCTCTATTGTTGTTGGTGGCCGAAAAAGAGAGCATTGGGTAGTATGCCCAATGCCTCTTGTTTGTGCTCTTCACAAGAGACTAGGCATGCAAGCCTACTCACAAGTGTTATGATTGTGTTTCTATTTAAAAATAAACAACACAATATAAACCATGTACACACACCCACATTTTCGGTTTTGGCATAAAATGGAGAATCCATTTTATTTTGTCATTTGTCAAATTTGTCACATGTAACATGTTACATGTCACATATATTTGTTATGTAATTTTTAACACATTAAAAATTCAACGTATTAATAAAAATACGTCACATACAAAAATCGACTTAGTAATATCATAATTACTTGTGCCAAAATATTTTACCAATTTATAAATCACAACAGATTGTATTTATAATAAATCATTCAATTCCGATTGTTTCTTTAAACAATAATTTCATCCGAGTAATGATACAATTCAATTACTCAGACCGTATCTCATTTAATCACATTTCAATTTGATACGTAAATTTTTACTTCCAAAATCGTCCGTCAATTTTTCAAGTAATTTAATTAACTCGTAACGTTATACGATTAATTAAATAATCAATTAAGAGTGTTGCCCTATAGGTATGACCTAGGGGGTCAACTGATCACCACCGTCACACGACAGTAATGTCAAACTCTAGTCAGCCAATCATTACCGATATATGTTGACCTTGGTTGTGATAACAATATTACTTCCCAATTGTATTCTTAAAATGAGATTTAGTAATGATATTTAAATCATGTGATCGCACTATTGTTGAGGACACATTTCCCAACAATCTCCCACTTGTCCTCGACAAGTGTGCGTCACCAATTCTCTTGTCCTATTACTATCTCCCACTCAATGCAAGGTGTCTTTTGGTTCGTACTTGCAAGTGATCATATCGAGAGTGGTTTCCTCGATCCGGAGAATAAGCGATTGACCGGATTTATCCACTCGGATACCTTCCGAGCGTGGCCACGCATTTCGATTCATTACTCCTCGAGTGGCCCCGAGATATTGTTTTAACCCTGACAAGGGGATGGACAATTCTTATCGCACTCATTCCCTTCGACTAGCCACGACCATCATAACCCAAAATATGCCCATTTGACCCCATTTACGAAGGTCGTAGTAACACAAATCAAAGTTAATCGAAACTGTGCCATCTTAGGCAAATAGTCTTTAGTCAAAAGAATCGACTCATTTAGAATACTATAGCAGCTCTCGCCACGACCAGGCTATATAAATTTGCCAGAACTCTATAAGCGGTCATAAGGCCCGACAAAATGTTCCTAACAGTCTGCCTATGTGATCGACTAGTCATCTCACATGACTCTATGGCACTTGAACTTGCCATCAATCGCCTCACACTCTAGTTACTTCGAGACGTCACCTCATACAAGTAACTATGGGCAAATACAATGTTAATCCGTGTTCACTTTAACGGGGTTCAATTGTCTCCACAACCCGTTTGGATGTAACAAAGTATAATAAAAGAGTTTTAAAGTAAAACTCGAACGACAAATGCGATTATCACATATGAATAGTCAATGCTTGATTACTATTTCATAATCTATAATCTAATTTGATCTTGTACATAGTTGTTCATTTCAATTCAATTGAAATAACATGACTCGTCATGTTTTAGCCTTTGAGAAGGCTTTGGTTAGTAGGTTTTATCAACTTCTTGTACCTTACTCAACCTTACTACATACTCGTTTTCCTTTGTAATGTATACATTTGCATCACAAAACTTTCGGAGTACGTGTCGAGATCCAATCAAGACATAGGCCCTCTAGCCTAAGAATAGCTCCCACTGTTTTCACAATGTGCGGGACTCATCCTTCTTGCACATCTCATGATCGCAAGTGTACTCAATTTCCGTTATAAATATCTCTCATTGTTCTTTATTGCCTAGAACGATTCTAGAAAATCTACTTCTTAATTATCATAACCACAATGGTATCTTAACCATCATAACCACAATGGTATCTTAACCATCCTAATGTGTTTTGATTATGGTTTTGTCGGAAACCATGCGCAACCTCAATTGTCAATTGTCACTTGTGTAACACCCTTACACAAAATTGCATCATAAACACTTTGCTTTACTTCCTTAATGTCGCATGCACTTAAGGGTGATCTTTATATACTAGGTAAAGATTACTTAAATTCGATTTTGAAAACAATTCATCATACTCAAAGTATATGAAGTGTTATACATCATTACTCATTTAATTGATCCGGCGGAAGCAAAAGGAATCAATCAAATATGTTCAATTTAATTGAACTAGTCATGAATCTTATCAACATAAGACTTCTTCCTGACGCTAATATCATGTGGATTTATCTTCATAAATATGGATATTAAAGATGTATTATATTACTCCAAAAGTCTTAAATCATTCTTGATGATCAATATGTCATCCACATATCGGACTAATTAAAATTTCCGTAACTCCCACTAAACTCCATGTATAAACACAACTTCTCGACTTATCGAGAAATGTTTTATCACATGATCCAAAAATGTTGATTTTAACTCATTGATGTCCTACTTAAGACCCTCTCTTAAGTTTCACATTATCTTAGGATTGCAAGAATCTACAAAACTCATGACATGTATTGAATACATTCCTTCTTTTGAAGAAGCGGGTTTTAGATTTACTTGCTACGTATTTCATAACCTCATAATGAAATACAATCCTTAAGAAGATCCAAATAGACTTAAGCATTTCAATTGGTGCAAAACCCTTTGCAACCAATCTTGCTTTGAAATATCTCTTTATTAGTGCAAAACCCTTTGTCACTAATCAAGCCCTTTGATTCGGATTTTTATGGCTCTAAGCCTTGTATTGAGTTGTGACTTAAACACTCTTATGTAAGTCATATGTTCATTACTTTCTAGAAGTAATCAACTTGAATCAAACAATTTCTTTTGTAAGTTATAAGCTCTTTACTTTCTTAAAAGTAGCATGAATTCATCATTTTCAACAAGTGGCGAATTTAACCTCCTAGGTTTTAAAGAAACAACATCTTACACAAAACGTCTCATGTAGCCAAGAAAGACCAGTTTCTTGCGACATAACATTCTTTGTGGCTTGAATGCGACATAGCATTCTTTGTGGCTCTTGAATAAATTTCTCCCACTCTGTCTTCTAGAAATAAACTTGTATTTTAGAAAGATGACTTTACTGAGCCGCAAACCCGTCGTACTCGTGATAATTGAAGAGGGAAAAATGAGCATTTGTTTCTTTGTGAAAACTTACAACCATGGTACCCTTACCATTTCATATCTCATATGATTCGATTTAGTGGAAAAATAATTTAGACAAAAATGATAAAATCCCCAAAAGGATCAAGTAACTCAAAGTAACTTGATTGAAATCCAAACCATATCGAATAGCGTTTGATTTCTTATCCAATCACACATTATTCCATGATGCGTGCTAAGAGAGATTAACATGTGATACTATATCACATTTCCTTTGGCTTATATCAAAGTCTTCACTTTGATAATCCCATCACGACTAAATCGTGATTCCTTGAACTCTTTGAAATTCTTCAAAGATTTCTCCTTTTACCTTATTAAGTGAACATATTAGCGTCAACTTAAATCGTTGGTAAAAGAAAATGATCAACCTATTTTGGATAAATGATTTACAATCTCGATCTCCTTTTTCAACCAAAAAGGCACGAGATATCTTGCTTTGAATACAAGATACGCATATACCATTAACAATCTAATGGTTTCAAGAGTACTCGATAACTCTTTGCGTTCATCATTCCAAAATTTAAGGTTTAATCTTGGGTTACCAATTTGAATCTTACATCATCTACATGATATATCATTCTAGTTTGGTTTAGAATATAATCACCTTGATAATGGGCTAGCCATACATCAAATCGTGGTGTATAGGGTCACAAAAGTGAAAACCTCTTTTGTATCTTAACAAGTTTATATTCTTATTTAGAGTTTATGCACTTAATAGTCATAATTAAGTACAACTTTAAATCCAAAAACTAGATTGAGTACACAATTACTCTATCTCTCGACATTATTGTTGCTAGTCGTCATATTCTAATCATCCTATGTATCAAACATAATGATGAAAACCTCCACTGGTTTCTAATATTGACGAAGTAGTACTAGCAAAATTTATGTTTAATTAAATAAACATTTTAAAGAAGAATGTCCCATTAGATGTCCCACAACTAACTTGTTGATTCTTCAAGAATTTGGGGTAGTTTCCTTTCTCGTGTCTAACATTTAAGACAATGGAAACCATATCGGTCGGGATTGATAGGTTTAGCATCGTCATTCTCAACAACTTTACCTTTAACATTACCTTGTATCAATTCCTTTTACTTCTTGAACCTCGTCCTCATCTTAACAGTTTAAGAGAATGCTCCCACTTATTTCAATGAGCCTTTGCTTTGAGAAGCAAAATTGAATTCACGAAGATCACTTCTTCATTTGTTCGTTTTAGTCTTAAAACTTTCATTGAAGTGGTTGCGTTATTTTGGTCAATTACGAATTCTGAAAATCTAATCACCAAAACAATTTATCGCTTCAAGGTACTTAATTCAATTAAGTATATGAATAACAATCCATTGCAAGTAGATGTGTTAGTCAAAAAACAAAAACCTGTTTGATAATGAATAACTTTAATCTATACTCTTTACAAGAGATCCTTAGCAATGGTTCATTTGAGGTTTTTAGAAGCAATTTCAAATTTGTCTTTAGTTACGTTGTTTTAATGGAGATTTGTATCAAAATCGAAATGATATCGTATATGAATTGTGGTAAAGAAATAGAACAATATAAAAAACGGAATAGTGGAAAACTTAACATTTATCGTTAAATTAATACTTGTAAACAACAAGTAAAGCATTTACATAGTGACCTCTACCCAACTATGATAAATGATTCCAAGACCCAAATTCATATCGACTTAGGCACGGTATGGCCGATGAAACCCTTATCAATATAACTCGGTGGATTAACGCTTTAATCGATTCTACTTTTAGAACTCTTGGTCGATAAAATTACTCTAATATTTATCTATAGCCCGGAACACATGCAACTACGGTCGCGAATACTTCCGTTGAGCTCAATCCAAATTTCGAATAAATGTGTCCATGATCCAAATCCACATCAACTTGGGCACGGTATGGCCGATGAAACCCTCATCAACATGAATTCGGTGGATTGACATTTATCACCCACTTCCCCTACGTAACAAGGTTTGTACCCCGGTAGGGCCGAGTGCACTCCCTCACGAAATAGGTTTTCATGGTTTCTACTATTTGGTAAGGCTATGTCTCAATTTATTGTTTTAGCGAGAGGTCATGTCAATTTATTATCTATCACGTTTTAAGTGAACTAAAGCGGTGAACTACGATAATTCTAATTGACACGGTCGATAAACTCGATGAAAGAAGATGCATGTTTAGTTATGGTGATTTAGCAATGCATGTGACATAAAATAAAATGCAAGCATAAAGATAAATAAATCCTAGTATGGCCTTTCCTAAAATAGAAAAACTATTAATCTATTACATATTCGGAAACCAACTCCATTGGTCCCTTGAACTTCGGTTGTGGCACGCATCTCGAGGTAACACCGTCTTTATGTATCGCCATTTTTGAAGAAATCCGTCTTTAGGAACTCCAGAATGAATAAAATTACATAATAAATTACATAATTTCCTATTATACATTTGTAACTAAAATAAAATAAATCTATTAAATTACAAAACGGTGATACGAGATCACAATAAAATTACAACCGAATCGATATTCCCATACATTTCGGGAAATACCAATTAAAATCTAAGGCCATACTAAGTAAAATTACATAATTCAAAATTACATAAATTAAAATTATGACAATCATAAAGAAAAATGCAGCATTATAGTATGTATGAACATGCTCTATTTTTATGCTAAATCGCCTTTAATTAGCCAATATCATATATTACTCGGTTTTTACGGATTTGCGTGATTTCAACATTTTATAATCACAAAAATACATAAACTCATATTTATGCATAAGTTAATTACCCTAACCTCTTAGGACTCAAAATATAGTCTTCACTAATAATTTGACCATAATTAACTTTTATTTACTTAAATTGTTCATAAATGGACCAAAAATTACAAAAATAAGCTATTTAACTTCAAATAAATCCAAAAATTTCAAATAAATTCAAAATTTGAAATTTAAATTCACGAACATTCTGGAAAATTCCATGACACTCATAATGTTCAAAATTTTAGGTTAAAAATTTCGAAATTTTTCCGGAAAAACAATGTTGCGGTTTATCGATATTTAATAAAATAATCATAAAAACATGGAAAAATTATTTTCATTAACTTTTCAATTTTAGATCTGAAAAATATAATAAAATGCAACATTAGACGTTTTTCCTAAGTCATAGATTATATTTTATTAATTTTCACTAATAATGTCACTATTTATGTCATTTTTCTTCAAAAATTCATAAATCATGCTAAAAGACTTCTTTATAGCCAATTATTTTACACACATCTTTTAAAATTGCATGTGACAACATATAAATTTTCTATGACCAGATTCGAAATTTAACTCATATTAACCTATTTTTCTCTTAAATCCTTATTTAAAAATGAAAAATTCATTTTTCGAGCATAACAAGTGCAAAAATTATGAAAAATTACAGGTTATCTCAAAATAAAATATGTAACAACATATCCAAAAACCAAGTGAAAATTCGAAGTATAGCTAATTTTCGACCAAAAATGACATTTTTACTCATAAAATCACATTTAAATGTCATTATTATTAAATATGAACAATAAAAATCCGAAAAATTAACCAAAAATTCCTAAAACACTTTAGGACCAGAAATATTAACATGCATGTAATTATTTCGTGATATATCATAATAACACAAATTTTACAAGTTTTATTTTGTTATTCATATAACTCGGAAAAACTTTTAACCAATTTGCATGCAAACAACCGTGGCTCTTGATACCGATTGAAAGAAATGTAGATCTTTATACATACTAACATACTCATATATGTCTAATTAATTTGTCATAAAATTAAATATGGATTTTATGCATGCAAACATAAGATAAAATAGAGGAGAAATCATCCTTACATTGTGATTTCGGTTCTAATGGGCACAAAAGAAATCTCCTTTTCTTTTGTTCTTGAGCTTTCCAAATGGAAGAACAAAGATCTAAGAATAAGATCTCTCCCCAAGCTTTATACCCAAGGCTTTCTCTTAATTAGAATTAATAGTATGAGTACTAGATAATATTAATTCTTGTAGAAAAATGACCCAAAAATATTGTTTGTGCTCTTGAATATTCGGTCAAGAGTAAGGGGATTTTGGAGTTTATTTCTCTAGAATTCTCATAAATTGTAGAGAGTATTTTTCATTTTCTTACACTAGAAAAATAAGAAGCATGAATGAATGAGTAAAGTCAAGAGCTCTCTTCTCTATTGTTGTTGGTGGCCGAAAAAGAGAGCATTGGGTAGTATGCCCAATGCCTCTTGTTTGTGCTCTTCACAAGAGACTAGGCATGCAAGCCTACTCACAAGTGTTATGATTGTGTTTCTATTTAAAAATAAACAACACAATATAAACCATGTACACACACCCACATTTTCGGTTTTGGCATAAAATGGAGAATCCATTTTATTTTGTCATTTGTCAAATTTGTCACATGTAACATGTTACATGTCACATATATTTGTTATGTAATTTTTAACACATTAAAAATTCAACGTATTAATAAAAATACGTCACATACAAAAATCGACTTAGTAATATCATAATTACTTGTGCCAAAATATTTTACCAATTTATAAATCACAACAGATTGTATTTATAATAAATCATTCAATTCCGATTGTTTCTTTAAACAATAATTTCATCCGAGTAATGATACAATTCAATTACTCAGACCGTATCTCATTTAATCACATTTCAATTTGATACGTAAATTTTTACTTCCAAAATCGTCCGTCAATTTTTCAAGTAATTTAATTAACTCGTAACGTTATACGATTAATTAAATAATCAATTAAGAGTGTTGCCCTATAGGTATGACCTAGGGGGTCAACTGATCACCACCGTCACACGACAGTAATGTCAAACTCTAGTCAGCCAATCATTACCGATATATGTTGACCAGTTGACAGTAACAATATTACTTCCCAATTGTATTCTTAAAATGAGATTTAGTAATGATATTTAAATCATGTGATCGCACTATTGTTGAGGACACATTTCCCAACAATTTCCTGGATTTTCCATAATGTGGAACCACCCATCAAGAGATCTATTCTGTATGTGAGAATTGCAAAGGAGATATGGGAATATTTTCAGAGGCAGTTTTCTGTTAGTAATGGTGCAAGAAAGTTCAGACTGAACAAAGAACTTGAAGATCTTGCACAAGGAGAAAGGAGCATATGTGAGTATTTCACAGATCTGAGGATCGTATGACAAAATCTAGAGATCATGATTGATTGGCCTCCAATCACTCAAATGACTCCTGAAGTCAATGCTTGGCTTGATGCTCAGTTGAAAGAACAGGAGGATAGAAAGCTCTTTCAATTTTTGAATGAGTTACATCCATCATATACCACCTTGAGAACAAATGTGTTGATGATGACTCCCTTGCCTACTGTGGAAGAGGCAGCCGCTCTTTTCCATCACGAGGAGGCTCAGAAGAGAAACTACAGAGTCCCTGAGAAAATGGAAGTGGATAACTCTGCATTCTTTGCTGGTCAGAAGGAATCTGACACCACTCCCTCATGTCCTCTCTGTCCTAAAATGAGACACACAAAGGACAAATGTTAGAAAATAATAGGATACCCAGCTGACCAACCTGTATCCAAGAGATTCCTTGAAAAATATCAAGAGTATAAACTCAAAGGTGGATATCAGAGGTCAGGTGGGTATCCGGGGTCAGGATCCAAGGGATACAAAGGTGGACCTAACAAAGGAAAGCAGTCCTTCAACTATAAACAAGGAAAATTTGCAGCAAACACAACTATGGGAGAAGGTTCTAGTGAAGGAAGCATAACTCTCACAATTCAGCAGTTTGAACAGCTAATGAGCAATCACAAAGGTAAGGGACCAAGTTTTTATCCAGAAACTAAGGATGAATTGGAGGCAAACTTTGCAGGTATGGCTTATTTAAACTGTAGCTATGCTTCTAATTCTTCCCAAGAATGGATCATAGATTCTGGTGCTTCAGACCATATGGTGTCTGACTTAACCATTCTCGGTAATATAAAGGAGTTAAAGGTCAAACTCAAAATAAACTTACCAAATGGAGAAACTTCCATTGTTTCTGACACTGACACTCACACCTTCACTAATGGCCTAACCCTAAAAAATGTTTACTTTGTTCCTGCCTTTAAACATAATCTGCTATCAGTACACAAATTGACTCAGGATGAGCATTGCTATGTAATGTTTTATGAAAAACTGTGTGTGATACAGGACTGTCAAACAAAGACTACTAGGGGGCTTGGAAGAGAGAACAAGGGTGTGTACTACTTAATGAATAATGATGTTCCTAAACATTCTAAGATAGCTGGTAGTTTCACCAGTAATAGTTATCCTGGTGTATGTAATGCAAATGTATATGTTCTTTTGTCTAGTCAGGAAGAGGTCTCAGGTGACACATTTTTCAAATCCTGTAGTGCACCTGATGATGTGTGTAATGATCCTTCTAATTTCAATGATAAGAATTCTGACCTTTGACACTTAAGACTGGGTCATGCCTCTGACCACAAACTCAAATATATCCCAAATGTTAAGACATTAAATAAAAAAGGCATATGCATTCCATGCTCAACGGAAAAACTCACAAAGTTGCCATTTCCCACCAGAACTGAAAAAGCCAAAGATTTATTTGATTTGGTCCACATAGATATTTGGGGTCCCTACAGAAAGCAAACAAGAAATGGACATAAATATTTCCTAACTGTGGTAGATTACCACAGTAGGGCAACCTGGGTATACTTAATGAAACACAAGTCTGAGGTTGCCCAATTACTTGTCCAATTTTATCACTTTGCTGCAAATAAATTTGGGAGGACAATCAAAACTTTTAGGTCAGACAATGGCTTGGAATTTATAGAAGGTGACAGTAAGCAGTTTCTTTAGTCCAAGGGAATCTGGCAGTAAACCAGTTGTGTTGATAGACCACAACAGAATGGAGTGGTTGAGAGAAAACACAAACATTTACTTGAGATAAGCAGGGCAATTAGGTTCAGTTCTGGATTACCTCTCTCTTTTTGGGGTGATTGTGTTCTTACTGCAGCATTTATAATAAACAGATTACCTACTCCTCTTCTGCAGAATAGGACTCCCTATGAGGTTCTATTCCATAAGACACCCAATTATGACATAATGAGGGTGTTTGGATGTCTTGCCATGTCTTACAACCCAAGCAGGGACAAAGATAAATTCATTCCAAGAGGGGTTCCTTGCATCTTTATAGGGTATCCCTTATCTCAAAAGGGCTACAAAGTATAGGATATAGTCAAGAAGACTATTTTTGTATCAAGGGACATCAAATTCTTTGAAAGAGTGTTCCCTTGCAGGATTAAGAATTTTGCTCAGTTCATTCCTACTCTTTATACTGAGCAATATCAATCTCAATGCTCTCTAAACCAAGAAACCACTACAGCCTTTATTGATCATGAAGCAACTACACCACCACCTCAAACTGTCACTCAAACTCTTCTTGATGACAATAATGAGGGAAATGAGGAGGTTATTCAGGAGAACATACCTGTTACTGAGGCCCCCATAATCCAGGAAAGACCAAGGAGGGAGAGGAGAGCACCTGAGTGGACAAAAGATTTTGTTGTAACCAATCCTGTGATGGCTCCCTCCACAGTAGCCAACATGGTTCAGCTTCATCTGGTGTCCCAGTCCTTTGCTGGTCATATCACCCTTGATCAGACTACCCCTGATCCACTCACCTACCAAGAGGCCATCAAGGAGTCAAAATGGATCCATGCTATGAACCTTGAACTACAGGCTCTTCATGGAAACAACACCTGGCTACTCACTGACTTACCCAAAGGAAGGAAGGCCATAGGCTGAAAGTGAGTGTATAAAACCAAATATAATCCTGATGGTTCCATTGAAAGACATAAGGCCAGATTAGTAGTCCAAGGTTTCAGACAGATGTATGGGGTGGATTATGATGAGACATTTGCTCCAGTAGCCAAGATGTCCACAGTTAGGGCCCTACTTACTGTCATCTCAATTAATAATTGGGACACTTGTCAGATGGATGTTGCTAATGCATTCCTCCATGGGGATCTACTGGAAAAGGTGTACATGAAACTACCCCAAGGATACTGTGATGGTATTCTTCAACCAATTGGACAGGGGGAGAATGGCAAACTTGAAGGCAAGGTATGCAAACTCATCAAGTCTCTATATGAGCTAAAACAAGCTCCCAGGCAGTGGTTCTCTAAACTGTCACAAGTCCTGAACCAGTGTGGTTTTAGACAATCCCATCCTGATCACTCCCTTTTTCATCAAACAGGATCATGGCAACACCACTGTTGTCCTGATCTATGTAGATGATATGGTGATTGCAGGAGATAGTCCCTCTGAGATACAAGTCCTTAAAGATCATCTCAATGTCTCCTTTCACATGAAAGACTTAAGAGAGTTAAAATATTTCTTGGGATTGGAAGTAGAAAGGAGCACAACTGGGATCTTCATTGCTCAGAAGAAATATACTTTAGACTTATTGAAAGACTTTGGAGTGGATAAATCCAGAGCTATATAGCTCCCTGTCAACCCAGTTCTCAAACTTGAACCAGGCAAAGGGACTCCCTTGCTAAATCCCGATCTTTACAAGAAACTGGTTGGCAAATTGATTTATTAACCATCTCTCGACCTGATATTGCCTACTCAGTTCAACTCTTGAGTCAATTCCTCCATGCTCCCACCTCTGATCATATGCAAGCAGCCAGACGAGTACTTAGATACCTCAAGAATGCACCGGGCCAGGGTCCACTATTTGCTAGAAACTCTGCAGTTCAACTTACTGCTTATTGTGACTCAGATTGGGCATCATGTCCATTCAGTAGAAGATCTACCACTGGCTATTGCATTCTCCTTGGAGACTCACCTATCTCATGGAAATCCAAGAAACAAACAGTTGTTTCCAGATCATTTGCTGAAGCAGAATACAGGGCCATGGTAATGATCACTTGTGAGGTTACCTGGTTGTTTCAGCTATTACAAGACCTAGGACTCACACATCTGAGTCCAACACATTTGAAATGTGACAATCAAGCTGCCCTGGCTATTGCAGCCAATCAGTCTATCACGAACGGACTAAACACATCGAGGTAGACTGTCACTTCATCAGAGAAAAGATACAGCAAGACTTTCTTACTACTTCCTATGTTAATACCAAAGATCAAGTAGCTGGCGTGCTAACCAAGTCTTGTCCCATATCTCAGCACCACCGCCTACTCTCCAAGATGGGAGTTTCGTCCAGCCTCCACTCTCATCTTGAGGGGGATGTAAAGATAGTACAAGTCGAGGAAATGAAAACCTAGACAAGTCAAAGCATAAAAAGAGAGTTTACTCTCTTCTTAAACATAGACAAAAAGGATCCAATGTTGAGCAAAAATAGAGTCAGCTAGAATTGACATTTCCTGTCTTTGTCCACTGGTCTATAACTAGTGAGTACTATCTAGTGTACTTGTTTAAGTTGTATGCTGCATATATACTGCAAATTGTACTCTCTTTTGTTTAACACAATTAATGAAAATATTACACAATATTTGCTCAGTTCGTCCTATGTCTTCTACACCCTTTAAGGCAAGTAAGCTCTTCAAAACCCACGTTAATATCGCAAAGCAGGAACCAACAACAAACAAACATGCAAAAAGAATAGGCGAAAGAAAGCGTCTTCTATATATTAAAAAAAAAAGTTCAATCAACTTCTAGTTTGCTTAATTGCTCCTTCGGCTTTAAATTATCTTATTCGTACCAAGTAACTCGACGAATACGAAGAAACCATCGGGTGATCAAAGCCTACGTTCCCATTCCCGTATACTCGCATCTTATGATCAAAGCCGCCAACCGCCTCGAAGTATAACCAGTACTCGTCCAATGTCATCTTCTCTCCGTCGGACGATTGCCTCTTCCTTCTTTAGTAATACTCAGTCTGGAATAATGTAAAACAACACTTTGTTATTAAGCACCCAATTATCTTAAATTCTTATTACGATAATAAATAAAAAATTTACACAAAGTCTCACGTCGATTTCTAGTGCTTGAGGAATGATCTAATTGTCTTTCTTATCTTTCTTCGACACCTCCAGCATCTAATCGAGGCGTGGTCATCGACCTCTAAAAAAGGCGTAACAACATCACAAGCAAATTCTCTATTATTGTTAACCAAATTGTGAAAATAAAATAAAATATCTTACCAAATATCCTAAAAGCCTGAACCGAACTTCTTCGGCCTAATGTATGAATTGGGGTGGTTTCTCATTTTCCCCCCAATTCCCACCGGACATCCTATTTGCCTTCCTCGCCACCTTCTGGAATTCTGGATCATCGTTTCTCTTCCTTAAAAGCTTGAAGCAACTCGCATGTCTCCTCGTACGGCAAATCCGTCGCAATATTTTCCCTCTCGGCTATCGCATATGTAAAACATCGACGGTTTTTTCGAGCACACAATTATATCGTTGCATAATGCAAGTATTTTAGTAGTGTTGAGCTAAGTTGCACTCAATGAAGGGAGTTGAACTGAACTGAATCGAGCTGGGCTAAAGCGAACTGAACTAAATTGAATTGAGCTAAATAAGCCGAAAAGAACAAGGTCATAGTCACCTTCACCGTCATACATAACTCAATATTACTCAATATTACTACCATGCGACTAAACCATAGCCTCCCAAGCGGACATAATTTGAAACAAGTGCAAAAAACTAACATAAGTAGCACTAACCGCTATGTAATTTCGGCCACCTCATCCAACCCAACCATGACACACTCTGACCACGCATCAACAGAAAGGGATCGAACAAATCTAGTAATCCACCCAACCAACCCAATCTCTTCAAAGCAAAGAAAAAAACAAGATCCAAGAGACACTCCTAATAAAGTACAAACAAACTTGAAACAAACCTAAAATAACCAAACACAAGTACATAACAATACATGCAACCTAAATGAATAATAAATGCCCGCTATTTTTCGATTATTCCTTTGAATAAACGGTAAAACATCAAGTCTCTTTTAGGACGATAATAACCGTCTGAAGATGAAAACGAGTCAAATATGTTATCACTTGCACATATAGGACACACTTTTTGTTAGATACTTGAGAGTCTTGGACCAGTAGACCCTAAACATCCTCCTTTTCTCTCATCTACTATACTCGCATGCTTAATGGATTTAGGGTTAAGATGGATGTCATCTTAAAACAAAAAAATGTGTCAGATTAAATGGTGTCTTGACTCCTGAGCTTGAGGTAATTCTACTTTTTGTAAGTTATTTTCCACTTAAGTGACATGAGGGTAATCAACAAAATTTCAGATTAGTGACACTATTTTATTCAATAATTAAGTACTTTTTTCATACTTAAACCTAAAAGATTAGTACATGCATGTATTGGTCCCATTCGATGTGCTGGCCTCGGCCACAAGTTGACAACGCACTCCCGTGAGAGTTGAAATCCTTAATATGTGGTTCTATCAACTTCAGACTCTAATCGGAGATGGTACTCAATGTGTTCGTGCAGAATGGAGGAGTTCGGTACATGAAACATGATTGCAGGAAAACGGCACTATCTAAGTAGTTTAGAGTACCTGAGTTTGAAAATTAGAGATGGCACTACCAAATGTCAAGGAATTTCCACAAGAAAATACAATGAAAAAACTCAACTAATATACACAAAAATAACAGGTATCGAAACAATTTTATTAAAAGAACAAAGGAAAAAAATCCTATGGTATAACAATTTGATTAAAAGCCAAAACTCTATTATAGTACTACAAAAGTTTTGAGATGCAAATCAATTGAGAGATGTACTGACGTCCTGATATCTACCTTCTAGCTGCTCCAAGCAAAAATCACATGGCCATTCAAATTCGCAAACCAAAAGGCTTATCTTAAAGCTATCAAAGTTCAGCGAAACAAAAGCTCTTAAACCCAATCTAAAGAAGACAAATCCTTTGTGTACATGGGAGCGAAAACAGATTCAAAGTTGCCAAACCCATCATTTCGAAATATATGCCCAAGCAAAGACGGATTTAACTTATCGTCTCACGTTCTGCCTAGCCCGAATCATTCTCTTTAGATTAGCAAGCCAGACACTGCATTCATCCCAGTCACTCGTTGTAAGTTGTACCTGCTCATCAGCATCATTGTGCATCATAACCTTTGCCATTCTTAACAAAATATCTAACAAAAAAAAAAGGATAATTCTAAATTCTCGGGATATAAGAATTACCTGAATTTGTAAGGCAGTGGCATAATCTCCATTATCTAAAGCTTGGCAAATTAGAACAAGTTTGTCACCAGCGTTCCTTGATATGTCACCAGTGTTGAGCTTTGTAAATAAAGTTCCCAACTTCTTCGAATTATCCTCTATTTCCCGCTTTTTCGCAATATTGGCATTAGCCCCACCAAGAGCTTCAGATGTTTCATGGAAAAGCCTCGTCAATGTGGTAATAACAGGCTTCTGGTGTGCTGCAAAAGTAAGAGACAATCAGAATACATACACTTTGTTATTACAACTTTGTTAGTAAGGGATCCCAGCCATTGAAGCAAGGCTTGGAACTTGGAAGTTCATCACTTCCATCCCATTCGCAAACCAACTATATGCTTGTGAAAGGCATAATTGGCTTGCAACTTGCAAGACTTTCAGCAAAAGTTTTGGCGAAGTCTTAAAACACCACTTATTATCAAAACTTTACACAACCTTATCTTGAAACCTCAACTTACGTTCAAATGACAAAAACCCTGCTTACATAATTGCCTAAAACCACTAAATAATGCTAAGCATGATTAATCGTATGCTTCTGCTGATGCACATATATGTCAACACTCTGCAAGGAAACAAATTTACAACCACTCCATGTTCCATTGACAAATTCGGCCCACCGACAATAACACCCCAATGCAACATTGAAGGAGTATACTCCCTCCATCCTATTTATATTATACCCATTTCCTTTTTGGTCCACCCAAAATAATTGACCCCTTTTCCATATCTAGTAAAAAAAGAGTGAACTCCCTATACTATCCCTAGTTAAGGGACACAATAGCGAGAGTGGTGGTATCACTGCGGGTAAATTCTTGACGTCAAGGAGTAATAATGATAGTATCACTAAATCAAAGAACTTGACCTCTAGTCAAATCATAAAAAATATAAATAGAATGGAGAAAAAAAATAGCGCGGATAATCTTAAAACTACAATTGAATTTAAGGATTACAAAGAATGACTTTGAGCTTACCAGGAACATTTGAAGTGTCAGCAGTCTGGACAGTTGGTGGTGGAGCTGCAGGAGCAGCAGAGGGCTGTGCAGGTGTTGGTTGTGCAGGACTGGCAGGTTGTGATGAAGGCATTCCAGGTCTTTGACCGATCATGCCAGGATTATTTACCGGCATAAACCCCCTAGGGTTAGGGGTTGGTGCCACACCATGTGGCAACATTTGGCCAGGAAATCCTGCTTGAGAGGGTATGGGGTCAAGTGGAGCAGATCCGGCGGGACCAGGTTGGTACATAGAGCTTGCAGGCGCCTGCATTGTACTAGCATTGTTAGTCTTATTGACATAGCAGTATAGCACTCTGGTATAAGATAGAAATTAAACTATACCCCTAGCTGAGAGCCCAGTGATGTCATAGGCTGCTGATATTTCTCTGGATTCTTCACTCCTGGAGAAGGAGACGGGACAAAGGGCTTCACGGGAGGTTGAGCACTAACAGGTGGAGGAAAGTTCGGCTACAAGGAAATGAAAAAAAAAAATCCAAATCAAGACCAGATCTACACTAAACAGAATTATATGTATATCTAACATCCAGAACAAAGAAATAAACAGCACAAAAATCTTTTTTAGCTCTTTGAATATAACAACGTTATGTCCATAGAATTATAAAAATAGGATCCAAGTTGAATATTACTTGTTGTTGAGATGGAGTTTGAGATGGCACAAAAAATCCCTGTTGCGGTGGTTGAAAAGCAGTAGGAGCATAGTAGCTTCTATCATTTGAACTGTAAGGCTGTTGTTGATAACCACCATAATGGCCAGGAGTAGGAGTTGGCTGCTGCATATGAGAACTTGGATTCTCCTGATAAAAATACAATGTTTATAATTACATGAAAGAGAGTTATAATGTCGAATAAGGCCTATAGTGAAGATGATAAATAATAAATTACCGGGTAATAAGAATGTAAATTGTTTGGCTCAGCATATACAGGTGCTGGTGAAACTTGTGGATGTTCGTAGGTCATAGGCTTTTCTGCTTCCTTCTCTGCAAATGACACAACACATAAGAAAATGGCCAATTATGTTTTCATACATAAATACAAAAAAACAAACTTTCTCACTTTTTGTAACACGAAACAGAATCAAACAAACAAAGAAAGTCATGTAACATTATATTTGTTTTAAAATCTGTAGCATCCCTCATGGCCTTCTTAAGCTTAAGACAACTAAAGTCACATTTAAAATCCATCAATTTATACCACAACAATACCCCTAATAGTGGTTTCCTGATGACACATCATAAAAATTGCATTAAATGACTGCTACTTCGCACTAAATGAATTACAACCAATTTAGCAAGTCATATTGCTTTATTTCATCATAAATCACAAGTGTTTTCAAAACCCCATTTTGATTTGGTACTTCAGATTTTAGAGCTAAGAGAACCACCAATTTGTTTCACTTTATTAAAAATTGAAGAGGCTCTCGGTCATCACAACTTCAATTTTGAAAAAATTACAATTAAACCACTCAAATTCAATCGAAAGTAGACATATACCGGATGATTCGATCACTGTGAAAAGAAAAATATTTTTGCAATTAATGAGACGACAAAAAAATGTGCCAGTCTGAAGTACAAACTTGTAGAAGATTCTTAAATATACAACAGTTGTTTTGGACAAGTAGTGCTACAGTGTTATTCTACCATGACAAGTGAACTGCCGACAATATACCTGTTTGCCAAGAAGAAGTTATACGATCCCTCAAGATGACAAGCTCGGGAGATAATTCCTCCCCCAAAAGTTTCAAGTATCCCATTGCTGTGGATAACTGTCCTTGACTGGCCAAAATTTCAGCATATTTTTCAACCAGCTTACACAGGAAAGAACTGAATCGTTTCTGCCCAGAAGCTAAAGCAAAAACAATGGTCTTTTCCATTAAGTCCTGGGCAACATAACAGGGGAAAGAGCAAAAAAAATGTTAAGCCAAATTTGCACATAAGAAACTCGCAACACATGATCAGCAAGCTATTTGCTTACCTGGAGACGGTCAATATATGACTTCCCCTCAGGTTCCGCTGACAGACTTTGTGACCATATCTCAACAGTTTGGTCAATATTCCCAGCACATATATAGCACAGAGTGGCTGCCAGTGTGTTACCAGCAGCCAGTAATTTTGAACCAAGAGTATCGCAAAGGATTGTCCACTCCTCTCCCTGAGCAAACTGGAAATCCAGCAGCTGAATAAATTAGAGCAAGAATATTGGGGGCAACCCACACAACCTATGGTAAACCACGGTCATGCTACCAAAAGTAACAGTTTTACAAAATGCAAAGAAGGCTTAAAAAAGAGGAGGGAGAAGTGAAAAACTAGGGACTTCATGACACAGATAACCAGTAAGGATCCTCTGTCCCACTTTTGTGTCCCATTGTGTGTGCCACTCCACTCAACTCTTGACACATCACTTGTTGCAAAATAAAATATTGCAATTATTATATTAATTTGTTGATGTGTTAGAAGGTGATTGGAGTGGCACACATATTGGGACACCAAATGGAACAAAGGATCCCCACTCACAGATAACAGGCAAATAAAAAACCTCAAAAACAACAGAGATTATCCTGTTAAAAGATTAACGCCTGAAACAAAGCTCACCCCAGCAGTAACCTCGGAAATATTGAACATCGGTGACTTTTATCTGCTTCTAAATAGATATACTCCCTACTATTCACTCATTTCTTCCCTTATCATTTTTGCACAAGAAATAAGGAAATGATTTTGGACCACACAAATACCCTGTCTCACATGCAATTGAATTTGGACCACAAAAAAAATTCCAAGGAAAGAGGGAAGAAAATCCGACTAGCATGAATAAGGAAAGAGGGAAGAAATAAGTGAATAGTTGGGAGTATAATTTATTTGCAATATAAAACCAGCCAGATAAATAGTTAGACAACTTACTGAACAAAGAAGAGCCAAGGTCTCCTTCCACGATTTAAGCGGTCTAGACTTCACAAGAGTCATTAGATCATGATTAACCATCGCCGATACAACCTGCAAAAGAAACCTCGGTGTGACAAAGGCGGACATTTAATGAAAGATGCTCGTGTGGAACTGAACATTGTGGTTTCAGTTGACAAATTCACTATCTCAACATAGGAAACGCAACGCAAGACTCCCACAAACCTTGAGATAAGGTGAACGGCTCGTCTTTAAGTATTGATCACGAGTACTCTCCCATAAGGAAACACCACCGACATGAGCAATAACAAGAGCATCAGCCATTTTATTTGCAGATAAGCACCGAGCAACTGCACCTTTGTAGTCTCCAACAACCAAAGCACGCTGAACAGCATCATCAAAGGCTGGATCGTCACTCTCTTCAGCTGCATCAGATTCAAGATGTCCCTGTTCCTCACTTGGAACAACTTCTCCCACAAAAGAATTGCCTGAAGTGGACACTGGAGTATCAGCTTTAGGACTAGGAAGATTATTAAAGAAATCTTCTCCATTGTCAAAGGAGAAGGCAGCGGTTTCCTTTTCAGCTACAAATGCCGTCTCATCTGTCCCATTCTCTTCAAGCGAAAGGGTATTGACTTCTTGAGATACAACAGCTTCAACAGTCTTAGTCTCTTCCTCTGGTGCCTTGAAACCAAGATGAGATAGAAGGTTTGTTCTTGCTGTACCATCATCTTCAAACATGACCTTCAGAAAACCCCATGTTTCTTTATCATCATCGGACCTGCAAACAAACCCAAGCAGTACCATAGTAATGACACCCACATGACACGAGGACTGAATACAGAAAATAATGGTAATCAAATTATAAACAAGTGACATACTCAGATTCTTGAGCTTTCTTTTCACACAAAACTTTCAACGAAGATCTTTCTCCATTTTGAATTGCATTTTCAAATTCGGAAGAGCGAGTCACCAAACTGTCTTCTGTTACAATGCTATGCACGAAAACCTATAACAAGGAGATAGAGTTATTATATGCTGTCACCGCCATAAAGTACCCAAATTTTAGTAATGATATTACCTCTGAAGTTCCAGGGGCTCCAGTAGCGGGGATTTTTGAGTGGAATGAAACAAGCTTTCCTCCAAATCCAAAAGAGACACTGGCTGGACGTTTATACCATTTTGGAGCTCTCAGTGGCGCTGAATGCAAAAAATGTCAAAGTCAAGCGAGGGCAATTACGAACTAGTTACATATCTGACACATTGACAGCAGTCTGATTCTAGTCTTTTACATCAAGTTACATCGACTATAAACTCAAACCATCGCTAGCCCAGTAAATTCTATACCTGGCGCAAAGTCAGTTTCTGCGACGCCATAACGACTGCAAGCCTACAGAGCACAAAATGAAATTTCAGTAGAAGAAAGAATCAAAATAAAAATATACATAATTAGCAGGGCAGGGTCTCAGAACAAATAGATTCAAGTAGCAGCCTACAAGCAGGGAATAACCGATCCACACGTGAAGCAGTGATATGACAAACACGGCAACATCAACATACCCTTAAAACAAAATTATTTTGGGTTGTATGACAAGAGCCACCATATGGAACCGTGATGAAGATGTGGTAAAATGGTGAAAAGGGATATATAAAGAATAGCTGGGGTCTAGGGGCAAAGAAAAAAACGACAAAATACAAAGATAAATAAAAAAATTCTACAAGAACAAATAGGTGTGAAAAAACAATCAATCAGCATATATATGAGGCATTTTTTGGATGCATTGAGAATGGCCCCAAGCTAAATAAATGAACATTAGCAAATTAAGATAAGTTTATCAATAAATCCATACACGATTGTAGGTTACTGGATTCGCTAAGTCATCTACTGAATCGCGAATCGATTCGCACAAATTACGTATTCAAATACAAAAAATGTGATGTTTAATTAAAATTATACTGAATTATGCTCTATTTTGAGCAAATCACATATTCATTTTACGAAGTAAAATCGGTAGTGTAACAAACCCATTAACCATGGTTAACTAAAAATCCTTTTTAGATATTTTTTCATTTTTGGAAAAAGTTCACACCACATTTTGAATGTGATTTTAGAGAAAATAATCATTTAGACATAATAATTTAATAACAACCAAGCACTATCCATAAGATTCTTACTCAAACAAGCGGCTTATGTCAAAAAATAATGTTTACTCTAGTTTTACAAGGCGTGAGGCAAAAGTGAGTACATGATAGACAAAACGTACATTGTTTTTGCAAACAACTTTGTACTTTCAACAAAAAAAATCTGTACACTAATGTTGTTTTTTGAATCTTAAAGGGCACTAACATGTTAATGAGCTAAAAGGATAATGTGGCAAAGAGTGGAAGATAATAAAAGAACGAGAAGAAATATATGAAAATTGCATAGCTTGTACGCTATCTAAAAGGCTCGCACAGCTGTTTTATCTAGTACCTCACTGAGCACTGAGCCTTATACTTCAGCACACGCAAGGCACGCTTTTTAAACAAACTTTAAATTGGTCTCTGTCTAGATAATTAACTAATTCCAAAACTAATAAGTAACAACGCCAATTAAAATGAACAACTGCAAAACAAAACGAAACAAAAAAATAACAATCATAGTCGAGAAATATTGCAGAAGAGAACCACTAATAAATGCAAAAAGAAATAAAGTGTGAAGGAAAACAAAGGAAACGGTAAGATAAACCTTAGGGAGGAAAGTGCCAGATGGCGCATAAAAGAGTACAAACAGATCAAACTAGGTGCCAGGTATTCAAAAAAACTGTCACCCAGAGTGCAAATGTCAGGGTCAAAGACAGCTGGAAAGGGCTCAAACTAGTCAGTTAGCTGTATGAATCCAAGCTATTTTCCCCGATTACGAGGTTCTTTCGTCATTTATTCTATTTTATACAAGCTATCATGTCAAAGGCACGATAAAACAGCTGATTCTCTTATTAGTAAGTAGATATTCATAAGAAGATCTATAATTCTGAACTGACATATACAATGAATATTCAAATAAAATTGCAACGCAGGCAATAAATTGTACCTCAATGTTGTATAAACCAACTTTTCCATCAAAAGATGACGCTGAAAGGACCCCAGGTATCTTTGAGTACCAGTGCACGTCAAAGTTCCAGTTTGTCCCAGCAGGCAATTCACAAACTATCTGCAATATTACAACAATCGAACCAGCGAACCTCACATGTCAGATAAAAAAGAGAGAGAGTAAGTGAACATCTACTGATACAAACTATGCATGCTATACGCAAAAGAAGCTACACCTCTCCAGAAACAGTGTCCCAGCAAATTGAACGGTTATCTTTGGCGCATGTGAGCAAGTAAGAGCTGTCAGTTGGGCACCACGCCATCGCAATTACACCTATCAGGAGAAATAGGGAATAAAATTTAGAAACATACAACAAAAGTGAAAATCATTCTAAATATCTCTTAATGCTTGAAACACCAGAGAGAGCTACGAAACACCTGAAAACAGAAGAGAACAGTTTCGGGATGTTTCTTTTAAGAAGCAATCGGGGAAGAAGACAAAGAAAAGGAAACAAAGTTCAAAAACAAGCGCTGTAGCCTTCAGGCCCTTCACAGAAAGTAATCATCCAAATTAAGACTAGATAAAGTCTCAGGAAAATGCAAATTTCAATAGCGAAAACAGTAGCACTAACTTTACATATACCGAAGTAGCAAGAAATAAATACCTTTTGTATGGCCTACAAACTCTTTCACTGGTGTCATAACATTTCTCATATCCCAAAGCTGCACACACATATTAACATAAGAAATTGGAAGGACGCTCATCTTTAAAAAAACATTAATAAAAAAAGGAGCTAATTACTACTCCATAAAGAAAGGAGATACCCTAAGAGCAGGTGAGCCATCATCATCTGATGCAACTACAAGTTGTGTTGCAACATCAGGATTCCACTGTAAAACAGAGCAACGCCTTCTGGTTGAATCTGCAAAACTGTCGTTTGACAAGAATCAACAGCATACGTGTTAAGACCAACAAAAATATCCACTATGAAGAACTTGGAAAAAAGAAGTAGTGAGCACTCCCGCTCACCTGATAACTGGCTTCTGTTTCTTCAAGTCCCAAACAACTGAAACAAACATCCAGCTGATTAGTCATATAGTCTAAAGCAATATCGTAAACTCTGAACCTGCAAGAAAATAAAACACCTCCTCACCAGTTGTTCCATTGTATGACGTAGAAGCCAAGATATGTTGGACCTTGCTATTCCAGGATAAGAAAGATATTTCGCCCTGAGCAGCGGACCCAGCTCCCTGCAAGAACACTTCTCAGCTAGTATCACAACTTACAGAGTATATCTACTTATGCAGCAAATATCCTGACATTTAAACCCGACACCAAGATACTTTATTCGTAAAGGTAAATACCCGAAGAGGAGGGAAATGAGAAGGCTCCTTCGGAGCAGCCAAATCCCAAATGCAAATTTCTCCATCATCAGCCCCAGAAGCAAGCAGGTTTGGTGCCATCGTATTAAATTCCAGACCACGGACCTACTCATTACACCAACACAACAACGATCACAATGCTGAACCAACCAGCTAAAACTGACACCATAACAACAAATAAAACCGCAACTTACCGGCCCTTTATGTCTCGACAACTGCCCAACAGTCTCAACAATCGGTTTATCATCTGACTCAGACCTGAAAGGATCCCCGAATCCCAAGATCAACAATCAATCACAAGGCATTGCAACACATTGTATACAAAATCACAAAAATAGTCGAATCGAATCAAATTGAATGAAAATTAAATCAACTCAACAGATTATACAAAACGTAAGATGAAAATCAATCAAAAAGTACCGGATCAAAGGGGCAGGATTCCAAAGACCAATGGTACCATCAATGAGACCACCGGCGATGAGTCCAAGAGAATACTCGTCAGAATTGGGGATACTTTTCGACCAAGAAAGACGGTTAAATCGTTCGGAACTGGAAGCATCGGCAAGTAATGGAAGTTGATAATCATCAGACTGGAAATCGATCTTGAAAATCTCAAGAGATGCAGAAGTGCTGAAAGACATATCGACAGCACCTGCCATAGTACCCGTCGCCATGTACGGACCTTCAGGCGATAACGCAACCGAGGCCGATCTGTTAACGCCTTTAATTGACGTCATTGTTTGTTGAAATTGTTCAAGTTTCCCCAAATCACCAATTGATTTGATTTGTAAAATCAATTGGAGAGGAGAGATCTAAGAATTGGGGGAATTGGAGTAATTCTAGGGTTTAGATCGGAAGATCGCGTTTCTCTAATCAAACTATACTCGATCTTCCTTCGTTTTTCGTCCTCCTCTCCCTGGTGGTATGAGAGTATATATGAGTTGTTCAATATTTGTTGTGTTTTTGGAGTTTTTGTTGGATGGGATTTATTTTGCGATTTTCACTTGCATTTGTGTGTGTGTGTGGAGTATTAATGTATTATCTCGTACCATTATCAATTTTTCTCCCTAACTAAACGTATCATTCTATCATCTCACCAATTATGTTTTGCCACGTCCTACGGGATGATTACAAATTAGGACAGGTACAATTTTATTTATTTTTTGTAATGGGGTAAATTAAGTGATTGTACCATTAATCAAAAACCGGCAAGTGTGATTCTGATTTGAATACCTCAACTCATATTGTCTGAAACACGATATCATATAACCGGAAAATTGGCTGAAGCGAAATCGACTAGGCCCGACACAATAATGATTTTCATTTGTCCGAAGTTGGCCCAATTTGATGCGAGATGGCTTGTGATCCAATATCGACTTAATATGATGGATGACTCGATAACGAATTAGTTTGATGATGATCGAGTTAACACTCGATAACATGGCCCATTGATGACCTAAACCGAGCTTGACATGACGTATCACTCAATAATGACCTTACCTGAATAAAATATGAACCCAATATGATCTGTCCGCGGTAACATGATGTGAGTGGCATGATAAACAAAACAAAAAATAAAGTACACATGTGATCGTACGTCCCTATTAATAGACATGTAAGTGGTATTGTTGCCTAGAATCCATGGAATAATCAGGGGTAAATTTTATTTGGGTGATAATTAAGGAAATTAATTACATGGTAATGAGTTCTTTGGTGATAGGTTTGATATATAAGCGTAATGATTAAGGAGGAGATGTTTTACTCCATTCATCATTACCAAGGGGGGAGGGTGGGTAACTTATTACCTTTTCATGAGGATAATAGATTCAGGAGGTGAATAGTTACTCTCATACCAAACATGAAAAATGCACCTCATATATCACTCACATACTCATTGATATCGTCCTAATTTAGGACGATTTAGCCCCGTCTTATTCTCTTATTTTACCTCGGTTTTGCGTGCTTAAATGTTTAATTAGCTCATTTTATTTACTAATTTATAATAATTAGTCGTTTTAGTTAAATTTAATAATTAGTCGGATTTTTATATTACATTAGTATTATTGTTACTTATTTATTAATATTATTGTGTGTAGGTGAGACGGGATTGCAAGACGAAATTAACGAGTCAAGGAGTGGAGATGAGTCAAAGTCAAAGTCAAGCCAATCTTGACTAAGACCTTAATCATCCTCCTCCTTCCCCCTGCATTTCATCACCAGACAAACAACGACACTCTTTACAATCACCTGCTCAACCCGAATCCGCATTCTCGCCTACTCCGTTCTGCTTTTGATGCCCAAACCACCATTAACCAATTTCACCATCTTCATACACCTGCATACCACCATTACACCTCACGCACCACCACGACAAACCAAATAACAGCATCACAACGGAGCTCCACCACCATTCCACCATTCATCACGCATTACCATGACTCCCCGGAATCAAGCCTCCATTTCCGTCACATATCAACCACAACTTAGCAGCCCGTGCTTAATTCAACGAGGAGCAGCAGCAACTAAACGACATTGAACCTGCAACTCCGTCAATCTCCATCTCCACGGCAGCAGCTCCACCGTGCCCAGATCACGACTCCCCTGCTCATAGAGCCACCATCAAAAATCGACAAGTAGCAGCCTGACATCCCTCATTCATCACCGGCAACAACAACAACACCAACGATCCACTAGCAACCACCAGGCTTCCCCTCACCAAACCCGAGCACCATTTGCTTGTTCTTGTGACCACCGGAACTCCGTACCACCATTGACGTACCAGCAGCAGCCCAATATCACCACAAACACCAATCGGCACCTCCAAAGAGAAACCAACACCGAAACCGATTTAATGCAACACATGTTGCCCCAGCCGGTCCACCGGCTCCCTGCAGCCCGGCTCCCAACGCACAACAACAATTATTTGATTCATATTCCATAGACCTCCCTGTCGGCAAGCAACCGACGACCGGCCGACCGGCTCCCAACATCAACAAAAGCATCAATTGCACTCCCAGACGGGCACCCGTCTGCCGCCTACCCGGCTCCCAACACCCCCTTTCCTCCCTTGTGCGAAAATTGAAGCAAATCGCATCCCCAGCCGAGTCACCGACCGCCGCCCTTGTAGCCGGTTGGGAATACGTGCAAAAATCCTCCACTTTCCAGGAACCTCCCAGCTCGTGCCACCACCGACGGCCGACCACCCGACTGGGACACCCTTGGTGCTTTTTACCCGTTATCCCCTTCCCCGTTTTGTTTTCATTTTGTAATATGCGGATGTCTAATGTGTCGATTTCTCATGAGATTATTATTATTATTATTATTATTATTATTATTATTATTATTATTATTATTATTATTATTATTATTATTATTATTATTATTATTATTATTATTATTATTATTTTTCATTAAAATAAAAAATAAAAGTTTACATGAAATTGGTGGGGAACCGAGAAACAATCTGGGCTCCCACACCCTTAGCAATAACAAAGCTAAGTCTAGTAAAAATGTAAGCGGCCACCCGAGCCCCCGCATCCTGAGATACCGAGATTTTCTGGATCCGCTGAGCAAGGCAACAAAAGATCCGAACCCAGCTCCCAAGTGAAGAGAAAGAGAAAGGAAGGAAACCATAACTCGCTACCGCGCACAAATCCCCATACTTAGTACACTTTATTTGAGCAAAGATCGGCGACAACCCGGCCAGCACAAAATTCGTCATCCGGTCCCGAGTCAAAAGAGAAGAACCTGTCAAGTCAACGCACACATCACGCCCCCGTCCCAAGAATAAAGCAATAAATCCGCAGGACGAAGAGAGCCACCATGTCCATCAACTAAACCGATATCAACCTCCTTTCCCGCAGAATACTGGGATCTATAGCGAGATGTCGAAAAGAGTGTCCGGGCAAGGTTATGCCGATGTTTAACGCCCACGCACCAAAAGAGACAAGAAACAGCGTGGTCCCCAAAAACATCCTCCGCAAAAACCCGAGAGCAAGCCGGACAAGGCCTAGATACCGTGAATAACGGAACACCAAGACGATACCCCAGCACACTACGGTAAGTCCTCCCGTTCATAGTCTGACCCAACCCCGAGATAGGAACCGCACGTAACCAGTCAGAGGAGTGAGAACCCTGCTGGGACTGCCATAAATCAAGCTGGCATTGTGTAAAAGAGAAAACAGACTCTGAGGCAGCAACAACCGTCGCAAAATAAATATCTGCCAATTTCTTCATAAGTTTGGGGGCAGCAATTTCACTAGGGTTAACTAAAATATCAGATCCTGTAGTCTCAGTAAACACCTGCGCGGCATCATCAAAAGCAGGGCCAACAGCTACAATACCAGAAGGGCCGAGGAGCTTAGCCTGCAAACCAGCAGACTGCAAACGGGACGCAATAAAAGCATACAATAAAACATCTCCCGCCGCATAGACACCAAGACCACCAAGCTGAAAAGGGAATGTAGCAAGGCGCCACTGTCAATCCCCAAAACCCGGCCTTGACGCTGTGACAAAACGTTCCAAGCTAGAACGAAGAGCGGCATCAAAGGGAAGATGGACAGACCCAAAAACACTAGGGGAGCAAGTACGAAGTGAGAAGTAGAGCTTGGAAATACCAGTACAAGCTCGAAGAAGAAGCAACTCACATTGCGGGTCCTCAATCCTCGCAACCAAATCCATTAACTCAATGGTCCTGGTTACTCTCTTCGCCACAACCCCACTGCTAAAATCAGAACAAGCACTGACAGGTCCACCTAAAACCGTAACACCATGCAATGGCCGAGAAATAGAAGGGGGGAAATCCCAGGAAGCCGACTCCGAGGATCCTCAACAGGCCAAAAGACCTCCGTCTTGGAGACATTAAGATGTAATCCAAAACGTGGGCCATCCACCATAATCAAATCCAAGACCTTCCCCACCTCCAAAGTATCACCCACAATGGTGCCATCATTTAAGTACCATGCCTGCAAAGTGAGGTCAAAAGTGTCCCGGATTTTGCAAACTAATGGATGCAAAACCAAAGCGAAAAGCAAAGGGCCCAATGGATCACCCTGCTGAACACCCTGACAAGACCACAAGCAGTGCTCCCCATAAAAAGGGGGGCCGGGTGGAATAACAAAATTCCACCCAACGGAGAGAGCCGAGCAACGACGGCGGACCTCCTGAAGCATGGTCGAACGATCAATAAGGTTGAACGCATTCTCGAAATCAACCAAAGCAACATAGAAAGCCCCACCCGAGCCCCGATCCTCAATGAGTAGGTTCAAGGCATGCAAGATAGCCTCTCCTCCACCGGACACACCCACCCCGAACTGAAGCCCATCAAAATAAGAAGATAAAGACGGACGAACCATAGAAGCACCAACCTTAGAGACAAGCCGTCTCCAAACTGTACCAACAGCAATAGGACGAACCCCCCACCCGGTTTAACGAGTGGCGTGAGAGGGGCGCTGACAATGTACTCACCCAGAGGAAGAGGACACCGGCCTTCAAAAAAAAGATTAACCACCCTAGTAATAAAAGCGGTCAAATCGTCAGAGTTAGCCACAACAGCGCCACTCAAACAGTCCATAAGGTGCTGGGCACAAAAACCATCCCTCCCACAAGAAGTACCACGTGGGAAACTCCGAATCATATCCAGACCACCGTCGAAGAAGCAACCAGAGGATGATGATCCCCAGACAAAGGAGGTAATGTAGGAGGCGGGGCGACAAGATGCTTCTCACGCAGGGCCGCAAGAGTGGCATCGGAGTAGGGGGCAACACCAGAGGAAGAAAGCACCCGGACAACAACAGTATAGTGGCCATCACAAATCTTCCGCCGACATTGGCGGAGGTTAAGCTCACTCAGATCCAGATCCTCATCGGTGGAAGGAACCTAATGCAGCGCCGTCAACCACCACTGAAATGACCGGCGACTGGAGGTCTGATGGTCACTTGGTGGTGGCGCAGGTTGTTAACGGTCGCAAAATAGGCGACAGTCACACCTGAAAAGTAGAAAACGCCGCAAACCCCTCCATAACAGCGAAATTATTATTGTTGTTGTTGTTGTTGTTGTTGTTGTTATTATTATTGTTATTATTGTTGTTATTATTGTTATTATTATTATTATTATAAAAGGATGCGCGCAGCTTTCATTAAAAGAAAAATAAAAGTTTACATGAAATTGGTGGGGAGCCGAGAGACAATCTGGGCTCCCACACCCTTAGCAACAGCAAAGCTAAGTCTAGTAAAAATGTAAGCGGCCACCCGAACCCCGCACCCTGGGATATCGAGAATTTCTGGATCCGCTTGAGCAAGGCAACAGCATCCGAACCCAGCTCCCCAAGCGAAGAGAAAGAGAAGGGAAGGAAACCATAACCAGCTGCCGCGCACAAATCCCCGTACTTAGCACACTTACGCTGAGCTGCATCAGTGACAACCCGACCAGGCACAAAATCCGTCATCCCAGTCTGAGTCAAGGGGAAAAACCCTGTCAAATCGGCACACACATCACGCCTTCTATCCCAAGAATAAAGCAGCAAATCCGCAGGACGAAGAGAGCCACCATTACTACACAAAACACCAACAAATAGTTTACCTTAGAACAATTCTACTCTCACCAATTAGATTAGAATAATTAGCTCTCTCATTATTGTAACAAGAACCCTAATATTTCTCCCTTTAATTTCCTTTAATCAAAAGTTGTAATCTTTAGTTTATTCAAGTTCTACAATTCTCATTAGTTTACATTTAGATTAGTGGGTTGCAATTTGAAGGAAGAAGAGATTCATCCTCCTTATTTCAATCAAAGGTTCCTCCTTTAATTAATGTTGGTACAATTCTCCTCATAAATTCATTTCATTTCATTTATTTACATGTTGATTGTAGTTTAATCACTTGCCTTTATATTATGATTGTTCTTCCTATTTTCATGTTAAAGTTCTCATCTTTTGTTCTCAATTTCATAATCATGTTTGAGTAGTGTATTGCTAGGGTGATGGGGGGATCTTATGTAGGTTATTTGTGGTTTGATTGTTGATTTTGATACAAGGGTAGTCTTTGATTAAAAGTTTTGTTGTTGTGCGTACCAAGTATTTGTTGGAAGGCTTGAATGAGAATTTGAGTTCCTTCATCTTCTTTTGCATGCTTAGGTGAGAACTTAGGCTTGTGTCGAGTTTGTGTGTGATAATAGCATGTTAGAGAGGGTTAGAGCGAGAGTTTGACCCAACCTAGTCTAAGAGGACCGTCTTGCACCGAGAGGTGAAGACCTTCCTTGATCTTACTCTTAGGCTACCTTAGTTATAACCATAAGTCAACCATATCCTACACTAGTGAACCAAAATACCTTAGTTTCCTAATTCATTGAGTTACATTTTGCCATTTACCTATTTGTCGCAGTTTACTTTGTTTTAGTCATAATTCATCGTTAATCACCAACCAACTTGCTTTCGAGTAGAACTAAACTAAGAAACAAACAATCTTTTTAAGAGCCAAACACCGTCTCTGTGGATCGACCTCCTTATCCTACTACATTCATTAATTTGGTATTGAGATTATAAATATTGTTTGCATACCAAGGAGTATGATAAACTCGGTATCATCATTCCCTCTCTTTTACCCTCAATCCAAGCAAGCATTTAGTATGTCGCATATATTGTTGTGCGGAAGCGTGAATATCTCGTGTTGGGCCTCTACTGCACCTGTGTGGCTGTGTCCACTGTCCATAATAGTACGATATTGTCCGCTTTGGGCCAAACCGTCACGGATTTACTCTTGAGCTCCTTCCCAAAAGGCCTCGTACTATTATATTTAGTAGATACTTATAAAGATGAACTTTCATCCTTATTCTACCGATGTGGGACATGGGTTTGCACCCTAACATATATAATACTCATAATTGTATATCAAACTTCAATTCCTTCTAAACCGCCGTTTTTTAATGAAACGGTGTTATTGTTTGAACTCTTATTTCATATACCCTTACACTTAAGGTAAGGGTTTCATTTTTTCACCCCTTACGTTCACTTGACCTTAACCCTTTTTATATCTCTATTGTAGATCACCTAAAGTTCGAAACTTCAAATTCATAATTCATCTTCATCTGAACTCGGTTTTAGCCAAAAATTGTATAGTTATTCTCCTATCTTCATACTCTGCCGGTTTCATACAAGTATTTTGATAAGTCCATTTTATATACACTCTAACCCCATATTTTAGCTCTATTTTATATGCTAATTTGCACTAATTTTAGTGTTATTGAGCTAATATTGCATTCTAGTTGTATTTGCATGGTTTGTCATATTTTGTAGGTATTCGAGCTTTTAAGAGCATAATTCTAGATATTTTGAAAACATTAGAAGCAAGGCTAAATAGAAGAGCATGATGGACCAACCAAGAGATGTTACAGGGATTTGCATGCATAAAGATATGGATTAAAATGAGAAATGCAAAATAAGGTCTTATGCAAAGTCAAGCCCAAGATTTGAAGTCCAATTAAGGTGGAAACTTTGGATGCTTAGTGAAACTTTGGATGCTAATATCACATTTAACCAAGTGAATTAAGATGGAATTAGTGGCTCACAATTGATCCCCTTGGCATTTATTCAAGAAGTGAAGAGATTTGAAGCAAGCTTTAGGATGTTCATTGGATGCTCTTAGGATGTTCACTAAACATTTAACCGGAGGATTGAAGTTGAGTTAATAGCTCACTTAGGATTCTTTTGGTAATTAATCAAGCAATTAAGAGAAAATATTTGGGTTGACCCCTTGTATTTACTCTAAGTTTCACCCCTCATTTCCTATATAAAGGGTGTAGAATTCAACACTTTTACACACTTTGCATATCTTCTTTTACACCTTTACACACATTTTTCCACACATTTTCATATATATTTTAGTCTTAGTTTTAGAATAAAATGTAGGCTAGATTTCTTTATGTTATTTACATTTCCTTTAGCATTTCAATATTGTATTACAATTTCTATTCAAGCATTGTTCTTCAATTCCAACTCCATTTCCATTGTTGAGGTAATTTATTTCTAGTACTATTTCCTTATCATTATGTTTATAATTTTGTTCATCATTAGCTTAATTTACATAATGCAAGAGTAATATATCTTCTCTAGGGGATAAAGGAAGTCATACTAAATAACTAATCACATGTGTCATGATATTAAAATAGTTTCTATAGCATGTTTGCATTATATTGTTTAATCTTTGGTTATTGGCCGTAATCGTAGATTAAGTTTGTTAATTCATTCTATAAGTCGAGAGGTACGAAATTGAATTAGACTAAGCATGTGTAGTAGGACGACCTAGTCATAAACGAGAATTTCTCTAGGACCCGGTGTAACACCCCTATCTACCAAGGAGCCTTAACAAGACCTTCCTTAACAGATAAGGGCATTACCATCTCGGTTGCCCGAGGACAGTAACAATCAAATGTCGATAAAAGAACGATTATGTTATATTACAAGTGATTTAAAACTAACAGACGATATGAAAGATACAACTCAAGACTACTATCAACTATGTGAAACTATTTCTGCCATGACTCGTGGTAGACTCGTCCCTCCAAGCACCTAGTTATGATCCAAACATCAACCTGCTAAGACTGACTGCTCACCATAGTGGATCACGGCAGACACAACACAAGAAGACAACACAACAAAACTACACAAGGTCAGTAACTGAGATAACAGGTATAAAAGCAGACACAACACAACTACAACAACACGCACACACACAACACCTCCTCCAACCAACCACACACCTCTGACTGCCCGAAGGTCCAGTCCTGCCAGTGGGGGACCGCAGCCGTTCCCATCTAAGCCCCGCTCATCAAACCGAGCGATAAACCCATGTTCCTTAATGTGCACATCCCTTCTGTGGCGGGTTCCACAAAAGGCGAATCAAGGGCGTGAAGCCACTCCCGCAAGTGACTCCACTCAGCCGAGGACGCACCTCGAGAACCACAGAGATCAATCACAACCAGCTGTACAAATAACAATCACCAACTACTATTCCAATACAGTAGTAATCAATCGACCATAACTAACCAACCAACCAACAAAGACACTAAACCAGCCAAACAACAACAGACTCTCTAAAAAATCAACAGTACTGAGTAGGCGGACCTACCTTTAGTAAACCGCAGCGATTCCGCGTCCGATCACAAGATAATAATCAACCATGAAAACCACCTATATAACCACCACAACCGTCTATTACTACCACTATAATCATAACTGAAAACAAAGATGACGATGATGATGATGACAACATACCTATACAAAGCAATCCGGCGTCAAGACCGCTACCCGAATCAAGCATCCCATCCCCATAGTGTAAGCATCCTCAAAGGCCTCAAGGAAAGGGATTATGGTGGAGGAGAAGTGGAATGACGACATCTAGGTTTAGGAAGAAAGGTAGAGAAATGATTTGGGCTTCACGATTTACGATTTATAATTCCCCGCTGCAAACCCGTTACTCGATCGAGTAACCAACTTACTCGATCGAGTGACATCTACTCGATCGAGCTCCCAAGTTACTCGATCGAGTAGCCTCCGCTAGATCGAGTAACATGCACTTCAAAGCTCACATCGTCACAAGTCATCACTCATAAGGTTTCCGAAAATCAAGATAGGTGTCTAAGGTCAGTCAATGTCAGTCAACGGGTCCCTAAAAGGACGGGTATTACAGTCTTCCCCCCTTAAAAAGAATTTCGTCTCCGAAGTTCGACTCATCCTCCCCCACGACACAAAAACAAAAGGAACCAAGGCAACCTACCACTATCCATCCCAACACAGGCCAACACAACTGTTCATGAATACCATCCCGCTATGAATGTTCATCAACCATCATCATCATCATCTACCTTAGCACATATTACACAACACGACTTCCTATCAAATCACCAACTTCCTATTGAATCACCAAACACATATTGTACACAAGAACAACCAACCCGACTATTATGCACTCATCTCATGTTATTGCTCAAATGTAAACCAATACAACTATCAGGCTATTCCTCCATCGATTACTTGCCAACAACCATGAGTTACAAGACACCCAAAAGCAACAACTCTATTACTGATACACGACAACATATCATTCATTCCACTCATTCATATTAATTCTTTTAACTCATCTCTATTACTCAATCGTGCAACAACAATTCTATTATTTAACCACTAACATTCAATTACATGACAACATTGTGACAATTACTTGAAAACAAGATACAACAACATGCTAATTTATTTACCAATTATAAACTACCACCCAATTATACAATAACTACTACGAAATTACCCAAACAACCATTTTAAAATACCATAAAATTGTCATAATTACGTCATTTTCCCATGCGACATTACGCTTCCCCTCTTAAAAGGAACTTCGTCCCCAAAGTTCACCATCAAAACAACTTTACTATTACACAAGTCGATAAATTATTATTCCACATTGACATTACGGTAATTCACGACCACTATGCGTCCTTGACATTACATATATATGACTCATTTATGTGAAAACCAACAAAAAAGTGAACAACACTGTTTAGGTCTTTTTTACCTAAGTCGATTTAGGGTCAATGTAGTCTATATTCGTTGGCCGATTGTATGATGATTTGTACGTTAATAAGTAAATGGGAAATAAAGTGCGTAATGTAAATTGACACGTAAGATTTTGGTGACGCGGAAAACCCAATGTGGGAACAACCGCGGGAGGGACGGTACCCTGCCAAGTATTGCACTATATGAATTGGAGGATGATTACAATTATGGTACGAAGCTTAATCCTGATGACCCTAGGTGTCAGGCCTGCAAGATCGAGAATGAACGTGTATTATTTGCTGAGATGTGATCTTGAGTGTTGATGTATGAATGCGGGTGTTGAATGAATGAATGTCCTTCTTGATTTCCTTCTTCTGCTATTTATAGGGTAAGAACCCTAGATTTACTCCATCTCGAATATGGAAAGAGGATATTATTTCCATAAAGACTTCTTTCCTAATCCGGATTCCCTTGCCAATTCTCCCCGATCTCCCTAACTTCTCCCTAACTTCTCCCTGACACCCCTTTCCTTAACACGAGCGCCTACTGTGATGGGCTCTTGATCCTTCTTAAGCCCGTTCCCCCTTCTCCTGACCGCGGGCTCCCATCCTCCTCACCTCTTCTCTATAATCTTTACTTCACCAAGTGGGCTTTATTTATTACGCTATTTTTAGCCCAAACAGTTTTCCCCAAATTTCTTGCGAAGTACGCCTTCAAGTATCGAGCAAGGAATTTACGTAACCAAATATTTAAAACCCTACGCCGTCCTTTTGCTCCTTCCCATGCAAGCCGCCTTTCTCCTCTTTCTCCGCACCCAACTCCCTCTCTCCTCTTTATAACCCCAACGTCTCTCTTCCACTCTCATTAATCACTCCAAATCATTTCAAAAAACTCTCCTCTTAAACCCTAAATCTTCTTCCCTTTAATCTTCATCAGCTTCACTGTTCCCTCTTCCGTCTTCATCATCAGGTAATCCATCTTCTTTCTTTCTTTTAATCTTCATTTCCCTTTCCACCATGGGCAAAACTCGACAGTCTTCGTCAACCTCGACGCCCTCCGACCGTAATCTTGACCCTACTTTCCCTTCTCGGGGACTTTTCAAACACCCCCACGACTGTGACTCCGCCCTAACTCTGGCCGACATTCCGACGATCAAGAACTTGCTTGGTCTTGGTGATGGGGTTGAGATCGCCGTCCCTGAACCGGGACAGAAAGCTGACGCCCTCCGTCCGGGGTGGGTTTGCTTCTACTTGTACCCGTTTAGATATGGCCTTCGTTTTCCTTTCCCTAAACTTGTTCAAGATTTCATTTTTACCAACAATTTCGCCATGGCACAAATCTCTGCCGCCATCTGGAGAGTTCTTCTCTATTCTCTGGCCGCTGGTCAGAGTACTGGCAAATCTATCACTCTGGGCGATCTGGCCCATATGTATAGCATCAGATCCCTGGGCAGGGGTCAGTTCTCATTCCGGGGCCATGGAAAGGCTCCCTTCAAACAGCGTCAAAGTCCCGTGATGAGAAATGGTTTGAGGACTTCTTCTACGTGAGGAAGGACTCCATCCAGCCTCCTGCTGATTATATTTTCGAGAAGTGGGCTCTGACTTCGAGTAAGTAGCCTCCCTGTCGCCTGAATTATTTTATCTCGCTACTTACTAGCTTACTTCATCGTCTTCGTGCAGGCCCCTGTGACCTTACCCGTATTGGTGCCAAGATCCCTGCCTGCAGCAAGCTATTCTCGCATTTCGAACTCGAGAGAAAGTTTCGGACACGCTTCCTGGTTTTTCACCTGCTTCCTCCTCCAATCCTCCTCAATCAGCCCACAGCATGTCTTCTGGTAAGGTTTTTGTAACCACTTCTGTTTGCATGCCGTTGCCGCTGATGTTTTAAGCATTCTGCCATCTGAGACTGTGTATGCTTGCAGGTTCAAAAGTCGATCAACTGGAACTCATCCTCCAAAGTGCTAAAAGAAAGAGACCTTCCGCAGCCCGATGTGGCCTCTCGCCTCCAAGAGGAGTGCTCTGCGCCTCTTTTCGGACTCCTCCTGCAGTTTCTAGTTCTCAGCGCTCGCGTGCCCCCGGAGGTCGATCCGTTATCTCGCCATCCGCCTACTCCTCCTGCCAGCCCCCGTGCTTCTACTAGTGGAGGCATCATTGCTCATTTTCCAGAAGGCTTTGGGAATGTGGACAAGGTGCCCCTCGGCCGGAGATTGATCACCGCTCTTTCCTCCCGTTGAGGAAACGTTTTGGAGTTCTCCCCGGAGGAGATGGTGAAAATGACGTGCACAACGCTTTCATGGTAAATATTCTTTATTCTCTACCCGTCTGTCTGCTCTGTTTCTTGCTTAAATTCTCGCCTCCCAACTCTTTTGCCGACTTCGATTATTTATGCCCCAGACTCTTGATCCGCACTTTACAACAGAAAATGATCAACATAGTGCGGACCACACGGTCGTGCTACCGCGCCAAGAACCAGGAGTGAAGGAAATCGTTGCAGATCCGGCACAAAGAAAGTGAGTTGATCGAAGGAGCGTGTGGTGGAGATGAAGACTGAGCTTGCTGTCACCAAGAAGAAGTTGAAGGAGGGAGCTGATTAGCTGGCTCGAACCCAGGGGGTGTGCAAAGACTTTTCCGACTCTCCAAGGCCCGAGGAGAAGATCACTGAGCTGATCTCCCTGGCCACCAATGTCGTTGCTTGTGCCACCTGGCGGGGAAAGATCAGTGGGATGCGTGCTTCCCTCGAGGAGGCTCCCACCCAGCATGCCATAGAGGAAGAGGAGAAGCAGCTGGAGATGCTCTACCCCGCTCAACCTGATCTGAGCATGCTGATGCCTGAGGTTGGTGAGGTGAATTCTCCTGTGTTGGCTGAGCATGCTGCTGGGGGTGATGCTGGAATGTCCCAGGATGCTACTGACGGAGCTCAGGGAGCTATGGCGGCTGAGGATGCTCAGACTGATGCGGTACCTGAAACGAGAGGTTAGCAGGCAGAGGAGATGCCAGAGGTGGAGGTCATTAATGTGACCGATAATTAAGTTTTGATATTTTGATAAACTTTTTTGGCAGTCTGGCCCAGAGGTGGCAGACTTTGTAAGTTTTAAAACTTGTTTTGTGTTTGCTTCGCCAGGGTGGCGGTTTGAACTTTGGGGCCGTATTTTGGCCATATTTTGAATTCCCCTTGTCATAGTTTGGCAAGGTTTTTACATATCGTGTACTTGTTTGTTTACTCTCCCTATTTTAGGAAGTTTATGCCGTGTCAGCCTGCTTGACTGATTTAGGCGAGTCCTGTTACCCTGAAAAGGCTAACGTTCTGACTCAGCTAGCTGCCGTGTCAGCCTGATGGCTGATTTAGGCGTATGCCGCAATGTAAGGAGGAGTGGCCGTGTCAAGGGGGCTGATTTAGACAAGCCTGGTCAGCCTGAAAAGACTGATCCAGACCAAGCTAGCTACCGTGTCAGCCGGCTGGCTGATTTAGGCGTATGCCGCAGTTTGTGGACTACTTAACCTTGTTCATGACGCAAGGTGTGTTCGTCTCGTTTATGCCAGCAGGTGGCGTCATTGAGGCAAGTTTATCGTCATTCTAGGACCAGATGGAGACGCTGCAGGATTTTGGTAGCGCAGATATCCCTACGTTCCATGTTCGTTTTTGCATGCATGCTGGGGCCCTGATTAAGTGCGATTAGTGCGAGCTACGTCCGGGGGTGGTATCGGGGTAGCCGGATAAGCGTATTCGGTGTCAACCAGGCTCCCTTTCGTATGTTCCCACGGTCACTTTGGTGAGGGTGCTCCTTGTGGATAAAATAGGTTAGGCATGTTGGAGTGCCATGTGCCTTGTCACCCGCGTTGGCGGTTGATGGTCTGCTAGACATCCTTTCAAAGTACCATAGATACGAGAATTCAAAGTGATGTACTTAGAGAAGCACGAAAATAAGAAAATCTATCGAATGATGTGAAGTACTGCCGCCATCTCATGGGGTACGGAGCGGTGTGGTCCCAGGTGACGCCGCTGGACCACACCATCCAATAGTAGTTTAAAGTTTTAAAACAACTAAAGACACGAGTAAATAAGAGTGGCGCGGTATGCCTACTAATAGGATTTTTATTTTATCTTTTAAAAATGGTTTGGCTTCTCATAGTACATTATTCTGAAAGCTAGAGTCTACTTATTATCAAAAGTAATATCTCTTCAGGTGAAGTAGGGATGTCATTGGGGCGGGGCGGTGGTGGATATAGGCTCCCCCGTACCCATACCCACCAAGAAAAACTCGTACCCATCCCCGCCCCACCACCCGTGGCGGGTACAAGTTTCCAAAACCATCCCCGCCCCAACGGGTGGAAATATAAAACCGTACCCACCCCGCTTACCCATTAACCCGTTACACCATAATTTTATTATATAAATTTTTTCGTAAAAGTTGGTTTAATCATTATTAATTTCTATTTTTTTTAATTTATCTTTATGATTTTATTTTTTCACCAAATAAGTTAGTAAAAAACTTTATAAAATAGTTGTTATTATTAACATTATATCTTAATTATAACTAAATAAGATTTATAAAATTATCATAATCCTACTAGTTTTTTTTAATGATTGACGGGTAGGCGGGTATTAGGTGGGTAAGATACAAAATCCATCCCCGCTCCATGACCCATGGCGGGTACAATTTTCATACCCGCACCCGCCCCACCACCCGCCAAAGCTCTACCCATCCCCGCCCCAACTGGGGCGGGTGCAGGGCGGTACCCACTTGTACCCGCCCCACTGACATCCCTAAGGTGAAGTATGTTCCATGGGCGTTGTATGATTTGACCGTCCATAGTCATCAGTTTGTATGCACCATGGCCAACAACTCCTTCTACCTGGTATGGTCCTTCCCATTTGTAGGCGAATTTGCCTGATTTTCGATTCTTGGTGTTCTGGAACACCTCTCGGAGAACCAGGTCTCCTACCTCCAGGAGCCTGACCTTTACATTCTTGTTGTAACTCCTGGCCACAGACTGTTTGTAGGCAGCCAGACGGATTTTTGCGCTTGCTCGCGGCTCGTCAATCAGTGTCCAGGCTTCGGTCATCTCTCGCATTGTTCGGTTCCCTCGTCATATTTTCATACCCGTGAGTGGGAACTAGAACTTCGATGGAATGATCGTTTTCGCGCCAAACACCAGGCTGAAGGGTGTTTGACATGTTGCTATCTTTGGCGTCGTCCTGTCTGACCATAACACTAGTGGCAATTCATCTGCCCACTTTCCTCCTAACTCCTGTAGCCTCCTTCTTAGATTGTCCATAATGATTTTATTCTTTGGATTCACTTGTCCATTGGACTTTGGAGTCCTGGTGCCGACTTTTTAAGGTGATATTCCACCGGCACAAAGATCCTTCGGTATCGTTTGAGATGAATTGTGAGCCATTGTCACATATGATTTCGGATGGGATACCAAATCTGCAGATGATGTTTCGTTTTATGAATGAGATGACTGTTTGTCCTTTTACTTCCGTGAATGCTTCGCCTCTATCCACTTGGAGAAGTAATCATCATTGCTAGCATCCGGTCCCGTTTCGTGGCCCGTGGTAGGGGGCCTACTATGTCCATGCCCCATGCCATGAATGGCCAGGGGAGAAATAATAGGGTGCGAGAGGTTTTTTTGGTGGTGAATCATTGGTCCGAGCACCGGGCAAAGCGTCACATTTTCGTGCGTACTCTCACCGCATCCGCCTTCATTATAGGCCAATAGTATCCCTGTCTCGAGGGCTTTATTTGCAGGACTCCCCCCCGCATGATTTCCACATTCGCCATTGTGGAGAGCATGTAACATAGTCTGTGCTTCTTCCTTGTCCAGGCACCGTAGGTAGGGACATGCTAGCGATTTTTCGTATAGTGTATCATCAATGAGTATGAACTGGAAGGCTTTATTTTAAAAGCTCTCACTTCCTTCTTATCGTCTGGTAGCTTGTTATGGCGCAGCCAATCTAGGTAAAGTGTGCGCGATCGTCTCTCGGGTCGGGCTTATTTGGTCAGCGCCGCTTTGTTTGGCCGAGAGCTCTCACCTTCCTCTCAGAATCGCTTGGATTTCCTTTTTGCTTTGTGGGTCCTCCAGTTCACCTCTGTCTATTTCGTCGCTTTCGGATAGAAGGTTCCAAAGATATGTGCTATTGGAATCTTTGGATAGCTCTGTTGGTTTGAATGTTGCCCCCGGGGGTTGCTAGGGCGTCCGCTTCCACGTTCGGTCTCCGGGAACCCGTTTAAGCTTGCAAGTTTCGAATTTTTGTTTTAATTCCTTTGCTACTTTCAGGTATGCAATCATCTTCGAATCTCTGGCTATAAACTCATCATTCATGTGGTTGACTATTAGCAAAGAGTCACTGGATATGAGCAGGTGTCTGACCCCTAGCTCCAGAGCTAGCTTCATTCCCAATATCAAGGCTTCGTATTCCGTTTCATTGTTGGTTGCCTTGAATTCACATTTTACAGCTTGTGCTATCAGATCTCCTTGTGGTGATCGCAGGATTAATCCTACACCTGCCCCCCTTTGGTTGGAGGCTCCGTCGATATGCATCTGCCAGACGTCTGTCTGCTTGCTTCTTTCTAGAGTGAGGATTTCTGATCGCAGATTCTGGATGGCTGGATCAAGTCGACACAAAATCGGCCAGTGCTTGTGATTTGATTGCTGTCCTAGGGTCGTACTGGATGTCGTATCCACTGAGGTGTACTGACCATTTAGACATTCTTCCTGACCGTTCAGGCTTCCTCATGATAGCTTTTAGCGGGTAGTTTGTCACAACATGTATGATGTGTGACTCAAAATAGGGACGCAGTTTGCGAGATGCTACTACCAATGTTAGTACTAATTTTTCAAGGGATGTGTACTGGTCTCTCCCGAAGCAAGAGACTTGCCGACGTAGTACATCGCTTCTCGCTTCTGCTCCTTTTCTTGCTCTCTGACCAGAACAACACTCACTGCTACTTCTGTGACGACTAGGTATAGGAATAATGGTTCTCCTGGTTTTGGCTTTGATAGCAATGGCGGGCTGCTGAGATAGTGCTTCAGGTCTCTGAAGGCTTGCTCGTGCTCAGGGGTCCATTCAAACTTCTGACTTTTCCTTAGCACGTCGTAAAATAGCCTGCACTTGTCTCGAAGATCTTGAAATGAACTCGTTGGGTGCTACCTTCCCAGCCTAGCCTTTGAACATCTTTAGGCTTCTCGGGTGATTCCAGTTGTAAGATGACTTTGATCCGCTTCGATCTTTGGCTTCTATCCCTCTTTGAGTCACGATATAGCCCAAGAACTTGCCAGAAGATACCCCGAAGGTGCATTTAGATGGGTTTAGTTTCATCTTGTATTCCCCGAGGGTCTTTGAATGTTTCGCTAGATGCCGCATATGATCTTTAGCTTTTTCTGACTTCACCACCATGTCATCAATGTACACCTCCATGGTTCTTCCTATTTGTTCTTTGAACATGCGGTTAACCAGCCTTTGATATGTAGATCCTGCGTTCTTTAGGCCGAATGGCATGACGTTGTAGCAATATATTTCTCTTTCGGACATAAATACTGTCTTCTCTTGATCTGCAGGATCCATCTTGATTTGATTGTATCCACTCCATGCGTCCAGAAATGTTAGCATCTCATGTCCAGCTGTTGCATCTACCATTGCATCAATATGAGGCAGCGGGAATGGGTCTTTGGGACACGCTTTGTTGAGATCGGTGAAGTCCACACATACTCTCCACTTCCCATTCTTTTTAGGCACCACCACTACATTAGACAACCATTCTGGGTATTTCACTTCTCTTATCTTCTTTCTTTTGCCAGCAGCTGTCTACTTCCTGGTTGATTACCTTATTTCTCTCTGCTGCAAACTTTCTCCTTCTCTGCTGGATGGGTTTACACTTTGGGTCCACGCTAAGCTTGTGTGTTATGATGGATGGATCTATGCCTACCATATCATCGTGTGACCATGCAAAGCAATCCATGTTATCTTGTAAGAATTTGACTAGCTGTCGTAAGCTCCTGTACATCCCGCTCCAATGAGCACGGTTCTCTCGGGTGCAACTTATCCAGTTAATAACGGTCCGGCTCTTTCACGGGGCTCGATGTATTCGTCCCGGACAGCCGTCAGTAATTGCTATGCGGGAGGGCCGACAGTTCCTTGAGTGCCTTCATGTAGCAGCCTCTAGCTTCCTCCCGATCTCCTCTTATCGTTTCTACTCCCCATGGGGTGGGGAACTTTATGCACTGGTGATATGTTGAAGGACCGCTTTATCCGGTGCGACCATGGTCTTCCTAGGATGACGTTGTAAGTAGAGGGGCCATCTATAACCAGGTACTGACTTGCTTGTTAGCTCCTCCCACATAGGTTGGGATGACTATCTCACCTAGCGAGCGGGTTGTTTCATTGAAGCCTACTAGCGGAATAGTCTTCTTCTCTAAATCCTTCTCATTTGAATCCCAAGTTTTCTATGGTTTTCAGCATGATTAAGTTGACCGAGCTTCCTGTATCTACCAAGACCTTTCTTACCGTGCAGTTGGCCATTGACAAGGTGATAATAAGTGCATCATGGTGCTCTCTTTCATCGTATGTATCTCCTTCATCGGCCGATTGCCGAGATCACCGTGAGATATTATGCAAGAATTGGTGGTCTGTCTCCTTTAGCCTCGGTGGCATGCCTTTTAGCTTCTTTGAGTATGTCGGCCGCTTAAGTTTGAGCCTTTGTTATCACGTTTATAATTTTAGTGCATGTGGGTGGGTCCGCCGGCTTGGCGGAGCCTACCTTATCTCGCCGCTTGCCCCCACGTGGTAACAGGTGGCTCACCTTTCCTTGTTCGTACAAAGCGCATGATTTCTCTTCTCAATGTATAGCAGTTCTCAGTATTGTGCCCAATATCACGGTGAAATTCACACTTCTTCTTGTTATCCTTTCTCCAGGCTTGCTCTCCCTTTTGGTGGGTTAGGCCACCCGACTCCGTCCCCCATCTCTCTCGAGAGTGCCTTCAAGATTCCTCCGATACCTGTAGTGAACCCATATTCTGCCAAGGTGGGGAGTAGTTGGTTTTCCTCGATTCGTTGACTCCCTCCCATATGGCCCGTATCTCTCGTCCTTCTTGTTGGTGGTTTGCTTTCTTCCCGATTTCTCCACGGCTGAAGTACTAGAAATACTTGGCGTGCTCGTAAGTCGGCTCGGCTAGGATATCTTTCCCGGCCGATCGCGGCGGTGCCTTCTCCCGCATCGCTTTGAAACTATGGCAAGGATGCATAGTCACCGTGCTTGTATAGATCGAGTCATGGTGGAGGCCTCTTCGAAGGCTTCTCTTCTTTGTTGAGATATCACACACTTGTCGCTACCTTCTCATTGTTAAATCTGGTATTGTATTCTCCAATGCTCTCTCCTTCCCCCGGACGATTCCGTACGGGCCCCCGCGTGCTTCGTGGCTTTTCGCTTTGCGAACCGTTGAGTAAATGCGTTTACCAATTCAAAGAAATGTAGATATCGACTTGTTTGGCAGGCTTACAAACCATCGAAGTGCTGGTTCTGTTAGGGTGGACCCGAATCCTTTGCACATGCAGGCTTCCTTAACTTGTCCTATGGCTGTTACCGTCATCATTTTCTGCTTGTATTGGCTGATATGATCAAACGGATCTGCTGTGCCGTCAAAGAGAGGCATGTTTGGATTTGTGAATCCTTTTGGCATGGCTGTGATGGATATGGTGTCCACGAATGGTGAGTCGGCATAGCTGTCTAGAGCCGCTTTCTCGAGTGGGGGTGGTAGCCCTGGAACCCTGCTCAGCATCTCCTTTAGCTCCAAGTACTGTTGGTTAGTTATATTGGCTGAATCTGGGGTTCTCCTGTCAGCTGTCTGCATATTTCCTCCTGATCCGGTTTCTTGAAGGTTCTGATAAGCTCCGGCAGCCAGGGGGGTTGCGGTAACGATTGCCCCCTGCTGCCAGTTCACTTGCTGGTTTGACTCGGATCCTGCTACATGTGTCTGATCGATTGCTGCAGGACTGCTAACGAGGAGGCCACCTGTTTGTATCCCTACGCAGCTGGCTGGCTGCCAGCTATCTGGCGTGAGGTATCCTAACCCTCGTGGAGTTATCCTTCCATCTGATGGCGTCGTAGCCAAATCCAATCTTGTAATTATTTAATTTGGTATCCGCTGCCGCCTTTGCCACTCCTTGCGTCGGATCTACCAAAGGAAATCTTCCTTCACTGCCTTGTTTCTTTGGAGTCTTTGGATTCGCTTCAGGAGATCAATTTGTGCCCGAGCTCTCTGTCTCTCCTTCTTACCTCAAAGATCTGCTCTCCTTTAATCTTCTCTCATGTTTTCCATAGCTTTTCAAGATTTCACGCCGGCGAGCGAGAATCTGCGTGGGGACAAGGCGGCGGAGTGACGACGCCCGAGCTTGATGTTCCTTTGTACGATCAGTGCGGGCCGAGACAACAGGGGTCCTGGGAGGTAGAGAAGCTTTTGTTGTCGGTATGATTCTTTAGTATGTCCGGAGCTGCGTGGCCACTTTGTCGATGTTGGACTTTGGGTAGACGATGGTGGTGGCGATGGTCGCCGCTCCCGACATGGCTTAAGATGCTTGCTTTTCCATTGTATATCTAGAATATCAACGATTGACGACCACAATGCCCCACGGTGGGCGCCAAACTGTTTAGGTCTTTTTTACCTAAGTTGATTTAGAGTCAATGTAGACTATATTCGTTGGCCGATTGTATGATGATTTGTACGTTAATAAGTAAATGGGAAATAAAGTGCGTAATGTAAATTGACACGTAAGATTTTGGTGACGCGGAAAACCCAATGTGGGAACAACCGCGGGAGGGACGGTACCCTGCCAAGTATTGCACTATATGAATTGGAGGATGATTACAATTATGGTACGAAGCTTAATCCTGCTGACCCTAGGTGTCAGGCCTGCAAGATCGAGAATGAACGTGTATTATTTGCTGAGATGTGATCTTGAGTGTTGATGTATGAATGCGGGTGTTGAATGAATGAATGTCCTTCTTGATTTCCTTCTTCTGCTATTTATAGGGTAAGAACCCTAGATTTACTCCATCTCGAATATGGAAAGAGGATATTATTTCCATAAAGACTTCTTTCCTAATCCGGATTCCCTTGCCAATTCTCCCTGATCTCCCTAACTTCTCCCTAACTTCTTCCTGACACCCCTTTCCTTAACACGGGCGCCTACTGTGATGGGCTCTTGATCCTTCTTAAGTCCGTTCCCCCTTCTCCTGACCGCGGGCTCCCATCCTCCTCACCTCTTCTCTATAATCTTTACTTCACCAAGTGGGCTTTCTTTATTACGCTATTTTTAGCCCAAACAAACACAACGAGACATCCTGTCATCAACTATCATCCATGTCATCAATTAATTTCTTATGCGACCATACCGATTATGCAACCATAATTATACCCATTATTCAACATCTCACTTGAGGCAAATTGACCTAGCATGCAAAAGTGTATGAATCAAACCCATATTGTACAAACCACATGTAAATATAACTTCATAAACCATGCTTGGCTCACGAAAATGATGTCACTTACTGTAACACCCCCATACTCCAAGTGCCTTACCAGGACCACCCAGGTATAAGGATGTTACCATCTCGGTTACCCAAGGCAATGATAATCAAATAAACAATAATGAAACAACGTTTAAATAGAAATACATTAGTGAAAGGTTACAATCCAAAAACCAAACCAAAATACGAGTACATGTTCTCAAATCAAATGTCTACTGAACTAACTGAAATGTTTATGAAAACTACTAAGCTACAACGGAAGACTTCTATCATCAGATCGTGGCACATCCCAGCTATCCCAGTACTCAACTCATACCTGCTCAATATCTGCTCACCATCCCCGAATGGATCACCGCAGGTTTTAAAACAATAAACCAGGGTCAGTACTATTCACACAATTATATACAACCAACAATACAGTAATCAAGATAGCTCAAACAGTCACACACAATCACCCACTCCAATCAATCTCCATCACTGACTGTCCACTGGACCAACCCTGCCAGTGGGGGACCGCAGCCGTACCCACCAAATCCCCGCTCATCATACCGAGCGATAACCCTGTCCCATTAATGTGCACATCCCCTTCCGTGGCGGGTTCCACGAAGGGCGAAACTAGGGCGTGAAGCCACTCCCGCAAGTGACTCCACTCAGCCGAGAACGCATCTCGAGAACCATAGACAAACAATCACAATTACAATACAACAGCAACATGCGTCTGAATCAATCAATAATCACTAACTACAGCACAATCACCACACATTATGTAAATACTACTGAGTAGGGAAACCCTACCTAGAAAGTACAACAATCAGACGGTCTCACAGCTGATATAAAAAAGCTTCCTCTACGAATCCTCCTCCTAACATACAAACATATAATCACTACCAAGCATAACATACTACAAAACCCCCAATTCCCCAAAGTAGGGTTTAACCAACTTTAAAGAAACATTATAAAAATGGTATATAGGTCTTACCCTCGACGCAAGGATCACAACGGTATAAATAAAGGTGAAATCCGACCTTCCAAGCTCCGGTATTTGCCAACAATGCGATTAAAGCGAAGAACGTACTTTGTTTTCTCTTTTGACAGTAATTAGGTTTTGAAAAGTGTTTTAAGAACAATGACGGAAGTATTATATACTCTAATCGCATTATTAACAAAACCCGAGAAATCATCCCCAGTAAATCGGCTACTCGATCTAGTAGCTAAGGTACTCGATCGAGTGCCCCCTTACTCGATCGAGTACCCATGTTACTCGATCGAGTACCCAACAGGTCAGAAAGTATTTTAATCTGCATCTCGCCCTTACTCGACAGAGTAAGGCCTACTCGATAGAGTACCCCAAGACTCATAAATACGTAGTATTACAGTCTTCCCTCCTTAAAAAGAACTTCGTCCCCGAAGTTCAAACCACAACAAAACAAAGACTCACACTACGCACTCCCGACTCAACAACCAAAACAAAACTCAGCATAAAACATGTTACTAACCCAAACTCAACCCGACTCAACGACAACAACTATACCGACACAACATAAAAAGGGTGTAAAAACTCTTTGCGATCATCTCCTACCCCCCTAAAAGAAACACGGTTACGTCCCCGTAACCATACATACCTGATAAAAAAGGAAAGGGTAACGCTCTCTCATGGCATCCTCTGCCTCCCATGTAGCTTCCTCAGTCTCGTGGTTAGACCAAAGGATCTTAAGCAAAACGGTCTCACCACCCCTAGTCTTCCTAACCTTCCGGTCAAGAATCTGCTTAGGTACCTCAATATATGATAAGGACTCATCTAGCTCTAAGCTCTCTGCCTCTAACACATGTGACGGGTCACTCACATACTTCCGCAGCTGCGATACATGAAACACATTATGCACTCTCTCTAACAGCAAGTGGCCAGGTAAAGCCCGGACGATATGCAACTTCCCCAACTCGCTCTAAGATCTCATAAGGACCGATGAACTTCTGACTCAGCTTGCCTTTCTTCCCAAATCTTATAACCCCACGCATAAGAGACACTTTCAGAAGAACCTTGTCCCCAACCTGAAACTCTATATCCCGGCGATGTAGATCCGCAACTCTCATTCGTTCCCTGATCATCTTTATCTGTTCAACCATCTCATGTACCATCTCTGGTCCTAGAACCCTTTGCCTCAAAGACTTTGTCGTCCCAACAAATCGGACTCCGCATCTCCTCCCATATAAAGCCTCAAACGGTGCCATGCTAATACTAGTGTGATAGCTGTTGTTGTAAGAAAACTCTATCAAATCCAACCTCTGTTCCCAGCTACCACCAAAGTCCATCACACAAGCTCGCAACATATCCTCAAGAGTCTTGTTCATTCTCTCAGTCTGACCGTCTGTCGCAGGATGAAAAGCTGTACTCATATTCAAAGTTGTTACCAAAGATTCCTGCAACTCTTTCCAAAACCTTGAGATAAATCTCGCATCTCTGTCAGACACTATGTCCTTAGGGACTCCATGTAACTTTAGCACATTCTTTCGATAAGCCATAGCTAATTGTGCTTTAGTCCATGTATCTTTCATTGGCACAAAGTGAGCTGACTTGGTCAGTCGATCCACTATTACCCATATCATATTATTACCCTGTTGACTCTTTGGCAAACCCACGATAAAATCCATAGAAATGGATTCCCACTTCCACTCAGGTACCTCTAAAGACTGAATCTTACCTTGTGGTCGTCGCTGTTTCCCTTTAACTCTCTGGCATGTCAAACAACGGGCCACAAACTCAGCTGTTTCTTTCTTCATCCCAGGCCACCAAAACGTGTTCTTCAAGTCCTTGTATAGCTTGTCACCACCTGGATGTACTGAATACGGTGTACAATGTGCCCCTGTCACGATTGTCTTTTTCAGCTCCTCATCATTAGGGACACACCACCTACCATCGAACCTCAAACTACCATCTGTATGAATAGAGAATCAGGACACTGTCCCTTTCTCTACTCCAGCTCTCCACTCAACCATCTTAGGATCCAAAGCCTGTTTACCTCGAATGTCATCATAAAGATCAGGTTGCACTGTCAAATCTCCCACAGCATCCCCTCTCTGCATCATATGTATCCCAAACTTCCCCACCTCATCTCCCAACCTCATCAAAGATAGAGCTGTACACAGGGAATGTACACTCTTCCTACTCAAAGCATCTGCAACAACATTGGCTTTCCCTTCATGGTAGATAATATCCATGTCATAATCGCCAATCAGCTCCATCCACCTCCTCTGTCTCATGTTCAACTCCTTTTGAGTGAAGATGTACTTGAGACTCTTGTGATCTGAAAATACCTTAAAGGTTGCCCCATAAAGGTAATGTCTCCATATCTTGAGAGCAAACACCACTGCACCCAACTCTAGATCATGTGTAGGGTAGTTCTCCTCATACGGCTTCAATTGCCTAGAAGCATAGACAATCACCTTACCGTTCTGCATCAACACACATCCCAACCCATTCTTTGAGGCATCTGTATAAACCTCAAAGTTCTCGATCCCTTCAGGCAATGCTAAGATAGGAGTTGTGGTCAAACGCTCCTTTAATGTTTGGAACGCCTTCTCACAACTCTCATCCCAACGAAACCTGTTCTCTTTCCTCATCAAAGTTGTCATAGGTCTAGCTATCTTGGAGAAATCTTTCACGAACCGTCGTAGTATCCCACTAAACCCAAGAAACTCCCGATTTCAAAGAACATTCTTTGGTGCTTCCCACTTTGTCACTTTGCCTCAATCTTTGCCGGATCCACAGCCTACTCCCTCCTTAGAGATCACATGCCCGGAAAAGCAACTTTCTCCAACAGAACTCACACTTGGACAGCTTAGCGTACAACTCATGCTCCCTCGTAGTCCGCAACACAATCCTCGATGCTCCTCATGCTCCTCCTTAGTCTTAGAGTAGACTAAGATGTCATCGATAAACACCACCATAAACTTGTCTAAAAACTGTCTGAAGATTCTGTTCATCAAGTCCATAAACACAGCCGGTGTATTAGATAACCCAAACGACATCACCACATACTCATAATGACCATACCTCGACGTGAAGGCTGTCTTTGGTATGTCCATCTCTCTAATCTTCACCTGATGATATCCCGACCTCAAATCAATCTTAGAAAAGACTGATGCACCACTTAAGTGATCAAACATGTCATCTATCCTTGGCAAAGGATACTTGTTCTTCACCGTCACTCGGTTCAGCTTCCTGTAGTCTATGCACAACCTCAAACTCCCATCTTTCTTCTTCACAAAAAGAACTGGTGCTCCCCACGGCGATACACGAGGTCTAATGTATCCCTTATCTATCAGATCATCTAACTGTTTCCTGAGCTCCTCCATCTCTTTAGGACCTATCCGGTACGGTGCCTTAGAGATTGGCCCCGTCCCCGGTTTCAACTCAACGGTGAAATCTATCTCCCTCTTCGGTGGCAACCAGGAATCTCCTCGGAAAAACATCTCGCAAACTCTCCCACCACCGGTATCGATCAATCGTCGGACTCTCTATCCGGTCATCTCTCACATAGCACAAGTTCAAAGGACATCCCTTCCTCAGATAAGACTTCAAGGTGACAGCTGCAATCAACTTAACTTTGGGTTTGACTAGAAACCCACGATAAGACACACTAACACCCTTAGGCCCTCTCAAAGACACTTTCTTTTGATGACAGTCTATCTTAGCCTTATACTTTTTTAACCAGTCCATCCCGACTATCATCTCAAAACCGTCAAAAGAAAACTCTAGCAAGTCTACAGGTAGATCAACTTGCCCAACTATCATAGATACATCTCTAAACAACCTCCCACATGATACAGACTCATCCGAAGGTATAAAAACTTTCTCACTTACAGACTTATATACCCTCAAACCCAACCGTTTAACATGACTCGAAGATACAAACGACTGAGACGCCCCCGAATCAAACAAAACAAAGGTATGAATACCGTTAACAAGAAAAGTACCAGTGATAACATGTGCATCCTCCTCAACTGCTTTCTTGTCCATCATGAACAGACTTTCCATCGGTCTTGTCCACCTCCCGGACAAGATCTTGGCGATGTGGTCGGCTTAGCACCCGACCCCTGGTTGTTGTTGTTGTTCGTAGCTGGTTTCTGTTAGGAATTACCGCCATTGCGGTTACCTCCACCCTGATAGCTCTGACTTCCCCGGTTTGACCATGACCCACCTGGTCTGTTACTCGCATAACTCTGTGCAGGTCCCTGAGAATAGCTCCCCCGAGCCGATCCCTAAAAAGCTCCCGGTGCACTCGTGAACTCATGTCTCTTGTGGCCCACACCACCACAGCCATAGCAGGTCATCCCCCAACTACCACTACCGCTCACACGGCCACACCCAAAGGAAGCCCCAACACTGAATCTTGACCCAGAAGAAAACCCTCTAGCTTGGGTGTGGTTGCCTTTCTTATGACTAGATTGGCCATCACCCTCACTCTCAGCCTTTCTTTTCTCACTCACTCTCTCCTGAGCCATCTCCACCAACCTCTCAGCTCTCCCAGCCCTCTCATAAGCTTCCTTAACATCGGTAAGGACTCCCACGGGTAACTTATCCATAATCTTGGGTGTCAACCCTCTCTCAAACCTCAGCGCCAGGTTCTCCTCACTCAAACCCATATCCTCAAAGATACCTAGACTTCTCATTGAACTCGCTTGTAGTACTCAAAGAATCGACATATCGGATGTCATCTTAAACCCATCAAACTCCTCCCTCAGCTTACTCCTCACATGCTCCGGTACAAACTCTTTCCTCATAGCCCTCCGAAACTCTTCCTAAGGTATAGCAGGTAAGCCCTGGTTCGCATACATCTCCCTAGCAGTCACCTTCACCATATCCCACCACTTGCCAGCTGCTTCCCTCAGGTAGAACGCAGCTTGTTCTACTCTCATCTCATCAGGACAGTGAACCAGGTCAAGTATATTCTCCATCTCACGATGCCAGTTGTCAAGAAGGTTTGGTTCCCCGGTTCCCGTGTACTCTTTTGGGTTAAACCTCGCTATATAAAGACTGATCTTAGAGTGATCAACCTCCTTATCCTTATCCTTATTCACTTTCTTTAAAGCCTCAGTGAGAGCATCTTGGTGCTCCAACATCTTAACAACATCATCTATGTTCATGGTCTCAGCTCTCGCATAGTAAGCGTTTCTCTTGGGCGGCATCTTGAAGCTATATAAGAAAGGGTAGATATAAACATACACACTAAAACCTCAAAACACGAAAGCGGACTGCCCAGAACACACTCGATCGAGTGCCCAAACCTACTCGATCGAGTAAGAGGCTACTCGATCGAGTGCCCACCATACTCGATCGAGTGCCTCGACATCAGACCCCAAACAGACCTTCAGATCCCTAACATACTCGACCGAGTAGCCAGGCTACTCAATCGAGTGACCCCCTACTCGATCGAGTGCCCGAGGTACTCGATCGAGTGCCCAAAAACTCGATTCTGGTTGCAAAATCGTCAAATACCCACTCGATCAAGTCAGACCCACTCGATCGAGTCATGCTAACTCGAATATGCTACCCGCATGCTATATCATATCCCAACATATAAAACAACTTTATAAACACAACATTATATCATAGTTAAGCATACTATGCTACTCAATTCTTCATATGATTAACAAACAACTATATCATGTTATCAATTTCCACATAGTAAACACCCAACATGCTTCTCATTCCAACAACAGTTCTATATGTCTCATCAATCTTTCATTTATATTCTCAATTTTCTACTCCAAACATCCAACAATTACAACATATTTCATCACATCCACACACAAACGAACAAACAACACATACGACTTGACATATATTCCCCCCATGTGACCGGTTCAAAATTGTAGGGCGAGTTCGCGACTTTAGGATGTCTCCCAAGCCTTTGCATTAGCTCCTACAACCTTTACCCCGGGTTCATTTTAATTGACTCCCTATATTCATTAGGTTCATTGGTTTCAGGTTTCAGGATCGTTGCTCTGATACCATTTTGTAACACCCCCATACTCCAAGTGCCTTACCAGGACCACCCAGGTATAAGGATGTTACCATCTCGGTTACCCGAGGCAATGATAATCAAATAAACAATAATGAAACAACGTTTAAATAGAAATAAATTAGTGAAAGGTTACAATCCAAAAACCAAACCAAAATACGAGTACATGTTCTCAAATCAAATGTCTACTGAACTAACTGAAATGTTTATGAAAACTACTAAGCTACAGCGGAAGACTTTTATCATCAGATCGTGGCACATCCCAGCTATCCCAGTACTCAACTCATACCTGCTCAATATCTGTTAACCATCCCCGAATGGATCACCGCAGGTTTTAAAACAATAAACCGGGGTCAGTACTATTCACACAATTATATACAACCAACAATACAGTAATCAAGATAGCTCAAACAGTCACACACAATCACCCACTCCAATCAATCTCCATCACCGATCGTCCCCTTTGGACCACCTGCCCGATGGGGGACCGCAGCCGTACCCACCAAATCCCCGCTCATCATACCGAGCGATAACCCTGTCCCATTAATGTGCACATCCCCTTCCGTGGCGGGTTCCACGAAGGGCGAAACTAGGGCGTGAAGCCACTCCCGCAAGTGACTCCACTCAGCCGAGAACGCATCTCGAGAACCATAGACAAACAATCACAATTACAATACAACAGCAACATGCGTCTGAATCAATCAATAATCACTAACTACAGCACAATCACCACACATTATGTAAATACTACTGTGTAGGGAAACCCTACCTGGAAAGTACAACAATCAGACGGTCTCACAGCTGATATAAAAAAGCTTCCTCTACAAATCCTCCTCCTAACATACAAACATATAATCACTACCAAGCATAACATACTACAAAACCCCCAATTCCCCAAATTAGGGTTTAACCAACTTTAAAGAAACATTATAAAAACGGTATATAGGTCTTACCCTCGACGCAAGGATCACGACGGTATAAAGAAAGGTGAAATCCGACCTTCCAAGCTCCGGGATTTGCCAACAATGCGATTAAAGCGAAGAACGTACTTTGTTTTCTCTCTTGACAGTAATTAGGTTTTGAAAAGTGTTTTAAGAACAATGACGGAAGTATTATATACTCTAATCGCATTATTAACAAAACCCGAGAAATCATTCCCCGTAAACCGGCTACTCGATCGAGTAGCTAAGGTACTCGATCGAGTACCCATGTTACTCGATCGAGTACCCAACAGGTCAGAAACTATTTTAATCTGCATCTCGCCCTTACTCGACAGAGTAAGGCCTACTCGATAGAGTACCCCAAGACTCATAAATACGTAGTGTTTTAGCAAGATTTTCCCTGAAAAGGATCCGGCTTGATTATTGAGTAATTAGGGTATCTAGTTCAATAGGTTTAGAATAATAATATAAATGATAAGAAAGAATTATGTATAGGAATATTGCTCATATTACTTTAAAAGGCTAAGTACAAATTCGTGTATATGGCTGAATATTTAGGAAAGGATGAGGGATAAAATGTGTATAACTAATGAATGAATCCCTTTACAAATGTTAGATTACAATATTTATAGTTCTACAAATATTAACGTTGTATTGATCTCAACGTCCCTCTCCATTATCGGAGTTGTTACCAGATTAATAGGGCACCCTCCCTATTAATCCGGTTGACTCGTTCTACTCTTAACCAATCTTTAGCTCTTCTTCTTTTACACGTCTTGATTCATGGGAGTGATATGGTCTTGTAGTTAGACTTGGTCTTCCTTGAGAATAGGACGTGATTATTAGTTCATACAACTGCATTTCTTGTTTATCTTCTTAATCCAGCCTGTTTGAATGTCCTGTCAGGCTATTCTGTACTTTCCATCAGGCTTTTCTTCTAGGACTTAGTAGCTTGCTTATCTTATGGTATTCTTCATCTGCCAAATAATAGTTAGATTTGTCCGGTCTCTGGTTGTCTTAACCAGCCTAGTAAGGTCAGGCCAAGTTAGATTCAGACCAGGCTAATTTGGGCCTAACAATTGCCCCTTGACATTTTACCCGTGCTGGATCAGGCCAGGGGCGAGATGTCAATTTTACCGGGTTAAACAATAAAAAGAATTATGTTTGCTCAATGACTCTTAGACTCTTAGTTACCGTTAAACACTGCAACGGCTAACTGTGTGATGTCATCTTTGTGATTTTGCATTTTCTAGGGTTTTTGCACCGTTGCTCCTCCTCTATAAATACGGTATTTGTGATGAGTTTATTTTTCACCAAATTTCTTCCACTTTCCTTGCTAAATCTTCTCTAAAATTCTTCCCTATTTCCTAGAGACTCCAGTTTGCTAATCTTATAATTTCTCATAAAATTCATCATTATAAACAAAACAACGAAGGATATGGGAGCCAAAAAACGTCCTGCTTCCCAGAAGGCTGCTGCTGAGCCTGAACCCAAAGATATCCATGAGGAGGAGGTGCTTGAAATTGATCCTCCTGCTCGTGCTATAGCCTTTAAATATCAAGACTCTATTTTTTCTGCTCTTCAATCTCTGGATCCTTATTTCCCTAAAGAAAACTTATTGAAAACGAACTATGATAGGGTTTTAAGGGAGAAAAAAATAATTCCTGATTCAACTGAGGCTTGGATCCCTGAGTCTTGTCCAGTCAGAGCTAATTGGGTGTCACCTGGTTGGTTCTGTATTTATGAATGGGCGTTCAAGGCAGGATGTAAGTTACCTTTTACTCCTTTGATGATTGATACTATTCGTGCTATGGAAGTATCACCTTTCCAGATCATGCCAATGGTTTGGAAACTTGTCCATTCTATTGAAAATTTATGTGCTAAGCATAATCTTGTAATTACTATTAATGATATCAAGGCAGTATATCATATGAAAAATCCTTCTACTGGTCGTTTTAATTTGAGAATTAAGTAAAAAATGTCTCCATTAATTACTAACCTGGACTCTGGAGATGATAAAAGTTGGGCGAAAACTTTCCTGTTTATCCGGACTGAGAGTCTGGGGTCAGGCTTTGATTACTTGAGATATCCGCCTTTGGAGAGTGGTAGGTTTCCTGTACTCTTAATTTTGCAATTTATATTAAACGAAATTAGGATATTTAAGTTTTACCTGTGCATTTTTTGGTAATATTTGTAGCTCCTGATTCGAACTTCGACCCTCTTGACGAGGAGGCTGTTTCAAGGATAGAGGCTTTCCTTTCTATTCCTGAGGAAGAGAGGGCTTGGCCTGCTAGTTTGGGCAGGGATTTATTGCCCCGGTATATGAAGACCAAGCTGAGTGTGGTCAAAGTACCCAAAGGCAAGCCTAGCTCCACTGCTCTTTCCTGTATGTCTTCTATATATCTTTATGTCAATTGTTGTCTTCTTATCACTTTTCTTCTGATATTTATGTATATTCTTTATATATTCAGTATTCAGGTCTTCTGCTAGGTTGGCCAGTTTTACTGCAAAAGATTTAAAGGCTGGGGTGGCTCGAATTGCTGAACAGTCCAAGAGCCAGGAGGCTAGTGGGAGTGACAAGACGCTTGACATTTTGGTTTCTGATGTTCAGCCTCCCCAGGATCCACCCACGCTAGTATCACCGGAGGTTGTTTAGGCTTCCAAAAGGAGGAGGGAAGATGTTATTCCTGAAGAGGAAGGGAGAGAGAAAGAGCCTATTCAGGCTCAACCAATCAGGAGTGTCAAGCAAGTATCTGCTAGGATGGACGATATAGATGCTGCCCGGGCGCGGATAAATGAATTTTCTGCTAGTATGAGTGGCCAGCTTTTGTCTGCTAATACCCTTGAGTCTTCTACTAAAGTGGTTTCTATCTTGTCTTCTCTTGTGACAAATGCTGATTGACTTTCTTTTGTTTCTTGTAGGGATTGGATGCCGGGTTGGCCACTGCTTGTCAGCTCAAGGATGCCCAGGCTAGGGTTTCTAGCTTACAACAGAAATTGGATAAAGTTAACCGTGAGCTGCTCACATCCAGGGGTAATGAGGTAGTACTTCAATCTCAGCTTGGGACAGCTAGAGAGGCATCCAGGGCTGCTATAGTTTGTGAGGTGGCTGCATAAAACACTGAGAAGGTTGTCAGGCAAGAGTTGGAGGCTGTAAGGGAGGAGCTGAAGACTGTCAAGGAAGAGCTGGCTGCCGAGAAGCGAGGCAATGCGAGGATCGGTGAGGAAAAATGAAGAGCTTGGTCTTTGAAAAGGAGCTAGTGGAGGGGCGGCTTGCGATCTTTGCTCAGTACTTCTTTGGGAAAGGCCGGGTTGATGCTATGAGGGATCCGGAATCTGACTGGGCTAATTGGGATCCGGACCGGGATGAGACAGCTCTGGATACCCAGTATCCTGATTTAGCCAATATGGGTCAAGAAGAAGAAGTGGATTCTCCTCCTTCTAAGGAAAAATCTGGTGATCAGGAAATGGTGGATGGTTGTGAGTCGGTTACTGGCTCGAAACCTGCTTAGATTTATGTTTTTCTTTTTCGTTTTGGCCCATCCAGGGGGGATGTTCCTGGAATGAATATTTGTTAGGTATATGGTAAGGCCGACTATTTTGGATGAATAAATATTTGGTCTTTGTTGGTTTCTTTTTATGTTTTGATAAGGTATATTTGTAGTGTTGGATGTGTACTGGATCTGGCCAGTTATTCGACTGGAACGGGCCAGTTTTTTGTGTTGGATCTAGCTAGTTCATTGTGTTATGGGTTGGGTTATTGCCTGTTTGGAGGGCTTATGTCCCCTGCCTGTCTGGAGGGCTTATGACCCATCTATGTTATACAAGTCAGGAAAAGGTTTTCCAGATTTGTATATTAAATTGAGCTCGATATTTTAAGGCCTGTTTTTGAAACTGAAAGTTGGGTATCGAGTTGGATATCAGTGGGGTGGCCCCCAATCTTTAAGATTTGTTTTAAGTAAAGTGCAGTATATAAAACAAATATTGAAGATTCTATTCGGTAAAAGGAAATATGAGAATATTGACAAGTACTTGGGCACATAATAGAAGAAATTATATAAGGCATTTATTCATATAATGACAAGTATCATACATTTAGTTTCATATCGTGTCGTGCAAGAAATGTGAAGATGAAAATTATACGGACCGGGAGATATATTTTATATGTGAAATAGTTTTAAGTGTGCAATATTCCAAGCTCTTGGGATCATTTCGCCGTCCAGGGTTTGTAATCTATAAGCTCCCTGGCCGACTATTGAGTCAATCAGGTAGGGACCTTCCCAGGTTGGGGCCAATTTGCCAGCATTCTTCTCTTTTGTGTTTTGAAAGACTTTCCCGAGGACAAGGTCTCCTACCCTGAATACTCTTGCTTTGACGGTCTTGTTGTAGGTTTTTGCAACTCTTTGCGATATCTTTGCCAATCTAATCTTTGGTCGCATCTCTTAGCTCTTCCGTTAAGTCCAGGTTGTCCTCCATTAGAGGTATATTGCTCGTTATTGTGTTCATGCTGCATATGGCTAATGGAATGTCGACCTCAGTGGGATTATCGCTTCACATCCATAGAACCAAGGAGTAGGGGTTTGGCCTGTGGATGTTTTAGGCGTGGTTCTGTCGCCCCGGAGGACCAAGGGGAGTTCTTGACCCATCTACCTTTCCTTCTTTCTAACTTCTTCTTTATGCGGTGATTATTACTTTGTTCTTGGATTCTGCCTGGCCGTTAGCTTTTGGATATCCTGGCGTGGAGGTTACAGGTGATGTTCCATTGAGCATAGAAGGTCTTGTTCTTTTTCCCACAGTGCGTGCCATTGTCGCATACTATTTCAGAGGGGATGCCATATCTACATATGATGTTGTGTTTGATGAATGCTATGACATCCTTTTCTTTGACTTGCCTGTATGAATCAGCTTCTATCCACTTGGAGAAGTAGTTAGTCATTGTTAGTATGAAAAATTTTTGTCCGGGTGCTTGAGGTAGTTTCCCTACTATATCCATGCCCCACTTCATAAATGGCCAGGGTGCGGATATGGAATGTAGTTCCTCAGATGGCTGATGTATATATGGTCCATGAATCTGGCAAGCTTCGCATTTAGAGCTGAATTTCAGGCAATCGGCCCTCAAGATGGGCCAATAATAACCTGTTATGAGTACCTTGCTTGCCAGGCTCCTTCCGCCTTTATGATTTCCACAGTATCCTTCATGTATTTCTGATAATATCTGTTCAGCTTCTTGTGGTTCCAGGCATCTGAGGTATGGCCCTGCCTGCGATTTCTTAAAAAACACGTTGTTAATAATAGTATATGAAGCAACTTTTATTTTTAGTGCCCTGGCATCTTGCTTATTTAGGGGAAGGATTCCCTGTTGTAGCCAATCGTAGTAAGGTTTTGTCCAAGAATTGGCAACATATATTGGGAAACTTTTATCTTGCTTGTTTATTGCAGGTTCTAATAAATGTACGATGGGTATTTTGTCAAAGTCGAGGGGACTGAAGTTATATCCTAGGCCGGCTAAGGCATCGGCCTGGGTATTCAAGTCCCTGGGAATTTGGTCAATATTAAAATTGCGGAATTTTGATTTTAAATTCTGGACGGCTTCTAAATAAAGCATCATTTTTGAGTCTTTTGCAGTATATATTCCATTTACTTGGTTTGAAATAAGAAGGGAATCGAGACGTACCTTTAGGTTTTGCACACCAAGGTCAATACATACCTTTAATCCAGCTATTAGGGCTTCATATTTTGCCTCATTGTTGGTAGCTTCAAATTCATGACTTATAGCTTGTACTATCTTATCCCCCCGTGGCGATTTTAGTACTACCCCCAGGCTGTGCCCCTCATGTTGGCTGCACCATCGACAAATAGGGTCCATTCTAGGTCTGTTTGGTTTGGTCGGTTTATTTACTTCTTTTATTAAGTCGGGTTCTAGGGTGGACTAAAATCGCCACAAAGTCTGCTAGTGCTTGTGACTTAATTCTTTGTCCTTGGTTCAAATGTTATGTTGTATGTGCTTAGCTGGATTGACCATTTGCACATTCGTCCAGGACAATTCGGCTTCCTAAGTACGGACTTGATAGGAAGATTGGTTCGACTATTATAGGGTGGGTTTCAAAGTATGGTCTTAATTTTGTGCAACTCATAATTAAAGCTAAAACATATTTTTCAAGCAGGCCATACCGATCTCGCATCCGGTAGACTTTTGCTTACGTAATAGACGGGGTGTTGTTGTCCGTCGCTTCTTTGTCTAAGACGCACCGAAAGATTTGTGGTTGTGATTATCTTGTCGGGGTTCATCTTTGACTGGTTTTGCCAGCAAGGGAGGAGAGGATAGATATGTTTTCAGGTCCTCAAAGGCTGATGATCGGGGTCCATTGAAAGTCTTTGTTCTTCCTTAGCAGATTATAGAATGATTTGCACCTCTCTGACGATCTTGAAATGAACCTGTTCAGGGCCGTTATTCTTCCGATCGGACTTTTGTATGTCTTTGACTGTCTTTGGTGGTTCTAGCTCCAGGATAGCTTTGATTTGTTTGGTGGCTTCTATTCCTCTTTTTATCACCATATAGCCCAAGAATTTGCTCACTTTGAGACTCCAAAATGGCAATTTTGTGGATTGAGCTTCATATTGAATTTCTCCAGTATTTGGAAGGCTACTTCCAGGTCTTTGACGTGGTCTTCGGCCTTTTTTGACTTGACTACCATGTCATCTATGTAGACTTCCATGGTATCTCCTATTTGGTCTTTGAACATCATGTTGACTAACCTTTGATAGGTTGCACCTGCATTCTTTAATCCAAAGGGCATAGCAAAGATAACAAGATATTCCTCTTTCAAAGTGATGAAAGAAAGTATTTGTACTCTCGATCTGCAGGGTGCATCTTTATTTGGTTGAATCCACTGGAGGCATCCATGAATGTTAAGATCTCGTGGCCTGCAATGGCATCCACCATTGCATCGATGTGTGGCAGGGGAAATGGATCTTTGGGGCAGGCCTTGTTTAGGTCGGTGTAGTCTACACAGACTCTCCATTTGTCGTTTTTCTTTTGGACGACTACTACATTTGCAAGCCGGTCCAGGGTACATTACTTCCCTGATCATTCCCATGTCCAATAGCTTGTCAACTTCTTGGTTGATGATTTCATGCCTCTCTGCAGCAAATTTTCTTCTCTTTTGCTGTACAGGCTTAAATGATTTGTCAATATTTAACTTATGGGTTATAATATCAGCATCTATACCAGTCATATCAAAATGTGACCAAGCAAAACAGAACATTTTAGTTTTGAGAAAGTCGACCAGATTGGGTCCGACCGAGTCCAGTGCATCGACCCTACAAGTACCTTCTGTCGGGAATTCGGGTCCAAAATGACCTCTCTGTTTCCATCGTGATTGTGCAATATATTCTTCCTGACGAGGTGACTTTAATTGCTATACAAGGGACTTACGACTTTGAGGGTTTCAAAGCCTGGGTGTAGCATTCCTGAGCCCTCCTTTGTTCTCCTCTGATGGTGGTTATCCCCCATTCGGTTGATATTTTCACACATTGATGGTATGTTGATGGGATTGCTTTGACGTTGTGGATCCATGGTCTGCCCAGGATTACGTTATATGAGGATAGGCAATCCATTACCCCGAATCTTTCATATGAAGCCACGCCTTCCACATAGGTTGGCAGGCTAATTTCTCCCAGGGTGTTCTTTGTTTCTCCATTTGAACCCAACCAGACGCTGGATTTCTTGATGATCTTTCCTTCATCTATCTTCATAGCTTTGAGGACGTCAAGCATCACCAAATTGATTGAACTGCCTCCGTCTATCAGGATTCTTGATACCTTAGCTGTGCCAATTTGCATGGTAATTACCAAGCTGTCATGGTGTAGATCTGATATTCCCTGCAAGTCTGAGTCATCAAAAGTAATAGCAGGCAATGACTTAGATCTAAGAAGGGGCTGAAGTCTAGACTCCCTGGATATTCTTTTGGCAGCTGATACCCGTCGTTGTGAGTACCAAAGATAAAATTTATAAACTCCTATTAAGACTAACCTAGGCTAGTGGTAACAGGGTCGATCCACAAGGAGGCGGTTAAATTCTAGTTGTTCTATGATCAGTCTAAGGTAACTATTATGGGGGTTGGTTGAGTTGGTCGACGGCTAAAAACAATAAAAGAAATTTAATCGAAAATACGAATTAAACAGGATAAAAGAAGAGGTACTAGGATGATCGGGTCATTACAGCTTCGGCGGCAGCAAACTAAGTCGGTCTGAAATAAGCACAGGTAAGGCGGGAAAATAAGAGGTCCTCTCGGTCCACTCCTAACAGATAGCATCTCTCGATCTCACTATAGGTCCCTAATGTCACTAATATCGACTCTCGTCTGAAAAGCGACTAATGGTCTAAACTATACCTATCTTTCGATCTTAGCACAGTTTAGTCGAATTAATTGTGGTCAAGCAACCTACCCTACCTTTCGGCCTAATGGGTCAGTCACAAAAGAGGTATCTAACTGGTCGCATGCATTCGATTCGTTAAATACAAGATTAAAAACAATTAAAACGAAGGTAACCTTACAAGGTCAGTCGATCGACCAACTATGTCGATCGATCGATCGACACTGCGGGTTGGTTCGATTCGTGTCTAATCTAATGCCGCCTAGCCATAAATCGCCTACATCCTAGCACTATAGGTTTAGCTACTCATGACGAAGGTAAAAACAACATATAAACTAAGACAATATAAGTCTTGAATTCATGATTTGAAATAGATAGCGAATAACAATAACAATAATTGGCTTAGGGCACAAATCTAGCAATTCTAATACTAAGGAAAAAGCGAAACAAATAAATGGAATTAAAGCAGAATGATTACCGAGAATTTCAGAGGAAAGATTGAGCGAAGGCGTAAATCCAACGTTTAAACTCGATAACCCAAAACCCTAACTCGGAAATAAGCTAAAACTAAAAGTACTGTATGTGATATGAAACTTAGATAAAAACTCTATGTGAATTCTCTGATGATCGCTAGATATGTCTATGCTACGTTATATAGGAATAACAACGCAACAACTTATTCCAAAACCTAAAACTTCACGGGCTTTCTAAATCTCGTCTGGAGTCGAAGTCGGGTCGATCGACTACTCAGGCTGGTCGATCGACTGCTCCTCAGCAACAGTAGCTTCTGGGATCCGATAGGTGGTCGATCGACCAAAGATGCTAGTCGATCGACCGGATTAGCTGCTACTTGACTTCTTTAAACTCGTGGATTCGTCTTTCGGGCCTTGGATTGCGCACCAAGCTTGTTCCTTAAACGGTTCCTTTACGTCATTTGCAATGCAGCTTACTCGGGGACGGATTCGGCTTGATTTCCCGCTAAATTCTCCACATTTCTGCAATAAAGTACAAAAGCACGAAAGTAGAGGAAAATAGAGAAATATGGGCATATATAGCACAATGAAGCTCTGAAATGCGTGTAAAAAGAGATGTAAAACATCATATAAATGACACGCATCAAATCTCTCCAAACCAAACCTTGCTTGTCCCCAAGCAAGAACTAGACTCGATCTAATGACCTAATGGAACGAGTTCAAACTCAGAGCGAAATGCAAACTGTAAGGACTAAACCAATTTAATGCACAACCAACAATCAACTAGTAATATGAATCATGCAAACGAATTATAAAGTCGTCAAAAAAAAAACGAATCAAACTCAATGTAGAGACTTATCAAATTGGACTCTCACGGGTCGCTCAAATCACTCAATTAAGCACAGGTGATATATTTGTAAGATAGAAAGAATTAATATTGTAGTGACTCTCACCTAACTACGACCTATGAAAACATGCCAGCAATAAATTATGAAGACGACCTCTATGACCGTACATATGCATTCCAACCAAACAGATGACCATTGACACATGCCGAGGTATAATTATGGAAATGTGAGGTATGGGTAAGAAGAGGCAAAACATATTATGGTAAAGTGGAGGTACAGGTGATCAAGCTAGTACCAAAACGGAACCAAAGGAACAACATCCGACTTCTTGCTCATAATCGAACTAAACGGTGCTATAGCAAGCACAAAACTCACAATCTCAAAATAGAAGTAATCAATAAAACTCCCCATAGGATATAAATGGAACATGGGAGCAAAAATCGCCAAAAGATAAGAATAAGTTATGCGAATTGACTTTCTTCCTCGGATCTTCAGTCGATCGACCAAAAGGAGCAGTCGATCGACTGCTTTGAACAGTACAGGACATTTTTTTCCATCTCTTTTTCGAATCATTTTTTCATTTTTTTCTTTTTCTTTTTCTTTTGTTTCTTTCTTTCCTTCTTTCATTTTCCTTCCATCATCTCAAACATGAGCAAATGCTACCAAAAACGAGTAACAATCCCAAAAACTAGGCTACTAGCTTGACAAAGGACAGGCTAAATGTAGGATGTAGTAAATGGGACAAAAAGGTTATTTTTGGCAGTGTGAAGCTTATGGGTAAAATGAGAAAAAGGAAACCTCTACCACATGTGTCACTAACCACAAACCGAGTGCATACAGGTATTAAGTAGATCAAATTCATAATTATGCAAATTAAGGAAACATGTCTCATAAGGAGTACTACTCACATTCCTAAATGAACTGGTCATGAATGTCACCAGTTATGAAGCTCTAAACCTCAGAAGTATGATGTAGGTTGCCAATATTCTAAGTCGAGTCTCAAGTTCAGCAAGAATGTAACGAAAACTCGTAGATATGCATTTACGATTCTACTAATAACATGTTAATCAAGCAAGGCTCAGGCAAAACAGTTGCAAATGCTAAATCATCCTTGAAATACTACCGTTCCGACTCGACCTATATGCTAAAATAAACGTGCATTTTATGGAATTTTTTGAAATTTTTCAATTTTTTTTTTTGAATATATAGCGAATATGAAATAAACAATGCAAAGCAAAATGTAAACGTGAATGCAAGCAAATGAATGCGACGCAAAACCCTTCCCCAAACCAAATCGCACAATGTCCCCATTGTGCAAAATCATGTAATGAAGAAAAGAGAAATGGGAATTTGCGAGAAAAAGGGAAATAAAAACAAAGACATAAAGTAAAGACTTGGGAACTCACAAGACTTTAAGCGCAGCAAAGGAAACCTCCCCAAACCAGCGTGAGCTAGGAGGTTTCAGTAGCCAGCAGTGCTACCAATAAATACCTGAAAAGATAAACAAATACCACGCATAAAACCGAGAAAACAATAATGAAGCGGCAATTATGTGCAAAGTTAAGAAAAACAGAAGAAAACAGAAATGAAACGGGAAATAAAGTGGAGAAAAGACTCCCTCAACTCCGCAAATTGATCAAACACAGCAGGGGAATGATCGAAAACAGGTACAGCAGCGAACATGGTCGATCGACCACATCACCCAGTCGATCGACCAAGGTGAACAGGAACAGAAGCTCCTGGAAGTCGCAGCTCAGTCGATCGACCACAGGGGCCAGTCGATCGACTGAAATACCTGTTGTAAGTTCTGTTTTCTTCTAATTAGCTCAATGAATTGAACTAATGAGGTCTATGAACCTGCAAACACACATAAAACCGCGCCCAAAAATTGCGCAAAACCCAAATGTAAAGTCTAAAGTCTTTAAAAAAAACAAGCACACGACTAAGAGTTTTTTTTTTTTTTTTTTTTTTTTCTAAACAACTATGAAGTTTATTCAAAACAAATTCAAAACACATCCGGGTTGCCTCCCGGCTAGCGCTGGTTTCAGACAGGTCCCGCTCGACCTCTTTTTTAGCAGCTTACTCTAATGGAGCCCAATCAAAACAGCTCAAAGCTCGCAGCAACCTATCATACATCTGCGCATGTGCTACACAAAACTGTAAGTAGCACCATAAGATAGAAATAGCATAGGAAATCAAAATGTAAAAACATTTAAGCCTAACAAATTTCCTATGGCAGCACTTAAAGTCATCCACAAAATAATTCTGCCCTCCAGCTAAGGGCGGAATATAAAAGCTCAAATTATCCGCAGGTGGAAAATTAGAGAGCTCGGGAGCAATTAACTCAAAAACAACACGAGTAGAATTAAGATGCTCAGACGGGTATGAACTGTGAGGTGGAGGAGTCTGTTCAACTAAGGGAGAAGGTGGATAATCGTCCCAAATGCATGGGGCGGTAAAGTCAAATGGGTCAATCGGGTCCTCTATAATAGGTTCATCTATAATATCGTCATACACATCCCAATTAACCTCAAGACTGTCAAAATTTTCCTCCTCACTCTCCTTATCGCTAGACTCGTCAAGTTGGAGATTCTCAAAGAGATCCTCCAAATCGACCTCACTATCAGTGCCAGAATCATAAAGGGGTTCTAAACTATCCTCATAAAAAGGATTGTCAACCACGCTAATGGTCTCCTCTATGTCTCCGTCAGCATTTCCTAGATCGGTTTCTAAGGTCTCACCCACCCCCTCATCTGAGTCAACATGAAGAGAAAAGGTAGGTTTAAGAGATTCAGTAGCAAACCAATTAAAGAATTCTAATACCTCAATGACGGGGATTCCTTCGAAATCCCACTTACCTATAGACTCGAGGTATGCTCGCGTAGGGTCATTCATATCTTAGGAAAATGGTGCAAAGCATATTTGGAGATCGAGAAGGCATCTCGTCTGGGCTCAATAAACTCCCAAAGTCTGGCTAAATAAACACCAAAGATTTCGTTCTCTTCCTGCGGAAAACTCAGAAGGAACAACATGAGAACGGTCTCAAGGAACCGAAGTTCCCTGAGACTAAAGAAAGAAAGACTAAAATTAAAGACAACTAAAACTAGCGCTGCCTCCCCGGCAACGGCGCCAAAATTTGATACCCGTCGTTGTGAGTACCAAAGATAAAATTTATAAACTCCTATTAAGACTAACCTAGGCTAGTGGTAACAGGGTCGATCCACAAGGAGGCAGTTGTAAATTCTAGTTGTTCTATGATCAGTCTAAGGTAACTATTATGGGGGTTGGTTGAGTTGGTCGACGGCTAAAAACAATAAAAGAAATTTAACTGAAAATACGAATTAAACAGATAAAAGAAGAGGTACTAGGATGATCGGGTCATTACAGCTTCGGCGGCAGCAAACTAAGTCGGTCTGAAATAAGCACAGGTAAGGCGGGAAAATAAGAGGTCCTCTCGGTCCACTCCTAATGAGATAGCATCTCTCGATCTCACTATAGGTCCCTAATGTCACTAATATCGACTCTCGTCTGAAAAAGCGACTAATGGTCTAAACTATACCTATCTTTCGATCTTAGCACAGTTTAGTCGAATTAATTGACGGTCAAGCAACCTACCCTACCTTTCGGCCTAATGGGTCAGTCACAAAAGAGGTATCTAACTGGTCGCATGCATTCGATTCGTTAAATACAAGATTAAAAACAATTAAAACGAAGGTAACCTTACAAGGTCAGTCGATCGACCAACTATGTCAGTCGATCGACTGACACGCGGGTTCAGTTCGTGTCTAATCTAATGCCGCCTAGCCATAAATCGCCTACATCCTAGCACTATAGGTTTAGCTACTCATGACGAAGGTAAAAACAACATATAAACTAAGACAATAGGGTACTGAATTCATGATTTGAAATAGATAGCGAATAACAATAACAATAATTGGCTTAGGGCACAAATCTAGCAATTCTAATACTAAGGAAAAAGCGAAACAAATAAATGGAATTAAAGCAGAATGATTACCGAGAATTTCAGAGGAAAGATTCAGAGCGAAGGCAGAAATCCAACGTTTAAACTCGATAACCCAAAACCCTAACTCGGAAATAAGCTAAAACTAAAAGTACTGTATGTGATATGAAACTTAGATAAAAACTCTATGTGAATTCTCTGATGATCGCTAGATATGTCTATGCTACGTTATATAGGAATAACAACGCAACAACTTATTCCAAAACCTAAAACTTCACGGGCTTTCTAAATCTCGTCTGGAGTCGAAGTCGGGTCGATCGACTACTCAGGCTGGTCGATCGACTGCTCCTCAGCAACAGTAGCTTCTGGGATCCGATAGGTGGTCGATCGACCAAAGATGCTAGTCGATCGACCGGATTAGCTGCTACTTGACTTCTTTAAACTCGTGGATTCGTCTTTCGGGCCTTGGATTGCGCACCAAGCTTGTTCCTTAAACGGTTCCTTTACGTCATTTGCAATGCAGCTTACTCGGGGACGGATTCGGCTTGATTTCCCGCTAAATTCTCCACATTTCTGCAATAAAGTACAAAAGCACGAAAGTAGAGGAAAATAGAGAAATATGGGCATATATAGCACAATGAAGCTCTGAAATGCGTGTAAAAAGAGATGTAAAACATCATATAAATGACACGCATCAGCAGCCGAGCTGGTCAGACCACAGATTTCTGATCCTCCATTTATGAACTTGACTTCATAGGTGGGGGGAGGAGGAGGAGGATCTCTGCCGTTCCCTGAGTCTCTCTTGTTTTGTCCTTCATCTTTGTTCTTTGGCTGCTTGATTAAGTCCTTCAGATAGCCTTTCTTTAGGAGGCATGCCACTTGTTTTCTGAGTTGTATGCATTCTTCTGTGGTGTGCCCGATGTCCTAATGGAAGTCACACCATCTCGTTGGATCTTTCCTGGGGTTGTCGGATTTTTTGGGCCATCTGACCGTATCTCCCAAGCTTTCCAGGCGTTTGATTAATCCTGCAGTATTTATAGAGAAGTTATATTCAGGAATAGTTGGTAGGCTCGAAAGGTTACCTTTGTGTTCTTGTGCCATGTTGACTTGGATCGTTCGGGCCTGGAATAGGGTGCGATCCGGGGTTGCCTCCTTTTGGTAGGAGCTTTTCTGTTAGTGTGTCCATAGCCTTGCTTTCCTCCCGGACAAGTTTGTTCGAAGTTGAGATCTTCCTCCAATCGACATGTTCTAAGGCGATGGATTGAACAGTGGCAAAGGTTGGGCGGGCTTTTTTGGTTAAGTCTGCATAGATGTCCTTTGTCAAGCGGGACTCCTTGTCCGAAGGCTTCTCTGCTTTGTTTCTTCGTCACACACTGGGAATGGCCACCTTCTCTTTGACAAATCTTGCCAGGAATTCTTTGAGAGATTCTTCAGGGAGTTGCTTTACCCTGAGCAGTTCTTTGGGTCTCTTGGCCATGTCTCTGCTGCTTGCGAATTGTTGATTGAAGGCATTGATCGATTCTGCAAAATTCTTGATACCTCCATTTGGGAGATTGATGAACCACCGTAATCTTTGCTCCGGTCGGGTTGTACCAAAGCCTTTACACATGCGGACTGCCTGAGTTCACTGGGTATTGAGGCGGCTAACATCTTTTGTTTGAATATGGCAACGTGATTTTGTGAATCAGAGGTCCCATCATAAGTTCTCATGGATGGGACGGTAAATTTCTTGGGAAGATCAATCTTTGCAATTTCATCTGCAAAGTGTCAACTTCTACTTGAGCCACGAGTGGTCCGGCACTCCGGTATATTTTCTATTTTGTTGTGGAGTTTTTGGATTTCCTGAAGCATAGCCATCATTATTGCTGCTTCAGTTTTGTTTGTTTCATTATTGGAAATGATTTGGGTACCGGATAATGTATCCTTCTCCGGAGTTCCAAAATTGGAAAAGTCAATGTTTTTGATAATGGATGAGAATGAGGTTCTGGTTCGAATCGGTCTTGGAGCCTGAAGCTTTGATTTTCCAATTTTTTCCTCGGAGTTAGACTCGATTCCTTGACACCTCGATTTGCCATTGCTTGGGCTGCCTTCTCTTGAATTGTCTCCAATTCTTTGATCTTGGCCAGCGCAGCCGCTAATTGTTGTTCTGAGGTGAGTTCCACCATTTTTATATATGAATATTAAATGGAGAATGGTAGAAGGAATTTTTTGATTAAAGAACTAGATGCCCCACGGTGGGCGCCAATTGTTTTAGCAGGATTTTCCCTGAAAAAGATCCGGCTTGATTATTGAGTAATTAGGGTATCTAGTTCAATAGGTTTAGAATAATAATATAAATGATAAGAAAGAATTATGTATAGGAATATTGCTCGTATTACTTTAAAAGGCTAAGTACAAATTCGTGTATATGGCTGAATATTTAGGAAAGGATGAGGGATAAAATGTGTATAACTAATGAATGAATCCCTTTACAAATGCTAGATTACAATATTTATAGTTCTACAAATATTAACGTTGTATTGATCTCAACGTCCCTCTCCATTGTCGGAGTTGTTACCAGATTAATAGGGCACACTCCCTATTAATCCGGTTGACTCGTTCTACTCTTAACCAATCTTTAGCTCTTCTTCTTTTACACGTCTTGATTCATGGGAGTGATATGGTCTTGTAGTTAGACTTGGTCTTCCTTGAGAATAGGAGGTGATTATTAGTTCATACAACTGCATTTCTTGTTTATCTTCTTAATCCAGCCTGTTTGAATGTCCTGTCAGGCTATTCTGTACTTTCCATCAGGCTTTTCTTCTAGGACTTAGTAGCTTGCTTATCTTATGGTATTCTTCATCTGCCAAATAATAGTTAGATTTGTCCGGTCTCTGGTTGTCTTAACCAGCCTAGTAAGGTCAGGCGAAGTTAGATTCAGACCAGGCTAATTTGGGCCTAACACGTAGTATTACACTTACCCAAAACAAGGGAAATTTATCACAAGAACCACCAACTTGAAGATACAAACAAACGAAACGAATTAAACATTCTACAGGGGCACTCGATCGAGCTCGTAAGGCACTCGATCGAGTTGACGTTACTCGATTGAGTTTACCAGGTACTCGATCGAGTACGTCGAGATCAGAATACATCCTCAAAGTCACTCCTGCAGTTACTCGATCGAGTGAGGGGCACTCGATCGAGTAGCCACAGGTCGATATCCCCCAATTCACCACCTTGTGAGGACCAAGAATCATGTACATAAGGCGGAAATATATTTCCGACACTAACAACCTGCATAAAAAGTCTAAAAAACATCCAAAATACGGCCTTATGGCCAAAATACAAACCAAGGTCTAACCAATGTACCAACCAAAACAAGTGCCAACAACTACAAATCCATGCAAACAAGATAGAAATAAAAGGAGCATCATCACTCCAAGGTCTGCTCTTCCATCATCTCATCCCCACCACCACCTCCGGATGTGCCCGCTCCAGCTGTACCCTCACCCACGATGCCACCAACACCGGAATCTGCTCCCACTCGCCATGGAGCCAAGCAACAGTAAGGGTAACTGAAAGGCTCTCCCCAAGTAGAACGCTCCACGCCAAAGGAATGAAATACCCCGCTGTCATCTCCGACACCCCTCCACCACACCGACTGAGCCGCCTCGGTCCCGATGCCCTGAAGATAAGCCATCTCATGGAGATTCTGGAGTGTTAAGGTGGCAAACACTCTCTCCGTGAGCTCACTCACCCTCATCTCAGGATTGAAGAAGGAAGGATAGCTGGGAAACTGATGCTGTGGAGGCACATGCTGCTCTGGCTGGGTCTCAGCCATCCTCTCCCTCACCCGTCGCGGTCCTCTCCCCACTCTAGGCTGTCTATCCTCGGGTCTAGCCTGATCCCTCTTGGTCGGCTCAGGCATCACCTTTAAAATATCAGCATTAATGATGTAAAACAGCCGAGTAGGGACCTCCTCCTCATCATCAGAATCTGTTGCCACTACTACCACCGGTAAAGGCTCGGTCACGGGAAGGTGCTCGGGGCAGTTATCCTCATCCAACTCATCCCCCAAACTCTCCAGGCTAACCCACCACCCTCCAAATTTCTCAACCATTTATGGTCGATGAAATACTCACGGTCCAAGGTAGGCACAGATGCAGCCATGGGTGTAAGGGTCAAGGAGGCATCAAAGGTGGCCAGTCTCTCTTCCAACCGTGTGGCAAAGGCACCACAACTCAAGAAACGGGTGTCAGAAACGGCCATCAAAGCTAAGCTAGCACAAACTATGGCCGGGGCACTAAAAGAGACTCTCGGGGCTCGGGTGGGGTTAAGGTAGGCAACAAGCAACATCACCTCATGTGAGTTAAGCTTACTCGCATCCTTCCGGTCATAGAGTAAACAAGTCAAGGCACGAAGAAAGATCTTCAAGGTGACATGTTGAACATCGTTTATCAACATGTTGCTAGAGGTGGGGGCATTCTTACCGGTAAAGAAAGGCATGAAACTACTGGCTCCACACTCAGTTGGGATGTCCCTAAGGGCTCCTTTCTCCGGTCGAGCAAAGCCAAGATGGGTGGCAAACATATCCATGGTCAAAAGGAAGCTAGTGTTCATGAGACAAAATTGGACGGTCTTTTCTGCCGCATCACAAAGAAAAGAACTCATGAACTCCAAAGTCAAGAAAGCATAGGAATGTTTCCTAAGACGGTACAACCCGGTCAAACCCAAAGTCTCAAAGATGTGCCTCACATTCGTCTCCACCCCTAGGTCCGTTAAGAGTGTGGTGTCGATACAACGGGTAGGTTTCAGACGACGTCTCTGTAACTCGACAAACGCATATCTTTGCTTGAAATTAGCAAAGACGATGGTAGGGTACTCAGGCACAGGTGGGACCGTGGGTCCCTGACACCCCTCACCAACCTCAGGCTCATTATCCCTCCCTCTCTTACTTTGACGGGTACCAGCTGCAAGTCTCGACATCTGTTTCAACATATACTTTAGGCACACAAACAAACACTTACTTGAACATACATAGGTTTTCATGAATAGCTATAAAAGAAAGAACAACTATATACATACTTTCACCAAACAATCCAAAAAGGTTCAAGTATACAACTCTCAAATTCTCATCAGACGGTCTTTACAGCTATAAAAATTTTGAAGGGTATAACATCAATTAACACATCAACTTAACAACTTTAAAGTATTAAACTTTCAAAATAGTTTCCTAAATAAGTAACCATAAAAAAGAATTGGGGCGATTTTCAGTTTGGGGCACTTTTAAGACGGAGTTTTAAGACAAAATTTTGAGCAAAACTCATCAAAATCAACACTAAACATGATACTCATGACATATATTACTTAATTTCCCTCCCTTTCATATGCAAAATACAAACAAAATTCAATTTTAATCCCCAAACCCTATAAATTTTGGTCAATTCAAACCCCCATATTGATTAGATTTTTCTATTTCTAGCATCAATGATCAACAAATTAAATCAATTAAATCATGTTACAATAATTACAAGCAAGATTACATGCATATAAATTGAATTTTCAGAAAAATCCAACACTTTATATGATTTTAATTGATTAAGAACATAGGAAAAGGATGAACATTCTTACCTTGAATGATTAGCAAGTGGAAAGGACGAAACAAACAAGAAGAATACCAAAGAAGCAACACAAAATCACCAAGTTATTGAGAAAAGAAGAGAGATTTAGAGGAAATTAGGGTTTAGATAAGAAGGAAAATAAAAACAAAGAAGATAGGAAAAAGGTATAATAAACCCGTATAAACCTGTGTACTGTGCACTTACTCGATCGAGTAAGTAGGTTACTCGATCGAGTGGCCTCTATTCGACCGAGTTGGAGCTACTCGATCGAGTTTCCTCTGGCAGATCCAATATTTTCGATCTTATAACTCCGTAACTAGATCGAATAAGGTCTACTCGGTCGAGTAGGCACTCATACGCGGTCAAGTAAGGTTAGATACTCGGTCAAAAGTTACTTTAGTTAACGATTCCTGCAAAACAACAACTCGTGTCGATTCCAAAGTATATTTGAAAGTCGTCACAGATTTTTTCAGTCATTCACGACACATTATTACTACTCAAATGTAACTCAACTTCCTCATCCGAGTATTACAGATATCATTCTATCCTATCACAAACATTCTGCAAGACAATTTTCTATACTATCAACTTACTCACATATACAATCACCACATTGCTTCACTTCTAATTATGCATTTGCAAATTCAACCATCCAACTTATGTAGACACTACTCTAAGCATCCATTTAACAATAAACCATCCTATATTACTCAAATTTGCTGAAATTCCAATCATGCCACAATAATTCATCAACAATATTATTCGACTTAAATATGCCATAACACAAAAGTACTCGACAAATTCATCCATCGCAATTCCAATTACTACTTGACCAACATTACAACTAGTACAAGACTTACAACTTATTATTATCATCATATACAAAGACTCACAATTCCTTTATAAACTAGTACGCAGACAAAGACTTAGAGCTCATTATTATCATTACATTATCCAATACTGTCATGCACTATCGGTACTTTCACCATCTCTACTACATCCACACACACTTCCATTCAACCACAAACCTACATAGTTCATCATCACAATTACACGCACTTAACATTACCAGAGACTCTATCACAGTTATTTCTAACTTAACCATCATACACACTAAGCACATAATTCCCGACTCGATATTCCATAGCCGGTGACTGGCTTAAGCATAATGGGGCCGTGATTTTGAAATGAGGGCGCCTACTCACCCAAAATCAAGCATCAGCTGGGGCTCCCAACATACATACACCAGGTTCATTTTATTAGAATCATTACGTTCATTGGGCTCATTTGTTACAGGTTTTAAAATCGTCGCTCTGATACCACTTTATAACACCCCCATCTACCAAGGAGCCTTAATAAGACCTTCCCTAGCAGATAAGGGAGTTACCATCTCGGTTGCTCGAGGACAGTAATAATAAAATGTCGATAAAAGAACGATTATGTTATATTACAAGTGATTTAAAACTAACAGACGATATGAAAGATACAACTCAAGACTACTATCAACTATGTGAAACTATTTCTGCCATGACTCGTGGTAGACTCGTCCCTTCAAGCACCCAACTATGATCCAAACATCAACCTGCTAAGACTGACTGCTCACCATAGTGGATCACGGCAGACACAACATAAGAAGACAACACAACAAAACCATATAAGGTCAGTAACTGAGATAACAGGTATAAAAGCAGACACAACACAACTACAACAATACACACACAACACCTCCTCCAACCAACCACACACCTCTGACCGCCCGAAGGTCCAGTCCTGCCAGTGGGGGACCCCAGTCGTTCCCACCTAAGCCCCGCTCATCAAACCGACCGATAAACCCATGTTCCTTAATGTGCACATCCTTTCTGTGGCGGGTTCCACAAAAGGCGAATCAAGGGCATGAAGCCACTCCCGCAAGTGACTCCACTCAGCCGAGGATGTACCTCGAGAACCACAGAGATCAATCATAACCAGCTGTACAAACAACAATCACCAACTTCTATTCCAGCACAGTATTAATCAATCGACCACAACCAACAAAGACACTAAACCAGCCAAACAACAACAATAGACTCTCTAGACAATCAGCAGTACTGAGTAGGGGAACCTACCTTTAGTAAACCGCAACGATTCCGCATCCGATCACAAGATAATAATCAACCATGAAAACCACCTATACAACCACCACAACCATCTATTACTACCACTATAACCATAACTAAAAACAAAGATGACGATGATGATGATGACAACATACCTATACAAAGCAATCCAGTGTCAAGACCGCTACCCGACTCAAGCATCTCATCCCCATAGTGTAAGCATCCTCATTGGCCTCAAGGAAAGGGATTATGGTGGAGGAGAAGTGGAATGACGACATCTAGGTTTAGGAATAAAGGTAGAGAAATGAATTGGGTTTCATGATTTACGATTTATAATTCTCCGCTGCAAACCCTTTACTCGATCGAGTAACCAACTTACTCGATCGAGTGGCATCTACTAGATCGAGCTCCCAAGTTACTCGATCGAGTAGCCTCCGCTAGATCGAGTAACACGCATTCCAAAGCTGACATCGTTACAAGTCATCACTCGTAAGGTTTCCGAAGGTCAAGATAGGTGTCTAAGTCAGTCAACGTCGTTCAACGGGTCCCTAAAAGGACGAGTATTACACCCGGTCTATGGTTGACACTAATATCGATAGGTGGGTGTCTCTAAGCCTAAACAATTTATCATTATCAATGCATTTCTAAATTAACATGACTAATTAGTAATTTGCATGTGTGACCCGATTTCCCTAGATGCTTTCTTTATTATTGTTTTCATTTTATTTGCATAACAAACCAACCAACCAACAACTGATAAAATGACCTCGATAGAATTCAATCCATAGTAACTTGTTTAGCAAACTCCCGTCTCCTTGTGGTTCGACCCCTATTACTACATTTATTTGTGTTTAGGGAATTTATCTTTATATAGGTGTGCGATAGCCTATCATATTTTCATTATTCCTTCTAGTTTTGTTATTTCTAACTTTGTTAGTAGTGTTGATTTCTTACGAGTATCAACCAACACTTTCTAGGTATTGATTTGGGTGATCCAAAGGCTGACTTTGAGATTGAAGATACTTTGAAAATCTATGCTTGTTTAAGATAACTATGATGGTGGTTAGGGTATTACAACATTGGTTTATAACTTGATGTTGATTTGGGTAGTTGCTTATTGTTAATTTGATACTTTTGTTGCTCTAAATCATCTCTTATGTTGTTGGTTGTGTTTGAGAACACTCTATTGATTGTTGATGTAATTTGGGTGTCTTTGATGGTAAAGTATGATGGTTTATTGAATGGATGGCGGGTTTATACTCTTGTTATGATGTTAGTGGTAGTAATTAGCAAAATAAATCAAGTTACAAGCATTAAAAATGAATTTGTAATCGAAATTATGAAATCGAAATTATAAGTGATGAAATCTCAAGTTTTATAGATTCGTGTATAACTTTGGCGAGCCATTTCCGTGGCTCTAATAACGTTTTTAAGTTAGGCGACCTTCATATGATTGTAGCCCTTTTAGTCTAGTTTGCGGAAAGGTATGGTATGCTTCTGGGTGATTGTTTCGGTCCAGCAATCTGAGTACAATCAGTGGAACAAAGAGGTGGAAGTCAGAGTAAAAGTATACAACAACGAGATAAAGGCTTGACGTGTCTATTTTGTACCATCATTTTGCATACTTTCCCCTTATATTTTTAGCTACAATTGTAAGCTCTTCTAAGCTATTTAACGATATGTCTACCCTGTTTGTCGTATGTTGTTTCATATTTAGCCTAATTTGTCGCCTTTGGTGTATTTTCTTAGCCGATTCACGTACACCTAAGGATGCGCGAGAGCTTTAGTCATAAATAGACAACCAAGAAGTCGTTGTGAAGTTGAATGAAGGGTTAAGCTAAAGACTATCGCACGAAACAAGAGGAATTTGATCGGATAAAGCTTGAAACCACCTGGGTTGAGGGATTTATAAATCTAGCTCACCGTCTATGTGGATTCGAAATGTTACTTCCTTTACTACTTTTTAGGTTGTGTATGTTTTTTATGTTTGATTTGGGGATAACGACTTTGCCTGCATCATATACGTCACCAGTGATCTCACATCTCATTATAAGTGCCCCCGTCTTCAGAAAGAAACTAAACGTGTCACATTCATTAGTTACGTTATTCTCAGTGGTAAATTGGCGAACCTCGAATACAATTTTAATAAGTTGTGAGGCATGGAGATCATTGGTTAAATTAAATAATTTTTTTTTTCTGGTGGGGTGGGGGAATAAGTTTTAGTTGCATATGTCCAAAACCATAAATTGATATGCACACAAGGTAGTGCATATTGAACAATAGCTCCATATGCCTTTTGTGAACCCCTGCAAAAACGCGGAAAATATAAGTTATAAAATTCAAGCGGAAATTAGGAAAATTTTGAAACTTTTAAAATTTAAAGTGCGGGTTCATTAAAATCTAAAACACAAATAAAGAATGCTAAAATAAAGATTAAGTTATACAAACGTGATAGTCAAGGTGAGGGAAAATATATCCCTCGAATGACAAATGATAAAAGGTGAGTCTAAGCAATCTTACTAAACCGACTACTAGTCCAAGGTGCTCGCTAGCTCACCTCTAAACCTCGTAGATGCGTCATCATAACCTGTTATTCATGTAAACATGAAAGCCACAGTCAGTGGGGAATAATTCAAGGTTCTCCCAGCCATAAAATATCAAAACGAACATAACAAAGAATATAAACAAATAATCATATTAGATAAGACATGAGTGAATCGAATTATAACTAAACATGGGATCATACATGTTTAAACCAACAAGGATAAAAGAAATGATGGAATAAACAAGTAAGTAAGGCATAAGCAACAATAAATAAATGGAGAAGAAAGACAAGGAAGCGGACACGACCACTTAGCCACGAGCACTTATTTCAAGGAGATATCACCAAAGTAACCATCTAAATAATGCAAGACATTTATCACTCTTAGACTATAATTTCCCCGGGTAGGACTACGATAATAATATGGTCCTAGTCTAAATCTGCAGATTCTCGGGTGTACATCCCGATTCGACGTGCGCCAGCACAGCACGCACCTAAGATTCGATTACTAATGGAGACCGAGTACCCCAATCGCGAGAACAACATGAAAGTGGCGGAAAGACTAAGATAAAACTCACTTGCCAGAATAGCACAAGTGGCCAAAAGCCGTACTTGCCAGAACAGCACAAGTAGGCCAAAACCGTACTTGCCAGAATAGCACAAGCATGGTGAAAATGTATGTCAAGCATATACGATGGTATTATGGCATTTCTACAAGAATACGAATCTCACAGGTAATTATGTGGAATAAATCACTCGTATTTAAAGTACGATAAATAAATGAGAATAATTGAATTAAAGTTCATATTATAGATAAATAAAGATATTTCATATAATTATGACATTAATAAATAACAAGTTTCACATTTATGATTCATGTGAGAAATATATAAATGAACGACAAATAATAACTTTAAGATACATAAAACATGTGACGGAATTCAAATTAATTAAACTTGAACAAAATATTTCACGGATAAATATTAACCCAACCGAGGCTACGTCCTAGCCATGATCGGCCCAACCCGGCCACAACTTGGCCGCACCCTGTCTCAGCCAGCCTGTACAAACTGGCAACACCTGTATAGTACACAACTAGGCAGCACAACCCAGCAGAAACACGCAGCATTCCCGCCCTTTTCCAGCCGTCTTAGGACGGTTTCCTAGGCCCGAACAAGGCGGATTTCACCCGTACGAAAGACCCAATCCAAACATGTATATATACTTGAGACATACGCAAGAAAATTGGTTCAATTTAGCATAAGGAACCCGTCAAAAAAAGCCCAACAAAAACCCATTTTTCACGGTTAAAGAAGCTCATTTGTGACCGTCTTAAGACGAAATTTTAAGCATTAAAATGATAGTATTCATCCAGTTAAATTACCCAACATAATTACCCACTTTACCATGAATCCAAAGGTACCAATTTTTCTCAAAATGGATAAATAAAACTTGTATAAAACCGTCTCGAACAAACACCACATGAACTCAGCAAGAAGAAAACTGTGTTATAAAAGAGTAAAAGAAAACCACATGTAAGCACATACTGATATGACCCCAGTGGATAGCATATTCTTGCATATAATCTCCCCTACTACTAAGAGAATAAAATTCTCTTAGTATTTTCCCGCCTAAGTGTTTTTCCACTTTGATGGGCCTGTCTTATGGATTGTAAACAGCACAAAGCACGTTCTAAGTTGCGCCCTCGACTTAAACTAATTGATTTTGCAGGCATCATTACTAAAATTCTAACGTGATAATTCTTGTAATCTTATACATGAAAATAAATTATGATTTGACTTTTCTAATTATACAATCCTATATGGAAACAAATTATAATTTGCCCCACAAATTATGCAATGCTAACAATATTATTTCGAAAATCTCAAGTCACAATATCTCGAATGACAATAAATTACCCCCAATATACAATATATCATATCAATTCATCAGAGATAAAATCCGAAAAAATAACATCATATCATTTACCCCTAATATATTATGTAATCTTTACAACATATCAATCCCCCTTACTACTAAGAAAATAAAACTCTTAATAGTTTTTCCGCCTAAATTGCATAATCCTCATATGGGCTTATTTATTTGGATATTAAATCATTGAGAATGGGAATGAGAATGGATAACAGCCCACTAAATTGTAGTTAAACGTACATCCCACTATATCATGATAATCTAGGGTATTATTAGACAATCTCCATAATTACGCACTAAAATTATTATGTAATCATCTCCATAATTATCATCCTTCATTTGTTAGTACATATTTGATCCGATGATATAAATCTCACGAGATATATGTCTTTAATTAATATGATAATATAATATTTATTTTTTGAATAAAGTTGACAAAGTAATTCAAGTAAAATTCATTAATTTATTCGGATTAAAAGTGTCGATTTTCCTATTTTATTTATTTTAATAGTAAAATTTTATCAATATGATCCCCAAGAAACTGAAAATGAGTTGAATCTAATACTTTAAATGCAAACATATCTAGCAATTACATCTAAAAATTACCGTGCTGTAGCACGGGGTCTATACTAGTTGTCTATTACTACTACTACTGCCAATGGTGCTACTCGAGCTAATTTCATGCTCACGCTCCTCAGGTGTCTCGCTTTCATCATTATTTAGGCTTTTGAACTTCCCGAGCCTGACTGAGAAAACCCGTTGTTTTGTATGGATTTTACGCGGGGTGAAATCAGGTCAGGGTAAGTCTAGGCAGGGTTAACTAGCTCGAACTTATCTGTGAATATGCCGGGCAGGGTAAGAAATAAGAAAAGTAAAGCAAGATAAAAAAGTAAGAATAAGGCAAGGAATTTGTACGTGGAAAACCCTTAAATAGGAAAAAACCACGGGCACCAAGCCAGGAGAGGATTTCACTATATTATTGAGTAATTAGCACAAATGATTGTAAAATAGCCTAAGTATTGTTCGAGAGTATTGTACGCTAGTGTATGTGTTGTGTGTGCAAATAATATTCAAGTGCTCCTTATATAGCCCATGCTGAACGGCTGCCAGATCTTGTACTTAATGCTGGATATTCTTCCTTAATTGCTCGGATTATTGCTCTTTAATGCGCTTAATTATCTCTTAATTGCTTGACTTTTATTACCAAAGCTTTACAATTATTGTCCGAATATTGACAATAATATTATCTTTGAATTGGTCAAATATTGTCCTTATATTTTGACTGTTGTCCTCTCCTTGGCTGGCGCCTGTCTTCTGATACCCTGATGGCATGACGTCGTGATGGTCCGGGCAGGGTGGAATGTCATCCTGAAATATCTGCGGATTTCCAGGGCTAACAAATGCCCCTTATCTCCTTATTTACGCTGGGTCAGGCCAGAAATGAGGAGATAACTTCAAACTCTGGAAAACTAATTTCAACGGTTGAATTGTGTCTAATTAAATCCTGTAACGACTATTTAGCGGTTGGGTGTGACGCGTGTTTAATTACTGCAACTCTTCAATAATCACTTTTACAACTTGCGGTTGAAAACCCTAGATTTACCGAGTATAAATAGCCTTCACTTCATTGATTTTAACTTCGCCAAAACCCGATTATTTTCTCTAAAAATCTTCATCTCCAAGTTCTCTTAATTTCCAGAATTAGTCTTCAATAAATCTTCAACAAATCTTCAATAATGGTTGCAAAAAAGAAATCTTCCAGGGGTGTCCCCTAAAAATCCATTCGTTTCCAATCCTGAAGAAACCACTTCTAAAAATTTACCAGGGCCTTCTGTTGTTCAACCTCTTGCGATTGAAAAACCAACTAATCCCCCTCTTGAAATGATTTCCATCTTCCATAAAGAATTTGAATTTAAACCCACAAAAACTTTGAAAGATGACCAGCCTCTTCCAAACCGTCTGAAACCTGAATTTGAAAAAGTCTTGAAGGATAAGGGAATCATTCTTGCTGATTCCGAAGTCTGGATCCCTGAAAGTTCTTCTGTCAGGGAGACTGGTCATGTCCTGGCTGGTTCTGTATCCATGATTGGGCCTTCAGGGCTGGTTGTAAGCTTCTTTTCTCTTCACTTATGGTGGATGTCATTAAAGAAATTGGTGTGCCTTCCTACCAACTGATGCCCATGGTGTGGAAGGTGGTCTGCTCCGTTGAAAATCTCTACAAAAAACATAATATTTCCTTATCTTTGGAGGACTTGAAGGCCTGCTATGCTGTCAGGGCCAACAGTCCTGGCCAGATCAGTTTCAAGGCTAGTCCTTTAGCCGCTCCTCTTCTCAGCAATCTGGATAGTGGCCATGACAAGAATTGGGCTGCTGGGTATATGTTTATCAGGACCAATTATGTGGGCCCTGATCTGGCATACTTGAATTATGATGCTTGTGTTGGTGGTGAGTATCCGGAATTTCTTTATCCTGCATGTTTATTCGTTAGTTTTAAAGAAATTAAATAAATTTAAATGACTTATACCTCTCTTGTTTGTAGTTGACGATTGGTCTAATGAAATTGAGTATCCTACTGCAAGCATCTCTGCTTTCCTCTCAATTCCTCAATTGGAGAGGATTTGGCCTCTCTATTTTGGGGCTGGTCATCTTTCCGTTGCCTGAAGACTGAAGGTGCTGCTAGAGTGCCAAGGCCTTCAAAGGCTGTTAGTGCTTCTACTTCAGGCAGTAAGTCTTTTTGTTCTCTATTTTTGTTTTGTTTTTCTTTTTATTTTGGCCTTCTCATGACAGCCTGTCTTTATTGCTAATATAGTGTCTCGTGTTATAGCCACGAGATCATCCACTCGCCTTGCTAGGTGTGGCATGGCTGATCTTTCTGCCAGGTTGGCCAAGGTCAAAGAGGAGAGTTCTCAAGGGGGTGGCGATACTGGGCCTGTCATTGATTTAACTGAGTTGCCTGCTACCCCAAGGTCTCTCCTGCTTCTGTTGGTCCTGCTGAAACAAGTTCAGCAGCCCAAAAGAGGAAAGTGGAGGAAGTTGATTTATCTGCCCCAGTCAGGGAGGTGCGAGCCAGGGTGGATAATTTGGAGGCTGCCAGGGTAAAAATCAGTGATTATGCCACTTCCAAATCTGATGTTATGCTTACCCTTGATCCTATTGAGACTGCTACACAGGCAGTTGCTTCAGTAGATCATGCTGTCAGCCTTTTGGCAGGTGCCTTGGCTGCTGTGAGAGAGGTACATATATGTTCTTATTTGCTTATATATATATATATTTTTTTTTTTTGAGGTTCTTTATTATAGTATAATATTTATACTATTTCTGTTTCTGTTCAGGGTGCTACCGCTTGTCTCCATAATGCTTACCAGGCTACCTCTTTGGTGGCCAGGATTGATCTTATGAGAACTGATTATGATAAGCTAAAGTCTGATTTGGATTTCACTCGGGCTGATCTGGTTATAGGGACTGATAACTTGGCAAAGGTGCGGGTGAGAGGGGACGCCAAGGCGAGGCTAGCTCGAGTAAGCGGCCTGCGGGAGGAGGCACAGTCGGGAATGGGAGCTTACTCTGGAGAGGGATGATTTGGAGTTCAAGCTTGACGATGCTTCCCTGTACTTCTATATCAAGGGGAAAGTGGCTGCTATGTCGGAGCCTGTGCAGGCCAGGGCAAATTGGAACCCCGAAGCTGAGATGACTTTTGCTGCTTCTAAGTATCCTGACTTGCACAATATGGGTAATGAACAAGAGGTCGACTCTCTAGGGGAGCAAGATGTTGATGCTGATGAGGAGCCGGATGCTGGGGCTGATCAGGCCAAAGATGGTAGTGTTGATGCTGTTAGGGGTGTTCAACGGTCCAAAATCGGACCGAACTGGACTGGACCGCCTTGGACCGGAGACCAGATGACTAAAAAATCGCAACCCAGAGACCGAACCTCTCAGTATAAGACCGGACCCGGACCGGCCCGGATTTGCGGTCCAAAACCCCGGACCGGACCGGACAGACCTTAAGTATTTTGGCCGGAGTCTGCAGTTATAGACTTATAGCCGTCTATTTCTATAATCAATTGGTCATTCAAAAACACGGGAAAAATAAAATCACAATCTTAGATAAGTCCCAACCATTAAAACTAAATACAATACACGTTTCAAATTTGTAAATTTTGCTTAAACTACTCAATAAGAATCTAATATTCCGTTCTTTAATAGATCTCCAGTCTGCAACTTCTTATGAAACTATAAACTTTTCATCAACATGTGTGATATGTCACATTCTCCATTTGCCATGATGGTGCTTCACATTTATAAAATTAATATAAAGAAGAAACAAGTAATCCAAAATTACCAAATAAGATTGATATAGAATGAAAACAAGTATAGAATAAAATAATAAACTACTTAAAAAACCCAATATAAAGCTAAAGTGAAAATATACAACCGTATAAGACTCAAATTTTGGGACATAAATTTTGGAAAGAAATATCAGATAATATAGAAACTTTGGAAAATAGGAGAAAAAGATGAGGATAAATAGATAATAAGTGGTAACAAAGGAAATAAGAATATTTATAGGACTGAGAATATACTCCGTATATACGTTTATAAAAAGTATCAAAAGTACAACCTAGTCTATAAAACGTCATGCGTGCAGCCAACTGTCAAACATGCTTTGACTCATTCATTTCTTTATTTATTTTTTTGAGTCCCAACACTTCCCTTTAGGCCCCAACCGCCTTTTACGAATACAACTGCCCATTAGCCGGTACTCCGGTTTTGGTCCGATTTTCTCCGGTTTTAGACCGGCCAGGACCGGAGACCGGAATCCGCTATATCAAAAACCAGAGACCGACCCGATGGTAAAAAAGTCCGGTCCGGTTTGCCGGGTCGGTTCACTTTTTGAACAGCCCTAGATGCTGTCTCCACGGGGGAGCAGTAATTTTATATTTTTCTTGATGGTATTGGCCCATCCAGGAGGGATGTCCCTGGAAAGACAATTTCAATTTTCTGTTTTTTCTGTGTTTGGCTGGTCAGGGAGGTTATCCCTGGCCTTGAAAATTATTTTGGTGCCTTTGCCCCAGGGGGTAAGGGCTTTATATAAATATGATTGTAGTGGCCTTCCTTGTTGGCTCACTTTATTTATTTCTTGATGTCTTATTGTTTCCTGTTTTTGATTTTCCTTCGTCCAGAATTTCCTTAAACCTGCAAGCTTTATTTCTTCAGACCTGTCAACCTGTTAAATTTCTGAACCTGTTAACCTGTTTTTTCAGTTTTTTTTCCATGTCTTGTGATTAAAGCCAACGTAAGCCATTCAACTACATATAATTTTTACCATAGCGGTTGAATGAGTGGGAAAACCGGCCTGCCAGGAGGGCTTATGTCCCCTGCCTGACTGGAGGGCTTGGTACTCGGCCTGTCGAGAGGGCATTTAGATTGATGGTCGGGATAAAACACCCTTGCACCGTCTTGCTGCGTCCAGCCGATTGTAGATGTATGCAGCAAATAATCAGGTCAGGCAATTATTTCATGCCTGATTGGTCCTGCTATTCACCGTATCCGGTGATGGTTACCAACTTCGCCAGGCACAGCGTGGTGCAAAAAATTTAAAAAGTACATAAATAAGAAGTCTAATGTGCAGTAGAGTAGCCCTCAATCCTGAATGTTTATGCATATAATCATTTTATCATGTATAATTGTTTAGGATTCAAGTAAAATAAGAGAAATTGGGTTAGTTGCATATATAGACATGGATTGCACATAGAACATGTGAGACACATAAGTTTCCAGGTAGCATGTCAGGCTAAAACACTGATAGTAAAGATGTAATCTTTACTTGATCAGGCCATAATAGGATTTATACATGGAACAATTTCAAATGAGTTACATTCCAGGATCTTGGGATCATTTCTCCATCTAATGTTTGGAGCCTGTATGCTCTTTGTCCAACAACAGAGTCAATTAAATAGGGGCCTTCCCATGTGGGGGCTAGTTTACCTGCTGATTTTTCTTTCTTATTTGGGAAAACTTTTCGTAAGACAAGGTCTCCTTCCTTGAAGACCCTAATTTTGACATTTTTATTATAAGTTCTGGCCATCGCTTTTTAATATGATGCCATCCTGATTTTGGCAGCATCTCTTAGTTCTTCTGCCAGGACTAGGTTGTCTTGCATCAGGCTGCTGTTTGCTTCAACATTTTCAGGCTATATCTTGATGTTGGCACTCAGACTTCTACAGAGATGACAGCTTCACAACCATACACCAAAGAATAGGGTGTTTGGCCTGTAGATGTCTTTGGAGTTGTCATGTCTGCCCATATCACTAATGGAAGTTCTTTAGCCCATCTGTCTCGTCTTCTCTTCAGTTTCTTTTTTAAGCAGCTTATGACTACCTTGTTGCTTGATTCAGCCCGACCATTAGCTTTTGGATATCAAGGGGTGGATGTAACCAGGTTGATGTTCCACTCTTGGCAAAATGCTTTAGTCTTTGTCCCCATAAATTGGGTGCCGTTATCACACACTATCTCTGATGGGACTCTATATCTGCAAATAATATTTGTTCTGATAAAGGATAGGACTTCCTTTTCAGTTACTTGCTTTAAAGAGCCGACCTCGATCCACTTGGAAAAGTAGTCAGTCGTGGCTAACATGAATACTTTCTGTCCTGGAGCTGCAGGTAGCTTTCCTACAATATCAATGCCCCACTTCATGAACAGCCAGGGTGCAGAGATTGATTGAAGTAGTTCAGACGACTGGTGAATTATTGGTGCATGAATTTGACAGGCTTCACATTTTGAACAATATTCCAAGTAGTCAGCCCTCAGTGTTGGCCAATAGTAGCCTGTCCTGAGTACTTTACTTGCTAGGCTCTTTCCTCCTTTATGGTTGTCATAATGTCCATCGTGTATTTCTTGCAGTACTTGTTTAGCTTCATCAGGCTCTAAGCATCTCAAATATGGTCCAGCCTGCGATCTCTTAAATAAAGTGTTATTGATAATAGAATAGGTTGAAGTTCTGATTCTAAAAGCCCTTGCTTCATGCCTGCGCTGAGGTAATATTCCTTGGAGGAACCAATCATAATAAGGTTTTGTCCAAGAATTATTATCTTGATTGACAGGGTTGACTTGTTCAGCTTTACTGATAGCTGGCTCTAATAAGTGAACAATTGGTATTTTATCAAAAACTGCGGGGGTAAAATTTGAACCTAGGCTGGCCAAAGCATCAGCCTGGGTATTCGGGTCTCTTGGTATTTGATCTATGTCAAATAAAGCAAACTTAGCGGTAAGGTTTTTTGCATATTCTAAATATGAAATCATTCTTGCATCTTTCGCCGTATAAGTTCCCTTTATTTGATTAGCAATTAAAAGTGAATCTGTTTTTATCTTTAAGTTTTGAACACCGAGGTCTAGACATACCTTTATGCCTGCTATCAAGGCTTCAGATTCTGCTTTATTATTGGTAGCTTTGAACTCATAGCTTACAACCTGAGCTATCATGTCCCCCTGTGGCGATTTTAGCAATAGTCCTAACCCTGTCCCCTAGCATTAGATGCTCCATCTATGAACAAAGTCCACTCTTGGTTTGGGATTTTATTTTCTAACTGGTTAACTTTTTTTTTCAGGTCAGATTCTAGGTTAGGGCTGAAATCAGCCACAAAGTCTGCTAAGGCCTGTGATTTAATCGATGTCCTGGGTTCAAAGGTAATATCATATGTACTGAGCTGGACTGACCATTTGGCCATTCTATCAGACAATTCAGGCATGCGCAGGACAAATTTTATGGGTAGGTTGGTCCTGACTATGATAGGGTGACACTCGAAATAAGGACGCAGCTTAGTACATGACATAATTAAAGCTAAAACATATCTTTTAAGTAATTCATACCTCATTTCAGCACCTAACAGGCTTTTACTTACATAATAGACAAGATGTTGCTGGTCTTCTTGTTCCTTTACCAGGACTGCACTTACTGCTGTGTCAGTGACAGATAGATATACTGACAGGGGTTCTCCCTTCTCTGGTTTAGCTAGTAAAGGTGGAGATGACAGGTAGAATTTTAAGTCCTGAAAGGCTGCTTCATGCTCAGGTGTCCAATGGAACTGTTTATTTTTTCTGAGCAGGTTGTAAAATGTTTTACACCTTTCAGAGGATCTTGATATGAACCGGTTCATACAGCTACCTGGCCTGTCAATTTTTAAATGTCCTTGACAGACTTGGGTGACTGAAGTTCTAGGATAACTTTTATCTGTTCAGGGCTGGCCTCTATGCCTCTTTTTATCACCATGTATCCAAGGAACTTACCTGTAGAGACTCTGAAATGGCACTTTCCAGGGTTGAGTTTCAAGTTGTATTTTTCCAATATCCGAAATGCTATTTCCAAGTGCTCCAGATGATCTTCCGCATTTTTGGATTTTACTACCATGTCATCTATATAGACTTCCACGATATATTCTATTTGGTCTTTGAACATCATATTGACCAGGCGCTGGTACGTTGCCCCTGCATTCTTCAGGCCGAAAGGCATGGTTGTGTAACAGTATATGCCCCGGTCTGTAATGAATGCAGTACTTTCCTGGTTAGCAGGGTACATCTTTATGTGATTGAATCCACTGGAAGCATCCATGAATGTCACCAACTCGTGCCCCGCCGTGGAATCTACCATGACATCCATATGTGGTAGGGGAAACGGATCCTTAGGACAGGCTTTATTCAGGTCAGTATAATCTACACAAACTCTCCATTTACCATTCTTTTTCTGCACAACAACCACGTTAGCTAACCATTCAGGGTACATTACTTTCCTGATCATTCCCATATCCAGAAGTTTTTCCACGTCTTCATTAATTATTGCATTTCTTTCAGGTGTAAATTTTCGTCTTTTCTATTGCATAGGCTTAAAATATTGATCAATGTTAAGTTTATGTGTAATTATATCAGCACTAATTCCAGTCATATGAAAATGAGACCAAGCAAACCAAGATGATTTATTCTTAAGAAACTTTACCAGTTTTGGCCTGACACAGTCTGGGGCGTCAGACCCTACTAGAACACACCTATCAGGATACGCAGGGTCTAGGATTACCTGATCTGTTTCCATCCTGGAAGATTCCACATAAGTGCTCCTGACAGGGTACGGTAATTGCTATGCAAGAGACTTACCTGCCTTGGAAGGCTTCAAGGCCGCTCTATAGCATTCTTGGGCTGCTTTGTGTTCTCCTTTGATTGTCGCTATGCCCCAGTCTGCTGGTACCTTGATACATTGATGATAGGTTGATGGTACAACCTTGACATTATGGATCCATGGCCTACCTAGGATTGCATTGTAGGATGACAAGCAATCCAGGACTCCAAATTTCTCGTAGGATGAGACACCTTCTGTGACACCCCCACATACCAAGGTGCCTTACCAGGACCACCCTAGCATGAGAGACAGTCACCGTCTCGGTTGCCCGAGTTCAGTATATCAAAGTTAACAATCCAAACACAATTATTAAAGTATAAATGATTAAAGTTTACACGTTCTCCAAAACCAAAACCAAAACCAAAGTACAACTGTGAAAGTTTAACAACTAGAAATGAAAGCTAAGTCTCTTGACAGCGGAAGCTAGACTCGAGTGATGACTCCCCATGACTGCCCATAGCTAGAGAACTTCATCACCTGTCACGATCTGCTCACCATCCCCGAATAGATCACCACAGATTTTATAAAACAACGGGGTCAGTTACTGAATAATCAAAGTAAGATAAGTACAAAAGGTAACCAGCTGATCATCATCCACCTCCGGTCTCCCGATATCACACAGTAACCGACTACACACCGAAGTGTATAGCCCTGCCAGATTACCCATCGCAACAGGTAATCCTCGCCGCAAGTGGGGGACCGCAGCCAATCCCCACCTGAGCCCCGCTCATCAATGAGCGATATCCCTGTCCCTTAATGTGCACATCCCCTCTCGTGGCGGGTTCCACGGAGGGCGAACTAAGTGTGAAGCCACTCCCACAAGTGACTCCGCCAAAATCATCACAACACCAACACCAACACCACACCAACACTCCAACAATGATCAACAGACAAATAATCGTACACAATACAACATAATCTCAAATTAATTAAACAGGAACTGAGTAGGGAAACCCTGCCTTCTCATAATCTGTTATGCCGCAGCCAATCATAGAAATGCACAAGGAGTAACACATAATCACCTAAAACACGATAATTAACAATCAACAGTACATACGATGACCAAAACCCTAAACCCCCAAATTAACCCAAAACAATAATTAGGGCCAAACCCTAAAAGACAACCTATTAGCTGATCACAAAGAACCAGAGACTTATCAAAGAAATCGAGACAAGAGACGGAAGTATAGACTTGCAATCGATCAATTAGCCTTGAGAGTGATTAAGGTGATTAGAGAGATATGAGCCTCGTTGATTTTGGTAAATTGATTTAGAAACTGTAAAAGTAATTATAATAATCCCTAATCACCTTAACCAAACCGCGGAAATAAACCCGTCAGACCGGATACTCGGTCGAGTATAGAATATACTCGGCCGAGTATCCTCTACTCGGTCGAGTATTCCCATACTCGGCCGAGTATTCCTGGGCTATAAACTGTCCAGAAACACACGACACACTTACTTGGCTGAGTAAGCCATATTCGGCCGAGTAACCCACTTAGAAAACCGTAGTATTACAGTCTTCCCCCCTTAAAAAGCACTTCGTCCCCGAAGTTCCATCCCAACCTATAAAACATGGACACCTAACACTAAGTCTACTAACCACGCTTACTTCCACACCATGGCTCACGATATCGTCCCAACTACAACATAGTCTCTTAATACTAACTCCATAGTACTATCGAATATCCACAACATAAATGTTGCCAACTCTGTCTTACTTCCATAACGCTCACCAACAAACTCAATACCAAGACAATCCACCAGACAAGATCAACCACCACAACGGAATGTTACATTCTACCACCCTTAAAACGAACTTCGTCCTTGAAGTTTACTCACACACATAAACATCATCACATAATCCGTTAACACTATCGAAGTTTACTCACCCTCCTAAACATCATACTATTACGAGCACTGCCATTACCTGTAATAAAATCTACCATCACACAAATCCATCCTTATTCTACACCAACACTCAAACTTCCAATTGCAACCTGTATGACCATCAAACTCTCTTGTCGCATCCTACTCCTCTTAAGATAAATGTTACGTCCTCGTAACTCACTAATACTAGATCCTTTGGTATACCTTCCATAATCCTCATTACTACCGTATGACAACAATAACCCACTATAACCTCAACACCTACAACCATTCCTATATCCAGAGCTCTCTTTCTCTAACAGTCCTCATACCTCAATTCATTCTGCACTCCATATACTCTATACCATAAAATCCTCAGCATAACCACTACCCCAACTCTTCAACATTGCTGCAAAACGACATACTTATATATATATATATATATATATATATATATATATATATATATATATATATACACTCATCTCCACAATCATAACTCACGATCCACAACTGTTACACACACTCACATAAGCTTCTCAAGTTCATTTGTTTTATTACCACAAAACTCACCCATAACTTAACATGATACTGAGTCCTAATAAAAGGGATTATAAACCACCTGTAGTTCCAGTTCAATACCACACATGTTCTACAATTCTCTTGCCACAACTACGTCCACCAACGCCTTATCTAAAACAAGATTAAAAGTACTCTAACAACCTCTCACAACTGTGTCCCATTAACAAAATATTACTATACCATGACAACAACAGAACCATACCCAACTCTCTTTCATATCATACTCTATTCTCACTCCCAAGGCGACACTGGTAAGAAACATCGGGAAACAAAACAACGGTCTATATGCCCCGACCGACACTGACAGGAAACAACAATAAACAAACAACAATCTATGACAATACGAAAATACTCGTATCACAATACGAATTACTGTGCCCAGTGCACAACAACCACATCGATAGTCATCGCAACTTTTACAATCTCATAACATTGACCCAGTACAATTTCCTTGACCAGATGACTTTATTAAAACCGCTCTACTAGGTCACGACGCAACATATTACACGGAATCACGGATACCAACCTTACAAATATTATCCATACCATGACTCATGAGGTCAGAACCTCACACCAACATTTACACATATCATTGACCCATAATTGAATGTAACTAGCCAATCCTGATTACGTAAGTTACCACCTGATAAGGTTACCTCTCGCCCGTGCTTAACTCGTATGCCCCTCTTAACACATTCTCCCATTCACATAACTACCATTTTCTGACAAGTGTAACCATACCGTCAGTACCCAACTACTAGCAAACACCTCCTATATCCACATCTTATACTCCCTCATGACCATACATACCAATCAGTCTTCACAAAATCAACCCCTTTAGAACAACTAACTTCCCTATGTAACATCATCTTCAACCACTAGTGACAACACTACGACGCCACTGATACCGTCGTTTAGTACCAAAAATAAATACCTAAGTACTACTAACAGAAGTCAGTGGTAAGTAGGGTCGATCTCCACAGGGAGGCGGTCACTATCTACTTGTCTATTCGGTCTGTCTATGTCACAAGTTGGGGGTTTTGAGTTGTTTGACTAAACTAAATAAGATAAAGCAAGAGAAATAGAAATGAGAGGAATTAACAAGCAAGGGGGAGAGGACTAGGATTTCGGGTCATCAATGAACGTTAGTCAATCGCAGTTAAGGTCACAGATCAGTCGATGTGTCGGTCTAAGGGGCAATGAATATCTCCTTTCGGTCTCAATTCGCCCTAAAATGCCATTAGCTTAACTTTCGCCCTCACTAAGGCATCCTATTGTTCACTGCGGGTCTCACCCCTTCCAACCTTTCGGTCTAGGTCAAGGCTTATCAAAATTAAAAGGCTAATTGCATCGATTCAACTAGCAGGATACAATTATAGCAGCGATTAACAACATGGACTAAAACAACAACGACAACCTATAAACCTAATAAGCAATTTAACATTAGTCCATTGAATCACCTAATCCTAGCAGGGTAATTAGCTAAACATAATTAAATAAAGAACAAGAATAAAGAAAGCAAGAACAATAAACATTAAATAAGGAGAGTAAAGGGAAAAGAGAAAGTTACAGAGTAAGGATTCGAAAAAGAACAAAGTGATATCCAACAGTAAAGCATAGGAAAAAGTAACGTGTGTCGTATCTGGGAGAGATACAAATGACGTCCTACCTTCCCTTTTATAAGAAAAAATAGGCTTATTAGTTAACCTAATGACGGATTAAAACTAAAAGCCCAAGCCCATAAGAGAATCCACTCGATCGAGTGATTTAGAACCACTCGATCGAGCAAATCCGAGCTCAAACCGTTCGATCGACTAAAAGTACCACTCGATCGAGTAAACACTAAATAGCAACTGTTCGATCGACCATATAAAGCACTCGATCGAACTATTATTTGATCTAAATCCACTCGATCGACTAGTAAAGTGCTCGATCGAGTAAATCTTGACTTCAGCAGCTACAAAATCTTGTTAGTTCAGCTATGACTTGTCCTTTTAGCTCTCGAAATAGCTTCACGCATCCCGAGACAATAATATTTCCGCTCCAAATTCACTCTTCCTCCAAATGCATGCAAAACGGACGGTAAATGGCTTGATTTCATTACTTTTTGGTCCATTCCTGCAAATAGAGCAAAACACACCAAAGTAACATATTCGGGGCAGATTTTTGATTATATAGAGATGAAGAGAGAGAAAGCTAGAGAGAGAAGGCGATTTTCTCGTTTCTAGGGTTTCTTTGATCTTTCAGCAATGGCGAAGATAACATCAACCTCTCAATCTTCTTCTACTAAAAATATTTCCAATAATACTACTAAAAATACAATGGCGAAGAATTCTCAATCCTCTTCTACTAAAACTAATTCACATAACAATAATAAATCATCAACTAATACTAATAATAACACAGAAACACAAAATTATACAACAAATAGTAATATACCAAATAATACCAATTTTGATCAGAATATACAGGATACTGGAATTTTATCGAAACCTAGTTCTTCTGAATCTTCTGCAGATCGTGCGGCTGAAATTGCGAAAATCCGACTTGAGGTTGCGAATATGCTTGCGAAAGCAGGATATTCGCAATCTGAGTGTGAAGCTGTCATGAGTAATGACGAGAAGGAATGGACAAAGGTCTCATCTAAATTGAAGAATGATTCAACACTTACCCCGATTGTGGAGGATGAGGAACTGGACAGTCCCACCAAAGGTAATGCTCTAAAACTCACTATGGATGATGTGAAAGATGAAATCGAGTACCGGAATTTAGCGGTTTATGGTTATGTGATGGGTGCAAATCCTCCATAGGAGGCGATGGAAGGGTATCTCCATCGTATTTGGCAGAATTATGAGATCTCTTTGGTCTCTTTCCTACCAAATGGATTATTTGTTGTGCGTTTTGCTAAAGAGGAACATAAATGGCTAGTGTTAGCACAGGGAATGTTTTTGTTTGATGGTAAGCCAATTATCCTTAGGTGCTGGGAACCAAATGTCAAAATCACTAAGATGTCAGTCAAAACTGTTCCAATTTGGGTGAAATTAGTGGGTCTTGACCTAAAGTTTTGGGGGGTTAAATGTCTTGAGAAGTTGGCTTCCTTGGTTGGGAAATTTGTTAGAGTGGATGATCGTACTTTGGATAAGCTTCTCTTGGGTTATGCCAAGGTTATGGTTGAGGTGGAAGTTGATCAGCATTTCCCTGATAGGATTCGTTTTGATGATGAAAATGGGCAAGAGGTCACTGTTTTACTTGAATATGACTGGCTTCCTATCACTTGTCAAAAATGCAAGGGTATTGGTCATAGCACTAATATGTGTAGGGGGAGAGCTAAGGTGTATATGAAGCCTGCAAATGGCTCATCAATCCCAGCTCCAAAACAGGTGTGGAGGAAGAAGCCTGATGCTGTGGTTAATCTTGACCCTAAAGAGTATCCTGTTCTCAAATCTCCCAGACAAGGTGGTGGAGGTCCTGAGAATAGGTCTGAAGGTGTTATTACCCCAGCAAACACTCCTGCAAATATCCCTCAGATCTCCATGTTCACTCCAGCAAGAATTTTGACTAGAATGACTAGGCATGAGTCTAGGATACCAGGAGGCAAGGATGGTGATTTTGTGACAAGCATTAATGCTGAATTGACTAAGTCTGCAGTAATGGTTGATAAGGGGGGGGGGGGGGAGTCCTCTACCCTTCATGCTTAAATTTGGTATGTGGAATATTAGGGGCTTGAATAGTGACACCAAGCAAAGAGACGTGAAATGGTATTTACATCAGTCTGAGGTGGTATTATTTGGGCTCCTAGAGACCAGGGTCAAACCTGGTTCTCTGAATAATGTTGCTAATAACATGTGTAATGGCTGGGATTTTGTAACTAATCATAATTATCATGCTGGTGGTAGGATTTGGGTGTTGTGGAAAAATCAATATGTTAAGGTGGATATAATTGAGATGGATTCTCAATATATTCATCTCAAGGTTAAGGATAAAGTTGGGAATCATATATTCTATGCTACTTTTGTTTATGGTTTTAATAAAATTGAGGAGAGAGTACCTCTCTGGAATGCCCTTAAGAGTTGGAGTATTAATGATCCCTGGGTGGTACTTGGTGACTTCAATAATGTCAAGTACTCCAGTGAGAGAGTTGGGAAGCCTGTCAAGGATGCTGAAATGTTACCTTTTCAAGAGGTCCTGGATGAGTGTGAGTTGCATGATATGAAGACTACTGGTGCTTTTTTCACTTGGACTAATAAGCACCCAAGTGAGACTAGAGTGTTTAGCAGAATAGATAGGGTTGTTGTCAACACTGCTTGGCTTGATGTATGGCCTGATTATTTTGCACATTTTGCTCCTGAGGGGTCTTTTGATCACTGCCCCTGTGCCATTTCTTGTGAAGCTGACAATATTCCTCGAAGGAAACCTTTTAAATTTTTTAACATGTGGAGTAGGGTGCCTGATTTTCATGACATTGTGAAGAAGAACTGGAGTGTGTATATTCATGGTTCTCTTATGTTCAGGGTGGTGCAGAAGATGAAGTTGCTCAAACCTGAATTCAAAATTCTGAATAGAAATTTGTTTTCTGATGTTGAAAGAAATGCTGAGATAGCCTATACTATCCTTTTGGAGTGCCAAAGAAACCTGCAAGCTAATCCTAGGGACTTAACTCTCATGGATATTGAATACCAAGCTAAGGAGAGTTACTTACTGTTGGCTCAAGCCCGTGATGATTATTTGAGGCAGAAATCTAAGTGCCAATGGGCAAAAGATGGAGATACCAACTCTGCCATGTTCCACAAAGTTATTAAGAGTAGACAAATTCAGAATAAAGTGTTGAGAGTGGAGGATCCTATGGGCAGGATTTGTACTAAAACTGATGATATTATCTAAGCTTTTGTGACCTTTTATGAGCAGCTCCTTGGATCAAATGCAGTTACTACTGGTTTTTATCCCCATATTGCTGAGAAAGGGCCTAAAGTTGAGAATGCTGATTGGGATACTCTGTGTTAGGTTCCCTCTCCTGATGAGATTAAACAAGTGGTCTTCTCTATCCCTGATGATAAAAGCCCAGGACCTGATGGCTATACTAGTTGTTTTTTTAAAACTAGTTGGAGAATCATTCAGTCAGATATTTGCAAAGCTATTAGAGATTTTTTCCTCTCTGGTCAGATGCTGAAACAGTTGAACAATACTAACCTTGTATTGATTCCTAAGACAGAGAACCCTATTTCTGTTAAGGAGTTCAGGCCAATAGCCTGTTGTAATACACTTTACAAGGTTATCTCCAAACTACTCTGTAATAGATTGGCAGCCATCCTTCCTAATCTTATCAATTCTTCTCAATCTGCTTTTATTAAGGGGAGGAGCATAATGGGGAACATCCTTATCAGCCAGGATTTGGTAAGGCTGTATACTAGAAAATCTATGTCTCCTCGTTGTATGTTGAAGGTGGATCTTAGAAAGGCATATGATTCCATTGAATGGAAGTTTGTTCACCAAATGCTCCAAAGTTTAAATTTCCCTCCGAAATTTATCCAGTGGCTCATGAACTGCATTACTACTACTTCTTACTCCATTGTGCTTAATGGCCAATCCCATGGTTTCTTCCCTGGTAAACGTGGATTACGACAAGGTGATCCCTTATCTCCACTTTTATTTACTTTATGCATGGAGTACCTCAGTAGATTGTTGAACGAAGCTTGTGAGTACCCATGATTTAAATTTCATCCCCTTTGTAAGAGTCTCAAACTGTCTCATCTCATGTTTGCTGACGACCTGCTTCTTTTTTGTCGTGGAGATATCAATTCTGTTATGACTTTCATGGAAGTATTTCATTGTTTTTCTAGTGCTTCTGGTTTGCAAATCAGTAATGAAAAGTCTGATATTATTTTGAATGGTCTCACACCTGGTGTTGAAGATGATATCTTGAAGTATACTGGTTTCAAAAAGGGCACTCTCCCATTCAAGTATTTAGGTGTTCAGATCTCTCACAAGAGACTAACTAAATTGGATTGTAATGTGCTTGTTGATAGGATGTTGCTCAGAATTAGGGGTTGGAATAAGAGGAAAATTTCTTACTCGGGAAGACTTGTTCTAGTAAAATCTGTACTAGCTACTATTCATAACTACTGGTCTCAAATTTTTATTTTGCCTATGGGGGTTATAGACAGAATCAAGGCTTTATGTAGAAATTTCCTTTGGGAAGGTGGTGAGGGCTACTCCAAGGCTCCTTTAGTAGCTTGGTCTACTCTTTGCAAAGGGAAGGAATATGGTGGCTTGGGCAAAGAGTGTTTGGAATAGATTTAACACTCCAAGGCACTCTTTTATTATGTGGTTCATTTACCATGGCAGATTACTTACCTTAGATAGGTTGGTCAAGATGGGTATCACTCAACAATCTTCTTGCTTCCCGTGTGGTACTCAAGATGAATCTCATTACCATCTGTTCCATGATTGCTGCTATACAAAACTCTGTTTTGCCCAATTATCTCTCTGGCTCAATGTTCACTTTTCAGGTCAGATAACTGCAGTTTCTATGCTAAAACTGAAGAAATTTTCTGGCTTCATCAGGCTTGTACTCAGTTCTTTAGTCACTGCTGTTTATTGTCATATCTAGTATGCTAGGAATACTTGCAGGATAGAAGGTTATGTACGTTGCCCTGCCTCTATCATTTCAAGGATTAAAACGGAATGCAGACTCAGGCTACTGGGTAGTGATACTGGTATTCTTAAAAGGGAGGAGATTGAATGGTGTCAGCAGCGTGGTCTAATGTAATGTAGTTGCCTTGCTTCAGTTGATTGGTAGTACTGATGTAATAGTTGTAATGGTTGTTTGCTGGTTTACTCTATTTCAGATAGGGTAGGATACAAATGTTAGAATGGGTTGTAACTGGTGACGTGATGCCTCTTTGTAGGCTTTTCTTGATATTAATATTACTTACACTTCCACCAAAAAAAAACATATTCGGGGCATTTCGTAGCATAAACTACGATAATAGCATAGAAATACGTGCATAAAAAGGCCTAAAAAGACTATATAAAATGCACGTATCAGCCACCATTCTTCGTGTGACTACTCTCCTACCATCATCTCTAAATGTAACAATTCATTTCCTCTCGTGGTTATCACCCCAAATAACGAACATTAAGTCCATCAATAAAATTTATCTCAACAACTATCCAACCTTTATCCTTGATTATATAATCATCTACCTCACCACCATAGTCTCCTACCGTACAAACACCCCATCAACTTCCTACTCCTTTAAACCCTCAAACTCAGGTCTGACAAGTCGTCCTGCAATTTATATATATACTTCTTTAACTCACGCCCTCATGGTAGGATCACACAATTCCATGATGCCTGACTTTCATACCCCCTAATTCTTGTTAACGTTCAAACAACTTACCATCATCCTTCTCTTTCCGTTACTTCCAAAAATCAAATTCCATAAGCCTATGTCATTATTTCTCATTCATTTCTTATCAACAATCCTTCTTGTTTTGGTAAATTTCTACCTGTTTTAGGGTTAAAGTGGTCTTAGCGTTAGAATAGTGTTAGGGACTTGTAATTATTGTATTGGTATATGTATGTTGAGTCGTATGCGTAGTAAAACGAAGAACACAAGCAATTTTGGTGACGCGGAAAACCCAGTGTGGGAAACAACCGCGGGGGAGACGGAAATTTAGAGGTGGGAATTATTAATACGACCCGAAAACACGACACGAACCCGACACGAAGTTAGCGGGTTAGGGTCAAGACGTTGTGACCCATTTATGTAATTGGGTTGACACGGACACGACACGAAACTTAAATGGGCCGGGTTAGGGTATAGCTCTTTTGACATGAACCTGACACGAATAACCCGCTTATTTAAAAGTGATGATATATTTTGGTTGAATCAATAATGAACCCAAACAACTTAAAAGTAAATATTTTCATTTCTTATTTTTGGGATAATAGGCTTTTAAAACTTAGTTTATTTTATTACTTTATTGGGTTAAACGGGTTAAGTGGGTTAAAAATGACCTGCTAAAAGATAAATGGGTTAAACATGACCTACTAAAAGATAAATGGGTTAAACAGGTCGGGTTGGGTTATAGAAAAATTAAATGGGTTGGGTTAGGGTTGAGACAAATGACCCATTTATATAATTGGGTTCGGGTTAGGGTTGGGGTAGTGGTGACCCGTTTAAAGTTGACACGAACACGAACAGGACACGACCTGATCTGTTTGCCACGTCTAGACAGAATCCCACCAAGATTTTCACTATAATTCGAGAGAAAATACAATGTGGATGATATTGCTATATTACGGTGGCTAGGGCTTTTCTTTGTATTTTCTGATGATCTCTTTGTCTTGCATTGATGCCCCTTATATAGTAGAGCTCCTCCATCTAGGATTTCTTGCTTCTCTTCCAAGTATTCCTAATTTGATGCGGGGTAGGACTTTCCTTCTCCTGGATATGGTAAGCGATAGAGTTTCCTTATATTACTTCCACACGGATTCACCACCGAAACAGGACCCATGCCTTATGATGCACGCTGCTCCTGCTCTGGCTCCCAGGTATCCTGCCTCCTGCTCTGCTTCCAGACCCGCTTCCTTAGACTAGCCCATATCCAGATTTTGGGCCTAATAGTTTGCCCCCAATTTTCCGCGAGAGTCCAACCCTAATTATTTGAGCGGGAAATTGCAATGTATCGTTGAATGACTTCTCGCATACTCTTTCTTAATTCACATTTCAAAACTTCACCTACTTTTCCATATTTAATCTCATCCGCCCCTCTATTCTCTCTCATCAATCATTTCCACCACCTAAAAACCCTCAAAACTCCGATTTCCCTAATCCACCTTCTCATCTTCCTTTCACTGTCAGCGCCGCCTCCATCTTCCATCTTCCGTCTTCCAAGTATTCTCATTTTTCTCTTTCTTCATTTACCATGGCCAAAACCCGCTTCACCTCATCTTCGTCCACCACCATCGACCTTGTCGAGGACGAGATCTTTCCCTCCCAGGGGATCCTAAAAAAACCGCACTCTGGTGACTCCCACTTGACCCAAGACGACATCCCTAGAATTAAAGCTCTCCTATGCTTAGGTGACGATGTGGTCATTCACATCCCCAAACCCGGTCAGAAAGCCGACGCCTTTCGTGAGGGGTGGATCTGCTTGTACACATACCCCTTTGTCCTTGGCCTCATATTTACTTTCCCTTTGATGATTCAAGAGTTCATCTGTCTGAACTCTCTACCAATGACTCAAATTGCCCCCTATGCATGGAGGATCCTTTTATCTACTGTCGCCCTCAATAACAGCCTGGATACTGGGATTGGGCTGTCAGATATGGCCCACAGGTTCGAGTGTCGGTCACTCGGGAATGGCCTGTACACCTTCAGGGGTGTAGAGAAGACTGAAAACTTTCTTCAATCTGCGGCCAAAGGGAAAGACGATGGGTGGTATGAGGACTTCTTTTTTGTCAAGCTTGAATCCCTTCCTATTCATGCTGATTATCTGTTCGAGCATTGGATCCTAGCCAAGAGTAAGTATACTTGCATGTTTACTTTTCTGATTGCTTCTGCTACTCACCGTTCTTACTCTTTGATTTGACGCAGAACTCAAGAATCCTAAGAAATCCTAGGACGAAGACGCCTCCATTGCCAAACTCTTCTCCATCCCTGAAGACCAAAGGCTATTTCCCATCCTGCTCTTTGGTTTAGACAACTCTGCTGCTGAAGAAACCATGTCTTCTGGTAAGTACCTTTTTCTGGCTTCCATATGCTTCTGCACCCACTTACTTTGGATTCCAACGCCCTATGCTCTGGTGCTTACACATGAAATGCCCGCCCCTCTGCTTCCGAGATCCTGATGCGCCAAGCCAAGAAAAGAACAGCTGACTCCTCAGCCTCACCTGCCTCATCCAAAAGGAGATCTGCCCCCAGACCTGCTCTAGAGCCCATTGAGGTGACTCCAATATCTCGTGCCCCTGGCTCCCCCATTCGTGCTGATGACCAACTGATCCGTCTCCCTGCTAACTTTGGGGATACTGAACGTGTTAACTACTGTTCTGCGCTGGAACGGCTTTTAACACCAGCCTGCTCCAGGATATTTGACGAGACTGTAAGTCTGCCTTCTATCGCCCCTGTCTACTTCCCTTTTTGTCTCTATATTATTCTAACCGGAGGTTTTCTCATGTGCCGCAGGCTTTACAGTCGTCCCTCTACCTCCGCAAAATGCTACAGAGGGCCACGGTTGAATGCCTGGCTTCCGTGGAAAAGAACAAGGAGCTCACGGCCACCTGCGCCAAACTGAGGGAGCAGCTCCACACGACCAAGAAGGAGAAGGAGGCTGCCAAAGATCAACTTGCCAGGACGCAGGAAGCCAACCGTGTTCTGATCTCTGGACTGATAAAGGCAGAGGCCCGTGCTGAAGAGATGGCTGAGCTAGCCAGAAACGTGAGAGCCTACACTGCCTTTGAGGGGAGGATTGACTGTATCCGGGCTTATACTGAAGGGAGGCACACATCCTGGAACCTGGAGGAGGAGGAGGCTGAGTTTGCTCGTGCTTTTCCCAATGGTATGGATTTGAGCGCTTTATTCCCTGCTGGTGCTGAGGTCGCCAATCCTGAACCTGAATTCCTTGTCATGGACATCTTTGGAGCTATCTCTGGGACCGATGCTGTAGAGGAGATCCTGGCAGAGGAGGCACTGGCACTGCTGTGGCTCCTGAGGCTGTTTAGGTACCTGCATCAGAGAGGCAGATGGAGCATAGGGAGGAAAGCATTAGTCAGGACGCAGCTGTTGAGAGGATTGACCTCTCTTAAAATTTTAATTATATTTTCTGGGGACTTGGCCCTGTGTGGTGCAAGTTTATATTTATACTTTCAAACTCTTTTTTTTGTTTGCTTATGCCCGCTGGTGTGCAGGCTTTGAAACTATTGCGACACTTGCTATAGGTAGCAGGTGCCCTTATTTTGAAGTAAGTTTGGGCCTAGCTCTTAGGCCCTCCTTTTGTTATACTTGCTTTTATGCCCTCGTTTTCTGGAGTTTTAATCCCACATAGACATATCCAGGAGGCTGACCTGGTTCCAGGTGCACAGCCCTCGCCCCTGGTGGCAGATGCTTGATAACATATTTTACCCATGACGTAAAATACCTTATCAATAGGATAGCTGATTAGAGCGTACCTTCATTGTCTTTTTCTGACTAACAAGGAATGTTGCGTTCCTTGTGGTTCCAGCGTTTGTGATTTCGTGCATGCACCTATGTATATGGCCTACGTCATAGCTATGGATTTACTGAGATTAACGATGAGGTACAGGTGGTCTTAGTATCGCCGTACCATGCACACTACCTCAAACGTATGCTCCCCATGTGGCTTGACTTAGTAAACGTCTCGCAACCTCACATGGCAGGGGCTAGACCCTCAAAGTGTCCCTTGCCTGACAAACAACCAACATCAGTGTCAAAGCCTTTCTTCCTAGAAGCGTGATAAATTCCAAAGTAGTACAAATTATCTGGTGCTATCTCATGGTGTTCCAAGGCAACAGCTGGATCCAGTAAGCCACAGCCTGAACTACTTGGTTTAAAAACGACTCAATTGGTTTTGAAAAACGAAAAGAAAGAAAGGCAAAAATTTTAAAAATATACCAACACCTAAAGCATATACTAACCCCCCCTCCCTTTTTTTTGCTTCACGGACTGTTGAAAGGTCTTTTGTACACTAAAGGTTTGGTACTTTGTTAGACAAAGTACCGTTTCAGATGACGAATATTCCAGGGTTTATCCAGGATCTGACCATGCATGGTCATCAACCTGTATGCCCTATTCTTAAAAATGCTCTCGACCTGATATGGTCCTTCCCATTTGTAGGCGAACTTGCCTACCTTGTGATTTTTGGTATTTTCAAATACCCTTCTGAGTACTAGGTCCCCTACTGCGAGGGTCCTGACTTTGACATTCTTGTTATATGTCTTGGCTACAGATTGCTTGTATGATGCCATACGTATGTAAGCGCTTTCTCTTAGCTCATGAACTGTGTCTAGGCTACTAGCCATTTCAACTTGGTTCTGCTCTGCTGTCTGGCAGCCATACCTATGTGTAGGTACCATAACCTCCGAGGGTATCACCGCCTCTGCCCCATATACTAGGCTAAATGGCGTCTGGCCTGTTGCCACTTTTGGCGTCGTTCTATCTGACCAGAGTACCAATGGTAGCTCGTCTGCCCATTTTCATCCTAGCTCTTTCAGCCGCTTTCTAAGATTCTCCACAATAATTTTATTGCTGGACTCAGCTTGGCCATTGGTTTGTGGGTATCTGGGGGCGGACTTTCTCAGCCGTTATGTTCCAACGTGAACAAAAGCCCTCAGTGTTATCTGATATGAACTGGGATCCGTTGTCGTATATGATTTCAGATGGTATTCCAAATCTGCTAATGATGTTGCGTTTTATAAATGAGATCACCTGGCGTTCCTTTACCTCTGTCATAGCCTCAACTTCGATCCATTTTGAAAAATAATCAGTCATGATGAGCATATACACTCTGTTTCCTGGAGCCCAAGGCAGCTTCCCTACTATGTCCATTCCCCACATCATAAATGGCCACGGGGAGACGATTGGATGCATTGGTTCTGTTGGCTGATGGATTGCCGGAGCCGCCTTTTGACACGGATCACAGGGTCTGGCATGGTTAACAGGGTCTGCCCGCATGGTAGGCCCGAAATACCCTTGTCTTAAGATTTTGTTAGACAGACTCCGTCCTTCAGCGTGGTTTCCACACTCCCCGCTATGCATGTCGTGCAACACTGCATCCGCCTCCTCTTTACTTAGGCACCTGAGACAAGGTCTTGCCAAAGATTTTTTAAAGAGGATGTTATCTATCAAGACGTATCTGGAGGCCTTTATCCTAAAACTTTGTGCTTCCTTCCTGTCCTCGGGGAGTGTCCCATCTCTCAGCCAATTCGTGTAAGGTGTTCTCCAGTCTGGACCCTCCTGCTGTCCTTCCTCTGAGATCAGGATCCTAGCTTCTTGCACACGTCGCGCGTGTGTTGCTTCCCTTGAGAGATCCTGCTCTTACTCCTTCTGAATGGCCGGGGTTAATACATGATTAATTGGTATATTCGATAGTTCTGCAGGTTGGAAGGTGGCTCCTAACATGGCCAAAGAGTCTGCCTCCACGTTCTGATCCCTTGGTATCTGAGTTATTTTGAATGATCTGAATTTTAATTTCTACTCTGTGGCCATTGTTTGGGCTAAAATTAGCACAAAAAAGGAGACCCACTTAATAAAATAAAAAGCTATGGAAGGAGTGATAAGGGGGAAGGAAGCCCGCGGTTGGAGAAAGGGGAAACGAGCTCAAGGGAGAACAGGAGCCCATCATAGAAGGCGTCCGGATTAAGGAAAGAGGAGTTAGGGAGAAGTTAGGGAGATCAGGGAGAATTGGGAAAGGCGGCCAAGTATGGAAAGAGTTCTTATGGAAATTATATTCCTTTTCCATATTCAAAGTAGCACATATCTAGGGTTCTTACTCTATAAATAGCCAAGAAAGCAAATCAAGAAAGACATTCAACACATCCACATTCAACACTCCCGTATTCACGCATCCACATTCAAGATCACATCAACACCTCGGCATATTATTATACTCAAATATACATTCATCCTAGATCTTGCAGGCCTGACGCCTAGGGCCAGCGGGATTAGCTTTATGCCACAATTGTAATCATCCCTCCTACTCAAATAGTGCAATACTTGGCAGGGTACCGTCCCTCCCGCGGTTGTTCCCACATTGGGTTTTCCGCGTCACCAAACCTTACGTGTCAATTTACATTGTGTACTTTATTTCTTTATTTAAATAACAACAAATGAACAATCATACGATTAACCAACGAGTAAGACCGCATTAACCCTAATCAATCAACTTGGTAAAAAATACCTAAACAGTTTGGCGTCCACCGTGGGGCATTGTGGTCGTCAATCGTTGATATTCTAGATACATAATGGATAAGCAAGCATCTGAAGCCGTGTCAGGGAGCAGGCAACCATCGCCACCGCCATCAACTACTCAAAACCCGACAACAACAGTGGATACACAGGCTCCCGGACACACCCCAAGAATCATACCGACAACAAAAACCTCTTTACCTCCTAAGGGTCCTGCTGTCGCGGCCCAAGCCAGATCAGATAAAGCAACAGCAAGTTTAGGCCTCCCTCCGCCACCTAGTCCCACACAAATCTTACTCACTGGTGTAGAAAATCTTCATAAAGCTATGGAAAACATGAGAGAAGACCAGAAGAAAGCTGAAACTGAAGCAAGAAGGAGGGACAGAGAGCTCTAGGCACAGATAGACATCCTCAAACAGCAGTCTGTCACCCCAGCACGCAGGACAGACGTGGGAAGGCCTACACTAGTAGATCTGACGCATGGGGCATCAGGCAGCAGGAATCCACTTCGACAGGTACCGGCTGAATTAATAACGAGATTGGATCTGTCCACGATACCATCAGATGGAAGGATAACCCCACAAGGGTTGGGATACCTCACGCCATATAACTGGCCCGCAGCTAGCTGTATGGAAGTACGAGCGGGTGGCATCCCCGACAGTAGCCTCGCCACAATCGATCAGACGCCTGGAGCAGGATCCGAGTCAAACCAATAAATGGACTAGCAGCAGGGGACAGTCGTTACAACAACTCCTCTAGTAGCTGGAACACATCAGAACCTTCAAGAGCTCGGATCAGGAGGCAATATATTAAACTAGCAGCGTGATGGGTGGACCCCGATTCAGCAAAGATAACGAATCAAGCAGATTTGAAGTTAAAAGAAATACTGAGTAGGGTCCCAGGATTGCCACCCCCACTCGAGAAAGCGGCATTAGACAGCTATGCCGATTCACCGTTCGTGGACACCATATCCATCACAGCCATGCCAAAGGGATTCACAAATCTAAATATACCTCTCTTCGACGGCACAACAGATCCCTTTGATCATATAAGCCAGTACGAGCAGAAGATGATGACAGTAACAGCTGTAGGACAAGTCAAGGAGGCTTGCATGTGCAAAGGGTTCGGGTCCACCCTAACAAGACCAACACTTCGATGGTTTGTGAGCCTGCCCAACAGGTCGATATCTACATTTGCTGAATTGGTGAACGCATTTACTCAACAGTTTGCAAGCGAGAAAACCACGAAGCATGCGGGAGATCCGTATTAATCGTCCGGGGGGGAGAGAGCATTGGAGAATACAGTACCAGGTTCAACAATGAGAAGGTAGCAGTACGAGAGTGTGATGTATCAACAGTAGTAGAAGCCTTCAGAAGAGGCCTCCACCACGACTCCGACCTATATAAGCAGCTAACCATGTATCCGTGCCATAGTTTCGAAGCGGTACAGGAGAAGGCAGCTGCCGCAATCAGATTGGAGGAAGATATCCTAGCCAGAGCTAGCTTACTGAGCACGCCAAGTATCTCTAGTACCTCAGCCGTGGAGAAATTAGGAAGAAAGCAAACCACCAACAAGAAGGATGAGAGGTACAGACTATATTGGAGGGGAGTCAATAGAATCGAGGAAAATCAGCTACTCCCCACTCTGGCAGAATATGGATTCACTACGGGTATCGGAGGAATCTTGAAGGCACTCAGAGAGATGGGAGATAGAGTCAGGTGGCCCAACCCACCAGTGGGAGAGCAAGCTTGGAGAAAGGATAGCAAGAAGAAGTGTGAGTTCCATCGTGATATCGGACACAACACTGAGGACTGCTACACATTACAAAGAGAGATCAAGCGCCTGTACGGACAAGGAAAGCTGAGCCACCTATTACCACGTGGGCAAGCGGAAGAAGATAAGGTTGGCTCCGCTAAGCTGGCAGACCCACCCACATGCACCAAAATCATAAACGTGATAACAGGCGGCTCAGACTTAAGCGGGCTGACATACTCAGCAGCTAAAAGACGTGCCACCGAGATCAAAGGAGACAGGCCAGCCAATTCTTGCAGAATTTCTCACAGTGACCTGCCAGCGGCCAGCTTTGATGAGGGAGATACATACGACGAGCGAGAACATCATGACGCACTTATTATCACCTTATCGATGGCCAATTTCACAGTTAGAAAGGTCTTGGTAGATACAGGAAGCTCGGTCAATCTAATCATGCTGAAAACTATAGAGAACATGGGATTCAGCGAGAAGGATTTGCAGAAGGAGACTATTCCGCTAGTAGGCTTCAGTGGAGAAACAGCCAACTCACTAGGCGAAATAGTCATCCCAACCTATGTGGGAGGAGTCAACAAGCAAGTCATGTACCTGGTTATAGACGGCCTCTCCACCTACAACGTCATCTTGGGAAGACCATGGTTGCACCAAATAAAAGCAGTCCCCTCAACAAACCACCAGTGCATAAAGTTCCCCACACCATGGGGAGTAGAAACAATAAGAGGAGATCAGGAGGAAGCTAGAGGCTGCTATAAGAAGGCACTCAAGTGCACGCGCGACCCTCCCGCATAGCAATTCTGAAGCGACATATCCGGGACAAATACATTGAACCCCAGCGGAAGAAGAGTGGATCAAATCAACTGGACAAGTGCACCTGAACGAACCGTGCTCATTGGAGCAGGATGCACAGGAAGCCTAAGACAGCAATTAGTCAAGTTCTTACAGGATAACATGGATTGTTTTGCATGGTCACACGATGACATGATAGGAATAGACCTGTCCATCATAACACATAAGCTTAGTGTGGACCCAAAGTGTAAACCTATCCAGTAGAGAAGAAGAAAGTTTGCAGCGGAAAGAAACAAAGTGATCAACCAAGAGGTAGATAGCCTGCTGGCAGCGAAGAAAATAAGAGAAGTAAAATATCCAGAATGGCTGTCTAACGTAGTGGTGGTGCCCAAGAAGAATGGGAAATGGAGAGTATGTGTGGACTTCACCGATCTCAACAAAGCATGCCCTAAAGATCCCTTCCCGCTGCCTCATATTGACGCAATGGTAGATGCGACAGCTGGACATGAGATGTTAACATTCTTGGACGCATGGAGTGGATACAATCAGATCAAGATGGATCCTGCAGATCAAGAGAAGACGGCATTTATGTCTGAAAGAGGAATATACTGCTACAACGTCATGCCATTCGGCCTAAAGAACGCAGGCTCCACATATCAAAGGCTGGTTAACCAAATGTTCAAAGAACAGATAGGAAGAACAATGGAGGTGTACATTGATGACATGGTGGTGAAATCAGAAAAGGCCAAAGATTATATGCGGCATCTGGCAGAAATATTCAGCACCCTCAGAGAATACAAAATAAAGTTAAATCCATCTAAGTGCACCTTCGGAGTATCCTCTGGCAAATTCTTAGGCTATATAGTAACCCAAAGAGGAATAGAGGCCAGCATCGAGCAGATCAAAGCTGTCTTGCAGCTGGAGTCACCTGAGAAGCCTAAGGATGTTCAAAGACTAGCTGGAAAGGTAGAAGCCCTGAACAGGTTCATTTCAAGATCTTCAGATAAATGCAGGCTGTTTTATGACGTACTAAGGAAAAGCCAGAAGTTTAAAAGGACCTCTGAGCACGAGCAAGCCTTTAGAGAGCTGAAGCATTACCTCAGCAGCCCGCCGCTACTGTCGAAACCAAAGCCAGGAGAACCACTATTCCAATACCTGGCCGTCACAGAAGTGGCAGTATGTGCTGTCTTGGTCAGAGAGCAAGAAAAGGAGCATAAACCAAGTATACTACGTGAGCAAGTCTCTGCTGCTGGCAGAGACCAGGTACACATCCCTTGAAAAGTTAGTACTAGCATTGGTAGTAGCATCTCGCAAACTGCGCCCCTATTTTGAGTCCCACATCATACATGTCGTGACCAACTACCCGCTAAAATATATCATGAGGAAGTCTGAACTATCAGGCAGAATGTCAAAATAGTCTGTACACCTCAGTGGGTACAATATCCAATATGACCCCCAACAAAGAATCAAATCGCAAGCACTTTGGCCGACTTCGTGTCGACTTGTTGACCATCCGAACCGCGGATACGGAGATCCTCACCTTAGAAGGAAGCAAAGAGAGAAGTAAGTCCGCGGATGCATATTGACGGAGCCTCCAACCAAAGGGGGGCAGGCGCGGGATTAATCCTGCGGTCACCACAGGGAGACCTGATAGCGCAAGCAGTAAGATGTGAATTCAAGGCAACCAACAATGAAACAGAGTACGAGGCCTTGATATTGGGAATGAAGCTAGCTTTGGAGTTAGGGATCAGGCACCTGCTCATATCCAGTGACTCTCTATTAATAGTCAACCACGTGAATGATGAGTTTATAGCCAGAGATTCGAAGATGATTGCATACCTGAAAGCAGTAAAGGAGTTAAAACAGAAATTCGAAACTTGCAAGCTTAAGCAGATCCCTAGAGATCAGAATGTGGAAGCATACGCCTTGGCAACTCTGGGGGCAACATTTAAACCAACAGAACTATCCAGCATTCCAATAGCACACATGCTGAAGCCTTCCATCCAAAAGGCAGATGAAATAGATAAAGGTGAACTGGAGGATCCATAGAGCGAGAAAGAAGTCCAGCCAGTTACAGAGGAAGGCGAGAACTCCCAGCAAAACAGGCAAACGCCTGACCAAACAGCCGAACAAGCAGGCGACTGGCGCACATCTTACCTAGACTGGCTACGCCATAACAAGCTGTCAGATGACAAGAAGGAAGTGAGAGCTTTCAGAGTAAAGGCCTCTAGATTCATACTTATTGATGATATATTATTCAGAAAATCGCTAGCAGTCCCCTACCTACGGTGCCTGGACAAGGGAGAAGCACAGACTGTGTTACATGCTCTCCACAGTGGCGAGTATGAAAACCATGCAGGGGGCAGGAGTCTGGCAAATAAAGCCCTCAGTCAGGGATACTATTGGCCTACAATGAAGGAAGATGCAGCAGAGTACGCACGTAAATGTGACGCCTGCCAGTGCTCAGCACCAATGATCCATCAGCCAACAGAGCCCCTGCACCCTATCATTTCTCCCTGGCCATTTATGGCATGGGGCATGGACATAGTAGGCCCTCTACCACGAGTCCCAGGAAACAGAACCTGGATGCTAGCAATGACAGATTACTTCTCCAAGTGGATAGAGGCAGAAGCATTCACAGAGGTAAAAGATAAACAGGTCATTTTGTTTATAAAACGAAACATCATTTGCAGGTTTGGTATCCCATCAGAAATCATATCTGACAATGGCTCACAATTCATCTCCAACGATACCGAGGGATACTGTGCCGGGTGGAACATCACCTTAAAAAAGTCAAGCACCTAGGACTCGAAGTCAACGGCAAGTGAATCCAAAGAACAAAATCATTATGGACAATCCGAGAAGGAGGTTACATGAGTTAGGAGAAAAGTGGGCGGATGAATTGCCACTAGTGTTATGGTGGTCAGACGACGACACCAAAGATAGAACAGTCAAACACCCTTCACTGGTGTTTGGCGCGAAAGCGATCATTCCGTCGAAGTTCTAGTTCCCACTCACAGGTATGAAAATATGACAGGGGAACCGAACAATACGAGAGATGATCGAAGCCTGGACACAATTGACGAGCGCGAGCAAGCGCAAAAATCCGTCGGGTCGCCTACAAACAGTCTGTGGCCAGGAGTTATAACAAGAATGTGAAAGTCAGGCTCCTGGAGGTAGGAGACCTGGTTCTCCGAGAAGTGTTCCAAAACACCAAGAATCGAAAAGCAGGCAAATTTGCCTACAAATAGGAAGGACCATACGAGGTAGAAGGAGTTATTTGCCATGGTGCATATAGACTGATGACTATGGACGGTCAAATCATACAACGCCCATGGAACATACTTCACCTGAAGAGATACTACTTTTAATAATAAGTAGACTTTAGCTTTCAAAATGATGTACTATGAAAAGCCAAATCACTTTTAAAGTTAAAATAAAAATCCGGTGGTAGGCATACTGCCAATTTCACTCTTATTTCTGGTGTCTATAGCTCTTTTAAAACTTTAAACTACTATTAGGTGGTGTGGTCGGCGGCGTCCGGGACCACAATTGCTCCGGTACCCCATGAGATGGCAATGTACTTCACATCATTTTAACAGATTTTCTTATTTTCGGGCTTCTCTAAGTACATCACTTTGAATCCTAGTGTCTATGGTACTTTGAAAGGATGTCTAGCAGATCATCAATCGCCAACGCGGGGTGACAAGGCACATGGCACTCCAACATGCCTAACCTATTTTCTCCACAAGGAGCACCCTCACCAAGCGGACTGTGGAACATACAAAAGGGAGCCTGGTTGACAGCTGAATACGCTTACCCAGCTACCCCTGATACCACCCCCTGGACGTAGCTCGCACTAATCGCAATTAATTAGGGCCCCAGCATGCATGCACACGAACATGGAACGTAGGGATATCTGCGCTACCAGAATCTTGTAGCGTCCCATTGGTCCTAGAACGACGATAAACTTGCCTAAATTACGCCCCTGTTGGCTTTAAACGTGATGAACACACCTTGCGTCATGAACAAGGTTAAGTAGTCCAAAACTGCGGCATACGCCTAAATCAGCCATCCGGCTGACACGGCAGCTAGCTTAGTCTGGATCAGCCTATTCAGGCTGACCAGGCTAGTCTAAATCAGCCTCCTAGGTTAACACGGCCACTCCTCCTTACATTGCGGCATATGCCTAAATCGGCCATCAGGCTGACACGGCAGCTAGCTGAGTCAGAACGTCGATCTTTACAGGATGACAGGACTCGCCTAAATCAGTCAAGCAGGCTGACACGGCAAACTTCCTAAAATTAGGGAAAATAAATAACAAGCACACAATGTGTAAAACTAAAACCTTGCCAAACTATGACAGGGGGCATTTCAAAACATGGCCAAGATACGACCCCAAGTTTAACCGCCACCTTGGCGGAGCAACCACAGAAAGAAAGTTTTAAAACTTACAAAGTCTGCCACCTCTGGGCCAGACTGCCAAAAAGTTCATCAAAACATAAAAATACTTAATTATCGGTCACATTAATGACCTCCACCTCTGGCATCTCCTCTGCCTGCTGACCTCCCGTTTCAGGTACCGCACCAGCTTGCACATCCTCGGCTGCCATAGCTTCCTGAGCTCCGTCAGCAGCATCCTGGGACATTCCAGCTCCATCCCCAACAGCTTGCTCAGCCAGCGCAGGAGAATTCACCTCCCCAACTTCAGGCATCAGTACACTCAGATCAGGTTGGGTGGGGTAGAGCATCTCCAGCTGCTTCTCCTCTTCCTCTATAGCCTGCTGGGTAGGAGCCTCCACGAGAGCAGCACGCATCCCGCTGATCTTTCCCTACCAGGTAGCATAGGCAAGAACATTGGTGGCCAGGGAGATCAGCTCACTAATCTTCTCATCAGAGCGCTTGAGGGAGTCAGAGAAAGTGCTGCACACCGCTTGGGTACGAGTCAGCTGATCAGCCCCATCCTTCAGCTTCTTTTTGGTGACAGCAAGCTCAGTCTTCAGCTCCACCACTTGCTCTTTCAGATCAGCCCGCTGCTGCGCCAGATCATCAATAGTCCCCTTCAGCTCCTTGTAGCACGGCTAGTGGTCTGCACTATGTTAATCATTTTCCTGTTGTAGAGTGCAGACTAGAGGGTCTGGGGCAGGAAAAATCAGAAGTTAGCAAGAAAAGATAAAGTCTAGGTAAGAGAAGACAAACAGGTAGAAAACGAAGAATATTTACCATGAAGGCATTGTGCACGTCGTTCTCAGCCATCTCCTCTGGGGAGAACTCCGAAAACATCTCCTCAACAGGAGGGAAGAGCAGCTGGTCAATCTCCGGCCAGTATGGCACCTTGTCCACATTCCCAAAGCCCTTTGGGAAATGAGCAGTAATGCCTCCACTAGATGAAGCCCGAGGACTGGCAGGAGGAGTAGGCGGATGACAAGACAACGGGTCGACCTCCAAGGGTTCACACGCAGCAGAACTGGAAACTGTGGGAGGAGTCTGGAAGGAGGCAGCAGGAGCACTCCTCTTGGAGGCAGAGGCCACATCAGGGCTGGCAGAAGGTCTCTTTCTTTTGGCACTTTGGAGGATGATTTCTAATTGATCAATTTTTGAACCTGCAAGCATACATAGTCTCAGACGACAGAATGCTTAAAACATCAGCAGAAACAGCATACAAATTAAAACGGCTGTAGAAGTCTTACCAGAAGACATACTGTGAGCCGACTGAGGAGGATTGGAGGAGGAAGTAGGTGAAAAACCAGGAAGCAGATCTGGGAACTTTATCTCAAATTCAGAGATCTTTGAGCAGTTTCTTTGCGCAGCGGGGATCTTGGCACCAATACGGGTAAGGTCACGGGGGCGCACGAAGACGATGAAGTAAGCTAGTAAGCGGCGAGATAAAATAAATCAGGTGTGGGGAAGGCTACTTAGTCGAAGTTAGAACCCATTTCTCGAAAATATAATCGGGAGGGTGGATGGAGTCCTTCCTCACGTAGAAGAAGTCCTCAAACCATTTCTCATCACGGGATTTTGACACGTGTCTGAAGGGAGCCTCTCCACGGCCCCAGAATGAGAATTGACCCCTGCCCAGGGTTCTGATGTTGTACATATGGGCTAGGTCGCCCCAAAGGATGATTTACTGAGTCGACCGGCGGCAAGAGAATAGAGAAGAACTCTCCAAATGGCAGCAGAAATTTGTGCCATGGCAAAGTTGTTGGTGAAGATGAAGTCTTGAACGAGTTTAGGGAAAGGAAAACGGAGGCCGTATCTAAATGGGTACAGGTAAAAACTAACCCACCCTGGACGGAGGGCGTCGGCCTTCTGTCCCGGTTCAGGAATGGCAATGTCCACCCCGTCACCAAGACCAAGCAGATTCTTGATCGTGGGAATGTCGGCCGCAGTCAAGGCGGAGTCGCAGTCGTGGGGGTGCTTAAAAAGTCCCCGAGAAGGAAAAGTGGGGTCAAGATTACGGTCAGAAGGTGTGGAGGATTGTCGAGTATTGCCCATGGTGGAGGGAGAAAACGAAAATTAAAAGAAGAAAAGAGGGTGGATTACCTGATGAAGGAGACGGGGAAGAGGAACAGTGAAGCCGGCAAAGGATAAAGAAGAAGGAAGGTTGAGGGTTTAAGAGAGAAGAGTATTTTATGAAACAATTTGAGATTAATGAAAGGTGGAAGATGGGGGTTGGAGTTATAAAGAGGAGAGAGGGAGTTGGGTGCGAGAAAAGAGGAGTAGGGCGGCTGACATGATGGATTGCATGGGAAGGAGTGTAAAAGACGGCTTAGGGTTTTTAGCATTCGATTACGTAAATTCCTTGCTCGATATCTAGAAGCGTACTTCAAAAGAAATTTAGGGCAAACTGTTTGGGCTAAAATTAGCACAACAAAGGAGGCCCACTTAATAAAATAAAAAGCTATGGAAGGAATGATAAGGGGGAAGGAAGCCCGCGGTTGGAGAAAGGGGAAACGGGCTCAAGGGAGAACAGGAGCCCATCATAGAAGGCGTCCGGATTAAGGAAAGATGAGTTAGGGAGAAGTTAGGGAGATCAGAGAGAATTGGGAAAGGCGGCCAAGTATGGAAAGAGTTCTTATGGAAATTATATTCCTTTTCCATTTTCAAAGTAGGACATATCTAGGGTTCTTACCCTATAAATAGCCAAGAAAGCAAATCAAGAAAGACATTCAACACATCCACATTCAATACTCCCGTATTCACGCATCCACATTCAAGATCACATCAACACCTCGGCATATTATTATACTCAAATATACATTCATCCTAGATCTTGCAGGCCTGACACCTAGGGCCAGCGGGATTAGCTTTGTGCCATAATTGTAATCATCCTCCTACTCAAATAGTGCAATACTTGGCAGGGTACCGTCCCTCCCGCGGTTGTTCCCACATTGGGTTTTTCACGTCACCAAACCTTGTGTGTCAATTTACATTGCGTACTTTATTTCTTTATTTAAATAGCAACAAACGAACAATCATACGATTAACCAATGAGTAAGACCGCATTAACCCTAATCAATCAACTTGGTAAAAATACCTAAACAACCATCTTTAGGTATGCTATCATCTTTGAGTCACACGCCACGTAATCGTTGTTTACGTGATTCACCACAAGCAACGAATCGCAAAACACCCTCAGGTTCCTTACTTTAAGCCCCAGTGCCATCTGCATCCCTAATATAAGTGCCTCATACTTGGCTTTTTTATTAGTTGCCTTGAACTCACACCTAATAGTTTGCACTATCATATCGCCTTTAGGCGACCGGAGGACCAATCCTACACCAGCTCCCCGCGCATTCAAGGCTCCATCAATGTATAAGGTCCAAAATCCGCTCTCCTGGTCACCTAGATTCCTTTCTCTGCCTCCGTATGGGTGGCAGAACAGAAATCCGAGACGAAATCTGCTAGGGCCTGGGATTTTATTGCCGTTCTGGGTTCAAATTGTAAATCATATCCACTCAAATGTACCGACCATTTAGTCATTCTCCCAGAAAGTTCAGGCTTCCTCATGAAAGTTTTCAATGGATAATTAGTTACTACGTGGATGGTGTGAGATTCAAAGTACGGTCGCAATTTATAGGAAGCAGTGACCAAAGCTAATACTAATTTTTTGAAGGATGTGTACTTGGTCTCTGCAGGAAGCAGAGACTTGCTGATATAATATACTGGGTGATGTATCCCCTCTTGCTCTTTGACTAAAACCGCGCTTACTGCTGCTTCTGTAACCGACAGATATAGGAACAGTGGCTCCCCCTACACTGGCTTTGCCAGCAGCGGCGGCGTGCTCAGGTAGCATTTAAGTACCATTAATGCTTTTTCGTGCTCCTCAGTCTATTCGAACTTCTGGATCTTTCTCAATATATCATAAAATAGCTTGCATCTGTTCGAGGCTCGTGAGATGAATCTGCTCAAGGCCGCTACTTTTCCTGCTAGTCGTTGTACATCTTTTGGCTTTTGCGGTGATTCCAGCTGGAGGATTGCTCTGATTTGTTCCTTGCTTGCCTCAATCCCTCTCTGGGTTACCATGTATCCTAAGAATTTTCTCGAGGATACTCCAAATGAACACTTGGATGGATTAAGCTTCATCTTGTACTCCCTCAATGTTTGGAAGGTGTCTGCCAAGTGCTCCATATGCATACCTACTTTTCCGGATTTTACCACCATATCATCTATGTATACTTCCATTGTCTTCCCTATTTGCTGTTTAAACATTTTATTTACCAAACGTTGGTAGGTGGACCTGGCGTTCTTCAGGCCAAAGGGCATGACATTGTAGCAGTATATGCCCCGTTCCGATATGAATGCCGTCTTTTCTTGATCTTGTGGGTGCATTTTGATCTGATTGTAACCACTCCAGGCGTCTAGAAAGGTAAGTACCTCGTGTCCAGCCGTGGCATCCACCATTGCATCGATATGGGGCAGTGGAAAGGGGTCCTTGGGACAAGCTTTGTTTAGATCTGTGAAGTCTACACATACCCTCCACTTTCCATTTTTCTTGGGTACCACTACCACGTTAGAGAGCCATTCAGGGTAGCTGACTTCTCTGATTTTTCTTGCTACCAGGAGACTGTCTACTTCCTTGTTAATAACTTCATTTCGCTCTGCCGCGAACTTCCTTCTCTTCTGCTGTACCGGGGTGCAACCTGGGTTCACGCTTAAGTTATGTGAAATAACAGATGGATCTTTGCTAACCATGTCATCATGGGACCAAGCAAAACAGTTCATGTTCGTTTTTAGAAACTGGGTAAGTTGATCACGCAGCTCTCCACTGCAGGTTTATCTAATTAGCACTGTTCTATCCGGGTGTGCCTCGTCTAGGTGGCCCTGGTCTAGTTCCTCCGAGGGTGGCTCATTGTATTCCTTCGAGGCACCTCGGTCCTATAATTGCTATGAGGGGAGCTTAGTTGTGGCTTTCAGGGCTTGAGTGTAGCAACTTCTGGATTCTTCGCGGTCCCCTTTCACCGTGACCACGCCCCACAGGGTTGGGAATTTGAGACACTAGTGATATGTTGAAGGGACCGCCTTCATCTGATACAGCCACGATCTTCCTAGTATTACGTTGTAAGTGGCCGGACCCTCGATGACTAAGTACCTCACCAATTTGTTAACTCCTTCAATATACATTGGAATGATTATCTCACCTACCGAATGTGCTATCTCACCACTGAATCCCACCAGCGGTACAGACTTTTTTATCAGATTTTCTTTGTCGAAACCCATGATTTTGAGAGTTTCCAACATAATGAGGTTCACGGAGCTTCTAATATCCACTAATACCTTTCGCACGGTGCAGTTTCCAATAGATAACGTTATGGTGAGGGCATTATGGTGTTGTTCTGCGCCATTTTCTACGTCAGTTTCATCGAATATTACCAAGGGTAAATCACTCTGGCTCACCCTGTACGAAGTTTCTGGATGATCTCCTTTAATTTCGGTGGCTCTCCTCTTGGCTGCTGAGTATGTCAAACCTGATAGTTCGGATCCACCTGTTATCACGTTAATAATCTTTGTGCATACGGGTGGAGCGGAAGGAAGCACCTGATTTGCTGTTTCTCTCTTATCCTGCTTGCCCCCACGTGATAACAGGTGGTCTAGATTCCCTTTGCGTACCTGGAATTTTACTTCCCTCCGTAACCTATAGCAATCTTCTGTTCGGTGCCCGATATTCTGATGCCATTCAAATATCTTGCTACTGTCCCGGTCATCATTGGGCCAGCTTTGCGTAGGAGGCTTAGGCCACCTTATCTGGTCACTCAATTCCCTTAGTGCTTTCAGCAGTCCTTCCATTCCTGTGTTGAACCCATAATCAGATAGCCTAGGAGGATGCGGAGAGTCATCTACTTGCTGGGTTTTTTCTGCTACTCTGCTGATATTCGGTCTGTTGTATGGCCTGGCTCTCTCGTCTTTCTTTTCTGTTGGGATTTTTCTGTTTGTTTTGTCGAAGTTTGTCATTCCCTTTCTAGCCTGTATATCATCCTCTAACCTTAATGCCGCTGTGGCTCTTTGCTGAACTTCCTCGAATCTTTTGCATGGGTGCATTGTTAACTCCTTGTAGAGGTCTGATTTCTTGTCTCCTTCGAAGCTCCTGTTAGGGTTGAACCAAATCCTTTACACATGCATGCCTCCTTCGAAGCTCCTGCTGCTGTAGTTACCATCATTTGCTGCTTAAATTGGCTAATGTGATCACAGGGGTTTGTGGTCCCATCGAAAAGAGTCATCGTTGGGACACTGAATCCCTTTGGCAAAGCGGCCGCAGCTATATCGTCGGTGAAGGGCGAGTCGGCGTAACTTTTTAGTGCGACCATTTCCACGGGTAATGGCATTCCCGGGACTCTCCGGAGGAGGCTACGTAGTTCCTGGTACTGCTGCTCTATGTATGCCTCTCTACTGGTGAGTCGCTGATGCTCCTGCGGCTGCTGATCTATAGTTCTTACGAAATTCTGCTGCCCTGATATTGGCGGTTGGCGCATTTGTGATGTCGCTGCACCTAAACCATTTCCCCAGGTGTACTCGGCTCTGTTTGGGGTTGGTCCTCTGGTCAATGGGGTTGCAAATGCTAACCTGCTCTACTGATGCTCCTCTGTACCTGACATGGGTGTCGGATCCTGACGTGCTGGCTCGTCATCTGGTGTCAGTGCCCCCAATCCTACTGGGATCAGGCCTCTTCTTGGTTGTGGTGTTATTTCCATATTCAATCGAGTTACCACGTCATGTGGCAGTGCACGTGTCTGCCTCCGATCTCCTTCTGAGGCTGCTCCGGATCTGGCCTCCCTCATCCAAGTGGCTGAACTAGCAGCATGGTTCATCAAGTCGTTGATCTGGGATCGGAGGAGGTTGTTGTCTTCTTCCATCTGGGATCTCATGCTCCTGTTCTCACTTTGCATTGTTCGGATTGTCCTTGCTAGAGTGTCCAATCTGCTTATCATGATACTGGTAGGACTCGGCGGCGTCTAAGCCTGTTGTCTGGGTTGCCCTCCTTTCTCTGGTTGTGGTACTCCCTGCCGGCTCTGGACGACACCCGTGTCTCTAGCCTGAGTTCTTTCTAATGGCTGGCTTGCTATTACCTGGGAACTTTGGCTATGCTTGACGGCTGGTACCTGGGTAGCGCCGGTTGGTTGAGCCGAAGCTGTGCGTGCCGTCGCTGTGGAGGGAGATGGTGCCCGTGTTGTTGGGGCACCGTCTGCATTGCCTGAACTGGCTTCTGGATGTCCGGACATGTTGCTTTGCTTTGTGAACTGACTAACGAAGACCACCACTATGCCCTACGGTGGGCGCCAAACTGTTTTGGTAAATTTCTACCTGTTTTAGGGTTAAAGTGGTCTTAGCGTTAGATTAGTGTCAGGGACTTGTAATTATTGTATTGGTATATGTATGTTGAGTCGTATGCGTAGTAAAACGAAGAACACAAGCAATTTTGGTGACGTGGAAAACTAAGTGTGGGAAACAACTGAGGGGGAGACGGAATCCCACCAAGATTTTCACTATAATTCGAGAGGAAATACAATGTGGATGATATTACTATATTACGGTGGCTAGGGCTTTTCTTTGTATTTTCTGATAATCTCTTTGTCTTGCATTGATGCCCCTTATATAGTAGAGCTCCTCCATCTAGGGGTCTTGCTTCTCTTCCAAGTATTCCTAATTTGACGTGGGGTAGGACTTTCCTTCTCCTAATATGGTAAGTGATAAAGTTTCCTTATATTACTTCCACATGGATTCACCACCGAAATAGGACCCATGCCTTATGATGCACGCTGCTTCTGCTCTGGCTCCCAGGTATCCTGCCTCCTGCTCTGCTTCCGGACCCGCTTCCTTAGACTAGCCCATATCCAGATTTTGGGCCTAACACTTCTCATCACACTTTTCACTCATACTCTCCATCGATTGATCCACCCGCTCAATGATTTCTCCTTAATTCATTACATATTCTTCCAATAATCCTAGATAACCAAGCTTCGCTTCATCCCATGACCTCCCAAATGATTATACAATAGGTTCACCTTCTAGTAATAGAAATCTCCATAACGACTACTACCTATATATCATTATTGCGGCATCCCTCGATCTAAGCTCTCTAGTCACCATTTTCATCTCCTTACCCAACATCGTCTCTCCCCAGAAATCACTATATATCCCAAATTACCATAATTTTCACATCCCTCATTTCAACTTTTGTTTCTAACATTCCTCGAATTTACATTACTACTCTATCTTCGCTTGACCATATACAATCATCACTACACCACTTAAGTCAATGACTAATTCACTCACCATAGCTCACAAAATGTGCTCCTCATCTCAATAACTCGTCAACTTCACTTATTCTTTCCACTATCAATCACAATCCCGTATACTCATGTCCTCTCTACCCAACACATATCCTTCATATGCCGGCATTCTCCACATCATAGTAGCTGATAACTTACGTATCAAGACCGTCACATACATAAAGAATGCTTTAAGACCCAAAGCGTACGTGTGCACATACCCCACGACTCAAAACAAATGTAAGAACATAGCCACTGACTCAAAATGACCGTCCAATGAGGTACTCGGTCGAGTACATGGCATACTCGGTCGAGTACAAGATACTCGGTCGAGTAACAATATTACTCGACCGAGTTTTCGACTCCAGAAGCTGACCCAATTGTCACAGAAGGATTACTTGGTCGAGTATTGGGAATACTCGACCGAGTAGCCCTTACTCGGTCGAGTATTACCTTACTCGGTCGAGTACCAACTCAGTTCTCAACATCGTCCAGTTTTCGTAAACTGTCATATCTCACTCGTTAATTGGTCATTTTGAGCATGTGACCTATCGTTAGAATCGTAAGAAGCCAAGATATAACCTCCAATTAGAATCATAACAATATCATTTCTAGAACTCTACTTATGACAGTTTTAAGATAACCCTTCCATAATCGGTTTTCATACAAATCAATTTTTCTTAACAAAACAACTTAAATATGAAGAAGACAAACAATAACAGCTCAATACTTCAAAAAAAAATCAGTACATAGTTGAACTTTTATCATACCCACATGAAAATTAAACACAACATTCTTATATATAGACGCATGACCTTAATCGCATGCTACTACCAACAAACCAAACATTAACATCATCATGATCATATACACATGTACCACTACCCTTTTGAAAGCCACATATTAAACAGGTAACATGCTCAACATATTTCATGCTCAAGATCTATCGTATACGAATTCACAATTCACCTTTTATATTTTACCATGTTCCAACACTTTCACCATTCATCCAACAACTTCACTGTAACACCCCCATACTCCAAGTGCCTTACCAGGACCACTCAGGTATGAAGACATTACCATCTCGGTTACCCGAGGCAATGATAATCAAATAAACAATGAAGAAACAACTTTTAAATATAAATACTTAGCGAAGAGTTACAATTCTCAAAACCAAACCAAATGTGTAATACATGTTCTCAAACTAACTGTTCTAGCTGAAATGTAAATAAACTAATAAGCTACAGCGGAAGACTCCTATCATCATGTCGTGGCCATCCCAGCTATCCCAGTACTCATCTCACACCTGCTCAATATCTGCTCACCATCCCCGAATGGATCACCGCAGGTTTACAAAACAACACCGGGGTCAGTACTAATCACACAACTCAATATATAATAACAATAAGATAAACAGACAGCTTAACTGTCACACATACACAATCACGCCAAATCCAATCATCTCAATCACCGACATTCCTTTGGACCAGCCCCGCCGATGGGGGACCAGCCGTACCCACCAAATCCCCGCTCCACATAGTGAGCGATAACCTGTTCATTAATGTGCACATCCCTTCTGTGGCGGGTTCCACGGAAGGCGAACTAGGGCGTGAAGCCACTCCCGCAAGTGACCTCACTCGAGGCCACGCCTCGCGAACCATAGACAACGATCACAGCCACAATCACAATACAATTACTATATCAAACAACCAATCACAACACATCAACCAATATCACATTATGGGACTAATACTGAGTAGGAAATCCTACCTGGAAAGCACACTGTCAGACGGTCTCTACTGCTGTATCAAAAAGCTTCCTCTATGAAACCTCCTCCTATCATACAACACATAAATGCTACCCAATCACATACTACACATAAACCCCCAAATCCCTTAATTAGGGTTTAACCAACATAAAGGAAAGACAATAAAAAGGGTACACAGATCTTACCCTTGACGCAAGGAACTCAACGGTATAACCAACGCTAAGAACTGACCTTCCAAACTCCGGGGATTGCTAATAATGCGATTAGGATGAAGAACTTGCTTGCTTTCTCTCTTAAACAGTAATTTAGGTTTTGCAAAAGTGATTTAGAATAATGACGACAAAGCTTATATACCTTAATCGCATAATTAACAAAACCCGAGAAAACTCCCCGTAAAACCGGACACTCGATCGAGTACCCGAGGTACTCGATCGAGTACCCCCTTACTCGATCGAGTACCCAACAGGTCCGAAACTTTTCTAAAACGCAACTTACCCTTACTCGACAGAGTAAGGCCTACTCGATAGAGTACCCCAAGACTTATAAATACGGAGTATTACAGTCTTCCCTCCTTAAAAGAAACTTCGTCCCCGAAGTTCAAACCACTACTAAACAAAGGTACTCCCATAACATTCCCGACTCAACAACCAAAACAAAATTCAACATAAAACGTGTTACTAACCCAACTCATCCCGACAAACATACCGACACAACATACAAAAAGGGTATAAAACTCCTAAAAACTCTTTGCGATCATCTCCTACCCCCCCTAAAAGAAACAAGGTTACGTCCCCGTAACCATACATACCTGATCAAACAGAAAAGGGTATCGCTCTTTCATAGCTTCCTCTGGTTCTCATGTAGCTTCCTCAGTCTCGTGGTTAGACCAAAGGATCTTAAGCAAAACTGTCTCACCACTCCTAGTCTTCCTAACTTTCCGGTCAAGAATCTGCTTAGGCACCTCAAGATATGATAAGGACTCATCTAGCTCTAAGTTCTCTGCCTCTAACACATGTGACGGGTCACTCACATACTTCCGCAGCTGCGATACATGAAACACATTATGCACTCTCTCTAATGCAGCTGGTAAAGCCAAACGATATGCAACTTCCCCAACTCGCTCTAAGATCTCATAAGGCCCGATAAACTTCTGACTTAACTTGCCTTTCTTCCCAAATCTCATAACCCCACGCATAGGAGACACTTTCAAAAGAACCTTGTCCCCCACTTGAAACTCTATGTCCCGGCGATGTAGATCTGCATAACTCTTTTGCCTATCCTGAGCTGCTCTCATCCGTTCCCTGATCATCTTAATCTGTTCTACCATCTCATGCACCATCTCTGGTCCTAAAACCCATTGCCTCAAAGACTATCGTCCCAACAAATTGGACTCCTACATCTCCTCCCATACAAAGCCTCAAACGGTGCCATACCAATACTAGTGTGATAGCTGTTATTATAAGAAAATTCTATCAAGTCCAACCTCTGTTCCCAGCTACCACCAAAGTCCATCACACAAGCTTGCAACATATCCTCAAGAGTCTTGATTGATCTCTCAGTCTATCCGTCTGTCGCAGGATGAAATGCTGTACTCATCTTCAAAGTTGTTCCCAACGATTCCTGCAACTCCTTCCAAAACCTCGATATAAACCTCGCATCTTTATCAGACACTATGTCCTTAGGGACTCCATGTTACTTAAGCACGTTCTTTCGATAGGCCATAGCCAATTGTGCCTTAGTCCATGTATCTTTCATTGGAACAAAGTGAGCTGACTTGGTCAGTCGATCCACTATTACCCAAATCATGTTGTTACCTTGTTGACTCTTTGGCAAACCCACAATGAAATCCATGGAAATGGATTCCCACTTCCACTCAGGTACCTCTAAAGACTGAATCTTACCTTGTGGTCGTCTTTGTTCCCCTTTAACTCTCTGGCATGTCAAACAACGGGACACAAACTGTTTGTCTCTTTCTTCATCCCAGGCCACCAAAACGTTTTCTTCAAATCCTTGTATAGCTTGTCACCACCCGGATGTACTGAGTATGGTGTACAATGCGCCTCTGTCATGATAGTCTTTTTCAACTCCTCATCATTAGGGACACACCACCTACCATCGAACCTCAAACTACCATCTGTATGAATAGAAAATTTGGACACTGTCCCTTTCTCTACTCCAGCTCTCCACTCCACTATCTTACGATCCAACGCCTGTTTACCTCGAATGTCATCATAAAACTCAAGATGTGCTGTCATATCACCCATGACGTCTCCTTTCTGCATCATATGTATCCCAAAACTCGCTACCTCATCTCTCAGCCTCATCAAAGATAGAGCTGTACACAGAGAATGTACACTCTTCCTACTCAAAGCATCAGCAACAACATTGGCCTTCCCTTCATGGTAGATGATTTCCATGTCATAATCGCCAATCAACTCCATCCACCTCCTTTGTCTCATGTTCAACTCCTTTTGAGTGAAAATGTACTTGAGACTCTTGTGATCAGAAAATACCTTAAAGATTGCTCCATAAAGGTAATGTCTCCAACTCTTGAGAGCAAAAACCACCGCACCCAACTCCAGATCATGAGTAGGGTAGTTCTCCTCATAATGCTTCAATTGCCTAGAAGCATAGGCAATCACTTTACCGTTCTGCATCAACACACATCCCAACCCATTCTTTGAGGCATCTGTATAAACCTCAAAGTTCTCGATCCCTTCAGGCAATGCTAAGACAGGAGCTGTGGTCAAACGCTCCTTTAATGTTTGGAACGCCGTCTCACAACTCTCATCCCAACGAAACCTGTTCTCTTTACTCATCAACGCTGTCATAGGTCTAGCTATCTTGGAGAAATCTTTCACGAACCGTCTGTAGTATCCAGCTAAACCCAAGAAACTCCTAACCTCAGCAACATTCTTTGGTGCTTCCCACTTTGTCCTTTGCTTCTATTTTTGGGATCCACTGACTACCCCATCTTTAGAGATCACATGCCCCAGAAAAGCAACTTTCTCTAACCAGAACTCGCACTTGGATAGCTTAGCATACAACTCATGCTCCCTCAAAGTTTGAAACACGATCCTCAGATTCTCCTCATGCTCCTCCTTAGTCTTAGAGTAGACTAAGATATCATCGATAAATACCACTACAAACTGGTCCAAGAACTGTCTGAAGATTCTATTCATCAAATCCATAAACACTGCCGGTGCATTAGACAACCCAAACGGCATCACCACATACTCATAATGACCATACCTCGACGTAAAAGCTGTCTTTGGTATGTCCACCTCTCTAATCTTCACCTGATGGTACCCCGACCTCAAATCAATCTTAGAAAAGACTGATGCACCACTCAACTGATCAAACAGGTCATCTATCCTTGGCAAAGGATACTTGCTCTTCACCGTCACTCGGTTCAGCTCTCTGTAGTCTATGCACAACCTCAGACTCCCATCTTTCTTCTTTACAAAAAGAACTGGTGCTCCCCACGGCGATACACTAGGTCTAATGTATCCCTTCTCTATCAAATCATCCAACTGCTTTCTAAGCTCCTCCATCTCCTTAGGACCCATGCGGTACGGTGCCTTAGAGATTGGCCCCGTCCCTGGTTTCAACTCAACGGTGAAATCTATCTCCCTCTTCGGTGGCAACCCCGGAATCTCGTCAGGAAAAACATCGGCAAACTCTCCCACCACTGGTATCTCATCAACTGTCGGACTCTCTATCCGGTCATCTCTCACATGGCACAAGATCAAAGGACATCCCTTCTTCAGATAAGACTTCAAGGTGACAGCTGCAATCAACTTAACTTTGGGTTTGACTAGAAACCCACGATAAGACACACTAACACCCTTAGGACCTCTTAAAGACACTTTCTTTTGATGACAGTCTATCTTAGCTTTATACTTTCCTAACCAATCCATCCCGACTATCATCTCAAAACCGTCTAAAGGAAACTCTAGCAAGTCTACAGGAAAATCAACTTGCCCAACTATCATAGATACATCTCTAAACAACCTCCCACATGATACAGACTCACCCGAAGGTATAAAAACTTGCTCACTAACAGACTCATATACCCTCAAACCCAACCGCTTAACATGACTCGAAGATACAAACGACTGAGAAGCCCCCGAATCAAACAAAACAAAGGTATGAATACCATTAACAAGAAAAGTACCGGTGATAACGTGAGCATCCTCCTCAGCTGCTTTCTTCTCCATCATGAATAACTTTCCACTGGTCTTCTGTCCACCTCCCTGGACAGTACTGGCTGATGTGATCGGCTTAGCAACCGACCCTTGAATGTTGTTGTTGTTCGTCGGTGGTTTCTGATAAGAATTACCGCCGTTGCGGTTGCCTCCACTTTGGTAACTCTGACTTCCCCGGTTTGGCCATGACCCAGCCGGTCTATTGCTCGCGCAGCTCTGCGCAGGTCTCTGGAAAGATCCCGGTGCACTTGTGCACTCATGTCTCTTGTGGCCTACACCACCACAGCTATAGCAGGTCACACCCCAACTACCACTAACACTTCCCCGGCCGCGCCCAAAGGAAGCCCCAGCACTGAACCCTAACCCAGAAGAAAACCCCTTAGACTGATTGTGGTTGCCTTTCTTGTGATTAGATTGGCCACCACCCTCGCTCTCAGACTTCCTCTTCTCACTACCTGACCTCTCCTGAGCCATCTCCACCAAACTCTCAGCTCTCCCAGCCCTCTCATAAGCTTCCTTAACATCAGTAAGGATCCCCACGGGTAACTTATCCATAATCTTAGGGGTAAACCCCCTCTCAAACCTCAACGCCAGGTTCTCCTCACTCAAACCCATATCCTCAGCATACCTAGACTTCTCATTGATTTGCCTGTAGTACTCGACCACATACATCTCAGCGGTCATCTTAAAACTGTCAAACTCTTCTCTCAACTTACTCCTCATATGCTCCGGTACAAACTCCTTTCTCACAGCCCTACGAAACTCCTCCCAAGGTATAGCAGGTAAGCCTTGGTTTGTATATATCTCCTTAGCACTCACTTTCACTGTATCCCACCACTTGCCAACTGCCTCCCTCAGATAGAACGCAGCCTGTTCTACTCTCATCTCATCAGGACAGTGAACCAAATCTAGTATGTTCTCCATCTCTCTAAGCCAACTATCGAGAAGGTTAGGCTCCCCATCTCCCTTATACTCTTTCGGGTTAAACCTCGCTATATAGAGGCTGATTTTAGAATGATCAACCTCCTTCTCCTTATCCTTATCCTTATCTTTCCCCACAGTCTTTAAAGCCTCAGTGAGAGCATCCTGATGCTCCAACATCTTAACGATGTCATCTATGTTCATAAGCTCAGCTTTCACATACAAAGCAGTCTTCTTGGGCGGCATCTTGAAACTATCATAGAAAAAGGAGTGGATATAAACATACGCGCCAAAACCTCAAAACAAGAAAACACGCTGCCCAGACCCCTACTCGATCGAGTAACGGGCTACTCGATCGAGTGCCCAACATACTCGATCGAGTGCCCCAACATCAGACCTCAAACAGACCTTCTGATCTCTAACATACTCGACCGAGTAGCTAGGCTACTCGATCGAGTGACCCCCTACTCGATCGAGTGCCCGAGGTACTCGATCGAGTGCCCAAAAACACGATTCTGGACTCAAAATCGTCAAAAACCAACCCGATCGAGTCATGCTAACTCAGAATCGCTACCCGCATGCTATATCATATGCTAACATGCTAAAAACTTTATAAAACCACATATTATATCATAACTAAGCATATAATGCTACGCATCCTTTCGTACGATCTACGAGATCATTATATCATGTTATTAAATGCCACCTTATAAACATCCAACATGTTATCACTCCAACAACAAGTCTACATATATCATTAACCTTTCTTTCACATTCTCAACTTCTACTTCAAACATCCAACAATTACACACACTTCATCACATTCTTAAACAAGCTAACCAAACAACACATACGACCTTGACATACACCCCCCATGTGACCGGTTCAAAATTGTAGGGCAAGTTCGCGACTTTAGGACGTCTCCCAAGCATTTGCATTAGCTCCTACAACTTTTACCCCGGGTTCATTTTAATTGACTCCCTATGTTCATTAGGTTCATTGGTTACAGGTTTCAGGATCGTCGCTCTGATACCATTTGTAACACCCCCATACTCCAAGTGCCTTACCAGGACCACTCAGGTATGAAGACATTACCATCTCGGTTACCCGAGGCAATGATAATCAAATAAACAATGAAGAAACAACGTTTAAATATAAATACTTAGCGAAGAGTTACAATTCTCAAAACCAAACCAAATGTGTAATACATATTCTCAAACTAACTGTTCTAGCTGAAATGTAAATAAACTAATAAGCTAAAGCGGAAGACTCCTATCATCATGTCGTGGCCATCTCAGCTATCCCAGTACTCATCTCATACCTGCTCAATATCTGCTCACCATCCCCGAATGGATCACCGCAGGTTTACAAAACAACACCGGGGTCAGTACTAATCACACAACTCAATATATATTAACAATAAGATAAACAGACAGCTTAACTGTCACATATACACAATCACGCCAAATCCAATCATCTCAATCATCGATCGTCCACCTGGACCAGCCACGCCGATGGGGGACCGCAGCCGTACCCACCAAATCCCCGCTCCACATAGTGAGCGATAACCCTGTCCATTAATGTGCACATCCCTTCTGTGGCGGGTTCCACAGAAGGCGAAACTAGGGCGTGAAGCCACTCCCGCAAGTGACCTCACTCAGCCGAGGCCACGCCTCGCGAACGATAGACAACGATCACAACCACAATCACAATACAATTACTATATCAAACAACCAATCACAACACATCAACCAATATCACATTATGGGACTAATGCGAGTAGGAAATCCCCCGGAAAGCACACTTTGTCGGACGGTCTCTCTTCGCCGTATCAAAAAGCTTCCTCTATGAAACCTCCTCCTATCATACAACACTTAAATGCTACCCAATCACATACTACACATAAACCCCCAAATCCCTTAATTAGGGTTTAACCAACATAAAGGAAAGACAATAAAAAGGGTACACAGATCTTACCCTTGACGCAAGGAACTCAATGGTATAACCAACGCTAAGAACTGACCTTCCAAACTCCGGGGATTGCTAATAATGCGATTAGGATGAATAACTTGCTTGCTTTCTCTCTTAAACAGTAATTTAGGTTTTGCAAAAGTGATTTAGAATAATGACGACAAAGCTTATATACCTTAATCGCATAATTAACAAAACCCGAGAAAACTCCCCGTAAAACCGGACACTCGATCGAGTACCCGAGGTACTCGATCGAGTACCCCCTTACTCGATCGAGTACCCTAGTTACTCGATCGAGTACCCAACAGGTCAGAAACTTTTCTAAAACGCAACTTACCCTTACTCGACAGAGTAAGGCCTACTCGATAGAGTACCCCAAGACTTATAAATACAGAGTATTACATTCACAAGATGCAAGTTATAGGTATCACACACACATGACTCAACATACAACAGTTCCTAAGACTCCCCCTTGTGACCGGCTTGAGATCGTAAGGGCCTCAATGCGACTTCGGGACGTCTCCCAAGTCTTTGCGGTAGCTCACATCTCTCCCCGGGTTCATTTTATTTACACCCTAAGTTCATTGGGTTCATTAGTTTTAGGTGACAGAATCGTCGCTCTGATACCACTTTCTGACACCCCCACATACCAAGGTGCCTTACCAAGACCACCCTAGCATGAGAGAGAGTCACCATCTCGGTTGCCCGAGGTCAGTATATCAAAGTTAACAATCCAAACACAATTATTAAAGTATAAATGATTAAAGTTTACATGTTCTCCAAAACCAAAAACAAAGTACAACTGTGAAAGTTTAACAACTAGAAATGAAAGCTAAGTCTCTTGACGACGGAAGCTAGACTCGAGTGATGACTCCCCATGACTGCCCATAGCTAGAGAACACCATCACCTGTCATGATCTGCTCACCATCCTGGAATGGATCACCACAGATTTTATAAAACAACAACGGGGTCAGTTACTGAATAATCAAAGTAAGACAAGTATAAAAGGTAACCAGCTGATCATTATCCACCTCCGGTCTCCCGATCTCACACAGTAACCGACTACACACCGAAGTGTATAGCCCTGCCAGATTACCTATCACAACAGGTAATCCTCGCCGCCAGTGGGGGACCACAGCCAATCCCTACCTGAGCCCCGCTCATCAACGAGCGATATCCCTGTCCCTTAATGTGCACATCCCCTCCCGTGGCGGGTTCCACGGAGGGCGAACTAAGTGTAAAGCCACTCCCGCAAGTGACTCCACCACAATCATCACCACACCAACACCAACACCACACCAACACTCCAACAATGATCAGCAGACAAACAATCGTACACAATACAACATAATCTCAAATTAATTAAACATGAACTGAGTAGGGAAACCCTACCTTCTCATAATATGTTATGCCGCAGCCAATCATAGAAATGCACAAGGAGTAACACATAATCACCTACAACACGATAATTAACAATCAACAGTACATACGATGACCAAAACCCTAAAACCCCAAATTAACCCAAAACAATAATTAGGGCCAAACCCTAAAAGACAACCTATTAGCTGATTACAAAGAACTAGAGACTTACCAAAGAAATTGAGACAAGAAACGGAAGTATAGACTTGCGATCGATCAATTAGCCTTGAGAGTGATTAGGGTGATTAGAGAGATATGAGCGTCGTTGAGTTTTGGTAAACTGATTAAGAAACCGTAAAAGTGTAATTTATAATAATCCCTAATCGCCTTAATCAAACCGCGGAAATAAACCCGTCCGACCGGATACTCGGTTGAGTATAGAGTATACTCGGTCGAGTATTCCCATACTTGGCCGAGTATTCCTCGGCAGTAAACTATCCAGAAATACATGACACACGTACTCGGCCGAGTAAGCCATATTTGGCCGAGTAACCCACTTAGAAAACCGTAGTATTACACCTTCAACATAATTTGAGAGATGAATTTCTACTAATGTGCTTTTGGTCTCTCCACTGAACCTTACCAAAACGCTGGACTTCTTGGTGATTTGTCCTTCGTCAATATTCATGGCTTTCTGTACATCAAGCATGATCAGGTTTACTGAGCTGCCTCGATCTACTAGGATCCTCCTTACTATAGCAGTTCTAATCTGCATTTAAATTACTAGGCAATTATGATGAACGTTAGGAATCCCTACCAGGTCACAATCACTGAAAGTGATTGATGGGACATGATCCGGTTTGCAGGGTGATGTAGTCCTTGGCGTCATGGCTATCTTTTTTGTTGCTGAACTGGTCAGGCCACAAATTTATGATCCACCAGCAATGAATTTTACTTCATAGAATGGGGGTGGTGGAGGAAGGTTGGGGTCCTGCTTTTGCTCATGGATCTCCTAGTTCTGATCTCCATTCCTGCCCTTTGTCCTGATCAGGTCCTTTAGGTATCCGGATTTCAACAGGTAGGCCACTTCTTTTCTCAGGGTGAAGCAATCATCCGTTGTATGTACAATGTCCATGTGGAATTCACACCACTTGGAGTTGTCTCTCCTAGGGTTGGGATTTTCCACCTTTCTAGGCCATCTGACTGCTGATCCCATGTTGTCAAGTCGCTGGATTAAGCCTGCAATATGACCACTGAAGTTATATTCAGAAATAGGTGGGGAAACTTTAGCCTTACCTTGATACTCATATGCAAGGTTGACTTCTGAATAGTCTGGCCTGGAATATGGAGTAGGTTTATAATTGTTTCCTTTGTTGCTCTTCCTATTGCTCTGATGTGACCATAATTAGCGCATATTTAGCCCCCGAATTAGCCTTGTTTCCATGCTTTTTAGTACTTATTTGGGTCATTTCTTATCTTTAGTTCTTTGTTTTGCATATTCTTTGAGATTTTGATCCCTTGGTAGGAAAGGAGTAAGAATCTTGCATTTTCATGGCAAAACAAGACTAAATTGATCAAATTCAATGACCAAGCATCAAGGACGGACAAGATTAGAAGGCCTTTGTACATATCATAGTAGAAGAGCAATGTTGAGGAAAGATCCTTGAGTCCCCAAGGAAATCCCCAAGGAATTTATGAAGAAAAGGGAAGAAAAGAAGAAGTTACCACGCTGACTGACAATCCGAGCGGATTGTCAACAATCCGCCCGTCCCGCCCTTGCACAATCCGAGCGCCCCACTGGAATCCGCTCGGATTCCCCCTCAGCAATCCGCCCGGATTCCCCAGAATCCGCTCGGATTCCATCGCCCAAATCCGGCCGTCCCGACCTTAATCCGCCCGGATTCCTTCACAGCACGGGTTGTCTTCTTCAAGCTACGAAAAGAGAAGCCCTTCTCTCCAAAAATACCGGCTTCTCCTTGCTCAACTTAAAAAGTGTAATTACTAGTTTAGCCCTTAGTTAACCCTAATGCATCCTCCCTAATTTTCACTATAAGTACCCCATTAGTCTAATTAGAGGAGCATGTTCTTCTTATCAATAATTAGTGTAGTTAATATCAATCAAATCTCTCTTCAATATTGTAATCAAGTATTAATCAAGTTTTAATCCAAGTTTTAGTTCTTTAATCTCTCTTTTGTTCATCCTTTATTTTGGGTAATTGAAGATTATTTGGGTTATTATTGGGAGATTGACAACCTCTCAATCTAGCATTCAAGTACTTCTATTATTCTTGCTTTATTATTGGAATCATTAGTAGGTATAATCTCTTAATTCCTTTTTAATTATTGTTAATTACTTTCATTTATTCATCATGTTTCATATTGTTGGTATGATTGACAACCTTGCTAGCATGATCAACATGATAATGAGTGAGTAGTCTCTTAGCTAGGGTTAATGGGTGATTAGGGGAAACCAACATGGGGAATGATTCATGCTTAAATTAATATGCTTTCATATCTTATTTTCTTGCTTGTTTTGATCTCAACTCATGCACATGTTATATTTGATGAAATGCTAAGCCTATGAATCCTTGCATTTACTATCATCTCCTATCTTTTCAATGAGACTTGTAAGACATAACCCAACTCGAGTCTCATTAGACCATGCATGTTGTTGAGTAGGGAAGATTAAGTCGACTTGTAGGTGTTGTACAATCTAATCGATTCGGCTCCGGGACCCAAACTTTCCTAGGATTGTAAGATATAACCCAACTCAATCCATCACAACAATAATTGCTTGCTTATAATTTGAGAACATGTTTGTATGATCATATCCCATGATTCCCCTATGACCCCATGACACCCTAGTGCCTTTAATCAATTGTTTACACCCCCTTTAATTCATCTTGCTTGTTTATTTTCATTGTTATTCTAGTTTAGTAACCTTCTACATCAACCCAATTTGTGACACCCCTTAGACACCACTAGTTACAATAAAAATCTCATTTCAACTCCCGTCCCTTGGGATCCGACCTTTACTTGCCTCTTTACTAATTGTAGAGTTGCTTGTTAAGCTATAAATTGTGTTTTGATTCGACCGTGACCAACGACCACATCTATTTACTTGTGAATACGAAGCGGACTTCGATCAAAAATGGCGCCGTTGCCGGGGACGGTGTTTGTTTGATTTAGATTTCTTATTTTTGTTATTAGTTGTGTCTTTTTTCACCTTGAGGAAGTAAAAATCCTCAAGGTTTGTTCTAATTGTTTTTGAGTTGTTTGATATTTTGCATGTCTAGAAGGTTACAAAGTGATTTGTTACCTTTTGACCGTGAAATCAAAAGAACCTTGACGAACAATAGGAGACTTGTTAGGAGGAATTGGAGAGGTGTTGGTGAAGTTGTTCAACCCACTAGTGAGTTTGTCAATCCTTTCGCAATAGAAGGAGAAGAAAACCCATTACACAATACCCCACAAAATCCACCTACAATGCCAAAATTCTCGTCACACTCCGTACCCACCGAGGAGAATCTACCAAATGGTACTCCTACACCGCAACATCTCACCGGAAATTTTATTGCCAAGTCCGCCTTCATCCAACTAGTTGAGAGGAGCCAATTCGGGGGAATGCCTAGTGAGGATCCTCATTCTCATATGGAAACCTTTTGCGATTATTGCGATGCTATCTCTCAAACGGGCGTGACTCAAGACCAAATTAGATGGGTCTTATTTCCTTTTTCCTTAATCGGCACCGCAAAGCAATGGTTGAAGGGCCTTGATAAGGCCACCCTTGGAATAGATTCTTGGAAGAAGTTGGCTCTAGCTTTCTACAAAAAATTCTACCCACCGGAAAAGACCAACATGCTAAGAGCTCAAATTACGGGTTTTAAGCAAAGGGATGAAGAGTCTTTGTATGAAGCTTGGGAGCGGTTTAAAGATATTTGTCGCTCATGTCCTCACCATGGACTTAGTGAATGGTTTTTGGTGCAACAATTTTGGAATGGTTTATATGAAGATTCTAGGAACATTCTCAATATGGGATCGAATGGGATGTTCACCGAGGTTGATGACAACCAAACTTGGAGCAAAATTGAAGAGATGGCAATCCACAATTCACAATATAGTAGGCCTCGCAAGGCTACTAGAGGAAGAAAGTATGAAGTGGACGCCGTTACTCAATTAGGTGCCCAACTAAGCTCCCATATTGACACAATCAACTTGAAGTTTGAACAAGCTATGGCTAGACTTGAGGAAAACTCAAAATCATCGAAGCATCATGTCAATGCCATGACGGCCTCCTCATCAATCCCAAGTGGGATATGTGAGAATTGTGGAACTTTGGGTCATGACCCAAGTGAGTGTAGGGGAACAACCGAACAAGTTAATGCTTTCCAAGCATATAAAAGTGGTACCCCTTATTCCAATTTTTACAATGAAAACACCAAGTTCCATCCAAATCTCTCATACAAAAGCCAAAATGTTCAAAACCCTCAAACAACATACACTCCACCACCCATGAGAAACCAAAATCAAAGACCCTTTTACAATCAAAACCAAGGTTACCAAAATCAAAATCCATACAATCACCAAAATGACCAAGGTTTTGATGTCCAAAAAGCGGTCCTCCAAATGCAAAAGAATCAACAAGAATTTTTCACCCAAATGCAAAAAGATAGCCAAGCAAAGGAAACCACCATCAACAACATTCTAGCTCACACCAAGATGTTGGAAACACAATTGACTCAACTAGCATCTTCAAGCTCACAAAGACAAAAGGGGCAATTACCACCTCAAAGTAATCCCCCTAGACATGAAACGGTTAGTGCCATTCACTTGAGAAGTGGTACAAGGTATGAAGCACCGAAGAAGCAAGTTGAGGATGAAGTTGTGGAAGCTAGTGAAAAGGAAGAAATTGTGCAAAACTCCAAAGATGGAGAATCATCAAAAGAAGAAAGTTCAAAGAAAAATGAAGACAAGGCCAAAGAGAAGGAGCCCATTGTGATTAGACTTCCTTTTCCAAGTCGTCAAGCCAAGCCCAAATTTGATGATCAACTTGGAAAGTTCATGGAAATTGTGAAGAATTTAGAAGTCTCAATTCCTTTCACGGAATTAATCAACCATGTTCCGGCCTATGCAAAGTATATGAAAGATATCCTCACAAAGAAGAAGTCGATCCAGAAACTTGAGACTATCGCCTTCACTAAGGTGAGTAGTGCAATACTTCAAGGGAGTTTACCTCCAAAGTTAAAGGATCCGGGAAGCTTCTCAATACCGTGTACCATTGGTGACACAACGATCAACAAAGCCTTATGTGATCTAGGGGCTAGTGTGAGTGTCATGCCGTACTCGGTGAGTAAAAGGTTGGGAATGGGAGAGCTTAAATGCACCAACATCACACTCCAAATGGCCGATAGATCGATGAAGACACCATTAGGGATATGGGAAGATGTCCCCGTGCGAATTGGGAAGTTTTTCATCCCGGTGGACTTTGTCATTATTGATATGGAGGAAGATTCCAACATTCCAATCATCCTAGGAAGACCTTTCCTACACACCGCGGGTGCGGTGATTGATGTGAAACATGGAGAGCTCACTCTAGAAGTGGGAGATGAAAGCATAACTTTTAATCTTGACAAGACCATGAGAGCTCCTCGTTTGCATGAGCCATGTTTTATGATTGATCATTATAGCCGAAAAGATGAAAGGAAGAAATCGGAACTCCAATGGAGGAAGAAAATTGAAGATGCTCCATTCAAAGAGCAAGTGAATTGTGACAAGGAGAGCTTGCAAAGCTCATCAAAATCAACCAAGGAAGAAGAGGATGGCCTCATTGGCCAAGAGAAGAAATTGGGAGAGTTGTCTCCATCTAAGCAAGAGATTTTCAATGATCAACTCAATGAAGTTTGTGGTCTTTGGGACGACGAGTTTGAAGGGATTTTTAATCCCTACATTGGGCATGCCATCGATCATGATCAACAACAAGGGCCACGGTCTATTGAGGACCTCTACCATAATAATGAACAAGCTTTTGATTACTTTTTCAAGGTGTTGAGCAACATCAACAACACCTTGAACATGCCCCCTTGACATCTCATCAAGAATGAGAGTTTGGTGGAGTCCTCCCTAAACCACCACTTGTAAATATTTCTAACTCCCTAACTTACATTTCAATTCTTGTATTGCATTTTTGTCATTTTTGGATTTTTATTTACTTTGATCAAAATAATTGTCATGTAAAGAGAGAAGTGAGGGAGGGACTAACAATTTCAATTGATGTGTAGTGCTTTACCTTAGTGTGGGGATGGCAATTGCCTAGGCTATCCATGCCTTCGTATTGCCCCCACAAAGAAGAACACAAGACTTGAAAGAAAGAATGGAAGAATGATAAAGGGAAAGCGCTGTGCACGGGTGGAACTGAATCCGTGTACACAGAGGACAAATCCGAGCGGATTCCCAAGAATCCGCCCGTCTTATGCAATCCGAGCGTCCTGCAGAAAAGACGCCCGTCCTGAACTGAGCTGAATTTTGAAATTTTCTTGACTGTTAAAAAATCCGAGCGGATTCCTGAAGAAATCCGCCCGTCCTGCAGAATCCGTCCGTCCTGAGAAAAAGACGCCCGTCTTTGCAGCTGAAGAAAACAAGCAAAAATCTCTGGACTGAAATCCGTCCGTCTTTGAAAAAATCCGCCCGTCCCGTGTTCAGCAAATCCGAGCGGATTGTACCAAATCCGCCCGTCTTTTGGCGAGCTTTTGCAAAGATTGAAGAAGCAGAATCCGCACGGATTGAGCCTAATCCGCACGGATTGCCCCTGCAGTTTTGAAATTTTCGGCTTCTTTAAAACCCCTCCCACCTTCATTCATTCATTCATTCATTCATAAACACTACCCACAACATCAAAACCCTCATCCTCTCCATCATAAAAATAAAAACCCTCAACAACATTCACCAAAATCAAATTAAACCATCCTTCCCACAACAATTTAATCACTCCATCTTCAACAAAAATCAAAACCAAGAACAAAATCTTCAACCTTTGAGTCGATTTTTGTTTTCATAAAGGCAAAGCCTTTCACCTTCAAATCGATTTGGGCATCCTACAAATTGAAGATTTTTCACTCTTTTCTTGGTTAAGCTCATCAATGGCAAGGACTAAGGGTGCAACAAAGGCAACAAAGGCACCAAAGGCTAAGGCACTCTCACAAAGGCAAAAGGCTCTTCAAACAAAGAAAGCTTTGGCTATGGTGGTGGCAACACCAAACTTGGAAGTGCAACAACAACAACAACCTTCTATGGGACCATCAACATCCTCTACTCCGGTAATTAATCAACTTTTGCATTATCCGGAGGTAACTTTTATTTCCGATACCCATAGAAATACCTTTGTCAAGTTTGCTATGAAATCTATTCAATCCACCAAATTCATATGTAAAGATGCCTTGGAAAAATTGGGTGTTCTTGAACAAACAAAAGCCTTTTTCAAAGCCATGGGGTTGGAGAAATTGTTTGAAACAAAGGAATTGACATACCCCTCCCTTGTCTTGGAATTCTTAAGTTCTTTGAAAGTCACCAAAGTTGAGAATAGGGAAAATATCGAGTTTCGTCTAGCTAATGTTAGTAGACGCATTACCTTTAAGGAATTGGGTGAAATTTTGGGTCTTAGTGATGAGGAAAGTTATTTCAAGAGTTATGGAAAGTATGACCCCGAACCTCTTTGGGAGGCAATCTCCGGGAAGAAATTTGAGGATTTTCATGCGTGTCGTGCTCTTTTGGTCCATCATCCGGGCATAAGAGTATGGCACAAGGTTGTGGGAAATACCATAATTGCTAGGAAAGACACCAATCATTTCACAAGACTCGATTTTATTCTCCTTGAATCGACTTTGAATATCGGAAGAATTCACACCAAGCCTTACAATTCTTTGAGGCTATTGGTTGATAGATGGCTTAATGTTGATAATGGGAAGAAGGGCACGACCGTTATTGTCAATGGCGGCCTAGTCACGGTCCTAGCTAAGCACTTTGATCCTAATTTCAATAAGGATAAGAAGTACAAAGCAAAGGAAGGTGGCCATCTTATTGATATGCACATTATGATTCACAAGTTCAAGTGGGTTGCCCATAACCCCCTTGACACTTAATATGGATGGCTAACTAGTGAAGCTAGATCGTTCACCTTGCCCTCGAAGATTTGTCGCCTAAGCGTCCACCGGACCAATTATCTACTTCCCCTTTCCGAAGAAGCCGAGTATATCATTCAACAACAAAAGGGTGATCTTGAAACCCCCTCCTCTTCCATTGTCATACCACCTTACCCCTTTGAGTATGAAGAGTTCAAGCCGGAAGGAATTGAAATTGGGAAAGACTATGTGACTCTTCTCATGCAAGCAATGCACAAGCAAGCCCATGAAGATCGGAAAAATGCATATTTGGCTCAATATCCACCCCTCCTACATCTAGCTAGGCAAGGACTCCTTGATCCATCTTGTCCTTTGCCTAGTTGGGCGGATAGAGAAGTCTTATTTTCGGGTGCATCGAGGGACGTGGTGGGAGACAATGAGGTTGTTGGAAATGATGAAGAAGTTGATGATAATATTGAGGAAGAAGCAATGGAAGAAGAAAGAAATGGTGAAGATGATGATGAGCAAGATGAGGAAGAAAGTGAAGAAGCAAATGACAAGGAAAGTGGCAATGTGACCACTTCTCATGAGGGAAGTGGTGATGACGAAAGCATGATGGAAGACTAGCAAGCCTTGGAGACTCCTACACTCCCATGGTTTGTCTATATCTCTTTGTATTTTATTTCATTTTGATCATTGTTGGTTTAGTCCTAGCAACATCAAAGGACTCACACCTCGGTACCATTGAGGTGTTCTTATCTTATTGTTCCCATTTGTAAAATCCAAAATGACAAACTAGTTTCATGCATCGCATAGTGTGTGCATGAACTATACCCATCATTGGACATTAGCAATAGTGTCTTACTCGGTTTGGGGAAGTTAATGCATACGCAACGGGAGGTAATCTAAATTATCCTCTCCGTCATAACAAAAACCATGCATCATGTAGTGTAGCTTAGTATAGAATTGCATTTAGTATAGAAATCATGCATCATCTTTGCATAATTTCCATCATTTTGGCCATTGAGGACAATGCCCATATTAGTGTGGGGATGGGAATTCTAACATTTAACTCTTATTCAAAAACCCATAAAAATTGAAAAAATTTCAAAAATCATAAAAATTGAAAAAATTGAAAACCCAAAAACAAGTTCATTTCCTTTGTATATATTGTCTTGTATATATTGTGTTTGTTTTATCCTTGTTCACATTGATTGACTACGCCACATCCGAGACATGAGGATATTGAAGACCGCATGGTATGATCTTTCCAATCTCCTTTTTCCTCTTTATGTTAATGACTATGTGGCTTTATTTTGATTGATGCGGTATAACAATGTGAACTTAGGACTTGCATTTAGATTGTTTGTCATATTAGTTGGTAGAATCATATGCATTAGGATGTTTATATGTTAGTTACATCATGGCATGTAGTTGCATGTTAGAAAAATTTTGCGAAACCGTCTACTTGGGAAGCTTGACAAGTGTATATAGGCCCTAGTAGATGCTTTTTATTCTTAAGACTTTGCTTGTTAGAATACTTGTAAAACACCCTAGGATGTGTCATGCTAGTATCCTTTGACCCATGGTTTAAGGCCGAGTCAAGAGTACCTTGTGGTGTGATAACTCCTTGGCTACCGTTTATTCCAAGGTGACCCTTGAAACCATGCACCCATACATCCATCATCCATGTTCTACCATATTTTTGTCAACAAAAGGGAATGGGCACAAAAAGAAATCAATTTGAGTTCAATGAAATGAAAAGTGAAAGAAAGTTTGCAAAAATGCATCAAATGAAAAGAGGAGCAAAAATAGAACTCCTAAAGCTTCAAATACAAGCCACCCTCGTTACTAATTGGGGTGACTTTGAAAATGTTCAAAAAGAAATGCAAAAAAATTTGTCAAGTATTGAAATGCCAAATGTTCAAAAAGAAATGGCAAAGAAAGTGTTCTCAAATGTCAAATGCCACAAAAAATTGGGGGGAAAAACAAAAACGAAAGCAAACTCCCAAAGTGAAACTCAAATATCTATCGATCCCTTTATCCATCATATCCATTTTTGTGCATGGTAGAGAGGGGACGACCCTTCTTCTTGTCTAGGCAAGAGGGGGAATTCCGCGATCCTCCAGTGTTTCTAACACCATAGGGAGTCTACTCTTGACAAAAGCATTTAACGATTGAGGACAAAGGTACCCTAGCTTAACACAACTTGGAGGTGATTTATTGGTATCCTTCTAGGCCTAGTAGTTTGAACAAATTGCATCTATGAAGGATTGTGTACCCTTGAATTGCTCCCCTTGTAGATAATTCCCGCCACTTGATGAGGGAGTGGCTATTCTTTTTGTAGATGCATCCATTATGTGTTTTTGTGTGCTTAATGTTTGGATGTGTCGCCATTTTGGTAAGACCCACCTTGCCTTGCAAGAAGGCATCCTACCTCATGGTTGTCTTGTTGTGAGTTGAAGGGGCGGAGTGAGACCCGCTAATTGTCTCATATCGGCTATATTATTAGGATAGGTTAGTATTGGTCCTAGTCTTTGTCACCTCTTTACTCGGGACGAGCAAAGGTTCGGTTTGGGGATATTTGATGTGACCATAATTGGCGCATATTTAGCCCCCGAATTAGCCTTGTTTCCATGCTTTTTAGTACTTATTTGGGTCATTTCTTATCTTTAGTTCTTTGTTTTGCATATTCTTTGAGATTTTGATCCCTTGGTAGGAAAGGAGTAAGAATCTTGCATTTTCATGGCAAAACAAGACTAAATTGATCAAATTCAATGACCAAGCATCAAGGAGGGACAAGATTAGAAGGTCTTTGTACATATCATAGAGAAGAGCAATGTTGAGGAAAGATCCTTGAGTCCCCAAGGAAATCCCCAAGGAATTTATGAAGAAAAGGGAAGAAAAGAAGAAGTTACCACGCTGACTGACAATCCGAGCGGATTGTCAACAATCCGCCCGTCCTGCCCTTGCACAATCCGAAAGCGCCCCACTGGAATCCGCTCGGATTCCCCTCAACAATCCGCCCGGATTCCCCAGAATCCGCTCGGATTCCATCGCCAAATCCGCCGTCCCGACCTTAATCCGCCCTGATTCCTTCACAAAGACGGGTTGTCTTCTTCAAGCTACGAAAAGAGAAGCCCTTCTCTCCAAAAATACCGGCTTCTCTTTGCTCAACTTAAAAAGTGTAATTACTAGTTTAGCCCTTAGTTAACCCTAATGCATCCTCCCTAATTTTCACTATAAATACCCCATTAGTCTAATTAGAGGAGCATGTTCTTCTTATTAATAATTAGTGTAGTTAATATCAATCAAATCTCTCTTCAATATTGTAATCAAGTATTAATCAAGTTTTAATCCAAGTTTTAGTTCTTTAATCTCTCTTTTGTTCATCCTTTATTTTGGGTAATTGAAGATTATTTGGGTTATTATTGGGAGATTGACAACCTCTCAATCTAGCATTCAAGTACTTCTATTATTCTTGCTTTATTATTGGAATCATTAGTAGGTATAATCTCTTAATTCCTTTTTAATTATTGTTAATTACTTTCATTTATTCATCATGTTTCATATTGTTGGTATGATTGACAACCTTGCTAGCATGATCAACATGATAATGAGTGAGTAGTCTCTTAGCTAGGGTTAATGGGTGATTAGGGGAAACCAACATGGGGAATGATTCATGCTTAAATTAATATGCTTTCATATCTTATTTGCTTGCTTGTTTTGATCTCAACTCATGCACATGTTATATTTGATGAAATGCTAAGCCTATGAATCCTTGCATTTACTATCATCTCCTATCTTTTCAATGAGACTTGTAAGACATAACCCAACTCAAGTCTCATTAGACCATGCATGTTGTTGAGTAGGGAAGATTAAGTCGACTTGTAGGTGTTGTACAATCTAATCGATTCGGCTCCGGGACCCAAACTTTCCTAGGATTGTAAGATATAACCCAACTCAATCCATCACAACAATAATTGCTTGCTTATAATTTGAGAACATGTTTGTATGATCATATCCCATGATTCCCCTATGACCCCATGACACCCTAGTGCCTTTAATCAATTGTCTACACCCCCTTTAATTCATCTTGCTTGTTTATTTTCATTGTTATTCTAGTTTAGTAACCTTCTACATCAACCCAATTTGTGACACCCCTTAGACACCACTAGTTACAATAGAAATCTCATTTCAACTCCCGTCCCTTGGGATCCGACCTTTACTTGCCTCTTTACTAATTGTAGAGTTGCTTGTTAAGCTATAAATTGTGTTTTGATTCGACCGTGACCAACGACCACATCTATTTACTTGTGAATACGAAGCGGACTTCGATCATGCTCTTTTCATAGTCCTTTGATCCACTGGATGATCCGACTTTGTAGCTTTTGTCTTCTTCTAGCCTAATATATGCAAGAGTCTTGGCCTGGACATCTTCGAAGAGATGACATGCATACTTAGTGAGTTCATTGTATAAATCACTATGAGGTAGTAACCCCTACCTGAATGCCTCCTTGTTGTTCCAATGTCACACCTGGGAATGGACACTTTCTTCTTGTTGAACCTGACGAGGAATACCATAAGAGTCTCCTCTGGCTTCTGTGTAATCCTGTAAACATCACTGGACCGCTTCTCCAACTCCCTGCTGCTTGCAAACTGCTGGTTGAAGTTGTTGATCAGGTTGGCAAAAGAATGGATGCTCCCGGTTGGCAGGTTGATGTACCATTGCAGAGCAGGTCCGTTCAGGGTTGTTCCAAATCCCTTACACATGCAGACTTGCCTGAACTCACTAGGGATAGACGCGGCTAACATTTTCTGTTTATAGAGAGCTACATGATTCTGTGGATCCGTGGTCCCATCATAAATATTCATAGACGGAATCACAAATTTTTTAGGTAGATCCACTTTTTCTATTTCGTCTATGAAAGGCGAATTAGCATAACTGTCAGGGGCAACCTCCTCCAAGCTGGCAGAAACTCCATGTATCTTTTCAAAATTTTCATTTAGTTTCTTGATCTCCTGGACAATTGCCATCATGATGGCTGCTGCAGATTCATCAGATTTTTCATTGTTATTGTTTGGTTCACCATCACCATCAACATTGATAAATTTAGAGCCACTTGGACTCCCAAAGCTGGAAAAGTCGATATTTGTGATGATTGATGCAAATGGTGTTCCCGGCTGTAATCTAGAGCCTGCTTCTTGAGTTTTTTCCAGTTTTTATTTCAGAGCTGACTCAGATTCTCTCAACTGAAGGATTTCAGCCTCAGTTTGGGCTACCTTGTCTTTCAAACCTTCCAACTCAGCTAGTTGCTGGAGGGTTGCGTTCAATTGTTCTTCAACGGTAGGCTGGGCCATTTTTGTAGGTTATTTAGATTTTTGTGAGATAAGGAAAAATGATTTTAAAGAGCTAGATGCCCCACGGTGGGCGCCAATTGTTTTGTATGGATTTTACGCGGGGTGAAATCAGATCAGGGTAAGTCTAGGCATGGTTAACTAGCTCGTACTTATCTGTGAATATGCAGGGCAGGGTACGAAATAAGAAATGTAAAGCGAGATAAATAAGTATGAATAAGACAAGGAATTTGTAAGTGTAAAACCCTTAAATGGGAAAAAACCACGGGCACCAAGCCAGAAGAGGATTTCACTATATTATTGAGTAATTAGCACAAATGATTGTAAATAGCTTAAGTATTGTATGAGAATATTCTATGCTCGTGTATGTGTTGTGTGTGGAAATAATCTTCAAGTGCTCCTTATATAGCCCATGCTGAATGGCTGCCAGATTTTGTACTTTAATGCTGGATAATCCTCCTTAATTGTTCGGATTAATGTCTTTTAATGCGCTTAATTTCTCTCTTAATTGTCGGCCTCTATTTCTGTTGGGCCCAGAATTACCCTGCCTGACCAATACGAACGAAAGACCAACGAGGATGAACAAGGCATCTCTTGCGCAGCTTAGCCGGTAGTCGGGGAAAAAATAACCCGGTTGATTGAAAATGCTATGAATCAGGCAATGTCCAAAGCTAAGCCTAAACGAAAAATATTCTACACAAAGCATTAAAACGCCTGAGCAGGCACCAACCAGGAGGGAAAGACAGATCAGACATTCATTAAGCGAGGCCTGGCAAGATATCTCACCAAGCCACATGATAAAGCATATCCTGAAGGCGTCAGGCAACAACAAAAGATCTCCAAGAGTAGTTCCTATTTGCACTGAAGACTCATTCAACAATGTGAGCAACGGTTTTGACACGGTCAGCGTAGCAGAAATATAGGCAGCCAAACGTTTAGTCAGTAAAACCACCCCCGTGTAAATAGGGCACGAGCCCTATTCACCAGAAAACCCTAAACCAACCCCCAGGGTCCGTTGCAAGGCTACTATAAATAGAAAAGAAGAATAAGAGAAGAGGATCACTTGTTACTCACTTACCACTCATACTTTACTCCCATATTTGTATTCAACATATTATTTAGCATTATTATTAAGCAGTCGTACTTTACCTTTTGCCTGACATACATATTCCCTGTCAGGGTATCTAAAATCATAGTAATAATTCCTCCTGGCTTGGTGCCCGTGGTTTTTTCCCTTATTCCCAGGGTTTTTCCATGTATAAATCTTTGTGTCTTACCTTTTCATTTATTCCTTTATTCTTTCTGTCATACTAGTCAGGCTATTTGTTTTGAGTTAGATTACCCTGCAAATTCTTCCCTGGCAGGACATTATCTCCGTGAGAATTCCTGCTAAAACAATTGGCGCCCACCGTGGGGCATATAGCTCAAAACTAATCAAAACCTAAATCCAAACAACACAAAACAACTCCAAAAAATGACTGGAGACAACATCTCACAACAAGTGGCTGTTGCCAAACAACAACTGTTGGAAATGGAACAACTTAAACAAAAAATGGCCCAAGCTGAAGCTGAAGTCATGAAACTAACGTAATCAGAATATAGTTTGAAGGAAAAACTGGGAAACAAAGCTTCAGGCTCAAAGTTAAAGATCCTGCCTGGAACGCCATTCTCTTCAATCATTAGGAAAATTGATTTCTCCAACTTTTGTACTCCAACTCCATCAAAATTTAAAGCAGGATAAGGTGACACAGACTCAGAAGATATTCTAAATGAAGAGGTTGTACCAGATCAGACTAACACAGCCATAATAAGCGCCATGCTCCAGAAAATCCAGAAACTCCATGAGAAATTTGAGAAGATCCCGGGAGTATCTGCACCCATTGAAGAAGCCAATCCAGAAAGCTATGCTGACTCACCCTTCGTGGATGAGATAGCAAAGATAGATCTACCAAAAAAGTTTGTGGTGCCATCAATGAGAATTTATGATAGAACTACAGACCCACAAAACCATGTAACCTACTACAAACAAAGAATGTTAGCAGCCTCCATACCCAGTGAACTACGACAAGTATGTATGTGCAAGGGATTTGGAACAACCCTGAATGGGCCTGCCCTACAATGGTACATAAATGTACCAAATGGAAGCATCAAGTCCTTTGCTGATCTGATAAACTCCTTCAACCACCAATTCACCAGCAGCAGGGAACTTGAAAAGAGATCCAGTGACCTGTACAGGATCAAGCAAAAGCTTGGTGAGTCAATCAGAGCATTCATGACCAAATTCAACAAAGAGAAAGTATCAATTCTCAGATGTGACGTTGGAACAGCCGTGGAAGCTTTCAGGCAGGGGCTACCATTGGACAGTGATTTCTATGACGAAATGACTATGAAGCCCTGCCTGACCTTTGAAGACGTCCAGGCATTAGCCCTTGGCTACATCAGGCTTGAAGAGGATAAAATTTTCAAAGCAGGTACCACTGATAAAAATTCAGGATATGAAAGATCCAACAGGAAAAGTTCCAATCACAGAGGAAGCAGTTCCATGCCATCACCTTATACCTAGCCTGACAGATCAGAAGTCAACTATGCTAATGAGCAACGAGGTAACTCCTATACTTATCCCCCTACTCAAGACTATAACTTCTCTGTTGACACTACAGGATTGATCAAAAGGCTTGACAACATGGGAGACATTGTCAAGTGGCCAAAGAAGACAGACAATCCTAATTCAAGAAAAGACACAACAAGATGGTGTGAGTTTCACATGGACATAGGACACACAACAGAGGAATGCCTGGGATTACGCATGCAAGTGGCTTACCTGTTAAAAAAAGGTTACCTGAAAGACTTAATGCCATCAAAGAACAAGGAAGACTGTTTAGGTCTTTTTTACCTAAGTCGATTTAGGGTCAATGTAGTCTATATTCGTTGGTCGATTGTATGATGATTTGTACGTTAATAAGTAAACGGCAAATAAAGTGCGTAATGTAAATTGACACGTAAGATTTTGGTGACGCGGAAAACCCAATGTGGGAACAACCGCGGGAGGGACGGTACCCTGCCAAGTATCGCACTATATGAATTGGAGGATGATTACAATTATGGTACGAAGCTAAACCTGCTGGCCCTAGGTGCCAGGCCTGCAAGATCAAGAATGAACGTGTATTATTTGCCGAGATGTGATCTTGAGTGTTGATGTACGAATGCGGGTGTTTTATGAATGTCCTTCTTGATTTCCTTCTTCTGCTATTTATAGGGTAAGAACCCTAGATATACTCTATCTCGAATATGGAAAGAGAATATTATTTCCATAAAGACTTCTTTCCTAATCCGGATTCCCTTGCCAATTCTCCCCGATCTCCCTAACTTCTCCCAAACTTCTCCCTGACACTCCTTTCCTTAACACGGGCGCCTACTGTGATGGGCTCTTGATCCTTCTTAAGCCCGTTCCCCCTTCTCCTGACTCCGGGCTCCCATCCTCCTCACCTCTTCTCTATAATCTTTATTTCACCAAGTGGGCTTTCTTTATTACGCTATTTTTAGCCCAAACAAAGACAATGGAGCAAGAAAGGACCAGGAAAGGAACCGTGACCTGCCTCCAGCACCACCCATCTATGAAGTCAAGTTCATCAATGGAGGATCTGAAATCTGCGGCCTGACAAGCTCAGCTGCAAAGAAAATAGCCAGGGAGTTAAAAATTAAATCTCCTTTTAAACTTAGAAATTTACCTCAAATTACTTTTGATGATACTGACATGCAGGGAATCTCTGATGTCCATCATGATGGCTTGGTCATTACCATGCAAATAGTAACTGCACGTGTCCTGAGAATTTTAGTAGATGGAGGCAGCTCAGTCAACCTAATTATGCTTGATGTCCTGAAAGCAATGAAGATTGATGAGAGCCAGATCATAAAGAAATCAAATGTCCTGGTAGGATTCAGTGGTGAAACAACGAACACTCTGGGAGAAATCTACCTGCCAACATACGTTGAAGGAGTCTCATCATATGAGAGATTTGGAATCCTGGATTGCCTGTCATCCTACAATGCCATCCTACGCAGACCTTGGATCTATAATGTCCGAGCTATCCCCTCAACCTATCATCATTGTGTCAAAATACCAACAGAGTAGGGAATAGCAACCATCAAAGGTGAACAAAAGTCTGCCCAGGAATGTTATACTGAATCATTAAAACCTTCCAAGGCAGGTCAGTCTCTCGCCTAGCAATTAAAGTACCCTGTCAGGAGCACTTATGTGGTAGAAACTCAAATGGAAATAGATCAGGTAATTTTAGACCCTGAGTATCCTGACAGGCACGTACTGATAGGATCTGATGTCCCTGACAATATCAGACCAGAACTAGTACGTTTTCTTAAGAGTAAGGCTTCATATTTTGCCTGGTCCCACTTTGATATGACTGGTATAGATGCCAATATTATTACCCATGAACTTCATATTGACAACACATTTAAGCCTGTACAACAAAAAAGGAGGAAGTTTGCCCCTGAACGCAACTCTATCATTAATGAAGAGGTGGACAAACTCCTGGACATGGGAATGACCAGAGAAGTAATGTACCCTAAATGGCTAGCTAATGTGGTTGTGGTACAAAAGAAGAATGGTAAGTGGAGAGTTTGTGTAGACTACACAGACCTAAACAAAACATGCCCAAATGATCCAATTCTCACCTCCTCATATTGATGCCATGTTAGATGCTACAGCAGGGCATGAATTATTAACGTTTATGGATGCTTCAAGTGGATTCAACCAGATCAAGATGCACCCAGTTGACCAGGAAAACACTGCATTCATCACGAAAAGGGGCATATATTGTTACACAGCAATGCCCTTTGGCCTGAAGAATGCAGGGGCAACCTACCAATGCCTGGTCAACATGATGTTCAAAGATCAAATAGGTGACATAATGGAGGTCTACATTGATGACATGGTGGTTAAATCAAAGAAGGTTGAAGATCATATAAAGGATTTGGAAGTAGCCTTCAAGATCCTGGAAGAATTTAATATAAAGCTCAACCCCTCCAAATGCCATTTTGGAGTCTCTTCAGGCAAATTCCTTGGATACATGGTGACAAAAATAGGGATTGAAGCCAGCCCAAAACAGATAAAAGCCATCTTGGAATTAGAATCTCCCAAATTAGTCAAAGATATCCAGAGATTAACAGAAAGAGTTGCAGCCCTGAGTAGATTCATATCCAGGTCATCTGAAATATGCAGATCCTTCTATGACCTCCTCAGGAAGAACAAATCATTCAAATAGATGCCTGAACACGAAACAGCCTTCCAAGATTTGAAAACCTATCTGGCTACTCCTCCACTGCTCGCCAAACCTAACAAAGGAGAACCCCTGACAGTTTACTTATCATTCACTGAAACAGTAGTAAGTGAAGTCCTGACCAAGGAGATTGAAGGCCAACAACACCATGTCTACTATGTAAGTAAGAGTCTCCTGGATGCAGAAACAAGGTATGGATTACTTGAAAAATATGTGCTTGCTTTAATTATATCTTGTACAAAACTTAGACCTTACTTTGAGAGTCGTCCAATAATTGTCAGGGCCAATCTGCCTATCAAATCTGTCCTGAGAAAATCTGAGCTTTTAGGTAGAATGGCAAAATGGTCAGTACAACTAAGTACTTAGGACATAACCTTTGAACCTAGGACAGCCATTAAATCTCAGGCCTTAGCAGACTTCGTGGCTGAATTTAGTCCCAACCTAGAACCAGACCTTATAAAAGAGGTCAACCATCTAGACACCCAAAAACTAGGCCAGGAATGGACCTTACACGTAGATGGAGCAACGAATATGAGAGGAACTGGCCTAGGACTAGTACTAAAATCACCACAGGGGGATCTAATTACTCAAGCTATTAGCTGTGAGTTCAAAGCAACAAACAATGAAGCTGAATATGAAGCCCTGATAGTTGGACTCAAGGTATTTATAGCTCTTGGTGTGAAAAATCTCAAGGGATAAACTGACTCCCTTTTTAATTTCCAATCAAGTCAAAGGAACATATGCTGCAAAGGATTCCAAAATAATTCTTTATTTAGACCACGTCAAAAACCTTTGCAAAAAGTATAGTTCATTTGACATTGATCAAATACCAAGAGACTTAAACACTCAGGCTGATGCCCTAGCCAGCCTGGGATCAAATTTCAGCCCTGCTGTATTTGATAAAATATCTATTATTCACCTATTAGAACCAACCATTGAAAAACCTGACCAAACTTGTCCCATCAATGAGGACACAAACTCTTGGACCAAACCATACTATGATTGGTTCCTACAGGGGATACTACCTAAAGACAAGTATGAAGCAAGGGCCCTTGTAATTAAAGCTTCCACTTATACTATTATAAATAACACGTTGTTCAAAAAGTCTCAGGCTAGACCTTATCTGAGATGCCTGCAACCTCATGAAGCTAAACAGGTTATTGAAGACATACATAATGGATATTGTGGAAATCATAAAGGTGGCAGAAGCCTGGCAAGCAAGGTTCTAAGGACAGGCTACTTCTAGCCAACCCTTAGAGCTGATTTCATAGCCTACAGTTCCAAGTGTGAAGCTTGCCAACTCCATTCTCCATTCATCCATCAACCATCAGAGCTACTACATTCCATCTCTGCTCCCTGGCCATTCATGAAATGGGGAATGGATATTGTAGGCAAGCTACCACAAGCTCCAAGACAAAAAAGTCTTCATGTAAGCCATGACTGATTACTTCTCAAAGTGGATAGAGGCTGTTTCATACAGGAAAATCAAAGAAAAAGATGTCATATCATTCATCAAACGCAATATCATATGCCAATATGGAATCCCTTCAGAAATAATCTATGACAACAGAACTTAGTTTGTGGGAAAAAGGACAAAGGTTTTCTGTGCAGAATGGAATATCAGTCTGGTGACCTCTACACCAGGCTATCCAAAAGCCAATGGCTAGGCAGAGTCCAGCAACAAAGTAGTAATTAGCTGCCTGAAGAAAAAACTAAAGAGAAGAAAAGGCCAGACCCCTTACTCCCTGGTCTATGGTTGTGAAGTAGTGATCCCAACAGAAATCCATGCACCAACCACCAAAAGTAGCCTAAACACTATAGAAGAAAACAGGCCACTATTGCAAGATAGCCTGACCCTGGCTGAAGAATTGAGAGACACAACCAAGATCAGGATAGCTTCCTACCTGCAAACAGTAGCCAGAAGCTACAACAAAAATGTAAACATCAGAGTATTTAAGGAAGGAGACCTAGTCCTGCGGAAATTCTTCCCAAATACCAAGGACAAAAATGATGGCAAGCTAGCTCCTACATGGGAAGGACCTTACCTGATTGATTCAATAGCAGGACAGGGAGCCTACAGGCTACAAACCCTGGATGGAGAAATGATCCCCAGATCTTGGAACATTTCCCACCTAAAACTATTCCATGTATAAACCTAATATCTTATGATCCAAATCAGGTAAGGCCATTAACTTCGTCTTTTACCTAGCTAAAGCCTGATATGGAAAACCCCTGATCAAAATCACACGACCTTATTATGCTATGTTTCTCTGCTAACTGCCATCTTGCCTGAATATCTGCCTATTATGTTCTTATTTAAAGTACAAATTCTATCATGTCTGCCTATTATATCCTTAATATGTTAAATCCTGAAAACTTGTTTTAAGCTTTTTTTTTCCATAATTTATATAGATCATTACGCACAGGCTTAAACAAATGTTCAGGATTGAGGGCCACTTCACCCAACCTGAACAGCATCCCATAAATGCTTCACAAAACTTGGCACCTGCCTGCCTCACCCAAAAAATACATACAAAAAACTGAGCTCAGTACAAAAAATAAAAAGACAAGTATGATGGTGGAAAAGACCAGATCACTTGTCTTAAAGCCCTCCTGACAGGCCGAGGGCCATAAGCTCTCCTGACTGGCAACCACCCCTCTTATCCAAAAAAGCCCTCCTGACAAGTAAAAAGCCATGATTTCTTAAAAAGGATTGAGGGCCATGAGCCCTCCTGACAGGCATCTCTCTAACAAAATACTTTGAACTACATTATCACAGGTACCAATTAATCAAACCAAGACATCCAAAGGAACAATAAAAACGCTTTAAAATGCCATTAAGACGAAAACAGCAGATCTAGAGTTGCCCAGAGAACATCCCTCCTGGGTACGACAAAAATACCAATATTATCTAAAAATTGTTTGTTTAGGGGACATCCCCCCTGAATGGGCCAAAAAATAGTTAAACTGAAAAACTACGATATTAGCATGCCTTGGAAGCAGTAGCAGAACTAATACCCTCATCATTTGGCTCCTTCTCCTCTTCATCATCAGGCTCACCACTTTTTTCCTTGGATGGGGGAGAGTCAACCTCGTCATCAGCATGCAACTTGCAGAGGTCAGGATAAGTGACATTAAGGTCAACCATCTCCTTATCAGGGTTCCACTATAGCCTGACTTCAATGGGCTCCTTCATGGCATCTACACGACCCTTGCCAAAGAAATACATGGCAGCATCCTTGTATCTACCTTGCACCATATCCCTCTCAGCAGCTAGCTCCTCATTCACCTTCAGCTGATCCTGCATAGCCTGCTTCTCAGCCTTTAACTCTTCCTGAACGGTGTCAAGCTTGGCCTGGATAGACTTCATAGAATTCTGAGCAGAACCCAGCTTTAATGTCTCCACAACCAACCGCGCTTTTCCTGCTTCATTATCCTTCTTCAAAGATTCATTCTCCGCTTTGAGCACTTCCAAATCTGTTTGCAGGGATGCAGCATCCTTCTTCAGGCATTGCACCTCCCAGTCCAAAGTATCCTTGACACCATTTGAAGATTCCAGCTGACAGGCACTCCTTAACATATCACTCACATTCTACAAAAAGACCACCAATCAGCAAAAAAAAAAACACAACCAAAACAAAACTAAGAAGAAAAGAATCATTACCTTATGCAGCATAGTAACTAGGTTAGCAGCATAGTCCCTGAAATGGTACATAGCAGCCAATGCTCGAGCAGACGACTCCTCAGCCCGATATTTATAGAAGGGATCATAAACCAAGAAAGAATGAGCATGGATCTGTTCCTTGGCAAATTGAACCTCGTCAAGCCTGGCCCTAACCTCCTAACCTCATCAACTCCCTCTAAAGTCCCATCCGGCCTCTTCCTCTTATCAACACGACTGATACCCGTCGTTGTGAGTACCAAAAATAAGATTTATAATTTCCTATTAAGACTAACCTAGGCTAGTGGTAACAGGGTCGAACCACAAGGAGGCAGATGTAAATTCTAGTTGATTTAAATTCAGTCTAAGGTAACAATTGTGGGGGTTGATTTGAGTTGGTCTACAGCTAAGAGTAAATAAAGATAGTAAACTGAAAAGATGGTTTAAATAGATAAAGGTGGGGTACTAGGATGTTCGGTTTGTTAAAGCTTCGGCGGCAGCATACTAAGCAGATCTAAATCGAACACAAGTGAGGCGGGAAACAAGAGGTCCTCTCGGTCCACTCTTAACAAATAGCATCTTTCGATCTCGCTATAGGTCCCTAATATCACTAATACTGACTCTCGTCCTAAAAAGTGACTAACGGTCTAAACTATACCTATCTTTCGATCTTAGCACAGTTTAGTCATTTTAATTGGTGGTCAAATAACTTTCCCTATCTTTCGATCTAATGGGTCAGTCATAAAATAAGCACCTAACTGGTCGCATGCATTCGATTCGTTAAATACATTAAATTCAATTAAAACGAAGGGTAACCTCACGAGGTCAGTCGATCGACCGAGAAAGTCAGTCGATCGACTGACATGCGAATCAGTCCGTGTCCAATACTTTGCCGCCTATGCTAAAACTCGCCTACATCCTAGCACAAACTATTTAGCTACTCATGCTAAAGGTAAAAACAATAACTTTAATAATGAAATTAACTAATGGATTCATGCTTGAAACGATAAAGAAAACAATTAACATAAACAATAAATTGGCTGCGGGAATTAACTAGCAATTCTACACTAACGAAGAAATAAAGAAGAACCAAAATTAAGGCAGAGGAATACCGAGAATCGCAGAAGAACAGTAACGGATTGATTAGAAGTACGAGTAAAATCTGATGCAAAACGATATCCCAAACTCTAACTATTAAAGCTAATGTAAAACTGATGAATTTCTCAAAATAAAAACTGGTTCCCAGACTAGGTATTCTCAGTTACGTTATATAGAAAGTTCACGTAACAATTATTCCAAAACCTAAACTTAATGGGCTTTCAAGTTTCTCGGTCTTTTAATTCTCGTCTGGAATAGCATCGTGGTCGATCGACTGAGGTGATGGGTCGATCGATCGCTTAGCGATGGAAGTAGCTTCAGAACCGAGGGTTGGTCGATCGACCGAAGGTGGTGGTCGATCGATCGCTGAGTCGCTACTTGACTTCTATGAACTCGTGGACTTGTCTTTTGGGCTTTGAATTGCGCACCAAGCTCGTTCCTCAGGTGAATACTTCACGTCAAAATGAAATGCAGGATACTCGGGGACGGATTTAGCTTGATTTCCGCTGGATTCTTCACATTTCTGCAATAATGTACAAAATACGGAAGTAGACGGTATTAGGGAGAAATGCAGCATAAACTACATGAATGAGCTCTGAAATGCGTGTAAAATGGGATGTAAAACATCATATGAAAGACACGCATCAAACTTCCCCAAACCAAACCCTTGCTTGTCCTCAAGCAAGAACTAGACTCGATCTAATGACCTAATGGAACGAGTTCAATCTCAGAGCGAATTGCAACATGCAAAGCCTAAATCAAATTTAATACACAACCAACAATCAACTAGCAAATGAATCATGCAAACGAGTTATGAAGCCGTCAAAAATCACTGAACCGTCAACTGTAGAGACTTATCAAATTGGACTCTCACGGGTCGCTCAAATCACTCAATAAGTACAGGTGAATATATGTAAGATAGAAAGAATTAATTTTGTAATGACTCTCACCTAACTACGACCTATGAAGACATGCCAGCAATAAAATATGAAAATGATCTCTATGACCGTACATATGCATTCCAACCAAACAGACGACCAACGACACATGCCGAGGTATATATGGGATATGTGAGGTATGGGTAAGAAGAGGCAAAACGTTTATGGTAAAGTGGAGGTACAGGTGATCAAGCTAGTACCAAAACGGAACCAAATGGCAACATCCAACTTCTTGCTCATAATCAAACGAAACGGTGCTATAGCAAGCACAAAGCTCACAATCTCCAAAATACTAAATCAATAAACTCCCCATAGGATATGAATGAATCATGGGAGCAAAAATCGCCAAATAATAAAGACTGAATCGTGCGAATTGATTTTTCCTTTTTTCTTTCTTTCGAACTTCAGTCGATCGACTATAAATGGCAGTCGATCGACTGCTTCTACAGTACAGAACTTCTTTTTTTCCTTCTTTTTCGAATGATTTTTTTCTTCTCTTTTTTTTTCTTTCTTTGTTTCATCCTCCCAATAACGTCTCAATAGAGCATATGCCACCAAAAATGAGTAACAACCCCAAGAACACAGACTACTAGCTTGGCCAAGGCAGGCTAAATGTAGGATGTAGTAGATAGGACAAAAAAGGATATTTTTGGCAGTGTGGGGTTCATGGGCAAAACGAGAAAAGGAAACCTCTACCACATGTGTCAACTAACCACAGACCGAATGCATATAGGTATTAAGCAGATTAAGTTCATATTTATGCACATTGTTATGACATGTCTCATAAGGAGTACTACTCACATTCCTAGATGAACTGGTCATAGATGTCACCAGTTATAGGCTCTAAATCTCAGAAATATGATGTAGTTTGCCAATTTTCTAGGTCAAGTCTCAAGTTCAGCAAGGAAATTAACGAAAACTCGTAGACTATGCATATATGATTCTACTAATAACATGTTAATTAGCAAGGCTTAGGCAAACACAGGTGCAAATGCTATATCATCCTTGAAATACTACCGTTCCGACTCGACCTATATGCTAAAATAAACGTGCATTTTATGGAAATTTTTGAAATTTTTCAATTTTTTTGGAATTTTTTATATATAAAAGAAATGAAATAAACAATGCAAAACAGAATTAAACGTGAATGCAAACAAATGATATGTGACGCAAAACCCTTCCCCAAACCAAATCGCACAATGTCCCCATTGTGCAAAATCATGTAATGAAGAAAAGAGAAATGGGAATTTGCGAGAAAATAAATAAGACATGAAGAGAAAACAAGGAACTCACAAGACTTTAAGCAAAGACAAAGGAAACCTCCCAAACCAGCGTGAGCTAGGAGGTTTTGAGTGGCAATGATGCTACTAAAAGGTACCTGAAAAGACAAGCAAAATAACGCATAAAACCGAGAGAGACAATAATGAAGCGGTAAAATTGTGCACAAATGAAAAAAATCAGAAGAAATAAATAGTTTGACGGAAAATAAAGTGGAGTAGAAAACTCCCTCAAGTCCGCAAATCGACCAAACACAGCAGGGGGAAAGTTCGTGAATAGGTACAGCAGTGTCTTCGGTCGATCGACCAAAAGGGGCAGTCGATCGACCAGATGAACAGGAACAGAAGCTCCTGGAAAGCGCAACTCAGTCGATCGACCAAGATGGCTAGTCGATCGACTGAAAGTACTGCTGTACTCCTTATTTCTTCGTATTTGCTCAATAACTTGAGCAAATGAGGTCTAAAAACCTGCAAGTGCATAATAATACGCGCCAAAAATTGCGCAAAACCCAGAATAAAGTCTAAAGTACTTAAAAATCCTAAACAAACGAAATAAAATGCGAAGTTTTCGCGCACACAAAAGCAATAAAAAAAATGTTTTTAAAAAAAAGCAAATAAAATGAAGTTTATAACGAACTCGATCAACTAATAGTTGATCAAGAAAGACCACGGTATGGCCCACTTCGTCGGCTTCTGGCTACTAGAGGTAGTCTCAATGGTGCTTATCTTAGTCGCTGAACCCTTCTTAACTTCCACGTCCGTATGGCTCAACGGATCAACATTCTCATCATCTCCCCAGTCAAGGATCTCTTCGGGCTCATCGGAATCCAGATCAGACTTTCTGGCCTTGACTGGCTCGTCATCAACTACCTCATCAATTCCATAGCTCAGGCAACCAAGACCTCCTCTTTGAATGATCGGCTTCTTCACAGCTGGCACAACTTGCAGCACTTCCTTCCCCAAACCAGCTCCTGCAGTATCTAAAACAACAGATTCTTCCTCCTTTTTGCTCCCAATCTGGGTCGGAGGGGTTAACACAGAAGTAGTAATAGAGATAGGCAATTCAGGAAGCACAAAGTACGATTTCTTTTCAGAAACCGTGTTACAAGTCACCGGCCACATGGGGTCCCTTTTCTTAGCCGGTTGGGCAAAGACAATAGAATGTTTGCCTACTTTGAAAGTCAAGGTACCTAGACCGACATCTATGACTGCACCAGCAGTGTGCAGAAATGGCCTACCTAAAATAATGGGAATATGAGCATCCTCAGGCATGTCAAGGACAACAAAGTCTACAGGAAAGAAAAACTTCCCTATTTGGACAGGGATGTCCTCTAGGACTCCTATGGGTTGGACCGCAGATCGGTCAGCCATCTGAACTGTCTTGTCTGTCACTGCGAACCTAGTTAATTTAAGCTTCCTAGCTAGACTCAAGGGCATGACGCTTATACTAGCTCCTAAGTCACATAATGCCTTCTCAATAGAAAAGGTACCTATTTTGCAAGGAATAGAAAAGCTACCCGGGTCCTCTAACTTATGGGGCGCAGTGTGATATAAGTAGGAGCAAGACTTTTTAGTTAACGCAACAGTGTGAACATGTTCAAGCGACTTTTTCTTTGACAATAACTGTTTCATGAACTTAGTGTATGCTGGCACTTGGTTAACTAACTCAAGGAAGGGTACCTGAACATTCAAGCTACGAATAACTTTCTCAAACTTACTGAAAGATACCTGTTCCTTTGTCGGCACTAGTCTCTCCGGATATGGGGCTGTAAGGAGTACCTTAGCCCTCTCCTCTAGGTTGCGCATGCCGGCATCCGTGGACTTAGGCTGGAAGTCCACTGCTTTCTCCTTATTGAAGCTTGAACCCTCCTCAGACCGTCTCAAATGGGAGCCATTGACCGTCATTGGGTCAAACTTCGGAACCAGGACGGACCCATCTGCACTCGGGACTGGTCCTAATGTCTTCGGGATTATCGAACCTCGGAACAAATGGTCTCTCAAATTGTCGGGCATTGAAGGACGAAATTCCTCGCTATCAGCAGTGATCTCGGTCGATCGACCACTATCCCCAGTCGATCGACCGCTGTGTACAGTTCCAGAAGCTCCGGTAACCCGTGTATCAGTCGATCGACCAGGTACATCAGTCGATCGACTGATATACCTGGTAGACGCCTGCTTCTTTGATTTATTCGTTGAAGCTTTCTTTTGACTTGTTTCCGGCTCATCTTTTTCAACAGCGTCCTCGACCATGGCAGGACCATCAAGGGTGGACCCACTCCTCAAAGTGATGGCATTTAAGGTCTCCTTTTGGTCGGTTTGAGTCGGCAAATGTCCGGGAGCTCGAGTGTTACTTTTGCTAGCCAATTGAGCAATTTGGCTCTCTAGTAGCTTCATCCCGGCCTCTCTTGCTTGGGACTCCTTTAGCAATAGGTTCTTAAGCTCGGAAAATTCAGAATTCTGCGATTGTTCTTTCTTTGCGGCACATAGGGAGGTTTCTGATATTGTTGTTGCTTTTGATGAGGGGGCACATAGGGTTGCTGCTGCGGCGGAGCTTGAGTTGGATTCAGGACATTTTGGCTCCTACAACTCAAGTTTGGATGGGTGTTTGGCTCATAGTAGGTGTTGGTCTGCCTATAGTGTTGAAAGGCAGCACAAGACTCAAAGGGACTAGGGCAGTTCTTCGAAACGTGTCCCTCAGCTCCACACCTTTCACAGACGAAAGGACCGTCTGACACAGCATTTACTTGGTACATCCCACCTTTAGAAGCTCCTCCTAGTTCATACTTGTCAAATCTCGTAGTGAGGGCCTCAAGCGCAGCAACAGAGGAAGATTCAGCAGCTCTCCTCTGGTTCCCTCTGGAATTCCCATACTCGGCCTTGTGGGTAGCTAGATCGTCAATGATCTTCCACCCCTTGGTTGCTCCCAAATTCTCAGCAAATCGGCCATTGGTGCAAAGACATCCAAAATGGCCCTCTGATCGTCGTACAACCCATTATAGAAATGATTGCACAAGCTCCATTTTTCGAACCCATGGTGCGGTATGGTTCGCACCAACTTCTTAAATCGGACCCATGCCTCGTGGAAGTTCTCATCTGGCCCTTATTTGAAACTTGTGATTTGGGCTCTAATAGCAATCGTCTTAGAAGCAGAAAAGTACTTCTTGTAGAATGCCAATGCCAAGGAATTCCAGTCAGTAATCCCATGAATGGCTCGGTCCAGATCTCTATACCACTCCCTTGCAGCATCACGAAGGGAGAAGATAAACATGGTCTCCTTGATCTGGTCTTGGGTCACGCCGGCGGGTGGGGGTATGGAGCAGCAGTAGTCAATAAAGGTCTCCATATGCTTAGCTGCATCTTCATTTGGAGCTCCCCCGAACTTGTTTCTCTCAACCATGTTGATGTATGAAGGCTTTGGTTCGAACTTCCTGGCATCTCCTGGTAATTCGAACCCCTTATATAAGTTTTCAGCTGTCGGCTCAGAATGACTAGCTATACTTGCTTCCTCGGCCATGACTGGAATTTCTGGAGAAGTAACTGTCTCGGCTGAAGAGGTGGAAACGGGTGAAGACTGTTGGTCTTCCTCGAACAGATCGTGCTCGTGATAGCTTGACAGAGTACTCAGCTCTTCCTCTGTCGATAGTATCCTTCGTGCTCGTCTCAACTCGCGCAAAGATTTCTCTAACTCAGGGTCAAATGGTACTAGTTCACCAACCTGTGACCTGCGCATAAGAAGAAACTACAAAAAGAATTTAAGAAAAGTTTAAGGAACAGAAGTCCCTTAAACTAAGAAAGACTAAAAATAAATTCAACTAAAATTAGAACTATTGCCTCCCCGGCAACGGCGCCAAAATTTGATACCCGTCGTTGTGAGTACCAAAAATAAGATTTATAATTTCCTATTAAGACTAACCTAGGCTAGTGGTAACAGGGTCGAACCACAAGGAGGCAGATGTAAATTCTAGTTGATTTAAATTCAGTCTAAGGTAACAATTGTGGGGGTTGATTTGAGTTGGTCTACAGCTAAGAGTAAATAAAGACAGTAAACTGAAAAGATGGTTTAAACAGATAAAGGAGGGGTACTAGGATGTTCGGTTTGTTAAAGCTTTGGCGGCAGCATACTAAGCAGATCTAAATCGAACACAAGTGAGGCGGGAAACAAGAGGTCCTCTCGGTCCACTCTTAACAAATAGCATCTTTCAATCTCGCTATAGGTCCCTAATATCACTAATACTGACTCTCGTCCTAAAAAGTGACTAACGGTCTAAACTATACCTATCTTTCGATCTTAGCACAGTTTAGTCATTTTAATTGGTGGTCAAATAACTTTCCCTATCTTTCGATCTAATGGGTCAGTCATAAAATAAGCACCTAACTGGTCGCATGCATTCGATTCGTTAAATACAACATTAAATTCAATTAAAACGAAGGGTAACCTCACGAGGTCAGTCGATCGACCGAGAAAGTCAGTCGATCGACTGACATGCGAATCAGTCCGTGTCTAATACTTTGCCGCCTATGCTAAAACTCGCCTACATCCTAGCACAAACTATTTAGCTACTCATGCTAAAGGTAAAAACAATAACTTTAATAATGAAATTAACTAATGGATTCATGCTTGAAACGATAAAGAAAACAATTAACATAAACAATAAATTGGCTGCGGGAATTAACTAGCAATTCTACACTAACGAAGAAATAAAGAAGAACCAAAATTAAGGCAGAGGAATACCGAGAATCGCAGAAGAACAGTAACGGATTGATTAGAAGTACGAGTAAAATCTGATGCAAAACGATATCCCAAACTCTAACTATTAAAGCTAATGTAAAACTGATGAATTTCTCAAAATAAAAACTGGATCCCAGACTAGGTATTCTCAGTTACGTTATATAGAAAGTTCACGTAACAATTATTCCAAAACCTAAACTTAATGGGCTTTCAAGTTTCTCGGTCTTTTAATTCTCGTATGGAATAGCATCGTGGTCGATCGACTGAGGTGATGGGTCGATCGACTGCTTGGCAGTGAACAGTAGCTTCTGTAACCCGAGGGTTGGTCGATCGACCGAAGGTGGTGGTCGATCGACTGCTTGAGCTGCTACTTGACTTCTATGAACTCGTGGACTTGTCTTTTGGGCTTTGAATTGCGCACCAAGCTCCTTCCTCAGGTGAATACTTCACGTCAAAATGAAATGCAGGATACTCGGGGACGGATTTAGCTTGATTTCCGCTGGATTCTTCACATTTCTGCAATAATGTACAAAATACGGAAGTAGACGGAAATAGGGAGAAATGCAGCATAAACTACATGAATGAGCTCTGAAATGCGTGTAAAATGGGATGTAAAACATTATATAAAAGACACGCATCAACGACTAGGCTCATCAACCACAACCTTTAGAGGAGACACTAATTGAGTTTGTTGGGTAGGTGCCTGGACCTGCAATGTGCTATCACTCCTTGTAGCCTCAGTGCTCCGTGATTTTTCCCCTGTGATCTGGGAAATGCCTGCCTTCACTAAAGACAATCCAAAGCTAGCAATCCTAATAGAAGCCCTAGTAGTTACACGACGAGACCTTATATCAATAATACTAACATGTGTTCAGACAAAACAATTCACAAAGAAAAGACAACAAACTTACTGCCTAACGAAGATTCCCCTGAAGCTTTGGCACCCTTAACAGCCTTATAGGTGCTCAACTTAGCCTTCTTAAAATGAGGCATAGGTGCTTGCCTAAGACAGGCAGGCCACGCCCTCTCTTCATCAGGCAAGGCCATGAAAGCAGCAATTCGGTCAGCTGATCCCTCAGCATCAGGATTATTAGCCCAATCAGCCATTACGAATACAATTCAAGTAAGCCTATTTTAAAAAATTAATGTATAAACTATTTTAACCAAAATTGAATGTAGGGAAAAGAAATTACCTCCCTCAACAGCAGGATAGCTGAGATAATCCAAGTCAGGGGCAATGGAATCTGCCCTGATAAACATATAGGTCTGTGTCCAACCCTTATCATCACCTGAATAAAAACTGGTAATCAGATGAGCCATTTTTTACCTGACTCGAAGATTGAAACGCCGAGTAGAATTGCTCTTCAAATGGTAAACGTTCTTAAAATCTTCAAAAGTAATCACCACGTTGTGCTTGGCACATAGATGTTCAACAGAATGAACAATTTTCTAAACCATTAGCATGAGTTGGAAAGGGGGAACCTTGACGGCCCTGAGAACTTCAGTCATGAACGGAGAAAGTGGAAGCAAACAGCCTCTTTTAAACGCCCACTCAAAAATACAAAATCCGCTAGGACTACACCAATTAGCCCTGACCGGACCGCTCTCAGGGATCCAAACTTCAGCCTCAGCAGGGAGAAGACCTCTACCTTTTAAATAGTGCTCAAAAGAAGGCTTTAATTGGTTAGCCTCAGGAAAGGAAGCAGACAAATATTTTACAGGGGCAAAAGCAACACCCCTGTATGACGTAGACAGGATTTCGGGAGGAGTAGGAATCTCCGTAACTTCATATTCAGGAATGATCTCAGGAACATCAACAACCATAGGAGCCTGTTCAGCCCCAGCAGCGGCCTTGGACGCAACAATCTTTCTTCTTCCTCCAGCCATTTTTTATAATTGGAATTTAAGATTGATTTTTTTAGAAAAGGTTATTTCACAAAAGGAATTATAGAAGAGAAGGAAAATTTCTTTTTAGAGATTGGGAATATGGAAGCAAAACGAACGATGCAAAGATATTTATAGCAGCAAAAACACAACGGATAGCACAAGTGGACAAACCTAATCATGACTCTCCTAGGGTTTGATGAACCTACCTCATTTATGAAGACTAGCCGTTATAGAAGTTGAAAGGAACTCAAACTCTTTCCGGTAAAACAATCTTATACATTTTTTGCCTGGCCCGAATTTTTATCTCTTTATCCCTGGCCAGATCCATTGGGAATAAGAAAATAAGGGGCAATTGTTGGGCCCGTAATTACCCTGCCTGACCAAATATGAATCAGGCAATGTCCAAAGCTAAGCCTGAACGGAAAACATTCTACACAAAGCATTAAAACGCCTGAGCAGGCACCAACCAGGAGGGAAAGACAGATCAGGCATTAATTAAGCGAGGCCTGGCAAGATATCTCACCAAGCCACATGATAAAGTATATCCTGAAGGCATCAGGCAACATCAAAAGATCTCCAAGAGTAGTTCCTATTTGCACGGAAGACTCATTCAACAATGTGAGCAACAGTTTTGACACGGTCAGCTCAACAGAAATATAGGCAGCCAAACGTTTTGTCAATAAACCACCCCCGTGTAAATAGGGCACGAGCCCTATTCACCAGGAAACCCTAAACCAACCCCCAGGGTCCGTTGCATGGCTACTATAAATAGAAAAGAAGAAGAAGAGAAGAGGATCACTTGTTACTCACTTATCCACTTATACTTTACTCTCATATTTGTATTCAACATATTATTTAGCATTATTATTAAGCAGCCGTACTTTACCTTTCGCCTGACATACATATTCCCTGTCAGGGTATCTAAAATCATAGTAATAATCCCTCCTGGCTTGGTGCCCGTGGTTTTTTCCCTTATTCCCAGGGTTTTTCCACGTATAAATCTCTATGTCTTACCTTTTCATTTATTCCTTTATTCTTCCTGTCATACTAGTCAGGCTATTTGTTTTGAGTTAGATTACCCTGCAAATTCTTCTCTGGCAGGACATTATCTTTGTGAGAATTTCTGCTAAAATAATTACCAAATCTTCTCCATTAATGCTCCAATTATTATCCGAATATCAACAGTAATATTTATCTTTGAATTGGTCAAATATTGTCCTTATTTTTTGACCGTTGTCCTCGCCTTGGCTGGTGCCTATTTTCTGATACCCTGATGGTATGACGTCCTAATGGTCAGGGCAAGGTGGAATGTTATCCTGAAATATCTGAGGATTTCCAGGCCCAACACCTCTCTTGTTTGTAGTTGATGATTGGTCTAATGAAATTGAGGATCCTACTGCAAGCATCTCTGCTTTCCTTGCAATTCCTCAATTGGAGAGGACTTGGCCTCTCTGTTATGGGGCTGGTCATCTTCCCCGTTGCCTGAAGACTAAAGGTGTTGCTAGAGTGCACATGCCTTCAAAGGCTATTAGTGCTTCTACTTCAAACAGTAAGTCTTTTTGTTCTCTATTTTATTTTGTTTTTTCTTTCTATTTTGGCCTTTTCATGACAGCCTGCCTTTATTGCTAATATAGTGTCTCGTGTTATAGCCACTAGATCATCCACTCGCCTTGCCAGGTTTGGCATGCCTGACCTTTCTGCCAGGTTAGCCAAGGTCAAAGAGGAGAGTTCTCAGGGAGGTGGCGATACTAGGCCTGCCATTGATTTAACTGAGTTGCCTGCTACTCCCAAGGTCTCTCCTGCTCAGGTTGCTCATGCTGAAACAAGTTCAGCAGCCCAGAAGAGGAAAGTGGAGGAAGTTGATTTGTGTGCCCCAGTCAGGGAGGTGCGAGCTCGGGTGGATAATATGGAGGCTGCCAGGGTGAAAATCAGTGATTATGCCACTTCCAAATTTGATGTTATGCCTACTGTTTTGTGTGGATTTTGCGCAGGGCAAAATCAGGTCAGGGTGATATTGTGCAGGGTTAACTAGCTCTAATTAGATTATTGGTCAGGTCGTCAGGGTACGATATTGAGCTATAAATAAAATAACAATGACAAGACAAACAATTTTGTACGTGGAAAACCCTGTAATGGGAAAAAACCACGGGCACCAAGCCAGGAGAGGATTTCACTATATGATTTGGGAGAATAATGATATGATAATAACAATGCTTGTATTTCTCTAAGTAATGTGTATATTTCTTCTTGTGTACGAATGATGTGTCTCCAATATCTTCAAAGTGTCTCTTATATAGCTTTCCCATCTTGAACGGCTGCATGATCAAGCATTGAAGGCTGAATATTCTCCATAATTGCTGGTAATAATTTCTGAATATCTCCCTCTTAATTACCGTATTTACTGCATGATCTTTATACTTAATGCTGCGTATTTATTTCCATTAATATACGCGGATATGATCAAATATCCTCCTGATATTTTGACCGTTGTCCTCTCCATGGCCTGGCGCCTATCTTCATGTGCTCTGAGAGCCTGGCACCCTGAGAGCCTGGCAGTCAGGTTTAGATGAAATGCTGATCAGGGCGGTCTGCGGATTTCCAGGCCTAACAATTGCCCCTTATCTCCTTATTGGTAGTGCCAGGATGAAAAAATGAGGAGATAACTTCAATTTTGATAAGATCACCCAACGGTTAAATTTTCCCTGATCAGTTTCCTGTAACGGCTCTTTTACTGCAATTGCTGACGCGTGGTTTATTTACTGCAACTTCTTTAATGATTTTGCGGCTGAAACCCTAATCTTCCTCACTATAAATACTTGTGTGCTTCATTAAGTTGAACTCATCAACGCAATCTCTTCTTATCTTCTCTTTTCAATAATTCTTTTCTTCACTTTTCTTAATTCCTAACTTCCCAAATCTTTAATCAATACTCCATAATTTTTCAAATAATGGCCGCAAAGAAAAAAATCTACCAGGGCAGCGGTTCCTGCAACTCCTCCTCCTCAGAATCCTGAGGAAGTTTCTTCTGAAACTTTGCCTGCTTCTTCTGCTGCTCCATCTCCCATAGTAAATAAGCCGAGTGACCCTCCGTTGGAGATGATCTCAATATCTCATGGTACTTTTCAATTCAAGCCTACGAAGGCTTTAAACGAAGATCAGTCTCCTGCAAACCGTTTGAAGCCTGAGTTCGAGAAAATTTTGAAGGATAAGGGGATTATCCTGCGATCTTGAAGTCTGGATTCCGAGGATTCTCCTATCGGGTGACTGGGCTTGTCTGGTTGGTTCTGCATCCATGACTGGGCTTTCAGGGCAGGCTGTAAGCTTCCTTTTTCTCCTCTTATGGCTGAGGTTATTAAGGAGATCGGTGTTCCATCTTATCAATTGATGCCAATGGTATGGAAGGTTGTATGTTCTATTGAGAACCTCTGTAAAAAACACAATATTTCTTTTTCTCTTGATGACTTGAAGACCTGTTATTCTGTTAAAACAAACAGTCCTGGCCGCTGTGAGGGAGGTAAGCTGGAATAATTTCTATGTGTGTTTTGTTTTGGTAATTTTCTATTGCTGGTATAAGTTACTCATACTTTTCTTGTTTTTTGACCAGGGTGCTGCGACCTGTCTCCATAATGCCTATCAGGCTACTTCTTTGGTGGCCAGAATTGAACTAATGAGATCAGATTATGATAGGTCAAGTCCGATTTGGATTTTGCGCGAGTGACTGGGCCGCTAAAGTCGCCGACTTGGCAAGGGTGCGGTGAGAGGGATCTTGCTAAGACCGAGGCGACTTCAAGCGGCGGTGTTGCGGGAGGCCTTGGATAGGAATGAAGAGCTTACCCATGAGAGGGATGACTTGGATTTCAAGCTGGATGATGCTTCCCTGTATTTCTATATCAAGGGAAGGGCGGCAGCTATGTCGGAGCCTGTCGAGGCCAGGGCCAAATGGGACCCTGCAGCTGAGATGGCTTTTGCCGCTTCAAAGTATCCCGACTGCACAATTTGGAGAATGAACAGGGAGGTTGACTCTCCGGGAGCGGGGACGTTGAGGCCGAACCGGCTAAGAGTGGGGAGTAGGTTGTTGATGCTGCCGCTTCTAAGGAGAAGCGATAATATTTTTAATTCTCGGTTGGTATTTTGGCCCATCCGGGGGATGTCCCTGGACAAACATTATTTTTATTTTCTGTCTGGTCGGGGGACTCTCTCTCGGCCTTTATGAATATTTTGGCGCCTTTGCCCCAGGGGGTAAAGGTTTATTAATATAGGCATGATGGCCTTCTTTTGGCTGATTTCACTTTTGTCTTTGCTTGATTTGTGAGTTTCATCCTGTTGGACCTGTCAAATATTTTGTTTGCATGATCTGTACATTATTCTGCTTAAATAACCTGCACATTATTTTCGTTTCAATTTGTCATGAGTATTTCAACCAAGTATAGTGTTTTGCTATAATGGTTGAAGGGGTGGGAAATCCGGCCTGGCAGGAGGGCTTATGTCCCCTGCCTAGCTGGAGGGCTTGGTATTCGGCCTGTCCAGAGGGCATTTAGACTGATGGTCGGGATAAAACACCCTTGCACCTGTCTTAGTGCGTCCAGCCGGTTGTAATAAGTGGCAGTAAACCTAGTCAGGTCAGGCAATTATTTCATGCCTGATTGGTCCTGACTCTTTACTGTATCTGGTGGTGGTTACCAACTCGTTAGGCACAGTTAAGTGCAAAATTTTTTGTTTCAGGAGTGTATAATAGAGTAGCCCTCAATCCTGAATATTTATGCATATAATCTTTTATTATGTATAATTGTTCAGGATTCAAAAAGTAAATAGATGGGTTAGTTGAACAGGTATAAAATACAAACAAGGCATGTAAAACATGTAATTCATCACATAGCATGTTGGGTTGAGTAATGATTGAATTTATACCTGATTGTAGCCTGATCTTTACATATGGAATAATTTTAAATGAGTTACATTCCAGGATCTTGGGATCATTTCCTCTTCTAGTGTTTGGAGCCTGTATGCTCCTTGTCCGACAATTGAGTCAATTAAGTAAGGGCCTTCCCATGTGGGAGCTAGTTTGCCTGCTGACTTTTCTTTTTTATTTGGAAATACTTTGCGTAGGACAAGGTCTCCTTCTTTGAAGACCCTGACCATGACGTTTTTATTGTAAGTCCTGGCAATGCTTGTTGATATGATGCCATCCCGATTTTGGCGGCGTCTCTTAGTTCTTCCGTCGGGACTAAGTTATCTTGCATCAGGTCTTTGTTTGTTTCAACGTTGTTTAGCCGCATCTCGGATGTTGGTACCCGTACTTCCGCGGGAATGACGGCTTCACGGCCATACACCGGGGAGTATGGTGTTTGGCCTATTGTAGTCTTTGGAGTTGTCTGTCGCCCATAGTACTAATGGAAGTTCTTGACCCCCATCCGCCTCGTCTTCTTTTCGGCTTCTTTTTTAGGCGACTTATAACTACCTTGTTGCTTGACTCTGCCTGGCCATTAGCTTTTGGGTATCCAGGGGTCGATGTTACCAGGTTGATATTCCATTCTTGGCAGAATGCTTGGGTCCTTTTCCCCACGAACTGAGTTCCATTCTCACATACTATTTCTGATGGGACTCCATATCTGCAAATAATGTTTGTCCTGATGAAAGATATTACTTCCTTTTCGGTTACTTGCCTGTAAGAGTCAGTCTCAATCCATTTGGAGAAGTAATCGGTCATGGCTAACATGAAGACTTTTTGTCCTGGAGCTACAAGCAATTTTCCCACAATATCCATGCCCCACTTTATAAATGGCCAGGGTGCAGAGATTGAATGAAGGAGTTCATATGGCTGATGTATGATTGGTGCATGAATTTGGCAGGCTTCGCATTTTGAAGAGTATTCCAGGCAGTCAGCCCTCAGTGTAGGCCAGTAGTAGCCTGTCCTGAGAACTTTTCTTGTCAGGCTCTTTCCTCCTTTATGGTTGCCACAGTGTCCATCATGTATCTCTTGAAGTACTAGTTTGGCTTCAGGCTCCAAGCATCTTAGGTAGGGTCCAATCTGCGATCTCTTGAACAGGGTGTTATTGATGATAGCATAAGTTGAAGCTCTAATTTTAAAAGCCCTTGCTTCATGTCTTCCCTGAGGCAGTATTCCTCGGAGAAACCAATCATAATAAGGTTTAGTCCAGGAATTACTGTCCTGATTGACAGGATTGACCTGTTCAGGTTTGCTAATAGTTGGCTCTAGTAAGTGCACAATTGGTATTTTTTTGAAAATAGTGGGGGTGAAATTCGAACCTAGGCTGGCCAGAGCATCAGCCTGGGTATTCAGGTCTCTTGATATTTGATCTATGTCAAATAAAGCAAATTTAGCGGTAAGGTTTTTTGCATATTCTAAATACGAAATCATTTTTGCATCCTTAGTCGTATAAATTCCCTTTATTTGATTAGCAATTAAGAGTGAGTCGGTTTTTACCTTTAGGTTTTGAACACCGAGGTCTAGACATACCTTTAAGCCTGCTATCAGGGCCTCATATTCTGCTTCATTGTTGGTAGCTTTGAACTCGCAGCTTACAGCCTGAGCTATCACGTCTCCCTGTGGTGATTTAAGTACTAGTCCTACCCCTGTCTCTCTGGCGTTAGATGCCCCATCTATGAATAGGGTCCATTCTTGGTCTAGGGTTTTATTTTCTAGTTGGTTGACCTCTTTTATTAGGTCTGGTTCCAGGTTAAGGCTAAAATCAGCCACAAAGTCGCTAGGGCCTGCGATTTGATCACGCCCGGGTTCAAAGGAGATGTCATATGTGCTAATTTGTACCTGACCATTTGGCCATCCCGCTCGAAAGTTCAGGTTTACACGGTGATGATTTTATGGGTAGGTTGGTCCCGACTATAATGGGGTGACTTTCAAAATAGGGTCTCAACTTGGTACATGACATAATTAAAGCTAAAACATATTTTTCAAGTAGTCCATACCTTAACTCAAAGATCTAGCAGGCTTTTACTTACATAGTAGACTGGATGTTCTTTGTCCGTCTGTTCTTTCACCAGGATCTGGCGATTCTTTGTGTCGTGTGATGATAGGTATCTTGACAAAGGTTCTCCTTTTTCGGTTTAGCCGATGTAAGGGTGGAGATGATAAATAGGATTTTAGATCCCGAAAGGCCGCCTCATGCTCGTCTCATCCACTGGAATTGTTTATTTTTCCGAGGAGGTAATAGAATGTTTTGCATCTCTCGGAGGATCTTGATATGAAGCGGTTCGGGGTAGCTACCCGTCTGTCAATTTTTGGATATCCTTGACAGACTTGGGTGACTGCAGTTCTAGGATAGCTTTTATCTGTTCAAGGTGGCTTCTATGCCTCTCTTTGTGACCATATATCCAAGAAATTTGCTGCAGAGACTCCAAAGTGGCACTTTGCAAGGTTTAGCTTCATATTATACTTTTCTAATATCTCAAATGCTATTTCTAGATGCTTCACATGGTCTTCTGCATTCTTGGATTTTACCACCATGTCGTCTATGTATACTTCCATAATGTCGCCTATCTGGTCTTTAAACATCATGTTGACCGGTATTTGAGTACGTTGCCCTGCATTCTTCAGGCCGAAAGGCATGGCGGTGTAACAAAGATATGCCTCGATCTGTAATGAATGCAGTACTCTCTGGTCAGCAGGGTGCATCTTTATTTGATTGAATCCACTTGAAGCATCCATGAATGTTAGCATTTCGTGGCTTTGCTTTGTTGCGTCTACCATGGCATCAATATGAGGCGGGGGAATGGATCTTTAGGACAGGCTTTGTTGGTCGGTGTAGTCTACACGGACTCTCCACTTTCCATTCTTTTTCGCACAACAACTACGTTACTTGACCACTCAGGGTACATTACTTCCCGATCATCCCCATATCCAAGAGTTTTTCTACTTCCTCGTTTATTATGGTGTTTCTTCAATTTTGCAAATTTACGTCTCTTCTGTTGTACAGGCTTAAAAGATGGGTCAACATTTAGCTTATGAGTAATTACATCAGCGCTAATTCCGTTTAGGCGACACTATCGGTGCGTCGGATCCTATTAAAACATACTGTCGGGTACTCGGGTCTAGAATTACGATCTTTTTCCATTCGGGAGGTGCTACATAAGTGCTCCGACAGTCATTGTAATTGCTATGCCGGGGACTTACCTGCCTTGGAAGGCTTCAAGGTCTTTGTGTAGCACTCTGGGTTGTCTTGTGATCCCCTTTGATTGTGGTTATGCCCCGGTCTGTTGGTATCTTGATGCACTGGTGATAGGTTGATGGTACGGCCTTGACATTGTGAATCCGTGGTCCGCCAGGATGGCGTTGTAGGATGACAAGCAGTCAAGGACCCCAAACTTTTCATAGGATGAGACTCTTTCCACATAGGTTGGGAGGTGGATCTCTCCTAGAGTGCTCCTGGTTTCACCACTGAATCCTACTAGGACGCTGGATTTTTTGGTAATTTGATCCTCGTTTATCTTCACGACTTTCAGTACGTCAAGCATGATCAGGTTTACTGAGCTGCCTCCATCTACCAGGATCCTTCTTATTGTGGCTGTTCCAATCTGCATAGAAATGACTAGGCCATCATGATGAACATCAGGGATGCCCACCAGGTCACAATCATTAAAAGTGATTGTTGGAACAGGATCCAGCTTGCAGGGTGACACAGTCCTCGGTGTCCTGGCTATCTGTTTTGCTGCTGAACTTGTCAGGCCGCAAATCTCTGAACCAACAGATATAAATTTTACTTCATAGAGTGGTGGTGGTGGAGGGAGATTACGATCCTGCCTGTGCTCCTGATTTTCCTTATCCTGGTTTGCGTTCCTGCCCTTCGTCTTGATCAGGTCTTTCAAGTATCCTGACTTTAGCAGGTAGGCTACTTCCTTCCTCAGGGTGAAACAGTCATCTATGGTGTGTCCAGTATCCATGTGAAATTCGCACCATTTTGAATTGTCTCTCCTGGGATTTGGATTTTCTTATTTCTTAGGCCATCTAACAGCTGTTCCCATGTTGTCAAGCCTCTGGATTAATCCTGCAATATCAACATTAAAGTTATGTTCGGAGATAGGTGGATAAACCTTAACCTTACCTTGATATTCATGAGCCAGGTTGACTTCTGACTGATCTGGCCTGGAATATGAAGTAGGTCTATAGTTGTTCCCTCTGTTTCTTTTCCTATTGCTTCTTTCATGATCCCTTGGTCCACTGGGTGATCCAAGTTTTTAGCTTTTATCTTCTTCCAGCCTGATGAAGGCAAGGGTCTTGGCCTGAACATCTTCGAAGGTGTGGCAGGGATACTTAGTGAGTTCACTGTATAAGTCACTATGTGGTAGTAACCCCTGTCGAATGCCTCCCCTTTCTTTGTTCCAACGTCACACCTGGGTATATACACTTTCTCTTTGTTGAATCTTGCAAGGAATGTCCTGAGAGTTTCATCAGGCTTCTGTGTAACTCGGTAAAGGTCACTGGATCGTTTCTCCAACTCCCTGCTACTTGCAAACTGCTGGTTGAAACCGTTGATCAGGTTGGCAAAGGAATGGACACTGCCAGTAGGCAGGTTGATGTACCATTGCAGGGCAGGACCAGTCAGGGTCGTTCCAAATCCCTTGCACATGCAAACTTGTCTAAACTCGCTGGGAATGGATGCAGCCAACATTTTCTGCTTGTAAAGAGCCAACGTGATTTTGTGGATCCGTGGTTCCATCATAGACCCTCATAGATGGAATTATAAATTTCTTTGGTAGGTCTACTTTGGCTATTTCGTCTATGAAGGGTGAATCAGCATAGCTGTCAGGGGCAGCTTCTTCCATGCTGGCAGGTACTCCTGGTATTTTATCGAATTTTTCGTTAAGTTTCTTGATCTAATGAACTACTGCCATCATGATGGCTGCTGCAGATTCATCAGGTTTATCATTATCTTTTGGTTCATCATCACCATCTACGTTAGTGATTTTAGAAGTACTTGGGCTCCCAAAGCTGGATAAATAAATGTTCTTAATGATTGATGAAAATGGGGTTCCTGGTTGGAATCTAGAGCCTGCCCCTTGGGTTTTTTCCAATTTTGCTTGGTGACTCAGATTCTTTGTTGCAGGATTTCTGCTTGATTTGGGCCACTTTTTCTTTCGGGCTTTCCAATTCGGTGATTTTTGGAGAGCTATATTCAATTGTTCTTCAACGGTGGGTTGGGCCATTTTTGTAGGTTTTTGAGTTTTTTGTAAGATAAGAAAAAAGGATTTAGAGAGCTAGATGCCCCACGGTGGGCGCCAATTGTTTTGTGTGGATTTTGCGCAGGGCGAAATCGGGTCAGGCTGATATTGTGCAGGGTTAACTAGCTCTAATTAGATTATTGGTCAGGTCGTCAGGGTACGATATTGAGCTATAAATAAAATAACAACAATGACAAGACAAACAATTTTGTACGTGGAAAACCCTGGAATGGGAAAAAACCACGGGCACAAGCCAGGAAAGGATTTCACTATATGATTTGGGAGAATAATGATATGATAATAACAATGCTTGTATTTCTCTAAGTAATGTGTATATTTCTTCTTGTGTACGAATGATGTGTCTCCAATATCTTCAAAGTGTCTCTTATATAGCTTTCCCATCTTGAATTTGTATGATCAAGCATTGAAGGTGAATATTCTCCATAATTCTTTGGTAATAATTGCTGAATATCTCCCTCTTAATTACCGTATTTAATGCATGATCTTTATACTTAATGCTGCGTATTTATTTCCATTAATATACGCGGATATGATCAAATATCCTCCTGATATTTTGACCGTTGTCCTCTCCATGGCCTGGCGCCTATCTTCATGTGCCCTGAGAGCCTGGCACCCTGAGAGCCTGGCAGTCAGGTTTAGATGAAATGCTGATCAGGGTGGTCTGCGGATTTCCAGGCCTAACACTTTCCCTTGATCCTATTGAGACTGCTACACAGGCGGTTGCTTCAGTAGATCATGGTGTCAGCCATTTGGCAGGTGCCTTGGCTGTTGTGAGAGAGGTACATATATGTTCTTATTTGCTTATATATATATATATATATATATATATATATATATATATATATATATATATATATATATATATATATATATATATAGAGAGAGAGAGAGAGAGAGGTAATATCTAATGAGTCCCTTACCTCATTTGAGTCCTTAAGTCCTTATAAGGACCCTTAGATGGACAACATCTATGGTGGAGATTTTTGACAAAATGTAGGCCAAAAAAAAAAGGGAAAAGCTTGGCTATGAAAGAGGACAACAATTCCTGCAAATTGTCCTTACCAATGATCATTTCCTGCGGACAAAAGCATATATCCTTTGTACTATGTTTCCACTTCCCACATTCTTCCTTCCTGAACACACTTAATTCCAACCTTTTTCTTTCTTTATTCTCTCTAAAACTGGGTGCTTTCATCTCAAAACGAAGCTAAAGTTCTCTCTAAATCCTCCAAATCAGCGTAAACATGCAAATAATAGATGGCATCAACGGTATTTCTTTATTTTATTCATTGTTTTGATCACGTTTTCATATTTTTGAGTTGAATAGGAAGGATGAAGGTAATCATTACGATTTTGCATGTCATCGAATTTGTTCATTCTTGTTTTGATTATTTGTTATTGGGTTTGAAATGAAGATTGTTAGAAGTAAATCTTCATCTTTGGGTTTTCATTAATTTGAGTTTGGATTAGCATGAACGCATTCTGACAACATTTACATGAACATTTTTGCTATAGTTTTACATTTACACTTTTTATTGTTAGATTTTTTATGTGAGTTAGCATTCTGACAACATTTACACTTTTGTTGACATTTACACTTTTAAAGCCTCACATTTACACTGCATTACTGCTCACGTTTACACTTTTCCTGTACTTTTAAATTTACACTTTTTTATTGTTATAGTCACCTTTGCATTTTTATTGTTATATTTTTCATGTGAGTTAGCATTCTGACAACATTTACACTTTTGTTGACATTTACACTTTTAAAGCATCACATTTTTTGCATTCTGCTCACATTTACACTTTTGGTGTACTTTTACACTTTTGTTGACATTTACACTTTCAGACAATCACATTTACACTTCCTTTCTGCTACACATTTGGATGTTTACTCTTTTTGCTATAGTTTTACATTTACACTTTTTAAGTGTTATATTTTTTATGTGAGTTAGCATTCTGACAACATTTACACTTTTGTTGACATTTACACTTTTAAAGCCTTACATTTTTTGCATTCTTGCTCACGTTTACACTTTTCCTGTACTTTTAAATTTACACTTTTTTATTGTTAGTCACCTTTGCATTTTTATTGTTATATTTTTTATGTGAGTTAGCATTCTGACAACATTTACACTTTTGTTGACATTTACACTTTTAAAGCATCACATTTACACTGCATTCCTGCTCACATTTACACTTTTGGTGTACTTTTACACTTTTGTTGACATTTACACTTTCAGACAATCACATTTACACTTCCTTTCTGCTACACATTTGGATGTTTACTCTTTTTGCTATAGTTTTACATTTACACTTTTTAATTGTTATAGTCACCTTTTAATTGTTAATATTATAGTTTTAATTTGAGTTAGCATTCTGAAAACATTTACACTTTTGTTGACATTTACACTTATAAAGCATCACATGTACACTGCATTTCTGCTGACATTTACACTTTTGCTGACGTTTACACTTTCAGAACAGCACATTTACAATCCGTTTCTACTGACATTTACACTTACACTTTTGGATGTTTACTTTTACTATAGTTTTGCCATTTACACTTTTGATGACATTTACACTTTTAGAACAGCACATTTACACTTCATATCTGAGGACATTTACATTTACACTTACACTCTGTGCACATTTACAGACTTGGTAAAACAGAATGGGGTTCAACTGTGGCGGGAGGCGTGTAGGGAGGTGGAGAAGAGGTTTACACTGTACATCGGCCAGGAGTTTGGGGGGGTTGAGGATGCGGTGACTTTTTATAAGATATACGCCATTGCTTGTGGGTTTGATGTACGTAGGTACACAACAAAAAAATGGTGTGGCGGTGAGATCAAGTCAAAGCTCATCGTCTGCAATCGAGAAGGTTTCGCTCACAAGACGCCAGAAAAGATCAGGATGACGGACTGGATGGGGAGAAGTCACAGAGGATATTCAGGGTCACCAGAGTGGGGTGTAAAGCGAGGATACGACTATATATGAAGAATGGTCTTTTATTAATTGACCGGTTCCACGAGGGTCACAATCACGAGCTTATCTCACTTAAGGACAGAGAGTTCCAGAAATTGTCGCGTAACATAACAGATTATCACAAGATGATAATCGTTTCAAACTCAAGGTTTTGTAATACATAATCACTCTCTATACTAAATAAATAATTCCATTCATGTTATATTTATATGACGTATCTCATTCTTGATTGATTGGCGGTGAAGATAGGAGCAACAAAAACATACGAGAATCTGCAAAGAACAAGTGAATGGATACGAAAACATTGGAGCAAGCTTAAATGATTTTAAGAACTTCCATAGGGATGTTAAATGTTTCATTCACGAACGGGATGGTCAGTTGTTTGTTGACCATTTCAAGGAAATGACTGAAACAAGAATAGGTTTCTACTTTGACTATGACCTTGACGATGATGGCAGCCTACGTAGGGCCATATGGGCGGACGGTACCGCCCGAGATAATTACAAAATTTTTGGTGATGCGGTGTCATTCGACCCAACTTACTCCACCAATAAGTATTCTATGGTATTCACACCATTCACAGTGTTGACCACCATAAACGATCTGTGACGTTACGTGGGGCTCTTGTTGCAAGGGAAGATTATGAGTCGTTTAATTGGGTTTTTTCACCGGTTTTTACAAGCAATGGGGGTAAGGAACCCGAGTACATAATTACAGATCAGGACCCAGGTATTATCAAATATGTCCCTCTTATTTTCAAGGCAATGCGCGCGCCATCGGTTCGTATGTGGCATATAATGAACAAAATGCCAAGTAAGTTTGGCGTCTCGAGAAGCGATTATAATGAGTTCATATGTAAAATTAATGACATTATATGGGACGATGAGCTTGAGGCAGCAGAATTTGATGGTATCTGGGAGCAAATAATTCAAGATCATGGTGTTGGCGTAAATGATTGGTTTGCAGATACATATGCTATAAGGGGACAGTGGGTGATGGCGCATTGTAGAGACTTGAGGATGGCGTCGATTATGAGGACAACTCAAAGATCAGAGAGCGAAAATAGCTTTTTCAAGAGGTTTGAGCACAAGTCAGGAACATTGGTTGAGTTTTGGATGCGTTTTGAGAGCGCTATGGACCAACAAAGACATACACAGAAGCAGCTTGACAACATGGATAAGCACTCGTCCGCAACGGCGTCAACACATATGGCATTAGAGATTCATGCTGCAAAGGTGTACACCTATTCAGCTTTCCACAAATTCAAACAACAAGCCATCTTCTCAATTGATACATGTAGAACAGGAGGTTTCACTGAGAGAGGCGAGCTAGAGGTAACTACTGTCAAAGATTCAACCAGAAAGAAGAATTTTGAAGTTGTGTACAGTCCAGGTAGTTTACACTTCCTATGACATTTACACTTAAAATTTAAATTCCTATAACTTAACATTTACACTTCTAATAACTTAACATTTACACTTCCTATTAGTTTACATTTACACTTCCTATTAGTTTGCATTTACACTTCTAATAACTTAACATTTACACTTCCTATTAGTTTACATTTACACTTATAATTACTTAGCATTTACGCACTACATTTCATGACATTTACACTTTACATTTACACTTTACATTCAAATCCCTTAAACTTGACATTTACACTTCTAATACCTTAACATTTACACTTCCTATTAGTTTACATTTACACTTCTAATTACTTAGCATTTACACTTTACAATTGATGACATTTACACTTTACATCATATGACATTTACACATTCAAATCCCTTAAACTTGACATTTACACTTCTAATACCTTAACATTTACACTTCCTATTAGTTTACATTTACAATTCTAATTACTTAGCATTTACACTTTACAATTGATGACATTTACACTTTACATCATATGACATTTACACTTCCTATACCTTAACATTTACACTTTTCCACTTATTGACATTTACACTACATTTCATGACATTTACACTTTACATCATATGACATTTACACATTTAAATCCCTATAACTTAACATTTACACTTCTAATACCTTAACATTTACACTTCCTATACCTTAACATTTACACTTTTCCACTTATTGACATTTACACTACATTTCATGACATTTACACTTTACATCATATGACATTTACACATTTAAATCCCCTATAACTTAACATTTACACTTCTAGTACCTTAACATTTACACTTCCTATTAGTTTACATTTACACTTCTAATTACTTAGCATTTACACACTACATGTCATGACATTTACACTTTACATCATGACATTTACACATTCAAATCCCTATAACGTAACATTTACACTTCTAATACCTTAACATTTACACTTCCTATTAGATTACATTTACACTTCTAATTACTTAGCATTTACACTTTACAATTCATGACATTTACACTTTAGATCATTACATTTACACTTCTAATAACTTAACATTTACACTTTACAATTCAATACATTTACACTTTACATCGGTGACACTATTTTTAACGTTCACACTTACATGCTAGCTTTATATCGATGACACGGGTACATGTAAAGCAAGCTCAGATTGTACAATGTTTGAAAGAACCTAGGAATCCTATGCCGCCATATAATATGGATTTTTTTCAGCAAGTGGGATAAAGACTATACCAGAAGATTATGTTCTGAATAGATGGATGAAAGAGTATCTCCGATTAAGGATTTTCAATACTAATGGTGAAGGAACAGAAAACATGCAAGTCATCGATGAAAAACAAATTGCAATGTCAATAATGTGGTCGGAAGTTCATGAAGTCTGTAGGGCTCCTTCGAGACAAAGGAATAGCTGATGTTGTGACTTTTCATTTGTAATTAGATCATTTAAACAATCCCTGTCACCATTAGGGGAAGTGTTGAATAAAAATCAACAAATGGAGAAATTTCTGAATTGTACGGCATGTGAGGTAGTGACGATATTGCCACCAAAGAATTCGAAAAACAAGGGGACCGGAAAAAGATTGCTGTCGGCCACGTAGAAACAAAAGCAATGGTGTTGGCTAGGAAACCCAAACGTAAGTGTAAGAATTGCAAGAGAATGACAAATCACGACAAGAGAAACTGTCCTAACCCCTTCTCAGCACACACGCCATTGTGCGAAGGGTCGTCGAACAGAGAAGAGAGGATGAGGGAGAGGAGGAGGAAGAGCTGGAGTCGAACAAGAATAGACGTCGGATCAGTGACAAGTGTTGCTCTATATATTTTGAGTGTGTAACTTAAAACTTTGATGTGCTATAACTGGAGCGGGCGATAAGGAATTGGTCTCATGGCAGCGTAACTTTGAACTGCAGTTGGTGTAACTTTTCGTAACACCAACGTTAGAGTTACACTGTCATAAGACCAAAATCTCTCTGTTTTATTAGATAGCCAAATATTGTGTTACTTGAACTTATTTTGGATTACTTATGTTATTTCAAGTAACAGTTACACTTATTTTCAAATAACTGGTGTTAACATTTACACTTCCCATGTCAGCACATTTACACTTCCAGTAACTTCACATTTACACATACTATATGCTCACATTTACACTTTGAATATCTTCACATTTACACTTCCAATTTAGTCAGTTTTACACTTTATTTGTTCACATTTACACTTCTCCTATATTCAAATTTACACTTCCTATTTGTTCTTATTTACACTTTTTTTTCACATTTACACTTGGGCTGTCACCACATTTACACTTCCCATGTCACCACGTTTACACTGCATTCAATTTAATTTCAATGTGTATACATTCACACTTTCAGTATGATAAAGTTGACACTGACAGTGTTAACATTTACACTTTAAGTGTGTTAACATTTACAAAATGTGACTAAATTACAAGTGTGATAACAGTTACACTTGCAATTTAGTCACATTTACACTTTGAATAAACTATGATTATAAATGCCAAAAAAAGTCAACCATTACACTTCATTAGTGTAATTTACCATTACACTTCATTACTGTAAAGCTTACACTTGCAAACATTGCCAACCACAGTACAAAACATTGTTTTCTAAGTTCAAGATTGCCAAACAAAATACATTTAAAAAAAAAATATGTCCACAAATTGTTCACTTTTTTGACAACACAGCCTTAATTTTGCGCTTCTTTTGTAACTTGGCCCATAAATCTTCTTTTTCAGCGATAAACCCATTCAACTTTGCTTCAAAAATGTCTCTGTTGACATTTATGTCAGCTAAAACAAGCGTCGCCACCAACTTGACTACCAAGTACCGTCGATTCCTCTTCCTCTCCAAGTTTAGATGCTCAAAAGGTTGACCCTCGTACATCAGCATATACATCATACAGAAAATCCCTGATTCTGTTATGTTAGGAAGGGGTGTTTGGCGCCTGAACGGGATTTGCCGATGCTGAAAGCTAGTAATCTCATATCCCCTGTCCGTTCGACGGCGTCCAAATAATCGCTATGTGGTGATGCCACTTGGCGAGTAACATTGCACATTTCAGACTAATCCCAGTTGGCATGATGTTGGTAGTCAAGGAGATCAACAGCTTGTTGTTCAAAATTTATACACACACATGCAAAGTGCCCACCAATGTTGACAGGTACGAAGATAAACTCGGCATTCAGGTTGAAAGTTTTATCACAGTCCTGGATGAAGGTATCCCAAATGTGATATCTGACTGATCGGTGATGTCATTAGACTGTGAGCACGCTTCACGTATATCCAAAAAGCTGCATGATACATTCCTGTTCAGAGGAGTGAGTGAGACTACATAATAAAAGTAAGAACTAATGTATAACTTTTAGGCTTTGTGCGGGGGGGGGGGGAGGAGGGGGGGTGTACCATATGACGTATCCCAAAGAAGGCCATCCTAGGAAGTAAGTGTTCAGCAGACTCCAAATGGTTCAGCAAAACAGCCCACGACTCAATGACAACAGGCGACATTACAACCTCAGGAAGCATGGTCATGATGTCGGACCGCATGCCAGCGGCATGCCTCTTGTACCAAGAGATTGATTCACTGCAATAAAACACACGTATAATAGTAAGAAATTGAGAAGTAGTTACAAATTAAATATCGTAACTAATTGGCCCTGTTATAAGAGTCTGGCAGGTACTAACGAATTTTCAAAGTTGTAGTCGTCTAACAAGCAATAGTCCACCGCATGCTTTCGACGTGATCGAATACCTCTGACCAAGCTTTGATTGTTCCGTAAGAAGGTTGAGACAACAAGAGTCTGCGTACCAGCAGCCCCACAGTCAATTGATCAACCCAAGCCATCCCCCCTACCCTGGGGACGGCTCCGTACGGCTGACAAAGGTTGGCTACCTGACGACTGCGCTGACGCTTGAACAACAAAGGGGCTGCGTTCCGCCTGTATGGCTACAGGATTGACCACAGGGCTTCCTTCTACGCGTTTAGGGGGTGGGACTGCAACACGGGGACGTTTACTGTACGTAATCTCTTCCTCATCGTCCAGGCTCCGCTTTTGTGCAACATTGGAGACCGGGTTCACACCTTGACCATACTTTTCCCTGAATTGGGTTATCCTTGAGCGAACGCTCTCCCTCACTTTGTTATGGTCACTCAGGATAAGAATCGACACCACTTCAGCACGGACGAGGTTCAGAACGTCCCTCTCACCTAAGGCGCAGTTAAATAGCTTCCCATTGAAAAGCAGCATGTGTATCATCATGTACACCCCGCAATCAAACGCAGAATAACCCGTACCTTGCCATTTAAATTCGACATTCACAAATTTGAACCCGGCAACCTTTGAACCTCTGACAAACCCTTTAGACTCCAGATACGCACCCATCACTCTGTAAAAGGAATTTAAAAAAAAAAGTCAATTTAAAAACAGTGTTTACAATTCCAGAATACATCAACACTAAAAAACAAATTAAGGTATGCTATTTATAATTATTACGGCAATACGGGAAATTCCAAAATATGGAAGCTTCTCAAAATCATCGTCGTATCAACGGTTGTCCAAATACTCTATCTGCTCGGAAACGAAGTTTATGCATGCACAGCTGTAATGATCATTATTGCCAGATAAGATCGGGATGAAGACCTGGCGAGTGTGACAACAAAGACATAAAAGATACACTCAGTAAAAAATTCAGATTTACACTTTCAATAATTCGTCACATTTACAGTCCCTGTGTCATGACATTTACACTTTCCATATATTCACATTTACACTATATATGTCATGACATTTACACTTCATATTTAGTCACTTTTACACTCCATGTGTCATAACTTTTACACTTCACTATATCTCACATTTACACTTCCTATGTGATGACATTTACACTTTCCATATATTTACATTTACCCTTTATATGTGCTGACATTTACACTTCCTATTTAGTCACCTTTACACTCTCTATGTCATCACATTTACACTTTCTATATAATCACATTTCCACTATACATCATGGCATTTACACTTAACTATGTATCACATTTACACTTCATATTTCATTACATTTACACTTCACAATATCTCACGACATTTACAGTTCACTATGTCTCACATTTACACTTCATATGTCATGACATTTACACTTTACATATATTCACATTTACAATTTATGTGTGCTGACATTTACACTTTCTATTTAGTCACCTTTACACTCGCTATGTCATCACATTTACACTTTCTATATAATCACATTTACACTTTCTATATAATCACATTTACACTATACATCATGACATTTACACTTCACTATGTATCACATTTACACTTCATATTTCATGACATTTACACTTTCTTCTTAATCACATCCAGGCATTTACACTTTCTGTGAAAATCACATATACACTTTCGGTGTGATGACATTTACACTTCACAATAGGTCACATTTACACTTACCATATCAGATCCAAGTTGAAATGAAGACAAACAGGATTGAATCCAAGCATCCCACCCAGCCCAGATTTCGTCCTTTTTGTCAAGATCAATTCTTTTCTTCTTGGCTTTCCAAATATCCAGTGCAGGGCTCTGTTCAAACGAAGGGCAGCACTATTAAATTTAGACACTTACGTTACAATTAAATTGGAACTATAAAAATTGCATTGAGTGAGGATAGGGCAAGTACGGTGTGACTAAGCCCGAAGAAACAACGAGAGGATGCAACTGGTGCAGTTTGGTCATACATCATCTTATTGATTAGTAGGCACCAATAATCGATTACAGAATTCATAACTTCCTGTCCAGGTTCAAGGGTTAACATGTCTTCCGTGTACGAAGAAAAAGTCCGAAAAAAGCGCCAATTCTTCCCTAAAAAAAAAAAAAAAATTATATAAGGCGAACATGGTTACGACAACATATAAGTATTAATATGTTTGACATAGAAATTAATCGACTCACCCTTTCAACCAAGCTTCTGATTTGTTAAATACGTAGTCCAGGACGTATTTCCTTTCCTTAAAAACACCCCTAAATAATTTCTTATTCAGCTGCAGGTCTACAATGACAAAGCCCTGCTCGGGCATGGGTTCCCCACAATCCATGGTGCAAGTCAGATTCCCAGGGACAACTTTCATGCACTGTAAGGGCTCAGGTGAATGAAATAGGAAAGTGTGGTGATCCATATTACTCCGGGGGACATAAATTTCCCGACCATCCGCGGGAACGGCTGGTTGAGAAGGGCCTGCCACATCAGTCGTTCCAAAATCCTCACCTGGAACCCCCTTAAATGACTCAGCTAGCTCTGTAGTAGATATAAACGTGCACTGAAATTCCGGCAACTTAAACTCAGAGGAGGGTGCTTCAACAACCACCTTATCTGCTCCCTCTGCAACATCCATGGGCTTGTCATCATTCTGAAATGAACCAGGATAATCGGGTTGTTCAGTAGGGCCCTCACCTTGCTCGTTGACCATGCCACTACCAATCTCTAACCCTTCTTGCAATGCATCTTCACGGACTGTGGTCGAAACAACGCCAGGCTCACAATCCGGTGCTTTCGTACCACTAATTTGGCGTCGGTCAACAGGCTGTTCCACTCCCGGTGCACCGCTAACATCCACAGCCTCACCAGGCACTAGTCCAACCACGAGTGGTTCGGGCCCACGGCAGGGCCCCTGGTCTTGGGGCGGCTCCATGTCCATGCCCTGCACAGCCTCATCCTGGACTGACGGTGCACCGCTAACATCCACATCCACGCCAGGCACTAGTCCAACCACTACTGATTCAGACCACGGCGGGTCCCCTGATCTTGAGGCGGCTCCATATCCATTCCCTGCACAGCCTCGTCCTGTTCTCTCGGTGCACCACCTTGTGCCACTTCACTGTCACCGCTGTCTGACAACGTTTTCAGCGCGGTATCAATATCAGCTGTCGTTATAAATTTCAACTGAAATGAAGATGATCCATCTTCAATTGACGTGACTACCACATCCGCATCCACCTTGTTTGCTACTTTTGAAAAAGACGCCTCCCCTTCACCAGAAACAGGCCCCTGTTCTTGAGCCAGCTCCATATCCATACCCTACACAATCTCATCCTCACTGTCTCATGTGACGTACATACGACCCTCTACCGCTTCACCACCACCATGACCAATATTTGTCAAACCTTGCAGCGCGTTCTCAATATCAGCAGTCGAAATAAATTTTAGTTGAATTGAAGATGAACCATCTTCAGTTGACTGACCTACCACATCCGCATCACCCTTATTCGTTGCTTCTGACTTACACATCTCAACAACATGTTCAGCTTTCTCAGGGGCACCACTAGTGTCAGGCACTTCCCCTCCCAAACTTTCCTGCTCCTCGTTCAATGAGGGCTTTGTGTAAGCTTCTTCAACTTCATCCGGGCTATAAATTTTCTCTAGAATCTGCCGATCGGTTAATTGAGTCAAGTTGTCAGTTAAATCTAGCCCGCATTCCTCTTCCTCTCGTCGACAGGCTTCGTTAAGTTCAGCGGTGTTGTAGAAACCAGCGGTCTCCATTACCTGTGACATCGCCGCATCACCTGCTTTATCACCCAAATCAAAATCTTTTGCAAGTGATACAGGCTCTACAGTAGGCGTAAACTCGAACTTAGGAACCTTGGACTTTCTTTTCTTGCTTGCTTTTATTTTTTTTCTTGGCCGCCTGTTTTTTTTCTTGGCCAACATCTGACAATGAGGGAGCATTATCATTATACTTCTTCATTTGGGAAGCTAAATTTCCAACTTCTTCAACATATTCCTTCACCTTTGCACCTTCAAAAAAAGCTTGCGTCGCTTGTGACGGAACAAGATCAGTTGAAGAAGAAGCACCTGTTGTTAAATTCTTAAGCATTGCAGCTGCATCCATATACCAGGAATAGAAGGCCACAGCGTTCCTTTGAATCTTCAAGTACAGCTCGTGTACACCCTACAGTTGGTAACAAAAAAAGATTTAAGATTCTAGATACACAAAATATACCTGCTCAATATATATATATATATATATATATATATATATATATATATATTAAAAAAAAATATGCGATTAATTAAACATTCATAACATAAATCTTACATCTACAGCCCTAGCTTTCAACTCATCGTCGTCTTCAACACCGGGAAGGAGTTCAATCTGAATAAACTTCTTATCGGGTGATGTACCCGACGTTGAAATCAGAAGAGGCGTAGGGCTTGCCAATGGCGCCTTGGGCGCGCCAGCTATAGCCAACATCGTATTACCAGTGTCCTTCTCATCAGGGGTCTTGTTTTGACATCGCGGGTACTTCACCTTCGACAAAGTTAGTCGACCCAGTGGCCCCACGTCCAGCTCATCCTTTAACCTATTCGATAGAGTTTTCAGATCCCAATGCTGAATTAGTGGAAGGCCATCTGGGGAACTCTTGCCACGGTAATCATACCGCTGAAAATAAGTAATCATAAGGAAAGGGATACAACCAAGCAGATGTGACTGCACGCTGCGAGTCTCGGCTGCAGCATTAGCTAAACATTCTAATACATACGAGCACCAGTCATACTCCGGTATGGAACTCACATCTTCAACCACTTTCAAAAGTTTGATTTCAATGCCGTTGTTCAATGTCGGCGCAAGGAATGATGAAATGCTAAGAAGCACAAACAGGCGGCAGAATTCATCACCTCCATCTTTGAATTGCTCTGACTCAATGTAATTGAAGACGTCTCCTAAAGGAATAGGATCGGAATTTGATTTCACTTTGAACTTTTTGCGCCACAGTTGTTTTATGCGCAAAAATTTTTCATCTTTAGCACCAGCCATATGTCCAGTAGGTATTATTTCTATCTCTCTCTCACCAACAGGTAACATGAAACAGTCATAGACATCATACTTAGTAACCATAAACTCCTTCAACTCCGACGCCCTGAAAACATGAGAACCATCGCTGAAAGCCTCAAGAAATTCAGGAACATGTGAAAGCGGGAAAGTTCTAAGTTTAAGATGAAGCGCCCCCAAATCCAATCCTCTGTACACGGCTCGTTGGGCAATGTTAAGCTTACCAATAAGCTTGTGAAGCCGGTTGGGTCGACACTTAACGGAAAGCTTGATAGGGGTAACTTGTGGTTGTTCTTCACTTCCGGTACTTCTCCATCGGATACCATCTGAATCAGGAACAAAAAGTACATAAGAAATGCACAATATCAGTCAACCTATAACAGTCTACACATTTACATTTACACTTACTCTATCCTCACATTTACACTTCCAGTATCTTCACATTTACACTTCCAATTTAGTCAGATTTACCCTTTATTTGTTCACATTTACACTTCTCCTACACTCACATTTACACTTTTATTATCTTCACATTTACACTTCCAATTTAGTCAGATTTACCTTTTATTTGTTCACATTTACACTTACTCTATCCTCACATTTACACTTCCAGTATCTTCACATTTACACTTCCAATTTAGTCAGATTTACCCTTTATTTGTTCACATTTACACTTACTCTATCCTCACATTTACACTTCCAGTATCTTCACATTTACACTTCCACTTTAGTCAGATTTACACTTTAGTTGTTCACATTTACACTTCTCCTACACTCACATTTACACTTTCATTATCTTCACATTTACACTTCCAATTTAGTCAGATTTACCCTTTATTTGTTCACATTTACACTTACTCTATCCTCACATTTACACTTCCAGTATCTTTACATTTACACTTCCAATTTAGTCAGATTTACCCTTTATTTGTTCACATTTACACTTACTCTATCCTCACATTTACACTTCCAGTATCTTCACATTTACACTTCCACTTTAGTCAGATTTACACTTTATTTGTTCACATTTACACTTCTCCTACACTCACATTTACACTTTTATTATCTTCACATTTACACTTCCAATTTAGTCAGATTTACCCTTTATTTGTTCACATTTACACTTACTCTATCCTGACATTTACACTTCCAGTATCTTCACATTTACACTTCCAATTTAGTCAGATTTACCCTTTATTTGTTCACATTTACACTTACTCTATCCTCACATTTACACTTCCAGTATCTTCACATTTACACTTCCAATTTAGTCAGATTTACCCTTTATTTGTTCACATTTACACTTACTCTATCCTCACATTTACACTTCCATTATCTTCACATTTACACTTCCAATTTAGTCAGATTTACCCTTTATTTGTTCACATTTACACTTACTCTATCCTGACATTTACACTTCCATTATCTTCAAATTTGCACTTCCACTTTAGTCAGATTTACACTTTATTTGTTCACATTTACACTTCTCCTATCCTCACATTTACACTTCCAGTATCTTCACATTTACACTTCCACTTTAGTCAGATTTACACTTTATTTGTTCACATTTACAATTCTCCTACCCTCACATTTACACTTCCATTATCTTCACATTTACACTTCCAATTTAGACAGATTTACACTTTATTTGATCACATTTACACTTCTCCTATCCTCACATTTACACTTCCATTATCTTCACATTTGCACTAACAGTTTAGACAGATTTACACTTTATTTGATCACATTTACACTTCTCCTATCCTCACATTTACACTTTCATTATCTTCACATTTACCCTTTATTTGTTCACATTTACACTTCTCCTAAACTCACATTTACACTTCCATTATCTTCACATCTACAGTTCCATTTTAGTCAGATTTACAGTTTTAGTGTTCACGTTTACACTTACTCTATCCTCACATTTACACTTCTCCTATCCTCACATTTACACTTCCATTATCTTCACATTTACCCTTTATTTGTTCACATTTACACTTCTCCTCAACTCACATTTACACTTCCATTATCTTCGCATCTACAGTTCCATTTTAGTCAGATTTACAGTTTTAGTGTTCACGTTTACACTTACTCTATCCTCACATTTACACTTTGAATATCTTCACATTTACACTTCCAATTGAGTCAGATTTACACTTTATTTGATAACATTTACACTTCTCCTATCCTCACATTTACACTTTCTATTTCTTCACATTTACACTTTTTTTTGTTCACATTTACACTTGGGCTGTCCTCACATTCACAGTCCCAATTACATCACATTTACAATCCCCAAAAACAGACTCGATTAAAACCCTAACAAATACATTGACACTACCCATCAATTCAGATTTACACTATGAATTTAATTAAAAATTCAAACACACAATAAAATCACATAAATTGAAACACGCAATAAAATTGAAACACGCAATATAACAATTACGACTCAAGCATAATTTGCAAAATTAAAAAAGTTAAACAAAGAAAAGAATAAAGGATGATCAATGAATTACCTTCAAAGTGAGGTAAAGATACAAAGATATGAACTACAAGGGTTTGAATGCGATAAAATATAGAAAAGAAATGGAATTGTTGTATTTGGTAAGCAAGAGAGATGGAACAGTAAGGAATAGAAAAGAAATGAAGAAATGTGAGATGAAAGGCAGGAATAAGGAAGGACGGTTTTTTGAAATTATGAGGAGGTTGTATGAGATAGTGGAGGGAAGTTGAATAACGTGCAAGTGACTGATGAGGAACATACATGCAAAATGAACAGTAAGTCTAATAGCCTAAGGAGAGAGGTAATTAGTCTACATATAATTATAATGTTATAAGTTGCTTTTTGGTGTAATCTTAGCCATTCATCCTCACAATCTAAGGGCTCTAAATGGGACTTATGGACTTAATGTATTAAGGTGCACTCACTTGATCCTTCCTCTCTCTCTCTCTCTCTCTCTCTCTCTATATATATATATATATATATATATATATATAGTATTAGGATCAACTAAGTCCTTCTACTAAGAGTGAGTCCATAAGTTCTCTTGTGTACCCTTAGATCTTGCATATGAATTGCTTAGATTAGAAACAAAAAGCAACTAATAATATTATTCTAATGGCTAGTTTAATTACCTCTCTCATCCTACCCTTCATAGGCATGAGCATGCATGCAGGTTGTCAATCAACCATCATACACGTCCCATTGCCTTCCCTCCATTTCTCATTTCACTCAATTATTCAAAAAATAAACTTCCCCCAAATTAATCGCCAAATATAATCAACCGTCTCAAAAATAAACTGCTCTCAAAATCTCCTCACTCTATCTCTATTTTGTTACCTAATTATTAGTTTCTTCTCCATTTTCTTTACTCACTTGCAAGATGCCATTATCGTCCATTTCGATTAATTTAATTTAGGTTATAAAGGTAATCGTTTTTTTTGCTTTTTAGAGTTTTATGGTTTTTTTTTCTTCATATATTTTGATTATCCATTTTTTATAATTTATCCATTGCAGTTTAATTTATTGGCCAATGTTATGTATTCGCCATTGTTGTGTGTACTATTCTGTTGATTACTGTATTGTCTTAATGTATTTTGATTGTTATGTTCATAATAATTCAGATTACCCAGATATTGTAGCACATTTACATACCCAGATAACTATTTTGTTGTATAACTGTTATGTTTATAGGTTCATTATGACTATTTAATTCTATTAATATTAGTTTGAATTCAAATTTATACATTATGAACAATCGTTTTTCTCAGTTTAGGTTCATTATTATTTGTTTAGTTTATGATTTCAGAACAATTGACTAGTCCGTATTACCTTGTAACTGTAACCCGTGATGTTTATTAAAATTATACTTTTATTTGTTAAAATTATACTTTTGTTTCTTAAATGTTACACTTTTTTTTTGCTAAAATTACAGTTTTTTTTTTGCTAAAATTACAATTTTGTCAACTAGAATTATACTTTTGTCTGCTAAAATTATACTTTTGTCTGATAAAATTACACTTTTGTTATATTAAAATTACACTTTTGTTTATTAAAATTACACTTTTTTTTGCTAAAATTACACTTTTGTTTCTTAGAATTGAACTTTTGTTTGCTAAAATTACACTTTTTTTTTTGCTAAAAGTACACTTTTGTCAGCTAGAATTACACTTTTGTCAGCTAAAATTACACCTTTGTCTGTTAAAATTACATTTTTGTTTCTTAAAATTACACTTTTGTCAGCTAGAATTACAGTTTTGCCAGCTAGAATTACACCTTTTGTCTGTTAAAATTACACTTTTGTTTCTTAAAATTACACTTTTGTCAGCTAAAATTACACTTTTGTCTGTTAAAATTACACTTTGGTTTCTTAAAATTACACTGTAGTTGCTTAAATTACATTTTTTTTGTTTAAAATTACACTTTTTTGTTGTGTAAATTACACTTTTTTTGTTGTGTAAATTACACTTTTTTTTAGTGTTGTAGTCATCAATTAACTGTAATTGATGTTTTGTTTCTTCACCAGATGTCAGACCATGAGGAGGCTGAAGCAGGCAAGAACAAAATTACTCGGGTGTCGGTCAAGTGTCGCCCGAAGCAGCTTGTTGAGCTGGTGGAAAAGCTGAATGATGCTCAGCGAGCGGCGGTTCGCAGGATTGACTTTGGAGGTATATTGGAGCTGAAGCTTAAATCATACCCTCTGGGTTATGTTAAAGATTTTCTCAATGCATTTAGCGATGAGTCGTATGTTTTTCGGGCCTCTAAATGGAAAGAGTTCATGGTCACGAAGCATGACGTATATAACTGTTTCATATTACCGCTTGGCCCTAAAACGGTTGAAGTAGTACCTACGGGCCGCCAAAAGGGCTCCCAAGCGTCGGAGAACAAGCGTTTGAAAGATAAATGGCGGAAAGCGTACAATGTTCAACGGGGTAACGAGGGGCTGAATTTAGGAATTGTCTTCAACGATATCTTGGAAAAAAAATACAAAGATGGAGGTCCTCAATTTTGCAGGTTGTTTGTTCTGCTCAGCATGTCATCATTCCTCACTCCAACTTCATATAGCGGGATTGACTTCAAGCTTTTGACATCCGTTGAAGATGTGAAGGCTATTCTGCAGTATGATTGGTGTAGTTATGTTCTTGAAAACATTGTTAAGGCTGCGGCAGCTGTTCGGGAAAATAAAAAGTTCCTGCTTGGGTGTATCCCTTTCTTAATGATTACGTATTTTCAACGTTATGATTTCGGTGGTAAGAGCTGTCCCCATGACCTCCCTCTCATTAAGCACTGGGATCGGAAAACGCTGTCTGAAAGGTTACATGGTGAGCTAGACAATAAGCGTTTGGGTCACCTAACTAAATCCTTGGTCAAGTATCCTCGATGCCTGCAAAAGTGCAAAAGGAAGTGTTAAGCATTGGTGGTATCCCCACTGATAACAAAGTTTTGGCCATCGGCAATGTGGTCACTGACGCGGCAAAACAGCTGACTTCCATGTCCCACCAGAAGAAGTTCATCGAAATTGAACTCCCATTCTGCGTTGAAGATGATGAGTAGTTGAAAGCTCGGGCTGTTGATGTAATTGTTCTTTACTACATTTGTCAATTATAATTACACTTCTTATTTAAAGTTACTCGTTCCTTAAAATTATATTTTTTGTTGTTAAAATTACACTTTTCTTCACTACAATTACAATTGATCTCGTTAGAGTTACACTTTTTTAGGACTGTTGTAATTACACTTCTCTGCACTAGAAGTTCCCTTTTTAATGTTAGAGTTACACTATTTTTGCTGTGCACTTCTAATGTATCTGTATCTTTTTTGTTCTGTTTTTTAGTGTAGGATGTCCATGAGCTTTATTTGAAGTTGCAGAAGAATGCTACCGTCTTCTATTCATGGTATGTAGATGCAGCCCTAATGCTCAAAAGGTTAACAGGAGATCATATGGATTCAAGTGATCTTATCCCTACACAATGCACCCAATCATTCTTTCAAAGCCAACAGATGAAGGAATATGTTGTAGAAATGCAACAGATAGCTGAACGAATAAACGATTCTGTGAAATCAGCTCATGTGCTGCAACAAGGTGGGTCAGGAACAGTTAATTTAGGGGACCAGGAAGATAATTAAGAGGTGGATGGTGAGGCAGACGGGGAGGAAGACGAGGAAGAGGCAGATGAGGAAGAGGAGGCGGGAGAGGAGCAGGAGGATGGTGAGTGTGTGGTCGATGAGGATGAGGAGAATGAGGGAGAGTTTCATGAAGATCTTGGCAGAGACCTCGAAAGCGGGGTAGCCGCTACAGTTGAATGTGTTGAACAAGATAGTGAGAGAGCACGCGAAGTGTCTACAAAACAGACTATAGAGGTCGTCAAACAGCTGAATTTAATGAGAGTGGTAACAGAGAGGATGACAGTAATGATAACCAGTTGGACTTCATTAATTCCCGGGAAATTCGTGTAATTTACAAAAGGCGGAAAGTAGTTGAAAAGGAGGAGGACGTTGGTGAACCAATTTCAGAAGCACCACAGTTTTTTGACCGTGAAGTTCTTTTAGAGATGTACACAAAAGAAGAGGTTGATGAAGCTGAGAAAAAGTTCTATGCTATGACTGCGGCTCAGAAGGAACAAGAGCAGCCTTTAACTACGAACGAGCGGGTTGCTAGGGAGCGTGAGTTAGCGGATGAGGAAATTAAGGAGGATAAGTCCACGGAAGCTGAGCCCCATATAACTCAGTTCTTATTCTCGACCGCTGAGATTAATGAAGTAGAGCGCCTTGCTGATCAGCCGGTAGCTGAAGTTCAAGGAACTAGAGAGGTACCTGCACCAGCCTCTGCGAACGTGTCTGCTGAGTTGTCGGGAACGACTGTCGATGTGCCTGAAGTTGCGATTGATGAGCTGGATAAGGATAACGACCAGACTGGAGAAGATGTGAAGGCGGATATGGACCTAGAATGGATAAGTACCATATATTCTAGTTCGCAATTAGATGAGGCTGTACAAGTGGACCCAAGTTCTGGGATGGTAATGGGGGTTGTTGGTGTGGACAAGGAAGAAGCAGAAAATGTAATTGTGGAAGCTAAGTCCACAGAAAATGTAACCCATGTAACTCAGTTCTTTTTTTTGTCTGCTGAGCTTATAGAAGCAGAGCGCGCAGCTGAACAGGCCATAGCAGAAAGTCAAATATCTGGAGAGGTACATGTATTAGGCGCATGCACTGTGCCTGGTGAGAGCTCGTTAAAGGTTGACGAGGTGCCGGAAGTTACAAATTCTGTGCAGGAAAAGGAAGTGTTGGCCATAGAATGGACAAGTACTGTCTATTCTAGCGCAGAATTAAACGACGCTTACAAAGGGGCCCCAACATCTAGTTCTGCTCTCGATCAGCCAGAGGTGAAGAATGGTGACCAAACTATGGACGTAAGTTATCAGAAGGTGGTGGAGAAGGTGGTGGATGATGCGGCAGTGAAGGATCAACAACAACAACAACAACAACAACAACAACAACAACAACAACAACAACAACAACAACAACAACAACAACAACAACAACAACAACAACAACAACAACAACAACAACAACAACAACAACAACAACAACAACAACAACAAGAGCCTTAATCCCAAAATATTTGGGGTCGGCTGACATGAATCATCCTTTCGAACCGTCCATGGGTGAACGCACGCCTCAAAATGCGAATAAAAAAGGGAAGATGAAAAACAAAAAGGAAGAACGAAAATGTAATGGAAAGTCAAGGTAAACTTAGGGGTTTTAAAATCGAATTCCGTCTTTCTTTTATAAAAACTTAAAATTTAAATCGAGAGAAAAGATTAAAACGATTTTTAAAAACCGAACTAGAGTTAAGGATCCGGAATGAACCAGGTAAATCTATAAAAAAAGTGGTTGGTAAAAAAATGTAATAAAGGAGAGAAGAATAAATAATATCGTGCCCTCCATTGTATCTTAAAATTGTGCCCTCTATTGTGCCCTCTCCATCACCATACTCTCCTCAAGCCCTTGAACTCTCATATCGTGCTCTATCACACTCAACCATGTCTGTCTCTGTCTTCCTCTGCCTTTAGGGACCTTTTCTGTTCTCCAAGTCTCCAGCCTCCTAACTGGTGTGGCACTGAAAGATCATGGAGGTAAAATTACACTTTTGTAGGCCAAAATTACACTTTTGTCAATTAGAATTACACTTTTGTCTGTTAAAATTACACTTTTGTTTATTAAAATTACACTTTTGTGTGCTAGAATTTCTTATGTTAAAGCTACACTTGTCAACTACAATTACACTTTTTGTCTGTTAAAATTACACATTTGTTTATTAAAATTACACTTTTTGTTTGCTAAAATGGCACTTTTGTATCTTAAAATTACACTTTTTCTAGCTAAAGTTACATTTTTGTTTTGAAAATTTCTTTGTTTTTTATTTTCTTTTCATAAAGCTGGTCTGCTGACATTTTCCTTTATTCTTACAGATGTGGCAGCGGAGGATGAGGCCGTTAAGTCTCTGGACTTTACAAGCACAATCTTTTCTAAAACAGAATTACGCGAGGCAGTCGGTGGGGTTGTTGGCAAAAATAAAGGGACTAGCGATCATGGCAAGGTAACATCTGTTGTATTGCCGGAGTCTGAAAACGTGGAGATCCCTATCCCGGCAATTTACGTCCCTCATAGTGATCTTAGCCACCATCCATTCTTACTTCACTCGAGCGAGCCCTTACCGTGCATGGAGCACGTATTTGAGAACCTCGGGTGTTCTATTGACTGTGGGGCACCTGCTCCTGATCAGTGCATTGCTACGAAAAGCCTGGAATTCAGTCAGCAGCCCCTTGCGCCAGTGTTTAGTGAGAGGAAATATGTTATTGATTATGTGTTTAATCAATCAGATGTATTTAACCAGTGGTAAGTCAATTATATTATGCAAGGGTCCCTTATCATTCCTAAACCAGTGGTTTCCCTAATTAACTGTCTTTTTTGTAGGGAAAAATTGGTACACTTTAGCGAGTTTTATTTCATAACCCGGGAAGACATTGCAACTTTGAATCCTGGACAGCAAATCATGACTAATGTTATTGATGGTTGGTGCTTGCTTCTCAACCACATCATGAAACCTTCAGACATTTCCCGTTGCTTCTTTGGCCTAAGCCACACTGTAAGTGATCCTTTTTTTTGTGGTTCAGTATCACTATAACTTCAGTAATAGTGAGATTTATCTTGAGTTGCTGAAATTTCACTTTGTGGAGAAAATTACAATTTTATCCATTAAAGTTACACTTTTGTCGTATTATAATTACCTTTTTACTTGTTAAAGTTACACTTTTTCTGATCGTGCCTAAAATTACATTTTTAGCTGTTAGAGTTACACTTTTCCTGATTACAATTACTCTTTTAATTGTGAAAGCTAGACTTAGCATATACCTTCCTTATGTTAAGTCACACTAAAGGACTGTTTATTTTTACAAATAAAAGGACCCCGCGCGGGAAATATGGAAGGCACGAAAGCGGGGAATTGAGTTGAACAAAGATGAAGACATTTTTGGTGGCTGGGATGCTTGGGCGGAAACCTGTGTTACACCATTTCAGCTTGACACAGACATGGTCTATACCAAATCAGATAATCTTGTTGCTTAAAATTACACTTTTGTTTCTTAAAATTACACTTTTATTTCTTAAAATTACACTTTGAATTCTTAGAATTACACTTTTGTTAGTTAAAATTACACTTTTATCAGCTAAAATTACTGTTTTATCTGTTAAAATTACACTTTTGTTGCTTAAACTAACGTTGACACTTTTGTAACATTTTTTACGGACTACATTTGTTGAACTAACGGTTAACATGATGCAGATTTTTCTGCTTGTGTTGTCTAGGGATGGTGATCATTACAGTTGTGCGTGTATAAACTTTTTAACCGGGCAGATTGACTATCTTGACAACCGAAAATACTCCGACCCAATAGAAACGCTGCCTTATGGAGGGATTGCGCGTATTTCGGTTAGTTTTCGATGTCCAATTTTGTAGGACTTCTTTGTTTTGGCTTGATGGTCCAAATTTGCATCAAACCGACGCGTATTCATGTTCAGGCAAACTTAATGGGGAAGTATTTGCTGTCAAAAGGTCTGTCTAAGGGCTCAAAGGTTAGCGGGTGTAAGATCGTAAACATTGAGTTCAGTTGGTAAGGCAAATTGTTGGGGAGAAATGAGTGTGGTGATTACATGATGCTACATATGCTGCTTTACCGCGGGAAGCTTTTTCAATGTGACCTCGGGAAAGAGGAGGCTATGGACTGTCTTGTCTTGAGATTTCTGCGACCCTTCCTCCGTGACATTAACGATTTCGGACGGACATTGAGCGTCGTATTGGTCATTTCAAAGAGGTTGTTGGACATCCATTGACGAGGAAGTTGAATGTTGTTAAGAGAAAACCAGATGGTGACATAGGGCCGAGCCACACAAAACGTGCCCGCGCTCTTATTTCTGAAGAGCCCGCAATGGAGGCGACACCTGTCACCATGCACAATCCGTATGGTAAAGCTCTCTCCACTGTGAAGAGCCAGCCTCGTGGAAAGGGGGACGGTTTGGGCTGCTCACTTGACTGCGGTCGAGGTGGCTACGCGACACAAGTTGTGTCGAAGCTACTCCGGAATAACCAAGCGTTAATCAAGGACATTAAACAACGGAGAAAGCACGTTGTCGACTATTGCTTGTTAGATGACCACATTTTCCCGGAACGGTGAGTTGTGGTGTAAAATTTATACTTTGACAGAGGTTTTATTTTCAAATTGGACTGATTTTTATTAAAGAGTGGTTTAATATTATGAGTGCAGTGAACAACTGGCTTGGTACAGCTGGCACGCAACGCTTCGGAGAGCTGACATTATGTCCATGGCCCCTGAAAATCATATGTCGTTCAATGTCATTGAGTGATGGTCGATGTTGATGAACAGTTTGGAAAAGGAGGAATATGGCGACCAGGCAAGGATGTCATTCTTCGGTATACGTCACATGGTACTGCAATTAACCTATCTTGTTCCTGATATCCACTATTATTATACCTTTTTTGGTTAGAGTTACAGTTTTGTTTGTTGTAGTTACACTTTGTTAAAGTTACACTTTAGTTGTTTAGAATTACAATTTAGTGATATAGAGTTACACTTACGCGCATTTAGAATTCCAAGTTAACACATTATTCATGTTCACTCCTTACCTTTTTAGGAGCACCTATTGGTATTGCTTGCAACGTTTGAGGAAGCAGGCACACAGCCTGACAGCATCTATGATAAGCTTTGCCAACTCTGGGATTCCTTCATCTTGGACTGTGGTAAAACCTTCAACCTGAAAACGGATTTAATCTTTGTCCCATTTTGCATAGACGACCATTTTGCATGTGTATGTATCAACCACAAATCACGTTCGATCGACCTGCTTGACCACCAGCGACATTCTGATTTGCCAAAGTCACCAAGGGGAGGTGGCGCGCCTAATTGTAAGTTGTCGTCCAATATCTTCTATATAGAGTAAATTGTTTAAATTAATCAGAATTTGATGTAAATTTGTACATATGTAGGCTAGCGCAATGAGTGATTATTTGGATTCACGAGATTAAAGCAAAGATCAAACCAGAGGAAGGGATATTCCTCATTATGAGCTCAGCCAGATACCTTTTAGCGGATGCTCACCTACTCTCAACAAACCAGGGTCAGGGCTGTTCACCATGATGGCAATGCTACTATACGAGGGTGTTCCTTTTCTGCATGCCGACCTCGATAAGAAGAAATCAAGGCGTTATTTGGTGATCCAGCTAATAGCTACCCTCGTTCTAGCAGACATGAACGTGTTACGCGAAGGTGTCCTCGAGAAGGTCAAAGCTTTCATTAACAACAAAGAAAAATTGTGGAAGGAATTACAATTGAAGCGTAAAGTGGCTCGTGTCGTTGTAAAAAAAATAACAATCCTAAGCTAGTGGTTAATTTTTTGTGGGAATATTTCCTTGTCTATGAAAACATCTTGTTCATACTTGGTATCATTATCATTAGACAGTTAGTTTTTGTTAAACAATGTTAGCAGAGATAAGTTGGTAGCTTTCAACATTTTGTAAGACAATGTCAGTTTTTAAAATAATATTTATGTTGTAAGACATTTTGTAATAATATTTATGTTGTTTTGCCAAGCTATGTCATAAGGCTTTACAAGAGATGAAGTGTAACTTTAATCATATAATCTGTAATTATAATCAGTAAAAGTGTAATTCTGATAATATAATCTGTCACTCTAAGCAGATTCTACTCAGAAAAAGTCTAACTCTAAGACAGAAAAGTATAATTCTAACCAGACAAACTGTAATTCCAAGAAGATAAATTGTAATAAGAGTAAAGATTTTGCAAGTTCATGTACTTTGATGTTACAAGTTATAACAATTTCGTCCAAAACATAATACTTCAACAAAATAGATTGTAATACCAATGGCTATCAGTTGACTTCATTGCAGTTTGATGTCTAAACAAAATGCGAAACATCAAGCTGTACCTCGTATTTAGTTTAGACATCAGTGAGAATGATACATAAGTCATCCAAAAAAAATTGTGCCGATTATTTTTCTGTCACTCTAAGCAGATTCTACTCAGAAAAAGTGTAACTATAAGACAGAAAAGTATAATTCTAACCAGACAAACTGTAATTTTAAGAAGAGAAATTGTAATAAGAGTAAAGATTTTGCAAGTTCATGTACTTTGATGTTACTAGTTATAACAGTTTCGTCCAAAACAAAATAGTTCAACAAAATAGATTGTAATACCAACGGCTATCAGTTGACTTCATTGCAGTTTGATGTCTAAACAAAATGCGAAACATCAAGTTGTGCCTCGTATTTAGTTTAGACATCAGTGAGAATGATACATAAGTCATCCAAAAAAAAATTGTGCCGATTATTGCTTATTATAGTGATTATTTTAAGATGTCATCTTCTTCCTCTTCCACTTCTTCTTCCACTTCTTCTTCCTCTTCTTCCGACGATTCCTCTGACAAAGGTGACAATGGTGGGTGCTCTGCAAAAGGGTTAGGGCAGTTCCTCTTGTCATGGTGAACTAATCGCTTGCAATTTTTACACGTGTTTTGGCTTGCTTTCCAAGGCAACTGCTTTTGCCTTAAACGACAACATTCTCTTTCCACTTCCCTTGTTTTTTGATTACTTGGGCGGCAAAATGGTTATCTCCTGACTAGCAGGACAGCCAAGAATTTTCTCCAACTATTGTTGTTTATTCATTGGTGATCCATAGGGTGATAGTTTCTCCTTAAACTCTCTAATTACACTAGAAAAGTTGTCGACATCCGCCTTTAATTTGCCCATGAGCATAGCAACTATCTGGTGAATCTCTGACCACATTACTGACATCGCAATCTGTTTTCCATCTATTATATCAACATCCTCAGCTGCTTCCCCATTACAATCGAACATATTCGTGCAGATTCCATCTTTGCACCATCTGTTAACAACGCACAGTTCTGGAATTTTCTTCACTCCGTTTGATGAGTAAATCCATATTACATGCCGGCATATAATGCCTTTCCTTTCAAGCATTCTGCAGCTACAAGTTGCTTTAAATGTATCTAGTTCAACATTATAGAGTAATATATTAGTTTAGACAGTTAGAAAAAAGTGTAACTCTGTCAGACTAAAGTATAATTCTAACCGACATAAGTGTAACTCTGTTATGTGTAATTTTAATAAATATAATGGTAATGGTAATGAATAATTGTGTAACTCCAATAAGTGACAATGATACCTTGGCAGTACGTAACCTGGTAATTTCTGTCCCTGTTTGCATCTCTTACAGTTGTCACCTCTAAAGAGCTTGCCTCAGAAAAACCCCTGCTTTTACAAGTATCGATTGAGTAATTGACCTCTTCTTGAAATTCCTCGAATACTTTATGACTTTACACTTGCGCCCCGTGCACCTCGATATCTAGATGCGTTGATATTTTAGAGGAAGTGTGTCTGTTACCGTTGTCAAGCTTCTTCTGCGTGTGTCTTTGTTGGTCCATCGCGCTGTCAAAACACAGTGAAAACTCAACTAACGTTCCAGACTTGCTCTCAAATCTCTTAAAAAAACTATTTTCACTCTCTGATCTTTGGGTTGTCCTCATTACACCACCCATCTCTAGGTCCCTACAATGTGCCATAACCCAATGCTTCCTTTTAGCATACATTTCTTTAAACCAATCAATGTTATTAACTGTGTGTTCTCGTCCTATTTCGTCCCATTTTGCATCGAACTCTGTCGCTTTAATGTCTTCATCCCATATAATGGCATTCGGTTTCTTTACAAATTCAGAATAATCTTCTCTCGTCACTCCAAACTTGCTTGGCACTTTGTTCATGATATGCCACATACAATATCGGTGACGCGCTGTCTTGAACACGATGGGTACCGCTTTAAGAATACCAGGATCCTGATCGGTGATAATATACTTAGGCTCCTTCCCACTCATCACAGCCAAGAAGCGGCTGAAAACCCATTGAAACGAATCCGCGTCTTCATGAGCAACCAGCGCGCCACAGAACGTGACTGATCGTTTATGGTGATCTACCCCTGTGAAAGGTGTGAAGTCCATATCATACTTATTGGTGGAATACGTTGGATCGAACGACACTGCATCACCAAAAACAGAGTAGTTCCTTCTAGCGATATCGTTGGCCCATATAGCTTTACTCAAACTACCGTCCGAATCAACATCATAGTCAAAGAAGAACCCTAGCCTATTAACAGTCATTTCCTTAAAGTGGTCCACGAATATCTGACCGTCCCGTTCATGAATGTAGCATTTCACATCTCTGTGAAAGTTCTTAAAATCATTTAAGCTAGCTCCAATGTTCTCAAACCCATTAACATGTTCCTTCAGAATTTTGTAAGTCTTTGTTGCTCCTATCTTCAGCTGTTAATTAATGACAATCTTTTAGAAATATATAAAAGTGTAATTTTAACCGTTAATATACTAATTGTAGTAAACAAAAGTGTAATTGCAACAACCCAAAGAAAGTATAATTCTAACCAGCAAAACTGTAATTTTAGGAAGGAAAAGGCTAACTTCAACAAACCCAACACAGTGTCATTTTAAAGCCAAAGTAATAAATACCTAGAATACTCACCCTTGAGTTATAAAGGATTATCATTTTGTGATAATTTGTTATGTTGCATGCCAACTTTTGAAACTCTCTGTCTCTGGCACATATGAGTTCATGGTTGTGGCCACTGTGGAATCTGTCAATTAATAATTCCCCATTTCTCATAAATAGCCTAATCCTTGCTTTGCACCCAACGCGCCTGACTTTGTGTCTCCTACCTGCATCCTGGCGGCCACCACACTCCATTTGTCCCTTATGTGTGAACCCCTCTCGGTTGCAAACCAACAGTTTTGATTTGATTTTCCCGCCACGCCATCTCTTTGTCGTGCATTTCCGCACATCAAAACTACAAGCAACAGCATAAATCTTATAAAATGACACTGCCTCGATTTCCATAAATTCCTGCCCAACATATGGGGTAAACTTTTCTTCAACGTTCCTGCAAAATTCTTCCTCGTTCGGCTTTTGTTTTCCATTATGCTCAATTGTATCTGTCAATAGTCCAATGATTAACAATTGTATACATATCATGTTAAAGTAACCCATGTTTTTGTTAAAATTATACTTTTGTCTGTTAGAATTATAATTTTTAATATTACAGTTACACTTATTTATATAGTGCTGAAATTACACTTTTGAGTGTTAAAATTATACTTTTATGAGATAGAATTACACTTTTTACCATTACAGTTAGACTTATTCATATAGTACTGAAATTACACTTTTGATTGTTAAAATTACACTTTTGTCTGTTAGAATTATACTATTTACTCTTACAGTTACACTTATTTATATAGTGCTGAAATTACATTTCTTTTGTTAAAATTATATTTTTCGCAGATAGAATTACACTTTTTACCATTACAGTTATACTTATTCATATAGAAATGAAATTACACTTTTGATTGTTAAAGTTATACTTTTTTCTGTTAGAATTATACTTTTTAATATTACAGTATCACTTATTTATATAGTGCTGAAATTACACTTTTAATTGTTAAAATTATACTTTTGTCTGCTAGAATTATACTTTGTAATATTACAGTTATACTTTACTGTTAGAATTATAATTTTCTCATATAGAATTTGTTGGAGCTAGTGTCCTCCACAGTTAGTGTGATAACGTGTATAAATCTCTTATAGGTTCACAGGGTATACTTAGTATTTTATCAGTTGATTAACGTTTACTAATAACGGTTGGCTTGCTAGAAGTATGACGTTATTATCATACTGATGGCGGTGATCAACTGGTCCCTAAAAGTCACACCTAAAGGATGTGTTTGAGAGATGTGATTATATGAAAATATAATCACATTGATGCTTTATATGACTAAAAGGTTAGTCCATGTATTTGACTAAAAGGTTAGTTAATGTGATGATGAGTCGATTATTTAATACAATTAAATAATATCATTTTGAGACAATTAATTGTTAATTCGTAAATTGAATATAAACTGTTATATTTAATTAATGTATATAATGTTAGCTTAAACGAATTAAGATGTTAATTCGTAATTAAACATAAACGGTTATATTTAATTAGCAAATTATAAATATGCGATATTTATAGTTAATGTATATATTATACGAAATTGTCATAATAAATGATGACAGACCGGTATTAATAAATCGACTACAAACTGTTGTGTGTGGACTTATTAATACGTGACGACATAAATGACAATTGATAATGATACACATTTTATACAATTTGATAACAACCTAAAATAAGAAGATTTTTCTCCTTATTTGTTGGTTGTTACACGGTTTAAGGAAAAAAAGAAGAAAAATATATTCCCCTCTTATTTCTCCTTTTGGACGGTTATATAGGAGAGGGGAGGATCATTTTTCTCTCTTGATTTTGACTCCAAAAAAAAACTCTCATCAAAAAACCCTAAAAATTATTAGTAATTAGGGTTCTCTTTCTAGCAAGAAAAGGGCATTTTCTCGGAGCATCTTGGGTGCAACGATTAGGAGAATATCGATCTCGATATTTGTTCTTAGGCCAAATTGCTAGGACTGGAGGTTAATTCTAATCTCTATTCTTTTGTTTATACATTTCGTTTATGACTCGTAATTTCATATTTCATAATTTTGTTATATTCCGAATTTTTCTTGATGAAATATACCGATATTTCCCACAAGTGGTATCAGAGCATAGGCCACGAAATTATTTTATATGATTTTCATAAATGGATTACAACAACAACAAAAATCGGCCGTGTCAAATTTTTTTTTGCCGATAGGTTTTTTTTTTTTTTGGTGCATTGTTTCCATTTTGATTTATTGATATTGTTGTTTTAATATGTTAAGATGATAATATGATAAATTTGTAGATGTTTTGATTTAATAAGAATTAAATTGAAATGTAAATGGAAATTGTTTTTGATTGATGATGTTCATTTGTTTTTGCTATATAGTTTTGGCATACATGGTGTTAAATTGTTGTTTAAGAATCATGATTCATTAATTTAATAATGTTCAAATCAATTGTGATGAATCAAATATTCAGATAATCGATTTAATCATAATTTAGATATTCATTTTAAGAGGTTAAATTGAATCATCTAGTTTGGATCTATGTTTAAATTAAACATTGATGATTATGCCAATCTTGTTATAGTAGCAACATTAAACAAATTTGTTCACATCAAAAGGGATTGTTTTCGAAAATGCCGAGAGCAATAAAAAATAAAAAAAATAAAAAAAAAACTGTTTTCAATTTTAGGGCTGAATGCCGAGAGCCATAAAAAAAAATTTGTGTTTTGGCCAATAATTATTATACATTATATCTATAATGTATGATTGTTTGTTGTGAAAAAGTTCACAAATTTTAGATACCCAATTATTTTAAAGTGGTTTAAAATGATGTTAGATTAATTCATATTACAAGTTAATGTGTATTAAGATTAGAATTATTGTGAGTAATTGAGGAATTGTCACATAATTTTGATCATTTTAAAATAGGTGGTTTGGATAAATTACTCTACATAATTAAGGAATTATGTCTTGAATGATTAATTTATTGTTGATGCATTTTATTTAGTTGTATGAATTGTTGAATGGTTTATTTACGTATTTTTGCAATCGGTTGTAATTTTGTATTACCTAGTGTGGCCTTAGTTGATTATGTTTTCGTAATGATGGAAACATAATCTTGATGTAATTTTGAGATATCGAATCTCCTTTGGTTTTCTTTAGTATTATGTTTTTGAAATTAGAATGTAAATAGGTTTATTTTGTAATTTATTAATTGTAATTTTGAGAAGACTAAAGATGGAGATTGGATTGCTAACTCCCACTACATGGACCAAGATGGAACATCAAGACAAGCTTCTCGGGTCCTAGGAAGGATTCCAAAGTTGTATTTATGTTCATTTTGGTAGATAGGCCACATTAGGACTTTGTTTTTGTTTTACATTTTTCCATTCTTGTTGCTTTTTTTCGCATGATAATTAGTGCATCATATTCCGCCTAAACCAAACCACCTACTTATATGCATGAAAATTGACTCATATAGTTTGGATGTTAGTTATCATGGACATAAAGATGTCACACTATTTTAAGCCATCATCTTAGTTTATTCATTCTCGCATGCTAGATATTAGTTCACTTAAAATGTATTAAAATAAAGTTGATGGGATCTTCCTCTAAAACTAAAATTGAGACTAGTCTTTATAGGCCAAACAACTATGAATCCCTTCTTCGTCGGTAGGCATATATGACCTTACTCTCCATATGACCCCTTCTACGTTGGGTAAGTAGTTTGTGTTGACTTATTTTACCTCAACATTATAATCCGAAGAGTTTCTCGAGATTATGATGGACTATAGATAGAATTTACAGAAATTTATCAACCAAGAATTCTAAAAATAGAATTAGCCAAGAGGTTGGCTTATCAATTTACAGATAATTGAGTCTTGGGATCATTTATATAATTCTTGAGGGAGGTCAATTGTATAAATGCTTGAGTCTTCGCATTATAACAGTTTTGCATTAGACTTAAATCATAACGATGAGTATGCTTATTATGTTTTTCTTCTTCTTTTCGCAGTGTAGAATTCGTTTTATATTGATAATACTGCTTACAACAAATGGCTGGAAATAATGATATCCCTATGCCAAGTGCCACACTTGCACGCGAGTCCTGGCTCAAAACTTTCATGGACCACATGAATCGGTCCCACACGATCGAAGAATGACGGGTCCAACTTTGCGGACTGGGAGGCATCATTACGGAATGCTGCCATTGCTGATGGTAAGCTCAAGTACTTGACTGAGCCAATACCGCCAAACCCAGGCCCCAATGCAAGAGCTAACGAGTCACTTGCTTATAGTGACTTCGTCATGGAAGCTGGTGCGATAAAGAACGTATTCATTTTTCCAATGGAAACCAATTTGCAAAGACGCTTCATTGCCCAAGGTGCAAAAAAGATTTTCACCACGCTCACTAATGAGTTCTCAAAAGCACCGAGAATCGTTACTTATGAGCATACATGTCGCTTCTTTGAGGCAAAACTCCAGAAGGGCCAACCGGTTAGCCCACACATTCTTGACATGATTGAGAATGTCGAGAAACTGGAGGCACTTGATTGCAAAATCAGTGAGAGCATAGTCATTGACCGTATGCTTCATTCACTTCATGATGGTTTTGCCCTTTTCAGGGCAAATTACTACATGAATGACATGAAGAAAAGTCCTCATGAGCTACACTCACTTCTCATACAGACCGAGAAGGATATGAAATTGAGTGGGAGCATAAAGCAAGATTTTCTCATGATTTCCAACAAGAATAAGGGTAAGGGCAAAGCTCACGGCGACCTAACTGTAGGAAAGCCAAAGTTTAAGAAGTCGGGAAATGGTAAGAGTGGGCCTGGTGAGACTAGTGGCTCACAAGGCAAGGAAAAGAGCAAGGGCGGTAACGTTGAGTACCACCATTGTCACAAGACTGGGCATTGGAGGAGGAACTGTCCCGTGTACCGTGAGGACATAAAAGCAGGCCGCGTCACTCCTGTTGGTATGTCATCTTATATTCATATGATCGAGATTAACCATGCAAGTTTCGGAACTTGGGTACTTGATACTGGTTGTGGTTCTCATCTGTGTAATCATTTGCAGGGCCTAAAAAACATCACACCTCTCGCAAAGGGTGATGTGGACCTACGAGTTGGGAATGGAGCAAGAGTTGTTGCAGTCTCAATGGGAACATATGTAATCCAGCTCCCGAGTGGTTTTGAGTTATATTTATATAACTGTTACTATGTACCCAGTTTATCTAAGAATATTATTTCTGTTTCCGTACTTGATTAAGACGGTTTTTCATTTTCAATAAAGGACAATAGCTGTATTTTCTCTTTTTATGAAATGGTTTATGGCAAAGCAGTTTCCATGAATGGAATTTATATCTTAGATCAAACCACAGATATATTACATGTGAATAATAAGAAATTAAAGGTTGGTGAGAAAGATCAAACTTATCTATGGCATTGTCGAATGGGACACATAAATGAAAAACGTGTAAAGAAACTCATTGAGAGTGGGACTATCTCCACATTTGATTTCTCATCATTTGGCACGTGTGAATCATGTCTTATCGGCAAAATGACTCGAATTTCCTTCAAAGGTGTTGGAATGCGCGCTAATGACTTATTAGGACTCATACATACTGATGTATGTGGACCTATGTCAATCACCGCAAGAGACGACTATAGATATTTTATCACTTTCACTGATGATTTGAGTAGATACGGATATGTCTACTTAATGAAGCATAAAAGTGAGTCTTTTGAAAAATTCAAGGAATACCAGAATAAGGTTGAGAACCAACTGGGAAGAAAGGTTAAAGCACTCCATTCAGATCGTGGTGGCGAATATCTTTCAAATGAGTTTGATCAACACCTTAAAGACTGTGGAAAAGTTTTACAGTTAACTCCACCTGGAACACCTCAATTAAATGGTGTGTCCGAACGAAGAAATCGAACACTACTTGATATGGTTCGATCCATGATGAGTCACACGGTAGTACATGATTCATTATGGGGTTTTGCTCTTTTGTCAGCTGCTCTTATACTTAACCGAAGTCCGTCTAAAGCTGTCGACAAGACTCCGTATGAAATATGGAAGGGAACGGTCCCTAACTTGTCCTTTATTCGGGTTTGGGGCTGCGAGGCTTATGTCAAGTGGAGACACGAGAATAAGCTCGGGCCGTGATCGGTCAGGACATACTTTATTGGTTATCCAAAAGGAATGTTTGGTCATTACTTCTATTCGCCTACCGAACATCGAGTTTTTGTTGCGGCTAGTGCAAAGTTCTTAGAGAAAGAATTTCTCGAGAACAAGTCAAGTAATAGAACCTTCGAGCTGTCGGAGATTCAAGAACCAACAACCAAGGAACAGATGGAGGAAGATGTTCCTTCAACTAATGATACGGTTAATATTCCTCAGGAACCTAGGAGGTCGGGTAGAGTCTCTAATCCTCCAGACAGATACATTGGTATGGTCGAGGAAAATGATGTTTTGCTCCTAGAGAGTAATGAACCCGCTACCTATAAAGGTGCCATGACCTGTTCCGACTCTAAGCTATGGCTTGAAGCCATGCAATCCGAGATGGACTCCATGTATGAGAATGACGTATGGGATCTTGTTGATTTACCTAACAAGGTACGACCTCTTCAGTGCAAATGGCTTTACAAAATAAAGCATTCTCAGAAGGGCAACGAGATACCTATAAGGCACGACTAGTGGCAAAAGGTTTCACTCAAGTGCACGGATTGCATTATGATGAAATCTTTGCACCCGTAGTTATGCTGCGTTCCATTCGGATAATCTTAGCGATTGCCGCTTTTCATGACTATGAAATTTGGCAGATGGATGTGAAAACCGCCTTCTTAAACGGTTATTTGGAGGAGGAATTGTACATGGTACAACCAGAAGGTTTCATAGATCCTGAAAATCCTAAGAAAGTGTGCAAGCTTAAACGTTCCATTTATAGACTTAAGCAAGCTTCTCGGAGTTGGAATCATCGTTTCGACCAGGTGATAAAAGAGTATGGTTTCACTCGATCGGTCGTGGAACCATGCTTATATGTTTAGTCGAGTGGGAGCAAGATTTTTTTCTTGATATTGTATGTCAATGACATACTCTTGATTGGGAATGACATTCCTCTCTTATCTTCGGTAAAAGGATGGTTGAAGAACCATTTCTATGTGAAAGATATGGGTGAGGCACAACGCATATTGGGAATCCGTATCTATCGAGATAGATCACGACGGATGTTATCACTGAGTCAGGAGTCTTATTTAGATAAGATTCTTGAAAGGTTCAGCATGACCAACTCCAAGAAGGGGAACCTTCCAATGACTTCTTGGATGCATTTGAGCAAGTCTCAGTCACCCAAGACACCGGAAGGGATTGAACGCATGAGTCGCGTTCCTTATGCATCAGCCATAGAATCAATCATGTATGCCATGATATGCACACGTCCAGGCGTGGCATATGCATTGAATATGACGAGTCGGTACCAAAACAATCCAGGTGAAACACACTGGATGGTTGTTAAAAACATCCTTAAGTACCTACAGAGAACTAAGGATTGGGCATTGATTTATGGAGGAGATACTAATCTATGTGCAATCGGTTACGCAGATGCTAGCTTCCAAACGGATCGAGATGATTCGAAATCTCAGTCTGGATTCGTCTTTACTCTTAATGGTGCTGCGGTCAGCTGTAAAAGTTCCAAACAGGAAGTTGTAGCAGATTCTACTACTGAATCCGAGTACTATGCCGCTTGAAGCGCAAAGAAAGGAAGCTATATGGATGCGTCAATTCTTACAAGGACTAACCATAGTTCCTAGTTCGAATGACCCAATCACCATCTATTGTGACAATAGAGGTGCCATCTTCCAGGCCAAGGAGCCTAAGTCTAGCAGCAAGTCTAGACATGTACATCGGAAGGCTCACCTGATCCGTGATTACGTGGAGCAAGAGGAGATAGTGATTGACAAGATTGCTTCGGATGACAACATCGCGGATCCTCTCACTAAACCATTGAAATATGATAAGCATGAAGGGCACATTATTTCCATGGGAATTAAACGTGTTCCTGAGTTTTAGTAGTTGGTTATGGATTCAATACATTTTCTTTTTCATATGCTATTTATAACTTCATCGTATTATTTCATATTTTGTTTTTCATGTGGATTGTACGACAACATTGAACGCCACAAAGTGAACTAAATTACATTATATTTGTTTTGGTCCGTAATCGCCTACATGAGCTGATAACTCTGGCTATTATATTGTGAAGTTGATTGATGGTGGGTTCAACGAGCCATAAGTCAAACGGTTGGCTGATCGATCACAGATGCGAGTTATAACGATACCTCGTAGGACATTGTGACAACGTAATGGAGTCCTAAATGTTCAAAAACATTCGGTGCCAGGTCGTGGATTGGACATCCATTGTGTTCCTAGAGTCGATTCTTTTGACTATCGGCTGTCTCTTGAGATTAAGGCAGTTTTTGGGTGACTTTGGTTTCTTTCTCATGGTCGACCGTAACAGGAGGCTAAGAAGATTTTTACTGGGTCATTTCATACTGTGCATGTATCTGCAGGATTCGAGTTGAAGAAAATATCCATCCTTTATCAGGTTTAGTCATTTCTCATGGCCACTCGAGGAGTTTTAACTGAAATGCATGGCCATGCTCGAATGATGATTCGTTTATCAGTTAAGTTACTCTCTAGTCGGGAAAACCACTCTTGATATTGATCACTTGTAAAATACGACCTTTGTGAATACGGATTTTGCAAATTGTTTTACATTGAGTGGGAGAAATTAAGGATATGAGAATCGGTTATCGCACATACACTTGTGAGGACAAGTGGGAGATTGTTGGAGCTAGTGTCCTCCACAGTTAGTGTGATAACGTGTATAAATTTCTTATAGGTTCACAGGGTATACTTAGTATTTTATCAGTTGATTAACGTTTACTAATAACGGTTGGCTTGCTAGAAGTTTGACGTTATTATCATACTAATGGCGGTGATCAACTGGTCCCTAAAAGTCACACCAAAAGGATGTGTTTGAGAGATGTGATTATATGAAAATATAATCACATTTATGCCTTATATGACTAAAAGGTTAGTCCATGTATTTGACTAAAAGGTTAGTTAATGTGATGATGAGTCGATTATTTAATACAATTAAATAATATCAGCTGAGACGAATTAATTGTTAATTCGTAAATTGAATATAAACTGTTATATTTAATTAATGTATATAATGTTAGCTTAAACGAATTAAGATGTTAATTCGTAATTAAACATAAACGGTTATATTTAATTAGCAAATTATAAATATGTGATATTTATAGTTAATGTATATATTATACGAAATTGTCATAATAAATGATGACAGACCAGTATTAATAAATCGATTACAAACTGTTGTGTGTGAACTTATTAATACGTGACGACATAAATGACAATTGATAATGATACACATTTTATACAATTTGATAACAACCTAAAATAAGAAGATTTTCTCCTTATTTGTTGGTTGTTACACGGTTTAAGGAAAAAAAAGAAGAAAAATATCTTCCCCTCTTATTTCTCCTTTTGGAAGGTTATATAGGAGAGGGGAGGATCATTTTTCTCTCTTGATTTTGACTCCAAAAAAAACTCTCATAAAAAAACCCTAAAAATTATTAGTAATTAGGGTTCTCTTTCTAGCAAGAAAAGGGCATTTTCTCTGAGCATCTTGGGTGCAACGATTAGGAGAATATCGATCTCGATATTTGTTCTTAGGCCAAATTGCTAGGACTGGAGGTTAATTCTAATCTCTATTCTTTTGTTTATACATTTCGTTTATGACTCGTAGTTTCATATTTCATAATTTCGTTATAATCCGAATTTTTCTTGATGAAATATACCGATATTTCCCACAGAATTACACTTTTTATCATTACAGTTACACGATAGAATTATACTTTGCAGTTACACTTTATATGTGTTCACGCAGTCATTTAACTGTCACGTTGCGATTACTATATTGACTCTCACAAACTGTAATTTTTTAAAAGACCACAAACAAACTGTAATTTTTTATACCATAATAATAATTCCAACGTCGATAAGTGTAATTTCAACTATGACCTTAACTACGAAAAGTTCCATTGTTTAAAGGTTGAACGTTACAGACTTCATGTTGAACTCACTAATGTTGATGTTGATGTTGATGTTGATGTTGGAGCTTTCAAATAACAAAACCCTAGCTTTCAAATAATTCTCATATGTAAGCTACTGTTGATATTTAACCTAATTTCTTTGATAAATAAAAAATAAACAAACAAATCATTATTTAACGTTGGATGAAACAAATGAATAAAAGATACAATAATAACCATCAATAAATGGAATCATCTGCAAATCCGCCATTGTTGATGTTGGAATACGGTTTTGTTCTTTGGCTACTTGTTGTTCTTCGAAGTAGGATTTTTATTTGCTCTTAATGTGATGATGGAAGATGATCAACGAAGAAAGTAGGATGAAAGTAAGCTGATCAAGGAAGAAAATTATCGCCAGGAAGGAGATATAGCTAGGTTGAGTTTTTTTAAAATTGTGTTTTGGTGGGGTTTTGTGTAGTAGTGTGTTGAGGAAGGTGAGTGAAATTAGTCTGCATGTTTTGGTGGGGTTTGTGTAGTATACAGTGGGTAATAGACATGTCCCCTGACACACACACCCTCTCTCCTCCTCAACCTATTTCCTTTTTTTTACGCCTATTTTGCCAATAAAGCAAGCAAATCTAGACGGTCCATTAAGCTAATCCAAAGGCTTTAGTAAAGACTTAAGGACTCAAAACATATAAGGGACTTATATGAACTTTACTCTCTCTCTCTCTCTCTCTCTCTCTCTCTCTCTCTCTATATATATATATATATAGAGAGAGAGAGAGAGAGAGGTAAGATCTAATGAGTCTCTTACCTCATTTAAGTCCTTAAGTCCCTCTAAGGGCCATTGGATGGACTAAATGGAAGGTTGAGATGAATTTGATTAAAGGCCATTAAAAAGAAAAGGAAAAAAATGTGGATGGTTGGATTGAGATGGATGGTTGAGATTGAAAATTACCAAAAAAAAATTACCACTAATCAAATTTCTACACACTAATTAATTTTTCTTTCTCTCTCTAGCCCCTAATTAATCAGTTTTGAGTTTTAGATTTCAGAAGTGTAAATGTAATGTTGTATGAGTTTTACAAGTGTAAATGTGACGGAAATATAATTTTAACATTTTACAAGTGTAAATGTGAGGTTTTACGAGTGTAAATGTAACATTTTAAAAGTGTAAATTTGATTTTTTGTGACGGAAATTTTGAATTTATATAATTTTAACATTTTACAAGTGTAAATGTGAGGTTTTACGAGTGTAAATGTAACATTTTAAGAGTGTAAAATTTATTTTTTGTGACGGAAATTTTGAATTTATATAATTTTAACAGTTTACAAGTGTAAATGTGATGTTTTACGAGTGTAAATGTAACATTTTTAGAGTGTAAATTTGATTTTTGTGACGGAAATTTTGAATTTACATAATTTTAACATTTTACAAGTGTAAATGTGAAGTTTTACGAGTGTAAATGTAACATTTTAAGAGTGTAAATTTGATTTTTTTGTGACGAAAATTTTGAATTTATATAATTTTAACATTTTACAAGTGTAAATGTGAAGTTTTACGAGTGTAAATGTAACATTTTAAGAGTGTAAATTTGATTTTTTGTGACGGAAATTTTGAATTTATATAATTTTAACATTTTACAAGTGTAAATGTGAAGTTTTACGAGTGTAAATGTAACATTTTTTGAGTGTAAATTTGATTTTTTGTGACGGAAATTTTGAATTTACATAATTTTAACATTTTACAAGTGTAAATGTGATGTTTTACGAGTGTAAATGTGGTGTTTTATGAGTGAAAATGTAGTATTTTAAGTGTAAATTTGAAGGTTTTAGAGTGTAAATTTTGTCCTTTGAGTGTGAATTTGGTCCTTTATAAGTGTAACTTTGTCCTTTACGAGTAAAACTTTAGTCCGACTACCAAAAAACGCCACCATCAACTTTGTCCTTTACGAGTAAAACTTTAGTCCGACTACCAAAAAATGCCACCATCATCGTCCTTCCCCACCAACTCATATCCACAAAAAATATGAGTGCAAATTTATATAATTTTAAGAGTGTAAATGTAAAGAAATACGAGTGTAAATGTTAAGAAATACGAGTGTAAATGTTAAATATGAGTGTAAATTTAAAGAAATACGAGTGTAAATGTGAGGAGATACAAGTATAAATATAAGAGAAATACGAGTGTAAATGTGAGGAGATACAAGTGTAAATTTAAATAAAAACGAGTATAAATGTGAGGAAATACAAGTGTAAATGTAAAAATTATGAGTGTAAATGTAAAGAAATACGAGTGTAAATGTAAAGAAATATAAGTGTAAATGTGAAGAAAAACCAGTGTAAATGTAAAAAAATCTACTATGTATTTATCAGATCTAAAAGTGTAAATACTAAAACTAAATCGAAAAAAACCGACCGCCAACATAAAAACCCTATCTCTCTCATTAAATACGAGTGTAAATCTTAAGAAATATATATAAAAAACCAGATCTGAAACAAATACAATATAATAACAAAACGATATTTGAAATACGAGATTTGAAATCTATAACAAGACGATATCTAATATAAAGGAAATCTGAAAAAAAGAAAAAAAAAAAAAAAAAAAAAAAAAAAAAAAAAAAAAGCGACAAACAACACACCACACCAAACCCAAAAAAATGAAATAGGAAAATAAAAACAAAACAAAACTTCAACAACACCGACACACATCACGTTACATCGACATCAACCCCATACATCGACATACACCGACACACAATAGTACACAAACAACATCTCAGATCTCGTTTTTTTTTTTTTGTAATGGTGTTGTTGGCGGTGGTGGTGCGGTAAAGGTGGGATGGTGGAGAGGAGGGAGTGGTAGTTGTTTGCGTGAGTTGGTGCCGGGAGTGCGGTGGTCAGAGGTGCGTCGTGGGGGTGGTTGGGTGGTGTGTGCGCCTTTGTGTGAAGGGAGGTGGGTGTCGATGGTAGGTGTTGTGAGGCAGCGGGGTGGTGGTGGTTGTCGGGGTGTGTGTAGGTGGTGGTCGGGTGGAGGTCGTGGGGCCAGATCTGGACAGAATAGAAGGAGAGGGAGGTGGTGGTGTCGGGTGGTTGTGGTGTTGGAGAAGGGGAGAGGAGGTGCGGGAAAAGGTGTCGGGTGGTTCTGGTGTTGGAGAATGGGAGAGGAGGTGTTTGGGAGTTTCGGCCATGGTGGTGTGTCAGGGGAGGTTTTCAGAGGAGGAGGAAGTGAGGAGGATGTGGTTGTCGTCGTGGAGAAGGGACGATTTGGTTGTCGGCGTGGTGTTTGTTGCAAGGAAGTGAGGTGGCAGAAAAAGGGTGGTTGTTGTCGGTGGAGTTGGACGGTGGATTGGTGGGCGTGGGTGGGTGGCGGTGGAGGTGGATGGTGGAGTCGGGTTGGTGAGGAAGAGGGAGAATATTTTTTTAAATTATTTGGTTTTTGAATTTTGTTGGATTTTTGAGAGGATTTCAGTTTTTTTTGGTTTTTAGAGAGATGAGGGGGAGGATAATTGTGAGATGAGAGAGAAGTGGGTGGAAAAAGAAGGGTTTTATAGTGCAATTAGGGTTTGATTAGTGATGGTAGAGAGGGAAAGGGATTAATTAGTATCAATCCCCTTATTTTAGCCTTAATCCCCTACTTTTTCCCTTCAATCTCAACCTCTCATCTCATCTTTTCAATGGCCCTCAAGAGGACTTAGGGACTCAAAGGTTGGAGGTGGACTCACTTGATCTCTTCTCTATATATATATATATATATATATATATATATATATATATATATATATATATATATATATATATATATATATATATATATATATATATATAGAGGCAAGATCCGGTGAGTTTGCCACTTTTCGTGAGTTACCCCCGCATATATATAAAGTTGATGTAACAAAACCAATGACTCACAATCACCACACAATTAAACCTCTCTCTCTAACAATCATCACTTCTATCCCCGGCCTCCTACGTTTTTTCTTTTGTTTCTGTAGCAAGCAAACATAAAACATTCAACAAGTATCTTCAAAATTCAATAACAAATACATCAATTCTTCCCCAAATTTTTTGTAATTCCAAACGAATAGAGCAAAATTATTAACAATTTCGATTAGTTCATGAAAACGAGCAGTTTTTTCTTCGATTAATAGTGAAATTTCGGAAAACCCTAACTCATCAAATCAAAACAAAGGTATGAATATCAGTTACAATGTCGTAACTAATAATCGATTTCTAATTCCTAATTTTTTTTATTAGATCTAAACCTAGAACCTAGAGTTTTTTAATCGCCAAAATCTACTTAGATTGCAATCATTGCAATGTTTTGGTTAATTTGATTATTGAATGACTTATTAGTTTTTCTTTAATTTTATTGTTGAACATAGAGTTTGTTAATCTTTTTTACTGCAGTTTGATCAATTTTTTTGCTAATTTGCAGGTTTAATCACGATTGCTGCAGATAATCGACGTTCATTGAAATAATTGATGTATACTTGGTTATTTTAATGAACAAACGCAGTTATTTTATAGTTAACTTGAGTGTTTACTAAGAAAATGTTCTCTGGTGTTTATAGTTATTCTAAGGTAGAAACTCAGTTATTCTAATGAAGAAACGTGGTTATTTTATAGTTAACTCGGTTGTTTACTGAGAATAATGTTATCTAGTATTTATAGTTATTCCACTGTAGAAACTCGGTTATTGTAATGAATTAATCGTGTTATTGTATTTATATGAAACTCAAATATAGTCAACTTTCTATGCTTTGTGTAAGTCAACAAATTCTGATAAAATTTCATTATTTTTTGGTGATTTGCAGGTGGAATGATGTTAAACAGGGATAATTGATGCTCAATGGAATAATGGATGTCGTATAATAGAATAATTGATGTTGTATGATAGAATAATTATGTTCTTGTAATAAAATAACTTGTTTCTTGAGAATAATGTTATTTGGTATGTATAGTTATTTTAATGTAGAAACTCAATTATTGTAATAAAGAAACAAAGTTATTTTATAGTTAATTCAGTTGTTTACCAAGAATAATGTTATCTGGTATTGATAGTGATTCTAATGTAGAAACTCAGTTATTGTAATGAATAACTCATGTTATTGTATTGAGGTGAAACTCAAATATAACCAACTATCTATCTTTTGTTTGATTTCATCTTGTCTAATTGAATAATTAGCCATTTTCAATAGAATAATTGATTTTCTTCACTGAAATGATTGAGATTGGTTAATACAATAACCAAGCTAATATACTCCCTTACCGATTTGCTGAGCGTGCTTTAGAAGAAGGCGAAGAAGATGAATAAGAAGTTGGATAATTTTTCATAAAGACTGAATAATTCAACTCAATAACAGAAAACTTGTTGATTATCTTTGATTATTTCGATTGAAGCAAGCAATATTCATCAATTTTAGCCCAAACTATGGGGAAACCCTAACGTAAGACTACGAAACGAAGGTAAGCATAAATTTTTTCAATTTCGTGATTAATAATATTTGGAAACAACAAATTTAACAGAAGAATTGTTCATTACTGAAAATTTTGATTAGACTTCGTTTTTTGTTTTTGTGATCTGAAACAGTTTGAGCAACGATGAACACATGTAATTGGTGGCGTTTAATGAAATAACTGAAGTAGTGTATAGAATAACTAGTATCGTATAATACAATAACTGACGTAGTATAATAGAATAACTGGTGTTGTATAATAGAATAACGAACGTTATATAATAGAATAACCGACGTAATATAGTTATTTTACAACCCTTGATTATTGTAATATATTGACCGAGTTATTCTATATGATGTTCTTACAAAATACACTTGTTATAACTTTACATCTCGATTATTGTATTGATTTAACCCAGTTATTGTATTAAAACTAAGTTATTGTATCTTGTAGTTACTTCTTGGGTGTTTGTTAAATTATATTCTGCTTTTTGGTGATTTGCAGGTTGAATCACGATAGACGCGGATAATTGACGTTCAATGGAAAACTTGATGTATATACTTGGTCATTTTAATGAACAAAATGTAGTTATTTTATAGTTGACTCGATCGTTTCATCGAGAGTAATGTTTTCTAGTATTTACATTATTTCAATGTAATGCGTAAACGTCGTTATTTCTAGTTATTCCAATGTAAGAACTCGATTATTATAATGAAGAAACGTGGTTATTTTATAGTTAACTCGGTTATTGTAATGAATAAATCGTGTTATTGTATATTGTATTGAGAGGAAACTCAAATATATTCAACTTTCAATTTTTTAGAAACTACGATATTTGTAGTTATTATAATGTAGAAACTAAGTTATTGTAATGAATAAATCGTGTTATTGTATTGAGATGAAACTCAAACATATTCAACTTTCTATCTTTTGTTTGTTTTCATCTTGTTTAATTGAATAATTAGTCATTTTCATTCAATCAATCATTAAGATTGATTAATGCAATAGCAAAATCTGAAAAATGAAATAATCATATATAACAAGGTTAAAAAAATCACTTACATACTTTCATTATATAACTACTTTGTTTCCAACAGATTACACTTATACTTCTCCAACAAATTATATCTAAGCATCATCATCATTACATCGAAGCATTTCAAATAATACATCTAACAATAGTAACATCACAAATATACATATATTTATATCTCCAATACTACATCAAAATGTATTTCTTCCAACGAGAATCGTGTCTTGCCGTTTTTTTCACCCTTCGTCCACCAGTATTTATTCCCGACGAGAACCATATCTTGTCTATTGATGAAGGCTGAACCATCAGAAAACAAAAGTTCTTGAAAGAAATAAAAACAAAAAGAGGGTAAGTTATAAATAACTATGCAATCTGAAATACAATAACAATTTATAAGTATTGAAATAACCGTAAAACCAATATAAAATAACTGCATATTTTAGAGAAATAAAGCAACTATAACCGACTATAAGCAGATTATATAAGACCACAACAATAACTCCAAAATACAATAACTGAGTTTGAATAATACAATAACTCGATCAAAGTAATACAATAATTGTTATTAACAGATTAACACAACAATCAAGAAGTATGTTATTGTGTGACAAAAAATGAGTTTGTCGTCCATATTACCATTCATGTGCGACGAGTAAATAATTTGTTGCCTATACCAAACCATTTTGTCGGCCAAAATCATTTTTCTTGTAGTGTACGTACATCTCTTGTTACAACTCCAGTGTTACTCTTGTGTTATTCATGTATTATTTTTGTGTTACACTTATTCTTATGACACTCTTGTGTTATTCTATTGTTACTCTTGTGTTACTTTTGTATTATTATTGAGTTACTCTTGTTATTTTAATGTTATTCTATTGTTACTCTTGTATTATTTTATTGTTACTCTTGTGCTACTTTTGTATTATTCTTGTGTTACTCTTGTGTTATTCTATTATTACTCTAATGTTGCCGAACCTCATTCTTCGTTTTTCAAAAAGCTTAACCATAACAAAGATGTGTAGATAATGAGAACATTGTGAATGAGAGCAGACAAGAATGACCTGTGCAAGTAACAATTTAAAACATAAGACTAATTAATTTGGAATACATGTAAGATGAAACAAATAAAGTTCAAACAATAGAAACCACTACGCATACAGTAGAGACAATCTGCATTTTCCATATCACATATTTGGTCTATCCTTGAAATGAGAGTAACTAACTAGTATAGTAAAAAAGTTCTAAACATACGATTTTTACTATTTTGTTTTGTAAATATTCTAAATTGTGTATGCAGGTATCAATGATGTTATACTTCCAGCTCTCCGAAACTTCTGAATTAGAACTTTCAACTAAGCTAACGGTGTACAATCCCGTACTGTTTTCACAACAGGGAAACCTGCAGCTTCACCATCAATTATCACTTCACCGTCAATTATCAGACCACTAACTAATTAAACTCACCATAAACAACATAATCATCACCATTATTATCATATCAACATCATCATCATCAGCCCACATAGGAGGAAGGTTTTCAATGAGTGAAGAAGGCGCTGCTATTATACTGAAATCTATCTCAAAAAATAACTTTTTCTTCATTATCAGACCATTAACTAATTAAACTCACCATAAAAATACAATAACTGAGTTTTAATAATACAATAACTCGGTTAAAGCAATATAATAATCGATATATAACGTTACAACAACTGAATTAGTAAGAACATCATATATAGAAAAACTAAGGTACACAACACCCAATAAGTCACAAATCACCAGAAAAGAACAACATCAAAATTCAAAAATCAGGTAAAAAAATGCAAAGATAAAATTACGAAACCCTAGAATTATGGGAAAACAATAGAAAATGTAATTTAACAACAAAAACACAACAAATTGAACTACATAATAAAACCGATGAATAAATTGAAGAATAAACACACAAAAACAATAAATTCAAGCAAAAAACAAGAAGATGAAAATGCGAAATTGAACAAAATCAACGGAAAAAATAGTACAGAAGAAGAAATTAAGTACACGATGAGACGAAATTGAAGATGAAATAGAGTTAGTGAGCACGAAATTGAAGATCGACGAAGAATAAAGCACGAAGGAATTGAAATCGCATTAGAGGATGATGAATTTGAGAGGAAACGGTGGAGAGAGAGAGAGAGAAAAAAAAAATGAAAAAAGAATGAGAAAGCAAGAAACTGGTTGGAGTTTTATATAAAAGATGTAAGATTAAATCTCATCCATTCATCTTAGTTTAGATGAATGGTCTAGATTTAGAGGGGTAACTCACCAAGAATGACCCAACTCATATGATCCTAGTTCTATATATATATATATATATATATATATATATATATATATATATATATATATATATATATATATATATATATATATATTGAGGTTCTTTATTATGATATAATATTTATACTATTTGTTTTTCCGTTCAGTCTTTGTGACTTGTCTCCACAATGCTTATCAGGCTACCTCTTTGGTGGCCAGGATTGATCTTATGAGATCTGATTATGATAAGCTGAAGTCTGATTTGGATTTCGCTCGGGCTGGTTTGGCTGCAGGGACTGCTAACTTAGCAAAGGTGCAGGCTGAGAAGGACGCTGCCAAGACTGATTTTAATTTCTTGTTTTTTCTGTGTTTGACTGGTCAGGGGAGGTTATCTATGGCCTTGAAAATTATTTTGGTGCCTTTGCCCCAGGGGTTAAGGGCTTTATATAAATATGATGGTAGTGGCCTTCCTTGGCTCACTTTATTTATTTCTTGATGTCTTATTGTTTCCTGTTTTTTATTTTCCTTTGTCCAGAATTTCTTTAAACCTGCAAGCTTTATTTTTTCAGACCTGTTAACCTATTAGATTTCTGAACCTGTTAACCTGTTTTTTTCAGTTTTTTGTCCCTGTCTTGCGGTTAAAGCCAACGTAAGCCATTCAACCACATATAGTTTTTACCATAGCGGTTGAAAGGGTGGGAAAATCGGCCTATCGGGAGGGCTTATGTCCCCTGCCTGACTGGAGGGCTTGGTACTCGGCCTGTCGAGAGGGCATTTACACTGATGGTCGGGATAAAACACCCTTGCACCATCTTGCTGCGTCCAGCCGGTTATAGATGTGTACAGCAAATAGGCAGGTCAGGCAATTATTTCATGCCTGATCGGTCCTGCTATTCACCGTATCCGGTGATGGTTACCAACTTTGTCAGGCACAGCGGGGTGAAAAAAGTTTAAAAAGTACATAAATAAGTAGTCTAATGTGCAGTAGAGTAGCTCTCAATCCTGAATATTTATGCATATAATCATTTTGTCATGTATAATTGTTCAGGATTCAAGTAAAATAAGAGAAATTAGGTTAGTTGCATATATAGACATGGATTGCACATAAAACATGTGAGACACATAAGTTTTCAGGTAGCATGTCAGGGTGAAACACTGATAGTAAAGATGTTATTTTTACCTGATCAGGCCAGGATAAGATTTATACTTGGAACAATTTCAAATGAGTTACATTCTAGGATCTTGAGATTATTTATCCTTCTAATGTTTTGAGCCAGTATGCTCCTTGTTTAACAATAGAGTCAATTAAATAGGGGCCTTCCCACGTAGAGGCTAGTTTGCCTGCTTATTTTTCTTTCTTATTTGGGAAAACTTTTCGTAAGACAAGGTCTCCTTCCTTGAAGACCCTAATTTTGACATTTTTATTATAAGTTCTGGCCACTGCTTGTTGATATGATGTCATCCTGATTTTGGCAGCATCTCTTAGTTCTTCTGCCAAGACTAGGTTGTCGTGCATCAGGCTGTTGTTTGCTTCAACATTGTTCAGGCTATATCTTGATATTGACACTCGAACTTCTGCAGGAATGACAGCTTCGCAGCCATACACTAAAGAATAGGGTGTTTGGCCTGTTGATGTCTTTGGAGTTATCTTGTCTGCCCATAGCACTAATGGAAGTTCTTCATCCCATCTACCTCATTTTCTCTTCAATTTCTTCTTTAAGCAGCTTATGACTACCTTGTTGCTTGATTCAGCCTGGCCATTAGCTTTTGGATATCCAGGAGTGGATGTGACCAGGTTGATGTTCCACTCTTGGCAAAATGTTTTAGTCTTTCTCCCCACAAATTGGATGCCGTTATCACACACTATCTCTGATGGGACTCCATATCTGTAAATAATATTTGTCCTGATAAAAGATATCACTTCCTTTTCTGTTACTTGCCTGAAAGAGTCAGCCTCGATCCACTTGGAGAAGTAGTCAGTCATGGCTAACATGAATACTTTCTGTCCCGGAGCTGCAGGTAGCTTTCATACGATATCCATGCCCCCACTTCATGAACGACCAGGGTGCAGAGATTGAGTGAAGTAGTTCAGATGGCTGGTGTATTATTGGTGCATAAATTTGACAGGCTTCACATTTGAACAATATTCCAAGCAGTCGGCCCTCAGTGTTGGCCAATAGTAGCTTGTCCTGAGTACTTTACTTGCCAGGCTCTTTCCTCCTTTATGGTTGCCACAATGTCCATCGTGTATTTCTTGGAGTACTTGTTTAGCTTCATCAGGCTCTAAGCATCTCAAATATGGTCCAGCCTGCGATCTCTTAAATAAAGTTTTATTGATAATAGAATAGGTTGAAGCTCTAATTCTAAAAGCCCTTGCTTCATGCCTGCCCTGAGGTAATATTCCTTGGAGGAACCAATCATAATAAGGATTGGTCCAAGAATTATTATCTTGATTGACAGGGTTGACTTGTTCAGTTTTACTGATAGTTGGCTCTAGTAGATGAACGATCAGTATTTTATCAAAAGCTATGGGGGTAAAATTTGAACATAAGCTAGCTAAAGCATCAGCCTGAGTATTCAAGTCTCTTGGTATTTGATCTATATTGAATAAAGCAAACTTAGCGGTAAGTTTTTTTTTTGCATATTCTAAATATAAAATCATTTTTGCATCATTTGCCGTATAAGTTCCTTTATTTGATTAGCAATTAAAAGTGAATCTGTTTTTACCTTTAAATTTTGAACACCGAGGTCTAGACATACCTTTAGGCCTGCTATCAAGGCTTCATATTCTGCTTCATTATTGGTAGCTTTGAACTCACTGCTTACAGCCTGAGCTATCATGTCCCCTTGTGGCGATTTTAGCACTAGTCCTAACCTTGTCCCCTTAGCATTAGATGCTCTATCTATGAATAAAGTTCATTCTTGGTCTGAGGTTTTATTTTCTAATTGGTTAACTTCTTCTTTCAGGTCAGATTCTAGGTTAGGGCTGAAATCAGCCACAAAGTCTACTAAGGCCTGTGATTTAATCGTTGTCCTGGGTTCAAAGATAATATCATATGTACTGAGCTGGACTGACCATTTATCCATCCTACCCGACAATTTAGGCTTGTGCAGGACAGATTTTATGGGTAGGTTGGTCCTGACTATGATAGGGTGACACTCGAAATAAGGACGCAGCTTAGTACATGACATAATTAAAGCTAAAACATATCTTTCAAGTAATCCATACCTCATTTCAGCGTCTAACAGGCTTTTACTTACATAATAGACAGGATATTGTTGGCCTTCTTGTTCCTTTACCAGGACTGCACTTACTGCTGTGTCAGTGACAGATAGATATACTGACAGGGGTTCTCCCTTTTCTGGTTTAGCCAGTAAAGGTAGAGATGACAGGTACAATTTTAAGTCCTAAGAGGCTGCTTCATGCTCAAGTGTCCAATGGAACTGTTTATTTTTTCTGAACAGGTTGTAAAATGTTTTACACCTTTCAGAGGATCTTGATATGAACCGGTTCAGAGCAGCTACCCGACCTGTCAATTTCTGAATGTCCTTAACAGACTTGGGTGACTGAAGTTCCAGTATGGCTTTTATCTGTTCAGGGCTGGCCTCTATGCCTCTTTTTGTCACCATGTATCCAAGGAACTTACCTGCAGAGACTCCGAAATGGCACTTTGCAGGGTTGAGTTTTATGTTGTATTTTTCCAATATCTGAAATGCTATTTCCAAGTGCTCCACATGATCTTCCGCATTTTTGGATTTTACTACCATGTCATCTATATAGACTTCCATGATATCTCCTATTTGGTCTTTGAACATCATGTTGACCAGGCACTGGTACGTTGCCCCTGTATTCTTCAGGCCGAAAGGCATGGCTGTGTAACAGTATATCCCCCGGTCTGTAATGAATGCAGTACTTTCCTGGTCAGCAGGGTGCATCTTTATTTGATTGAATCCACTGGAAGCATCCATGAATGTCAGCATCTCATGTCCTGCCGTGGCATCTACCATGGCATCAATATGTGGCAGGGGAAACAGATCCTTAGGGCAGGCTTTATTCAGGTCAGTGTAATCTACACAAACTCTCCATTTACCATTCTTTTTCTACACAACAACCACGTTAGCTAACCATTCAGGGTACATTACTTCAGTGATCATTCCCATATCCAGAAGTTTTTCCACTTCTTCATTAATTATAGCATTTCTTTCAGGCGCAAATTTTCATCTTTTCTATTGCGCAGGCTTAAAAAATTGATCAATGTTAATTTTATGTGTAATTACATCAGCACTAATCCCAGTCATATCAAAATGAGACCAAGCAAACCAAGATGATTTATTCTTAAGAAACTTTACCAGTTATGGCTTGACACAATATGGGGCGTCAGACCCTACAAGAACATACCTGTCAGGATACTCAGGGTCTAGGATTACCTGATTTGTTTCTATCCTGGATGGTGGCACATAAGTGCTCCTGACAGCGTACGGTAATTGCTATGCAAGAGACTTACCTGCCTTGGAAGGCTTCAAGGCCGATGTATAACATTCTTGGGCTGCTTTCTGTTCTCCTTTGATTTTCGCTATGCCCAGTCTGCTGGTACCTTGATACATTGATGATAGGTTGATGGTATAGCCTTCACATTATGGATCCATGGCCTGCCTATGATTGCATTGTAGGATGACAAGCAATCCAGGACTCCAAATTTCTTGTAGGATGAGACACCTTCAACATAAGTTGGGAGATGAATTTCTCCCAATGTGCTTTTGGTTTCTCCACTGAATCCTACCAAAACGCTAGACTTCTTGGTGATTTGTTCTTCGTCAATATTCATGGCTTTCAGTACATCAAGCATGATTAGGTTTACTGAGCTGCGTCCATCTACTAGGATCCTCCTTACTGTAGCGGTTCCAATCTGCATTGAAATTACTAGGCCATCATGATGAACGTTAGGAATCCCTACCAGGTCACAATCAGTGAAAGTGATTAATGGGACATGATCCGGTTTGCAGGGTGATGTAGTCCTTGGCGTCCTAGCTATCTTTTTTACTGCTGAACTGGTCAAGCCACAAATTTTTGATCCACCGGATATGAATTTTACTTCATAAATTGGGGGTGGTGGAGGAAGGTTGCGGTCCTGCTTTTGCTCCTACTTCTCCTTGTTCTGATCTCCATTCCTGCCCTTTGTCCTGATCAGGTCCTTTAGGTATCCGGATTTCAACAGGTAGGCCACTTCTTTCCTCAGGGTGAAGTAATCATCCGTTGTATGTCCAATGTCCATGTGGAATTCACACCACTTGGAGTTGTCTCACCTAGGGTTGGGATTTTCCACCTTCCTAGGCCATCTGACTGCTGATCCCATGTTGTCAAGTCGCTGGATTAAGCCTGCAATATCAACACTGAAGTTATGTTCAAAAATAGGTGCGAAAACTTTAGCCTTACCTTGATACTCATATGCCAGGATGACTTCTGAATGGTCTGGCCTGGAATATGGAGTAGGTCTGTAATTGCTTCCTTTGTTGTTCTTCCTATTGCTCTTTTCATAGACCTTTGATCCACTGGATGATCCGACTTTGTAGCTTTTGTCTACTTCCAGCCTGATATATGCAAGAGCCTTGGGCTGGACATCTTCGAAGGTATGACAAGGATACTTAGTGAGTTCATTGTATAAATCATTATGAGGTAGTAACCCTTACCTGAATGCCTCCACTGCTGTTCCAACATCACACCTCGGAATGGACACTTTCTCCTCATTGAACCTGGCGTGGAATACCCTGAGAGTCTTCTCTGGCTTCTGTGTAATCCTGTAAAGATCACTGGACCGCTTCTCCAACTCCCTGCTGCTTGCAAACTGCTGGTTGAAGTTGTTGATCAGGTTGGCAAAAAAATGGAAGCTCCCGGTTGGCAGGTTGATGTACCATTGCAGAGCAGGTCCGGTCAGGGTTGTTCCAAATCCCTTACATATGCATACTTGCCTGAACTCACTAGGGATAGGCGCGGCTAACATTTTCTGTTTATAGAGAGCTACATAGTTCTGTGGATCCGTGGTCCCATCATAAATCTTTATAGACGGAATCACAAATTTTTTAGGTAGATCCACTTTTGATATTTCGTCTATAAAAGGCGAATCAGCATAACTGTCAGGGGTAGCTTCCTCCAAGCTGGCAGGAACTCCAGGTATCTTTTCAAATTTTTCATTTAGTTTCTTAATCTCCTAGACTACTGCCATCATTATGGCTGTTGCAGATTCATCAGGTTTTTCATTGTTATTGTTTGGCTCACCATCACCATCAACATTGATAAATTTAGAGCCACTCGGACTCCCAAAGCTGGAAAAGTCGATGTTTTTGATGATTGATGCAAATGGTGTTCCCGGCTGGAATCTAGAGCCTGCTCCTTGAGTTTTTTCCAGTTTTTGTTTCAGAGCTGACTCAGATTCTCTCAACTGAAGGATTTCAGCCTCAGTTTGGGCTACCTTGTCTTTCAAACCTTCCAAGTCAGCTAGTTGCTGGAGGGCTGCGTTCAATTGTTCTTCAACAGTAGGTTGTGCCATTTTTGTAGGTTATTTAGATTTTTGTGAGATAAGGAAAAAGGATTTTAAAGAGATAGATGCCCCACGGTGGGCGCCAATTATTTTGTATGGATTTTACGCGGGGTGAAATAACGTCAGGGTAAGTCTAGGCAGAGTTAACTAGCTCGAACTTATCTGTGAATATGCCGGGCAGGGTAAAAAATAAGAAAAGTAAAGCAAGATAAATAAGTAAGATTAAGGCAAGGAATTTGTACGTGAAAAAACCTTAAATGGAAAAAAACCACGGGCACCAAGCCAAGAGAGGATTTCACTATATTATTAAGTAATTTGCACAAAGGATTGTAAAATAGCCTAAGTATTGTTTGAGAGTATTGTACGCTAGTGTATGTGTTGTGTGTGCAAATAATCTTCAAGTGCTCCTTATATAGCCCATGCTGAACGGCTGCCAGATCTTGTACTTAATGCTGGATATTCCTCCTTAATTGCTCGGATTAATGCTCTTTAATGCGCTTAATTACTCTCTTAATTGTATGGCTTTTATTACCAAATCTTTACAATTATTGTTCGAATATTGACAATAATATTATCTTTAAATTGGTCAAATATTGTCCTTATATTTTGACCGTTGTCCTCTCCTTGGCTGGCGCCTGTCTTTTGATACCCTGATGGCCTAACGTTCTGATGGTACGGGCAGGGTGGAATGTTATCCTGAAATATCTGCGGATTTCCAGGCCTAACATCCGTCTTATACAAATAGACAACCATGTAAACAAGAGTATAACAATTTCCTTCAACAACCATTATAAGATGGTTTTACATTCTACTAACAAGCCATGCTTATGTAATTGCTTGAGACGGAATCTAGCATCCATAGAGTCACATACATTAACCACCAACACGACCCAATTCGGCCACCACAAGCCGTCCCAAAACAACGAGAAACCGTCCCAAAAACAGTAAAAAAAAATAGCATTATACCGTCCAAAATCCGCACCAAAACAGTCCCAAAAACGACATCCAACGAAGCATAAAACAGTTCAAATCGAGTCAAAATTTAGATGGCATGGAAGACAAGTTTGAGACGGAAACAAAACTCAACTAGAACACGAATAACAACCATTACGCTCATCCTAACAATGCTCGAAAATCATGTGAAAACAATCGCATAAAACAAGCCCATATCAAACATTATTCTGAGACGGAAATTAACATACAAATGAGAAAAACGCAAGGAATCAAACTTAATCAAACAAAGACGGAGTTTTGACATTTTTGTCGAGTAACCTATCACCGTTGTCTTATTTGCTCTTCTAAACGTCCAAGGAATCGCCCAAGGATGACCCTAAACCCAAAAATGTAAGAAATTAGTCCAAAATTTGAATACCTTGTAAGACGGCCGAACTGAAACAGGACGAAAGCTTGGCTTTTTCTTATATACAAAGAAGGAGGACGAGAAGAGGAAGCTATTGGTGCAAAAATTGTCGAATTTGGTTGAGAAACTGAAGAGAAATTGGGGTTTGAGGGTTGGGTTTTAAAGGTGGTGGTGTTGTTTCGATGTTACTGTGCAAAGCTTTTGTTGCTTGAAAATAGAAAGGGGAAGGGGGGGAAGTGACGGGTTAGGGGGGGTATAATAGTAATAGTAATAGTAAAAGTAATAGTAATAGTAATAGTAATAGTAATAGTAATAGTAATAGTAATAGTAATAGTAATAGTAATAATGATAAAAGGATTGTTTAAGTAAGAGTGTAAGAGAGTAGGTGAGTGTGTTATGTTGTCAAAATCGGGTTGGTCCGAATTAAAATAGCTTTACGAGATAAATGTGACTATCTTTGCTAGCCGGAAATATGTCTATAACTTAAGACGAAATTTATTATTGTTACTATTATTTTCACTATTATTACTGTCCGACTAAAATATGTATTTTTATATAAATTACACTTCAAAATATTACTTTTAAAAAAATCATGTTTAAAATAACATTAATTAAATTAAATAATTTAAAAATATAAAATAATGTAATAGAATGGTTAAATAAATTACAAATGCTTAAACTAGAAAATCCGCGGGTGTTACAATCACCCCACCTTTTAAAAAGTTTCGTCCTCGAAAATTGAAAATAGGAATGAAAGGTTATAAAAATAAAACTGCACTTTTTGAAATCGGTAACTAAAACATTAAAAGGGTACTTATTGTAAGAATAAAAAATCCCTCAAAAGTTTCAAATAGGATTTTCCAACAGCACCAGATTCTCAACAAAGGAACGGAAGTGCTCTCGTTGCGCATTCAAGGACATTACATTCCAAGTCAAAGGCAAGGTCAAATACCAAATCATTTGTAGAAATCCCAAATCAAAATACTTCCAAAAACATTTATGAAGAGTTTTCAAAAGTATAAGTCTCCTTCATGGAACGAAATTGCTCTTGTCGTGCACAGAAGAGCGCTAACTTTCCAAGTCAAAGACAAGTTTATGTTTGCCTCTTTTCTTATATAGCTTAAAGATGCCGCCAAAGAGATTCGCTTTGTATGCTAGAGCTGAGTTGATGAGTATAGATGAGGTTGCCAAGATGCTTGAGCATCAAGACGCGCTTACTGAGGCCTTAAAGAAGTTTGGGAAGGACAAAGAGGCCAGGGTAGACTTTGCTAAGATGGGCATTAACATAGCTCGTTTCAACCCAAAGGAATATATGGGTACATGTGCGCCAATTTTGCTCGACAATTAGCATAGGGAGATGAAGAATATCCTGAATGTGGTTCACTATCCTAAGGACTTTAAAGTGGAACAAGCTGCGTTCTACTTGAGGGATGTTGCGGGAGAGTGGTGGGATAAGGTATGGGAGAGTGCTTTGGATCTGTATGTGAGGCAGGGGAAGTCAGTTATACCATGGAGTGGGTTTAAGAGAGCTATGCGCCGAGAGTTTGTGCCTGAGCATGTCCGTAGTAAGCTGAGGGAGGAGTTTGATGATTTTAAAATGACTCCGGAGATGACTGTGGCTGAGTACTATCATAAGTTTAATGAGAAGTCTAGGTATGCAGAGGATATGGGGCTGAGTCAGGAGAACTTGACATTGAGATTTGAGAAGGGTTTGACCTATAAGATAATGGAGAAGCTACCGGTTGGGGTCCTTACAGATGTTAAGGAGGTGTATGAGAGAGCAGGGAGAGCTGGGAGATTGGTCAAAATGGCCAAAGACAACAGGGAAAGGGGTCCCGAGAAGAGGAAGGCTGAAAATGAGGGTGGTGGTCAGTCCAGTTACAAGAGGGGCAACCATAACCAAGCGAGGGCTTACTCATCGGGATCGGGTTTTAGTGGTGGAGCTTCCTATGGGTGTGGCTGTGGTGGTAGTAGCAGCTGGGGTATATCTTGCTACAATTGTGGCGGTATGGGCCACACGAGACATGAGTGTAATAGTGCTGTGGGAAGGGGTTTTTAGAGGCCATCACAGGGGAGTTTCTCTAAAGGCCCGTCTCAAAGTAATGCTAGCAACAAGTCGGCTGAGTTATGGAACAATCAGGGTGGTCAGAGTAACAACAACGGTGGATCTAACTGCAATGGCGGTAACTCTTATCAGAAACCGGCAGCTAACAATAACCAGGGGTCGGCTGCCAAGCCGTCTACTTCTGCTAGTATTGTCCAGGGAGGTGGACAGAAGACCAGTGGCAAGTTATTCATGATGGACAAGAAAGCTGTTGAGGATTATGCTTACGTGATCACGGGTACTTTTCTTGTTAATGATGTTTTTACCTTTGTTTTGTTTGATTTGGGGGCGTCACACTCTTTTCTATCGTCGAGTCATGCTAAGCTTTTGGGTTTGAGAGAGTTTGAGTCTGTAAAAGATGAGGTATTTATACCGTCGGGTGAGTCTGTGTCTTGTGGGAGGTTGTATAAGGGTGTATCTATGATAGTTGGGCAGGTTGACGTTCCAGTGGATTTGTTAGAATTTCCTATGGATGGGTTTGACATGATAGTTGGTATGGATTGGCTGGGTAAGTACAGGGCTAGAATAGATTGTCACCAAAAGAGAGTTTCTTTGAGAGGTCCTAAGGGAGTTAATGTGTCTTATCGTGGGTCAAACCCAAATTCAAAGTGATTGCAGCGGTGAAATTGAAGTCTTATCTAAGGAAGGTATGTCCTTTGATTCTATGCCATGTGAAAGACCATAGTAAGGTCAGTTCGACAGCTGATCAGATACCAGTGGTAGGGGAGTTTCCAGATGTTTTCCCGGAGGAAATACCAGGTGTGCCACCAAAGAGGAATATAGATTTCAGTGTGGAGCTGAAACTAGGACGGGACCAATCTCAAAGGCCCCAAACCGCATGGGTCCTAAGGAGTTGGAGGAGCTGAAGAAACAGCTGGATGATTTGATAGATAAGGGATACATTAGACCTAATGTATCGCCGTGGGGAGCACCAGTTCTGTTTGTGAAGAATAAAGATGGGAGTTTGAGGTTGTGCATCGACTATAGAGAGCTGAATAGGGTTACAGTGAAGAACAAGTATCATTTATCAAGGATAGATGACCTGTTTGACCAGTTGAGTGGGGCAAGAGTCTTTTCCAAGATTAATTTGAGATCAGGTTACCATCAGGTGAGGATTCGGGATGAGGACATACTGAAGACAACTTTTACATCAAGGTATGGTCACTATGAGTACGTGGTGATGTCGTTTGGGTTGTCTAATGCACCCGCGGTGTTTATGGATTTGATTAACCGGGTCTTCAGTTAGTTTTTGGATCCGTTTGTGGTGGTGTTCATAGATGATATCTTAGTCTACTCCAACACTAAGAAGGAGCATGAGGAGCACTTGAGGTTGGTGTTATAGACTTTGCGTGACAATCAGTTGTATGCAAAGTTGTCTAATTAAGTGTGAGTTCTGGCTCGAGGAAGTTTGTAGATACCTCATTTCTGTACCTCCCGCCAAACACCCAGTGATGATTGGGCCGCATGTTTAGCATATGTCGCGATTTTATGACGTTTCGTAAATCGGTTAATAAAAGGTAACTCAAACACTTGTGTCTACCCCTTGGTTGTCATCTAGGTGTCATTACGGTCGTTTTGGCAGTAATTAGAGTACATTTGGAGTCCGGGTCAAAAACCGTCTTCATTTCCTAAAACCGTCAAATCCCGAGTCAAAAGCAATGTGCTTGTCTACCTAAGGTTAGGATGTCATAAAATGTTGAGATTATATCTCATTTTGTGTCCCATGTCACTTCTTTGGGCTAAACTTAAAGTTTACATCACAAAATGTGCATTTCATTTAGCTAAAATGACAACCAGACCTTTAGGCCCGTTTTACGAGGATATAAAAACTTTTTTGGGTTAGGCCTATTTCACAGAACATTCTAGATCTCTTTCTTAGCTTTCCAACGCCACCGAAATAACCTTATTTCGAATCTTGTAGAGAAAGTTATGCCTAAAATACGACAGGCTGTCAAACGCGCTTTCTTGCGCAGAAGGAACCCGCTGAGGAAAGGACGCAGCAAGTGCTGCGCCTCTTCCAAGGGACGCAGCACTTGCTGCGCCTTTTCCTCAAGGTTTTCTTTTTGTCCAAGTTTCCGTGTTTAACCTAAGTCGGTTATTTCCGGATCTTTCTCTCCTTTCCTAATTCCCTCCGTGTGACTAGTATAAATAGGGACCTTCGTTCCTCATATTTCTCACGCGAGTGTCCGCCCTTCTCTTCTCCCTTTGCATTCTAAGACCACGCTCTTGCATTTTGGCGCCTACGTGCTTGAACTTTCGACCACGTAAGCTCGGATCTTTCCGAGTACCAGCCTCGTTTTGCATGACCGACCAATTTGACCAACTCCACTACACCATAACCAATTAATCAATTCAATTTGCTTTTAAATCCTTTTTCAAGGGCACTTTCATCTTTGCATTATAGATCGAGTCGAGTTACCACTAAAAACCGATTTAGTTAAATCTCGCGACGCTAACATGTAAGTCTGAGGGTGTAAAATCCCAATTTTATTTAACGTAATTTATTTAATGTATTTATTTTTTGTATAATAATTAATGTAAGAATTTATGTCATAAGCATGCTCAAAACCGTATTTTAAAATCACCTTTTTAAAACCCTTTTAACGGAAGTAACACAGATATCACGTGGAAAAGAATCGCATCAACTGATGAGCCTTCTGGAAAGGGCGCAGCAGCTGCTGCGCCTCTTCCAGGGGCTGCTTTCAGTTGATGCACTTCTTCTTCTTCCTCGGGTTTTTGTTCCTTTCGTCTTTTATTTTTCTTTCTTCGTTCTTTCCCTTATTCACCTAGTAATTTTAAAATTAGTTTTTATGAATCCTTTTCAATAATTTTCGACTTAAATCCCTTATAATTAATATTTGTGGGTTTTCGTCACAAATTCAAACTCGGATTTTAGAGACTCGATTCGTTCATATCAAGTCCCTTGATTCGTCTTTGATACATGTTTTAAATCTGTTTTCTTCATCAATTCGTAATCCTTTGTTTCCACCATTAACTTCAAGTTTGTAAATAAATCAATTCCAACATCGTAAATAATATCTAACTTATAATAATTCGTTTTAAATTGTTTTCTTTCACTTCATGACGATCCCAGATGCATGTAAATCAATTAATCACTTCTACTCGAGTTACCAATCAATAAATCAATGTAAATTAACCAACGAACATTAAAAAACCGCGAGTCTGACTTTCACAGTCAGAACCCAATTCAAGAACAGACGCAGGAAGTGTTGCGCCTCTTCCAGAGGACGCAACAGATGTTGCGCCTGTTCTGAGGTGTTTCTGCCTCTGAACTCTTCTCGTTTTGACGTAGGGTGATGCCCGTCGTTGTGTGCACCAAAGATAAAATTTATAATACCTATTAAAACTAACAGAAGCTAGTGGTAACAGGGTCGAACCACAGGGAGGCGATGCAATTATTAGTTGTTTAATTTTAAGTCCAAGGTAACAAAGGTGGGGGTTTGATTTGATTTGGTCTATAGCTAAAGGCAATAAAAGACAATAAACTAAATAAACGGATAAAACAAATATTAAAGGGGTGCTAAGATGGTCGGTTCACTATAGTTTCGGCGGCAGTAAACTAGATAGGTCTAAAACAAACACGTGAGACGGGAAAATAAGAAGTCCTCTCGGTCCATTCTTACAGGTAGCATCTTTTGATCTCGCTACAGGTCCCTAATATCACTAATACTAACTTTTATCTTGAAAAGTGACTAAAAAGGCTAAATTAACTCATCTCTCGATCTTATTAATTTAGTCGTCTTAATTAGGTAGGCTATTTCCCTTCCCTATCTTTCGATCTTTATTGGGTCGGTCAAATCCTAGACATTCAACTAGTCGCGTGCACTCGATTCGTCAAACATAGCAATTAAATTAATTAAAACGAAGTAAAGCTCACGTGACCAGTCGATCGACCAGGGAACCCAGTCGATCGGCCATGGCGCGATTTAGGTTGTGCTATTCTAATGCCGCCTACACTACAGATTCCCTACATCCTAGCACAAGGTATTTAGCTACTCATACTAGAAATAATGACAGCAATAAAATTGACTAATAAAACAGATGAATTCATGATTAAATTAATTAAATGAACAATTAACATAAAACAATAATTTGGCTTCAGGAGATCTAACCTAGCAATTCTGTACTACGAATGAAAGCAAACAAACTGAATATCAAAACAGATGAATACCGTGTTGAGGAATTGCAGAAGAAAGATCAAAACCGAATGCGAAACAAGACTTTATTAACGGAAATAATCTAAACTAATGTATATGTAGAACTTGATAATGAAACTCAATTCAAAACTTCCTCCTTATTCTGAAAACCTAAGCTACGTTATATAGGAATATACGTCACACTTATTCCTGAAAACCTAACTACTTATGGGCTTCTTAATTCTCGTTCTATTAATTCACGTCAGAATTAGCGGCTTGGTCGATCGATCATGCAAGGCAGTCAATCGACTGCTCTTCGCTGAACAGTAGCTACTGGAACTCGTGGGTTGGTCGATCGACCATGGAGGCCAGTCGATCGACTGCTTTAGCTGATAGTCCGCTTCCAATTCTTCATAAAATTATCTTTCAGGCCTCGAAATGCGCACCAAGCTCGTTCCTTAAGTAAATACTTCACGTCAAATGCAATGCAAGATACTCGGGAACGGATTTATCTCAATATCTACTCATTTCCGCATAAATCTGCAATATTACATAAAAATACGAAGGTAGACGAAATGGGGCAAATAGTAGCTTTAAACTACATAATTGAGCTCTGAAATGCGTGTAAAATAGGGTGTAAAACATCATATAAATGACACGCATCAAACTTCCCCAAACCAAACCCTTGCTTGTCCTCAAGCAAGAACTAGACTCGATCCTAAAACCTAATGGAACGAGTTCAATCTCAGAGCGAAATGCAAACTGTAAAGCCTAAACCAATTTAATGCAACAACCAACAATCAATTAACAATGTGAATCATGCAAACGAGTTATGTAGTCGTTAAAAACTGCTGAACCGTCAACTATAGAGACTTATCAATTCGGACTCTCACGGGTCGCTCATAACACTCAATAAATACAGGTGAGTATATGTAAAGGATAGAAAGAAGTAATATTGTAAAGACTCACACCTAACTACGATCTATAAGAATATGCCTGCAATCTAATATGAAAGTAATCTTTACAACCATACATATGCATTCCAACCAAACAAATGACCATGACACATGCCGAGGTAAATTTGGATATGTGAGGTAATGGGTAAGAAGAGGCAAAACATTTATGGAAATGTAGAGGCATAAGTGATCAAGCTAGTACCTAAACAGAACCATATGACAACATCCAACTTCTTGCTCAAAATTAACAATAAAACAGGTGCTAATTATCAAGCACAAATCTCGCATTCTCCATAAAAATCAATCAACTCCCCATAAGATACAAATGCAACATGGGAGCAAAAATCGCCATAAAATGAAGACTTTGAATTACGCGAATTGATTTTCTTTTCTCTTTTCGGGCTGCAATCGATCGACCAAGAAGGGCAGTCGATCGACCGCCCTTTACAGTACAGCATCCATCTCTTTTCTCTTTTTCGAATCATTTTTCCTCTCTTTTTTTTCTTTTCTTTCCTTCCTTCTTTATTTTTCCCAACATCATCTCAAAAGAGCATTCACCACAAAAAATGAAGTAACAATCCCAAGAACATAAACTACTAGTTTGACAAGGACAGGCTAAATGTAGGATGTAGTTAACGGGACAAAAAGGCTATTTCTGGCAGTGTGGAGCTTATGGGAAAAATGAATAAAGGGAACCTCTTCCACATGTGTCAACTAACCATAAACCGAATTCACATAGGTATTAAGCAGATCAAGTTCATATTTATGCAAATTTGTGTAACATGTCTCATAAGGAGTAACTACTCACAATCCTAGATAAACTGGTCATGAATGTCACCAGTTATAGGCTCTAAACCTCAGAAATATAAGTAGGTTGCCAAAAATCTAAGTCAAGTCTTAAGTTCAGCAAGAAATTTAACGAAAACTCGTAGACTATTCATATTGATTCTACTAATAGCATGTCAATTAGCAAGGCTTAGGCATAAACGGCTGAAAATGCAATGTCATCATTGAAATACTACCGTTCCGACTCAACCTACATGCTAAAATAAACGTGCAATTTTTTTGAATTTTGTTGAAATTTTTCAATTTTTTTTTTTGAATTTTCTATATATATAAGAGAAAATGAACAACAATGCAAGACAAAATGTAAACGTGAATGCAAGCGAACGAAATGCAACATAAAACCCTTCCCCAAACCAAATCACATAATGTCCCCATTGTGCAAAATCATGTAATGAAATAAAGGAAAACGGGAATTTGCGTGAAATTAATTACATAAGACATGAAGTAAGAGCTCGGAAACTCACAAGACTTTAAGCGCAGCAAAAGGAAACCTCCCCAAACCAGCGTGAGCTAGGAGGTTTCAGTAGCCAGTAGTGCTACCAATAAGTACCTGAAAAGACAAATAATACCACGTGTAGTTCCAAGAAAGCAATTTTATGAAACGCAAAATTATGTGGAAAATAAAGAAACGGAAGAAAACAGAAATGAGTTGGAGAAAAAAAAAGTGGAGAAAAGACTCCCTCAACTCCGTAAATCGATCAAACACAGCAGGGGAATGATCGAAAACAAGTACAGCAGCGCGGGGTGGTCGATCGATCACATCACCCAGTCGATCGACCAGAGTGAACAGGAACAGAAGCTCCTGGAAATCGCAGCTCAGTCGATCGACCACACAGGGCAGTCGATCGACTGCAAAACCTGCTGTAAGTTATGATTTCTTCGAATTAGCTCAATAAATTAAGCTATCAAGGTCTATGAACCTGCAAATACACACAATAACGCGCCCAAAATTGCGCAAAACCCAAAGCAATAGTCTAAAGTGTATAAAATCCTAAGCAAACGTATTAAAATGCGAAGTCTCGCGCACACAAAAGCAATAAAAAGAGTTTAACGAAAGCAATAAAATGTTAGTAAAGTCTTTGATCAACTAATAGTTGATCAAGAACGGCCACGGAATGGCCTACTTGCTCGGCTTCTAGCTACAAGAGGTAGCCTCTACAGCGCTCATCTCCTCAGCTGCACTCTTCTCAACTCCAACATCCGCTAAACTCCATGGATCAACGGCTTCAGCATCTCCCCAATCAATGACCTCTTCTGACTCGTCAGAATCCAAATCGGACTCCGTCACTTTGACTGGCTCCTCATCTGGCTCCTCATCTGTGCCATAGCTAAGACATCCTAGACCGCCTCTTTGAACGATTGGCTCCTTCACAGCTGGAGCAACATGCGGCTCTTCCTTCCCCAAACCAGCTCCTGCAATATCCAAAACAGAAGAATCTTCCTCCAATTTGCTCCCAATATGGGGCGGAGGTGTCACAAAAGGAATAGGAACAAAGATAGGCATGTTAGGAAGTATAAAGTAAGATTTCTTTTCAGAAACCGTATTACAAGTGACTGGCCACATAGGGTCTTTCTTTTTAGCCGTCTGGGCAAAGACAATGGAGTGTTTCCCTACTTTGAAGGTCAAAGTCCCTGAGCCAACATCAATAACTGCACCAGCAGTGTGCAGAAATGGTCTACCCAAAATGATAGGAATGTGGCCATCCTCGGGCATATCTAGTACAACGAAGTCAACAGGGAAAAATAACTTTCCTATTTGCACAGGAATGTCCTCTAAGACTCCTATAGGCTGGACCGCAGATCGATCAACCATCTGTACTGTCATGTTGGTGACTGCAAACCTAGTCAATTTCAACTTCCTAGCAAGACTCAAGGGCATGCATTACACTAATACTGGCTCCTAGGTCACACAAGGCCTTATCAATAGAAAAGGTGCCAATACTACATGGAACGGAAAAGCTACCTGGGTCTTCTAGCTTATGGGGTGCAGTGTGGGTCAAATAAGAGCATCACTCCTCAGTTAGTGCGACAGTATGCACAGTTTCAAGTGACTTCTTCTTAGACAAAAGTTGCTTCATAAATTTCATGTAAGCAGGCACTTGATTAACCAATTCAAGGAAAGGAACTTGTACATTTAAGCTACGAATGCTATTTTCAAACTTATTAAATGATACTTGTTCCTTTGTCGGCACCAATATCTCCGGATAGGAGGCTGAAAGAAGTAACTTAGCCCTCTCCTCTAGGTCTCTCATGCCGACATCGGTGGATTTAGGCTGAAAATCCACTACCTTCTCTTTGTTGTAGCTGGAACCTTCTTCAGACCGTCTCAAAAATGATCCATTAATCGTCATCGGGTCATATTTCGGAAGCGGGACTGACCCATCAGCATTTGGGTCTTGCCTCAAAATTTTCGGAGTCGTCGTACCCTGAAACAAGTGGTCCCTCAAGTTCTCTGGCATTGGAGGACGAAAAGACTCACCATCAGCAGCGTTGTCAGTCGATCGACCATGTAGGTCAGTCGATCGACTGACATCTACAGGACCAAAAGCTACTGTATCTCGCGAACTGGTCGATCGACTGGGTATATCAGTCGATCGACCGATATATATGGTAATCGTCTTTTTCTTTCCACTGTTCGTTCCAGCTTTCTTCTTACTCGGTTCCGCCTCATCTTTTTTCAGCGACATCCTCAACCATAGCGGGTCCATCAAAGGTAGACCCACTCCTCAAAGTAATGGCATTAAGGGTCTCCTTTTGATCCGTCTGCATCGGTAAATGTCCCGGAGCTCGAGTTGTATTCTTGCTTGCCAATTGAGCAATTTGGCTCTCTAACATCTTCATCCCGGCCTCTCTAGCTTGAGACTCTTTCAGCAACAAGTTTTTCAATTCGGCACATTCGGAGCCTTGGGACTGCTGCTGCTGCTGAGGAACATACGGAGGCTTTTGGAACTGTTGTTGCTTGTGAGGGGGCACATAATTCTGTTGTTGCTGCTGCTGTGGAGGTGGAGTTGGATTCAGGACATTTTGGCTACTCCACCTCAAGTTAGGATGGGTATTCGGCTCAAAATAAGTATTTATCTGCCTATAATGTTGAAAGGCAGCACAAGACTCATAGGGATTAGGACAGTTGTCTGAAACATGTCCTTCTTCTCCACATCTCTTGCAGATGAAAGGACCGTCTGAAACGGCATTCACATGATAGATCCCTCCTTTTGAAACTCCTCCTAACTCGTACTTATCAAACCTCGCCGTAAGAGCCTCTAGTGCAGCTACAGAAGGGGATTCAGCACTTCTCCTTTGATTTCCCCTGGAATTCCCATACTCAGCTTTATGGGTGGCCAAATCATCAATAATTTTCCACCCCTTAGTCTCTCCAACATTCTCCTGGAATCTGCCACTAGCTGCCGCATCCAGGATAGCTCTCTGATCGTCATAGAGCCCATTATAAAATTGATTGCATAGACTCCATTTTCCGAACCCATGATGCGGAATGGTTCGCACCAACTTCTTGAAACGGACCCACGCCTCATGAAAGTTCTCATCAGGACCCTGTTTAAAGCTCGTGATTTGAGCTCTAATGGCATTAGTCTTTGAGGCAGAGAAATATTTCTTGTAGAATGCTAGGGCCAAAGAATTCCAGTCAGTGATCTCATTAGCAGCTCGATCCAGGTCTCTATACCACTCCCTTGCAGCATCACGAAGAGAGAATATAAACATAGTTTCCTTCACCTGATCCTGGGTCACACCGGTTGGTGGGGGTATGGAACAACAATAGTCGATGAATGTCTCCATGTGCTTAGCTGCATCTTCATTTGCAGCTCCCCCGAATTGGTTCCTCTCAACCAAGTTAATATAAGAAGGCTTCGGCTCGAATTTTCTGTCCTCCCCTGGTAATGCGAATCCCTTATAAAGGTTTCGCATTGTCGCTCCGAGTGATCTGGCTATACTTGCTTCTTCACCATGACTGGAAAACTGGAGATGTGACGGTCTCGGTGAAGAAGTGGAAACAGGAGATGAATGTGGATCCTCCTCAAATAGCTCGTTCTCGTAGTAACTAGACAGAGTACTCAGCTCTTCCTCTGTCGGCAATACTCTAGATGATCGTCTCAACTCACGTAAAGTCTTCTCAATCTCGGGGGTTTGATTTGATTTGGTCTATAGCTAAAGGCAATAAAAGACAATAAACTAAATAAACGGATAAAACAAATATTAAAGGGGTGCTAAGATGGTCGGTTCACTATAGTTTCGGCGGCAGTAAACTAGATAGGTCTAAAACAAACACGTGAGACGGGAAAATAAGAAGTCCTCTCGGTCCATTCTTACAGGTAGCATCTTTCGATCTCGCTACAGGTCCCTAATATCACTAATACTAACTTTCGTCCTGAAAAGTGACTAAAAAGGCTAAATTAACTCATCTCTCGATCTTATTAATTTAGTCGTCTTAATTAGGTAGGCTATTTCCCTTCCCTATCTTTCGATCTTTATTGGGTCGGTCAAATCCTAGACATTCAACTAGTCGCGTGCACTCGATTCGTCAAACATAGCAATAAATTTATTAAAACGAAGTAAAGCTCACGTGACCAGTCGATCGACCAGGGAACCCAGTCGATCGGCCATGGCGCGATTTAGGTCGTGCTATGCTAATGCCGCCTACACTACAGATTCCCTACATCCTAGCACAAGGTATTTAGCTACTCATACTAGAAATAATGACAGCAATAAAATTGACTAATAAAACAGATGAATTCATGATTAAATTATTTAAATGAACAATTAACATAAAACAATAATTTGGCTTCAGGAGATCTAACCTAGCAATTCTGTACTACGAATGAAAGCAAACAAACTGAATATCAAAACAGATGAATACCGTGTTGAGGAATTGTAGAAGAAAGATCAAAACCGAATGCGAAACAAGACTTTATTAACGGAAATAATCTAAACTAATGTATATGTAGAACTTGATAATGAAACTCAATTCAAAACTTCCTCCTTATTCTGAAAACCTAAGCTACGTTATATAGGAATATACGTCACACTTATTCCTGAAAACCTAACTACTTATGGGCTTCTTAATTCTCGTTCTATTAATTCACGTCAGAATTAGCGGCTTGGTCGATCGACCATGCAAAAGCGATCGATCGCTTTTTGCTCTTGAAACGAAAGAGCTACTTTGGAACTCGTGGGTTGGTCGATCGACCATGGAGGCCAGTCGATCGACTGTTTTAGCTGATAGTCCGCTTCCAATTCTTCATAAAATTATCTTTCAGGCCTCGAAATGCGCACCAAGCTCGTTCCTTAAGTAAATATTTCACGTCAAATGCAATGCAAGATACTCAGGGACGGATTTAGCTCAATATCTACTCATTTCCGCATAAATCTGCAATATTACATAAAAATACGAAAGTAGACGAAATGGGGCAAATAGTAGCTTTAAACTACATAATTGAGCTCTGAAATGCGTGTAAAATAGGGTGTAAAACATCATATAAATGACACGCATCATAGGGTTTCTAATTAGGATTTTAATTAACCATTATTCTTATTATCACCATAATTCGACATATTTTCCAAATTTCCATATTTTCCATATTTTCCTTATTCACCATATTTTCCATATTTTTCTTATTTTCCAAATTTTCCTTTTCTTCATATTTTCCTTATTTTCCTTTTCTTCAAATTTCCTTATTTTCCAATTTTCCTAATTTAAATCAATTTCCAATTTCCTTATTATTTTCAATTTTCTAATTTTTATTTATTCTTTTATTTTATTTCTAAAACTCTTTGAGCATGTTTATGATGTAAATTCAAGTTTATCAATTGTAATTTATTTCTTTATTTCGTATTCGTATTTATTATGTATGATTTATTTACTTGGCATTCACATGTAATTAATCTAACATTCACTTCGACCCCAATTTATGTGCTAATTACTTGTTCACCGACTTAGTCTAATTCTTCACATGTTAGGATTAATCTAATGAATGTTGCATTGCATGCATATAAATCGACAATATATCGAGTATGGACAATTTTCCCTAATCATTAGTAGAGGCCGCTATCGAGGCGGGCGGGATTAGGTGTTCGATCAAAAGAGCTTCATAATACGTACCCTCACCCCTTACTCTAGATCTCTGTGAACATCCGTGTTCATTGGCATCCACGAGAGTCATTCTAGACATAGAATGCTAAGGGTAATGAGTTCTTAGTGTTCATGTCACTACTTTGTGTCTTGACATGGCACGAGGTATTTGAACGGTTTCCAATTTTCCATAATAAATTGGTGGCGACTCCACAAATGCAAACGCTTGTTCCCAAGCGCCCCCGTGGGCCCATGTCCACAAATTTGCCTTTCTAGGCATGTGATTTCCAAGGATGGTGTAGCCGTGGATCCAACAACAAAGATATAGGCAATGTCTAAGTGGGAATCACCGAAGAATGTGGCAGAGATCAGGAGTTTTTTGGGTTTGGTAGGGTATTATCGTCGGTTCAGGAAAGACTTTTCAAAGATCGGCAGACCTATGACAGCGTTGATGAGGAAAGAGAACAGATTTTGTTGGGATGAAAGTTGTGAGACGGCGTTCCAAACATTAAAGGAGCGTTTGACCACAGCTCCAGTCTTAGCATTACTCGAAGGGTGTGAGAACTTTGAGGTATATACAGATGCTTCAAAGAATGGGTTAGGATGTGTGTTGATGCAGAATGGGAAAGTAATTGCCTATGCTTCTAGGCAATTGAAGCCTTATGAGGTGAACTATCCGACACATGATTTAGAGTTGGGTGCAGTTGTGTTTGCTCTCAAGATTTGGAGGCACTATCTTTATGGAGCGACCTTTAAAGTGTTTTCAGATCACAAGAGTCTCAAGTATATTTTCACTCAAAAGGAGCTGAACATGAGACAGAGGAGATGGATAGAGCTGATAGGGGACTATGACATGGATATCATATACCATGAAGGAAAAGCGAACGTGGTTGCTGATACGTTGAGCAGGAAGAGTGTGCATTCTCTATGCATAGCTATGTCTTTGATGAGGTTGAGAGATGAGGTGAGGAAGATGGGGGATACATGTGATACAAAAAGGGGATGCTAGAGGAGACTTGACAGTGGAGCCAGATCATTATGGTGACATTCGCAGGAAGCAGGCTCTGGATCCTAAGATTGAGGAGTGAAGAGCTGGAGTAGAGAAAGGGACAATGTCCCGGTTCTCTATTCATAAAGATGGGAGTGTTCGATTTGACGGAAGATAGTGTGTTTCTAGTGATGAGGAGTTGAAAAAGGTAATCATGACAAAAGCTCATTGCACACCGTATCCAGTACATCCAGGCAGTGACAAGTTATACAAAGATTTGAAGAAGACTTTCTAGTGGCCTGGGATGAAGAGGGATTCAGTTGAGTTTGTGGCTCGATGTTTGACATGTCAGAGGGTTAAAGGAGAGCAACGACGATCACAAGGTAAGATTCAGTCTCTTGAGGTACCTGAGTGGAAATGGGAATCTATATCTATGGACTTTATAGTGGGTTTACCGAGAAGCTAGCAGGGTAACAACATGATATGGGTGATAGTTGACCGTTTGACTAAGTCAGCTCACTTTATTCCTATGAAAGATACATGGAGTAAGGTTCAGCTGGCTAATGGGTATAGGAAACATATGGTGAGGTTGCATGGAGTCCCTAAGGACATTGTGCCAGATCGAGATGCGAGGTTTATTTCTCGATTTTGGCAAGAGCTGCAGGGATGATGGGAACTACCTTGAAAATGAGTACTGCTTTTCATCCTGCAATAGATGGGCATACAGAGAGAACTATCAAGACCTTAGAGGATATGTTACGAGCTTGTGTGATGGAGTTTGGTGGTAGCTGGGAGGATAGGTTGGATCTGATTGAGTTTTCTTATAACAACAGCTATCACACGAGTATTGAGATGGCACCGTTTGAGGCTTTGTATGGGAGGAGGTATAGGAGTCCGATTTGATGGGATGATAGAGCTGAGGCAGTGGTTTTAGGACCACCGATGGTTCAGGAGATGATAGAACATGTTAAGGTGATTAGGCAAAAGATGAAAGCAACCCAGGATCGACAAAAGAGTTATGCAGATCTACATCGCCGTGACATAGAGTTTTAGGTTAAGGATAAGGTTCTTCTGAAAGTATCTCCTATGCGTGGGGTTGTGAGGTTTGATAAGAAAGGGAAGCTGAGCCAGAAGTTCATCGGACCATATGAGATTTTGGATCGTGTGGGAGAGGTTGCTTAACGGTTAGCGTTACCAGTAGCTTTGGATCAGGTGCATAACGTGTTTCATGTGTCTCAGTTACGGAAGCATGTGAGCGACCCTTCCCATGTGCTAGAGGTAGAGAACATAGAGTTTGATGAGTCCTTATCTTATCTTGAGGTGCCAAAACAGATTCTTGATCGCAAGGTTCGGAAAACTAGGTCCGGGGAAACAGTGTTGCTTAAGGTCTTATGGTCTAATCATGACGTGGAGGAAGCTACTTGGGAGGCGGAAGAGGCTATGAGGGAACGGTATCCGTCTCTTTTTTATTAGGTATGTGTGATTACGGGGACGTAACCATGTTTCTTTTAGGGGGGTAGGAGATGATCGCATAAGGTTTTTGGTGTGGTTTTATGTTAGTTTTTGCAAATTTAGTAGTTGTTTTAAGTCAGTTTGAGGTTGGGGTTGGGAGTTTTGTTTTTGAGTTTTGGTTGCGTTGTTGTGTCGTGGTTGAGTTTGTATGTTTTGTTTTGAGCATGGGTTTAACTTCGGGGACGAAGTTCCTTTAAAGGAGGGAAGACTGTAATACTACGGTTTTCTATGCTTTTGAGTACTCTATCGAGTGGGGCTTACTCTGTCGAGTAAGTGAGTTTGGTTTTCAAAACAGTGTTCTACTGATGGGTACTCGATCGAGTAAGGGTCACTCGATCGAGTAAGGGTCACTCGATCGAGTAAGTGACTTACTCGATCGAGTAAGTTGGTTTTGCGGGTTATTTTAGCTGGGTTTTGTTAGCAACGCGAGATTGATATTTAAAGTATTCCATAAGTTCTTTTGTCACTTTTATCTTTTCTAAAACCTCTCAAAAGAAAACAAGTTACGTTACTTTCTTTCTTCGCATTGCTATCAAATTCCAAAGGCTAGGGTTGTCGGATTGTCGCGTTCTTTACGCCGTTGAGTTCATCGTGTCGTGGGTATGATCCTTGTATAGTTTTTATACCTTTTCGTTGATTTTGTTCAAAACCTTAATTGGGTATTTTGGGGTATTTTGGGAGTATGATGTATGTTAGATAGTGATTGTATGGTTATGTAATTATAGGAGGTGGTTTCGTAGAGGAGCAATTTTGAGTAGCTGCTTTGTGACGATCTGGTGATTTGCTTATTCTAGGTAGGGTTTCCCTACTCGGTTATTGGTTACATAGTTTTTTGGTGATAGTTGCGATTATTGTTGATTTTTAACGTATTGGTAGTATAATTGGTAATTGTTGTTGTTGTATAATTTGGTTGGTTGTGTTTGTCTGTGGTTCGCGAGGCGCGTCCTCGGCTGAGTGGAGTCGCTTGCGAGAGTGGCTTCACGCCTTTGATTTGCCCTCTGTGAACTCGCCACAAGAGGGGATGTGCACATTAAGGAACATAGGTTATCGCTCGGAATATATGAGCGGGGATTTGGTGGGTACGGCCGCGGTCCCCCACTGGCGGCGTGGAATATCTATTATGATTGGTATTCTAGCATGACTACACACTTTAGTGTTTAGTCAGGTGTGTGGAGTTGTGACGGAGTTTGGGTAATTTGTGTGTTGTATCTTATGTATTGTGTTTTGTGTAATCGCTAACTGATCCCGTTTAAATGTTTTGAAAACTGTGGTGATCCATTCGGGTATGGTGATAAGTTATTGAGCAGGTATGAGATGACTTGCACGAGGGATAGCTGAGATGGAGTCACCATGAGTCACTAGAGTCTTCCGCTGTGTCATGAACTTAGTTTTCTTTTCAGTTGGCTTGATTTTGGAACATTTGTGTTTACTTTACATTTTTGGTTTTGGAATTGTAATCACTTAAACTCATTTACTTATTTAAGTATGTTTCTTAATGGTATATTTGATATGCATTGCCTCGGGTAACCGAGATGGTAGCATTTCCATGCGTTAGGTCTTTGTATCATCTTTGGGTTTTGTTGGGTGAAGTCGGATGGCTTTTTTGTGATAACTAATAAGTCTGTCTTGGGATCGGTGGGTTGTTCTTTTCCTTTGCTTTGTCTGGGACTCTTTTGGTTGCTTTGTGTTAATCTGTGTAGTTGTGTTGGTTTCGGCTGTGTTGTTCAGGGTTAGTTTGTGGTGTTGGGAGGGTTGGATGCGGTGGTTCTCCTCCAATTTCAATGTCGTCGTTTAATTTTATTTTTGTCATGTTCTTACAAATAATCTCCCTTTATGGGAGACTCTCCGATACGACTAGTTGGGTTATATGGAATAACGACCTTTCAAAGGCGTCAATGGTAGTAATTGGTGGAAGTTTGGTCAGGGGGGGTGCTTTTCTGCCTTTCTTATCACCTTACCGGCTTCCTTGGGTTGTTGATCTTTGGACTGTTGGAACCGATCACCACGGTGTATGAGATTCTTCTCCATTGAAGACAAGCTTGTTCAACTCGTTCTTCCTCCTTTCTTTCTACGCTCTTGTTGTAACACCTTCATATTCCAAGTACCTTACCAGGACCACTTAAGGTATGAGAATGCTACCATCTCGGTTACCCGAGGCAATGAATATCAAATAGACCATAAAGAAACGTAATTTAATAAATAGTTTAACGTGATACAAGTTCAACCAAAACGGATAATGTAACATACAACTGTTCTCAAAATGTTAAACCAACTAAACAAAATGAAAGAATGTTCGACACAGCGGAAGACTTCTAAAACAGCTCATGATGACTCAACCCAGCTATCCCATGCGCATCAACTCATACCTGCTCAACAACTGCTCACCATCCCCGAATGGATCACCACAGTTTTTAAAACAATTAAACGAGGTCAGTACTGATTACACAAAACAAACAGCTGCAATAAAACAACATCACAAACCCCAATCCCATCCACCAACTCCGTCACATCACCACACACCTGACTACACACTAAAGTGTGTAGTCTTGCCAGAATACTCATCGCAGTAAGTATTCTACACCGCCAGTGGGGGACTGCAGCCGTTCCCACCTAAGCCCAGCTCATCTCATCCAAGCGATAAACCCATGTTACTTAATGTGCACATCCCTTCTGTGGCGGGTTCCACAGAAGGCGAATCAAGGGCGTGAAGCCACTCCCGCAAGTGACTCCACTCAGCCGAGGACGCACCTCGCAAACCACAGACAGTTATACGATAATCACATTACACTACCAACAATCACCAATTCAGAATTCAATGCCAATACGGTATACAACAACAATATTTAATCACCAACACAACCATGTAATCAATAGTAGGGAAACCCTACCTGGAATAGCAATCACACGAGACCGTCTAGTAGCTAATCAGAACTGCTCCTCTATGAATCTTCCTCCTATAACATGTATACATATAATTACTACCAACACATCAAAACACTCCCAAATCCCCCAAGTCTACCCAATTAGGGTTTTTAACCAAACTCAACGAAATATTATAAAAAGTATACAAGAAGCTTACCCTTGACGCAACGATCAAACCGGTATAACAAACGAGACAATCCGGCGATCCTAGCCTTGGGATTTGCTAATAATGCGAGAGATGCGAACAACGTAACTTTTAATCTTCTCTTGAAAGGTTTTAGAATGGTAAAAGTGTTTAGGAAACAATGACGGAAGCTTTTATATTAATCTCGCGTTATTAACAAAGCCCGACTAAACAACTCGTAATACACACTTACTCGATCGAGTGCCACATTTACTCGATCGAGTACCCATCAGGCAGACTACTGTTTTGCGTAAAAAGCTACTTACTCGACAGAGTAAGTCCCACTCGATAGAGTACACATAGACATAGAAAACTGTAGTATTACACTTGTGGCGTAAGTGCAACTGGCTCGTCTCGTTGGCTCATGGAAGTTGTTTGTATTGCTGATGATTTGGACGTAGTTGCTCGTTGCCCTTCTACCTCATCTTACCAGCTTGTCACCAGTCGTCTCTTTTGTCTTGAGACAGTGTTAGTTTTATTAGATTTATGGTTTGCTTTCCTCTTAGTCACTGTTCAATGTAATATTATTAGGATTGCTCATGCTATAGCTATGTCTACAGTCTAAGCTAACAATCTTTTTCATTCTGACAAAAAATAAAATAATAAATGGGTACACAAGTGTATAAAAGAATAAAAAAATGTCTTTCAATAATTTAGTGGTGACCTTTTGCAATTTTTTAGGAAAAAGTTTTATTTATTCATCAATCAAATCTGACACAAGGTCGGTAGCTACAATATCAACGATTACTTATGCAGGGCACATGCCCACCCATACACGAAAATCTAGAGGCATGAAGTGTGCAATGAATTGTTTTGCAGGTTTTGTGTAAGTATTGTTTTGTATAGCTACAAAAGTGAAGCGTTCTCATTGTTTTCGTGAGACCAATAAAGTAGCTGATTTTATGATCCATTTGGGGCAGGCATTCATGTCCTTATGTTTCGAAGCGGTTTGGAAGTCAATGTTTTCATGAGCCCAATAAAGTAGCTGGTTTTATGACCAATATTGAACATTCATGTCCTCCTCTTAGGTTAAAAGTCGTTGACTTTTAGTTTGATCATTTATCTAAAAGGATGAGATGAGATGAGTTGGTCTTACCGGCTAAAAAATAGAAACGTAGGATTCATTCCGTGTAGTCGTGTAGAATTGTTGGTGAGCCGGAAAAAGGGCCATCGTCCATCTGTAGAGAAAAGTAACCCTGTATAAGGCAGCCACACATTGGTCGACCCCATTTCACACACACGATCGCACACTCTACTAACTTATTCAACCAACAACCCCTGTCGACCGCCATGGCCAGAGACGTATCAAGCTGCAACTCGTACAACTATGGCGACGCAAACTACTGGGATGCTCGTTACATACAGGAAGGCGGTTCCTTTGACTGGTACCAGCGTTATTCTTCCTTACGCCCTTTTGTTCGCAAGTATATCCCCACTTCTTCTACCATCCTCATGGTTGGTTGCGGTAACGCTGGTAATTCATTCATTTTATATTACTCCCTTTCTTTTTTATTTCATCATTTATTTGATTTTTGTTACTTTTGGTAATTAGGGTTTGTGCTGTTTTTTTTTATTAATTATTTGTTTACATTAGATTGAATAACCCTTACAAAGAATAAAAAAGTAAACAAATGATGGGGACGGATGGAACATGTGTTTTTCCGCTGTTGGAATGCATATGCATGTTGCGATTAGTGTAAACTCAATTGATAATCTGTAAAGTTTTTTATCTTTTTGGTGAAAGTGTTGGGGTCATTCATTCCTGTTAGTAAAATCTAGGTGACTTTGCAGTAGTTATTAACGATCCTAGCTTACACGCGGATGTCTACTAGCTCAACTGATAACTCGGGTTTGGTAGAGTGGTACTTGAGTTGTAAAGAAAAAACTCAACCCTTGATACGTATCACATGTGAGAACCCGCGTTGGTAAAAGGGGAGAAAGTTGTCTACTATATGAACCAAGGAGTTACTACATCATTGTCAATTGGTTTTTTGATACAATCTCCTTGGCCTATGAATTGGATCTCTTTCCTCCCTGTGGGAACTGCCTAAGTCCATTGTGAAATTTAACACGCGTCTATAAATACGACCCTTTTAGCTCCCTCTAAACTAAACATGGGTGCCCAACTTTGTTAGCGGCTGGTTTTGTATGTTATGAATGTTCTGGTTTGAGGTGGCAAAACGAGCCATCTTAGTTAGAGAGGGATTTATCTATAGGAAGGTTTGGGCTTATTAATTTTACAGTCTTACACTCTTAGCTGGGGAGTGTTGGTGCTATTACTGTATTAGCAGCTTAGCGTAGCCGAATATCTTTCCATGACAGGTGCATGCACACTAGGAGTTTTTTGAGGTTGGCTCCCAGGATTTGATGAGGTTGTCTGACTAAAACTATGCAATGGCTTGTGCTCGTTTTACATTTTGCAGTCATGTCAGAGGACATGGTGAAGGATGGATACACAGAGATTATAAACATTGATATTTCTTCAGTTGCAATTGAAATGATGAGAAGGAAGTATGAGCACATACCTCAGCTGAAATGTATCCTTTCATGGAACCATGACAGATGAATGTTCTGTATTTTTTTGAACATATGAAATTTAGTTGTTGCTTCTGTAATGGATTCTACGAAGTCCTCAGATGTTATCTGCCTGTATTTAACTTCTCTATTGTGATTGCAATTTGCAAAGTGTATTTTCCTTATCGTACCCTGTAGATATGCAGATGGATGCTAGAGATATGAGTGTTTTCCTGGACGATTCATTTGACAGTGTGATTGATAAAGGTAATTTTACTCATATCTGAATGTTGGAACTTGCAGCTTTTTTTTGTGAGGTTCTGTAGTGTAAGTGTTAACGGCGTTTTTTTCACCCTCCATCCTGTTCCACTGTCATCTGCGGTTTAGGAACTCTTGATTCTTTGATGGTAAGGATTCTTTTTATACATTATTGGAAGTGCGTTTCATTGATAATATAGTACATTAGTACCTAATGTTCACAAATTTATAGTTTTGTTTTACTTTTGTATGCCGTGTCGCTGTTGAAGTGTGGTACTGATGCGCCAATTAGTACTTCTCGGATGTTGGGTGAAGTCAGCAGGTCTCAACTTCCGTGATCTTTTGGTATCTTTTTAATTTTAAATTCTTATAGACATTGTATTGTGTTTTTCATATTCTCCCTGATAAAAGGGCTATTTCTTCTTGTAGGTTACTGAGGCCCGGGGGAGTGTATATGTTGGTAACTATATGCCCACTGATCTTTGTTTCCGGATATTTCACGTTTACTAATTTGGAATCTGGTCTGTAAAATAAGACATGTAAATTAGTCTTTTTTAATTTCTCTTGTCAGATAACCTATGGTGACCCAAATGTGAGGATGCCTCATCTGAACCGACCGGTGTACAATTGGAAAATCGAACTTTATGTCATACGTAAGTTTCACTGGTACTGTATATCTTTGTTTTGCTGATATGTATTTTAATTTTTTTCTTCTGCAAAATGCAGTCAATCTGTGGTAGGAAATATCTTTCAACTAAAGTTTTATCAAGAGGATGAGTTGCTCTGTAGTCATTTAGTATTTTGAAAATTTGAAGTACTTTCCCATTTCCATTGTTTTTGAGACAGCTCACTTGGTTATTCATTAAATGCTCGACATAAAAAACCATCTTATACTAGCATCCTGGTGAATGAGTCGGTATATTTGTCAATATACATAAGCACCCTGAAGTAAGACAATAGCTAGTTAACTGACAAAATTTAACCTTGGTACACCCAGGAGGAGAACAATGTCTCTCATTTCAATCCCTTGGGTAAAAATTTTAGGTTTGGTTCTCTTTCCATGCTAGGGATAGTCTCCCTTTGCCCTTTTCTTCTTTTTGCTAGGAGTCCCCGCCGTCATTAAAAAATAATAATGAACATATTGGACGGTATGTTGTCCTTCCCTGTCATTGCCAAAAAGAGGTCTGAACATTGTTGTTTGTATATGGAATATTTATGAGCGAGTTACCGACTAAATTCCAAACAAGTGGCTTATAATTGAAAAAGACAGCTGAATTCCCTAGGGTACCTGAGATGCCTCTGATTTGTAACTGGTTGATATGAAGCCTATTAGTGGAGAATATAAAACCCTAAAGTGAAAATGGAACATTGCTAATTTGTTGTTTGGTTTGGCGAGGAAGAATATATGCTTGTCAGTTCTTTGATAAACACAAATAAAGTGTTCCGTGCTCCTAGATTACCTACAGCCTTAAGTCATGGTGATACTTGTTTGGGCATCTCTGTTACACTCTGGATTTGCCCATATTCATTTTTATTATGTGTGAAGCTTTCATGGGTTTAAGACTTTAAGTTTCTCCTCTTGCTTTAGAATCATCTTTCCTCTAGTAACCTCTCTGAATTTTCTTAACATTAAAAAAGAAGTGATAATCTCAGGTGCCTGTGTCTGATAACCATGATTTTAAATCTCGTTTTGAGACATGATCTTAGAGCGCACTATAAATGCAGCCAGTACGACCTCAATGTGTGGTGACAGTAAATTGTTTGTGAATCGGTGTCTCTATCGATATTTAAACCATGCTTACTAGTCCACTCAAGGGTTCTGCCACTTAACTGGTGAAATTCCGTGAAATGGTTAAGACTTGACTTGAGAGTTGTTAGTTTTTGTCCGATGTCGTTTTACAACAATACCTGCCCGTTGATGATTATGTTTGTTACTATAGGGTTTTAGCTTTTCCACTTTGGGTAATGACCTATGTTACTTGGACTCCTCACTTTCCGAGTCGTACACCTGTTCAACCTGACTCCCAATGATGTGAGTCTGGAACCCTTATCTGACCCTTGTGTCCCTCAACACTCTTACAATCTTTAGAAGAGCAAAAAGGAGGCCTACATGGCCAAAGTAGAGAAAGAGATTGAGTATGAACTATTAAGCATTTAGTGTGATATATAATGAAGTTTTATTTCTGAAACATCCCGTATGTAGTACGAGTATTACTTGGACATATGTTATCTTTCCTCAAGGTCGAGTAACATAGCTGATAACTACTTGGGTATAGTTTATCCTTGCCCACCCATCATTATTTAACTAACATAATATGTCTTAACTAGAAGAAATTAGTTACAATTTTGGATTTGTATATATACAGCAAGACCTGGATTTGAAGGCCCAACTGCGTCATCCCTAAAATCATGCCCAGAGCCCATTCCTCTGTCAGAGAAGGGTCTGCTTCCCGCTGATTTTGTCTTGGATGATCCTGATTGCCACTTCATATATGTCTGCAAAAAGATGGATGAGGTTCTGGGTAGCATACCCCGGTACTCCTTAGCTGAGGATCTGCTATAACAAAAACTCCAAAACTTGGCGCGCGCTCAACCTTTTCAAGCTCCGGATATGTTTTTAGCTTATTGTTGTACAATTTTGTTTTAGCCATCGCTTTGGTGGTTGTATCATTCTGTGGTTGTATCGATCTTTGTCTTTGTTAGATGTGCATAATTATCGGAGATGGAGTGGAAGAAGATGATGAAATGCGTACAGTCGATTAGTCCTCTCCTCAAAGGCATACTGCTGCGACAAAAGGAAGCCTGACATTCATGCTTTCTCAAGGGCCAATACTCAACCACAAGCTTCATACTTATTTATTTATTTTTATTTTTATTTTTTGCCTGATGTGAACTTATTTAGTTTCTTCATTGTTGTAATGTTTGGAGTTTTGTTATAAAACGAGTCATACGGCTCATAAGTACAAACATCAAAGACTTGTTTTAAAACAAGTTAAAACTGCTCTCGAGGCTCCTATAATCCTTGTTCGAGTTCAATCAACATTAAAAGTGCTTTTGTAGCTCTTCACCACATATAAACATTGAAACGAACGAATATGCCTCAGCTTGAAAATGGTCTATTAATAGTATTTGCCATGAATACAATAGTCGACAAATTGAAATTTCAAAATACCTATTTAAACCTAGAAAGATTTAAACCTAGAAAGAAAGTTATTGTAATGAGTTGTCTCCCATAAAACACAAAGTAAATGCTTTTCATATATAAGTAGTATACCACAAATTAATCCCACTAATTGATTAGGCAAGAAAGTGATTCAAGTGGAGTTTCCAAACATAGTAAGTAAATATTCTTGAGATAGTAAAGAAAGATACAAAAAAAGAAATAATAAATTAATAATGGAAGTAGAAAGTTTGGGTTAAAAGCAAGTTGTTCTTAATATGGTATGTATGTAAATGTAAACCTTTTGTCATTTTTTTATAATTTTGAAACAAGTCTGAGTATTCTTTATATGGTTTATGCGCGTTTTTAATTGCTTTTTTCTAAAAGTAGAACAAGTAGGGGGTGGGCTACTACTACTGCCGTTGCTTTCTTTTTCCTACTCCTGTCCATCTTACACATATTGGACTTGTAGACCTTCTTTGCTTTGTCGCCACATCCAATCCATAAATAATTTGATTCCTTCTCTATTACTCATCTTCCTTTTTTTTTACGAGTTATGATCGTCTTCATTACTTCGAAGATAACGAATGATATATTTTTTTTTTTTTTTTTTTGCAAAGAGATAACGAATGATATATATTAATTCTAATAAATTTATTTTTATATATTATTTCTCTTATTTATCACCATCCATTATGTAAGGTTAGAACTAGAGCTGGCAAAAGCTGACCCGATCCGAGGAACCCGACCTGACCCGCCCGAAACCCGACCCGATACAACCCTAAAATTAGGCGAACCGAAACCGAACTGACCCGAACCGAACCGACCCGATAACCGATAACAGCCTTATTTTCTCCAACCCGAACCCGACCTGAACCGACCCGACCCGTGACCCGATATTTTCTCAACCCGATAGATGACCCGATAATGAACTAGCTTAATAATGGTTTAAATAACACCAAATTGACATTCATCTTAATTATTTTCACTTAAAACTACAATTAATACACCTACCTATTATTTAAACATAAAATTACCATCTAAAACGAAATATATAAGATAAAATATATGCTGATAACCTGACCCGACACTGACCCGCTAGTGACCCGACCCGACTTGCCACCCGTTGATGACCCGACCCGAAGACGACCCGACATGAACCGAACCGACCCGAACCCGTCACTGACCCGACATAACCCGAACCCGATATGACCCGACCCGCTTTGACCCGACCCGTAACCGACCCGAGTGACCCGATTGCCACCTCTAGTTAGAACCGTGAGATCATTTCAGAATAATATCTAGACCGTGCGTAATGGAGAGAGAAAGTAGCCAAGTAGGCCAACAGTTTTTTTTACCCTTTCTTTTTGTAGCCTAGACGGTGTACTCTATTGGTTTTTATTGTTAAACGATTAGTTTAACTCAATACTTATATAAAATTTATTACAATGTGAAAAGATTTTTTGTTTTTGAATTATGATCTTCACACGATGTACACTCGCTAATTGTTTAGCACAAATTTGTATAGAAAATAATTAAAATTCGGTACAAAAATTGTTTATTTACTTATTTTCTTATATTTTGAGAGATATTGCATGAACTATTTTTTGTGTACTTTTTTTTTGGTTATTCTATCGGGTAATTTATACATCATCAAAGTGTTCACATGCAGTTTTTCATCCATTTAAACTCTTGCACATTCTTTATACTCTTAAAATATTGTATAAGATAAAATTGTTCAGAAGATAATATCAAATAGTCAAAAGAACATTACTTTTTTAGGTATTTGTTTTCGTCAATGATTCTCAAATTGATATCTAAATAGATAATTAGATAATTATGTATCAATAATTCTTATGCCCATTATATAAAAATACAACTCATTTATTAGCACTAAATGAATAAAGTTTTATAAAAATAAATACCGTCTCATGGTATTATGAGACCGTCTTATTGTAAAATTTGTAATTATATTTAGGGTTGGAAAGTGTCTTAACTAGGATAACCACAATGAGCATTGGAAAAATATGACAACTAATAAAGTCACACAAATAACATTTCTCAAAAAACAGAAATTCCAACAAAGAACCCTACTCATCTAATCTCAAGAAAGAAATGTCTATAAATGACAAGTCCTCCCACTCCCTTTATCTTCCTTACCTAAAACAAGCAACCCAAAAGGACATTAAATAACTCCCAATATATAAATAAACGTAGTCATCAAGATTTGTCCCTAATTTTGGCATGTCGTATCAATATATGACCCAATAAATCCTTCTAAATTGGTATAAAATTAAAAACAATATACTTTCACATTTAAGGTAAAAAATCAAATATTAAAGGAAATAAAAGAAGGGTGTGGCCCACAAAGAGGCACAAAAATACAGAAAAGACTCTAAATGTGGCAAAAAGAGTCATGCAATAGTGTAGACTTTGCCATGCAGACTTGCCGTTTCTAGGCACAATTTTTCTCTTTCTCTTTCTTTCTTTCTCCAATTAGCGTTTTGCGTTTTCAACGTTCTCTTCCCACGCCTCTTTCTCTTCCCCAATTTCTATATTTATTCAGTATATTTGCATCATTACAGAAAACCAAACCCAAAAAAAACAGGGTTTTTTTCTTCTTTTTTTTTATTTAAAAAAAATAAAAAAATTGGTTTTTAGAGGGTTTTAACAAAATCTGTTTCTGGGTTTTTCTGGGTTTTTGATTTACTGAAAAGGGTCGAGTTTAGATTATTAAAAAAAGTTGAAAGTAAAAAAAAAGGTGTTTTTTTTTTAGGTTTTTGTTTGATTTTTAGAAGGTTTTTTTTATACATTGATTGAGGAATTTGGTAAAGTGAAATGGGTCGTGGGAAAATAGAAATAAAGAAGATCGAGAATGCAAATAGTAGGCAAGTGACATTTTCGAAACGACGTTCTGGGTTGTTGAAGAAAGCTCATGAACTTGCTGTTCTTTGTGATGCTGAAGTTGCTGTTATTGTTTTTTCTAGTACTGGTCGACTCTTTGAATTCTCTAGTTCAAGGTACGGAGAATCCCTCCGTCTCAATCATTTGTTTACCTTTTTTTTATTTATTTTTATTACTTTATTTTCACTTGTTTATGATTTATCAAGTATGTCACATCTTGCATGTTCCATTTTCTGGGTTTAATTAAGTTTATAAACAGGATTTTAATTATAATCAGGACTCAGGAGCGGAGCTAGACTCAAATTCTAACTAGGGCCAAAACATCAATGTTCTATATTTTTAATCATTGTTAATTTTTGTAGAAAAGTTATTGTGTGCATATATTTTTTCCCAAAAAACTCGACTGGTCCGGTCCATGGCCTAGTTGGCCTGTGCTTAGCTTCGTCCCTGATTATAATTATTAATTAATTTGTCATATGGTGTTGGGCTGTTGGCCGATGGTGAGAATTTTGAATACTTTATGTTGTTGCATGTGATGTTTTGTTCTTTGACTCTGTCAACTGCAACTGCTCTGTTTCTTGTGTAGTAGTAGTAATTTTCTGCAGGAATGTTCAAATTGTTGCGTTTATTTTTCACCCAACCTTTTGGTTTTAGGTTTTAATCAATTCAATTGTTGCGTTTAATTTTTACCCTTGAATTTCGAAGATGTTTCGTGTACTGTGTTCACAGTTATTCAATGGTCAGTTTTGACAGCTGCATTGGTGTGTACGTGTCAAAATTTTGAGAAGAGTGTCTTCATTTTGGTATTAGCAGGTGCGCTCACCCTCGTCCCTGTGGACAGAAAAAAAAAAAATCAGTTAAAATTTCGGAACTTTTTCTAGTTTACCTAATTGTATTACTTGTTCGCCCCCCCTTAACTACAAACCATGGCTCCGCTACTGATTTAAAGTAATACTCCCCTGGTATGAAGTTTGTTTATTTTGGTCTACTGTAATTGTAGAGCTATTTATATGTAACTTGTCGGGGAAGACCGACGAATGATCTTGAAATGATGTTCTTAGACAGAAAACATAGGAATAAGATACTTGGAATCAACTGAAAGCGTCTAACTAGGGCGTGTATATCCATGAGTCGGACTATCTATTTCATGAACACTCAGACTCGAAAAGAATCATCTGAATGATGTGACTTGAGACCTGAGTTTATCGTTAATATTGTGTTTGATTTCAAGTTTCTATATATTGTTCTTCATTAACGCGCTATACCTAGTGTTAGCAATTACTAAAATCACAGATTGAGAAGAGCCATAGGCCTGGCTACTTATGTGTTAGCAATTTAACTGTCCAAAAGACTATACGCTCTAATTTATTCTAGAAGAAAGAGAGGCGTCGTATGCGAAACTCAATGAGCACATGATCAAGATAGGGGAGACGTTACAGAACCTTGTTTGTTTGTGGTTTTGTTTCATGGAGTTGATCCTAGGCCTGATAGCACGTGCTTTAGGAGATCAATGTACTTTGAATTGGTAGTCATTTTCAATTTTTAATGCATTGTTCGATACCTTTCTCCAATATTTCATGCTCACTGTATGCTGATGCTTCAATTCCATACTTCATATGCGGTGCTTTGTTGTATGCAGCATGAAAAGAACGTTGACGAGGTACCAGAATGCACGGGAATCAGCTGACACTGTAACTGCAAATCAGCGTTTGGATGAGGTGCTATACTGAACTTTGATTTTCCATGAAACTCTAATAGGGATGGGTTAATAGTTTAAAAGTGCAGCTTTAACCTGAGAAATGATTTGCTGTGATTAGCAGGCTGAGGAAGCGAAGGAGATCGATTTTCTGAAGGATGAGATAACAAAGCTCCAGATGGGACAAATGTATACATTGTACTTAACCTGTATCTTTATAATGAACTATGAAAGAATACCACTTTTTGTCTCAACTCAGAAATTCTGAATTATTCACAGGAGGCTACAGGGTAAGGAATTGTCAGGCTTGAGCTTAAAAGATCTGCAACAGCTAGAAAAACAATTAAATGAAGGATTATTAGCTGTGAAGGCAAAGAAGGTGCTTGTGAATTTCGCCCATTTTAAGTTGTTGTCTTTTTGAGTTGAGATATACCGACATTAATGTTGATTTTTACTGGTGCAGGACCAGTTATTAATGGAACAGCTGGAGCTCTCACGCTTACAGGTATGTCATATACTCGAGAGTGTTTCTCACGAGTGCTTCTCACGTGTATGATCTCACTCAATGTTCTTGAAGAACATACAGGCAACTGAAAGACTGAAAGCTAAAATTTGTTTATGTAATGGTTCGAAAGGGAGAAAATATAGTTGTTCACTTGGAAGTTGGAACCAAATCTAAGTTCACCATAGCTACGCATCCCCTTGTGTTTGGTATTATACCACATGATTGCTTGAAATTCAACTAGGTTAACTGGTTGGTTATGTGTTGAAGGGTCCAAATTCAGTACATGTACATTAAAAAACTAGTCATTATATTCAGTTTACTAAACGTCACTGTTTCATGATTATTGTGCTTTATCTAGGAGCAAAAGGCCTTGCTGGAGAATGAGAGCCTACGCAGACAGGTGATTAAACTTCATTTCTTATCTCATCTTGCACACAAATTTTAGCGTGGTTTGGGGGAAAAAATCCAAGTATTCAGAAATTTTTGGTTATTGCAGGTGGCAAAACTTCAAGGCGTTGCAACACCAACTGAGAAATCGGAACAGATGTATCTAGAATACTATCCCATAGAGAGAAAGGTTTCTCCTGACAAAATTGCTGCTTTAGCTAGCAGTGAGTTCGACAAAGAAGATTCGGATGTTACGTTACACCTAGGGTACTATTCTATCCTCTTCTTGCCACGGCAATAGATTTTTATTTGTTTGAAAGAGAATACATGTTTCACTGATTCCAATTCAATTGATTCCTCCACTCAGGCCACCATGTAGTGAAACTCGGAAGAGGAAGGCATCTGAGAGCGAGTCTGGAAGTCCAACAGTTAGTCCCTGATGTTTTTCTCCGTGTCAATGATGGTCGCTGGTTTTGATCATGTTTGATCCAGACATTAGAAAAATCAGTAAAACTTATGCCAAGTATTCTAGTGATATGTTAGCTGGCTAAACATTGAGATCACTGTTTTATGGAGAATTGTAGTGATGCCGTCGCTGAATTGCGTTTTTCCTCCACAGCAATGTTATGATAACATATCTCTTGGAATTTGTTTATGAAGTTGAGCAAATTTGTCACAACTCAAATGTGAAACAATTTTAAAGTTTGTGGCAACAGGCATATAACTTGCTTCCTACAAGTGTAGGACGAGACGACTTAAATTGTGAGACCAACTCAAATTCCATGGTTAGTTGATTAGTCTCACACGTTTTCGTTCATTCCATCCTATTTGTGATTAACAGTTGTTAAGTATAGCCATAGGATGGTAAGCAAGTGTGATACATTAGAAACTTGCAACCTGAAGTGTAAGCAGATGGTAAACTCCATTTTCCCCCATTTGTATGCTTCCTAATCCATGAATCATCAAATAAAGATGATCATAGCATTGTTATATAATCCAATAGGCTCTCCAAACTTGACCGATCATCGGACAATTTTCAATGGCGCAAATAGCTTTCGTCTGATAGACAGACAATGCTATGCTAGCTTTTGAAACTTTGATCATAAAGCTCAGGTAGCATAGTCTGCTTTTCTACAGCTGCATTACTTCATATGTGGGCTGTAATTTCATAAATCGATTGTTGAGTTTGTTTAAACACAATTTCTTGTTTAAGACCGTTTCAAAAAGCATTTGTGAGTTGTGTCTTTTTCTTCTGATAAAGAAAAATGAAAGATCGCGAGTCAAGATCAGAAATGCCGACTCAGAAAAATTGAACCCGATGGAGAGAGTCACATCTGAAATGGATTTTAACATTGGAAATTAACATAAACATTACAATTAGACACTAATTCTGTTCAAATAACCAAAACTATATACAAAAAGAGGAATTAGCCTCTATCTTTTCTTAAGACAGATATATCCGTCTTAAGGAAGACCTATTGATCTATCTAAGCACACTTAGGCAACCTAAAGCAATTAATCAACTCATTTCTTCTTGCTAAAACTTCAGAAAACAAGCAATTAACCTCTTTTTCCACCATTTCTATTAAACTTTCAAATTCATTCAACTTTCTCTTCAATTCCTCTGTTTCTACATACTTGTTGCTCTTCTTTCCACCAACCAAACTTCCCTCAATTTTCTTCACTACTTCATTAACTTCCTTAATTTCCTTGATTACCACAAATTCTTCACCAAATCCCAAATTAAAACCGTCGAATTCACCCGAATTAAACCACCCATTTTCTTCAATTCTTTCACCAGATAACCCACGAAACAAAACCTTCAATATTAACAAATCAACGCTCCTCATTTTCATCATCGCTTCATGAATAACCCTTTCTTTACCGCAATTGAAGCTTTCGACATTCGACATATCCTTGCTGTTAAAATCTTTAATCTTTTTGGGAATTATTGGTTTCAAATGATGAATTGCTGAAGAAGGATTGCTTGCAATCAAAGTTATTGCATGAGAAATACTTAATCTTGAACTACCCAAATTGGAAATTGAAGAAGAAATTGAATTTAGAACATCTAACATGTTCAAAGTATATGAAAAATAATTTTCACCCAATTTTCCTTGCCATTTGGTAACAGGGTAATCCAAATCTTTCACCAGTTTCGCGAAAGCTTTGTTCATTCCTTGTATGAATTTGAAACTAGGGATGTACCACGAAAGCGAAAGCGATGCATAATTCAATCCATTTTTATGATCTGAGAACAATTTATGCAAATTCTCAGATAAAGTTGATTGAAAAGATTGGAAAGCAATTGATTCAGATTGATCCAGTTTGGATTTCTTTGATTTGTGAAGGAAAATGGGTAGTTTGCTGATCAAAACCACCATTAATTTTTATATCAAAATAACAAGAAGAAATGTATAAAGATTTGATTTATTTATTTATTTATTTATGAGAGTTTGAACTTTTGAATAAGAAAGAAGAAAGTTATGGTCTTTATAAAGGATGAAGAAAGGAAGCAAGTGGGTAGTAAACAAATATTTTGGCGCACATTGAAAAGGATTGAGGAAAGTAACTAGAAATTCAACTTACCCAAAAATGAAAATAATGTGAAAAATGATATATACAGCTCTATCGACTGTATTTAAGGTTGTAAAAGAGGAAATAAAAACTTCGATCAAATATTAATGACTTTAATCCGCGCGTGAATTTGTCATAAATTTCTAATTTAATTTCGTTTAGTATATCTTTCCTTTCCGTACGTCGTAGATCTGGCCAAATGGAATTTGACTTAATATTGTACGAGTATATCTTACCATATCCTTTAGTATACATGACATACGATAATACCGAACACAAAGTCTTGGAAGAGACGGTATCTCAATAAGTAAGTTGCTCCATACCCCTTTCGAGTATCTTCCGTATCCCTTTTATTATTAATGGTGACTTAAAAATCTTTCATTTGGTATAGGTGATATATATAAAAAAAAACGTACTTATTTTAACGTAGATAATAACCATGTATATTAGTACTACTATTTTATGTTATATGTACCCGTTTAATGACTTTGGTACCATGTTTACTTCAAATTATAATTGGTCTCTCAATAATTTTATCGAGAGACATCTCCAAGGAAACCTATGCAGAGTATAGTTATCTTACCAAATTAAATATTTCTTTTTTTAGTGTAGGCAATCTCTTCTTAATTATTCAGGAAAAGTGACTTAAGTATAACATTTTCATTGATAGGGTGTACCATAACGTGAATATAAGGTACTATTACACCTAATAATATCTGGAAAGCAAGAAAACAAGGAGCACATATTCGTGCTGAAATTGGTTGCTTAAGGTGAGTAGTGGTCAAATAGAGGTTATCCAAGTCTGTGTGTATCCTAAAGTGTGTCACAAGTTTTAACACAAGTGGTCATTAAACACGTCTTCTTTACTCCTTTAAAAAACATGAAGAATATGTTAATGTTGAAAGTTTTGTTTTTTGGTTTTATTTAAAGAGGTGATAAAACACGCATCAAAAACAATTAGGGGGACTTGAGAGCGAGAATTCCGTGTTTTAGTCTCAAGGGGTTTTCATCACCATTTCTGCGTGTTATTCGTATTAGAAAGTGACCTTTACAATTCGTATTCCGCAGTCTTTGCTAATTGTTCACCTTAAATTGGGGATTACAACCAAGTTGCGAATCACAGTAAACGTTAAAAAACTCCTAAATACCAGTCTCCAGTCACTCCTCACTAGAGCTCGCTATCAACATGGGCTGACCCGGCCCGGACCCGACCTGCATTAGTCCGTTATTTTATGCAACCCGGGTTGACCTAGCCCGGCCCGGCCTTGACCCGTCACTTGCTCTGGCCGGCTGGCCTGGTCCGGGTCCTAAAATTCCACCCCGACCTGTCATTTTAGCAATAATCTTATCTATATTAATGCAAAAGACAATGCTCAACACACGATGCGCCACGTCATTCACCCAATTTTTTTTTCTTTTTTTTTTAGGAAATTCAGGTAATGGTAGGTCCCGTTTACGTGGAAAGAGTTTATTTCTTTAAATCGTCTCTGACAAACATGCGACAAATTATGTCATAGAAAATATTTTATGAAATAAATAGATAATCGGCAGAAGTAAAAGTAATTGCATATAAACGGAATGAATTAAAAATCGAAATAAATGAAAATAATTACATACAATCGGATTGAATTACATAGTTAATGAAATAATAGATAATCGGCAGAAGTAAAAGAAATTGCATATAAACGGAATGAATTATAAATCAGAATAAATGAAAGTAATTACATATAATCGGACTGAATTACATAGTTACTAATAAAATTACATAATTACGTGAATAAATTACATTTACTTACGGGATTGAATAACAAATAATGTGAATATTTTACAGAAATTAATGAAATAATTCGTCTTTGCCTTTATGCTTGACGAATATAGGTGTTCATATCTCCAAGAAACTTGGTGATTACGGAAAATACGTAACAATCAATGTCAAATCCCCGAGAACCACTATTATGAAAATTTTCAATTTTTAGAATAATTTGCCTATGTTAAAGTTGATTATTAAATTATATTTCTTTTTTCGGGATGTAAAGTTTTTTATATATGCAAATTTTATTTACAATAGTATATTACGTTATTTCCTCTTAAACCATTGCATGTGAACACGTATTTGAAACAAGTGTAAACATTAATTATGTAGATCCGCTGATTTAGACCAACTAGATAATTACAATAGAAATGCAAAAAAAAAAAAAAATACATCCAAAAACATTAATACCGGCCCAAATACATACCCGTGCAATTCTGCACGGGTTTAAAACTAGTAATAATAATAATAATAATAATAATAATAATAATAATAATAATAATAATAATAATAATAATAATAATAATAATAATAATAATAATAATAATAATCATCTATCTATCTATATCTATATCTATATTAAAACTATAAAAGAATAACCGCTGACATCATCCTATGACACATGTCACTCTCACATTGAAAATTTCCCCGCCAACTTAAACCCTAAATTGATACTAATACTTTAATAACTTTTCCATCATTGCCTTTTATACGACCTCTTTCTTTCCAAACTATGTATGGAATCTCTTCCATTTTCTTTCTAACATATTTCTTTATATATTTTTTCATATAAAATCTCATTTAATTGGGATCATAACATTATTTTTAGATCATTCATTATATTTTCCATTTTCTCAGTTTTAATTTTACCATTTTTCTTCATAAATAATTAGAGTTTTTCCTTTTTAGCATGTATAGATCCCGCGCAATGCAATATTTATAAAATTTTTACTTATTAGTGTGTATTATTTATTCATTCCAAATTTATACCGTAATTTTCATATTTCAACTCAGTATTTTGATTATGAGAAAAAGAAAATAAACTACAAAACTAATAAAAAAAGGTTGAGTATATCCTGAAATATGTATTTTAATGAATTTTTTTTATCATAAAGTGTTAGTATTTGTACTCCGTATTTTATAATTTCGTACTAGTTTTATTTTATTTTGATTAAAACATTATAATTTGGATTTTAATGAAGAAATTATTACTTTAAAGAAAAGATAATAGTTTAATGGAAAAAATCTCATTTATTTCCTTATATAAGTAGATGGAGTTTGTAAATAAAACTTTTGAAAAGTTTTATTCTCTTAGATAGGAGATTGTTTCAACTTTGAATTATACTCCATCAATTCAACTTTTACACCCACTTCTTCAATATATATGAGGATAAATTGGAAAAAACAACTACATTCTACCAATGTGGGATAAATTGGAAAAACAACACAAGGCAAAACTAAGCCCCTATTTTCAACACAACTTTTATCACCCCACTTCAATATAATACTCCTCATATATATTGAAGAAGTGGGTGTAAAAGTTGAATTGATGGAGTATATAATTCAAAGTTGAAACAATCTCCTATCTAAGAGAATAAAACTTTTCAAAAGTTTTATTTACAAACTCCATCTACTTATATAAAGAAATAAATGAGATTTTTTCCATTAAACTATTATCTTTTCTTTAAAGTAATAATTTCTTCATTAAAATCCAAATTATAATGTTTTAATCAAAATAAAATAAAAGTAGTACGAAATTATAAAATACGGAGTACAAATACTAACAATTTATGATAAAAAAAAATTCATTAAAATACATATTTCAGGATATACTCAACATTTTTTTTATTAGTTTTGTAGTTTATTTTTTTTTCTCATATCAAAATACTGAGTTGAAATATGAAAATTATGGTATAAATTTGGAATGAATAAATAATACACACTAATAAGTAAATTTTTTATAAATATTGCGGATTTATTGCGCGGGATCTATACATGCTAAAAAGTAAAAACTCTAATTATTTATGAAGAAAAATGGTAAAATTAAAACTGAGAAAATGGAAAATATAATGAATGATCTAAAAATAATGTTATGATCCCAATTAAATGAGATTTTATATGAGAAAATATATAAAGAAATATGTTAGAAAGAAAATGGAAGAGATTCCATACATAGTTTGGAAAGAAAGAGGTTGTATAAAAGGCAATGATGGAAAAGTTATTAAAGTACTAGTTTAGCTCCCGTGCAATGTATGCACGGTATATATAGAGTTTTACTTTTTTTTAGTATATTATACTTATGAAATATAAATTAGCTAATCTTTTTTTTTGTACGTTTCTTATCGTTATATTTTGATTTGAAAAATCAGAGTCTAAATCGTACGAAGTATTAATCATGAAATGAGTATTTCAATGAAAGTTTTTCCTATTACCTAGAGATTAATGGTGTTATTTTATAAATTTTTACTGATAATATATTTTTAGCCGCAACTTTCTCATAATCAATGAATTTTTTCGTATGATTCTTTAAACAAAAAAAAATCCTTTTTATATTATAAAAAGATTGGAGATAATTTTGTATAGAATGTAAAATACTAAATGACATAAATATATAAATCTGAAAGATTATGCGTATTATAGTGCACCATACTTATAGAATATGCTAAAAATATCTAAACTTTATTTTAGGAAATATGTTTAGGCGGGAAAATTTGAAGCTTCGCCTATTCATTTAGTAAATAGGGGATTAGTATCAAATTAGGGTTTAAGTTGGTGGGAAAATTTTCAATGTGAGAGTGACATGTGTCATAGGATGATGTCAGCGGTTATTCTTTTATAGTTTTAATATAGCAAGGGAGGCTTTTGTGGAAGCCTTGCGAGGTGCTTAATTCAGCTCGCACACGCGCGCGCGCGCCGTGCCCGAGCCCGACCCTGATCGGGATTCGGGATTTGGCAATCGCCTGCGGTGGGCTGTGCCTAACTTTTTGGGCCAGAGCTGCGTGTTTTGGAGTGTCCAGGTGCGAAATGTCCAGGTTCATAGTCAAATGCAATTAAAGGGTGATTAATGCGCTGATTAATTCTCCCTTAATTGCGATCTTTGACTGCTGCATTTCTGGAACCGTTTTGGCTCATCAGCTGACCTATTTCTTGTATAAATAGACCAGCTATCCTCATTCCAAAACACACATCTCACATATCTTTCTCCTTCTCTTCTCTTCTCTATAATTTCTGGGTAAAGCAATCTCAATCGTTCCAATGCTCTTAGTCTCGAGTGGGCGTGCCTGAGTGCAGTAGTGTAAATCCTTGGGGAACTACAGGTCATTTGATGATCGCCACCACGGTCGTACCGGAAATATAGTTTTCAAGGTAGTGACTCTCATACCACGTCACTACGAATCAGTTATCTCTTTTCCTTTTTCATTGTTACTGCAATTTTAGTCAAACAATTTGAAAACTATATTATTGTTGTTGTAACAATGTCGATCATGTCCAAAAATGTTTGTGATTTGTCAAAAGTCGAACCCTTAGATGGTCAGAACTATAAGCGTTGGTCTCAAAAGTTACTGATGTTTTTTGAGCAGTTTGAAATTGATTACGTTTTATTTTCTTACCCGCCTGCTGCTGTAACCAAAATTGCTGCATCATCTGTTGAGACCACACCTCCTGCAATTTATGTAGTCATGTCAAATGAAGAGGCTATTAAAAAACATGATAAGGATAATAAAACAGTTAGGTTTCACCTCCTTAATCTTATGAGTAATGCCCTTTTTGACTTGTTTATGATTCATAAATCTGCTAAAACCATATGGGAATTACTAGAGAAAAAATATAGGGCTGATGATGCGGGTAAAAAGAAATATGTCGTTGGGAAGTGGCTTGGGTTTCAGATGGTAGATGACAAACCAATTATGGAATAAGTTCATGTCTATGAGAATTTCTGTGCTGATGTCGTTAATGAAGGGATGAAACTAGATGAGATTTTTCTAGCAAATGTGTTACTCGAAAAATTCCCTCATTCCTGGTCTGACTATAGAAATCATCTTAAGCATAAGAAAAAAGGCCTTTCCCTCCAAGAATTAGTGAGTCACATGAGGACCGTGGAGGCAAACCGTCTCAAAGACAAAAACATTAGTGTGTCTGTAAATGCTTCTAATGCTTCTCTCAAAGCTAATCTGGTTGAGTCCGGTGGTCCGTCCAATTTTGAGAAATTCAAGGGTAAGAACCAGGGTCCTGCTAAGAAGAATGGTCCAGGGAAGCATTTTGGTTGCTAAGATTCAGAAACCAAAGGGCCAATTGTTTGCTATGTCTGTGGAAAAGCTAGTCACAAAGCCTACCAATGCTCCGAAAAAAAATATGCTGAAGCTAATGCTGTGACTGATGACATCATTGCTGCTGTGGTTGTGGAAGCTAATTTGGTGGGTAATGTTGCTGAATGGGTCTTGGACACTGGCGCTTCTAGACATCTCTGTGCTGACAAGGGGTTATTTACTGAGTTCGAGGAGGTAGCTGATGGGGAATGCGTTTTCATGGGTAACTCTTCATCCGCATCGATTAAAGGCAAAGGCAAGATCTTTCTCAAACTCACCTCGGGGAAAACACTTACTCTAAATAATGTTTTGTATGTACCCTCGTTACGTCGAAACCTTGTGTCTGGTGCCTTATTAAACAAAGCTGGGTTGAAACTTGTTTTTGAGGCTGACAAGGTGGTAATGTCGCGTAATGGGGAATTTGTGGGCAAGGGTTATCTTTCTGGGGGACTGATAAGTAGCATTTTAGTCGTATTTTACCCCACATTTATACCTTATTCCGACTCGATTTTGTGTGTTTAAATGTTTAAATAGCTCATTTAATAACTAATTTATAATAATTAGTCGTTTTAATTATAATTAATAATTAATGTATTTTTATATAATATTAGTATTATAATTACATTATTAATATTATATAGGTGAAACGGAAAGCAAGGCGGGATTTGAGAACCAAGACGAGCCAAGTTGAGTTGAAACGGAATTGAGACGGGTCAAAGAGCAAAGCGGGAATCAAATGAAAGTCAAAACAAATGTCAACGTTGGACTTTACCCCTCCCCTTTCGTCTTCTTCACCTTCACTGCAATTCAGCCAGCATCAACCTTTAATCATCAATTCCATTATACCACCATCACCTCCGTTTCCTCTTCAATTCAATCAGACCCGACACCTGCCTTCATCTTCATCACCATCATCAGCTCACCTCCATCATCAAGCTGCAACAACCAACGCAGCACAACACCGCCATTTCAGCGACCGACATACCACAACTTTCAACCCGTCTTCCCCTGCATCATCAAATCAACTCCATTAATAACCTCCTTCACCATACAACAACAGCCACCCTGCTCATCGACAACAAGCAGCAGCTCTGCTCAACCTTCATTTACCTCCTTCGTCATTCACCATTAACGACCCATTATTCACCATCTCCCACCATCAGACCCACAACTATGACAGCCCTCATCACCCGACACCGCCAACAACTCTTACCAGCAACAATTTACAACTCCATTATCACCATCCCTCATTCACCTCCATTCAACTCTTTGTTTCGCTCACCTGCATCAACAACAAACGACAATTGCAGCGCCCAAACAGTAGCAACAACGAGCAGCAGCATTCTTCACCACCATTATCATAACCCGCCATCATCTCATCATCTTCAACACCATCACTCACCATCATCATCACCAAACTCGTCTCCACCAACCATGACCCACCTGCTCTTCAATTTCGGTATCAAAACCGATCTCAAGTTTGACTCCATCGAATCCCCAATCAAAAGGAATGAAGAAGAGAAGATCAGAGCAATCGAGTTCAAGATGACCCGCTTAAATTCCTGAAGACTCGAATCAAAACCGAGTTTATTTGGAGCTTTGAGTCCTATGCCGGTCAACCGGCAGCCGACTACCCCCACCGGCACAAATAACATAAAGTTTTCCTCCTTTTGTTGAAGATCTCGCTGCCGGCATAGACACCGGCAGCCGACAGACCGGCACACGCAACCCCCTCACAATCTTGCATCAATTTTGTTCCCTCTACCGGTGCCCCGGCTGCCGACAGGCCGGTATAACGCACATCACTTCAATTTCTGTCCCTTGCTACATTGCCCTCGCTACCGGCATAAAACCCGGCCGCCGGCTGACCGGCAGAACCCCCCTGCTGCGTTTTGTCAATCCGTCGTCCCCTTTTTCCCCCTTTTTTCTTTGCTTTTATTGGATTTTGGCTTTTGAGCCGTGGAATTGGGTTGTAGTGTTTAGATGATGATTATTATTATTATTATTATTATTATTATTATTATTATTATTATTATTATTATTATTATTATTATTATTATTATTATTATTATTATTATTATTATTATTATTATTATTATTATTATTATTATTATTATTATTATTATTATTATTATTATTATTATTATTATTATTATTATTATTATTATTATTATTATTATTATTATTATTATTATTATTATTATTATTATTATTATTATTATTATTATTATTATTATTATTATTATTATTATTATTATTATTATTATTATTATTATTATTATTATTATTATTATTATTATTATTATTATTATTATTATTATTATTATTATTATTATTATTATTATTATTATTATTATTATTATTATTATTATTATTATTATTATTATTATTATTATTATTATTATTATTATTATTATTATTATTATTATTATTATTATTAGAACATCCCTCCATATATATAAACAAAGACTACTCTACATTAGACACACTTACACTACAAAAAACCTAGACATACACTACCTTACATTAGATAGAAATTAGACTAGTTAGTCCATCATTCTCTCTCAATATTGTAGAACCCTAATATTTACTATCTCATTTTCATTCAATAAAAAGTTGTAATCTTTCTTTAATTTTAGTTTAATTCTTCCTTAGTTTATCCAAGTTCTTCATCTCTCATTAGTATACAATTAGTCATTTGGGTTATATTTGAAGATTTGAAGAAATTCATTCTTCCATTATTATCCAAGCTTGCTACTTTCCTCTTTGTTGGTACAATTCTCATTTTTGTTTACATTACTTTCATTAGTTTACATTTCTTATGTTGGTTAATTTTTATTCATCCAAAGTTTCCATCTTTATCAATTTTACAATGTTTACTTGTGTATTGTTGGAAATTGTTGGTGATTTCTCATCCATGAACATGAGTGAGTAGTCTCATCTAGAGTTTAGGGGGATCTTGGGTCATTAATAGGTGTAAAAATGGGTTATTAACATTTGGAATTGGGTGATTACTTGGTAATTACTTTCATGCATATGAAGTGCTCGATGAAATGCTTAAACGAAAGTTTGAATCTTTATGAAGTGCTCGATGAAATGCTTATGAAGTGCTCGATGAAATTCTTATGAAGTGCTCGATGAAATGCTTAAGCTATTGAATGGTCTTTATGTTATGATTAGTAGATCGATCGGTCTTGTTCTCATGCATATTAAGTGTTTGTAGAATAGTTTGAACGAAAGTTTGACTCTTTCTTTGACATGTTTGGCTTGTCTTGATGCTTATGCTATTGGAAGGTCTATATGCTATGTTAGTATTGAGTTTTAAGAATGAAGTCAAAAACCAACTTGACAGAAAAATCAAAAGGGTAAGGTGTGACAGAGGAGGCGAGTATAAATCAAACTATTTAGCTGTGTTTTGTGAGAAAAACGGTCTAATACATGAGACTAGTCCACCTTACTTACCTCAATCCAATGGAGTAGCTGAACGAAAAAATAGAACTTTAAAAGAAATGATGAATGCTATGCTTTTAAGTTCTGGCCTATCTGACGATATGTGGGGGGGGGGGGAAGCAATTCTATCGGCTTGTCATATACTTAACCGTGTACCTCATAAGAAAATAGACAAGACACCCTACGAGATTTGGAAGGGCTATCCTCCTAACCTGAGCTTCCTTAGGGTATGGGGGTGTTTGGCTAAAGTGGGTTTACCTGACTTTAGGAGACCTACCGTTGGACCGAAAACCTATGATTGTGTTTTTATTGGTTATGCTCAAAATAGTCCTGCATATAGATTCATGTCATTGAGTGATCGTTCTATATCTGAAGCTAGAGATGCTGTGTTTTTTGAGCATGTTTTTCCATTACAGAAGAATATTGATTCATCTCCTAGTTTACCTGTTACATCTATTGATATCTCTTCACATACTAGTAGTAACACTTCTATTGATCATGTTGCTGAACCTAGAAGGACTAAGAGACCTATATGTCCTAAAAACTTTGGACCTGATTTTGTTTCAACTTTGTTGTCTGAACATGGTTACACTGTTTGTGCTAGTGATGAGTTTGTCTCAGCATTTTTAATAAAGGATGATCCAAAAATGTATAATGAAGCTATGAAATCCATTGATGCTAACTTTTGGAAAGATGCTATTAAAAGTGAACTTGATTCTATTGTGTCTAATCAGACTTGGGAGTTGACTGATTTACCTAAAGGTAATAAACCCATTACGAGTAAATGGATTTTCAAAAAGAAAATGAGACCTGACGGTACAATAGAAAGGTTCAAAGCTAGACTTGTGGTTAGAGTTTTTACACAAAAGAAAGATATTGATTATTTTGATACTTATTCACCTGTGACCAAAATCTTGACTATTAGAACTCTTGTCGTCTTAGCTGCTATTTATAACCTTTTTTATACATCAGATGGATGTCAAAACTGCTTTTTTGAATGGTGAGCTAAGGGAAGAGATTTATATGTCACAACCTGAAGGGTTTGTGGTAGAGGGTCAAGAGAATAAGGTGTGTAAACTGAAAAAATCATTATATGGTCTAAAACAAGGACCTAAACAGTGGTATGAGAAATTTAACAACACTTTGGTAAGTAATGGCTATATGGTAAACAATTCTGATTCATGTGTTTATTCAAAGGTAATAGAATCTGATTGTGTGCTTATATGCCTTTATGTTGATGACATGTTAATACTTGGTAATAATTTGGAGGTAATAATTAAAACCAAAGAATTTTTGTCATCACAATTTGAGATGAAGGACTTAGGAGAAGCTGATGTAATCCTAGGAGTTAAGGTTATTCGAAACTCTAAAGGAATTTCTTTGAGTCAATCTCATTATGTGGAAAAGTGTTGAAAAAGTTTAACTGCTTTGATGATGTGCCTGCTAGGACACCCTACGATGGTAGTGTACACTTATGTAAGAACTTGGGTAAGAGTGTATCCCAAGAAGAGTATGCTAAAATCTTAGGTAGTGTGATGTTTCCCTAAGGTCTCTACATGAGCAGGGCACACAGAAAACATCATTTTAGCCCCTTGAAAACGGCTTTTTCTTGGCTCAAACCCAACTCTTCAAGAAAATCCGAATAACATTTTTATTGGTCCATTAATAAAATAAAAATTACATTTTTATTCTGGGAAAAACTAATTAAAGAATTTCGGCACTTCGCCTCCCTATCCCCTATCCTATTGTTTCTGTTTCGATTGTTCCTGGCCGCCATGGCCCAAACAAAAGTTAAAAGACTTATAGCTCAAAGCAATTAAGGCATGAGCTCTCCCCTAAAAGGAGGTGATCCCACAGCACCGACGATTTCCCTGAGGTTGCAGGAAAGGCATTCGTCTAACAAATTGGGCAATCGAAACAGCACTTGCGTGCCGCAGCTTTCGCGCCCCTTTCCTGGAAAATATTAACTACCTGCGATTGAGTTGAAGTTGCCCTTACCTAGACTTTCCTTGCCCTTGGAAGATCTCCAGTCATTTCATTCAGTGCCTACGGTAAGGCAAGGCGTGACCCATAACAAAGGAAGGGGGAAATCTTGCTTGCTGTAGCAGTTACAATCGTATTGTTGAAACTTGCTTATAACTAGGCGTGAGCCCAACTCCCAACACATGCCAAACACATAGAAGCTTACGAACGAACGAAAGATATGAAGCTCTTAGGGAGCTTGCCACGTCACGTATGAGGTTTGACATAGACCTCTTTCCAGCCGCTTGACCAACCTGTCCTTCCGTCTGTCTCAATCCTCGACCCAAGGAAGGACGAAACGGGGCAGGGACAGCCGGTAAACTTCCTCTCCCCAGGATTCGGCCGATCCATAAAGCTCGCTTTTAGGATCAATTAGGCCAATCCAGGGCAACCGCCGGAGCTCTACCAACTGAGCTATATCCCCCCGAGCCAAGTGGAGCATGCATGAAGGAGTCAGACGCTTCTTCTATTCGATTGGAGACAGACAGGCTGCTCCGTAACGTAAGGACTTGTTTATGGAGCATCTATACTACGACCTGCTACCTTGTTAGCCGTACGCTAGGAACAGATTTCATTTCGTCAGTCAATCCATTGTTTATGCGGCAGTGCGATGGAGCTGAAAAACGTAAGCCCCCCTTTTTTTAAGGTCATTCGAAGAAGAGGTATAAAGGGAACGAAGTTGGATTAAGTGGTGTCGAGAGGATCAACCATATGAACTGTACTCGACCAAATATAGCTTATGCAGTTAGTAGACTGAGTCGTTATACTCATAACCCTAGTCATGAACATTGGATTGCTCTTTGTCGTTTACTAAAGTACCTAAAATGAACATCCGATCTATGTTTGCACTATAGTAATTTTCCTGTTGTGTTAGAAGGATATTGTGATGCAAATTGGGTTTCAGGTAACGATGAGATATGTTCTATTAGTGGTTATGTCTTCACCATGGGTGGAGGTGCTATATCGTGGAAGTGTACTAAACAGACTTGTATTGCACGCTCTACCATAGAGTCAGAGTTCATAGCTCTTGAGTTGGCAGGACAAGAGGCTGATTGACTGAAAAATCTGTTGGCAGATGTACCAGTGTGGGGGAGGTCGGCAAACACCGGTCTCCTTACATTGTGACTCACAAGCAGCTATTGGTGTTGCTAAGAATAGTGTCTATAATGCGAAGAAACGACACATTCGAATCAGGTACGCTGCAGTTAGACAACTCCTTGATAATGGAGTAATCGCTTTGGACTATGTGAAGTCCGAAAGCAATCTGGCTGATCCCTTTACTAAGGGATTGACTAGGAGACTAGTCATTGAAACGTCGAGAGGAATGGGACTTAAGTCCTTAAGTCAAGAGTGACTAGGCCTTAAGTTTTTATTCCTATGGCGTTATATGATTCATAGCCTTAAATGGTGGTGCTTTTGAGACGCACTTGATGAATCATACATAAGGTTGGACTTATGTCCTTAATGACTCATGCAAAAAGTGCTATTGAGAAGCACTTAAGCCACCTACGTAGGTGTGTTGATCATAAAGACTATGAGAAGTCTTTTGAACACATCTATTAGTACCAAGGTAAACGCAATGCTCTAAAAGAGCGTGTTGCACTTTGAAATCGCGGAACGATTACAATTCTGAAGGTATGATATGTGTTGTGGGGGGTATCAACCGAAGCTCAGTTAGGAATTCAAATCGCAAGATATTCTCTTGCTGTAAGTAAGTTGTTTCCTCATCTCACTAAAGTGTCAATAAAATCGAAAGATATTGATACCTAAGTATCCAATCCTTCCTTTACCTAGGAATTTCTTTCTCTGACTCTGTCGCTTCTAGTGGGGGATTGTTGGAAATAGGGGCTTAGTTTTGCCTTGTGTTGTTTTTCCAATTTATCCCACATTGGTAGAATGTAGTTGCATTTTGGTGTTTATATAACAAACTACACTTTACCATATCACTAGTGGGTCAAGGGAGGCTTTTGTGGAAGTCTTGCGAGGTGCTTAATTCAGCTCGCACAAGCGCGCGCGTGCCCCGTGCCTGTGCCCGAGCCAAAGCCCGGCCCGAATCTGGATTCGGGATTTGGCAATCGCCTGCGGTGGACTGTGTCTATCTTTTTGGGCCAGAGCTGCGTGTTTTGGAGTGTCCAGGTGCGAAATGTCCTGGTTCATAGTCAAATGCAATTAAAGGGTGATTAATGCGCTGATTAATTCTCCCTTAATTGCGATCTTTGACTGCTGCATTTCTGGAACCGTTTTTGTGACACCCCCATACTCCAAGTGCCTTACCAGGACCACTTAGGTATAGAAATGTCACCATCTCGGTTTTCCGAGGCAATGATAATCAAATGACAATAACGAAACATAATTTAAATAGTAGTAAGTTTAAAGCGATTACAATCCAAATCCAAACGGATAAAAGTATAATACATGTCCTCAAAACCAAATGTCTAAAACTACTCAAGTACGACAGCAGAAGACTCTAATCAGCTCGTGGTGACACATCCCAGCTAGCCCATATGCCTCTAATTATACCTGCTCAACAACTGTTCACCATCCCCGAATGGATCACCACAGTTTTACAAAACAAAGACGGGGTCAGTACTAATCACAAAATTATATAATCACAATAAGACAGAAACCAACACAGCTCAATCGTCACATCAACCCGAATTCCATCACCAACTCCTCAAAACTGACTACATACTAAAGTGTTTAGCCCTGCCAGAGTACCCATCGCAACAGGTTACTCCTCGCCGCCAGTGGGGGACCGCAACCGTTCCCACCTAAGCCCCGCTCATCTCCGTCGAGCGATAAACCCAAATCCATTAATGTGCACATCCCTTCTGTGGCAGGTTCCACAGAAGGCAAATAATGGGCGTGAAGCCACTCCCGCAAGTGACTCCACTCAGCCAGGGACGCACCCCGAAGAATACAGACAGATACAATCACAACAATTAACAACAACCAAATCCCACAACCGTCACAATATGAATATGATACTTTACAACAATCACAATCAACAACAAACCACATTATGTGACTAATACTGAGTAGGAAAACCCTACCTGGAATGCAAACACAAGAAGACGATCTCAACAGCTGTATCAAAACCTCTCCTCTACAAATCCTCCTCCTATCACATGTGACACGGCTATCGCAACCCTATCAAAGATAAAACCTAACGGTCTCAACTAAAATGTAGCAGAGGCAGTCGAGTATCGAATCCACAGGGAGGTAACGCAAATATAGCTGTCTATTTCTAATCCTATGGTAACAATTGGGGGTTTGTTTGAAAGTGGTTCTAAACTACGAAGTCTGAAGGAAAGAGAAATAAAGTAAAAAGTAAATAAAGCAATAAAGTATAATTAAACTATCAAGAAGAGAGGGACATGTCGGGATTTCGGTTCACTACGGTAGTCCAATAACTCAGCAGCAAATGACTCAGACGAACTAATGTGAGACGGATGTTAAAAGGTCCTTTCGGTCCACTTTCTATCCTAAAATACCACTAACTTAACTTTCGTCCTCATTAGGGTAGTCTACTGTTTATAGCAGGCCTATTTAGTCCAATCTTTCGATCCAGGATTAATTTTAGCCAGTTTAATGGGTGACATAGAAGCGTGCACTCAACTAGGTCGGGAATTACAGTTAAATTGCTATAGTGACAGAGTCTCTTAATCAGTTCATCTAATTCATTCACTACATCGTCATTTTCCTACCGCAGATTCCCTAATCCCAACACGAAGGGGTTTAGCTACTCATGTTCGTAATTAAACTAACAGCAATTAAATTCCCAGCAGAAGACATAATGAAATAATAATAAAATGCAATAAAGGAAATTAGGGCAAAGGAGAATGATAACACAACAAGAAATTTAAAGCAACTAATGATTTTTATTGATAAAGAGAAAGGAAGGATTACAATCTGAGCAAATCCGGCGTAAAGAACACTGAATCCGAGCAATAATGATCCGAAAATAAAAGTAACAGTGGAGAAGACCAAGTAACGTAGCAAGGTACAGTAGTTTTCTAGTATCAAAGATAGTAAAAAGAGAGATGCTAATAACCTAATTAACTTAGGTTTAAATAGAAAAGGAACTAAGGTTTACGGAAATAAACAACACACGGACTAATTAAAAGCCCATGCCCGTGAAAACCTCTCGATCGAGTAGATTAAACCACTCGATCGACCAACATCTCAGCAGAAGTTACTCGATCGACCAACAGGTTACTCGATCGAGGACTTGGTCTTGTGCAGCTTACTCGATCGACTGAGGGACAGCTCGATCGAGCATCAGGGGGTCTAGAAACCACTCGATCGACCAGCAAACAACTCGATTGAGTGAATTCGTCTTTATTCCAGCTCACGTCTTCACCCAGGTGTCTCGTAATGCGTGCCATGACGCTTCCAAGTGCAGCACCCTACTCTGGGACAACTCCGTCTCCTCTAAATGCATGCAAAAAGAGCGAAAAGAAGTATGGTTCCACCACTTTCGCGATCATTCCTACAAAAAGGACAAAATGCACCAAAGTAGCCAATTCGGGGCAAAATACCATAAAAATAGTATAGAAGTGCATAGAAATACGTGCTGAAATAGGCTAAAAAGACTATACATTAGGCACGTATCAACATGATCACATAATTACTACTAGCACAACTAACCATAAAAACCACCAATCCCCCAAATTAGGGTTTAAAAAAAGTTAATTAAATGCTATAAAATTGGTATGTAGATCTTACCCTTGACGCAAGGATCACAAGGACACAAAGAACGATGAAATCCGACCTCTCAAGCTCCGGGATTTGCCAATAACACGGATGATGCGAACAACGTAGTTTCAATCTCCTTTTTAAGGATGGTTTGGAATCAATTGACGATAGCCAAGCATAGCAGGGTAGCTTGGCTTTATCACCATAAAGCTCTAAATACTAATGCTAAGCTTAAAGATATAGGTATTACCTCAGACGATACCTGTTACATGCGTGGATTAGGAGCGGAACAGCTGGATCATCTCTTCTTTTCCTGCATCTACAGTAACAATATAATTAGTATTGTTGAGAATTGGTTGGGCATTAAATTACCTCGACAAAATCTGCTTGATTGGAGAATCCATTTTCATGGATCCAGGTCTAAGGGAGATGTCGTCAATGGCGTCCTTAATGCTCTCATCTATTCCATTTGGAGGCAAAGGAACATATGCAAGTTTGAGATGCAGCTACTTAGACCTCAAAAAGTCGCTGATAACTTAATCAAGGAACTCAAAGTTTGGATTGTTAATAATCAGGAGAGATCGAAGAAAAAGAGGATGATTGGATGAGGTTATTGTGTAGGAGATGATGAAGGCACGGTAGACATCCACAATGAAGGAGGAGGAAGACGATGGATTTGGGGATTCTCTGATTGATTTTTTTGGTTTTCTTCTAGATAAGGTTTTGTTGAAATTTGGTTTTGTTGTCCGTCATTGTGTTGTAATTTGGTTTTGAGGTCCGTCTTGTATTGCTCTTGGGCTTGGGCTGGTTTCTGAATTTGTTCGACGAATGAGATTGATTTCTCGTTCGATCGGGATATGGTTCCGTTCTCTTTTGATTTAATGAAAGCTTACATTTTATCAAAAAAAAAAATAGGTTTGTAAAAGTGTTTAGGGAAGAAGACGATATGAATTATATACTAATCCGTGTTATTAACAAAACCCGTCAAAATAATACCCGTTAACCGACCTACTCGATCTAGTAACTAACGTACTCGATCGAGTGCCACTTACTCGATCGAGTACCCACGCTACTCGATCGAGTGCCCTACAGGCAGAATACTTTTTCTAAAAATCAAAACACCCTTACTCGACAGAGTAACGCACACTCGATAGAGTACCCAGAGACTCATAAAACCGTAGTATTACAGTCTTCCCTCCTTAAAAAGGACTTCGTCCCCGAAGTTCAAACCACAACAAAATAAAAACATACTACCACACTCCCGACACAACAAACAACACAAAAATCGACACAAAACTCCGACACATACTACCAACCAAACTCAACCCGAATCAAACCACTACTAACTATACCAAAAACAACATAAAAAGATGCAAAAACTCTTCGCGATCATCTCCTACCCCCTAAAAGAAACAAGGTTACGTCCCCGTAACCATACATACCTGATTAAAAAGGAACGGGTAGCGCTCTCTCATGGACTCCTCTGCCTCCCATGTAGCTTCCTCAACCTCATGATTAGACCAAAGAATCTTAAGCAAGACTGTCTCAGCATTTCTAGTCTTCCTAACCTTCCGGTCAAGGATCTTCTTAGGCACCTCAAGGTAAGACAAGGACTCATCTAGCTCTATGTTCTCTGCCTCTAACACATGTGACGGATCACTCACATACTTCTGCAGCTGAGATACATGAAACACATTGTGCACTCTCTCCAAAGCAGACGGTAAGGCCAAACGATAAGCAACCTCTCCAACCCGATCTAAGATCTCATACGGGCCTATGAACTTCTGACTTAGCTTGCCTTTCTTCCCAAATATCATGACCCCACGCATAGGAGACACTTTCAGAAGAACCTTGTCCCCAACCTGAAACTCTATATCCCGGCGATGTAGATCTGCATAACTCTTTTTCCTATCCTGAGCCGCTCTCATCCTTTCCCTGATCATCTTAATCTGCTCAACCATCTCATGTACCATCTCTGGTCCTAAAACCACTTCCTCAGCATTGTCGTCCCAACAAATCAGACTCCTACATCTCCTCCTATATAAGGCCTCAAATGGCGCCATGCCAATACTAGTGTGATAGCTGTTGTTGTAGGAAAACTCAATCAAATCTAACCTATGTTCCCAGCTACCACCAAAATCCATCACACAAGCTCGCAACATATCCTCAAGAGTCTTGATTGTTCTCTCTGTCTGACCATCTATCGCAGGATGAAATGTTGTACTCATCTTCAATGTCATTCCCAAAGACTCCTGCAACTCTTTCCAAAACCTTGAGATAAACCTCGAATCTCTGTCAGATATTATATCTTTAGGCACCCCATGTAACCTTAGCACATTCTTCCGATAAGCCATAGCTAATTGTGCTTTAGTCCATGTATCTTTCATTGGCACAAAATGAGCTGACTTGGTCAGTCGATCCACTATAACCCATATCATGTTGTTACCCTGCTGACTCTTTGGCAAACCCACGATAAAATCCATAGAAATGGATTCCCACTTCCACTCAGGTACCTCTAAAGACTGAATCTTACCTTGTGGTCGTCGCTGTTCCCCTTTAACTCTCTGACATGTCAAACAACGGGCCACAAACTCAGCTGTTTCTTTCTTCATCCCAGGCCACCAGAAAGTCTTCTTTAAATCCTTGTACAGCTTGTCACCACCTGGATGTACCGAATATGGTGTACAATGTGCTTTTGTTATGATTGTCTATTTCAGCTCCTCATCATTAGGGACACACCACCTCCCATCAAACCTCAAACTATCGTCTGTATGAATAGAGAATCTAGACACTGTCCCTTTCTCTACTCCAGCTCTCCACTCCACCATATTAGGATCCAACACCTGTTTTCCTCGAATATCATCATATAGATCAGGCTGCACTATCAAATCCCCCATGGCATCCCCTTTCTGCATCATATGTATCCCAAACTTCCCAACCTCATCTCTCAACCTTATCAAAGATATAGCTGTGCACAAAGAATGTACACTCTTCCTGCTCAAAGCATCGGCAACTACATTGGCTTTCCCTTTATGGTAGATAATATCCATATCATAATCGCCAATCAACTCCATCCACCTTCTCTGTCTCATGTTCAACTCCTTTTGAGTGAAGATGTACTTGAGACTCTTGTGATCTGAAAATACCTTAAAGGTCGCCCCATAAAGGTAATGTCTCCAAATCTTAAAACCAAACACAACTGCACCCAACTCCAGATCGTGTGTTGGATAATTCTCCTCATAAGGTTTTAATTGCCTAGAAGCATAGACAATCACTTTACCATTCTGCATCAACACACATCCCAACCCATTCTTTGAGGCATCTGTATAAACCTCAAAGTTCTCACTCCCTTCAGGCAATGCTAAGATTGGAGCTGTGGTCAAACGCTCTTTTAATGTTTGGAACGCCGTCTCACAACTCTCATCCCAACAAAACTTGTTCTTTTTCCTCATCAAAGCTGTCATAGGTCTAGCAATCTTGGAGAAATCTTTCACGAACCGTCTGTAATATCCAGCTAAACCCAAGAAACTTCTGATCAAAGCTACATTCTTTGGTGCTTCCCACTTGGTAACTGCCTCAATCTTTGCCGGGTCCATAGCTACCCCATCCTTAGAAATCACATTCCTCAGAAAAGCAACTTTCTCCAACCAGAACTCACACTTGGACAACTTTGCATACAACTCATGCTCCCTCAAGGTCTGCAACACAATCCTCAGATTTCCTCCTTAGTCTTGGAATAGACTAAGATGTCATCAATGAAAACTACCACAAACTTGTCCAAAAACTGACTGAAGACTCTGTTCATCAAATCCATAAACACAGCCGGCGCATTAGATGACCCAAAAGGCATCACCACATACTCATAATGGCCATACCTCGACATGAAAGCTGTCTTTGGTATGTCCTCCTCTCTAATCTTCACCTGATGGTACCCCGACCTCAAATCAATCTTGGAAAAGACTAATGCACCACTTAACTGATCAAACAGGTCATCTATCCTTGGCAAAGGATACTTGTTCTTCACCGTCACTCGGTTCAGCTCTCTGTAATCTATGCACAACCTCAGACTCCCATCTTTCTTCTTCACAAAAAGAACTGGTGCTCCCCACGGTGATACACTAGGTCTAATGTATCCCCTATATATCATATCATCTAGCTGCATCCTGAGCTCCTCCAACTCCTTAGGACCCATCCGGTACGGTGCCTTAGAGATTGGCCCCGTCCCCGGTTTCAGCTCAACACTGAAATCTATCTCCCTCTTCGGTGGCAACCCCAGAATTTCCTCTGGAAAGACATTTGGAAACTCCCCCACAACTAGTATCTGATCAACTATCGGACTCTCTATCCTGTCATCTCTCACATGGCACAAGATCATCGGGCACCCCTTCCTCAGATAGGACTTCAAGGTCACAGCTGCAATCAACTTAACTTTGGGTTTGACAACAAACCCACGATAAGACACACTAATGCCCTTAGGACCTCTTAGAGACACTTTCTTTTGATGACAGTCTATCTTAGCTTTGTACTTTCCTAACCAATCCATCCCGACTATCATCTCAAAACCGTCTAAAGGAAACTCTAGCAAGTCTACAGGTAGATCAACTTGCCCAACTATCATAGATACATCCCTTTACAACCTCTCACATGATACAGACTCACCCGAAGGTATAAAGACTTTCTCACTTATAGACTCATATTCCCTCAGACCCAACTATTTAACATGACTCGAAGATACAAACGACTGTGACGCCCCCGAATCAAATAAAACAAAGGTATGAACACCATTAACAAGAAAAGTACCAGTGATAACATGTGTGTCGTCCTCAGCTGCTTTCTTCTCCATTATAAATAGCTTTCCACTGGTCTTCTGCCCACCTCCCTAGACAGTACTGACAGAGGTAGTCGGCTTAACACCTGACCCTTGATTGTTGTTGGTGTTCGTAGCTGGCTTCTGATAAGAATTACCGCCATTGCGGTTACCTCCACCGTTGTTGCTCTAACCTCCCCGGTTGCTCCATGACCCAGCCGGTTTGTTGCTCGTATAACTCTGTGCCGGCCCCTGAGAAAAACTTCCTTGTCCCAGCCTCTGGTAACCCCCGCTCACCGCACTAGTGCACTCATGTCTCTTGTGGCCTACACCGCCATAGTTAAAACAGGTCATTCCCCAGCTGCTGCTACTATTCCCATTGCCACGCCCATAGGAAGCCCCAACACTAAACCCCGAACCAAATGAATATGCTCTAGCCTGAGTGTGGTTGCCCTTCTTGTAATTGGATTGGCCACCACCCTCGCTCTCAGCCTTTCTTTTCTCAGCTCCTCTCTCTCGGGTCATCTCTACCAGCCTGTCAGCTCTCCCAGCTCTCTCATAAGCTTCCTTAACATCAGTAAGGATTCCCACGGGTAGCTTCTTCATTATCTTGGGGGTCAACCCCTTCTCAAACCTCAGAGCTAGGTTCTCATCACTCAATCTCATATCCTCACCATACTTAGCTTTCTCATTAAACTGTCGGCAGTACTCAGCTACCGTCATATCAGATGTCATCTTAAACCCATCAAACTCCTCTCTCAGCTTACTCCTCATGTAGATACCCGTATCCGTCGATATTGGAATTTATAGAGAACCCGACAAACACCCGATGATGATAGGACACATGTATTTATTTAGTTGTCATTGTCATTATTTGGGTTCATTTTACGATGTAGAATGAGCGCTGTCGACGGAGTATTTTAATTTAAATGATATTTAAATTAAAGTCTTTTTTAAGGTGATTTCAATTTATTTTATTTTATTTTGAATTTATTTTTTCAAGTTTATTTTATTGAAAATAAAATAAATATTCGATTTGAAAAATCATTTTATGAGTATATTTGATTTGAAAAATCATTTATTTTAATGTGTTAATTGATTTGAAAAATCGATTTAAAAATCGAGAAAAACTCGTTTCAACCACGCGTTTTGGAGCGCGATTTTAGCTCGGTTTTTGAGCCCGTTTTCTTTGCGAGTTGGCACGAATATCGAGTACACTAACCAACCTAGACCACTACCCATACAACCCCAGTTCGAACCCCATACCATGGCCCAAATTCTCGTCCCAAATCCCCCACAAACAGCCCGCAACAAACAGCAGCCCCCCCTGTTTTGCAGCTCAAATCCCGAGCCCAAAACCCGCTCCAAATACCACCAAAACCCGTACCCATTAACCCTAACCCATACCCTAGTATCCTACCCATATTACCCTAGCTTAATCACCAAGAAAACCCCTCTCAAACCCTCACAAAAGCTGCTGGACAGCAGCTATTCGTGAGCAGGCCCGACTGCCTCTCCCTCTCTTTTACCCTACTTTAACTCCTTATAAATACCACCCCTTCATCATACATTCATTCCTCTAAGTTCTATATACTTCCTACCATCACTCACAAGCTTTAAACCTCAGAAACAAACCCTAATTGCCTCTCAAAAACCCTCCACAAAACCGACATACAAACTGAAACTGTTTGTGTGTCCTCCTCGAAAAACAATTTGTTCCTCCCTCAAACCTCCATCAAAACTCGATTTTATTGTTCCTAATTAACCACATAACATGCATCTACACATTAGACAAAGATTTACGAGCCAAATTGCCCTTGAGAGTACACGAAATCCCTCGAAAAACAGAGTGTTATACACTCTGTTTTTGTGTTTGTTCTGTCTGTCCAATTCTGTTTGTGCTCGTTTTTCGTGCCCAATAACTCAAAACGAGCGGGGGTTGCTTTAAGATATCTGTTCTCCTCTCTTTCTAGTTTTCAAAACATCTTTTAAATCGAATTTTCATCGTGAAACGAGGGAGAAATCATTGTTTGAAAGTTGCTGTCCAGATTTGCCAAAAACGCGTGTTTGCTTTGTTTCTTCGTCGACGACGGCCTCTCGAGATAAAATCTACCATCGATTACGACCCAAGACGGTGTCAACAATACATGTAGGTTGAGGGTGCATCAAATCTTCCTCTTTCTCCTTTTTTTATTTCGTTTTTATGTTTGTTCTTTTATAGTTTGTTTTTGTTTGTTTATCGCTTTTATTTATCGTTTAAATTAACTATGAAACTAGTTTAGTCCGAGTATGAGTTAAAGTACCACCATGAACACCCGCGTTGACTTGAGATGGGAAAAGAAACCGCTACATCAGTCGGTCGTACACCCCCGTCTCATTTACATATCCTCGTGTTCAAGGTAGGGCATATATAAAACGAATTTCTAACTTCCGTTCCTCGCTTTTGACCCTTTGTTGTCTCGGCCAATTCGACCCACCTTAGGACCCGTTGCATGTTAGTATGACCTCTGATTGTTAACATATGACTTATTTCGATGACATTAGATCGATTTGATAACCTAATTAGACACATTAGGGTACATCGACATAGCTTTAAAAACCGATTAACAATTCTGTAACTTAATTGAATTCATCTTCCCTTTCACTAATTTTCTCGCTAGCATGGAAGTGCGTGCTTAACACCTTTCCATTTGCACTCGTTGACGATTTAGAATTGTACCTAACCTAGTTCGTATTTATTTAATTCAATTTGTAATTAATTAACCTTTAATTTGTTTTATTTATTTCTAATTTTTTAAAAGTCGTTTAATTATCTTTTATGGTTCAAAATCTGTAAATTTAATTTAATGAATTTTTTCGTAATTTATTTTACTGATTTCGTAATTAAAACATAATTAACTTTGCTTTTCTACAAAAACCGTGCCTTGCACGGGTCTGTCTGACTTCTGATCCGTGTACTGCACGGGTCTGGCAGTTTTAGTTTCTTTTCTTCTTTTGTTTCTTTAATTGTTTACTAATCCTATTTTAATAAATATGGATTGGTGAATAATTTTAATAAGTTGGGTTCAATTTAATTAATAAGTTGTACCTAATTTATTTCAAGCCTTTGTACTTATTTATTTTAATTTAATTAGTTTAATTCTAATCTAATTTGTTTATTAACTAATAATTCGGCTAACATCTTTAATTAGTCTTACTTAGCTTTAGCTTTTTTTGTTTACATTTGTTTCGTTTATTAAGACTTAATAGTTTAAGTTGTATTTTGTTAGTTTGTAATGTAATCTGAGTCAAAGTAATTACGATAGTTGTTGTATTTAGATCGAGTTGTATCTTTAATTTATTGTTGTGTCGGCATGAAATGCCTGGTTTGTAATAGGTAGATCCCAACGGCTCCCCCATTCCCCCTTAAGCCTTGTTTGCTTTGTTTTGTATGTTGTTAGATCAATCAACCCACATGCTAAATTACAACTTTGACAAAGTTAGTTTAGTTGCATCTAAAACGACATAGAAATTGTTGTCACATGTTAGGGTTTTAAAACGATGTTTGCATATCATATATCGTAGTAGACACTTGACTTAGTAGAGGCCGTTATCGACGGGCGGGGTTAGGTGTCCTTATGGGCTTCCTAACACGTACCCTCACCCCTTACTCAAGATCTATGGTTTGTGGATCCGTCTAAATACCATTGGATTACGAGAGTCATTCAAATCGAGTGATATAGGGTACAAGTCTTTATCTTTAATCACTCGTAGTCGATTGGCTTTATGCTTTTCGATGAAAGGTGTAAAGTTGACTTGAACGGTTCCAAGTTCCCAAAAAACTTGGTGGCGACTCTAATATGTCTTAATTCGATTCGAAAGAACCTCGAGTCGATTATGCCTAGTGTGGATCCCGCGGACGCAGTTCCCGAGGGCCTTGTCCACACCTCACATGCTCCGGTACGAACTCTCTCTTCATAGACTTTCTAAACTCTTCCCAAGGAATAGCAGACAGTCCCTGCTTCGCATACATGTCCTAACATTCACCTTTACCTTGTCCCACCACTCACATGCCGTTTCTCTCCAGTAGAACGCAGCTTGTTCTACCTTCAACTCATCAGGACAATGTACCAAATATAGGATGTTCTCCATCTCCCTGTGCCAATTATCTAGAAGAATTGGCTCCCCGGTCCCCTTGTACTCTTTCGGGTTAAACCTCACTATGTAGAGACTGATCTTTGAGTGACCAACCTCCTTATCTTTCCCCACTCTCTTTAAAGCTTCCGTAAGAGCATCTTGTTGCTCCAATATCTTAACTATGTCATCGGTGGTCATGCTCTCACCTCTAGCGTACATGGCGTTTCTCTTAGGCGGCATCTTGAAACTATATAAGAAAAGGTAGATATAAACATACATACTATAACCCAAAACACGTATATAGCCTGCACAGACCCCACTCAATCGAGTGCCAGAACCCACTCGATCGAGTTGAGGCCACTCGATCGAGTGCCCAACATACTCGATCGAGTGCCTCGACTCCAGAACCTAATCAGACCTCATGATCATAAAAATACTCGACCGAGCTGACATGCCACTCGATCGAGTGACCCCTACTCGATCGAGTGCCCCTATATACTCGATCGAGTACTCAAAACACAGTTCTGACCATAAAAACATCAATCTATCCACTCGATCGAGTCAGACCCACTCGATCGAGCACCTCACCTACTCGATCGAGTGCCCCCCACTCGATCGAGTCATGCTGACTCTTATACACTACCCGCATGTTATCTCACTCTCCCATCTTATATACATTACTATACTTTCAAAAAAAATATAATAAATACTCATGCATTTCTTGTAACTCTTTATGCAATCAACAAACAATTTATTCATGTTATCAAAATGCCACATTATAAACACCCAACATACCTTTCACTCAATTCAACATATGAAACACATCCTTCAACTTTTTAACCATACCTTCAATTCTCCACATCCAACTTCCAACAATTCACAACACATGCCGTTATGCACACATACAAACCAAAACACAACGCACACGACCCTGACACATACCCTCCATGTGACCGGTTCAAAATTGCAGGGCGAGTCGGCGACTTTAGGACGTCTCCCAAGCCTTTGCATTAGCTCTTACAACTTTTACCCCGGGTTCTTTTTAATTGACTCCCTATGTTCATTAGATTCATTAGTTACAGGTTTCAAGATCGTCGCTCTGATACCACTTTGTGACACCCCCATACTCCAAGTACCTTACCAGGACCACTCAGGTATAGAAATGTCACCATCTCGGTTTTCCGAGGCAATGATAATCAAATGACAATAACGAAACATAATTTAAATAGTAGTAAGTTTAAAGCGATTACAATCCAAATCCAAACTGATAAAAGTATAATACATGTCCTCAAAACCAAATGTCTAAAACTACTCAAGTACGACAGTGGAAGACTCTAATCAGCTCATGGTGACACATCCCAGCTAGCCCATATGCCTCTAATCATACCTGCTTAACAACTGCTCACCATCCCCGAATGGATCACCACAATTTTACAAAACAAATACGGGGTCAATACTAATCACATAATTATATAATCACAATAAGACATAAACCAACACAGCTCAATCGTCACATCAACCCGAACTCCATCACCAACTCCTCAAAACTGACTACACACTAAAGTGTGTAGCCCTGCCAGAGTACCCATCGCAACAGGATACTCCTCGCCGCCAGTGAGGGGCCGCAGCCGTTCCCACCTAAGCCCCGCTCATCTCCGTCGAGCGATAAACCCAAATCCATTACTGTGCACATCCCTTTTGTGGCGGGTTCCACAGAAGGCGAATAATGGGCGTGAAGCCACTCCCGCAAGTGACTCCACTCAGCCAGGGACGCACCCCGAAGAACACAGACAGATACAATCACAACAATCAACAACAACCAAATCCAACAACCGTCACAATATGAATATGATACTTTACAACAATCACAATCAACAACAAACCACATTATGTGACTAATATTGAGTAGGGAAACTCAACCTGGAATGCAAACACAAGCAGACGATCTCAGCAGCTGTATCAAAACCTCTCCTCTACGAATCCTCCTCCTATCACATGATCACATAATTACTACTAGCACAACTAACTATAAAAACCCCCCAATCCCCCAAATTAGGGTGTAAACAAAGTTAATTAAATGCTATAAAATTGGTATGTAGATCTTACCCTTGACGCAAGGATCACAAGGACACAAAGAACGATGAAATCCGACCTCTCAAGCTCCGGGATTTGCCAATAACACGGATGATGCGAACAACGTAGTTTCAATCTCCTTTTTAAGATTATTAGGTTTGTAAAAGTGTTTAGGGAAGAAGACGATATGAATTATATACTAATCCATGTTATTAACAAAACCCGTCAACATAATACCCGTTAACCGACCTACTCAATCGAGTAACTAACGTACTCGATCGAGTGCCACTTACTCGATCTAGTACCCATGCTACTCAATCGAGTGCCCTACAGGCAGAATACTTTTTCTAAAAATCAAAACACCCTTACTCGACAGAGTAAGTCCCACTCGATAGAGTACCCAGAGACTCATAAAACCGTAGTATTACAGTTTTGGCTCCCCAGCTGACCTATTTCTTGTATAAATAGACCAGCTATCCTCATTCCAAAACACACATCTCACATATCTTTCTCCTTCTCTTCTCTTCTCTATAATTTCTGGGTAAAGCAATCTCAATCGTTCCAATGCTCTCAGTCTCGAGTGGGCGTGCCTGAGTGAAGTAGTGTAAATCCTTGGGGAACTACCGGTCATTTGCTGATCGCCACCACGGTCGTACCGGAAATACAGTTTTCAAGGCAGTGGCTCTCATACCACGTCACTACGAATCAGATATCTCTTTTCCTTTTTCATTGTTACTGCAATTTTAGTCAAACAAGTTGAATGGAGGGAATATATATTTTAAAGATATGACTCAACAATGCATTACATTGCGTATATATTTTTCATTGTTACCTATATTGCTTCATAGTCCATATCTATTAATAAATAATTTTCTTCTCAATTTTCTCCTTCTTTAATTTCATATGCTCAAGGTATTTTATTATCAACTCTATTAATAAATTTTTATTCGTAAATACATTATCAAATGAATGAGTTTTGATGACATCTTTATGCTGCGACTCTCAAAATATGTGTACCCATTTAATTTATCTTCTTATTCTTACTCTTAAGATCTATTTTTCCCGTTGACAAGATAAGCTACTAAACAAAGATTTATTTGGTTTTTGCCCCGTCTCATTGCCTTGAAATGCAGCTAGCCTTCCCTATGACGGAGATATCTGTCTTAATAATAAAACAGGTCAAATATCGTCCCACATGGTCATATAAGACAAATCTTTTATTTTCTCAATGTATTATCCTTTTGTCTTATTCCTCCCACGTGGGTATATACCCTTCTAAAATGAGAATTTGCCTTTTAATATAATCATGGCTATCATTTTGGAATGCAACATTTAAATACGTATGACACATAGGCAAGTAAGGATTATGATTTGTAAAATTTGCTTATTTTCATCTTTGATTAAGTATAAACATTTCAATACGTATTATTTATAAGTAGAATTTACTTGCATTTAAAATTATTAATATGCTATGACACATAGGATAAAGATTATGTTTTTTGGAGCTCAAATTAAAATTATGAAACATGAGTATATCATGATATGTGACCAAATTTTGAGCATGTATTCACGATACGATGGTAATTATTAATCATTAATATAAAATGTTTTAAGTATCTCAAATTTAAAAACTTATTTTTATATTTTATCTATATATACCCGTGCAACTTTGTATAAGCTAGTAGAATTGATTTAACAGAGAAAGTATATGGATAAGATTTGTACAATTAAACAATTATGTATGATATAAATATAAAATTTACAAAGATATCTACTTATAAAATTTGTATGTGCCCATGTAATTTTACACGGGTTTTAAACTAGTTTGTGTCTATAAATTTGAGCGTATCATGACCATATGCATAGCTTACACATACATTTTTTTTTAAAAAAAAAGTTGCAAGATTTAATAATTGTTTAATTGTACATATGTAGATATAAAGTTATTCTTTGGTTACATATAGTAATTGTAGTTGCAAAAAAAAAATTTAAACTAGTTTGTGTCTATAAAGTTGCAAAATTTGAGCGTATCATGACCATATGCATAGCTTACATATACACTATGCGATTAAATATAGAAGGCAAATAAAATTGTCAAAACAAGAATTACTGGACAATTTGTATGAAATATCCGGGAGTATCTTGTCGAAGAAACGAACGCCTATCCAGCTTATACGGAGCATGCCTTTAAGTGGGTAGTCGATAATGGCTTGAGTTTAATAGAGGATTATGGGTTTGGTTGCTTCGACGCATATGTCCAAGAACCGAAAGAAAGAACTCCAGGTTGTCGTGTTCTTCGATTATCAGGCGTCGACGAATATGACGCAGAACCGAAACAAATGTAATACATTAACTGTAGATAAATAGTGTAGAGAGTTGTAGTGTTAAACTTTTAAATTTCTTTTTCTTTACCAATTTAATGTTTGGCATCAAATTTTTTTTATCCTAAAAACCAATTCGTTGATGTGACCATCTTCTATTCTTCTATATATACTAAAAGAATAGGAAAACTAAAAATTTTTCCGCCTAAACACTCTTAGTTAAAAATTGGGTCTACTTTTGATGGATATTCTAAACTTATATTGGGCTTAATATATAATCAATATATAATATATAATCAATATACATCATAATATCTTATCAATATCGAAACTTTTCATAATTGGGCCTTATGTATTTTTTTTCGTTATAACCAATCACCAACTTTTTTAAAAGGTATAATGTATAATAAGTAATTGAATTCTTCGACGAAGGAATCCTTATTAATATGGTATAAATGTTTATATATTATAAATTTACATGTTTATTACGCAAAAGTTAATTGAGGAAGGATTCCTTATTAATATTTAATATTCATCAATGAGATAACTTAATTTTAGCAATGATTATTGCTTGATCCACTTTACATTATATTTTTTTTTATGAGCTTGCTCATTTGGCCCACAATGTGTTTAGTAGGATGCAAAATTAAATGCCCAATTAGAGGTTAATATAGTTAAGCGGGAAAAAACGAAGAATCACCTATTCTTATAGTAAATAAAGGATTAGATAAAGACCAATTGGCTCCATTAATGCATGTATTACTCCACACTATATAATTTATATGCAACTCTAATTAAATTATTAACGCCACAATCAATTTCATGTTATTATTTTGCAGGACCAAACAAAAATATACTCTCAATTCGAGAGAACATGGAAACTAGTGATGACCACGCAGTCGTCCTGAGTGGGTACGACAACACTGGGTCCCGTAATGCTTATTGTATACGGGACACGTTTAGGAGCCAAGTCCCGAATTATGGGCATTACCGAATGGCTAGAAGCTCGGGTCTTCAAGAAGGCAAGACAAATGTCATCAACTCAGTTGTTTTCCCTTACGACGTTTGGCCGGAGTAGTTTCGAACTGTCATCTAGAAGGCAAGGAGAACACCAATTCTTTGATGACAAGTGGATCATATTAAGGGAAAATACAAACTGTCTAACAAAAGCATAACCAAAATAAAAAGTAGGGATTGATGAGAAAAGAGAGCAGAGTTGACTTAGAAATATCCTCCGTATCACCTCTCTTCTTACTTTTTTATTTGTGCACAATGGAAATGTAAACAATTGAATAGGACAGAGATAATAACAATTAGACATTTTCATACACAGAACAATCAAATGTATCTTTTGGGGCCAATATCTATGAAAAAGAAAGGTCAGGATAAAGGTTAATAGTTGTATTTTCGAACTGTCAATACCCAAGATAGCTTTTTTTTTTGAAGAGAAAACTGGGTTTATATTAAGTCAAGTTCTGCAATAGCAGAAATCTCATGCGGAAAATCCGAGGCCATTACAATAGTATCACCCACCGTCTCACATAATCTCACAACCAAATGAGCTACTGTATTTCCTTCCCCTCTTAACATGATAAACACTATTACTAGGAAAAAGATGACGAAGATGATTAATGTCATCGACACAAAGTCCCACAGCAGTTCGGGTAGACGCACCATTATTCACCGCATTGACCAACGACAGTGCATCAGATTCGAGCGTAATGGCAGCCACACCCCTCGCCTAAGCCATTTCTAACCCGAATATAGCGGCTTGAGCTTCTGCCACTCCCACCTCCCATCTCGCCCTTACCCTCCTGCTCCCAATCCAGACAATGCTTTCGAAGATACATATTATTTATTTGAACATTTAGGGTAATATTTCCTAAATATTACAGGGTAATATTCAAGTTGTATTGAAGATACTCCCATTTATGAATAGTACTCAAAAAGCAAACGTATCGAATTGATTTGAACAGAGAAAGTATATGGATAAGATTTGTACAATTAAACAATTATGTATGATATAAATATAAAATTTACAAAGATAGCTACTTATAAAATTTGTATATTCCCGTGCAATTTCGCACGGGTTCTAAACTAGTAATAATAATAAAATAAATTGGTAAGCCCCGCCAGCCCGGCCCTCCCCCTGGCCTGGCCCGGGTCTGACTAGAAGAACCCGGTCCGAGTACAGGTCTACTCCTCACTATAAAATCAAACTTTTTTTTATTAGGTAAGAAAACTAGGTTGATCCTTTATGGTAGGACCAACCTATCTCATCCTTTCGAATGAGGGAGGTAAGTTGAAGCCACCGGCTATCAAACCACCTCGAAGGAGTTGGACATGAATGTCCAATATAAGCCATGAAGTCAGCAACCTTGTTAGCTTCTGTGGACATGGCCGACCTGCAAGCCCAGTCGATCTGTGGACATACAACGGTTTTTTGAAAGACACGCTCGGCGGCGTAAAAATGCTTTCGACCGGATCGTTTTAGATCGGTCGGTTTCGTCTCGGTAAGGGTTTCGAAACGATTAGAGATGTTCGGAGTCGCCACCAAGCATTTGTGGGATGCTTGGAACCCGTTCGAATCCACTTTATACCTAGGTCAACCAAGGCAAAAAACGGTGTTTGACATAGGTACTAAAGATAAGGAATCGTCCCTCTTTAGCATCCTATCTCTAGAATGACTCTCGTACGCCCTGGATAAGGCCGTCCACTATCCAAAGTTTCTGAGTAAGAGGTGAAGGTACGTATTGGGAAACCCTTTAATCAGACACCCAATCCCGCCCGCGGTAGCGGCCTATACTGATCGATCTTGGTTGGTTGAATGCAAAAGTTGATAAAACGGTTTAAATGCATGAATGCACATCCAATAATTTAAACCTAACATGTGAGAGCTTTCTAAGTCGGTTGATTTAATCCAAGTATCAAGTATAAGATGTCGAGTTGGATTTATGGTTGATTTTCATGCAAGACGGAAATTAAACATCCATTTACCGTATTAGGTTTATGATGCATAACGTGATCCATTTGTCTTAGTAAGGCATTTTACAAATATGATTTTTGAATGAGCAAATTAGTCATCTGACCCGTCCTATATCCGGGTTAACCGGAGTCGGGATCGTCCTAGACTAATGCTGGAAAAGGAACAGACCCTGCACCAGGCAGCCACATGAGGCGCGAGCCTGTTTGCGGTGTAAGAGGGTCTCCCCTGGTTTGAAAACAGGGAAAGAAGTGGCCTATTTAGGCGCGGGTCAGTCAACGGTTATATGACGTGTTCTGACCATTAAAATACGTTTGTAAAACGTATTGAAAATGGGTATTTGAACCCGTTTTGGTTTGAAAAGGTCATTTAGACTGTGTTTGTTGATTTGAGGAACGAGACTCGAATAATCATCATTATTTTGATGATATTCGGTGTCGGGTTCGACTTTGTAAACTTGACATGAATAGTTTTGAAAATAATTATGAACTAATTGTTTTAAGTTCATTTGAATATAATTAGTCGATACTCATCATCGTACTCGGGTTAAAATCCTACATGGTATGTAGAACCAAGGATGACTTTGTGTTGGTGACTAATACATTTATTTTGAATTTGTAAAGAAATGATGAAAGGCTTTAAAATACCTCCAAAAATATAAAGAAATGAAATGAAAGGCTTGAAAATACATTTTAAATGTAATTAACCAAATATTATCACCGAAACACGGATTAAACCGTCATGGTATTAGGAACCAAGGGTGAAAAATGTTTTATGGTTAAAACTTGTTAAAATAAATGAAAGGGTTTGAAAATATTTGAAATGGTAAAAACCGATTACAAATATGAAAATAGATTAAAGAGGAAAGACGAGAACAAACACGGTTGAGTCTGACCTGGACACCCCATTGAGGCGCGAGCCTCTGTGCATAACAAGAGGCTTCTGTTAACCTATATTTGGATCGTGTTATGCATGATTTAGCATGTTATGGTCCCAAAATAAGTAAAGACATGATAAAAGAAGGATTTTTACACCCTCATACTTACATGCTTGGTTTATGGCGAGAAACCGACGTAAGTGTAACAACTCGTTTGGTCGGAAAAGAATCGGTTTAAAACCGTTTTAGTAAGTAAAAAGTGTGTTTTATTAATATTAGTGATGGTGTAGTGGTCGAAGTGGTCGGTCAAGTGATTTAATGCACGATAACGGTACCAAACAATGTGTAAGGCTTGTATTTACGATCGGTAGGTCGTAAATACGTGTCGGATTGTGACTTAGGAAGTCGAGTCTAGAATTTTAAGGGAGAAAAGAGGGGGCGGACACTTGCGTAAGTTCTCAAATGGGGGCATTTGAGGGGTATTTATAGGAAAATGAGTGGTTGTGTGAGTTTTGAGCGACGTGGCCACCTGGGCTGCTCAAAGAGGCGCGAGCCACGTCGCGGGTCTTCGAGTTGTCCTGTCACTTTCACACAAATGCAATCATGATTTATTCTATCCTAGGATTTGTAGTCACATATTTGGTACTTGACCATTCATGAATCCGGGAAATTTAGTATAGAAGGTTTTGAATGGTTTGTTTTTTGTGGTTGACTCGGTTTGACTCGTTGTTGGAGTCAGGATTTGAATTTTGAGTCGGTTTTTGGTCCGGTGTCGGTTTTGTCTCTAGTTAGTGTCATTGCGACCCCGTCGTCGTGCATTAAATACTCCAGGTACTTTTGAAAAGTTTTGAAATGTTTTATTTTCGAAATCGTTTTAAGTTTTCCGACGTAAAGTTCTACACGAACTGTCGATCAAACGCCGCGATTCCAAAGCACGTTATAGTCCGATAATTATCGGGTGTTTGTTGGAGTCTCAGCAGATACCGAGTATCTACAGAGCCCCCACTTTGACTGAGGCTTGGACAGGGCGAAAGTCAAAGTAGAGCCCCCAGGTCACTCGAAGATTATAACCCGGAGACCCAAGCGACGTCGAGGCGGCTCGAAAGGATTCGGCCAAGGACCTGCCGTCGGGAAGAGCGACGCCAAGGCGACTCGAGGGTACGAGCCAAGTACCTGTCATCGGGAACAGTTTAGAGTCTGTCAACTATCCCTTGCGGGTCGTTTAAAGTCCGTTAGACTACGTACTAAGGCTCGCCAGCCATAAGAAGGAGTCATACCAGAGGCATCTTCGGATATGTCCTTGCGCGTTTGCGGACAAAGGCTCGCCAGCTGTGGTGCGTACCTGAGGAGGGCTTGCCTGCCGCGATGCGTAGTAAGGCTCGCCAAACATGGTGCGTATCTGAAGAGGGTTTGCCAGCCGCGATGCGTAGTAAGGCTCGCCAGCCATGGTGCGTATATGAGGAGGGCTCGCCAGCCGCGATGCGTAGTAAGGCTCGCCAGTCATGGTGCGTATATGAGGAGGGCTCGCCATCCGCGATGCGTAGTAAGGCTCGCCAGCCATGGTGCGTATATGAGGAGGGCTCGCCAGCCGCGATGCGTTGTATGGCTCGCCAGCCATGGTGCGCACCTGAGGAGGGCTTGCCAGCCACGATGCGTAGTAAGGCTCGCCAGCCATGGTGCGTATATGAGGAGGGCTCTCCAGCCGCGATGCGTTGTAAGGCTTGCCAGCCATGGTGCGTACCTGAGGAGGGCTCGCCAGCCGCGATGCGTAGTAAAGCTCGCCAGCCATGGTGCATATATGAGGAGGGCTCGCCAGCCGCGATGCGTAGTAAGGCTCGCCAGCCAATGGTGGGGGTCGGTTAATTGACCGTGAGAATAGCCGCGTCGGACGGGCTTGTTTTGAAAGTAGCGGACTCAGGATGCCGCCGTTGAAATAGTGAATTTTGAATTTCACTACTATTGTTTTTGAAATAAACGGGTTCCGCGAGGGATCCCCCTGTTGACATTTGAAGGAATAGCGAATTTTGAATCTTCACTACCCGTTTTTTGAACTTGAAGTGGCGGTTTTAATAACCGTTTGTCTGAATTTTGAAGGAAATAGCGAATTTTAAATTTTTGCTATTACGTTTGAGGTGACGGTTTATGTTGTCGCCGTTGACATGTGAAGGAAATAGTGAATTTTGAATCCTCACTATTATTTTTGAAGTGACGGTTTATGTTGCCGCCGTTGACATGTGTGGTGAAAATAGTGAAATTTGATTTTCAACTATTATTTTGAAAATGACGGTTTTAATTGCTGTCGTTTGAAATTTGAAGAAATAGTGAATTTGAATTTTCACTATTATTTTTTTAAAATGACGGTTTTAACTGCCGTCGTTTGAAATTTGAGGAAATAGTGAATTTGAATTTTCACTATTATTTTTGAAAATGGCGGTTTTAATTACCGTCGTTGAAAATTTGCAGAAATAGTGAATTTGAATTTTCACTATTATTTTTGAAGTGAAAATGGCGGTTTTAATCGCCGTTTGTTTGGAATTTTGAAGGAAAATAGTGAATTTTGATTTCACCTATTTGTTTTTTTATTTGAAAAATGACGGTCCTTAATGTCATTGAAAATTTGAAGTTGGTTATGGAAAATTAGGCCAAAGCCCAAAATTTCGCTGAAAGAGCAAGGAGCACCCTATTGAGGCGCGAGCAACCTGGCGAGATAAGGGAGCTTCCCTATTTTCTGTAAAAGACGCGAGAATGGTTCGCATACCATTCTCGTATCAACTTCTTCAAACTCTCGACATATCAAACAAAAACCGCCATTGTTGGATTCTTGCTTGCTTCCATTCGCGCCATTATCAACAATGTCATCTCAAGGTATGTATTTCCTCTTGAATCTATTTGAATTGGTTGGTCTTTTTGATAGATTGAATTAGGACGAAATGTTTACCCTTGAAAATCGATTTGGGCGTTTTTGATTGAGCCCATTTTGAGTGAAATTGATGATTGCATTAGGTTAGAAACTTGTTTAAGAGTATAGGGGTGCTTTTAGGTTGCATTTTGGTCCCCGTTCCCGCTCCCTATGCTTGAAAAACGTGAGTGAGGCGAAGAAACCGTCTCATTTCACAATGTCAAGTTTATTTGCTTGGGTAGTGGGTTCCGCTAGGTTGCATTGTAGTCGGGAAAGACCGCATTTGCCATTGTGGACCTTTGTTGGGTATTGTGGGCAAAATTGGAATTTTTGCCTTTTGTGACGGTCTTATGTCTGACAGAATAAGCGCCTGCTTGTGCTTGAATTGAGTCAGTTTGCCTTGAAATGGACCCCATTGGTAGTTTAGGTCGCTTTGAGGCGTGATAAAATCACGTTGCCTTTTTGTGATCGTATTTTGAAATTTTGACCGGTTTGTGCTCAATTGGCGTAGAAATTGCCTTTTTGAGTCGTAGAAAAATACCCCATTGTATCGGGAATGTATTTTGGTTTGTTGGCGGACCTTGTGAGGGTCTTGAGGTGCCGTTTTCTTTGTTGTGGTTGTTTTGACTCGTCTTTTGCTTGAAAAGAAGGGCGAGTCGTTTTTTTGTCCGTTTTTTTTTTGTAAATTGTTTTATTTGGGTTGGATTTGGGCGGGATTGCCCTTGTTTTGCTTTGCAGGTTTTTTGAATTTGTCCATTTTACGCCGTCGTAGTGCCGAAATTTCGGTTGACGTTCTTTGATTGTCTTTGGTTGCAGGGGATCATTTGGGACCTATGGGGTCTGTTGTGGAGGCCTTGGAGGAGGAGGAGGAAGATCCCGGAGGAGGAGAGACGACTGTTTTTTGTTACAGGCTTGGTTGTGTTTCTGCCTGGCGGCCTTTTCCTGGCCAATGATCGGGTATCGATCGTTGGTCGTTGTCTGCAGAGGTTCGGATGTCCGATGAGTGGGGTTTAATACAGGCGTGTTATCCCATGTTGCCACTTTTGATCGCTGTCGAGTTCTAGTGATTGGGGGTCAACATCGGGGTAGTATGCTGAGTTACGATCCTCGGTTGTCGTGTCGTCTGAAGTCTGCCAGGCATCATTTTTCCTTTTGTTATGAAGTAGGAACGCGGTGTTACCGTCATGGTAACCACCTCTGCTTCCGCTGTTACTCCTTTGTTTCCTTTGTTGCTCCTTTTCTTTTCCGATTGGAAGGATATGGAGTGCTTAGTTCGGTAGGTGGCGGGTAGCCCCCAGTTTGTTGTCTTAGGCCAGCGTCTGTATGATAAATGTTTGTACTGGATCCCGTTTGTACGGTCAGTTGTTTGTATTAAACGTGTGTCGGTGTATTTTGCGTGAGGCGGTTTGTATATATGTGTTTTTGGATTGTGGTTCATTTTGTGATTTTGGGCTTTTTTTTGTGTTGTGTTTTGGAGAAGTGATGTCGGCTGTTAATTCCCCTTTTTGCTTTGCACTAGTTCCTGCATCGTTAGTGTAGAAAAACAGGCAACAGGTAGCACATATGCATAAACGTAAACACGTAAAAGCATTTGATCGAAAACAAAATTTAACCGCGATGACACGAAGTTAAAATTGAAATTTGAAATTTGAAATGACATTTTTTAAAAATTCGCGACAAGTCGTCACGTTTGGATTCCAAAAGGAAATGATTTGAAAATTGAGCAATTAACTCGTGTCTTGAATCAAATTGCATCGGAATTATTGAAATTGATTTGTGACTCGAAGAAAAATCAAACTCAAACCGTCAGGGATGAATTTTTAGAAAAGATTTTTACGAGTATATTTGATTTGATTTTTTTTTGTGAGATCAAGACTCGAATTTGTGAGTGCTTGAATTTTTCAGGAAAATTGATGTCGTGTTATCAATTTTCGATTTTATTTTTGCTGGGAAATTGCGAAAAAGCGAAAAATTTTCGGAATTTCGACTGACATGGAAACGATCCGTCGCAGATCGGGGCGACTAGCCCTTCCCCCTTTAAAAAAAGAAAGAAAAATCTCCATGTTTAAAGCTGCGTCATGGAAACCGTGTCGGATTTCGTGAAACGCGAAAACAAGGAAATGTTAGTTTGAGGAAACACAAAATGTCCTGGACCATCCCGAAGAGGCGCGAGCATTCCGGCGGGAGGTTTGAGGTGTCAGGAGAAAACACAACTTGAAAGGGACAATTCAAGGTGGGAATCCTGAGAACAGGCCTAAAGAGGCGCGAGCTATTTGTCGATAGAAGCCAGCTCTCCATTTTTTCTGAAAAATACGCTGATTGTTTTGTATAAATAGTGATGTTTGCGCTTCATTGTTTCATCATCCGAAACACAAAAACATCTCTACAAAACCTCTTCTTCTTCCACAAAAAATATTTCATGGATGCCTTTGAGAATGCGTTGCGACAATGGTGCTGGGATTTGTCGCCTCCCGAGAAGTATCAACTCATTTGCATGGGAGTTGGTCAATTGTTGATGCTCCGTCAAGTCAAGGTGCAATCCTCATTTCTCGAAGCATGTTCTCGGTTTTGGGATTCGAAACACCATGTTTTCGTTTTCCCGAAAGGTGAAATTTGTCCACTAGCCGAAGAAGTTGGAGCCATTGGTGGGTAGCCGGGTTGTGTTCTGGTGCTTCCTCCGACTCGGTTGTGCTACAAGGAGAAATTCCGTTCAATGTTGGGCTTGTCGACAAGTCAAGTCAACTACCTTCTTGCTCCACATGGTGTGGATATGTTGGCTTTTATCAACATTTTTTTCAAACCGATTAGATGCCAATGTTTTAGAGGTGGCTAGGAGAAGGGCTCTTGCCTTTTGCCTTGTCCGTGTATACCTCTTTGTTGATGCTTTGAAGAAGGAGGGGCCAAAATGCTATGGTAGCATGACCCTTGTACATGTGGTTGAGCAAATGGAGCATGGTAGAGATCCATCATGGTTGGTGCTTGGAGAGATCATCCAAGCTTTGGACAAGGAAGGCCCTTGCGGAGAAGTTCCTTCATTTGGGTCCCTAAGGATCCTCCAAGTGTGGCTATTGGAGAGGCTAAGGTATGTAGAGCCTCCGGTTGATTCTTCTTCTTATTCCTTCCGTCACCTTACTATGAGGAAGAAGTTGTACTCGGATAGCTTTGCTTCCACCGAGGCTTATTGGGCCGCAAGATTGGCGGAGGAGGGTGGTCCTCACATCCGTTGGGTGGTGCCATGGTGGCACTTGAGGTCCTTCACGGGGTTGCCCGCTTCGGGTGCTAGTCCTCGTTCTTTGATGGTGGTAGGTTTGAAAGTTGCTTCCTTCATCTATCTCGAAAGGATCATGAGGCAAATGGGGCGTCAACAAAAGGTGCCCGCTCAAGATACCCTTGTCCAAGAAAATATCTTCCGGAACTCCGAGCTTGTGGAGGTCTTCGAAAGATGGTGGGCCACTCGGCCGCTATGGGAGGTACCAAACCCCGTTGCCACGACATGGGTGACTCCCGCTTATGTCAAGTGGTCAAGAGCTTCATCCTTGGAAGAGAGGTCCAAATACCGTAAGGACGAGGTTGTCGACTTGAAGTATCGAGAGCTTGGCAAGGCCAACCGTGCCTTCTTTGAAGATTATGTTGATGGGGTTAGCCCGGATGTGATGAGACCACCAAAGAGGAGAAGCTCGGGTCCCAAAAATGTAGTGGGCCGTGTATGGGCTCATTTCGGGCCGAATATGGGGTATTGCATGAGACCGGAGGCCGTTGCCGTTGTAGATCCGTTGAGAATCCGTTCCGAAGAAGAGTCTCAAGCTAGGCGGGCCAACAAGAAGAACAAGGGGAAGATGTACCCCGAGGGAAAAGGCAAGGGTAGAATGGAAGAATGAAGGCCTCCATTACCCACTTTATTATTATGTTGTATTAGTGTTGTGAGTTTTTATTATGTTGTACTAGCTATGTTTTGTGCTAGTTTTTATTATGTGAGGTGTTTTAGTTGACACCTTAGCTTTGACAAGTTGTAGACTCGTCGAGCTTTATTTGTTGTTGAAATTGTAATCCTTCCCATCAGTAATTAAATAAGAGGATTGCTCGTGTCGAAAATTATGAACGCTTGTTTCTTCCATCCATTTTGTAAAGGCAATTCGGTTTGAATTGTCCTAAACATTTGCACTTGGAAAAGTGGGATTTTTTTGTAGGAAGGGAGAAAGGCTTCTTGTTTGTATTTTTGTGGGGAAATGGAATGTTCTTTCCCTTCTATTTTTGATGGGGATGTTTTGCATGTGGGGTTTTTTTTATTATGGGGATGGTTGTATCCATGATCGTAGTTCAAGATGTTTTGTGGATTTATTTGGGTTTTGTGGTTGTATCCCTCATGTATAAGAGGGGCTGCCTACGTATCCACCTGAAGAGGTGAAATCAAACCATGCTCGTACTTCAGGGGGTTTTTGTGAATTTGTTTTAGTGCAAATGGACGTTGCCTTTGACAGATCAAAGGATCTTCGAAATGGGAAAGGTGCCGCAACTTAGACTCGATAAAACATGCAATTTCAAATCAGAACGCGTTGAGGAACTTGACTTGAAAAGGGTTAAGGTGGATGCTAGTTGTAAAACTAGGCTGAGGTCGTTGGTTGCTATGGTTCAAGGGTAGTATTTCTTGAGTTGGTCTAGGTTGGTAGGGTTTGTAAAATCTTCCCCATCTAGGTCACTCAGTCTCACTGCGCCCCCCGAAAGTATTTTCTTGACCAGGTATGGCCCGGCCCAGTTAGATTTGAATTTTCCCCTCGGATCGACGGGTAGTGGTGCTCGGACCGACTTGAGGACCAAGTCGCCTTCCTGGATGTTCCTGGGTTTGACTTTCTTGTTGAATGCCCGTTGTATATGTCGTTGGTATAGCTAGACGTTGTGCAAGGCGTTGAGTCGTCGTTCGTCTAGAAAAGTGAGTTGTTCGTACCTTCGACGGGTCCATTCCGCCTCAGGGACTTGACTCTCCAGTAGGATGTGTAGAGAAGGGACCTCTAACTCTACCAATTGAACTGCCTCCATACCATATGCTAGGTAGAAGGGTGTGGCGCATGTCGGTGTTCGAATGGAGGTTCGGTATCCCCAGAGTGCGAATGGGAGTTTGCTCGGCCAATCGCGGTAGTTGTCTTGCATTTTCTTGATAATGGTGACAAGAGTTTTGTTAGCTGCCTCCATCGCTCCGCTGGTTTGGGGACGGTAAGGGGATGATCGATATCGTTTGATCTTGTATTTGTCCAACAAGATCTGTGTTTCCGCCCGGAAGTGAGAGCCTTGATCGCTGATGATTTCATGGGGTACCCCATACCGGCAGATGATGTTGTTTTGGATGAACTTGGCCACTTGTTTGGCGGTCAAGACTGCATATGACTGTGCTTCCACCCATTTGGTGAAGTAGTCGATGGCGACGAGGACGAAGCAATGCCCCTTGGTGCCTACCGGTTAACTTTCCCGATGATGTCGATGCCCCAGGTTGAGAAAGGCCAGGATGATGTCATGGTGTATAAAAGGGATGGTGGTATATGTTTTATGTTGGCAAAGATTCGGCAATTGTGGCAATGTTTTACGTAGTTATGGCAATCGGCTTCCATGGTGGTCCAGTAGTAACCTAACCGCATGATCTTCCGGGTAAGCATCATTGCGCTCATGTGAGGGCCACATTCTCCGTCGTGGACCTCTCCCATGACCTTTCTGGCTTTGTGATGGTCAATGCAAAGGAGGAGAATTACTTGTGGTGTTCTTATGTATAATTGATCTTGGTTCATCACGAATTTTGATGCAAGTAACCGGATGGCTCTTTGTCCTCTTTGATCAGAGTTAGGAGGGAATTCGTTTTTGGTTTTGTAGTTGAGGATGGCTTGGTACCAGGGTTCATCATGGTTTTCCTCGTCGTCGTTGATGGCACGAATGTGAGCTGGCTCGCTCCTTCTCTCGACACATAGGGGCATCGATGTCATGTCGTCAGGTATATTGACGAGCGCGACAAGCTTTGCCAGGGCATCAGCAAATTGATTTTCCTCTCGCGGCAAGTGAAAGTAGTCGATTTGGTCGAAGAACTCGACCTCTTGATTGATTTTCGCCCGGTAGGGAGCTAAGCTGTCACTTCGGATTTTCCATGATACGAACACCTGATTGATGATGAGCGAGGAATCGCCGTGGACTCTCAGTCTCTTGATGCCAAGTGTGATGGCTGCTTGTAGGCCAATGAGGCATGCTTCATATTCAGCGGCATTGTTGTGGACGGCAAAGTCTAGCTTGACCGAGATCGGAACATGTTCTCCCTCTGGTGATATTAGAAGTATTCCTACCCAGAAGCCTCTCATATTAGATTCACCATCGAAGTATAGGTCCCATGCGTCGGAGTCAGCACAAAGGATATATTCGTCAGGAAGTGACCATGTGTCGGTCGTTGGATCCTCGTTGACGGGATTCTCTGCCAGGAAATCGGCGACTGCCCTTCCCTTGATAACCTTGAGGGGTACAAACTTAAGATCAAACTCGGAGAGCATGAGTGTCCACCTAGACCACCTTCCGTTTAGTACGGGTTTTTCGAAGATGTATTTGACCGAGTCCATCTTAGAGTAGATGTGGACCGTGTAGCTGAGCATGTAATGTCGCAGCTTCTTTGTCGACCATACTAGGGCAAGGCATGTCTTTTCTAGTTAGGTGTACCATGTCTCGTACTCAATGAACGTTTTGCTGATGTAGTAGATGGCTCGTTCTTCGTCGTCGACTGTTTGTGCTAGCATTGATCCCATGGCTATGTCGGTAACAGTCACGTATAGGGATAAAGGGATCCCCGGTTGAGGTGGCATGAGAACAGGAGGTTTGGATAGGATTTTCTTTATCCTGTCGAAGGCTTTTTGACAATCGTCATCCCAATTGGTGTGATCGGAGGCGCGAAGTTTCTTGAAGATTGGTTCACAAATCATGGTGAGCTTGGCAATAATACGGCTGATGTATTGAACCTGACCGAGAAATCCCCGAATCTCCTTCTCGTTCTTAGGCCGTGGCATTTGTTGAAGGGCTTTGATTTTGGTTGGATCAATCTCAATGCCTCTTTTGCTGACGACATGTCCCAAGAGTTTTCCGGAGGTGACCCCGAATGCGCACTTCTGAGGATTTAGTCTCATGCTATATTTCCGCAGACGAGTGAAGAATTTCCGAAGGACGTTGATGTGGCCGTCCCGTTCTCTTGACTTGACAATCATATCATCGACATATACATCTACCTCCTTGTGCATCATATCACGTAGGAGAGTGGTAGCGGTTCTTTGATAGGTAGCTCCGGCGTTAATGAAGCTGAAAGGCATGACCATGTAGCAGTATGTACCCCACTGTGTAGTGAATGCAGTCTTGTGCATGTCCTCCTCAGCCATTTTGATCTTGTTGTACCCAGCATACCCGTCCATGAATGATAGGAGAGCATGTTCGGCAGTATTATCCACCAGAATGTCAACATGTGGCAAAGGGAAGTCGTCTTTTGGAGTAGCCTTGTTCAGGTCCCTGAAGTCGACGCAAACCCGAATTCTTTAGTCTTTCTTCGGTACAGGAACAATGTTGGCTACCCAGTCTGAGTATTCAGACACTTTGATGAAGCCAGCCTTGAACTGTTTATCCACCTCTTCCTTGATTTTCAGGGCCCATTCAGGACGCATTCAGCGTAGCTTCTGCTTCACGGGTTTAGCTCCGGGTTTGATAGGTATCCGGTGCTCCGCAATTTCTCTGTCAATCTCAGGCATATCTTTGTAGGATCAGGCGAATACGTCCTTGTATTCGTGGAGGAGGTCAATGAACTGTTGTCTTTCCGAGAGGTCAAGGGTTGTCCCTATCCTAAGTTCTTGATGTGTGTTGTCGGTTCCTACGTTAATAGGTTCGGTCTCCTCAATGACGGGGGTTCTGGTTTCCCGTTTGTCAAGTTCTTTGGCTAGGTGAGGTGGGTAATCACTCAAGTCAAATTCCTCATAGTCATTCAGAATCGCATTGCAGTTAAATTGAGACGAGTCATAAGCAAACTTAGCGTTCATTAAGTTAACACGAGCGAAAAGCTCGGAGAGGACAAACATCTCATGGTCAGTCAGAGGCGACACAGCAGAGGAGGTGGCCCCTGGAACAGGTTCCAGGTTGTCACCTTTTATGGGAGTGGGGATGACCCTGGTAGACTCAGCCTCTGAATTAGCCACGAGTTTGTGATAAAACATTAGAAAGGGGACCTTGACTAGGACATCAGGAGTGTTAGGAGCTATGACAGACTCTGACTCTGACTCTGACTCTGACTCTGACTCTGACTCTGACTCTGACTCTGACTCTGACTCAGATTCTGATTCCTCTTCACTTCCCACTTTGAACATAGGGCCTTCTCTAATCGTGATCTTGAGAATACGGCCTTGGCGATCGGTCAATTTGACGGTCTTCCTCCAGCCTTGTGGAGCTTTCTCCGGGTTAGTGTCGGAGATCAAGGCGGTCGGGTTAAATTGGTTGTCCTTCCGGGCGATGTTGATGATATCCTCATAGTCGAGGTGCTTGATGTTATCCTTTCCAAAGAGGAGGGTGAGAGCTTGTCCATTGAGGCATGAGGACGGCTTAGACTCGATTGATGCAGCTTCGGTATTGTCAGGGATGAAGTAGCAGTCCTGGAAGACTTCCACACCCGGGTACCTGGTCTTGGCTACAGAGTCATAGATCGGCTCCGGAAAGCCATGGTAAAGCTCGGACTCTCCCTCGGGGACAAAGTATCCATTGAGGGTCAGATGATAGGGACGGAGGATAACCCCGTGCTTCTTGCACTTCCGAACTAGGAGGTTCATCTCCTGGATATCTTCATCGGTAGGCTCGTATCCCAGTCCGAAGGGAATATTGGGGACCTTAGCCTGTTTCAAGGGAGGTAAGGTACTCTTCAGTGGATTGAGGGGTAACTCCGGGAAATAACCCTGGCGCATCAGAATGCGGTTGACTGTGAGGTTGGCGAACGGGTTACAATCAAGGCGTGTTAATTCATCATTTAGGGCATTCAGAGCTTAAAATCCCCATATTTCATTATCGTCCTCCTCAATGGCTTGGGAGGCTATTCCTCTTCACATGACGACTTTGATCGGGGAAGCAGGAATCGTGATTGTTTTCCCGTTGAAGGGGACCCTGATTTTCTGGTGGAGAGTTGAGGTAACTGCTTTGACAGCGTGGATCTATGGACGTCCCAGGAGCATATTGAAGGAGACGTCGATGTCGACCACCTGAAAACTGGTTTGCCTTTCCAGTGGTCCGGTTGCGACAGTTAGAGTGATAAGCCCTGCGACCTTGCAACGAGTGCCGTTGTAGGCGCGTACTCCTTGATTTGTCAGGACCAAATCAGTTTCCTTAATACCCAGTTTGTGAGCTGTCTTGAGGGGAATGACATTCACTGCGGATCCGTCATCCACAAGGACCATGGGCACATTCTTCTTGAGGCATTGTACGGTAATGTACAGGGAAAGATTATGATTGGCTCCGAAGGGAGGGATATCCTCGTCAGAGAAGACGACCGGGTTGTTCAAGTCAGGGGCGTCCCTTGTCATGTGTGCCACTATTTCTTCAGGGGAAGAGGTGGAGGACGCAGTTAATTTTCCCAAGGCTTGTAGAAAAGCCTGTCTATTCTCAAAGGATGTCGCTATCAGTTGCTAGATTGAGATTTCGGCTTTTGCCTTCTGAAGCTGCTTGAGGATTGAATTCTCGGAAGCCTTTGGTTGGGTGTCCGCGTCTGGGACAACTTGGTCGTTCGTTGTTGGAGCGACCGTTGAATTGTTCGGGTTCTGATAGGGGCGTCCGGACCGGGTAAGGTGACTGATCTCTTTCGCCTGCTTCCCTAGGACGATATACACATCCTCAACATCATCTATCCAGATGCCATTAATTTCAGAATTATGAGGGTACCTTGGAGGGGTATTCCTCGGTGGGCAGTTTTTGTGAGGGACATTTTTGTGGGGGTGATTCTTGTGAGGGTAGTTATTGTGGGGTGATTATTGTGAGGGTGATTATCGTGAGGTGCATGCCAGAATGGTCGCGGGAGCAATCCATCCTGGTGAGGGTAGTTTTGGGTGCTCGGGGGACTCTCCCTCGGGCGTGGTGATGGAGGATTGAAGATAAGTCGGCGGTAGGCATCGTCAAGTCGGGTGATCCTTTCGGAGAGACTGGCTATGGCTTCCTCAACCTGTTGGAACATGGTGAGCATAGTGGCGGCACTGAATACAAATACCCCATCCGAGGGATCTTTCTCCAACTCATTCACCTCGTTATCAACTGGCAGGATGAGGTGTGAGCAGTCCAGAGTCGGCTCATCGTTGGAGATAGCGTGGATTCCCGGAGGGTTCGTTTTGTTGTTTGGTTTAGTCGGCGGGGGCAAAGGCAAATCCCCTTTCTCAATCATGTCTTGGATGATGTGTTTGAGTTTGAAGAAGGTTTCCGTATCATACCCTTTCCCTTGATGGTACTGACATTAGGCGTTAGGGTTCCAGAAGAGGTATTTCTTAGCATCGGTCGGATCCGGGGTGGTTCCGATTGGTTGTAACTTTCCTTGGTCCATAAGCCTTTTCAGGGCGCTCGCATAAGTTGACCCTATATTAGTGAACACTCTCTGGGGGCGCTCAGCTCTCTTATTGGTTGGTTCAAGGAGGTTGACCTCATCAATCTTGTTTGTTTGGCCATAAGGGCGAGACCCGATTGATGTGGATCCCTGGTAGCCTCTACCGGTGGTTTTGGCTAGGACACCCTTTCGGAGGTCGTCTTCAATGCGTGTCCCAAGGATTTGCAGATCCTGGAAGTTCTTGATGTTTTGGTACCTCAGTAAGTTGGCATGCACCGGGCAGATATTGTTGACAAATTTTTCCACCAAGGTTAACTCACTCGGCTTGCTGACCAACTGGGTACTTACCCTCCTCCAACGGGTTAAGAACTCGGTGAATCTCTCCTTGTCATTCTGGGTTAGGACCTTAAGAGTACGGGTATTGGCTTGAATTTCGACGTTGTCGGCATACTGCTTAGCAAATTCAACTGCGACCTCATCCCAGGTAGTGAGGTTCTTCGGGTCAAGAGAGTAGTACCATTGGCGAGGGATCGGTTCCAAGGATGATGGAAATATCCGGGTGAAAATTTCCTGTTTGACCTCTTTTATGGCCATGTAGTCTTTGAAGGCTCGGATATGATTGAGTGGGTCCTCCACTCCCTTGAATTTGGGCACATCAGTCAGGGTAAAGTTGTCGGGTAGTTGATCCCCAACAGGTTCGAACCTTCGGTTGTTCTCAAGATGGATATTGTTACCCCGGGCTAGGAGTTGTTCTTCCAAGAGCTTGAGCCTCTTCTCAGTTTCAGTAAAAGGCGGAGTGTTATGTTCTCTAGTTTCCTTGTTTTCCAGGTTGTCGATACGGGTCTCAACACGATCCAGGGTGACCTTAAGAGCGGTGATCAGGCGGGCTAGCTGAGCAGTTGTGACATCTCTGTTGTTATCATTGTTGTTGTAGTTGACGGACGAAGTCGAAGACGGGGCCATGGCTCTGAGGCAGAAAAACGGCTCACATTACAACTCAATCCGACACGGTTTAAAGACTGAACGTAGACAACACAAAGGACGAGACAAAGAGCAGACTCCACAAGACAAGGGTGATCGTGTGTGGTTCCCCGGTGCTGACTCGATTTATGACGTGACGGTGTTGACCGAACTTTTGACACGAGCCCAACGTAAAAGCGTGACGCCATTGGACGAGTCTCGTGGTGAGATGACTTATAAGTAAAGACCCATAAGTACGTTTGCTTCGACTCGATAGACACGATGCGGAATTGGAACGGTGGACTGAAATTTTCGAAAATAGAAATTTTCAAAAAGATTCATTTTTCGCTTTATGGACGGCTTCTGAAGATAGGAATCTCCGCAAGTCGGTGAGCTGAAAGGGTTGTCTTAAGTTTTGTTTTGCAAAAGACGGTTTTGAGTTTGACTCGGCTCGGAAAACAATGTATTGTTTCCCAAGACGGTTTTTGAAATTCAAAATTGTATGTTTTGAAAATCGAGTTTGAAATGTTTGAAGAGGTCTCGGGGACGGTGTATGGTCCTCGGGATCTCGTAAGTGTCTCGAGAAAAGGGTGTGTGCTTTTCTCGGGTTTTGAAAGAGCCATTGTCGGCGCGAAACGGGTTAAAATCCGTGTCTAGACGCGGCGATTATAACGGCGTAAAAAGGTGATTTGTAATGGTTTTAGAAAACCGAGTTTTGAAAATCGTCATTACGACGGCCTAGATAGGCGTGTTGAAATGGTTATAAAAATCGGGTTTCAAAGTCGTCATTACGACGGCCTAGAAAGGCGTGTTAAAATGGTTATAAAAACCGGGTTTGAAATTCGTCATTACGATGGCCTAGAAAGGCATGTTGAAAAGGTTACAAAAACCGGGTTTGAAAATCGTCATTATGACGGCCTAGAAAGGCGTGTTGAAAAGCAACGGTCGGCGAAAGACCGAGGTTTGAAATGACCATTATAACGGTGTAAAAAGGTGTTTTGAAAGTTTTAAAATGACACGGAAGGACTTATGATCAAGTAGCACATAAGCACTCACAGTTTCATTATATTATGCATAATGTTGACACGGGTTTTGGCTTAGAAGGATAGGTTACACACCAAGCGATCAAACCCCGATTTGCGAGAGGGATACCAATCCAAACATAATGTGTAAGGAGGGTGCCCTAGCCTCGTGCTCGAAAGTGATGAAAGCTCTTTGACGAAACAAAAATGTGTAACGTCAATGGTATGCTTGACTCAATCGGGATTCGAAACGCGGGGATGAGAAAACTCACACCAACGAGACGAGCCAATTGGTCGGAAAGGGTTAGGTTATGGGCCCAGACAAGGAACCCGACCGTGACCGTAATATCAATTAATGCATTCCAACCAAGACCTCGTTCGAGTCTCACCATCTAGGGATCACAAAGACACAAGTGTCCTATTTTTCCCCAGCGGAGTCGCCAATCTGTGGACATGGCCCACCTGCAAGCCCAATCGATCTATGAACATACAACGGTCTTTTGAAAGCCACGCTCGGCGGCGTAAAAATGCTTTCGACCGGATCGTTTTAGATCAGTCGATTTCGTCTCGGTAAGGGTCTCGAAACGATTAGAGATGTTCGGAGTCACCACCAAGCATTTGTGGAATGCATGGAACCCGTTCGAATCCACTTTATACCAAGGTCAACCAAGGCAAAAAGCGGTGTTTGACATAGGTACTAAAGATAAGGAATTGTCCCTCTTTAGCATCCTATCTCTAGAATGACTCTCGTATGCCCTGGATAAGGTCGTCCACTATCCAAAGTTTCTGAGTAAGAGGTGAAGGTACGTATTAAGGTGAAGGTATGTATTGGGAAGCCCTTTAATCAGACACCCAATCCCGCCCGCGGTAGCGGCCTCTACTGATCGATCTTGGTTGGTTGAAGGCAAAAGTTGATAAAACGGTTTAAATGCATGAATGCGCATCCAATAATTTAAACCTAACATGTGAGAGCTTTCTAATTCGGTTGATATAATCCAAGTATCAAGTATAAGATGTCGAGTTGGATTTATGGTTGATTGGCATGCAAGACAGAAATTAAACATCCATTTACCGTATTAGGTTTATGATGCATAACGTGATCCATTTGTCTTAGTAACGCATTTTGCAAATATGATTTTTTAATGAGCAAATTAGTCATCTAACCCGTCCTATATTCGGGTTAACCGGTGTTGGGATCGTCCTAGACTAATGCTGGAAAAGGAACAGACCCTGCACCAGGCAGCCACATGAGGCGCGAGCCTGTTGGCAGTGTAAGGGGGTCTCCCCTGGTTTGATAACAAGGGAAGAAGTGGCCTCTTTAGGCGCGGGTCAGTCAACGGTTATATGACGTGCTATGACCATTGAAAAACGTTTGTAAACCGTATTGAAAATGGGTATTTGAATCCGTTTTGGTTTGAAAGGGTCATTTAGACCGTGTTTGTTGATTTAAGGAACGAGACTCGAATAATCATCATTATTTTGATGATATTCGGTGTCGGGTTCGACTTTGTAAATTTGACATAAATAGATTTGAAAATAATTATGAAGTAATTGTTTTAAGTTCATTTGAATATAATTAGTGGATACTCATCATCGTACTCGGGTTAAAATCCGACATGGTATGTAGAACCAAGGATTACTTTGTGTTGGTGACTAATACATTTATTTTGAAATTGTAAAGAAATGATGAAAGGCTTTAAAATACCTCCCAAAATGTAAAGAAATGAAATAAAAGGCTTTAAAATACCTTTTAAATGTAATTAACCAAATATTATCACCGAAACACGGATTAAACCGTCATGGTATTAGGAACCAAGGGTGAAAAATGTTTTATGGTTAAAACTTGTAAAAATAAATGAAAGGGTTTGAAAATATTTGAAATGGTAAAAACCGATTACAAATATAAAAATAGATTGAAGAGGAAAGACGAGAACAAACACAGTTGAGTCTGACCTGGACATCCCATTGAGGCGCGAGCCTCTGTGCATAACAAGGGGCTTCTATCTCAGGCCAAAACTCAGTTTTGGCTCGTCTAACCTATATTTGGATCGTGTTATGAATGGTTTAGCATGTTATAGCCATGAAATAAATAAAGACATGATAAAAGAAGGATTTTTACACCCTCATACTACATGCTTGGTTTCTGGCGAGAAACCAACGTAAGTGTAACAACTCGTTTGGTCGGAAAAGACTCGGTTTAAAACCGTTTTAGTAAGTAAAAAGAGTGTTTTATTAATATTAGTGATGGTGTAGTGGTCGAAGTGGTCGGTCAAGTTATTTAATGCACGATGACGGTACCAAATAATGTGTAAGACTTGTATTTACGATCGGTAGGTCATTAATACGCGTCGGATTGTGACTTAGGAAGTCGAGTCTAGAATTTTAAGGGAGAAAAGAGGGGGCGGACACTCGCATAAGTTCTCAAATGGGGGTATTTGAGGGGTATTTATAGGAAAATGAGTGGTTGTGTGAGTTTTGAGCGACGTGGCCACCTGGGCTGCTCAAAGAGGCGCGAGCCATGTCGCGGGTCTTCGAGTTGTCCTGTCACTTTCACACAAATGCAATCATGATTTGTTCTATCCTAGGATTTTTAGTCACATGTTTAGTACTTGACCATTCATGAATCCGGGAAATCTTAGTATAGAAGGTTTTGAATGGTTTGTTTTTTATCGTTGACTCGGTTTGACTCGTTGTTGGAGTCGGGATTTGAATTTTGAGTCGGTTTTTGGTCCGGTGTCGGTTTTGACTATAGTTAGTGTCATTGAGACCTCGTCGCCGTGCATTAAACACTCTAGGTACTTTTGAAAAGTTTTTAAATGTTTTATTTTCGAAATTGATTTAAATTTTCCGACTTAAAGTTGTACACGAACTGTCAATCAAACGTCGCGATTCCAAAGCACGTTATAGTCCGATAATCATCGGGTGTTTGTTGGAGTCTCAGCATATACCGGGTATCTACAGCTTCACGAAAGCAATGTTAATTATCACTTCTTTGAAAAAAATGAAGGTCTAATTTCACAACCTTGATAATACTAGAAATTAACCAAGGAATTTGTCAAGTACCTCGAATTGAGTTAATAACACATAAATTATCACCCTCCACAATTAACTTTGAGATTCCTAAGTATTTAGCTGATAAAATACCTTCTTTTAAAGCGAGAGTTTCCGCAACAAGGATACTATTGGATCCGCACTTTTTTGCTCCCAACAAAACGACTTTACCATTGTGATCTCTTATGGAATATCTTAAAGCAGCTTTATTACCCTCTATTCTCGATCCATCAAAATTTAGCTTTAGGAAACCGTTTCTAGGTTTTTCTCACCAAATTTCTTTCTTACTAGAGTTGTTTCTAGCTGAATCTTCTATCTCGGGATTGTTGAGATCCTTAAATCTAGTCATATTCCAGGTCTTAGTGTTATTATTACATAAAGTAATAAGTTTGCTGATACTTAAATTAACATTATTAAATATAATATCATTTCTATGAAACCATGTATTCCACCAAATAAAAATAATCTTAATGAAATCATCTTTTGGAATTAAATCATTTAGATAATTAAGTTTTGTTAGAAAACTTTGACTTGTAATATTATCATAATTTGACAAAAACTCGTTGAAACTAATAATGTTCATGTCTTGGATGACAGGCCCAATTAAGGGACATTCGTAAAAGAAATCAAACCTATGTTTTAAATTTGCATAAACCCCATTTTTGTGTATCTATATTTCGTTAATTATCTTACTTTATTAATATTATTATGTATAAGAAACTCGTAAAATTGGATGTTTTAGACAATACAGAGTACAAACAATTTTTATGCTTAAAAACATATATTAAATTCAAGTGCTGCTTTTACTTATTTAGTTGGTCTTCCTTGTACAGGTCACAAATTGTGTCCGACCCATCTTATATATATATATATATATATATATATATATATATATATATATATATATATATATATATATATATATATATAGAGAGAGAGAGAGAGAGAGAGAGAGAGAAGAGATCAACTAAGGCCATGTATATGTATTGAGTCCATAAGTTCTATTAAGGGCCATTGGATGGTGAAAATGGATGGCCAAGATCAACCTCCAAAAAGTGTGTTTATGGACTAATATCACTCATTCTCTCCTCCCTCACTAATCCTTCTAATTAATCACTAATTCACTATAACTTCCTTTCCTCTCATCCACTTCTCTCACATATCACACAAATCATCTCCTCTCTCAAACCCCAAAAAATAAAAAACCCAAAAAATCCAAATAAATAAAAACCCCAAAACCCCAAATAAATAAATAAAACCCAAAAAATCCAAATAAATCAAAAAACTCAAAAAATCCAAATAAATCATTCATTCCTCTGTTCCTCATTCACCACCACCCACCACTATCCCACCCGACACCACCCACCGCCCACTCCCACCGCCACCCACCTCCACCAGCGCCGTCGGTAAATTCTATAAACTCGTTTTTTTTCCAGATTTTGCGTCTCGGTTATTTTCGTCACTTTTTTTTTAGATTTTGTGTTAAATTTGTTGTTTGGGGTCGGTTTATTTTATTTGTTAATTTTTGTTGTTACTTATTCTTTTCAAATATCTTCTTGTTATACTTTTTTTTAAAAAAAAATTCGGGTTTTAAATATCGTTTTTTTTTTGTGATATACTTTTTTATTTTTACAAATGTCGTTTCTTTAAAATTCGTCTTGTTATATAAATTTTTCAGTTTTAGTATTTAAATTTAAATGTATATTTATTTATTTATTTCTCAAATTTTAATGTTTATAACTCCAACCTCTTGTTTTATAAAATTATTTAAAATTATGTATAACTTCAATCAACATTATGTATAACTTCACCGACATTATGTATAACTTTAATTTACATTATGTACAACTTCAATGATATTGTGTGCAACTTCACCGATATTATGAATAACTTCACTGATATTATGTATAACTTCACTGACATTATGTATAACTCCACTGACATTATGTATAACTTTAACTTACATTATGTACAACAATGACATTGTGTTAGTTTAAAATCTTAATTACATTTAGACAAAAGTTATACTATTATGGATTAAAGTTACACGATTTTTGGACTAAAGTTATACAAAAAAGGACTAAAATTATAATATTATGGACTAAAGTTACACAATTTTGGACTAAAGATATACAAAAATGGACTAAAGTTATACAAAAACAGACTAAAGTTATACAAATATGGACTAAAGTTATACAAAAATGGACTAAAGTTATACAAAAACGGTCTAAAGTTATACAAAAATGGACTAAAGTTATACAAAAATGGACTAAAGTTATACAAATTTAGTCCAATTTTTTGTATAACTTTAGTCCAAATTTGAATTGATATAAGTACTGTTTGTATAACTTTAATCCATATTTGTATAATTTTAGTCAATTTTTGTGTAACTTTAATCCTTATTTGTATAACTTTAGTCCATATTTGTATAACTTTAATCTATATTTGTATAACTTTAGTCCATTTTTTTATAACTTTAGTCCTTATTTGTATAACTTTAGTCAATTTTTGTATAACTTTAGTCCATATTTGAATAACTTTAAAGTTTAAAGGGTATAACTTTAGTCCATATTTGTATAACTTTAAACTTTAATGTTAAAAAGGTATAACTTTAGTCGTAAATAGTCCACCATAATAACAAAAAAAACGTTAATCTAACAAAAAAACCCGTAAATCTAAGAAAAAACCAAATATAAAAAAAACAAATAACAATGATCACTGAAGTTGCACATAAGGGCATTGAAGTTGTACACAATGACCACTGAAGTTGTACGAAATCTGAAATAACAAAAAAAGAACCGAAATCTAAAAAAAATAAAAAACTAAAATAAAATAAAATAACACACTGTCTCACAGAAACTTAAAAAACCAACAAAACCTAACAAATAAATGTAAAAAAATCAAACAATAACAAAAAAAATCAAAACATAACACAAATGATAATGTTTCAAGGGTACAACTTTAGTCGTAAATAGTATAACTTTAATGTTTTGAAGGTATAACTTTAGTCGTGAATAGTATAACTTTAATGTTTCAAGGGTATAATTTTAGTCATAAATAGGATAACTTAAATGAAATACAAAACAAAGGAAAAAAAATTGTAATCCGTGATAACAAACACCCGTTAATCTAACAAAAAACACGAATTTCTAAGAAAAAACCAAATAACAAAAAAATAAACCAAATAACAATAAAAAAACAAATTAACAATGAAAGTAAATCTAAAAAACAAAAAAAAAAGACAAAAAAAAAAAAACAAAGACAACACCAACGACATAAAAAGCAACGGCAACGACAACACCAACGACATCAACACCGACAACGACAACATCAACGACATCAACACCAACGACAACGACAACACCAACACAAATAAAAACACTCGAAAAAAATATATTAAAAAACAAAACAAATCAAAACCCGAAAACAATCCCGTCTTTTTTTCAGATCTGAAAAAAAAGGTGGAGTGGCAGGGGTTGTGGGTGGTGGCGTCGGGTCTGGTGGTGTTGGCGCAGGGGTTGTGGGTTGATGTCGGTGTTGTTGTTGGTTGTTGTTGATGCTGCTGTTGTTGGCGGGTTGATGTCGGTGTTGTTGTTGTTGTTGGTTGTTGTTGCTGATGTCGGTGTTGTTAGCGGGTTTTGGGTCGGGTGTGGTGTGTGGTGGGGTGGTGGTGGGCAGCAGGTGGGTCGGGTGTGGTGTTTGGAGGAGGGGTTGTTTTGGGTTTTTTTTTGTTGTTTTAGTTTGGTTTTTATTTGTATCAGTTTATTTTTATTTTTTTTAGTGAGGGTGGGAGGAAAATGAGAGAGAAAGAGTGAATGGGAGAAGTGAGAGAGGATGAGTGAATGAGGAAATGAGTTGGGAGATTAGAATGGGGAATGAGTTATACAGATTAAGAGGAGTTATACAGGATTAGGGAGGAAGATTAGGGAGGTTCATTTGTGACCCTCGAATGAGATGGAATCTCATCCCTCCATTCCTTCCATCCTAAGGTCCTTATAAGGACTTAGGGACTCATAAGATGTAAGGGCCTTATGAGAACCTCTCTCTCTCTTTCTCTCTCTCTCTCTCTCTCTCTCTCTCTATATATATATATATATATATATATATATATATATATATATATGGTCGGGATCCAATGAGAATCACTAGTATAATGAGAACTATGAGAACCACTTAATTTACAACTGATAGATCAGCCAATTCCCAGTGTGGAATCCAAACCCCGTCAGTTTTCATTCCCACTATTTCTTCTCTCTTTCTCTTTCAACAGTACATATTTTATTCGATGCTCGAACATCAATTTCCGACTTCGCGTAGCTATGAATATTTCTCTTTCTCTCTTCGATCACATTTCATATTTTGTGGATTAATCTTCGTCATGCTTTCTTCATCAATGGATGTTGTACTTGGATTCGTCGAGGTAAAGACTTGAAATTGATTTTTATTTTAGTGAAATTAGGGTTTATATTTTTATGCCTTTTTAATTTTTGATTCAGCAATTAAATTAGTCGAATTAGGGTATATATTCATCAATTTAATTTGTATTTCATTTTCGTTTATGATAATTAGCTTTTATATTCATCAATTTAGATGACGATAATTCATCGTCGTCCTCTTATGGTTGTTGAATCCTGGTGTTATAACTGAATTCTAGTGTTATATCGTATACTGAACTTAGAACTGCCTATTGTGAAGAAATTTTCTACCTTGGTTTCCTCCTGCAATATGTGATTTGGAGATTAGAAATTGTTACTCAAACAGAGATTTTCCAAATACAAACATACCTGAAAACCCTTCATACGACCTTGAGATTCTTGAGCTGGAGCGGCTGTAGCTCGGACGAGTCCAAGTTAGGACGAGAACGAGAATGGATTGGACTAAGCACAATTTTTTGTTCATTGTTGATACTCGTATTAGAAATATTTTGCTATGTTTTTGTTTTCTGTGAATGAATTAGATAGTTGGGTGTTCTTCTTTTATAATGAACCCTTATGCCAGGTGCTAAATTTCAGTTGGGAATTAGGATCCATAAGAGCTTGTGCATGTGCATCGTCACTTAGAGCATGTGTGACTCTGCCCCTATTATGATTAACACTCGCAGCAACCGAATAGTTAATATTACACGTTTCAATCCTTGGTGATCTAACATTCGAGTGTGTGAATCATTTGACCCCACACTACTGCTATCCACAGACATTGCAACAGAACCCCTGCCGTTACTAGCTTGCAAGCTTGCATAGCTATCAATGGACATGTTGGAATTGTCACCAAAATTTTGATAGAAGTCATAGAATTTTCCTTCATTATTGTTCATGCCCATCATTCCCGTAAACTGTACCACTACATGGAAACATGTTGTAATTCAGTGCCAATCACCTAAAAGATTCTTCAATCACAAATTAAAGATGGCAGAAGTAAAGAACAAAGCTAACTAGTTCTACCATATCAATAGTACATAGATCTTACACCAGCGTAAGTGTAAAGACCCTTCAATTAAACAGTCATACTATACTCCCTCTCCATCCCATGTTTGTCCTCATTTCCTTTTTTATCCATCCCAAAATAATTGGCACATTTCTATTTCTGGAGAAATAACTTGCAAGGGTAATATAGTATCAATGAGAAATAACTGGCTAGAAGAAATTCTAGAGAAAGTAGCCGAAGCACATGTTCTTTAGGACATCTTGATTACTGGAATCATCTTATGTATGAACTATACGTTTTCCGGCTAAAATATGCCTCTTTTCCATCTCCTGCATTCTGCTATATATTTTGCTTTGACCTTTTCTTGTGCGACTCTTTACACACTGCTAGAAGTGAACCCTTATGCCAGGTGCTAAATTTCTACCTTGTTTTTATTCAAGACCTATAGTGTATCTTGGACTCTTGATGGCGGTAGTTTAACTACCAGCCACTGTAATCAATGGTTGCTATAATTGCAAGCTCTGATTGATGAAGTTAATATGTGGTACTTGTCGGTATATGGTTTTGGGTAGAAGCTACATTACCGTTTATAATATCTTTGATATAGTCATTACCGTTTAAACATTACGAATATATACATTTTACTTGTTCGAAAACCAATTAGCTCAAATGGGAGAGCATTGTGCTATGCACAAAATGTGGGTTCGACTCCCATATTGGCTATGAAATACACCATTCTCGTATGTAATTGGTAATCCTATTTCAAGTATGACATGTATGATAATAGTTTTAGTACATATGCTAGTCTGTTAAATGCTTGTATGCTTGTCTTGAACTTCGGATCGCTGCGAAGCTAATTAAGCTATTACAATCGCTCATCATTCTTTTTGATGCTTCTCGCTTGAGTCTGATCATGATCTTCACGTCATTGCCCGAATATGATTATGGCTTCCTTAATCATAGCTGTATTATATTGCTCGCATCATGAGTTCATGACACGTTCCTATCATGAGATATTGCGATTTAATAGGCTATATGGAACTCGAATTCATACCTTTGTGCAAAATTTGCACATTGCTCTACCATTGAGCTAATAGCCTTTAAACTATGATAAAAAAAAATAGGAGTACAAAATAACTGATATATGTACACTAAAATGTTTCATATTAGTAAGATACGTAATAGATACACTAAAATGTCTTGTAGTTATATAAAAAGGTCGGTAAATACATTAAATCTCCTCCGCAATCATTTCCCTTATTTCATGTACATAGAACCTTATTTCATGCACATAGAACTTTATTTCATGTACATATAATCTTATTTCATGCCCATATAAAATTAACGCGTCCTTAGCCAACAATAATTAGTATCATAATATAATCAACTGATGCAACTGAAGAACTTTTTAATGCACATAGAACCTTATTTCATGCACATAGAACCTTATTTTATGCACATTTAACACTTATATCATGCACATAGAACCTTATTTCATGCATTACACGGTTGTTAATACACATATATTGTCTTTTCATGCATCTACAAGGCTACTTCATGCATGCATTGATAAGGCTATTGCACTCAAAATTCTTGCCATTCTTTTAGGACGGGAAAAGGTTTAGGGTTGGATTAGGGTAGGATTAGCCTAATCCTACCCTAAACCCTTTTACGGAAAAGTCATTCGAACGCCTCAAGACCAAAAGTCACCCTAGAGGGGCATATTGCAACCTTTTCCAAGGGGAATGGATCATACACGGGGGAATCCGGTTAATTGTAAATTTGGAGATAATTGTGATTAAATAAAGCCAAAGTTGTAAATGAACATATATTGCATATTTCATCCTTATTTCATGCATGTACAAGGTTATTTAATGCACGTATATTGCTTTTTCATGCATCTACAAGGCTACTTCATGCACTGATAAGGCTGTTGCACCCAAAATTTTTGCCATTCTTTTAGGACGGGAAAGGGTTCGGGGTTGGACTAGGTGGCCCGTGTCGCCTAATCCTAAAAACTAGCAATCCTATCAAATTGATTCATCAAATTGATTTGGAAGAACATACTGACCCGTGACCAGGATTCAAAATCGGTTGCATTGAAATTGCAGCTGGGCCTTTTTTATGGCTGAAAAGATCCTGCTTGTGAAGCGGAATCAAAGAGCTTACAGTATGCTTTTACCATCTATTCTGTAGTTCTAAAAGCCAGACTGACGAGAACACTAGCAATCATGATGATTTAGTTCACTTCCGGGATATAAACCTGGCCTTCAAAATTGACTGAAGTGTGGACGATACTGACCCGAGGGAAGCAACCGAGTGCCAGTGACTGTTGAATGATGAAGAAAGTACCAGAAATCATAGCTTGGCTCGCTATAATTGCTGCGAGAACTACTATCATAAACATCAGTCGGTACAATGGACCTGTAGAAACAAGAGTCGATTGGGCATGGAGTAAACCACAAAAATGCATTTTGAGCAGATAGAAAACAGGACAACAGTATCTAGCTAGTATCAACCTGGTATAGCCTTGTAAAAAGTATTGACGACATCATCTTGGTGCAACCAGAGAAAAAACACTTGTCCGGAGTAAGTTAGCATAAGTGCAGGGTATACGACTGAGGACATACTTATTTGGATAGACCTTACAGAAAAGTGTCTAAATCATCAAATAATACTTCAGTCCCTGCAGCATTGAAATAGTTGTCACTAATAAGCTCAACAAACAGTCGAACATGATTGAATGTTCGGAATTGACCTGATCAAAACAGGATCATATCCCAATTGATACAACTTAAGAACAAATAAGAGAGTTCAATTCTTTTGACTTGAACAACCTAAAGCAAACATACATTAAGTACTTCCATAGCATTTTGTACCTAGTTATCAAAAACATTGATGCTGCTGCTGCTATTAAATATAAGCAGAAAAAACATCTTGTGATCAAATATTCAAGGTTCTGAAGTCTACAGCAATGGGATTTGAGACGGTACCAGACAAAGTTATTACGACAACATATTTTGACATTAAGTCTAAAATCAGTATTAAATGTCGTGACCGTACATTTATACAATCAACTCATCTTCAAGGTAGTTATACTCAAAAACGAAGTCTGCTTTGATTCTTTGGCACATACACAACAGCATAACAAGGAATCAATAAAACCCCCCACATAATGGATTTAACAATCAATTAGCTTAAATTAAAAAAACTAATACAAACTAGGGTTAAGCGCACAATATATCTGAAATAATTACAAGCATGGACAAATTAGGGAAAAATGGACTATAATTGTTATTAATTTGATAAGAATATTACCTGAATTTGCAGGAATAAGACTCGGTTATGGCGATTGAAGCGATTATGAGGAGCGAAATTGTTGGCTGTCGAATTTTGATGAAGGAGTTCAATCGGAACATCAGAAGCGTCGGGAATGTGAAGATCGAAAGGAGAAAAAGAGAATGATGTCGGTGTGAGAAAAAAGAGGAGTGAGATTGGGAAATTTTTAAAATGACGGGGTAACAAGGTTTAGGGGGTTAAGTTTTGTTGACTTAATCTCAGTCCTTCAGTTCATTGAGATCTAACGGTTGTGACTAGTTCTCATTATATTAGCGGTTCTCATAGGAGAGATCAAGTGAGTCTACCTCTTTACATTGAGTCCATAAGTCCCCATCTAAGCCATTGAAAAAGGAAGATGGAGGGCTAAGGTTACATTTACACTTTGGGGTCATTAGTGAATCTTTAACACTCTTTCTCATAATCACACAATTAATCACTAATCCATCAATAATTTACTATATATAATTTATTTTCACACTCACTTCTCTCACATCTCGCAAAAATCATTCAGTTTCTCTCTCAAAAAATCAACCCCTCTCAAAAACCAACAAAAATCAAAAGTCAAAAAATTCAAAAAAAAAATTCCCCCTCTTCCTCACCTAATCTACCCGACAGGCCACCGACACCGCCACCCACACCCACGCCCACCACCCTCGCCACCTCCCTCCACCAACACCCATAACGACCGCCACGCACACCATCACACCACACATCCGCCACCACACACGCACACCTTCACGCCACCACACGACCTTTCGTCCGTCCTTTCTCCACCACCCGACATTTTTTTTCTTTAGATCTGAAAACAAACACGACCTTTCGTCCGTCCTTGCAACAACACCACGACGACAACCAATCCGTCCTTTCTCCACCACCCCGACACCACTGTCCACTCCTTCCTCAGATCACGCCACCCACTCCGTCCTCAGATCACGCCACCTCAACCGTCGACCCTGACAACACCACCACCCACCCTCAGATCTATAACCATCGACCCTGCCAACCGCCACCTTTCTCTCCTCCTTTGGCGCGGCTGCTACTGTCGCCCTCCACCACCACAACAACCTCCTATTTTCAACGCTTCTTCCTCTTTTCTCTCTATCTCGTTTTCCTTTTTTTTTTTTTAAAGATCTGATTGAAGTGTTTGTGTATTTGTGTAATTTCTATTTTGTTTTTTTAAGATCCTTTTTTTTTTAAAATGTAACAAGTCGTGTGTTTTTATATATTGGTTTGTTTGTTTTGTTATTTGTTTTTTGTGGTAGTGTTTGTTTTGTGGTTTGTTTGTTTTTATATATTGGTTTGTTTGTTTTGTTTGTTTTGTTATTTGTGGTAGTGTTTGTTTTGTGGTTTGTTTTCTAACAAGTCTTTTTTTTTTTCTTAAAGACAATTATCATATTTTATTCTTAGATCTAAAAAAAATATATAGTACATTATTGAAACATAATCATATTGTCATGATTTTTATTATTAGATCTAATAAATATATTTATTTTCAGATTTACAATCGTATTCTATACATTTTTGTCAGATTTACACTCATAATTCCTTAAATTTACACTTGTATTTCCTCAAATTTACACTCGTTTTTATTTAAATTTACACTTGTATCTCCTCACATTTACACTCGTATTTCTTTAAATTTACACTTGTATTTCCTCACATTTACACTCGTTTTTTTTTCTTAAAGACAATTATCATATTTTATTCTTAGATCTAAAAAAATATATAGTAGATTATTGAAAAATAATCATATTGTCATGATTTTTATTATTAGATCTAATAAATATATTTATTTTCAGATTTACACTCGTATTTTATACATTTTTGTCAGATTTACACTCATAATTCCTTAAATTTACACTTGTATTTCCTCACATTTACACTCGTTTTTATTTAAATTTACACTTTTATCTCCTCACATTTACACTCGTATTTCTTTAAATTTACACTTGTATCTCCTCACATTTACACTCGTATTTTTTTAAATTTACACTTGTATCTCCTCACATTTACACTCGTATTTTTTAAATTTACAGTTGTATCTCCTCACATTTACACTCGTATTTCTTTAAATTTCTTAACATTTGCATTCGTATTTCTTTACATTTACACTTATTTTTTTACCAAAGTTGTACCACATGGTGGTGGATATGAATTGCCAAAAAAATAATTTTTTTGTGGATATTTACACTCATAATTCTTTAAATTTACACTTGTATTTCCTCACATTTACCCTCATTTTTATTTAAATTTACACTTGTGTCTCCTTACATTTACACTCGTATTTCTTTACATTTACACTTATTTCATTCTTTACCAAATTTGTACTACATGGTAGTGGATATGAATTGCCTAAAAAATAAAATGTTTGTGGATATGAATTGGTGGTGGAGGATGATGGTGGTGATGTTTGTTGGTAGTCGGACTAAAGTTTTACTCGTAAAGAACCAAAGTTACATTTGTAAAGGACTAAAGTTACACTCACCTTCAAATTTACACTCGTAAAACTTTAAAATTTACACTTAAAATACTACATTTACACTCGTAAAACATCACATTTACACTCGTAAAACATCACATTTACACTCGTAAAATGTTAAAATTATATAAATTAAAAATTTCCGTCACAAAAAATAAATTTACACTCTTAAAATGTTACATTTACACTCGTAAAACACCACATTTACACTTGTAAAATGTTAAAATTATATAAATTCAAAATTTCCGTCACAAAAAATCAAATTTACACTCTTAAAATGTTACATTTATACTCGTAAAACATCACATTTACACTTGTAAAATGTTAAAATTATATAAATTCAAAATTTCCGTCACAAAAAATCAAATTTACACTCTTAAAATATTACATTTACACTCGTAAAACATCACATTTACACTTGTAAAATGTTAAAATTATATAAATTCAAAATTTCCGTCACAAAAAATCAAATTTACACTCTTAAAATATTACATTTACACTCGTAAAACATCACATTTACACTTGTAAAATGTTAAAATTATATAAATTCAAAATTTCCGTCACAAAAAATCAAATTTACACTCTTAAAATGTTACATTTACACTCGTAAAACACCACATTTACACTTGTAAAATGTTAAAATTATATAAATTCAAAATTTCCGTCACAAAAAATCAAATTTACACTCTTAAAATGTTACATTTACACTCGTAAAACATCACATTTACACTTGTAAAATGTTAAAATTATATAAATTAAAAATTTCCGTCACAAAAAATCAAATTTACTCTCTTAAAATATTACATTTAAACTCGTAAAACATCAAATTTACACTCATAAGATGTTTAAGTTACATAAATTCAAAATTTCCGTCACAAAAAAATCAAAATTACACCCGTAAAACATCAAAGTTACCCTTGTAAAATTTTAAAACTATTAAATTCAAAACTTCTGTCACAACAAAATCAAAATTACACTCGGAAAACATCAAAATTACACTCGTAAAATATTGAGTTACAAAAACCGCCTTAAAAGATTACATTTACACTCGTACAACTTACATTTACCCTTATAAAACTTTAACAATATCAAACTTACAAAAAAACCGCCTTAAAATATCACATTTACACTTCTACAAGTTACACTTACACTTGTAAAACTCCTACAATATCACATTTACAATTACTAATCACTCAAACTCAAAAATAATTAAATTTGTGATTAAAGAGTGAAAAATTAATTAATTATATGATAGAAATTGATTAGTGGAAATATTTTTTTGTTGATTTCAATCTCAACCTAGTATATATATAAAACTGGGTTGAAGCGTTGTGGATGCGCCACGTGTCAACCCAGCCATAAATACAAGTATTAATTACAACAAAACATTAAATACAAACATAATAAATGTTGTATACATCTCAGCAAAATATTAATTATAATTTAATAAATTTTATTATAAAACTATTTTGATAGAAATTCTAAAATGTAAATAATTACGTTTATTGCGAAAAATACTTTGAATTAAGTATAATAGTTATTATATTTATTGAAATGTTTTTTATTTGTAGAGATGATTAAAGTGAGTGTTTCATAATATTTTATGTTTACGTAAAAAGATATTTTGAGAAAATTATAAAACTTAGACCATTAAATCCTAAGAAAAATATATTTGGAAGAGTCGTATTTCTTAAAAACATAACTTAAAGAAAACTACTAAGAGATAAGTTTTTATATGGGAATGAAAAAACATATTGCGAGAAATTAAATACATATGAGATTTTGATAGGTTTAAATAGTGTGATAATGTCATAACAAGTATGTGTACGAGTATGTATGTACACAGTGATCGCGAGTGCATTTGAATAATTAAAACAAAAGTAATGATTATTAAGTAATATATAATACTATAAACGACATGAAAAAATAGAAAAAATGTTAGATTTTTCTTTAATATCTTCAATTAAAATATATATACACTACTACAAATCCAGACAACCACAACGGCCTTTTAACAACGCTTATTCACGAAAATCACCAAAAGACGTTGTAGAATGGATTGCGCGAATTTTACTAACTTAATTACAACGGTTATGTGTTGTTAACCGTTGTTATTGGTTTTAACAACGGGTCAAACTTTCACAACCGTTGTTAATATAAAACTAATAACAACAGTTTACTCTGTAATACATTATAACCGTTGTTAATAATTTGGCGCAAAATTGGCGCAAAATTAGTGAAACGTAATTACAACGGTTATATTAGCATCCGTTGTTATTAGGTTTTAACAACAGTTGTAGACGCAATAACCGTTGTTATTGAAGTTATGAAGAAATAAAAAAACAACAGATCGCTTTATTCTGCTATACGCTACAAAACACAAACACAAGCTAATACTGCTACACAAATATCATCCTTCATTCCTCCCTGATCGTCTCTTTCTATCTTCATCTCCGTCACTGTCGTCACCGTCTTCTCTCCCTCATCGTGTTTATCAATCAGGTATATATGTTTCTTAGCTTATTAACTATGTCTTATTAAGATTTTCAAGCTATATATAGATATAGGATTGTTCAATTTCCTGGCCTATGAATGTCGATTATTTTTGAATTTGTGAATTTGTTGGGTTATTATCTAATTTGTTGATAATTTAGCTTAATTGATTTCCTGAATTTCGTTTATTTGTTTGCCTATTATTGGATTTTATGAATTACTTGCCTATATATTACGAATGTAGAAAAATGACTCGAACTTGGATAATTGCTGCAAATATGAGTAACCCCAACTATAAGGATGGTTTAGCTGAATTTTATGAAGTCGTTGCGAACAATTTGGAAGGTTCTTCTAGTATTCCATGTCCTTGTGAAAGATGTGATAATATTAGGTATATGGCTTTTCCGGACGTTAAAATACACCTAGAAAAGTGGAGATTTAGTCGATCCTATACACGTTAGATTTTTCATGGGGAACCATTAGAGGACGAGAATAGCTTTGAAGAAGATGATGTTGAGGTATACGAAAGGCTAACTAATGATCCTGAGTTTGCCGAGTTTTTTGAGTTGGAAGAGTTGGAAGCAGACAAGTTGAATGTTGGGTCTATAGATAATGAAGAGAATGATGATGAGTCGAATGCTTTTCAAGATGTAGGTGATGACACTATTAATTGGGATGACCTTAACAACATGTATGAGAAGTTGTGTGACTCTGAAGCACCTCTGTATCCTGGTTGTAAGTTCACAAAAATGTCGGCTGTGGTTAAGTTGTATAATATCAAGGGGGCAAATGAGGTGAGTGACACGTGTTTCACTAGTTTATTAGTCTTGATAAAGGAGTTGCTTCCAGATGGTAATGTTCTACCTGTTAAGACATATGAGGCTAAAAAACTAATAAGAGGAGTGGGTATAAAATATGAGAACATATATGCATGTCCAAATGATTGCATATTGTATCGGAAATTATATCAAAACTTAACCAATTGTCCTAAATGTTTGGAGTGGCGTTATAAGGATAAGGAAGGGATCCCGGCTAAGGTGTTGTGGTATTTTCCAGTGATACCAAGATTCATAAGGATTTATGCGAATAGCGATGATTCAAAAATGTTAACTTGGCATGAAACTAGAAGAATAAATGATGGAAAGCTAAGACACCTGGCAGATGGTATGTAATGGAAATCGTTCGACGCTAAGTATCCCGAGTTCGGCAATGAACCTAGAAACTTACGTCTAGCGTTGTCCACTGATGGAATGAACCCACACGGAAACATGAGTAGCCAACATAGTACTTGGCCAATAGTGTTGGCTATTTACAACTTACCTCCATATGTGTGCATGAAAAGAAAGTATTTGATGTTGTCGTTGTTAATTTCCGGCCCTAAACAACCTGAAAATGATATAGATGTCTATTTGGAACCTTTTCTAGATGATTTGCAAACATTGTGGGATAGTGGGATAGAAGTATTTGATGCATATAAGAACGAAACTTTCAGTTTGAGAGCGATGTTATTGTGTACAACATCTGAATATCCGGCTTATGGCGACCTTTCTGGGCACACAATTCATGGGAAAGAGGCTTGTCCATTGTGTGGGGAGGATATCGAGTCTGAATACTTGAAGTCTTCTCGTAAGTATGTGTATATGGGAAATAGGAGGTTCTTGTATCATGACCATTGTTATCGCAAGATGCAGAAAGCATTCAATGGAAGACAAGAACTTCGTCAACCTCCTAGAATTTTGAGTGGGCATGAAGTTTATCAGAAAGTAAAGCATATAGAGGGATTATAGGAAGAAGAGAGGCTCTAAATTGTCTACTCGTGAGTATAAGAAAATATCCATATTTTTTGATAAACTTCCATATTGGCTTGACCTGGAGGTCAGGCATTGCCTCGATTTCATGCACATTGAGAAAAATGTCTGTGATAATATTATCAATACCCTTCTGAATGTTCCCGGCAAAATAAAGGATAATGCCGCAGCTAGGGAAGATATGAAAATGATGGGTATTAGGCTAGAGTTGGCACCACAGAAGAGAGGTAATCGTACATTTTTGCCGCCAGCAGCTTATACCGTTTCATGGAATGAGAAAAAAGAGTTATGTGCATGCTTGAATGGAATTAAAGTGCCACATGGTTATTCGTCGAACATCAAAAGCCTAGTGTCGATGCAAGACCTAAAACTCACCGGGTTAAAGTCACGTGATTGTCACACTTTGATGCAACAATTACTACTTGTGGCTATTCGTTCCATTTTACCTGAAAAGGTAAGATATGCTATAACTAGATTTTCTCTCTTCTTCCAGTCCATATGTGAGAAAGTCATCGATCCCGATGACGCAGATTCATTACAGGACCTTGTTATAACCTCTCTTTGTCAGTTGGAAATGTATTTTCCACCCTCTTTCTTCACTATCATGATTCATCTGACCATTCACTTGGTTAGGGAGATTTTGTACCTTGGGCCCGTGTACTTGAGATACCAGTATCCTTTCGAAAGATTGATGAAAGTCTACAAGGACTATACATCTAATCGGTATCGTCCGGAAGGTTGTATTGATGAACGCGCTATTTTAGACGAAGCTCTTTCATATTGTTACGCTCATCTCTCCCCTGAGGATTTGATTGGCGTTCCTAAGAATAGTCATAGTGACTGGATGACCGGAAAGGGTATTAGGGGCCGGGTTGAAAAATTTGTGACACGTGAAATGTTGCATTTAGCACATACGTATGTGATAAACAATGAAGATGAGGTGCAACCTTATATTTAACAACACAAAGATGAGCTCAAATACGATCACACAAACAAGACCGAGAAGTGAATTGCAAACGAGCATACGAAGACGTTTGGAGCGTGGTTTAGGAATATTGTCTTAGAGTATAAGAATCAAACTGGTGATGACATATCTCCTAGGTTACTACGTCTTGGTTTAGGTCCAAATGCCAGGGTCACCTTTTACAACAGTTTTGCCATTAATGGATATACTTTTTACACCTGCGAGCAAGATGAGTTGAGCACAATGCAAAATAGTGGCGTGAGTTCTGAATTTGAGGCAATGCATTTTGCTACTTCAAAAGATAAAAAGCCTATTTGGGGAAAATGCCTTTATTATGGTGTTATTCAAGAAATATTGGTATTAGATTACATTGATTTCACAATGCCTTTCTTTCGATATAACTAGGTTGATAACAACATCCATTGTGTCCGAAAGGATAAGATGGGATTTACGTTGGCAATCTGGGTAAGGTTGGCAATAATAAGGATGATCCTTTCATAATGGCATCCCAAGCTAAACAAGTGTTCTATATCACCGATCCTATGGATAAGAAGTGGCCTGTTGTACTGTCTATAAGGAGTAGAAGGAGTAGTGCATCCGATAATGGTGATGATGATCAAGATGTCGTTTTTGAGGGAATGGATCACTCTACCACTGTATCTTATTTCGACGATGTTGACACTGATCATGAGGACACCTAAAGCATCTATATGCGCGATGACCATGGTGAAGGTATTTGGGTTAACGAAGACACTATGACATCCAATAAACGTCCCCGATCCTGAGATGGTCTATAATGTAAGTTATTAGCTTTTATTTTTGTTTTTATTTTTATTTTTTAAATATATATATATCTTCCTTTTACTTTTTATTTTTTAAATAACTGTCTCCACTGAACAGATTTACATTCAGGAACTGCATATTTAATACAAACGTAAAGCACTGATACTCTCGACACTACTTATATAACAGTACTGGAAATCTTACAAGACCACAGAGTTACACATTACCTTTATTTAAGTTGCCTTTTCATACAGGCCCACGATACTGCTTATGATAGGCGGATACAGACACACACAGTTTGACACTCAACAAATAACACACGACGTTTCTTGGAAGTTTCAGCCACAGACACATTTTGTAGGGGTTTTAGGGGTACATTGCTTGGAAAATAGCCACAACCTGGTTGTAGGCATCGACGCTTTCTGAACTGGCCGACTGCTGCCTATCAAAGATGGTCGCATACGGCACTTGGACATAGTCCATGGTATTCTTCAGAAGCTCGGCATCCTCGTCTGTGGCTACCCAGAGATATGGTTCGAGTGGAGCATTCCAGTCGTTCCCGCCATGGCCTCTGAGTTGAAACATCATGTCAAACTTAAATGTTGATTCTGCATGTGCAAATGATGTTCCAAACTGAATGAGTAGACTCCCTTTGAATCCCCATGGCCCCCATTGTGGCTTAATTCTGCTGACCGAGTATCCCAGCTCAATAAGCTTATTCGTCAAAGGATTAAAGCTTTTGGCAGCAAATTTTCCATTGTCTATATCTATGTGGCCTGGGGCATTCATCAGGACACAGTGATATGGACGACTAATATTTTGAATCATTTTCAGACCAGTAATTTGATGGTTTATTTGTGAGTTGTGGGGAGCTAATGGATACTGAGCTAATGGGATGCCTCTTTTCTAAAATTATAGCAAGTTTGAGACGTGTTGTTGGAGTGTATGTATGATGTCTTTAGCTTTTGATAGTTTTAAAAAGTCAATAGAAGCAATGGTCATTGTTAAATATTCCCAAATTTGCATGGCATGGTAAATCATGTATATATGCAGTATGCATGTTGTTGTTGTTGTTGTTGTTGTTGTTGTTGTTGTTGTTGTTGTTGTTGTTGTTGTTGTTGTCTTATTTTCTTGATCTTATTATTAGATGTGGATGTTGTTGTTGAAATTGCTGATTAATGTTACAGTATATAGTGCTTCTGCTGTTACAGTTGTTATGCTGCTATATTGTTACAGGTTTGGACTGTAATTCAATTACAGTAATTTAAAAAAAAAAGTGTTAAACAATAACAACGGTTATATTGACATTACCCGTTGTTATTACTTTCAACAACGGTTGTAGTACTTCTACCCGTTGTCATTGCTTTTTTTAGACATATTTCATTTTGGCGCAAATTGGGTGAAAATATATTACAACGGGTATATTTTAACCGTTGTAATAAAGTTATGACAACGGTTGACTTCTGTTGACCCGTTGTTATTAACATATCACAACGGTTTTGTTTTAAAGACGCTTTGTTAATAGTTTGTCTTAATAAAATACAAATTTACAGACACATACAGGTATACAACATACCACACAAACACACACAATAGTTCAACCATTGGTATCCTGAGTTTATTCTCTCTCCCCGCTTTCTACATTCTCGTTGCCGGCCGTCACCCAGTTTCCGTCGCCCAGATTCCGTCGCCTTCCCTTATGATCCTGCTCGTTCTCTTTATCATCATCATCATCAGGTATGTTCACTTTTGTGTTTCGTCATTAAGATTTTAAGATCATCTTTTTTGTTTTTCATCTTTTTGTTTTTCGTCTTCTTTGTTATCTTTATCATCCTGCATCATCTACTTCAATCCTCTTATTAGGGTTTTAGGATTTTAGAAGCTCAAACTGTTGTTTTAAATTTTCATTCCTCTTTAGGGTTTTAGATACTCTGCATGTCGTCGTTCATTTCCTATTTCATTCATATTTAGGATTTTAGGATTATCATGGGTGAAAAACGGAAAAGAAGTCAAAAGGATAATAAGCCTGGTGAAAGGGGTGCTACGAAGTGCCCTGCAGCCCTTGCAGCTATAGCAGTTAAACAACCGCTTAGTATAACATAGAACGCGAAGGGTTTGCCTACTGATCCAAATGCGAAGGATTTATCCACTTGGATTGGATGTTGCACAAGACAGTATGTGCCTATCCATTTAGATGAAATTAGGAATTTGAATCCAAAATTGGAGAAGTTATATTTGGATCGTATAAAGGTATGATAACTTATGTAGCGAAACAACATTTTATTTTGGAGGTAAATTGAATGCTATGTAAATTGAATGATATGATGATGCAGGAAGCCTTTGATATTGTCGAATGCTATGATAAATATTTAATAAAGAAGGCAGGGGGTGTCTTAAGGCAGTAGAAGTGTGACGTTGGTAAGTATTGGTTGTATGTGGACAAGGAGACGGAGGAGATGTGTGACACCCCCATACTCCAAGTGCCTTACCAGGACCACTTAAGGTATAAGAACGTCACCATCTCGGTTACCCGAGGCAATGATAATCAAATTACAATGAAGAAACATAATTTAAATAACAATATAGTTTAAAGTGATTACATGATCAAAACCAAAACTGTTAAACTGAAATACAAGGTTCTCAGACGGTCTACTGATAAAACTATCAAAGCTATAAAACATCGTCTGACACAGCGGAAGACTTCTAACTGCCACGTGATAACTCATCCCAGCTATCCCATATGCGTCATATCATACCTGCTCAATAACTGCTCACCATCCCCGAATGGATCACCACAGTTTTTAAAACATTTAAACGGGTTCAGTACTAATTACACAATCAAAGCCACACTGAAACAATCATACAAACAGCTCACACACAATCCCAGTCTCCATCTCCAATCACCTCATAACTGACTACACACTAAAGTGTGTAGCCCCGCTGCAGTACCCATCGCAATGAGATACTCCTCGCCGCCAGTGGGGGACCGCAGCCGTTCCCACCTAAGTCCCGCTCATCTCCGTCGAGCGATAAACCCTTGTTCATTAATGTGCACATCCCTTCTGTGGCGGGTTCCACAGAAGGCGAATCAAGGGCGTAAAGCCACTCCCGCAAGTGACTCCACTCGGCCAGAGACGCACCCCGAAGAACACAGACAGATAAACAGTAATCACAATATAAAAACAACAACCGTCTGAAACAATCAACAATATGAAATCACAACCGTCTGAATCAATCAACAACCACTAACTACAGCACAATCACCACGCACATCATGTAACTAATGCGAGTAGGAAACCCTACCTAGAACAAGAATTACGAGAATCGGACGATCTAGCAAAATTTGTCACAAAACCTCTCTTCTACGAACCCTCCTCCTACACATACATTCATACAAATACTACCTTAATCATACAATCATAAAAACCCCTAAATTCCCAAATTAGGGTTTAACCAAAATCAATGAAACAATATAAAAACGGTACAAGGATCTTACCCATAACACGACGGTCTCAACGGCGTAAAGAACTTAACGATCCGACGACTCTAGCCATTAGGATTTGCCAACAACGCGACGAGAGAGAACTACGTAACTTCTTTTTCTTTTTGAAAGGTTTAGAGAGGTGAAAAGTGATTGAAGAAAATGACGGAAGCCTTTTATATTAATCTCGCGTTATTAGCAAAACCCGTAAAAACAAACCCGTAAAACACACTTACTCGATCGAGTAAGGCACTTACTCGATCGAGTGCCCCCTACTCGATCGAGTACCCAACTTACTCGATCGAGTACCCTACACAGGCAGATTACTGTTTTGCGTCAAAAACTACTTACTCGACAGAGTAAGCCCCACTCGATAGAGTACCCATAGACTCATAAAACCGTACTATTACAGTCTTCCCTCCTTAAAAAGAACTTCGTCCCCGAAGTTCAAACCATACATAAAAACAAACCTACCAACTCGATTAAGACACAACAACGCAACTAAGAACTCGAAACAAAACCTCACCCTATAAATCATGAACTCTTAACACCAACTCCACCAACTACGCCTACCTCCACAACATGTCCCACGATATCGTATCAACTACATTATATCTCTCTCGACACTAACTCCATACACTACCAACACAAACGTTGCTAGCTCCGTAACATATCATCCACTAGAAAATCCAATATCAAGATACTCATAACATCAAACGGAATGTTACATTCTACCACCCTTAAAAGGAACTTCGTCCTCGAAGTTTACTCACACTCATAACATCATCATCCAACTGTCAACACTATTGAAATATTCTCTCATTCCTAAACATCGAACTACTACAAGCACGGTCATGACATTTAATAAAACCAATCAAAACAAATATCCATCCTTTATGCTACACCAACACTCTACTTCTAATTATACTACCATATGCACAACCATCAAAATCTCTTTTATCGCATCCTACTCCTCTTAAGATAAATGTTACGTCCTCGTAACTCACTAAAACTAAATCCTAGCTATTTCTTCTCATCATCCCCATCACCCCGCTTGTCAAAGATAACCGCCTATAATCTAAACACTCGCCATGCATATATCTAAGGTTCTCTTACTTAAACAATTCTCATACTTCAATTCACTCGTCACACCACCTAACCTATAGCTCAAAATCTATAGCTTAACCAAAACTTCAATTGTTCCCTATTACTGCGAAAATGACATAATCCTCTATACCTGCACATATCTCCATACTCATAACTCACGATCCACAATTATTACATACACTCACACTAGATTCTCAAGTTTTTTTCTTCCATTACCGCAAAACTCATACATAACTTAACATGACACTAATTCTCAACACCCTACACTCACTGTCTCAACGAAAGATTATGAACCACCTGCAGCTTTCAGATCATTACCACACATGTTCTACAAATCACTTGCCATGACTATGTGCACCAATGCCTCATCTACAACAAGATCAAATGTATTGTAACAACTTCTTACAACTGTGTCCCATCAACAGAATATCACTATACCATGACAACAACGAAAACATATACAACTCTCTTTCATATCATACTCTACCCTCATTCCCAAACTGAAACTGGTAAGAAACATCAACAAACAAAACAACAGTCTACATGTTCATCCAAAACTCACAAGGAACAGCAGCAAACAAAACAACAATCTATGTTTAATTGGTATGTACTTTCGAAAACTCGTATCATAATCATCTCGCATACTCCACCACAACAGGTGACGGCATCGCAACACCGCCACCAACAGCCACACCGCAGTGCAAAAATACCCGCATCACAACACTAAGTACCGTGCCCGGATCACCACCCAAGGCACCACAACCACACCGATAGACATCGCAACATACACAATCCCGTAAACACTGACTCAGAAATAACTTCTCGGACAAGAAAACTTACTCAAATCCACTTTATTAAATCACAACGCAACATATTATATGAATAAACGGATAAGCACCTCATGAGCATCATCCCTACCATTTCACGGAATACACATGTATTATAAATACACATAAAATTATAACTAACCATGCCAGATCAATCAAACTATTCCCATTTTTTTTTAATATCACTCAATTAGGTTACCGTACTCAACATATAGAAAATTCAGATAACAACTTTATAATTATCACACCATACTACTTCTTGTGAGGTCAAAACCTCACACAAACATTTATACACATCATAGACCCGTAATCACAACCAACTAGTCAATCCTGATCACGTAAGTTACCATCTGATAAAGGTTACCTCTCGCCTGAGCTTAACTCGTATGCCCCTCATAACACATTCTTCCATTCGCATAACCAGCACCTTCTGCCATACATAACCATACAGCTAACACTCATTACGAGAAATCGCCTCCTAAGACTACATATTATACTTCCTCACAACCATACATATCAATTCGGTTTCTACAAAATAAACCTCTTTAGATTGGCCATATTTCCTATTTATCATCACCCTTAACCACTGGTGACAACACCTCCAAACTACCACCGTTCGTACATCAAACTTCTTACACCCATCTCTATACATCACAGTTTCTTTCCTATCTTTGGTTATCATCCCAAATAACGAACATCAAATGCATCAATAAGAATCATCTCAACACTATTTCCAATTCCATCCTTAATTGTATCGTCGCCCGACTCACCACCAAGATCTCATATCGTGCAAATTCTTTACCCAACTTTTACTTTACTTAATTCCTCGAAACTCATGATTATCATGTCGTCCTGGAACTCCTATATAACTGTTAACTCAAATCCTCATGATAGTATCATACATCTCGACGATTCCTTACTTTTATATCACATAACTCCAGTGAATATTTTCCTAGTTTTACTCTCCTCATTCTTTTCTTTTTACACTCGACAAAAGCAATTAACCATTCAACTCCTTATCACTTCTACCTAACTCTTTAGTGCTCCTGTTAACTTCTCATTGCTCCAAAACTCACATCTCATTATTTCATATCGATATCATCTCACTCTTTCTTACCATAGATATTCTCTTATTATGTTATCACTCACCCTTACCACTAATCCATCCATAGAATCAACGTTTACTTGTTCAAACAATTGCATCTTCCTTTTTGCATCTCTAGAAATCAAAATTTATTTTATACCGTTAATTGTCCAAGGAAATCACACATTAGTTTCACCTCTTGATAACACAAATTCCCAAACTCACTCACTATCTGCAAATCCACGTTGCGACATGTCTCCATTAAGTTCACTATATACCACTCTTCTCAATTCCTCTAAAACGACCTTTCACTACATATATTCTTAACCCACACGATTCCTAACCATCTCCCTCCATAATTCCTTACACATCTCAAGTTGCCACCATCCTCATCCTTCCTTTCAATCTTTTCATTCTCACGTTCCTTAGACTCCCATCATCCCTTGCCCATATTTACTTACCTTTACATTACTCAACACAAAATCATATCACTCATCTCTTCTCACAAAACATGCTCCATGCCTTAATAATCCTTACCAATCCTTCTTTTCTTTTCCACTGCCTATCACAACCGCATATCACTCATGTCCTCCCCACCGAACTCACACTTACCACAAGTGCCACTCTTTACATCATAAGATTGGGTAACTTACGCATCAGGACCATTACATACGTAAAACAATGCATAACGAAGCAAAATAACACATTTGAATCAAACATAATATGCAACGAAATCAAAATATAAGCATATGACCCAAAACAGGGGTCACTAGATCGAGTACAGGCCAATCGATCGAGTAAGTGACTTACTCGATCGAGTAGGTGAAGGTCAGAAGCACGTAAAACAAATTACCAGGGCTACTCGATCGAGTAAGGGATACTCGATCGAGTACCAAGAGGTGCACTCGATCGAGTGAGGGCCACTCGATCGAGTACCCTACGCATTTCTCAAAGATTTGTCCAGTTTTTCGCCAGAAACGGTCATAACTCACTCGTTTCTTGGTCGTTTTGGGCGTATAACCTATCGTTAGAATCGTAAAAGAACAAGCTATCACGTCCAATTGTAATCACATTAAAATCATTTATGTATCTCAAGTTATAACAGTTTAAAGACAACTTTGTTGTAATCAGACGACATAACTATTTGATTTTTTTTCTTTCAAACAACTTAAACATAAACAAGGTGAACAAAAGCGACTCGATACTTGTAAAACCACTATCCCCAACTACGTGTTACTACCTACCAAAAGCCAGACATTGACATCTATCATGCTCATATAACACTCAACTTATCAATCATGTACTACCACATACTTTAACTTTATAACTTTTTGTAAAGTAAAGCATACTCATACATTACAAATCCTATTTCCATGTTACTATATATTACAAATCCACTTTGTCACCTAAACGTGTATTCATAATCACGAAATTCATATTCTCATGCAATTGCTACTTCATCTTTTCCAATCAATTCACCTAGTTCAATCACATTCTCCATCTAACAAGTGCATATGATACCACAGTAGACAATTATATGAACTTATTATATAACTTTACGCAAACAAAATTATGTAAAATCATATTAAATCCCCTAATCACATGTTACTAGTATAGACACATTATAAATCATTCATCCTGCAACATCATTATTCATCATATATTATCATATATGAACTACTTCCTTTTTCCACCATATTATTCATCATTCTCATGTACTTTTCCAACAATTCAAAATACATTGTAAACCAACTATCGTGCAATTCATGTATTCAATCAACGACAAATATAATCATATCATCATTATTCTTCACTACACATCTCATATCCTCCACATGCATGCATCCATCGATTCATGCAATACCTTACTATATAGATACACAACACACAAGGTAAACACATAGCGACCCCGACTCATATCCCATGTGACCGGTTCAAAATTGTAGGGCGAGTTCGCGACTTTAGGACGTCTCCCAAGCCTTTGAATTAGCTCCTACAACTTCTACCCCGGGTTCATTTTAATTTGACTCCCTATGTTCATTAGGTTCATTGGTTACAGGTTTCAAGATCGTCGCTCTGATATCACTTTGTGACACCCCCATACTCCAAGTGCCTTACCAGGACCACTTAAGGTATAAGAACGTCACCATCTCGGTTACCCGAGGTAATGATAATCAAATTACAATGAAGAAACATAATTTAAATAACAATATAGTTTAAAGTGATTACATGATCAAAACCAAAACTGTTAAACTGAAATACAAGGTTCTCAGACGGTCTACTGATAAAACTATCAAAGCTATAAAACATCGTCTGACACAGCGGAAGACTTCTAACTACCACATGATAACTCATCCCAGCTATTCCATACGCGTCATATCAAACTTGCTCAATAACTGCTCACCATCCCCGAATGGATCGCCACAGTTTTTAAAACATTTAAACGGGGTCAGTACTAATTACACAATCAAAGCCACACTGAAACAATCATACAAACAGTTCACACACAATCCCAGTCTCCATCTCCAATCACCTCATAACTGACTACACACTAAAGTGTGTAGCCCTGCCAGAGTACCCATCGCAACAGATACTCCTCGCCGCTAGTGGGGGGACCGCAGTCGTTCCCACCTAAGCCCCGCTCATCTCCGTCGAGCGATAAACCCATGTTCATTAATGCGCACATCCCTTCTGTGGCGGGTTCCACAGAAGGCGAATCAAGGGCGTGAAGCCACTCCCGTAAGTGACTCCACTCAGCCAGGGACGCACCCCGAAGAACACAGACAGATAAACAGTAATCACAATATAACCACAACAACCGTCTGAAACAATCAACAATATGAAATCACAACCGTCTGAATCAATCAACAACCACTAACTACAACACAATCACCACGCACATCATGTAACTAATACTGAGTAGGGAAACCCTACCTAGAACAGCAATTACAGAATCAGACGATCTAGCAGCTGTCACAAAACCTCTCTTCTACGAACCCTCCTCCTACACATACATTCATACAAATACTACCTTAATCATACAATCATAAAACCCCCCAAATTCCCAAAGTAGGGTTTAACCAAAATCAATGAAACAATATAAAAACGGTGCAAGGATCTTACCCATAACACGACGGTCTCAACGGCGTAAAGAACTTAACGATCCGACGACTCTAGCCATTAGGATTTGCCAACAACGCGACGAGGGAGAACTACGTAACTTCTTTTTGTTTTTGAAAGGTTTAGAGAGGTGAAAAGTGATTAAAGAAAATGACGGGAGCCTTTTATATTAATCTCGCGTTATTAGCAAAAACTCGTCAAAACAAACCCGTAAAACACACTTACTCGATCGAGTGCCCCCTACTCGATCGAGTACCCAACTTACTCGATCGAGTACTCTACAAGCAGACTACTGTTTTGCATCAAAAACTACTTACTCGACTGAGTAAGCCCCACTCGATAGAGTACCCATAGACTCATAAAACCGTAGTATTACAAGATGCGTAAGAGCCCACCATCAAACAAGTACCTCACTAATGAACAACACTAATGTTGTTGTCAATCAATAATGTCTTATCTTTGTTTTTTTCGCAGTATGTAATCAACGCGCCACAAGTACCTCAGTACAACGGGCACCAAATAGACGAGGTAAAGGACTTGTTGGGCAAATACGTCTTAGAACATTGCAATGAAGACTAAATGCATGATACTTAGAGCTTAGATTAGCTTAGTAAATTTTTTGTTGAAGTTAGGGAATGATCTTTGTAGATATAGCTAGGGGGATGCACAGTTTTAGGAATCTTATTTCATGTAAAGTGATCAAATTGTTAGTATGAATTAATCTGAAAGTGAAACAAATTGTAAGTATTATGCTGCTGTTGTGGTTGAATTGTATCTATTGAGTTCTGATGAACCCGGCCGTGATTTATGCTGCTGCTGATATATGCAGAATTTTGAATAGCATGAAACAAAATTAATTTTAAAAAAAATTACGAAAATGTAATAAAAACGGTTACTAAAGCAAAAACCGTTGTAAATATCTTTCACAAATACCCGCGCATAATATTCAACAACAGGTTTTAAAAGAAGAACCGTTGTAAATACCTTTCACAAATACCCGCGCATAATATTCAACAACAGGTTTTAAAAGAAGAACCGTTGTTACTAACAATTTCAACAACGGTTATGTTTCGTATACCCGTTGTTAAAAGTCTTCACAATTTTGGTGGGAAAGATACAACAACGGGTTTTTTATATTATAACCGTTGTTATATATCTTTCCCACCAAAATTTTGTCAAACTTTCCACAACGACTTACTCGCAACAACAACGGCTTTTAACCGTTGTGAATAATTTCCACAACGGTTTTAGTAAATAACCTAACCGTTGTAAATACCTTTTACAACGGCCGCTTTAACAACGTCCGCTTTTTGTTTTAACAATGGTTTTTACCCGTTGTTATAGCCTGTATCTGTAGTAGTGATACGTCAAGTATAAATATGATTATGACTAGCTAAATATTACTTTTAGCTGAATATTTTATATGTTATCTTTTAAATACTTTGAAGTTAAAACACCAAAAAGTATTATTTGAGAAAGTTTAACCTATTTTATTTACAGGTAACCTCTTAATCATCATTTATATATACTTGTTTTAAAATACAAATGATGCAATTCTTATATATATGTTTGACACATAATACATGCAAGACACAATCAAAACATTTGAATAAGTTGAGTTTGAACTCTATATGTTTGATACATAAATATCACACGTTATACATAAAAGGGTTTCTCTAAAATGTACCCTTAGGGCACATGATAATAAGCTAATTATAGTAAATATGAGTTTCAACTCTAATTTATCATTATATATTCTCAACAATATTTCTCTAATTAGATTATTATGATGTGCCCTAAGGGCACATTTTAGAAAAACCCTATATAAAAAATTAAAAATTACATAAAATTATATTCACATCATTTTAAACAAATATTAACTAATTTGGAACATAACGAATCATGAAATGACATAATTTGAGAACTTAATGTTGATTGTTGCATTATTTGAATAAATGTTATTTTAATTAATATGATATTTGCTCAGTCATCAAATAATTTATAAAACGTTGATCATGCATAGTTAATTATCACTTATTAGTTTTAATTAAAATTGTATGTTTTTTATTTTAAAACATTGAAGTTAAACCTTAAAAAAATAAATTTGAGAAAAAATAATTTATTATTATTTATAAGTAAAAATATTAAAGGTCATATATAAATTATGTTATTTTTCTTCAATTATAATAATAAAATTGTAAAACAGGACGCGCGGAGCGCGGGATACTACCTAGTATATATATAAAACTGGGTTGAAGCGTTGTGGATGCGCCACTTGTCAACCCAGCCATAAATACAAGTATTAATTACAACAGAATATTAAATATAAACATAATAAATGCTGTATAAATCTCAACAAAATATTAATTATAGCTTAATAAATTTTAGTATAAAATTACATTAAATAATTACGGTGATTTGATTCTAAATTTATTTATATTTTGATAAAAATTCTATAATGTAAATAATTACGTTCATTACGAAAAATGCTTCAAATAGAGTATAATTTTCATTGTATTTATTAAAATATTTTTTATTTGTAGAGATGATTAAAGTGAGTGTTTCATAATGTTTTATGTTTACGTACAAAGATATTTTGAAAAAATTATAAAACTTAGACCATTAAATATTAAAAAAATTATATATGGAAGAGTCGTTGTATTTCTTAAAAATATAACTTAAAGAAAACGACTAAGAGATAAGATTTTATATGAGAATGAAAAAAATATATTGCGAAAAATTGAATACATATGGGATTTTGATAGGTTTAAATAGTGTGATAACGAGTATGTGTACGAGTACGTATGTACACAATGATCGCGAGTGCATTTGAATAATCAAAACAAAAGTAATAATTATTAAATAATATATACTGTACTATAAACGACATGAAAAAAATAGAAAAAACGTTATATTTTACTTTAATATCTTCAATTAAAATATATACGTCAAGTATAAATATTGATTCTGACTAGGTAAATATTACTATTAGGTAAATATTTTATATGTTATCTTTTAAATAATTTGAAGACAAACCTCAAAAAATATTATTTGAGAAAGTTTAACCTATTTTATTTACATGTAAACTCTAAAACATCATTTATATATATATAGTTGTTTTAAAATACAAAAGATGCAATTCTTATAGAATAGATATGTTTGACATATAATACATTAATACATGCAAGACACGCTCAAAACATTTGAATAAGTTCAGTTTGAAATCTATATGTTTGATAGATAAATATCACACGTTATACATAAAATATTAAAAATTACATAAACTTATATTCACATCATTTTGAACAAATATTAATTGATTTGGAACATAAGGAATCGTGAAATGATATAAGTTGAGAACTTAATGTAGATTGTTGCATTATTTGAATAAATTTTATTTTAATTAATATGATATTTGCTCAGTCACAAAATAATTTATAAAACGTTGATCATGCATAATTAATTATCGCTTATTAGTTTTAATTAAAATTGTATGTATTTTATTTTAAAACATTGAAGTTAAACCTAAAAAAATTAAATTTGAGAAAAATTAATTTATTTTTAATTATAAGTAAAAATATTAAAGGTCATATATAAATTATGTTATTTATCTTCAATTATAATAATAAAATTTTAAAACAGTCCGCGCGAAGCGCGGGATACTACCTAGTTTTCTTTTAATAAAAAGTAATCAAATTCTTGTTTATCCGTTAATAGTTACTCTCTCTGTCCGATCATTTGTTTACTTATTACTACATTTTATAGTATTTCATTCATTTGTTTACCTTTCTATATTAAGAAGATTTTGTATGTGATTTGATGATGCACAATTGCACATCCCTTATAGTCGGAAATGGATCCTCTCCATTTCATTTCTTTCCATTTCCTCTCACAATCTCTTTAAATAATAATTTCTCCTTTTATTCTCATTTTCCTTTATTTTTATACGTAAATTTAAAACCGTTAGATATTGTTAAAATGCGATCCAGGCCATTAATAAGAACTTGTCTCCCCATTTCTTTTTAGGAAATGGAGATAAATTGGGCTCCTTATAGTCCACTTTGGAAATGGATTCTCTCCATTTTCTTTCTCTCTATTTCCTCTCACAATCTCTTTAAATAATAATTTCACCTTTCACTCCTATTTTTCCTTTATTTTTATGCGTAAATTTAGAATCGTTAGATGTTGTCAAAATACAATTCGAACCATTTATAAGAACTTGCCTCTCCATTTCTTTTTAGGAAATGGAGAGAAAATGGACACGTCCACTTCATCTACTAGCAACCACCACAAAACAGTCCTCTCTTTTTCTTAATTTTTTTTTTTACCAAAACTAAAGGTAAATAAATAACCGGGATGAAGATAGTATAGTTTATGATCACATTTTTCCGTTACAAGCTTGTGACACGTCATAAATGAGAATTTGAGAAAAGCAGCATGAAGTTTAAATTTGGGTTAAAAGAGTGGATAGAATTTGTGATTTGGAATAAGTCTCTATTGTGACGGGAATTTGTAATTTGCAATAAGTCTCTCTTGTGACTTGTAACTGGTCAAGTATCACCCACATGGGTAGATAAGACAAATATTAAAGTGCCTAGGAAGTCACAAATGATTTGTCTTATTTACTCAAATGCGGTTTTATTTGACTCGTCATAAGCTTGTGACGGGTAGGAATCATCGCAAATGAAAATTTGTGATTTGACAAAAGCAAAATGAGAAATTGTGATTTGACAAAAGCAGCATGAGTGTAAATTTGGGTCTAGAAGAGTGGAGACGCGACTTATACTGGAATTAGCTTGGAGCACAATACGTTTAATAGTCGCTATTCATTAGTACAAATGTGCAATTATACAAAGTTCTGAGAACTTATTCGAGTAGGCAACTAAATTTCTAGTTGGACCTAGGATGACGTATGGGATTACAAGGTATGACCGACCAAAGTTGCATATTTGTGACGTACAACATTGAAAGAATGCAATCAAAATCTAATCAAACTTGTACATGCAGTTGAGTTATTGTCACCCACAGGCCACAGCATAAGACCAGTAGGGCACTTCCTAAAGGCCCACACCCTGAAACTATACCAATTCTCATTGAAGACGGACACTTCTCGTCACAATACAATTACTTTTTGAGGAAGCTAAGGTTCCTGATTTTTCATTCCTTACTTGATTTCGAATGCTAATACATGGATTTACTAGAGTTTAATGCAATACTAGCTCATAAGAGCGCCAAATCAGATGATATGCAGAGACACCTGAGTAGCTCGATTTACGACAGACAGTCAGTATTGACTTGGAACATTCTGAAATTTGAAATTAATGGAAATTCAATAAATATGGGTTACATGGTAAGTGATTCCGAAAAGGAACCAAATCCTCTTCTACAACAGACAACTACTACAAAGCCTTTATCGCACAATGAAACTAAACTCCCCTTCTTCTGTCAGTATTTTCAAGCCCTTTGCACCTTAATTACTGTGTTGTCACACTCTTTGCCAAATTCCGTGGCTGATCAACATTGAAGCCTCGCAATACCGTTAAGTGATAAGCTAACAACTGCAGGAATTAAGTAATTTGTCAGAACACGAAGGGAATATAAATGGTCGTTGAGTTTTCACTCTTAAAATCTGCCATGACATGTTGTCAACTACGCCAAATCTTAGAGCTGTATGCCAGAAAGGGTAGGTCCTGGTAGATGCATTCCATGTATTTTTTTTTTTTTACAAATGAAACAGTGATATAGATTATAGAGTTTGGTTGGGTACAATTGTACGGGGGAAGGGAAGAGAAATGGGGCAATCGTGTTTTCCTTCCAAATCTTTCTTAATTGTTGAATGAGTTTAGTTAAAATTGTAGAGGGAAAATGGATCCCTCCAACTTATTGGCCAAAATTCCTCTATCCCAACAAAGTATATCAGCCGGAGCGAATCACATGGTGTAAGAAGAGGGACAAAAACACAAAACTCTTCACATCAAATAGAGAAGTAATTACCTGCAATGGAATTACATTAATCACAGGCTGAAGGCAGTCCTCAACCAGAGGAACTTCAATGACACGACAGGATCCATTAGGGCAGACTAAAGCTACGTCACCCTTTGAACACATCACAATCAAACGGCCTTTACGAGCACGAAGTTGCTGAATTACTGATTGTTGCTTGCTGCGGAAAGATGCTAGTTAGACCCAAAATATCCAGAGAGAAATTCAGCTAATGATCAACCTCAGACAAGGGACTGACCTGAAACAAGAATCTCGAGTAGCAATTACAACAATAGGAAGATTTTCGTCAACAAGAGCCAGTGGGCCATGTTTCATTTCACCGGCAAGTATTCCTTCACTGTGCATCAGAGATACCTCTTTCACTTTCAGTGCACCTTCTAGAGCTGTTGCATAATTATATCCTCTCCCAAAAACAAGAAGTGATTGCTCATTAATCAACTCTCTAGCAAGGTCTTTCATCTCTTCGTCTAGTTGGAGTACCTCTCTAACTCGATCTGCAGTTCGATGTTATGCTAGAATCATTACTATGCGGTGATGTGGTAACAGTTTGTTAACAAAAGCTGAAGTACTTACTTGGCAATTCGAATAGACCATCAATTATGGCTTCTCTTTTGGCTTGGTTTGAGATGGTGTCCTCGCCAATGGCTAGAGCTAGCATTGCCATTACAGCTATTTGACTCGTGTATGCCTAATTATCATGGTTGGTAGGCGTTATTTTCCAGAAGAACAATGAAGTGATGAACAACTAAAAACTGCACTTTAGTAAGATGAATTGTACCTTGGTACTTGCAACACCTATTTCAGCACCAGCATTTATATGCACACCACAATGTGTATTCCTGGCAATTGCACTTCCGACAGTGTTTGTTATACCAACGCATAAAGCTCCATTTTCGAGAGCATATTCTAATGCTTGCAATGTGTCCGCAGTTTCACCAGATTGACTAACAAAAACAGCTGTATCTTCCCTGTATATCGGTCCCTGCCTATCAACTAGATCACTAGCGATTTCCATCGTAACAGGAATGTCTGACAGAAAAGAACGAGAATGAGGCACTGAAGACCAACCGCTTTCACATAATAAAATGAAAGAAATATAGGCTAACCAGAAAGTTCTTCCAAAATGGGTCTAGTGGCTAAAGCTGCATTGTAGCTTGTACCACAGCCAATAAACACAATGCGACGGCTCCGCCTAATAGTCTTCAGATGATCATTAAGTCCACCTAACAGGACAGACTTGGCTTTGGAAAAGCCTCCACGAATAAGCCTTCCCCTCATAGTTGTTATCAATGACTCAGGCTGTTCATGAATTTCTTTCTGCATGTAATGCTCGTATTTTCCCTTGGTTATCTGTTCAACCTCCATATCGAGAGTGGATAACGCTCTTTGCACAGAAGCAGGTCGGCAAAGACCACCTTTAGTTTTCCCTTTATCATTGTCGAATTTGAGAATTGTCACCCCTCCGTCCTGACAAATGATAAAAAAAAGACATAATAAGAACATACATCTCATTTGTAACTAATAAACGTTGCAGAATGGTGGAATGAAAATCAAACTTTCAAATGGTACCCCCAACCCCCAACCCCTTTTTGTGACCTGTGATGGCAAAACCCTCTTACTCCATTCCACCTCCCCGGAAAATGCAGGGATTCATATTTTTCCCTCCTCTACGACAAATTAGAATCTCTCCACCAAAAAAAAAGATTTGGGGGCAAAACTTTACTTCATTCTCTCCCCCTTGTCATGGGATAGTTGTCTTCGGCAAAACATATACTCCATAACTCATAGGGCTCGCTTGGCATGGGATAGTTTGTTACTAGGGTAACAGAGCTCAAAAGAACAAGAAAATGGATGTAACTGGTTGTGGTGGAAGGTGGACATGTGGAAAAGAGGGTAATAGTTACCCATAAAGAGAGGGGATTGTTACGCACCCTCCTCCCTAAGGTAATGCATTACTTCCATAGTTCCATATGGGGGTAATAGGTCCCCCCACTACCTCCTCTCTCAGTCTCTCCACCCTTCACTACAACCATCAATCTCCTATATCTTCCTGTTTAAAGTTCCATTACTCCGGTAATAGTTACTCCCATCCCAAGCGAGACCTTAAGCATAACAGCAAAAGATAAGTACCTTAATGTGAACAACTTCACTATCCTCTATCACCAAAACCTTTTTTGTGTGCTCAACAAGAGCATTGGGATCACTGGAGATAAATAGTTCTTTAGGCTGCCCATTCTTCAAAATTTTAAAGTCTGTAAAAGAGCCTCCGGCACCTACATCCTCGTTAAGTTCCTGAATCATTTATTGATAATATCAGAGAAATTATCAAAGAAAAACCACATCGTACGTAAAAAGTCTTACCAGACTGAACTTACATAGAGCGTATTATTTTATCAAAAGCATCTCAATTCCCCTAAAATTTTGCTAATGAAGTTTCAAACAATGTCTACTTTTATATGGGGAATGGGAACGACGGAACGTGAAAGATGAAGGAGAAATAATAGTTTGCTCAATAAGTAGAATAGAAGAAATAAACAATAGGACAGATTGATGTACAGGTCTACAGGAATTAGGATTATAAAAACAGTCTTACTTTGACACCAAGAAGCAATGGACCGCCATGTTTGCAAGCAATCAACTCGTTTGGATAATGCCGGCTTTTGAAAATAAGAGCATATGCTCCGTCAAGATGCCTCATAACCTCAAGGACAACATCACTGAAAGAAACAGTAACATCTCCTGAAAAGTACAAAAATGTGATATTATGAACAGCTCTACTAGACTGTAGTTAACCACACAAAGATAAGTAAATATCTGGCTGTAGTTAACAGCATCAGAGCCATTATTTTCCAGAAAAGACATTAAATAAAGAACAGTTGCATTGAATGTCATTACAATGCTGAAGTCGACAGACAGAAGAAATACCTCCTCCTTCATTTGCTTCATCAAAGACATATTTGGCAAGCTTAGGAATCACTTCAGTATCAGTATCAGATTCAAATGTAAACCCATGCCGAACTAGCGTTTCTTTCAAAACCTAAAGGCACAATAAGACATGCAAAATAACTAAGAAGCATAACCAAGCTGCAAAATTTTACAGAAACATAAGCTTAATCGCAACGCATATTTTGACACAATGTGTCGATGTCTGAACGACGAAATTCAAGCCCACATCAGGGAAAGTATATCAGAACAAAGATACATCGCTAGTTACAAAGCAAGAATATTTCTTTATCGCATTAATCTCTAGTAACGAGGTATGACTCTATCTCATACAATCTATCATGTTAAGAAAAATTCGTGTAGAAAGATGTTCTTAACACAAGACAAGTACCTCATAATTGGTAATAACCCCGTTATGGACAACAAGAAACTCATTTTCAGGATCAGAGGTCTGTGGGTGACTATTTCTTGGTGCAGGCTCGCCATGAGTTGCCCATCGAGTATGAGCTATTCCAGCATGAACAGAAAATGACTTTTCCAAGTCCAGTTCAGTTGCTGCAGCTTCTGCAACCAAATTCAGCATTTGTAACTAATAGTTTATTTACTCTAATGAAAACATAGTTTGCGTCTCAGATTCCATCTTAGACTTCAAGAAAGCTAAGAAACTGTAAAGATCATCGTAAAAGATCTTTGTATGCACATTTGGAACTTGTAGATCATTCTTGTTCTCCTAATTAGCAGCTTGAAGCTGAAATGTGGTCCATAACATTACATTCCTACCAAAATGTTTTAATAACAATCTAGCTACACACAATCATACAACTGTATAAGCAATGAAAAACAATGAACCAAATGCTGATAGAAACACAATTTAGAATCATAGTAGAAGTAAAAAAAAAAAAAAAAAAAAAAAAACGAACAAATCCATTTCTCTAGTACTCGTATCAGACTATTAGCTGCATTCAATCGAAATTTAAACTGATAATCAGCTCTATGATCTGTATGAAGTGCAGGAATTAAAGTGTGACTAACCAAACACAATTACGACACCCAAAACTTCAATTTCCTGCGAAATTTCAACAAGTAGTGCAATTCTATAAAACCCATTGAAATTGGTACTCAACCATCATTGAATTGGTACTCATTTCACATGATCCTAAGTGTAATTCAATAAATCCATAAACAGTTAAAGAAGTATTCTTTCAGTCCATTTCAGTGACCCCACTGCAGAAATAACTCACAATTCCAGTAAATCCTGACAACCACCACCCAAAATTCGAAAAACCCAAGAAGCATATTGATGAATGCATGCATTCAATGGCGTAACTAAGAAGGCTAGCAGAGTGGTCTCCCCTTGATCTATAAAATTTAGAAATTTCAAAAGAATTCGATTTCTTTTTCTAGTTTACCTTATTACATTACTAATTAACCCAAAAATTTCGCACTCCTAACTACAAATCCTGACTCCGCCACTGCATGCAATCAAATCTACTAAATTCAATAGCGAAATAAAAAATTCCCAGACTATAAAAAACCCAAATACCGAAAGAAAGAAAGAAAAGTACAAACCTTGATAAACATGGTTGACAAGGGATTCAATGTTACCCTCTTTACGAAAAACAAGGAATTGAGGGGACATATAAGTGTTGTTGCTGTCGTTAATGATAATGCTTCCATTCCCATTTGAATGAAGATTGTCATGATTATCGGAACACGAAGAAGGAGAAGAATCAATGGAGATACCAGAGGAATCATAACCACGATACTCAAGACGGCGTAACCCATTAAAGAGAACCTCCAAAATATAACGCCTTTCTCTATTAACATTGAAATTCAAGTATGCAAATATCCCACACATTTTGTATGTTGTTTTTATTTGGACGTTGTTGATCAGGAGTATCCCTATCGATAAACAAACTCCTGCCGCTCAATGTGGTGGCAGGAGATCGGAGGTTTGATCAATTCAATCAAATTCTTAATTAATGAACAGTGGATGGATTTGGAGTGTTTTGTGTTTGAAGAGGAGAGGCTGTCAGATTTGACTTTCTGACTTTTTATTTTTCCTGGGAAACTCTGGTGTTATTTCTAACTGTTTTTGTTTGATCGGCTACTGCAGTTTGGTCCTGTCACACTTTACAACTAGGTGACTATAAATACAAGTCTACAAGTATAGAACCCCCTCTCTAATATTCTCTACTTTGTTCATGATAATATAAATATATTACAAATTGAGAAAAACACATGTTATTTCCAAGTAATTAAATAGGATGGAGCTTATACAATTGGATAATAAGGGGTCGTATTTGTTAATTCTAAGTTAAGCTCCTAATTTAGCAAGATATATATTGGATTTGTTAGTCCAATTGACGAATGATAAAATTTATTTAATCACACCATGTCTTTTAGTTCGTCGAAAAGGTCATAATTTGTTTTCTATGTTTTAGAAAATGTTGATGTTCTAATTGATTGTGTACTAATTTATAATTTATTCAAACAACAGGAATAAAAAGATTAAATAGAAATTTACTGTAGACGCTAAATTGCTCAACGACTTTGATAAGATAGCGTGCTCTTAGCATCTTAGACTATCTCCAAGCAAGGTCGTCGATTGGGTCGTAACCTTGTTGAGCTACCTTAATGACACCTTAAATTAGGATTAAGGGGGTGATTTTGGTGACCTTGAAGTACTCAGGCTCAATTGGTGACCTTCAGTTGAATTGGTGACCTTGTTGGTGACCCGATAAGTGGCACTCTCTCAGGAAACAAAAAAAAAAAAAGACAACCATCAAAATAAAGGGAGGGTGACCTTTGGTTGAGTATGGTGATTCAGTAGTGGTACTCTCTCATTGGCTGGAAAGTGGAAAATGATTGGGTTGGTGACCTAGGTCGTGACCTTTGCTTGAGAGGGTGAAAATAGGTCAAGATAATTAACGTATGATTAAGAGGAAAAATATTGGTAACCTGATAAACTCGATCTTCTGCTGGGATGGTCTTGGTTGTGGAACCCCTTTGTACTATTCTTTAGCTAGTTTGGTGACAATTTAAATATTTAAGGATTTGCACACATGTTATTCTAAACACAAAATCTCATTGAAGACGGCGATATTCGTCACAAGCTGAAGACGGATATCATTTCCTCTCATAAAATACCCATGAGAGGCAAGTGGGGAAGCACATGGGGGATGCCCCACCTTGTCCCCTCTCCCTTTTTGTGAGAAGTCTTCAGCTTGTGACAGGATTAGCCCGTCACAAGCAAGACGCTTTGTATTCTAAATTGAAATATAGAATGTTGACTATTCATTTGGATTAAAGCTAGGGTTGTATTTGTACTTGTAAATTATAATCACACTCTAATGCTGATTTGTTTATCATGCACACTAATTGCTCTCTAATCTTCATTATGTCCCAACTAACTCTAGTTTGGGTTTTAAAATCTTCCATTATGTGAACACACTATTTAATCACATGCTTGACCAACTCTCTTTAATTTAAATTAAAACTATAATTACAAGATAAGGATCATTCATCATTGATTTGGCAATATATAAAGAAGAACAAGTTGCACAAAGAAATAAGCAAATTAAATTTTTACAACTTCAATATTGTATGATACTAATAATTCTAGGAAAATGATAAATACAATTTACTGGGTTATATTTAAATATTTAATACCCTTCTAAATTTGGTATTAATTTAAAAATTAGAGAATAAATTACATATAAATCAATGCAATTAATGCATGTATAAACTATTTATTCCCTCTTTTAGTTGCTTAAATACAACCAATGGGTTGTATTTATCATAACCCATAATTCTATCATGCCCTTCGCTTCGTTGAACAAGGCTCAATAAAGGGTTGATAATCTAAAAATTCTTCTACCAATTTAGAATTTTAATAATTTAGAATCGATGAGTTCGTATATCTAATACGGAGTACTATATATATAAATCGAAAACTTATGAACTTTAATATAATTACATAAAATCTATAAAAATTCATTATCTATATAGTTTATATGTATAAAAAAGTTAATTATTTAACATACAGATGTAATAAAAAAATATTCTAATCTAATATTTCATATTTATTTAAATATATAACTAAAATACAATTTAGACAATCAACTAATATAAATTTAATTTGATAAAATTAACTAACAAAAAGATTTAATGCAAAAAATTGATATATTTATTTAAATATATAAGCCTAATAAAATTGTATAAGTAGCAAATTAACTCTATTAACTAGTTTTGTGACCCGTAAAATTCACGGGTTGTTCTGTTTCTAGTGTAATACTTTAGTGATTTAATACAATAACATACTACAATCAATTCAATTTACGGTTTTCATGTTTTAAGGGTTGTATAAATTCAATTAGTCTTTTATACAATAGTTTATCAGAAATTAAAATTTCATACATTAGATATACTAAGATACCCCTATCAAAACTAATGTAACTCAATGTAAGCTAAAATGAATTAATAATATAAGTATTCATATAATCAAATTAAAAAAAACTATATTATCAGACAAAGATCCCAAAGATAGAGCACTCTCAAAAATTAGATATCGAAATTTCATCAACAATTCTGAAAATAACATAAAACACACAATTAGAAATGTTATGACAAAACTAACATTTCATACCCCCATAAAATTGAAGCTAATACAATAATAAATTGCGGAACTAAAAATTTTAAAGTAGCAACAACTTGAACAACAATTGGATCATTATTGCCGAATACTTCACCTATTAAACAATATTATACAAAAAATGCTATATCATCCCCTTAAATTTTCACCTTTTAGCCATATATTTCAACAGTAGGTCTCATAAGAGACCGTCCCCCACTAATTTAGTGGGAGACATAATAGGGAAAAAAGAAATCCAGTGGGTCCCTCACCCCATCATGTGAGAGGTCTCTCAATAATGCTATTGAGAGACCGTCTCTCCGGAGTTTTTGTGATATTTCAAAATATATATAATAAATGCTCAAAAATTATTAATCATCCACGATTCCACGTTGATGTCACCAATCTTTAGTTTGTATGTAAAATATAGTTGTTTAAGCAATATTAGTATTTCACTTCTCCTTATAATCTTCTTTCTTCAATAAATCATACCTATTGAAAAAGAGTAACACGATAATTGTGGAATTGTTTTATGCTATATTATCGTTATTAACTTAGTTTCACCTTAAGTAATGAAAAAAAGTGGGAATGATAATCAAATCGTAGAGATGTAAGTATATTTACCTTGGAAGAGCTTAACACTTGATAGCACCTAAATGAGAACAAAACAAACACATACGCGAAATTGAAAATGTGATGAACACTTCATAACCCAATGAAAATTCCAATAAAAAAAATTAGTTAAAAATATTTGTGCCACATACCATTCTACTAACGATAGAGATAAGAAGTTTTTTGCTTACAAATTTCGTCTTCCATAAAAAATATATAAACAATTGAGGATGTGTTTTATGGCTATTAAATATTCTTTTTTCATTATTATCAAATTTAATATAGGTATAAATAAAGATCAAGTTCATGACTTTTGAGCATCCATTTTTCATTATTATGAAGTTTAATATAAACATAAATATGGAAAATGAGAAGTGGTATGTAAAATGTTGTTGTTGTTGTTGTTGTTGTTGTTGTTGTTGTTGTTGTTGTTGTTGTTGTTGTTGTTGTTGTTGTTGTTGTTGTTGTTGTCGTCGTTGTTGTTGTTGTTATTATTATTATTAATTTTTTTCTTACAAACTCCACTTTGCATGAAAGTCGTTTAAAAAGTTATCTTGTATATGTAATTAAAATATGACATATTGATGATGATAGATATTTTGGTTTTCTTTTTAATTATATTTATAAATTTGTAGATATTAGTAGTTTTATAATCCAAATTATTAGATTTTTTATTTGCTACATATCAGACCTTTTAGCTATTATCTTTATGGTTAAGAAGGAGTTTGATGAACAAATTGAATGATTTAAATGATGAGAGTAAATTCTTAATTTATTTTTATAATATAAATCATGATATTATGGTTTCCACACAAAAATAAATATTACTAAACCTTATAATGAGTTTTAATAAATTTATTAAAGCAGCCTTAATATTAACAATATAATTTAATATAATTTAATTATGATAATCCTACATGGCAAAAAAAAAATGTATTAAGTTGCCTTTTAACTATATAGTTAAAATATGACATATTGATGATGATAGATATTTTGGTTTCCCTTTTAATTATATTTATAAATTTGTAGATATTAGTAGCTTTATAATCCAAATTATTAGATTTTTTATTTACTATGTAAGACCTTTTAGCTACTATATTTATGATTAAGGAGGAGTTAGATGAACAAATTGAATGATTTAAATGATGAGACTAAATTCTTAATTTATTTTTATAATTTAAATCATGATCTTATGGTTTCCACACAAAAAAAATATTACTAAACTTTATAATAACTTTTAATAAATTTATTAAAATAGCCTTAATATTGACAATATAAATTAATATAATTTAACTTTGATAATCCTACACGGCAAAAAAATTAAATGTATTAAGTTGCCTTTTAACTATATAGTATAGATTATATAGATTTATAGATGTGGCATTCGTAATGCACGCGTGGCTTTTTCTTCGCCTATGTGGCTTTGTCTACGTGGCCTTTTAAGGTTACCCTTTTAATATAGTTTTATAGATAGTGAAAATAATCGTAACAGCATTTGATGTAGTAAATATGATAGTAATTATCCATTTGAGTGGTAAAAGTAACAATAATAGTAGCGGGGGTAGTAAAAGTCATAGTAGCAATAATGGGAGTAGCAAAATTAACGGTATTAGATGCGGGAGTAGTGAAAGAAAAAAATAATGACGGTGCGGTAGTGAAAGTAACCGTAGTAACCACAAATGTAATAAAAGTAAACGTAGGAATAACAGAGAAAGTATGAAAAGTTAGTTAAGAATTCGATTTAAGAAAATATTTAATTTATTTAAATATACGAGTTTGATAAAATTAACGTGAATAGTGAATTTAGCCGTAAAAATAACGGGAGTAGCCAAATAAACCGCAGTAATCGAAGGAGTAGGAAACATAATATAATAGTAACAGCAGGAGTAGTGAATGTGTTTCATAAATTGTTGATAAATTTTATATCCTCATCATAATTTAAAGTATACTCCCTCCGTCCTTATCAATACATATTGCTTTTGACACCAAAATTAAGGAAATATGTAAAAATATTTTGAGACCACTCACAAAAAAAATAATATCTCCCACTTCCGCATGAAGAGTCCCACAAAAAGATGTCAAAAATGAAAATAGTTAATTATTGACCGATACAACCAAAAAAGGAAATAAATAACTATTGACCCGTCTTTTCCCGTAAAACTTTCACATCGGAAGACAAAAAACATGTTTCTCCTCATCCACCTCCTCCTCCTCCTCTTCCTGAGCCCTCTCAAACTGACTACTCCCCAAGTCACTTCAAATCGTTGTCACGAACATACACGAAGCCGCAGTTTGAAGAAACTGAAGACGTGAGAAAATCTGAAGACGAGGTGGCAGTGTAACCTCGTGCTGAAGCTGCCTCTCGACTATCGCCCGTGCCGATGCCGTAACTTGTCAGTTTTGAGCTCGACTTTTCTCAACAACTTTCTTTCCCTTTTCAGCCATCTAATGAAATAAAAAATAACTTTAATTCCATAAATTCAACTAACAATAACATAAAACAACGTTAATTACATAACTTCAACTAATAATAGATAGAGCAACTATAAACTATATAAATTTAGTTAATACTTGCATAAAACAATGTATTAAATTCAAATAATAAAATACTTCGTAATATTTAATTATTGAAAAGGATAATTTATAAAATGACATAAAACAATGTAAATTATACAACTAATAGTTACATAATATATTAATTAATTTCAACTAAAAAAATTATATTTAATTATTAAAAATGATATTTAAATACAACTTTAAAAAAAAAAAATTGGGCTGGACGAACAGTCATGTCCAGACATTGCTATAGACGTGGCTGGATGTGAATGCTTCTTGTTTGAACCTAGGCTCAGACATGAAACATCCACACCTGACATAGGTTTTGGCATGATTTTTTTTTGGAGGTGAATTTGTGATTCCTACTGTAATCTATTCTGAATCACAAATTCTAATTGCTAATCTCCGAATAATTAACGAAATCGATGGAAAAAAGTGTAAAATTAGATAATTTACAACGCTGATTTGTTGTTGTTGGTAGCAAAATTCAAGATTGGTGGGCGTCGATCTGTTGTTGGTGAGGGAAAAATAGATGTTTTGAAAGTGGTTGACGGAAAAATCAAAGTTTTTAAAGCGGTTTTTGATTTTTGAGAAGATTTGTTGTTGTTGTTGTTGTTGTTGTTGTTGTTGTTGTTGTTGTTGTTGTTGTTGTTGTTGTTGTTGTTGTTGTTGTTGTTGTTGTTGTTGTTGTTGTTGTTGTTGTTGTTGTTGTTGTTATTCGTAGTTGTTTTTTCATGGACACGTTTTACTCTTTTATGAGTTTTTTTTTCTATAAATTTTTCATTGTATACCCTTCAAACAAAAGAAAAGTTTATCTCTTATATTTTTTTTCTCTTCCTCTAACAAATTAATCTAATATAACCAAAATTCATCAATTATGCACTTTACTCATTCAATAAACATGTAATTAATCTAATTTCATCAATGATACATAATGTTTTTGTACCAAATTTAACTAATTACAAATTCAATTAAGCTAATATTTATAATTAGGGTTTTATTCAAGAAGTGATGTTTGGGGTGACTGGGATGGGGGCAGCACGGTGGTCGGCGATGGTGGTGGCAGGGGTGAGGGTCGGCGGCTGTGACAGTAGATGACGAAGGGGAAAGTTATGTGGACGAGGGTGGTTGTTTGTGGGGTAAGGGAGGGTAATTGTTTGCGGGGGAAAGTGGAAAGGGAAAGTGGCGTGGAAGGTGGTCGGCGATAGGGGAGGTCCGACGCTGGAGTGGCCGACGAGAGGGTGACATGCGGTGGGGTGGCTGATGGTGAGGACTGAGAAAGGGAGTAGTGAAAGAATTAAGGGAATTTAAAGGAAAAGTAATTGTTTGATTGAGCAAAATGACAAGGATAAAATGGTAATGTCGTCATGATTGAGTAAAACACGTTTATGAATAAACATACGTAATTTATTTTTGCAGTAAGATTTTTACTCATTTCAGTACATTTTGTCTATTGTTTTCCATTGTCTACCCTTGATTAAAAAAACAAGATATTTGCAGTAGAAAGACGTACTGCATCGTTTAACATCCACCCACCCAATTCCAACCAACGTTGTACACAACTACCGCTATCACCACCCTATCCCCACTAGCCGACCGCCCTTCCCTCCACCTCCAGTGAACGCCCTCAAGCCATATGCTTAGAAATTAGATCGACAATATTGAAATCATAAATAACATAATTAAACAACAGTATAAAATTCTTAAAATCACCTTGTAGATACCTCATTTCTGCATCTCCCGCAAGCCACCCGATGATGATTGGGCTGCATGTTTGGTACACGGAACGATTTATGACAGTTCGTAAGTTTATCGTCAAGTGATAGCTCAAATACTTGTATCTACCCCTTGGTCGTCATCTACACGCCGCTACGGTCGTTTTGACAGTAATTAGAGTACATTTGGAGTCCGGGTCAAAAACTGTCTTCATTTTCTAATAACCGTTTAAAATGCCGAGTCAGAATATTCTGGAGTGTTCCGGATATTTCTATTCCATATTTTCAATCTTTTAATCTTTTTGGTAAATTATATCCCGAAATTATATTTTATATAATAAGGAAATTAAGATCAACCGCAATTCCATAATAGAAACGCGGAAAATCTTTATTCCGCAGGAGGAAACCCTTAGGGAAAGGACGCAGCAGGTGTAACACCCCCATATACCGAGGAGCCTTAACCAGACCTTCCTTAGCATATAAGGGCATTACCATCTCGGTTGCCCGAGGAAAGTAATCATCAAAGGCCAGTAACAGAACATTTATAATTATGTTACAAGTGTTGCAACCAACTAACAAAATAAAGGTACAACTCGTCAGCTACACACTAACTCTATCAGAACTCGTGATGACTCATCCCTGCCAGGACTGCAGCTATCAACCACATCAACACCTGCCAAGACTGACTGCTCACCATAAGGGATCACGGCAGACACATAAACAAACAAGACAACCACACAAGGTCAGTACTGAGACAAGATACAACATTAACCAACATCAACCGTCAACGCAAAACAAAACACAACCAGTCACACACAATCATACCCACTCCAATCAACCTTCGTCACCGACTGTCCACTGGACCAGCCCTGCCAGTGGGGGACCGCAGTCGTTCCCGCCTAAGCCCCGCTTATCATACCGAGCGATAACCCTGTCCCATTAATGTGCACATCCCCTCCCATGGCGGGTTCCACGGAGGGCGAAACTAGGGCGTGAAGCCACTCCCGCAAGTGACTCCACTCAGCCGAGGACACACCTCGAGAACTAGAGACAATCAATCATAGACAGCTGCAAAACAACAATAACCAACAAACTGTATACACCAACCGACTACCGCATATACTCTGCCACACAAACACAACTACAACACAACAACCACGACACAACCACCGACACACTAGACCATCCAAAGAAACTGAGTAGGCGAACCCACCTTTAAGCGGCTGCAACGATTTCATGCCCATACACGCAATACCCAGCAAACAAGCAACACCTATATACACAATACAAACATCTATCACTACTAAGCTAATCCTAACTGCAAAGACAAAGATACGGATGATGATGACGACATACCTACAAGAGGAAACCTGGCAAAGGACCGCTACCCGACTCACGCTATGCACTCCTAAGGCACAAGGACCTTCAAAGACTCCCATGTAAGGTATATGGTGAAGGGAAGGGAAGGAGGCGACCTAAAGATCTGAAGAAATGAGGCGGAAATGATTTGCGGTTTTAACAAAATACGATTATAAACCCTCGTTGAAAAGACGCTACTCGATCGAGTGACCCACTTACTCGATCGAGTGGCCCCTACTCGATCGAGTAGCCTCTACTCTATCGAGTACTACTCATAACTTAAAACATAGGATAACTTTGGTACGCACTTCTAAGGACTATTACTGCTCCCAAGGTCGGTCAACGCTGGTCAACGGGTCTCCAAAAGGGCGGGTATTACAGTCTTCCCCCCTTAAAAAGAACTCCGTCCCCGAAGTTCAACTCACCTATCCCAAAGCACAAGATACGGAAACAAAACGACATCACTACTCTTCCGACATAGGTCATTACTCCTCGGGAATACTATCCTCCATGTCATCATCATCAACTGACTAAAACACTGTATAGATCAACTCCTGCAACCTACCCCTTGAAGTACCAACCTCACAACATGGACCAACACAACCAACGACTACACTGCTGCTCACCACTCTTAGTCACGCACTATGAGATTACACTTTTACTAGTACACAACCATCCACACGAAACATGTCACGTTAATACAACTATGTTACCCAACGACACGATTCTATTCCAACACATAACATCATAACTATTTCTCTATGACCTTCTTTTAAAGCACACTATTCAACTTTAACTTCAACATACAAATTACTCAACGAACGAGTGAAAACAATTATAGTTTCGTACAAGAAATGTAACCGAAGTAATAGAAAACATTATAAATAAACAACCAAATGATTGTAATATTGGCCTTTTTATTTTGCGACATTACTCTTCCCCTCTAAAAGGAACTTCGCCCCCGAAGTTCACCACCGAATTACTACTCATATTACTTAAAACTTACCTCTTGACATGTACCCAACACACATGATTCGTTATTGACATTACGCATTACTCACACAACCATTAATTCATAAAAGCATATGCAACTTTATTCGAATAGCTAGCCACAGTCACGAATGCATGTATATATCATTTATATATGTATATGGAAAGACACAACTCCGGTGAAATATAATTAGTAGACATTACGGATGTAAAATGAATGTAATAAGAACCAACTACTACTTGTACTGTTTGTTACGAATACGCATTCAAAAAACAAACACGACTCCCAACATATGAAATTAACGGTTCAAACATGTTACTAATCATAAACAACCATATTAACCTCAAAACATGTAATGATATGACCGTTAAAAACAATTTTAATTAACGAAAAGTTCATGTAACAGTGCTACTCGATCGAGTATATAAGGTACTCGATCGAGTGCCCGCTACTCGATCGAGTGTCTTGGCTACTCGATCGAGTAGCCTGAGATCAGAATACTCCCTCCTCGTCACACCTGCAGCTACTCGACCGAGTAAGGGGCACTCTGTCGAGTGGCCACAGGTCAAAACCTTTGAAATTTTCCCGTCATAACACAATATATATAAGATGTCAGATAAACGCGAGTCGGGATGACAACCCGACTCCCCAAAATCCTGCAACAAGTTTAAACCAAGCAAATTCGGCCTTATGGCCATCCATACAAACCAATGTAAAAAGTACTAACTAACGACTACTATCATCCAACACAACCAAACCATAAACAAAGAGAAAGAAAAGGAGTATCACTCCTGCTGCTGCTGCTGCTCATCCATCATCTCATCTCCACCATCATCCCCTCCCGAGGTGCCTGCTCCTGATGACCCAAGACCCGCATCGACCCCTGCCCCAGCTCCAGGACTCTCATACCATGGGGTCAAACCACCAAAGGCAAAGGACTGAGGTGTCCCCCATGCTGTCTAGTGCACCCCGTAAGAGTGAAAAACCCCACTGTAGTCCCCGACTCCGCTCCACCACACTGGGTGTGGTCCCTCGATCCCAATACCCTGAGCATACGCCATCTCATGCATGTTCCGGAGTGTCAAAGTAGATGACACTCTCTCTGCCAAGTAGCTCGAACGCGTCTCTGGGGTATCGAGGTAGGGGTAACAAGGAAAAGGGTGCTGTGGTGGTGTTGCTGGCTGTGGCCTGGTCTCAGCTGTCCTCTCCCTCACACGACATGGTCCCCTCCCTAGCCTGGGTCTATCCTCATCCGCTCTCACATTCTCCCCCTTCCTCGACTCGGGCATCACCTGGAGGATCGTATTGTCAATGAGGTATGTATGTATCTGTCGAGGTGCATCCTCATCCTCCTCATCAGAATCAACCGCATCCAAAGGCTCAGTTGGTGGAAGGTGCTCAGGAGCCGATATCCTCATCCAACTCATACCCCACACCCTCCATGCTGGGCTACAATCCTCCAAGGTTCTCAACCATTTCAGGTCGAGGTAGTAGTCTCTGTCCATGGTAGGCACTGGTGTGGCTAGGGGAACGTACTCATAAGAAGCCTCAAAGGAGGCTAGCTTTTCAGCTAACCGGGTGGCAAGAGCACCACAACTCAAGTACCGAGTGGTAGAAGTAGCCATCAAAGCAAGGCTAGCACAGACCATGACAGGAGCATTGAAGACCACCCTCTCAGTCCGCTCCGGGTTAAGATAAGACATCAAAAGCAACAACTCATGATTGTTCAGCTTACTCATATCCGGCCTCTCATAAAGAAGATTCGATATAGAACGAAGGGAGACCCTCAAAGTAACGTGTTGAACATCATTGATCAACATGTTGCTGGCGGTGGGAGCTGACTTCCAAGAAAGACAAGGCATAAGGCGGCAAACCCCGCACTCAGATGGAATCTCGCAGATGGAATCCTTGGGAGGCTTAGCCAAACCAAGATGAGAAGCAAAGAGGTCCATGGTCAACACAAAACTCGTGTTCATAAGACGGAACTCAACAGACTGTGCAGCTGGCTCGTATTTAAACGAGCTCATGAATTCCAAAGTCAGAAAAGGATAGGAATGCTTCCTTAAATGATACAGTCCCGTGAACCCCAAGGTCTCAAAAATATGACGGACATCCGTCTCAATCCCCAGGTCATCAAGAAGTGTGGTATCCACACAACGGGTGGGCCCCATCTTGCGTTTCTGTAACGCTACAAATCTCTCCCTCTGTTTGAAGTCTACAAAGACTACTGAAGGGTATTCCGGTACAGCTGGTACCACGGGTCCACTACCCTCCCCAATTTCGGGCTGTGAAGCCCTTCCCCTCTTACTCTGACGGGTTCCCAAGTTTAGTCTCGGCATCTGTTTCAGCATACAGTTTAAACATACTTGCATAGGCACTTAAAACATGTAATTTTACACCAATTGAACATTGAATAATCATCTATGTACACACTGTCACCAACCAATTCCCAAATTTGATATAGAATTTCAAATTGTGTCTCAGACGATGTCTACAGCTATGAGAATTTTAGCATGGATAATCATGATTTTCTCGACTACTACAACTGTCAAGGCATGGCTCACATACTACTCCATATATACTCGAAAACATGTGAAGCATTCATGTATGCTCATAAAAAAAACAACTAAGTACACACCATCACAGACATTCAACATTATGAGCAAACTGCTCAATTCAAATAGTCAGACGGTCTCTACAGCTGTAACAATTTGACACATTTATCAAGGATTAACATCACTACTACTATATTAAAGGTTTAACTCTTACATACATCTTCATATTCAACACAAAATCCCAATTATAGAGAACGAATTCCAATTTGGGGGACTTTTAAGACGGAGTTTTAAGGCAAATTTTAAGGTGAAAATCACGAAATTCATCTTCCTACATGATATAGGCAACATATACTACTCAATTTCATCACTCAACCATGTATAAGACACCCAAAAATCAATTTGATTTCACAAACCCTAGAGAATTCGTCCCCAAATTTGCAATTTCTATTCTATTTTTAGCACAATAATCATCAACAATCATGAAGGGAAGCATGTGGATCATATTACAACAATTACAAGCAACTTTTCGTTCATATGAATTGAAATTTCAGATTATTTTACCATTCCAATAGATTCTAAGTGATGAAAACATGAAATTAGGAAGGGAATTCATACCTTTATCAAATAGGAAGTGAAAGAACGAAATCAAACAAAGAAAGCTACCCAAATTAATCACCACAAACACAAAGATATAAGAGTTCTTGAGAGGTTTAAGAGGTTAGGGTTTCGAAATAGGAAGAAAGAATAAGAAGAATGAGAAAGAATAAGGGTTTTATGAAACCCGCGGAAGCCACTGTACTGTAGCCTACTCGATCGAGTTCCTAGGGTACTCGATCGAGTGCCCTCTACTCGATCGAGTAGGTGCTATTTCGTCGAGTATCCGCAGAAAATTCCTACATCTCGACGTCATAGCTTCCTAACTAGATCGAGTGAGATCTACTCGGTCTAGTAAGCACTCGTACTCGGTCAAGTAAGGTTGAGTACACGGTCAGAATTACAAAATTAACTGAAAATTCCTGCAAAACAATATTACGTGTCGATTCCAAACCAAGTTCGGAAATCGTCACTGGTTATCGTACTCACACATATATTATCATTACTACTCAAATATATCACACGGTCTCATCAGATAAGATTCATATCGCATTACACTACAACAAACTTCACACAACATGGTTTACCTGCTACCGAGTCATCCATATATGCAATTATGTCATTGTATCATGTCTAAACTCGTCTTACCACATTGCTAGCAAACTTATACTTACGTTAATCAAAACACATAATTAACGATAAATTTTCCATACGTCATCCAAGTGCAATACTATCATGTTCAAGCTTCAACATAAACAAATTATTCTACACGAATTAATCACCACACAGCGAAAACTTTCAACCATTAAACATTGCATATACCCACTACTATTTTGATAATTCTCATACTATAACTCAACACTTCTTTAGCTATCATTATTATGGCTACGGTAAGACTTATAAACTCGTATAGGATCACTATCACTAACAACCTGAAACAAACACCAACATGACCACATCTCATACTACAGCATACACTTCTACACTTTTCACGCACCTCTATTATATAAAACCTTCCACGTTCCTCATTATCATCACCTACACACACTGACACTACCGAAACTTCACTATTCATGACCCTGATGCAACTACCGTGCCCTCATTAACTTCAACAAGACTCAACCACAGACAATTCCAACATAATCAACATACACGTTAAGTACATACTTATTGACTCCATATTCCCATACCCAGTGACTGACTTAAGCACAATGGGGCCAAGATTTTGAAGTGAGGGCGCCTACTCACCCAAAATCTAGTATCAGCTGGGGCTCCCATTACACATACACCAGATTCATTTTATTAGACTCACTACGTTCATTAGGTTCATTTGTTGCAGGTTCCAAAAAAGTCGCTCTGATACCACTTTGTAACACCCCCATATATCGAGGAGCCTTAACCAGACCTTCCTTAGCATATAAGGGCATTACCATATCGGTTGCCCGAGGAAAGTAATCATCAAAGGTAAGTAACAGAACATTTATAATTATGTTACAAGTGTTACAATCAACTAATAAAATAAAGGTACAACTCGTCAGCTACACACTAACTCTTTCAGAACTCGTGATGACTCATCCCTGCCAGGACTGCAGCTATCAACCACATCAACACCTGCCAAGACTGACTGCTCACCATAAGAGATCATGACAGACACATAAACAAACAAGACAACCACACAAGGTCAGTACTGAGACAAGATACAACATTAACCAACATCAACCATCAACACAAAACAAAACACAACCAGTCACACACAATCATACCCACTCCAATCAACCTCTGTCACCGACTGTCCACTGGACCAGCCCTGCCAGTGGGGGACCGCAGCCGTTCCCACCTAAGCCCCGCTCATCATACCGAGCGATAACCCTGTCCCATTAATGTGCACATCCCCTCCCGTGGCGGGTTCCACGGAGGGCGAAACTAGGGCGTAAAGCCACTCCCGCAAGTGACTCCACTCAGCCGAGGACGCACCTCGAGAACCAGAGACAATCAATCACAGACAGCTGCAAAACAATAACAACCAACAAACTGTATACACCAACCGACTACCGCATATACTCTGCCACACAAACACAACAACCACGACACAACCACCGACACACTAGACCATTCACAGAAACTGATTAGGCGAACCTACCTTTAAGCGGCTGCAACGATTCCATGCCCATACACGCAATACCCAGCAAACAAGCAACACCTATATACACAATACAAACATCTATCACTACTAAGCTAACACTAACTGCAAAGACAAAGATACGGATGATGATGACGACATACCTACAAGAGGAAACCTGGCAAAGGACCGCTACCCGACTCAAACTATGCACTCCTAAGGCACAAGGACCTTCAAAGACTCCCATGGAAGGTATATGGTGAAGGGAAGGGAAGGAGGCGACCTAAAGATCTGAAGAAATGAGGCGGAAATGATTTGCGGTTTTAACAAAACACGATTATAAACCCTCGCTGAAAAGACGCTACTCGATCGAGTGACCCACTTACTCGGTCGAGTTGCCCCTACTCGATCGAGTACCCTCTACTCTATCGAGTACTACTCATAACTCAAAACATAGGATAACTTTGGTACGCACTTCTAAGGACTATTACTACTCCCAAGGTCGGTCAACGCTGGTCAACGGGTCTCCAAAAGGGCGGGTATTACAGCAGGTGTTGCGCCTCTTCCAAGAGACGCAGTGGTTGCTGCACCTCTTCCCCAGCTCTTTTCTGCGTACTTTCAAATCTTTTCGAGATTTACTTCCAAAGTTTTACCGAAACCCTAATTCCTTCGCGTGATTAGTATAAATAGAAGCCTTCGGCCTCACATATTTCTCACACGAGTGTCCGCCCTTCTCTTCTCCCTTTGTATTATAAGACCACGCTCTTGCTTTTTGGCGTCTACGTGCTTGAACTTTCGACCACGTAAGCTCGGATCCTTCTGAGTACCAGCCTCGTTTTGTATGACCGACCAATTTGACCAACTCCACAACAATCAACTCAATCAATCTTGTTTAATCTCCTCTTAGAGGGCACTTTCGTCGTACATTCGAGTCGAGCATCACTTAACGTTAACTTAGTTAATCTCGTTTCGTCAAACATGTAAGTCTGAGGGTGTAAATCCCATCTTTTATTATTGTTTTTATTTTTGTAATCATCATTGTAAGGTTTACGTCGAAAATATATTCAAAATCGATTTATAAAACCCTTTTTTTAAACCCTTTTTACGGATTAACGGGAGACAGATGTCGAGAAGGAACGCATCACCTGCTGCGCCTTTTCCTGAAACTGCCGCAGTTCCTGCTTTCCTTCTTCTTCATTCGTATTTTGTTTAATTCGTCTGTTTATTTTCGCTTCGTCTTTTCTTGTTCTTATTTCATTAACATAATAGTTTTAGCATATAATTCATTAATAATTCGTCACCTTTTATTCCCAACCTAAATCTAAAGTAATTCTGTTCCGGGTGTAATTCCGGAGCAGAGTTATGACCACGTAAGCTTGTAGAATGATGTCTTTGCTTGTCTCTTCTTTTCGCTCTTTCCTGTTTAAGATGAACAAACTGAGGGCTCGGCTTGGTACCGAGCGTACTCACTCCGACGCTCAAGTCAGTAAACTTAAAGAGATTAAGTTGTGTGTTACTTGGCAAAGTATATTGTAGAGAGATAAGGGAGTTTATACCAGATTAATAGTGAGTTTTTGGATGAATTGTGGATCGTTTTCTCAATGAGGATTGAGGAGTATTTATAGACTTTCACCTTTTGTCACGTAGTGGCCAAGTGGCCAAGTGGCGTAGCAGGTGAAAAGACTGTCTTACCCTCAGCCGAGGGACCCATGGCAGGCCGGCTGACCTGGTTGACTCCATGCCGAGGGGACTGGATGTGAGTACGCGGATATGCCTCTCGGCCGGCTAGTTGTCGAGACCGAGACCCAAGTGACAGGCCGACAGGCTGCATCGGTTAGGCTGTCTAATACGTTGACTTGCTGTGGATATCTTTGACCTTGCTCAATATGTTGACTCGGTCAGCGGGTGCAGAATATGCCCCATCAATTTGCCCCCAGCGTAGTCTATGCCGTGGTATGGACCTTCGATGAGTTTTGAGCGTATTCTGCGCAAGTTGAACTTCTTCCCCGGCTTGGTTCTGTTCAGGCCGTACCGTATCCCCCCTCCACATGGATGTGTAATGGACATCCTATGTGGAAAAGAAAATGGCGCTGGCCGAGACCAAGGTTGAGAGTGCCGTTTGTACTTTTGATTGCCCCCGGCCGGTGCTGTCTTTGCTTTGTTGATCAGCTGGCCGTTAGCAAGCAGATACCAAGTAGCGTGTCGAAGAAGTTTGGTAACTGTATGTCGATTGACATTCCATGGCTGCATGCTTGACACGTGGCTTGGCATTGATTGGTGGACGTTTCATGGGCTTTGCCCTGATTGGTCCGCTTCCTGGGCTTTGCTCTATAAATAGAGCAGTGTGCCCCGTTTTTTGGCCATCAAACTTCATTTTCTCAAAAAAAAATTTCCCCTCTCTTAGTTTTTTCGAAGAAATTTCTCTCTAGTCTTCAAAGCGTTACTCGGCGTAGCACTTTTTCCAAGGTAAACAAACAAATTTTTCCAAATTTTAATTGTTAAGTTTTTGTTGTCATTATGTCTTCTGCGGATGCTCAACCCAGTACCTCTGCGCCGGGGGGCGAACCGTCGCATCCTGATGAACATGAGCCACTGGTTGTCACCCCGATAGGGTTTGAGGGTCTCAAGCCGCCTTCTCCTGAAATTGATGAGCAATTTTTGGAGGGTTTTGATGATGACGATGATGAGGCGACCCCTTCTGTTGTAAAGAGGCCGCATTTCTCGTGGCATGGCGACGCCTGTTCGATCAATCCTGATCGTGCTTGGACGAACAAGTTCGCCAGTTGTTCCGGTTCTGACCTTTTTGAGGATCATTACTCCTTCGGCAGGGGGTATAAAATAATTGTCCCTGAGGAGGGTCAGGCCGTCTGTTGCCCTCCCGAGGGTTGTATCGGCGTATACATCAGACACCTGGAGTATGGGCTCCGGTTTCCTCTGAATGAATACGTTGCTGCCATAATTAAAGCCATGAATGTCGCCATGGCCCAACTGCATCCGTTGGCCATCAGGACGATTATTGGCTTTGTATGGTTGTGTCTTTTTAAAGGGGAGGCCCCAACGGTGAACCTATTCCGCCGGCTCCACCATCTTCGGCAGACTACCCTAGGTGGCACGGGGTGGTATAGCATACAGACCGAGGCGGGTTATGTTACTGTTTCCAAGTTGACATCTTGCAAGGACTGGAAGGGGCGGTGGGTATACGTTGAGGTTCCGGAGGACTACTCGCTGCCCCGGTCCTTTTAGAGCCGCGTCAATTTGCGGTGTGAGAATCAAGGGGAGCATGACAAATATGTCTCCCGGAGTAAGCTTAAGATGGACGCCAGCAGGGTCTATCTTAATGAGGACGAAACGCGGGCAATGAGGCTGTTTGAGGCTGAGAAGGATGGCACGCCGAAGGGATGGATGCCCCCGACGCAGATCGTTCTTCAGGATGAGCTGCTCTGCCACGTCGGCCTCATACCGGCCCTCAGCCAGGGTGAGTGGGGTCGGTATGAGGCCCATCTTTGCCTTTTATGTTTCTGTATTTGAACCTTGGTTTATTTCTTTTGCTTAACTCCTGCTTCGTTTCTTTTGCAGACCGATTTGGCCCGGAACTGCCTGTCTCCGTCCTCAAGAGGTTGGGACTTGACGAGAACGGGAGAGTTGTTGAGCTGCATCCTAAGGCCGGGCCACGTGATCGTAGACCGGCCCCTCACGAACTTATGGAGCAGCAGTTGAAGGCATTGGATGTAGCGGCGGCTAAAGCGCAGATTGCTGGTAACGTGCCGCGCCGGAGACCAAAGACAACGTCTACGGCGGCAACGACGTTAACTCCAGCTCAATCTGCAATCCCCGTGGTCCAAAAGGAGCAGGTGGTCATTGATGTTGAAGAGGAGGTCACTGTTGTGGAGGGTCCTCCTCCTTCAAATAAGAGAAAAGAGGTCGAGTCTGCCGCTGCTGCTGTTACCGAGGCCGGGAAAGGAAAGGGACCAGCCAACCCTCTGCCCAAGAAGGCTAAGACTGGTACGGATCTAACCCATGGCTCGGATTTAGCAGGTTCATTGGGCATTCCTGATGACAGGCTTTCTGACATGTCAATGAATGTTGACATGGATGCTTTGTCAGGGTTTTTTGTAGATCAGCCGCCGTCAGCTGTCGTTCGCACTGAACGACAATTGGAGAAGCAGCCTGTGCAGACGGGCGGTAAGAACGTCACCGTTGACTCCTCATCCCAGAAGGTTTCCCCTGCTCAGCTTGTGGCGGAAGGCAGAAGGTTGTCCAAGAGGCTGGGGAGGTGGACTGAACTAGCCGCCAATCATATTATCGAGCAAGAAGAGGTCATGGCTCGAGCTGGCCCTGCGCTTGAACGACTTAGTCTCGATCTTGCCGCCGCTAAGAAGGAGGCCGAGAGGTCGAAGGAGGACTTCCAGGCCGCCAAAAATGATTTCCTCGCTGAGCGAAAGCTTAGGGAGGACGCTGAGAAGGCGGTCCTAGCCGAGAGGGCCAAGGTTGAGGCTGCATTGGCTGATGCCGCTAAGCTGCGAGAGGAGCGGGACAAATTTGAGGGCGGCTATAACCCCGTGGTTGGGCAGAAGGAGAGATGGAAGACCTTGTATTCGGCTGAGGCGAAGGAGCATAAGAACACCAAGGCTATCCTTGCTCTGAGGGAGAAGGACATTGAGATGCTGAAGACCGTCATCATCCCTGACATGTGTGCCCAGTACCGGGACCAGGCCGAAGATGCTACCAGGGATGTAATTAAAGAGCTCCTTCCTGAAAGATCCTTCCCGTGAAAAGATTTTGACCGGCTTCTTGATGAAAAGGCGGCTGCTGCGGAGGCAAAGGCGGCGGAGAAGGCAAAGACGGCGAAGGCCGCTGAGGAGGCTGCGGAGAAGGCGGCCCAGGATGCTAAGGTGAAGGCGGCCAGGGAGGAAGCTGAGAGGGCAAAGGCAGGTGAAGCTGCCAAATCGGCTTCTGGGCCTCCCACTGACGGTGATGCTGCTACTGCTGCCGGTGGCGAGCAGAAACAAGCATAGGGAGACGGGTGGTCGTCACCAGATTCACCCGGCCCTTGAGACGACCACTGCTCGGGGGCCAACTATTGAGCCTTTCCTCCCTGCTATCCTTTTGGCGCTTTCAAGTCTTATGTCTGTAACCTTTTGTTGTACCTTTTGTTTTTGTTAAACTTTGGTAGGTTGTGTTTAGGCTATCCCTATGGGGATGGCCGTCGACTTTGTTTTGCCTCACCTATAAACATTTTTCAATAAAGTTTGTTTATTTTGCCTCCATTAAGTTGTCTTCTTACGTTTCAACATATTGAGTGCTTTTTCGTTTTTACTTTCGGCTTGGCCGAGGCAGTTAGAAGGCGCATCTCAATTGTACTTAAACGTTTTTAAACATGTTGGCATGTCGGTCGCTTCCTCCTCCACTCCCGGTCTTAGCCGAGGCGGTCAGATTTGCGCTTCCCAACCGCCGTTGTGAACATGTTAGCGTATCGGTCGGTGTGTCCCCGTCACTCCCGGCTTTGGCCGAGGCAATCGAGGTTACGGCTCGACAGCGTTCGTATCTGTAGACATATTGATCGCTTCTCTCCGCCACTCCGGATTGGCCGAGGCGGTCGATTTGCGTTTCTCAATCGTACTTATACGTTCCTAAGCATGTTGGTCGCTTTCGCGAGTATCAATCGCATTGGTAGTGATTGCCGGTTGGCGTCTACTAAGCATGTTGGTCGCTTTGCGAGTATCAATCGCCATTGTAGTGATTGCCGGCCTTGGCCGTGGCGTCTACTCGTGATCGCCGGCGTTGGCGCGCGTCTACCTTGGTACGACTACGGAGGGGACAAGCATTTCAATGGAAAACTTGGATCACTCTTCATAAGGTATAATCAAGCGTTGGGGTGCCCACAATGGTCTCGGACACCTCCGCCGCTATACGAAGTATTTCCTTAGGTTGTCTGTGTTCCAATGGCTCATTAGAGGAACACCCTCCATGTCTGTCAGCCGGTATGTTCCCGGCCTCATTTCTTCAACCACCTTGTAGGGTCCTTCCCAGTTGGCCGTCATTTTACCATAGACGTTTCCTTTGTTGGTTGCGGCCGACTTTCTTAGGACTAGATCTCCTACTCTTAAGTCTCTTTTGTGGACCCTACGGTTGTATGCTCTTCTCATTCGGTTTTGATATACTGCCATGTTAAGCCGTGCCGTGTCTCGACTTTCTTCGACCAGGTCTAGGGAGGCTCTCAGGCCTTCCTCATTTTCGACTGGGTCAAAGGTTTGCATTCTGAATGTCGGCACTGCTGCTTCAATTGGTAGGACGGCCTTAGACCCATAGACAAGGTGGAATGGACTGTACCCCGTTGCTTCTTTCTCCGTGGTTCTAAGGGACCACAGGACGCCGGGTAGTTCATCAGCCCACCTTCCCTTTAGATCTTCAACCTTCTTTTTCAGCCCGTTTAAGATTGTTTTATTAGCTGCTTCCGCCTGCCCGTTGCTCTGAGGGTGGCAGACGGAGGAGTATGCAAATTTGATACCGAGCTCCTCCAACCAGTTCATTACCATGTCGCTCCAAAACTCTCGGCCGTGGTCAAATACCATGACTTGGGGCAACCCAAATCGAGTTATGACGTTCTCCCAAATCACCTTTCTTACGGCCGCCGTGGTCTTGGCAGGTACCGCGACAGCCTCGACCCATTTGGTGAAGTAGTCAACGGCGACGATTAGGTACTTCCTTCCTCCGGAGGCCATCGGAAATGGCCCTAATAAATCCATCCCCCACTGTGCAAATGGTAGGGGGCTAAGTACTGGTTGCAAGTCTCGGGAAGGTGCGTGTATCACCGGAACATGCATCTGACAATTCTTGCACTTCTTGGTCTTATCTCTGGAATCCTCAAGCATGGTAGGCCAGAAGTAGCCGGCTCGGAGAGCTTTGTGGGCTAGCGTTCTTGCCCCCATGTGATGTCCATAGATGCCTTCGTGAATCTCTGTCAGTATGAGCTCCGCGTCGGCTGGGCCGACACATTTCAAAAGTGGTCTTATCACGGACCTTCTGTATAGTTCTCCTTCGAACACCAAATACCTTGCGGCGATCCTCTTTATCTTCTGAGAGAGTCTGCGGTCCTCCGGTAACTCTTTTGTTAGTTTGTATTTCATTATCGGAGTCATCCATGTCGTCTCGGCTTCGATGTCGCCCACCATGCCGACGGTCTCAGTAATGCTTTTAGCATTCCTGATATCCACCAGCACGGTTCGACTGACATTCTTGATGCTTGAACTGGCAAGTTTTGAGAGAGCGTCGGCTCGATTGTTCTCGGACCTGGGGACACATTGTATTTGGAAAGATTTCAATTTTGCGGTGTCGGCTTTGACCCTTTCCGGGTATCTCACCATCCCGTCGTCTCGAGCCTCATACTCTCTCTCGATTTGATTGGTCACTAGGAGTGAATCTGTCTTCAACACAATATGCTCCGCCCCGGCAGCTCTAGCTAACTCGACTCCAGTTATCACCGCCTCATATTCGGATTCGTTGTTTGAGGACGAGAAGGTAAAATTCAAGGCGTACTCAAACTCGTCCCCGTTAGGGTGGGGTGATAAGGATTGGCTCTGAGTGTTTGCCGTGGAGGACCCGTCGGTGTATACTTCCCACACACCGGGATGTGATTCTTCTTGATAAGTGCACTCGGCCGGGGAAGTCGCAAGCGCCGCCCCTTTATCGAAGGCCTCGACTTGTACTCGAATGCCGAAGCCGGATAGCTCCACTGCCCATTTGATAAGTCGGCCGGATTTTTCGAATTTTTCCAATGCTTTTTCCAATGGCTGGTCGGTTAAGACCGTCACGGGATGTGCGTCGAAGTAGGGTTTTAACATCCTTGCGGCAACGACGACGGCGAAGGCCGCTTTTTCAATCAGTGGGTAATTTCTTTCGGCGGGCGCGTGTGTATGGTCGATAAAGTAGATTGGGTGTTGCTTTGCTTGTTTTCTTCTCTCGAAGATTACTAAGATCGGCCGTGGCCGAGGTAATCGCTAAGTATAGATATAGCGTCTCCCCAGCGTCGGCGGCCTGGGGACGGGGTCGGGAGAGTTAGTAGGTGGGCTTTCGGTTGTTTGAAAGCCGCACTCTGTTCCCCCCCAAAGAAAAGTCTTTATTCCCCTTCAACACTTTAAAGAATGAGGTGCTCTTGTCGGCCGACCGAGAGATGAAGCGGGCGAGAGCCGCCATCCTCCCGGTCAGCATCATAACCTCTTTTCGATTCCTCGGCTCCGGCAGGTCTAGTATTGCTTGGACTTTCTCTGGATTGGCATCAATTCCCCCCGGCGCCGACAAGCACGCCGAGGAACTTGCCGCCCATACATCGAAGTTGCATTTCATTGGGTTAAGCTTCATCTTATATTTCCTTAGTGAACAAAATGTTTCGCTCAAATCGCCAAGTGCTCATTTTGTCGGACTTGCTTTTTACAATAGCATCGTCGACGTAAGCCTCGGTGTTTCGCCCTTTTTGATCTTGAAACACTTTGTCTACCAGCCTAGTGTAAGTTGCGCCAGCGTTTCTCAAACCGAACGGCATCATTTTATACATGTATGTGCCGTGTATAGTGATGAATGCGCACTTAGGCATGTCTTCCTCGGCCATGAATACCTGATGGTATGCCGAGAAGGCGTCTAGCGAGCTCAAGATAGTGTAGCCGCCGTTGCGTCAATTAAACTATCTATTCGAGGCAAGGGATAGCAATCTTTAGGGCATGCTTTATTAAGATTTGTAAAATCAACACACATCCTCCACCCGCCTGATGACTTCTTTACCATTACAACATTTGCTAGCCACTCAGGGTAAGTACAAGGCATGATAAAGCCTGCCTCTAATAGTTTGTCTACCTCGGCCTTGATGGCCTCATCCTTCTCGGCCGAGGAGTTCCTCATCTTCTGCTTGACAGGGCGAGCGGTGGAGAGTACGTTCAGCTTGTGAACGATCACCTCCCGGCTCACGCCTGGCATCTCGGCGGCTGAGTACGCGAAGACGTCTTTGTTCTTCCTCAGCAGGTCTAGGAGATCGGCTCTGAATTTTGGCTCCAGGCCGACACCGACAGTTACGGTGCGCCCTGGGTCAATTTCCACTTTCTCGGTCTGGGCTCCTTCGACCATGCCGACGTTGTTGGTGCTCATCAGATCACCCTGCTGTTGTAAGGATGGGCTCTTCCCTTTCTCTAATTTTTTTGCCACTTTGAGGGATTGCATGTTGCACCCCCTGGCAGATACTTGGACATTGACTATTTTGTCTCTTTCGTCCTTTGAGATGAGGTTTTGCGCTTCCCCCCGGTCCGAGACATACATCAATGTCAGGGCCCGGATGGACATCACTGCATCGGCCTCGCTCAAGGTGAATCGGCCTATGAGAACGTTGTAGGCAGACGAACCATCAATGACCACGAACTCGGATAAAACATTCTTGGCCGCATCGGCTTGGCCAAACATCACCGGTAGTCTGATTGACCCCAGGGGTACCAAGCCGGCCCCGGAGAAGCTGTATAGCGGGTTGGTGCAGGGGCTCAGGTCTTCAATCTTCAGACCGAGATTGAGAAAGCACTCCCTGAACATGATGTTTGTGTAGGCGCCTGTGTCAATCAGGCACCTCTTTACCAAGTGGTTGGCTATGTCTAGGTGGACCACGAGCGGATCGCTGTGCGGGGCGATGACTCCTTCGTAGTCCTTCTTTCCGATGGTTATATCGGGGATGGTGGAAGCGGGGATCGCTGTTTTGGGCACAAAGTTGATGGCTTGGTATAGCTCATTCAGGTGCCGTTTGTGCCCATTAGCTGACCCACCGTTCTCGTTTCCTCCGATGACAACCTGGATCACTCCCATACGCTGGAATACTGATTTTCTGTTCGCCCCGTCGGAGCTTGTTTCCGGGCCTCCAGCTACATACTTGCTGAGGGCCCCTTTTCGGATTAGCTCCTCGATGGCGTTCCTCAAATGCCGACAGTTGTCGGTCTTATGGCCGGTTTGGCCGTGGTAGTCACAAAACTGGTTGGTGTCACCGTCCCCCCTCGCCTTGGGGGGCCTGGCCCACTTCTGCCCCTCATTCTTGCTTAGGGCAAAGACCTCGGCCGGTGATTTGACCAGGGGGGTGAGACCGCTGTACCGCTTCTTGGGTGTATGGTCCCGAACTCCCCCCGGCGCCCGCCGAGTTCTGTTTCCTATTGAATCTTTCAGGCCGTGACCTATTCATGTCATGGCGTCCTTCGTCTGCATTGTCCTGGTGGCTCCTCCTCTCTGGGTGCCCAGCTTCGCTGTGGCCTACCCAGGTCTTGTGATAGTCCTCTACCTTCACGGCTCGATCGGCCATCTTTCTGGCGGTGTCGAGGTTGAGGTCCTCGCACTTGATGAGCTCATTTTTGAACTCGCCTTTCGGCAGGCCCTTCATCAGTGCGAAGGCCGCCAGCTCGGTGTTCAGCTCACGGATTTGATGAACCTTAGCGTCGAATCTCTTGACGTAGCTCCGGAGGGACTCGTCCTCCCCCTGTCGGATAGTCAGGAGATCTGAGGTTTCCACTGCCCTTCTCCTGTTGCAGGCGTACTGGGCTATGAAGTTGTCTCTTAGATCGGCATAGCAGTATACCGAACCGTTAGGTAGCCCTTTGTACCAACTCTGAGCCATGTCATGGAGGGTCGTTGGGAAGACTCGGCACCACACCTCGTCGGGTTGCTCCCACACCGACATGTACGACTCGAAAGCCTCAGCATGGTCGGTTGGGTCGCTATCCCCTTTGTATGATAGGGGCGGCAGCTTTAGCTTGGTCGCCACCGGGACTTCGAGGACATAGGCACTGAGGGGCTGTCTGACCACGTGTCGAATGACACGAGGCGATCGGCTCCTCGCAACCTTAGTCCGGCTTCTCTCCCCGTGGCGGGAAGGGCTTCTTGTCGTCCGACTTTGGAGAGTCAGACTTCTTTCTTCATTTCTTCGGGGGTGGCCTCGTTGTTGCCGCGGCGACGCTGTCCTCCCGCGAGTGGGGGAAGGACTTTGGTCTGCCACTGGCACCACGGGCTCCGCCGGTGTCCTTGCATACCCAGCTCCTTGTATTACTCCGGTCAAGTTGTTCGGAGTTACTTTGTGGGCCCTGGTCACCTGTGGAGGCGTTGCCGCCCCTGTCGCCGTGACAGGAGTAACCGGCGTACCACCCATCAGGTCCAGGAATAGCTTCAATTTAGCCGCATCGACCACATGTCCCATGACAGTGACTTGGCCGGTCGGCATCAGTGTTTCTGGCTCTCTTGGCATCCCGTACTTCACCGGCTCAATGACTCGGCCGGTGGGGGACTGCCCGATCTCAGAATTAGGGAACGCGTCATCCTGGTAGAATGCGGTTTCGTCACTCACAATTACTTCTTGTTGTTTTGACATCCTCTCAGCTCTTTGAATGGTTTTTGGTTGTTTTTTTTTTTGTAAGGTAGGTGACCAGCTTTTAGTATGGTTTCCCACAGACGGCGCCAATTGTTCCGGGTGTAATTCCGGAGCAGAGTTATGACCACGTAAGCTTGTAGAATGATGTCTTTGCTTGTCTCTTTCTTTCGCTCTTTCCTGTTTAAGATGAACAAACTGAGGGCTCGGCTTGGTACCGAGCGTACTCACTCCGACGCTCAAGTCAGTAAACTTAAAGAGATTAAGTTGTGTGTTACTTGGCAAAGTATATTGTAGAGAGATAAGGGAGTTTATACCAGATTAATAGTGAGTTTTTGGATGAATTGTGGATCGTTTTCTCAATGAGGATTGAGGAGTATTTATAGACTTTCACCTTTTGTCACGTAGTGGCCAAGTGGCGTAGCAGGTGGAAAGACTGTCTTACCCTCGGCCGAGAGACCCATGGCAGGCCGGCTGGCCTGGTTGACTCCATGCCGAGGGGACTGGATGTGAGTACGCGGATATGCCTCTCGGCCGGCTAGTTGCCGAGACCGAGACCCAAGTGACAGGCCGACAGGCTGCGTCGGTTAGGCTGTCTAATACGTTGACTTGCTGTGTATATCTTTGACCTTGCTCAATATGTTGACTCGGTCACGGGTGCAGAATATGCCCCATCAAATTCATATTTGCGGGTTTTCGTCACTAAATCAAATCCGGGTTTTAGAGATTCGATTCACTAATATCAAGTCTTTGGAATTCATCTTTTGTATATTTTTATCTGTTAGTTATCGTTATAATCAGTAATATAGTTTAGCATTGATAGCCTAACTAACCTATTTTATTTAATTATTAATCTCATAATTAATCTTGTAATTAATTTGTTCTAATTAGTTTTATCTCATGTTTTATTGTTTTTACGACTACTTTGCATGTAAATAATCCATTAAACCACTTCTATCTGAGTCGAATATTCATAATCAATCATTAAATTCACCAATGAGCATTAACGGCATGCAATTCCTGTTGGGAAATGTGTCCTCAACAATAGTGCGATCACATGATTTAAATAACATTATTAAATCTCATATAAAGAATACGTAAGGGATGATTCAATTATATAGTCAACTGATCAACATTAATCGGTAACGATTGGCTTGCTAGAGTTTGACGTTACTGTCGTGGGACGGTGGTGGTCAGTTGATCCCTTAAGGTCACACCTAAAGGATGATGCCCTTATCTATAAAGTTAATTAATTGTATGTCGATACAAGTTGATTAATTCCTTAAATATGAACAATTTATATTTATGAGAGGAAATATGTATCTTATTATAATGTGATTAAATAAGATCATATTTAGTGGATTAATATGGTAATTCACTAAATTATGTTGAGGTTTTATAAATGTTTTGAGGTAGAGGAAATTAGTTATTTGCATTTACAAGAGGTTGTAAATTTAACTAACTAACTATTATGGGACCCATTATATGTTGATATAATGATAAAATATTACTCAATAAGTTGAGTGGATATATGTTTATTAATTTGTCACATAATTGTTGTATGACCAAATTAATATTTAATTATGTAAGATAATTAATCATAAGACTTATAAGCATTTGTGGGACAAATATTATAAGACAAAAATGGACCCATATACTCTAAGTGGACCGTCCTAACCATTAGCATGCTAGATTTTTGGTTTTTGTTATTTAGTTGTTTGATAGATTCTTCAACATCTTATGACACACCTAGAACTAGCTAGCCCACAACCTCTACTAATGCTTTTGCATGTGATAAGTTTTGTGAAGACCAAAATGCTCTTATTAAGAGCATGAGGCCGGAATCAAGAGTGATAGTGAGGACATTTTTTGTTCTTATTATTTTTCCACTCATTCTCTCACAAGATGCTTTACATGCAACCTCTCACATATTCATCTTCTTCTTGATCAAAACATGAAATTTTTGATTCAAATTGTTCATAAAAGATTACTAATATTATTAGTGTAATATATGAGTATTAGTAATCAATTTTAAGGTAAACTACTAAACAAATATCTAGCAAATATTATTTAGTGGAGATAAGGGATAATCTTGGGTGCAATCAAGAGGAGTGACTTCTATACTTGAAGTCTTTGGAGGATCATCCTATTACTCATCATAGCTCAAAAACAAGTGAAGGTAGGAGACCTTACTTGTGCCCATAAAACCGAAATTAACAATGTAAGGGACATTATTTTCTTATAAATCTATTATTTTGTTATGCATGCACTAGATCAAAAGAACATATAATTAACAAGTTAATTAGTTCACCATTATAGGAGTCTAATAATAGGTATATGAACCTAACAAGTGGTATCAGAGCATAAGGATGTTGCATGCATAATCGGTTATTGTTTTTTCGAGTTAAAAGGTTAACTTATAAAACTAAAAATTTGTGATTTATAAGTATAAGCCACGAAATCACCTTGCATGTTATATATTCTGGTCCTAAAATGTTTTTAGGTCATTTTTATGATTTAAGGAAATTTATTGCTCATTTTAATCATTTTTTAGTGATTTTATTACATTTTTATGACTAAAATGGGAATTAAAATGCTAAAAATAGTTAAACTAAGTTTATGACCTTGGAAATTTTATATGACCTCACATGCATATTTTACAAGTTATTTGTAAAAATTCGAGTTAATTTGATTAATATTGCATGATGTATGATTTTTATGAGATAAAAATGGATTAAAAGAGGTAAAATGGTTAAAAATAGTTAAATTTCGAATTAATCCATGTTTTTTTAATATGATGTCACATGCTTACTTTAAAGAGAGTATGTAAATTCCGAGATTAAAATATATCTTTTAGCATGATTTATCGATTTTTAGAGTAAATATGGCATAAATAGTGACTATTTTGGCAAAATTAGCTAAAACGTATTGCATGGCTTGAGAAAATTATTTTAAGTTGCATTAATATCCCAATAATCATATCTAAGGTTGTAAAAATTATTGGAGTAATTTTTGGATACTTTATTTATTTTATGAGTTAAAACCGATAAAATGCAACTATATTTTCTCAAAATTAATTCCATAATTTTAACCATGATTTTTGATATTATGAGTGTAATGGAATTATTCCAGAATGTTCAAAAATTTAAAATTCAAATTTTGAAATTTTTATAATTTAATTTGGATTTATTTCATATAAATAATGATTTTAAGGTCAAAAATGAGCATAAAATTAAATCAAGTTGAATTATTGTCAAACATTTAGTGATGACTAATTTTTGAGTCCTAAAAAGTGTTAGGATAATTAACTTGAGCTTAGATGTGATTTAAGTGTTAATTAGTGATTTTAAAAGGTTATTATCACGCATTTCCATAAAACCGGGTTATATGTACGACATAAGTTAAATAGGGCGATTTGGCACATCATTTGGCATGATAGGTATATATTATAATGCTGAATATTTCAATTGTTGAATGTCTTTTATTTATATAATTTTGAATTATGTAATTTTATCTTAGTATGGCCTTAGTTTTAATCGATATTACCCGTAATGAAAGGGAATATTGATTCGGTTGTAATTTAATGTGATCTCGTATCACTTTTATTTTTATTTTATTAGTTTTTCCATTTTACAAATGTATAATAGGAATAGCTTTGTATTTTTATTATTATTTGTAATTATGGAGCATCTTCAAAGACGGTGCCATTCGGAAAGGTGATCCGACGAAGACGGTGTCTTGGGAGGCGTGGCACTTGAAGATTCAAGGGACCAAAGGAGTTGGTTTCCGAATATGTAATAGATTATTTGATTTTCTATTTTAGGAAGGCCATACTAGGAATTTTATTTATTGCTTTGCATTTCTTTTAATATGTTGCATGCATTGCCAAATCGCCATAACAACACATGCATATCATATCGAGTCATCGACCGTGTCAATTATAATTATCGTAGTTCACCGCTTTAGTTCACTTAAAACGTGATAGATAATAAATTGACAAGACCTCTCACATATAATAATTGAGATATAGCCTTACCAAATAGTAGAACCCATGAAGTACCAATTTCATAAGGGAGTTAATCCGGCTTCACCGTAATACAAACCTTGTTACGTTGGCGAAGTGGGGTAGTAAAATGTTATTACATCGAAATTTGGATTGAGCTCAACGGAAGTATTGTTGACCGTAGTCGCATGTGTTCCGGCCTAAAGATGAAAATTAGAGTAATTTTTATCGACCGAGAGTTCTAAAAGTAGAATCGATTAAAAAGTTAATCCAACGAGTTATATTAATAAGGGATGAATCGGCTCACCGTGCCCGAGTTGATATGAATTTGGATCTCGGAATCATTTATATAGTTGGGTGGAGGTTACTATATAAATGCAATACTTGTAGTTAAATTTACGAGTATTATTAAAACGATAGATGTTAATTATTTCCTTCATTTTCCGTTTTTGTAGTTAAATAATACGCAATGAATTCATCTAATACTCCTACACCAATCACCGTTGATACATGGCTCCAATCATTTGATGAAAAATGCTCCGAGTATGACAATGATACGATTAGAGAATTACGCATTGGCATTGGTCAGGATGGAAATTTTTGCTTCTTTACCACCTCCACTCCACCCACTCCAATATCATTGCCCACCACCTTGGAAAGAATGTCTTGTGAAGAAAATCTTACAAAACCTAAGGCATCCTTGTTTGAAGAAACAATGAGAAATATTAAATTTAGTGGGAGTTCTAGCAAGAGTGTCCTTGCAAATGAAAGGAGTATTGGTATTAAAGGGAAGGCAAAAATGGGCGAGAAACCCAAACCTGATCATAAATTGGAAATGGATAGTGGGACTACCAAAATCAAGACCAAGAAGGGTGCCAAATCCTATGAGGAATGTCATTATTGTAATGTCATGGGCCATTGGAAGCGAAATTGCCCCAAGTATTTGGAAGATATCAAAGTTGGACTTATTACTCCAAGTGAGACTTGGAAATGTGGAAAAGCTAAACAAGGGTGATGTGGATCGCCGACAAGGAAATGGAGCTCGGGTAGCCGCCACTTCAAGAGAGATTTATATACTTGTTTTAGCAAATAGCTTTGAGTTATAATATACATAATTGTTATTATGTACCCACTTAGTCTAAAACATTGTTTCCATTTCTATGTGAGACATGAAAGGATTTATATTTTGTCATCAAAGACAATTGTTGTATTTTATTGAATATAGACATGGATGTGAGCCATGTAACTTATCTTTATAATATACAAGTTTTAGACACTTCCAACTCAAGCAATGATATCTACATAATACGATCCAAAAGACTCATAACTAGTAATCCAAATGATTTGTACATTTGATTTTTCAATTTGGTTACGTAAAAGAGAAACGCATTAAAGGCTAGTGTCGACTAAATTTATTGAACCATTTTATTTTCAATCATATGGAATATGCGAATCTTGTCTCCTTCGCAAAATGATTTGCACTTCCTTTGGTAGTAAAGGAACACGAGCAAGTGATTTGTTGGGACTAATACATGCCGATGTATGTGTTCTAAATATACATCACCGCAAGGGGATTTATGACTACTTCGTCACTTTTACCGATGATTTAAGTAGATATGGGTATATATTTACTTTATCAAATATAAAGTGAAGCATTTGAGAAATTTGAGAAATTTCTAAATGGTGTAGAGAACCAATTGAAGAAAAGACGAAAGCATTACGATCCTATCGTAGTAGCAAAGATCTAAGTAATAAATTTGATTTATTAAATATGGTTTATGACCTAGTGTCACTACCCATAAGATCAAACTAATATGAGTTGGTTTGAGTTGTTGAACTCAATTTTGGGAATTTGCAATCCAATACGGACAAGTAATTCTAAACGGATGGTCAACCATGAGATACTTAGAATAGAGAGTCTATTAAACCAAATCACATGGATCAGACTGCCATATTACATGTATCAAGCTGCCATGTTTGGGATGGCCTTTTGAAAGCTAATACATAGTCTAGATAAATTCCTAATACTCCACAATATATATGTTTGTAACTCACAAAGCTATCTCTTAAGAAGATAGAGGTATTTCTAAGAGATGGAGTGGGAGTAGATCGTAACAAACATGTCTTATAGTTAAAGTGTTACTTTGTGAAAGTAATGGAATTATAGAGTGGGAGAGTAGTTGAAATATAGTCTATGAATATAGAATGGGAGCATAGTTCAGTGGGAGTTTATCGCACATGTCTTATTGTTTAAAAATATTACTTTGTGAAAGTGATAGTATCATGACCCTCTTACATACGAGCCGAAGTATTACAATCCGAAAATTGTTGCTCATGAGTAGATTTACTTTACGGCGAGGGTCTCCTCAAAAGTAAATAGAGCTCTAAAGTACATTAATGCATAAGATTTACATGAAGATGTTGATCAAGATAAATTGTGTTAGGAATTGCCGTATTTCATTTTAATGATAAATTGCAAATAAAATTCGCTTTTCTAAAATGGGAATTTAGAGAAGGAAGTGTTTGAAACACAAAATCTTAGATGGAGATCTAAGAATCCTAACATATTATGCGTTGCTTTCTTAAGTGATCTTAGAATGATCTTAAGCAAGTATTAAAGGATTATACTTTTCGTTCATGTGATAATAGTGAATAGTTTCATTCACATGATTGAAGAATCATGATTATACATGAAGTTAAGTGGGAGCCTAAATCATTTTTTCTCCATGTCTTATATGTTGATAACATATTACTTATTGAGAATAATGTACCAACTCTCTCTTCTGGCAAGAGTGATTGGGAGACTAGGAAAAGGTGCAATATACTTTAGATTACCGAATCTATGTGAGAGTATATTGGCATAAAGTTGAGAGTCTTATGAGGATAAGATCTTTCGTATCTGTTTAAACATCAACAAGGATGAATGGGTTATTCATGTTGATGAAAGTGGAATTACTATGATGGAGTCATAGTTGTTCGCTGAACCTATTAAGTTGTTGATCGCATGAAATCGATTTCTAATGTTTCCGCCATTAGAATGATCATGTATGCCAACAGACGCACATGCCATGATGTGATATATTCTGAGAGGATTATAAGTCAATAAAATGGATAATTCCCATGATATGGCTTGTGAAAGCCTTAAAGAGATTCTTGAGAAGAATTAAGGATTTGTTCAAATGTTTAGATGATAAACTAAGTAATGTGTTGAAGTGTTGCACAGACTTTAGTTTCCAAACCGTAAGGGATTTGTTGAAATCCTAGGTGTGGACGCGGGCCCACGGGGGCGCTTGGGAGAGAGAACAAGCGTTTGCATTTGTGGAGTCACCACCAATTTATTGTGGAAAATTGGAAACCGTTCGAATACCTCGTGTCATGTCAAGACACAAAGTAGTGACAAGAACACCAAGAACTCGTTACCCTTAGCATTCTATGTCTAGAATGACTCTCGTGGATGCCAATGAACACGGATGTTCACAGAGATCTGGAGTAAGGGGTGAGGGTACGTATTAGGAAGCTCTTTTGATCGAACACCTAATCCCGCCCGCCTCTATAGCGGCCTCTACTAATGATTAGGAAAATCATCTATACTCGATATATCGTCGATTATATGCATGCAATGCAACATCCAAGTTTTAATCCTAACATGTGAGAATTAGCTAGGTCGGTGAACAATTAATTTAGCAAACAATTAGGTCGAAGTAGGAATTTAAGCTCAATTACATGTGAAGGCATACAAATGGTACAAATAAAAGAAATACAATAATGAAAATTACAATAATTACAATGGATTCAATGATTTATGTCGAAAATACTTCTAAAACGGATAATTTGAGAAAGAATGAACAAACAAAATAACGAACAGGAATTAGGCGATAATACGATTAATAGTTAATTAAATACGCAACTAATTAAACTAGGTCAAGGCGTAACGGAAGTTCGAGAGATTTAAGTCAACTCAGAACAGCGCAGCAGAGTCGCGCCTCTGAAGAGGCGCAGCGATTCTTTCGCGTCATTCAAGGCCGAGTTCGCCGCGGGCCGAATCGCAAATCGTTAATATTCTTGGGCGAATTTAATGATTGATTATGATATTTGACTCGGATGAAAGTGGTTTAATTCATTAATTACATGTGAATGAGGTCATAAAAGCGATAAAACATGGAAGAAACGAATGTGGATGAATTAATTACATGAATGAAAGATTGATTAGTGACATGGGTGAACTAATTAGGTTAAATATAATGAATTAATGAAGAACTAATGACGGATAAACTAATGGAAATATACCAAAGATCGAATTCCAGAAACTCGATATGAAAGAATCGAATCTCTACAACCCGGATTGATTTTAATGACGAAAACCCGCAAATATTTGTTATAAGGGATTTAAGTCGGGATTTAATGACGAATTAAATAATAATGATGATAAATAATATGTTAAATTGTTATGTTTAAATCGTTATATCAAAGAATCGAAGAACGAATGAAAACAAAATAAAAACAAACGAATTAACACAAGACGAAGGAAGAAGAAAGGAAGCAGGAACTGCGGCAGCCTCACGAAGAGGCGCAGCAGGTGCTGCGTCCTTTCTCGACGTCTGTCTTCTGTTAATCCGTAAAAAAGGGTTTTAAACATGGTTTTACAAATCGGTTTTAGAAGTACTTTCGACATAAATCTTACATTAATGATACAAAAAGTAAATAGCAATAAATAAAGAAGGATTTACACCCTCAGACTTACATGTTTGACGAAACGAGATGAACTAAGTTTATGTTTTAGCGATGCTCGACTCGAATGTAGCGAAAGTGCCCTCGTAAGAGGAAAACGATTAAGATTGATTAAGTTGATTATGGTGGAGTTGGTCAAATTGGTCGGTCATGCAAACGAGGCTGGTACTCAGAAGGATCCGAGCTTACGTGGTCGAATGTTCAAGCACGTAGACGTAAACAAGTAAGAACGTGGTCTAGAATGCAAAGGGAGAAGAGAAGGGCGGACACTCGTGTGAGAAATATGAGGAGCGAAGGCTCCTATTTATACTAATCACGTGAAGGAATTAGGGTTTTCGGAGAAACTTTGGAAGTGAATCTCAAAAAGATATGAAAAGATACGAAAAATACGCAGAAAAGGACCTGGGAAGAGGCGCAGCAGTCACTGCGTCCCTTAGAAGAGGCGCAGCACCTACTGCGTCTGTTCCCAAGTGGTTTCCCCCTACGGAAGAAAGATTTCCGTGTTTAATTTATGGAATAACGGAATAATCTTATTTTCCTTAATATTTTGTATGAATATTATGAGAAATTCTTTACCAAAGATTAAAAGATTGTGAAATATGGAATAGAAATATCCGGAACATTCCAGAACATTCTGACTCGGGATTTTAGCGGTTATCAGAAAATGAAGACGGTTTTAGGCCCGAACTCCAAATGTACTCTAATTACAGTCAAAAAGACCGTATCGGCGCGTAGATGACAATTAAGAGGTAGACATCAGTGTTTGAGCAATCACTTGACGATAAACTTACGAACTGTCACAAATCGTTCCGCGTACCAAACATGCGGCCCAATCATCACTGGGTGGTTTGCGGGAGGTGCAGAAATGAGGTATCTACAGAGCCCCCACTTTGACTGAGGCTTGGACAAGGCGAAAGTCAAAGTATAGCCATCAGGTCAATCGAAGATTACAACCTGACGACTATGGCGACGCGAGGCGGCTCAAGGGGTCTGAACCAAGGACCTGTCGTCGGGAAAATTTTAAAGTCTGTCGACTATCGAGGAGGGTCATTTAAAGTCCATTAGACTACGTAAGGAGGCTCGCCAGCCATAAGAAGAAACCATACCTGAGACTTCTTTCTCGAGATGTTTCTAGAGGTGCATAGGAGCTAAAGGGTAAGCGTAAGAGCTAAGGGATAAGCGTAATAGCTAAAGGATAAGACCTAAAAGATAAGTAAGAATTGTGCTAGGGTGTGGGATCCCAAAGGAAAGCATCAATGGGAAGGAGGCCCAAATATAATTTCAACCTGAGGGGTAACTAAGGCTTGAGTGTAAGAACTCTGCCGGTCTGGGAACTTCTGGAGAACGACACCTTTATCGTACTCCGTGGGGAAACAAGAAATATCACGAGTAGAAGGACTCAGGTGGGAACTTCTGGGAGAAATCTGCTTGGGTCGTCTTCAAACAAACTTCGGAAGAACTCGAGAAGGACGATTGTATGTCGATAACTCTCGTTGGGGAAACCTTATCAGGAACTTATCTCCATGTCTCGAGAGGGATTGTCTATCCGCTTACTCTCGCTGGGGGGAATATAATGAAGGTGTGTCGAAACACCTGTCAGAGAATACTTGCTCGTTGTGACAAACAAGGTCTTGGAAGCAGTAAATAATGTATGCTAGTCTGCAGTCGGCTTAGAAACGCGGGCCTGAACGAAGAATAATCGTCAAACGGACCAAAAAAGATAAAATGGCATCGGGGAAGAGGCTCACCAAAGATGGGCCCACAAATAACGAACTCATAACGAATTTTTGAAAATTCGTATGAAGGGAAGCTAAGGAAGAGGCAGATGCTGGCTTGTACGATTGGCAACATCTGATTCGGAGGGTGAGCCTCTAATTTGTGTGATTTTTGTGTAAGAACACATTTGATTGAACTTATCCAATTATTGAGAACCTCTTTTTGAAAATGCAGGTTGCGCCGTCCCGGTTTGTGGCGTTATGGAGGGTAGCCAACCGGCTACGAGCTACTGCCGTCGAGGCACTTATCGGCGGTCGAGGTCGTCAGGTATGTGTGGACAGCGGGCCGCCCACGGGGGCGCTTGGTGAAGGTCGAAACAAGCGTTTGCATTTTGTATGGAGTCGCCACCAATTTTTATGGGAAATTGGAACCGTTCGAATACCTCATGCCATGTCTAGACACAAAGTAGAGACATGAACACTAAGCGATCGTTACCCTTAGCATTCTATGTCTAGAATGACTCTCGTAGATGCCAATGAACACGGGTGCTCACGGAGATCTGGAGTAAGGGGTGAGGGTACGTATTAGGAAGCTCTTTTGATCGAACACCTAATCCCGCCCGCCTCGATAGCGGCCTCTACTAATGATTAGGGAAGTTATTCGTACTTGATATATCGTCGGCTATATGCATGCAATGCAACATCCAAGTTTTAATCCTAACATGTGAGAATATAACTAAGTCGGTTGACAATTAGTTAGCATACAATTGGGTCGAAGTAGGATTTAATGTTCATTATATGTGAAAGCATACAAATGATAAAAGAAATACAATAATTATGAATTACAATAATGAAAATTACATTAATTACAAAGGATTAGGCGATTTATGTCGAAAATATCTTCAAAACGGATAATTTGAGAAAAAGAATAAAAGAAAGAAAGAAAGAATTAAATAAACTAACGAACAGGAATTAGCGTGATATTACGAATAATAGTTAATGATACGTAAACTAAACAAACTAGGTCAAGGCAGAAACGGAGTTCAGGGACAGAACTCAGCCAGGAACAGGCGCAGCAGAGCTGCGTCTTCTGGAATAGGCGCAGCAGACGCTGCGTCTGTTCCTTGGCTCAACTCTGGCTGTGAAGCCGTAATTGCAAGCCGTTAATGTTAATTGGTGATTGTAATGATCAATTTAATTATTTACTCGGATGAAAGTGATTAACAGGTTATTTAACATATGAATGGGTCATAAAAACAGTAAAACATGAATGAGACGGAATTAAACGGATTATTTACATGATGGAATAATGATAGAAGTGAAAAATATTAATGAGTCCTCTATTGAAATCAATTACCTAACATTAGATATGATGGATTAATGACGAATATGCGATGAACATGATAAAAGACAGATTAAACTATATCAAGGACGAATTCGAGAAACCCAATATGAACAAATTGAATCTCTACAACCCGGAATTGAATTTAATGACGAAAACCCGCAAATATGGATTATTGGGGATTTAAGTCGGATTTATGACAAACTAAACATGTGAATGACGATGATTATAATACATGTGAATTATTATGGCATTAAGACGAAGAATTAACAGACGAACAAGCAAAAGAAAGATTTTGAATACGAATTACAGAGGACAAACGAAGAAGAAAGGAGGAGGCTGGCGGCCTCACGAAGAGGCGCAGCAGAATCGCGCTCCTTCGAAGAGGCGCAGCAGTTGCTGCGTCCTTTCTCGACTGTTATCTACTGGAAATCCGCAAAAACAGGTTTTAACAAAGGGTTTTAGAAATCGGTTTTAACGGTATTTTCGACGTAAACCTCACAATTGATGATACGAAAAGTAAAATACAATAAATAAATAAGGATTATACACCCTCAGACTTACATGTTGACGAAACGAGAAGAACTAAGATATCGATTAGTGAATGCTCGACGCGAATGCAAAGAGAGTGCCCTCGTAAGAGGAAAACGATTGATTAAATTAAGTTGATTATTGGTGTAGTTGGTCAAATTGGTCGGTCATGCAACGGAGAGGCTGGTACCCGGAAAGATCCGAGCTTACGTGGTCGAAAGTTCAAGCACGTAGGCGCCAGTAAGTAAGAACAAAGTCTAGAATGCAAAGGGAGAAGAGAAGGGCGGACACTCGCGTGAGAAATATGAGGAACGAAGGCCCCTATTTATACTAATCACGTGAAGGAATTAGGGTTTCGGAGACTCTTTGGAAGTGAATCTCGGAAAGATATGAAAAAGATACGTGGAACATGCGAGAAAAGGGCACGGGAAGAGGCACGGCGACCCACTGCGTCTCTTGGAAGAGCGCGACTCTCTGCGTCCATTCCCGGAGGTTTCCTCCTTTGTCAAGAAAGATTTCGCGTTTGAGTTATGGTAGGACGGAAATAATTCGAATATCTTATGAATATTACGGGATATTACTTGCCAAAAGATAAAATTTATGAAATATGGAATAGAAATATCCGGAACATTCCAGAACTTTCTGACTCGGGATTTAACGGTTATCAGGAAATGGAGACGGTTTTTGACCCGGACTCCGAATGTACTCTAATTACTGCCAAAACGACCGTATCGGTGCGTAGATGACATCTAAGAGGTAGACATTTAATATTTGAGCAATCACTTGACGATAATCTTACGAACTGTCATAAATCGTTCCGCGTATCAAACATGCGGCCCAATCATCATCGGGTGGTTTGCGGGAGGTGCAGAAATGAGGTATCTACAGAGCCCCCACTTTGACTGAGGCTTGGACAAGGCAAAAGTCAAAGTATAGCCATCAGGTCAATCGAAGATTACAACCTGACGACTATGGCGACGCGAGGCGGCTCAAGGGGTCTGAGCCAAGGACCTGTCGTCGGGAACATTTTAGAGTCTGTCGACTATCGGGGAGGGTCGTTTAAAGTCCATTAGACTACGTAAGGAGGCTCTCCAGCCATAAGAAGAGACCATACCTGAGACTTCTTCTCGAGATGCTTTCGGAGTTGCGTAGGAGCTAAGGTTGAGCATGGGAGCTAAGGGTAAGACCTAAAGGGTATATAGGGATTATGCTAGGGTATGGGGCCCTAAAGGAAAGCATTGATGAGAAGGAGGCCTAACAATAAGGTCAACTTAAAGGTGGCTAAGGTTTGGGTATAGGAACTTCTGGAGAACGACACCATGTCGAACTCCGCGGGGAAACACAAAATATAGTGAGGGTAGCAGGACGTCGGTAGAAACTGCTGGGGCATCCGCTTGCATCGGTCTCAAGCGAACTCTGGCAAAACTTGAGGTTGAATCTGCTTGCGTCGGTCTCAAGCGAACTCTTGTTGGGGAATATATTGACGATTAGGAACATCTTGATCGTCATGGAAGAAATCTTGAGTGAGCAATCGCAAAATATCCGCTTGTCTTTGGAGACAAATATTTTGACGACTAGGAACATCTTGATCGTCGTGGAAGAAATCTTGAGTGAGCAATACTGCAAAATACTGCTGCGCTGGGGATAAATATTGAGTGGCAGGACGCGGCTGGGAATCTCGCTTGAGACATAATGAAGGTGTGTCGAATTTTTGTAAGTAAGTAAACGCTCGTTGCGACAAGCAAAATGAGCCTTGGAAGGAATAACAGTCCGTTACTGGTTTGGAAACGCGAGTCGGAACGAAAGAAAATCGTCGAACGGACCAAAAGAGTAAAATAGCATCGAGGAAGAGGCGCACCAAAGATGGGCCCACAAATAACGAACTTATAACGAATTTTTGAAAATCCATGTGGAGGGAACAGAAGGAAGAGGCGCAAAGAAGAGCTGCGTCTCTTGGAAGAGGAGCGCGGCGCTGCCGCGTCTTTTCCCCAATTTGGCTTTCCGCGTAAAAACGCGAAAATCGAGGCATTGTTTCATTATTTTGAAACACAATTCACACGATTTCTCTCTCAAATCTTCACCATTTCCGCCAAGGTTTGATTCAAAAGCTTGCTTTAAATATGACTAATCGAGGTATGTGTCTTGATCTTGCATTAATCTTCTACATTTGTTAATTTCGAGTCGCGAAAATTAGGGTTTTCGACCCTTTTGATCGAAAATTTGGGGCTTTTCCCCCAAATGGTTTTGCCTTGCCAAATTGACACTAGAAATGGATAGGAGGTAGTGTTAGGAACACAACCATGCATTCGCTTCGAATTTTCATCAAGTTTTGAGCCTTTGAGTGAATTTTGAGACGGTTTTACAGATGAACCGTAAATTGCTTCGAAAATAGCCTTAGGATTGCCCATTTGCGATGAAATTTGATATTTGGGGTCCTTGAATGATGGGTAAACTTTCTACCATCTCGGAATTTTGGTTTGTGACAACTTTTTCAGGACACCTTTCTAGGGCATAATCACCGTTATAGCGAAATCTTTTGAATTTCCGACTCGAACCCAGAACTAGGCTTCGAATTGGACTTGACTTGACCCAATTTATCACATGAGTGGCCGGGTTGATGGGAACATGGCCAAGGATGGCACGGGAGGAGCAGTTTTAGGGCTTTGAAGGCTCGAAAACTCTTTAACAAAGGCTTGTCGTCGTGTGACGCGGCCTGAATTTGCTTTAACGTTGCAGGTGATGAGGCTTCTACTTCTGGGAGAGCTCCCATGGAGATAGACGCCACTGTTGTTGAGGAGGCTTTAGAGCGTGCCTTCACCGCCGCGGTGATGGGCTGCGCCGGAGACGAGGCTCACGAGGAGGAGGCCGTCGAGGAGGAGGAGGCCGAGACGGGCCAACGTCGGGCGAGGAGGTCGTCACCGAGAGGAGCTCTGCGTGGCCGAGACACGGGAGAGTAGACACCTCGTGTGGGCTGCAGAGGGTCACCGTCCTACAGACGGTGAAGAGCTTGGTAAATAGGAATTCACTACTCACACTTGTCCTCTTTCATTCTTTTTGTCCAAATTTCTTTCAAATTTCATTCAAAACTAAAGACGACTTTTGTTCCAAATCATAATAGGAGGCCGGAACATCGGGTCGTTCTCGGGTTACACGACAAACGATGGAGCACTACGAGCATTTGTCGGCGGAGGAGAGGGCCATGGTCGAGCGTGGAGCGTTCGGTCCTCCGGTTCAGTCCGGAGGGATATCGTGAAGAGGAAGTTGCGGGCTAACCTTAGCCTGGTCCGTGCTTTCTTGGACCGATTCTGGGATACGACTTCCACGTTTCACCTACCTTTTGGTGAGGTGGGAGTCACTTTGGAGGATTACGGCATGATTTTCGGGTCCGCCGTGTGGGACCGAGGAGATGGTGTGGCCGGAGACCGCCATGAGGGCGGACTCGGCCGAGGCGAGGAGGTTGATTGGCTGGAACTTGTCGCCGAAGGTCGCGATCCGGGTTTGGTACCCGATTCTTACGTTCGAGACTACTTTGCGGGGAAGACCGTGGCGCCGGTGACGATCGATGGGAGGGAGACGGCTCCTCCTCCCCCGCACAGTGAAAGCAGCAGGGCTCGCCTGTGGCTTTGGTGGTTTCTGTCTTTGATTTACCTCGGAGACAAGGGCGAGAGGCTGTCGACAAAGCTCCTTCCCTTCCTTTCCGACCTGAGCTCCCTAGGACGTTGGGACTGGGTCACTGCTGGTTTTGCGGTCCTCATCCGCTTTATGAGGGCCATGGTTCGTCCGGAGTTGATGAAGAAGGGGACTTCTCCTGGTGCTGTCGGACCTGGACTACTGTTGGAGGTATGAACCTTTAGACCAAAGTAACTTCCTTTCTTTATCAAACTACGAAAGATCGTCATTGATTATTCTGTTTTACAGGCGTGGGTGTACTCCTACTTTCCGGGCCTCGCGCCCAAGAGGACGGAGCCGTTGGAGAGGGCCTATCCCGTGGTGAGGGATTGGGTCATGTGCCGGACGAAGAGCAAGCGTTCTTCTCACAATGTCTACCGGCGGGACGTGAACGCTCTTCAGCTGAGCAGCGTGAGTGTCCCATTTGTATTCATTTATTCTTCTTATACTTTGCTTTTAATTGATCATAGGAATGATCTTTGCCTTATCTTGTCGCAGTGGGTGCCCAGACCTTGGGCGGAGTACGCTGGAGCGCCTCCTTTTGTCGCTGAGGTCCTTCGACCTAGGAGCCCGAGTTGGCGGCTGTTGAGGACGTCGATGGGTCCTGTGTGGTACTTGGGCGAGCGGTTGGCTCGTCAGTGCTCTCGGGACGTGTTGACGGTTCCCGTCGATCCTCCCAGGACGATGTTTAGGGAGCCTTCTGAGGCTGAGAGGGAGGCGGACTTGGCTGGTGCCAGTGGCGAGGACCTTCTTCTGCCTGGCGAGGACTACTCGGCGTTCCTTTACGGGAGGTTGGCGTACTGGCCGGTAGTGGTGAGTATCTTTTACTTTTTTCTTGATTTGATTTCGAGAATTACGACGAAGGATCATCGATTAATGAGAGCTATTTGTCTTTGCAGGAGGTTGAGGCGGCGGGCATCGAGCCCCCAGTGTACCCCGAGACTCTCGACTACACTGACGCGACCGGGAGGACGACGATCTCCGAGTTGCGTGACTTTGACGTAGCTGTGACGGATGCTGGCTTAGATGACTGGCAGCATCTGATTCGGAGGGTAAGCCTCCAACTTGTATGACTTTTGTGTAAGAACACATTTGATTGAGCTTGCTCAATTTGCTGAGAATTTCTTTTGATAATGCAGGTCACGCCGTCCCGGTTCGTGGCGCTATGGAGGGTGGCCAACCGGCTGCGAGCTACTACCATCGAGGCACTCGTCGGTGGTCGAGGTCGTCAGGTATGAACCATTTGACTTTTGATTTTGATTTTTTTGATTTCCAATTTTGCTTGAATCGATTGACATGAGCCAATTTGTTGCTGTTTACAGGGTGACCGCGAGCTGGAGCGAGAGTTGACCCAGTCTCGGGAGGAGACGGCTCGCTTGTTGAGGGAGCTCGAGGTTCGGGACGCCGAGATCGCCGTTCTGGTGGCAAGAGTTGCCGAGTTGGAGGGCGCCCAGCAGTAGTCTTGTGTAGTTTTGTAGACTTGTACATTTGGGCATTTGATTTTGAAAATTTTTTGGATTTTGCTTGGGGCGCAAGCCCCCAGTTTACTTGGACTTTTGGACTTCGTTCGGGGCGCAAGCCCCCAGTTTGGTTGTACATTTGCTTTGTTTGGTGTATATACGATGGCCTGAGTGCCTTTGCTGCTGGGTTGTGTTGCTTGTACCTGCAGGTTAGTTTTTGAACAGGTTTGGTAGATAACGGTTTACGCCGTCATGCTGCCGAAATTTACATAGAAATCACGCAAAACATACATTTTATATACATAAGGCCTTTAATCAACGCAAAATGAGACGCAAAAGATCACAAAAGTGCAAAAATTTTGCCGGAAATGACCGGACGGTAGGGAGGGTTACCCCCTAAAAAAAAGAAAAAAGAGAAATCTATAAGTTTAGAAAAGGAAATTAAATAAAAGAAATCAACATACACAAGCCAAAATTAAAGGGAAAATTATGTTTAAAATGAAATATGTGATATAATGGCAGAAATGTCGATGTTGCCTTGAAATGCGTGCCCGCAAATCCAGGAAGACTTGAAACATGGTAAACTTCTCGTATTTACCAAAATAAAACCCCGCAGGAATAGGAAATCATGCGTTATAGAATTTAGGAAAGATCCAACGCGGAAATCACAGAAGTGAGGCTGGGGAAGAGGCGCAGCATGAGCTGCGTCCCTTTGAAGAGGCGCGCAGCAGCGCGCCGCGCCTGTTCCTGCCGGTCCGTTCGGCGGATTTTTGGAAACAAAGAATTAGTATAAATAGAAGCGTCGACGGAGCTTTAATTTTCATAAATCCTTCGTCTCTTCTTCGTCTATTCACATAAAACTCCCAAAATAAATCTTCAAGAGAAAATTGTCATCATGAATACTTTGGAGATCCGCTTGAAGGAATGGACTAATGAATTTTCAAATATGGAGAAGCATGACATGGGTGCTTATAATCTTGGGTCTTTATTGAGTTTGAAACTCATTAAGGTTGTAAAACCGTTCTTGGATGCTTGCCTTGACTATTGGGACCCGAATTATCATGTTTTCGCGTTCCCGGGAGGTGATATTTGCCCATTTCCTGAAGAAATTGCTGCTATTGGTGGGTGGGACCCCGAACATCTACCTGCCATTCCTTCCACTTCACAAGGGTATAAGAGCAAATTCAGAGACTTGCTTGGACTGACTAGACTCGAGGTGGACCGCTTAGTTACCCCGAAAGGCGTGAGAATGTTGGACTTTGTAGACCGATTCATCAACAGGGCCGACCCTACTGTTTCTCATGTTGCCAGGAGGAGGGCATTTGGCTTTTGTTTGCTGCACGTGTATGTCTTCCAAGGACACGTTGATGAAGATTTGAGAGGTGATCCCCGTCTTTTGGGTCTTATTGAGCAAATGGAGCTGCGCAGGAGCCCAACTTGTTTATGCTTAGGGGAGATCATTGTGGGTTTGGATAATAGGAAATCCAACCGCGATCTGCCGTTCTTGGGGAGTCCCGTCATTTTGCAGGTAAAAGACATCATTTTTTTTTTTCTTTTTTTTTTTTTTTTTTTTTTGATGACTAATGCCTGCTTCTGGTAGGTTTGGCTTATGGAACGGCTCCGATTGATCGAGCCACCAGTTCATGCACTTTCCTATCATGCTCGTTCGATTGCGATGAGGACGCGGTTGTACATGGTGGACTTCACCCGGGTCTGTGACTATTGGAAGAACAAGCTGAAGAATGATGATGGTCCGTTGATTAGGTGGGTTGTACCGTGGTGGCACCTCAAGTCCATCCTTTGGAGTATCTTCTTTGGATCCCACTAGGTCCGTGCGCATTCCGGGATTGGAGTTTATGGTATGCATCTTTTCGGAAAGATTGATGAGGCAAGTTGGGTTGAAGCAGACGATCCCTAGGCTTGATACCGTCCCCATGATCGCTATGGCGCGACTACAGAGAGCCAAAGGAGTGGGCCATTAAATGGGCCCAAAGAAACATGTGGTTCTTGAGCTTCTCCACCAATGCTTTGTGGGTGTCTGATTCTTATCCGAGGTGGAGAAAGGCCGCAACCCGGAAGAGCGCGAGAGATCGAGGAAACGCGAGCCGTTGACTACAAGGTGCGCGAGGGAGAGAAAGAGAAGGAGAAGCATCTGACAGAGGGAGAAGAAGAAGCCGGGTTTCAAGTCATTCATCCTTCAAAGAAATCAAAGACTACTCCTGTCGCAGAGGTGGTGGTTGGCAAGAACGGAAGAGTCAGGCCTCGAGAAAGACCGTTGGTGATTAGGTCTGAAGTGGTGCAAGAGCGCCCAGCTCGAGGTCGTGACGGGAAATATGACAAGAATGACAAGGGCAAGGGGAAAATGGAGGAATAGCCCAAGTCTCTTTATTATTATTTTATTATTATTATTATTATTGTTGTAATAAAAAGGAGGGATTTTTAGAATCCTAGCCTATTCTATTTTTATTATGTAACGTACTACTATTATTATTAGAAAGTGAATGAAATAAAAAAGGTTAAATGGTTATGAAACCGTTGAGATTTTCCACTTATTATTCTTGTCGAATTTCAAATGCAATGCAAATGTCCTTCTATTTACATTTTAGATATAATGGATTGGATCCCGTGAAGGATTGCCTACGTATTCACTTAAAAAGCGAAATCAAACCCTTGCGCGTAGTTCGAGTAAATGTAAAAGAATAATTGTTCGAAGCAAGAGCTTGTAATGAACATAGAAAATAAGCATGAGCTTTTACTTACTCTGGAGGTGCGAATTTAGTTTATTTGATGATATGAGGATGACAAACTTGTCAAAATGCAAGAGCACAGTGACATTTAGCTTATTTCAGCTTGGCCGGGGGCCGTTTATTTAGTGCCGCAAGAGCGACACATGGGTTTACGCGAGGCGCGTTTTTGTCCTATTCTAGGCATAGTACCGTTTCAATTGGTCAAGGTTTGTGGGGTTTGAAAACTCATTCCCATCTAGGTCTGTAATTCTAACCGCACCCCCTGGGAGTATGGATTTGACTAGAAATGGTCCGGCCCAATTAGGTTTGAATTTTCCCCTTGGGTCGACAGGTAAAAGAGCTCTAACCGATTTGAGTACTAAGTCTCCTTCTTTGATGTTTCTTGGCCTAACCCTTTTGTTGAAAGCTCGTTTGATACGTGCTTGATATATTTGGACATTATGCAAGGCCCGTAGCCTACGTTCATCCAGGAGGATGAGTTCTTCATACCTATCCCTCTTCCAATCGGCCTCTGGGATTTGACTTTCTAGTAGAATGCGTAGGGATGGTATTTCTAGCTCGACTGGTTATACGGCTTCTATGCCGTAGGTCAAATAGAAAGGAGTAGCCCCAGTGGGCGTCCTGACAGATGTACGATACCCCCATAAGGCAAAGGGTATTTTGCTTGGCCAATCTCTGTAGTTGTCGATCATTTTCTTGAGAATCGTGACAACATTCTTGTTTGCCGCCTCTACCGCGCCGTTAGTCTGTGGTCTATAGGGCGAAGAGTGGTGATGCTTAATCTTGTACTTGGCTAGCAATTGCTCGGTTTCAGCTTGGAAGTGTGACCCATTATCGCTAATGATCTCATGTGGGCAACCATATCGACAGATGATGTTATTTTGTATGAATTTGGCCACATTTTTGGCCGTAAGACCGGTGTAGGAAGCCGCTTCTACCCATTTGGTGAAATAGTCAATCGCCACTAGAATGAAACAGTGACCTCTGTTCCTACGGGGTTATTTTCCCGATTATGTCAATTCCCCATGCAGAGAATGGCCAAGGAGATGTCATCGTGTAGAGCAATGAAGGAGGGACATGTTGTACATTCCTGAAGATTTGACAATTGTGGCAGTGTCTTACGTATTTGATGCAATCGGATTCCATTGTGGTCCAATAATACCCCAAACGTGTGATTTTCTTTGCCATCATGGGCCCACTCATGTGAGGACCGCATTCTCCGTCGTGGACTTCTTCCATCACCTTTCGTGCCTGTGAGTGATCAAGGCAACGTAGCACTACACCAAGAGGTGTTCTTTTGTATAATTCTCCTTGCATCAGGATGTATTGAGAAGCTAGTAGGCGTATAGCACGTTGTCCCCTCTTGTCCATATCCGGTGGATAGGTACCATTAAGCTTGAAATTCAGGATTGGTTGGAACCAGGGTTCCTGTGCGATTTCTTCTTCATCGGTGATTTGATGGACATAAGCCGGCTCTGACCGTCTTTCGATGCATAAAGGCATTTCTATCATGTGATCTGGCATATTTATCAGAGATGCAAGTTTCGCAAGAGCGTCTGCAAATTGATTTTCCTCCCGAGGTAGGTGTAGGTATGTTACATGATCAAAGAATTGAGCGACTTGGTCTATCCTAGCATGATAGGGTGCGAGGCTTTCACTTCGGATTTTCCAAGATCCTGTAACTTAGTTGATGATCAGCGATGAATCCCCATGTACTCGGAGGTTTTTAATGCCTAAGCTTACTGCCGCTTGTATTCCAATGAGACAAGCTTCGTATTCTGCAGCATTGTTTGTCACCTCGAAGTCGAGTTCGACAGCAATCGGTGTATGCTCACCTTCAGGAGAAATGAGCAACACTCCTATTCCGAACCCTCTTAAGTTTGATGCTCCATCAAAGAATAGGTCCCAGGAGTCTACATCAGTTTGAAGTATGTCCTCGTCGGGAAATGACCAAGTATCTATGGTTTGTGCGTCATTGATAGGATTTTCTGCGAAGAATTCGGCGACGGCGCGACCTTTTATAACTTTCAGTGGCACATATTTAAGGTCGAATTCTGAGAGCATCAGAGTCCACCTTGCCAGACGTCCGTTGAGGACGGGTTTCTTGAAGAGGTATTTGACTGGGTCCATTTTGGAGTATATCTTGACGGAGTAGCTAAGCATATAATGACGTAGCTTCTTCGTTGCCCACACAAGAGCGAGGCATGTCTTTTCGAGTTGTGAGTATTTGCACTCGTACTCCAAGAACTTCTTGCTAAGATAGTACATAGCTCTCTCTTCACTTCCTACGGTTTGAGCTAGCATGGCACCCATGGCGGTTTCCGTTACTGTGAGATATAAACCAAGAGGTTGATCTCGTTGCGGTGGCATGAGCACTGGTGGTTTAGCCAATATCTCCTTAATTCGGTCAAACGCCTTTTGACAATCGTCATCCCACATGGTATGGTCTGTTTTCTTGAGTTTCTTGAAGATAGGCTCACAAATCATCGTAAGTTTCGATATGAATCGACTTATGTACTGTACTTTTCCCAGGAATCCTCTGCCTTCTTTTTCTGTTTGAGGTTGTGGCATTTCGATCAGAGCTTTGATTTTTGAAGGATCTATTTCTATATCGCGTTGGCTAACGACGTATCCCAGGAGTTTCCCAGATGTTACCCCAAATGTGCATTTCTGGGGGTTGAGTCTCATGTTGTACTTTCGTAGCCTTGTGAAGAACTTGCGAAGGTTCGCAATATGTCCCTCTCTTTCCTTGGATTTGACGATCATATCATCTACGTATACCTCAACTTCTCTGTGCATCATGTCGTGTAGGAGTGTAGTTGCGGTGCGTTGGTATGTAGCTCCGGCGTTGATAAATCCGAACGGCATTACTGTATAACAATATGTTCCCCATTGGGTGACGAACGCGGTCTTATGCATATCTTCCACGGCCATCTTGATTTGGTTATAACCCGTGACACGTCTGTCGCGTACCTGTCAAAAATAACCAACTGGCTCTAACTAATATAGCTAGGGAAGTCGGGTCGAATCCACAGAGAGGTAGGAATTTGTCGACTAAAACTAGGTTTGTCAAGGTAACCAAATTGGGGGGTTATGAATTGTGATTTCTAAACTAAGAGGATAAGGAAAAGAGGGTTAAAAACAGAGGAGATAACAGATAGAGAAAGATAGCTAAGACAATCGGTTCACCGTAATCATTCGGTCAGGCAATCTAGGTCTCGGGTCAATGCAAATATGGTCTAAGGGGTAGCGAACGTCACCTTTCGGTCCTTAATTCACCCTAAAGTGTAAACAGCTTAACTTTCGTCCTCACTGCAATACTCTATTGTTCGCTACTAGTCTACCTTTTCCAACCTTTCGGTCCAGGTCAAGGGTCACTAGGAATTATAGGTCTAATTGCGTCGACTCAATTAGAAAGATACAGTTAATTGTAGCATTTAAGCAACTAAAACAGTACTAGCATTGACCTAATGAATCGACTACCTTCCCTTCATATTATTGATCCCCTATAGTCTTAGCAAGGGAAATTAGTTACTCATTACAATAGAATTAACAATAATAATAAATAGACAACTGGAATCGAACATTATAACAGCTAAATAAGATTGAATCAAGCAATAAAATAAGAGAGGAAGAATTAAAGCAGTGGATAGAATTGGAAATAAATTAGAATGATGATACCAATCGCGAGATCCCAAATCCGAGTAGCAAGGTAAAAGAAGGGCGAATATCCCAAGAACAGTGATAAGGAATCGAACCAAAACTAATGTCTAAGTTCCAGGGATGAGTAACGTAGTTACTCTCTTCAGTATTATACTAGAAAATCGTCTAAAACCTAATCTATGGACTAATTACAAAAGCCCATAAAAGGTTAGGCGGAAATAAACTAAAAGCACACGAAAACCCCTCGATCGAGTAGAAAGATTACTCGATCGAACGCAAATCACTCGATCGGGCTAGAACAACCTCTCGATCGAGCACTGCTTGCAGGACGTCCTCGACCGACTCCTTAAACTGGTCGATCGACCAGCCTTGAATATGTAGAGCATTCGATCGAGCAGTAGACCACTCGATCGAGCTATATGGGCATGTTAGGACTTGAATTGCTTTCCAAACTCAGCTCATACGTCTTCCAATTGTTAGATTTCCAAGCTCCAGCTCCTTATTTTCCATGAATGCATACAATTGGGACAATTAAGACTCGATTTAGCTCCTCTTGGGTCAATTCCTGCAATTTACAATAAACGGACCAAAGTAGAATATTCGGGGGTATGTGTAACCAGATGCTACATAAAAAGCATAGAAATACGTGCTAAAATAGACTAAAAAGACTATACATTAGGCACGTATCAAATCTCCCCAAACCAAACCTTTGCTTGTCCCCAAGCAAATATGAATGCAACTAAGGGTGAACAATGGAACGGGACCAACGCATCAGCTACAAATCATCCGCTAGAACCAGTTTAATGCAACAAATGACAAAATGGCGACTGAAAAGCACAAACGAGTTAAATTAATGTTTCAAGCTTACTGAACCGTCGACCTTGCAAGACTCAAAGATGTCGAACTCTCACGGGTCGCTCGTCACTCAAAAACGGGTACAGGTGAGTATAAACGTGAAGATAGGGAAGAATCAGACACTCACCTAACTCGATCTATAAGAACTTGCATGCAGTTAACATGAATAAAGTCTCTACAACCGTACATATGCATTCCAACCATACTGATGACCAAGACACGTGCCGAGGACTTACATTTGGGTTAGTGAGGTAATGGGTAAGGAGGGGCTAAAATGAATTTGGATATGTGGGGTTAATAGCCAGGCTAGCAACAACGGATCCAAATATAGACTGCATCCCAACTTCGTACTCATAACAGCAAGATGAACGGTGCCAAATTATGCACTGGACTCACAAACACCAAAAATTGTCAACTCCCCATAAAATATAAATAAGGCATGGGAGTGTGAAACATTGTGCAATTCGCATTCCTTTTCAAAAATAATCTTTCTGTTTTTTTTTGTTCTTTTTCTTTCTTTTCTTGTTTTCGCATTTCTCGTTCTCTTTTCCTCTTTTTTTTTTCTTTTTCATACTTTTTGTTTTTTTCATTCAACATTTTTCTTCTTTTTCATTCTTTACCTTCAATCTTTCCACCATCTTCTGAAATCAGATAAAATAACCATATTGCAATAAAACATTCCAAGAACTACTCGTTACTAGCTCAGCTAGGGTAGGAAGTATTATAGAAAGTAGTTGATAGGACAAAAAGGCAATTTGGCTATGTGAGGCTCATGGGTAGAATGAAATAAAGGGGACTGCCTCTCCTAACACGTGTCACCATCCACAAACCGAACGCATACAGGTATTAAGAAGACTAGATTCATGCTTATGCAAATTGATGTTACATGTCTTAGAGAGAGTACTACTCACATCCTAAATGAAACCGGTCATGAATGTCACCAGTTTATAAGCTCTAGCCTCAGAATGTAATGTAGCTTGCCGACATAATGAATCAAGTCTATTTGTTCAGATAAGGAGGAAACAAAAACTCGTAGATTATGCACATAATCATGCCAACTAAATGTCAAGAATATGCAGGGCTCAAGTAAGGATTCAAAGTAGCGTCAATGTTCAAACGTTCCGACTCAAATTAAACATGAAATTTTTGAAAATTTTTGGATTTATGAAACAAACAAACAATGATGCATGCGAAAATAATAAATATGGAGGCAAAAATGCAATGAAACGTGCAGACGCAGATATGGATGCATACCTCCCCAAACCAAACCGTACAATGTCCTCATTGTACTAAAAATAGGGAAAGAAATGCAAACTGAAAGGAAAAAGGGAGACGGAGTCAGAAAACTTACAAAACATCATAAGGAGGGACCTCCCCAAACCGACCATGAACATGGGAGGTCAAAGAAAGTCAAGCAGTGGCTCCATAGACGTACAATAGCAGCTGGAGATCATAACTACTCGATCGAGCGCCTGGAACAGCTCGATCGAGTGAACCAGTGTATTGGAAGGGCTCGATCGAGTGACGACCCACTCGATCGAGTGAGCACGGGTTTGGATCTGGTCGATCGAGGAGCACATCACTCGATCGAGTAACAGCTGCATCAGAAAGCGCTCGATCGAACACACAATCATTCGATCGAGTGTTTTAACCTGCAAAAGACGCATTAAAAGCAAGGAAAATACAGAGGGGGTTCATAAACAGCGTCTAAAGTTTAACTTAAAGCTAAAGAAAAACAAAAAGTTCAACAAAAGTACAAACAAAACTGTCCGGGCTGCCTCCCGGAGAGCGATGGTTTAAGAGGTCCCGCACGACCTTTCTGGTATCAAGTAACTGGCGCGTCGAGCTCGTCGAAGCGCAGGACTTCAACGCGGTTGTCCGCTTCACTCGCCTCGTGGTAATGCTTCACATATTGGCCATTCACCTTGAATCTATGACCCTCGGAATCTTCAAGCTCCACGGATCCAAATTTGGTAACCGCTGTCACCGTGTATGGACCACTCCACCGGACTTGACTTGCCAGAAATAGTCTCAACGGGCATTAAACAAGAACACCTTCTCGCCCCACATGAAACTCCCGAGGTAGGATTCTCTTGTCATGCCATCTCTTCGTCTTTTCCTTGTAAATGCGCGAGCTGTCATAGGCATTAAGCCTAAACTCCTCTAATTCATCTAGCTGCAAAAGACGGTTCTGACCACACAATTTAGGGTCATAATTAAGCTCACGGATTGCCCACCAGGCCTTACATTCCAGCTCAACAGGTAAGTGACACGATTTCCCATAAACTAACCTATAAGGTGATGCACCAATTGGTGTCTTAAAGGCAGTTCTATAAGCCCATAATGTGTCATCTAGCTTAAGACTCCAGTCTTTCCGTGATTTAGAAACTACCTTAGACAAGATCTCTTTCAGCTCACGATTAGAGACCTCTACCTGACCACTAGTTTGGGGATGATACCCCAAACCACGCCGTTGTTGGACACCAACTCTGCAGTATGGAGGTGAGTTTCTTTTCCTTAAAATGCATCCCCCATCACTAATGACGACCCTAGGGACACCAAAACGGGGGAATATGATCTTTTTGAACATCTTTATCACGGTCTTACCATCACAATGAGGTGAAGCAATTGCCTCAACCCATTTTGACACATAGTCTACAACTACTAAGATGTACTGTTACCTTTATCGGACGGAACGGTCCTTGGAAATCAATGCCCCGGACATCGAAAACCTCAACCTCCAGGATGCCGTTTTGTGGCATCTCATGTCTCTTCGAAATGTTCCCTGATCGTTGGCAAGCATCACAAGCTGAAACAAAAGACTTGGCGTCAAAGAAACAAAGAAGGCCAAGGTAAAAACCGGATCGAGTACCTTAGCCACGGTGCGCGATGGACCGTGGTGACCACCATATGAAGAGGAGTGACAGCCTTCCAGGACTATTTTGGTCTCCCATTGCGGAATACACCGTCTGTAGAGACCGTCTGCACATTCCTTAAACAAGTAAGGATCATCCCTGTATATCGCTTAGCGTTATACGTAAAACGCTTCTTTTTCGATGAGAAAGGTCAAGGCGGCACTTGCCACCGACAATGAAGTTAGCTATATCGCATACCAAGGTTCTTGGTCAACAATAGACGATATAACAGCAATTAAAGTATCGTCGGGAAAATAATCATCAATAGGTAGAGAATCTTCCCCTTCTTGTCGCATCAGTCGCGACAAGTGATCGGCTACAACGTTCTCGGCCCCTTTCTTATCCTTAATCTGCAAATCAAACTCCCGAAGAAGGAGTATCCATCTCAATAATCGTGGTTTAGCCTCCTTCTTAGCAAGGAGATGCCTCAAAGCTGCATGGTCGGTAAAAACAAAGTGACTTCGACCCAACTAAATAAGTACAAAACTTCTCTAAGGCATAAACTACGCTAATGTGCTCCTTCTCGTGGTAGTGTACTTCACTTGAGCCTCATCCAGTTCGGCTCGCATAGTAAATAGCATTCAAGGCTTTGTCTTTCCTCTGGCCTAGCACCGCTCCTAGTGCATAATCACTCGCGTCACACATGATCTCAAACGGCAAGTCCCAATTGGGAGGTTGTATGATCGGCGCGGAGATTAAGGCCCGCTTTAACTCGTTAAAAGCAGAAAGACAAGCGTCGATAAACACAAAAGGGGCATCTTTAAGCAACAGCTGTGTAAGTGGTTTAGCAATTTTGGAGAAATCCTTGATAAACCGGCGATAAAAACCGGCGTGACCAAGGAAGCTCCTCACCCCCTTAACATTAACGGGAGGTGGTAATTCTTTGAATCACTTCCACCTTTGCTTTGTCAACTTCTATTCCCCTATCGAAACCAAGTGCCCTAAGACAAGTCCCTCGTTGACCATAAAGTGGCACTTCTCCCAATTCAAAGACAAGGTTAACCTCAATACAAATAACTGCAAAACTTTCTCAAGGTTAGACAGACAGTTAGAAAAATCACTTCCGTATACACTGAAATCGTCCATAAAAACTTCCATGATAGACTCAATATACTCTGAAAATATCCCCATCATACACCTTTGGAAGGTGGCAGGGGCATTGCATAAACCAAAAGGCATTCTGCGATACGCAAAAACGCCCTTAGGACAGGTAAATGTAGTCTTAGCCTCGATCGTCGGGTGGATAGGGATCCGAAAGAACCCGAATACCCATCTAAATAGCGAGAAAAATTTATGAGAAGCTAACCTTTCTACCATTTGATCAATAAAAGGAAGGGGAAAGTGATCTTTCTTGGTGGCGGCATTTAGTCGTCATCGTAGTCTATGCACATCCGCCAACCGGTTACTACTCGAGTAGGAATTAATTCATTCTTCTCATTCTTAACTACAGTTGTCCCTCCTTTCTTCGGGACTACCTGTACTGGGCTTACCCATCTAGAATTACCTACAGAATAAATAATACCCGCATCCAGCAGCCTTCATTACCTCGGCCCATCACAACATCCTCGCATCTTCTCGGTTCAGCCGACGCCGACCCCGTCTCGCAAGGTTTGTGATCCTCCTCCAGCCTCTATCCCGTGCATACAAATATCGGGACTAATCCCCGTGATATCGCCCAGTGAATAGCCCATTGCTTTCCCTGTTTTTCTTAAGTACAACTAACAAAGAGGTCACCGATCATCACTAAGCTTAGCACTAACAATGACCGGATATCGCTCGTATCGTCTAGAAAAGCATATTTAAGATGAGAAGGAGAGGCTTACGTTCCGGTACCTTTACCTCAATGGAGCAAAGAGTGCTGATCATTTGTTCCACCCGCTCTCCTTCGTGCTCGTCTAAATCATCAACAAGCAAATCCAACGCAGCGTCATCGTCGTGCCGGGCTATCTCGCACACTCATCAAAAAGCATAAGAGCTTCTAGTGGGTCCTTCATAAAAGAACCCGACCAGAAGTCATAAATAGACTCGTCAATGATATCGATCGAATAGCAAGTGTCCTCTATCATTGGGTGGGCTAAAGCACTTGGGCAAATCGAATGTGATAGCGTCATCCCCGATCGCAAGAGTCGACGCCCTCTCGACATCAATAACGGCCCCACTGTACAAAGGAATGGTCTTCCTAAGATAATTTGGGTCCGGGTGTCCTCGCTATATCCAAAGCAATGAAATCTTGGGATGTAAAGCTTGCCTATTTTCACAGCACATCCTCCAGGACACCTAAGGGTCTCCTATGAGATCTATCGGCCATCCGTAGGGTAATGTTAGTCACCTTGAAATGACTCATCTTCAATTTCTTGCAGACAGGAAGGGGCAGGACACTAACACTGGCACCTAAATCGCAAAGGGCCTTATCAATAACCATATTGCCTATGACACAAGTAATGGAGAAGCTGCCCGGGTCTTTCATTTTTGGAGGGGCCTTATTTAACAGCAAATTACTAGACTCTTCCATAAATGAAATTGTCTCAAATTCGCTCAAATTCCTCTTACGCGTCACGATATCCTTCATAAACTTAGCGTAAGTGGGCACCTGAGTAACGAGTTCGGAAAAAGGGACAGTTACCTGGAGGTTCTTCACGATGTCCACGAACTTACCGTACTATTGCTCGATCTTTGCGTCCTTCAGACGACTTGGGAAGGGTACTCTGGTAGCGATGAGCGGTCCTGCAACCTTTTCTTTACCCTTAACAATTCGTGACGTCTCCACAGCAGGGGAAGACGACACGGTGGCGGTATCAGATAGTAAATTGGAATTTCCGCCACTTGAAGTACTGGATCGAGTACCTTTGTCGCTCGATCGACCTTGTTCGTCACTCGATCGAGTGATATCTTCAGCATGGTTGCTCGATCGAGTAGTAGTATCACTCGATCGACCGTCTTGGAGTTCTGCACCTCTCGATCGAGCACCATTTTCACTCGATCAAGTCACTGGACGATTAGAACCGCTCGATCGAGTAGAAGAGTCACTCAATCGAGTGGTTACAGCACACGCAGCAAGTATTTCCTGCAGGAACTCGTCTAGATCATCATCTGAGTCATCATCAGCTGTTAACACCTCGTTTTCTTTATGAATAAGGTCATTTTGAAAATTCATCGCACTGGCTGGATCGCAAATTGGAAGAAACTTGGCTTGATCCGTCGCGTGTGTCAACTGCGCGACTTGCTCTCTCAACTCCGATATAACCGCATCAGATTTCTCTGACATACTCATCATAATGGATTTCAACTCGGCAATTTCTTCTCTTGCAGAGGGAGAGACCGGTTGTGGTACTGGCGTAGAAGGGGTAGAAACGCTCTTTATCTCTTCATATAGCTGAGAAAAAGGAACCCCTTGCTTGTACTTCTTGTAAGCAAGGGCGCGCTCTATACTTGCTACATATTCATAAAGGTCGTGCCCTTCCTCGCCACATCTACCACATGGCTCTGTATGCTCTGTAATCGTAGGCATATTGTCAAGCAACCTTCGGAGCAATAGCTAATCTGCAAAACTGATCAAAACTTTGCAGAAAATGAGATCAGCCTCAAGGAATAAATTCCTTGAGACAAAAGACAAACTTAATTAAAGCAACAAAATTGCGCCACCTCCCAAGAACGGCGCCAAAATTTGACACGTCCTGTCGCGACTGTCATCAAAAATAACCAACTGGCTCTAACTAATATAGCTAGGGAAGTCGGGTCGAATCCACAGAGAGGTAGGAATTTGTCGACTAAAACTAGGTTCGTCAAGGTAACCAAATTGGGGGGTTATGAATTGTGATTTCTAAACTAAGAGGATAAGGAAAAGAGGGTTAAAAACAGAGGAGATAACAGATAGAGAAAGATAGCTAAGACAATCGGTTCACCGTAATCATTCGGTCAGGCAATCTAGGTCTCGGGTCAATGCAAATATGGTCTAAAGGGTAGCGAACGTCACCTTTCGGTCCTTAATTCACCCTAAAGTGTAAACAGCTTAACTTTCGTCCTCACTGCAATACTCTATTGTTCGCTACTAGTCTACCTTTTCCAACCTTTCGGTCCAGGTCAAGGGTCACTAGGAATTATAGGTCTAATTGCGTCGACTCAATTAGAAAGATACAGTTAATTGTAGCATTTAAGCAACTAAAACAGTACTAGCATTGACCTAATGAATCGACTACCTTCCCTTCATATTACGGATCCCCTATAGTCTTAGCAAGGGAAATTAGTTACTCATTACAATAGAATTAACAATAATAATAAATAGACAACTGGAATCGAACATTATAACAGCTAAATAAGATTGAATCAAGCAATAAAATAAGAGAGGAAGAATTAAAGCAGTGGATAGAATTGGAAATAAATTAGAATGATGATACCAATCGCGAGATCCCAAATCCGAGTAGCAAGGTAAAAGAAGGGCGAATATCCCAAGAACAGTGATAAGGAATCGAACCAAAACTAATGTCTAAGTTCCAGGGATGAGTAACGTAGTTACTCTCTTCAGTATTATACTAGAAAATTGTCTAAAACCTAATCTATGGACTAATTACAAAAGCCCATAAAAGGTTAGGCGGAAATAAACTAAAAGCACACGAAAACCCCTCGATCGAGTAGAAAGATTACTCGATCGAACGCAAATCACTCGATCGGGCTAGAACAACCTCTCGATCGAGCACTGCTTGCAGGACGTCCTCGACCGACTCCTTAAACTGGTCGATCGACCAGCCTTGAATGTGTAGAGCATTCGATCGAGCAGTAGACCACTCGATCGAGCTATATGGGCATGTTAGGACTTGAATTGCTTTCCAAACTCAGCTCATACGTCTTCCAATTGTTAGATTTCCAAGCTCCAGCTCCTTATTTTCCATGAATGCATACAATTGGGACAATTAAGACTCGATTTAGCTCCTCTTCGGTCAATTCCTGCAATTTACAATAAACGGACCAAAGTAGAATATTCGGGGGTATGTGTAACCAGATGCTACATAAAAAGCATAGAAATACGTGCTAAAATAGACTAAAAAGACTATACATTAGGCACGTATCAACCCGCATATCCATCCATGAAGGATAGTAATGCGTGGTCTGCAGTATTGTCTACCAATATGTCAATGTGAGGTAGAGGGAAGTCATCTTTTGGACTCGCTTTGTTCAAGTCCCTAAAGTCAACACAAACACGGATTCTCCCATCCTTTTTGGGCACGGGTACTATGTTAGCTACCCAGTCAGAATACTCGAAAACTTTGATGAACCCGACTTTGAATTGCTTGTCAACTTCTTCCTTAATCTTTAGAGCCCATTCTGTTCTCATTCGTCGAAGCTTCTGTTTCACAGGTTTGAAACCTGGCTTAATCGGAATCCTATGCTCGGCAATATCCCTGTCGATTCCTGGCATGTCTTTGTAGGACCAAGCGAAAACGTCTTTGAATTCATTTAGGAGGTCTATGAAATCGGCCCTTTCGGTTGAGCTCAAGGTAGTCCCTATCCTAAGTTCTTTGGGTTCTAGTTCGGTTCCTACATTGATGGGTTCGGTGTCCTCTATTACAGGTCCCCCTTCCCCTTCCTGTAGTATTTCTTTGGCTACGTAGGGTGGTAGTTCGATTAAGTCTGGGTCTTGGTCATCCTCAGTATCATCGTAAACAGAATTGCACTCAAGATAACACAAAGAGTAAGCAGAACCTGATTTATTCATATTAAGATTTGAGTAAAGTTGAAACAAAGAAGCCAACTGATCCATGGTCAGTGGCGGCAAAGGGATAGTAATTGGGGCATTTCCCGAACTACTGTGACTACTCGAGGCTAAGCTAGGAGAAACGAAGGGAGTAGGGATGGCAACAGGAGTAGACTCTCTAATGACTTCTCTAGACTCCGACTCTGACTCCGACTCCGACTCGAACTCGTCGTCTTCTGGTTCTCCTTTGAACATCTCTCCTTCTCCAGTGGTGAGCTTGAAGAGTCTTCCTTGGTTGTTGGTCCATTTGATAGATTTTCTCCACCCTTTTCGCCGCTTTGTGTCGGTTTCGTGATCAACGCGGTGGGGTTGAAGCGATCGTCCTGAAGTATCATAGTAATGATCTCATCCTGCGCGGCCCTAACGAATCGATCTTCTCCAAACAATAGGCTAACAGCTTGTTCGTCTAAGCAAGGTGCTTGACGGGTTTTGACGGTAGGAACCGTTTCTAGAGGAATGAAGTAGCAATCGTGAAAGATTTCGATTCCGGCTAACTTCCTCTCAAGATAATGCCAAGGTTCGGGAAATCCATGAAAGAGTTCTGAACTTCCTTCTTGAACAAAGTACCCATTTAAAGTAGGGAGATATGGCCTCATTTGGACTCCCACGTGCTTGCGATTTTGGACTTGGGCAAGCATCTCGAGAACCTCTTCTTTTGTGGGTTTGTATCCTAGTCCAAGTGGTATCCTTGTTGAGTTGCCTTCCTTGTATGGTGCGAAGGTATTCTTCCGAATAGGGTTCAAAGGCATTCCGGGGAAGTATCCCTGGGATTTGAGTATGTGGTTGACCACCAAGTTGGAGTAGGGATTATAGTATAAGGGTGCCAACTCACTTTCTATGACGCTTACACTTTGGAAGCCCCCAAGTTCGTATACGGGATCCGCAAGGACTTGATTGTTTGATTGCTTCTCGATTATTGCCTTGATGGGTGACGAAGTGATCGTCACTACTTTGCCATTTAGTGGAATCTTGATCTTTTGATGAAGGGTTGATGTTACTGCTTTGGAAGCATGAATCCAAGGCCTTCCCAGAAGTATGTTGAATGAAGCTTCGATGTCCACTATTTGGAAGTTAACCTTCCATTCGATTGGTCCTGTGGCTATGGTTAGGCTAGCAAGTCCCACCACTTTTCGTCGTGTACCGTCATATGCACGAACACCTTGATTTGTAGGAGTTCAATCCGACTCTTTCATGCCTAGTTTGTATGCCGTTTTGAGGGGTATGACGTTGACCGCGGAGCCATCATCTACCAAGGTCATTGGCACATTTTTCTTTAGACAGATGACAGTGATGTATAGATCGAGGTTGTGACTAGCGCCAAAAGGTGGCAAGTCTTCATCCGAGAAAGTAATAGGATTACTTAGCTTAGGTGATTCTTGGAAGACCAAGTTGACTACATCTTCAGGAGTGGAGTTATGTGCTACATTCAATTTGGCCAAAGCTTGTAGTAAAGCTTGGCGATGTGGAAATGAGCTTGCCACTAGTTGCCAGACTGAAAGACCAGCCTTGGCCTTCTGTAATTGCTTGAGCAAATGATCAGTGGGGTCATCTTCGTTGTCATTTGGTGTGATGACGTTGGTTGGACCGTTTTGAGTAGTGCTTTGATATGGACGACCCGAACGAGTTAGGTGATCCACATCTTGGTCTTCACCATTTTGGATTATTTCCTTGACTAGGGAGTTTTCAATGAGATATTCGTCCTCATCGTCATCGGCCCAAACCCCATTAACTGCAGCTAGTTCCTTCATTCTCATGATGTCACCTTCTAGTCGTATGATTTGATCGACTAGTTTATCAATCACGGTGACTACTTCTTGCATAGTGGCATTTTGAGAGAAGATCAATGGTACACGTTCTTTAGGTATTGCGTTGGGATTGCGCAAGGTCGTTACCATGCTTTCTAGTTCCCATACTTGTCTATCTACACTCCTTGCCCATGTGATGAAGTCGGAAATGGTAGGGGAGATAGTAGAGTAGAGCCTTTCCTTCTCAATTGCATGAATTTCACTTTCGGTGGGAGAAATGAGGTGTGAGCAATCTAAGGTAGATTCGTCACTTGTAATCACTAGAACTCCAAGAGGATTCTGAGTGTTGTTGGGCTTACCTCCTGGTGGAATTGGAAGTCAACCATCTTCAATCATATCTTGAAGCACGTGTTTCAACTTGTAGCATTTTTTTGTGTCGTGTCCTTTGCCCCTATGGTATTCACAGTATGAATTTTCATCCCAAAACTTGGACTTCATTTCGGGTTCGGGAGTAGGTCCAATGGGTTGGAGTTTACCTTGCTTCATTAACCTTTTTAGAGCGTTGGAGTACGTATCCCCAAGGTTTGTGAATTTCCTTAGTGGAGTAGTTTTCTTAGATGGCTCGAGAAGGTTAACTTCGTCGGTCTTGCTAGTAGAGCCGTATGAACGACTTGTGGACCCTTGATATCCTCGACCTACCGTTTTGGACAAGAGTCCTTTACGGATGTCATCTTCAATTCGTGTCCCTAATACGGTTAAGTCCTTGAAAGTCTCGATGTTTTGATATCTCAAATGGTTGGCATATATGGGCTTGAGATTATCCACAAACTTTTCCACAAGAGTAGCCTCATCCGGGCGTTCAACTAGTTGAGTACTAGTCTTCCTCCACCTACTTAGAAAGTCGGTGAATCCTTCTTTGTCATTTTGGGTAAGAACCTCTAGAGTACGCATGTTGACTTGGATCTCGGCATTATCCGCATATTGTTTAGAGAACTCGATTGCGGCGTCTTCCCAAGTAGCGACCTTCTTGTGATCTAGAGCGTAGAACCATTGCTTCGGGATGGTGTCAAGAGATGAAGGAAAGATCCTTAAGAACATCTCGGGTTTGATGCCTTTGATAGACATGTAATCCTTGAAGGCACGGATGTGGTTCAAAGGGTTCTCATGTCCTTTGAACTTAGGGATATCCATCATGTTAAAGTTAGTTGGCAATTTGGAATTGACGGCTTCATACTTGCGATTGTTTTCCCTATAAATGTC